>NC_136384.1:26444075-29346575 GCF_965140285.1 Lepidochelys kempii | reverse complement strand
TGGAATGTTATAACTATAACTAACTGCTTACTATGATCCTTTCTGTATTCACAATAAATGTGGTATTTTGCCTTTTTCCCTTTAATAAGATCCTGCTGGTTTTTATTTTATTGGTACAACAGACTGAGTAATAACTAGACCATTCCTGACAGGAGTTTGTCTAACCTGTTCTCAAAAACCTCCAGTGATGGAGATTCACAGCCTCTCTAAGCAATTTGTTCCAGTGCTTAACTGCCCTTACAGTTAAGGAGATTTTCCTAATGTCCAACCTAAACTTCCCTTGCTGCAATTTAAGCCCATTTCTTCTTGTTGTTTCCTCAGAGGTTAATGAGAACAATGTTTCACCATCCTCCCTGTAACAGTCTTTTATGTACTTGAAAACTGTTACCATTTCCCCCCTCAGTCTTCTGTTCTCCAGGCTAAACAAACCCAATTTTTCAATCTTCCCTCATAGGTCATGTTTTCTAGACCTTTAATCATTTTTGTTGCTCTTCTCTGGACTTTCTCCAGTTTATCTGCATCTTTCCTGAAATGTGGCACTCAGAATTGGACACGATACTCCACTTGAAGCCTTATCAGTGGAGAGTAGAACGAAATAATTACAGTACTTACAGTACTCCTGCTGATACGTCCCAGAATGATGTTCGCTTTTTTGCAACAGTGTTATACTGTTGACTTATATTTAGCTTGTGATACACTATAACCCCTAGATCCATTTCCCCAGTACTCCTTCCTAGACAGTCATTTTCCATTTTGTACGTGTGCAACTGACTGTTCCTTCCTAAGTGGAGTACTTTGCATTTTTCCTTATTGAATTTCATCCTATTTACTTCAGATCATTTCTCCAGTTTGTCCAGATCATTTTGAATTTTAGTCCTGTCCTCCAAAGCACTAGTAACACCTCCCAGCTTGGCATCATCTGCAAACTTTATCAGTGTGCCATTTATCTAAATCTGTGCCATTTATCTAAATCATTGATGAAGACATTCAACAGAACTAGACCCAGATCTGGTCCCTGCAGGCCCCCACTCAATTCTAGATTACTTCTCTCTGGGAACAGTTTTCCAAGGATTTATACACGCACCCTGCAGGAGCTCCATCTAGTCTATTTTTCCCTAAATTGTGTATGAGAAAGTCATGCAAGACAGTATCAAAAGCCTTACTAAAGTCAGGGTATATCACATCTACCACTTCCCCCTTATCGACAAGGTGTGTTATCCTGTCCAAGAAAGCTATTAGGTTGGTTTGACATGATTTGTTTTTGACAAATCCATGCAGACTGTTACTTACCACCTTATTATCTTCTAGGTATTTGCAAATTGATTGCTTGATTATTTGCTCCATTATCTTTCTGAGTACTGAAGTTAAGGTGACTGGTCTGTAATTCCCTGGATTGTCCTTATTCCTTTTTTCTAGATTGGCACTATATTTTCCCTCTTCAGTCCTCTGGAATCTCTCCCATCTCCCATGAGTATTTGAAGATAATCGCTAATGATTCAGGTATCTCCTCAGTTAGAGTATTTTAGGATGTATTTCATCAGGCCCTGCTGACCTGAAGATATCTATTTATCTAAGTAATTTTTAACTTTAACATATAGGAATAAAGTATGTAGGCCAAATTTACAGGATAGGAAACTCGTGGGCAGAGAGTAGCCAGGCGTGACCCTGCCCATGCTCCGCCCCAAGGCCCTCTTCTGCATCCTGCTCTTCCCCCATGGTGTCCCTGTTCTTCTTGCCACCCTTACTCAGCCTCTTGCCTCAAGTGGGTGGGGGCTGGGGCTAGGGTGAGCCTGCCACCTGCCCAGGACTTGGTGGCCCCAACACTTGCCCCAGTCACACCGAGCGCTCTGGGCCTGGGGTGCCTGTCCAGCTGGGACTTGGGCTGGCTGGGGCAGGGCTCCTCCAGCCGCGGTGGGGAGCTCAGGGCTCCAGCAGGGGAGGGTGGGGAGCTCAGGGCTCCAGCAGGGGAGGGCTTGGGTGGAAGGAGCAGGGCTGAGGCCCAGGGTGAGCTTCCCCGAATGGGGTGTTCACGCGTCACCCATGGGGAGACCCTATCCTGGGAAGCAGTGACTCTGAAAAAGATTTGAGGATTATGGTGTCAGAAAATGCGTGAAAGCTGTGTATCCTACTTGTGCCTTGCTATGACCTGTGAGTCTTGAGAACACTACTGAGGATATGATGGAGTCTGGCACTGCTTTGAAGAAGTATTTCATTTCAGGACAACTATTCTAGTTGGGAGTCACCAGACCCCCATTAAGCAAGAGGATCTAAGCATTTGCCGAGGGGTGGTGAAGGGAGAGAGACATACCAAAGTCCATTTATGCTTGCCCTTTTTATGAATGACGGGACAATGCTGGGAGCCAGGAAACAGTAGGCTAGCAGTATTTCAGTAAATCTCTAGGGAGCTAAAGAAACAACTTCTAAACTGAAATACATTCTCCCTTAGGGTCCTTTTCCCACCATTGAGTCCAATTATTTTTTAAATGGGGGAGTATAATCCTCTAGGGATTCTATAAATATGTTAATGAGGCTGCATAGTCCCAGTTGTCCTGTAAAAAGAATTCACTATAGAAGACTAAGACCATTTCCTTAATGAAAGTACCAGAAGCTTTTTGCCTGCAAGCTAGATGTCACTGTACACTTTACTCTTGAATATCTAAATAGTGCTTGACTACCTGTAAGTACATCAAAGCTTAATGTCTTAGTGGTTGAAATTGACCGCTTTATTTTTTTAACTGTGCATGCTGCAAATACTTAAAGCATCATTTGCAATTACTTCTAAAGCTGAGAGGCCAGCATCAAAAACATACACAGGGTGACTCCCTGCTAAAAAGGAGTTTGGCTGAGTGGGAATCAGTAAGTAAGCATTTTATTTTTCAAGTTTCTTTCTGACTAGCTATTTTGAAATGAGAATTATGAAAACGTTACCACTGCTGAGTAAAATTGGAGTGACTGATTAAGAGCTGTAAATGTAGGAACAGAAGCCAATCCTTGATGAGACTGATTGTGAGGGAACTGAGTGATTGTAGTGAAAAAAGGTATAAAAAGTTGGCAGAGCAGTGAGAAGATGTATGTGCACGAGAGAAAAGGTTGAGATGGAAATAGAGTGAGTCAATATAAAAAAAGAATTTGTTCTGAGTGAAAGATAAAGAGCGAGTGTCAGATCTTCTCCTTTGCAACTTAAAAAGCCTGCCAGTGAGCACTGTACTGACCTGCTGCCACTCCATTACCTAACCCTTCTTGGAGGCAGCCTATGGCAGAATATATGTTGCAGGAAAATTGGTCCTTGTGATATGGTCAAATGGATATGATAGTAGGCTAGCAATAAGATGTGGTTTTCGTTCCTGGGTCTCCTGCTGTGTGACTTGGGGCAAGTCACTTTGCTTCTCTGTGCCTCCTGCCCCCAGTTGTCAATCTTGTCTGTTTAAATTGTAAACTCTTTGGAGCAGAGATTCTCTTGCTTCCTGTTGTTTACCTATAGAATGGAGCCCAATATTGGTTGAGGCCTGTAGGCACGACTGTGACACAAATTATAAGGGTGCAGATCAGCAGCCTTCCATGTGCAGGAAGTTGTCTTCAAGGCCCTTGCAGTTACTAACATAATGCACCCCAAAGGTCTTGAAAAGAAACTGGAGCGTCACAGAGAACTTGTAGCAAGGCTGGGGATTTTTGGTCCTTAGAGTGCAGTTGAAGAATAGGTGACTAGTCCAAGACCACACAGCAAGTCAGTGGTAGAACAAGGATTAGAACTCAGGGAGTGGCAGGTTTCCAGTCCTGTGCTCTGTCAGTTGAACTGTGCTTCCACTTTCTGCCTCCGGGAGTGCAAATACACTTCCTTGAAGCATGGGACACTAAAGGGGAGGATGAGCAAGACAGAGAAAGATTTAAAAATACAATCTACCATTGTTTCATCTAATGTACCCCAGAGAAACCTTACCTCAGAAATGGCAGCATCCTTCCTTCAGTTATGGAAGCCACTGTCATGGTTGACAGAAAGAACACTGACATACAGTTGTCCCTAAAGACCCACTTCCTAGTGGAAGAAGGGGGAGGCGGATTCCTCACCCACCAAGGTAACCTTTACAATAGAATGGAACCCAGTTTGCTGTATAATAAAGGTGATGGTTGTAAAAGATCCTCTCATCATCAGGAATATCGACAATTAGATGTGATGGCAACGAGGACCATAAGATAACTTTTCTACCAGGTGCAAAGATGTTGGAATCTCAAAATCATATGAGTAGATTTGTAAAGGTAAAAGTCCAAGATGAAGACAGAGAAATGTTGATGTTGACAAGTGCATGATAAATCATATTGGAAGGAAATGTTCAAATCACTTATACCTATGGATGTTATGAGTTAGTTATACTCTCAAACTAGGAATAATATTTATATCATCATGGTCAGCTCCAGATATGATCACATCTGCTCAAAGCATAGTGTCAATCAGCAAACCAAACAGTACAGATTGATTTCATTTGTCTTTTGATACCTTTTAATAACTTCCTCCTGTCCAATCTGCACAACATGACACAGTGTCTCTAAACTTATGGCACTTTCCTCTCCTGTTGTCCCTGCCCCCAAAAGTCCCAGCTCTCTGGACTCCAGCCTGTGCATAAAGATATTAAAAGTACAAAAATTACTTTTCTAAATTTCCCTGGCTGAAAATATTCAGAAGCTTGCCAGCTGTGAAATGAATTTCCCCCTCGTCCTCTGTATTGTTTGTGATTGCTTTACAAAAGTTAAATAGTGTATATTGACAAGCGTAGTCTTCTGCAATGAGACTTTTGTGCTGTTCCTCTTGGCTCTAGCAATTTAAATAATGACTGTTTTATACTGACCAGGTATATTTTGGGAGTTGTATGCCTTCCTCTGGAACATCAGGATACCAGAGGCAACCTAGCAGACTAACAAGACCAGTGGTTTTCAAACTGTGGGTCGCAACCCAGTACTGGCTCGCAGAATGTAAGGCACTTGGTTGTGGTGGTGCTGCCCAGCTAAGGTAGGCTAGACCCCACCTGTTCTGACACTGTGCTGTGCCCTGGAAGTGGCCAGCAGCAGGTCCGGCTCTTAGATGGGTGGGCCATAGGGCTCCGCGCACTGCCTCTGCCTCGAGCATCGGTTCCCGGCCAATGGGAGCTGGGGGGGAGAGGGCGGTGCCTGCAGGCCTGCAACCCCAACCCCCTGCCCCAGCCCAGAGACCCCTCCCATACCCTGAACCCCTCATTCATGGCCCCACCCCTCAGACTTCACCCCCGCACCCCTACCTCTGCCCCATCCCTGAACCCCTCCCAAACCCCTCATCCTCAGCTCTGTTGCGTCACGAGCATCAACAATTTTCTTCAACTGGGTCACCAGAAAAAAAGTTTGAAAACCACTGAACTAGACCATTGGTCTGTTCCTATCTTCCCACAAATTTGGGGCTTAATCCTGCAATCAGCTGCTACTGTAGATCTCCTTACTTCCATTCAGAATCCTATGAAATCAAAGGGACTTTTTTTTGGTTTAAGGATATACATGGTAGTCAATGTTCACATGATCCATTCCAGGATAGTATCAATAACCTAAGCCTAGTCTTAAATAAGAGGTTTGTTTTAATCTCTAGATTAATACATGCTAGCCTGAGCAGAACCTTTAATGTACTCCATTTATTTTTCCTGTAATATGTTGAAACACGAATCACTGCTCTAATCTGGTGGTATCCATTTGATTTAGCATTAAAATGCTGTATGCAGATCTAGTCTTTTAGGGTATTTCTGTGTAATCACATACATCTCTATGATCTAACCATGCTGTGCAAGGGATATGGTTTCAAAGGAACACTTATCAGAAAAAAGTTTAATCACAACTCGCAATTTATTTAAAATAAAATGCAGTTGAAAGAGGCAGTTAAGACAATAAGGGAAAACAATGGGACTTTCAGGGAGTTGTTTAGTTGAGGTGGTTTTAATATTGGATGAAAGTATTCTTTGGCACACAGATGGATTCAGCCAAAGCTTGAGATGGGCAATAATAATTTTCTTTTTTCCATGTAAAGAAGAAAACCTTTCATCTGTCATTGCAATGTGTAAGGTTCATCATGGTTTAGCTAGTATGGTATCCAGAAATGAGCAGATTGGGGGACTTCTTTAACCTTGATACGTTGTTTGCCACAGCTTTCATGCTTTCAAAGTCGTTGACACTTAGGCGTTGATGAAAAGCCCACCCTTGATGCTAGGAATTTGAACTACTTGGAGCCTAGTTTTATGTTCCTAAAAGCTCCTGAGGGTTACATCTGGCCACCCCCTTCCCCAATACCGTCTGGTTTTTTTGTTTTGTATGTCTTTCCTCTTAAACATGAAAGATGGCCACAGCTGGAGATGGGACATTGGATGGGGAGGTCCAGAAGTGGCATTGAGCATTCTCTCTCTCTCAGGGGGTTGGCTGGCTCATTTTTGCTCACATGTCCAGGGTTTAACTGATCACCATGTGCTAAATCAGGAAGGAATTTTCCCCTAGATCAGATTGGCAGTGACCTTGGGGTTTTTTCAGTTTCATCTCCAGTGCATGGCTGCTGGTCACTTGCTGGGATTATTTGGGTATATCTCACTGAATCTTTTCCCTGCCATTTTGGGGGCCTTAGGCACTTGTGCACCTTGGTCCCTCTCATTCTCTGTATGTGGCACATAACTCTAGTCTCCTGTGGGCTGTAATACTTTGGTCTAATTTCAGTTGGATCCAGTGTGCAGTTGCTGGGTGGAGTTGGTGGCCTGTGATATAAGGAGGTCAGAGTACAGGCTAGTTGATCTGGTGGCCCCTTTTGGCCTGAAACTTTATGATTCCAGTGCTGCAGCTCATTCCAGGCACAAAAGTCCCATTGACACAAAAAGATTTGCACAAAATGCAGGATAGGTCTGGATGCAGGCCCTTTGTGCTCTGATGAATTTCACCCACAGTGTTGCCTGCTGTGCTTGGGCTCCATAAACCCATCCCAGGCAAGGTGATAGGATGCAGTATGACAGTAGGAAAGAGGGGTACATTTTTGTGCATTTTGTGATGAAGAACCAAAAGCTATTGGTAGCTGTCACTGTATAGGGTTGCCAACTTTCTAATCTCACGAAACCAAATACCCTTGCCTCACCCCTGCACCACCCCTTCTCTGAGGCCCTTCCCCCTGCTCAGTCCATTCTCCCTGCCCTCCTTCCCTCACTCATTTTCACGGGGCTGGGACGGGGTTGTGGTGCAGGAGGGGGTGAGGGTTCCAGCTGGGGGTGCGGGCTCTGGGCTGGGGCAGGGGATTGGGGTGTAGGTTCTGGGGTGGGGCTGGGGATGAGGAATTTGGAGTGCAGGAGGGGGTTTCAGGCTGGGGGGTGGAGCCAACAGGTTCGGAGTGTGGGAGGGGGTATGGGCTCTGAGCTAAGGGCCAGAAATGAGGGGTTCAGGGTGCAGGAGGGGGCTCCAGGCTTGGTCGGGGGGGTTCAGTGTGGGAGAGGGTCCGGGGAGCGGGCTCCAGGAAAGAGTTTGGGTGCTGGCGGGGGCTTAGGGCTGGGGCAGGGAGTTTGGGTGTGGGAGAGGGTGCAGGCTGCAGGAGGAAGTTTGGGTGTGGGAGAGGGCTTAAGAATGGGGCAGGGATTGGGGTGTGAGAGGGGGTGTGGGGAGCAGGGTTGAAAACGGGACACCTGTCAACCTTATTACTGTACTTGTTGTGGATCACAGCTGAGAGAACCAATTTCAGGTCAGACTAACAAAAACTGGGCAGACACTCCCACACTGGTGTTTGTTCTATAATCAGATTTAACAAACCAGCAACAAATGTGTGCTCCTGGATCACTATACTAGCTTAATATGGAGCCACAAGCGGTCCCTTCAGACCCTCCAGCAGCCCGTATTACCACTCGGACAAACTGGACTTCTGTGATGAAAATCACCACACATTAGGTTCTTCCAGCCCCAAGTCAAGGGATGCTAAGGACCTTACACCAAAAACAACGTTGTAGCCAATCCTTTAGTAAACTAACTAAAGACTTAACTGAGAAAAGAAATGAGCGTTATGAAACGGTTAAGGCAGATGAAACACATTACAGTTGTATCAGAGTATGTAGTCCAAAATGTTAGCAGGAATGTTAAATCTGCTAGTTTTCTGTAAGTCTCTCTGGGTTGTCCAAGTAGCTTTGGGGACCTCAGTCCTTTTGTTCAAAACTTCCCTTGTCAGAATTAACAGTTCAGAGATGGGGTAGGAAGGAGGTGGCCAGAGGCCTTTATTTCCCCTTTTTATATCTTGACCCTTTTTCTGGAAAAAAATCCTGGCTGTGTTACAGGTCAGGCAGTTCCATGGTATATGTGCTCTGCCATCAGTCCTTCATCTGAATTGTGGATTCTAGCTTGCACCTTTGCCTACATGCTGTCTGAGGGGTCTTAAGGGACGACATGCAGATGTCCTTGTTTACACCTATTTGTTATTTCTAAAGAGCTAGCCTGTGGGTGTTTCTCAGACCCACAACATGTTTGAGTTACAAACTCAGAGCAAATTTTCATAACTCCACACACAGCATCGATATACACATTATAACAAGATAATAATATTTAGCAGATTAGAACTTTTCCAGTGATGCTTCACAAGGCATATTTATACAACATTTCACAATTTTGTAACAGTGTTGACCATAGTAGTGTAGACTGTCACCTACCCCGTTAGACTGCATCACAGTACTTAAGAATGAAAAAGACCTACTAGATCACGTGCTTCTCCTTGCAATGCAAGATATAGTCCCCTTATAGAAAACTTATTCAATGTTAACACCCTTAACTTTAGTTTCAATTTTCATACAAAGTGGCTGCAAACTAGACAAAATAAGTGAATATTGCAAAATAAAGACAAATCCTTGAAACTAAGGAAACAGTGCAGTGCAAAGTGAGGGTGTCGTTGACCTTTTTTGATAGTACAAATTTTAAAAAATGTGCAATGCAATTAACTTCGGCACACAAAAAGGTACAATACAATTCATCATTGTTCAAAGTACACAATGAACCTCCTCATTCTAAGCAATGGAATACAGTGTCTGCATCAGCTATAACTATTAAACTATCATTCTTACACTGTTTCTCCCATGAGTGCAAAGGTTTGGGATATAATTTTGAGAAGTAACTGGTTTTGGCTCCTGACTGAAAGTCAGTGGGACTTAGGTGTTTTTGAAAATGTGACCTGTGCTCCTAAGTCACTTCAGGGCTATTGAAAACTTTAGCTTTTGTAAAATGTCAAGGATATGTATTTTTGCTCATCACAAAGGTCCTGATCCAGCTAACCATTAGTCAAGTGAACACACTGATTGGGCCTAATTCTCTTCTCATTTACATAGGTATTACACACTTCTACAAGTTGACTGACTTGTGGAGCTACTCCTGACTTACACTAAGAATCAGGCCCATTGACTTCAGTAGTACTAAGGGCATAAAAGTAAGAGGTACTCATTAAACTAATACACATTTCATTTAGCCCTCCTAAATTCATTCACTTTCAACACACGTGAATATTGATTCTATGAAAATAATGTACGGGGGGAAGGGGTTGGGAGGAAAAGGCCAATTTTAGAGTATCTGTGTGCTAACCAGAAAATTAGATTATCCTGAAAGAGAGGAGTATTTATAACTTTAAGTGTATGAATGCAACATTGATTTTGCTTTGTTATATTTGTAGGGTCTCATGACTCCTTTAGCTTCTACATCGACGAAGCCTCTCCAGTTGGACCTGAACAACCAGAAACTGTCCAGAATTTTGTCTCCGTATTTGGGACTGTGGCTAAAAAGTTGATGAGAAAGTGGTTGGCAACACAGACGATGAACTTTACTAGCCAGCTGGGTGCAGGTATACGATATTTTGATCTCAGAATTTCCACTAAACCCAGAGACCCTGACAATGAACTTTACTTTGCTCATGGGTTATTTAGTGCCAAAGTCAATGAGGGCCTTGAAGAGATCAATGCATTTCTGACTGACCACCATAAAGAAGTGGTCTTCTTGGACTTCAATCATTTCTATGGGATGCAGAAATATCATCATGAGAACCTGGTCCAAATGCTCAAAGGCACGTTTGGGAATAAAATGTGCCCGGCTATATTTGCCCAAGAAGTAAGTCTCCAGTACCTGTGGGAGAAGGATTACCAAGTGTTGGTATTTTATCATAGTCCAGTGGCTCTTGAGGTACCATTTCTTTGGCCAGGGCAGATGATGCCAGCTCCTTGGGCAAACACAACAGACCCAGAAAAACTGATTCAGTTTCTTCAGGCATCAATCATTGAGAGAAGAAAGAAGGGCTCCTTTTTTATATCTCAAGTGGTGCTGACCCCCAAAGCTAGTACTGTGGTTAAGGGTGTTACTAGTGGACTCAGAGAAACAATCACAGAAAGGTAAGTTTCTCGAAAGCATTGTGTGTTCAGACTGATTGTGCTCATTAACTCTGCTTTTATCGCTCCTGTTATGGAAGGTTTAGCATTTCTTTTTTCTCTGCTATGATGAATTAGAGTCAAAGTTCAAAGGTATCCTAAAGCATTTAAAGGAAACAATAATGAAAGATGAGTGCTTTTACCTGGAAAGAGAATTTGCACTAAAGCGTAAACAAAGTCCTGATTGTTTCTGGATACTTTTTTTTCCCCACATTTTGTTTCTTACCATTTAACACTGCAAACATTTATTCAGAAAATATGCTTTTTAGATATGGGCAAATCTATGCAATAACTGAACCCAGCCTGGGTTTAGTTATTGGCCCTGGGCACTGGTTCCAGGTACAGGAGAAAGAGGGATCAATTTCTGTCTCTTAACAAAGCCAGGCAGTGTAAAATTTTCTTCTTTACAAACCTTCACACATCCAATGGACTGACATAGGACGGAGCCACACATCCTTCTTTGTTTAACTTCACACATCATATCAAATGTGGCTGGACTCTTTTTAGAGTCTATTTCCTTCCCAAACACTCAGGCATTCATCATATAGAAAGGGGTAAGATTCCCTGTGGATCTAATGCATGCACAAAGTGAACAGAAGGTTGACAGGTTATTAGCTGTTACATTATAAAAATCTGTGCGCATATAAGAAATTTCTGACTGGACAAATCACAACCAATTTTCACCAAGGCACCTCTCTGTGGCTATGTGCCTGCCAAATTTCAGGTGGCCACCACACTACCATTGTGGCATGTCTACACTGGAATCAGAAGTGATTGCATCATGTGTCAACCAACTGGAGCTAGCTGTAATCTAACTAGCTCATGTACCAATAGTGATGAAGCTGTGGCAGCACAGACTTCAGGAAGGGCTCACCACTTGAGTATGTACCTGCCCGGGACCCTGAGTACTTAGCCCGTCGTGAAATCCACGCTGTTGTGGCTTCCTGGCTCTTGGTACCTAGGCTAGCTTTGATCCCTAGGTGCTTTCAGTTGCAGTGCAGGCCTACCCTAAGGCACATTGCAAAACAAAACAGTTGTAATGAGGAACAATGGTCTGTTCCTGGAGGAGGAATTTTCCTCCAGGGCAGATTGGAAGAGGCCCTGGAGGTTTTTCGCCTTCCTCTGTAGCATGGGGCACGGGTCACTTGCTGGAGGATTCTCTGCTCCTTGAAGTCCTTAAACTACGATTTGTGGACTCCTACAAAAAAACCTCACACCTATATCTGTGCTGTTGGAGTGGTGGGTGAAATTCTGTGGCCTGCGTTGTGCAGGACGTCAGACTAGATGATCATAATGGTCCCTTCTGACCTAAATATCTATGAATCTATGTTAATGTTTTGTTCTCTTTGCAAAGATGTGCATATCTTGGGAAGGTCCAGAGGGAATACTGTCTCCTTCCATATGATGAATGGCTGAATGAATGGATGAACCCGCTTTTCCCAAATAATTGTGGTGCACACCCCCAAACCCTCCCTCCTTGTTGAAAGAGGATGAACTGTTTTTATGACAGCTTTCCAAAACAAATTCAGGCAGGGAAAAACAAGGTTAAACTTCAGCCAAAATGATGAGACAGCAAAAAAATGATATAAGTACTGTAAATGAAAATGACTTCAGAACAGAAATGCTTGTGCAACCTGACCCACAGATACTGCTACATGCTTCACCTATATAAAATCTGTCAGCTCCTTGGGGAAGGGAATGTCTCTGAGGGTACATCTATACTGCGATTAAAAAAACCCGGTGGCACTGAGTCTCAGAGCCTGGGTCAGGTGATATGAGCTCACAGGGCTTGGTCTTGTGGAGCTAAAAGTCTTGCTGTGTAGACATTTGGGCTCAGGCTGGAGCCCAGGCTCTGAGCCCCTCCCCACTGGCTGGATCTCAGAGCCTAGGCTCCAGCTTGAGCCCGTACTTCTACACTGCAACTTTATAGCCACACAGCCTGAGCCGCGTAAGCCAAGTCAGTGGACCCAGCCAGCTGTGGCTGTGCAGCGAGTCATTTATCATAGTGTAGATGTACCTTTACTGTGTGTCTAGAAAGCACCCATGTTTCTTTCCTTTGCTTTGTCAGAGGCTTTTACTGTTGAACCTTCAGTAGCACAAGTGACAAACCACCAGTCTCTCACTCATTACTGGAATAATGTTTTTTAAAATTGAAGTGCAATGCGGGGGACGTGCAAGAATCTGTTTTTGTTTCCTACTGCTCAGAATGGTCTTTTTTGTAGTTGTTTGAAAGAAAATAGGGAATGAATGGAGTCCAGATTTTAATGATTGGTTGAGATTTGTATAATCTGAATCTCTATGTTTTCAGCATCTCATTTATGCATGGAATTTGAATCTATCACTAATTAACCTATTTGAAATGTCAAAAAGTAATTGGGCAGGAATATCTGGCGATCATGGCTTTCAAAACCATAATTGAGATTTTCCCACGAGCCGTAGGTGTGGATCCAAACTGTTCTGAAAGATTTATTCCCCCAATCCCTCTTGTAACAACTGCAAGAGAAGCAAACTTTCAAGATGTTTTAGAACTATTACATATTGCCTGCCAGGAAATGTCATTAGTTATGCAAAAATACTGTGTAGCAGGATACAGCCGATGGGAGTGTATGTGAGATCTACACAGTTAATAGCACTGAACTCACTGTGATAACTGCTTTGAAAATGAAGATCAAATATTCCAAAGCTGTAGCCCATGTGACTGTAATCCTGTTCAAAAATAGATAGATGAGCAATCCAAGGAAGCAAAACAATACAACTAAGTATAGAACTCTTCCCACGATCTCTGCATTCGAATTTTACTATTTATAAGCATGCAATCCATACTGCATGTGATGCATGTATGCAAGGCTCATTACCCCAATGCAGTAAGGCACATTCTGATTAATTGCAAAAACTTTACTCTGCCCTTTTCTGAGTGGCTGCGTAGTTCAGATTATGGTGTGGTATGTAGACAGCAACTATGTGTTCTCAGTACTGGTTAATTTATATAGTAAAAACAGCATGCATGTGCACACACACACACACTCTTTCCTCAAAAAGGACAGGAGTACTTGTGGCACCTTAGAGACTAACAAATTTATTAGAGCGTAGACTTTCGTGGGCTACAGCCCACTTCATCGGATGCATAAAATGGAACATATAGTAAGAGAGAGAGAGAGAGAGAAATTGGATATGTTACCATACAAGTTATAAGAGGCTAACTAGTTAAGATGAGTTATTATCAGGAGGAGAAAAAAACTTTTGTAGTGATAATCAAGATGGCCCATTTATACAGTTGACAAGAAAGTGTGAGGATACTTAACTTAAGGAAATAGAGTCAATATGTGTAATGACCCACCCACTCCCAGTCTCTATTCAAACACAAGTTAATAGTATCTTGTTTGCATATTAATTCAAGCTCAGCTGTTTCTCGTTGGAGTCTGTTTTGAAGCTTTTCTGTTGCAAAATTGCCACCCTTAAATCTTTTACTGAGTGGCCAGAGCGGTTGAAGTGTTCTCCTACCGGTTTTTGAATGTTTTGATTCCTGATGTCAGATTTGTGTCCATTTATTCTTTTGCATAGAGACTGTCCAGTTTGGCCAATGTACATGGCAGAGGGGCATTGCTGGCACATGATGGCATATGTCACATTGGTAGATGTGCAGGTGAAGGAGCCCCTGATGGCGTGGCTAATGTGATTAGGTCCTATGATGGTGTCACTTGAATAAATATGTGGACAGAGTTGGCATCGGGCTTTGTTGCAAGGATAGGTTCTTGGGTTAGTGTGTTTGTTGTGTGGTGTGTGGTTGCTGATGAGTATTTGCTTCAGGTTGGGTGGCTGTCTGTAAGCGAGGACTGGTCTGTCTCCCAAGATCTGTGAGAGTGATGGGTTGTCCTTCAGGATAGGTTGTAAATCTTTGATGATGCGCTGGAGAGGTTTTAGTTGGGGGCTGAAGGTGATGGCTTGTGGCGTTCTGTTATTTTCTTTGTTGAGCCTGTCCTGTAGTAGGTGACTTCTGGGTACTCTTCTGGCTCTGTCAATCTGTTTTTTCACTTCAGCAGGTGGGTATTGTAGTTGTAAGAATGCTTGATAGAAATCTTGTAGGTGTTTGTCTCTGTCTGAGGGATTGGAGCAAATGCGGTTGTATCTTAGAGCTTGGCTGTAGACAATGGATTGTGTGGTGTGTCCTGGATGGAAGCTGGAGGCATGTAGGTAAGTATAGCGGTCAGTAGGTTTCCGGTATAGGGTGGTGTTTATGTGACCATCACTTATTAGCACAGTAGTGTCCAGGAAATGGACCGTTTGTGTGGATTGGTCTAGGCTGAGGTAGATGGTGGGATGGAAATTGTTGAAATCATGGTGGAATTCCTCAAGGGCTTCTTTTCCATGGGTCCAGATGATGAAGATGTCATCAATGTAGCACAAGTAGAGTAGGGGTGTTAGGGGACGAGAGCTAAGGCAGTGTTGTTCTAAGTCAGCCATAAAAATGTTGGCATACTGTGGGGCCATGCGGGTACCCATAGCAGTGCCGCTGATTTGAAGGTATACATTCTCCCCAAATGTGAAATAGTTGTGGGTGAGGACAAAGTCACAGAGTTCAGCCACCAGGTTTGCCGTGACATTATCGGAGATACTGTTCCTGACGGCTTGTAGTCCACCTTTGTGTGGAATGTTGGTGTAGAGGGCTTCTACATCCATAGTGTCCAAGAGGGTGTTTTCTGGAAGATCACCAATGGATTGTATTTCCTCAGGAAGTCAGTGGTGTCTTGAAGATAGCTGGGAGTGCTGGTAGTGTAGGGCCTGAGGAGAGAGTCCGCATAGCCAGACAATCCTGCTGTCAAGGTGCCAATGCCTGAGATGATGGGGCGTCCAGGGGTCCCAGGTTTATGGATCTTGGGAAGCAGATAGAATACCCCTGGTCGGGATTCTAGGCATGTGTCTGCACAGATCTGTTCCTGTGCTTTTTCAGGGAGTTCTTGAGCAGATTCTGTAGTTTCTTTTGGTAATCCTCAGTGGGATCAGAGGATAATGGCCTGTAGAATGTGGAGTTAGAGAGCTGCCTAGCAGCCTCTTGTTCATATTCCAACTTATTCATGATGACGACAGCACCTCCTTTGTCAGCCTTTTTGATTATGATGTCAGAGTTGTTTCTGAGGCTGTTGATGGCATTGTGTACAGCATGGCTGAGGTTATGGGGCAAGTGATGCTGCTTTTCCACAATTTCAGCCCATGCACGTTGACGGAAGAAATCTGTGTAGTAGTCCAGTCTGTTGTTTCGACCAGGAGGAGTCCACCCAGAATCCTTCTTTTTGTAGTGTTGGTAGGAAGGATTCTGTGGGTTAGTATGTTGTTCAGAGGTATGTTGGAAATATTCTTTGAGTTGGAGACATTGAAAGTAGGATTCTAGGTCACCACAGAACTGTATCATGTTCATGGGCCTGGAGGGACAAAAGGAGATAGGACAGACTCTTCTGCCAGGCTAAGATTATATCCTGAAAGATTAACAATATTGTTGGGTGGGTTAAGGGAACCACTGTTGTGGCTCCTTGTGGCATGTAGTATTTTAGATAGTTTAGTGTCCTTTTTCCTTTGTAGAGAAGCAAAGTTTGTGTTGTAAATGGCTTGTCTAGTTTTTGTAAAATCTATCCATGAGGAAGTTTGTGTGGAAGGTTGTTTTTTTATGAGAGTATCCAGTTTTGAGAGCTGATTCTTAATCTTTCCCTGTTTGCTGTATAGGATGTTGATCAGGTGGTTTCACAGTTTCTTTGAGAGTGTGTGGCACAATCTCTCAGCATAGTCTGTGTGGTATGTAGATTGTAATGGATTTTTTACCCTTAGTTCTTTTGGTATGATGTCCATCTGTTTGCATTTGGAAAGGAAGATTATGTCTGTCTGTATCTGTACGAGTTTTTTCATGAAGTTGATGGAAGCTGTAATATGCATGCTCGGTAGCTAAGCACTGAAGCATCTCCTTGTTGATGCTGGAGCATTCTGACATCGCCAACAGTAACACAACACCCAGCACGTTTGTATCCCATCATGTAGCACCCACAAAAGAGCTTGCATCTGCACATAATTATTTACACCACCACTGTGCTTGTGCTTGCTCCGGACAAGGCTAAGCCTGGCATTTATCCACCACTGTATGACTCTACTGTTGCACTGCCAGTGCAGAGAGCAAACACTGGCTTAGCAGCAACAACCATGCAGTTTGTCATCCTAGTGTAATCCCACAGTGCTCCTGCCCATGTTTCAGTGACTGCTTTGGTAGCTCAGACCATTCTGCCACTTACCTATTGGCTGCTTGTAGACCCAAGAGCCATTGACTACTCAGCTAGTCTTAGCAGTGCACGTCCCCCATTCAGGACAGGTCTGCAACAACCGGAGACAAACATGTCTGGTATCTGCTTGGTTCTGTCCCTCCTCCACAGTTGCCCACTTCTCTCTCTCCATCCCCACCCCAATTTTCCAAAGCAGTAAAGACAGGCTGGAAAATACAACCTTGTTATTATTTAGGGCAGGTAAAACTGTAAAGTTTGTTTGGTCTTATGGGGATTTATCTGCAAAGCACAAACATCAAAGGATAGCAGCTAACCTAGGGTGCATATGCACAAGTACTTATTTACTGGGCTTAGACGCTGCATCACAGCGTCTCCCATCCTCCTGAGATCTGGAAAACAAAGAAAGGGTCATGAGTTAAAGGATACACAGCACACAATCCTTTCCCCACTATCCCCTAGTAGATTCATTTAGCTCCCCACTACACCAGACACCACTCATCCCACCAACAACCAGTCCGTCCTCTGGGCCCCCACTTCATGAAGTGAAGGATTGGGGCAGAGGTTGCCAACTGGGCACCACTGAGGAGCTGGCAGGGATAGCCTCCCTGCCATTGCACACCCAGACCATTTTAATCTCCGTCTCCCACAGGGGACCACAAGAGAAAAGGGAGCAGTCATTTAACTACAAAACAAAGCAAAACAATGAGTATTAAAACAAGAATAGGAAAAAATATTGAACTTAAAAAAATTGGAATAAGTGAATGACAATAATTAAATCCAGCTCCTATTTCCTGGTGCATCGCCCCTACACAAGAATAGCAGTGCTCCTCCAATAGTCCTCAAGCATCTAGGCCTGGAGTCGGTTCAGCAATGGCCTACTCAGAAGGTGAGTCTGTTGCCCTTTTGCCTTGGCATCTGCACTGTGAACAGAACAGATGGTGTATACCATTTCCTGTGTGCACCTACTCCATGGAGTGTGCTGCGAATAGTGGGATAGGGGCAGCAAACCATAGAGACTTCCAGTGCTTGCAGTGCGTATAAGGTTGCCACCCATCTAATTTTTACCTAGACAGTCCAGTTTTTGGCTTCTGTATCCAGGTGCCATTTAGGGTTGCCAGGTGCCCAGTTTTCAGGGACCTAGTAACCCTAAATGGCACCCAACCAAAAGCCCAGCTGCCGTGGCGTGGGAGGAGGTGCCAGGTCATTAACCCTGACGGGGTGAGTGACGGGGCTGAGTGATGGGGCGGGGGGGTGAGAGGGAGAGGAGTAAGTGATGGGGGCAGGGCCTTGGGGGAAGAAGCGGAGCAGAAGGTGGGGCCTCTGGGGAAGAGATGGAGCAGGGGGTGGTGTCGTGGGAAGAAGAGACAGGGCAGGGGCAGGGCCTTGGGGGTCAGGTTACCAGGAATTGGAAAGGTGGCAACCATAGGTGAGTGCTGCATGTAGATACAGTGCAGCTCTTTGCAGCCAAGACAAGACGGCTGGTATAGATGCCCTTCACCATTGTAGCTTGCCCTGGAGCAGCCCCACTTGTTCAAGATGCAACAGAACAAGCCCCCTAGTGCAGATGAAGCTATAGAGAGATGTTGATCAATCCTTCTCAGAATGGAAAATGGTTTTGTTCCCCCACCACTCCCTTTGGCATTGTAGCAGATGTACGATATGGGAGGATTATGGTAGCCTAGGTAAAAGAAGTTTATCTATAACAGATACGCTATTTGCTTAGAGGCTTTGCTGTTGATATTGCATATGACTCTCAGTGGGACAATAATTTGAAAGAAGGAGAAATTTATAATATTACCTGTCCCTGTTCCCCTACACAGAGATGGGGTGGCGGGGGGAGTCTTTTCTTATGAGCTCCCTCATATGACCACAAACTCAGTGCAGCTTGGAATTTTATACAGCAGCATTGGCCTTCAGTGGTTTAATTAAAAGAATTGTTCACATGATTATACATTGTTTCTTGGAGCTGATAAAAACTTTGAGAACTAACAATATGTTTTCAGGCTTAACATTCTGTCATGCACAGTTTACATGCCAAGAAATATTCTTTGGTTAGCAAACAGAAAACACCAAATGAATTACGTTCCCTTTGCTTATTGAATTAACTTGACAGTGAAACAGCTGCCTTTAGCACATCTGAAAGACAGTTGTGAAACCGTCTTTTTGATTCATGTAAAGTACAGCTTTATGTGTATCTATTTTGTTTTCTGACTTTTGGTGCAATTGCCAATTTTATCTGAGCCTGGTAAATGACATTGGAGCTGTTCTTACCCTTGCTGTCTCTGAAGTTGAAGAATGTAGGGTGGAATAACATAGCTCCCTTAGAGAATGCAGGAATGTTGAGGTACTTTTAATGTTCCTGGACTGGAGAACAGAATATAAGACACAAATCCACCCATCTCTGTAAAAGTAATACTTTATTTCCAAATTAATCTCTAAGGATAATGCATCCCTCAGCAGACACGTGACTAAATCCTTGCCTACCACACTAAAAATGTACCATTCCTCCTTAGCAACCAAGGCAAAGCAAAACAAAAACACATAAGAACCTTCGATAAAACCAAAGCCTAAGAAAGGAGAAAGAGGGTAACTGGGCCAAGAGAGGCTGCCTGCAGAGGGACCATCTCTGACTGCTGTCACAAGCTAAGTAGGGTCAGACCTAGTTGGCATGTAGGTGGGAGTCATTCAAAGAAAAATCCCATGTGCTGCAAGAAGTGGTGTTCACCAGTCAGTAGGTGGCACTGCCATACCTGCAAGTCATTTCTCATCCTAGCATAGTTTTCTATGCTGCTGGAGGTGCAGGCTTTTGATGTTTGTAACCCAAACCTTGAAGCAAGAAAAAAAATATTTTTTTTTAATTTTCTGTATAAAAAAAAAAGTTACCATTTTTGACCTGATTTACTGATTACATTGGTGTCTTGCATATCAACCTGCCTGCTTGGGACCTGAGGCTTCTACACACGCACTACCTCTCTACCCTCATTTTTGTTGACCAAGATTGGTGGTCCTAAGCCATTTTTATGAAGCCAAAGCAGAAGTTCAAGTCCCTGGCATCTGAATATATTTTCTAAAACTACGCAAAGAGCCAAATTCTTAATATTCCTTTCTCCTTGTGGCTGTTCTGACTATGTAGACTGTAAATTCTTCCAGCAGGGACTGGCTCTTAGAGAGAGTGAGTGAGGGGGAAAGAGAGAGAGCAAGTGCGCTTGGTGGGCACTACTGGAACACAAACACGAATAGTGGCAGTTGCACGGCACTTTCTGGGATATGTCTCAATGTTCATTTTATTGTAGTTCAGGGTATTTCTCTCGTGCTCATCACCATAGCTTCTTTGTATAAGTGGATCAACACAGTTTTCCCTCTTCAGTGTTTTGTTCTCATGTTCAATGCATCTGGAACAGTATAAATGAATGCAGCAGAATACAAAAACACAATGATTTTTTTAAAAGCCTTATATGTGGAAAGCTTTGTTAGGCATCTGAACACATACTAATAACCAATCAGTTTTACAACCAAGGGGAAATTGTTTTAGAGCTCAACAGTCAAAGTGTTAGTATCGTAGGATTCCACCCCCTCTGCCCCCTCCCCCACACACATATACCTTTTGTGGTATGTGTGTGATTTATAAGAACATTAGACATAGAAACACTTGTTTTGCAACACTTTTGTTAGATCTTATGTACTTGTATAGGTTTTTATATGACCCCATCACAGTAATATCTAAGCACTTGTTATCCCTGAGTATAGGGATAGGGATATTTTTCGTTATCAAAAATAACTTTTCTTTCACTCGGGTTTATCTTGTCCCAAGCATATGCTTGTCTCAAAGATGAGGTCATGCATACCTCAATACACATGGCTGAGGCAGTGAAACTGCAAATGGGCATTTTAAAGCAGTTGTGCTTTCTTTGCTCTCTTCAATATTACTTAGCCCTGGTCTACACTAGGAATTGAGGTCGAATTTAGCAGCATTAAATCGATTTAACCCTGCACACGTCCACACTACGAAGCACTTTTTTTCGACTTAAAGGGCTCTTAAAATCTATTTCTTTACTCCACCCCCGACAAGGGGATTAGTGCTGAAATTGGCCTTGCTGGGTCGAATTTGGGGGTAGTGTGAATGCAATTAGATGGTTTTGGCCTCCGGGAGCTATCCCAGAGTGCTCCATTGTGACCACTCTGGACAGCGCTCTCAACTCAGATGCACTGGCCAGGTAGACAGGAAAAGGCCCGTGAACTTTTGAATCTCATTTCCTGTTGGGCCAGCGTGGCAAGCTGCAGGTGAGTGCGGAGCTTATCAGCAGAGGTGACCATGATGGAGTCCCAGAATCGCAAAAGAGCTCCAGCATGGACTGAACGGGAGGTACGGGATCTGATCACTGTATGGGGAGAGGAATCCGTGCTATCAGAACTCCGTTCCAGTTTTTGAAATGCCAAAACTTTTGTCAAAATCTCCCAGGGCATGAAGGACAGAGGCCATAACAGGGACCCGAAGCAGTGCCACGTGAAACTTAAGGAACTGAGGCAAGCCTACCAGAAAAACAGAGAGGCAAACGGCCGCTCTGGGTCAGAGCCCCAAACATGCCACTTCTATGATGAGCTGCATGCCATTTTAGGGGGGTCAGCCACCACTACCCCAACCCTGTGCTTTGACTCCTTCAGTGGAGAGGGAGGCAACACGGAAGCAGGTTTGGGGAATGAGGAAGATGATGAGGAGGAGGTTGTAGATAGCTCACAGCAAGCAAGCGGAGAGACTGGTTTTCCCAACAGCCAGGAATGGTTTCTCATCCTGGACCTGGAGCCAGTACCCCCTGAACCCACCCAAGGCTGCCTCCCGGACCCGCCAGGTGGAGGAGGGACCTCTGGTGAGTGTACCTTTTAAAATACTATACATGGTTTAAAAGCAAGCGTGTTTAATGATTAATTTGCCCTGGCATTCGCGGCCAGTACAGGCACTGGAAAAGTCTGTTAACGTGTCTGGGGATGGAGCAGAAATCCTCCAGGGACATCTCCATAAAGCTCTCCTGGATGTACTCCCAAAGCCTTTGCAGAAGGTTTCTAGGGAGGGCAGCCTTATTCCATCCACCATGGTAGGACACTTTACCATGCCAGGCCAGTAGCACGTAGCTGGGAATCATTGCAGAACAAAGCATTGCAGTGTATGTTTGCTGGCGTTCAAACAAGATCCGTTCTTTATCTCTCTGTGTTATCCTCAGGAGAGTGATATCATTCATGGTCACCTGCTTGAAATAGGGTGCTTTTCTTAAGGGGACGTTCAGAGGTGCCTGTTCCTGTTGGGCTGTTTGCCTGTGGCTGAACAGAAATGTTCCCCGCTGTTAGCCACGGGGAGGGGTGAGGGGTTAGCCACATGGTGGGGGGAGGCAAAATGCGACCTTGTAATGAAAGCACATGTGCTATGTATGTAACGTTAACAGCAAGGTTTACCGTGAAAGACTGTACCCATTGTTCTATAAAATGTATCTTTTTAAATACCACTGTCCCTTTTATTTTCTCCACCAGCTGCATGTGTTTCAAGGATCACAGGATCTTCTCCTTCCCAGAGGCTAGCGAAAATTAGAAGGCAAAAAAAACGCACTCACGAAGAAATATTCTCTAACCTCATGCTGTCCTCCCACACTGACCGAGCACAGACGAATGCATGGAGGCAGACAATGTCAGAGTGCAGGAAAGCACAAAATGACCAGGAGGAGAGGTGGCGGGCTGAAGAGAGGGCTGAAGCTGATAGGTGGTGGCAGCGTGATGAGAGGAGGCAGGATTCAATGCTGAGGCTGCTGGAGGATCAAACTAATATGCTCCAGCATATGGTTGAGCTGCAGGAAAGGCAGCAGGAGCACAGACCGCTGCTACAGCCCCTGTATAACCAACCGCCTTCCTCCCCAACTTCCATAGCCTCCTCACCCAGATGCCCAAGAACGCGGTAGGGGGGCCTCCCACCACTCCACCCCAGAGGATTGCCCAAGCAACAGAAGGCTGGCATTCAATAAGTTTTAAAGTGCTGTGTGGCCTTGTCCTTCCCTCCTCCACCACCCCTCCTGGGCTACCTTGGCAGTTATCCCCCTATTTGTGTGATGAATTAATAAAGAATGCATGAATGTGAAGCAACAATGACTTTATTGCCTCTGCAAGCGCTGATCGAAGGGGGGAGGGGAGGGTGGTTGGCTTACAGGGAAGTAGAGTGAGCCAAGGGCAAGGGGGGGGGTTCATCAAGGAGAAACAAACAGAACTTTCACACTGTAGCCTGGCCAGTCATGAAACTGGTTTTCAAAGCTTCTCTGATGCGCACTGCGCCCTCCTGTGCTCTTCTAACCACCCTGGTGTCTGGCTGCGCGTAAACAGTGGCCAGGCGATTTGCCTCAACCTCCCACCCCACCATAAACATCTCCCCTTTACTCTCACACATATTGTGGAGCCCACAGCAAGCAGTAATAAAAATGGGAATATTGGTTTTGCTGAGGTCTAAGCGAGTCAGTAAACTGCACCAGCGTGCTTTTAAATGTCCAAATGCACATTCTACCACCATTCTGCACTTGCTCAGCCTGTAGTTGAACAGGTCCTGACTACTGTCTAAGCTGCCTGTGTCTGGCTTCATGAGCCATGACATTAAGGGGTAGGCTGGGTCCCCAAGGATAACTATAGACATTTCAACATCCTCAATGGTTATTTTCTGGTCTGGGAAGAAAGTCCGTTCCTGCAGCTTTTGAAACAGACCAGAGTTCCTGAAGATGCGAGCATCATGTACCTTTCCCAACCATCCCATGTTGATGTTGGTGAAACATCCCGGGTGAGCCACCAGTGCTTGCAGCACTATTGAAAAGTACCCCTTGCGGTTTATGTACTTGCCGGCTTGGTGCTCCGGTACCAAGATAGGGATATGGGTTCCGTCTATGGCCCCACTACAATTAGGGAATCCCATTGCAGCAAAGCCATGCACTATGACCTGCACATTTCCCAGGGTCACTGCCCTTGATATCAGCAGATCTTTGGTTGCGTTGGCTACTTGCATCACAGCAGCCCCCACAGTAGATTTGCCCACTACAAATTGATTCCCGACTAACCGGTAGCTGTCTGGCATTGCAAGCTTCCACAGGGCTATTGCCACTCGCTTGTGAACTGTGAGGGCTGCGCTCATCTTGGTATTCTGGCACTTCAGGGCAGGGGAAAGCAAGTCACAAAGTTCCATGAAAGTGCCCTTAAACAAAAATTTTGCAGGCACTGGGAATCATCCCAGACCTGCAACACTACGCGGTCCCACTAGTCTGTGCTTGTTTCCCAGACCCAGAATTGGCGTTCCACAGCATGAAACTGTGAGTGCTGAAGGAATTGGCGGCTGTAATTGCAGAGCCATTGGCCATTATCTTTGAAAACTCGTGGCGAACGGGGGAAGTCCCGGATGACTGGAAAAAGGCTAATATAGTGCCAATCTTTAAAAAAGGGAAGAAGGAGGATCCTGGGAACTACAGGCCAGTCAGCCTCACCTCAGTCCCTGGAAAAATCATGGAGCAGGTCCTCAAAGAATCAATCCTGAAGCACTTGCATGAGAGGAAAGTGATCAGGAATAGCCAGCATGGATTCACCAAGGGAAGGTCATGCCTGACTAATCTAATCGCCTTTTATGATGAGATTACTGGTTCTGTGGATGAAGGGAATGCAGTGGATGTATTGTTTCTTGACTTTAGCAAAGCTTTTGACACGGTCTCCCACAGTATTCTTGTCAGCAAGTTAAGGAAGTATGGGCTGGATGAATGCACTATAAGGTGGGTAGAAAGCTGGCTAGATTGTCGGGCTCAACGGGTAGTAATCAATGGCTCCATGTCTAGTTGGCAGCCGGTATCAAGTGGAGTGCCCCAAGGGTCGGTCCTGGGGCCGGTTTTGTTCAATATCTTCATAAATGATCTGGAGGATGGTGTGGATTGCACTCTCAGCAAATTTGTGGATGATACTAAACTGGGAGGAGTGGTAGATATGCTGGAGGGGAGGGATAGGATACAGAAGGACCTAGACAAATTGGAGGATTGGGCCAAAAGAAATCTGATGAGGTTCAATAAGGATAAGTGCAGGGTCCTGCACTTAGGATGGAAGAATCCAATGCACCTCTACAGACTAGGGACCGAATGGCTAGGCAGCAGTTCTGCGGAAAAGGACCTAGGGGTGACAGTGGACGAGAAGCTGGATATGAGTCAGCAGTGTGCCCTTGTTGCCAAGAAGGCCAATGGCATTTTGGGATGTATAAGTAGGGGCATAGCGAGCAGATCGAGGGACGTGATCGTTCCCCTCTATTCGACATTGGTGAGGCCTCATCTGGAGTACTGTGTCCAGTTTTGGGCCCCACACTACAAGAAGTATGTGGATAAATTGGAGAGAGTCCAGCAAAGGGCAACAAAAATGATTAGGGGTCTGGAACACATGACTTATGAGGAGAGGCTGAGGGAGCTGGGATTGTTTAGCCTGCAGAAGAGAAGAATGAGGGGGGATTTGATAGCTGCTTTCAACTACCTGAAAGGGGGTTCCAAAGAGGATGGCTCTAGACTGTTCTCAATGGTAGCAGATGACAGAACGAGGAGTAGTGGTCTCAAGTTGCAGTGGGGGAGGTTTAGATTGGATATTAGGAAAAACTTTTTCACTAAGAGGGTGGTGAAACACTGGAATGCGTTACCTAGGGAGGTGGTAGAATCTCCTTCCTTAGAGGTTTTTAAGGTCAGGCTTGACAAAGCCCTGGCTGGGATGATTTAACTGGGAATTGGTCCTGCTTCAAGCAGGGGGTTGGACTAGATGACCTTCTGGGGTCCCTTCCAACCCTGATATTCTATGATTCTGTGAAACTGCCCCATTAGCACCATGATGCCCACATTGCTAGAGCCCGTACTTTGAGAGAAGTCTGTGTCTATGTCCTCATCACTCTCGTCACCACTTTCGTTGCCTACTTTCCCAGTGTTGCTTTGGCAGGTTCTGGTGCTGCATATGCTGCTGGATAATGCGCGGGGTGTTTAATGTGTTCCTAATTGCCAAAGTGATCTGAGCGGGCTCCATGCTTGCCGTGGTATGTCGTCTGCACGGAAAAAAAGCACGGAAAAATTGTCTGCCGTAGCTCTGATGGAGGGAGGGGCAACTGATGACATGGCTTACAGGGTTGGCTTACAGGGAATTAAAATCAACAAAGGGGGTGGCTTTACATCAAGGAGAAGCAAAAACAACTGTCACACAGAATGGCCCCCTCAAGGATTGAACTCAAAATCCTGGGTTTAGCAGGCCAATGCTCAACCCAGTGAGCTGTTCCCTCCCCACAGTATTCCAGGCAGGACTGAGTCTCCATTAAAGTTTTCAATGTGCCCCTGACAGACCTTACTGAAACAATTGTCAGCTGTTGATTTTACGGAGGGAGGAAGGAAGGGGGAGCAAATGAATACAAAACAAATCTGTTCTATTTCTTGTTTTGATCCACTCCATCTATCTTCTACATCTTTGGCTGGCAGCAGATGGTGCAGTAGGACTGCTAGCCATTCTCATCTCCTGGCTGCTTGGCAGAAGATGGTGCAATAGGACTACTAGCCATCCTCATCGCCTGGCTCCTCGCCAGAAGACGGTGCAATATGGCTGCCAGCAGGACTAAAGAGAATGACCTGGTCGAGTCACTCTATTTTAGTCCCTGCGCCCATGTCTGCCCAGGCACTCCTGACCGACCTTACTGAGGAGGCCAAGAGAACCTCGGACCTGGTGACGGTGGTTATCAGGCCTATTGCACTGTCTGCTGCCACAAGGCAATGAGCTGCTGCTAGGTAGCAATGCAGTACCGCGTCTGCCAGCACCCAGGAGACACACGGTGACAATGAGCTGAGCGGGCTCCATGCTCACCGTGGTATGGTATCTGCACAGGTAACTCAGGAAAAAAGGCGCAAAACAATTGTCTGCCGTTGCTTTCACGGAGGGAGGGCCTGACGACATGTACCCAGAACCACCCGCGACAATGTTTTTGCCCCATTAGGCATTGGGATTGCAATCCAGAATTCCAGTGGGCGGCAGGGACTGCAGGAACTATAGGATAGCCACCCACAGTGCAACGCTCCAGAAGTCGACACTAGCCTTGGTACTGTGGAAGCACTCCGCTGAATTAATGCACTTAGAGCATTTTGTGTGGGGGAGGGACACAATCGACTATATAAAAATGATTTCTAAAAAACTGACTTCTATAAATTCGACGTAATTTCGAACTGTAGACATACCCTTAGATAACTCTGATAATTCTACAGCTAATAAATGCTGACAAGTGCTGACCTCAAGGATAAGTGCATTTATCTGTATACCAGTCTGGGCTCATCTAGCTGTTTGTACATCCAGTGAAAGAGACAAGTCATTGCCTGCTTAGTCCTACCCTTTTTCAATTGTGAGTTACAAGATGAACGCTAAGATTAACAGAAAAAAACCTTTTCAGATTTAGTCTCAAGATGGATTTCATTTATGGTTGATAATGGCTTCCTCCAGTATGAAAGAAATCCAACACTGGCTTAGGCAAACCATTAAATCAATGACAAAAACTGTTAATGCAAAGTTCGGATTGCTTGATGGCAGTTTATCCCCTTGCAGAACATTTAGTTGAGCAAAACTCAAACTTCTATAAATCAGGAAACGCACAGTTCACATTGCCCATGTAACCTTAACTCTGTCCTCTTTCAGCAATACACGAATATGCCCCGTTAACCCACATACCAACCCCAGCATTGAAAAATGGTACAAGGTCTTCACCTCCTTTTACAGCCCATTCACTCTCACCCACAAGATTCCATCTAACACTCTTAAAGGATAAAGTGGCCCATGCCACCTGTCCAATACCCTCTTTCAGCAGTGCCTCAATATGCACAGAGTAGATACAGTGGCCATAGGCACTTTAAAATTCAGGAGGTTCCAGATCCCAGCATATATTCCCACACCTAGCCAACTCCCCAGAAAGTATACCACACGTAAACTTTAAGAACAACTTCAAAGCCTTTTACAACTCCCTTACGCTTGTTCCCAGGATACCATCTTAACCTACACTTTCACTTAACCCCCATTAAAGCAGTAGAATCCTCTCCGATTCCACCTCAGTGACTGCCGACACTGTCCTTTATAATAGAAGCCCTAGGCCCTGCTACCAGCACAACCCTGCAGAGTTCTGCATAGAAATGATGCATATGCATCCCAAAGGCACACACGTATCTCATGGCTTTCCTCACACACGAGAAGATGGAAAACCGAGATCTCCTCGTATCACAGCCACACTCTATCACACACCCCAAAGTGATTCACAGATCTCACCAACACACCTCAACCAAGCGGAGCTAACTGCTGCCTCCAACATTCAATACAGCTGCACCTGACACTGACCACACTCGTGTTATTGGTGTGCGTGCAGATAACAAATGCTTAGACAGCTCTTGTCACGGTTCCTCCCCCACTCTGAACTCTAGGGTACAGATGTGGGGACCTGCATGAAAACCCTCCTAAGCTTATCTTTACCAGCTTAGGTCAAAACTTCCCCAAGGTACAAAATATTACCCCCGTTATCCTTGGACTGGCCGCTACCACCACCAAACTAATACTGGTTACTGGGGAAGAGCTGTTTGGACGCGTCCTTCCCCCCAAAATACTTCCCAAAACCTTGCACCCCACTTCCTGGACAAGGTTTGGTAAAAAGCCTCACCAATTTGCCTAGGTGACTACAGACCCAGACCCTTGGATCTTAAGAACAATGAACAATCCTCCCAACACTTGCACCCCCCCTTTCCTGGGAAATGTTGGATTAAAAAGCCTCACCAATTTGCATAGGTGACCACAGACCCAAACCCTTGGATCTGAGAACAATGAAAAAGCATTCAGTGTTTTACAAGAAGACTTTTAATAAAAAATAGAAGTAAATAGAAATAAAGAAATCCCCCCTGTAAAATCAGGATGGTAGATACCTTACAGGGTAATTAGATTCAAAAACATAGAGAACCCCTCTAGGCAAAACCTTAAGTTACAAAAAAGATACACAGACAGAAATAGTTATTCTATTCAGCACAATTCTTTTCTCAGCCATTTAAAGAAATCATAATCTAACACATACCTAGCTAGATTACTTACTAAAAGTTCTAAGACTCCATTCCTGTTCTGTCCCCGGCCAAGACGACTACAGACAGACACAGACCCTTTGTTTCTCTCCCTCCTCCCAGCTTTTGAAAGTATCTTGTCTCCTCATTGGTCATTTTGGTCAGGTGCCAGCGAGGTTACCTTTAGCTTCTTAACCCTTTACAGGTGAGAGGAGCTTTCCCCTGGCCAGGAGGGATTTCAAAGGGGTTTACCCTTCCCTTTATATTTATGACACACCCCCCAAATCTCAGCTAGGGTGAAACACTGGCTGGGATTTCTTCCTGGAGCTCTAGGAAAACAGAGTTAATAAGACACATGCATCTCTAAATATACTACCAAGTACATAAAGACTAACAATATTTTCCACATCTCAAGGACGATTTTAACCAGTTGATTCTGGGAAACTTTCACGGGAGAGTGCATCAGCCACTTTGTTAGAAGCTCCTGAGATGTGTTGGATGTCGAAATCAAAATCTTGGAGAGCTAAACTCCACCGAAGGAGTTTTTTGTTAGTTTCTTTGACGGTGTGAAGCCACTTTAGTGCAGCATGGTCGGTTTGCAGGTGGAAACGCCGTCCCCAAACATATGGGCGTAGCTTTTCCAGAGCGTAGACAATGGCATAACATTCTTTTTCAGTGACTGACCAGTTGCTTTCCCTCTCAGACAGTTTTTTGCTGAGAAACACTACAGGGTGGAATTCTTGATCAGGTCCTTTCTGCATTAAAACTGCTCCCACACCACGCTCGGATGCATCTGTGGTTACTAGTAACGGTTTGTCAAAGTCTGGGGCCCTTAGTACAGGGTCAGACATGAGTGTCGCTTTAAGCTTGTTAAAGGCCTTCTGACACTTTCCGGTCCACTGAACAGCATTTGGCTGTTTCTTTTTGGTTAGGTCTGTCAGTGGGGCAGCGATTTGGCTGTAGTGCGGTACAAATCGTCTGTAATAACCGGCCAAGCCTAAGAAGGATTGAACCTGTTTCTTTGACTTTGGGACAGGCCACTTTTGGATAGCATCCACTTTGGCCTGTAGGGGGCTGATAGTTCCTTGACCCACCTGGTGTCCAAGGTAAGTCACTCTGTTTAGGCCTATTTGACACTTCTTAGCCTTAACAGTTAGTCCTGCCTCCCTTACGCGCTCAAGGACTTTTTGTAGATGTTCCAGGTGGTCTGCCCAGGAATCTGAAAATATGGCCACATCGTCAAGGTAGGCGACTGCATATTCTCCTAATCCCGCTAGGAGACCATCTACAAGTCTTTGGAAAGTGGCGGGTGCATTTCGCAGCCCGAAAGGGAGTACATTAAATTCATACAGCCCGAGATGTGTGATGAAGGCTGACCTTTCCTTGGCAGATTCATCTAGCGGTACCTGCCAGTACCCCTTGGTTAAGTCCAAGGTAGAGATGAACTGGGCCCGTCCCAGTTTCTCTAATAGTTCATCAGTGCGTGGCATTGGATAGTTGTCTGGGCGAGTTACAGCATTTAGCTTACGGTAGTCCACGCAAAAACGTATTTCCCCATCTGGTTTGGGAACTAGAACCACTGGAGATGCCCATGCACTTTCAGAGGGGCGGATTACACCCATCTGTAACATATCCTGGATCTCCCGTTCTATAGCAGTTTTAGCTTGAGGAGACACCCGGTAAGGGTGGACCCTAATTGGGTGAGCATTACCTGTGTCAATGGAGTGGTATGCCCGTTCAGTCAGTCCTGGGGTGGCTGAGAACGTTGGCGCGTAGCTAGTGCACAGCTCCTGGATCTGCTGTCACTGCATACGCCCAAGGGTCATGGAGAGGTTCACCTCTTCCACACCACCAGCACATTTCCCTTCGTAATAGACACCTTCAGGCCACTCAGCGTCGTCTCCTCCCTGGGCTGTAAACTGACAAACCTTTAATTCTCTGGAATAAAAGGGCTTTAGAGAATTAATATGATACACCTTAGGCTTTCGGTTGGAGGTGGGGAACGCTATGAGATAATTAACAGCTCCCAGGTGCTCCTGGACCACGAATGGCCCTTCCCACGATGCTTCCATTTTATGGGCCTGGAGCGCCTTTAAGACCATGACCTGGTCTCCTACTTTGAAGGAACGCTCTCTGGCATGTTTATCATACCAGGCTTTTTGCTCTTTTTGAGCATCCTGTAAGTTTTCTCTAGCAAGGGCTAAAGAGGTTCGGAGGGTGTTTTGTAGGTTGGTTACAAAGTCCAGAATGTTAGTTCCTGGAGAAGGTGTAAATCCCTCCCATTGCTGCTTCACCAACTGCAATGGCCCCTTAACCTCACGGCCATATACAAGTTCAAATGGGGAAAACCCTAAACTGGGATGTGGTACAGCTCTGTAGGCAAAGAGCAACTGCTGCAATACTAGGTCCCAATCATTGGAGTGCTCATTTACGAATTTACGTATCATGGCCCCCAAAGTTCCATTAAACTTCTCCACCATGCCATTTGTTTGATGATGGTAAGGAGTGGCAACCAAGTGATTTACCCCATGAGCTTCCCAAAGGTTTTTCATAGTTCCTGCCAGGAAATTAGTCCCTGCATCTGTGAGGATGTCGGAGGGCCAACCTATCCTGGCAAAAATGTCTGCTAGTGCCTGGCACACACTTTTAGCCCTGGTTTTGCTTAGAGCTACTGCTTCCGGCCATCGGGTGGCAAAATCCATGAAAGTCAGTATGTACTGCTTTCCTCTGGGTGTCTTTTTCGGAAAAGGACCCAGAATATCCACAGCTACTCGCTGAAATGGAACTTCAATGATGGGGAGTGGCTGGAGAGGGGCTTTGACCTGGTCTTGGGGTTTTCCCACTCTTTGGCACACCTCACAAGACTGGACATAGGTAGAAATATCCTTGCCCATTCCCTCCCAGTGGAATGATCCCCCCAAACGGTCTTTGGTCCTGTTCACCCCAGCATGGCCACTAGGGTGATCATGGGCTAAGCTCAAGAGCTTGGCCCGGTATTTAGTTGGAACTACCAACTGTCTCTGAGGATGCCAGTCTTCCTGGTGTCCACCAGAAAGAGTTTCCTTGTATAAAAGTCCTCTTTCTACAACAAACCTGGATCGATTAGAAGAGCTGAGAGGCGGTGGGTTGCTCCGTGCCGCCGTCCAAGCTCTCTGGAGGCTTTCATCTGCTTCCTGTTCGGTCTGGAACTGTTCCCTTGATGCTGGAGACATCAGTTCCTCATGGGATTGTGGACCTAGGCTTGGTCCCTCTGGAAGCGATATAGGGGATGGAGCTGTTTCTGTTGACTGTGAACCGCTCTCCGCTGGTGCACTATGTTGGGATTCAGGCTCCGGCTGAGCCTCTTGTGTAGGGTTATCGGCTGCTGCCAGTTCAGGTTCGGTGGGGCCCTCTGGTGTTGAGGTTGCAAGTACTGGATTCAGTGCTGACACGGGGTCTGGTGTTGGTTGTTCGGCTGGTTCCGGTTCTGGGACTGGTTCCGTCTGGGTCTCTGGGACTGGATCCACTACTGCTGTTGCAGACATTGGCCTGGGGTCCAGGTCCATCACCTCTGACTGGGTCCTGATAGAAGTTTCCGGAACAGAGCTAGGCCTCACGGCTTGTTTAGCCTGGCTGCGGGTGACCATTCCCACCCTCTTGGCCTGCTTCACATGATTGGCCAAGTCTTCCCCCAACAGCATGGGGATGGGATAATCATCATAGACTGCAAAAGTCCACATTCCTGACCAGCCCTTGTACTGGACAGGCAACTTGGCTGTAGGCAAATTGAAAGAGTTGGACTTGAAGGGTTGAATCGTCACTTGGATCTCTGGGTTGATTAAATTGGGGTCCACTAAGGAAGCATGGATAGCTGACACTTGTGCTCCGGTGTCCCTCCACGCGGTGACCTTCTTCCCGCCCACACTCACAGTTTCCCTCCGCTCCAAGGGTATCTTGGAGGTATCTGGGCCTGTGGACCTCTGGTGTGATTCCGGTGCAATGAACTGTAATCTGTTGGGGTTCTTGGGGCAGTTGGCCTTTACATGCCCCAGCTCGTTACATTTAAAACATCGTCCAGCTGACAGGTCACCGGGGTGAGGTGGGTTGCTGGAGAATGGGGTGGTGGGACGATAAGGGGTCTGGAGGGTTCTTTGGGAGGTAGGTGGGGCTTTGGGCGGCCCCCGGTAATAGGGTGTGGTCTGGGGTGGTCCCTTCTGGTCTCCGCTCCAACTGCGACCAGTTTTCTTCTTCTCTGCCACCTCCACCCATCTGGCTCCAATCTCTCCTGCCTCGAATCCGTTTTTGGGTTTCCCTTCTAGGATGTATCTTTCTATTTCCTCAGGAACACCCTCTAAGAATTGTTCCATTTGCATTAGGAAGGGCAAATTTACTGGAGATTCAACACTTGCTCCTGATATCCAGGCATCCCAATGTTTCACAATGTGGTAGGCATGTCTGTCTGGTTTCCACCTTAGGGCTCGGAACCTCCGACGAGACTGCTCGGGTGTTATCCCCATTCTGACTCTCGCCTTGGATTTAAACAGTTCATACTTGTTCATATGTTCTTTAGGCATTTCAGCTGCCACCTCAGCTAAGGGTCCACTGAGCTGTGGCCTCAGCTCTACCATGTATTGGTCAGTAGAGATGTTGTACCCAAGGCAGACCCTTTCGAAGTTTTCTAAGAAGGCCTCAGTATCATCACCTGCCTTGTAGGTGGGGAACTTTCTGGGATGGGAAGTGGTACCTGGAGAAGGATTGCTAGGGTTTGTTGGTATATTCTGCTGGGCCTTTATCCTCTCCATCTCCTCCACATGCTTCCTTGCCTCCATTTCCCTCTTGTGGGCAGCCTCCTGTACCTCCTTCTCCAGCCGCATGAGTTCTATCCGTCTTTCATGTTCCCTTTGTTTTTCCTCAGCCTGAAATTTGGCTAATTCCAGCTGTAGTCGAGCCGAGGATTTGGCCATTCTAACCTCTCTGTTTTTAACTAACTTTACACCCGAGGTTTAGAAATAAACAAACAAAACTTGGCTGTAAAATTTTGCTGTGCTGGAATAGAATACCTATTCTCTGATAGTGATTGTCAGCCTACAGAAAAAGACAATTCCCTTGTCTCTGCTCTGGGCCCAAATTAAAGCAAAAAACCTCCAACTACTTCGAAACCTGCTTACCCAGCCCAAAGAAAAAAAAAAATTTCTTTTCAAACCTGTGCTCCTTGTAAAACAAAAAAAAAATCAAAATCCTAAAAAAAAACCCTGCCACTTTTGTCTCCAGGCAAATAGGTAGAGCACACACCCCCTATTTACTTTTAGGAAGAAAAGAAAAAAAAAAAACCTCTGGGTTGGAAGACTGTGAATTTCCCTGCAGGAGTTAAGTACCCTGCCTCCAGGCAAAGAAAACCTGCAATTCACAAGATAATCCCCTTTTGTCTCTGCTTGGCCACAAAGCGGAGAGAAACCAAGCTGCTTTCAGTTTCAAAGCTGCTTTCTGGACTTCCTAAAAATTCCTTTTTAAAATCTGTATTTCTAGTTCAAAAAATCTCAACTGGATCTCAAAATGATTTCAGGTTAATCCCACCACTGTGCCACCATGTCACGGTTCCTCCCCCACTCTGAACTCTAGGGTACAGATGTGGGGACCTGCATGAAAACCCTCCTAAGCTTATCTTTACCAGCTTAGGTCAAAACTTCCCCAAGGTACAAAATATTACCCCCGTTATCCTTGGACTGGCCGCTACCACCACCAAACTAATACTGGTTACTGGGGAAGAGCTGTTTGGACGCGTCCTTCCCCCCAAAATACTTCCCAAAACCTTGCACCCCACTTCCTGGACAAGGTTTGGTAAAAAGCCTCACCAATTTGCCTAGGTGACTACAGCCCCAGACCCTTGGATCTTAAGAACAATGAACAATCCTCCCAACACTTGCACCCCCCCTTTCCTGGGAAATGTTGGATTAAAAAGCCTCACCAATTTGCATAGGTGACCACAGACCCAAACCCTTGGATCTGAGAACAATGAAAAAGCATTCAGTGTTTTACAAGAAGACTTTTAATAAAAAATAGAAGTAAATAGAAATAAAGAAATCCCCCCTGTAAAATCAGGATGGTAGATACCTTACATGGTAATTAGATTCAAAAACATAGAGAACCCCTCTAGGCAAAACCTTAAGTTACAAAAAAGATACACAGACAGAAATAGTTATTCTATTCAGCACAATTCTTTTCTCAGCCATTTAAAGAAATCATAATCTAACACATACCTAGCTAGATTACTTACTAAAAGTTCTAAGACTCCATTCCTGTTCTGTCCCCGGCCAAGACGACTACAGACAGACACAGACCCTTTGTTTCTCTCCCTCCTCCCAGCTTTTGAAAGTATCTTGTCTCCTCATTGGTCATTTTGGTCAGGTGCCAGCGAGGTTACCTTTAGCTTCTTAACCCTTTACAGGTCAGAGGAGCTTTCCCCTGGCCAGGAGGGATTTCAAAGGGGTTTACCCTTCCCTTTATATTTATGACAGCTCTCATATCCCAGTTAGCTGCTGTCCATACCCTTTGTAATAAACCCCTGTGCCATTCTAATTGTGTAACATACACAGTTCTGCACTGAAATGATGCAGACTGAATCCTGAAGGTACACATGCAGCTCTTCTCTTTGCTCACAGATGAGAGAGTAGAAAACAGAGATCTCCCCATCTCAGAATCACAGCTCTGTCCCACACCTCAAAGTAATCCACAAATGTCCTCATATCACAAACACACTTTTACCAAGCAGGTCCCACTATTGCCTCCATGACATAGTGTAGATACACCTAACATCCTAACTGCACCGAGAGCATATGTAAATAATTCCCATTGGCTACTGCCAGCTCCAGCGGAAGAGAAGAAAGGTCACGTGGGTAAATGACCCCAAATTTGGGTCATTAACCCTATCCTCCACTCTCCTGAAACACATCAAATTTCAAAGGAATCAGTCTAAGTATGTTGATTTTAGAGAACTTAGAAAGGTTAACCTTTTAAACAGAAATTGTGACACAACCTTAATTAAGATGGCACCGCTGCATCACTGTAATAACAGAGACAGTCCCTGCCCCAAAGAGCTCACAAGTGAAATGGTTGATGGGTGCAGGATTTGTGCCTGAGTTGGGGCACATTGGCAGATCTGTGGGGTGAATAGATGTTGAGGCACGCTGGCCGAGTAGTTGTAGTGCATTGGCAGACCTGTGGGTTGCAGAGAGGTTGAGGTACAATGGCAGAGCTGAGGCTGCAGGAAGGTTGGGGAGATGCCATGCCTCCCTCACCTGAGTTCCCAACCTCTTTCTTCTCCGCTGTCATAGAATCACAGAATTGTAGGACAGGAAGGGACCTCAAGAGGTCCTCTAGTCCAGTCCCCTGCATTCATGGCAGGATTAAGTATTATCTAGACAGCGGTTCTCAAAGCTGGTCTGCTGCCTATTCAGGGAAAGCCCCTGCCGCGCCAGACCGGTTTGTTTACCTGCCACGTGAGCAGGTTCGGTCGATCGCAGCTCCCACTGGCCGCGGTTCACCGCTCCAGGCCAATGGGGGCTGTGGGAAGTGGCGCGGGCCAAGGGACATGCTGGCTGCCCTTCCCGTGGCCCCCATTGGCCTGGAGCGGCAAACCACGGCCAGTGGGAGCCGCGATCAGCCAAACCTGCGGACGCAGCAGGTAAACAAACCGGTCCTGCACGCGAGGGGCTTTCCCTGAACAAGCGGCGGACAGGCTTTGAGAACCACTTATCTAGACCATCCCTGACAGGGGTTTGTCTAACCTGCTCTTAAAATTCTCCAGTGATGGAGATTCCACAACCTCCCTAGGCAATTTATTCCAGTGCTTAACTACCCTGACAGGAAGTTTTTCCTAATGTCCAACCTAAACCTCCCTTGCTGCAATTTAAGCCCATTGCTTCTTGTCCTATCTTCAGAGGTTAAGGAGAACAATTTACCTCCCTCCTCCTTGTAACAACCTTTTATGTACTTGAAAACTGTTACCATGTCCCCTGTCAGTCTTCTCTTCTCAAGCCTAAACAAATTTTTTCATTCTTCCCTCATAGGTCATTTTCTAGACCTTTAATCATTTTTGTTCTCCTCTGGACTTTCTCCAATTTGTCCAACTCTTTCCTGAAATGTGGCACCCAGAACTGGACACAATACTGTAGCTAAGGCCTAATCAGCACAGAGTAGAGTGGAAGACTTACTTCTCCTATCTTGCTTACAACACTTTTGCTAATACATCCCAGAATGATGTTTGCGTTTTTTGCAACAGTGCTCCACTGTTCACTGATATTTAGGTTATGATCCACTATGACGCCCAGATCCCTTTCAGCAGTACTCCTTCATAGGCAGTTTTTGTATGTATGGAGCTGATTGTTCCTTCCTAAGTGGAGTACTTTGCATTTGTCCGTATTGAATTTCATCCTATTTACTTCAGACCATTTCTCCAGTTTGTCCAGATCATTTTGAATTTTAATCCTATCTTCCAAAGCACTTGCAACCCCTCCCAGCTTGGTATCATCTGAAAACTTTATCAGTGTACTCTGTGCCATTATCTAAATTATTGTTGAATTTATGGAACAGAACCAGATGCAGAACTGACCCTTTTAGGCCCCCACTCAATATGTCCTTCCAGCTTGACTGTAAACCACTGATAACTACTTTCTGGGAATGGTTTTCCAATCTGTTATGCACCCACCTTATAGTAGCTCCATGTAGGGTGTAATTCCCTAGTTCGTTTATGAGAGGGTCATGCGAGACAGTATCAAAAGCCTTAATAAAGTCAAGATATACCACATCTACCAGTTCCCCCCATCCACAACTCTTGTTACCCTGTCAAAGAAAGCTATTAGGTTGGTTTGACATGATTTGTTCTTGACTAATCCATACTGACTGTTACTTGTCACATTACTATTTTCTAGGTGTTTGCAAATTGATTGCATAATTATTTGCTCCATTATCTTTCTGGGTACTGAAGTTAAGATGACTGGTCTATAATTCCCTGCGTTGTTCTTATTTCTCTTTTTATATATGGGCACTATATTTGCCCTTTTCCAGTCCTCTACAATCTCTCCCATCTTCCATGACTTCTCAAAGATAAGAAGTACTTGTGGCACCTTAGAGACTAACAAATTTATTTAAGCATAAGCTTTCGTGAGCTACAGCTCACTTCATCAGATGCATCCGATGCTCACGAAAGCTTATGCTTAAATAAATTTGTTAGTCTCTAAGGTGCCACAAGTACTCCTTTTCTTTTTGAGAATACAGATTAACACGCTGCTACTCTGAAACTTCTCAAAGATAGTCGCTAATGGCTCAGATATCGCCTCAATCAGTTCCTTGAGTATTCAAGGATGTATTTCATCAGGCGCTGGTGACTTGAAGACATCTAACTTATCTAAATAATTTTTAACTTGTTTTTTCCCTATTTTAGCCTCTGATCCTACCTCATTTTCACTGGCATTTACTATGTTAGACATCCAATCGCTACTAACCTTTTTGGTTAAAACTGAAACAAAAGTGTCATTTAGCACTTCTGCCACTTCCACATTTTCTGTTATTGTTTTTCCCCTCTTATTGAGTAATGAGCCTACCCTATCCTTGGTCTTCCTCTTACTTCTAATGTATTTGTAGAATGTTTTCTTGTTACCCTTTATGTCTCTAGCTAGTTTAATTTCATTTTTTTGCCTTGGCCTTTCTAATTTTATGCCTATCATCCAATTCCATTTATCCCCCTCCTTATAAATCCCTCCCCTCACTGCAGCCTCAAACCCTTCTCCCTGTATTCCCCCACTTCTCCATCCCCTAATACTTCTCCCCTCCTCAGAAGCCTTCACATGTCTATTTCCCCCCCCAAAGACTTAGATTGCATTCCCCCTGGAATTGTAGCAACCTCCAGCTGCTCAGTCCAAAACTCTTTTTATCTAAGATGGGACTTGTTGTTGTATCCTTAATTACATTAACTGCAGAGCGAGTTCACAGCCATCTGTCTCAGTGAGGTCTGTGATTATCATTCATCCAGTCATGGTACCTCTCAGTTTAATAGTACAAAGCAGTAGAAGAAAACTGGTTTTGTGGCGCCTATAACTTGGGAACCCCTTAGTCATTTGACCCCAAATTTGGATTGCTAATTTCCTGCATGCTCCCATAAAGTGCACCAAATTTCAAAGCAATCCGATTAACCATTTGCATTTTAGAGCACTTAAAAGAGTTGAGCTTTAAAGCATATAAAATGGCGAGAATGAAAACCCTCCAGCTGTTTTTCTGTATTGGTGAATGTGCTCTATAAAAAAATGTACATTTTCTTCAATACCATTCTCAGTTTGGGTTCTCTCAAAGACTTAGTGGGGGCCATGCACCGCGTTGGTTAAAACTCAACAGAGTGAGGCCATTTTGACCCTCATCACATCAAGTTTAAGCTCTAGCTCCACAAAAAACAACAACAACAAAAAACCCTCACAATCCTAGAAACTCTTAGAAAAATGGCTATTTTTTCAGGGCTTATATCTCCACAACCCTCAGTTCAAATGACCCCAAATTTGGCTCACTAACCCTACCTTGTACCCTGCTGAGGCACACCAAATTTCAAGTAATTCAGCTAGGCATATTGATTTTAAACTTTAAAATGTTGACCTTTAAAAAGAAGTTGTGATGCCATACCACTGTAATAACAAGGGATCATATGACTTTGAGGATGCCATGTAGCCACAATGTTACATTAGTACAGGCCCACAAGAGGTGACACAGATGCTACAGGGCCATGTAATTAACTAGATACATAAGAGTCATTGCCATTTTCTGACCAGTGGGCTTCTTTACTTCTAGACTTACTGGCACCCACTCAAAAAAAATTCAGTGGACTGGATTTGCTGGTTTCCTACATGCCCTCTGTGCTGCTTGAGTGGTATGAAATGGATGGAAACTGGCTAGAAATGGCAAGCAGAGAATTCCTTTGGTGCCATAAAGCTGGCAGAGCTATTTCTCCCCCCAGCATTATCTGCTCTTGTCTTCCCTGTTCATCTCTCAATCACAAGTTTGCTTCTTTTGCATCACCAGTGAAATCAGCCATTCTTTCCTTTCTTTTTGACTCCTATAAGCCCATTACCTATGCTCTCTTCTTCTCAATGGAATTGGGAGACTCACAGCAGCCACCAAGACCCGGTGCTTTTTGGAGATTGAGAAAGGCATGCTGTAGGAGTCTCTTCCCCTTTTCAGTCCACGAAACATAGCTATTTATCCACAGATTCTTGCCTCCTCTGCAGTGGAACTAATGGGGGGTTCTCTCTCTCTCTTCCATGCCAAAGGAGCAGGAGCCAAGATTTCTTCCTTCACTGCCCATGGAGGAACCAGGGTTGTTTATAGACTCTCCACAGGTCAACATTGTGGAAACCAGGTCCTTATGCACAGTTCACACAGAAGGACTGGAGTTTCTTCTCACCCTCTTTGACTGTGCCAGGGGAAGGTGGCTTGTCTGAGTTTTGCTTTCCTCTTTTCTTTCTCCAGGGAACAGAGCAGGCTGTAGATTCAGCCTAGTAAATAAGCCACTGGATGTTAGGATGCAGCCAATCTGAGCTGGGGAGAGAGACACCCTCTTTTTCACACAAACCCTTGAGTTTCACCACTGCTGGCTAAGCACATGCATGATAATGCATGCTGAACAGAGCCCAAAGGAGAATGGGTGGGTGGTGGGGTGTGGAGAGAAAGAGAAATGCTGATCTACAAGGGATGCTGGGGCACTGCTATGTGGCGATATGGTAGGTTACGAAAAACAGTTGGTACATCTTATTGATCAGCATTGTCTCACTTGATGTCTCACATGAATGATCTGGAGGACGGTGTGGACTGCACCCTCAGCAAGTTTGCAGATGACACTAAATTGGGAGGAGTGATAGATACGCTGGAGGGTAGGGATAGGATACAGAGGGACCTAGACAAATTAGAGGACTGGGCCAAAAGAAATCTGATGAGGTGCAACAAGGACAAGTTCAGAGTCTTGCACTTAGGATGGAAGAATCCCATGCACTGCTACAGTCTAGGGACCGAATGGCTGGCAGCAGTTCTGCAGAAAACAACCAAGGGGTTACAGTGGATGAAAAACTGGATATGAGTCAACAGTGTGCCCTTGTTGCCAAGAAGGCCAATGGCATTTTGGGATGTATAAGTAGGGGCATTGCCAGCAGATCGAGGAACGTGATCGTTCCCCTCTATTCGACGTTGGTGAGGCCTCATCTGGAGTACTGTGTCCAGTTTTGGGCCCCCACACTACCAGAAGGATGTGGAAAAACTGGAAAGAGTCCAGCGGAGGGCAACAAAAATGATTAGGGGACTGGAACACATGATGTATGAGGAGAGGCTGAGGGAACTGGGATTGTTTAGTCTACAGAAGAGAAGAATGAGGTGGGATTTGATAGCTACTTTCAACTACCTGAAGGAGGGTTCCAAAGAGGATGGATCTAGATTGTTCTCAGTGGTGGCAGATGACAAAAACAAGGAGTAATGGTCTCAAGTTGCAGCGGGAAAGGTTTAGGTTGGATATTAGGAAAAACTTTTTCACTAGGAGGGTGGTGAAGCACTGGAATGCGTTACCTAGGGAGGTGGTGGAATCTCCTTCCTTTGAGGTTTTTAAGGTCAGGCTTGACAAAGTCCTGGCTGGGATGATTTAGTTGGGGATTGGTCCTGGTTTGAGCAGAGGGTTGGACTAGATGACCTCCTGAGCTTCCTTCCAACCCTGAGATTCTATGATTCTAAGTGCTGAAACCATCTCTGAAGTTGGGGGGAGAATGGAGCTAAATAGCTGCTAGACTGTCTGATCAGAAGACAGCTAAAGGTGAGGAGGATTGTATGAAGTAGGCTCTGAGGCCACTAGTAATATGCTTCAAGCTGGCTTAAGTCTTCTCTGAAGTTTGGGGCTATATCCAAACCTGAAACCAGTTTTGCCTATGAAAGGCTCCCACATCCTTTCAAACAGCCTATGTACATATCCTGAGTAAGCTCTTAATTACGCAGAATACACCTGGAGCTAGGCAGGTGAATGATGTACACAGGAAGTGACACAGGGACATTGGCAGATCCCTGTTATTTAATGGAAGAAAGGCAAGCCAGTATTTGGTGCAATGAATAGGGTGACCATATTTCCCTATGCTGAATATGGGACACCTGGTAAAATGACTCATATTCAAGTGAGTTCAATGGCAATCAATCAGAACTATGCAGTACAAATGTTCAAATTAACATCAACTTGACTGAGCCCCTGTTAAAAAGAAATACTGCATAGATGGATTATTTTTATTTACCTTTTTATCTTTAAGGCTTTAGGGTTCACATTGGGGAGAGGTCACACACACACACACACTCACTCACTCCCGTACACCCCTCTCTTATGGGGGGAGAGGGGGAAGGTGACCGACCGACTGACCCAACCCTCCCTGCCTGGTGTTCTTCACCTTCCATGCCTGGCTGCGTCCCCGGGACAGACCCCTCTCTTCTGTTACCTGGTGCCATGTCTTCCTGAGGCAACACGTGGATGGAGGCATGCAGGGTCACATGCCCTCCACCCCAGATTTCTGCCAGGGTTCACACCACAGTGTGGTCAGCAGCAGCCTTTCGGCACTGTGTGAGAGGGAAGGGATGGGAGCTACTTCCAGTCAAGGGTGAGGAGGTTGGGGGAGAGATGTCCTGGCCCATGTCTTTGCAGAGTTCATTCCTACCCCACCCCCCACGCCGCTGTGGCTGGAAGCAGCTTGTCCCTTCCTGCCCACACAGTCTCTAATGGCAGCTAACACCTCCAGGCTGCTGCTGGCCACCGACATAACCCAGCTGTCTACAGCTACAGCATGGGCAGGAAGGGGTTAAGCCCTAAGGATGCACTATGCAGCAAGGCCCAGGGAACCTGACTGCAGGGGCTTCGGTAAACCTGCCCAGAGAGGTAGCTCAGCAGGGGAGGGTGCCTAGGGGACAGAGCAGCCCCACGCTTCCTGAGGGCAAGACCAAGGACAGGGCGGGTGGATGAAGAGGGTGCTAAGCCCCTGCCTGGGAGTTGCTGTGGATCGGGGTGCAAACAGGCTGGAAATCACCCCACCCCCCACACACACTCCAGAACTTAGCTGAGGGGTGGAGAGGCTGTCCCGTGCCAGGGCTGAGCAGGGCTTTGGCACACGCAGGGCTCGGCTCCTCCTGGCCAGCGCCCTGGGCTGGAGGGTCTTGGGCTTTCCCCAGGCACTGGCCCAGCCAGAGGCAGTGGGAGAAGGAAGGAGCCTGCTGGCCAGGCTGTTGGTGAGCTGAGGTCTCTGACCAGGGGCTGGTTCTCTGTACAGCGCTGGGAGCGGGACGTGCCTTGCCAGGAACAGCAGGAGGTATGGAGGAGCAGCATGGCTGTGGGGAGGGGTGAATGGGCAAAGCAGGAAGAGGCAAAGCAAGAGAGGGAGCATGTAAAGGTTCGGTGGGTGGGCAGCACAGGTGACACATAACTAGCCACCATCTGGCGCGTACCTGCACTCACTGGCTGCTGCAGTATGTAGCCAGTGCTGGCCAGAAACAGAACAAGGTCCTGCTGGCCAAGACACACAACAGGACCTCCGCTGACAGACCAGCAGGGGGAGCGGCCACCCCTATGCACTACAGCTTGGCCTCGCCACCAGCCTTGCACACCCGCCCCTAGGGTTGGCCACTGTACCCCCCTCCCCCACTCACCACTGGTGGACTGGCAACCAGGGATATGGCCAGCAATAGGACCTACCAGTACTGATGGCAGGGAGACCAAAAATACAGGACAATTTGCCCATTTTTAAGAAAAAGTCGGGACACCTGCAGGAAGGCTTAAATACAAGACTGTCCCTTTAAAAACAGGACGTCTGGTCACCCCAGCAATAAATGAACTGGTAAATAGCACAGGCAACCATGCAGATGAGTCATGCAGGAGAGCATGATGTTGCATTATTATACATGAATCTTACAAACACAGCAGCCAGCAGAATGCCATCATTTGTGCAATATTTTCTTCCATTAGGTCAGAGACAATAATATTTACCTTTGTACGATTGAATTCATTAAGTATCATTCTTTATATGAACATAAAGCTTACGGTGATTTCCTTCCCGCTTAGAGCTCAGAAATAGCTAACCTGATTTTATTTACTCAACAAATTTCCTCCTAGGCAAAAGCTTTGTTATTCCGTTATCTGCTAGGAATGAATTTTATAGCCAAGATATAAACTTCATTAAAAGTTGTTAATGGAAATGCTTCCACAATTACAATGACAGTATTTCACTTATAATACTATATTACACTGTGGCTGTAACAGATGTACAAGCAATTACCGTGAAATGTCTTTCAATGTTTATATCAGATGTTAAGACAAATAATAAATATAGATAATATATATACACACACTTAAGACAGAAAGTATAATATATATATATATATATATTAAGACACTTTCTGATCATTCAGTGAGATTTGACCTTTGGCAGGATTTTAATATTGTAGCTGTTGACATAAGAGTTTTAGTAACCAAGCAACTGTCATTTAGAATATATCATATCATAAAATGGCAATATGAAATGAAACAAACTGATTGGTCAGAAGCAGTTGCAAGCCATGGTGAGATGCAAGCACTATCCCACCAAAAAAAATGTTTATAGAGCCTCATCGGAAGGAATGTTATACTCTGGGAAGCTTAAGATGACTGATATTGTAATACGTGCTGTAAGGCATTAAGCTCTGATGCCATTTGTGTTTCAGACGTACTTCTAAATAGTACAATAGCTCTGCTATTTAGTGTTCATGCTTAATTTGAGATATGGTTATCCAGCAGATCAGGCATTGGACTAGCATTTAGGAGCTGTGGATTTCAAGCTGTGTTACTGATTGCTCTGTGACCTTGGGCAAGTCACGTGACCACTGTTTCCTACCGGCTCTACACTGCAATTGAGAGGTGTGATTGCAACATGTGTGGACATACTGGAGCTAGCTAAAGCTAGCTTGAGTAACAATGCAAGGGTAGCTGCAAAACCTAGCTCTGCCCACCCATGTCCACCTGATTCTCTGTACCACCCTAGGTGCATATTCAAGCAGCCGCTGCCTATGCTGCCCCAGCTTCGCTGCTGTTACTTGAGCTAACTTTGATCTAGACAGGATGTTAACCTGTCAGTTAAGTTTAGTCTCTGGAAACTGTAATGCAATTTTGTTTTATATGGAACTTTGTTTGCAATATTCTTACTCACTGTCACTTGAATCTCTGTTCTTTCATAGGTTTCAGAGTAACAGCTGTGTTAGTCTGTATTCGCAAAAAGAAAAGGAGTACTTGTGGCACCTTAGAGACTAACCAATTCATTTGAGCATAAGCTTTCGTGAGCTACAGCTCACTTCATCGGATGCATAATAGACTTTCATAATAGACTTATCCTTATTTTCACTATAAATATATCGAAGTGCTGTGTTGTTAAGCAAAGTGATGGTCCTTAGCTGAATCTTGCAAGCTGGTATATGCTGTAATATAATTCTATGAGTGTTCGTGGACAAGGGGCTGGATGCTGCAGGGAATGTTCTGAGGATTGGGGGTTGGTGTGAGTCTATCGCTACCTACATAGAGTGAACGAGGTCTGTGGAGGTCTGGAAGGCAGCATATGTGCTGCCAGAGGCTGGTAGTTTCAGGGATCTGATTCACAGCTGGCACAGATATGACTGCTTCTTGCGAAAGGCAGGAGGTGATGAGGTGCTTCACACCTGGAGTATCCTTGGGGAGCATCACAGTCATGCAGGCATAATAAATATATTTTGTGAGCCATTTTCAGCCTGCATGTTTGACTCCCTGATCTAGAGGTAAAAAAAAACTGAAATGAGTTGGTGGCAATGGATGATTATGGGCCATCACTGAAGAATTTGAAACGCGGTGACCTTAAAGCTTCTATCTTATCTCCCATTTTCAATGTATACACTAAGTGTCTTGGTGAGGTCATTTCTAACCACGGATAGACTATATTAATAGGCTAATGATACTTAATTGTACACCTCTTGCTCCATGACCTTTTTCTACACTGGCAAAGTGCCTGAATGATACAGATCTCTGGCTGCATTGGATCTGAAAGACATTACCTCCAGCTGTTGAGAGGGATCAGTCAGGACAAGGAGATTCTCTTTATTGTGGCCCCACAGATGGAGGGAACACTCCGGGAAGTAGCAAGACAATTGATGTACCTTTTGCATTATTTTTTCCATGCTATTTCTAATGAGAGCTAAATGTTGCTATTACGTGAATCTGAATTTTCCAGCGCAGGCATCACTTTTCCTTATCCTGCAATGACCTTGAAAAGCAGCACATGCCCCTGATCACCAAGCTCAGCTATTGTAATTCCCTCTGAATAAAGCTCTCAGCAGGGCTTCTCTGCTGCTTGCAGCTAGTGTAGATCGCAGAGTGCCTGTTCACAGGACTGAGCAGCTGTAATCATATTATGTCCACCCCACTTTTCTTCCATTGATTTCATATAAAGTAACAGTTTGATTTTTTTTTAAGTTGGCCTGGCTGGCATTTCAAGTCCTGAATGGCTCAGGCACTGGCTATGGCTGAGACCTCCTCCCTGAGCTTTGTGCTGATGGATATCTATGCTGTGACCACACTTGCCATCACTGCCAGCACACTTGGAAAGAACAGGTGATGACACCTTTGCTGTCGAAGCTCGCAGACACCCACCTCTGTTTTGTTCTAATCAGATTTCAGTTGTAATTTTGGTTGTCTCCTGTGTAATATCGTGTTCTCGCTCAACCCCACTCCTGCTTCATTATTTGGGGGTATAATATATTATTAATAGGCAGCAGGTTTAAAATAAACAAAAGGAAGTACTCCTACACACAATGCACAATCAACCAGTGAAACAGGTTGCCATGGGATGTTCTGACGGCCAAAAGTATAAGTGGTTTCAAAAACAAATTAAATATGTTCATGGAGGATAGGTCCATCGATAACCTATCATCAATGACCTATTAGACAAGATCATCAAGGATGCAGTCCTATGCTGTGGGTGTCCCTAAGCCTCCAACTTCCAGAAGCTGGGACTGGATGACTGTGATGGGTTCACCGGAGTGCAACCTGGAACTGGGGTACTGCTAAGCCCTCTGTCTGACCAATGTGGGCTCTCTCTCACACTGTGATATTGTGACAAGCTGCAGACCCCGCCAGGTCCTGCACTCACACAGCCATTCAAAGGCAGGGACATACCTAGCTGAGTTACGTGAACGCTTTCGCCAGCCACTCATGAACCAATGATAGAGAGGCTCCAACCAATTTCCCCCAGCTCCCCAGCCTAGCACCTCAGATCTGTGCCATCCTGCCCTAGTCAGAAGCCTAACTAGTGTAAGTTTATTACCCAGTCTGCCCCTCCCACAATGTGTAGAGGACCTGCACCAGCCCCTGTTCCTGAGCAGATTTCCCTTTGCACTTCAAACAACACACTGTTTTAGATAAAACAGATTTATTAACCCCAGAAAGATAGATGTTAAGTGATAAGTAATAGCATACAGATCAAAGTTGGTTACCTGAGTTCTATTAACTAGACAGGATTTGAATTAAGCAATGTCTCACCCTGATAGTACAAGCAGCTTACAGATCCTCCATACGCAAGTGGAACTCCTTTCCAGCCTGGGACAACCCTCCCTCATTCAAAGTAGTTTCCCTCCGGAAGTGCTTCCAGGTGTTGAGTTGTGGAGGGAGTGAGGCCAAGTGATGATGTCACTTCCCTCTTTTATAGCTTCTTCCAGCTTGCTGGAAAGATCTTTTGCTGTGATATGAGTCAAACAGCCTCCATTGTATACATGCTATCTCTGAGAGGTTTCCAATGTATAGTTCCTGGGGTAATCCTTGTGAGTGTGTGTATTCCCCTTAATATTACTACTTCAACATTACCAAAAGAACCTTTTCGTAGATCTTAAGTGAAGTATTTCAGAATTTTTATTTTGCTGGAAATTTCAAGATTTTGGATTTTTGTTTCAGTTCAGAAAAACTTTGAAATGTTGGAATTTCAAAACTGAAATTCTGGTTTTCAGCTATCTCTATTTAATACCAAAGTGACTGTCTAGTTGAAACAGGGAAAATATGACCATCTTCAGCAACTAAACCCGATTATTAACAAAAGCACTTCATCTTGTGAACACATAGTAAGCAGCAGAGAAATAACAAATGAGGTCTGAGGGTGAGCGACTTTAATATAAGTTTCACACAGAAGCACATTTTCCAGGCTCTTTAAACCAGGAAAAATAAGTCAAAACTTAATACCAATTCTTGTAATTTTTTTATTAATTCCAGTTCAACCCATCTTCGTCATTGAAAGTGAATTCAACCCAAATGCCCTGTTAAAATTTACAATTATTTGAAATCAAGGAAGTCAATATGATGGTAGATGTAATTTAGATGCAATAATTTTAGAGATATGCAACATGAAAGAGCCTGGTGGAGATTACTTGGCTTTATAAGAGATCTAAAAATTGCTAGTCAATCATACTATACTGTCTTCAATTCAGATGTCATCTAAACATTTCATTATTGCTGACTGTAGGGATGAATGAAAAGCTAGGAATGATGGCTCTTAGTCTGCTGTTAATTAATCTTTTAACAGGACAGATAAGAAGATCAACAATGATATCATGGGTGACACGAGCTGATCTCATATCTGTCAATGAGATCTTGTGGCTTCAGGTGGTTGCAGTGAATAATACGTGGTACTATTCGATGAATACCCCTGTTCTGAAAGGATTATTATTAACTTAGGTCATCTTTATATTGGGAGAAGTATTTTATTTTTTCCTAGTCTGATTCTCCAAGGCTCATTTTTCATCCATAATAGGGTGTAAAATTACATGTAAACAGTTATTAAATCAAATCATAGAGGCCACCATTTCATTAACTCTCCTCTCTGAAAAAAGAAAAGGAGTACTTGTGGCACCTTAGAGACTAACCAATTTATTTGAGCATAAGCTTTCGTGAGCTACAGCTCAATTCATCGGATGCATACTGTGGAAAGTGTAGAAGATATTTTTATACACACAAAGCATGAAAAAATACCTCCCCTCACCCCACTCTCCTGCTGGTAATAGCTTATCTAAAGTGATCACTCTCCTTGCAATGTGTATGATAATCAAGTTGGGCCATTTCCAGCACAAATCCAGGTTTTCTCACCCTCCCCCCGCCACACACACACACACACACACACAAACCCATTCTCCTGCTGGTAATAGCTTATCTAAAGTGACCACTCTCCTTACAATGTGTATGATAATCAAGGTGGGCCATTTCCAGCACAAATCCAGGGTTTAACATGAATGTCTGGGGGGGGGGGGTAGGAAAAAACAAGGGGAAATAGGTTACCTTGCATAGTGACTTAGCCACTCCCAGTGTCTATTCAAGCCTAAGTTAATTGTATCAAATTTGCAAATGAATTCCAATTCAACAGTTTCTCGCTGGAGTCTGGATTTGAAGTTTTTTTGTTGTAATATCGCAACTTTCATGTCTGTAATCACGTGATCAGAGAGATTGAAGTGTTCTCCAACTGGTTTATGAATGTTATAATTTTTGACATCTGATTTGTGTCCATTTATTCTTTTACGTGGAGACTGTCCAGTTTGACCAATGTACTTGGCAGAGGGACATTGCTGGCACATGATGGCATTATCACATTGGTGGATGTGCAGGTGAACGAGCCTCTACACTTTCCACGGTATGCATCCGATGAAGTGAGCTGTAGCTCACGAAAGCTTATACTCAAATAAATTGGTTAGTCGCTAAGGTGCCACAAGTACTCCTTTTCTTTTTGTGAATACAGACTAACTCGGCTGTTACTCTGAAACTTCTCCTCTCTGAGTAATCTATCTATTCTTATTCAAGCTCTTCAGATGATTATCTCTGTTGGACTGAATGAACCCTAGCTCCCTGAAGGTAAGAGTGGGCATTTAGGCATTTTGGAAGGGTGTGAGTACTCACAGGGCAGCCAGAGCTCCCCACAGTCTGAATTGGCCACAATTCCTCCTGGGGGCTTCCATGCAGAGAACCCTGGGAGCCCAGATATTATGGTGACAGGCACAGTATAAAAGCTTGGCTAGAAAGATTGGTATAGCAGCTACCCTACCTTTGAGAATGCTTCCCTGTGCTTTCTCTCCCACCCAGCTAGCTCTGCTGCTGCCGGTAAACAGGTGAGCAAGGCCTCAGTACTGGGATCTGAGCTGTTTAACATATTCATAAATGATCTGGAAAAGGGGGCGAACAGTGAGGTGGCAAAATTTGCAGACAATTCAAAATCACTAAAGATAGTTAAATCCAAAACTGACTGCAACAAGTTACAAAGGGATTTCACTAAAGTGGGTGACTGGGTAACAAAATGGTTGATGAAATTCAGTGTTGATAAGTTCAAAATAATGCACATTGGAAAAATAATCCCAACTATACATACAAAATGATGAGTTCTAAATTAGCTGTTACCACTCAAAAAAGAGATATTGGAGTCATCATGGATAATTCTTTGAAAACATCAGGTCAGTGTGCAGCAGCAGTCAAAAAAAGGCTAGCAGACCCTTTCCTAATGGTTCCTAATAAAACAGAAAATATCATAATGTCATTATATAAATCCATGGTATGCCCAAACCTTGAATACTGTGTGCAGTTTTGGTTGACCCATCTGAAAAAAGATACATTAGAATTGGAAAAGGTACAAAGAAGGGCAACAAAAATTATTAAGGGATGAAACAGCTTCTGTATGAGCAGAGATTAAAAACACTGGGACTGTTCATCTTAGGGAAGAGACAATTAAGGGAGATATCGGAGTGGTCTATAAAATCATGAATAGAGAAAGTGAATAGAGAAATGTTGTTTACCCTTTCACCTACCACAAGAAGTAGGGGTCACCAAATGAAATTAATAGACAGCAGATTTAAAACAAAGTACTCCTAAACACAGCGCACAGTCAACTTGTGGAACTTGTTGTCGGGCGATGTTGTGAAGCTCAGAAGTATAACTGGATTTAAAAAAGAATTAGTTACATTAGTGGAGGACAGTTCCATCAATGGCTACTAGGCAAGATTGTCAATGATGCAACTGCATGCTATGGGTGTCCCTAAACCTCCAACTTCCAGAAGATGGGACTGGATGACAGGGGATGGATCACTTGAAATTGCCCCGTTCATTCCCTGTGAAGCATCTGGCACTGGCTACTGTCAGAGACAGAATACTGGGCTAAATGGACTATTGATCTGACCCAGAATGGCCATGCATATGTACTTATTTGTTTTTTAAAATGAAAGAATGTGGCCAGATTAATGTCGCCAAGAGGGCTGCAGAATGATTTGACCAAGGCTATGTCCACACTGCATGGGAGCGAGCCTCCCGGCCCAGGCAAACAGACACATGTTAGCTCTGTTCCAGGTAGTGCAGATGTTGTGGGATGGATGGCAGCTCAGACCAGCCACTAGAGAACAGATCCAGGAGTTCAGGTGGGCTTGTAGTTGGGCAACTAGGCTGTGGTGCTACCTGTGCCACAGAGTCCACACTTACTTTTAGTGCACTAGCTAGGGCAGAGCTAGTGCACGTCTGTCGACTTGGGCTGGGAGGCACACTCCCAGCTGCAGTGTTGATATGCCCCAAGAGGTCTTTCCAGGAAACACCTTATCAAGGAATACAAAAGGGGAATGAATGTTTTGTTGTCTGAGTACAGGACTTCTGATCTCTATCCCTAGTTCCTACACTGACTGTCTCTCGTTCGCCTTGAGCAAGTCACTTTAGTTCTGATCCACATGCAGAACTCTCAATGCCTTCGTCGGGAGTTAAGCAAGCAGAATATCTGCAAGATTAGGCCCTTAACCTCTCTGTTTCTGTTTTTCATCTGTAAAACAGGTGGGAATACTTCTCAGGTATTTTGTGAGGGTTAATTTCTTAATGATTGTGAAATACTTCGAAAATGGAAAGTGTTAAGCAATAGTTGAGGAAGGAGAACCTTTTGCTTTATAAATAGTTGCATTTAAGAAGGAAAGGAAGAGGGAGATGTTGGGAGCAAAGGAAGATTGCCATTTCAGGTTGATTTGCCTGCTGGAATACAGGCACTGCAAAAGCATAATCAAAACTTCTTTAGCAACAACGACGACGTTTACATATGTCCCTCTAGAGTTTCTAGGGGCAACCACAGACATTCCTTAATGTTCTCTACTTGCCCATGTATTTCTATAAATCTGCTCTCTCATTCTCAGAACTGAGCATAATTTGTAGAATTATGTAGCGTTTACTCTTTAAATTATGTAGGGTATTTTTAATCACCTTACATCCCACCTCATTTTTGCTTATATTGTTAGCAACTGAGTCATGTGCCCAATATGTTTGCAGGATGAGAGGACCCACCAATGTGAGATCATAGGTGCTATGTGGGTGCAAGTTAAACTAAGAACTTGGGCAGAAGGATATAAGCATTTCATAAGGCAGTTGAACAGAAAACTTGCTTTAGCCACTAACGAGAAACTGAGACAAAGCAAGATCTGGAATTAACATTAACATGTTTCCATCAAATTTGATTCTGCATCAGCTAGTAAAAGAATTCTTGCTATTATTACAATTTGACACACTCTGTTGATCTTTCCAGTACTAGGAGACTTTTTCCCAGTCCTGATTAGCTGTACTGTTCTGGGAGGTAGGCAGCCTAGTGAGTCCAGGGTTCCCCACTTTTGGATACAGAATCAACGGTTTTCCTCTGTGACAGATGTGTGGCTGCTCTGTAATAATTCAGGAGTATGACCTAGTTATCACAATATTTATGGTATGTATATGTTGGTTTAATTTAATAGCGGGCTAAAAGAAAAAAAGTAAGAAGAATAGAGAATTGCTTAATATAAGCCATCTCCCCGATAAAGACTTCAGATGATTGAGACAGTGCTCAGGAGATTAGCTATGAAGATTCTACCTCCAGGAGGGCTTAAATTCTCATAGTGTATTGCCCTGGAGCCCCCCCATGCCCTGCCCCTACCCCTCAACAAAACTCCAGGGGGTGTGAAAATATTTACTGGAGCTCCGCTCCAGACAGCTCCAGCTGAATTTAAGCCCTGACCTGCAGGATCTAGTGAAATTACCAAACTGTTTGGCCACACAAAGTCAGTGCTGGGAGCCAGCAGATTAAATGCTACAATCAGTTAAAATGTCTCCCTCTATCAAGAGCTGAAATAGTTCATGGGGTGGTACAGTTTTAGGGAAGGTAGACATGCACATGGACAGTTTGTTGTTTTAAAATCCTTTTCCCTATATGCTTTGTTCCTACAGTTAAGATTAAACAATACTTTGGGTTAAGAAGGTTGTCTGGTCACTGTATTCATCACTGGTCACAAGCTTCCAAAGGAAAGAACTGCAGGTACCCAAAGCCAGTCAGATTTGCTATGTAAGCACCTTTGAGCCATAGAATACTGTAGGCCAGCGCCTGGTCTGAGAGTGGGCAAATTGTGGGACTCAACCAAAGGAGAGGACACTGGAGGAGAGCCTCAGTGACACCAGGAAGGGGACAGAGGTGCTAGCCCTGCAACCATGACCCTTCACTGTGAGTAGTTTTCTATTTAGAGAAATGGCTCAGATTAGCCACCTCAATGATGTCAAATTCTTGTCGGGAGTGCTTGAGAGCTTTGGCCTGTGACCTGCAAATACACCCCTTGCTTAGTAAAATGTGTGGCGACACAATGGGCTCACTATTGGTGCTGAATGGCAGATCCTCCCTATTGTTCAGGTTGTACATTAGGCCTAAAGGGAGACTAAAGAGATGCTATGGGTGACAGTGAGTCAACAGTGTGCCCTTGAGTCAACAGTGTGCCGTTGTTGCCAAGAAGGCTAACGGCATTTTGGGCTGTATTGGTAGGAGCATTGCCAGCAGATGGAGGGACGTGATCATTCCCCTCTATTGGACATTATTGAGGCCTCATCTGGAGTACTGTGTCCAGTTTTGGGCCCCACACTACAAGAAGGATATGGAAAAATTGGAAAAGAGTCCAGAGGAGGGCAACAAAAATGATTAGGGTGCTGGAGCACATGAATATGAGGAGAGTCTGAGGGGACTGGGATTATTTAGTCTGCAGAAGAGAAGAATGAGGGGGGATTTGATAGCTGCTTTCAACTACCTGAAAGGAGGTTCCAAAGAGGATGGATTTACACTGTCCTCAGTGGTAGCAGATGACAGAACAAGGAGCAATGGTCTCAAGTTGCAGTGGGGGAGGTTTAGGTTGGATAGTTGGCAAAACTATTTCACTAGGAGGGTGGTGAAGCACTGGAATGCGTTACCTAGGGAGGAGATGGAATCTCCTTTCTTAGAGGATTTTAAGGTCAGGCTTGACAAAGCCCTGGCTGGGATGATTTAGTTGGAGATTGGTCATGCTTTGAGCAGGGGGTTGGACTAGATAACCTCCGGAGGTCCCTTCCAACCCTGATATTCTATGATTCTATGACAGTATAATGATGGTCCTCATATCTCTAATATGTGTCATCAGACCTTGACCTAGCACTCAGCTAGTTTCTCCAGTGTCTAGCTGAGATGTAGGGGCTTGGATGAGAAGGAAGTGGAGGGCATTCAATCCACATAAGAAAGAGCTGGTATTGGTGAAATGGCAGAAAACAGCAAGTGGAAATGGCAGAGGGATATCTAGACCCTCAGCTGAGGGGTTATGCCCACCTTTTGTTACTCAAGTGTGTAACATGAGGGGCTTTTACATTCTCTACTTCTTCTGGATGTCCGGATAGCAGCAGTTATCAAGGGTAGTTTTTTCCATCTACTTTTTTCTTTTGGCTGATGATTCTTGCCATAGCTTTCCAGACCAACTTCACCTCCAAGTTGGTTTACTTCGTTGTCTTCTACTTAGTGGTGTTTTACATATGGAGCACATTTCATCTGTACTCCAAAATCTGCACTTGCTCCCAGTTTCATTCAAAGTGCTGATTCTTCATCTAAAAAGCCCATTGTGGTTGGGTTCTGAGGCTCTCGGAGGTTGCCCCAGTCCTTTGCCCTGACAGTTGAAATCCGCTGGAAAGTTAGGGCTGACAGGCCCTACCTTGGAGGCTAGGAATTCTCTCATTTCTGGAATTTGCTTTTCTCCTTTAATCTAACAGAGCTAGTGTTTGTTGGCCTTCGGGGAACATTGCAAGACCCATCTATTTACTGACACTTTCTCTGAAGAGATTTTTGAGCTGGAAGGGTTTGGGTTTGTTTGTTTCCCCTTTGAGGAGGTAGGAGTGCTTTTTAGTATCAATTTGCCAATGTGGATTGTTACAGTTGTATCTGTTTTTAATTGTTTAAATTGTTGTGAGCCTCTGGGAATCGCATGGTTGCTTTATATTGGTTTAAAAAAATATATTAAAAACCCAGGCATGCTGCCATAGTAAGCGGCTGTATGCAGCATTGGTAACGCCCTTTGTTTCAGTTGTTTGCTTTAATTTCCCTGGAATTTATTGGGAGTTTTATTTAAAAATTTTAAAAATGCATGGGCAGGGGCGAGAATCGGTAAAAACCAAAAAATGAAGGGCACTGGGTGGAGTGTTGCCTGGTGTGCCCCCAGGGGGCTATCTACCACAAAGCAAATGAGGAAGCCTTCTAGACAGTTTCAACTTACAGGAGCTCCCCCTGCCCCACCACCACACACACAGGAGATGAGGCTGTGCTGAAGGGGCAGGGGCAGGCTGCACCCAGCAGGGGCCAGTTTTCATGGATGGCACCCTTCCACTCCCTGCGGGCCTGTCGCAGCATCAGTAGGGCAGTCTCAGCTGCCAGGACTCAGCTCCCAGACTGTCTTGCTTCCCCATTGCACAGAAGAAACAAACAAAGCAATGCTGAAGGGCCTGGAGCAGGTGAGGAGCAGAAGGCTGCAACACATACTTCCCCTGAATAAATACTGGGCCTACTGCTGCGGAGCCTGCCAGCCCTTCAGCACAGCCCTGTCTGTTTCCCCTTTGAAAAATGACTAGGTCCTACAAAAGCCAAAATTTGGGTTAAAATAGGTAAAACCTAAATACTACCTTTACAAAAAATGGAGTTTTTTTGTGTAAAATCAGTCAATAGCAATAACCAAGGGCCTTAAGTACTGAACATTTCAACCTAGCTTGGCATGTTTCATTCTTTCTTTGTCTCCCATCTTGTAATGCTGCAAACACAAATTCAACCAACTTCATTTTGTGGAATTAAAACCACTTCAAGCAATTTTATTTGGTGGGGGTAAAAGGTTGCTTTGCTCCATTTTGCTATGGAAAGGAATCAGATATGGGTGAGACTGAAGCATTTTCAACTAATCTGCAGGTAGCTGGTGAAACTAATTTATTTTGCAGTCTGCACACTGTATGAGATTGACAAAACCATAGTTTATCTAATTAAGTCACTTAGCATTATTGTAATATCTCTTTTAGGGGAAACTGCACAGCTGCATGTGAAATGCTGTTATAGCCAGTGCAGTTTAATGATATCCAGACAGCCAGAAGTTTCCCAAATAAAGTCTGCCTCCCCATTAGCTGCTGCACTTTACTGGTGGTGGTACATAACAATAAAAAGGAAAAAATAGTACTAATGAGGAGTTCAGTCAACATTTCACTGTTAGCTGAGTTACGTTCCAAGACTGTGGATGGGACTAGTGCAGATAAATAATTCCTTCCTTGTGATCTCCAAGGACCCCTCCTTCCACCACAGTCATTCACTGGGACAAGAAAAGAGAGTGACTCTATAGGCCAGTGATTAGGACACTCACCCAGGTTCAAGACCCTGTTCCAATGATGCTTTAATTATTTATACACAATAGAACAGTTTCAACAGGGGAGATTGAGAAAGCCCATACCACAATATCCCATAGCCCACTGGCTAGGACGCTCTCTTGCACTGTAGGAGACTGTAGCAGGGCAAGCTCCACTCCTGTCTTGAGATCCCATACAAACAGCATTGGACACCTCTGTTTGCTGGCTCCTCCATGAGTTTTATTTATATTACCTCCACCAAACCACCATCCCAATCCCCTTTTCATAACTCTATCTACAGTTTTCCTTTGTCCTCAGCCATTCCTCCAGGGACAGGGAGAGATCATACTTCCCCTGAATTCTGCTAGCCTCTTCCTTACACTTCCTTCGGTACTTTTTAACTACCCTCTCAGCTAATGAGATTTGGGGGTTATTGTGTCTACTGATTGTGTTGTTGTGTGAGTGGTTGTGTTGATTTGTGTCTGGCAGCTTGTGCAGGGAGATCTGTGTTGATTTGGGTGGGTGGGTGTTGGGTGCATGGGTGTGGTAGTTGGGCCAAATAATCCATCATTTGTTCAGTCTCCCTCATACAGCCATTGAAATTGTTGCATACAAATTAGCTGTACAGTAAAAATGGTGACTGGTTGAGTTACTTCTGATATCACAATGGTCTAGAATTCTTGGCATGGCATAAATACATGCTTTGCTGTAGCTGTACACCACAAAGGTGTAATTCATAAAGTCAATATAGAGAGATGTTTGTGGAAGATTATAATTTCAAGATGCTCCTGCATAAGGCACAGTATTATGAACATAGGAATTTGGAGATGTGCCCTGAACGCGGGGGTTGGGAACACTGCATGGCTTTGTGCAGCAATTCGACAGAGATACTCTTAAGTTTGTTTTATTGAAGCTTTATTCCTTTCTCGTTCACTGGTTTGTTATTTAATGAACCCCAAGATTGTTACAGTCAAAATGGCTGAGAACTTTAAAACAGGATGGTGACAGACTGCAAGACCTAGGGATGAAATCTGGTGATATTCTAAACACAAAGAGCTCCCAACCATGCTATTCGCTGTTGCTATCACTTCACACTGATTCATCAGAAATTTTAGGCTTTGGTGTGACCCAGAGAGTGACATTCCTGGAATCTGTTGTGTAGATACTAATTAGGTAGCTTGCCAAAGCAGCTAGCAAGGATTTTGCCCCCTCCCAAAAAAATCAATGAGTGTATGTTGTGGGATTGTGAGCACAGATGTGTATACAGGTGCAAGACTCTCTTCCCTCTTCATGAGGGATCAGAAGAGGAATTAAACAATTGTTTGATTACCTTTACGGTTCTTTAAATGCCTGCCAGGGAAGCACTTGTGCTGCTTGAAATGCAGTTTAAAGAGCAGCCACATTACATCTAACACATGCTTCTGTGCTCTTCCATCGTTGTGTCTTTTTATTATGTTAAAGTGAAAGGAGCACGGAGAGACCTAGATGTCACCCAAAAGTATCTTTTTATGTTTTCCTTTTATAGGTGTTTGTAACATCCTTGTAATTTTTTCTATATGAAACAAAACAAATAATTCACAGTAGTGGTGTTGCCAACTTCAAATATTCAAAAATCATGAATTAGGCCCCAAAAATAATAAGATTTTTTTAAAAAATAATGATTTGAGTGTCTTTTATTTGCCTCCTTGGGTCTTGAGACTTTGAGGCTTCACCTTTTCCTGCTTTTCTCCAGGACCAAAAGGGCTAACAACCACCTTCTCCTTTTAATGAAAACTGAGATGCTTTAAGAAAAGCACCAAAAATCAGGAGACTCTCAATACAATTTCAGGAGCTGGGAATACTGCAATGAAGTCTGTGCAAAGCTGTCATGATGATTTTCCAGCCCAGACCAAAATGTACAAACTTCAATCCCCCTCTCTCTTACCGTGATGATGAGGTTTTTTATTTGCCTATCAAAGAGGAGGTGTTTCACCCAGAGAAGTAAGATTTTGCAAGGCTGTGGTTACAAAACGGCTAAGCACTTTCATAAGGAAGCTTTTTAGTTTTAAGTTCCAGAGAATTATTTTAAACAGTGAGAAAATAAGTGTTTTCAAAATGATGATAATGACTTGTCCTTTTCAGGTCAGTGTCAGACCATGGTCATGTGATATAATCCATTCTATCTACTATCACTGTCACTCTGTTCTCGTCTTGCATATCATTTACATTGTCATTCTGTATACTAATGTCAAACACCTGTGCTGTTTCTTTTGAGTGTCTCTTGACTGCTCAGTGACATATGTGCATTCTGATCCCAGGGCTAGCTAGTTTCAGTTTTATTAATTCTCACATCAGTGCTCTGTTTTGCATTCACCTGGTTAACTGTCAGTTTGTTCCTGCTCTCAATTTTCCACTGACTAGTCCATCAAGCCAAAGGCAAATGCACATACCTCAGAGCAGGAGGATATCAATGCATTTTTAATTCTCACTGCAAGGGAGAAGCCGGAGAACCTTCATATTCTGTGTGTGCGGTGGTTGTGGGGGTTTTTGGAGGGAAAGGGGCAGAGGAGGCGGAAGAAAATAACAGAGACACAGAGGCACTCAGATCTATCACTGCCTGCAGCTGTACCACCTCAGGCAGCACTGTTGTCAGTTCTCATAAACTAAGCAGCGTTGAGCCCGGTCAGTAATTTGTTGGGAAAACTCCAGCAGATACCCAGCAGCGGCAGGCATGGAGGTTGGGAATTGGGTACTAAGGAATGTGCGCTGTGAACAGCTGAGGTTCCCACCCTGCCCTGAACACAATGCAGTCAGTGCACAGTTCAAGCTTAATCTCTGTCTGGCCTTTGGCTTTCTTTATTGGTAGTCACAACAGCATAAAACTCAGCCTTAGCTTTCTCCCCGCACTGAGACCTTCTGTTAATTAGGGGAAAAGGTGTGTCTTTTACCACATGCTAGCTAACACATGCTAAAATCCTAGTGAAGACAAGGCTGTTTCTAGCTTTCATGCCATTGTTTACCTTGGCTTGCCACCACATGTGAAGACTACTAACGGCCTTGTCTTCACTAGGATTCTTCTATACGTTAGCTGACACATAGTAAAAATCCACCTTTTCTCCTAGTGTGGACTAGAGGTAGGCACATTTTTGCAGACAAATAGTTTATATGATGAAAAATGTGGTTTCAATTGACCCAAAAACTAGTTGCAAATTTGACTTGAATAGTTTCAGCCATTCACAAAATGGCTGGAGAAGGAAGAGGTGCTGGTGCCAATGCCACTATCGCCTCTGCCATAACTTTCAGCCGAGAGGTTAGAGCACCTATATGGGATGTGGCAGAACCAGGATTGAAACCTCCCTGTGGAACACATGTGAAATGGACACTTCCGTTTCACCAAAAAATTTGAAACATTTCAAATTTGGTTTGACCTGAACAATTTTTTTCCCCAGTTGTTTGAAATTGCAACTGAACTGAAAAATGACTTATTCACCTAGCTCTATTTTGGGCACCCTCTTTACCTTTCCAAGGGTTTGCTTGAAGAGACCTCTCTGTGACAGATGCTGGGCACCAAGGGTCACTCCTTTCTCCTTATATATAGCCGTCTTGCCACAATGCATCAGTGCAACTAGCTCCACAGTTGAAATTTTTCGACTGAGAAATTTTCCTATCAGAAAATGCAATTTGTCAAAAATGAATATTTGTGTCAGGAATCATAGAATCATAGAATATCAGGGTTGGAAGGGACCTCAGGAGGTCATCTAGTCCAACCCTCTGCTCAAAGCAGGACCGATCCCCAATTAAATCATCCCATCCAGGGCTTTGTCAAGCCTGACCTTAAAAACTTCAAAGGAAGGAGATTCCACCACCTCCCTAGGTAACGCATTCCAGTGCTTCACCATCCTCCTAGTGAAAAAGTTTTTCCTAATATCCAACCTAAACCTCCCCCACTGCAACTTGAGACCATTACTCCTTGTCCTGTCCTCTTCCACCACTGAGAATAGTCTAGAACCATCCTCTTTGGAACCCCCTTTCAGGTAGTTGAAAGCAGCTATCAAATCCCCCCTCATTCTTCTCTTCTGTAGACTAAACAATCCCAGTTCCCTCAGCCTCTCCTCATAAGTCATGTGTTCCAGTCCCCTAATCATTTTTGTTGCCCTCCGCTGGACTCTCTCCAATTTTTCCACATCCTTCTTGTAGTGTGGGGCCCAAAACTGGACACAGTACTCCAGATGAGGCCTCACCAATGTTGAATAGAGGGGAACGATCACGTCCTTCGATCTGCTGGCCCTACTTATACATCCCAAAATGCCATTGGCCTTCTTGGCAACAAGGGCACACTGTTGACTCATATCCAGCTTCTCGGCCACTGTAACGCCTAGGTCCTTTTCTGCAGAACTGCTGCCGAGCCATTCGGTCCCTAGTCTGTAGCGGTGCATTGGATTCTTCCGTCCTAAGTGCAGGACTCTCACTCTCAGGATTTTCACGGTTTTTTTCTCCCCCATCCTATTTCCCCCCCACACCTCACTGAACACAATAGAATCAGTGATGACTAGAGGTTTTTCTTTCACGTTTTCCTTTTTCCTTTCTTTGTTTCCTCTTTTTTTTATTTCTGCACTAACTTTTCCAAACGTCTCCACCTTTGGAAAAGTTACACCATAGCAAAAGGAGACGAAAAATACTATAACTTTGGCACTCTATGAAAAAACAAAAAGGACAAGAAGCGGGGGGGACGGACAATTCAAATCTTCCCAGGGTTTTTGGAAAAACTAAACAAAGTTTCTATTCAGAATGAAAATGTAGACCTCTTAGTGAGGCCACTTAATCTTGTTTCCTAGATCTGTCAGTGTCAATCATGTACTGTCCATTTTTTGGGCCAGCCAGATTGTGCATGACCCTTATGCTGCTAGGGTGGTAGTGTGGAAGAAGAGTGCAAGAAACCTTCCCCACCCCCCTTGCATAACACATGTGTAAGGGCCACCCATGCACTCAAGCAGTGTTCCCTCCATGGGCTCCTAGGGGTGCACAGCATCCCAAAAGGGATTGGAGGGGAGGAAAGTGTCTGGCTCTTTCCCCATCACACACCAAAGGGCACAGGCTACATCAGTCTATAGGCTGATGTACTCTGTATAATACCCCTGTGCACCAAGCTCCTTTGGGAGAAAGTGTACTTCAAGGGCTACATCTACTACTCCTGATGGAATTCTGGCACAAAAAATTAAAAATTCTGGCACAAAAAATTAAAAATTCTGCACACAATATTTTAAAATTTTGCAAAATTCTGCATATTTTGTTTGCCAAAATAACACAATATAATCACACCTGTTTCAATTATTTTGGTCATTTATTTCAAAATACCTGTCAGCAAGTATGTCTGTAACAATACAGACAACAACAAAAGATTCAGGAAATGTTTTTTGACAAATAGATTCCTTACTAGGCATATTAATACAGAACTCTGAGTAATAATTCTGTATTTAAACTACAATACAGAGCCGTATTTCCCACACCTCTCAGAAGCAGTGCAAAGGCTTGGGGGAGTCAGGGGTAATGGAGGGAAGTAAATTGCTGGGAAGGAACCTGGGTGTGAACTTGGAGGGTTATTGGGTATGGGTGGGAAAAGTATGGAACAGGTTTTTTGGGGGATTGTTAAGGAACTTCCCCCTAGCCTCTCCCATTCAGTCAGGCACATTTGCCCCTGTCCCCATGTGTTCTTGCACCCCCATGTGTCCTTGCATCTCCTGTCCACATGTGTCCCTCCACCCCCACTCAGACACCCACTCCCCACATCTCCATGTGGGCCTGTACCCCTTCCCCCTGTCCCTATGTGGCTCTGTACTCCCTCCCCTGTTCCCATGTGTTTCTGTGTTCCCACCCAGCCACTCCCCTGTTCCTACATGTCCCTGTATCCCTCCCCCATCCCCATGTGTCTTTGTGCCCCTACTCAGCTACTCCCCTGTCCCTATGTATCCCTGTGCCCCTCCCCTTGTCCCCTTGTCTGTAACCCCATCCAGCCACTCCCCTGTTCCTCTGTAGCTCTGCACCCCCTCCCCCATCAGCATGTGGCCCCGCACCTCCCTCCCCCTGTGGCCGTGTGCCTCCACTTCCATTCAGCCTGTCTTCCCCCACTAGCCCTTACGAGCCCCTGTCTGACCCCTTAGCACCCCACACTGTCTGACTCCCCATAAACCCTGTCTCCTGACCTGGCCTGACAGGCACCGTGAAGAAGGCAGGCTTTCTCTTCCTTAGCTGGCCCAGAGTTGCTGCTTTGTTCTATCCCCACAGCACCCTCTGGTGGACAAAAGGCAGAACTGCAGAAGTTATTTTCTTCTGGGAGCTGCTGCTGTTCTTGTGCCACAGTACCCTCTGATGGGCAAAAGGTGGAACTGCAGCAACATTTTGGCAGAAGCTTTTTTCTGTGCAAAAAAATAAAAATCTGCGGGGCTCTTTAATTCTGCATGTGCACAGTAACACAGAATTCCCCCAGGAGTAAGAATCTACACATGGATAAAAGACCCACAGCATGACTATAGCTGGCTGGGGTCAGCTAAAAATTGTGGTCCCAGAGCTCAGGTTCCAGTGAGCCTGAACAGTCTACACAGCAATTCTAAGCCCTGCAGCCCGAGCCCCGCAAGCCCGAGTTGGCTGATCCAGGCCAGCCATGTTTTTTTAATCTCTGTGTAGATGTACCTAAGGAGCTCCATGCTGCCCCTAACTCAGACCAGTGGCTCACTATCACAACCTAACTGTCTGTCTACATGACATGCTATATTTCTATTACCATTTTCTTGTGCTTTTACAGATATTGTTTCTGGGTTGTTTATACATGCAAGATTTTAAAATGCAAATAAGTAAAGCTATGAGCCACTGGGCAGTGTGTAAGAGGAACTCTAGACATAATACCATAAAGAACTCCCACTAATCTGGGGTGTGGCTGTTGAATGGCCCTCAACTACTCTCCTGAAGGTTGTGGGTTTGCATCTGGCTCCATCTCACGCTGAAAGGCCAGCTCCAAAATGAGTATCTGCTCCATTGGGTTAAAGCAGTGGAATATGGAATAGTTCGGAATAATAGACTGACTCCCACCCAAGAAAGCTGGTTTAGCAAGGGAGAAGTTGCCTTTGGAAGGAAGTCAACTTGTGGGATTCTGTGGTCACTTGTTGAGGCTGAGCAGGATGTGACCTGAGAAAGGGGGCTAAAAGTTGTAAAAAGGCCTGGAGCTGCTCTTCTGGGTACCATTCATCTTCCTGACACAGATGGTCTTCCAAGGAAATGGTGAGCTACTGAGGGACATTGTGGTTGGGATGTTTGGTGCATTCTATGTGATCTGTACTCTCTTGTGCTTTATCTCTTAAATATAAAAGAGAGGCGGTGTTAGAAGCTATGAAAACTGTCTCTGCGTGTGTTATATGCTTCCCAACTGCCACTTCCCTCCTGAGAGAGTTAAACGGTAAACCAGAAGGCTCACTCCTTTGGTAGGGTTCTAGGAGCAGGGTGTATTTATGCAACTGGGGTGTCTTGGGAATCAGCACTGGTCCTGGGGACAAGACAGATGGGCTGAGGGGCTCCATTTCTCTGATGGGGTAGCAGACTCATGGTCAGTGCCCAGGAAATGTGCCAGAGAGGCCATGAGGGGAAACAGTGCTGCAGCCTGCTGAGACCAGGGAAGCTTAAAACACCCAGGAACCCAGAGGCTGGTTTTTCCTCACAGCAGTCTCATTGGCAACCAGCAGGGGGTGCCCTACAGGATCTCTGACTAGTGCTGCATAACAGTAGAGCTGGAAATTGCATCTTAACGGTTTGATGGAACAATTAGATAAATCTATTTCCAAACCTTGTGCAAATACTACCATGAATCTGTAGGAAAAGAAAGGTACTTATTAATAGATGGACCCAAACCAAAACCCAGAATCCAAACACCACTAAACTACAGGAATTTTTAAATCTAGGTGTGAATTCTGCAGGTGGATACTCTCTCTTGTGCCAACACAAGTCTCTGAGGCAGAACACAGCCAAGAAAAGTTGAGTAAAGATAAACCAACCCACAGTCAGCAGCCTACAAGTTAAATAGGATACAAACTGCTGAGCCAAAGCCCTGCCTGACAACTCCCAGAAATATGACTGATGGTGGTGAATGCAGGTCTGTGAAAGGTCCAGTAAAGATAACATGAATCGTCTTTTATGAGGAGAGATTAATAAGACTGGGACTTTTCAGCTTGGAAAAAAGACGACTAAGGGGGGATATGATAGAGGTCTATAAAATCATGACTGGCGTGGAGAAAATAAATAAGGCAGTGTTATTTACTCCTTCTCTTAACACAAGAACTAGGGGCCACCAAATGAAATTAATTGGCACCAGGTTTAAAACAAATAAAAGGAAATTTCTTCACACAACGCACAGTCAGCCTTTGCCAGAGGATGTTGTGAAGGCCAAGGCTATAACAGGGTTAAAAAAAGAACTAGATAAGTTCATGAAGGACAGGTACATCGATGGCTATTAGCCAGGATGGGCAGGGATGGCGTCCTTAGCCTCTGTTTGCCAGAAGCTGGGAATGGATCACTTGATGATTACCTGTTCTGTTCATTCCCTTTGGGGCACCTGTCATTGGCCACTGTCAGAAGACAGGATACCCGGCTAGATGGACCTTTGGTCTGACCCAGTAGGGCCGTTCTTATGTCTGCATTTAATAAATCAACTGTATACCTTCAACAAAGCACTTCCCATATTGCAGTAAACTCCAAAGCCTGAGTTTTTAACTGAACCTTAATAACTTTTTTCAAATAGTAGAAAGAGAAAATGTAAAACTGAGACTAAACAAAAGTTGAATATTTTCTTTACTGCTGATAGAGATTTCCTCAGCAAAGAGTGTGAAAATCCATGTAAAATATGACCGAATGAGTCCTGATTCCAAAAATAACTTCACTATTCTATGAATTATTACTGCTAATAAACAAACAACAACATTCCTTCAGCAGCTAGGCAGGTACTAGATCCAGAGCACATTGCCTTCTCAAGCACCTCAACAATTACGAGGTACCTCTACCTAAGCAAAGGTGTGCAGTGATACTCTGCAGGTAATGTTTAAAGAGCCATGAGTGGGATGGGAGGAATCCAAGCTGATTCACAGTCAGCTCTCTTAACTGAATGGCTAATTATGAAATAATTGGAAACAAGTTAATGAATTAAGCCTCATTACACCATTCGGAGGGATGAACTGTCCTCATTTGAGGAAAAGATTGGAAAATTAAGACACAGAGCAGTTAAGCAACTTGTCCATAATGATACAGTCATTGGAAGAGCCAGGTTTGGAACACAGAACCCCTGACACAAGCTCTGTGGCCTAACGATTAATGCTTGATCGTTCACTAAAAATTGAGTTTATTTTTCCAGGCTAGTGTTGTTACTTTAATGAGTGTTTCTATAATCATAGCCCCAGGCTTGTTGAAACCTTTCCTAGCTGTGAAATTGCTAACACCCTTAGATACACCGCTTGCCTCCCCATTGCTCTAAAAGCTCAACATTCCAAAAACAGAATCAGGAATAAAAGCAAGATACTGAGAACAAGCCACTCGCCTAGAGGGTCAACATTTGTTGCTATTAAATATCCCATTGCACTTTTTGCAAGAGTAAGGATATTGGTTCAGTAAATACTACTAAAATGTTACCATTCCCTGCCTTTGCAGGTGGAGACAGAAAGCTGACTTTTAAGTTCACGGTGTTCGTTTCAAAACCAAAAACTGGCCTGAAGTACAAAGAAAACTGGCCCCATTGATTCTGGAAAGACTATAGCGCTGTGATCAATCATATTAAAATATTCATCTGGCCCCAAAATTTTAGTCTGCACACTCTAGTTAAATGTGTTTCCAAACTTTATACAGCAATTGGAAAACCACTGAATTATAGATAAGCATTTCAGTGGAATAAATGCACAAGCTATTGGATGCTAGTGCAGCCAGCGCTTGCATCTTGCCAACTCATGAACAGTGTAACACTTTCATTCAAGATCCTGAAAAACTGACTCCCAGCAGGGTCCTGTGAGATTGAATGAATAATGTACCAAATTCATTTCAGCCAGTGTTCTAAAAATACAATGCACCTCAATGCCCAGAAGGATTGGCATAGCCCATTAAAATGTTTCAGATAGCTTTGTAACACTTTCAGCCCCTTCTCATGGAGACCTAGGCAGACTTGTATGATACTACCAAATGACAAAGGAAAAACTGTGGAATCTGAGCTGCTGGGGAACTGAGATTAACCGTTTGCATTCTGACATTTTCATGATTACCACCCCAGGGAATGATTCTGAGGATATATGTGGTTGCAGCTCCAAAAGGTTCACAGAGGGATTTCCAGACATATCAAAGTAGTACTGGTCAGGAAAATTATATTAGCAAATAAATTACATAGCACTGCGCAGATCAGGCAGACTGTGGTAATAGTTATTATTTTATTAAACTGATCTTCCACTGTTAGCCCTGCACATTGAGATTAGTAGAAGAGAAGGAACAACAAGTCAAATATATGTAGCAATGATAATTGGCCTTTATAGATAGTACTTCAAAGTACTGTATAAACAGGAAGGGTTTAAATGTAGCTTTAAGCCAAAGCCTGCAGTAGGGGTGGGTGACTGTGGAGGGGTATTGCCCAAATGGGAGCATTGAGAGAGAACTTCCTGCAGTACTGCACAGCATTGCTGGTGGTGTATCTTTTTACCAGGTAGAGCATGACCAATGCAGAGCCTCATCTGTAGTAGGGTTGCCAATTTTGGTTGGACATATTCCTGGAGGTTTCCTCACATAACAAACTTTAATTAAAGATTAATCTTTAATTCCTAGAGACTCCAGGACAATCCTGGAGGGTTGGCAACACTAATCGGTGGCCCCAGCAAACTCCCATTGACATTAAGGAAGCCACGTTTGTCTAACACTTGAGCATTCTTGAAAATCCCACCCAGAGAGTTTAAGACCTAACTATTCTGCTAATTCTGTGTGTGTCCAATTTTGGGTGCCCAATTTGAGATTCATGGGATGGAGATACACAGAGCACCCCAGATCCCACTGAAGTCAACTGAATTGCATGTGCTTGGCACCACTGAAAATTAGACCCAGCATGTGTCAATTTGGGCACCCAAAACTAGTGGATATTTTTACAAACTGGCCTAAAACTGGCAAATCAGTCCAGGCAGTTCAATTATTTGAACTAAGGAGTTCTTAACAGCAGCTCCTGTGCTCTTATCACTAGGCAGTGATGCAAAGGATCAATTATTGTCTTGCAAATGAGCATTTCTTGTAGGAAAGGGGGATTGGAGAGGGAAGAAACACTGAAAATTCTATCGCAACATGTAAATCTCATTTTTGTCCTGAGCAAATGGAATAGCTTCACGGTTCAGAGTGACTGTTGATAACTGGGGCACTTACTGATAGACGGTTTTGCAATCTGCACATGAAACCACTTCTCCCTTTCTGGATTAGTCATTGTAGTGGTTCCTTACAATCTGAAAGAAAACCTACTGTCTTCTCTTTAGCAATGAAACTCTCATTAGTAGCAATAAAAGCTCTTTTGTTTTGCGTTTACAGTGCTGCTTTTTTCCCTCTCCTCCCTTAAAGGCTCTGCTGAGAGAAATGGATGTTTCGCCACAGGAGGCCCCATGATCGAACACTGCAATCATTAACGTTCTGTCACATCCTCAGAGTTTTATGACTCAGACATAAAAATTCCCTCTGAGCTAAAACAGGCCAAAAGCAGATTTTCTTTTTACCAAATTGTAATGCAGTTAGCTTTGTCGTATTTTAGTTCTGAAAGGCAGCACAAGGGGATTTCAGTTTTGCTCCCTTAACTGAAGTTATATGAAGTTCTTTTTAATAAGATTTGACATGATGCTAGTCCAGGGGTTCCCAAACTTGGTTCACGGCTTCCCCAGCTCCCAATGGCCGGGGAATGGCGAACTGCAGCCACTGGGTCTGGGAGCTGCGAGTGGCTGTACCTGCGGACAGTCAGGTAAACAAAGCGTCTCACAGCCCGCCAGGGGCTTACCCTGAACAAGACGTGAACCAAGTTTGGGAACCCCTGTGCTAGTCCATTCTGGTTTTTGTTTAAGTTACGCAATGTTCTTCGGCTTTGAAACGGCCTATGAATGATTTGTTTGGACCCGATTCTCCTCTTGCTTTCATACCAGTCTTATCTCCATTGTCTTCAAACCAGCTACTCCTGATTTACCTGGGTGAAAGCAAGAGGCAAATCGGAGCATTGTTTCACAGGAAGCATTGGAGTTGAAGAAATGGTTTTTCCTCTTTCAGGAGAGAAGTGAGTGACCACAGACGTGCAGCAGCGTGTGTTTATTTACAGCACACTTTTGAGCTGGTGGAATGAAATCAAAACAAGAGAACAGACCACCCAAAGTAATAGACACTCTATCAGTCACGTGTTCAACACAGTAGGGTAGCCTGTCAGCCTGGACCTCTTCCTTCCTGTAGGCATTCTTCTTTCTTTTTCCTAGAACACCAATACAGACCTGCACTGGGGAAGCTGAGTTGTATTTCATCCTTTGTTCACCAAACAACATGGCACCCTGCCACAGGAACTGATTTTGACCTCACAGTGGTGCAACTCAAGCATAATCCCACTGAACTCAATGGAGTTACACCAGTGCAAAAGAGGGGTGAGTCAGGTCAGAGTGAGGCCTAGTGCATAAGGTTTATGGGACTGAAGGAAGGTATTTCTCTTTTCTGTTCACTTACTGGATAGGGTTGCCAGGTGTCCGGTTTTCAACTGGAACTCCTGGTCGAAGAGGGATCCTGCCGGCTCCGGTCAGGACTGCTGACCAGGCTGTTAAAAGTCCAGTCGGCTGTGCAGCAGGGCTGAGGCAGTCTCCCTGCCTGCCCTGGTTCCACACAGATGCTGGCATTTCCCTCCGGCTCCAGGGCAGAGGTGCCACACGGGCTCTGTGCACTGCTCCCATCCCAAGGGCCAGCTCTGCAGCTCCCATTGGCTGGGAACCACGGCCAATGGGAGCTGCAGGGGTGGCACTTGCGGATGAGGGCAGCACGCGGAGCTGCCTGGCCGCACCTCAGCCTAGGAGCCAGAGGGAAATTCCGGCCACTTCCAGGAGCCTCCTGAGGTAAGTGTGGTCCAGAGCCTGCAACCTGAACCCCATCCACACCCCAACCCCCTGCCCCTGCCCTGAGCCTCCTCCTGCACCCAAACTCCCTCCCAGAGCCCGCACCCCCTCCCGCACTCTGAACCCCTCATTCCTAGCCAGAGCCCACCCCCCGCACACCTCATCCCCAGCCCCAACCCAGAGCCCGCACCCCCAGCCAAAGACCTAACCCCCTCCGCACCCCAGCCCCCCACCCAGAGTCCCCCCGCACCCAGAGCCCCTCATTTCTGGCCCCAGCCTTGAGCCCATACCCCCTCCCACATCCTATCCCTCGGGCCCCAGCCCAGAGCATGCAGCCCCAGCCAGAGCCCTCATCCCCACCCACACCCCAACCCCCTGCCCAGCCTGGTGAAAATGAGCGAGTGAGGGTGAGGGAGAACGAGCAATGGAAGAAGTGGGGATGGAGTGAGCAGGGGGTGCGGCTTCTGAAAAGGGGTAGGGTAGGGGCGTGGCCTTGGGAAGGGGCAGGGCAGGGGCTGGGCAAGGGTGTTCAGTTTTCTGCATTCGGAATGTTGGCAACCCTATTACTGGATCGTGCAGCACAGTCTCTCTCAGAGCTATTATTTCAGCTGGCTGTATGTAGCCTAAGGCAGGCAACACTGCATCAGTTTGTTCATGTGGTCCATGTTATCAAGGTTATTTTTACAACCATAAGGACCGGAAGATTCTTTGGAAAAAAAAAAAAAGAAACTGAAATTCTGCAGCATAACTCCATTGCAAGGAGTGGATTCCATAGCAAATTCCTCAGCCAGTGAGTCAGCAAGGCTTAGCTAATTATTCTTAATAGATCATTTTAAAAGGGAGGCATCATAATATACAGATAATTTGCAGAAATTGGTGCTAACTTTTCAAGGCTTATCCAAATAGAAATGCACCACCAAACTTTTTGAAATGTGCCGATAACTAATTTGCATGTGTGAGAACTTCCAACTACTTGGCCATTAATTTACAGCAGCAATCAAACTCACATGGGGCTTTTCATCTTCTAAGCACTTTGGAACATTTACTGCCAGTAATTAAATCGCACAACAGCCCTGTCAGGCAAGCAAGCATTCTGATTTACTCATCAAGTAATATTATTGGTTGTCACGGCAGCATTTGACAGATAGGGAAATAGGGAAACTGAGGCGAAGTGAGTTTAAGAGATTTAAGGTTTTTCCAAGGCTATGAAGAGGTAGCACTGTTCTGGTCTACGTAGTTTTGGTACCAATATAACTATTTTAAGTAGGGGTGTGGTTCTTTTTTACCTAAATAGTAATACCAGTACAACCTCTAGTGTAGACACAGTTTTACTTGTACCAGTATATCTGATTCCACTTCCTGTGTGGTACTGATATAGCTGCCTCCATAATGGTTGTACCACCTTAACTGTGCCAATAGAGCTTAAGCAGTATAACTTTTGTGTGTCAACAAGGCCTGTGTGAGAGCTGAGATCAGTACTTGTGAATTTTTGGGGCGGAGACCTGTTCTCAGACCATTCTATCACTCTTTCCAGTGTAAGGTTAGGAAGCTTTGGCCCTGATACTGCAGGTGCATGGACAGTAAAATCCTTGACGCAGACTCCCAGTGGCCAAAGGGGTCTGCTTACATAGATGCAACTGCAGGGGGGTGGGGTCCATGGTTGGCTACAGTGCATTTATAGGGGGAGAGAATTGTTTATGCCCATGAACAAAATCCACTTTGTTAGAGAGATTAAGGCTTTGTTTACACTGGATTTTCGTCAGTAAAACTTGTCATTCAGGGGTGTGAAAAAAACACACCCTGAACGACAAAAGTTTTACCGACGAAAAGCACCAGTGTGAACAGCACTTTGTCGGCAGGAGAGCTCTCCTGCCGACAAAGCTACCGCCGCTCGTTGGGGATGGAAGTTTTTTGTCGGCGCAAGAGGTCTTTCCTGCTGACAAAGAACGGCTACCCTGTGCACCTTTTAGCCGCACAGCTGTAGCAGCACAGCTGTGTCACTAAAAGGTGCAAAGTGTAGACATAGCCTAAGAGAATATACACTAATGCCATGCTATCTACTGGGTTTCTGTGAGTGTAAAAACTTGTGGGTGGCTGCCACACAGCATGGTCTGCATTTTCCTGACTAAAACCCTTAATGAGGACAATTACAGTACTAGTTTGAGGCATGCTGGAAATTACAGTGAAGGGTAAACAAGTTTTGCATTGCCATTAGAAAGAGACCCAGAGGAATATTAAACCAGGATTATTCCCATAATTGCAGTTAACATGTGTGAGTGTTTGTACTAAAGCAAAACAATACACACAGTTTCTTGCAACCCCGGATGTAGAGCCGTTTTCAAGGTGGCATTATGGGAAGAGGGAAATGTACTGCCCTTTATGTGAACTTCTCATCATATGCAGTGTTAACGAAAGAGACTTTTGTAAAATACCCTAAGCCTAATTCTTGAGGTCAGTGGAGTTACACCAGCACAGAATTTGGGCCCCATGTATTTTGCTGCTTTTATTTTTTCTGTGCATTAATATGGAGAAGTCTTGTGCTTTGCTAGGCAAAGATTTATTTTATTTTATTTTATTTGCTGTCTAATCTAATCTATATATGATTTATGTTTGCAAGATCTCTAGATCAGCAGTTCTCAACCCACGGCCCAATTAGCACACAGCTCTGGCCCAGCTCAGCCGTGTGCTAAAGGCCGCCCACGTGGCAGGGTCTGGGATCCCAGCTGCCCACCGCTCAGAGTGCCAGGGTCAGGGCTGCCGGCCCACCCCATATGGCGGGTGTCCAGGGCTCAAGGCTGTCCAGGGGTCAAGGCTGCCAGCTGGCTCTGCGGAGTTGGGGGGTCTGGAGTCTGGGGCTGCCTGTGGCCCCATGGGGTCTGGGGCACCTGACCCGTGGGGTCAGGGGTCTGGGGCTGCTGGCCCACCCTGCAAGGTCCGGGGCTCACGGCCAGCCCTGTGGGGTCCAAGGCAGCCCCACAATGTGGGTCCTGGGTCTGGGGCAGGCAGCCAGACAGCCCCGCATGGCAAGTTCTGGGCTGCCACTACTCTGCCACCTGGCCCCTGCAGCCCAGGTAACACATTATGGGCTGCATAAATAAGTTGAGAACCACTGCTCTAGATCCATCAACCAAAGATCCTTATCAGTTTATCTGACAGTATGTGACTGGGGATGGTGCAATCAAGTTCAGTCTGAAATATTAAATGAAATCCGCTAGCTACCAGCACTGAACCTGAAAGAGTCTCATGTCAAGGCACACCAGCTCAGGTGAGCCTGAAATGGAATACTAGCCTAAAGTAAACCTGTCTAGTAAATGTTAGATTGATTTGAACCTGGCAAGAGAAAAAGAACACTGATTATAAATATCAAGGTGATAGGTACCTTATTACATAGGTTACATCAGAGGTTCTCAAACTGACGCACAGGCCCCCCTGTGGGGGGCGCTGACTGTATTCACGGGGGGAGAGGGTGAGAAGCTTTAGGAAAAAAACGTATGGCACACATTTTACCCACAGCAATAAATAACTAGCAAATCTGATTCCTCCTGATATATCAGGTCCTCAAATAGTGCTGTGCATTTGACTCTAGATGGTACTGTGCATTTTGACAGATTTCTGTTACCCTTGCACAGTATTATACAAAGCCATTGCCATCTGTACATTAATCTGTTTGCTAAGTCACGGAATGCATATTTAATTGTAAGCTCAACCACAATCGCAGTTTTGTTTTTGCTCATATTACAGTGGATTGTTGGCTCTGTTTTGAATCAAAGCATTTCTCTTTGTAATATTTAGAGACAGTAGCTTGTTGATTTTTTTTTTTTATCGGTATATGTACCTGTCTGGCCAGGGCATAAACTACTACAGATAAAACAAAGTGGGGGCATGATCAAATAAATTTGAAAACCACTGGATTAGATGATCAGAAAACTCTTGGGTTGGGAACAGAATTACAAAATTATCATCAGTTTCACAGCAAACAAATGGGATGCCACAAAGAGAAGATGTTATGCCTCAAGTAGAAATAAATATCAAAGGCAGATGAGCACTTAAGAAATAAAGAACCTATATCAAACTAGTTAGAGACAGAATCAGGTCCCTCACTTTTAAGTCTAAAAGACTTTCTGAGCTCAAATAGGAAGCTAGAATTAAAAGGAAAGTCTGTTTAAAGCCCTCCCTGGGAATTCTGCCCAATGTAGTCCTCCAGTGTTCAGCAAAATATTGACATTTCAATATGACACTGCATTTTGAGTGCTTTCAACCCCTTTTGAGCCATCCTTAATCAGTTTCCTCATGCTCTGGTTCATCTGTGTCATTCTGGTTATGATTTGTCCAGTTCCTCAAAAGCTGGTTGGTGTCATAGGCGCCGCCTTCCTCCAGACCCTGGGAGTGCTCAACCCGCTGCTCCGCCCCAGGTCCCGCCCCCACCAGACCCCAAGCCCCGCCCTCTGCCCCGCCTCTTCCCATCCACTTCCTCCCTCTCCCATGAGCATGCCCCATTCCCGTTCCTCCCCCTTCCTCCCAGAGCCTCCTGCACCACCACGAAACAGCTGATTGTAGTGGGTGGGAGGCGCTGTGGAGGTGAGGAGGGAGCTGGCTTCCAGTGGGTGTTAAGCACCCACTAATTTTTTTCCATAGGTGCTCCAGCCCTGGAGCACACATGGAGTCGGCACCAATGATTAGTGTCAATTCCTTTCAAATGTTGGTTCCTGGAATCATGACATGGTCTCTCTCCAGTTTCATAGTCTGTCTCGTGGTTCTTCATGCAACAATACCAAGTACAATTCTTCAGATTTATACATAATAAAATTACAAAGATACTCCATTAAGTCTGGATTCAGCAAAGCACTTGAACACATGCTAAGCACCTGCTTAAGTCCCACTGGAATCAATAAAATCAAATTTTATGCTTTCATGAATAGAGACGGACTTTGCATGTGTTTAAGTGCTTTTCTGATCTGAACCAAGGCCTGGGAGTGCTGTGCTTTTCTCTTTGTAATATTTTATAGGATCCAGGTTAACCTTTGTGTCAACAGTGAATACTTTTATAATTAAAGTAATTAAGTCACTTATAAGTAAAATCTGTATCCTTCACCCATTATGCATGCTTTCTTACTATTTTGCCTAAGGCCATTGGTCAGGAATAGATTAATTTACATTCAAAACATTAGACCTGATTGGTATTGCTACCAGATCAGAATTTTACACTTGCTTTGTATAAGGGAAAATTACTACCTCAGGTGCAATCCAGGAGGGAATCAGAGATTTGTAGATTTTAAGGCCAGAGGGGTCTATTACGTTCATCTAGTCTGAGCTCCTGCATAACATAAGTCATAGATTTTACTCTGTGCATTCCTCCTTTTAGCCCAGTAATGTGTGGTTGAACTAGAGCATATTTTTAGAAAGACATTTAATCTTGATGTTAAGACTCCAAATACTGGACAATTTGGTAATTTGCTACAATGATTGATTACCCTCACTGTTAAAAATGTGCACGTTTATTTCATTTGAACTTTGCTAACTTCAGCTTCCAGCTATTGGATCTTGTTATGCCTTTATCTGCAGGATTAAAGAGTCATCAACTATCAAACATCTTCTCCATATATAGCTTATTAGAGATCATAATATAGCCTTCATGGCATCACAGAGAGCTCTAGGCTATAAAGAGACACACAGAGATACATTTTGCAGTCCAATATCCCACTTCTGGGTTCCTGACCTAATAACTCCACCCTGTCTCAAAAACAACCATAAGTCTTATTTTCTTCCACTAACTAATCATAAAGACACAAACTCATGATGGAACATAGCCCATGACTTGACTATTGGACGTGTGATATACAGTTTTGTAAAGAAAGGGATATTCAGCACATTGTTCTGGTGTCCCAAACTAAGATTTAATATAAGTCTAAATTCTGATGGGAAATAACTATCAGGAGCAATGGAACTTTAGAGAAACAAAGGTCTTGTTTTTGTGAAGTGAAACAATGAAGAAATAAGTGTGAGAACAATAGACAACATCCACTATGTAAGCAGAATGTTTCGCAAAGCTTTGTATGATGTGTCAACCTAGCATGAACGATGACTTGTTTTCTCTGTTATTTCTCCTTCCTAACCAATTGCTGTGGGATTGCATGGCATGTTTCTATTAAATGTTTGCATTAATCCTTAAGAAACTGAAATATAATCAAGACATAGTCTACACAGGGAATTAAAGGAGGAAAGGGTGAAAATTTCAAATGTGCTCAGCCATGGCCTAATTGAAGTCAATGGGCATTTTATCCTGGGGAGCAAAGTGAAGTCAATGCTAAGTGCTTTATAAAACTCCACCCAAAATACTTGTCTTGCTTCTTTATTAATAATTCTTCTTCCTTTTCCTCCTCAGGGCTCTTCCCGCAATGATGCATTGGGTCCGAACTCAGAAACCAGGAGAAAGTGGTATCAATATTATCACTGCTGATTTTGTAGAACTTGGTGACTTTATCAGCACTGTCATAAAACTCAACTATATCCTGGATGAAGGCGAAGCTGATACTACTTGATACTACTGCAATATATTTGTTGTTCATTGAGTAGATTTGAAAGGAAAACCCAATTGTATTAGAAAAAAATATCTTGTAACACACAGATCTTCCTATAACACTGAATCTCTGAGGTGTTTAGGGCTGTAGTGGGTGGGCAAAGGGAAATGTTTTGATTGGTTATAATAATTTTCTACGTTAATAAACCCTCATGTTTTTCATTTGAAGAGCAAAACAGGATTTCTTTAGTGGTCGACTAGAGAAAGCCACTGCACATTTTCCACAAAGTACCAAATATAATATTTGTGTCTTACTTCCAAGGTTATGAATAGTGCCAAGCAATTTGCTTTATGTAGATTGGAGGGACATATAATGCCCTCTGTCTGCACAGGGAATTCCTACTGACATGAATGTTTTGCTGCAGACTGAGGGCACTGTATGACCCTAATGTTTCAATTCAACGAACTTCATCTGTTAGGTGGCATAACTGATTGCATTCATTGGCAGCCATCAGTTTATTGGCATTTGGGGAATAAATTCAATATAAAGTCATGCTTGCAATTCTTGTATCATCAGCAGACAGCAAATATTGAGAACCATATTCTGTAGCCTGTGCAGAATATGGGCCAAATCCTGATCACCTTGCTCACCTGGAGTAGGATTGTCAGAAGTGCTGTGCACTTGCTGAAGTCAAAAAAGTATGCAGCATTGGCCTAACTCGAATCCCATGAAAGCCCATGGGAGTTTTACCATGGACTTCAGTAGGAGCAGAGTTATGGCAATGCTGAGCACTTTTAAAAATCCCTCCCATGAGAAGTCCCATTTACAGATCTGATGCAAAGCCCATTGAAGTCAACGGGAGGCTTTTCATTCATCGGCTTTGGACTAGGCCCTAATTCAGTAGAATTACTCATCTGAGTAGGATGAGCAGGATTTGACCTCATCTATAGAAATTTACTTTCTGCAGGAATAAATCTATACAGACGAAACGTTGACTTGTTTAATACGAAGTTGCAGTATCAATTTCTCTTTAAGGCAGCTATAAACACAGAGCAACAGTTTTCTGCTGATGAAAAAATTGGTGCCAATTCAACAGTGAAAAATTGCTCTACTAAAGAGTGGAACAGTTCAGTGAGTAGCAAATAACATTAATCTATGGTCCTTTCATTCCTGTGAAATAATAAATCATGACAAGAGGTTTAGAATACCTGCTATTACAACAGCAGACCCTCCAGTCCCCCTACTCTTAATGAAACATATATCACTCTAATGGGTGAAAAAGTTGGTGAGATATAAAATAAAATGAGAGCAGAGTCATTGTATGGTTTCAACAACTCACAATTGGATATTAATAGAGTTAATCATATATACTGACGTGCATGTGGACAATGGAGGAAAGTAGAGCATTTAGTAAAATTTCTACAAATCATACGGACTCCAAAGTAGTACAATGAGAAATTGCTTATTGAAATATCATAGTTTAAATTTGAGAGGGTGAGGGTTAAGGTGGCATCCTTATTCAGTTGAAGTCCCCTTGATAGCAATGGAAGTTGCTTGAGTAAGGCCTAAGGATGGTTTTATTTGGCCCTTACTAATTTCCATTAAGTGATAAAACATGAGGAATAGAAACTGCAAATGCAACGTTCTGAGGTTACGAAAATGAAAATGGCGTCGCCAGGAATGGATATTTTTTCATTTCCAAAGTAGTGGAATAAAAGGTATATTCACTGGTATTTTGTATTTAGATGATGTGCCAGTGTGTGTCCATGCATGTATGTGTGCATTAAAGGCACATATATATATATATTGTCTCTATGTACATAATACAGAGACATGCACACACAGAACTGTGCCCTCATTTTTAGCTATAGGTATATATACAGGTTAAAGAATGTAGAAAGTAAATTTACGACTCCTTCTTCATTAACCATCCCTGTGTGTCAATTAGGGCTATGAGAACCAATCACAATGGGACCGCAAAACCAGGACAGTTTGGTTTCTTTACTAACCCAAAACTTGACCAAAACATTTGCTGAGGTTCACAAACACTGTCTCTTCCCATAGGAGATGGAGGAAGCTATGGTTTTCACACAAAGCGAGACGAAACTCAGTAGGTTCTGATGAAAGTAGTTTCCAGATTCTCTCAAAGGAAAATTCAACAGATGAGAGCTACATGAGTTGAAATGCACAAGTAAGTTTTGCTGAATCCCGTGCAAACTGAAACGGCCACATTTTGCACAGTTCTCAAGGCAGTGCCTTTCCTTTGAACAGGGCGTCTGGTGATATACATTTAGAACTTGTTTCCTTACTTATTGGAGATATGATTTAAGAAACTATTTTCATAATTATTTCAGTGAGCCAGATTGCTTTTTTTTCAATGTCTTCTGTCATTTTTCAGGTTTCAGAGTAGCAGCCGTGTTAGCCTGTATTCGCAAAAAGAAAAGGAGTACTTGTGGCACCTTAGAGATTAACAAATTTATTTGAGCATAAGCTTTCGTGAGCTACAGGTAGCTCACGAAAGCTTATGCTCAAATAAATTTGTTAATCTCTAAGGTGCCACAAGTACTCCTTTTCTTTTTGTCATTTTTCAGTTATTTAAATGTGGCCAAAGCATTTTAACTGCATAAAAATATTATATGTTAAAAAAAATAAAAAATCTGAGCAGTGCAAACATCTTTAGGGTGAGCAAAGAAAAAAGACTAATTTGCTTTTATTTTGTGATTGGGTTTCTATTATAAACAACTGAGAGGCACAATGTTGATTTCCTCCTGGAAACCCTGAGTCAAGCACACATAAAATGCCACAAGGGTTTCATTTATATAAATATGTACTGAAAACAGGTGTTTCGATGTATTTAAGAAAAAAGTATATATAAATATAACTATGTTGTATCTTGAGCTTATTGGCATTGTTAAAATGTTTGCTTAGTATCAGTTGTGTCCTATTTGTTGTTTGGGTGCTGGAAAATAAAAGCAAAGCAAAAAAAGTCCTCTGCAAAGATAGGGTAATAAACAAATTATGTAGTTTCTCCATTAGGCTGGGGGAGGGAAGGGATCTTTATACTGTTAGCTAAATGCACAAAAAAACTTTGTCAGCTAAATGACATTTTCATTCAGCTGTTAATCTCCTTCCCAATGGAGAAGAACAGAATTTAATGGCAAGGGCTGTGAATAAACAAACTAGCTTTAACTGTTGTCGGGGAGGGAATAGAGTAACGTGCAGTTCGCTAGTCTGTGATGGACAAACATCTTAATCCTGCCATCCTAACAGGGAAAGTTTCCATTGTTGTACTTGTGGGATGCTTGCCAAGAAACCAAACGCACCAGAAAGGAAGTGTGCAATACAACTGGACCCTTTTGGGGCTTGTCTACATAGGGAGTTATTTCAGAATAGCTATTCCCAATTAACTGCATGTATGGATGCTTATATTCCATCATGAGTGTCTTATTCCACATTAGCTTAATCCATACAGCACTCTTATTCCAGAATAAGAGCAAGTACTCGTGGAATTACTCAGGAATAGTTAATCTGCTTTAAATTCTCACCTTCACTTATTCTGCATTAATTTTTATGTGTAAACAAGCCCTTAGAGCCCAATCTCGCCATCTGTATGTAGGCAAAATTGACTTGAACATTAAATGTGTCTGCTTAAGAACTGCAGAATTGGGTCCTACTGCGTTCTGTTGTTTGACATAGCCTGCTTTGGTTTTTCTGCACACATACCACATGGAATCCTATAAGGGAAATAATGACTGTAATCTACTCATAAGAGCAAAAACCCCACCTAAGATACTGGGCATCATAATTTTTCCATGTGTTGTATTTTGCATCCTTCACTGTCTTTTGGAGCTAATAATGTTAATTCGTCGACTGCCATCACATTGTCTTTTTTCTCCTCTTGTACACATTTAACCACTCGTGTCTGTAGTCTAGTGTGTACATGTCAAGTAATATGAATCTTTCGGATGCTATGACATGGCTACTTAATGTTTTCTTTCAGTCAGATCTGCAAAAATTACCAATCACAACAGAGCACCACATACATTAAAGAGCTTAAAGGCAACGGGTCAGATGCTCAGCTGGTGTAAATCAGCACAGCGCCAATCGTTCCCTTGAGGCTATCTTGATTTACACCTTGTGAGAATTTGGCCCACTTATTTCACACCAGTATACTCATTGGCTTCAGTGAAGTTATTTCTGACTTACACCAGTGTATGTGGGATCTGCTCAGTTTTCACCAATGAACCCTCATGGAAGCCCACTGAAGTATCAATAGTAATGAAATCAATGATATTACAACTGGTGTAACTGCAGGCAGAATTTGCCCCAGTATTTTTATAGATGTAATTTACACATACATTCTTCCATTAAAATTATCATAGTGTTCATTTCTGTAAAAGTATGTACAATGTGTGTGTACCTCCTGAATGCAGAGTCAAATCCTGCTGTCAAAACAACTCTATTGGCTTCAGAGGAGTTACTGCAGATTTACTCTGGTTTAGTCAAGAGCAGAAATTGACCAGGGTGTGGTATATGGTATGAAAGGAAATAAAAAATTCTGAAGACTAGCTGAGAAATATCAAAAAAGAGAAGTCTACTGAGAACATACCTCTAATGGTTTTCATTCTGAATACAATGCATGGAGCGATGAGCAGTGCCATCTGAATGGGTTATATGCGGATTTCAAGAGTTCAGCTAACACCATTTTAGACAGCTAAACCCCTTTTCAGTGAAGCAAAAGTTAATAGTTTATATGATGTGTTTGCCATATTTCACTGGTAGCTTCTGTGTTATATACAGTTGTCAACATTGTTCTGAATTGTTCATTTACCCACTGACAAGGATAAAATATGCTGTAGAGTATGTAAAATGTATTGATGACCAGTTTCTTGGAGTTCAGTGATTTTTCTCTATTATTATTTATTATGTTTATTACTGTGCTGCTGTTTTATAGGTACTGGTTACATGTTTGTGTGTGTATGTGTGTGTGTATGCGTGTGTGGGGGTGGGGGTTGTGTTCAAAATGTGAGAAATAACTTATCCTAAAGGAAAAGGGCAGTCATGGTACCTGCCTTAATGTAGCTGCATTATTTTGTTAAGCCCTGTAGTTATGAGTTCAGATTTCAAAACAAGTTGTGTGGTGGCTGAATGCTTTTTCCAGGACTGGGTTGTTTTACTTTTTAGAAGGAGTTAAACTTGAACTTATTTGGAGCTCATTTAAAAATTGATAAGGATTAGCACATTTTTAAGATCAAATTAACTGTACACAAATATCAAGACCTAGTATGATATATCATATCAGCCAGATCATTCCCTCAGATATACACTCACAACTCCTATTTATGTCAATGGGAATTGGGCACATCTAATGGAGAGCATGTAATTTGCACTGGATTTTAGTGTAGCTATGACACTAAGGGCAAAATTTTCCAAGGTAATTCAGCTGTGGGTGGGAAAATACCTGGGTGCTGGATAATACTGAGAATGTCCTCTGGTGGAATATGACTGTGAGTTCACAGTTCGAAACCTGCCCCAGGATCCAGGTTCATTCCACATGTTGAAGAGGGAGGGTTAGGGACAAGGAGGTACCCAGGCCAGTCCTGCCCACTGACAGCATTCTGCTGTCTTGAGTGTACAGCTTTCACTAAGAAAGTGATGTAAGGTCCAACAGGCCAGAGTTGAAAGGCTTTATGCTCTAAGAAAGAAGGGGAGCGTCAGTACTTTCCACTACACAGAAATATGATGAATCAGCCAACCATGTCTCACAATCAAATACAGTTCCCCCTTCCCGTTTCTGCATGCAGCACCTCTACTTGATGTTAAGGGTTATTGTGTCCTCAACACCCAATATGTGACACAAGACAGGTCCAACTCCAAATCTGCCCAGCCAGACAGCTGCGTGCTGGCTTGCTCAGTCAATTGATATCATATGTGGGGGGGGGGGGCAGCTTCAGAGTCAAACCTGCTTAAGTAGCAGATAATAGGTTTGGGGTGCTGAGGTGAAAGCCAGTGAGAACCCACCCCGCTGGTTGGGGAGAAGCAGCTGCAGTACTTAATTTGTGCCAGAGCTAAGCCCTAGCACCTCTAGGCTTGCCACATCAGTTATGAAAGTAAATCATCGCTTGAGTCCTGGCACATCTTTCATTACAAATTAAGCACTGAGCAGAAGTGCTGGTTATCTAATTTCAGCACCCTTCTGCAATCTCTCTACCCTCTGTCCATCATCCCTCCTTACCTTCAATGTGCACTAATATGCCTTATCCTACTCTCAACCTCAGCTCCCTCCCAACATCACTAGCAGAGGTGAACAAACCCACATCCATGCTGGATATGGGTTGCTGGTTTCAATGCACAACTTCCAGCTTTGGTCAAGAACTTCCGTGAAGGGACACAGGGCTAGGAGAAGGCAGAGAGAGACTTAATGTCTCCTGTCACAGGCAGGTTTCCCACACCTCCACCACCCAGTCCCCATGCATACCCACATACTTGACCTGTTAGGTACACCCTTCCTTGGTTGGAGATAATTTAGCCCTAAACTTTGTAACTCCACATTTAAAACTCGAATAACTAACTAGTAAATGTATCTGTGGGAGTAATCCTGTACTAGCAGCAAGATGGACTAGAGCCCATAGGCCTCAATCCTGCAGTTGGAGCCACATGGGCAAACTTTTTTCACACATGCAGAGTCCCACCAAAGTCAATTGGATCTGCAAAGATACCTAGATTCTGGGATTGTATTTACATTAACAAATCTGTTTTGATTAGTGTTACACCACCTGGGAAGCTGGGATACATAAAGCAGAATGCACTAGTTTTAAGTGTCATTATAAAAACTGGGGGGAAATGTACTTGAAGATAAATCCATGGCAGGTGTTGGGTTATTGCCTGCCTCGGTGATGAGTAGTTTTAGAAGCGTGCAAGGTAGTTATTCTGACAATATTGCCATACTGCCTCTAACCCTATTAAAATTCTCTTTCTAGAAGCCTTACTATTCCAAATGATTGCATTGCATTCTAATGCATTGGAATATTATTTCATTTTGTGAGATGTGGGTGTGTCACATTGGTGACCTATAGCTCCTTGTGCATTGTGCACCAGCGGTTCACAGGGCTGTCCCTTCTCTTTTTAGGATCTAGTCAATGTACTTTAATAAATGTTGTGTAAAAAAAAATCGCCTATAGTTCTGTATGGCAAATGTGATTTTTTTTATGACAAGAATGTGCATTGAATGTGAAAAGCATAAAACCCAGTTTCTTTGTATTCAGTGAAATGTCTAATAAAGCCCTGGTACCTGTACTCTTATGCTGTGGTTTCATTGCAGTTCACAAGTTCTATGTCTAGATGCAACAAAGAACTTCCAAAAAGAACTGACCAAAGACATTATACAATGGAACCTTCTTCAGGGCACTTCTGTGAAATGGATTAGAGTCAATTCTGGCTCCCAAGAGCGGATGAGACTTGTCCTCCCTCATATACACCTGTATGGAGAAGGTGGGTTGCTGGAATTCATTGCACTTCCTGAGTAAAAGCACTGGGAGCAGGGGGAGCCACTAGAGCCCCCCAGCCCCCAACTTGAGGCTCTGCACCGCTCTCTGCCCCATTGTGCATTGCCTGGCAAACCATCAGCACAGCAAAAGGCTGCATCTCCAAAAAGGAAGTGGGAGCCTCTTGTCAAAGCCACACTGCAGCAGCCTGTTAGGAAAGTCACACATCTCAGGCCACATTCTCTTGTGAGTTATTCTGTGCATCTCCAATGGATTAAATGGAGTAGCACCACTGTAAATGACAGGACAAATGGGCTCACGGGCTCCACAGTGATGGAATGTAACAAGAAGCTATGTTTTCCTCTCCCATCTGTACAGAGGATCTCTTGTTATTTTGTCTTTATTCCCTATGTACATGGAATTCTCACTGATGTTCGTATGGAGCTCACCTTTGTCAAGGGAGAGCAACTTAGAAGGGATCTATCTGCCGTGCAGAGTGGAGGAGAGAATTTAGTTTGAAATTTGGTGGTTTTATAGTAAGCTTGCAGTATCCTGCTTTGAGTTATATCAGGGGGGTGCACTTGGTATAAGAGACGCCAGAATATGGCTCTCGTTCAGCAGACTGTACAACTGCATTGTTTGAACAAGTTTATAATTTGGGAGAAATGGAAGGGACTATACCTTGAAAGTGCCGTTCTACTCTAAGAAGTGACTGTAAACAATGCCATGGTGATGGTCTCTGCTGCTTGTCTCTCATTCACTCAAAATCACAGTCTTAGGGGCAAACAGAAGTGTTAGCGGCCAATCTTGCAGTCTCAACCATCATGCTGTGGGCTTTCCTATTTGCCTCATGGTCACCAATAAGAAAGATTCTGCAAACTTGTATTGCCAGGACAAAAGGGTTAAATCTCTGAGCAGGTGTTTGCTCTCCCTACAGAAACTAGTGAGGGAATGAGAGTGGCTCCAGGTGCAGATGGTTCATTGTTAGGAGGCTAGAAGCAGTGGATTAGTAGCTGTCAGACTCTCTGTTGGAATTTCTCAAAGGCTGAGTGAGAGACCCTAACTCCCAGAGTCAGTATTTCTACTCTATGTCTTCACTATAGACAAGGAATGAACTACTGGATTATTTCCCTAATTACAGAAGGGGGCAGTTGTTTTCTTGGCTACTCTAGTAAAAGGAACTTCAGTCCAGGCCAGCTTGGACCTGCTGTGGCAACAGCTACCTTAATGTGGGAAGTGTGTATGTCTCTGTTCAAGAATAATATACTAGTCTGGTGCCATGAGAGAGCTCAGCTGTCAGAGAAATCTTTAAAAATACCTATATTATTGTCAGCCTAATATCAGAGGAGGTAGTCCTCAGGCAGATTTAGAAATTCCAGAAGGTAATGTATTAGGTCACTAAACAAAATAGCTGGGGGGGAAAAGGATAAAACAGGATGTTTTTCCTGGATTTTTTTAGCTCGATCAGAGAGCTCAGTTACAACACAACTCCTCTCTAGTCTCAGACATCAACCAGAAATGGCTGTTCTAGAAATAACATGAGTGTGGTGAGCAGCTCAGTATAGGAATCAAGGCAGATAAACAAGACCTCCAGTTTTCTGTCTAGTTACCTGCTTCTCAGCCTTCCAGCTGCAGTCTCAGGCTTTTTAATTTTTTTATTTTTTTCCCCACAGCAAGTGAACATTTTAGGGGGGAGAATCTTTGCAGGGGGATGAGGCTGGTGTCAAACACTCAGTACAGTCCTCCTCCTTTGCGCTCTCTTTTCCAACAGAGGCACAAGGTGAGATTCTGATGCCATGCAAAAGGCCCATTGACTTCAGTGGGGCCAGACTTCTAGTCACAGTGTTTGGGGGAAAGCTGTGAGAGTGAGTGTCCTGAGCAGTGGGCAATGGTGGAATCTCAGTTACCAGCCTCCTAGCTAACCACTCAGCTTCTAGTCCACTCTTCTGGTTTTTGGTATCAAGAGCTGGCTGGCCCAGCAAGAGAGGACACTGGAGGAAGCCAGTCTGGAGAGAGGGAGCAGTTGAGCAGAGGGTTTTTGAGAGCAGGAGAAAGGAGGTAGCCAGACTTGAAGTGAGACCAGAATAAACTTCCCAGGATGCCACTGAAAGGGAAGAGGGCTCAATGAGACTTTGGTGAGAAGGACTTGAGAAAGATGGGGTGTGGGGAAAACCCTGAGGTAGAGAGGTCAAAAGAAAGAGTGGAACTTCAGAACAAGAGAGGCCCTTCGTCCGCACCAGAAGGGTTTTTCCTGAAGGTGCTGCAAGTGACAGGATCTGCTCTCTGCTCTGTGAAGAAGAAGTGCACATTTAAAATGACCCTGTTTCTGTCAGGCAGTAAGTACTGCATTGTTCAGTCACACGCAGTTCAGATTCAAAGCAAGGCTGCTTTAAATGACTTATGTGGCTTGTATTGGACAATGGGCACAGTTTTAATTAGTTCACACGAGCAAAATATATTCCATTTCCTCTTTCCCACATTGTGTATGCAGTCAAGAAATCTTAGTATTTGTTACTGAAGCCATTCTTCTGACCAAATCACTTCCCATTATGTATATTAATAGCCAAGCAGATTTACATGCCTTCTAGAAAGCTTAGAAAAGAAACTACGTATTTGCAGTCAAACACAAGAGAACTGGATGTCTGTTCTACTGCTGTACATTTCACAGTCTGTCGGTTGTACAATACCCAGGAAGTGGTAGGAGAAAATGCTGCTTTGGAACACAAAAGAGCATTCTTATAACCATACTTCCATCCCATTGGTTGAGCCGTTCTGGCTTTACTTTTCTGGTTGCACAGAACAAAGATAAAATAAACTCATATCCCTGAGTTCAAATCTAGAAGGATTATCCTGACATGAGCCTGAATCATCTCATAGATAAAGTAAACTTTTTATCTCGGAGAAAAGGATTATTTTCTAGACTCTGACAAATTCTAATGTTAAAATGGAGTAAAGCCAAACTTTGGTGGAGCTACTCTAGGTTTACACGAATATAAATGAAATCAGAATTTGCCCTTTCTGGTGCTACACTATCCAGTACGCAAAACCCAGAAACAAAATGAAAACAATATCCTCTCAGTCACTAGGGGGAAAAATGCTAGAAGAAAAGACAAATTTTAATAGGATCAAAAATATGGGTGAGTCATTTAATATATAAATTATAAAATATGTAGTGTAAAAACTCAGTGCTGACTTAGAATTGAAGATAACCATTGTGTAGCATCCCATTTGGTTGTCGAGCTACCTGTATGTTTAACCACTTGAGGACAAAATTCTAGTCGATTACCATATTCTTCCAAGTAGCTAATTCCAGTGCTATTAATGACCTTGTCATACAACTCATCTAACTCTGTCACCCCCTTTTAACTACTTCCCACCCAATCTGAGTTCATCTCAGTCTGTTCTTAGAATATAATAATAGTACCCAGATGAGTGCTAAGCACATTGTAGAATAAATAAGGGGCTGTGGCCTCTTTTTCCCCCAAAGATTTTGGCTACCCACACAATCTATTTAAATCAGGGAGTAATTAGCACATTTAAAAATCATCCTTGGAGAATTCATTCTTATATTATATGTAACACTATGCATAGGGGTGAAAGGATGAGGAAATCTATGAGGCTGGCAGTTAGACAAATCAGTTACTCAGTTTAGGCATGTGCATAATCTGATAGTGACACAAAATCAGTTACCACTTGAGGCATGTGTATAATCTGATAGTGCAGGTTTTGAAGAAATATAGTCATTGATTCACCCTAAAGCTAAGATGGAAGAAGCTATTCTTAAACAGGGAGCTGACTGAAGAGAGAGTCTTGTCTTGGCACACCAGAAAGGGGCAGGAACTCCAGGTATAGTGCTGGCATGCCCCAAAAAAACAAAGCAAAAAAAATGCACAGATACCATCAAGGTACATCAAGACTACCATTGTTGCTGCAAGTCCTACATTTATAACAAGCACCATGTGACAAATGAGATGTCCCTGGGTAGCAGTTCACCATTTTATGGTTCTTACATTTGACATACAAGGTCTTCTCTCCAGTAAGGTAGATTTGTTTTGAGAATAAGCCCCCTTTCCCGTCCTATCTTGTACCAAAGAAAAAATAGCCCATGGATGGTGATGATACTGGAGAGCAGGGGTGGGCAAACTTTTTGAGCCAAGGGCCACATCGGGGTTCCAAAACTGTATGAAGGGCTGGGTAGGGAAGGCTGTGCCCCTTATCTGCCCCCTCCCACTTCCTGCCCCCTGACTGCCCCCCTCACAACCCCCCACCCATCCAACCCCCCCGCTCCTTGCCCCCTAGCCGCCCCCTCCCGGGACCCCCACCCCTAGCCACCTCCCAGGACCCACCTGCTATCCAACCCCCACCCCTAATTCCCTGTCCCCTGACTGCCCTGACCCCTATCACACCCCTGCCCCCTGACAGGCCCCCCAGGACTCCCACGCCTATCCAAGCCCCCCTGCTCCCTGTCCCCTGACGGCCCCCATCCCAGAACCTCTGCCCCATCCAATCGCCCCCTGCTCCCTGTCCTCTGACTGCCCCCTGGGACTCCCTGCCCCTTATCCAACTCCCCCACCCCTCTCCCTGCCCCCTTACCATGCAGCTCAGAGCAGCATGTCTGGCAGCCACACTGCCCAGCAGGAGTGGTGGACCAGAGTGCTGGCAGCGCAGTGAGGTGAGGCTGCAGGGGAGGGGGGACAGCAGGGGAGGGGCCAGGAGCTAGCCCCACCAGCCGGGAGCTCAAGGGCCAGGCAGGATGGTCCTGTGGACTGGATGTGGCCCGTGGGCCGTAGTTTACCCACCTCTGCTATAGAGAGAGCTTCAGCATTGCTTCGCCAGACCTTTGGCTCATCAAACCAGATGTAGCAAAGTAAGAGCCAGCCAAACAACAGTTATGCTGGCTTTAAGCATTTATGAAGGCAGATTCTCACTGACGGCTCTGGTTTTACCAGTTCTAAATCAAATGTTAGTACAAAATATGCCTTAGAGCTTCACAGCCCCAGCTGCACATCATTGATGTAGAGAAGCCTCTGTGGAGTCCTAGGAAAGAAGACACATCCCCCAGAGTCATGGCATCCCATCTCACCATCACTACCTCCCCTTAACACACCTTCGGCTCCATTTTACTCTTCTTGTTCTCCCCTTCACACCGCACAATGAACGGGAGCGTAGAACTCGAACTGACTTGCCCCTTAGGCTACAGACAGAATGTTGTCAGATGCGGTTCTGCCTAAAATTCAGTGGCATGACCAGGATTAAGAGTCGCCGGTCCCCAGAGTGTGCTTGGACCACAGCTTTGACTGCATATATAGTAGCCTTCAGGCTATTCTGCTGTCCTTCTGGAGAACTGTGGAAAAGAGACAAATAAGAACTATGGAATGGAAGATAAGTGTCCAAGCCAATCGTTCCAACCAACTGTTGCTCAGGCTCTCGGCTGCTGTAAATCAGTGTAGCTTCAGTTACGTCAATTGAGCTATGCCAGTTTACATCAGCTGAAGATTTTTATATTCATAACATACAAATGCAGAAGTTAAATAAAAACGTAAAATACTCTTTCTTGAATGTTGCAGCATCACACTACTTTAGCGTTTAAAAATCCACAACCTTAACACGCAGGCTGCTCCCTGAAGCAAAGAGGCACTGCTCACTCCACCTAGCTCTAGGCTGGCTCTTTGCTGCTTAGACCCAGATTGCGCACTTCTCTCTAGAGTTCCCTAGCCTGCAAGCAGGAAAACCGCTGAAGATTTTTAAAGAGACAGTTTACAATTGTAATACAAGTTTTAATACGCCACAGAGCTGGCCCTGTAGAGTTTGAATTTATTAATCCCAGTGGAAGAATGGATATTTGACTGGCAGATACAGATGATATTATATAAAATTACATGGGAGAAATTTATGAAATTTCAGGTAAATTCTCTTATTCAGATACCAAAATATTAAAGTTTCAAAACATACAAAATACTTACAGTGTTTTATTTTTACTTACAGATAGAAGAAAAGTGATCTGGATTCAGAGGTTTTAATAAGGAAATAGTATAAAACAAAGAAGAAGCCCATACATTGTTGCTGCAGTTGAAATGTAGACATTGGACCTTGCATTATTAGGCATAATGTCTCTTCAAATTTATATCCATTTCTATTCTACTTATAAACACTTTCAGACATATCTAAAAACAAGAACTTTGCTAAAGCAAAATCTAAATGAGGATCTATGACCACAGATGGGGATGTGTCCTCTGCTTTATGACTTTATTGAAAATATGCTATGTGCAGCTGCTGTGTTGGGAGGCGGGGGGAAATGCCTGCTGTACAAAGGGGCTAGGAAAATTTATCCTCGGTCTGAGACTCTCCAACTCTAAATCTGTGGATAACTTTTAACTGGAGATTCTCTCAGGAACTGTCTAACCTCCATCTCCCCACCATCCCTCAGTCTATTCTCTTGGTCCATGCACTGCCAAAAAGAGCTCTGTGCACCATTGTAGTAGGAAGTAATTCAATGCGCAGCGCCCATCCTGATTGAGGCCTCTTGGCACTAACCTAATGATGATAGTAAAATCACCCAGCACTGGCAGGGGGATAGGCTAAGTGACTTCATAGGTCTTTGTTCTATGTCTAAGTTTTATGATTCTGCACAGGCCGGGAAGCCACTAGCTAAGAAGAGGAGGAGCAGGAGCCCAAAACTATTACTCCACTCACTGTCATTCCTCAAATTACTGCACATAGTCACACCCTGCGTACACTGACCTTCCAAATGGATGACTGGGTCTCCACTGCTTTGCACCTTGTATGGCCATTTACAGACAGGGCAGTACCAGACCAAATGGTACCCCAGGTGAGGAGCGTCTTTGGACCCCACCCCCCCATTGTTTTTCATTTGGAAGTGTAGTAGGCTGTTCTGTATGGATAACATCCATAGCTCCTAGGACTGCCAGGCTATTGGCAAGGTTTTATAAAATAAACATATGCCTTAATACTGCAGCTGTATATCTAAATGGAGCTAAGGAACAGTTTCCATTGAACATCATCTGCAAGCTACCCATGTGGAGTTTGCAGTAATCCTACTGCTTAGGGGGTGACAGACTGCATAGTTTTTTAGTATTGCATTTTTTAATATTTTCTGAAGATCAGAAGACAGCTGTAATCCTTTTGGAAACTAGCAAACTTCCCGGTGACTCGGATTTGGGATCTATCCACATTCAAGGTATTCTGGGCCCCAGTCATGGCTAGTTTAAATAAATGTAGTTCCATTTTAGTTACTGGAGCTACACTGTTTACACCAACTCCATATCAGGCCCTCATGTTGCTGTTACCAGTGCTCTGTTGAAGCAGAACACTGGATCCGAACTCTAGGATGTTTGAATTTTGCAGCTCAGGCCCGCCTCTAGTCCCATTCTTATAAGAGAGGCCGTCTATCTCTTCTAGCCAAAAGCACAGTCCAGTGAGCTTTTCTGAAACTGGCACCAATACTATCTTATGATTCAGCTGGCAAGAGCCTGCTAATAAAAATGATGCCCATTCCTTCTTATCCCTGTGCCTCTACCCCAGTTCTTAGAGACTTAGGACTTGCCAGACTGGATCAGACCAAAATAATCCATCGAGTCCAGTATCCTGTTTGGGACAGTGGTCAGAAAGAAATGATTCAGAGGGAAGTGCAAGAAATCTTGCAATGGACAATTATTGAATAACTTGCTCATGGAGAAGTCTCTTCCCAACAGTCACTTCATTTTCAAACCCAGATCCCTTTCACATGCAAATCATGTAGGAAAAGAAAATTCTAGAAATCGGCTCATGTTGCAAAATCCAGATTTGGATTTTATAGACCCCCAAATCTCAGAGGGGTTTGGAGGCAGGATGTTGGTTTGGGCCTGTCTCTGGAACTTTCTTTTACCGAACAGCTCAAGTACCAAAATATGAGAAACTGCCCCCAAAAGCCAGACAATGAATCTGCAGGCCAGTAGATTGCTGGTGATAGAATTTACTTCAGTTTCTTCAATCAATCAAGGTTGGGCTTGTAATGCTTTCCACAGCTTCATATTTCAATTGAAATGAAATTTTAAATTGTCAAGCTTAGCAAGCTATAAAAAACCAGCACTAAAAAGCCAAACACATGCAGTGCTAAATCCACTTAGATTTTTTAACCCATAGTTTTATTTTATTTATTTTCTGTTGTCTAACTACTCATGTAAGGTTTCATGTGACCGTTTCCATTGCCTGCCATTGGTAAAGGTTATGGGGCTTGCTCTTTGACAATGTGCTACTCAATTCAGTCTTTTTATGACTTAAAATGTATTTTGCTATGCATTATAAGACACAGTAATTTATACTGCATCATTGATTCAAACAATCTCAGGGTAAATTAGGCCTGGAAAGGAACAGTGAATACTAACTATATCCTCCTTATCATAACATGAATGCTGGTGCTGCATGCAAATCAGGTACCTGAACGTTGCTAACAGTGTTCCTCTGCAACTAAATTAATTAAAACCCAGGTTTTATAGTTGTCGTCAAGGATTAGAAACAGACTATTCATTGTTCACCTTCATAAATTCCCAAGCAGTCAGTGCAATTAGGCTTCAAGTAATATTTAAACATTCAACAAATATTTTTGTAGCACTTCTTCAGCATTGTTGCCACGTGTGAGGCAGAAGATAGTAAAACCAGCATGCCAAGCTGGTTTTATATATATAATTAGTCACTTACTGATACTGGTGTTAAATAATGTTTACTGTGGTATATTTGTGACGCTGTTGACTATATCACACTACAACCATAATGCATTGTTGTTAAGGCGCATCTTTTTCTTTCTCTCCATAAATAACTGTATATGTACCAATATAAATACATTGCTGTAGAATCCAGGCATCAACTTTAAACAGTTTCATTCCTATATTTAACAAAAGATCCCTGGAAATCTGACTCTAGGTCTCTACATTTCTAATCAGATAGTGAGAGCTCTGGAAGTAAAAAGTCTGTACTCCCCATCGTTATGATATATCCACTGCAATGGGTGTAATTAGATAGCATACACACTGGATAATTAATTTCTTTTCATACAGCTGGTCCTGCTTTTCCTTGGTTGTCCATATTCTTCCATGAGAAAATTAGAGTTTTCTTTGGAAATTCAAAACCCGAAGTCCTAAATCTGATCAGAGTAGCAGATTCTTAGCTCACTCATTCGTCTGGAAAAAAGAGTAAACTAACCATAGCAACATCTAAAACCGAATTTTTTAGACACCCCTTTAAAAAGCAATTAAACATGCTTCATATATTGATCTGAGCATATAAAAGATGCCCTTATTTGGTCACACATATTAAAAATTTCAGCTCTTATCAGCATACTGTTTTCTTCATACAGATCTTCTCTTATAAGCATCTAAAAAGAAACGTCTCACTTGACTTGCTTTTAATGGAAAGAAAGAAAGAAAGAAAGAAAGAAAGAAAGAAAGAAAGAAAGAAAGAAAGAAAGAAAGAAAGAAAGAAAGAAGAATCAGGCACAATCCTCGCAAAAAATCACAAGCATTTTGAAATGAAGAGTCCACCACGCTTCTTAAAAATGTTCTGTATTTGACCTTGCCACAAGGTTTGACTTTTTTTTTATTTTATAGCCAAAGGAATGGGCTGATAATTTATGGAGATGGAACAAGCAAATCCTTTTGTATTTTAATCATACAGCACAATTCCTACAGTGCACAGGGACTACAAATAAGTAGCTATTCTCCCACCTGTAAGAGCACAAAATTCATGCCATAACATCAGTTAGACATAACGACTTAAATTCCCTTTAATTAAATGAAAGGGTATTCTTCAGGATACATGAAATGACCTTCTTGAGCGGGGTGAATGGGGGCAAAATGGGAAAGCAAATCTGTGAGACTTGCTGTAGTTGATTCTGAATTTGCTCGCGCAGGCAAATTTAGTTATCAGAGTGCTAAATTCAGTTTCCTTTACACGGTTTGCTACCATTAACAGTATTAGAAAACCTCCCACTAGGATTATCTTTATAAGGCAAAGGCTATACAAAGCAGCTAATACGCGTAATGTACAGCTGATCCAGCAGCTTGTAAACATCTGCTCGCAGAGCATTTTGTACTGCCACCCAGTCCCATCGTGTCTGAGCATCTGTCACAATGTCAGTATGTATCTGCTGGCCAGTCTTATGTCTCAGTGTTGTGGTATATGGAATCTGGGTTAATCTGAGGAAGATGTTTTCTGGGAATAGGTTATTTGCATTAAAGTATTGCCCCTACCTGTGTTTCTCAAATGTGGCCACCAGGGGATTTTTCTGTGGCCACCACAGCCTCCTGGACAGAGATGGATGGGAGGGGAGGGCAAAGCAGCAGCGTCTCCCTGCAGCGCCCTGCTGTTGCTTGTGACTGTCTTGGTGTTTGCTGGCACTGCCAGCAGGGGATCAGTACCCAGCAGCATGCAGCCTCCTGGGGGCTCCAGGCAGTGCCTCTGCAGACACATGGGGCCAGTGTGTGCACTCAGCAGGCTTTGGGCTTCAGCCCCTGGGCTCTGGCTCTGAGCTTTAGCCCTGGGGAGCTGGGCTTGGAAATATTGTCACAGCAGCCACCAGCAAGGTGGTGTCCACACTTTGAGGTGCCCCAAAAAATTGTTCTGAGAACCCCTGCTTTAAGCTACACCTAAGAGCAGTGCTCTAGTGTGCTAGGTGCTGTACATGGACACGGTAAGAGAGAGTCCCACTCTTGAAAGGGTTGCAGTGTAAAGAGACAAGACAGACAAAGAGTGGGAGAAAAGAAGTACCATTATCCCCCTTTCAGGGATGGGAAAGTAAGACACAGAAAGACTAAGGGTACATCTACACTGGAATAAAAGACTCTCAGCACAGCTGCGGCTGGCTCGTGTGGCTGGTTTGGCCCATGGGGCTCAGGCTGCAGGGCTAAAAATTGCGGTGTTGACATTCAGGCTTGGGCTGGAGCCCTCCTCCCCCTAGCCCAGGCCCAAATGATTACATAGCAGTTTTACAGCCCTGCAGCCCAAGCCCTGTGAGCCTGAGTCAGCTGACCCAGACCAGCCACAGGTGTTCAATTGCTGTGCAGACGTACCCTAAGTGACTTGCCAAAGGTCATTCAGGAAGGTTGTGACAGAACCAAGAAATGAACCCAAGTCTCCTGACTTTGAAGGCAGTGCCTCAGCCTCAAGGCCACTCTTCCTCCATAACCAGGATGGAGGTGGCCCTTCTCAGTCCCTGGGTGCATTATACTAAACTGCTAGGGGGGCATCAGTCACCCTCAGCAGTACCCTCTGCCCTGGTACCACTACCCTAATCCTGGCCTGCTGTGGAGGTTGGAGAGGTGCTGGTGCCTAAACCCACGTCAGAGTACACATACAGCAGTGGTCCCTGTTCTGTGAAGCTGGGCCCCGCTCCCACTCTGGGCTTTCAAACCAGGTGCAGGGGTTTACAGCACCACTCAGGTTTGGCCTGGCCACCCCTCCGTGACTGGCATTGAAACCCCCTACACTAGATTGCCACATCCAAAATGGGGAGCCAGGCCCAGCCCCATGGGACAGGAGCTGCTGCTGCGGGGTGCGTGTGGGGTGGTCAGGCCAAACTTGAATGGTGCTGTGACCAAGTGTGCCAGGTTTCAATGTCCAGAGTGGGAGCTGGGCCCTGCCCCATAGGACAGGAGCTGTTGCTATGAGATGAATGCAGGGTGGGCTCACTCTCCAAACTGTAACCCCCCACCCCGAGTCTCCCCTCTGCACCAAGCCAGGAGAAGTGTATGTTTGCCTGGTTTTGCACCATTCGTTTCATGATTTCTGTGGGTGCAACTGAACCCATGAAACGCTGCAAAAGCTGCAGCTGCCGCTGCTCTGCACCCATCATTTGTGTGTCTCTAACAATTAGCTTCCAAAATCATTCTGAATTTCATATTATGTGCATTGATGCACATCACTAATGCCTTGTATGTCACAAGCAATGTATGTAACCCACAATTTGTTTTTCCCTGGATAAGAAAGCATGAAAGCAGTTGCTCACACACACACAAACACCTAATTTGCATGTCCCATTTTCATACTTAAATCATATAACTGCACGTGCAAATCAGTTAAAGGATCATATGTCTGTGGCCAGTTGTGCAGGTAACTGGGCATTAGTACATGCAAATATCAAATTAGGTGTGCACAATTACGTCTGAAAACCAGACCTTCAGTACACAAGTGAACTTCAGTGCAGAAATATGGTATCCCTAGAGAACTGAGTATAGCCAGCAAAATCAGCTGTGCCCCTTCTTACCATAACTGGCTCTTGCATAAAATTGTCTGAGACATGAAGAATGTTCACACTCAAAGGTGAGCTATAGAAAAATTACACTGAGGACGACAAGGCAATACAGCCTGTTCCATCTCACTGTGGCACTAAAGGATGTGTCAAAGTCAGCTCAGAGCTGTCAGCACAACCGCCTTAGGAGTCTGCCTGTTTTCCACAACTCCATATGTAGAGACTGACTGAGAAGCAGGCACTTACAGCACTGCTGAGACAGAGGAAAGGAGAGAGCGAGAGCCAGGTTTGTTCCTTTTAACTGAAAATGGAAGTTGCTGTCTTACATCAAAAGTATATAAATGTGTATAATGTGTGTGTATAAAATACCACTAGTCTGTGCCAAATTCATCCCTAGTATAACTCCATTGGCTTCAGCTGAGTTATACCTGGGATGGCTTTAGCCCATAAGACAACCTCCCAAAAAACTGTAGAACAGCAAATAGGTGAAAAGAAAAGGAGTATTTGTGGCACCTTAGAGACTAACAAATTTATTTGAGCATAAGCTTTTGTGAGCTACAGCTCACTTCATCGGATGCATTCAGTGGAAAATACAGCGGGGAGATTTATATACACAGAGAACATGAAACAATGGGTGTTACCATACACACTGTAAGGAGAGTGATCTCTTAAGGTGAGCTATTACCAGCAGGAGAGCCGGGGCGAAACCTTTTGTAGTGATAATCAAGGTGGGCCATTTTCAGCAGTTGACAAGAATGTCTGAGGAAGGGGGGGGGGGAAGAGGGGTACTCCTTTTCTTTTTGCAGATACAGACTAACAGGGCTGCTACTCTGAAGCACATAGGTGAATATCTAATTCTTAATTAGCATGCCAGGGCTCTTAAGGACTTTGGAATGCTAATTAGGCTGTACTTGTCTGCAGAGTTAATCAGGAAGCAATTAGCTCTCATTCATCATGTTGATGATGCTGTATAGCTGAATAATTCCCATCCACAAGGAATGGGTCCTTGTGTCCAGCAGGTCACTCTTAATGATACAATGAATATGGATCGAGAGCAGAGTGTGCTTCTTAGATCTTTATTAGACACAGCAGTATGGACTGCTGGTTTGAGCACTGGCCTGAAGGCCAGAAATACTTGTTATGCACTAATCAATGACTAACTTTGGCCTCAAGAAAGATACTTAACTTTTCTCCCTCCGTTTTCCTTTCTATAAGTCGGGGGTGGTGGAACCAGCATGGGCGGGGGGGCAATGGGAATTCTGTGGGAGCGGGAGCTGACCTACACACGACACACTCTGTCCTCTAACCCTGAGCTGCACCCCCACTTCAGCTGCCTTTGAGCCATGCCTCAACACCACCCTCTAACCCTAAGCCCTGCCCTAGACTCAAGTGGCCTCTGAGCCCGACTAGGCAGCAGGTAGGAACCAGACTGATTGGGCTGGGGCTGGGTGCAACTACCTCTGGCAAGAGAGATGCCCTGACCACCTCCTGCTGCCCTGACACCCCACTTCCCGCCTCACATTCAAAGTGAGCTTCTGCTGCCTCTGCTCTTTTATTAAAGAGCTTTGAAGGTGAAAAGTGCTAGGTAAGTGTAGCCCATTGGTCACTGTGTTACAGGTCTCCCACTGTGCCTGATCTGCTGAGGTTGAGAGTCTGTTTAAGCCACAGGCAGCCAAATTGCAGTAGCTCATGCTTTTAGCTCTAGAGGTCCCAGGTCCCAATCCCTGCTGTGTTGGCCAAGATGGCAGCCATCCACAAATTCCAATTATTTTAATGATGTTGTTGCTGTTATACAAGCGCCTGAGTCATGCCTGGTTTTTAGCATCACTTCTCCTAATAGCAAATAACATGTAATGGGTTACAGGGAAGAGATGAAATTGTGTATCTTTTGCTGATGAATGCCAAATGGTGGTTTCTGGTGTCATGGTCAAAGTCAGACTGGAATGGATATCATTATTTTACTGGGTGGATAATTTACTGTCTTTAGGTAGCCAGGTGAAGAAAGGACATGGAAATTATGATAGGAAGGGCAAACTTTGTTTTAATTCTGTTTAATTAATGCCCAAATAACAGTCATTTTTATAGTCAGATGTAAGCAGTGAGGCAGACATCCTGGCTGTTTGTAGGGGTCAGATTCCAACCTCAGTTGTGCTGGTGCAAATCCAGATTTATGCCAGTGCTCTGAGCTGCCTAAATTAGTTAGTAAGAAATGCCAAGGAAATGGGCGTGGCCTAAACCTTGCCCCTCAAAGGAAGTAAGGTGTCTAACTGGGTCAAAGAGAGAAACCTATTTCTGCTCAGGATTCATAGCCACGAACCTTTGCTGGGACCTAAGACAGATCATCCCTTTCCCAAGACAAACCAAGGATGAGGTGGTTGGAGTGCTCCTCTCCCCAATATCCAATCCAGGGCCATCCCTAAGGGGGTGTGCGGGGCCCAGGGCAGAAGTGACTAATCCATCACTTCCAGGAGTGACCACCCCGGCCAATCAGTCTGACCTGCGGGGGCCCCCAAAGCACAGGGCCTGGAGTGGTCACCCCAATTTGCCATAGCTAAGGGACAGTTCTACCAATAGATCTGTAGCTAGAGGACTCATCCAGGATGTGAGTGCCTGGGTTCAAATCCCTACTCTGCCTAGTATGGAGCTGGGACTTGAACCCAACTGGGTCTACTACCTCCCAGTGGAGTAACCTAACCACCAAGCTATGGAGTATTCTGGAGTGGGTCTCTCTCAGTCTTGCCTGTTGAAACAGTTCCACTTTGTATAAAATACTTAAATAGTCATTGGAACAGGGACTGGAAGGGATCTTTGATGGAAGTTTGTTGAAACCAAAACATTTCTGCAAAACTAAAACTCTGTTTTCTGATCAGCTGTACTTGGAACCTTCCCTGAGGCCACGGCATAAACCACATCACTGACTTCTGAGGGCCTATAGCCTCTAGAAATCTTTCTATAAGGACAGGGAAGTCTGGAGACAGAGATTAAATGCAGCCATCAGTGGGGAGGTATGATGGGATCTACAGACCCCACACAGAACCAGGGCTGGGAGTAGGGTTGCCAACCCTCCAGGATTGCCCTGGAGTCTCCAGGAATTAGAGATTCATCTTTAATTAAAGATTATGTCATGTGATGAAACCTCCAGGAATACGTCCAACCAAAATTGGCAACCCTAGCTGGGAGTAGAGCAATACTGGGCTAGGGAGGGCCTGCCCTTCAGCAGGTGCAGGGCATGTTCCCCGTGGAGGAACAGTTAAAAAGGAGCTGAGGAAAAGGGGGAATATGCTGTATGTGGCACTAGGAAGCAAAGCTGATGCTGAGAGCTTTGTCAGGCTGGAAACAGCTTTGCAAAAGCTGCTGTAGCAGCACGGACTTGGATTCTCCCCTTTTCTCTCCACACACTCTGCTTTGGGAGTTGCAAATCCTGAGAGACTTTGGCTAACTGAAGAGAATGCTAAGAGACTGAGGAGAGTCTGCTAAGCCAGTGACCATGCCCCAAGCTGAGGCACTTCAGGCTGGTAGGAAGTGATGTGGGTGAAACATAATTTGGGGTAGCTCAGTAACTGGGCTGGATACTGGTAAACCCATAGGACTGTAGGTTGGAAGCCTGGTGGAGTGGGTGGGCCTGGGTTTTTCTGCTTCGCTCCCCCCAGCTCCTCTGTAGTGATTAAACTCTGGAGGAGCAACTGGCGCATGAGGGGATGAGTGAAGCTGCCACCAGGGTCCCCTTTGGGATGATTATACTGGCTGAAACTGTAAGGCCTCTAGGCTAGCTGGTTATCAGGCCTTCCTGCTACAGGTGGGGAGGGTACATAAGTTGCAATCAAATAACAAACTTTCCCTTGTACCAAAGGGAAGTATGTTTTAAGAGGTTTCAGATAATGTGGTGAAGGATCTCCTACTTGTCTCTCTGTCTCTCCTAAGTGTGATTCATGGCACGCACAGATACCTTGTGTATTTCAGAGCATAGCCATGATAAAAAAAAGAGGTAATAATCATAGAAAATCAGAGTTGGAAGCGACCTCAGGAGGTCATCTAGTCCAACCCCCTGCTCAAAGCAGGACCAATCCCCAACTAAATCATCCCAGCCAGGGCTTTGTCATGCCTGATCTTAAAAACTTCTAAGGAAGGAGATTCCACCACCTCCCAGGTAACGCATTCCAGTGTTTCACCACCCTCCTAGTGAAAAAGTTTTTCCTAATATCCAACCTATACCTCCCCTACTTCAACTTGAGACCATTACTCCTTGTTCTGTCATCTGCTACCACCAAGAACAGTCTAGAGCCATCCTCTTTGGAACCCTCTTTCAGGTAGTTGAAAGCAGCTATCAGATCCCCCCTCATTCTTCTCTTCCGCAGACTAAACAATCCCAGTTCCCTCACCCTCTCCTCATAACTCATGTGTTCCAGTCCCCTAATCATTTTTGTTGCCCTCTGCTGGACTCTTTCCAATTTTTCCACATCCTTCTTGTAGTGTGGGGCCCAAAACTGGACACAGTACTCCAGATGAGGCCTCACCAATGTCGAATAGAGGGGAACGATCACGTCCCTTGATCTGCTGGCAGTGCCCCTACTTATACATCCCAAAATACCATTGGCCTTCTTGGCAACAAGGGCACACTGTTGACTCCTATCCAGCTTCTCGTCCACTGTAACCCCTAGGTCCTTTTCTGCAGAACTGCTGCCTAGCCATTTGGTCCCTAGTCTGTAGCGGCACAGGGGATTCTTCCATCCTAAGTGCAAGACTCTGCACTTGTCCTTGTTGAACCTCATCAGATTTCTTTTGGCCCAATCCTCTAATTTGTCTAGGGCCCTCTGTATGCTATCCCTACCCTCCAGCGTATCTACCTCTCTCCCGTTTAGTGTCATCTGCAAACTTGCTGAGGGTGCAATCCAAATGACCATCCTCCAGGTCATTTATGAAGATATTGAACAAAACCAGCCCTAGGACCAACCCTTGGGGTACTCCACTTGATACCGGCTGCCAACTAGACATGGAGCCATTGATCACTACCCATTGAGCCCGACAATCTAGCCAACTTTCTATCCATCTTATAGTCCATTCATCCAGCCCATACTTCTTTAACTTGCTGGCAAGAATACTGTGGGAGACCGTGTCAAAAGCTTTGCTAAAGTCAAGGAACAACACGTCCACTGCTTTCCCCTCATCCACAGAGCCAGTTATCTCATCATAACGTACTTGTTCAAGTTCCTTTTTTAAACTGTGATACCATATTATGTGTTATCCCTCAGAAGCAGCATGTTCAGGTCACAGTGTAATTAAATACAATTAAGGTAATTATATGCAAGTATGCTGCTTATGATACTCCAGATGCCACTATCACTTGATGCTTCCTGATACTTTCACTTGCTTATTACTGTCATTAGTCTCCTTCCAATCTGAGCTTTTGTCTAACAGCTGTAGTTGGACTAGCTGGCTGGAAATGGATGGGGAGAGTGAATTAAGTGTTGTTCGTACTCCCCTTACCCTCAGAAAACTTCAAATACATGTTTAAGTGAATTGAAACCAGTTTCGTTGGGGATTGGTCCTGCTTTGAGCAGGGGGTTGGACTAGATGACCTCCTGAGGTCCCTTCCAACCCTGATATTCTATGATTCTATGAAAAAGCCCCTAAAATGCATTCTTACCTTTTCCTCTTCTGTTTACTAAGTGAAGAAAAATAAACAGAACAAAAACTGGGCTACTTAATAATGTACTAAAGCTAGTGTTACATTGTGGTGTAAAATGGTCACAGCTCTTATAAAGCACTTTAATGTATTTTTACAATAGTCTGTGCTGCATTTAAGTACATACTAAATGTGCTGATTTCCACTAATGAGTTCTATAATTACAAGAGCCGAGTATTCAAGTAGGCTATAACTCTGCAGATAATAAAATTTGAAGGGGTTGAAGTGGCTATGACATTCATACATTCCTCTCACAGCCAGCTTTGTTTTCTTCTCTCCTAGCTGTTGTCAAGTAATTCACAGTTCAAGAAAGGCTAATAACAAATATTAACAAGTCTCTAACAAGATGCCTGTTTTTAGTTTCCTTTATTGGGTTGCATTGTTGAAACATCCCCACTGATTTGCCAGTGCTACCATAGGTGGGGACCCCGGTGGTTATGGAAATACTTGAAGTCCCATGTCTGTCCACAGAAGAGGTACCAAATAAACCACCTCATTGTCAGTTTTCCTTGGGAGGTACCAGCTCAAGGGGTGAGAACCTAAAATTCAGTTCAATCTCTATGCCCATTCAATCCTTAATCTCCCTGATATGGCTACCAATAGGATTGATAACTGTGGTGACTAATTTTGAATGTGGGCATTTGTCGACTGGAAAACGGACCTGGGCCACTACACTCAGTTCGCCCCTGGACAGGAACCAGAACTGTCATTACTGTGAACTGGCATTAGAGTCAAACAGGTGCTTTAAGTAAATAGCTGGATAGTCTACAGCTAACGCTTGAGCCAACCAGTCATCACATAAACACTGAAGTTAAACATCCTGGGCCTGGTTCTGTGCTCACAGCAGTGTAAATCAGGAAGATCTCCATTGAATTCAGTGGAGTTACACCAGTGTAAATGAGATCAGAATCAGACTCTTTGAGCCATGACATTTAGAGGCAGGTTCATCCCAGTGCTGGTTCTGGAACAAAGGTAGGTAGGTGCGTGTGTGTGTGGCATGTATGTCCTAGGGAGTATTATTCAGGGCCTACAGAAGACTGGTGCAGTGCTCCCACCCATCCACCCACAGCATAGGGTAGGACAGCCCTCAGGGCTTGAGTCTCTGTTGTAATGGCTTTTATGTTGTTTTGCAGAGGCATAGGATTGCCTCAACCATGTCCCTTCCTGCCTGCAGCATTGTCTGTCCCTCTTCTATCCCACCACTCCCCACCTACTGCTCCATCTTGGTCCACCCAAGAACACTCCTGATTCTAGATCTGCTGCAGAGGCAGCTCAGTGCCTAGATAGAGCGGCTCTTCATCAATAGCCCCTTTACCTAGCCAAGCTGTATGTAGTAAGACACTGAATCTGGCCATTAGTACTCAGGGATGATAGATGTAATTTTACAAGTGAACATAATCCACAACCAATCCCAAACTTTCCTATTATATCCCATTATGCATTTTCTGGTTCCAAAGAACACATTTATTATAGAAATAGGAGTACTGGGGGGAGCGTAATCTGAATCATCATGCCTTTAAGAGGCATCATCATCATTGACCTATTTGCATTGGTTCCACCATGCTGTGCTAGATGTTGGTTTTCATTTATTGTGTGGAAACTAAAGTGTTTTCTTCTAACTATGCACCATAAACTAGACACTAAATTCTTTTGTTGCTCATCCTAGGCAGACTCAACCTTAATGTGTTCAGGGCAATATATCTTTAGCCACCCACTCTGTCCTTTCTGCTGCTACTGGTCCTGCCATAGGGTCCACTGATAAAGTGGTGGCTTTGTATGCTAGCATTTCTCATGTTGGAACACCCCATGCCATGGAAAGAGACAAGAAGATGTCATGCTGATGCTGACAGTGGAATTGTTTGTATCCGTATGTGCTCATTATGATAACAAGCATGGATAGTGCTAATCTTCATGCCAGCAGAACTCTGTTCAATATAATATCAACATAAACAATTCTGCTGGTTCCTGCAGCTTGCTCCTTTTGACAGCTCATTGAGAGTCTGTTTACCTCAAGAATTTCATTTGCTTCGATCAACTAAATGTGTTTGTAGAATTGGCTACAGACAATAATATCCATGAACATTATATGTAGAGTGATATACTGTCAAACCACAAAGTGAGGATTAGCACTGGGTATGTTTGGAGGATGCTTTACAAAGGGTTCCATGTGAAAGCTGTCTTGTTTGCAAATCCAGCTTGACAGAGAAAACAAGGAATATGAAACATTGCAATTAATGTGGGTCCCATTGGACTAAAATGTTATGGCTAAATTCTGCTCTGAGTTATTGGAAGCAGAATCTGAGATTTTTAAAATATCAGATTTATATCTGTTGGCTACACACAATGTATGTTATATTTAAAATGTGTATGACCCAAGAAATTCAGACTTGAGCGTGTAACTGTCTTCAACTCTATGCCACTGTGCCTAGGTATTACAGCAATTATGATATACCTTGTACAACCTCATTTCATTTACATGCTTCAGGGACATCAAAAATGGTTAAGCAGGCTTTGGATAACTGGGGAATGATTGGGAGGTGGATTCATGTTGGCGGATGTAACCATGATTCAGATAAGAGGAACTTTCAGTTGAATGTAGGTTGGATAAACATACCTGGTCAATGGTGGGGTAAAGACTAAGTTTCACCCACAGCTCTGCATTTTTTCAGTTTTGTGGAGTTAGAATCAGGACTTGAGAAGTCATCTAGTCCAGTCCTCTGCACTCATGACAAACTAAGTATTATCTAGAGCATGCCTGACAGGTGTCATCTAACCTGCTCTTAAAAATCTCCAATGATGGAGATTCCGCAATCTCCCTGGGCAATTTATTCCAGTGCTTACCCACCCTGACAGTTAAGAAGTTTTTTCTTATGTCCAACCTAAACCTTCCTTGCTGCAATTTAAGCCCATTGCTTCTTGTCCTATCCTCCGAGGTTAAGAATGTTTTTTTTTCTCCCTCCTTGTAACAACCTATTATATGCTTGAAAACTGTTATCATGACCCCTCTCAGTTTTCTCTTTTCCAGACTAAACAAACCCAATTTTTTCAGTCTTCCTTCATAGGTCATATTTTCTAGATCTTTAATTATTTTTGTTCTTCTCTGGACTTTCTCCAATCTGGCCACATCTTTCCTGAAATGTGGCACCCAGCACAGGACACAATACTCCAGTTGAGGCCTAATCAACATGGAGTAGAACATGTCTTGCTTACAACACTCCTGCTAATACATCCCAGAATGATTGTAGCAAAAAAAAAAAAAAAAAAAAAAGAAAAAGCAAACATGTTACACTGTTGACTCGTATTTAGTTTGTGGTCCACTATGACTCCCAAATCCTTTTCCACAGTACTCCTTCCTAGGCAGTCATTCCCCATTTTGTATGTGTGCAACTGATGGTTCCTTCCTAAGTGGAGTACTTGCATTTGTTCATATTGAATTTCATCCTATTTACTTCAGACCATTTCTCCAGTTTGTCCAGATCACTTTGAATTTATAATCCTATCCTCCAAAGTCAAGTCTTAACTTTCCTGGTGTACCATTCCCTTCTGAATCTCCTCCAGCATAGAGGTGAAAGAGGAAGGGGTGGGTATAGCTTCCACTTTTAAAACTAATGGATCAGGTCTAGCTGAGATTTGCATTATATTCTTAATGTACTTTCACTGGAGAGGCTAATCACTCTGAGTGTGCAAGGTGTACACAAACAGTATTGGAAGTGTGTATTATATTTATCAATAACAAGTATTTTTACCATACAATCTCATACAAGGTGCTGAAGGAGTTAGCACTGAGTTCTCTATATGGCTTTTTAAAAGTCCTGTATTGCCCAGATCAAATATTTTGCACTATATGGTGTCAGTGAGATGTTGTACATTGACTAGGTAGTTAGTGCTACAAGCCTTGATAAAAGCAACTATATTAAAAATGAATTTAGTGTTCGTGAAGGGTGTCGGGTTAACAGCCTGAAATTCTCTATAGCTACAGATCAGATAAACTGGTTAGTCCTGTGCTGTCCTAGAAGGACCACATCTAGGGTGGAAAGTGTAGTTGAGTTTCCAATACTCTTGGCCTCTTTGCTGAGAGTAATAAAGATGCCACTCCAGTAGGAACTCGGCAGAAAACTTCAGCTAATTTCACAGATTCTACAGCACATCTCTTGGTTGGTCAGAATTTATGACCTTGTCGAGTGATCAAATAAACAGGCTCTTCTAGTCCACTGAGTCTTGAACCACCTAGTCCCCATATGAATAAATTTTAATATTACAACATTAAATATATTGGTTTTGCAGATCTATATTTTTTGCATTTGTTATGGGAAGTCTAAAATAGTCTGTATGCTGGTGCTCCCTAGTGGTGAAGTTTGTATTAAATAACCTTGTATGAATTCTGTTAATGATTATGCAACCCAATATGTTAATTATTAACAGGCATTTAAACCTCCTCAATAAGACATAAAGTTACTCAAGTGTATGTTTGCAAGCCTGAGGCCCTTTATAGCACTATAGATATGTTCTGTAAAGCATTGTGTATAAGACATGAAGATTTAGGTGGCAATTGTTTCATCTCTCTTGCTGTTATAAATAATAACCTGATAACTTTCAGCTGATTTAGGAGAGTTTATTACATGAGAATCCTATTTCGTTTCTCATTCAGTATTACACACATACATTAAGAATGTTTCTTTTTTTAAAAAAATCTCTTGATATGTCTTTTGTAGAAAGGCTTGCCAGTGACCTAGCAACATTCTGTCAAAAGCTGAGTTCGGTGGCTCACTACAAAGAGTTCTCACAGTAGTCCAAAAAAGTACCTTATTAGAGATTGACCAAAAGGTCTTAAATAAAATAAGAACTGACATTAAACTTTGCTTGTCCTTTGAACTGAGCATTATTAAATCAAGAAATAACTGAGAGAGGAGGCAAAGCTTAGGGAATAGGGCACTCTAATTTATAACATAACTGTACATACTTCCTAAATACACAGAGCCAGATTTAAAGGTGACACTTTAAGTTAATATAACACACATGCTGAGGGGGCTGAAGGAAGGCAAAAATTACATCCGCACCAGAGTCCCTCTTGATTTACCTAGGCCTTGTTTACATTAGAAAATTTCCAGTAGTGTAACTACATTGACCAAACCCCTAGCCCCTAGTGTTGATGGGTGGCACCAGCATCAAATGGATTTATCTGAGTGTCACTGAACTTGGTAACGGACTGAATTAAGCTATGCTGGTATGAAGCCCACTTTGTGTTGGAGCATCCAGCCTCTGTTGGGAATTTTCAGCAGCGTAACTAATTTTCACTGATGTGCATCAATTATTTTAATGCAGACAAGGCCTTAGACTTATTTACACTCAATTAAACTTATACCCACTCATCTCTATGTAACTTCCACACAACAACTGCATTTTACTCATTGTGTGAGTGGGGAGTGAATCCAGGCTATTTTCATTCTCATTTTGAAGGTCCAGAGGTGATCAATATAGTATGATAAATAACTAATAGGAAGGCATAAGAATGTGCATGTTAAAATACATGCCTTTACAGTGAATGACTAAAGACGCTCAATATATTTAGATTATCCAAGAGAAATTTGAGAGGTGATTTCATCACATCTACAAATACCCACCTGAGGAAAAGATTTCTGACAGTAGATGGTTCTTACATCCAGCAGAAAAAAGCACAATGAGATCCAACAGTTGGAAGCTGAAGCTTGACAAATTCAAACGAAAAATCAGGTGTAAATTTTTAAGTGAGGGTAATGACCATTGGAACAACTTATTGAGGATTGAAATGAAGTCTTTAAATCAAGACTGGATCTCTCTTTAAGAGATGGGACTCACTTCTGTTTTCACTTCCTAACGCAGAGAATCCTTGGCCTGTGTTCTGCGGGAGATGGTGGTTTAAGGGTTCCTCCTGACCTTAATGTTTATGAATCTACTGAAGTAAGCCATCCCCTTTTGCAGCTTTTTACATCTTGTTGGGATGAAGTTACGCCATCTTAGAACTCCCTTACACAGCAGTAAAATGATGTGACTAGGTCTTAGTGAGTGGTCTAAGTTAAATTACACATGTAATTCTGGTCTCATGCATGCCAGTGTTAGTCCATGGATTTCACCAGAGCTGCTGGGTTGACACTGATGTAGATAAATCAGAATCTGGTCCACAGAAGATGGCAGTTCTAGAAACGTCAGATCATGGAAGGCTGGCAGGGATATGCAAGTAATACAAGTCCCCTCTAATGTCAAATTATTATAGGGCTTGCAAGTGTTCCAGTGTATAAAGATAAAGAGAGTAAAATCAAACAGATAATAACTGATCAAAATGCTACATAGGAATCTTTTTAGCAGAATCAGGCAAGGGTTTGTCAATGGAACTTCACATGAATCTCTTTTGATTAAACTTAACCAATTACCTGAGTAAAGGAATAACCAGAAACCTTTAATATACTCTAAACAGTAAAGATACTGAAAACCTCAAGCTGTACCCAAGAGAACAGCATGTTCTCTCTGCCTCCCCACTCACCTACTCCTTTTCCCTCCTTCCACAGCAAGATGTATTACTCTTCGTAAATGCTTCTCATTTCCTGTTTGAATGTTATGGGGTAACAGCCCTGCAGTTAACCTACCTCCATTTGTATCACTAAAAATGGCATTATATTTATGCTGTTTGTGTAAGCATGAAAATGCATTCTTACAGTACCATCTCACTAGTTACACAAGATCACGAGGAAGACTTTGTCAGTGTACTCATGTTTCATTTAGATGTCTCAGTATTACAGCGCTGCATTGGCTGGAGCTCCTGTTTCCTTATAAGTCCCATCTTGAAAAGGGTTTTATTATTGAAGCTTCGCTGTATAGGGGCCTAGTGTCAGTGAGAGCTAGAGGCACACAGCACCACACAAGATCAGGCCTGAAATGTGTATCAAGCTAAATCTTAGCTAAACTTAGTCTATCTCAGTCTAGAATTCTATATATTTTAGATGGTTTAAAGGAAAACGGTAGCCATATTTAATGCAACACAGTTTCATTGGCATTCATAAACTGCAAAATTTTTCAGCCTGTAGACACAATGACATTTCATTCTGTATTTACAGTTGGCATTCTCAAAGTATTGCTGGGGGCAACCATTTGCAGAAAAGTGCCATCATAAGTGACACTTGATATCCTGCTTCAGAGAGAGTACTCCAGACCTTGTCCCTAAATAAAGAGCAACCATATGATTTCCGTCGGAATTAAATGGACGGAGACTAAGGAAAACAACAAAACAAGAAGGAACAAAAGTAAAGTTTCCATGCGAGAGCACAGCATGCATCTCTTCTATAAAAGCTGCATCCCCTGGGGTTGCAGTAGCCCCTGTGACATAATCTGCATGGGGGAGAAAGCGAGCCTCCTCCATCACTGGAATCCTATCAGTCTGTCTGAAAACAGTGCTTGTAGGAGGGAAGTTTAGGGGAAGGGCACAGGGACTCAGCAGATTTTACCTCAGGATGGGTGTGTCTTTGGGCCTATGAGCTCCTGCCCAGGGCTTCTTTCTGAGGGGTTGTCCAGTTGTGGTATTGGGAAGGAATCTGGCTGCTCAACTCTCTCTCTCTGTCCTTGTGGGTGATTTTATAGCCACTCCCAGACTGTCAGGGATTGGCCCTATCTCCCCCACAACATCACTGGCCACTAGGATTGCTGGCCATCCCAGATTGCCTGGGAGTCTCCTGGAATCAATCTCCCGAAAGCTATTGAAACCATTCTGGGAGATTTTAATAGGCCGCTAAAAGTCTGGTCGACGGTACAGCAGGGCGAAGGCAGGCTCCCTACCTGCCCTGGCTCCACACAGCTCCCGGAACAGATCTCTGCATGCTGCCCCCACTCTGAGCGCTGACTCTGCAGCTCCCATTGGCTGGGAATCATGGCCAATGGTGCCTGCAGGCAGGGGCAGCATTCAGAGTCACCTGGCCGCCCCTGAGCCTAGGAGCCAGACATGCTGGCCACTTCTGGGAGCCACCTGAGGTAAGCACCACCCAGCCAGAGCCCTCACCCCCTCCCACACCCCAACCCCCTGCCCCAGCCCAAAGCCCCCTCCAATGCTCTGAACCTCTCAGCCCCACCCTGCAGCCCAGAGCCCCCTTCTGCACCCCAGATCCCTCATCCCCAACCCGCTGCCCCAGCCCAGATTCCCCTCCCACGTCCAAACTCCCTTACAGAGCCTGCACCCCAACCCCTGCCCCAGCCCTGATCTCCCTCCTGCACCCAAGCTCCCTTCCAGAGCCCACACCCCTCCTGCATCCCTGCCCCAGGCTCAGCCTGGAGCCCATTCCCACACTCTGAACCCCTCCGGCCCCAGCCCAGAGCCCGCACTCCAACCCCCTGCCCCAGCCCAGTGAAAGTGAGGGAGAGCAAGCAATGCAGGGGGGGTGGGGAGATGGAATGAGCAGGGGGCGCAGCTCGGAGAAGGGGAAGGGCAGAGGCATGGCCTCAGAAGTGACAGGGCAGGGGGCAGGGCAAGGATGTTTTGAATTTGTGCGATTAGACACTTGGCAACCCTACTGGCCACCAACCCCACTATGAATGTTGGAGCATGGGATGGAAGCTGAAGTCCGGTGGAACCGAACTGGTGTTAGCAAGAGTAGAAATCTTTGATAAACTTCCATAGTGTAGACATATGAGGGACCCTCTCTTTTTCTCCCAGGTGTTTCTCATGCATTTGAGTGAAATAGGTATTAACAAAATCCAGTGAGTTTGAAGCAGTCTGACTAGAAATCCCTTCTGCTCTGAATTTTCATTCTTTAACCTGGAACTCTATAGATGACCATCATTAGACAGGACCTAAAGTTAATGTAAAAAAACAAGCAGGGGAGGAACACCCATCCTTCTGCATATAACAAAAAGAAGTCACAAAAAAGAGCACAACCAATTTTTTCCCCTTTGAAAGCCATCTTTCAGGGACTCACTTTGTGTGTTGGGGCCCATTCTCTGGGCCCTCTACCCTGGGGTAAATTTAACTATTCCTTAAATGGTAACTATCTATTTCTCTTAAAGCAAACATCTTTTAATTTTATTCTCAGAACAGAAGAACTTGATAAGCTCTTGATTGGTCTAAGATATAGTTGCTGGGGGAAAATTTAATATTTTTGAAATGGCAAATACAAATAATTCAAGTTAGTAAGTGAAATGGATTTCACATACACAAAACAGCCATATGGAGCCCAGAGTCACTTGTTAGACAACTAATATCAATGGGCTGGTGTTAAATGTATTTCAAGGAGCTAAGAATACAGGCTGCAGTACAGGGAAAATCTGAAATACAGTCAGCAAATACTTGTACAGTAAAGTTTAAAGCCCAACTTCTGCTCTGTGTGAAGGAAGCTCTGCAAAGCTCCCAGTGACTAGTGGTAATCTCATCAACTCTTTGCTTTTTTGGATTTTAATTACTGATGATGGTGAGAAAGTAGTTGAGAGGGGCTTAGCAGTTTGTGTTAAGCAATACAGTTTTCATAGAGCTTTTTAAGATTTATTCCCCCAAGCCACATTTAAAAGAGCCTTTAATCTGACAGAACAGCAGTCTGCAGTATGAACTCTCTCCAAATGCCTGATGGAAAAATGTTTCTCTGTTGTCAAAGATTTACCATTTATAGCCATTTTATTTTTTAAGGGAGCTGATACTGCCTGATCACAGAACCTAAAGCTACAATAGCACTAGAATATTGCTAGAGAGAAGTGGATTTATAAGGGCAGATTGTGTAAATGTTTGTCTTAAGTAGGGGGGAAAAAGCTTTATGGAATATGTTTTGTACAATGATACTTGAAGTAAGAACACTGATTTTTAGCAGTATTAATTATCTTTACAGATTCATATTCTTAATGCTATACACACCTGAATTGCTTTCAGTTTGTATATTTTTCTGTCATTGTCAGGTTTGATTCATTATAATAAAGTTTTGCACTTCTTTAGCACCTTTCCTCTGAAAAATCTCAAAGCACTTTACAAATGCTAATTGATTTAAGCCTCACAACAACCCTATGAGTTACCATTATTGACCTTTTATTGGGGAGCAAACACTGAGGCACTGAGAGATAAAGGTGTATTTTAAAAAGATCCTTTATGCAGCTGCCACATCTGGCCACCCAAAATTGGGCACAAGGAGACAGTATGTTGCACAGATGGTTTTATGCATACAGTGAGTATGACAGAATGTTTTCCCGTGTCCACATGTTACACTCTGTTGTAGTAATCTTTGAGTTATCAGATGATACCTTACATAGTTTGCTACTATCCTGATAAAATGTGTGCAATATTGTATGTGATATTATAAGATTCCCCTGTATGGTGATCTCAACACATGTTCCAGACTGAGGTTGGCAAACAGGTCTGTCTCAAGCAGAGCACACATTCCTTTCCTTTGTTTAATTTGCATTTAAGCAGTAAACAGGGCCTTCAAGCAGAAGGGAAGCAAAAAAACTCCAACAGGTGAGGGGAAAAACAGCAGGGAATATCATTTCCTATAGACTCTGTCTCCTGAATCTCAGCTGGAAATGTTTTCGAAGAGGAGAATTGAGGCCATAAAAATGAGGGACAAACACCCCTAGGAACCTTCTCTTCTTCTCTCTTTTTTTCTGCCCATCAATTCACCACATGAGAAGGGACAAAGGAAGCAGCCAATAAATAGAAGAAGGGGGCCTGGCCTAAGAAGTTTGGCCAGGAAGACTGATGAGAGCATGTGGTGAGAGAAACTTTGCTTTGAATGTAATAGTTTGTGAAGCTAGGTACTACTTACATTTTAGCTTTATTTTTCTTGTAACCATTTCTGATTTTTATTCCTCATTACTTTTAGTCGCTTAAAATCTCTCTTTTTGTAGTTACTAAACATGTTTTATTGTTTTACCTAATCCAGTGGGTTTAAAGTGACGTGTCTGGGGAACTCCATTTGCGGTAGCAAGGTACGCATATAATTTTTTATTAAAGAAATACAGACTTTATATGAATTTGTGTTTTTCAGGAGTGGGCTGGGCAGTACAGGAAATACATTTCTAGGGGAAAATCTAGGACTGGTGGTGCATTTGGGGAGGAGGGTCACCCTGCAATATAACCAAGGCTGGTAAGAACTAAGTTGTGGCTGGCTGGCAGTAGCGTGCCCACAGACATAGGTGGGAGTGCCAGGCATGCTGGAGGCTGTGAGGATTCCAGACTGGAGGCTGCAGCAGCAAAGCAGTGTAAAGGGCACCCCAGGCTAGACAGCATGGTGACACAGCTACTCGTTAGTCTGGATTGTACCCTGGGCATGTCACAGTGAGCAAAACTCCTTTTGGTGGGTACAAATTCTAAGCATTTTGCACAGCAGTATGGTTATTAAAAGTGCATGCACAGTTCCTTCACCTGCACAATATGGGCAGATGTAGGGGCATGCACAATCTTTCATATGCAAATATGGTAGCTGAAGACTGAAAATGAACTCCATGTGACTTACCCAAAGTCACTGACAGAGCCTGGAGTAGAAACCAAACGTTTTCATTTGTTTGTCAGTGAGACCAAAATTGTTCCCTGAACTCCTGTGCCTCATGACGATGCATATTTGCTTAATTGATAGTGATACCGCTGGAGATGCAACAAGCAGGTTGTGACAGAATGTTCCATTTCTAGGAGAAGAATAGCTTCTCAAGTTTGCAATAACCTGATCTGCCTTTCTACAGCCTCAAAGCAGTGTGAAGATGCAGAGTTGCTTTGCTGACCCACCCAGACTGCCACAAGAAGTGGGTCTTGTAAGCTCTCTTTTGAGTAAGTGCTAATAAGAAGGTAAAGGTTGGATCTGCAAAGGAGAAACATTAGAAAAAGCCAGCTTGGGCACAACTAAGCCCAAAACCATCCTGTTGAATGCCTGCATGGCACAGAAGTTGCAGTAGTGATCAATACTGAAAAGGGTTAATACAGATTTTTCCCCATTTGTGATCAACGCCAAATGTATTTTCCTTTGGAAAATAATAATGGTGCTAAAGGCATTTTTATAAAACACTTTCCCCTCATTGGGGGTTGGGTTCTCACTTGCAACTTTGCTACTCCCAGGTAATCACAAACCTTGTTCTTAAAGGCTGGGATTTTTGGAGGAACCTAAGAGAATTAGGCACCCACATTCTACTAAAATTCAATAGAAATTTGGTGTGTAACTCCTTCAGACCCAGTAGGAAATCCCAACTGAATGTTTTAAATAAATGGTTTGACTGAAGACTATTAAATGTACACATGCAATTTCTATACAGAAGAGGAAGTGGACTATAGCAGCTGTTCTGGATTGAATGAGAAGGCTGCCATATCTAGAAATTAGTTTTCATTACTTTGTGAAAGCCTTTTGGATCGTACTTTTTAGCTGTGAAGTTTCCAACCATAATACCTTGATCCAGCTTGCTGGAGGATGGTTTAGGTGAGTATGAGATGACTTAATCCCTTTAATCATAGATGTGAAATAAATACACTTGTCTGTTGTCACGTTTACCTACAGGCTTCAGTCCTGCAACAAGATCTGCAGATAGGCCTTGAAATCCACATGGAATTCTTCTGTTTAGAAGAGGACTCTGCACAGTCATTAGGATCTCTCCATCAGAAAAGTGCTGCAAGATAGGTTCACAAAGGAGTCACTTCATGACATGCACAGACACTGAGAGGCAACCTTTCCAGCAAGTTCAGGTCAGACTTGTTTGGTTTTGGTTTTTTTGCTTTCTCTGGCCATATATAATTTGCACTCCTCCATGTCAAATCTCAGCATTGGCACATGTTGGTACAAAGTGGGTTCTTATACCTGTACTGCTGGGATACTGCTGTCTTTTTAGAGATATGGTCTAGCTAATCATAGAATTATATAATATCAGGGTTCGAAGGGACCTCAGGAGGTCATCTAGTCCAACCCCCTGCTCAAAGCAGGATCAATCCCCTGCTTTATCCCTGATAATAATCACTTTCCCTTTAGCATAGGGTCTCAGTAAGATACTAAGTGAAGGAAATTTTTCCTCGGGCATTGAAAAGCCCATTAGAAACACGACTCATGATCAGGTTCTGTGTCTCCTTTTGTGTAGCAGGGGTGAGAAGTGAGTCCTAGCGAAGGACATGTGACCAATACCACTTCTGCTTTTTCTGTGTGCTTCTCACAAACACATCCAGTTGTACACAAATGGGTGTGAGTTCATATAGCAGTGGTTATCGGAGATGAGTTCAACTGTTTCCAGCACTAGGGCTATGTCTGCACTGCAGAAAAAGAAAGTGTTTTTCACACAGGTAACTGATGATGTAATATCCTAGTGAAGATAAGGCACAGAGAGGTTTTAGCTTGGTGCAGCTCGTCAAGAACAATACTTCATCCACCCCTGGGGTTTACTTCTGCAACCTACATTGAAGAAAAAAATGCCAGCATCTTGTCTCCATGAAAGCTTTACATTGAGATAGTTACCTTTTGTAGAAATGCACCTCTTTTGCAGTGAAAAGATAGTCTAAGGTCAGGTCTGTACTACCACTTACTTCTGTATAACTTGCATTGCTCAAGGATGTGAATAAGCCAACCTCCTGAGTGACATAAGTTACACCGACCTAAGTGCTAGTGTGGACAGCGCTGTGTCGGAGACGGAGTTTGTCCCTCCGACGTCGCTACCGCCTCTCGCGGAGGTGGATTTATTCTGCCAGTGGGAGAGCTCTCTCCTGTCAGCATATCACATCTTCACCAGATTCATTACAGTGGCACAGCTGTATTGGTGCAGCTGCGCCAATGTAGCGTTTCCACTGTAGACTAACCCTAAAACAGTCTACACTGGGGGGTCAAAACCCTTCAGCTTACAACGTTACCCAAGTTCCTGATCCTGAAATCCTCAGGAAAGACTATTACCCCTGAATTCAAAGCTCCACTTGTTTGAGGGTATCCACTGGTCATTGCCCCCCACACCATCTCTTGCAACTCGAGTGGTGTTGGCAGTAGCTTTCATGCCGCCTGAGGCTTAGAATAGCAACAGCAACCGTTGAGCAGTTCCACAGTCTTCCACCCAAAATTATTTTCCCCAAGCTCAGCAGAGAACCAGTGAGAGCAGCTGATGATTTACAGGATTTTTGCCCTGAGTAAATATAATAGAAAGTATGTACCTTCCTTCTGTGGTGTTATGTGATTATTATTCTGTCGCACATACTGTCATAAATATAAAGGGAAGGTTAACCACCTTTCTCTATACAGTGCTATAAAATCCCTCCTGGCCAGAGGAAAATCCTTTCCCCTCGTAAAGGGTTAAGAAGCTAAGGTAACCTCGCTGGCACCTGACCCAAAATGACCAACGAGGGGACAAGATACTTTCAAATCTGGAGGGGGGACAGGGGAACAAAGGGTCTATCTGTGTGATGCTTTTGCCGGGAACAGATCAAGAACGCAGCCTTACAGCTCCTGTAAAGTTAGTAAGTAATCTAGCTAGAACATGCGTTAGATTTCCTTTTGTTTAATGGCTGGTAAAATAAGCTGTGTCTTTTTTGTAACTTAAGGTTTTGCCTAGAGGGATTCTCTGTTTTGAATCTGATTACCCTGTAAGGTATTTACCATCCTGATTTTAGAGGTGACTCTTTTACCTTTTCTTTAATTAAAATTCTTCTTTTAAGAACCTGATTGATTTTTATTGTTCTTAAGAGCCAAGGGTTTGGGTCTGTGTTCACCTGTGCCAATTGGTGAGGATTCTTATCAAGCCTTCCCCAGGAAAGGGGGTGTAGGGCGGGGGGGGGATATTTTGGGGGAAGACGCCTCCAAGTGGGCTCTTTCCCTGTTCTTTGTTTAAAATGGTTGGTGGTGGCAGCATACGGTTCAAGGACAAGGCAAAGTTTGTACCTTGGGGAAGTGTTTAACCTAAGCTGGTAAGAATAAGCTTAGGGGGTCTTTCATGCAGGTCCCCACATCTCTACCCTAGAGTTTGGAGTGGGGAAGGAACCTTGACACATACATACTAAAAATCCCCTTGTAAGTGTGTGTTTGGGCGTTCATTTCAACAGCTGGCAGTGGTGTAATTTTGTAACTAGGCCCTTCGTGTGATTTCCCCGCTATAAAGAGGGGAGAAAAGGCCCACAAACTGTATCTCTAGTACTAAGTCCTCTAGTCCGTTCACACTTTAAGCACCTTAACTGATATTCTGCACCAACAGTCAGATTATCTTTCCCTACAGTCTCGGATTAATTTTTTTAATTTTCACATTGCTCCTTCTTTCTCAGTTCTCCATGGTCCCAGTCCTGCTCCCATTGAAAGCAATGTCAAAACTCCCATTAACTTTCATGCGAGCAGGTCTGGGCCTCATCCCATGAATTTTAGGGACCCTCTTCTCTCCAAGAGCTTGATTCTGTTCTGCAGACCTAATACAGCATCAGCATTCTTTCCAGCTCCAATTTCCTGCTGACTCCCTGAGCTGGGTCAACCACAGCCTTTTGTACAATGCTTTGTACTTCATTAGACATTCTCTTGAGTCCTCTTTTGTAGCAGGGAAGGGGCTTTTCCTTCTCTGCTTTAGACAGAGGTGCCAGCTTGTCTCCAGGAAGCTGAGACCAATCCTACCATTAATGAGCTGGCCGGGGAAAGCTCATGGGAGTCCCTTGTTAACAGAGCCAGCCTTTGGACCCTGGAAAGGAGAATGTCAGCTTCTGTTTTTCAAAATGTTCCCAGTCCTTTTACTTGTGAAAATTAGTCTTGAAAGCTGAAACTGATGCAAACTGATTAATAAGTTGTAAGAGCGTGCAACTAGGTTCCACTTCAGCTGCCGGAAACTGGGAAAGATCTGCCCCCTTCCTTCCCATGTCCTTTTAAAGGTTTGGTTAAGGCTTGGAGCATCACTCCAAGAATCATCTCACTGACCCTCTCCAAAATCCTTAAGCTGGCCATGCACATCAGAATGTGGCAATTGTGGACGGTAGCCGGTTATATTGGAAAAAAGGCTGGGGAAAATATTCCCCAAAATTCGAAGGCCAGCCCTGGTTGTTCAAAATACCCTATCCTCCCTGAGCCAGATCCACTGTTGCCATATCTGTAGCGAGTGCTGCAAAGTGAGCTCCCTTTTTGTTTCTATAAATGCACAGGGGAGACTCAGCCCTCCTCTCAGACATATTCTGTGTGTGTGTGCATACAACCATCCAGCACTCAAGAGGATGTCTGCAGTCCCTGGCAGGTGCCCCCTAGTTTCTCACTTCACCTCTTTGCATGGAGTATGTAGAGCCCTGGCTTTCAACCTGTGGTCCGAAGACCCCGGGTGTCTGCAAACTGTCTAAGATTTCCAAAGGGCTCTGCACCTCTATTCAGAAATGTTAAGGATCTGCAAATGAGGTTGAAAACCACTAATGTAGAGGATGCGATTTCCTTTGGCAGGAGTGTTTTGTCAGGGAAAAAAACAAATCACTATTTCTGTGGGGTTTAGGCTTTCAGAGACTGTGGACTGAATAGGCATCTTGCTGGTTCGTGGGCAACAAGAGTAGTTCACTGCCTGTGAAATGCTTCTAGGTATGGTAAGAAAAAAATCTGAAATCGTGTCAAGTTACATTTGATTCCCACCCACAATACATTAATGTAAACCCACAGCAGATGGTAGGGGGCATGTTCCACCCCACCCCTCCAATTCAGCTCTCCCCACAGCAATAAGATGTGACTGGCAGCTTGTAATTACTTACTTCAATAACTCTCATATGCAGCTGCACATAATATTCTGTCTCTACAGAGCTGCCTCTGCACTGAGCAATAAAACTGTTGCAGGGTTGTCCATTACATGAAATGATTAGTTGCATCATTTGTCCTTTGTTCAGTGTCTTCCCACACACAGTGCCTCACAACCATAGGTGTATCACAGCATTCTGAACCATCGGCTCTTACACTGCTTGGCCATTCTTGCTCAGAGCATGGCATTTGGAGAATTTACCAAAACACTGTTCCCCACCTAGTGAAGAGGATTGGTCCCACCTTCTGATCCTTTATGGGAGTTTTCCACCCCATTCAGTATCACTGCCCTTACTAACATGGATCTCTGCCAAATAGATTAGTACTACCAGGTTTTTACAGTGGCTTCCAGTTTTATATGAAAATGGATGCCAAGGGAGAAGTGAAAATAGCGATAGGAGGAATTTAGGAGGAGAGCATTAAATCAGGACATTATGATCTCATGGTCCACAGAATAACAGCCCAGGACAAGGATAAGAATGCCTGACCTTAATTGCCCACCTTATGGCCATCAACAGTGCTCAAAGGGAGTGCTGACTTTAGGCCAGCCCCAAGCCACTTAATGACTGTGTTTCAGAGTAGCAGCCATGTTAGTCTGTATCCACAAAAAGAAAAGGAGGACTTGTGGCACCTTAGAGACTAACAAATTTATTTGTGCAAAACTTTTGTGAGCTACATCTCTGTAGCTCATGAAAGCTCAAATAAATTTGTTAAAGCTTTCATGAGCTACAGAGCTGTAGCTCACAAAAGCTTTTTTGCTCAAATAAATTTGTTAGTCTCTAAGATGCCACAAGTACTCCTTTTCTTTTAAGGACTGTGGTACTTTAGGATGTGCCTGTGAGGGTTGACCTGTGGGTGGGGTGCTGCGGAAGTTCATGATGATGTTGTCCACAGTCAGTTGGAACTGGACACAGGATAAAGCTGATCACTTTAAAGTACCTTAAGGACTGAGTGATCACCGAACCCCCTAACAATCTCAGGACGCAGTTCTGGGAAAGTGGGATTGATGGTGAGTGGTTGAAGAACTTCCATTTGAAGAATGCCACCATAGACTCCTAGAAGAGTAGGATGGAAAAGGGACCTCAATAGGTCATCTAGTCCAGTCTCCTGCACTTAAGGCAGGACTAAATAATAACTAGACCATTCCTGGCAGGAATTATTATTGTTAGGCTCATATTACACACATTTGCTCCACCCCTAAATTGCTTTCTACAGATCCTGCATCCTCTCTGCAACTAGAGGCCATCACAGCTGCAGTAACGTCCACAGAGTAACCATGGTAAGAGACAGGAAGGCCAGTATAGGGGTCCTTAATTGTTTCCTGAAAGTAAAGAAAAAGTTATTTTTGGGACTGGTGATATGTCTTCCTTTCCTGCCTGCATAAAAAATGTTTCTTCACTCATATAGGCACCTCTCTTCCTCCCACTGAAAGCTCTGAAATGGGGCTGTCAGTCAGTGCTATTCTTTTGGGCATGAGGCACCTATTAATTTCTTCTTGTCTCAGCCTTAAAGGAATCCCTCCTGGCAACCTGTCTGCCAGCACTCATTTCTAGGAATCAGCTGCATGCTGTAGCCGCATGCTGAAAAGGTACCTTGTGTTATCACAGGCAGAAATTGCCCTATGCGATGCCTGATTAGAGCTATAAAAAGCAATGGGAATACTGGTACGTGGTGCTCACTGACGGATGGGGGAGAAATTAAGAGACTCTGCTGGGGAATGAAGCTAGATGAACCAACTGAACTGCTGTGAGTGCCATATGCAAAGCTTGCTAGCCACAGTGGGAAGAAAGCATTGCAGATTGTACTGGTTCAGGGAGAGCTGACATAAGCCTCTTGTCCTACACACTATGACTCACTAGTACAGCCAACTAGGTATGGGCTTGGTTAACCCTCACTGAAGCTGGTGAGTATAACGGATGCCTTTCATTCAGAAGAAGTGTAAAAAGCAATTGTGTTCCTTCATGGAACCAGATTGCAGAAACAATAGGAGCCACCACCCAAAACACAAGCACATAGCAAGGCTTAAATAGAAGCTGAACCATGTGGCCCAAGTGGTTCCCATGGGAATTGATCTAGCAAATGCAGGAGCAATGGAGCTGTGTGTGTCTATGTATGTGAGAGAAGCAGCAAGAAATGCCACAGGAGCTGAGATATAAGCAACAAAAGGGCCAAGACAGCCACAAAGCACCCATAGTGCAAAGCTGAGAGAGAGTCTTTGGGCAAAATGCTGGCTGTAAAGGGGTTGGAACTGTTAGCAAAGAAATTATCTCCTGTGGTTTGATTCCTGCTGTATTCAGGGAAATAGGATTTTTTACATTCTTTGTAAACAAACAGGTTTACAGCAAGAGAAATACTGTCTCCCTCACCAATTTCTCTACTTAACCAAAGCAACCTGCAGAAGCCCAAAAATTGGCTCGTTGCTTGAGTAACGGTATATAGACTGGCTGCTGTGAATGTATGTAAGGAGTTTTATAGGTGTAACAGGCTTGATCTCTGATAATCAATGGTTGTATCCAGCATCTTTTAGCCAAATATAGACAGAACATGGATCTCTCTATCCTAACACCACTTTTGACACATAGTCTGTTTGATTCTTTTGTTTTGTTTTTTAGTTTCCTTCACTTTGTTTAATGAATTTATTTCATTCTGGATACATGAAAACTGAACAATATCTGTACTGAATGGAGGCAATTTTTCCCTTGATATGCTGTCAGATTTAATCATCTAAGTGATTATAGTACTCCCAAGATGACAGAAAGGGACAGAGTATTGATGTGAGTCAGTTTCTTTCTTTTATTTATTTTCACATATATGTAGAGCTGGTTGGAATTTGTTTCCATGGAAATTTTTGGGGGAAAAAATGGAGAATCAAATCACTGTCAATGGAATATTTCTGTTGAAATTTAACTCGCTGTTTAAAAAAAACCCCAAACCTGAAAAATTCAGCCAGTCTCCCCTAAAACATTGTTCTTGAGGAAAAAAAAATCAAAAGTTTTCAAGGAAAGCAGATACTATTTGTGAGAATTTTTTGTTCAGTTGAAAAGCCAGTTTCCTTTTTTCTTTTTAAGTTTTGACAGAAAAATTTTAACTAGCCCTATATAAAACCACTGGTTGGAATATATTTTGCTTGTCATTGATAACTGTTGAGTCTTTTTAATACTTGTAAAATCTGTAATATATGATTTAATTTGGATAAAAGTATTCCAGTAATTCCATTAGTGATAGTGTCAAAAATTTGGACACTGATTCCCAGAAACACAAGCAATTGAAATGATGATGTTTCTTTCACAGAATATAAGAACTGCAATTGTCTCAGTTATGCAGGATCTTCCAAAACTACAGAAACTCACAAGTCTGTGGAATTTTCAAGGATGTAAAAATGCTGTGTCAATCAATATTTCCCAGTCTTGGTTTCCTGAATTCTAGATCTGCATTATAGCTTTGTATTTCACCTAAGCATCTAATGTGTTATCAGATCTTTCTGATGGGCAATGTTTGCATGGAAGAAACATTGGGCCATCTACATCTACTAGTAAAATGTTCTGCAAATACAAGTAACTTGAATTTGAGGCTTGCCATGACTTTTATTTTTCTCACTTTGCTGTAGATAAATTAGATTTCTCAGAACTTCAGTCCATGGCAGATTAGATGTTTTTACCTGTCTCGGGAAAGTCACTGTCCTTCGTCTACAGTTTGGTCCATCCCCTGTTCATCCCTCACCTGGTTTATCAGTGGGCATTAGTGGTGGCACAATATAGTTAAATGACTGAAGTTGAAGGGCGATCATTTGAACTCCATTTGATCTGTGAAATGAAGAAGGGATAAAATAAGAGACTGAAAGTATGACAGATTAAGGAAGACTTAAAGCTGGAGTCTCATTCTCTTCATATTTCTTTTCTCTGAGGCTTGAATGATCAGAGCACTAAACCTGCAAAGTGAAGTAGACGTAGGATTTCACAGAGTACTTAAAAAAAAAAAAAAAAGAAGCCTCCTTTAGCTGTGGTGTAAAAAAGAAGGGGGGGGGGGGAGAAAATACTTCTTTTTTTTTTTTTATGAAATGTTTGAAAATGTTCACTTCTAAGAGTCAATGGCTGGAAGCTGAAGCTAGATAAGTTCACATGAGAAATAAGACATTTTTTTTTAACAGGGAGAGTAATTTAATTATTGGGAAAACTTAGCAAGGGATGTGCATTCTCCATCAAGACTGGATGTCTTTCCAAAACAAGATGCTCTCGGACAGCCACAAGATATGGGCTTAATACAGTAATTATTGGATGGAGTTCTGTGGCCTGTGTTATGCTGAAGGTCAATGTACATGACTGTAATGACTCCACCTGACCTTAAAATCTATGAATCTGCTTCTCAGTGCTACAAATTGCATTGTGTATATTAAAATCGAGACCTGCCTCTCTTTGATTGTAATTATCTTCCTTTTTAATTGTTCCTGGTTGTGGGGAGGGGAGTAGTTTGTTTTTGCTCAATTTAGCCACTTTGAATTTAACTGCATTTAATTTAAAGTAGTGTGGCCCAGGGACACAGTAGGGCACAGGGCTGAGTGTCAAGAGATCTGAGCTTTCTTCCCAGATCTGGCATTGACCTCCTTGGGCAAGCGATCTGAGGGCATATTTTTAGAGAACAAAGACATTCTGCTTTGAAAATTTTCCTTGTCTTTTGAATTTCCGTAAAAGGCTATTCCCCTGCGCACCCTTTTCCTAATAGAACCCTGGGTATGTCTGTACTATCCGCCGGATCAGCGAGTGGGGGTCGATTTATCGCACCTAGACTAAAAGCGATAAATCAACCTCCGAGCACTCTCCCATCAACTCCTGTACTCCTCCGGAGCGAGGTGGAGTCAATGGGGGAGCGACAGCAATCAACTCACGGTAGTGAAGACGCTGCGGTAAGTAGATCTAAGTATGTCGACTTCAGCTACATTATTCATGTAGCTGAAGTTGCATAACTTAGATCAGTTTTTCTTCCCCCCCCCCCCAACCCTCCCCAGTGTAGACCAGGCTCCTGAAGATAATGCCTAACTCTTCTTCTTTTGCTCCATGTTACAGACTAAGGGCAGCTGTTTCTCTGTTGCAGGTGTCAATGTTGGTCCTTAAAAAATTCATTTGCACTCTTCAGCTTCTTTATTTCCCCCTTGCTTCTACCCCTCTGGTCTTGAGGAAAGCACTTAAGTACATTCTTAAAACTTTCCCTATTTAGGAAGGCAGTGTTTTCCTGAAGCATGGCCAGTGTGCACAGCTGTGGCTTAAAGACCAGTGAAAATATTTTGCCAATGAATCAGTCTTAAGGGCTGAGGCTCAGGTGCAGGAGGAGAGCAAATGATTCCTGGCTTAGGTTCAGGAACAGGCACCTGTACTGCCCTAATAGAGGCAAAGGGGGAGGGGGTTGGGTGCACTAACCTCTAGGCCACCCAGCCCTCTGAGCACCCTGTCACAGGCATGTAGTGGAAGCATACAGAGAAAGGATGCATGTTCTAGAAGGCACAACAACTCCAGAAGTACACGCAGTGAGACTACAGCGAAGGAGAGCAGGTGGCAGGATTCCATACCTATAGTGAAATGCATTTTCTGTGGGAGACAGTATGAGTGGTTAAAGGAGAAATGGCTAAAGCTAGGACAGCACTGCAAGAAATGTGGCAAGTTGAAACATGTTAGCTGTGTGTGCAATGGCAGAAGAAGATTTGAAAGATTAAGTGAGTCTTGTACAAGAGAAGGGAAAGCACATCAGACAACACCAATGACATGATGACTCTCTCCTTGAGTCCAAGAGCAGCTTCAGGCTGTCAGGACAGGAAAGTAACAAGGGACAATGCCAACCTCTATGCATGTGACACTGTTATTAGGAAAATGTCCCATGCAATTTCAGGTGGATAGTGGACTTCCTGCAATGAGATTCTGTGAGTGAAATGGACTTGAACACACCCATTAGAAACCACTGGCACAAAGTGCAATGAGGGTATAATGCAGCCCGCAGGAAAATGTGACCTCACAGTAACTCACCCGAAAATAAGACTGTACCAACTGAAGTTTGTGGTGGTGTATGGTAGGCACCACAGACAATACGAGCATCTGAATCTGATCAAGGCACAGCATCAGAACTGTATAGCTGCAGTGCAAGAAGCAAAAGGTGGAGTCCCATGGGCAATAGATGGGGTAGCTGTGTTAGTCTGTATCCACAAAAACAAGGAGGAGTCCAGTGGCATCTTAAAGACTAACAGATTTATTTGGGCATAAGCTTTCGTGGGTAAAAACCTCACTTCTTCAGATGCATGGAGTGAAAGTTTCAGATGCAGCCATAAATATACTGACACATAAAGAGAAGGGAGTTACCTCACAAGTATATTTATGTCTGCATCTGTAACTTTCACTCCTTACATCTGAAGAAGTGAGGTTTTTACCCACGAAAGCTTATGCTCAAATAAATCTGTTAGTCTTTAAGGTGCCACCGAACACCTTCTTGTTTTTATGGGCAATAGAGACCATTTTAAAAGCACATGGGAATATTTTCAAACGCAATGAGTGCCTCAACAGAAAGCTGTGTCTGGAAGTAGACCCCACAGTGGAACCTCTGCGCTTACCATGAAGAAGAATTCCAATGGCAATACATAATCCAATATGAAGGAACTTAAAAGTCTGCAGAACAGGGGTATCAGAGCACCTGCAGAAGCCAGTACAGCCCGGGTAAGCAAAAGGATGATGGTAAAGAAGTGATCAGGCCAAGCCATATGTCAACTCACAAGGCAGGATATGAAGTGGAACTGGGCAGGTTCCCAACAGCAAGCAATTGAAGTTCAGAAACAAAGTCATATTCAGAAGCCCTTGTCCTGAAGCACTACCAGCCAGGAGAGAAGCTGACACACCAGCGTGATGCATTGGAGAAAGGAATGGGTGTAGCACTTTTGCAGTAGCAGCAGGCAGGTGTACGCCCAAATAAAAAAAGATCTTATGGTTGTGGTATTTGGAGTGGAGCAATTCCATCAGTACACCTATAGACACCCAGTCATGGTACAATCAGCCCACACACTCCTAGAGACAACCATGGCAAAACCCCCTCTTTGTGCTCAAAAGAGATTGTAGCTCACATTGACGAGCCTCCAGCGTTACCTGGTAGACATTAGATATTGTCTAGGACAACTACTGGTATGAGCTGACACCCTGAGCAAGGCATATATACCCAGTATCAGGGAGTTGGTGGAGTGTAGCATGTTAATAGATTCAATCTCCCAGTTTCAACAGGGAGGCATCTAACTATAGGCTGTCAAGAGAGTGATACTAGTACATGGCTAGAAGACAAATACTGGTAGGAGCAAAACAATATTTTCAAATGTGTGCAGGATGAAATTATATTTCAAGGACAGAGAGTTGTTGTCCCCAGCTCATTATGTAAGGATGTCATGTAAAAAATACATTTCGCACCTGGGCATTGATAGCTGCCTTGGAGGAGTCCTAGTTTGTGTTTACTGACCAGTAACGAATACACAACCGTGCTCCTTGATAGAAGGATGTGACTCTTGCCAGTCTTGTGTTAGTCCCAGCAGAAAGAGACTGTGTGTTAGGATATAGATATTCAGGCCTGTCTGTAAAGGCCTGTACTTTAAGAATTTAGGTGTATTCTTATCACTTGGCTAGTTAGCGATATAAAAGAAAGAAAGAATCAAAATCACTTTCTGCCAGTGTAAGGTCCTTCTCTTACTGTGACAATCTGAGGCCCTGTTCTTAGGCTAAGGCCTTTGGCTAAGCAGCAGAGGCAGCCATAAGCTAGGAAGTGAATAGTCACATCCTCACATTCCAAACTAGTCACATTGAAATAAGGTGCTATTATCAGGCACTATCAGGACAGGATTGTATTCCTATCACCTCCAGAGAAAGGGAAGTGCCTAGAAAATGTAAAAGAAAACTTAGTTTGATAGCATCCTGTCTGGCAAGAACTCACTTATCAATAGCTGGGATGTGAAATCCTCACTTCTGTATTGTTTTGTCATTATAGTTCCCACTTTGCTATTGTTTGTCTGTATAATCTCTGTCTGGTTCTGTGATTGTTTCTGTCTGCTGTATAATTAATTTTGCTGGGTGTAATCTAATTATTGTGGTGGGATATAATTGGTTAGCTAATCATGGTACAATATGTTAGGATTGGTGAGTTAAATTTCAGTAGAATGATTGGTTAAGGTATAGCTAAGAATATTACTATATAAATGAGGGGCAAACAGGAAGTAAGTTGGGATTCGAAAATAAGGAACAAGGAACTTGTATTTAAGTTTGCTGGAAGTTCACCCCAATAAACATCGAATTGTTTGCATCTTCGGACTTCGGGTATTGTTGCTCTCTGTTCATGTGAGAAGGACCAGGGAAGTGGGAGAGTGAAGGAATAAGCTTTCTAACACTGTGTAACCACCATGAGCTGCCCACCCAACCATAGGAATAGGTGGGAGTGGACTTATCTTCAATGGAAAACAATACTTGATTATAGTGGACTGCTGTTCAAATTTTGGGAGGTTGATGCCCTGCCTGATACAAGAAGCAAGACAGTGACTGGCAAACTAAAGGTCCACTTTCAGAGAGATGTCATTCCAGACATTTTATTCACTGACAATGGACCCCAATTTTGCCTCAGAACAATTCAAGGAATTGTCATCCATGGAAAGAGGAGTTTAACCCCCAAACCTCCTCTCCAGCATACCCACAGAGTGATGGTAAGGTGGAATCAGCTCTGATTCTAAGAGACTGTTACACAAGGTTGTTTCTTGTGGATCAAACCCCTTTTTACCATTTTTAGCACACAGCATAACCCCCTTATAGGGGTACCAAAACAGTCCAATATGGACATTGATGGGGCAAAGGACCAAAACCCTGCTACCAATGAGGGAACACTTGTTGCAGTTAGAAGGATGGAGATCCTGCCCAAATGAGATGACCAGCAATCAAAGAAACCATGCACTAGAATATGACAGGTCAGCCAAGGACCTTTCAGCCCTGGAGACAGACCCTTCTGTGAGGATCCAGCCAGTAGAAAGACAACAGAAGGCGTGAGCGAAAGGAATCATGATGGGTGCAGTGGTACTCAGGTCATATGAGGTGACTGCACCAGAGGGACAAGTGATCTGATGGAACAGGAGGCCCTCATGGGCTAGCAGACACAACACCCAGGGACAGCCTACAGAGATACAAAGATTATCACAGAATGGAGACACAGAGAACCATCCAGAGGCCAGCCCCATAGGGAGGGAGAAGACTCCATTGAAAGATAGTTTGCTAGACCTGGTGACAGGAAGTCAAATTGGTCTCCTAAACCAGTGACTACATTAGGAGTGACCTAATTATTTGAAAAACTATGTAACCAGATGAGTTGGGAGCAGTCTAACCAAGGGACTGAGGACCTTCCAATGATTTGGAAGAAACCAGAGACTTAACAAGCCAGCAGTTTATTCCATCACTGCTACAAGCCTGAACCAAGAAGCTTGCAATTACGGTATGTATTTGATTCCTTTAACCAATTTTAACTTTTTTCTTTTTCTTTTCTTTTCTTTTCTTTAATAAACCTTTAGATATTAGATACTAAAGGATTGTCAACAGCATGATTATCGAATAAGATCTGAATTACATATTGGCCTGGTCCTTTGGGATGAGAAGAACCCTTTTGTTTGATGAAATTTGGTTTTAAATAACCACTCATCATTAAGTCTAGTGTCTGGGTGTTGAATCGAGGACTGGAGTACCTAAGGAGTCTGCATTTCTGACTTCTTGTTAGCCAGTGTTGTGAGACAAAGGTTTACTTTTGTTACTGTTTTGGTATTTCGCATGGGAGAATAACCACCAGTTTGAGGGCCCTTTTTCCCAGCAGCTTGTCCTGAATTTGGTATTCTCAGTTGTGACCCATGGAGGCATGGTGACAGAGGGGTTTCCTTGGATGGTGGCATCAGGTGCCCTTGAACCCAAGACCTATAACCTTGAGGAGAAAAGGAAGAAGACTGCAGCCACAGCTCTGGGCTGGGTTACATCAATTATATTCTGAAGCTTTTGAATCCCACAATACAACATCTGAACCCTGCAAAATAATCCTTTAATAAAAACTTCCCTCCCCAAATGAATAACGTAGGGACAGTGCTAATTTATGCTTCCCCCTCACCCCCTTCTCTTATTAGCTATGAATTGTCTTTCTGCTTAGTTGTAGGTACTGAGGATATCATGGAGAAAGCAGCATGTGTGTCCAAATTAATGAAAATATAACTGACTAGAGTATGACAAAATATGAGGTTGGCCTTCTCAGTGCCCAGGGGAGAATGTCACCCTTGTTAGCAGAAGACCTGATGATGGATAGAATAAATAAGATATTTTATGGTTCACTTTTCCTGTTATAGGATATGTCAAAACATTTCAATATTAGAGGCTGTCAGAAAGCCTTTCATGCTTAAAGGTGCCCTCACATTTCTGTTTGAACACACTTTATGATGGGAGGACATAGGATCGTAAGGATTTAAAGATGGAAAAAGACCCACTAAATTGTCAAGTACAATGCATGCTATAGTCCGCCCCCCCATATACACCACATAGTAAATTAAACTCCAACTGACCAGATGGGCATTAGAGTTCTTTTCTTTTCCTTCATTTAAAAAAATTCTGTTTAGTCTAAAAAGTATTATTGATTTAAGCTTTAAAAAGTCCAGTTTTCTAATATTGGATGTACAAATTGAAAACTAAATTAGTCATTTATATAAAGATTGCACAGATGACTGACTTACATGATTGTACAATAAATTGTATTGCCATTAAATTGTATAGCTGATCAGATACTCTTAGTAGTCATCTACCAACTAAGAAGAGTGTTGGCAACTGTATAAAAAAACTCCAGTCACAGTTTCTGTTGTGGCTGTTGAAGCATTTGGAAGTCAAAAAGGGTGTGTCATTTCAACTGAAAGGCTACTTGAGTTGACGGTGTATCCATTTGGGCTATATGGCCTGAAAAATCTGACTCCTAGAACATAAAGCTCAGATTGGTGAAAAGGGTTCCCACTACCTCGCAGCTTGTCAAACACCAGTTTTCTCAATAAATAGCTGGAGAAAGTTCTCACTGTCACTATTTTGGCTGGTCTTAATGCAAAAAGATGAAGAGATGGAGCAATGTTCCAGGAACACCTTGTTAGTCCACAGTACATTGTCCTATCTCTCAATCCCAGGTTTATGTAAAGGCCAGAGATAGTGGGACCGGAAGAGTCTCTCTCTTTTACCTGCTTCTAGCCCACTCACCTGCCACAAAATGCTTGAAGGGTTTGGGGAGAAGGAGACTGATCTTACAAATCCCCTCCCCCTGAACACGTAGGATGAGGGGACCAAGCCAGCTAGCTATCAGGGTGAGGGTAAGAGGTATCAGGATGCTGTGGCTCCCCTGAGTAGATGGAACTAGATGAAGGGTGGGAGAGAAGAGGTCAGAGCCTCTTGAGAGGAGATCTCAGCCACACTGCATTTAGGACTACCCTGAAACTCTCCTAGGTTTGCCCAAAGAATCACTAAATTTCTCAGTAAACTCTGAGAAGTTTTTTTTCTTAATAAAATCAGGAAACCATTTCCCTAGCTTTGGAGCATTATTGCAGAATTTAGGGAGCATTATGGGGTTTGTTTTTTGTAATTTCTGGATGAAAAACCAAATGACTGGGGAAGTTCATTAAGGGAATATTGTGATGCTGCACTCCATATTCTTAAAAATATAGTTATGACATATTAATATTATAACAAAGATGTTTTATGCAAGATGGGTCATGCGAAGTATCATTAGAAAGGTTATGATTTACTGAATGTGAATATCCAATTTGTATGCATGTGTCATTTCTGTATATGTAGTTAGGAATATTGACTATTGTAACAATTACAACTGTGTGTACACTTGGAGGAACGCCCACCAGACAGTAGGCAGTCAGCTTGGATGGGTCATTAAGAAGGCCAATATAATTTTGAAGATACTAATCTCGAAGCTTCCTGGGATGCTGCTTTGACACTACAAGGTCATGTGATCATGTCACCTGGTACAGGGTCCCATCTTGACCTGGTATTTTTCCACAGGAAGGGGGGGGGGGGCTAGGAAACAAAAGATTCCTACCATATGTATCGCCTATTTAAGGCTGGGGAGTAAATTAATCTTGACTCTTCTCCACTGCCTTCCTGCCCAAGAAGGAAGACTGCTGAAAACACCTGAAGGAACTAAGCTGGGGGAGACAGGGACTGAGTCCAGGCAAGAAAAGACAGCCTGTAAAAGGAATCCTTGAAGATTTAAGCTGCAAGCAGTTCAGTTTACCTTCAAGAAACTCTGCAACCTGCTTGAAACAACATTTAGGGTGAGAAATTATTATTTTTAGCCAATTTCTTCCAGCCTAGTTTGCGTGTTTTGTTTTATTTGCTCAGTAATCTGCTTTGTTCGGTTTGCTGTCTCTTATAGTCACTTAAAATTTACCTTTTGCAGTTAATAAACTTGTTTGTGTAATTCCTAAGTGGGGGCGGGGAGGAAGGTTTGCATATTTTCCTCCACATTGAAGGAGGGGGTTATTTTTATGACCTTACACTATATAGATCTCTATACAGCTCAAGACTATATAATTTTGGGTTTGCATCTCAAAGGAGGTGTGCACATGAGTGCTAGGCAATCCCCAAACTGAGTCTTCCCACACACAGCTAATCTCTGTGTCCATTTGCAGCTGGGTGTGTCCCTGCGTGTGTGTGCTGGAGAAGGCTTGCGGGCCTGGCACAGCGGAACAGGGTGAGGGAGCCCAGGCTGGTGGAACGGTTGGGATCAGTAGGACCCCAGCACATCAGGTGGCACCCCAGCAGGGGGTTCAATCCATCACAAATATTAAAATTAAAACAAAAAAATTCTAATCTAAAATACTAGAAAATACACTTCAAGGAACAATCTCTCAATGACAGGAGGTGGACTAGATGGCCTGCTGCATATTCCCATCTCTATTGACTATGGCCTAGAGTTTTAAAGATATTTAGATGACTGCCTGAGGTGGTATTTCCTTTCAGTAATTTTAAATTTGATCTGGAGTGACTCCTTGTTCTCATATTATAAAAGAACACAAAAAGCAGTTTCTCAGTCAATCATGGAAAGTGTTGGTTTATCCATCAAATATTATGCTGTTCTAACCAAGACTCACAATTTGTGGGGTTTTACCTATACATAATGTTCTACACTTAGATTATATTTACAGTGCAGCGTAGGCCACCCAAATATTTATAGTCAGTAAACTGGTATCAGTCAAGGATACACTATGAAATAAATAGGCAAGTGTTTTCTGGAGAACTTCACAATTCCTACCCAGTCAACAGTGAGGCTGGCTGGTGGTAATTCTGATTTCTTATGACAGTTTATTCAGTTCAATAATGATATGGCAAAAGGCGACAGAACATCAGTTTGCTAATTGTATCCTCGAGTTCTGTAACAAGATTGCTCCAGACCAGATGCAAACCAAAATAAGCTGTAAACATAACTGAAAAATAATGAAATGCAGCAAACTGTCCAAGTGGGTTTTTTTTTTTTCAAATACATGTGTGACTTGGGGGTTAAATTTGCAGGTTCTTGGAAATGTGTGTCGGGGCCCTGTAATCTTTAATGTGAGGGGAGATTCTTGCAACTCAGCTGAGAGTGAAGGAAGCTTGAAAGGCAGCATTCTCTCATTGGTAGGGCACTGTAGTGGGAGTCAAGAGATTACATTTCTCTTCTTCACTTTCCTTAGTGATCTTGGACAAGCTGCATCTCTGTACCCCTGTTTTCCCTCCCACCCTTTGCCTGTTTTGCCTATTCATACAGACAGTTCTTCAGGGTATTGACTGTCTGTGACTATGTTCATATTGCGCCTAACACAATGGAGCCTCAATCTGAACTAGGGCATCTAGGCACTACTGGAATATAAAAAACAACAAAGGGGTTGTAGCTAGAGAAAAGTGTAATTTTATTGCTAACAGCTCAATTCCAGAGATTAACTTGGGTTGGCAAGAAAGGAAGCCATGGAAAATGAGCAATTGGTGGTGATGGGACACACTCATCTCAACTATTCAACATCTCTTCTATATTATTAGTTCTATTATCCAGGCACCTATGAGCCCCAGTCATGAACCAGGACCCCTAGAGCTATACAATACAGGACAAAAGAACTGTCCCTGCCCCCAAATTGTTTACAATCTAGCATAGTCCTAGGACTTGGAAGGAGCTAGTCTGTGATGACCAGATTTACAAAGGTACTAAGGCACCTAAAGATGCAGATAGGCACTCAATGGGATTTACAAAAGTGCCTAAACCAGTTAAGCACCTAAAGTCTTGGGCATTAAGCACCTAGGGCTGCTATTGAAAATCCCACTAGGTATGTGTGCATCTTTTGGTGCTTTTGTAAATCTGGCCCTGAGTAACTGCTAGAATGTGAAGGTTCTACTAGGGAGGACCTCGCTATTGTTTGTGGTGTCTGGAATGAAGGTTACTGCTGGTTCACTAGGAGCAATCCCTGTCTCTTTAGTGTGTTCAGAGTAGCCCTTACACCATCCCTCAGGACATTGTGCTTTAAACAAACCAGATAGAGAGCTCCATCACAAAACTAATCAGTCTACCCTTCCCTTGGAAGTAGTCATGACGGAGAGTTACCCACACCTCGTACTTCCTGCATTAGTCTTTGTGCCCACCGAAGGTCCGGTGGAAGCACTGCAAAGAGGACCGAATGCAGAGGCAGTTTAAATAATCTCAGTCCTGGAGCAGTCTGCCTGTTTGGTCTTTGGCTTCTTTGGGAAACCAACTTTCCTTCCAAGGCCTTCTGGAGAATATACAGGATTTGATATTCTGTGGTGGATTGACCCTTATGTATTATAGTTGTGTCTACTAATATAATTTATTATGGAACTTGTCACACATTAGTGGAATTTCATTAGCTTTCTACCTAAATCAATTGTTCTCAAATTGGGGGCCGAATTGTATTGAGGTATTATCAGGCATATCAAGGAGATCTGCAACATTTGGTATTAATTTGACTTAAGTAGGAATCAGGAACTGACATCCTCATGACAGAAGAAGAGTAGTAGCTATTCTGTCATGTGTGGACAGAAGTATTAGTTGCTATACAGTGGGATTTTTTTTGAGATGTGGAGGTTGATTAATGTTTTACTGCATAACTCTGTGTAAGGAAAAGAGCAGACTTTAACTTCCAGTAGTGCTGTCACAGTGTTTGTTTAATGGATGACAGTCTCTTTATGGGAAGAGGTATGGGGAAGGATGTGTCTTGCTAACTTTAATATTCAGTGCTTCTTTATCAAAATCCAGAGAAGAGAGCACACAGAAGCCTTTATTTTGCCACTGGTGAAATATAATCTGCTAAAAATATCTCACCAGAAAAAATGATGGACCAGATTCTCAGCTGGTGTAATCTGACATAATTGGTTATGCCAGTTTAGAGCAGCTGAGAACCTAACCAGATAGGTTTAAAGTGATCCTTTAAAGGAAAATATATATATGAACATAAACATGTGGCCGTATTTTCTTCCTTGTTATGTTTGACCAGCTGTTTGAATAAACCATCCTATGTCTGCTTTTCCCTGGGTTTTGCTGGTAATACTAAAGATGGCCATGCCCCATCAACCTTCCCACAGACATGATAATGCATCAATACTGCAAGATAAAGGTCATTTCTTTCTGTATACGCACACTGTTATGCAAATAAGCATTACTCAGCCTCCTACATTGTAGAAAAGTGTGTGTGTATATCCATGCGCATATGTGTGTTTCTGAACAACCACTTTAAAATAATTGCATATTCCCAAAGGTCTACATAGTATAAAGAGGAATTCCTAGCACAACACCAAAGCATAAGATGCATTTTTAAAGGTAATCACAGAGGTGCTGGCAGTCAGCCAGCTTGTCTGAAAGCTATAATACCACCAGCGGATCTTTGATTAAAATGTAACTACAACAAACAGAACCTCTGCACCTCTTGAAAAGGCTTTGAAAAACCTTTCATACCATGCTGAGGTTACATAAAACTGAAACTGACTGACTTTGCAGCCAACCATCTTGTGGTAAATTAGCCAAGTGGGCTTTTTTGCTCTTGATTTCAGTGTATGTGAAGCATCAGGGTAAGTCTACTTTTAAAAGGATTAATTCACCTGTATAGTGTGCATAAACTGTATATAACTTTGGTAATTGTCAGTGTATTTATTATAGATACTCTAGCAGATCAGAACAAGTGAGCCTTTACCTGCACACAGGTAAGGCATGAACAAAGTAACATATAAATAATTTCAGTAGAGTTTGGTCATTTTTAGGTGGGAAGTACCATAAACTGAATTTAGTAGGGGACTGGGAAGCAGGGACTCCAGGAAAACCAGAAGTTCTAATCTCTGCTCTGCTAGTTACGCACTAGCAAATCACGTAACGTCTGTGTTCAGTTGTTCCATCTGTTAAATGTGAATAATATTTTTGTCAAAAATCAACTTGCCTTCAAGGGATTAGTCATTGATGTACCACTTTGAAGAGCTTTGTATATTTTCTAAATATTATTTTCTAAGGACCTTTCTGTAATCTGATTACTCATCAAATACATATTAATTGATTTGTAGGAATTAGTAGTGGGCCAGCATTCACCCCTGGCTTCCTTCTCTGCTGAGCCTGGGATAGTGGGAGTTTGTAGCTTATCCCTACGTAAAAGGATAAATGAAACCAAATCAGATATTAGGAATGGCAATATACAAAAACCTGTAGGAGAACACTTCAACCTCCCTGGACACACAATAGCAGATTTAAAGGTAGCCATCCTGCAGCAAAAAACTTCAGGACCAGACTTCAAAGAGAAACTGCTGAGCTTCAGTTCATTTGCAAATTTGACACCATCAGCTCAGGATTAAACAAAGCCTGTGAATGGCTCGCCAACTACAAAAGCAGTTTCTCCTCCCTTGGTGTTCACACCTCAGCTGCTAGAAGAGGGCCTCATCCTCCCTGATTGAACTGACCTCGTTATCCCCAGCCTGATTCTTGCTTGCATATTTATACCGGCCTCTGGGAATTTCCACTACATGCATCCGACGAAGTGGGTATTCACCCACGAAAGCTTATGCTCCAATACGTCTGTTAGTCTATAAGGTGCCACAGGACTCTTTGCCGCTTTTAGAGATCCAGACTAACACGGCTATCACTCTGTAGCTTAGACAGGCCGCCCAGTGAAATAAAACAGGAATTGAAATGTATCTGATGGTACTCAAGGTAGCAAGGAAAAACTGTAGAAACAGTGGCCCCATACAGCAAAGCACTTAAGCACAATGGTTTATTTTAAGCCTGTGACTAGTCCCATTGAAGGATTAGGGTCAAAATGTATCTGATCTTGGTTCATTAGGGGATAGTGTTCTATTGTTTCAAGCTTAATTTGAAACAAATGTTGTTCCTAATCCTCTTTTTATTCAAGCAAAATACCTATTGGGAATACCCCTGAGTAAGGATAGCAGGATCAAATTATTATTGGTCACATACATCAAGATTTAGACAATTTCTTCATTCGAAATGGTGTTATAAATACTCATTTAGGGCTCAATCCTACTCCCATTCTAGTCAATAGCAAAACTCCTATTGACTTGTGTGACACAGGATTGTTCTTAAAATATTAACAGATAAATCCCTTGAACAATAATCGCTTTCCAGAAATCTGTCAGTTACATTGTATTTTGGATGAGATCTCTGCCTTACTGTACTTTCAAGATGAAGATAATGAAAAACAAATTACTATTAAGAGATGGGCACAAAAATATGTATGTTCCAATTTATGTTGCTCTTGCACTGTATATTCATTTTTGTGTAGCTGGACACCTTCAGACTATGGACAAGAGTATATTAGTGTGCCTTATCATCCTGGGCACGGTGATTCAGAGCAGCCAGGGGTGCTACTGTGAACATTACCCCTGGGGATCATGGTCAAGCTGTTCAAAAACTTGCAATTATGGAACCCAGACCAGGCAAAGGTAGGTGTGAACTACCAGATTGATTTCACCTCTTCACTTTTCTGTTTCAGGTGGACTGTTAGGAAAATATCACTTTGGGGTTGGCAAATCTAAAAATACCCAAGGACTTGCAGAATGCTGTGTAATAATTCTTATTTTTCTTTTGGAAGTTGTTGCATCCATAACCTATAAGGAAAAAGGAACAGTTGGCCTGTCCCAGTATTTAGATGATGAATAGCTATGAAAAGTTTAAAATCTCATCACAAAGTACATTTAAAAAAAATTAAGATGTTTTCAAGTGAAACTTTCTTGCTCACGAACCTTATAGTAAGGACATAGAACAGCCCAATATTAATTTAATCTGGTAATGATGGATTCAATCCTGCATTTCTCCAGTAAGCAGTGTATATGTGAGTGTCCCACCATTATCCAAGCCAACTCTGGAGTGATATTGATGAGCTTCATGGAGTGCTGCGCTCTTGGCTGGAAGGTCTGGCCATTGCAATGCACTGCCTTTGAGCAGGTATGAAGGAGTCAAACTGGGCAGTCTCAAAAAAGCTTGTCCCGTAAATATTGAATTCTGCATCAGTGTTTTAATTCTGCAACAGAAGGTCAATTGTGCCTAACTTCAGAGGTACAGGTTTCCTTGTTACATTGGTATATCATCCAACTGGATTCTTCTCTTTCTTTCATGCACAGAAGCTGCTCCTTATCTCTGGGTATTAAAATCTGATCTTTTTCTGTTCGCATCTGATGGCACCTTGCCATAGAGATGGACCTGAATCAAGACCCCTGTTCCATTAAACCCCTGAACATTGAGGAAGTTTGGATTGGCTGGATCCAAATTCACAACTTTAACTGATTTAACTGGGAATTGGTCCTGCTTTGAGCAGGGGGTTGGACTAGATGACCTTCTGGGGTCCCTTCCAACCCTGATATTCTATGATTCTAACTGTCTCTTATCATTATAGTGATCAGAACCCAAAAACCTCAGATGTGAACATCTCCCACCCCAAAGCTGGAGGAAGCTCACCCCTGGAGCCAAACTTTGCAGCCAGTTCCCACTTTTTAACAGGGCTCTAACTAAACTAATCATTTTTAACTTTTTACATTTTAGGCAAATAACATTGGATGATTATTATACAAAAAATTTCTGTGACCAACTGTGCACAAAGCAGGAATCCCGGGCATGTAACGAGCAGGCATGTCCTATCAACTGTCAGCTTGGAGACTTTGGTCCTTGGTCGGAATGTGACCCATGTGTTAAAAAACAAGTAGGTGGAAAATAAATTTGATGGGTGAGTATGAGGAAATGTGACTCTGTTATTTGCATTTCAGATACTGAACCACATGGCAAACTGATTTGCACAGTCCAAGGGAACAGGGGAAATCAATAATAAATTGGCATCGGCAGGAATATGGGGGAGTCAATTAAAAGAAACAGCTCAGAATAGAGAGAGAGGTAACACGTTTGGATACCACAAATCATTGTCACACATATGTTCATACAAAAAGGCAGAAAATCTGCCAAGTCTCCTTTCTCAAGGGGTAGTGTCAATATTAGGAACAAGTCTCCCGTAGATGAGGTAAATTCTGCCATCAAATTAACAGGTCTCTTTGGGTCACCCCAAAATGACAGAGCTGTTAGAATATTCCACAGTATTTGTCAATGCATTCTAAAGTGGGGGATAATTACATTGATGGGGTCAGATCATCCACTCTAATGGGATTTTAAAAAAAAGATAAAAAGGGTGCAAATACTGTCCTAGTCTGGCAATGGGAATTAAGACTGCTTCTTTCAACATTCATTCCAACTCTGCTTCTAAAGGCAAGATTTTCAAAAGTATTTAGGCGCCTAATTAAATCTTTAGGGTCAGATTTTCAAAGGTATTTCAGAATCTGATGAGACCAATCCAGGTAGCTAATCCTTAAGAGAGCCTGCTGCCGAAATGCAGTATGAGTCCAGAAAGAAGCATATGATGGCTTGCCCATTTCATGGATGCCCTGAGCCATGTAGGATTTCCCTCATGGAGGGCAGATTATCCCATTGTGGCATTTTACACCTTCCTCTGAAGTATCTGGTGCTGCCACTATCTGGGACAGGATATTGGGTTAGATGGGCCATGGGACTGATCCGGTTAGGCAATTGCTATGTTCTATGGGACTTCAGACATCTATGTGCGTAGATAGTCATGCTTCCTGCAGCTCCACAGGCTACCAAACTGCTCCACCCAAGTGGGGTGTGTAAGGAAGTATGGATGTTTTCCTTGGGAGATGATTTAGCTCATGTGACATTTGTTTGGAGAATGTGCTCACCATCTTCTCTCTAGAGTCAGGCTGAGCTGGTACAGAGAGGAACTGCAGGAACTGAGAAGCACAGCAGCAGCCCCACATACAAACATCAAGAGCTTCAGGGAGCAATAACTCATAACTGTATTGTGCATTTTTGAAACTGTACAGAAAAGGGGTGAGGGAATAATTTGTGTAGTGCGGGAGCTCAGAGCCACTTAACCAAACTGTAAAGCCTGTATACGTTGGAAACCACTTTAAGCCAGGGGGTGCGGCAGCACCCCTAATATCCCTAATTCTAGCATCAATGGTACAGAACCCTCGGCCTCTCTTGTTTACTCAGTTTTTGTTTAAAAACATGCATATGAAATACTGCTTTGTTTTTAATCACATAGATATTGATGTAGTGTATTTTTCTGTTTCAAGCTAAAAAATTGGCTTGCACTGATAATCTACTCCACCCCACCCTCACACACATTCCCCTCCAGCCTTGTACAAATCTCTCTCTGGTCTCCGGATGATGCTTGGCAGCTTTATATAAATGGCCTTGAAGACAGAAGGGTGTGATTTCCAAAACAAATACAAAGATAAGACTAAATAAATTCCAAATGATTGGAAGGGATGACCTGGGCTGAGAGATGGTGCCTGGAACTCAGCATAGCTTATATAGTAATGTAGTTATGGATCACAAATAATCACAAACAATGAAGCCTATAAGGAAACATAATCTCGACTGCAGACAAAGATACATAGTGGGTCTGATTCTGGTCTGATTCTGCTCTGCCTAACTCTGGAGTTACACCCATGCAATTCATTCAACTCCAGTTCTAGTCAGCAGTAACCAGTTGTGTATAGCTCTACCCACTGCTCATTAATACTAATACTAATTAATATCTATCTAGAGACTAGGTAAACACAAAAATAACCCAATTTTTCCTCTGTTTCCTTTCAGTTTCGTGTCAGGTCCTTGCGGCGCCCATCTCAGTTCAGGGGACAGGCCTGTGCTGAACAATTGGTGGATTCCCGGAGATGCTTCCCTACTAAACTTTGCAACATAGAGGAAGTTGACTGCAGGAATAAGTTCCAGTGTGAAAACGGTAATGGTGCTATTCACTCCATAGCCACTAAATCAGATGTTCAAATCAAAATCATAAAGGTAATAGGCTACTTATTTGAAGAATGACATGCTGTATGTACTCTCCAAATCCTTCCTATGCATTTGTGGAGTTTTGGAAAGAAGAAGTTAGAGAACAGATCGCCAAGGCGTTTGTGTGTAAAATAAGAGCTTTATATCTTTGTGCTGCTTCCTTCTGTCTTCATTGTGTCTGCAAGAAACTTGAGCCTGGGCGGTTTGTCTGCATGAGCTCTGTTTACTGAAGAACAGCAATGCTCTTAACAAGAAGAGATTCTTTGCATGGGTTCCTCTGTATATGTACATGGCTCTTTAGAGTTTTAGGTCTTGATCTGCACCAGTTTAACTGAACTAGTGCAAAGTTCTGGGTGGATACTCTTAAGTAGATTTAAAGGTGGCTTATGTAGATTTAGCTTGGGCCTGTTCCTCAATTAAAATAAGCCTGAGTTAAACCAAAGAAAGAATCTTCACATAGGCTTTTGGCAAATCTTAAGTTAAACCAGGGCAATTCTGCATGTGGACAACCATTAGAACAAGAGAAGCTGCTCCCTGCTAGAACAACGAAGGCATTTCTGTTATTTCCCTAGAGTTCTTTTCTTCCTGCAGACTCATACCCCCTAATTATTAAAGCATTAGAAACATCTCTTTGTCTTACCCTTATTCTAACGGACAGAGCTATTGTATGAAAAACATTTTTGCTGCTGCGGTTTCTCTGGAACAGGTCGCTGCATTGCCAAAAGTTTGGAGTGCAATGGGGAGAACGACTGTGGGGACAACTCAGATGAAAGGGACTGTCGGCGGAAAAAGACCGTGTGCAACAGGAGATATGAGAGCATCCCCAGTGTACAGTTAATGGGCAATGGGTATGTTGCTTTTGCTTGCCTTTTTCATAGGTTATGGTGTTTTTATCTCATTAACACCTGGGTAAATGAGGTAGTTACTATCTGAAGGCTGCGCTGGTACATTAGTGAATCCAACTGCACAAAATACCTGATTTTTTTTTTTATTAAGAGTATCAAAAAATTATAAGAATATAATTAAATGATGGCACTTGGCAATCGCATTTACTTAGCCACAGAGCTCCCTTGTTTCCTATACAGGATGCAATAGAGAGAGCCATACAAGCACTAGTCTCTGGGGGCTTGGGGCCCCCACGTGCCCTCTTGGCAGCCTGGGCTCCACACATCAGAAATGTGCAGTTACATTGTGTCTGAGTCCTTCTGTTCATTGGAGAATGTTTTCCTAAACATGTCTTGCTCTGCACTACATGTGAATTTCTTTGATTAGATTTTTACCCAACATCATTTAAAGTTATGTTTTGTTTGCTACTGTCAGCTGAAAAGAACAATTTTACTGGGTGACTGTATGCAACTTGCTCTTCTGCCATAGAGTGCTTCTAATCCAGAATCAAATCCAAAGACCCAGAGCATAGCACAGAGGGGATATATGTGCAGCCTCTTCAAACATTACAGCCCTAGGTACTCCAGTTCCCCAGTGATGGGTGTGACGTAGCGTCCTGGATCAATAGAGACAGACAAGTGTGAAAGTATAGGTGTATTTTTGAGATGCATTCTTCATGAGTTCGGAACTCTTGTAGGAAGAATTTCTTTCAAAGCATCAACATAAAATCCATTGATTAGATCCTTAGTTGATGTAAACCTACATTCTTTTCAGCTATGTTGATTTACATCAGGTTTTAGCCCTATTATCTTTCCATGTCTTTTTAACTTCGGAAGATTACTTTCTTTCTAGTTTTCATCTTCTGGCTGGAGAGAGCCGAGGAGAAATCCTTGATAACTCATTCAACGGAGGAAAATGCACAACAGTAAAAGGCAATGACACAAGGAAATCATTTCGTGTTCCTGCAAATCTTGAGACTATCCACTTTCAGGTACTGTCTGAGGAGTAAAGCCACTAAACAACAGCTCTGCTCTGAGATGCCCATATGAGATATATGGGTGTGTTAAGCAGTGATGTATTCTAGATTATGACTCAAGAAAAGTACCTAAGAGCTATGACAAGGGTACATCACTTTGGAGACAGATCACTACAGATGTTTATTGATGTCAATGGCAGCTCTGTCGACAGAATAAGGGCAAAGTGTGCAACAAGGTCCACGCTATGGATGAGATCCACATTGCAGATTTTATACTAACTGCAGCCATATTTTTTACCAGTGATGCAAGAGGTGTGATTGCACAAAGACCACACTTCCAAAGGCGCTATGTAAGGAGTTTAACTTGGTTTGCAAGTACAAAGCTTGTAGATTTAGTAGCCATCCAGGTTCAAGTGTAGAGAAGTGCAGAAATGTTTAATTATGGGAGAAGCAAATTGTTTTGCTCCATGTCTCTGCAAAGCTGTCCTCGTGACATAGTGAGTTTTCATCCACCAATAGAAATTGGCAAATTATAGTAGGTTTAGAGGTTTGTGCTGTATGTGCATCTGGATCTATATATTCACATATACAACATGCTTTGGGCTGGAAAGATCATTGGACCAGAATCTCCCTCTTAAGTTTCAGTGCTTTGTAATTTGAAATAGACTAGAGCAGAGTTTCCCAAACTGTGTTCTGCATGATGTGAATAGGTGTTCTGTGAAAGAATCTAGAATTTAATTTTGACTCTTGCACTTGATTTTTGTACTACTTTATATGCGTTTTCCAGTTAGAAATTGTTAGTTCAAGTTACTTTAAATTTGTATTTTTGCTTTGTTTTATAAAATAAAATATATTTGAGCATAAATAATGCAATTTTTTATCTGAAAACCAAACGACTACAAAATAATATTATAAGTGTTCTGTAATAGGCTAAAAAGTGTTCCGTGGCCAAAAAAGTTTGGGAAACGCTGGGCTAGAGATTCGGTGAGAATGGCATTACTCATAGTATTTCAATTCTTTCCCTCCTGCTCCCAGCTTAAATCGGAGAGTGGAGCAGTGTGCAGAACTAGAAATGGACAAAAACCCAACCAAACTAACATGAACTGAACTTTTTCAAATTTCCCAGAATGTTTTATTTTGGATTTGCTTGAGTTGGGCTGAAAATGTGAATCATTTCTTATTTTACGCAAACCAGTTGTCTCATCCCTTGTATGTACGAAGGGACTTGCAACTGTGGAAGGTCTGAGCTCCTTTGAATATCAACAGCTTTGAAAAGCATGTTGAAAGTGGGAAATATTGTTAAGGCTTTTCAGACACATTTTCAAAGTCTGACATCAGTTGCACTTGAAACTGTCTACATTCAAATATGTATTTGATATATAAATGAATAACTGCATGCAAAAACACCCATTTGACCTATTTTCATGTCCAAATGCCTTTCCGTGCATATACCTTTTGCACATTTTAACCATCAACTTCTAAAAACAGTCCCTTGTGTAATCAATGGACTTTTTTCTTGTCATTTTGTCAATTGTTAAACATTCAAATGTGTTGCTCCCAGAAAATTTCAGAACTTCATTTTTTAATAATAATCTAATGAACAACCCTTTGGGTGAGCTTGTTTTGCATTTCTGCCTCTCTAGGTGGAAAATGAAGAGGATGATGTGGCATCAGATTTCTATCAGGATATAATTCCTCTGCACACTGAATCTGCTAGTGATAATTCATACACTGGCTCTGGAAGAAGCTCTTCTGGGATCCCAGGTCTCTTCTCAAAAAAGAGACGTGTAAAAATCACATCATCTTCCTCCTTCAAGGAAGCCATTGAAGCCTCATATAAAAAGGTATAATAAACTAGATCTCATATTTTATTATTTCTTTCACTCTCCATCTGTTCAATCCCAGGAATGACAGACCTTCAAAAGAGTATGTTTATAATCAAGCTAGCACAAGAAACTTCTCTATGCTAAATGAGAGAAAGGAAAATGGGTACTCAGGGCTGAAATGATTGTCAAACCCAGATAACCTCTTAGTTTAAGAATAGGCAATTTTATTCACTTGGGTGAAATATAAACATTGTTTTTTCACACATGGGTTATCACCTTGCCCTTTAAATGACTTCTAGGAGATAGATCTACATTTTATACCTATAAAATTCCATTGGACTTACGTATAAATAAGATTTTTTTCTTCCTTATGCCACAAGAGATACCACTGTGTGGAAAAGTACCATGTCAAAACATCATAGGATACCTCTCTTCTAAGAATATATCAGAGTTGAGACTAACAGGTCAGGTAACCCAACCCCTCACTCCAAGCCCAGGCAGTCGGTTGAGAAAATGGCCCAGAGGAAATAAAGTTCAACCAGGATTTGTGATTTTATGAATATGGGAATAAATCCACATTATTTTTCACCTCTGGTAACTCTCACCTTATAATACCAGAGGCTTGGAACTGTCAGGTTATTGGTAGTCTATCGAATAGTTATTGAACTAGAGCATACCTTGATTCAAAGATTTCCAGTGATACAGAATCCCTAATAAATTGTCCAATGGTTAATTACCCTCACTGTTTTAAAAAAAAAATAGCACCTTATATCTAATCTGAATTTGTCGAGCTTCGGTTTCTAGCAATTGGATCTTGTTATATCGTTGTTGGCTAAACTGAAGAGCCTGCTACTATCAAATTTCTGTCTGGCAGGTCAATAACTGCCTGTTCTAAAGTCCACTGAAGTCAACAGAGAGACTCGTTCTGATTTTAATGGATTTTGGATTAAGCCCATTTGCCTTGACAGGTGCTCCTGGTACACTGGGCAGCAGGTGACTGGTTAAGATTGAGTTTGAACTACTTAATTCAAGAAACCATTCTCCACAAATACAGGGTAGTTATCAATGTGCAGCACTTTTCTTTGCTACTTATATGTGCATTGGAATCCAAAATGAATGGACACAAAATCACAAAAATGCTGACATTAGCATAGCAAATAAAACATGTGGCTTATGATGTTTTTAATAAAAAGATCATTTTCTCCAAAAAAAAAAAAATTCAGTTGGTTTTTAATGTCTGCAGTGAAGCGATAGGCTTCTTCCAAAAACTATTGTTTTTTCACAACTTAACAGCTGCCAAGAATATTATTGAGTAGAGAGGGAAGAGTTTAATAAGACTGTATCTGTATAGTTTTTCATGCATAAAGGTAAACAGGCACTTCTTTTCAGCCAGAAATGTCTGTAATCTTAGATTAAGAACCACAGACCAAGAAAGAACAGAAGTAAAGTCCCTACCAGAGAGTATACAGTGTGTGTTTGCCATCTCTGAGAAGTCTGTATTGAACTGAATGCAAAATGACTGCTGGCCTCTGCAAATCAGAGACACCTTTAGAAATTTAAGAGGGCAGTACACAACAGAGAAAACAGAGAGCATAGTTAAATATGTCACAGTAGCTGCTGCTTCTAATCATGATTAGGGTGGTGCAAAATGCTAGCAATGGATCCAGAAACCTACCTGACTTTCTCGTTTCCTTACAAGATTGTCTAAGATTCATGAGTGTTAACATAAGTTTTAAAATTGAACCTAGTTTGAGAAATCCTAGCCAGTTTGTTTCACAATGGAATCTTTTTTTTTTTTTAATTTAACGCGTGTAGCATGGTAGTTCCTCAGAGTCAGTCAAGAGAGGGGCCTCATTGTACAGAGTAAAAAGAAAAGGAGGACTTGTGGCACCTTAGAGACTAACCAATTTATTTGAGCATAAGCTTTCGTGAGCTACAGCTCACTTCATCAGATGCATACGATGCAGTGAGCTGTAGCTCACGAAAGCTTATGCTCAAATAAATTGGTTAGTCTCTGAGGTGCCACAAGTACTCCTTTTCTTTTTGCGAATACAGACTAACACGGCTGTTACTCTGAACCCTGTCATTGTACAGAGTAGTAGACAGTCCCTGTCCCAAGGAGCTTACAGTCTAAGAGATAAGACAGACATAGGGTGAGGAAAGGGGTAAAACGTACAAGCAGAGTGAACAATGTGATGGTGGCAAATGTCATGTTAATTCCATGATATTTGGAAGGGGGGTTACTTAAGAGGGGAGCAGCTAAATGGAAAGGGAAGGAAGTAGGGTGACAGGGAAGGGGAGAAGAGCATATGGGGGTCAGGAGTGGAGTGAAGCTCTGGTGAATAGACTGGGAGGGGAGCAGGAGGGTTGGAGCAAACAGCCAGTCAGGTACAGTCAGGACAGAGAAAGCTCAGTCAAAACTGTAGAAAGTTCTCTGGATGTCTGAAGGTCCCTGCTTTGGCTGTGTCTGCTCCTACTAGCTGGAATCTCTGGCCAGCTCCTCTCTGCAGTTTTCTCCAGTGCCCAGACTGGGAGTTGGGGGGAGGGAGAGGCACCACATGGGTCCTAGTGCCCCCAGAGTTCAGGGGGCCACTTCTGCACTATTGTTGATCCAAAGCAAGTAATGGGGGTAGCGGAGGCCCCAACTTGGACTCATTTCGCCCCCTCCCCACCAGGGCAGCAGTCCCTGATTTGGTTGCTTCTGTCCCTACTGGCTGGAGTGTGTGGCTGAAATCATGTGAATCTAATGAGTTCAATGTACAAACAAGTGAAACGCAGCGGTTTTGACTTCATTTTGAGTTTGTCCTTATTTAAAACTTACAGGAATGAAACAGTATTGCTTGAAATCAGAGAAAATATCCCCATGAATTAATTGTACATCCCCTTCTCAATCAAAACTGCCAAGTCTCACACTGGCCAGTTGTGCTGCCTTGGGTTACACCACAATGAACTAAGTAGATTGTGTATATGTTAATTGAAGTCACTGAAGTTATGTTCATGTAACTGAGCAGAATTTGGCACAATATCATACTAAATAGTCTACCCTGACCAAGATAAATATTTGTAATAATATTTAGTACTGATATTTAGTACTCTAAGGGATAAGTTTACCACTGGCATAAGTAGGTTTTACTGATGTTATGAGGATCTCTACAGTTTTATAGGGGAAGCATCTGCCCAAAGATAATTAGATTTAAGATTTCCAAGTTGCTAGAATGTTTAGATATCTTATAGTGCCAAAAATCCTGAGCATTTCTGTGTTTGAATGTAGTACTTATTGGGTAGATATTAAATTTCTGGGAAATTGTTCTGCAAAGAATTGCTTGTCACAAGCATTTAGCAATACATTTACCAGTAGAAATTACAGATACATGATACACAAGTACAATACAAAAGACAGCTGGGTTGGACACAATTAGAAAATATATGCTTTCTGAGCCAAGTGAGGGTAAAAACAAGGATGCACACATTCAGTGGAAATGTGTGAAAAGTACCTATGCCATTCATGAGTGGATAGATACAAAACCAGAGAGAAAGTCCAAGAAAAGCCCTGAGAAATACTAGGGAATGAAACTGTTGGCTAAATCCTGATGTTCTAAATCATGCAAAATTCCCATTGAAATTAATGCACATTTGGCCTGACTAAGCATTTAGGCCAATATTTTCAGAAGTGGCCACTCATTTTGGGTGTCCTGCTTGAGACATCTTATTGTCAGAGTTGCTGGTATGAGCTCCCATTGAATTCAGTGGGTACAGGATCAGTCCCAACTTCAATAGGAACTTGTGCTACCAAAGATCAGTTTGAGTATCTCAGTATGTCCTAAGGAGAAATACAAGTGGCATCTCTTAGGGCATTTATTTCAAATCTCCCTGTAACTGCGATGTGAAATGTTAGATGGGCATCCTGGAATTCAATGCAAACTGTATAAAATGAGCTAAAATTGTGACTGGCCAACCGTGGGGAAGGGGAAGCTGAGATCCAGCTGGGATTACCCTTTGTTTCCCCAGCATCTCTTGGTCTGCGCAGAGAGAAGCAGCTGACACAGGAAGCTGCAGCTTCTGATTATGTCATCAGTGCCTCTTTTCATGTTGTTGTTTTTGTTTTTTGTTTTACTCTGGACATTCTCTCCCATCTATTGACGTTGTTTGCTCCAACATCCTGTGCGCACCCTGAAAGTCTCTTCTTTTCAGCCTCATCCACCTGCTTTCCTCTCCCTCCCTTTGTCTTTCTATTTAGCTAACAAAATCCCAAGCATTCAGAAACCGTGAGTCAGGTGCCCCAAAAACGTGAGACTGGTTTCGGAATCATGAAACTTTCAAAGCACAGTTTTGTTTTCTTTTTCTTTGCCTTCTGGTTTCTGATCCCTGTGGGTGCACTTGCTTTGTGGTTTCAAGCTTTTCCCTGCCATCCTGCGGGCTAGAAACTTGAAAGCCGAGATTCTGACGCAATGTCTTGATTCCAGCTGTGGCTGTGAGAAAAACACCAAATACTGTGAGACTCATGATAAAATCATGGGAATTGGCAACACCGATCGAATCCCCTATCTCCAAAAACCACCCTGAAAAAGTTAAGAAAACAAAATCATGGAACTAACGTGATAGTTGCAAACCATCACACCTATCACTCTGCTTGCATGTTACATTCCTTCCTCCCAGCTCTCTTTGCCTTGTCTATTTGGGCTGCACATTCTTCAGAACAGGGACTGTCACTTATTCTGTGTTTGTATAGAATGAATGAAAGGGTCCTGAGCTCAGTTTTGGTCCCTGCACTCTAACATCATACAAGTAATAATTAATAAGAATACGTTTTGTCTATGTGTCTATCATGCAATGAGACATATACTCTCAAATGTAACCAAGTGCTTGTAGCCTCAAGTGAATTGAGCTCTGCATTCATTGGTGCTAGTTTACCCATGATCAAAGAAACATAAAATATAATGTATTTGCCCCTTTTTACAATATACAAAGGGAAATGAACATATTCTCAGCCTTTTTGCTGCTTGTCTTGAACCACAGAATAAGGGTATCTAGTGTCTCATGTTTTTCTTTCTTTCTAGAATTCCAACTTTATTAGGGTCCATAAAGTGATTGCAGTTTCAAACTTCACGATGAAACAATCAGATCTGCAGCTCTCAAATATCTTTCTAAAGGCACTTAACCACCTGCCTTTGGAGTACAACTATGCTTTATATAGCAGAATTTTTGATGACTTTGGGACTCATTACTACGCTTCTGGATCAATGGGTGGCACATATGACCTTCTTTATCAATACAGTGCTGAAGAACTGAAGAATTCAGGTATGTAACCTTTGGTGAGAAAAAAACCATATGATCGATTTAATAGCATATATATATATTCCTATCATTCTGCTAATATTGCCTGAGAGAAAAGCACTGCCCCATATTTTCATGTTTTAGCATATATAATTCAGTAATCCTATATTGCGTTCAAACAAAATAATGTCTAACCTCACAAATTTGTGTAGGTCTAGGCTTTACCAAGGAAAGTGATGGGTTCTCCTTCTCTTGATGTCTTCTAGAATGGATGCTTTAGTCAAACCCAACTTATTTTTCTCAATGCAGGGGTAAATGGGTGAAATCCTATGGCTTGTGTGATATAGGAGGTCAGACCAGGTGAACTAATGGTTCTTTCTAGCCCTAAAATGAAAATTATTAGCAATTACTGTTGGCAGTAAATTCCTTAGAAAGATAATCAAATCATTAAAATGGAGAGAGCATTCTACAAAAGCTGAAAATCTAACTTCTCAGGTTAAAGGCTGTGCTCCTGAATTATGGTACCATTAACTTGTGTGGGGACTGCTCGTTAATAAAACAAAGTATAATCGGGTGCGTCAAGGAAATACGAGCAGCATCAGTGCATACTTAGACAGGTATGGTAAATATGGCTCTGTCCAACATTGTTGGTGCGTGAGATAATAGTGGGATGTCTGATGAAACAACACTGGGCTGAAGGAAGTAATCCACAACACCAAAGTCATCTTCAGGATGTAACTGGTGGGGATGAGAACCTCAGACATGGAGGAATCTAGTGGGGTGTTCTAGGTGAGGAATGCTATGAAATACATGTAGGCAAAAGGGGAGCCATGTGGAAACTAGGGATGCTGTTTAGTGTTTTGCGTTTAATATTTGGCACTTAATGCCATCATTGCTGTTTAATATTTCCCAGGTTTGACACAGCAAGAATCGACAGAATGTGTCCGGGTAGAAACAACTAGGCGTGTGTTTTTCAGAAAGAAAAAGAAAGTACATACGACGTGCACCACAAATAAACTGACTGAACGCCATGAAGGTCACTGTTATGAGAACTAAGCACTGTATACTGTTATTTACCATGAGGGATAGTATCTGACAGTTATTGGGGTGAAACTCTAACTTCATTGGAGTCAATGGCAAAACTCCCATCAATTTCAGTGGGGCCAGTTTTTCACCTTTTATCTCCCAAGTCAAGCATTACAAGCACTGTGGCCCAGATCCTTTCCCCTGTTCCATCCTGGCACATTTTCCAGCTGAGGAATCCTATTTCACAAAACTAGTATAGCCATCTCCTATGCCACCTCTCTCCATATTTTCAGGGTGAGGGCATGCTGGAGGTGGGAAGGCGACATGTCAGGAGTGCTCTGGCAGGCCCACCTGGTAGATGATCATTTGAGGACTATTACCAGCTGGCAGAGTCTAGAGCAGCCCCCAAGCTGCTCTCAACTTCTCCATGGTTGAAGGTGGCACAGAATCAGACAGAGAATCAGGAATCCATAACTAACTCCTCAACATCCCCCTCTTCTCTGCTGTACCAAGCAAAGCTCTGGTGCAACAGAGACTCTACCCTATTCTTTTTGTGTACTTCAAGTATATTAAGAGAACGGTTTATTTTCTTCAAAGTGTTAGGGAGTCATGCATCCAGCATAAATAGAAAGAACTATTTGATCATCTCAGGCCAAATATGCCTTCCCTTACTCATGTGAGTAGTGCCATATGAAAGACAACCAAACTATTGAGATGTGTAAGGAAAGCAAGAGTTGACATTCCTGTCCCAGCCCATTCTCTAGCCAGCATGGATTGTTCCGTATGATATTTTTACTCATATTGTACTACATCCAGTCTAGTTTTAAATGTCTCCAGGGATGAGGCTTTCAGGCCCTTCTTTTATGAGACTATTCCACAATCTACTAAATTTCACCACTGGGATATTTTCTTGGTATTCAGACTACATTTTTCTTTCTTAATTTCATAACATGACTCCTATTACGCTCTTTGGACCTGGATGAGTAGTTCCTCTGCACTGAGTTGTTTACACCTTCAAGTATTAGTAGAAATTTATCCCTTGGTCAGTCTTGCCAGAGTCACATAAATGCCAGTCGGACCCGTTGTCAGTGGCGAACTTTCCATTGACTTCAGTGGGAGTGGGATGGGGGAGAGAGAGAGAGGAATGACCATCTCCCTACCCTATAATTTGGTGCTCCTGTGTCACAAGCAAATCCTATTGGCTCTTCTTAAAAAAACCCAATCCTTGGAGTTTGCATTAAATGCAATTGAAAAGTTCTGGTTATGTTCTGGAAAACCTTGATTTTAATCTCATTTTAGGATCATTTTTGCAGTCGGCTGAACGGTCTATTTCACTGGTAAAAGGTGGAAGGGCAGAATACGCTGCAGCTTTGGCCTGGGAGAAAAAGGGGTCTTTCCCAGAGCATACAGTATTCATAGACTGGGTGGAATCAACAAAGGACAATCCTATTGTGATTGATTTTGAGGTAAGAAAAGAAAGCCTTTATTTTCTTGCTAGTATTTTTCTATCATCCTTTCGGGGAGCAAAAGCTAGATCGGGGGTTCTCAAACTTCACTGCACCGTGTCCCCCTTCTGACAACAAAAATTACTACAGACTCCAGGAGGGGGGACCCAATCCTGAGTCTGCCCTAGCCATGCCGCCCTGGAGGGGGGGGCGGGGAGGGGCAAAGCCAAAGCCCAAGCTCCACCACCCCAGGGCGGGAGGCCAAAGCCCAAGGGCTTCAGTCCCAGGCAGGAGGCCTGTAACCTGACTCCCGCCACCCAGGGCTGAAGCCCTTAGGCTTTGGTTTCGGACCTGGGTGGTGGGGCTTGGGCTGCGGCCCCAGGCCCCAGCAAGTGTAAGCCAGCCCTGCGACCCACAGTTTGCGAACTGCTGGACTAGATCCTTCGTTCTTTTTCACCTTTTTCCCTGGAATGAGACTGGGGATTATTTCACATATACAAAATATTTTAGAGAGTTTTATAAATATTTATTAGAGCTACTTTTTGTATCCCTCAGCCTGTAAAACTAACTCTCCTTAGTACGGGCGTCCAAATTTAAGGGTGCTGGACAGCCACAGGGAGTGAGGGGAGTCATTGCTCCTATTTTCAGACATCACTGGGAAGGAGGAGTGCCCCGGAGCTTGGTAGTAGGAAGGGGTTGGTTATTTTGGGGAAGAAGGAAAGCAGTGCACTAGTTGTGTGCAGAAAGTTAGCTGACTTCCTCACTGTGCAAACTCCACAACCACTCCTAGTTTGGAAAACATAGAATGTAACTAAACAGTAAATGTAATATCAGTCCCATCACATTGCTCACCACTGTATATTACTGCATCTCCCATGAGTGTACATGACCTCCATGTCTTTGTTTACACCATCTTACCTGCTGTGATTTTTAAATGTATATTACTAATTCTTTGCCACTTGCCCATTAGGCCCTCACCCCTGTAAAGAGGAAAATATAGATATGAGTGATCTAGATGTATGGAGTTTTTAATGCCCTGTTAAATACCAAGAAATTGCACCATGCACCACACTCCCAATATCTTATACACATAGCCTTGTAGGCTCTGGTGTCTTTAAAAAAGGAAGGGGTGGGGGTAGCTGTTTGAGATACGTTGATGCCCTGCAGCTATCCATAGCAAGAAGTCAATACAGCTAACTCTGTACTGCAAGGAAATTTCCACTTTATTGTTCATTATATGATCCTCTGCTATGTACTTGTCTTTCAGCTGGCCCCCATCCTGGATTTGGTGAAGAACTTCCCATGTGCAGTGACTAAACGGCGCAACCTCAGAAGAGCTCTTATTGAATACATGGACATATTTGACCCTTGCAAATGTGCTCCCTGTCCCAATAATGGCAGGCCTTTGTTGTCTGGAACGGAGTGTCTCTGTGTGTGTCAGGCTGGCACCTATGGGGATAACTGTGAGAAACGTGCACCAGATTACAAATCAGGTATTTACAGTAATACCGTAATGATGCAAATATGATCCTTCTTTCTAGCTGCACAATTTAATGTTAAAAGTTAAAGCTTGTTGGAATCTGGAGTTCCCATTCAATGAAATTCCAAACTTTCACATTTCCATTCCATCAGAACAAAAAATTGAAATTTCAAAGTTTCCCACAGAGCAAAATTCCACAATTTCATTTCAAACTAATTAAAATGATATTTAGTTTTGACTTTTATAAAATGTTTAATTTCGATATAGTGGAAATAGTTTCATTTTGATAAGATTGAAAAATTTCATTTGGACTTTGTTGGCTTGATTTTTATGTTATATTATAAATTATGAAAGTTGAGACATTTCATAATTTCATGTTACACATTTCATGCTTTGTCAGAATATTTGAAACATTTCAACTTTTATATTAAATTATATTTGTATTTTATTTTGTAAATTGGCAATTGAGTATAAATTGGCATTCTTTAATTAGTAAGTGATAATTTAATGATAAGTGTTGAAGTGGTTTGGTATTTCCTAATGTAATGTGTATAATAAAATAATACACCGTTTATTTTTTATTCTGTATTTTTATTATACATATTACAATAGGAAGTTGCCAATTACTAGACCATTACAAACGACCAGTTACTCCACCAATTACCAAACTAATTAGAATACCAATTACCAATTTTAAAGTAAAAATAAATCAGGCAAGACAGGCAGTCAGCCTGTGGCAAGCCAGCCAGGGAGCCAGGTGGGGAGCCCAGGGAGCCATGGCAGCTGGGTGAGCAGCTAGGGCGCTCAGGAGAGCCAGCCAGGTGGGAAGCTGGGCAGCCCAGGGAACCAGCCACCCAGGGAGGCTGCTTACCATAAAGTTTGCTGCCCAGAAATTTGGCAGCCTGGCAGCTGGCTAGCCAAGGACCCTACTAGGTGGGCATGTGGACAGCCTTCCCCGCACCCATTGCAGGTGGGTGACTGGACTAGTAGGAAATCAAGCAGACAGCCTGCTAGCCTGTCTTCTTGCCTGGTTTCCATCAGAATTGAAATGTTTTGATTGTATCAAATCAGCATTTTCAAGTAGAAAAATATTCCAACAGGAAATTTTCTACTAGCGCTAGTGGAAAGTGCTTCTATCAATGTACTGATTTAATCATATCCATACTGTGAAAATGCATTTTGAAAGTGAAAATCTATATTATGGCGTATATGTATATAAGTGTGCAAACTCCTGTTTATAATAGCATCCAATAATCTGGTGTCCAACATGAATCTGTAATTATAATATTTTTAAAATGTGGTCCTTGTACAAGTGAAAGCTTAAAATCCCTGGCTAGCTCTAAGAATTACTGCTTATGAACCCCATCTGCAAATTCAGTTTAGCGCTGATTGCAACTCTGCTATTCCAGTACTCAGCCTTTCTGGGCAGGGCTACTTTGGGTTTGGGCTTTGTGACAAGGACAAATGCGTACAAGGGTTTAGCAAGGTACTACTGTATTTATTTTTCATTCATGACCACATAAGCATTAGAAGCTAGGTACACAGAAGCCAAAAAACACTAACGCCATGTACTGCCTGCAGAGATGATATCATCTGTAGATTTAATAATTCATATAAAACATGTTTCAAGAAAAAGCAAACTATAAGAATTAAACAGAAGGTGGGCAAAGGTGATGACAATTTAATTCCAATTTGGATCTGGAGTAAATTTGGGATTAGGGATATCTTGGCTCTGGAATTCAAGTCAGGAGTTGGATTTCAAGGCACTAACATCTCATGAGCTGTCTGAAAAGATTTCTAGCCTCATGGAATCACCAAATGGCTGCATAAATGGTAGAACTAGAGAATAGGCATCATCTAGTTTGGGATATGATGTGGGACCAAAACTGTGTAAAGAAAGGAATATTTAGACTCCCCTGAAATTCAAAGTTCAAATTTGGGTTTGGCCCATCTCTGTTTAAAATGTAACACCATAAATAACATGTTTCTCTGCTAGGAAAAAATGTAAATACTTTTAAATTGTGACTGTTAATCAACCAGACTTCCTGTTGTATACAGAGTAAGGGAAATAATGCAGGTAGAGTGGATTTGTCAAGTGACTGGAGTTTTCTTTCATCTGTTCTAGTTGCAGTAGATGGTTACTGGAGTTGCTGGTCTGCATGGAGCTCCTGCGATGCTGCTTTCAAGAGAAAAAGAACCCGTGAGTGTAATAACCCCACTCCGCTGAATGGAGGGAAGCCATGCCAGGGTGAACGTGAGCAGGAGGAGGACTGTTACATCTCAATGTTTGTGGACAAGTAAGAAGATGGTAGACTGGAATTTCCACTTCCTGATGGGTTGGGTTTGAAGATGCCTGTTTGGTGACTAATAAGCATAGGGAATAGTCGAGAGGAATCTCCTGCCTGCGTTTCTGTGGATGGGTCCGTTAGAGGAAAGTGTTTGAAAATTTATATGAATTTGGTTTGGTTTTCTTGTTTCCGCCCAGAGAATTCCAGTAGCATTACCAATATAATGTTGTTATGAAATGTTTTGTATGACTCTGTCTGAAGTCATACAGAACTCAGCAGTTTCTTTTCATGGGTCTTTATGCAAACACTTTCCTGTCTTCTGAGCTACATGAATTTGGATGTTGCCACCTCCTCCTCTTCCCACAAGCTTCTTTTTGTTCATTTGTTTGTTAGTTTTTAGGTTTGAATGCAAACTCTCAAAGAGAAATTTGAGCAAAACTACTGAGGTCCACCTGGTTCTGCTTTGAAACTGCAAAACATGAATTATGCAAGGTTTCAATGTAAAATCATAAATTCAACCCCAGCCTGGGTTTAGTTTCTCATTCAAAGTCTAAGTCTTGAAGAGCAAACTTCATAACCATAGTTCACCACTGGTGCATCTCCTCTGGTGGTCACAACATTGGTAGCAATCAGTGGAAGCTGCAGAGGTGGGGCTGGGAGTTGTACTGTCTCTGTTGTAATGACTATATAGGAGATTCTTTACTGAGGCTGTTGGACACATACAGACCCTTTAGTTCTCCTTGGCTACCTAGCTCCATGACTAAGTAAGGTAACATAGCATGTGCTTCCTCATAGCTAAGTTTGGAAGGATTAGATTTGTATTGGTAAATGTCAGTAAAGGTCCATTTCACCGTATACACCCAAACCGACATAAAAATTCCCATCAGTGAAAACCAAAATTTACACTTAGGCAAAGTAAAGTTCTATGTGAGAACCTATGAGAGTTTGATTTAAAGATATTTACTTTGAAATGTGATGTTGACAGTTTGTGTTTTAACAGTTATAAAACTTTAAATTTTAAATCTCAAGGACTGCCATTAAATAGTTGTCAGACACCCCCCGCTAGTTTTCCACAACTATGAAAATTTAGTCCATATAAATGAAAACGTGCTTAAAATAAACATTGATATTATTCACCCTAATTATAAAAATAAATTAAAATCTAGTTCTGCCAAGCCTACTCATATCCACGCACTGGGGGCTGCCTCAGTCCTTGCCTGAACTGGGTAGTCAGGGACTTTTGACTGCCTTCCATATGACCCAACCAATCCATGATGAACCCTAATAGTGACCAAACCACTTGAGCTCATAGTCACATCTTAGAGGTTCAGCACTGTCCTCCTTGCCCTGTTTCTCCTAATTCAAGAAAATTAAGTGGGTAAAATTCTCTGCTAGTCCAGGGAAGTTATAATGTCAGCAGAGAATTTGGCCCAGTATCTGCTACTCTATTACCTGGGCTGCTTTCTGCCAATCTGGCCCTAGTCAGCACATGGTACTCTTTCCCTTAGTTTCAATGGATTATAGTAAGGGAGTGAAGGAGGAAAGAAAGCCCAGCTCCCTCTTGCCTTTCCTGGTTTCAGGGGGCAGTAGTCCCTGCCAGCTTCTCTTCCCCCTTGGCTTATGTTATGAGAACTCTCCCTACTGTTTCAATCTACTTTAACCCCTCCTTAATTTTCATCCTTAACTACAAACTCTTATTTTTTCAGAGGGGCTCCATGTATAAATGACAATGAAGCAAGAAAGGAAGTTGACGTTTTCATTGGTGAACCAGAGACTGGATGTCTTAAGCCATCCCCACCAAAAAATGGATTTCTCAGGGTGAGAGGGTTGTAATGCCCGGGATAAGGGGTGATGTACAAGGATGGAGAGCTTCAAGAAGTTCCAGATTTGACAAGCCTCACAAACGCCTTGTTGGGTTCACGAAACTAGTTCACATTCTACAAAACTTTATTTCCTCTAATTGTATCCAAATATTAGTACATGACACCAGCTTGAACAACATGATTCCACTTTATTTAATAAATACATTTTTCTAACTGATTAGAAGCTGATACTATGTACAGTGTTTGGGATATAAAACATCACAAAAGCTAGGCTGGCATTAGTGGGTGCACTTTCAAATAGTTTTTTAATTTAAATTTTCTTTCTTACCAACTTTACTCCTTTTTTTCCCAAAAATCTTCTTTATTTGGGGGCTTTTTCCTACTGGTTTTCTTTTCCATGTTTTTTTCATTGACTGTTTTCTTGCTGCCCCTAAAAATCCCTTCCCCGTCTCTCAGTCACTAAATTCATATTTCATCTTCACTTTGGACTTTTGGGGTTTTGGCTACGTGGATGCGATAGGACAAGGAGCAGCATACAATCAGGTAGGTGTTGGAATGATTGATGAGAACTTACTGCTTCCTCCAGTAAGAGCTTAACAGATGAGATTGAATATACAAATCTACTGCAAAGAGAAAAACTGCGAGAGATTTAAAAGGCAAAGGAAGCCCTATTGCTGAGATACTGATGCTTGTCCATGTATGCGCCACAAATGGGTAGTAGAAAATCATGCATATGCAGCACTAAACAATTTTTTTACATTTCTGGGATCAATATTTTTATGTTGACTGACAGTTTCTTTAGTAGACCTTTTACCAGCACATGAATATAGAGATAGATCTTGCATACCCGATGTGTTAACAATCATACTGCTGAATAGAGGGCAAGCTACAAGACTCCCCTTTCTGTGGGGGCTTTCTCCCAATCACAGATTTGTGAAAGATATCAGCAACAACTGAAGCAAGGATGGGTGAAGGATATAGGACCCAATTCACACAGCATTCTTTGTGAACCCTAGTTTTGTAACCAGTGTGTTGATACTAATGGGGTGAATGCAGCCTGGATGGACAGATAAATGGGATGCATGGCTTTCGCATCAGAGAAAGAAAAGAAAATTATGACAATTGCAGTACTATGGTCCTGAGAACCTGTTTCTTATGTCAGTGAGTATTCCACTTACCAATTGTTTGATTTAATTGTAGAATGAAAAGAATCATTATGTATTTGGGGAAGAAGCTGAAATCGCCTGCATGACTGGATATGATCTCATTGGCTATCAGTTCCTCAGGTGTCTACCAGATCATACCTGGGCACAGCAGCCTGTTGAGTGCCAATGTAAGAAAGAGGAGAACAGTTAGGTTCAACAACAATACTCAAGAGGAGAATATATATATAATATATATATATAAAATTAGCAATAGAATAGTTCCATTTTTAATAAAATAATCTGTAATAGTGTCTTAAGAAGAAATTAATGATTGATAGAAGTTAGAGATGACAAAGACCTACTGGGTCACCATATTTGTTCCCTTTCCAATGCAGGATTGTTCCTATAGCATATTCTATACACAATAAGATACTATTCTGCTGGGTACTATAGAAAACCTGAAGACAGATACTTTCCAGTTCCTTTCTAGTCTGATTTTAAATGTCTTCAGCAACAGTACTTGCATTTCACTTCCAGACCTATCCAAGTGAGCTGTAAATTTATGACAATCAGATTGAACAAACTAACATTCTCAGCATTGGACAAACACACAAGTTACATAGGATGAGATTTCCAAAGCAGTCTCTAGGGAACTTACACATAGCTTTTCCATTAATTTCTATGGAAGATGTGTGTCTAAACCCCCTCGACTGTTTTGGAAATCTTAGCTGTAAAGTCCATATCCTGATGTGCTCACAGTCTAATCAACAAGTAAAGCTAAAAGTTATTCTGAATCTATCAATGAGAGAGATTCAAATAGCAAGAACCCAATGCATTTACATTGATTTGAATCTTCAGGTTGTACATTTCAACATGAATTTCTTATTGAATATATTTACAACCTTTCTACCACCATTCACTTTATTAAAAATTACATATTGTAAATAGTTTGATAAGATTCTCTAATTGCCTGTTTTTAATATTTGTAACATGCTGTATCAGCTTTCTACAAGTCTTATTAAACCATTAGGCATACTTTATAAACACTTTTATTATTCCTTTTTAGTAACTGATAGATAAATGTAATATATGGAATGTTACCATGAGAAGAGGTCAAAATTTTTCAAAACTCAGAATTGTGGTTTTTTTAAAAAAAAAAAAAAAAGCCAAATTTTAGAATCTCAAATGAAAGAGGTCAGCATTATTCTGAAAATGATCACAACATTTTTTTAAATGGATTCATTTTACCCACTTTAATTACCATGTTTATTACCACAAAATGATATACTTATTTGAATTGTCTCTTTACCATAGCATCAATGTGCCCTAAACCATCAGTATCTGAGGGCGTCACAATCTCCCCATTTAAAAACGAATACAAGGTCGGGGAAACCATCCAGCTACACTGCCCAGCTGGCTACATTGTCACTGGTGGAAAGCAGTATACTTGTAGGAAAGAGGTATCGTGGACACCTCCTATATTGAGATCACTTACCTGTGAAAAAGGTTAGTACCCCTGTTCTGCCTGTGACTAGGATATTTTCATTTCAGATAACAGGGTGGTATCAATCACTTTTATTAACAGTAAAAAGAAAAGGAGTACTTGTGGCATCTTAGAGACGAACCAATTTATTTGAGCATAAGCTTTCGTGAGCTACAGCTCACTTGATCGGATGCATACTGTGGAAAATACAGAAGATTTTTTATACACACAGGCCATGAAAAAATGGGTGTTTATCACTACAAAAGGTTTTCTCTCCCCCTACCCTACTCTCCTGCTGATAATAGCTTATCTAAAGTGATCACTCTCCTTACAATGTGTATGATAATCAAGGTGGGCCATTTCAGCACAAATCCAGGTTTTCTCCCCATCAGATTTATCTAACTGTGGAGCGTTTTATGATGTGTGGCAAATTTTAAAGCCAGAAAGGATCGTTATAATCATCTGGTCTGGCATCCTGTGTAACACAGGCCATAGAATTTCATACAGTTATTCCTACATAGAGTTCATACTTATGATTGAGTTATAACCTATCACTTGTTAGCAGTGAAGTTGTTAGGCTGCAGATGGCCTTTTTTCTTCAACAGTACCTCCTAGGCATTGTGAAAGCTAGGAGATGGTGGTATTTATGTTTGACACAAAGGAAATGTAGAACAGGATGTCACCTGCATAGTGCTGAAACCTCAGCTTGTGTCATCTTACCAGCTTTCCCCGTAGCTTCATATAGATCGATTCACCCTTGTGAGACTGTGCACATGCGGGCTTTGGAGGTAAAGGAACAGTCATCCATAATGGCCCTCTGCTTTTGATGAGAGGAAGCACCTGAGCCATTTTTGGCAGCTTTTTGGAGGCAGTTCAGGCATATGTGGCGATCGCCAGTATCAAATGCCACAAAGGTGTGCTCCCACGGCTTCTGGGGACAAGAAGAGACCATCCACCACAGCAATTCATTCTCTAAATACCATGCCTTGTCCTGAAGCCTGACTGAGAGGAGTACAGGTTACTGGCAGCTGTTTTAGCTTCCTTTTCCATTAGCTTGCTCACAAAGGGAGATTAGAGAGTGGGCTGTAGCTTACAAGGTCTCCAGCACCATGCAATAGTTTCATTAGTATTGTCTGACCTGTTTCATATATTAGGGTACTCCTCTAATCCCAACTGTCCCTAGAAGTGTTCTTGTGGAGCTTGCCTAGTCTGGAAAGTAAATGTGCTATGAAGCTGATTGCTTACTGTCTGGTTCACCGTTCTTCTCTGCAGCACTTTGTGTTTTGTCTCTCTGGCTACACCAGACTGCTCATCATTTTCTTTACATACTCAGCAACTTTTCTTCTCAGCCAGGCAAATTCCTTTGCCAGGTGTTTAGCACTCTCCTCCCATCTCTTCAAGGGCACTTGTCTATTTTCTTAAACAGGGAATGTCATCACCACTGACCCTGTTATAAAGATATGTTCTTTTACATCCAACCCAGATCACTGCAGGCTGAGAAGCCTTGAGCTTCTTAATATTTAACGTGGGTGGTATTTCATGTGACATCTAATATTTAGAAGTGCATTTTAAAGGATTAAAAATAAGGCCTGTAATTATAGACACATAGAAATGTAGGGCTGGAAGAAGTCATCAAATCCACCCCTTGCTCTGAGGTAGGATCAAGTAAACCTAGACCATTCCTGACAGATGTTTGTCTAACCTGTTCTGAAAAACGTCCAGTGATGGCAATTCCACAGTCTCCCTTGGAAGCCAATTCCAGAATTTAACTACCCATATAGTTAGAAAGTTTTTCTTAATATCTAATCTAAATCTCCCTTGCCGCAGATTAAGCCCATTACTACTTGTCCTACCTCAAGAGGAAACGGAGAGCAACTGATCACAGTCCTCTTTATAATAGTCATCAACATATTTGATAACTGTTATGTCCCCCCGAGTCGTCTTTTCTCAAGACTAAACATGCCCAATTCTTTAACCTTTCTTCACAGATCAGGTTTTCTAAACATTTTATCATTTCTGTTGTACCCCTATGGACTCTCTCCAGTTTGTTCACATTTTTCCTGAAGCATGGCACCCAAAATTGGACACACAACTCCAGCTAAAGTCTCCAAGCATTGGAGTAGAGCGGGACCACCAAGTAGAGCAGGACAATTACCTCCTGTATCTTACATATGACATTCCTGTTAATACACCCCAGAATGATATTAACCTTTTTAACACCTGAATTTCCTTGTTGGCTCATATTCACTGTGTGATCCACTATAACTCCAATATCCTTTTTCACTAGTATTACACCTAGCTATTTATTCTACATGTAGTAGTTGTGCATTTGTTTTTTCCAAACATGATTCCAATCAAATTAAAGCCCTGAAAGTTAAGCCGAACCCTGGCCCACATCCTGTTCTTGCAGAATGGTCTAAGAGTGAGCCACTCCAAATGGTAATTATGGAAGATGTCAAATGGCAAGTTATATATATAACTGGAAGCCCATCACGAATAATGGTTTCTTTCCATTCCAAAGGAACATCAGCACTTACTGGTGCTGTTGCCTGTGGCTTCAAAGAAGCTGTAGCAAAGGTCTGAACGTAAGTGGTTAAATGAACTGGATCTTTTCCTTTACTTCTCAGTTCATGCTTCCTTCTTGCATTTCTTGCTCTACAGTGTTTAGAAAAACAGGAGAGGACTATTGCACGTACCTAGTTGTGGTTCTCAGACAGCAGAGCTGGGCCAAAAATTTCAAACTTTCCTGTCTGTGAGCTTCACCAAAGTTAATTATCCCTTTGTCAAGACATGGCCTGAACATTTTGAGAAAAGCCCTTGAAACAAGCTTTCAAAACCTTCCCCAAGGTTAACCAACTTCCATCCATGGAGCTCACAGCACCACCAAGCCACACCATTATAATGTGCTCTTTACTTGGGATCTACTTAAGAACCCACTTGGAAGCAGCTTGAACTAGGCAGAAATCTCCTGCCTCCATCTTCGGAAGTGCAGACTAGTGTAGATGCATGACACCTGCATACTCTGAATTGAAATTGTTCCCAGAAAACTTCTAGGTACAACTCAAAGATTTTATCTTCTATAAAGACCTGAAAGCAAGGCCATCTTGGAGACTGCCTATAGCTTTTCATGCCAGCTGGGTTCCACTGGAATGCCCTTTCCTGTGCCTCTCCAGAGGGGAAGTCCAGCATATGGGCAGCAGAGTGTTTTCAGTGGACAGCCTTTCATTTCAGAATTTGCTCTATCCTACAGTCCATCAGAGTCTGAGGATTTTTGTGAGATGTGCTTGTTCACTGCAGCTTTTGTGTTCTTTATCTGTTCAGTGGTGAGAGGGTTGAGGCAGTTTGGTTTGTGCCAGTTGTTGGCAACAGTCATGCATGTTAATTTCTGTAATTCTCCAAAAATACCACAATGATGAGAACAATGTAAATAAATATATTCAGAAATAGCCGTAAGTCTTGTAAAATAAGCCAATAAATAATAACAGCAAGGGAAAATGGCACCATGATTTGGGTAATATTTCAGCTCAGGGGAAGACTCTTTTGGCTGAACTGACTCTGTCCTTTACAGCTAGGTGTGGAAAAGCTCTTTTATGTTTTCTGTGTAGGAGCTGACTGCAGAGGCCTCCCCACCCCACTCCCTTCACCTTGATGTTCTGAGCTTTTTGAAATTCTGTACCTTTGTGTGGCCTGATTTCTACTCATACTTGCAATGTTTTTAAGATGTTGGAATTAGACCTAGGTGTCCCTGCTAACTGAAGAACAATACTCATCACCTCTTGTTATGGAAGGTTCGGCTAAATTAAAAGAAGCCCACTCTAGCTTTGAGGGCAGATTTCTAGTTTCTGTTAATCTTTTTATCAGTTATTTCAGGGAGTAGCTCTGACAATACTCTTCTGTCTTTTTCAGATGAACAAACTAAAGCGAGAGGTAACTGCAGCCCAGGACAAAAACAGGTTGGATCTCAATGTGTTTGCATGTTTCCAGCACAGGATTGTGGGTAAGGTATATACAGAATTTGGATATAAAGCCACAGTCGCTCTATGGTGGAATGATTCATTGTGAACATGAAACAACAGGAAAGTTAAGGATGAGAACAACTGTGGCATTCTTGCAGCCTGTTCCAGACATTAGCAAAACAGCCACAACTCGGTGTCCAAAATACAGTCATTTTTTCACCTATGAAATCCATGAGCTAGCAGCTGTTTCTGCAGATCACCAATGGCATCTGGCGGTCAGCATGCCACAGTGCCATCCCCCGCCATCTAGACCTGCAGGCTTCCATTCTTCCCTCCCCCTCACCTAACTTCTTTCTAGCCACTGACTTCTAAGAGGTCAGCCACCTAGTTTTCCTATCAGCCTGCGTTACCCATGTGGAGTCTCACCAGGTCTGCTTTTGTTAGTTGCCATTGGGTCAGCTCTTGGGTTTTACACCTCTTGTGTTTGGGACTTCCATCAGGTGAGTGTGCGGCAGAATAAACGGAAGGCCTCAGACTCCAGGGAAGTCCTGGATTGTGCCACGTTTGAAATCAGCAGCCAGACTTGCTGAACTCCTGTGAATTTTTGCAGGGATAAGTGAAGGGTCTTCTGGTGATTGATTGTTTTTTTTCCAGACCAGTTTGCCCCATCTTCCTAAGGCCAATTATATGAATACAACACCCGTATTCCTTCTGGATTTCCCCAAACATATTTGGTCAAATCCTCAGTTGGTGTGAATTGACATGGCTCCCCTGAAGTCAGGGGAGAGATGCTGATTTTCACCAGCTGAGAAACTGATCCAGTGACAATGGTTCACTTCTGCCAGACTGATTAATTTGAGTGTAACTAATTATCCAGTTTGGCTTATTCTAACTGGCTAAAAAAACCAACAACAACCTCGAACTTTGTTAAACAGATGTGTTCAGTCACAGGAGTTTTTTACTTACTGGCCCTTTTTTAACCTACTCTGATGTCGCATTTGTTTGCATTTGGAGGAAATCACTTGTGCTGCTATCCCAGATATCAATAACTGTAGGAAGAGAGGACACACAGGAACAGGGAACCTCGACCAGTTCCAAAGAGGAATCACAAATCAGAGAATGATGGTGTGGAGAGCAAGTCACTTTAGAAAAGAAATGGGGGGAAAAATGGATTCTCCTGAACTCTAGACCTAAATTTTAATTTTTGGAACATCACCATACCACAAAAAGCACAGAAGAGCACCAGGCTTAAAGTAAGCCAAGAACACTGCTGATTTAGTTTTAGAAAGAAACACTGTCTGTTTACACAATAGCTGCTCAGGCCCCTGAGGAGCCAAGGGAAAAAATTGTTATCCTGAAGAATTTTTAGCATCTAATTATTTGCAAGATATAATAAGGATGTCAGTGTGGGGACTGGCATGGAGACACTTAGGAGAGGAAGGATTGTGCAGTGTTAGAACATTAGGTAGGGCCATGGGAGACATGGGTTTAATTCCTGCTCTGCCACAGACATCTTGTGTGATCTTGAGCCAAGTCTGTCTGTGCCTCAGTTTCCCATCTGTAAAATGGGGAGACTAGCACTTCCCTACCTCACAGGAGTATTGTGGGAGTAACTACATCAAAGACTATGATGTACTCGGATACCATGGTATAGGGGGCTGTATAAGTACCTAAGATAGACATGCAGCTGTTTGTTATAATGATGGCCCTGATTTAACTGCACAGGAGCAATGTCAATGCTGCTGGAATGTCTAGGGTTTGACGTGTGCCTCCTTCATTTTCTCCAGTTTCCTGTAACATTTTTGTTTTTGTCTCTTGGCAGCCACTACTCTGAAGATGTCTGTGTACTACATGCCATTTCTGAAAGTCCCTCTACAAAGCCCAGCTGTCAGTATTTAGCTGAAAAATGCCTGAATGAGCAGCCGCTCCATTTCTTGCATTCTGGCCCCTGTCATGGTGACACCAACCTGAACTGGGCCATTGAAAGGGCAAAGCTTTCAACAAGTAGCTCAAAGAAAGAGCTCTGTGGATATGACACATGCTACGACTGGGAAAAGTGTTCAGGTATGACTGTGCTTTATTGAGATCTTAAACTCTGAATCCAAAGTTTGACCTCCACGTCACTGCTCTAGGAGTGAGATTCACAGTCATTCTGGTCCACATTCTAAGGTGTATCTGAGCTACTCCTAGATGAGAAGAGCAGGGAGGCACAGGTAGCTTTCTGTCCCTGGCATGAATTAGCGCAGCCGCAGGTCTGTTCCTCAGCACTTCCCACACTTGAAAGGGGTGTAGAGCTGCCACACCAGCTGTATGCCATTTGGGGACACCTGCCCCCACCCCCCGCACCCCATACAAAGGGACTCCCCAGCTGAGTCAGGTTTCTATCCCCTTTGTGCTGCCACAACAAAGGAGACAGATGAGGAACAGGATCTGCTCCTGTGTAATTAAAGACTACAAGTCTCTGAATATTGCAGATGGGTCAAATGATTTGGAAACTGTAAGTATTTATTGTTTACACAGCACCTTGTATCCAAACATCACGAAGGACCAATGAGGTAAGTCCCTTAACACCAACAGGAGATGTAGCTGCTTACTCCAAAGCTAAATTTGGCCACGTTTATTTTCCTGGATCCCTAAACTAGGTATGAGTCCGGGTCTCCAGCAATAGAAGGTTAGCAAATTAACTCCTTTCCAGTGGTGGTCAGGTACGCAATGAAGGGTGCCATATAACCTAGACATTTAGGGCTTAATTCTCTGTTCACTGCAACTTGTGTGGTCATTTAAGCCAGTGCAAAGTGGGAGTAAAACATCACCCTTCTGATTATTTTACACTCATTCTGCATAGTTGTGAATGGCTACACAAGTTGCAGGGCAAAGGGAATCCAGCCCCTGGTTCTTATCAATGAAAACATTTTTAACTACTGTGTGTTTGCATTTAAAAACAGCGATACTTCAGTACATCATAAACACAGTGAGCCCCGTTCTGTCGGCCCAGTGTAATTCAGAGTAACTGTCTTGGCTTTGCTTGCCTTATTCCATACTTTTGAGGTTTGGTAATCAGTAGAGTTACTCTGGATTTACTTATGTGGAACTAAGATCAGAATCTGGCTCAGTGTAATTTATGTTGATTGGGGGGGGCGGTGTGTGCACCTTAAACTGAGATCACCAAATTCCTTTCCCATTGGTCACTAAACAGGGGTACAAGATGACCTACAGGAACTTGACCTTTTAAGGCACTTCATACCTGTAGCTTTAATAATGGAAATTAAGCCACCGATATGATCCTCTGTTCTTATGACAGCATAACCTCTAGTGTTGTGTTTCATGCCGTATAAGCCATATTATATAATCTTTCAGAATAGCTACATTAAATCACTGTACTACTGAGTAGCATAGGGTTAGGCAGCAATGTATCTCTTAGTCATGACTGTATTGTTGTTTTACATAATGGTTTCTTAATGGTATAATTTAAAAATAATGTATGAGAAATCCACATTTATTAAGAGCTTTAACGAACAGAGACACAGTTTGTTGTGAAATCCCTTTGAGGATTAGTGTACAAACATTATTGTGCAACTCTGCTATTTACTGAGTAACAGGGCGAGAGCAGTAGTGATTTTCCAGTAAATTTGTGAAATGTTTGTTGGCTGACACAGCACACAGAGAAGCCTTGCCAGGAAAGGGATGGGCGACAGCCACATTCATTCCTCCACTCACTTTCAGAAACCGGGTGCTCCGGCCCCTTTATGCAGGGTCAAAGAGCCGGAGTGGCATAAAAGAGACTCCAAAGTCCCATATCTGGCTACGGGAGGGGAAGGATAGCTGGGAAGCTGCCTCCTGCAGACCCTCTTGCAACCCCCTGCCGAGGGGACATTCTAGAGGCCATGCTGTGTGTGTCAGCAGTGAGGCTGTAGCATGCAGCTCTGCAGGGGTTCTAGGCATCCCTGCAGCTCAGAGGGCAGCCCCAGGGGGGCTTCTATAATTTAGTCAGGCCCCCATGACTGTATAAGTTCCTAAAGGCCCCTCTCCACTCCTCAGAGTAGCCCAAGAACAGAAGGACACAAAGGTGTCTTAAAGTGCCCACAGTACCCCTTACCCCCTGACCTATAAACTGTGGGCTGCACCGCTTAGAGGCCCAGCCCAGAATGAGAGAGTGAAGAAGTGGGGAGAAGGTTGGAAGAGAAACAAATTTAATCAAAAAGTGTTTGTTTCCACTGTAAGGCTCAATAAATCCAAGGCAATGCTTAATTGGGCTTTACTCGCTGCTACTAAAGTTCCAGATTTTCAAAATTAAAAATCACATACATTTGTATGTCTTCTCTGGAGAGTCACGTGTCTCCGGACGAAGGAATGCAACTGTTCAGAAATCAGCTGGGAACTCTTCTTCCCACATGGCAGATTTGAGGCTGCCCTTTCCAATCTGAACACAAAATGGCAGCGTGTCAGTGAGAGTTTGGGGTTGGGTGAGGGAACAGAAGTATCAGGGGGAATGAAAATTGTTGAGCCAAAATCTGGTCTCAGTCCCACTGATGTAAATGAAGAGTAATTTCATTATTTGTGATGTAGTTACTTTGGATTTACAGTCTTGTAAAAGAAATTGGAGTCTGGTCCATAGACTCCAACTCTGAGGGTGCTCGGGGGCTGGAACACCCACTGGGAAAAAAATAGTGGGTGCTCAGCACCCACTGGCAGCCCTGTGGATCAGCTCCTCCCCCGTCTCCCCCCAGACCTCCTGCCCACTGGCAAGCGCCACTGATCAGCCCCTCTCTCTCCCTCCCAGCACCTCCTGCCCGCTGCTGAACAGCTGATAGCAGCAGGCAGGAGGTGCTGGGGGGGATGGAGGAGGAGCAGGGGTAGGAGGAGGTGGAGCGAGGGCTGAGCAGGGGCGGGAAGAAGCAGGGTGGGGGCTTGGGGGAAGGGGTGGAGTGTGGGCAGGGCCTGAGGTGGAGCGGGGGTCGAGCACCTCCTAGGAATTGGCGAAGTTGGTGCCTCTGGACTGGTCCATTGTATCTTAGGGTATATCTGCTTTGTAGTCGGAGGTGTGAGTCCAGCTCGAGTAGCATACTTTAATCTAGCTAGTGTCTCTAAAAATAGTTGTGAGGACAGAGCACCATGGGTTGTACAAGCCTGCCCAGAACCCTGTTCCCACTACGTGCATTCCTAGCCCACACCACACTCTGCCACCACATCTTCCCTGCTGCTTCTAGCCACACTAGCTAGATCGACGCTTGGGTATGCCTACACAAGCTGCAATCACACCTCCAGTTGCAGTGTAGATGCACCCATAGAGAAGCTGAACCTTAGAAATTCAGGGCCAGCCGAGAAGTGATGTGTATATAGTGAGGAAGATCGCCAAGCAAGGTTGAGGGTACTGAGAGATGAGGGAAGGGGAAGAGATCTGGGTGGGGGCAGAGAGAAGGAAGAAATATGAAGAAGATGGAGTAAAGAGGAAAACCTCACATTCTGGATAGCATAAAGGGCAGAGAGGGCAGCTTGTTTGTAAAAGAATAACATTCAGTAAGATCACAGAAGCAAACTATGGAGAAGTCCAATGAGAACATGACAGCCCATCATTTCCTCACTATAAATTCATACAGAATAGGTTTGGCTGAACATCTCAAACTGATTTGGGGTAATAGGTTGGTTGTGGATAGGCACAAAAACCCTCTCGCTTTCCAGAGATAGGTAGATACTCTAATATTCAAACCTTTTGTACCTAAACATTTCCAAAACAGTTTAGTCCTGCATGTTTCCAAACCAGTTTGGCTTGTCTATGCAGTAGAGACATTAAAACAGATTATTTTGGTTAAAATCCTTAAGAATGTATTATGCCTTCATGATAGTGCAGCTCTCTCATTCCACTAGTTTTTGAATAGTAGCTGTAACTTAACCTTCATGATGGTTACCCACACATGTTCCAATGAGCATAAAATAGACATAGGATGGAGGCCAGCTTTGGTATTCTTGAGGGTGAGCGTTGGGAATCACTGCGGAGACAGAAGATATGTGAATAATATATGGAAACAAATAAAATGGGAATAAATAAAATTTTACATTTTTAAGTGAGGAAAGGGAGAACTATTTTCTTAGATGGAAAATTTCTGGGATAAAATGTCAGAAATTAGAAGACGTTCCTGTTAAAAATGAGTAATGAAATCACAGTCACCCACATGCTAGTAGCGGAGAGCCTAGGATACACAGAAGGAGGTTTAATGAAATATGAGCAGACACAACAGAAGTTTTAAGCATCCATTTCACAGCATTGCTGCATTTGAAAGTAATTGGAAGTATACAGTCACCATAATGTCTTTGTTCAAAACATCCATGGGCAGATAGAAACTGGCCTGACAAACAAATGGATCAGCTAGGTTAACATTTTACTTGCTCTTGAATGGATCAATGTTGTTAAAATACATGCTTAAAACTTCTGTTGTGTCTATTCTCACTACACTAATATCCAAGGCTGTCTGGAATTGTCATACTGCCAACCTGCAATTTCCATATCTCTTTCTAGTTCTTTTAAATGTTGCCAGACTTTAAAATACATGCACGCATGTACGCACCTGCTGGTATTTGCAACTAAAACTGAAACCTGTCTGTTCACAGAGTCACAGTCACAGTGCTTCTGCCTGATACCCTACCAATGTCCAAAGGTTGAGAGCCAGCTTTATTGCATCCAAATGGAATCTACAAGCAGAAAAAGGACAGTCAGTCTCTGTGCACTGGGAGCAATTAAATGTGCCGGCATGAAAATAGAAGTACTGCATCAGGGGAACTGTTTGAATTAATGTGTTCGGGCCTTATGCAGCCAAAAATATACTTGGCCTTATGCTTCAGGCCATGAAACATAGGACAGCCTCTCCTGAGGAAAGATTGGCTGACTACCCAAATAAATCAAAACAGCAAAAAGCCCCAGAGCTCTGTGGCTGGGATTTACAGACTTGCTCATAGGTTAGTAAGGATCTCATGTAAATGAGCCCTCTACCTCCTACACCCTACTACGCCTGATTTTACCTTTGTCTCTCTCTCCACCTTGCATGTGAAGCACCCCTGTTGGGCTGCAAGAATTACTCCCATTGGCTGCAGCAACATCCTTGTGTTGCTCCTGGAGGGAGGGATGGCAATTGGCTTATTATCTGTTCAAAATTACCTTGTGCTTTGGGACTGAGGGTCTTTCCTACTATCAACAGCTTTAGATTAGTGGTGGGGAGGGGGATTCTGCCCCTTAACCCCTATGATGTTTGGGTCCTCTGCCCTAGTTTTTGGGACTCTGCCCTCCCCAATCCTGATTTGTTGATGGTAGAGGGCTGTCTCCTCTGTCCCTGTCTTCTCACTGGCTGAGCTCCGTTCTGGAGTTCTCAGACATGAAGGGGACTCTGGGTGGCCCAGCACCTTTACATTTTCTTTAATGATGGTCCGTCAAACAGAGAGACACTACCCCCAGTACTGAAGACCTTAAACAATGCAATGAGCAGTATACAGCACTGCCAGGTGCAGTCATTCCAAAATCATGAATCAGGCCTCCCCAAAATCATGAGATTGACTGAACAGTCAGGTACTTTTTTAAATAAATGTGGGGTTCTCTTTATTTGTCTTCTGGGGTTTTTGTGGTTTTTTAGCCTCTAAGATTCACAGCCTCAAGCTTTCCTTTCCACCCAGGAGAGCTAGAAACTTGCTTTCAAAACAGAAAGAGCTGAGTGTCTAACGTAATCACTTGATTCCGTGAGCTGAAGCTTTGAGAAAACCAACTAACATCATGAGACTTGCCAGTTCTCACCATTTTATTGCAACTCTGATGCATCATGCAGTATTGCTCCTATATCTGGCCATTTGGCTGGGCCAAGGTCCAGACTTCATCCAGGAACAGAGGCATATTTTGGTGGCCACTAAGACTAAACATGGCATGGCAGTTTTGCACCCAAGGAGGTACTAGCTCCTAAGAGCAGGGGAGCTGTGGAACCTCAACAACCACTAAGCCAGTAGTGGCTACGTAGAACCCTAGGGGAAGGAAGTGAGGAATCCTATGCCAAAATAAACCAAAATATTTTGTTGTGGTGTTAAAATTTATAATAAAATAAATACTATAAAAAATAAATACTAACATATCTTGACCTTGTCTGTTTCCAGTTTGTCCGAAGTGTCTCCATATTCTCAAGACTTTCCACGGATTACCTATTATTACTAAGGCTGGTTGGCTCTCAGCGTGATCACAGATCCAGTGATCTTTTTTTTAAAAGAGCTTTGTGCTTTCTTTCAGACTCTACCCCTATCTCCTGGACTCTCTATAGGGGGTAAGGATCTGCTGCTGATGTTCCTGGCTTTTTAATCTTAAAGCTGCCCTTTTAATATGTAAATCTCACCCCGGACATTTTTTAAGCAAAATCCCAACTTGCATTTTTGTTGTGATTATTTTTCACGCTTTATGTGATAACAACCCATCTGCCTCATTTACTTTCTTGCATTTCTAAAATATTTAGGAGCTCAGACACTGCTAGACTTGCACTTGTCTAGCACCTGCCATCTCAGAATCTCAAAGTGCTTTACAAAGATTTGTTAATTAAGCCTCACCCTCTCTTTCTGATCTGTGTAATGGTAGTTGAGTCCATTTTACCGATAGGAACATTAAAGCACAGAGAGGTTAAGCGACTTGCCTGGAGATACAGAGGAAGTTAGGAGAAGAGCTACGTATAGAATCCAAAGGTGAAATCCTGGCCTTTTGAGGCCTTTGGGAGTTCTGCCACTGACTTCAGTAGAGTCAGGATTTCACCCCAGTCATGCTGAGTTCCAGTGCTGTGCTTTAATCACAAGACCTTCCTTCCTTTCTCAACAATTGCCACACAATGCTCAGTTTTATTGTTTTCTGTGACAGGTCTCTCTCTTCTTTTTTGGAAGAAACACTTTCTTTGTAATAATTTTATATTAAGTAACTAGAGAGGCAGTTACTTCCCAGTCAGTAGCAGAAGAAGCTTCATTTACTTTGTCATTGTAAGCTCCAGATAAATGTCTGATTTGATGGATCAGTGCCCAGGGGCCTACATTATAGTTGGGCACAAGGGAGAACACCTGGATAGGTGGCACATAGGAAAAGATCCATCAAGATAACAATGGATTCTAAGACCTAGAGATTGGCAAAAGGGTAGCTGTCCCGGTACAGAAGTTTCACTGTTGCACAGAGAAAACCTACCTGAGCATCACTAATGTAGGAAAGAAGGGTAAAGTATTTTCCAAACGAAGTGTAAGAGCCTACAGTGAATGCAGTAGCTTCACCAGAACATCTTTTTGTTTGTTCCTAAATTTGTATTATGAAAATACAGGTATAACACATGGAATACAGTTAGTATCACAACTTGATTGCTTAAAACAAGAGGAATTCACTGGGAAATTTGTCACGGTCCGTCACATTTTTGAGTTCTACATAAATGATAGATTCCTCTAGTAGGACATAGGAAAGAACTGAATAATGTTTATTTTTTTCCAGGAAGCGGTCCCCCAAATAAGTTACAATCTTGTATGGAATGAGGATGCAATGGTCATGTTAGTGGTTAGTGATTTTTCCCTGTGCCTAGAATAGCAAACTAAGGTATCTCAGATTGTGTAGTAACCTTGTGAATGCTGACTTTTTAATCTCAACCACTGCATATGGGACAATGAAGGTGGGTGTTTTCAATGTAAGAATATCAGAGAGAACAGGAATTGTGACCAATGGTTGTATGGCTACAATATATGTGCAGACGTGCAAGGTTATCTTTTGCAGCAGGTGCAGTAGACCCATTCTGTGGCTGTAATGGAGGGCTGATTTTTACCGGCGTGTGATAAATCTGTTGCTGTAGTAGACATTAGTCCTAACTTGATTCCCTTTGAGCCTACTCAGTTTCTAATGTAAAGCTACAAGCTGCACTCAAGAATCTCCGTCATTATTTTTTTCCATACGAGGTCTATGGCATTTAAACTTGCGGCAGTGCCGGACAAGCTAAAGATTTACATATTCAGTTGACTTGAATGGTTCCTTAAATGCTCCAGTTCAGCTAGAATGGTTTTTATATCCTTCCATAGATTTCTGTCCAGCAACTTCTGCTCGTGGCCTGAATAATAATATGGGCTTAAAACTCATCTCACTTAGTGCTGACCGTTGACATTGCTTATGGAGTTAAATTGACGAAGAAAGTTACAAAATGATATTTTGTGTTCAGTTAAAACTTAACTAAAACAAACCCTCTGATATGAGGGGTCAGTTATAGTTCTTGATTTGAAGGGCTGTTTTCAAACTGCTCCCAAAGCTGTGTAGGGTTATGTATGCCTGTGAAACTGCATTCCAGTTACTTGGCAGGCAGCCATCGCCTTTTGTAAATTGTAAGCAGACTTGCTGTTCCATGACTTCCCACAATCTCTGTGTCAAACACCAGAGGAAATCTGCATCTTTTAAATGGGATCATTCATATGCATTGTGCATGTGGTGGACAATGGAGCCCAAGGGAGTTAGGTGCCCAAATTCCATCCCTTAGTCCAGCATAGAATCATAGAATATCAGGGTTGGAAGGGACCTCAGGAGGTCATCTAGTCCAACCCCCTGCTCAAAGCAGGACCAATCCCCAATTAAATCATCCCAGCCAGGGCTTTGTCAAGCCTGACCTTAAAAACTTCTAAGGAAGGAGATTCTACCACCTCCCTAAGTAACGCATTCCAGTGTTTCACCACCCTCCTAGTGAAAAAGTTTCTCCTAATATCCAACCTAAACCTCCCCCCCTATAAACCTTACCCCCACCCTATAAACCTCCACCGCACACAGGACTCGAAGGGGTTAAAATGGCCAATCAGGCCAATTAACTCCACCGGCTGCATGTGGAGGAGAAGTCAGGGAGCAGGGAATTGATTGGAAGCAGACTCAGCTGGAGGGGCCTAAATAAGCCAGGAAGTTGCCACAGAAGGGGCTGGAGGGAAGGAATCTCCAGTCACTACCTGGGAGAAGGGAAGTGTGTCGGGGGCAGGAGGCACAAAGCCTACAGTTACTCCCTGGGAGGGGAGGGATTGTGGCTGGGAGAGCCAGAGAAGTAGACAAGACTGAGGGGAAAAGCAGCAAGGTATGGGGTAGGTCAAACCTTGGCTGCCAATGGGAGGGCCCCTGAACCTGGGCCTGGGTCCCCCTACCAGCCACTGACGAAGTGGCACCAGCAGGGCAGTGAGTAGGAAGACTGCCTCAGCCTGTTTGTGAAGAGAGACTTTCCCACCCCAGAAGGGGGAACTCTGGAGAGACCTGGCCAGAGGGCTAAGTCACAAAGAGGAAGCTGCAGTTCCTAGAGCAAGAGGGGGTCAGCAGAAAGAGAGGACGATAGAAGAAACACCAGAAGGGGAGAGTGCAACACGTGGCCAGAGCTAATCCCAAGGATTGCCAGGAGAAGGTGCCACAAGCAGTGAATGAACCCGAGACAGGCACTTTGCAGCTTCTAGATGTTTGTTTACAGCCTCATCCAATGTAGGCTGGACTGACACTAATGATAGGGGCTGCATTTACAGATCTTACTCGTCCAAAATGCCCACTGATTTCAATGGGAGTTATGCATGAGTAAAGTCTTCAGGATGGGGCTCCTTTAAAGAAGTGGAAGAGGAACCCTTTAAAGAATAAAAGTGCAAGACCTGGGAGATCCACATTTCCTCCCAGGCTGATTTTTGAAGTTGGGTGAATAAAACCTGAATAGATTCATAGATCCATAGATCTGTGCATCACACAGATGAGCGTTTCACCCAGTAATTCCTGCAACAATTTTGATTGAGCTAGAACATATCCTTTGGAACATTGCCAATCTTGATTTACAGATCTCAAGCAATGGAGAATCTACTACTCATATCCCAAGGTCAGTTGTTCCAATGGTTACTTACCTTCTCTGTTTAAAAAAACTGTACTTCGTTTCTCATCTGAATTCTTCTAGCTTTACCTTCAAGCCACTGGATCTTGTTTAGCCTCGTGTTTGCTAGACTGAAAAGTAAAGCTGGGCATAACATTTCTAGCAAAACAGGATTTAATCAGAAAATGCTGATGCGTCAAACCCACCATGTTTTGCAGAAGCATGTATCAGCTTTGACAAGCTACAAGCAAAGTTCCCTTAGAAACCTGCCTGGTTTCCTGCTAGCTCACCTGCTGGGCTGCTGGTAAGCCCCAGGTTCCCAGGGTCTGCATCTCCAGAGCAGCCTCGCTATGTGGGCAGTCCCACGGTTGGGATTCCAGAGCTTAAATGCTCCCTGCCTCAGAGCTAGCAGCCTGGAAACCCTGGGGGTTCTCAGCGCTTCTAGGGTCCTTGGCACAGAGCTGGGAGCCCCAACTCCCAAGCTAAAAGGCTCTTGACTACCAGGGCTTCTAAGGTCCTGTCAACCCTAGTGGACTGACAGGGAGCTGGGAGCCATGGCTGAGCCAGAAGCCTCACAGCTTCAGCTCCCAGGGTCAATTTCATTTTGAAATGAAACCTTTTGATTAGTTCAAAATGAATTTATTATGGATTTTCCTTTCCACAAAAAAATCTACTTTTTGTTCTGAAATGGAACTAATTTTTTTCAGAATTTCAAATTTTCCTGCAGGATGGAAATTCTGACTTTCAGCCGGCTAAGAGCCATCTATTATAAGAAATCTTCCTCTGTTGGTACTGTTAGATGAAGACAGTAATACAGTTTAGAATGAAAACGCTGATTAAACTGTAACCTTCTCAACAAGCTGAAATATCCACGGTTCCATTTATGACAATTCACTATTTCTCTCCTGAAGAGGACCTGACAGACCCAACACAACCCCAACACTTTTGAATGTTTGTTCACTCACATGTGCATGAATGTGGCTCCTTTCCCAGCCAGTGTGAGCCCCTGAGGCAGGTATTTGGTGAGTGGGCCGACGGGCTGTGAGTGGAGGCCACTGCCACTAGACCTCCCTATTTATGGTGAGAAAGAGATAAAAGAAATGCCACTGGCATGGCCACTCAGACAAACATGGGGAGGAACAAGAAAGCTAGCTAGTTAGCTAGTGGTCCCCTCAATAGAGGATAAGTAGGCAAGAAAAAAGCAACTATCCTTGAAACAAGGAACTAAACCTGCTATGCTGCTTTCCGAAACTATTCCGTTAGTAGCAGGACTGGCAACCCGACCTCTCTCCAACCCCAACAAAGGGGAAAGGTTTATTGTCACTGCGTTCCAAGGAGCATAAAAGAACCACAGAGAACACCCACCTGTTGGGCAAGTGACCCATCCTATTGCACCTTGGAGACCAGATCTACAGTGAAAAGAACAAGCCTTCTCCAAGTCTGTTCTTGTTGGTGGTGGGGAGGGAGATCACAGAGCCTACTTTAGGAATACTACTGTATTACTACTCCCGTATTACTGTAATAATACTCCTTCTCCTACTGTCGAGGAGGAGAACAACAGAAGCTCTACCTGCAGAGATATTTGCTATGTATTTGTATCTCAAACATGTGTTTGTTCTTGGGTGACGACCACAAGATAGTTTTGCATCCAGTCTAGCCAGCCCAGTTGTGATGAACCATTCAGTTGTTCATGGACTATTGAAGCTTGATGGGCCATTAAGAAAAATCAACTATCCAGATGTCTCTTCCTGGAGATGCTTCAGACAGCAAGGAGCCACTCTTGTGAATCAGCAACACATGTAAGGGCATGTGATATGGAGATGTGACCTAGGATTCCATCTTTGTCAGTAACTTTCCATCACACAGGGGCTGAGGGCTTTGTTTGGGACAGTAAATTTCTATGCACATGGCAGAAGATGTAAAAGACACCTGAGACAGCTCCATGTTGCTTCATTCCTGCTCCAGTCAGGGCTGGCTCTACAGTTTTTGCCACCACAAACAGTGAAAAAAACTGCCTCTGCGGATGGCAAAAGGAAGAAGCTGTCGCCGATTTGCCACCTCGGCAGGCAGAGGAACTGTCGCCCCTTTCGAACTGCAGCCCAAGCACCTGCTTGGAACGCTAGTGCCTGGAGCCGGCCCTGGCTCCAATTCTCTGGACTGTGGATTTACAACTAAAAGGAGTATTTTGAACTATGGACTGAGGACTTTGCAATCTTTTGGAAGTTACCAGAGAGACTTTTGCAAGCCAGCAGTCTATTCCATCACTGCTCTGATCCTGACCTATGAACACTGAAAATCACTTGTATGTATATGATTCTTTAACCATTCAATAAATCTCTTCTTTTCTTTTATTAGTAAAGTCTTTAGTTAACTACAATGAACTAAGAACTGGCTGCCAGCATGCTATTTGGGTAAGATCTGAAATACATATTGACCTGGGGGTAAGTGTCTGATCTTTTGGAATTAATAGAACCTCATATATGGTGAATTGAGTTTTCAGTAACCTCTCACTCTATTAGACCAGTTTGTCTGGATGGGAGCCAAGGGCTGGAATGCCTTAAGGGGACAGTTTGGGTTCTTGTTAACCAGTGTGGTGCTACAGAAGCTCTTTTGATACTGGCTTGGTGAATCTAACTATAGAATAAACCGCCAGTTTGCGGGGGATTGTCTACCCTGTTTCTTGTAATCTGCCCTGAGTGTGGCATTTTCAGTATGGTCCATCCCAGGCACCCGCTCACACTACTCACCACAGATAAGGACCACAAAATTGGGCCAAGAGACCATAGGAAATGGTGGACTTGTAGTAATAATTTTATTCGCACTGTCATAATTCCCATATCAAATAAATGTTCTTATGTCTCTGAATAGATAAAAGCATTCCAGTTCTATCAGGCACCAGGCACTCTTCCCTTAGGAAAGAGTGCACATCCCCTTCCAGAGGAGTTCAGGGCATAATGAGAGAAGCAAATCTCTCAATTTGCCCTCTTTGTCCATATAATAATTTTTAGCAGTTACAGCATTGGATAAAGAGAAAGGAATATGGCAACATTTCATTTTCAGCTGTTGTTAACAAGCAAAAATGAAGTTAAAAAGCCTGTTTGTGTTTTTAACTTGACTGTGTCTCAAGTGATTTGGGGGGACATTTGACATGTTTAACAGCTTCTGAATATCAGAATACAGTGAATAACATATATTCATATTCTGTAGTTGGATACCTTCAAACCTTTGGACAAGGTTATGTTAGTATACTTCATCCTGCTGAGGGGTCCTACTGTGACATTACCCATGGAGTTCATGGGTCAAGCTGTTCAAAACCCTGCAGTAATGGAGCTGAGAGCAGAGAGAGATGGGTGTGCGCTGCTTCATTGCTTTTATGTATTCAGACATAATGGGCCTCTAGAAAAATGAAGTTAACAGTCAGGGAAGTAATTGTTCTGGCATAGGAAAGCCTAAAAGAACCAGAGGTCTGTGCTAAAAATCTCATTTTCCCTTTGGCAATTGTTGCTTCCATAACCTTCCTGATAAAACAGAACTGTTCATTTATCAGAATACTTAGATGGCAAATAAATTTCAGACCCGTCCCAAAGCATATAAGACATTTACAAATTCTCATGAGAAAGAATTAAGAGTTAGAGTGGGACATAATTAGTAATTGTGTTGGCAAATGCAGACTTGTTAATGATTGATTAAATATTAATCTGTGCATTGACCTAAATGTGATCACCAAGAACTCCTTATATTTCTCTTTCTCTCCCTTAGAAGCTGCTGAACAATGAAGCTGGTTTACAAGACATAGCTCTTTTTAATCTTGGATCCCACTGTGAGCAAAGCACATATATTGTACTTGATGATAATGCCATAACTAACTACCCTTTTGCTTTTCAGACAAATAAGAAATGATACCTACTACATACAAAAGTCTTGTGGCCAACTGTGTGCAATGTGGGACTCTCAGGCATGCAACTATCAGGCTTGTCTTATCAATTACCAGCTTGGAGACATTGGTCTTTGGTCAGAATGTGACCCGTGTGTCAAAAAACAATTAGGTAGAGAATAAAATGGGTGGGTGGTTGTAGAGAAATGGTGACTATTAATGGTCACCTTTATGTCAAGCAAGTATTTTGATACTGGACAACATGTAGTTTATTTGCTTGGTAAGGCATATGTATAAGTTAGAACATAAGAACGGCCATACTTGATCAAACCAAAGGTCCATTTAGTCCAGTATCCTGTCTTCCAACAGTGAACAATGCCAGGTGTTTCAGAGGAAATGAACAGCACAGGTAATCAAGTGATCCATCTCCTGTTGCCCATTCTCAGCTTCTGGCAAACTGAGGCTAGGGACACCATCCCTACCCATCCTGGCTAATGGCCATTGATGGACCTATCCTCCATGAATTTATCTAGTTCTTTTTTTAACCCTGTTGTAGTCTTGGCCTTTGCAATATCCTCTGGCAAAGAGTTCCACAGGTTGACTCTATGTTGTGTGAAGAAATACTTCCTTTTGTTTGTTTTAAACCTGCTGCCTATTGATTTCATTTGGTGACCCCTAGTTCTTGTGTTATGAGAAGGAGTAAATAATACTTCCTTCTTTGCTTTCTCCACATCAGTCATGATTTTATAGACCTCTATCATATCCCCCCTCAGTCGTCTCTTTTCCAAGCTGAAAAGTCCCAGTCTTATTAATCTCTCCTCATATGGAAGCTGTTCCATAACCCTAAACATTTTGGTTGCCCTTTTCTGAACCTTTTCCATTTCTAATATAGCTTTTTTTGAGATGGGGTGACCACATCAGCACCCAATATTCAAGATGTGGGTGTACCATGGATTTACAGAGAGGCAATATGATATTTTCTATTTTGTTATCTATCCCTTTTTAAATGATTCCCAACATTCTGTTTGCTTTTTTGACTGCCACTGAGTTTTTGACTGCTGCTGCACATTAAGTGGATGATCCACAATGACTCCAAGATCTTTCTTGAGTGGTAACAGCTAATTTAGACCCCATCATTTTATATGTATAGTTGGGATTGTTTTCCAATGTGCATTACTTTGCATTTAAGACCATAACGTAATAAGCCTACAAGCCTCAAGACCTTGAAAACAATAACTTAGCTAAACTAATTGAGGCATAAGGCCTCAAAAGCCTTAGCATAAGCAGCTAACCAGGAGTAACCTTGGATCATAAGATATCACAAGATATCCGCTGCCAGGACCCCCAGGCCCTTTAAATCGCCGGCCTGGGAAAGTCGGTCTGGTACAGCACACTGGCTTTTGCCAGTACGCCGTACTGATCCATACCGGCTTACTTTCACCTCTGGACTAAATACACAGATAAAGTTTCCACACTATCTGGATTCTCTTATGGGGAAAGACTCAAGACAAATTTGAGAGGCAACAAGCTTCTTTGTGTTGCCATGAAAAAGCTGATATTTGTCAAAACACCAGAAAGTTAGTTGGTGACATGCTAAGATTTCAGTATTCTCAGAAGAAAGAAGAGAAGAGGAAGATCCTAATGAAAAGAGTAAGTAGCATGTGAAAATACTAAATAGAATGTGCTATCTTACGAAAGACTTGCCATTATACTGAACAAGTTGAAAATATGCCCTTCAATGGAGAATTTGACTGTAACTTTATTCAACCGCTCTGTTTTGAAGGCAGAATATGATCCTGATATTCCAAAATGGCTGAAAAGAGTCAAGACAAATTCACTAGTCCAGTTATTCAAAAATGAGATACTAGAAATCACAGCTCTTAGAAATGTGAGGGATGTTTGAGGAAATTTCTGGAAGATGAAATACAATGGTGGTAAATGAAACAACAGACTTCTCCAACAAAGAGCAAATGGTTTTATGCCTGTGATATGTAGATGATGACATGAATATTCATGAAGAATTAATTGGATTGTATAATATAGCCTATATATCAGCGGAGGAAATAGTATCAGTAATTAAAGATAAATTATTGTCCAAATCTGAGGATCAACAACTGTGGCAGACAAAGCTATCTTGGTGTCACTAACATGGCAGCCTTAGTATCAGGTGTTAGCAGATTGCCACAGGAGAACCAATGAGCTGCTTATTTTCATTGCTGTGAGCATGTTTTGAATTTGGCATGCTCAGAACATTATTAAAAATATTATCCTAAGAGATCATTTTGAAATGGCTTATGAAATTAAAGAAATCACCCAAATGAGCTGCTATATTTCAGAACATAAAATATGAAGTGTTAAGTGCGTCTCCAGGCATCCGTATCCTCTGCCCAATGAGATGGACTCTCCATGCAAAAGCATTGGCTTCCATTTCAGAGAAGGACCTGGCACTGTGTACAACTTTGGGAGGATGCAAAGGATACAATGAGAGATTGTGAAATGGGAGCTTGAATTGGTGGCACAGCAGCTCAAATGGAAAAGTTTTAACTTCCTCTTTGGTGTTGACCTAGGTTGACTGCCATGTTTAGGACTTTTCATTCTGTCCAAAACTCTGAAAGGATTGGACATCTCAGCAACAAAAGGCCAATCTCTTATTAAAACAACACTTAATTCACTTCACTCCATCCAATCAGATGAAAGCTACATATTTTAAAGTTGGAGATAGTTGGAATGCTTGAGCTTACAAAGAGGAGATAAGTTTCCAAGAAAATGCAAATAGGAACAGGTGACCCATCTACCCAAATTCAGCAAAAGAATTTTACAAGTGCATCTACCGTGAAGTAATTGACTTTACAATGTCCAGTATTCAATCAAAATTAGGACAGAAAGGCTACAAAATTATTCAAAATGTTGAAACTCCTACAATTCAAACACAAGTTGAAATGTGCTTCGGGTGTACGGTTCCAATTTCAACCATGATCAACTGATTACCCAGCTTCATCTGTTGCAAGCCGACAGTCAGAAAGATTATTGAAGTCAGGTCAGAAATATCTCAGTTCATTTGGTCAAGTCAAATGTCAGCTGTTTACCAGAGTCACGAAGTTGATGAAAATAATTTTGGTGTAAATGCTATAAGTGAATGCTTTGAATTTCAGTGCTCAGCATTGTATTAAAAGATTACTTTGATCCACAATGGAATAATCACGGCTGAACTGGTGCATGACTTTGCATGTGTATGAGGACAAAACTGATAGCTTACAGTTTACAGAAAAATGTTGCAGAATAATTCATTTAAAAAACACAGGGTGAAGATAACTGTTTGGAACCTTTTTAGCTGTGCCATTCTCTTTACTCATGTTTGAAAAAGTAATGCTTTTAATAAGTAGTTCTGCACCATGACTAAATCTGTCCATTTTTAATAAGGTGAGATAATTGAGCGTCTGTTCCAAATTCAGTGTTTCGTTTATTTATTAATTGTTAGCCGACGGCCAAGGATGTTTGGTGAGGTGCCAGCTATGCCCGTTTATACCATCCGTGACTTTAACTGCTAGGACGCACTGTCCCTTCGCGGCGGGCAGCCCGGGCTAGGCTGACGGATGCCCCAAGGTCCTAACCACCCGTGACTTTAACTGCTAGAGCTCAGAGCTCCTTCGCAGTGGGCAGCCAGGATTGACTGACAGGTGCCCCAAGAGTTTGCCCCGTGGAGGCGGCACAGCTCAACGCTAGGCTCTTAGTACTCTCACCTAATGGCCAGGTTTTAGAGCCAAAACGGCTGAGGTTCTTTAATTGTGTTGGCTGCTTTACAGTAAACCAGAGAAAACAAGTCAGGCTTATGCATAAATGGTTACCAAAATTTATTAAGCTAGATTCTAATCATGTGGTTACAAAATTGCTAGTGCCTACTTATTTAAATGTAGAGATGTTACACACACAAACAAGTTACAAAACTGAAGCCACAATCCCAAAGAAAGAAAACAAAGTATAGAGCTCTATTTCAAAATATGTGTACACTAAAGATAGGCGATCAGGTGTGGGTGCTTCTTACCCTCCTTGCATCTCTCGATTCCAGCGGTGCCAAGCCAGGATCGGTCACTCAATTCCGCGGAAAGACGAATAAGGGACAAGGCTTAGGGACCCTCTTAGCTGCAGAAGTCTTGGGAGGCTGTCACTTATCTGACCAGCAGATAGATAGTGAAAAGCACTCAAAAATCATGGTGCTGTAGGTCACCTACTTATACCTCTGTACTCCTTTATTCTCTTTCTCCTTTCTTATGCCAAATTGAGGCTGGTCTGTCTGGGTGACGCCAGCTTTCGCAAGAGTAGTTTACACTTGCAAGGGAGAGAAACAATAAGTTTCGACTACTGGACATTTCTTTTATCAGGGTAAATATTTTCCCACCTAGGATGTTGGTGTGTGTGCATCACGCTATTTAGTAGGGGCTAAGAGCCATGTCTGTCACAGGGCCTCTGCCTGCTGTGAGCTTAATCGTTGTATCTGTTCCCAGAGGCACATTGTAGCAGCACACCTGTGCTTTTCACAGCTTCAAAGGCTGTGCTGGAATATATGTTAAGTGCCCTGTTCTGGCTTCCTCCTGTGTTTCCAGCAATGCTGGTCTGAGGGGTGTGGGGGGGTTCTGGCTGTCTGGCTACATTAATGCAATCCCTAATTTTTGAAATAGACTAAAGATCCCCCAAATCGTCTACATCCATGAACTAAAAACACTGTATAGATATGTAGAGGGATGGTTACCCTGCTCCTGAAATAAGAGGAGTGTGAACAGCTGAGGGAACAGCTGGGAGAACACAGGTGTGGCCAGCACAGTCAGGGCCCAGCTGGCCCTGATAAGAGGGCTGAAAGGCAAGAGGAGATGGGGAGCTCCAGTCTGGCAAACTCCCAGGCTGCAGGTCTTGTTAAAGGCTAAAGCAGGTACTGGGGTTGCAGAGGTACAGCCTGGGGTTAGGCTGAGGCAGCTGGTTCAACCCCTTTGCTGATGTTGAGTGGCCATTACAGACTGCAGTCTGCCCCAGTGAAAGGGGGCTAGATGATGACTGGCAGTAGCCACTGAGGCAAGGTGGACTTAGAAGCTTGGGGGTTCCCCTGGGAGGGGAGACCTAGAGCATGGAGACTGCTGTAGGGCAGAACCTCTAGGGTAAAGGGGCACTGGGGTCCAGGAGGGACATGGGGTCTGGGGCAAGCGAGACTTTGGCCAGCAGAGGGCACTCCAGAGCTGGAGCTGAGCTAATTCACAGGATGACCAGCAGGAGGCACCGTGCCGGTGAGTGTCGGCTTTGCGACAAGGTACAATCTGCCTCTCCAGAACTGTGAATGTCTTCTACTTATGTGTATGTACAGCTACTAGCAAAATGGGGCTTTGGTCACAGCTGGGACCTGTATGTGTTACAGCAATAAAAATGAGTACATTCCTGGTATTTGAGCTTTGTGAGTTGGAAATTCTTATCAGTAGTTCTTTCACAGTGCTGTAAAATTTTTTTACTCTTCTGTATCTAATTCCAGTAAATTACTTTCCCTCTAGATTTAAACTTCTGGTGGGAGAAAGTTGTGGTGAAATCCTTTATAATGTGTTCAATGGAGGAAAATGCACAACAATAAAAAACAATGACACAAGGAAAACATGTCATGTTCCTGCAAATCTTGAGACCGTCAGCTTTCAGGTATTGTATGAGGATTTTAAAATATCCAACAACACTTACCTGAAGGACTCTTATAATAATCTTATGGCTCACAATGTACATGACTATATTAATCAGTGATTTACGTTACCTTTTAGATACACTTTTGATTATGACTCATATAGAAAACTCTTCTTAAATACTTGTGCACTCTGGTCATGTTGCACATCAATTTAGTGCAATATGTTTTGGTTTTTAAGCATTCAGGTATGATTTTACCTACTGTAGACCACATCTAAAGGTCCTGTTTGAATAGATTCACTGGATGTGCACTGTACATATCATATACTGTAGGTCCAGCGATTGCACCAATGGCTAATGCAGGAATATATATATATATAATTTCTTAATGGAGGAAATAAATTTAAGTTTGCTCAGTTGCCCTGATAATAGAAACATTTTTCCATGATGACTTGGTCACCCATAAAAAGTATCAGTAATGGGTGCACTTCAGAAAGTTTGGCAGAGTTTAAGCAAATAAACATCAACACTTTTTGGAATTTTTAATCAAGCCTCTTTGATCTAGAAACCTTGCTGGAAATTTCACAAGAACAGGCTTTCTTTAGAGAGTTTGGGTTCCAGATGGATTGACAATGCTGTGAGAATTGCCTTTCACTAAGAGAGAGTCTGCTGAAAATGAAGTATATAAAATATTCAGAGAAGTCATGATAGCCTCTGCATATCATAGAAATGTCGGGCTGGAAGGGACCTCAAGAGGTCATCCAGCCCAGCTCCCCCTATGCTGATGCAGGACCAAGTATACCTAGACCATTTATGCCAGGTATTAAAAACCTCTGATGATGGGGATTCCAGAACCTCTCTTGAAAGCCTACTGCAGTGATTAACTATCCTTATACAGTAGAACCAGAGTTACAAACACCTCAGAAATGGAGGTTGTTTGTAACTCTGAAATGTTCGTAACTCTGAATAAAAGTTATGGGTGTTCTTTCAAAAGTTTACAACTGAACATGGACTTAATATAGGTTTGAATCTTTACCATGAGGAAGAAAAATGCTGCTTTCCCTGTATTTTTTTAGTAGTCTACGTTTAACACAGTACTGTACTGTATTTTTTTTGTTGTTCATAGAATCATAGAACATCAGGGTTGGAAGGGACCTCAGGAGGTCATCTAGTCCAACCCCCTGCTCAAAGCAGGACCGATCCCCAATTAAATCATCCCAGCCAGTGCTTTGTCAAGCCTGACCTTGAAAACTTCTAAGGAAGGAGATTCCACCACCTCCCTAGGTAACGCATTCAAGTGTTTCACCACCCTCCTAGTGAAAAAGTTTTTCCTAATATCCAACCTAAATCTCCCGCACTGCAACTTGAGACCATTACTCCTTGTTCTGTTGTTGTTTTTGTCTCTGCTGCTGCCTGATTGTGTACTTCAGGTTCCAAATGAGGTGTATAGTTGACTGGTCCGTTCGTGATTCTGGTGTTTGTAACTCTGAGGTTCTCCTGTAGATAAAATGTTTTTCCTAATATCTAACCTAAATCTCCCTTGCTGCAAATTAGGCATATTGCTTCTTCCCCTACCTTCAGTGGACATGGGAAAACAATGACAACAACCTTTAAAATATTTGAAGATTGTTATCAGGTCCTCTATCAGTCTTCTTTTCTCAAAATTAAACATGTCCAATTTTTTAAACCTTTCCTCATAGGTCAGGTTTTCTAAACTTTTTATCATTTCTATTGCTCTCCTCTGACTCTCTCCAATTTATGCACATCTTTCTTAAAGTGTGGCACCCAGAACTGGACACAGTACTCCAGCTGAGGCCTAACCTGTGCCAAGTAAAGTAGAAGATTTACTTCTGGTATCCTGTATCTGACATGTACATGATGGTCCTATGCAATGGTTTTCTTTCTTCTAAGAGGAAATAAGGATATCATGAAGATTACTGATATAGAGTAGTTTTATTAATGGCTGTGGTTTTGCTCCTTTCCAGTGAACATGAAACTGTATTGACTGTATAATTTGAAAAATAGATATAGATTAAAAGAATAGCTTTTCTTGTGGTATATCTTCACTTTTGTTTCCAGTCCTCCTGACTGAAACCAGGAAGCACAGAAGTGTGCAAACTTCAAGGTAAGACTGTTTTCTCAAATGCTAAGGTTTCAGTTCAAGTTTTGGATGATGGAGGAGGCTATTTTTATATCCGTGTACCTTAATCTGTGTATTCATTGTTACTCTGTATGGAAGCGGCACGACTGCGGACGGTGGGAAACACAAACAACTTGGCCCTGATCCTGCAAACTGATCTACATGAGCGGACTCCCACACATCCCCATTGAGATTATTGGGGCGTGACATCTAAGGTATTTATAATGCCCCTTATTACCAGGGTAACCGATTGCCTCACAGCCTTTGTATTTATTATCTGTATTTTACAGGGAAGGAAATGAGGCACAGAGAGGCTAAGTGATTTGCCCAGGGAACCACAGCAAATCTCTTGCGGAGTACAGCATGAAGCCAGCTTTCCCAAGTCCCAGACTAGTGATCTAATCATTGGACAGACACACATGCCCCTTCCTCTCATACACGAGAACAAAGGTTTGCTTGCCTAGATCAACTTTTAGAGTTGTGGCCTTAAGAGACTAGTTTTGTGGTTCTGTTTCTTTGGGTGGAAAATCAAGAGGGTGATTTTCAAACATTTTTATAGAAATACAATTTCAAATTCAAAATCATAATAATTCCTGGGAAAGTCCGCCCTCTCTAGTGATGGTTCTTCTGGGATCTCATATCTGTGGTCTACAGGTACAAGCATAAGAGTCTAATCATCCTCCACCATAAGGGAAGCCACTGATTCCTCTCCTATAAAGGTAAAATAATACAGCCCTCACTTTGTTACTTTTCTAATATCAATCTGCTTTCATCACAGTATGACAGATTGACTGAAGGAAATTTTTCTTCCTGAATATGGCCATCAAGTTGTCTCTCTGCTAAATGAAAATGGGCAGGTTGAGTTGGGTTGACTTTTATTTTTCTCTGGGGGTGCTCCACCCCCACTCCACGCCAAGACCTTGCCCTCGCTCCACCTCTTCCTGCTCTGCCTCCTCCCCCAAAGCCCCGCCCCCACTCCACCTCTTCCCATGCCCACTCTGCCTCCTTCTCCGAGGTCCCCACCCACCGCTCCCTGCTCTGCGCCCTCTCCAAGTGTCTCCCCCAGCTGCCGAACAGCGAACAGCTGTGGCTGGTGGGTGCTGAGAACTCACTATTTTTTTCCATGGGTGCTTGAGCCCCAGAGCACCCACGGAGTGGGTGCCTATGTGTTAAATCCATGTTTGTTTGCTAGGTACAGTGCACACAGAATTAGGTTGTTTTGTCTTCAAAATTCCTAAAAGAGTTAGTATGTCAACATTCATCGTGCAACTCTGCTATTTACCGTGTAACAGGATGATAACAGCAGTGAATTTTCCTGTAAACTTGCAAAATTTTCTTGGCTGACACCGTGCAAAAAGTAGTTCTGCCAGGAAAAAGGGTAGCTGGCAAACACTTCCTTCACATGTGGCGGGCGGGGAAGGGGGGGAATGTTTGCACTCACAGATGAGAGAGACACTTCATCAAAAGGTGCCCCTCAGAATGTGCAAAAATTCAGAGACATTGCTTAACTGACATTGCATCCTCATAACATATGCCCCATATTTCCAGAAAATAAGGGGATATGTGAAAATCAAGAATCCTGTATGTAATCCAACAATGCAAGTGTGCAGAGCAAGTTCCTACATCTCCTTGCAAGATTCAGTTCCAAATCCCCCTCCCTCTCTTTTCTACTTTGTTTCATCAGTGCTGACACCTGCTTCCTTTCTTCTAAGTACATCTCTAAGCATACCCAAATCATTATACCTTTTTGAGTAACATAGAATCATAGAATATCAGGGTTGGAAGGGACCCCAGAAGGTCATCTAGTCCAACCCCCTGCTCGAAGCAGGACCAATTCCCAGTTAAATCATCCCAGCCAGGGCTTTGTCAAGCCTGACCTTAAAAACCTCTAAGGAAGGAGATTCTACCACCTCCCTAGGTAACGCATTCCAGTGTTTCACCACCCTCTTAGTGAAAAAGTTTTTCCTAATATCCAATCTAAACCTCCCCCACTGCAACTTGAGACCATTACTCCTCGTTCTGTCATCTGCTACCATTGAGAACAGTCTAGAGCCATCCTCTTTGGAACCCCCTTTCAGGTAGTTGAAAGCAGCTATCTAATCCCCCCTCATTCTTCTCTTCTGCAGGCTAAACAATCCCAGCTCCCTCATAAGTCATGTGTTCTAGACCCCTAATCATTTTTGTTGCCCTTCGCTGGACTCTCTCCAATTTATCCACATCCTTCTTGTAGTGTGGGGCCCAAAACTGGACACAGTACTCCAGATGAGGCCTCACCATGTCGAATAGAGGGGAACGATCACGTCCCTCGATCTGCTCGCTATGCCCCTACTTATACATCCCAAAATGCCATTGGCCTTCTTGGCAACAAGGGCACACTGCTGACTCATATCCAGCTTCTTGTCCACTGTCACCCCTAGGTCCTTTTCTGCAGAACTGCTGCCTAGCCATTCGGTCCCTAGTCTGTAGCGGTGCATTGGATTCTTCCATCCTAAGTGCAGGACCCTGCACTTATCCTTATTGAACCTCATCAGATTTCTTTTGGCCCAATCCTCCAATTTGTCTAGGTCCTTCTGTATCCTATCCCTCCCCTCCAGCGTATCTACCACTCCTCCCAGTTTAGTATCATCCGCAAATTTGCTGAGAGTGCAATCCACACCATCCTCCAGATCATTTATGAAGATATTGAACAAAACCGGCCCCAAGACCGACCCTTGGGGCACTCCACTTGATACCGGCTGCCAACTAGACATGGAGCCATTGATCACTACCCGTTGAGCCCGACAATCTAGCCAGCTTTCTACCCACCTTGTAGTGCATTCATCCAGCCCATACTTCCTTCACTTGCTGACAAGAATACTGTGGGAGACCGTGTCAAAAGCTTTGCTAAAGTCAAGAAACAATACATCCACTGCTTTGCCTTCATCCACAGAACCAGTAATCTCATCATAAAAGGCGATTAGATTAGTCAGGCATGACCTTCCCTTGGTGAATCCATGCTGGCTGTTCCTGATCACTTTCCTCTCATGCAAGTGCTTCAGGATTGATTCTTTGAGGACCTGCTCCATGATTTTTCCAGGGACTGAGGTGAGGCTGACTGGCCTGTAGTTCCCAGGATCCTCCTTCTTCCCTTTTTTAAAGATTGGCACTACATTAGCCTTTTTCCAGTCATCCGGGACTTCCCCGGTTCGCCACGAGTTTTCAAAGATAATGGCCAATGGCTCTGCAATCACAGCCGCCAATTCCTTCAGCACTCTCGGATACAACTCGTCCAGCCCCATGGACTTGTGCACGTCCAGCTTTTCTAAATAGTCCCTAACCACCTCTATCTCCACAGAGGGCTGGCCATCTCTTCCCCATTTTGTGATGCCCAGCGCAGCAGTCTGGGAGCTGACCTTGTTAGTGAAAACAGAGGCAAAAAAAGCATTGAGTACATTAGCTTTTTCCACATCCTCTGTCACTAGGTTGCCTCCCTCATTCAGTAAGGGGCCCACACTTTCCTTGGCTTTCTTCTTGTTGCCAACATACCTGAAGAAACCCTTCTTGTTACTCTTGACATCTCTTGCTAGCTGCAGCTCCAGGTGCGATTTGGCCCTCCTGATATCATTCCTACATGCCCGAGCAATATTTTTATACTCTTCCCTGGTCATATGTCCAACCTTCCACTTCTTGTAAGCTTCTTTTTTATGTTTAAGATCCGCTAGGATTTCACCATTAAGCCAAGCTGGTCGCCTGCCATATTTACTATTCTTTCGACTCATTGGGATGGTTTGTCTCTGTAACCTCAACAGGGATTCCTTGAAATACAGCCAGCTCTCCTGGACTCCTTTCCCCTTCAAGTTAGTCCCCCAGGGGATCCTGGCCATCCATTCCAGGTGCATCTGAGTAGGTGCATCTGAAAAACATTGAAAGGGTTGCTGTGCACATCATGGGCATTTACAGGGTTGAACTTAAATACCTAGGCCCTTTTACAACCACTTCTCCATATGTTAGTGCTCACGCATGTATTTTCTCAATTTACACAGAGAATGCCACTAACACTAGTGACAGCTTTTGTATCTTATCTTTTTGCTCTTGCCTTAATGCCAGCCCCAGGGATTAATTGCTGTATAACCCAGCAAAGAAAGCTGAGACAAACCCTTTTGCAAAACTGGTTTGCATATAACCCCCAAACTCTTCCATTCACAGAGTCAAAGTGCCTCTGCCTCATGCATTACCGGCGTCCAACGGATGAGAACCAGCCTATCAGAATGGGATTTGCGTGCAGAAAGAAGAAATCCAACCTGTGTGCAGTGGGAGCAAGGAAACGTGCTAAAATGAAATCTGAAACATTGCATCCTGGGAAATGTTTGACTTAACACGTCATGCAAGATAATAAAGAATAAGTCATCCTCATTGAAGAAATTCTGGCCTTCACTTATAAGGATGTTACTTTACTTAGAAATATTGTCTTCAGAAATATCAATGAATGCTTGTAGAGGGCCTAATCCTGGAACCTTCACTGAAGTGACTAAGTAGGTGTTACCCATGTGCCAGTGGGACTTCTTGCATGAGTAAAGACTACTCTATCTGTTTCTCCATTTAGGTACTTATATGGCCCTCATCAACTTAATACTTGAGCATATAAGTAAGGTTGCAATATAAAGCCCTAAAAATGTAGGAATATTGCATGTTAGCCTGCATGGAGTTTATGTATACACAAATAAAGGCCAATGGTAGAAGCATATTGAGACATAGGAGTATTTATAACTTGTGTGTAGTTATTCAAGATCATAATATTAGAAAGAGCTCTAGTATAACCTCTACCTACAGCATACTGCAGAAATGTTATTTTGTCACAGAAGCTGGCCACGTAGTCATGGAAATTATCTCCATGCTCCCAGGCTGCTTGCCTCTTGCTAAAATTAATTCTGTACATTTAATTGTAACTAATTTTTTTCAAACCAGTGAATAGAACAAAAATAATTTTAAGCAAACATTACCAGTGCTAAAATGAGTGAGTCAACAGTTCTGTCTGCTCCTGTCAGGGCAGAATTCGGCCCCATGACTTTACAAAACCTAAACAATAAATGGGGAAAAAAATCCCTAAGGAATACACAGAGAACGAGTTCCTGAAATAGAAATCTGAACCCTAAATGAGCTAATACTTCTCAAGAATTCTGTCAGAAAAGAACCCCATATGCCTCATCCCTCCATAGGGCCAGAATCCATCCTTTCTGGTGTTAAGCCAAATCAATCCCATCTCTAATAGTACAGAGAGAAAAAAAATCAATAACATTTTATTTTACTTGGCCAATAGCCATGGGCAGTAATTACTCCATAATTAATTGCGAGAGTGGAGCATCAAATTGCATGGAGAAGTAAATGCACAGTCTGAGAGAAGTGGAGCTGATATATAATGTTATGAATAGTGAGATGTAACAATTTTAGGAGCACGGTATGTGCCCGGGTCAGTGAGGGGGAGTAGTGTATTCGATTATAAGGACTTCCTTCCTAACTGCATTAATTTAATTTAGATTGGGGGCTGTGAGGAGAATGAACAGGGAGGCAACACAATGGCTACCCAGTTAAGAATACCCAGTCTCACACTTGAAAGACAATGTGTAAAAGTATCCTCTTCAAGGACCTTGCACCTGTCTTGAAGGAAAATGCAAGTTTCTTTTGCCAGGCTGGGAACTTGGAGCTCAAAAGAATGCTAACTAGTTAAAAGCCCTCTGAGAAGAGATGGGCAGTCACTTGTCAGAAGCTGACTAGAGAGACAAGCTAACAGAGTGTGAGAGAGAGAGAGAGAGAGACTCTGCGGAGGGCATCTAAGCAGAAGGGCCTTTCCAGATCCAGAGAGTGATACACCTTAGGGATAAACTAGGTATGTGTACGGTCCATTATATTGGTTTTGATATGTTGTCTCTGAAATGTGTTTGTTCTAAATGTAACCCCTCAGGAATTATTTGTCCCTGACATATTATGCTAAGATTCAAGGGTTTGTCCCTGACATATTATGCTAAGATTCCATTGCCCCTGGACAATGGAGGCTCAGAACTCCAGTTCCCGGATTGCCTGAAGTCCTGGATGCAGATAGAACAAGCTTGTTGGGGACACTGGGCACTACACTAGGTAACTCAGGAGGGTGGAAGACCACGAGTGTTGAGGAAGCCCTCTTGCTCTAGGCCCAGATAAACCAAGGCCCCTTTGTTCCTTGAATCCTCTGTGATCCTGCATAACTCTGGGGAAGCTAGCACACAAACAGAGAGGTTTGCACACGACTCGCCAGCCAAGGCCAGCTTCGGCTTGGGAAACCGATAGATAAGGCAGAAATGTTTAGCAAAAACCAGTAACAAATAGGACCAAATAAGGCAAGGCTCGGGCAAGGCTACTGAGGAAAAACACAACTGGCTGCTTTAGCTGATTGGCTACGGTATTGTACGGGGCAACAGGTAATTGGTTGCATAAGCTTGTGTAGTGAAGTAGGAAAAGGTATAAAATGTATACTGGACTCTGCTGCACTGCTGCAGGATTTGAGACAGCTCAGTCCCCCTGCGCCCTATTTGGAGCTCCAAATAAATCTCTCTGCTTCTCCACCCCGTTGTGGTAATTGGCGCGATGCATACCGGGCAACGAACCCAGCTGTTGCTTGCCTCGGGCACTCTGTGCCAGCAACAAGCTGGAAGCTACTACCAGATCCAATCACAATCCAGAATTCAGGGACAAAGGGGTTGGTTTTACTTTTATTTTTGGCTGTTGCTGGAGAGTGGGGAGAGAAACATCACAACCTGGGGGCTGGGAAGGTGTCCCCATTAAACTGCCCAAAGAATAACTTTGAACGCTGTCAGTGGTTGGTGGGTCATTGAAGGGTTATTATACTCAGATGCACCCCAAAACTGTAATCCCAAACTACCAAAAAAATGAAGCAAGACACACAGGTAGGTCGTCAGTCCAAACATGTAATAACCATGAACCAGGTACATCATCAACAGTCTGAACAAAACAAAACAGTCCAAAAGGCTGGTGTGTAGCAGCAGACCCTGAGTAGCTGCACACGTTTTTTGTTGAGCTGTCTGTGATGATGACTCCTGGGTCTCTGTCCTCAGAGTATCCTGTGAACTCAGAGCCCATCAACATATTCAAGAAGTTTATTTTGTCTTTGTCAGCATTAAATTTGATCTACCACAGTATTGCCGAATTCCCCAATGAGATTAAGTTTTGCTGCAATATCTCATAGTCGTCTTGTTTTTTTTACAGTTTGAACAGCTTAATGTCCTCTGCAAACTTCCCCACCATTCTGTGAACCTCCCCTTCACAATGACTGCTTAATATATGAAAATGTACATCCCCAAACCAATCCCTGAAGATCCTCGCCAGCAAAACGAAAACTTTTTCTTCTGTGGATGTCACAAGTCATTATCTAGATTATTCAGCCATCTAGCTGCTGCATCTTCAGGGGTAGCAAACAGTTGCAGATGACCCTCCAATTATGTTTCACCATCTGTATTGCTGCCCTGCAGTCACATTGTGAAGATTGAACTAAGCCAAAATTCTGCATTTTGGAAGCTATTCTGACCATTCCAGTCAGCAGTCTGTTGAGCCAATTCAGGATCAGCATCCCAGATTGAAAACAGGTGGCTGTAAATTGGGGCTTCTATCCCACAGTTGCTGCTACTCTGTGAGGACATAGCTATTGGCCCTGGTATGCCATTGTTCACCCCACATTAGCACTGGACTGGCAGCACTGGATGGGCAGTTCTGGGCATGAATGCATGACAAGCTGATGAAAAAGGATGTTGCAAAGTCAGTCATGACAAGTCAGCAGGAACTGCAGTGGTAGATGTTTTCTTCTGGAGATGGGCAGATCTTCTTGTGAGATATGTGTGTTGCTTATTGGAACCATTGTCAGCCTTGTGTGCAGCAGCTTTTTTTCATAGTCCTCCGTGCAGTTTTAAGGGTGATGGCCTCTTGTTGATGCTCTGGAGGAGCTATCTGAGCCAGCACATATAAATTAGGTCTGACTGTGTGACTAAGGCAACCACTAATGAGATGGGTGGCTGTATTCAGTTCTGAATCAACGAGATGAGTACACCAGCATCTGCCCCAAACTGCTGTACAATATTCCCCTGGAGCAAATAACAGCACCAAGACTGAGAACAGGCTTGACTCCCCAGAAGGTTCCTGATAGCTTCTGCCCTGATGTGTGGCCAGCAGAGACACATTGTGAAGGGATGAATGAACTGACCCGATCAGTCCAATCCCCAGTAAAAAAATCTCAAATGAACCCAACATTTTTGTTGTTGCTGTTAACAGGTTGAACTGATTTTGGATAAACTTCCCACCTCCTTGCTCACTTCTTAACTTTGCTGATTCTTTATTGTGGTCTCAGCTGGTCTAACAATTTTTAAATGGAAGTTGATTCCTTCAAATCTCATGGGTTCCATGGGTTCCCCAGAGTTTCGATCAGGAGGAACAGCATTCAGTACATTCTGAGCACTTCTGAGCTGGAGACACGCAGAGTATGTGAGATTTGTAAAGAACATGTGACCAGAGTCCCGTGGAAAAATTTCTGAACTGACATTGCACTAAACGGAATATCATCAAAGACAGGGAACTCCTGGAGTCAGGTAGAGGGAACAGAAATATGAAACCAGAGGAAGCATCTGGTTGGGGTGAGAGGAAAGGAGGGGAGACAGAGAGGATGGGGTATGGGGTGGAGAGACGGGAAGAGAAAGGAAGGACAAGAGCACTCTCAGAAGGTTCAGATGAGGCAGATAAGTATCCAGACTTAAAGGGATTAGCCAGAGTGAACTGTTTGAAGTTCACCCAGCCACAATATTTTGTCTGTCTTATCTCAGTCAGGCAGTAGTTTATTTTGTAAATGTGGAGATCTCTGTGTGCTGGAATATAATTATAAAGCACCATAATTTGGTTTCTTTGAACTGTTTCTTAAGCAAGTATTTCCAAGCTTTCTTAAGGTACCATGCTATTTTCTATGGACATTTTCCTATTTTTAAGGCATAGATCACTGGGTTTCTATCATCTGTGTGCTATTTATCAGAAATTTTCCACTAAATATGGTTTTCTTTTTGCCTCCAGCAGTGTAAGGAGGCTGCTTCTACCCAGAGCAATAAAATCTTTGTCAATTCACATTTCATGCTCATAGGAAAAGGGTAGTGACTGCAGCTCTGTAACCTAGGAATAACACTCTGTGCACTGAGGGGCTAATATTCTGCAGCCCTCCAAAAACGTTAGAGCAGATCAAATATTTCAGCAAATAATCTATTGGATTCACTGTACCTGGGTGTGGGGCTGTTTCTCCTCTCTGGGAGAAGATTATTCAGGTTATGCTGATTGGTTTTCAAAGAACATATGTGTTGCATGTTCCTTACTCGAAGTATTTGAATCAAGTTTCCAGTGCAAATACTCATGTTTATAAGTTCAAAATTAATCTCTCTTAATATTTTATTGCTTAAAATTCACTATGTCCATGAACAATCCTGTCAATTAGGGGAAGGTGATGGGAGGTGGGGGTGGGTCTCTTGTGTTTTAAGGCATTGATGGGGAGTCAGGAATGTAATGGAATGCTAAGCTGTGTGTAAAATACTTTATTAAAGCTAACCTCAGCGCATTACCTGGTGGAGCATTAAAAGATCTTGAACACATTTGGTGTGCATAAGCAAGCTCTATAGCCAGTCCAAATCTGGTACAGAAACATGAGATGGAAGCCTGGGTTTAATTCCCAATTTTGCTCCAGACTGCTGTGGGACACTGGGCATTAATCATGCAATGATTTGGAAGTATAAAAGGCAGGCCCTGTAGCCCAGCTGGGGGGAAGCCACTGAGGGAGGCAGATGCTTGGACCCTGCTGCTGGAGCCCGAGGCTGCTGAGGACTTCTTCTGCCTAGGGTTGCCAACTTTCTACTGGCACAAAACTGAACACCCTTGCCCTGCCTCCTGCCCCACCCCTCCTCTGGGGCCCTGTCCCTTCTCTGAGGCCCCACCCCTGCTCACTCCAGCCCCCTCTCCCTCTGTCGCTCACTCTCCCCAACCTCACTCGCACATTTTCACTGGGCTGACTCAGAGGGTTGGGATGTGGGAGGGGGTGAGGGCTCTGGCTGGGGGTGTGGGCACTGGGGTGGGGCCAGAGATGAGGGATTTGGGGTGCAGGAGGTGGTGAAGGCTGAGGGGTTTGGAGGGTAGGAGGGGGATCAGGGCTGGGGCAGGGGGTTGGGGCACAGATGCAGGTGAGGGCTCCAGCTGGGGGTGTGGGCTCTGGGGTAGGGCTGGGGATGAGGGGTTTAGGGTGCAGGAGGGTGCTCTGAGCTGGGACCAAGGGGTTCAGAAGGCAGGAGGGGGATCAGGGAAGGGGTAGGAGGTTGGGGCACAGGAGGAGGGCAGGGGGGCAGGCTCCAGGAGGCACTTAGCTTAAGCAGCTCCCGGCAGCAGTGGCATGTTCCCCCTTCAGTTCCTATGTGGAGGCACGGCCAGACATCTCTGCGCCCTGCCCTCTCCACAGATGCCACCCCTACAGGTCCCATTGGCCATGATTCCCAGCCAATGGGAGCTGCAGAACCAGCGCCTGAGGTAGGGGCAATGTGCAGAGCCTCTTGGCTGCCCCTATGTGTGGCAGCCATTCCACCTTCAGCCAGGAGGCTTGTGGGAGTCTACTGTCTTCTTGGGCCCCCAGACTGCATTGGGTGCATGCCCCTTGCCTGCCCCCAGACTGTGTTGGGTGCTTGCCTCTGCCTGGGGGCTGGAGCCCTAGGCTGCTGGTACCCCACCCTGCTTGAGGTTCGGGGTCCAGATTATTCAATGCTCTGTCCTGCCTGAGGGCTGGAGCCCTAGACAGCTGGTATCCCACCCTGCGTGCTGGTTGAAGTCCCTGGATTATTCACTGGTCTGCCCTGCCAGAGAGTTGCGGCCCTAGACAGCTGGTACCGTGCCCTGCATGCAGGCCGGGGGTCCTTGGATTATTCACTGGTCTGCCCTGCCAGAGGGTTGGGGCCCTAGACTGTGCTTGGTTCCCCACCCTGCCTGAGGGTTGGGCTTAAGACTGTTGGTGCCCTGTCCTGTCTGAGGGCTTGTGCCCCTGAACCACTTGCTGCTTGACCCCACCGAAATGATTGAGCCCCAAGACTGATAACTTCCCCCTTGTCTAAAACTGGTATTCCAGGGGAGTGACAACCAAGAGGCGTGGCCTCCCTCGGAGATAGACAGCGAGGGAGGGCCACACACACCTACACGTTTACAATCTGCATACACAACAGTTTGTGTTGTGACTCCCTAGATATAATAATCTAAACTGCAATAGACCACATCATGGAGGATTGGTCCATCAATGGCTTTAGCCTAGATGGTCAGGGCTGTAAACTCATACTCTGAATGTTGCTAGCCTCTGTTTGCCAGAATCTGGGAGAAGACTACAGGGGATGGATTGCTCAATGATTGTCTGTTCTGTTCATTCCCTCTAAAGCATCTGGCATTGACCACTGTAGGAAGACAGGACATGGGGCTTGCTGGACCATTGGTCTGACTCACGATGGATGTTCTTACGTACATCAGTACTTGGATTGGAGACCACAAGGAAATTATTACTCTTTAATAAGTGGATTGCATCGAGATGTCCCACCCAGATTGCAGTCCCCTTGAGCTAAGTGCAAACACATGGTAACAGACAAGGAAGGATGGGTTAACAGTATGACAAGCTGTGGTTTGGTAATTCAGTAAATGAACTCTTCTTTCTGATTTGGTACTGAATCATTGCCACGGTATGATGTTAGGGGCACAATGCCGGTGGAGGGGGCCTGATTCTAAAGCAGGTAACAACATTCTGCAAACCCAAAATCCCCCCTGCAATTTCTGTTGAATATGAAATTCACTCCCTGCCCTACAATGCTGTGCAATGTAGCTGTGAGCTGTTAAACAGCTTTCTTGTTCCATCACAGTTTCTGCTCCATTTCAGTGGTGCCAGCAGGTAAAGTGATCCTTTCACATAGGGACATTGTGAATGGAGAGTGGCTCAAGATGTAAATTTTGAACATTACTAAGTTTGTGGTTTTTCTAATCTGGAGGTTTAGGTTGGCTCCTGGTAGAAATAGGGGCCAGCTGCAAAACTTGGATCCAGTTCTAAATTTTATTTCCAAATACACACATCCAGTTTGGGAGTGTTCAGATCCAGGGTTTGCATTCAGGCAGTGAGGTTTAATTGACCGGTGTTTGTACATTGTTTTAAGATCTTGGATAAAAAGGCAATACAGAGGTGCAACATATTGCTATTATTATTATCTGCTGGCCTCATTGGCAATCAAAAATAAAATTATTTGGAAATGGAAATGGAAAATTTTTTGTACATAAATGATCATTACAGGGCAGTGGAATCTTTCTAGTATCCATATTTCCCTTAATACCAGAACTCCTGTACCAGCCTTGAGCAGTTTGCTTGCCCTTGTATGACAGACTGAAATCTAGTTATGCAGTAAAGCTTGGAGCTGTTATACCCCAAAGAATGTTCTGTCTGGAGAAATCCAGTGACACTTTCCATCGCATTAGTTCTGCTCTGATGGCGCTTTCTTCCCTCATCAAGGGAAAGGCAAAATTTAGGGATTTATCATTTTTACCAGTCCTCCTGTGGAAAGCTCCCCGATAGCAAAACTTGGTAAACAGGATTTCTAACTAGGAAAATTGGCAAAGCAATCAATGAGACTGATTAAAGTCTTTTATTATGGATAACAGGAAAGCCAAAACCCAACAACTGAGATTCATATCCTACCTTATCCTGACAGAGCATCCCAAAGCCTTTTACTAAACAGAACAGCTGAGACATTCTGCAACCAAATTAAACTTCCAGACAAAATAATAAAATCTGCTTTGAAGCTTGGACCTAATATATTCGGGAGGAGCAGTACTCGAGCTGATTTGGTTTTAGTTAGAGAGAAGCCTTAGTTGCAAAGTCCAGAGAGCTGCTCCTGCACCACTCCAGTCCATGAGAGATTATTCATTGATTTCAATGGCATCAGGAAGAAGCCATAGATCTGGATGCAAATTTTCCAAAGTCCGCAGCTGCGGATTGATTTGGACCTAACCCAGGTTTGGTTTGCAAAACCTAAACAAGGACTGGTTCAAATGTGGGTCCCATTTTACCTAAGCAGGTGCAGCTAGTCAGTAGTTGCTTATGGGGTTTCAGAGCTGAAGACGTTGTTCAGGGTACGTCCTACCAGCGTATCTGACCTCACCTCAGTTCAGGAGTGCAGATCAGCAAAATGGTACTGGTGTCAGGCCAGAAATTCAAACAGAAAAACTAACTCAGGACTAAAAATGAGCAAATAATTTAACAAATCATTTAGTTTTGCCTCTTTTTCTCTTGGTGATAAGACTGTGAGCAAATCATGATTTTCTCATGGTTTGTCATTGTTCAGTACATTTCAGTGAATTTAATGGAATAAGTTTGTTTAGCATCTGACTTGCTGCGTTGAATTTCCAAATCTGAAACTGAAGTTGTGCTGCTTCCTTGTGCTTGGATACTGACTGACTGAGCATAACTCTTCCAATCAGATTTCTGGTGCAACTGATTGCAGCAAATGAATACAGAGTTTGTTTCCTGACCCCATCTGAGCGTCTGAGCTCAGAAGTCTCATTCAGAGAGCATTTGTTTTGGTAAAACTCTTTTATTTTATAGTTTGAAGAGAGTAAACACAAAAGTCACTCACACATGGTCTGGAAAATTTGTTTAAAAATTGAGACAATGATTTGCTGAATTGGTTTATATTAGTTTCCCTGTTCTACTCAGCACCCACACAAGAGAAACCAAATGTTCTGGTTTATTCTGAATATCTGTGAGCTGGAAAGACATGGTGAGTGTAGCTATGCAAATGAGCATGCACAGAATCCTGCTTTGTCTCTAGAATTCAGGAGAGCCACAATCCATAGATCTTTAGGTCTCCTCTAGCCTGGTCTTTAAACTCATGTTTAAAAATTGAGTTTAAGCATGGTTCCATCTAAATCAGTTCCTAATACAGTTTGGCTAAGCAATGCTGGTGGGGAAAATCTGTGTAATAACCATGCTTTAAAAACATGTTCTAGCTTCTTTCCTATGGTCTGACCACACGGTTTTGGTGATATACAGCCAATCCATGTGATAATCTATTCAAACAACAAACAAACAGGCATCATAGTTCAGTAACATGGCTATAGCATGGATAGTTCCTGTCTAAAACTGGTCAGGGGACCTTAATACACCTTAATAGACCTTGACAAGGACTTAAATTCTCATAGACTATTTCCCAGAGCCCACCAGGCTCCCCCGACCCCGGGGGAATGCGGGGGCTCAGGGCTTCAGCTCTGCGGAGAGGGGGGGCTCTCAGGGCTTCAGCACCTGGGGGGGGCATTGACGCTGTGAAACCGACTCACAGCCCCCTAGTGGGCTGCAGACTCCCCGGTTCAGAACCATAACAGCATCAGGCTGGAGACAATGTTTGAAAATATTTACCAGAGCTCTGCTCCAGAGAGCTCTAGCTGAATTTAAGCCCTGCCCTTGGCTTAGTAAAATGTTCTGTGTAGACATGCCTTTTAATTGTTCCAGGGATTCTCTTTGGGCCTGTTTACGCTACAAAAGGTACCATGCTATGATACCTTATTATGACACAGTTGTGCTTTAGAGCCTGTGTGGAAGGAAAAAAACTTGTCATAACACTGTGCTCTGACACAGGACATTTGCAAGTTGGTCAGGTCCTTATTGTTGCACACTGGCCAGCACAGGTTGGAGCATCAGATTCATAGATTTTACGGCCAGAAGGGACTATGAGACTGATCTCCTGCAATACACAGGCCATAGAATTTGATCCAGTTAAAGGCTAGAACATGGTTGTTAAATGTGGTTCAAACTCAAACAGATCAAATAACTAATTTAAAGAGAGGGCTCATGTGAGTAAGCAATACTCAGCTTGAGTGAGGACTGCCGAATCTGGCTCTTTATGCTTGGGATGCGGAAACGTGACAACACTTTGCTAGCCAACAAAATAAGTTATTGTGTAAGAGCAGCTTTAGTGGTGAGCCAGGATGTCCAAGGGTCAAATGATAAATGTAGGAGAATCGTTCCAGGGGAAAGAAACCTCACTGCACAAATAAGCATGTCCAGAGCTTTAAGTTTGCTTCTGAAGCTAGGGCACTTCTGTGAAAATATGTGAGCTGGCCAAGTATTGAGAGGCCTAATATGCAAATAAGTGCCAGAGGAAGATTTCAGAATTCTCATTTCCAGTACTACCACAGAATGGACCTTTTCAGGCTGAGTTAGGGTTTATGCAGGTCAATCATACAAATAAGTCAATAGTCATTATATGGAGAAATGACGGGACCTGTTATCTTTGATAGGCATTTAATGATACATATAAATCCATTGCTTTAAAAATGTACAAGTTTCACAGTTTTATCCCACTCATTTTATCATCCATTCTGCTACTCGGCCCCCTGCCCATGTCCTTGTTTTGATCTAAGAGTAACCACGAGGGAAGAAAAGAGGGGGATTTTCAAACACAGGTACCTAAATTGCACTTGCAGCATATGTGTGTATACCTGCAAACATGCCATTGCATGCATAAAACAGGTAGGTGCGTGTTGCCTGTTTGCAGAGTTTAGGTTCACAAGCTGTGGTGTGCAAGACACCACCTTTATTGGACAGCCTCCTTCCTTAAGAAGTTGCCCCAAAGTACCTCCAAGGAGACTGAGTGCAGTTTTTCTCCATTTCTATTAGAAGACACCTCCCCAAAGCAAACTACCTTGAGAAAATTTTCCTTTGAAAACAGATTTTGCTAGATACTTTTCCATACGTAAATTCATATTTTGCAAATATACAAATGCATTTTGGCAAGTTCCATTTAGCTGCCTATGTTTGAAAGTTTAGCTCTCAATGAAAGTTAGGATAATGTGCAATATATGGTTATATTTCTATTAAGCAGAATTGAGTACAAGAAGCTACAGTATATTAATTCTTTTCATTATTTTAAGCTGTCTTCATTATTAGTGCACATTGCTTTGACTTATAAATGCTTCAGGCTCAGTGATAGGTACAGTACTGTGCATGCAGTGTGCTTAATTGAATAAGGCAAAATGGTAATAAAGTTACTTCATTAAAAGGGAATAATCATATCTCTTATTGCATTAATAGGACATTCTTTCCCCTGGTTTCTACACAGGGAAGCTATCCAGTCCAATCAGTGTATGTGTGCACTTGTGGGTTGTTGGGTTTTTTTTCAAATTAATTTACATGCTTTAGATACTTAAATCAATCACTCTTTATAAATAGCATCTTGGTATTTGCAGATTTAGACTGAGTCTACAATTGTTCCATGCGCCTGCAGGATGTAGGATCAAGGCCGATTCTGGAACATTTTTAACCCAGAGGGAAATGTAAAGCAGACTTGCCAATTCCATGTAGACCTATAGCCCTTATTTTAGCTTCAATGGAACTGTTCAAGCTGAGTAAGGACTGTGGGCCCTGATTCAAAGCCCAATGAGGCTAATGAAAAGACCCTCATGGATTTCAGTGGGCTTCATGTCAGGCCCTACATTGGGTAGAATAAGGTTTTATGTACATAGAAAAGAAAAAACAAACTCAAAGGCTCTTTTAAGCATGACCTGCCCAACTATTGACATTTTGACATATCCCATGGCAATAAGCAAAATGAACCATAAAATATCTTATTTACTCTGTACATCACAGGGTCTTATGCTGACAGGAGTGACAATCTCCCCCCGGCACTTCAGGAGACCAGCCTCACATTCAGTCATTGTCCTACTGGTGACTTTCCCGTTCACTTCAATGCAAATGCTTATTCCTCCCTCGTCGCATTGCCCAGCTTCTCGGCACACACATCTGTTGGTTTGAGCTTAAAAAAACACACATACCCCAATATTAGTATCTCATCCACTGAAAGAAAAACAGACTCATACCTGCCTCGCTGTCAGAAATTGTCCCATTAACTGAGCAATTTGTAGGAGCTCCTGCTCCTGGTCAGATGTTAATCAATATTCAGGGTCGGTGGAGAAACTACAAACACATTCAAACAGCAATTCTATTGCAACAGAAATCATAAGTGTGTATTGGGGCTGCTGCTAGTCTGAGCAGTACTTGCTGAGGATGACTGAGAGTACAGCACTCTCCTACTCATTTGAAATTACTGCTTGAAAAAAATCTTAGCATGATTTATTATTTATCTGATGGACAAGAGGCTTAAAAAACATATAAGATGACAGGTCCCTGCACCAGAGAGTAACAAGCTAAGGCACTGATCCTGCAAACTCTATATATGTGTATAATTTTACTAATAAGTAATCTCACTGATGTCAATGGATCGGCTCACATAAGTAAATGTATGCATATTTATATGCAAATGTATGCATAAGCGTTCACAGAATCAGGGCCTAAATAGCAACATACAAACAATAAGGGATATGAGATTTCTTTTCCATTTGTGTGTTGTTTTTTTAGGTTTAACCTTAGTCCACAGTTGTCCTTATTTAAGGCTTAGTTATTTTGACTATTTGTTTAATCTTTGCCTGATTTCTTCCCTTTCTATTTTAATGCTTTTTACCTATTTTCTGTTCTTCAAAACAGTGTTTGCTAAGGATCACTGCTTGAACCCACTAGACAAGAGATAAAAATATGTTTTTGATAGTTTTATTATAAGAAATATAATAACAACTAGTATGTATGTCGGGATCTCAAAGCACTTAACAAACACTAATTCTGGTCACCCTAGGTCAAAAGAGACGTAACAGAAACAGGGGACATTCAGAGACCAGTGATAAGAATAATAGGGGCCTGGAAGAACTTCTAACTGATGACAGATTGAAAAGATTGGGACTGTTTACTTTAGAAAAGAGAGTATAATGTATGAGAGCATAGACCAGGCACTTCTCTTCACCTTTTCTCAGAATGAAGGAACAAGGGGATGTTCAATGAAACTGAAAGGCAACAATTTTTGAACCAAGGAAAGGAAGTATTTTTTCCACATAATATGTAATTAGCCACTGAATTTATTGCCACAAGATAACATTGAGGGCAAGCGCTCAGCGGGATGCAGAAAAGGATTGGACATTGCCATGGATAGTGACAACATCCAGAGTTAAGATGAGCAAGGATTTAATAACAAACACCAGGGTGAAATCGTGGCCCCATTGAAGTCAATGGGAGTTTTGCCCTTTACTTCAGTGCAGTCAAGATTTCACCCCAAAGGTTCTAGAAGGGATATCAAATTTCATGCTCCAACCTCTAATTAATGGGAGTTAGCAAGAAACTTTCCCTATTATTCCACAATTACTCCCTACAGGCTTTTTTCCAGCATAGAAGCATATGGTCGCTGTCAGAGCACGGCACAGGACTAGATGGGCCTCAGCTCTGATTCAGGAGGGCAATTCCTATGTTCCTAACACCTTTGGAAGGTAGGTAGGAATTATTATATCTATTTTACAAATGGGTAAATGGAGGCACATCAAGCCAGGAGCAAAGTCATGGCTAGTGTGCCTTTTATTCACAGGCAGCTTCTCCTAATTTACCCACATTAACTGTGGGGACTCTCTTACCATCACATGTTTCCCACAAATGACATAAGCCACAAGGTTTTGCAGCTGCAGCAGGCATTTTGCAGTTTTCTTCACTGGTCAAAGAGTATTTTCTGCCCATACACTCAAGAACGTACATCTTACACACAGTTAAGGCCATGTTTCTCTTGCTTCTCTCATCTGTGGCACAGACATCCAGAGACGGTCTGAAAAGAAAAGCAGAAATCACATCATTTACTTCTGCTTTATTTTGGTACCTCTTAAAAAGGGGGGAGAAAGTGTCATATTCTGATCTCACATACATTGGTGCATCCCCAATGACTTCAGTGAAGGTTTCAGAGTAACAGCCGTGTTAGTCTGTATTCGCAAAAAGAAAAGGAGTACTTGTGGCACCTTAGAGACTAACCAATTTATTTGAGCATAAGCTTTCGTGAGCTACAGCTCACTTCATCGGATGCATACCGTGGAAACTGCAGCAGACTTTATATATACACAGAGAATATGAAACAATACCTCCTCCCACCCCACTGTCCTGCTGGTAATAGCTTATCTAAAGTGATCATCAGGTGGGCCATTTCCAGCACAAATCCAGGTTTTCTCACCCTCCACCCCCCCACACAAATTCACTCTCCTGCTGGTGATAGCTTACTCATGGCTTACACCCAGGTAAGTGAGATCAGAATTAGGCTCTCTCTCTCTCTTCATCACAGGTATGCTGTGCCTAACTTAAGACCTTTATCTGCCCTTTGAAGTCTCTGTGAATTTTTCCACTGATTTCAATTGGAGCATGCTTTAGTCTTTAGGCCCAGATCCACCAATGTATTTAGGCATCTAAACCCCAGATTTAAATGCCTAAATATCAGTTGTAGGCATCACTGCTATCCACACCCTCTTGACAGCTAAACTCAGTTGCTTCTACCATTTGCTATTTTAAAAACACATAGTAGACTTAGTGTATTGCCTTATTTGTCTGAAAATAACAAATTTCAACACCTGATTTTTACAATATTTACAAAAATGTGTATACAAGGCTGTTTAATTTAGCTGAAAAGAAAAGACTAAGGGGAAGATCCTAACTCACTGATCTGCCTGCTTTGTAATGCTTCAGCAATCCAAAGCAAGTGAAAAGCTGATTGAACCAGCTGGTAAGGGATTTCCCCAGGGCAAGGATATACCAGGGGAAGGGATGTGGCTGAAACATGCTGCACACCGGCAATCCCCTTGTTGCAAAATAGCCCTTTGGGAATGGCTGCAGCCAGGCATAATTTAGGGCCTCCTTGGAGACAGAATATTAGGATGCATATGGAATGGGATGAATGATAATATGGAGAATAATATATTGCCATTATATAAATCAATGGTACACCTTCAACTAGAACACAATGCACAGTGCTGGTCACCCCTTTTCAAAAAGGAGTTTGCAGAGTTTGGAGGGGGTTCAGAAAAGGGTGACAAGTATGAGTAGGGATAAGGAAAAAACTGTCATAGGAAGAGTGATTGAAAAGACTGGGATTGTTCACTGTAGAAAGGAGATGAATAAGAGGTGACATGATAAATGTCTATAAAATAAAGAATGGTCTAGGGAAGGTAGATTGGGAACTTCTGTGCTTCCTGTTCTCTAACAGAAGAACAAGGGGACATTAAATGAAACTGAAAGGTGAGAAAATCAAAACTTATAAAAGGAAATAGAATCATAGAAATATACCACTGGAAAGGACCTCGATAGGTCATCTAATCCAGTCCCCTGCACTGAGGCAGGAATAAGTATCATCTCAACTATCCCTGACAGTTGTTTGTTTAACTTGTTCTTAAAAACCTCCAATGATGGCGATTCCACAACCTACCTAGGTAATTTGATCCAGGGCTTAACTACCCTGACAGTTAGGAAGTTTTTCCTAATGTCTAACCTGAATATCCCACCCATGTAGCATCCAGACCCACCCAAATCTGAGCAGGGGTGTCGTGCTGCCACAGCAGCCCGGAGCATGACTCGGGCACTTGAAATCCAGGATGGAGCGCAGGCGGGGCCAGACCCCCGAATTCACAAGCTGGGAGTGGGTGAGACGTCCCAGACAGGGAGTGGGCCTCCTGGAGGCAGATCTGTGTGGGGCTAACACTGGGGCCGGAGCGGAGTGAAGCCAGGCCAGACGCCAAGATGCATGACTGGGCTGGGCGCTGGAGACCGGAGCAGCAGCATGCAGTGCAGGAAGCACGGGCACACAGATGCACCGGCAGGACAGAGGGACATGGCCGGCTGGGCGGCCAGACAGACACCAAGCTGGGGTCAGCGGGGTGGGTGGAGCTTGAGCCCTGGTGAGACCCGCCCCTCCACCCCATGGGCGTGCCCCGCACCCTGTGTGCCCCGGGCAGCCTTGTCTTCTGATGCCTGCTGAGCGGTAAGGGCTGGCTGGAGGGGGTAGGGGAAGGTGGGCCCCCAGATTCCTCCTGCCCCCACCCCGCAACTCCGATCCCTCCTGCACCCCAGTCTCATCATCCCTGTGCCCCCAGCTCCAGGCTCTGCTATGCCCCCAAGTTCTGCCACCTCACCCCTGTCCTGTACCCCCCGGGTCCTGCCCTGTCCCTTTCCCCCAACTACGGCCCTTGGCCTCTGCCCTCCCCTGTCCAGCCCCTCCCTTGCCCCACTTTTCCCTCCCCGCTCTGGATAAACTTTCTCTCTTCCCAAGATGGTCAGGCTCAGGGAATCTGTTTCCCTGCCTGGGTACCCTGCGGGGCTGGGCTGGGGGTAGCCTTCGGACTCTGCTCAACTGAAGTGGGGGGGTCAGTTCCTATTATCCTCCCTCTGCCCTAAGGAATGTGAAGAATTTCAGCCTGAAGGGGGGAACCTCTTTTACCCCAGCAGCTACCCACACTGGAGCATGGGGGTGGGGTTGTGGGCCCATGCACATGCCCAGCTCGGCAGGTGAAGCCCTGTGTTTGGGGGCACCAGGGCTAGGAAGAGGATATGGCATCGGGGGAGAAGCTGAGCTAGCACAGTCTGTCATTGCCCGCCCACTGGAAGGTCAGGGCTCACCCAAATTTCCACTCCTAGCTACACCACTGTGGTCTACTCTAGAGTAATTAATTAGATTCACAGTGACTAGAGTGGTGGCTGAGCGGCCGTTGCCCAGTATTCTGCTGTATTTCTCTTTTCTAGTCTTCTGGGATCTCTCCCACCCTCCACAATTTCTCCATTAATGGCTCAGAGATCTTTTCTTATATTTTTAATTAGACTGTGGAATTCAGTGTCACGTGATGTCAAAGAGGGATTAGACATTTGTATGGATAACAAGATTATAGTTTTGGAAGGATATTAAACCTTCTGCTTCAGGGTTGAAACCAATGTCTAGCTATTGGGGATTAGGATAAAACTCTCATGTGGAGCAGATTATCTCACATCTGCCTCCTGTGGGGTTTTTCACTTTCCTACCTCTGATGCTGACCACTGTCAGAGACAGGGCAGTGGACTAGATAGACCATGGGGTCTGACCCACTGGAGCAATTCCTATGTAATCTGTCATTGCTCCCACATTTCCTCAGCTGGGCTGAGTGGAGGCTGAGTTGTCTCCGGAGCAAACTAAGGTACTACCAGGCTCAGAGTAAGAGAACAAACTCAAGTTATATCCTTTAATCCCTACATGGCAGTACACTAAATCTCAACTGACTAGATGCCTATTCCATCTAATCTTCTTTAATAATTGATTTATTCTCTCTGCTAAAATGTTGGGGTGGGCTGGGTTTTCTTTCTTTCTTTCTTTCTTTCTTTCTTTCTTTCTTTCTTTCTTTCTTTCTTTCTTTCTTTCTTTCTTTCTTTCTTTCTTTCTTTCTTTTTAGAAATAGTGAACTGTTTACTTACTTTTCTGCCACTTTGAACAAAATGTGTTAAAGGCTAAAAAGAACTATAAACCATGAGCCAAATCCAGACCTTTGCATAAGTGGCTGCAACACTACTGACTTCCAAGACTACATTGCTTACACGGGGCACAGTTTAACAGAGCGTTACACGTTGTTTATCTTAGGCACTGAGAAGGCCCCCATCACCATAGTATCTGAGCACCTCCTAATCTGTAATGTATTTATCCTCAATATTCCCCTGTGAGGTAGAGCAGCACTATTATCCCCCTTTTACAGATGGGGAATTGGGCACAGAGACTAAGGGTCAGACTAAAGGTATTTAAGCATCTCAAGATAGAGTTAGGTGCCTAATGGGATTCTCAAAAGCAAGGTGCCTATCTATATCTTTAGGTGCCTAAACGTCTTTAAAAATCAATCCCTAAGTGACTTACTGAGGGTCACACTGGAAGTTTGGATTTAAAGCCATGTCCTAGGCTGCTGCCCTAACCACATGGCCATCCTGCCTCATAGCACAGTGATGAATCAGACCTACTAAAACTGAATGAGGCCCATTAACTTTAATTAATTTTCAGACATTCAAAATGTGCTAGTTAGAGCTTGTGTTGGCTAGGTGGCATTTGCAAAAATGCCTGAGTGACTTCGGAGCACAACTTCCATTGACAAGTCCCAGTGATGTTAAGTCACTTAGAACACTGAAAATCCTCTCCTTGATCCCATTGAATAGAATCTTTTTCCCTGAGCCACTCCACCACAGTCATGAGGACTATTCATGTCATTAGTAATTGCTCACCAATAAGGAGCATACAGTCTAGCCCTGGGGCCAGATTCTCAAGAGTTCAGCTCCCATTTAGGCATCTAAACAAGGGCCCGATTCTCAAAAGTGCTCAGCCCCCAGTGGCTCCCACTGTGATGAACATGGCCAGATTTCAAGAGCTCACAACCAAAGTGCTCAGCTATTATGAAAATCTCACCCCGACTGTGGGTGCAGATCAATTTTGAAAATCCAACTTTTACTGCCTGGTGGGGTCCCGGACACTCTTCTGTTTTCTCAAATTAAAAAAATAAATAAATCCGTGGTTGAGCCATTTGATTTCAAGCACAATAAAGGCCAATCCAAACCACAGCACCATTTGTCCCATTGGTAAAGTGACCCAGAGACTCAAAGCACCAAATAAATGAACAATAAACTCAAGCCAGACTTCACATTATGAGGTGCAAAAAGGTGAGTTTAAGCACTCTGCTGGTGTCACAGACTGCCTCTTCAAATTGCTGTGTAAATGGGAGCTCAGATTATTGCACCTCTCCTAGTTCTCCGGTCTCTCAGAAGAACCACCTGCTTTATTGCACATGTTTATTACTTGGAGAATTTATGTCCCAGGAGGACTTGGCTCTTACTCTTCCTTGATCTTATAAATATCCAGAATAGCATTTTATCTTTCCTTCCCTCCCCCATTTCACAGATCAAGTGGAGCTGAAATTATCCCTTTACCTTCAGCCGTTTACCTAAGTTCCATCACTGCTAATGCCCACTGACAGGTAAGTGAAGAACAGGGATTGATTGAACGGTAATGTAAACAAAGCACAATGACTTTCCCTGGTATAAGTAAAGCTGTCTAATTTGTCATGGACTGAAATCCTGAGAAATTTAATTTGTCTTGAATGAAGTGAGAAAGTTATTGTCAATGTCAGGCTGGACTTACCCACACTCATAGGGCATTTTACATACACATTTTGACTGTTGCACTTTCTCCCATGGCTGACATTTAGGTTCTGTCAGTTCTGGTTTCACGCTGGGTACTAAAGTGAAAGAACACAGACAAAACCATTACAGATCAGAAAAATGAAGGCTATTAAATGGCAACCGTGGAATTATCCCCCTGGTTGCATTAAAAAGGTACTGGATTATTATACAATGCCATAAAATTACAGCCTGCTTGTAATTAAAATTATGTACTGTGTAGATGGAATTAACAGAATTTAAAAATGTAATACACTCTGTAGCTAGTGCAATTGCTGAATGATGCTTTAGCTTTGGGCCCAGAGTCAGCCAGGGTAGGGGGGGAGGACAGATGTGAGTACTGTATGTGATTGTGGGATACTGAGACCACAGCCTATCATGCTGATCAATATTGTCTCGTTGTTTCCTTTTCCTCCCCCATCAGTCTGTCTGTATTGATCTTTTGTCTCTTGCCTTCTACTTAATGCATGCTCTTCTGGGCAGGGACTGTCTTTTTGTCCTTTGTTTGTGCAGTGCCTAGCACAATGATTATCCTGGTGATAATACAAATAAATAATAATAATTAATATGCAAGTGCTGTCTACAATCTAAAATTCCACTTCCCACTTTACAGTAACTATTTCTACTGTACTGATCAGCACTGAATAATAGTTAGCAATGTTGACATCTACTTTACTGGGTTTCATCTACACTAGGTTTCAGAGTAAAAGCTCATCTGATGTGAATGGTGGAAGTTCAATATAGTCTTCGGACACCTGAGGTGAACATCACAGCAGCAGCAACTCCATCAGCATGGGCAAGGGTGCAGCACATTTTATGGCATGAGTAACTGTGGCACACTTAGGGAACAATACATATATAATACCTAGCTCTTCGATATCACTTCCCATCAGTAGATCTCAAAGTGCCTCACAAAGGAGCTAACCCATTTTACAGATGAGGAAACTGAGGCACAGAAAGGGAAGGGACTTGACCAAAGTCACCCAGGAGGCCAGGGGCAGAGCCATGAATTGAGCTCAGATCTCCTGCAGCTAGTTCCATCCATTAGGAAGCACTGCCTCTGTAATCACTGCTAGGATTTCATTCAGACCCAATTACTGCAGTGGCTTACCTCTTCTCTTGCACTGGATATCCTTCATATCAGGAGACCACTTGAGGCTGGGCTCACACAGAATGAGAGATGACCCTTCCAAGTGCATGCCATCTGGACAGGACAGAGTCACCTTCTCTCCAATCTCATATGAAGGTTTCCATGGCTCTCCTCTCATATCCTCCACCAGGACAGGTAAGACACAAGCTATTTCTAAGGAATGAAGATAGCAAAAGGGAGAATGGTCACTTTGGATGAGCTATTACCAGCAGGATACTGAGTTTGTGTGTGTGGTTTTTGGGAGGGGGGTGAGGGGGTGAGAGAACCTGGATTTGTGCAGGAGGTGGCCCAACTTTATTATCATGCACATTGTGTAAAGAGTTGTCACTTTGGATCGGCTATCACCAGCAGGAGGGTGAATTTGTGTGGGAGGGTGGAGGGTGAGAAAACCTGGATTTGTGCTGGAAATGGCCCACCTGATGATCACTTTAGATAAGCTATTACCAGCTGGACAATGGGGTGGGAGGAGGTATTTTTTCATATTCTCTGTGTATATATAAAGTCTGCTGCAGTTTCCACGGCATACATGTGATGAAGTGAGCTGTAGCTCACGAAAGCTCATGCTCAAATAAATTGGTTAGTCTCTAAGGTGCCACAAGTACTCCTTTTCTTTTAGCAAAAGGAATGGTGACTGTAATTTGTTCAGAAAGTTGTCACACATTTCTTGTCCTGTCTTAAATTCTTTGAGTCTACTGTCCATGTTTAGAGCAAAACTCAGCTCTTATTCCTCTAGGAAGACACCAATTGTGTTAGTACAGAATATTAACCTATTTGTTAAACATTTGCTATGTGCTTGGGGCTGTTCCAGAGACCAAGACAATCCCAGCCCCCAGGGCTTACAATCTAGTCTGCACTGGGATCTCCCAGGAGAAACTGCCCTGGTATAAACCTCTACTAAGGGCTTGCACTGATGCAATTACACCAGTGTCCTACGCCCCAGTATAGACAAGGCCCAATTAAGACACCCTGAGAGACCCAGAAGAAGATGTTAAAGCTTTTTTTTGTAGAGAGAGCAACTGACTGCCTGGGCTAATGTTTGTGGACAATACAAAAGAAGTGAGTCTTTAGAGTGATTGAAATGAGGAAAGGGTAGAAGCCTGACCCTGCAACTGGGAGGATAACTCCATGCATGTCATAGAAGAAGGCAAAAAGACAGGAATGGGAGGCCATGAAGTGGACATTAAGGCTGGCATGGGTGGTAGAAGGAAGATGGGATCTGGATCTAGACCAAGCTGCTTTCCATCTAGAAAGATACCAATCTATCTGATACACCATTTTAATAGGTGACTCACAAATGAAAAATAAAAAAGATCTAATCACTCTGGGCAGCGGGGCAGGAAGTGAGAAGAGAATGTTGAAGACATAAACTAACAAACATTTCTTTATAGGTCCCACAGAGTTCACTGGCTGAGTTTTGGATTCACTATGTTGTCAGAACAGCTACTGGAGAACTTTGCTGTAGCCAGGAGCTTCCCATAGGACCCCAAGTAAGTTGTGGCATTATTATTATACACAGAGATATTTTTTTATCAGCAAATAATGGTAATGCTTGGTCATAGGCTCAGGGCTAAGTTGATCACCAAATGTGAGGCTCTCAGAAATGAATTCGCCATCCACTCCAAGTTCTATTAGCTAGGACCCTGGAGAGTTTTCATTTCCTAAAGAGAATTAAGCAGGGATTATTCAATATATTACGAGGGTATATTTCAGTCAACTTTCTGCTGCAGCAGGACAAGAGTATGGAGCGCCTCAATCCTATATACATTGAATAGCATTGCAATTATTTTACCTAAGATTAAAATCATCAGGGCTAGCAATCCTCTGACTTCAGGGGGGTCAGGAAGAAATTTACCCCTGCAGTATACCTTTGGCCTGGTTTTCTGGTTCAATTTTTGCCTTCCTTACAACTAGACCAAATGGACCAGTTGTCCATTCTATTATAGCAATTTCTATATTCAAAGAAAGAAAAAGCAATTTAAGTCTGATTCTAGTTTGAGAATTGGAAGACTACAGCTGTCTACATCCCCCCTCTGCCCTTTCCTCTATTTTTGAAAAATAGATGTGGGGAAAAGTTTCACTGGGATTCAAAAGTCAACTTTCAATTGTACTTTGCAGTGAAAATCAATTTAAACATACTCTTGCATTGGGGATATGCAATGAGCCACTTTAAACCTTCCCCACATTTAGCCACAGGATCACCAACAAGAGAATAACCGTCTCTGCAGGCGTAAACAACACTTTTCCCGACAGGATATGAGGAATCGGCATTCTGAAAGGAAATAAATAGGGGAAGCTTTGAATTTGAAACAATGAATGTGTAATTACCACTAAAAATATCAAACTCTTTTTTGGTTTCTAAGAAATCTGACTGAATTAACCGAGCAAATACAATTCCATGGTTTGCAGGATTTTACCTTTATCTTCTGAGATAAACTAATACATGCAGGGTGATAACCAGTGACTGGAAAAATAAATGGCAAAATACATGTTAGGGTACAATCCCTCAAGCCTTATTCATTTAGGTAGACCCAGTGGAGTAAGGGTTTTCAGGGTCAGGCCATTAGATTTTAGATTTTTTTAACTGATTCCTAGTTAATTTGAGGGAAGGATGTTTCTTGCACATTTCTCCAAAACATACAGTATTGCTATAGTGTTAGTTATTTCTCAAAGCAACCAAAAGGGTGCTAGGCACCTCACAGTGTGGTTAAGACATAATCTCTGGTCCAAGGAATTTACAAGATCTCTTGTTACTCCTTATTAAATCATGTCTGATATTAGGCCCAATCCTACCGCTGCAGGCAGTTGGATCCCTGAGCATGTGCGGAGTCCTAGTGGGGACAAAAAGAGTGTGTTCCAGTAGTTAGGGCACTTGACTTGGAGTCAGGAGACCTGGATTCTATTCCTAGTTCTACCACCAATTTGCTGTGTAACATTGGGCAGCTCACTTCACCTCTCTGTGCCTCTTTCCCATCCTGCCCTTTGTCTATCTTGTCTATTTTAAATGTTCAGCTCTTTGAGGCATGGACTCTCTTACTATGTGTTTGTACATTGCCTAGCACAACAGGGGCCCTGATCTCTGTTGGAGACTCTGGGCATTGCGGGTAATAAAAAGGGGAGTAAAGGTGGTGTGGGGGGAGAGTTACAAATAAGTAAAATAAGTCTTGGCTAACTTCTTGTAAACTTAATCCAGGAGGAACATGCTAAAGAGATTTTCATACATCATCATATTAATTGATCAAGACTAATACATGGTTGTAGGGAATTACTATGAGTATATTAACTGCAGCTCTAGTACTGCAGCTCGAAACTGAGCATAGATTACGTAATAAAGAGAACTTTTTTATAACCTACTTGAACAAATCCATTTTCCAAGAGTGGGGGAGGTGAGCAGAATTCTGTGGGGATTATGGACACATCAAAGCAGTGTGGTTCAATCAAACTGTAAAGCAAAAATTTTAAGATTGTGATTATTTTTACTAAGTTAAAGAGGGTTTTTTAGTCATTCTTTCTTCTAAAATACTGCCCTTCTCACAGAAGCCCCTTTTCAGGGCCAGTCTGTGTTCCTTTAAGCCATGATCAAACTAAACTCATATATCATGTGTTTTTGAGAAAGCATGTGAAGACTAGAGTAAAGTTAAGCTCATAGGCTTCACCCTTTTTTCCAGATCCACTTCACATCTAGATCACAGCTCCTGAATTTCATTTTGTTTCATGCTTGAACAAACACAAAAACTTGATCCTTTGGTTTAGCCAAAGCCACTGATTTTCTGTGACAGTCCAACAAATTACAAGTCGCTTTGAGTCAAAATCATAAATCGCCCCAGATCTCCCACTTGCATTCGTGCTCAAGGTGTTTCCAATCCACTTACCGAAAATGTTGCAACTCCTCATCCTCACACTGTCTGCTTTCAAACTGTTCTCCAATGCAGGATATCCCACCGCCACTAGGTGGTGGATTATTGCAGGTTCGACTCCTTGACTTCCTTTCTCCTGAGCAAGGGCTCCAGGAGGACCAGCAACTCCACCTTCCATCAATGACTCCTGTGTAATGTTAGAGTGAGACTTTACATTATAGGAATATGTAGGAAATTCTATTGTCCTCTTAGTAGCTGCTAGTATCTTAAAAGCAGGAAACAACAGTCAGAGCTAATGATGATAATGAGCTGAATCCAAGATCTCACTATTATGGACCTGAGACTTTTCTTGCTTATATTGCTTTTATACTGGTGTAATTCTGTGGAGTCATTGCTGATTTATACCAGAATGAGTAAATAGAAATATAGGGCCATACTACAACTGGACAAAAAAACTGAATGTGTTCCTGTTTCACAGAATGTGAAATGGACCCATTGTTCATTTTTGTTCATTTATTCCAAAAATGTTATTGAAATGGTTATTGAACTCTTTCATTTACCTGCATAGCAAAAAGAATAATTATGAAACTCAGTTTGTCAGGAGAAGACCAGCATAATATTAGTCACTGGTGCTCTTTGAATCCAAATTTTTATTCAGGTTTAGATTAGTTAAAATAAGCCCATGCAATCCAATACTGATCTCTATGCTCTTATTCCCTCCCTGCACACATACTCCTCTCACAGATCTGATCCCTCCTTGCATCACCACTAGAACAGTTGTTCCCTTTTCTCTACTCATCAGTGGCATTTCATGCATCACGGACACAAGTAATGTAGAAGCCTAGGTTATTGGCAAATTTGAAAAAAAGCAGTTTGATCTAGTGGATTGAGTACTATACTTTGAGCCATGAATTCATAAATGCTAATCCTGGCTTTGTACGTAACCTTGGACAAGTCAACTTTCAAGCTAGATGCCTAAAGTAAGGTACTTAAATAATCAGAGAGGCACATGACACAAACTCTATTTTTTTCAATAGTACTTATGGGTGCTCGATATCTCTGAAAACTGGGCAATAGTTTAGATGCTTAAATGTGCACTTAAGTGTCTAAGTTTGGTTACCTTCCCCAGACCTGAAGAAGAACTCTGTGAAGCTCAAAAGCTTGTCTCTCACCAACAGAAGTTAGTCCAATAAAAGATATCACCTCACCTACCTTGTCTCTCTCATATTCTCGGACCAACACTGTTACGACAACATGGTAAACAATGTGTTTAGGCACCCAAGTTTGAAAATTCTGGCCTTGATCTTTTTGCATCTCAGTTTTTCTATTTGTAAAATGGGGATAATAGAATCAGAGAAGCCAGAGATGGAAAAGATCTATTAATTCATCTAGTCCATTTGCTTGCCAATGCAGGACTGCTCTCACTGTTACTAGTATTATCCACAATACTTAAAGAAAATACTTGGAAAATGTAAAGTGCTGTATACAAATGTTAAGCAGAGACCCAGAGTCTAACAGAGAGGAATAGTCCCCATACTCATTTAACCTCTGTCCCCTGGCAGCCTGATGCCCTCAAAAATCCACTTGACTTCTACAAGTTGCTGGTGCCCAATATCAGCTGCACATTCAACCTGCACAATAGCACTGATGATATCATTGCAAGCAGAAAAGTATGCTTTAAACTTTTGAAATCTCAAAACAAATGCAAACTTACCTGGTTGATCTTGTACAAGAGTTCCGAGTTCACAAGCTGCTCCAAACGTATAAGGTTTGCAGAAACACAGGCACTGAGTTCCTACTATGGCAGGTTCGCCACCATTTTGACATGGCCGACATTTGCAGGGATCGTTCTCACTCAGATACTCTTCAATGGCTAGTTTCAGGTAATGCCTTTTAACTGAGGCACAGGTCACTTCTTTTACCAGCTCGTACAACGGTGTTAGCTAAATGCAATAAACAGATACTTAAATTTAAAAACTACATATTTTAAGGGCTCACAGTTTAATAACACATTGGTCCTGTACGATACTTGGAGATGTATATGGTGTGGACAATTTTGCAAAGAAGGAAAACTCTTCATCTGTCATTAGTAGGAAAGATCAAGTAAGGACTTATCTACGCTCAAAACCAACTTTGTGAGACATTTGTTAAAGTCACTTGCAGCTCAGATGTATTCAACACAGTTCAGCCATGGCTGTGTGGATTGGGGCTAAATAATGCCATGCCGTGCCATGCTCAAAAACTAGGCACTAGCAAAGTCTCTATGTGAGCTTCCCAGTCCAAGAAGTTGTATATTTTAAACAACTGTAAGGTCAGTTTCATTCTATAATGATTAAGAAGATAAAAAATAATTCTTTGTGCTTCAATTCCACAAAATCTACACTTCCAGAGCTCACATTAAATCCCAAACTCATTGACAGAATTCATCCTTTTCATTTGACACTGTGCTCCAATATTTGGGCCCTGAGATCTAAGCAGATGGACCCCTGTGCTTATGCAAAGCCGTAGTGAAATTACTGGGGCTCTGCACAGGGGCAGTGTCTACTTGTACAAAATTCAATGCAGGATCAGAACCTTGATTTTGTAAAACTGCCAGTCATTACCGTACATTTCTCAGTCTGCTTTGCCTGTGCACATTTTTCTGATTTTAATTTTTTAAAAACAATCTGGATACAAAACTATTGCCATTTACAACTGGTGCTGATTAACCCCTATAGCTTAGTCATGTCCCCACTTCAGATAAACCCACCTCTCAGGGCTGTTTTAGGAAAATAGTACCAAGTCTTACCTTTTGTTTAATTACTCTGGGATAGTATTTCACTGATCGAGCCCAGAAGGAATATCTTTCACTATTTCCAGCAGGATTATTCAAATCTAGATAAGCAAGGCCAGCAACAGCCGCTGGATTTCCTCCCTCTACATAGGGATCACCTCTAATCTGATTCTGACTGGTTCCTACACATTCAGGAATGAGAAATACAGAACAGCAGATTGGTATGTTTTCATGTAGCAATAGAAATTCCACAATATAACGCAAATACTTGTGCGAGCAATTAAAGGGACATCAGTAGAGAATTTAAGTAATATAGCACATGTATTCTAGAATGGAAATGGCAGGCCAAATCTTGAAATGGTGTTTCCCAACCGTGGGAGGACCTGACTAGGGCAGAAGTACAGATAGGGAAAGCAGCATGGCTCTGGAATCATTCCAACTCCTTACAACAGAAATGCTGTTGTGAGTAAAGAAGGTGTGCATCTTTTAGAAACCCACCTTTATTCCCTGCTCCTGCAGTGGATCTTAATGCAGATGACCACTGGAGCAGCTCAGGAAGCAGCTTACCAGCCCAAGCTTTGTGTGTCTGCTCTTGTAACACACAGTTCAGCTCTGCAAGCGTGTGTCTATTGCCCCATAGAACCAACAATGGAGGTTCCTCACCCTGAGCTTCAGGTGGTCTCCTGGTGAGGAGAGGAGTTTTCACATAACAAGTGAAAAACAAAAATGAATACAAATAGAAAGCAGACAAGAGTGAACAGGAGGAGTATGATGAGGAACTGGAGAGGGGAGAAGGGACAGAAAAAAATAATTATTTTAGGCCTGGATCCACCAAGGGACTTAGCCATTGCAGTGCTGAAGACCGCAACACCTAACTTTTAGGCACCTAGAAAATCACAGGAACAACATTGCAATTCACAAAGCCTGAGTTAGGTGCCCTGAACAATGCATGAGGAGAGACAGGCACCTAAGAATGCAATCCACAATGCCAGCATGCTAAGCAGGGAGCCTCCTAAGCCAGCCAATGGGAGATGCTGACAAAAGGGATGTGTGCTAAGCCCTGCCCCTGTCACGGAGGTAGGCATCTAAGTCCAGGCTGCAGGGAGGCTCCTAGCTAGCAGTTCATGAATAGGAGTTCCTCTCCTGGAGTCAGGTGATTTAGATACCTAAGTCATTGCTTGTAAGAAACACTCCACACAAAATGGGAGGAGGTGGAAGTGGTGCTGATGGTGCCCAATGGGCTAGAAGTTATAAGGTTGGCACCCCCTCACCATTCCTCTTATTCCCCACCAGATTTTGAGTGGAACCCACTCTGGTGGGCAGCCAGGATCATGCCTACCAGATTGGATCCCATGGTGAGATAGGCACTTCTCTGCCTACCTTCCCCCACTTTGTAAATCACTCTGGGGCAACAGGTAGATTTCCAGATGCCTAGAGTAAGGCAGTAGTGCACCCAGAGGCACCTATGGAACTGGTAGAGTAGAAGTTTAGTGCCAAGTGAGATAAGCACCTGCAGGACTAGGTGGCAGCCAAACAGAAGGTTTGTTGATCACATTGGTGCATACAACTGGGACTTAGTCTTCTAAGTACCTTTGTGGATCTGGGTCATGCAACTGTGAATGAGTACGGCTTAAGGGATGTGGAAGAGAGGCTATCCACCAATCTACCACAAGATGGGCTCTAATCAAGTCAGGCTGGGAACAGCTGTCATAAAATCATAGATACGTAGGGCTGGAAGGGACCTTGAGAAAACATCTAGTCCAGCCCCCTGCGCTGAAACAAGACCATGTAAACCTAGGCCATCCCAAAGAGGTGTTTGTCCAACCTGCTCTTAAACACTTCCCGTGACAAGACTTCCACACCCTCCTTTGGAAACCTATTCCAGAGCTTAACTGCTCTTATAGTTAGAATTTTTGTCCTAATATCTAACCTAAATCCTCCTTGCTGGAGATAAAGCCAATTACTTCTTGTCCTAGCTTCAGTCCTCTTTATAACAGACCTTAACATATTTGAAGACTGTTATCAGGTGCCCCCCTCTCTCTGTCTTCTTTTCTCAAGACTAAATAAGCCCAGGGGTTTTTAACCTGTCCTCACAGGTCTGGTTTTCTAAACCTTTATCATTTTTGTTGCTCTCCTCTGGACTTTCTCCAATTTGTCCACATCTTTCCTGAAGTGTGGCACCCAAAACTGGACACAGTTCTCCAGATGAGGACTCATCATTGCCAAGTAGAGAGGGTAAATTACCCCCCATGTCTTACATAAAAAACTCCTGTTAATACACCCCAGAATATTAGCCTTTTTCACAACTGCATCACACTGTTGGCTCATTTTCAATTTGTGATCCACTAGAACCCCCAGATCCTTTTCACCGAACCAATTATTCCCCATTTTGCATTTTTGCATTTGATTTTTCCTTCCAAATGCAGTAGTTGGCACTGGGCTTTATTGAATTTCATCTTGTTGATTTTAGACCAATTCTCCAATTTGTCAAGATCATGTTGAATTCTCATCCTGTCCTTCAAAGTGCTTGTGAACCCTCTTAGCTTGGTTTTTATAAGCATACTTTCACAAGACATTAATGAAAATATTAACTGGACAGGACCCAGGACTACCCCTGCATGATCCCAGTAGATGGGTCTCCCACCTTTTATATGAACCATTGATATCTCCACTTTGAGTATGGGCTTTCAACCAGTTTTGCACCCACCTTGTAGTAAGGTAATCTAGACCATATGTGAACATCTTGTGGGACTGTGTCAAAAGCCTTATTAAAATCAAGGTATATCATATCTACTGCTTCTCCCCTATCCAATAGGCCAGTAAACCTGTCAAAGAAGGAAATTAGGTTGGGGGGGTATGATTTGTTCTTGACAAATCCATGTTGGCTATTACCCTATTATCCTGTCCTGAGAGATGCTGAGCACTTGCCATTCCTACTGGAACTCAGCAACTGCCAGCTTTGGCCTAGTGACCAAAGGGATGAGAGGGACTGGTCTGCATTTGTTTTTTCTGATCATTCCACCAACTTGCACAATATTTTGACAATTTTGATACCTTTTCCAAGTTCCTCAAATGTTAACCCTTTAATATCTGAAATCTCGATTATGTCACCAGACATGCATCATTTACAATGAAAACTCAGTACTCCTTATCTGAAACCTGTTTGTGCAAATATGTTCCCTGTAATTCCATTCAGATAGTCAGGGTTCTACTATATCCAAAAAGCCCTTCTGTTTTATTGATCTCCCACACGTAACCAGTTCTGACATATCCCACAATGCAAGAAATCTCTGTGCCATGGAATCATTTACCTGAAGAGGATTTTAACAGCTCATCCAGTTTTGAGCAAGTAGTCTTTTTCTTTTTTACGATAAGTAAGTTCCAACCTGATGATGTACATTTGTACATGTCTGTAATACTCAAACCTGGAAAGAAATAGATCCAGTTACCTTCACAGTAGGCTGAAAATTAATTTCTGCTTTTGGATTCATGTGTGAGGCTCCCATTGACTGAGGGCCCACGTTAGGTATAGAACAACTGCAACATTTTCTTGAAGGAGGGGACAACTACAAAGCAGATCCCATGCTAAGGGTTACCAGTAACCAGTAGCTATCCAAAGGCAACGCCTAAGGATACTGGCAGAAAGCTGAATGATGTATTTGCCTGATATTTTATTTCCTTTTTTCTTATTTATCCTTTTTCTCACCCCCACCTCTGCCCTTCCAGCAGTGGTTGTGTCTTTGAGAATCACCATATGTGCAGTTTTGCCCTTTGCTTTATTTTTATTTTGTTTTGCCTTCGCTAGAGACGGACTTTAATCACACCTTGTATCCAAACACCTCTGAACTTTGAGGCTGTTCAAAAGCCAAACCAGGACTGGGATCCAAATTTTTCAAATAGCCCTTTCGATTTATAATGTGTGGAACCAAATGTATAACAGGCTGAACCCCAAATCCAAATCTCTCTGAATGTTGAGTATTCAACACCCAGATCAGGATCTAAAGATAGTGGCTTCAGCCCACCTCTAGTTTATTATAGATAAGGAGAGTCTATGGCGACTGACTGGTGAGAAAGCAGTCTCTTTATTTTTGTTTTATTTGTTAGCTGAGAGGATCTACGGAGGAGTTTCTTCACTTGTTCATTCTTTTGGTTCATTATAACAAATGCTCCAGTACTCTACCTTCTGCTTTGATTTTTTCAGTATCCATATAAAAGAGAACTTTGTAATGTCCTCCCAGAGATCCAGAGTGCAGGAAGTGAGTACCAAAATGTTCAATTAATCTTCGGTATGCACTATATTCATAGACAGCAGGAAGGTTGGCAAGCTCTTTCCAGAATGGCTCCGTAAGAGTGAGAAATTCTGGGTTGTTATTAATGAATTGAGCAACTTCCACATCATTCTCAACAACCATGAAGTGATTACTCTAAGAGGATGAAAATAAATTAGTCATACAGCTATTTAAAAATGGAATGGATTCTGCCAATCAGCTCATCAGGATCCTGTACTTGCTAGTGGACAATAGTTTCTACAACTGTTCAGTATGTTACCTCTGCATTCTGATTCACTCCTGTCCTCAGTACTTATCATTTATGTATGGCTCTTGTGATAAGGTGGTCTGTTTCTTTAAGAGACTGGATTTTTGTTTTGTTTTGTTTTTCCCTTTAAAGTTCTCTTCTTCCTCCTGTAGTGGGGTTGCCTGTTTTGTGTGATAGGACCGTTTGAGTGAACGTGATATGAATAGTGTGGGAGGTAGACAAAATCACTATTTTTTTTTCTTTTTAATGACTGCAGCATTCTTTCTGCACTCTCTACCTCCCAAAAAAGCTTCAAAAGGACAAATAGGCAAATACATAGTCCTGTGTAAAAGTTAATGGTGGTTGCCAGGCATTAGGTGCCTGGAAGAGCCTGATTAACGAGCCCTGCTGGAGACAGAGGTACTGCAGTTTAGTAAAAGGGAAACTGAGACACCAGAAAATTCTCTTTTCTTAGAATCTTGACTGGTCTGGAGCACCCTTTTCTTTATAAGTACCCCACTCACTCTTGTCTTTGTGACAGCTTCTCAGACACATGCCCACAATAAATATGGTCTTCTCGGGTTTTCTTCCAGTTAAAAAATAAGCATTATTTTGAACTTATTTACTGTTAGTCTTAACATATAGATTCATAGATATTTAGGTCAGAAGGGACCATTATGATCATCTAGTCTGACCTCCTGCACAACGCAGGCCACAGAATTTCACCCACCACTCCTGCAAAAAACCTCACACCTATATCTGACCCGTGCCCCATGCTACAGAGGAAGGTGAAAAACCTCCAGGGCCTCTTCCAATCTGCCCTAGAGGAAAATTTCTTCCCGACCCCAAATATGGCGATCAGCTAAACCGTGAGCATATGGGCAAGATTCATCAGCCAGATACTACAGAAAATTCTTTCCTGGGTAACTCGGATCCCACCCCATCTAATATCCCATCACAGGCCATTGGGCCTATATACCATGAATATTTAATTACCAAAACCATGTTATCCCATCATACCATCTCCTCCATAAACTTATCGAGTTTAATCTTAAAGCCAGATAGATCTTTTGCCCCCACTGCTTCCCTTGGAAGGCTATTCCAAAACTTCACTCCTCTGATGGTTAGAAACCTTCGTCTAATTTCAAGTCTAAACTTCCTGGTGGCCAGTTTATATTCATTTGTTCTTGTGTCCGCATTGGTACTGAGCTTAAATAATTCCTCTCCCTCTCCAGTATTTATCCTTCTGATATATTTATAGAGAGCAATCATATCTCCCCTCAACCTTCTTTTAGTTAGGCTAAACAAGCCAAGCTCCTTGAGTCAAAATGAGACAAAATGGGGAAGAGATGGCCAGCCCTCTGTGGAGATAGAGGTGGTTAGGGACTATTTAGAAAAGCTGGATGTGCACAAGTCCATGGGGCCGGACGAGTTGCATCCGAGAGTGCTGAAGGAATTGGCGGCTGTGATTGCAGAGCCATTGGCCATTATCTTTGAAAACTCGAGGCGAACCGGGGAAGTCCCGGATGACTGGAAAAAGGCTAATGTAATCTTTAAAAAAGGGAAGAAGGAGGATCCTGGGAACTACAGGCCAGTCAGCCTCACCTCAGTCCCTGGAAAAATCATGGAGCAGGTCCTCAAAGAATCAATTCTGAAGCACTTGCATGAGAGGAAAGTGATCAGGAACAGCCAGCATGGATTCACCAAGGGAAGGTCATGCCTGACTAATCTAATCGCCTTTTATGATGAGATTACTGGTTCTGTGGATGAAGGCAAAGCAGTGGATGTATTGTTTCTTGACTTTAGCAAAGCTTTTGACACAGTCTCCCACAGTATTCTTGTCAGCAAGTTAAGGAAGTATGGCATGAATGAATGCACTATAAGGTGGGTAGAAAGCTGGCTAGATTGTCGGGCTCAACGGGTAGTGATCAATGGCTCCATGTCTAGTTGGCAGCCAGTATCAAGTGGAGTGCCCCAAGGGTCGGTCCTGGGACCAGTTTTGTTCAATATCTTCATAAATGATCTGGAGGATGGTGTGGATTGCACTCTCAGCAAATTTGCGGATGATACTAAACTGGGAGGAGTAGTAGATACGCTGGAGGGCAGGGATAGGATACAGAGGGACCTAGACAAATTGGAGGATTGGGCCAAAAGAAATCTGACGAGGTTCAATAAGGATAAGTGCAGGGTCCTGCACTTAGGACGGAAGAACCCAATGCACAGCTACAGACTAGGGACCGAATGGCTAGGCAGCAGTTCTGCGGAAAAGGACCTAGGGGTGACAGTGGACGAGAAGCTCGATATGAGTCAGCAGTGTGCCCTTGTTGCCAAGAAGGCCAATGGCATTTTGGGATGTATAAGTAGGGGCATAGCGAGCAGATCGAGGGACGTGATCGTTCCCCTCTATTTGACATTGGTGAGGCCTCATCTGGAGTACTGTGTCCAGTTTTGGGCCCCACACTACAAGAAGGATGTGGAGAAATTGGAGAGAGTCCAGCGAAGGGCAACAAAAATGATTAGGGGTCTGGAACACATGACTTATGAGGAGAGGCTGAGGGAGCTGGGATTGTTTAGCCTGCAGAAGAGAAGAATGAGGGGGGATTTGATAGCTGCTTTCAACTACCTGAAAGGGGGTTCCAAAGAGGATGGCTCTAGACTGTTCTCAATGGTAGCAGATGACAGAACAAGGAGTAATGGTCTCAAGTTGCAGTGGGGGAGGTTTAGATTGGATATGAGGAAAAACTTTTTCACTAAGAGGGTGGTGAAACTCTGGAATGCGTTACCTAGGGAGGTGGTAGAATCTCCTTCCTTAGAGGTTTTTAAGGTCAGGCTTGACAAAGCCCTGGCTGGGATGATTTAACTGGGAATTGGTCCTGCTTCGAGCAGGGGGTTGGACTAGATGACCTTCTGGGGTCCCTTCCAACCCTGATATTCTATGATTCTATGATTCTATGAGTCTCCTTTCATAGGACAAGTTTTCCATTCCTTGGCTCATCCTAGTAGCCCTTCTCTGTACCTGTTCCAGTTTGAATTCATCCTTCTTAAACATGGGCGACCAGAACTGCACACAGTATTCCAGGTGAGGTCTCACCAGTGCCTTGTATAACGGTACTAAAACCTCCTTATCCCTACTGGAAATACCTCTCCTGATGCATCCCAAGACCGCATTAGCTTTTTTCACGGCCACATCACATTGGCAGCTCATAGTCATCCTATGATCAACCAATACTCCAAGGTCCTTTTCCTCCTCCGTTACTTCTAATTGATGTGTCCCTAGCTTATAACTAAAATTCTTGTTATTAATCCCTAAATGCATGACCTTACACTTCTCACTATTAAATTTCATCCTATTACTATTACTCCAGTTTACAAGGTCATCCAGATCCTCCTGCAGGATATCCCTGTCCTTCTCTAAATTGACAATACCTCCCAGCTTTGTATCATCCACAAACTTTATTAGCACACTTCCACTTTTTGTGCCAAGGTCAGTAATAAAAAGATTAAATAAGATTGGTGCCAAAACCGATCCTTGAGGAACTCCACTGGTAACCTCCCTCCAGCCTGACAGTTCTCCTCTCAGTATGACCCGTTGTAGTCTCCCCTTTAACCAATTCCTTATCCACCTTTCAATTTTCCTATTGACCCCCATCTTATCCAATTTAACTGATAATTCCCCATGTGGCACGGTATCAAACGCCTTACTAAAATCTAGGTAAATTAGATCCACTACATTTCCTTTGTCTAAAAAATCTGTTACTTTCTCAAAGAAGGTTTCAGAGTAACAGACGTGTTAGTCTGTATTCGCAAAAAGAAAAGGAGTACTTGTGGCACCTTAGAGACTAACCAATTTATATGAGCATAAGCTTTCGTGAGCTACAGCTCACTTCATCGGATGCATACTGTGGAAAGCACAGAAGATCTTTTTATACACACAAACCATGAAAAAATGGGTGTTTACCACCACAAAAGGTTTTCTTTCCCCCCATACCTCCCCCTCCCCCACACCCCACACCAGTAGGAGAGTGGGGTGTGGAGGGAAAGAAAACCTTTTGTAGTGGTAAACACCCATTTTTTCATGGTTTTTGTGTATAAAAAGATCTTCTGTACTTTCCACAGTATGCATCCGATGAAGTGAGCTGTAGCTCACGAAAGCTTATGCTCAAATAAATTGGTTAGTCTCTAAGTGCCACAAGTACTCCTTTTCTTTTCTCAAAGAAGGAGATCAGGTTGGTTTGGCACGATCTACCTTTTGTAAAACCATGTTGTATTTTGTCCCATTTACAATTGACTTCAATGTCCTTAACTAGCTTCTCCTTCAAAATTTTTTCCAAGACCTTGCATACTACAGATGTCAAACTAACAGGCCTATAATTACCCGGATCACTTTTTTTCCCTTTCTTAAAAATAGGAACTATGTTAGCAATTCTCCAACCATACGGTACAACCCCTGAGTTTACAGATTCATTAAAAATTCTTGCTAATGGGCTTGCAATTTCATGTGCCAATTCCTTTAATATTCTTGGGTGAAGATTATCTGGGCCCCCTGATTTAGTCCCATTAAGCTGTTTGAGTTTCGCTTCTACCTCAAATATGGTAATGTCTACCTCCATATCCTCATTCCCATTTGTCATGCTACCATTATCCCTAAGATCCTCTTTAGTCTTATTAAAGACTGAGGCAAAGTATTTGTTTAGATATTGGGCCATGCCTAGATTATCCTTGACCTCCACTCCATACTCAGTGTTTAGCGGTCCCACTTCTTCTTTCTTTGTTTTCTTCTTACTTATATGACTATAGAACCTTTTACTGTTGGTTTTAATTCCCTTTGCAAGGTCCAACTCTACTTGACTTTTAGCCTGTCTCACTTTATCCCTACATGTTCTGACCTCAATAAGGTAGCTTTCCTTGCTGATCCCTCCCTTCTTCCATTCCCTGTATGCTTTCTGCTTTTTCTTAATCACCTCTCTGAGATGCTTGCTCATCCAGCTTGGTCTACAACTCCTGCCTATGAATTTTTTCCCCTTTCTTGGGATGCAGGTTTCCGATAGCTTCTGCAGCTTTGATTTAAAATAATCCCAGGCCTCCTCTACCTTTAGATCTATAAATTCTCCAATCCACTTCCCTAACTAATTTCCTTAATTTTTGAAAGTCAGCCCTTTTGAAATCAAAAACCCTAGTTGCAGATTTATTTTTGTTAATCCTTCCATTCAGTTTGAACTGAATTAGCTCATGATCACTTGATCCAAGACTATCCCCTACAACCATTTCTTCTATGAGGTCCTCACTACTTACCAAACCCAAATCTAAAATGGCATCCCCTCTAGTCGGTTCAGCAACTACTTGCTGAAGGAATCCATCAGCAATCGCATCTAGGAAAATCTGAGCCCTATTATTATTACGAGCACTAGTCCTCTAGTCTATATCTGGGAAGTTAAAGTCTCCCATGATCACACAGTTTCCATTAGTATTTACTTTATTAAAAACATTAAAAAGGGCTCTATCCATATCCAAATTAGATCCCGGCGGTCTATAGCACACCCCAAGCACTATCCCAGGGGAGGCTCTAGTAGTTTTCTTCCCCAGTGTAATTTTTGCCCAGACGGACTCAGTCATATCCATTTCATTGCTTCTTATTTCTTTACATTCTACCTCATCATTGATATACAATGCTATGTAATCAGTGTGTACATTTCAGTGTACTAACAACAAAAGGGTAGTTTCTGTCAACTTGGTGGTAATCATATTATGAGCTAAAAACATATTAGCCTTCAGCCTCTGAGTTTATTTAACCCAAGATACTAATATTACCTCATAAACGGAAAGCACTCAAATTATTGGATTACTACTTGTTTTTAGTTAACTCAAAATTATAGGCACAGTGGAGACAAAGGTACTTTATAAAGGAGTAGGTAAAGTTCTCAGTAGAGTTCAATTCTGAAATACAATTTTTCTTGTGGGTAGGCAAAACAAATTTTAAGCCCTCATTGTAGAATTTTTTTTAAAGTTGCCTCGAAACACTGAGGAATGTAATAAAAAAGGCAAAGAGAAAACAACATTTAAATGAACTGTTCAGAAGAAAATTATCAGCATGGAGAATATTATTCAGTTATTAGCCAGTGTCTTTCTTTCCTTATAGCAAAAGCAGTCAATAAATCAAATGAATAGATAATAAGCAATTACAATGGCAAAAAATAAACTAACATAACCCAGACCAGTGACCTCTTTGTACAGATCTTTGAGGGATTATGTTTGTTTTGTCTAAGTTGCACCAAAAGTACCAGGATAAAACAAAAAAATTGTCATGGAGATGTTCAAATTATAAAACAGCATTGAAGGAAGTAAGACTTTAATCATTCATGGGAAATTCTAAGTCAAAAAGTCAGTTTGTACATACCTTTTTGCTACCTTTCTCCTGTGTATTTTGTGAATAGTAATGGTCTCTGTTTGATTGTACATTGTGAACTGTGTGTTTCATATAAGACCAGCTACTGTTGTAAAACTCATAGCTAAAATCATTCTGAATTTTCACCTAGAAAAAAGGAAAATGCAGTCCTTTATGAATGGCTGTTAGAAGCACATGCACTTCCTGGCACAGAGAGACGAGGAAAATTTCTTTGGGTTGAATACATTCTAGATGGTGTATGAATACAGGATAAAGCAAACATCTTTATACAAACATAGCAGTAGTATGCAAAAAGAAAAGGAGTACTTGTGGCACCTTAGAGACTAACCAATTTATTTGAGCATAAGCTTTCATGAGCTACAGCCCACTTCATCGGATGCATATGTGTGTGCATCCGATGAAGTGAGCTGTAGCTCACGAAAGCTTATGCTCAAATAAATTGGTTAGTCTCTAAGGTGCCACTAGTACTCCTTTTCTTTTTGCGAATACAGACTAATACGGCTGTTACTCTGAAACATAGCAGTAGTATGGCAGTGGATTTCAGGACTGACCCTGTTCCTACTGATGTCAATGGGAGCAGGATCAAGCCCATTAAGGATATGACAGTGAACAAAGTATCCCTCCGAAAGGGATGTAATATGTCTCTGCAAATGTCCTAAGAAGCATATGTATGCTATACTTCTAAAGAATGAGCAGGTGCATTAGCTGCTCATGCTCAGAGAAAACCAAGTGAGGAGAGACCCCTGCACTCAGTAAAGATCTGACCCTGAGAGATGAAGACTACGTCTACCACACTTTGGCCCTCATCTTGCAAACATTTATGCACATGCTTGACTTTAAGGCATTATTTGGTTATAGTCTTCTCTCTGAAGCCCTCAATGAGTTGAACACATTCCATGGGCACGCAATGCTTCTATTGAAATAAAGGGTGCACAGGATCAAAACCTTGATCTAAGCAATAACATTCAGGGTTCTGTTCCTTTCTTCTAGTGATAAATCCTCCACTTAACATCATTAAAACTTCTAAACATATATACAATTTTCTGGGAAGAGATAAACTTAACTCTAAGTAGATGCATGAGCTAGATTCTCACCGGGTGTAACTTGGCATAACTCCATTGACTGACAGAGCCATGCTGACTTTCACTAGCTGAGGATCTGGCATGTGGTCTCCAACACTGCTTTTTTGCTGTTGGCAATCCTGTTCCTTAAATTCATGGGCTGCTCAGGAGACAGTTACCCAGCTCAGTTCAGTTCAGTGGTGTTGACTGCTCCTCTCTCTGGATTTAATCTTGTGAGAGGTGCTGATTATTGACTTCCCCAGGGCCAGATTTCCAATTAGGCACAGTAGGCATGTGCCTAGGGGTGCCAGCATTCTAGGGGCACCCTACCTCTCTAAAACTGTGTGCAACATGAAGGTCAGCTGTAGGCAGGGGAGCACGGAAGAAGTTGTGCCTAGGGGCGCATAAAGTGAAAATCCAGCCCTGGATTTCCCCCGGAGGCTGGCCAGGTGGAGGAGCCACCATCTAACTGAACCAGCGAACCAGACAGCTGGTGCTGGCTGAGTGCATGTTTGCCACAAGGAACTCTTTCCTGGAAGCTTGCCACCCTCATGAAACCTTTCATGTTTCGCATTATTCTCCCTGGTCTAAATATGACTCTAAAAACAAGGCTATGGTAAAGCAAACATACTTGGAATGTGTAGGCAAGAAGGCTTTCACTCAGTCTGTAGTATTCTCTCTGATCGCCACTAAACACCTTTCTGCACTGTCCACCAAAACTCTTAGTATGAATCACTCTTCCCTTAGTCTCACCAGAAATGGCATCAAAGCTGCAAGAGAGAAAATACAAAAGATAGCTTAAAGCAGCAGAGTCGCTGAGAAGAATGCATGGTTGACAGGATCTTAAAACTACAAAAAGCTGTTGTAATTGAATAGCATTAAATCTGCATATAACAATCAGAAATGGACTTAGGACCTGTGTAGTCAGCAAGTTAGTGCACAGCAAGCCAGGGAAGGAATCTACAGTGCACTAGCCGCCTGTGCAAACACTGCTCCCGTGCACTAAAAGTTCCATAGTGAGCACTGACTGGTTTCAGAGTAACAGCCGTGTTAGTCTGTATTCGCAAAAATACAGTACTCCTAAAAAAAAGTACTCCTTTTCTTGTAGTGAGCACTGATGCACTAATGTTTGAAATGGGAGTATGCCAAAGTATACAATGGAATTTTTAGTGTGCTGCAACAGGGTCCATATGGTGAGTTAGTGTGCAGCAAGATAATGCCCTGTTGATTTACACCCTGATTTGCCAGGTGCTAACTCACCATGTAGACAAGCCATTACATAAGAAAATAGGACACTATATTATGGACTCCTAGGTGGGCATATGAGTGCCGCACATACATACTAGAGTATGGAAAGTAAAATGCCATGCTTAATTGTGTCAGCAATGAGTACATATTTCACACCTGCTAACTCCAATACATTTGTATCTATGGCAACTGCTTATGTTTAGCTATATCCGCAAAATGCCCAATCCATTACCAAAACTCCTCTTTATTACATCTGACCTAAGATCATTCTCAAGGTAATAGGGCTACATTAAACAAGTTTAAGATAATCATTTTGTTATGCTAATACTTCTGTATGTGTATCTGAGGTCATTAAAGGCCAGATTCATAGTTATACTCTGGCTGCTTTAAGATGCCTCTGTGATGCAGGACAGCTATAAACCCAGTTAAAACAGGTTCCTAGCTATTTTGTAATAGTGGAGATAGATCGGGGTAGGCAACCTATGGCACGCGTGCCAAAGGCAGCACGCGAATTGATTGTCAGTGGCACTCACACTACCCGGGTCCTGGCCACTGGTCCGGTCAGCTCTGCATTTTAATTTAATTTTAAATGAAGCTTCTTAAACATTTTAAAAACCTTGTTTACTTTACATACAACAAAAGTTTAGTTATGTATTATAGACTTATAGAAAGAGACCTTCTAAAAACATTAAAATGTATTACTGACACGCAAAACCTTCAATTAGAGTGAATAAATGGAGACTCGGCACACCACTTCTGAAAGTTTGCCGACCCCTGAGCTAGATCATAACAGCCAGAACACAGCAGCCAGATCATAGCAGTGAATCTTGTCCAAAAATTATACCTATATTGCAATCTCAGGCCTGATTCTCTACCACCATGCACCTTGTTTAATCATCACACTTGTACAAAGTCATTGTAAAATGCTACCATTTTGATTTGGGTGCATTTTATATACGCAGTACACAGGTGTCAATGACTACTCAAAGTGTAAGTCAGGGAAGAACTAGGCTCTTTTAGTATAAAGTTTCAGCTCATAGGGACAAATTCTGAAATCATATCTCTGTTTGCAACTCTCTTTGAAGTCAATGGAAGTTATATGTGTGTATTTGAGGAGAAAATTTCACACCCATAATGAAAACATATGGCAGAGCTAGGAAGTCCTTCAATCATCTGTTTAATCTATCTACATTGGCAGACTAGAGTGAGAAAGAGGTTGTCATGTGCTATACACTGTACATGTGCATTGCTGCCTTCTGTTAGGTGGAATGCCTGATCATAAACAATTGTTAAAGATTGTGTTGCACTTTAATGAATGCTCTCTAGAGAGACTAGAAGCCCTAATTCTACTCTTGCTAAAGGAGACTTTTCTTTAATGCAGCTGTTTGTACAACACCTAGCACAATGGGGTCCTGGTCCATGACTGTGTCTCCTAGGCACTACGGTTAACACAAATAATAAAATAGTAAAAATAATAGTCTTGAGATCTGGAGCTGAAGGTCCCTCTGCTGCATGTGAGCAGGTTAACTGGAGGCCAAGATGTTTATCTCTATTTAGTCACAGATTTGTTGTGAAATGCTACAAAAATACAACGTAAACTAGCACAGATATTGATGTAACTCGTAAGATGAAATCTGCAGAGAAGCTTACCCAGCTCCTGTAAGTTCTGCATTAGGAGGCATTTTATCAATGTCACAAGCTGGTCTGCTCTCCTCACACTGATCCTCATCAGCACCGTCTTCCTCACAGTCGTGGTCTCCATTGCACACCAGAGATTTGCTAATGCATTGACCTAAAACCAAACCAAACAAACAAAAAATCTCAGGGAAAGGAGGAAACACGTTTGTTCACCTGGATACACAAAATATAAAATTCAAGCATGTTAATTAGCCGATTCTCATCACACATTCTCATTTTGCGTAGTTCTAATTAAAAACAAGCTTTAATAAAAATTACGTAAACTCAAGAAAAAACTTGGACTCGGGGGCCTGCCTCTGTGACCTATATATCCCTGGAAGATCAGGGTTCAAATTCTGGTTTTGACCACCCTACAATAGCGAACATTGTGTCTCTAAAAAGTGACACTTGAATTGAACTGAGGGCATTGCAGTGCATGTTTTAAACATATAGCGAGGGTTGCTGGAGCTTATACACTAGAATTCAGCCTTTAATTACATTGTCATATATTGGGCCTGATTCTTCTCTGGTTTAGACCAGTTTTATTCCATTGTAACTCCCCTGATGGCAGTTGAGTTACTCCTGATTTACACTGGTCTAAGGGAGGGGAGAATTTGGCACCTCATTTCCACACAACCCCTAACTCATTCAGTGTGCTGATCAGCCAGTGGGCAGTGGTTGTGACCTATGCAAATATAACACAGAAAATCCATCATTCAATTTATTCTGGTGTAACTAAGAGCAAAAGTGGGCCCTCGTGCGTAGGCTGAACAGTGTACAGCGGGCATATAGGAGTGCTGGTGTCATAATAATATGTGATCATGTAAAATAATATAGCGGGGCAGGGGAGACGTGTGGTGGGGGGGCCCGAAGGGTCACATGCCCCTCCCCAATCGCCTGGGGTGGGGCAAGGACCCAGGAGTCAGAGCTGGAGTGTGGAATGTGATGAGTACTGTGCTACTAACGCCTTCTGCCCTTGGTGCCTTGTTTATAAACAGAGGCAGGGTGATTAAGATAACAAAAGGCTCGTCATTAAATTAAATTAAGGAGCATTAGATGATCCTGAAACCATTCCCAGGCACTCCAGTTAAAAGACAGGAAACAAAGGGTAGGAATAAATGGCCCATTTTCAGAGAGAAGTAAATAGAGCTGTCCCCAGGGGTCTGTACTGGTCTGGGATCAGTGTTGTTCAACATATTCATAAATGATCAGCAAAAGGGAGTAAACAGTGAGGTAGCCAAAGTTTGCAGATGATACAAAATTACTCAAGATAGTTAAGTCAAAAACAGACTGCAAAGAGTTACAAAGGGATCTCACAAAATTGGTTGACTTGGCAATAGGGTTGCCAACTTTTTAATCACACAAAACCTGAACACTCTAGCCCCGCCCCTTCCCCGAGGCCCTGCCCCTCCCTTGGTGGTTCTCTCTCCCCCATCCTCACTCACTTTGACTGGGCTGGGGCAGGGGACTGGGGTGTGTGAGGGCTCTAACTGGGGATATGGGCTCTGAGGTGGGGCCAGAAATGAGGGGTTTGGGGTGAGGGAAGGGGCTCTGGGCTGGGGCAGGGGGTTGGAGTGTTTGGGGGTGAGGGCTCTGTCTGGGGGTGCAGGCTCTGGCATGGGACCGGGGATGAGGGGTTTGGCGTGCATAAGGGGGCTCCAGATTTGGGGGGGCTGAGGGCTGGGGCAGGGGGTTAGGGCTCAGGGTTGGGGTGCGGGCTTACCTCCGACGGCTCCCGGTCAGTGGCATAGTAGGGGGGCTAAGGCAGGCTTCCTGCATGTCCTGACTCCATGCTACACCACAGGAGCAGCCAGCAGGTCCAGGTCCTAGGCAGAGGCGTAGGGCAGGTGTCTCTGCATGCTGCTCTTGCTCACAGGCACTGCCTCTGCCACTCCCATTGGCCACAGTTCCTGGCCAGTGGGAGTGCGGAGCCGGTGCTCGGGGCAAGGATAGCACGCGGAGCCCTGTGGCTCCCCCGCGTAGGAATCGGACCTGCTGGCCACTTCCGGGGTGCAGAGAGGAGCCAGGACAGGTAGGGACTAGCCTGCCTTAGCTCCGCAGCACTTTTAATGGCCCGGTTGGTGGTGCTGAACAGAGCCACCAGGGTCCCTTTTCGACCGAGTGTTCTGGTCAAAAACCGGACACTTGGTCACCCTACTTGGCAAGAAAATGGCAGATGAAATTCAGTGTTAAATACAAAGTAATGCACATGGCAAAATATAATCCCAACTATACATACAAAATGATGGTGCCTAAATTAGCTGTTACTCATCAAGAAAGAGATCCTGGACTCATTTTCAGTACTCTGGAAGCACTATGTTTCTGGAGTACTGCAAATGTATAAGAATCCTTCCCACTGTGCCTGTATTATCCTGAACTCATTCTCCAGCTTCAGAAGACTTAAAAATTATCTCCAGCCATCAATGGGACAGACGCAACTGAATAATGCAGCTGTCCTTAACGTGCAGGTCACGTGTGGGGGGGCATGTGCCTTTAGCTGGTGCTCCCCTTTGTGTCCCTCCAACGTGTCAGTGGGGTAAGGCATATATGCACAGAGGGACCACAGCAAGGCTATATAGTGGGTTAATAAGACTGTGTCTGATCTTTGGCCTTTGAATTTCTTTCCAGTAAACACTGGACCTTTCATCCTTTGATTTTATTTAACTCATGATACTGTGATTGTCTGATAAACAGGAAGTACCTTTACATAATCATCTTCATAACTTTAAGTATTAGAAAGTTATGAAAAATAAAGTAAAATAAAGTACCTGAAAAGCACCTGAACCTGTCACCACAGCCCTCCTCTGTTGGGCATCCTCTCGTAGGAACACATTGTCGTGTTTCAAAGGCACTCCCAACACATGGGTTTCCCCCATACTGGCCGTAAACTGCTATTGTCCGTCTGCGAATCTGAATGCAAATCAATAGAAACCTTTAGAAAGTGTAAACCTAAAGCAGAAATATTAGACTGTTTTCATGACAGCACAACAAATCCTTTGCTGTAATTAATTGAAATGTTTATTTTCATTTCCTGAAAACAAACACACTGCTCCTCATGTTACTACAAAATAACAACATATAATACAAAATGGTTTAACAGAAAGGACTCTACTCTTTTTAGCCCTAGTAGACTAAAAAACCCAATTGCTCTGTTCTAAAATCTAGGTGCCAACTGCAACTAGTACAAGCCAGTTGAAAATACTGTACTCTTTTTTCATTTTATGAACATTTTGAATGATGTCACTCACTCTTGGACCTGACCCGCCAGAAGTAAAATAAAACAGCCATCAAGTAGTGCACAGGAACGTGACAAAAACTAAAGTTAGATAAACTGGGGATTTTTTGCATCTCAAAAGAAATTCAAGTTCATGTCAAGTCTTGAGAGAAAGTGCACACTGGCCCTTTTTTAATCTGAACCCATCCATCCACCTATCCCTAATTAATGACTTATCAAAGGAAGCAATAAGGAATCTAAAAATCAAAAATATCTCTCACCTGAGTGAAAGTGCCAACATAGAAAACTTTCAGTTTGTTTCTACTGATTCCTGTTAGGAATGGAATGGAGCAATTGGATCATCCAATAAAAACTGACAGACAATAGGAATCAATAGATATCAAAGCTGAAGAATTATAAGATTTTACTGGAATTTCCACGAGGACATTTTTTGTAACTATCACCAAAATAAAAACGACTGGGACAGTTATGCTTATGATGATTATCCTCCTTCCTAACATCAATGTCCTTTCCTTCTGCATGGTCAGCTCTTAGAATATTGCATCCTTGCAGACACAAACCATATGCTTTAGGCTTTTGATCCTCTTACAGATATAATGTTACCATAATTATTATAAAAATGCATGTTAAGGAAAGCAAAAGGAAAAAGGCATTAATAGCATTATACCTGAGTTTTAGTGCAGCCATCACATTCAGACCAAGGGCCATAAGGATTCCAGTGGCAACTGACTGGAGAGGAAGGACTGTCTCAATATGATTTTTTGCATTATTAAAAAAACAGAAAAAAGTTATAAGGAATTGCAATGTCTCCATTCATAAGTATTAGAGCAAAGTTTTCAGACACAGCTAAATGAATGTTGATTAAAAAATGGGGCCTGATTGTGCTCCTACTGAAACCAATGGGATTCACTCATCCTGCCACAGAAGAATAAAACTGACTCCCAATCCTTCTGTCTAACCACTAGACAGACATGAGAAACTATCCCACACGCTCAGTCCTGAATGCTCGCATAGGCCATATCAAAACTATACACTGGGATCCAGATTGTGTCATAACAGCACAGCCCTGTGTGTCCTGTGGGAAGTGCAGAGGCCAGATTGAAGTGGGAGCTCCCTGTGGAATTCTCCGGCTCAGCCAGAATTCCCAGGAAGTGCTCCCAGTGGAGCTTCCCAGCTCTTCCAGTGTGTTCAGAAGGGAGGGAGGCAGTGGCCTGCTTCCCATCACACTTTCCCCCCTGCCACTGGAGAGGTTGGTGGCACTGACAGTGCTGATGGGAAAGTGGCTCCACTCTCACAGGGGCACAAGCTGAGAGATTCCTTTAACCCTCTCCCCATGTTGTGGACCAGCCATGTCTATGTAAGCACATTTATATATACATATATTAAACAATTCATAGTCAGTCTTTAGCATACCCAATTCCAAATAAATACTCACCTGGAAAAAACTGGAAAGAAACCTGTAACTTCTACCAGAAGGAAAAACTCAAACACCTGAACAAGGAGGGAAAACATTCGTTAATTTTCTGTTTAGTCTGCTTTTTCTTTTGCATGCGTTTTGCCAACTTTGGGACCTGGTCAGCAGCCCTTACTCCACCCAAACTCCAATGCAAATAAATAATAATGGCACTACTAACAATGATGTGAAATCTGAACACTCAGCAGATTAGCCACCCAAACCACATTTTCTTGTTTGTCTACTTTATTGCAGTTTTATCCCATTACGTTTCTCGGCCATGCATCTTCCTTTTGAAATTAATATTTCATCTTATTCATTTCACTGGTAGAAGTTAGCTAAGTGATTGTCTTACCTTCATGTTAGGAGAAACGCTGAGATATCCAGCAACTACCAGGGAAGAAATGTACCTCCTCAGGGACTAGAGGGCAAGTCAGCAGCAGGAGGAGTCAGTCTGTCTGTCTGTCTGTCTCTTCTGGAGTCTGACTCTGCCTTGCTGTTTTGCTTTTCTTTTACAGAAAGACTGAGTAATACAGAGGAATGTTAATCTTAACCCATTTAATCATCTCCTGGGACACAAACAGCCTGTTCTTGTAGCTGCTCAATGTCTTAAAGACAGAATAATATACATATAAATCAAGGCTTGGCTATGCTAACTAACTAGGGCTGGCACAAAACTATGGGAAGGACGCCCTGAAAGAAAACTTAATTTCTCTCCCTTTTTTCTGTGATGCAATGTCTTTCACTTTTCAGAGACCACGAGCCAGCTCTGACCTCAGTTACACAAACTCAGAGTCACTTCATCCTCTTCAGTGGATGGAGTTACTCTGGTTTACACTTGTACGACTGAGATTAGATTCTGGCCACAAATCCTTAGTACACACATCTGCAGTTGTGATGTACAGTAGCAAGTCTAATCTCCACACATCAGTTTCTATCATGAAAAATCAGGACAGGGGCCAAGTATTCAAAGCCCGGATGCAAGTTTTGGTCTTAATCTTTCAATTGCCCCTGTAGCCACACAGAGCCTCATTGATTTCAATGGAGCTCCATGCAGGGGTTTGTCTGTGTGGAGGCTGTTGCAGGATTGGGGCCTTTGTCTATGGGATACTCTCACTTTCTCAGAATTTTACTCCTTCCCCTACATTCCTTCTCGCTTTCTCCCTAAATTCTTCTCTTCCACGATGCTCTATCCCTTCTTCAAGAATTGCCCCCCAATCCAGAAACACCATTAAGATGTTGCAGCCAGGGAAATTTCCATTAATTTGCGCCAAAAATAGGGAAAGTCCTTATGATAGGGTGAAGATATTCTTCCTCCCAGGAAATTCTTTGGATGATACACACCATTCTGTACAATCTGGTGTAATCCAAAGGTAAAAAAAAAAAACTCTTCAGAAGTATTATTCTGAAGCAGGAAGGTAATAAACACTCTATGCCGGAGTGAGAATCCTTGCTGTGATGTAGTAACTTCTGCATTGCACTAGGTGGAGGCTGTGTGCAGATTCATAGGTTCAGAGAGTTTGTCAGAAGGAACCTTAGATATCTACCCTGACATTCTGTATAACACAGACCATTAATTTTCACCCACTTACCCCTGCATGGAGCTCAACAACTTGTGTTCGACTAAAACATAACTTGTGTTTAGCTGAAGCATATCTTCTAAGAAGGCATCTAGTCTTGATGTAAAGATATCAAGAAGAGCTGGAGAATCCACTACTTCCCATGGTAGAATCCACTACTTCCCATGTTCCAATGGTTAATCACTGTCAGTGTTAAAAATGTGTGCCTTATTTCTAATTTGAATTTGTCTGGTTTCAGTGACCAGCCATTGGTTCTTGTTATGCCTTTCTCCTCAGATTCACAAGCCCTTTACTACCCAGTATCTTCTCCCTATGAAGGTTCTTATACACTATAATCAAATCACCTCTCAGCCTTCTTTACAATAAACTAAACAGACTGAACTCGGATTGACAAACTAAACAGATTGAGCTCTCTTATTATGAGGCATTTTCTCCAGCTCTTTTCTGCGGTCTCTATTTTTTCAGCACCATTTTTGAAATGAGGACACCAGAACTATACACAGTATTTCAGTATCAGCCTAACTAATGCCACATATGAAGGTAAAATCACCTCCCTACTTCTACTCATCTGTTTATGACAGGTTTCAGAGTAGCAGCAATGTTAGTCTGTATCTGCAAAAAGAAAAGGAGTACTTGTGGCACCTTAGAGACTAACAAATTTATTTGAGTATAAGCTTTATTCATCTCAGGAGTTCATTAGCCCTTTTTGCCACATCATTGCACAGAACTGAATGTCAGCTATGACCCCTAAATCCTTTTCACTGTCACTGCTTTCCAGGATACAGTCCCCCATTCTGTCAGTATGGCCTGCATTCCTTTTGCCTAGATGTGGATTCCTAGATTAATTATTCCTTGCTCCTAGATCTGGGGTCATGTTTCTCTGTTTAACTCAGGGATGATGATGACCAGTTTGCTAAAAGAAAGCCATTCCAGAGTCAATTTAGCTGTACCATGAGCCTGCTAGAGACTCTTCAGGCTCTGTAATGGTGAACCCTTTTGATAACATACTCTATACTGTTTGAAGATATCTTGTACTTGTTTTTTTATTATTTTATTTGTCTTAGCCCATATCCAGGACCTGGGGTCCTTATTCAATCTGTACTCATTGCTTACATAAGCAACGCCCTCCCCCCACCCCATCTCCTTCCTCCCCACACCATCTCACAGTGAAGTCAGTGTTCTCTGTAGTCTAGACACTTTCTTTCCTTGAAACTAATTGATAGGATGGAAGAATATTGCAAAGTCATAGTTTGTCCCACCAACATTGTGATGTTGCGTTCCATATGCTTATGAAAATATGCTTGGAATGTGAATATAATGTAACTAGAATATGTTTTATGCAAAAGGTTTCTTGTGAGGTATCATTACATAGCTTATAATTTACTGAGTCTGTTCATTCTATTTGTAGGTATGTATTATGCTTGTATTTAAAATTAGAAATATGAAGTTAACTCTGAAGTTCTATTGTAACTATGCAAAGTGTGGGCCATTAATGGTGGTTTAGAATTTTGATGGCACCCATTGACTAGGACAATTGGCTGTAGATGGTTTATTTACCTGCAAGCCTTCTTCTATGATGAGATTACTGGTTCTGTGGATGAAGGGAAAGCAGTGGATGTATTGTTTCTTGACTTTAGCAAAGCTTTTGACACGGTCTCCCACAGTATTCTTGTCAGCAAGTTAAAGAAGTATGGGCTAGATGAATGCACTATAAGGTGGGTAGAAAGTTGGCTAGATTGTCGGGCTCAACGGGTAGTGATCAATGGCTCCATGTCTAGTTGGCAGCCGGTGTCAAGTGGAGTGCCCCAGGGGTCGGTCCTGGGGCCGGTTTTGTTCAATATCTTCATAAATGATCTGGAGGATGGTGTGGATTGCACTCTCAGCAAATCTGCGGATGATACTAAACTGGGAGGAGTGGTAGATACACTGGAGGGCAGGGATAGGATACAGAGGGACCTAGACAAATTGGAGGATTGGGCCAAAAGAAATCTGATGAGGTTCAATAAAGATAAGTGCAGAGTCCTGCACTTAGGACGGAAGGACCCAATGCACAGCTACAGACTAGGGACCGAATGGCTAGGCAGCAGTTCTGCGGAAAAGGACCTAGGGGTGACAGTGGACGAGAAGCTCGATATGAGTCAGCAGTGTGCCCTTGTTGCCAAGAAGGCCAATGGCATTTTGGGATGTATAAGTAGGGGCATAGCGAGCAGATCGAGGGACATGATCATCCCCCTCTATTTGACATTGGTGAGGCCTCATCTGGAGTACTGTGTCCAGTTTTGGGCCCCACACTTCAAGAAGGATGTGGATAAATTGGAGAGAGTCCAGCGAAGGGCAACAAAAATGATTAGGGGTCTGGAATACATGACTTATGAGGAGAGGCTGAGGGAACTGGGATTGTTTAGTCTGCAGAAGAGAAGAATGAGGGGGGATTTGATAGCTGCTTTCAGCTACCTGAGAGGTGGTTCCAGAGAGGATGGTTCTAGACTATTCTCAGTGGTGGAAGAGGACAGGACAAGGAGTAATGGTCTCAAGTTGCAGTGCGGGAGGTTTAGGTTGGATATTAGGAAAAACTTTTTCACTAGGAGGGTGGTGAAACACTGGAATGTGTTACCTAGGGAGGTGGTAGAATCTCCTTCCTTAGAGGTTTTTAAGGTCAGGCTTGACAAAGCCCTGGCTGGGATGATTTAATTGAGGATTGGTCCTGCTTTGAGCAGGAGGTTGGACTAGATGACCTCCTGAGGTCCCTTCCAACCCTGATATTCTATGATTCTATGATTCTTGTGAATATGGTGGCCAGCCTGTGGGTAATGAAGAATGAGGTTTTACAGGACATGTGACCATGTCACCTGGTACTGGAATCCATCTTAAACTTGGGGCTCTTCCATTTACCAGGAGGGGTGGGGATCCAGAGAGACAAAAGATTCCCACCTTCTGCCAAAGCTATATAAGGGGGTGGAAAACGAACAAAGGAGGTTTCAGTCATGAGAAATCCCCTAGTTACCACCTGAGCTGGAGCTAACAAGAACTGTACCAGGGGAAAGGATTGGACCCAGACTAGGAAGGAGTCCAGTCTGTGAAAGAAGCTTATTGGAACATCTCTGAGGGTGAGATTTTATCTGTAATCAGTTTCTTAATGTATTAGGCTTAAACTTGCGTGTTTTGTTTTATTTTGCTTGGTAACTTACTTTGTTCTGTCTGTTATTACTTGGAGCCAACTAAATCCTACTTTTTATCCTTAATAAAATCACTTTTGCTTATTAATTAACCCAGAGTAAGTAATTAATACCTGGGAGAGCAAACAGCTGTGCATCTCTCTCTCTCTCAGTGTTATAGAGGGCGGACAATTTATAAGTTTACCCTGTATAAGCTTTATACAGAGTGAAACGGATTTATTTGGGGTTTTGATCCCTTTGGGAGCTGGGTGTCCAGGTGCTAGAGACAGGAGCACTTGCTAAGCCATTTTCAGTTAAGTCTGCAGCTTTGGGGGTGTGAGTCAGACCCTGGGTCTGTGTTGCAGCAGATTAGCGTATCTGGTGCAACAAGGCAGAGTTCTGAAGGCCCAAACTGTCCGAGAAAACGGGCTCAGAGGTAGTCTCAGCACATCAGGTGACAGTAACAAGGGGGTTTCTGTGGTCAAATCCATCACAAACATATCCTTTTTTTCTGTCACTAAGGCCATGTCTACAATACAGAGTTAAGTTGACTTAAGTTACATCAACAATCATAAACCACTGTAATTACATTGCTTGTGCATGTTCATGCAATGCTCCTTATGTTGGCCGAGCACATCCGCAGTTGGTGCTCTAGCACAAACAGAGAGAGCAGTGCACTGTGGGAAGCTATCTCACTGTTAAAATCACCATCTTCCCCTGCTAGGAGTTCTGGAAATGGATTGCAGTGCATCATGCAGTGCATCAGAAAAAGAAATAGATAAATTCATGGAGGATAGGTCCATCGATGACTATTAGCCAGGATGGGCAGAGATGGTGTCCTTAGCCTCTGTTTGCCAGAAGCTGGGAATGGGTGACAGGGGATGGGTCACTTGTTCTGTTCATTCCCTCAGAAGCACCTGGCATTGGCCACTGTCAGAAGACAGGATACTGGGCTAGATGGACCTTTGGTCTGACCCTGTATGGCCGTTCTTATGTTCTTATGGGAGCGGGATCACTGCCGCATAAAGGAGTTTTCTCCATCCCATGCTTCTAAGGGCTTCTGACTGCATTGCGTGCTGTTTTTCATCTGCCCCTGTAAACTTTGTGCCCACCATCTCTGCCTGAAAGCACAGATCCTGCACTGCTCACCAGTCTTGTGATGAGCGTTATGAACACCACGTGACTGATCCTGCAGTATTTCATGAGCTACGAATCTGAACAGGAATCTGTGCTGCCTGCCCTGCTGCATGCCATGGAAAGAAACAATTCAGGATTGATGTTGGCATTCACAGAGCAGCTGCACACGGTGGACTGTCACTACTGGGCTCAGGAAATAAGCACCAAGTGGTGGGATCGGATTGTGATGCAGGTATGGGACAATGAGCAACAGCTGCAGAACTCTGCGGAGCTCGCTCCTGCCCTGCCATGCAAGGATACCAAAATGAGAGCTGCCCTAATCGCAGAAAAGTGTGTGGTGATCGCTGTGTGGAAGCTGACAATTCCAGACTGCTACCAGTCAGTCATGAATCAGTTTGGAGTTGGGAAGTCCACTGTGGAGGTTGCGGTGATGCAATTGTGCAGGGCCATTAACCTCCTCCCACTACAAAGGATTGTGGCTCTGGGTAATGTGCAGGAAATATTGGATGGCTTTGCGGCAATGAGATTCCCTAACTGCGGGGGGGCGATAGCTGGCATGTATATCCTAATTTTGGCTCCAGATCATCTTGTGACAGAGTACATCAACAGAAAGGGCCACTTCTGTATGGTATTGCAGGCCCCCATGGCTCATCTGGGTCGTTTCACTGACATCAACGCAGGGTGGTCGGGGAAGGTGGATGACACACGCCATCTTCAGGAACACTGGACAGTACAAAATGCTGCATGCAGGGACTTTCTTTCCAGACCGGAAGATTCCAATAGGGGATGTGGAAATGCCCATAGTGATCCTGGGAGACCCAGCCTACCCCTTACTCCCATGGTTCATGAAGCCTTACACCAGAAACCTTGACAGCAGCACAGAGGCTCAGCTGGTGCAGAATGACCGTAGAATTAGCGTTTGGCAGATTAAAGGGTCACTGGTGCTGCCTATTTGGCGTTTAGACCTCAATGAGGAAAATATTCCCATGGTCATAGCAGCCTGCTGTGCGCTGCATAATATTTGTGAAGCCAAGGGAGAAAAGTTTCCCCAGAGGTGGAGCACTGAAGTGGATTGCCTGGCAGCTGATTTTGAGCAGCCAGACACTAGGGCTATTAGAGGTGCTCAGTGGGGGTGGGGAGGAGGTATACAAATCAAGGAGGTTTTGAAGGAGCATTTTGACAATGAGCTCTGGTAATGTATCTTTCTGTAATGAATTGAGCCAAGCATTGTTTACTTGCCACATTGAATGACCCCTGTAATGATTCCTGCCTGAGTGTTAATTGGAGTCTGAAAATGTGCCAGTTGACACCGTGTATGAATTTCTGTTGCAACCACCCTGTGTAGGTCACAAACAAAGAATCACTGTCTTTGTAAGACTAAATTTTTATTAAACAGCAATACACAGATTAACATTTCTTACAAGGGACATGACAGTGAGCAGCACCCTCTGATGTGAGGATCTCACAGTTGAGTGTAAGTCCAGCTGTCATTATGGGATATATCCCTAAGGGTGGAGTACAAGAGGTACTGCAATGGGCCAGGAACATAAGAGGAATGTGTGTGGGAGTTTGGGGAGAGCAAAGAAGGCAGTTCTGTATGGGATGCAGGGGGAGTTGAGCATGCATGTGTTCCACCTTCAGTGCAATCAGGGACCTTAGCATCTCTGTTTGGTCTTCCATGAGCTTTATTATCTATTCCTGACCCTGTATTATCCACTTCTGGCTCTGTCTCCTCTCCTAGCTATCCATTTCTAATTTTTCATTTATTGTCTCTCGCCATGCTTTGTGCTCACTCTAGGCCTGATCTGATGATTGCAGCACCTTGCAAAACTCCTCCTCATTTGCTTCCTTATCTGACAGAGGTGCTACACCAGTGTGTAGGAGCTGGCCCTCAAGAAACAATAAACGGAGTCAGTATTGTGTGTCTTGGATCACTCACAGTCTTGGATCAGAAAAGTTACACACACTTCTTTCTCACTTTCCTTTGCAAGCATGCAGCATGGCCAGAGCACCAAACATGGTGAATTTGGCCGTGGGGGGATGGTGGTGCAAGACAGAACAAAGGGTCTAGGTGGGTTCAGAAGGGGATCAGTTCAAGCACATAGGGACACTATTCTGAATACTGGAACCATTTTCCAGAAGTGGGGCGACTGAAGCTGAAATCACACTATTGAGGGTAACCAAAGATGCAAGGGTGCATCTTCAAACCAGGTCCGTATGCTGCTCGCCTGTGTGCTGCTTTGGTTCCTGCAGAATTGCCGTTGGCATGGAAAAGTTTCCTACAATGGAGGAAGAAACAAAGCGGCTCTGCCAAGGAACCTTTGGCAGAGGATTGCAGAGTATCTGCAGAAAAGTTTCCTAGAGATCTCTATGGAAGATTTTTGGGAGATCTCAGTGAGCATTAACAAACTTTTCTGCATGGGCCCCCGCTGCATAGGGGAATGTGAAGCAGATGCAGACAATACCTTGTGTTGTTCATTTCAATTCCTTCTCTCACGTGCATCATGTAACAAAATAAAGAACACCTCTACCTCATGCCACCGGGCACTATCAAAGCAAAATGAGCTCTTCTCTGCTGCTTCAGGAACACCACAGCCAGACTGCTGGGACTGGGTAGACCCCTCTGGAGTCAAAAAGAGGTCCTGACACCAGACGAGCCTGTCGCCTCTCCTCCTCCAACTCAACCTCCTCATCCACCACTTCATCCTTGCAGCTGACTCTGTTTGCCGCTGCCTCCAGTCCCCACAAAGTATCCACAGGGGTCTTGGCAGTGCAGGTGGGGTTGCCACTGAGGATGAGATACAGCTCCTTGTAGACGCCGCATGTTTAAGGAACTGCACCAGAGTAACATTTGGCCTCATTTGCTTTCTGGTACGCCTGCCTCAGCTCCTTGATCTTAGCACGACACTGCTGTGTGTCCCTTTTGTGCCCCTTCTCATCCATGCCACGAGCAATCTGCTCTTAGGTGTCAGAGTTCCTGTGGCTGGATCGGAGCTGCAACTGCACAGCCTCCTTTCCCCCCTGTCCCAACAGGTCCAGCAACTCCAGTGTACTCCAGGCCAGAGCACATTTGCTGTGGAAAGCCATCATGGTCAGCTGGGAAGATGTGATGTGAGCTGTCCATGCGCAGCAAACAGGAAGTGGGATTTCAAAAATTCCCAAGGCTTTAAAGGGGGAGGAGTGCATGCCTGTGTACCTGGCTACAGGGCAGTAGAGTAGAAACTGCTTACCAGAGCAGTCATGATGGGCATTGTGGGACACCTCTTGGAGGCCACTTAGGGTGACATAAGCAGGCGCAGTATCTGCACCGACACTGCGTCACTCTACATTTGTTGCAAAAAGCTCTATGTTGCTCATTGAGGTGTTTTTATTATGTCGGTGTAGCAAGAGAGTTTAAATCGGGGGGAGGAGCATTGTTGTGTGGACGCCTCCATTGTTTTGTTGACGAAACCTGACTTTTGTCGACAAAACTATGTAGTTTAGATGAGGCCTAAGGCTACTTTCTGCTGGAAAATAATAACATGATGGGGTTGGCCTTGATCCCAGTAAAATCAATGAGAATTATTTTGCAAACACCTACACAGGCCAAATAGTATTTAATTTATCTGACTCTTCACAAGAGGTGAGATTCATCCCTGTGTTGAAGCGAAGTGGAACTTAAGTGATGGAGATGGCTGATTTTTACCTGATTCATTTTTGTCCAGGTTCATTATCCATTATATTCCCAAACAAAATCTGGGGAACTAGTTTTTGTTCTAGCAACTATTTTGCAGTAGTTTTTCATTACAGCAACTAAGGGTCATTGCTGATTATTTTTATTATACATTGAGAAGTGCACCCTATGTTGCACCCTTTTCTATTACTGTAGTGTTGTGTGAAAACATCTGGAAAAAGAAGCAAAAGGCCAACCATAAGGCAGAAATTGTCTTGTCCAAAATGGGAATTCCACCACAAGAATTATTAGTGTAATGCTTCATTCACTGGACTACTGATATTCCGCCAAGTCTGGAAATGGCATGAAATGCTACTGCCTGTATTTTAATTCAAACTAAGGTCAGCCAGTACATAATTACATCCGTGATATTTCCCTGTAGTCTTTTGATACTTTTTTACAGGACTGATATGAAGGTTTCTCTATAGTTTACAAGGCTTTAAATGGCCTTGCATCTTCATTTTTGTCTGAGTTCATTATCCGTTATGTTCCCAAGTATAATCTGTGCTCTGTGATTGCTGCGGATGCCAAGGAGCAAATCACAGTTGGGTGGAGAAAGAACATGTTGGCATTATGGTTTTTAATTGTGACATTCACTCTTTCTCTGAATGTTTCTGGATTTGAATGGGTGTGTTAATGTCACCTGGCTTTTTCTAATTAGCTGCAATTATCTGCTTTGCTTTCAAGCTATTTATTACATTTCAGGGATTAATGTAAAGTACCTTCGGATGCATCTCCGTAAAATGTGTCAAATGACATTAATGTTGTACTAACTACAACTCAAATGATTTTCTCCCAAGGGACCTTTCAGAATGTTTCCTTATATACTATAATATGTGTGCTGGAGTATCTAGGTAAAACAAAGAAAAGTGAAATGCTGAGAGAATTTCCTAGCTTGCATGAATTCATGTTAGATTAAACTCGAAGGCACATTTTCATCATTCAATGCCTACACTGAATTTTGAGGGATTAAGTGTGACTTGAGTGGTGCAGCCTTGTGTTGGTCTGGTGCTCAGGGCAGAAATTCATACAATATTGCTGCATGTGCCAGCAGCTTTTTATGTTATTGATTAATTATTTAGAGCTAAATCATGACACCTAGTCCTGTGTAAGGAGTGGCATGTAGCTGGCACAAGCAGTTAAATGGTCTATGGTAGGGCTTTATGTAGGGGAAGATATATATACTTCATATGGCAGGGAATAGGACTCCATTGGTCCCAAATAGGTAGCAAAGAAGGGACTAATAGGAGTAGGTGGAGGAGGGGCCATTGCCTCTGTGCTTTATATGGATCCAGTGACATAAAATCACACATAGTACACAGATGGGCTAACATACACTAACATTAAAGTTGTTTTGGGGTAGGGTATCTGTCCCTCATAAGCCCTAAAGACAAAGAGGGTAAAGTTTTTCAACATGTCTAAGTGATTTAGGAGCCAAAGTGCCATTGATTATTTTTTTAGTGGGACTTAGGTTTCTAAGTCACTTAGGTGCTTTTCAATATAGTATCCACAGTCTAACTACTCGGGCTTTGTACAGAGTTGAATGCCAACTATGAGGCTTTGATACTTCCAGTTCTTCTGGTATACCTGCATTATTATTATTGGAAATATTGTTATTAATTGATCAGAAAACAAAACTCTTCATGTGAGAATTTTTGAATGAAAAATCTTTGCTTAAAATGTTTCAGACAAAATCTTTTGATTTTCCTTCAGGAAGTTTCAAAACAATTTGGAACAAAAATGTAATAAATGCCTCTCTATAAAGAAAACAAAAAGTCCTTTATTTTGAAGGAGAGCTAGAAAAAAAGCTAACAGGCAAAACTTGACATAAACAGAAAGGCTTTCAGAGTTATGTTTTTCAAAGTACAATGACATTCTTAGGGCCATCTGAAATTCATCAAGATTTTGTCAGGTTGCACAAGAGGTTTGTAATTAGTTCTGTGTGCAGCTTCAATGCTTCTCATAATGTGCTTTCTTCTCATAGAGACACTGTCAGCTCTAACTGGATCCAAAATTTAAGTTTTGTGAAAATAAGCTTTTGCAAAATTTAAGACAGTGAGCTAGATTCTTTGCTGTGGTCAATAACACAGTCCAATGTGGGGGTGTGTATAGTAGTGTTTAATGTACGCAAAGCTGACATATAGCTCACTTTTGCACTCCCTGATTCTGGGCTGGCTATATGTTGGTTCAGACCTCCCAACATTAAATAAAGCAGCCTGGAGACTGAGCTACGTCAAACCAGATACCAACAACCTCAAAAGGCCAATTTGGCAGGTGGGTTCAGCTGTGTTTAAAGGAACCTTGGCCTTGCCTCTTGGCAATGGCCACACCAAAGCTATGCTGGATCCATGTCAATGGAAGACCCCCCAGTACTGGTGTAATTTTCCCATTGCTGGTTACACTGCCTTTAGAGCCCATTTGCACCAGAAGTTTTAACTCAAGGCAGCTGTACTGTAGCAAAGACTCTGGGCCACTATGCTCCTATGATATTTTAAAATAATGAAATAATACAAATATTTCTGTTTGTATACCTGCATTAATGGTGATTTATTTGTACTTTTTTATTTGCAAATAATAAACATTCATGCAGTATTTACACCCCAAACAATGCAGCTAAAAAATGTATAGAACCTGACAGGGAACTTGACTAGAAACTGTCTATAAATAAAACTGAAAGTGACTTGTTCATTGTACAGCTATGTTGAGACTTCAAGCTAGCAAATGGCTTGGAGAAGTTTTGGATGATAATGAAAGAAGAAAATACACAACAATTCCAAGAACAGAAAGCTCAAATCTAGGCACTAATGTAATAATAAATCTAGAGGCCCCAAATGAGACTGGGGTCCCATTGTGCCTGACACTGTACAGGCACATAGTAAGAGACAGATATACTCCTCAGCATATTTACTAAGGACTGTATTGTGCCTTTAAGGCACAGTTGGCACTGGAGGAATCACTAAAGCAAGAGTGCCAAGAAGCCCTGGGCCTGAAAAAGACATACTGGTTGTTACCCTGCTACAATAGAAGTCAATGACAAAACTCCCTGTAAACTGATGGAATGACTCAGCAGAAAAAAGTCAGTCAGCAACCCTTCATCAAGGGTTAGCATTTATAATATGATAGTAAAATAAGTTAACAGAGTGAATAGAAAATTCCCATTTAGGATTCATCCCAGTCCTGTGATCTTTTTATTGTGTAGACCAACCTTCCCAAAAGTATTTTTTCCCTCTCCCAAGCATACACTCTTAGGGTATGCCAACACTTAACGTGTTAAACCATACCTAAAAAATTAACACCATTGTAAATTCTAATGTAGACACTGTCATGCTGTCTGGAGTGGCTCATAACGGTGAGTGCCTATCTCAGGGCAGACTGTCAGAGAAAAGTTTGTTCTAGGACACAAACTTTTGTTGCTACTTGGGTTAAACACAACTAATGACAAACATTTGTGCCCCGTTTAGGCTAAAATTTGCAATAATTGGTTAATATGTTAAAATATGAGTAAAAATTCCAGTGTAGACATAGGCTTATAGACCTTCTCCTCTCATCTGCGCAAGGGGAAGGGGAAGCTGAGCTGAAGTTAAAATGGCCCTTTTTCTCAGGACTCCGAGGGCCAGATTTTCAAAGGTATTTAGGCACCTAAAGATGTAGACAGGTGCCTAGCGAAATGGGAGTTAGGTGCCTCGTCGCTTTTGAAAATCCCACTAGGTGCTTATCTGCATCTTTAGATGCCCAAATAGCTTTGAAAATCTGGTCCCCAGTGACTTCACTGGAAGCAGGATTCATGTTCAATACCACAGTTCCAAAGAGCTCAGCGGCTGTGCCACCCTTGAAGAGGGTGCAGCAAAAGCAAGCCTTTGTGCCCAGCTTGCTCCACAGCCACTCTGGAGAGGTTAGCACTGCTACACATACTAGACTTGCACTTAGTAAAGCACGTGGTCCACCTTGGCCCTTATGCAGGTATGGGATAGTTCAGGAAGCTCCATGTACTTTCTGTGTTCCCTTTGCACATGCTTGCAGGGCTCGGCACAATCTAGTCCTAACAGTTCTTATTAAGAGAAAGAAAATGAGAAACTGCAGGCACTGCAGATGTTATGTTGTAGTGGAATTCCCAGATGCAACATGTGTGCTTTGTTTCCAGTAAATGGAAAATTGCCTGGAGCCAGACAAATACGTTCCAGAATAAACAGAGGAAAAGATTTGTAATTATAGACTAGCACTGATCTACTTTATTGGTCCTTAAACACTTAGGCCCAGATCCTCAGCTGATGTAAATTGCAGTAAACTTATTGACTTCAATGGAACTCTGCCAATTTACGCCAGCTGAGGAATTGGCTTTCACTGTTTACAAAGTTAGAATTGACAATCAGCTACTTCATTTTTGTCTCAACAGATTTTTTGATAATTTGTGCATATATCAGAGCATTCAAATAAATACACAAAAGAAAGCCAAACAATTCTGTAACACTGAGCAGAAGAGCTTGTGCAAATGGCAGGTTTTCCTACTTTAAAATGAGTTAACATATTTAAAGTAGGGCAGCAAATTTCTAAAACAACTTTACTCTTTCCAGACAGGCTACAACGTGATGATCTATTTAAAAAATGATCATTTGGATCAGTTGTACATCAAGCTCAATGTTTGTAAAGTGCTTTGGGAGGAAAGGTAAATTATTATAAGTACATATAAGTAAACAAAAATTATTTTAGGATTATTTTTATTATTTTCCATATCAAGCCTAAGTGACACAGTTTGCTGTATTTCAACTTCTTTGACTTTCTAATTAATAATATTCACTGTGACAAAGATCTTTTTCTTTGCTTTTGCACAATATTGTAAGCATGTGTTATATTTTTCAGAACTCAGGACCTAAATTACTCCTTGGAATATGTGAGGAAGTGGGCCTTAAGGATCTGTGTGTGGCAAACATGCATTTGTGAACTCAAAACAGATTCCCAACACTTAGCTCATGTATGTTTTATACAGTTTGCATTGGCTCATATTCTTAGGTGCAGAGTTTTGAAAATGTGGTCCTTAACCGCCATATTTGGCACTAACTGGCACCAATGTTAGCAGCCTCAGCAAAGAGGCCAAAGACTGACTGGGTCATGGAAACTGAATTACCCTCTTACCTTTGGGAATGAATGCTTCTATCAAGCATTCATGCCTATTGCACAAGATGTACAGCAGCTTCCTGGGAAAAGGGGATCAAGACATCATGCTCTTAGGTCAGACTGTTTAAGGCAAGGTTGGTGTCTAGTAAAATTATCAGCCTCCATAATTTAAATAAAGGTGAGACACTTGACAATAAATGTATAACTGGTTGGATGACAAAATGAAGGTGCTGTGCTGGCATAGTTGCATCTGGCAGGGTATGCAATTCTGCATGAAGCATGAAAGAATTAATAGTGTGATGTAACCATCTTGTTTAAATCTGGCCTTAAATTTAGGTCTCCCAAACTGCATATAAATGAGTGTCCTGGGAATGGGGTTAAGATGGGACCAAGATTAGTTTATTCCTAATTGTCCTAGGATGCCATAGAGCCATAGAGCCCCTTTTGAGCTAGCCAAGTTCCCCTCTGCAGTTGTACTGGAGTCGCTAAAGCTGATGGTTCTTGAATATGGCAAGTCTTCTGGTACAGCTCTGGTTTTGTGGATAGAATGACAACCATAGGGCTGATAGTGGTTTCTGGATCAATTCAATGCAGCTTGGGTTTAGATTGGGATGAACTGAAGGTTACACCCTTCTCGGTGACTCTCCTTAGCTTTAGGAAGGAACATGTCTTTCCTGTCAGGGAGATGGTTGTTTCAGTTGTTTGCCCTATTAGGTAAATGGAGCCAAGGCACTTCTAAGGAGTTCTAGGTGAAAATACTGTTCTGCTGACTGTTCTATTCTATTGATGGCTTGGTAGGACTTTATAATGATCTTTTGTCCTTGTCTATCAGTATAGTGACCTTGAATGCACAGGTCACTCTGGTGTCCAGATGAGACGGATGTAGTGTGAGAGAGGGCAGCTAGCAGAAATAGCAGAAATCATACACTGTCACTTAGGGTATGTCTACACTACGGAATAAGGTCGAATTTATAGAAGTCGGTTTTTTAGAAATCGGTTTTATATATTCGAGTGTGTGTGTCCCCACAGAAAATGCTCTAAGTGCATTAAGTGCATTAACTCGGTGGAGCGCTTCCACAGTACCGAGGCTAGAGTCGACTTCCGGAGCATTGCACTGTGGGTAGCTATCCCACAGTTCCCGCAGTCTCCGCTGCCCATTGGAATTCTGGGTTGAGATCCCAATGCCTGATGGGGCTAAAACATTGTCGCGGGTGGTTCTGGGTACATATCGTCAGGCCCCCGTTCCCTCCCTCCCTCCGTGAAAGCAAGGGCAGACAATCGTTTCGCGCCTTTTTTCCTGAGTTACCTGTGCAGACGCCATACCACGGCAAGCATGGAGCCCGCTCAGGTAACCGTCACCCTGTGTCTCCTGGGTGCTGGCAGACGCGGTACGGCATTGCTACACAGTAGCAGCAACCCCTTGCCTTGTGGCAGCAGACGGTACAGTACGACTGGTAGCCGTCATCGTCATGCCCGAGGTGCGCCTGGCCACGTCGGCTGGGAGCGCCTGGGCAGACATGGGCGCAGGGACTAAATTTGGAGTGACTTGACCAGGTCATTCTCTTTAGTCCTGCAGTCAGTCCTATTGAACCGTCTTATGGTGAGCGGGCACGCGATACGGACTGCTAGCAGTCGTACTGTACCATCTTCTGCCGAGCAGCCATGAGATGTGGATGGCATGCAGTCCTTCTGCACCATCTGCTGCCAGCCAAAGATGTAAAAGATAGATGGAGTGGGTCAAAACAAGAAATAGACCAGATTTGTTTTGTACTCATTTGCTTCCCCCCCTCCCCTGTCTAGGGGACTCATTCTTCTAGGTCACACTGCAGTCACTCACAGAGAAGGTGCAGTGAGGTAAATCTAGCCATGTATCAATCAGAGGCCAGGCTAACCTTCTTGTTCCAATAAGGACAATAACTTAGGTGCACCATTTCTTATTGGAACCCTCCGTGAAGTCCTGCCTGAAATACTCCTTGATGTAAAGCCACCCCCTTTGTTGATTTTAGCTCCCTGAAGCCAACCCTGTAAGCCGTGTCCTCAGTCGCCCCTCCCGGCGTCAGAGCAACGGCAAACAATCGGGCATCTGAGAGTGCTGTCCAGAGCAGTCACAATGGAGCACTCTGATGGGGCTAAAACATTGTCGCGGGTGGTTCTGGGTACGTATCGTCAGGCCCCCGTTCCCTCCCTCCCTCCGTGAAAGCAAGGGCAGACAATCATTTCGCGCCTTTTTTCCTGAGTTACCTGTGCAGACGTCATACCACGGCAAGCACGGCAAGCATACCCACTCAGGTAACCGTCACCCTATGTCTCCTGGGTGCTGGCAGACGCGGTACGGCTTTGCTGCACAGTAGCAGCAACCCATTGCCTTCTGGCAGCAGACGGTGCAATACGACTGGTAGTCGTCCTCGTCGTGTCCGAGGTGCTCCTGGCCACGTCGGCTGGGAGTGCCTGGGCAGACATGGGCGCAGGGACTAAATTTGGAGTGACTTGACCAGGTCATTCTCTTTAGTCCTGCAGTCAGTCCTATTGAACCATCTTATGGTGAGTGGGCAGGCGATACGGACTGCTAGCAGTCGTACTGTACCATCTTCTGCCAGGCAGGCAAGAGATGAGGATGGCTAGCAGTCGTACTGTACCATCTTCTGCCGAGCAGCCATGAGATGTGGATGGCATGCAGTCCTTCTGCACCGTCCGCTGCCAGCCAAAGATGTAAAAGATAGATGGAGTGGGTCAAAACAAGAAATAGACCAGATTTGTTTTGTACTCATTTGCCTCCTCCCCTGTCTAGGGGACTCATTCCTCTAGGTCACACTGCAGTCACTCACAGAGAAGGTGCAGCAAGGTAAATCTAGCCATGTATCAATCAGAGGCCAGGCTAACCTCCTTGTTCCAATAAGAACGATAACTTAGGTGCACCATTTCTTATTGGAACCCTCCGTGAAGTCCTGCCTGAAATACTCCTTGATGTAAAGACACCCCCTTTGTTGATTTTAGCTCCCTGAAGCCAACCCTGTAAGCCGTGTCGTCAGTCGCCCCTCCCTCCGTCAGAGCAACGGCAGACAATCGTTCCGCGCCTTTTTTCTGTGCGTACGCCATACCAAGGCAAGCATGGAGGCCGCTCAGCTCACTTTGGCAATTAGGAGCACATTAAACACCACACGCATTATCCAGCAGTATATGCAGCACCAGAACCTGGCAAAGCGATACCGGGCGAGGAGGCGACGTCAGCGCGGTCCCGTGAGTGATCAGGACATGGACACAGATTTCTCTGAAAGCATGGGCCCTGCCAATGCATGCATCATGGTGCTAATGGGGCAGGTTCATGCTGTGGAACGCCGATTCTGGGCTCGGGAAACAAGCACAGACTGGTGGGACCGCATAGTGTTGCAGGTCTGGGACGATTCCCAGTGGCTGCGAAACTTTCGCATGCGTAAGGGCACTTTCATGGAACTTTGTGACTTGTTTTCCCCTGCCCTGAGGCGCATGAATACCAAGATGAGAACAGCCCTCACAGTTGAGAAGCGAGTGGCGATAGCCCTGTGGAAGCTTGCAATGCCAGACAGCTACCGGTCAGTTGGGAATCAATTTGGAGTGGGCAAATCTACTGTGGGGGCTGCTGTGATGCAAGTAGCCCACGCAATCAAAGATCTGCTGATATCAAGGGTAGTGACCCTGGGAAATGTGCAGGTCATAGTGGATGGCTTTGCTGCAATGGGATTCCCTAACTGTGATGGGGCTATAGACGGAACCCATATCCTTATCTTGGCACCGGAGCACCAAGCCGCCAAGTACATAAACCACAAGGGGTACTTTTCGATAGTGCTGCAAGCTCTGGTGGATCACAAGGGACGTTTCACCAACATCAACGTGGGATGGCCGGGAAAGGTGCATGATGCTCGCATCTTCAGGAACTCTGGTCTGTTTCAAAAGCTGCAGGAAGGGACTTTATTCCCAGACCAGAAAATAACTGTTGGGGATGTTGAAATGCCTATATGTATCCTTGGGGACCCAGCCTACCCCTTAATGCCATGGCTCATGAAGCTGTACACAGGCAGCCTGGACAGTCGTCAGGAGCTGTTCAACTACAGGCTGAGCAAGTGCAGAATGGTGGTAGAATGTGCATTTGGACGTTTAAAGGCGCGCTGGCGCAGTTTACTGACTTGGTTAGACCTCAGTGAAACCAATATTGCCACTGTTATTACTGCTTGCTGTGTGCTCCACAATATCTGTGAGAGTAAAGGGGAGACGTTTATGGCGGGGTGGGAGGTTGAGGCAAATCGCCTGGCTGCTGGTTACGCGCAGCCAGACACCAGGGCGGTTAGAAGAGCACAGGAGGGCGCGGTACGCATCAGAGAAGCTTTGAAAACCAGTTTCATGACTGGCCAGGGTACGGTGTGAAAGTTCTGTTTGTTTCTCCTTGATGAAGCCCCCCGCCCCTTGGTTCACTCTACTTCCCTGTAAGCTAACCACCCGCCCCTCCTCCCTTCAATCACCACTTGCAGAGACAATAAAGTCATTGTTGCTTCACATTCATGCATTCTTTATTCATTCATCACACAAATAGGGAGATGACTACCAAGGTAGCCCAGGAGGGGTGGTGGAGGAGGGAAGGAAAATGCCACACAGCACTTTAAGCACAGCACTTTAAAAGTTTACAACTTTAAAATTTATTGAATGACAGCCTTCTTTTTTTTGGGCAATCCTCTGTGGTGGAGTGGCTGGTTGGCCGGAGGCCCCCCCACCGCGTTCTTGGGCGTCTGGGTGTGGAGGCTATGGAACTTGGGGAGGAGGGCGGTTGGTTACAGAGGGGCTGCAGTGGCAGTCTGTGCTCCAGCTGCCTTTGCTGCAGCTCAACCATACACTGGAGCATACTGGTTTGGTCCTGCAGCAGCCTCAGCATTGAATCCTGCCTCCTCTCATCACGCTGCCACCACATTTGAGCTTCAGCCCTGTCTTTAGCCCGCCACTTACTCTCTTCAGCCCGCCACCTCTCCTCCCGGTCATTTTGTGCTTTCCTGCACTCTGACATTATTTGCCTCCACGCATTCGTCTGTGCTCTGTCAGTGTGGGAGGACAGCATGAGCTCGGAGAACATTTAATCGCGAGTGCGTTTTTTTTTTCTTTCTAAGCTTCACTAGCCTCTGGGAAGGAGAAGATCCTGTGATCATTGAAACACATGCAGCTGGTGGAGAAAAAAAAAGGGACAGCGGTATTTAAAAAGACACATTTTATAAAACAGTGGCTACACTCTTTCAGGGTAAACTTTGCTGTTAACATTACATACATAGCACAAGTGATTTTGTTACAAGGTCGCATTTTGCCTCCTCCCACCGCGTGACTACCCCCTCAACCTTCCCCCCTCCCTGTGGCTAACAGCGGGGAACATTTCTGTTTAGCCACAGGCAAACAGCCCAGCAGGAATGGGCTCCTCTGAGTGTCCCCTGAAGAAAAGCACTCTATTTCAACCAGGTGACCATGAATTATATCTCACTCTCCTGAGGATAACACAGAGAGATAAAGAACGGATGTTGTTTGAATGCCAGCAAACATACACTGCAATGCTTTGTTCTACAATGATTCCCGAGTACGTGTTACTGGCCTGGAGTGGTAAAGTGTCCTACCATGAAGGACGCAATAAGGCTGCCCTCCCCAGAAACCTTTTGCAAAGGCTTTAGGACTACATCTAGGAGAACCGCAAATGCCAGGGCAAAGTAATCCTTTCACATGCTTGCTTTTAAACCATGTATAGTATTTTAAAAGGTACACTCACCAGAGGTCCCTTCTCCGCCTGCTGGGTCCAGGAGGCAGCCTTGGGTGGGTTCGGGGGGTACTGGCTCCAGGTCTAGGGTGAGAAACAGTTCCTGGCTGTCGGGAAAACCGGTTTCTCCGCTTGCTTGCTGTGAGCTATCTACAACCTCCTCCTCATCATCATCTTCTTCGTCCCCAAAACCTGCTTCCATATTGCCTCCATCTCCATTGAAGGAGTCAAACAACACGGCTGGGGTAGTGGTGGCTGAACCCCCTAAAATGGCATGCAGCTCATCATAGAAGCGGCATGTTTGGGGCTCTGACCCAGAGCGGCTGTTCGCCTCTCTGGTTTTCTGGTAGGCTTGCCTCAGCTCCTTCAGTTTCACGCGGCACTGCTTCGGGTCCCTGTTATGGCCTCTGTCCTTCATGCCCTGGGAGATTTTCACAAAGGTTTTGGCATTTCGAAAACTGGAACGGAGTTCTGATAGCACGGATTCCTCTCCCCAAACAGCGATCAGATCCCGTACCTCCCGTTCGGTCCATGCTGGAGCTCTTTTGCGATTCTGGGACTCCATCATGGTCACCTGTGCTGATGAGCTCTGCATGGTCACCTGCAGCTTGCCACGCTGGCCAAACAGGAAATGAGATTCAAAAGTTCGCGGTTCTTTTCCTGTCTACCTGGCCAGTGCATCTGAGTTGAGAGTGCTGTCCAGAGCGGTCACAATGGAGCACTCTGGGATAGCTCCCGGAGGCCAACACCATCGAATTGTGTCCACAGTACCCCAAATTCGAGCCGGCAACGTCGATTTAAGCGCTAATCCACTTGTCAGGGGTGGAGTAAGGAAATCAATTTTAAGAGCCCTTTAAGTCGAAATAAAGGGCTTCATTGTGTGGACGGGTGCAGGTTTACATCGATTTAACGCTGCTAAATTCGACCTAAAGTCCTAGTGTAGACCAGGGCTCTAAGACCTTTTGAAATCATATTCTCTGGCTCTGCAGGAAGTAAGAAAGCATTTCATTATCTCCACTATAACATCCTCAACATACAGAAATGTGGAACTGTTCAATGTGGCAGACAGTTATGGAGCATGATGTTTTAATGACAAGTCTGTGGTTTCTAATGGGGTAGATAGAGTCTCTCCTAGGTTGCTTCATCCCTTTCTTTCTGAGAGGTCTGAGAGAGAGCTCCTGGGTGATTCCTCATCTGCCCGAAAGGCTCTCTCATGGGGAACCAAAACATTTCTCTCTGTCACTCTTCCTGTTCAATGTGAACATCAAGGTTAGGGCCTCATCCAACTCACAGTACAGTCAAAGGAAAGAGTCTTGTTGGTTCAACTTCACCTGAATTGGTTGCTGCAAGACTCATCTATCTCCCCCGGCTTTTGCTACGGAACAGATTGAATGACAGTGGATAGTCTGATGTGGGGGATTGTTATTAAAGTATATTTTGTGACATGGGGTTGTTTTGAATCGGTGGGTTGTAATTATCCTTAATTTGTACATTTAAATATCTGTGCAAGCACCTAGAGACTTGGATTGACACTTCTTAAAGAAATATGATTAAATAAAGGAAGAAATGTTATGACAAAATGTCCACGGCCACAATCCGGACATCTCTGTACTTAGGGCTGCCTGATATTTCTCATTATAAGACCCTGTTTTCAGTTGACCATAACTTTGCCAAACTTTAACCATTCAGGCTGAATTTTTTCATGCCAGGTGTCTGCTTCAGGCTGAATATTTTTTTAAAGTTTGGTAAAAATGGTTAGTCATTTCTGAGAATGCAATTAGGAAAAAATACATTGCTTTATCCATGTTAAAAAAATTCTTACAGTCATTTCACTGAGAAGCCCTAGCATCTCCATGCTGTGGAGCAGGAACCTAACATTTGGGAGAGAGGTGGTTTTTATATCATGAATATGCCTTTTGCTGTTCCTGTGAAAAAATACCGCTTGAATGCAGAGAGCACAAGAACCAGATCTGGAGTGGGAGTGGGGTGACAGAGGGAGTAAATTAGGACAAGGAACCAGGGGTGGGGTAAATGCTCCAGTGGCATAGCTTTGCCAGAGACAGAAGGAGTTCTTCCATCACTGTACTAAAGCCATCTCTCCGAGAGACGGTAGCTAGGTGAACGGAAGAATTCTGTAGACCTAGCAGTGTCTACACTGGGGCTTAGGTTTCCTTAATTGCATCGCACAGGGCGTGATATTTTTCACAGTCCTGAGCAGTGAAGTTAAGCTGACCTTACTTTGTAGCGTAGACCAGCCCTCGGACTGACCAAGCAGACACTGTGACACGGAGCTAAGGGGGGAAGGAAATAGGGATGGTGGACTTCAGCAAAGCTTTTGACCAGGCCGGCCCACAACATTTTGGAACCTGAGGCGGGGAGTTCAAATGACGCCCCCATACCCCCTCGCTTGGGCCAAAACTTTGAAAGGTCTCAATTCTGCCTTCTTTCTGTTCTATTCCTCTCATGCTACTGCTCTGTTACCTACCCCAATAAAGGAAAACTAACAACTTAAAATGCCTTCTTCAAAAATTTTAAGTAACACTTAACTTTCAAACGCCTGAACAGCAAATGTAACTTTTCTTGTCTGCATAGTAAACACTGGCATTTGTATCTGTTTGAATAATTAAAGTGGTGCTTTCCATGCCTTCTTGGTTGCAAAGATTTGAACTGCTTCCTGAAGGTCCACAGTCTGGGCCAGCTCATGCTCTATTGAGATGGTTGCAAGGCCAACTAGCCTCTCCTGTGTCATTGTGGAGCATAGATGTGTTTTTATTAACTTAAGCTTGGAGAAGCTATGTTCTCCACTGGCAACTGTTACAGGAAGTGTTAGAAGTATGCGCAGAGCAACAAAAGCATTTGGAAAGAGGGTGGTCATCTTACCTGTGCACATATATTCCTTTGGAGTTGATCCTGCTGAAATGTATCTTGAAAGGGTTTTCAGTTCATCACCTAAATCACTCACATCAATATTGCACATGTCATCATGTGTCAACACTGTCTCTAGTGCCCTGCATTGCTGGTGTAGGTCTTCTTCAGCTATAGTGAGGAGTTTTGGAATATCATACAACATCGCAGATATACTGCTGTGTTCCTTGAGCTGCATGAAACATTCTTCAACTGACTGTATTGCACAATCTAGTTAAAGAATTCAACTTTGAATTGTTGTTTGGTGTCTCTTATGGGATTATCCTGTGCCTCATAATCAAAATGTCTTCTTCGGTGACTATTGTATTCTTGAATGGATGGGAAAATAGCTTCAGTGTGAAGTTCCTCTGCCAATTTCTGTGCACTCTTCAGAATGTTTTGAAATCCCTCATCAGACTGGTAAGACTGTAGGTATGACTTTGCTTTGTCCAGTTGTTCCATTGCTCCAGATATATCAAGGTCAACACCTTGGAGTCTCTTGCTTACAACATTTATTTCAAATAGTATGTCATGCCACAACACTAAGCCACAAAAAAAATTTGAAGTTATGTATGTTTCTGGTGATTCCATTTCCCTCTGCCACTGTTCTCCCACAAACAGTTCCTGTCATAGCATTATCCTCCATAATGGCAACTGTGGCATCATCTGTCTTCCCAATTTGGTGTTTGATAGGCTTTGTCGCCTCCACTTGACTTTCCCATCATGTGGCATTCAGTGGTTTCAGTGTTAGAGAGGATGTTCCCAGATATTGCTTCAAAATTTGCCATCGATGAGTTGATGCAGAGAAAAATATATAGATGCTTTGAATTACATTCAAAAAATTCAGCAGCCTCACTAGAAGCTAATGCTGCATCACTCACCACCAAGTTCAATGAATGAGAACTGCATAGGGCACAAAAAGCTCGAGGGTTTAACTCTCAGATCCATGTCTGCACTCTGTTCTTTCCTGTCATGTTGGCACCATTATCGTAGCCCCTCATTTCTCATTTCAGCCTATTGTAATTCCCGTATCGTCCAGCTTTTTAAGAAGCACATTTGTCATACCAGCTCCTGTTGTATCATCAATGTCAATAAATTCTAGAAAATGCTCTCTGACAGTCACCATTGCAGGGACATTTTCACTAGGTTCTGTTGTTGTTACAAAACGCACCATTCAAGTCATTTGTTCCGTATGGCTGATGTCAGGTGTGCAGTCCAGAATAACAGAGCAATATCTTGCTGACTTCAGCTCTGCCACAATCTTCTGTTTGACTTTTGTTGCCAGTAACTGTATGATCTCGTTTTGAATTGTTTTTCCAAGGTAGTAGTGTGTGTACATTTCTTGGGTGGTGACTCTTCTTAGATGCTCCTGGAGTACAGCATCAAACTCAGCCATCAGCTCCACAATTTTAAGGAAGTTTCCATTGTTTGGCACATACAGCTGATCTGAAGTGCCACGCAGTGCTAGGTTTTGGGTAGCAAGCATTCTCACAATGGCAATGAGCCTTTGTTCCTGTAGAACCCAATGTGGCTGGAACATTAGATTGGAAGAGTTTGCAACAAAAACAGTACGCAGCATTCTGTGTTTTTGAGTACATAAGCCATGGCCTCTCCACTTTGTCACCCTTGGGGATTTCACGGCAGTAATGTGTTGGATGGAAACTTCTATTTTTATTGTCTTTGGGGAACATGAAGTTTTTCACTTGCTGTGGCCCATGCAGTACAAGGAAGTCCCTCAGGCTACTGCTCAAGTGGGTCCACAGTCCTGGATCATCTAGACTTAAGGAACTAAACTCAGCAGCAGCTGTTTCTTGCGCCTCCACCACACTCTTCTCTGATCTACACTTTTCTTCAGGAATGTGCATGGTTACATCCATTTGAGATGGAGATATGGATGCTGCAGTAGCTGCCAGGTCACCTGCACTCTGACTAACTGGAAAATCAGGCATTTCCTCACCACTCACATCCACACTGGGGCCGGAAGGCTCACCATGAACATTTGTGTCTGTGTATCTCAGGAGAGCTCCTTCCTGTTTAGATAGAAAAGCTTCCTTTGCTTTCTTTCTTTTTCTGAATGCTGCCCCAGAGGGGAGTTTTCTTCTTTCACTCATGACTGCAGTTCTGTGCCAGCTATAGTGGCTCTCAACACTCAATTGAAGGGGGCAAATAAGCAGGCTGGTAGCAGGGCCTGAGTGAGGGAAGATATCAGCATCTTAAGGGCCTAACTGGCTCCTACTACTTCAGTTGGCTGCCTGTTCTCCTCAAGTGGGTTCAGGGAAGCAGCAGGAAACAGGAAGCTCCCTGAGAAGCTGGTGTTAATCAGTCCAGGCTTCTGGGGGTGCTAGAGAGGTACGTAAGAGGCTCCTCCTCCTCTCTCTCCCTGCAGTTCCTGCTGCTTTCTGTTATTCCCTCTCACCTTTTCTCCTGCCTGCCTGTTATGACTCTTGTGCCCTCCTTCCTCCAGCACAGCACTCCACCATCTCTGTGCATCTAAAGCAGAGAGAATACATATGCACCAGCAGCAGACACAATTTTCTACACTCTGGGTCCTAGTGGCACCCCACTCCCCCCACAGTTTGGCACCTGAGCTGGCCGCCTCAGTTCGCCTCATGGTAAGGCCAGCCCTGCTTTTGACACAGTCCCATATAACATTCTGATAGGTAAGCTGGAGAAATGTGGGCTTGGCAGAATACATAACTGGTTAAACAACTGCAAACAATGAGTAACTTTTAGTGAAATGATGTCAGATTGGAGGAAAGTCTCAAGTGGGGTTCCACAGGGATGTGTACTGGGTTGGTGTTATTTAACATCTTTATTAATGACCTTGATGTAGGAATAGAGAGCACACTGATCAAATTTGCAGATGACACAAAGCTGGGGTGGGGGTGGGGGAGGGAGGGGTTGCCAACACTCTGGAGGATAGAGCTAAAATTCAAAGGTTTCTTGATAAATTGGAGACCTGGGTTATAGATGACAAAATGAAATTCAACAAAGACAAATGTAAGGTGCTGCACTTAGGGAAGAAAAAACAAATGCACAAATACAGAATGGGGGATAACTGGTTTGGCAGCAACATTGCTGAGAAGGATCTGGGAGTGGTGGTGGATCACAACCTCAACTTGAGTCAACAATGCGATGCTATTGCAAAAAAAGCAAATGCAATTTTAGGTTGCATTAACAGAGGCCAAGCATGCAAATCACGGGAGATGATAGTACCGCTCTACTCAGCACTGGTTAGGCCTCTGCTAGAATACTGTGTCCAATTTTGGTCACCAATGTATAGAAAGGATGTAGAGAAACTGGAAAGGATCCAGAAGTGAGTGACAAAGATGATCAAAGGGATGGAATGCAAGCCAGATAAATAAAGATTGAAGGAGCTGGGTATGTTTAGTCTGGAAAAGAGGAGATTAAGGGGGGATATGATAGCAGTCTTTAAATACTTGACAGGCTGCCATAAAAAAAGATAGGAAAAAATTGTTCTCTCTTGACACAGAGGGCAGGACAAACGGCAATGGGTTCAAACTACATCATAGCAGATTTAGATTAAATCTCAGGAAAAGCTTCCTAACTGTAAGAACAGTAGGACAAGGGAACAGACTGCCTAGGAAGGTCATGGAAGCTCCTTCACTGGAGGTTTTCAAAAGGAGGCTGGATGGTTTAGACACAACAAATCCTGTATCTTGGCAGAGGATTAGACTAGATGACCCTTGCCGTCCCTTCTAACCCAATGGTTCTATGATTCTATGACTGGGAGCCAGTGCGATGGGGGGAAGACTGAGATCAGATGAGGAGCTGGGCTAGAGACTGAGACTGGCTAGCAAGGATACTGGAAACCTGTGAAGGGGAGGGCTGAATGGGAGAGGGAATATAAGCCAGTAAGAAGGGGAAGACTTGGACAGGGAGGCAAGGGGGGAACTGGGCCTGGCTGAGAAAGGAATCCAGGGAAATGGAGTTGCGGGTGCTCAAAAGCTGTGAAAATCAGGCCTGTTACATTTAGATATCTAAATATGGATTTAGGAGTCTAACTCTGGGCATCCAAGTAGGAAAATTTTAACCATAATGACCAAAGACTGTCTGTGCAGGATGGTAGAATTAAAAAAACAACCCATAGTCCACAGCCAGGATGGTTGGGGGGCGGGGGTGTATCTGTATGAACAGGTGTGCATGGTGCTGTTTCTTTTTTCTTTTGCAGAATCGCAAATCTTTTCAGTTTGGTGTTTCCTGCAGTAATCCTGAGCTATGCAAATCTGAGACAGAAAGTACATTGTGGAAAAAGGAACATTTACAAGGCATGTTCCTTAAAGGAGAGTTTATTTCTGGGAAAAAGTAAATACTTCTATGAAATCAGTTACACATTAAATTATATATCCAAGTGGGTGTGTCTTCACAGCACAGTTAGGTTGAGTTACAACTTAACTCCCACCCATACACAAAAATCTCTAGTTTGAGATTTAAACTTGAGCTAGCTATTAGATGGCTAATCAAATCATGTTGATCCTCTGTGGGGATGCAACAACTCATTAGCAGCTAATTCAATCACTCTGCTAATCTAATCACACTCTGCTGCTAATCAAATCACTATGTATAACTCCAGTGTTGTTCTGAATTGTGGTTGCTTTAAGGCTGTACCTACAAAGTAGACTCTTGCTAGGGCTATGGGAGGAGCTCTCCCATCTGCATAGTTAATCCACTTCCCCAAGAGGTGGCAGTTAGGTCAATGAAAGAATTCTTCTGTCTATATAGCACTGTCTGCACCAGGGGTTAGGTCGGCTTCACTGTTGCTTAGGGGTGTGGATTTTTCACACCCCTGAGCAACATAGCTGGGTCAACCTGAATTTTTAGTGTACACCTGCCCTAACTTGAGCTAGGTTAGCATGAGTATAGTAACTTGAGTGTACTCACTGAAGTTGTGTCTACATTACCACTTATATCAGCAAAACTCATGTCGCTCAGGGGTGTGAAAAAACCGCCGCTCATTGAAGTGGTTTTATTATGTCGATGGGAGAGCTCTCTCCCATCAGTATAGCATGGCTACATGACTGATCTTACAATGGTGCAGCTGCATTGGTACAGCTGTAAGCTCGCTAGTGTAGACACGGCCTAACTCAAGGTAACTGTTGCAGTGAAGATGAGGCCACAAAGAAGTGATGAATTATTTATTGATTGTTGAAAAGTACTTGATTTGTTGTAGGTTAATTGATTTTTTTTAATGCAAATGCATGGCCAATGAAAAAGGAAATACTGTGATGTTCCTAGGTGTCTTCTTTGTACTTAGGAGCCTCTTCCAATGTGTAGAAAATGGAGTGTTTTATACCCGAATATGATGCAAACCATGACACCACACCTGTAGTGCTTTGAGAAATGTAGTTCAGTAGCTGAGTAGTAATTTTGTTGCAGGCATATTTATTTGTGACTGGGGACATTAAACAGAGGTTCTTAACTGCGATATATGGACCACTGGCGGTCCACATAGTTTTTGCTTGTGGTCTGAAGAGAACTAGCTGGTTATGGGTCGTGACTTTCCTCATTTCCAGCTGCTAAGATGCATTAAAAGAAGCTAAAAGTATATTAACTACTCTCATAATATTATTTATCCATGTGAGCAATTGCTAGAGTTCTAACAAGAATGGGAGGTGAAGTGGGGTCCAAGCAATCAGGAATGGAAGGAGAGATGTCCATAAGACATTCTCTCTACTCAGATGTCATCCACACTATAAAAACCTTTAAAGAACCCCTGCATTAAAAATATGAGTTCTATGAAACCTTATTTTCACTAAATTGTGGTAGATTTGGTTTCATTATATGTGAGTTAATTTTTTGTGCTGTTTTTGTGGAAGAGGAATATTTTAATGTTTGGGAGTGAAGGGATTATGGGTATCTTTTGTTACATATAGAAGAGAACTGAACATCCAGAACTGAACTGGGTCTCTCCCAATAAGATGTAGGAATGGCTGGAGGCAGAAATGTTTCCAATAGTCAGTTTTGCTGAAAGATTTTTTGCTTGTTTATTATGCATTTTATCAAGCAATCTCTTAAACTAAATACTTTTTCTTCTACCAATTTTCTTTTTTAATCATTTTAATCAAATAGAAGCTTTTTATACATTCACTGGTTTATGAATGAATGCCCCAGCTTCTCACATATGTATCATCTTTGTTTATGTTTTATTATAGTAATAGAGATTTAAGAATTAAGCACAACTAAAACTTCATAATATGAATTTCAATCAATTGACACAATTCACAGTTATTTAGTAGAGAGTCATCAAAGGGTTTCTTAGTAAATTGTAGGATAGGAAGGACTCAGCTAAATTACACTGTCCTCTAGTGGCAATCAATGTTGCTGTGCTCTACATTCTTACTAGAAATAATAAACTGTCTTGTGGTTAAAGGAGAGCAAATATATGGGATCAAATTTTCAGTACTGTGTCCACTAACCTTAGGTGCCTCATAATTTGAGTGCCATCTTGATACATTTTGGACCAGATTTTCAGAGGTGCCGTGAACCTGCATCTCCCAATGACTTCAGAGAGAGGCAGATGCCCACAACTCTGAAAATCAAGCTGGCACCCAGAAATTAAGGCACCCCAAATTAGTAAACATTGTTGAAAATTTTGCCTTGGGTTCTATTCCCAGCACTGCTACAGACTTCTTGTGTGATTGTAGGCAGCCACCTAGGTCACAATGTTCAAACTTCAATGGGAGCTGCAAGCACTTATGGCTTGAGGCATCTCAGTTTGGAAAAAAGCTTTTAGGTTCCTTGGCCTTGTAAAGAAACTTGGTACTACAAGCACCTGCTATGCTTGTAGGACATCTCAGGCCGGAAACTTTACTTGTGTAATCATCTTCTCCTGTGCAAAGTATTTTACATCCACTTTGTAACTCACTGTGCACAGGTATAAATGACTACACAGGGTGAAAGACAGTGGAATATCAGGTCCTTCAGATCCTCACCACAAAAGTTCTTGCAATAGTGCACCAATTTTTCTAGCACCAATGCAGTGGTAGTGTGGACTGGAAGTGCTGTAGCTGCAATGGTATAATTACTTCTTGAGTCTCTGGGCACGCCTACAAGGCTCCTTCCCATGCTGCTGTGACAACTCTGAACACTGAGCTGCTTGTCAAAACTCTCACTCGCTGTCTGCATGCAGGACTGAGAACAGCTGAGATAGTACTTGGTCAGTCTTAGATTTACCCATTCCCCACCTCCAATATTCCAACCTCCCATAGCACTAATTAAAGGCTCAAAGAGATACTGCAAAATACACCTTTATTAACATTTCTAAGCATGTTTCCAAACTGGGTATTTTTTGTTCTACAAGGGACTAAAATATGTTTTAAACATGTACATAGGCACACATTCCAATGTGCTTACTTTAGTGGCTAGTCTGTCCACTGCCACTGCAGCATCTCCTAAGCTCCTGAGATCAAAATAGAAAACAGGAAAGGGACATTAGTTAAAATATACATAGCAAGGTTTACATAAGGAAGATTGCCCAGATCCAGTTTGTATGCTGTAACATATATTCATGCTGTCTGAGTTGTTTGGATTTCCCATGGTCTCCTGGGTTCCTGGACTGTCTTCATCCCGATCCTGAAAGATGTCCTTACCAGACCAGGCCACAGAGAGAAAGCCACATGACTTTGTTATCTCCATTGGCACTGGCTAAATCCCAAACACTACCTGGATATCAACCTCTCTCTTCCCCTCCCCCCACCCCACATGTCCTTTTCCTTCCCTACCTTATTTCTTCTCTTTCCTATCCCTCTTCTTTTGCCTTTTGTCTAATAAGAGTCCAGCCTAGCTGGTCAACACTGAATATTTTACAACACTGCTGTAAGCTTGTGATCAGAAAAATGCAGCAAAAGCATTGCCCTAAACAGCCTGATGCTAGTAGCGTACAAGTTTACCAGCACTCAGAAGGTATGTCTACACTAGTGCAATTAAAAACCCATGCCTAGTCCAGGCCAGCTGACTCGGGTTTGCGCTAAGGGGCTGTTTAATTGCAGTGTAGATATTCAGGCTCAGACTGGAGCCCAGATTCTTAAGACCCTGAGTAGTGGGAGGATCCCAAGCTCAGGCTGCAGCCTGAGCTGGAATGTCTACACACAATTAAACATCCCCTTACGCATGAGCCCGAGTGAGTTGGTATAGGACAGCTGCAGGTGTCTATTTGCACAGTAGATACCCAAAGTGTCTAATATGACAATGTGCTGTGCCTGTATTTTTCCAGCAGTGAGACTGCAAGACTCAACACCAGAGACATTTTTTCTATCTTTGCTGTCCCTTTCTTTACCCTTTTTTATGTGTTTATGCTTGTTTTGTCCTTTAGGAAAGGGGATCAGACTTTATCAACAACAGCTCCAGCCCATCTCACCTAACTTCTTCTCTTTTCCCCAAAAAGACAATTACCATCTAAGAGACTCTCATATAAGGATCCTCCCTCCCCCTTTAAAGACTCTCTTAAGGCTAAAGGAAAAAAAGGATGTTAAAATAAAAGCGTTACATAATTCTTTACATTTCAAACACTTTGTTTTTCCTTCTTTTTTGTATTTTTAATACATGGTTAAAAATCCTTTTAACCATGTGTTTGCCATAGTATTAAGCAGCCTGAGATCTCTGTATACGAAACCCCAAACCCTGTTTAAAACTGTGTAATGTTGGACAGTTTCAGGGTCAAATGATCATCTCTGTGTCATATAGTCCATCTAAATAAATACAACACCTCCCACCTCCATAATCCAAGGAAGTGTTCAGGCGGCTGGTGGTTTACAGATTCTATACCAGCACTCTGTTTACCTCACCAGAGGGGATACTCCAATTGACCATTCAAGCAGCTTTAGTCCCTTTGCAGTACTGGAACAATGAAAAAGATTACTTCACTTGTAATTATGAAGTCTATTATGCCTATTATGATGCCTTACATTGTCAGACTCTTCCTGACCATAATCAAAGCACAGATGCCTTTGCTAGACTTATAAATAGGATTAAGAGTAGGGACATCCCTGACTTGTTCCATGGATTAAAATGTGTGGAAGAAATTATACTTGTGAATAACACTGCATATAATAATTAACTTTGTTAAATGTGTAAATCCAAGTCCATTTTATGTACTAGAAGGTTTAAGACTGTTTTGTGGAGTTGGGAGACTTTTCTTTATCAATTATAAGCAACTATTATCCCATATTTTCAGGATCTGTAGCACACTGCATTACTTTCTGAAAGAGAATGAGAGGTGGCCTTGTTGAGCATCAGTCCCAAATCTTGAGATGAATGAGATTATCACACATGTTATTCTGATGTCCAGCAATTCAGGAAGCTTTGTAGGTCAGAGTTGAGCAACAGTATAGGTCAGTAAGAAGACAGGTAAGTGGTGCTTACAAGGTTTGCAAAGTAGTGACATCTGAAGCTGTCTATAAATGGTAGATTACTTAAAAATAACCTAATGATTTTTGAGCGTTTGGGATTGGTGACACTGCATATTATTCTCCTGCATATGGTGACACTGCATATTATCCTCCCTTTCCCCTGTCCCCGCCCCCCACCAGGCCGGTGCCCCTGTGCTAAAGTTGCCAGTTCTGGTTGGATCTATTCTGGGAGGTTTCATCACATGACATAACAGTTTTAAGGCCTGAACTACTGGGAAAATCATTTACAATTACTACCCAGCAGTTTGCCCCAGTGGAAAATAAGGACCTGTGGATGCAGCAGATTCTTCCTAGGCAAGCAAAGAAGTTCAAGCCAGTCCCCTAGTCACTGTGAGAATTCCCCAGGGTTTTCCCCCTAGTTGCTCACACCACTACCTGGGGAATTAATCTGTAATTCCTGATGCTTCAAGACAACACTGGAGGGTTGGCAAACAACACCCCCCCTCCCGCCCCCGCAACGCAGCTGCTGTGGGCAACCGGACCTCCTCCCCCTGCCCCGTATTTCCCCTCTGCTCGGGCCCAGGCTCCCCATCTGTGTCACCCCATCTCCCGGGCCCTGGCTCCCCCGGTGTCACACCCTCTACCCTCCCCGAGGCTCTCCTGTCGTGTCATCCCTTCAGGCCCCGAGTCAGGTCACCCCAACTCCCGTCCCCGCTCCCCTCGAGCCCGGGCTCCCCCCGCGTCACTCCGTCTTCCATCCCGGCCCCGCCTCGGCCCAAGTTCCCGCCCTGCGTCAGCCGCTCACCGCGTCTCCCGTCCCCTTCCCTTCGGGCCCAGGCTCCCTTCGTGTCACTCCGCCTCCCGTCCCCCGCTGCCTTCGGGCCCAGGCTCTCCCCCCGTGTCACCCCTTGGCCCTTCCCCCAGGCGCCCGCCCCGTGACACCCCGTCTCCCTCTCCCCAGGCTCCCCCCCGAGCACTCGGCCCTCCGGTCCAGGCTCCCCGCCATGGCTCCCCGGGCCGGGCGGAGCGGTTTGGCCGCAGCACCCGGAAGTGGCGGGCGGGATATAGCGGAAGCGGTGGGCGGGCCCGGGTCTCTTTGGGGCTGGCGGCCGGAGGAAGATGGTGAGTGCCGGCACGGGGACGGGGAAAATCCGCTGCCATCCAGCGGGATTCGGGGCCTTGCGGGGCGCGGAGAGGCTGCCCGGGGGCCGGCGTGTCCGTACGCCACGGTGGAGCTGCGCGCCGGGGCTCTAGGCTGCCTCTGCGGTAAGGCCACGGCGGGCCCGCGCGGAGGCGCCGCTGCCGCCCCGGGAGCTGCCGCCGCCGGCCCCTGCTCCCTCTTGCCGCGCTCGGAGGCTGGAGGAGCTGGACACGCTCCCCCTGAGAGAGCTGGGGCCGCGGGGTCTTCCGTCTCCGGGTCCTCTCCGCGAGCATCTTCCCTCGCTGTCCCCCGCCGGGCTAGAACTCACGGGGCTCTGCGTGGAGCGAGGCCTTGTGCTGGCGAGGCGGCGTTACTGGAGCTCGGTATTGAAGGGTAAACCCCCTACCTGCCCCGTAAAGATCCGGTAAAAGCCTCCTGCGCGTTGGGGCTCAGTGGTGCAAGAAGGGGTTGTGGTAGCGCTTTAATAAGGGGAGCCAGGCAAACATTGGGGGACATGAGGTAGGGAGGGCAGCCGAGATCTGTGACTTGTCAAAACGATCCTGCCGAGTTGTCTTTTTGATGAAGACTATAAAAATGTATCATTGGCTTGTGCAGAACGAGCCTGCCTTGTTGGTGAATTGATGCTGTTCCCCCAGTTTACTCGCAATGAGAGATCACTTGAGGGGTTGAGAACAGAATTAGGAATCTGTAAAAATTTCTAAGCGGTTGTGTTATCTCATTTTTCTGTCATAAAGGTGGGATATACAGAAATGTAAGTAATTCCTGTTTAAGAAAGTGAGATGTGAGCTGTAAAACTTAGATATGTATGTTAGATGTGTTTCCACTTCTGCATTTGTGTGTACTTTTGGTTGTTTCATTAAAATGTCTGAGTGTGAGAGTTTCAGAAGACTTTACTTGGTTTTGAGGTATGTAGTTAAGTGCTAGCCAAAACTGTATATTTTTATTTAATACAGCTTTCTGACATGCAAATTTCTGAATTGTATTTCAGACTAAGGGAACATCATCATTCGGTAAGCGCCGCAATAAGACCCACACTTTGTGCCGTCGCTGCGGATCCAAGGCATACCATCTCCAGAAATCCACCTGTGGGAAATGTGGGTATCCTGCTAAGCGCAAGAGAAAGTGTAAGTATGGAACCTTCAAAAATTATCTGTGTAAACTTGTTCTTTGAATTAGTTTTTCATGAAGAAACTGTGTATACAATATCAGGATAGTCACTTGTGAAAGTGATGGTTCTGTCTAAGTGAATACAACCAAACCAGTGTGGTTTTTTTGTGATTTAATAGAAAAAATATAAGGAGTTCTGTGGTATTTTGCAATGCACCTTCTGTTTTCTTTATTTACATAGAGAAACTTCTGTGAGAAAATACACGTACAATGGGATGCTCTGCATATAGCTACACTTCTCCAATATACAGTGTATCCTGTAGAAACAACCATTGTTCGATGTACGCATATTTTAAAATAATATTTTAGTGGTATTACTGTTGTTCTGGTTTATTCCCACTGTAAAACAGGGATGGTGCTTGCCTATCTCATTTTATACACTTAATTGTGTAGGTGAAACAAAATAAATCTGTGTAAATTGCATTCTAGATAACTGGAGTGCCAAGGCTAAAAGGCGCAACACCACTGGTACTGGTCGTATGAGGCACCTGAAAAATGTCTACCGTCGATTCAGGTACAAGTTACACTATAACATGAGATCTTACACATACTTCAAATACCTTTTAAAAACCCATTATCTAAATGAATACTTATTGCCATTTTCTTTTGTAATTTATGCAGTACGTATGTAGTCTTAAATTTTTCAGTTTGTTGTAAACATCTTGTGATGGAAAAGGTATTTGATAATTCATATATTTAACCCAACATACCTTGGTAGCATTCTCCATTTGTTTAGACTTGTAGTTCTGAGTCCTAATGTAGGATCTGCAACTAACATGCCAAGTGAACTTACCTAAGTCACCAAAGGTTTAATGAATGTTTATAAATGCTTTGGAAAGCTCAGTTAATGGGGGCTACATAGGGCATAAAGTAACTATACCAGTGTTTTGTTGTTGTGGAGTGAAGAACCCAAGAGGAAAGGAGTTAGAGGGGTTTTACACAAGGATAATACAGTCTCTTTGGGATAATTCGGTGGGTTTTTTGGTTTGTTTGTTTGTTTTTGCACTTTTGTTTGCACTTTTTGAACTACTACATGTTTGGACTACATTTGTTCTAGCAGACTTTAAAGGAGTTTCACTTCATTACTAAAATGATCTCTTTTTAGAAGGTATGTCTTGTCCAGCACTTGTTTTTGAGCAGATTACTTCATGGTATTACTAGATCTGCTGATTCTGCCAGGCACTGATAAAGTGAGTTGAAGGCATTCTGCATGTCACAGAATTGGGCCAGTTGTCCACTTGAAAGAATACTTATTTTTTTATCTTCTGGGTGGTGGTAGTTGCATAGTAACTACCTGTAACTCAACAAATTCCTGAAGCAGAACTTCTTGTAACAGGTCCTTGAAAGATTTCAGAGTTTTTTACCCACATGTGGCATTACCAGCAGAATCCCAGGGTATGATTATGATCGTAGTGTTTTGTTTTAAATTGTGGAGGAAATCACATCATATAAAAGAGAAACAGAAATGTTTGATTTTGATTTCCATAACAGCAGCCCATGAATAGCTAACATATTTTTGTTAGCCTGTTCCTTTTGCAAGAAATGCCATGATTGCCAGTTGATGAGTTAGCAATTTGGTATAGACACTACAGTAATACTAATTCAGGAACATGAAACTTATACAACTGAGAGAGTTATGTTTGATAAGTTGAAATTGCATTCAAAATGAGAATTAATCATTTTAAAGTTGTGCCTTTCATGTTTCAACATAGAGTTCATATGTAGTCTAAAGCATCACTGCTCCATGAAGGTATAAAATAAAACTGAAACTTCCTTTAAAATGAACACTGATTTTGGTAGTGACATCTAGTGTTGCTCTTGAAAGTCCAAAAAAGATTTATAGCTAGAGTCAGTGTTAGCTCTTATTCTTTTGGCCAGCATAGTCCTTTCCTAACAGCAGCTGTCAGAAAAAAGTTGTAATAAATCACATAATGTCCTGCTTCCTACAACCTGCTACTGGATACATCTAAGGCCATGTCTGTGCTACCACTTAAGTTGCTCAGGGTGTGAAAAAACACCCGCTGAGAGACATAAGTTACACTGACAGAGCGCTGTCTATACCGGTGTTTATGTCAGCAGGAGAGCTTCTCCTGCTGACACAGCTAACATTGCTTGTGGAGGTGGTTTTATTATGTTGATAGGAGAGCTCTCTCCTGTCGGCATAGAGCAGCTACACAGTGATGTGCGGCTGTAAGATCACTTATGTAGACATGGCCCCAAGGCATTGGTTAGCTGTATTTAATTGCCTTATCTTGGTGAACTTTGCAGTGACTGTTCCCTTGTTTGTTCCCTAGCTGCTCTCACTTTGCTTCAGTTTTACTTCATTAGTAATTGGAGACTGAGGGATTTGTGTTTGGAGTAGCCTTACATCTAATCATACAGTACTTACTAAAGTGAAACTCCCCTTGGCTTCAAAAATCACTTGCTGGGAAAAGAAAAATAGAATTATTTCTACTGGAGTTTTACCTGAGTAAGCACTGCAGGATTGCATCCATTATGTTGAGACCTGTACTTCTGGGTAATATAACTTTTACTAGGAGTGAAATTTTAAATAGACGCACTGAAATGTTCATGAGCAGCTTGTCAATGATGTTTCTTTTTAAAAATGTCTGAACATATGAGTTCCATAGTGATTTTGACTTCTAACTGAGATAAGCTGAACCAAAAACATTCTCTGAAACTTTCTAATAAATACCACTTTATGGAGCCTGGAATATAAAATGCTTTCAAAAAATACTAACTCTGTTATTGTTTTTGTACGTACAGGAATGGATTCCGTGAAGGAACAACACCTAAGCCCAAGAGAGCTGCCGTTGCAGCATCCAGCTCATCTTAAGGACTCATCTGTTTGTTAAAATAAATGGTCTAATCCAGAAAAAAAATTGTCAGGTTTTTTTTACACATATTTTACTTTAGTGAAATGGTAAGGTATCTATATATGTGCGTGCGAGTGTGTGTAATAGATTCTGACAGAGTGTTGTGTTGAAGTTCATTAAACACATTCCTTTAAGTGATTTCTCATCTGATCATATTTCTATCTTTAAGAGCGTTCATCTAAATACTGTAATTGCTGAAGTTTTTTATGGGCAAAGTATATAAGTATTCTTTATACCAACACAACTTTTACGCTGAATAATTTCAAAACTCCCTTCTGCATAACAAGACTTCTACATATACATCGCTTATGGTTGATATAATTACTAATTTGTACACAATTCTAGATATGACTATAAATGCACATTTTTTTCCTTATTCTGCCTAAAAGAAAGCATTTCACTTACTAAGGAACTATAAATATTCTCATCCTAATAGAGTTGCTATATGCACTGGAGTGTACTTTAAGAATAACTTACGGCTTTATTTAGCTGATCGCTGTCATTTAATGTTAGTATGTAAAGTTTTTATTGACTTATATTCTGAAAATAGGCAGTTCTAAGGGAAAACTTTTTTTAAAAAAGGGGTTGTCTGGTCTTATTTATCTTCTATTTTAGTGTACTAATGTTCTGTTCACTGTTTTTCACAGTTTAAAAAAGACAGGTCTGCAAAAAGTGTCTAACCCATTTGTTCAGAGAGTAATCATTTGGGTTGAGTGAAGTTTCCAACTATGGAAAGAATAGTGTTTAAGTCACTAATGAACATGTGGCCTTAGCCTAGTCCTTATTACTAATAAGACCTAATCTGCAATTGAGGGTCGGGCATCTGGATAGACACCTCCCCTGCTCCTCCAAAAAGAAAACAACAAAAAAAGCAGGACAGCAGTAACATTCTATTGCTAGGATCAAGATACCATGTGTGAGGGGGTTCCCCGCTCTCTTCTCCTCCCCACCCCCGGGGATTAGTGCTCTGGGGTTTAGGGATGTGCTGTATGTGTGAGTTACTTGAGTAGGTTAAATGAGCAGATGTTTTGTGCATTAGTCTGTATGTTGTGGGAGAGGGCTGGTTAGGAATCTCTCGGAATGGGTGTTGATGGTTCTGATACTCCATAGCCTGCCCTGGAAGACTTGGTTGGTCACCCACAACTGGTTCTTTATCTCTCTCAGGATGATGCCATTGGAAAAACTGCTGTATGGTGGGTGTAGGCTGGGTGCAGTGACTTGAGGCCCCTTAAGTGAGGGAGGGCAGAACAGGCAAGACAGCAAGGGTGAGTATTTCCTGCAACAGTAGGTCTAAAACCAGGCTGAGATGTTTATGGTTCCTTTTGTTTCACCTTGTAACAGGTCAGGAGTGCAGGGTGTCAACAAGCAACTGTTACTTCACCTTATTACACTATTGAAAGAAGGGTCAGTCACAAGTTTATATTCTACTAAAGTTTATACTCTGATATCTTGAAAGGATGTTAGTCATGTCTTTGCTTCCATGCCTGGCCTGGCCTGGTATTGTAGAATGATTACTTTCGTGGTAAAGGTCTACCATATACCTATTTCCAGCCTGATAGATGGGTATATGGTAGAGCACGAGCAAATAAAGATTGGGGAGGGAGTGCAGCAGATCTATCCAAATTATGTAATTGTATATCTACTTGGGCCATTTCTAAACTAGGAAAAATTACTACTGCCCCACTCTCCCTCAGCTGATCCTGTTATGATAGCAGAAACCCACTCTATCCATCAATTGTTTTGATATTACCACTTTTGTTAAAGGAGACCTTTTAAGACTCCTTTTAATTTCAAAAGCATTTTTAATTCTACAACTATGTAATTTGCTGTGGTGATGGTTTCTCATGTTAGTCTTGTTAAGTATGTATAGTTTGGCTAAAAAATGCCACACCTAACAATAGTAGATGTGACCTGCTAGGTCTTTCCTTCAACAGTATGTAAATTCTTTTTCTATGTGGCAAAAAAAAGTTCTCTGATTTTTTTTCAAGGACACAACTGACCTAGGAATTTTTATTTTGTGAGCAATCAGATCTACTGACTAAAAAATCCAATATGCTGTTGTAAAGAAAAATGCCTAGCTCTTTGCTACTACTGCCTGTCAGTTTCCCTGATGTGAAATATATTGGGCTGTCAGAAAAAGGTCAACTTATGTCATGATCAAATAGAAGTGCTGGAGCAGAAAATCAATAATATGTGTAAACACTGAAAGAGGAATGAAAGGGGATTTTTATTTAGTACTGCAGTATAATAAGCTGTTGATTACTTGAACACCAAGTGGAAAAATGTGCAAATGTTCAATTACACTTTTATATTGTATTCATGGGAATTTCATAAATGATAGAAGTCTTATATAGGTACAGTTGTTGGAACTGTTGGTCAATATCAATTGAACATTATTGAATTTGTGGACTGAAGACTGAATATCATTGATTTTTCCAGGTTCTTGCTTTGCTGTAATCTGCTAAACTACTAATGTTTATTATTGTAAGAAACACCATAACATATTTAATGTGATAATTACTGGTGAATTATTTAATGTTAAAATCACACTTTGTATTTGAGAACCATTTTTCTTGAAGGGTAGGAGTGAAGCACTTAAGAACTAAAGTTTATAGTTTTTTAAACGTTCCGAAGCTTTCCAATACACTTAAGCATGTCCATATTCTAAAAACAACAAAATCTTTTAGATAAATACCCCTTTATTGATAACTATCCTATCAATAACAACAGGACCATTCAGACCCGATTGTAATCAGTTTTAGTCTTTTCGCCATCTCTTTTTCAGAGCTTGGATCAGGCCCTTGTTTATAAGAATCCTCTCTGGTTCTGTAGAGAGCTATAGCTTGGAGGATTTGGCAAAGGCAACTGGTAGCTTTCTCCTCTAACATCTTCCAGGTTGGTTAGTTAGGTCACATTTCTCTCAAGTTTTGTTGAAACTTAATAGACCAAAGTAGGTAGAAGCTGTTTTGTTTTCTAGTTCGGTGCAGGTAAACCTTTTGTCCAAAGTCTCTGAGAGAATTTCACTGCATTTAAAGTAAGATGGGGGATGGTGGTGACCTAACATGATGTCTCAGGAGATGTGCTGCCTGCCAGGAGCCCACATCTTAGAAGCTATGGAAAGGGTGCTGAGGATCATCTGTCCCTCTGACAGTTACTCCATGCTGCTTATCCATGGAGGCACTAATGATACTGCCAGGTCTGACCATCAGCAGTGACTACAGTGGCTCTGGGAGTGTGAGGGTAAAGGTGTCGGGGCGCAGGTTGTGTTCTTGTCTATGCTCCCAGTCTCAGGGTAAGGGCTCAGGCAGGGACACGCACATCCTGAGGATGAATGCATGGCTGCACGGATGTTGTTGATGGGAGGATTTCTGATTCCTCCACCATGGGATACTGTTTCAGAAAGAAGGTCTGTTGGGACAAGATGGGGAAGAGCATCTTTGCACACTGACTCACCAACCTAGGGAGGAGGGCTGTAAAATAGGTTGAAAGGGGGCAGGTGACAAAATCCCACAAGCAAGCATAGAAGTGGCCTTACTGGGCGGGGGAAATAAGAAAAGTTACAATAGGGTCATAGGAGCAACAAGAGGGAAGTCATTTCAGATGTCCATACACAATATGAGGAAAAACAGGAAGAACTGGAAATATTAGTACATAGCCAAATTATGACTTAATTGGTATCATGGAGACTTGGTGAGGTAAATCTTGACTGGAACGTTGGTATAGGGCAGTGGTTTTGCAACCTGTGGCACAATCCGCACACAGCTGCGGCTCATGTGACATCCTCAGGGCCATTCAAGTAGTATTGGATGCGGCCCACGTAAGACGTGGGCTGCATATGTGGCCCACAATGGTAAATAGGTTAAGAACTACCGGTATAGAGGTATAGTTTGTTCAAGAAGGACAGGCGAGAAAAAAAGGTGGTGTAGTTCTGAGGTCCAGAAGAAAGTGAAAAGCAGACCAGCTGAAAGTCTCTTGGTAAAGATAAAAGGGGAAAAAATAGGTGTGATGTCATGGTAGGGGTCTACTAACAGACCTCAACATCAGGGAGAGGAAGTGGATGAAGCATTTATAAAACAATATCAAAACACAGCCCCTGGTAATAATGGGGGACTTCAGCTACTCCGACATCTGCTGGAAAAGTAATATGGCAAAAAACAACTGTGATGTTTCACTCCATATTCTTTATGAAAATATGCTTATGATATAAATATGACATAACTGAGATGTACTTTATGCAAGATGGGTCTCATAAGATATTGGAAAGGTTATAATTTCTTGAATATGATTATCCAATTTGTATGCCTGTATCATTTCTGTATCTGAAGTTATTGACTATATATCTGTATTTAAACTATGCTACTTTGGGTGACGCCCACTGCTAACACTTCAGGTACAACACTGGAAAAGCCAGACAGGGCAGATGGCTCATCAGCGAGGACAATGGAGTGTGAAAAGGCTTGGCCTTCCTGTGGACCCTCCATACTGCCACTAACTCATGGATACTGTAATACTACAGAGTCAGGTGGTCTTGTCACCTGATACTAAACATTACCTGGGACTGCTTTCAGAGTGGTAGCCGTGTTAGTCTGTATCAGCAAAAACAACGAGGAGTCCTTGTGTCACCTTGGAGACTAACAAATTTATTTGGGCATATGCATGGAGTGGAAAATATGGTAAGCAGTATATAGATGGGAATTACCTTTCCAAGTGTGGGGGGGTCAGTGCTAATGGGGCCAATTAAATTCAAGTGGAAGTGGCCTATTCTCAAGTTGATTACTTTTGTAATGCTAATGAGGACAATGCAGTCAAGGTGGAGGTCACCCATTTCCAACAGTTGACAAGAAGGTGTGAGTATCAGCAGAGGGAAAATTACTATTTGTAGTGACCCATCCACTCCCAGTCTTTTTTCAGGCCTAATGTGATGGTGTCCAGGTTGCAAATTAATTCCAGTTCTGCAGTTTCTCGTTGAAGTCTGTTTTTGAAGGTTTTTTGTTGAAGAATTGCCACTTTTAAGTCTGTTATTGAGTATCCAGGGAGACTGAAGTGCTCTCCTACTGATTTTTAAATGTTACAGTTCCTGATGTCTGATTTGTGTCCATTTATTCTTTTGCGTAGAGACTCTCTGATTTGGCCAATGTACATGGCAGAGGGGCATTGCTGGCACATGATGGTATATATCACATTGGTAGATGTGCAGGTGAACAAGCCCCTGATGGTGTGGCTGATGTGATTAGGTTCTATGATGGTGTCCCTTGAATAGATATGCGGACAGAGTTGGCAATGGGGTTTGTTGCAGGGATTGGTTTCTGTGTTACTGTTTTTATTGTGTGGTGTGTAGTTGCTGGTGAGTATTTGCTTCAGGTTGGGGAGCTGTCTGTAAGCAAGGACTGGCCTGTCTCCCAAAATCTGTGAGAGTGAGGGATCGTACAACCTATCCACCTTGATTACTTTTGTAGTGCTAACAAGGCCAATGCAATCAATTGTTGAGAATTGGACTTCTTGTAACTTTCCACTAAAAGGGAAGGGGTGGGGGGGTCAAGTTTGGGAAACAAAGGATTCCCACCTTACGTAAATCCTATTTAAGGCTGGGGAGGAAGGCAAACGAGACTCTTCGTCTCCATGGCCTGTCTGCCCAAGAAGAAAGACATGCTAACGCCACTTGAAGGGAAGGCAAGGGGGGAGTCCAGACTGAGACGGGGTCCAGTTAGAAAAAGAATATAACTGGAACTCTGAACTACGGAAACTTTGCAACCTGTCTAAAATAACATTTAGGGTGAGAATTTACATTTTGTAAGCTGTTTCTTAAGTATAGTGAGTTTAGCTTGCATATTTTTGTTTTATTTGGTTAGTAATCTGCTTTGTTCTGTTATCTCTTATATTCACTTAAATTCACCTTTTGTAGTTAATAAACATATTTATTTAGAATATAACCCCCGTTTATGTAATTTCTAGCTGGGGGCAAGGACGGGCAAGAAGTTGTGCATAACTCTTCACATTGAGGAAGAGGGTGGATTTTTATGAGCCTGCGCTGTGCAGATTTTTCTGTACAGCGCAAAACGGTATTATTTTGGGTTTTATCTCCCAAAACGGGGTGTGGCCCTACCTCTGTGTGTGTGTGTGTGTGTGTGTACGTGCTGCAAGAGGCCAGAGAGCCTAATATGCCAAAGCAGGGAGAGGGAGCCCAGGCTGATTGAGCAGGGGAGGTTCAGTGAAATCCCAGTACATCAGGTGGCATCCCAGAAGGGATTTCAACCCATCACAGTCCGTTACAACAACATTTACAATAAGTTCTTGGAATGTATTGCGGAAACCTTTTTGTTTCAGAAAATGGAGGAAGTAACCAGCAGGATGGCCATTTTAGACTTGATTCTGACCAACAGGGAGGAATTAGTTATGTATCTGAAGGTGGAATGCAATTTGGGTGAAAGTGATCATGAAAGGAATGAGGGAGTGCATCAGAATAAGGATAATGGAGCTAAAACAAAAAAAGACTTTAACCAGCTCAGAAAACTGCTAGGTAAGGCCTCTTGCAAAAACAATCTAAGAGATGAAGTTCAGGAGAGCTGGCAGTTTCTCAAGGAACGTATTAATGGAACAAGTACCAACTATCCTGATATGACGGAAAGAGAGGAAATTACCCTAACTCATCCCTAGGGCTCCGTGACTTCTGCAGCAGCCAGTGTGGCTGATCCCAGGGCTGCCCAAGCAGCTGGCTCTGGGACCAGGTGCTCAGGTGACGCCAGGGACAGCCACACCGCCCACTGCTGGAGTGGCTCTGCAGCCAGTCTCTCGGGTGGCACCACAGCCAGCCACACCAGGTGCTGCTCGGGCAGCTCCGAGCAGCAGCTGGTGCGGCTGGCCCCTGGGAATCGCCTGAGCAGCAGTCCTGGGGGCAGCTGGAGCAACTGCTGTTGGTGGCCCCTGGCAGCTGGTGCTGCTGGCCCGCGCTAAGCAGCAGCCCCCTGAGACCGCTCCCAGCAGCAGCTCCCTTCCTGCCAAGGTTTAGTCATGGGTATTTTTGGTAAAAGTCATGGACAGGTTGCAGGCTGTACATTTTTGTTTATTGCCCATGACCTGTCCATGACTTACAAAAAAAAACTCATGACTAAATTGTAGCTTTACTCATCCCTCAACTCAAGTTAATTTCAGTGGTTTTGTAGGCTTCTAGTTATCATTGCAGCTTGTGCAAAGTTTCTCCCAAAAGACCATTCTTCAGGCATCTAAGACAAAGGAGAATGGGCGAGATAAATGTTAGTGTGCTGCATGAGGTTTTGTACGACTCTCCAGTAACCGTGTAACAGGATGTGTGGCTTAAGATAGTAAACCAATGACACTGGAACACACCTTTTAGGGGGGAAGAGGGTATCTTCCTCCTTTTGCTTTCCCCCCCTCTTCCAAATCCCTGTCGCAGCACCTTTTCTTCATAGTGAGATGTTTGATTGCATGGGAGAAGCTTGCCTTTCCTTCACCATAATAAGATGTCATACAAACAGACAAACAACTTTTTCTGCAATAACAGCAAGAAAGCATAAATGTCTTGAAGCACATACTATAAATTTATGTCTCAGAAAGCTGAGAGTTATGATAGCCTTAGCCTGCTCTTCAATTTATGTACCCTTGCTTGACCTGAACTAAGGGATACACTATATCAGATCACCCCCTCCCATAGCAGAGTATGAAGGGAAGAAATGTCCAGGAGGATTTTCTTCTTAATCATTGCTCTCTGCAAAGTGAGTGGCAGGGCCTGTTTACAAAGCCCCTGGAATGGGTCCAGGAGATACTATGGGATTCACATTCCATGGCTTTGTTCTCCTGGCTACTCAGTGCTTAATTTTTGCCACAGCTGAGCCCGAGCACCTCTGGGTTTGGCATTCATAGCCCTGGCACCTCTGGGCTCACCACGTCCGTTATCAAAGTAAAAAAATTGCTTGAGCCCTGGCACCTTTTTCATTACAAATTAAGCACTGTACCCACTCCCTTGCAATTGCTATTCATAGGACTGACTCCTACCCCAGCAAGTGTCTTAAGAAAGGCAATTCATCCCTAAAATGTATTATCTTTTTGGAAAATGTCAGTGGACAATGTGCATCCCATCAAACACTGAGCTGCTCACTTCCCACAATCTTCGCAAATGACTGCCATTAAAATAGCCTATCCCTCCCACAACACTTCAGGTGTGGATTTTATAGGTGCATGATCTGGCCCACTTAGATTTTTCTTCAAAGCAAATTAGGAATTCCCATATGTTCTGTTCTATGCCTGGGAGGCCTGGCAGGGGTGCTCCGAAAAACGCGGCAAAGCAATGAATTATTGGCTTTATTGAAGGTAAGTGACACACCCGCAACGGGGACTCCAAGCGTTGCTGTCACGGATGCGGAGAGCCCAGCGCACCGGAGCAATGCCTGGGATGGAGTCCCAACGAAGGGGCGGATAGCAGGCATTAATATACACTTAACGTTATCAGCTCATGTATAATTACTAAGGGGTTGTGCTCCTTTACTGGCAAGAGGCCACACAAGGCAGTCAAGGCCGGATGAGGATCGGTTTTGACCGGTTCCTCATGTCTGACACTGACCGATAGTAACCGTCTGCACGAGAAAGCGTTCTTCCCTACCTAGGCCGTCACAGAGTCTTCCGCAGTCCCTTACACCATATTTACTTTTTTTGGCTGCTCTACTTTAGTAGAGTCCAATTCAATGATGTGCTGAAGACCCTCCAAATTCCACTGAAACTAATAGGAATTCATAGATTATAAAGAAAAGGGACCATTGTAATCCTCTCGTCTGACTTATATAACACAGGCCATAGGACTTCTGTGAATTAATTTGTTTGAGCATACCTTTTGCACATCCAGTCCTGATTTAAAGATGGTCAATGATGGAGATCAACCCTTGGTAAGTTGTTCCAATTGTTAATTATCCTTGATGTTAAAAATGTGTGCCTTATTTCCATCTGACATTTGTCTAGCTTCAATTTCCAGCCACTAGGTCTTGTTACACCTTTGTCTACTAGATTGAAGATACCATTATGAATTTTTTGTTCCCCATATAGGTATTTATAGACTGATCCCATCAGCCCTTATTCTTCTCTTTGTTAAGCTAAATAGACTGAGCTTCTTGGCCTACATCCTCAAAGGTATTTAGGGTCCTAACTTCCATTGATTGCAATGGAAGACAGGAGCCTAAATACCTGTGAAGATCTGGGCTCTTTGGTCTATTGCTAGCCATGTTTTTCCAACCCTTTAATCATTTAATTCAGAGCCCTAAGAGTGTTTCAGGATCAAGTCTTAAATGCCACAGAACATGCTCTTCTCTGTTCTATTTATTTGTTCTAAGTTTCAACTGTTAAAGGCTATTGATGTCAATTAATTAGAGGTTTAATTAGGATTTGTAAAGAAATTGGGTACCTGACATTATTTATAAATTTATAGTTATAATGCAAAATTAATTACAATGTAAATAATCTTCAGCTATTCCTTGATAAATGGATTCATTATTATTTTAATTGTATTGTATATTTAGAGAGGGGGGAAAGATCAGTTATTTCTGATAACATTTTGGAATAAAATTTCAGGTAGACATCTACTTGGCCTCAGCTTTTGCATGTGCAAAATCACATGCCTGCACTTTGCAAACACCTGTGCATTCCCTATCTTGGCTGTTAAACCTGGTGCAGTTACTGTCATAGTATCAGACTATATCCTTTATGAATGGGTTGATGAGTTGTTTCATCCATGGCCCAGGGGACTGTATCTAGTTATATGGTCCCCATCACCATAGTTACTGAGTGCCTCAGAATTGTTAATGTGTTTATCTTCACAGTATGAGGTAGAGAAGTATCTCCAATTTACAGAGCGGGAACAGAGGCTAAGTGACTTACAAAAGGTCACACAAGAAGACTGATAGAACTAGGATTTGAACCAATGTCTTCAGAGTCCTAGGCCAGTGCCTTGACCCACAAAGCCATCTTACCCTCTTGTGTGAAGAGGTACTATTTTAAAACAAATCCTAATGGGACGGAAGCTTGAAAGAGGAAAATGATTCCACTGGGAAAATTATTCAAAACTTACATTTAAAATGTGTACAAACTTCATTTAAAAACAAAGGGGAGGTGTGGGGGGGGGGGAGAGGGAAGTGGCAAGTCTTCATGAAACAAACTGGATCAGAATGGAGTGGACCTGTTGTGACAAAAAGCAAGTTGTCCACTGGGCCCAAGAAGGGGAAGGTAGTGAAAAGGCCACTGTGTAATGTTCATTGCTCAGCAGAGTTTTTCCATGTGAAACAAAGGCAACTAAAGGAGATTAGTTATTCTACCACAGAAATAATCCTAACTGTATAAGAAATATAAACATAGTGTAAACATGCTGAAGGTACTGAAGAGCAGTTCAGATATGGATAGTCCATAACAGCCTCCATGCTATGAGACCAACAATCCTCTGAGTAGCATACCAGATGATTCACAGAAAGGTATACAAAAAAAGCAAAACCCTAGTGGACTTTGTCTACTGTACAGTATCAGAGGAGAAAAATATTTTCCTGACCACAGCGAGCAACCAGTTTATAGTCTGAGACAATAGTGTTGCGATTTATTATTATTCTGGCTAAGGCACTAGTGCACGTCAAAATTTAGTGATAAAAATGAAAAATTGCTGCTGTACTATCTTGATTAGTGCTATCTTGTTCTCTCTACATTCATTATTTGTGTTGTGTGGTATTAAAGGACATCAGTTTAACTGGAATTGTGAATAATAATGTAACTGGACACAAATGTAGACATATTCAAAAATAAAATTAGGATCTGTCTTCATTTACTCTATCCAATAGTTTCTTCACATTAGCTTTTATTATACACGGTCTGTATTTCCTGTAAACAGGAGATTGTGCCTTCTAAGTTTTCATTTTGACTTCAAGAGGTCACTTGCTGTAGATGTTAGCAACTGCTTTATTAAATTGACAGGTGATTGGTTAACATACTATGCATTTTGAGTCACATTCTACTGTCAGTTACACACAAGTGTAATTCTTATTTTCTGCAGCCACTGTTTCTCTCTCTCGCCTGTGGCTAGAGTTTCTAGTAATTGGGCTTGTTCATATAAAGGGGGCGTTTTTTTAAAAAAAAGCCCAAGATTAGACAAGTTTCTAGCTGTGACCCCATCACAATTTTACAAAGACAGGGTTAAGGATACAGTCAAGTGTCAGATAAATATTAAAATGCTAATTATAATGTTTGCAATTTGAAGACTAAATCCTTATGATATTTACAAGAAATAAAACATACAATAAAATCTTTCTTTCTAATTTCTGCAATAAGGGCTGATCCAAAACCTACTGAAGTAAATGGGAGTCTTTTTTTCAATTAATCTCAATAGGCTTTGAAATTGGTTTTAAATTATTGTATTTAATATTTAGGTAGGAGGTGTGTAATGTAAGAAATATTCTTTAACAGATGCAGAAACAGATTCTCTTGCAAGATTAATGATCTCTACAGAAGAGTGCCTTTCACCAGGGAGTTGATAACCATTTCAAGAACAAACTCTGGAGCTTTAAAAGGTTTTTTGGCTTCACTAATAGAGTATGAAAGTCTACAAGTTCAATAACTGTAATACAGATCTTATATACTACAAATTAAGCCAGAGAGGTGGATGATGACTTCTCACTGGATAACATCTTCCAGGCACCCACATATTGTTATGGTAACAAATTTCAGGAAAGGAAAAAAGTTAACGTTTTCATAGTATTTACTTAGGACACATTGAACAAATATTGTACATCCTATTCCTGTATGAATTATTAAATGCATATGTGAATATACTGTTTCTTTAAAAAATGTTGACCAGATTTTCCTTAGGAAATGCTATTTCATCAAAATCTAAACATTTTGCAGGAAAGCGTTGACAAAAAAAATTCAATAGGATTCAAATTCAAATGGAAATTTCATTTAGTCTCTCATCTGGTTTTGACTCATTTCATTCCAACTTTTTCACTTTTCAAAACTTATTTTAATATTCTATTCAATATTTATATCCTTTATATTATTTCAACATTATTGAAACAAAATATTTAGATGTCATTTTGATGCTTCCTACATAAAATACTTCAGAATTTTTGTTCTGTGGTAAATTTCTAAATTTTTACTTTTGTCCTGATTTAGACAGGAAGGAAATTTCAAAATGTCAGAATTTCATGTGCAACAAATATCCATTTTCTAATGAGCTCTGTTTGTGGTCTTAAATATATAATTATACAGGTTGTGCAGTAAGTAAAATTGAAGATTAATATAAATTTTGAGTATTTAAATTAATAATCTTGACTGTTTTTATATTTTAATTATTTAAATATGTTCAGTGTCTATCAATATGTAGCACCTATGAACCTAACTACAGTTAAATTTATACAAATGCATATGTACAATACTATAGTTTCTGGAGCCATTGACTGCAGATGTTTCGTCAGTCAAATAAATCCATCTGCTAAAGCACCCTTCACTGCTGCTAGTTGTGAACAGTTCTAGGATCTGACAACCAGAAACCTAAAGGTCAACTTATGCCAGGGCTACACTTATAACCTTTGAAGATATTTGTAACTTTAGTTTAGGGGTGTAATTTTTTTTTAAACAACACTTTTATATCGGCAAAAACCCTTGTCTATTTGCCTATAATGGAAAAAAATGCTTTAGCCAGTGTAGCTTGGTAAATTTGGGGGAGTTGTATAAGCTATACTAGCAAACTTCTTCTAGTGTAAATTATACCTTAGTCACTACAATGTGCCACAGGGAGAGAGGCATTCCCACAGGCAGCTGGCACATAGACTTTTCACGGCTTTATAGATCATAACTTATGTCGTCCTACCACCATAACAAAGAAGCAGCAAGCAAAGCTTTTTCCTTGCTTCTCTTTGCCAATTTCTCTTACTCCTTCAGGGCCAGGTGTGGCCATTCTTACTCTGAGTAGTAAATTATTCCAGAAGCGGGCCATCACTTATTCCATCAGTGGAGACTGGATGTAGGGGCTGGGAGAGGAGATCACACCAATCTCACTTGTGTACAGCATTATATTCAAGAAAAGAAGTGCTGTAATATCTGGGTTCAATACGTTGTGCTGATGCAATTTTTCAGTAGGACCAGTTGGGGAACCAAGGGTGCTTATCATTGTGGTAGGAGGAGTTAGGGCTCTTCTAGGTTACCTGATAGGACAGTCAGCCAACCCTATCTTTTTGTTTTTATTCCTGCAACTGGATCTGAACTGTGCATGGGCACATCCAAAACAACTAAAAATTTCACTCAACTTCCCAAATGATTGAAAATAATGATGAAAAGGTTGGGGAGGAGGGTGACCAAGTGAAAGACTGAATTTATAGATGTAATTCAAAATGCAGTGACTTCACAGGTCTACTTGTGGGTCATTTTATTCTGTACTTTGAGCTCATAAGGCATTCCTCTTTGTATTAGCTAATGTTTTTTCTAGGTACAGTTCAATGTGTAGGTTATAATCTCTAAAGCCCAATAAGGTTTTGGTGCTCACTACCTTAGAGTGCTTCTCTCCTTCCATGGTTCCACAGCTGAACTCTGGAGGCAAGGATGCTCAGCAGAGGTTCCCTGCTTCTAGAATCCTCTCCCTCAGCTGGCCTGATAACCCTTAGTCCCTTCAATGGGACTACTCAAATTGAAGTTAAGCACATGTGTATATCTTTGTAAAATTAGCATTTTTCTCAGGTCATTTCTTTAGCAAAGCTAGAACAGAGTGAGTTTTATTTATTCAGGAATGGGGGTCTCTTTGAATTGATTGTCAATTTTATTTCTTAATTTAGATGCTTAAACATTGTGTATATGGCAAGAACTGGGGATGGGTACATATTTGTTAACTGCAAAGTAAATAACCAATATCTTGAATGGGTCCTGGAAGTGAAAAATACAGCAGTTTTTATGTTACTGGCATCTCAAATGTGATTAGGATACAGACAGCTTCATTTAGCATCAGTAGAAACTTGCAGGTGTTCTCCAGAAGAAGCCTGGCCCCCAATACTAAAACTTTACATTTAAAAAGTCACTTCACTATTTACAGAGACAGATTCCCTCTCTGCAAAACTATACAACTGACCAGATCGCAGTCCATAGGAAATCCCACTCTGATGGCAGTCTAACGATACTTTGCACTGAACCCACATTTTATTCAAATATGAATAATGGTGCATTCTCACAGTATTTTTATTATAAGTACACAGTATGTTCAAGATCTCCCCACTCTGGCATTACTAAGGAGACCAGGTGGCCCTGAAAACTTGGAATATTTAGTGCAAGCTTTTCAATTTTCTGGAGATGCTGGTTTCCTGAAGGAACTGCCACCTGGCTGAGCTGGTAACACTAATTGGGCTGGGCACATGTGCACTTAAAAGAGCGTCTTCATCAAGCCTGTCATAAATTAACACCCTGCCTTCCTCACTCCAGACCGTCCAGTGATAGTCCCCGATTCAGCTTTTTCCCCAGCTGTAGACTCACCTTTGCAAGGTGGCAGGGAAGGGTGGTTGTCTGAGATGGGCACCCGTTTCTCTAACATCCACCCAAACGCCCTCCTGGACGGCTGCCTTCAGCCCTCATGGCAGGTGGTGGACTGACTGAATTTTGGAAATCTGCTTAGCCCCTTTACCCCACCCTCGTATTCTGTCCTCCGCGGCCTGCCTTGCCTTTTCCCAGCATTTCCCCCACTGCATTTCCCCAAGCAGTGGCTCGCTTCTCCCAGTCCAGCATCTGTCCCCCTTGCAGTCCCACCTCCCCAGTGTCTCCCCCCGCCCCTCAATCTCTCCCCTTGAATGTCCCATCTCTAGCATCCCAGCTCCCAGGGCTGCAACACACAACCCCAGCCCTGGACAACTACAGGACCAGGACGGAGCAGCAGCCTGGGAAACGCGTCTCAGAACCCCACCGGCGCGCGTGCCCTGCAGCTGCCCACCTACGCCACGCCCCTGCCAGGTGCACCCTGGGAAGGCGATAAGTTACTGGCGTCCGGTTGTGGTTCCGCTTCCGGGTTTTGGTGCGGGCGGGCGCTGCGTGTTTGCTCCTCCTCCCGAGCCGCTGTATCTCTTCTGGGCTATCGCTATGCGCAGACTCGGCTCCTGGCTCAAGATGGCGGCGGCGGATAAACAGAAACATGAACACGGGCGGGTGAAGATCGGGCACTACATCCTGGGGGACACGCTGGGCGTGGGCACCTTCGGCAAAGTCAAGGGTAAGAGCCGGAGACATTCCCCCCCCACGAGGGGCCGGGGGAGCTGCTGCCCTTTCCCCTCGTGGTGGGGAGGGCTGCAAGGTCTGGCCTGCGGGAGCTGGGGCCGTTCACCCCACCCGCCGGCTTGAGGGAGCTGGGTCCTTCTCGTCTCCTGCCCTGTGTACCCGCCGCAGCACCCTTGCGGGCAGGCGCCTCTCCCTCCCCAGTCCCGCTCCCCTCCGGCCTCAGCCTCCGCGGTGCGCGCCGCCGCGCTGGGTCCCCTGTGCTGGAGAGACCGCGCCTGAGCGGGTGGGGCCCGCGCCGTGCCTGAGGCGTACGCCCGGCGGGCCTGGCTGCCATGCGGCCTGGGCACGTACTGAGCAGCTCGGGCGCCTTGCTCGCCTTCGCTTGTGGCTGGGCTCTTCAGGAGTCCGCGGTTTGCTCCTGACGCGTGCTTGCCTTTAGCCTAACGGCGCTGCAGCAGCGCGCAGCCCTCGAGCCCGGTTATCTGCCGGGCAGCAATTGCGCCTTGCAGCCAAGCGCTGCCCCTCCTGGTAGACGGGACTCTCGCCTCCGCTGGCACCAGCGAGGATGATAAAGGTGGCCGGGGCTGCGTTTGATCGTGTGCGCTAATCGCAGTGAGCTCCCCACGGATTAGCCGTTATTTTCCCGGTTTCAGACAGGCTAATGGGTTAGGTGAATCATCAGGTTTGGTATGGCAATTCCTGCTTTTTAACGTGGCCCGGAAGTTTAATCCAGAAACCAGTGAGGTAGGTTGGTAAAGCAAAACAAAGCAAAGACTGTTAACCTGAAGTTCCTGGAACTTCTGGTCCCAGTGGAAGGACCGATAGCTGTGTCAGGGACAGCTCTTGAGTGCAGGGGTGATATTTCATTGGGACGTCTGTGGAAAGTGGACACACCTGTGAGACTGGCGTTTCAGTTAGGCCTCAGGTAAATGTCTAGGTTCCAGCTTCAGTAATGTAGTCACAGCATGGAAAAATAATGAAATCAGTGCAATGCTTTCTGAAATCCTCTTCAGTAGACAGTGGTGTGGAAATGGCCTCTGCTGTGTTGTAAGTATTTGCAGGAAACTACAATTGAATTTGTTGATTTTGACAGTGGGTGGGACCAACTGTCTTAGAACAAGAAGTAACCATTGTTTAGAAGAGGAATAGCTTTTTTCCAATTAAAAAACCTCAACTACTTACTTGCTGAAATTCAGTATCACATCTTCAGTTAAGAGTGACTGTAACCACACTTGCATTTAGAATATTCTGATTTATGCAATAAAAATATCAAAGTTAACATTAATTTAGTCTTTGTACGTAATTTTGTGATATTGCCACCAAAGGACTTAAAATGAAACTTTGACAGTGTAAACTGCTGCGTAAACAGTCATGTTTAGCAGCTTTGTAAGTCAGGAAGTTTCCCCAGTTTATAAATGGGGGAACAGCTGCATAGAAAAGTTTTGATGTACCCTAATTCATTGTATGGTCTTGTGATTTACTTGCTGCGTAGAAATACCCAATAGTAGTGAAGATGTGGCAACATGGGCTAGCAACCAAACTAGTACCTCAGATCCCTGTGGGTTTGTACTTGGGCTGCTAACCTGCACTGAAGTTTGTGCTGCCACTTCCTCACTGTTATTGCTACGTGGGTTACTAGATTAAAATGTGTGGATATGCCGGTCTGTGCTACAATCACACCTTCATTTGCTATGGAGACATACCCTTCATGACATGGTCAATACTAGAACTCTGAGATTAGGACTTTCTGTGCGGAATCCACTAGACCGCAACATCCTCAATATCTTAAAATATGTGAGAGTCCTGTTCATATATTGTGGATGTGTAAATTAAAAATTACCCCTTACAGCTGAGTTTGACGAGATGATAGCTTCCCTCAGTTTAATGGAAGGATGGGGCTAAGTCAGCAAATATGTCTAAGATTCTGGACCCAAAGGAACGGAATATTTTTTTGTTTTAAACCAGGCCTGACTAATTTAGTTTGTGTTTGGCTTCTAAGTTGTGGGGGAGGGGAATCTTTTAAGGAGGGGAGATTCTTGAATGAGATTCTATGTTCATGTGCACATGGCTTTGTTTGCACTCGAAAAAATACTGTGTTGGAAAATATTAGCCAGCATGATAAACCCTATTTTGAGGTTAGGATGGATGAGGACAAGCTGTGTTTTTTTGTTGTTTTTTTTTTAAATGTCAGCTGGCTTCATCACCTTAGGGGTAACCCATGACTATCTAACAAAACTTTAAGCACAGTTTGATCTTGTCAGCACCGGATGTTGTCATATCTAACATCATGTTAATCAGTTTTCTAACATGACACAGTTCCCAGTATAGATGTGGCATAGATGGCAAGAGTGAATGCAGAGAGCTTGCTGCTGTTCTTGCCACTGAGAAATCTGTAAAGGGAGCATGCTGTTGCCACATCCAAAGGAAAATCCAGCACCTAGAAGTCCCTCAGACCTTGTTCCATCAGTAGACTCATTCCTTACCACTATCTGTTCCTTCTCCTTGAATCCATCTGCCCAAAAGCAGCATGAGGATTTTGGTCCATGTAATCTCAGCAGCCCTAGACCTGAGAATATCTGGACTTGTGAAAGGGATGGAAATTTCTTCACCTATGAATATTGCGGTTATGGTAGTGATATCCTGTAAAGCTGCTGTGCACCACAACAGAGCCAAACCCTAGCCAGAATGTGCTTCATCCAGAAAATGGTGATGGGGTGTGAAAAACAGGGTTAAACTAAACTCCAAAAAATTGATTGGAAGACAAGAAAATAACATTCTGAAGTAGTTAAGGCATTATGATCCATAACATAAAAATATATACCTGCAGTTAGTAAAAAGAAATTCAAAAACTGAAGTGCCTACTATGCAGAGTTACTCTTATTAAATTAAAATTCTATTTTTATGAACTAATCACTGCCCCTTTCAAAAGTCTTTTTAGACACTATGAAACCTTGAAGTCAGATGTATGAAACATTCAGACACTGCTCTAATTTAAAATAGGAATGTTCCTCTTCGTATTGACTGTTGGATTGCTGCTGTTTGGAGTTTCAGCGTACCACTTTAAATGAGCTATCAGATCATTGCAAAGAAATATGGAATCACTGTAAGGAGGTGTTCTCTCTGAGCGGGATTGGAAAACTTAACTGTCATTATGACACTTCTTAATTTTGCTTATTTTTCATTGCTTGTTCGTTATTGGAAGCAAACATGTATCCCTTTATTAACTACCTCTTTCATATCTTTCCTATACAAATTATAGTGCTTGATTATCTGGGGGGAAAAGGGTAGGGAGAAGATGACACTTTCATGAACTGAGTTTGGTTACATCACTCCAACCTGCACCCAGTATCTGTACTGAACTGTTTCCTTTTGCACAGGGCTTTGGAGCAGAGCACAGAGCAGCTCTGGAGCAGTGGAGCTGCAGGTTTTTGCCTGGAGCGGAGCCGGAGCACCGCTCCAAAGCCCTACTTTTGCATATAAAATTTGTCACTTATAGTAGCAAATCTCCCCTGGTTGGACTGCAGCCTTCAGTGTTTTCCTCTGCCTTACTCCCCCCCCATTGCTGGTTCACTTTGCTGTTTGGTTCTGTCGTTCTGTCTCATGCTGTCTCTGTTTTTGGTGTCCTCAACAAATCTGATCATAGTTGAATATACATTAAAGCCCCTGATAAGGACCTAAATTGTGCACTGTGTGGAGAGGTTTTAAGATGATCAGAAGGTCTTATGGAACCTCCAAATCTGGACTTGGCTTCAACAAACAGGAATAATTTATTTCTTGAAAATGGATACTTCGTTATATTGATAAAGGCAGTCCCAAGTGGCAGCTTGAGAGCCACTATGCTAGGCAGTAACTGTGGTGGACCCTTGGCTTCCAAGTCCAGCACTTTCTGGGAGGAATGCTTTTACTGTTGCATTTTTCAGGAATCTGCAGTCAAGGTTGAAATACTATAAAGGTTAGGAACCAAGAGATTAGCAAAGCTAGAATTTAAAAACTAGTTTCCCTTTCGTTAAGCAAACATTTTGGCACAAATATATTTAATAGGAGTCAGCATACCTTTTTTTTTTTTAAATAAACAAATTATCTAGTAAAGGAGCTTGCCTTAATCTAGGTTTGTGGGGCTTTTTTTCCTGCTAATTTAAAATCTTACATCCTAAATTGGTTCTGATTCCGACTGGAAACTTGGAAAAGGTAAAAAGTTCACATTTCCAAATGCAGTTGGGGAAGCAAGATTCTTCAGAAGACTTTTTTCCTCCATTTAAAAAAAAGTAATAAACTTATAGCAAGTAGTATAGGGGAAACTTTTCTAGATACAGGTTGGAGACAAAAGTAAATCCTAAAGATAAAATAGTGCACTTTTTTTTGTTTGTTCCAATGCCAAAAATAGTGCTGGAAATCTTAGTCTGTAAAATGCCCAAATATGTCCTCAGTGAAGCACTTTAACAATAAAATTATTGCATATGGCCAAACCAGAAAATAAGGTAATGTGGAAGTGATGATAAAGTGGTCAAATAATGTGGTTGGCTCAGCAAAGATGCATAACTTTCACTTATGACTTATTTTAATATGTATGAACTTGTTTAACTCCTATTTTTAAGAGGAGTCAAAGGTACTCTAAACTTAGATTCTTTACTTGTTAAAATAAGCAAACTCAAGCTACAGTGTGATAAAACAACCTTCAATCTTGACTGTGTTCTCTTCTAAACTTGAAAACAGGTTTAGTTTATGTTGACAGAACAGCTTCATTATGCAAACTGCAGTCTAGGCTAAACCTGTTTCCTAAAAATTTCCACATTGGCATTTGAGTTTTTGTTAGCATGGCTTATGAGGCTTGATAAATTGTGAGTACTGTGAATAAACTACTGGATGCAAATTTTTGCAGATGAACACTAGCAAATGTTTGCTACTGCCTTTAGCCATAAGTAGAGATGATCCATCAGTATAGTTGCAGATCTTGCCGCTTAAAAAAACAAACCAAGCTATTACTGATGCCCTTGACAGCTTAGTACATGTTTGATTCTCTTTTGCCTATGATTTAAAATGTTTTTTAGGAATGATAAAGTAATTCTAGCTTTGAAGAGTATAAAGTTCAACTAGGGCTACATCTAAGCTATATACCACTTCTGGGGTCATGTAGTGTATGTGTAGCTACATGCCGCAGTGAAGAGCATAGTGCATCCACACTGTGTGTAGGTTACATGTTTCAGTGGGGAAAGAGGTCAGCAGCTCCCTTCTGCCAAAGCCTTTCACTGTGCCTTCCCTCCCTGCTGCTGGAGGCTTTCCCCATGGTGGGAAAGGACTCCAATGGCAAGGAAAGGCACTGCTAACATTTCCCCTCACACACTTCTGCTGGAGTTTGTTGCTAAATGGTGGTGAATGGCTCCGGCTGGCAGGGAGCTGCTAGGGTCTTTCCACACTGTCTCTTCCCTTTTCCTACTGCTGGAATCTTTCTTAGGGAAAGACTCCATCAGCAGGACACTACCTTGCTAAAAATAGCCGTGTAGACAGGGAAGCATGGCTTAGGCTATGGGCAAGTAGAGAGCCATGTTGGGTCTGTACATGTACGTACCAACACCATCAGACATGTCTTTACTTGGCTAAGATATGCCTCACCGTCTACACTGCTATTTATGTAGGTGTTAACGGGGGCTACATGGAAAGGTATACTACATGCTCCCAAAAGAAGCATGCGGTGTAGAGACACATGAAATGGGACTTTGTTGGGTTGTGTGCCTAAGTGACTACCCATAGAATCAATTTAGTAGATGCCATTTAAATAAGTGGCCCATCCTCAGCTGCTTTTTAGAGGTTGTGGGGTAAGTGAAATTGTGGCTTCCCTGGATCTCTCTGCAAATAAATGGCTGGTCCTGCAAAGTCTCAGTGATGGACATAAACATCTGTGCAGTTGAAGGTGCCCACAGTAGCTGGAGTTACTAAGTTAAATGGAAAATGTTAAGCATGTAGATGGAATCAGAATTTTGAGTCTAGGAAAGTAAAATAAATTTGTTAGTCTCTAAGGTGCCACAAGTACTCCTTTTCTTTTTATAAAATTATATTGTGAACCTAATTGTTCTCTTCATTTCCCCTCAAGGAAACTATATATTTAGTATGATTCATCTTTTTAAATCCAGTCACATGAATAATGTGTCCAGTTCTGGTGCCTACAGTTCAGGAAGGATGTTGATAAATTGGAAAGGGTTCAGAGGAAAGCAACAAGAATGATTAAAGGATTAGAAAATGTAGTGATTGAGCTCCTTAAAACTATCCATTTAGCTTACCAAAGAGAAGGATAAGGGGTGACTTGTTTAGTCTATAAGTGTCTACATGGGCAACAAATATTTAATAGCGGTCTCTTCAGTGTAACAGAGAAGGTATACTTAATATGATCCAATGGCTGGAAGTTGAAGCTAGACAAATTCAAACTTGTAATAAGGTGCAAATTCTTAATGGTGAGAGTAATTAACCATTGGAACAATTTACTGAGGGTTGTGCTGAATTCTCCATCACTGATAATTTTTAAATGAAGATTGGATGCTTTTCTGAAAGATACGATCTAGGAATTATTTTGTGGAAGTTCTATGTCCTATGTTAGATAGGTCAGATTAAATGATCACAATGGTTCCTTCTGGTTTTGGAATCTGTGAATCTGTGAAAACTCATTTTCAGATGAAAACAGCACTTTTTTGCATTTTAGGTTGAGGACCAGAGATCTTTTAAAGGGTCAGTGTGTGCCAGCCTTTACTTTAGAACTGCCAGCTCTTTTGGTACTCAGGTCCCATGCACAGGATGCCATCATCCATTTCTCTTGCCTTCTATTTCTGTGATCAAAGCACACAGATACTGTGCAGAACAGTCCCCTCAGCATGTCTTGGTGCATACATACAATTGTTAAAGCTTCTAGCCTCCATAGGTTGAATGGCACATTAACCTGAGAAGAAAATCCTTTCTGTAGCAGCCCTTGTCTGGGAGGACTAATGGGTATATTGAAACTAGTATGCTTTTTTTAAAAGGATACTGAAAGTAAGTGAAACTTTGATCTTGTTATCAGTGGAAAGTGTTTCCATTTAAAAGAGAATTCTGTTCCATTACATGCTTGTCCTTACTCAGTATGTCTTGAATATCTTTAAAAAAGAAAATACTCCACCTGCTTCTTTTCACTTTCCTACAGAAATCTAGATGATATTTTGAGCTCTGAGGTCTGTCTTTGAATTCATCTCAAAAACGGGATCTGTAAAATAACCAACAATCTGTCACCAATGAGTCTGGTCTATTTTGTCTGTATCAGTTGCCTTGAACTACTCATGCCAGAACTCCTTGCAACATTTTGGGTTGAGGACAGGAAGTACCTTAGTAAATTAGCTTAATTTAAAACCATGGCAATCTTTCTCTTGGAAATAGTAAACAACTATTTCATTTTACTGTTCATAGGTGCTGGAACTAGGGGTGATGAGGATGCTGATGAACCCCTGGCTCGAAGTGGTTTCATCATATACAGGGTTTACAGTTTGGTTCAGTGGCTCTCAGCACCCCCACTATACAAATTGTTCCAGCACCTCTGTTACTGTTTGTCGTTTAGTTTATCGATAGTACACAATCTTGTGTTTTCCACCAACAAGAAAGGAAGATCAATTACAAAAATTGAGTCTTTACTGAGATACATGGATAGAAAAACGTATCTCCCTTACAGATTGAAAACTGCACAACCAGGTGAAGGAATGGGTTTTTTTGGTTGGCAAAGTTAACGAATATTTCTGCTCATAATTCAGATTCAGCAGTATGGGATACATTTTGAGCCCTGAACAATCTGTTATAGCCAGTCCCTTACAGCAGCATTTCTGAATTTTCCTTTCGCAGGGTAGCTAACTTTATAGCCAAACAAAATATTAGTGTTCATAATGGAAAACATTGGGTGTGTAACTGTTTTGGTGATAGTAAAGTTTCATGACATTTGAAAAGCTCACTATTGCCTAATTTCCTCCTTAGGATCCTTTTTTCAGTGAGATTTTGGGTCTTTGGATATCTACATTGAGTGTAAGAAACTTGAAGCAATGTTCTAACTCATAAAAAGAAGTTAAGTACCTTACAGTAGAAAGTTATTCAAGATGCTTCTGTCCATAAACATCTCACTATAGGTGTGTGCACACTCCTTGAGCCTCTTAACCAGCATTGTCCATTGGAGCTGCCCATGCACCCTATACACCCTCATACCCCTGGGAATAGCTCCAATAGGAACTGGATTCCTTCACTAACTCAGAAATCCAAGTAATGCCTTCATATCAGCAGGGAAAGAGGGCAGGTCATGGCATCCACATGAACAAAGGCATCTCAAAGAACTGTTACAATATGTTAAGTAGTCTGTCTTTGAGTATTTGTCCACATGAATCCTATTGTGAGTGATTGGCATCCTTATTTTATTTGACTGTAGAAGAGCCTTGCCAAACTGGACATCTGATCTAGAAGTTGTGATAGTGGATAGGGACTACTTGTATGAACTGGATTCCAGGTAGCTGTTCTACAAATATTTGGGCATAGGGATTCCTCTTTAACAAGGCACAGATATTGACTGGGCCCTAGTGGAGTAAACCTTAATTCAAGATGGAATAGCAAGTTTGTTCAGAATAAGCCATCTTAATGCAGTCTGTAACCCATTTTGAAAGTCTCAGAGAAAACAGACTGACACTTAGACTTTCTGTGGCTTTTGTTAATAAATCTGGGCGACTTATGAAAATGTTTTTCTACAAAGATAAAAGGGCATAGACCTATGTACATCTTGTGTGTGGAATTTCTTCTCTGCAAGAGAATTATGAGGTTTAGGAGAAAACACGCAAGTGTATAAACTGGTTGGTATGAAAGTTTTAAACTGTTTGGGGTAAGCATTTTGGTGCAGTTTGAGTGTAACTGTCTTTATGAAATGATATATTGCTACCCTACCATTAATGCATGAATTCCTTCCCACCTGCAAGTCAAGATGTTAGCAACTAGGAACATGTCCTTAACAGAAAGGGAAAATAAAACATGTTACCGTTGGTGAAAATGGCTGGCCCATCAAATATGGGAGTACTGTATTGAAGTTCCAAGTGGGAAATGGCTCCTTGTTTGGTGGCAACACATCCGTCGGGCCTCTTATAAATCTAGATACTGCACAGTGAGAAGAAAATTGAGTGACCATCCACTGGTGGAGGATAAGCTAAAATAGCAGCCAGGTGGACCCTAGCAGAACTAATTGAAAACTCAACATGTCTTAAAGATGAGTAATTGAAGATGGTTGATATAGGAGAGTCTGGGGTTTGTACATTATTCTGAATAGACCACAGTAGAGAAAAACATTTCCTCTTTGCTTGATCTGGCTTTCTAATAAAGGGCTTTCTACTTTGAATCCAAATCTTTTGTACAGCTGCCAACCATGATCTCTCCACAGAACTCGGGCTGCGAGATTCCGTGCTGTAGATTCTTGGTTGGATGAAGTACAGGGCCTTAGCTCTGGGAAATGATGCCTGGTAGATCTGGAAGTGGAAGAGGTGGATTGATCGGTAGACGTCTCAGGTTGGAATACCAGAACTGGCATATTCAGGCTGAGGCTATCAGTATCATCCAAGCCTTGTCTTGGTGAAGTTTTCTTAGAACTCTGGGGATTAATGGAATGGGAGGAAAGGCATAAAGCAGATTGTTGTTCTTTTGGATCAGAAATGTATCTGCTTTAGAACTCAGACTTCCTCCTCCACAGGAGAACATTTGATGAGTTACATTCATGTTGGTAGCAAACAGGTCTAACAAAGGAAGACCCCCCACTTTTGGAGTACCTGATTCATAATCAGAACTGAACTTTGCAACTCCCATTTGTGGTAACTTTTTCTGCTTTGGTGATCTGCCAAATTGTTTTGTGTCCCCAGAAGGTGAAGAGCTATTGGGTTGATCCAGTATAGGATGCTAGTCTCAGATATATCGCTGTATGACACAACAGTGATTATCTGCTGCATAGCAATTGTATTGTCTGACAGAATTTGAATGGTGGTGCTCTGAATGAGGGGCAGAAATGTCTTGCAAGCTAGACTTAACTGCCCTGAAATACAGTACATTTTTGTGCAGTTGAGACTCTGCTTGGGACCATATACCTTGTGTTTGGGGAGCTCTCCAAACTCATCTCGGGAATGTCTGTCACCAGAGTCTTTGAAGGGGGTGGTACATGAAGCTGAACACCTTGGCAGACACTTGGAGGAGCCATCCAATAAGGTGAGATGACGGCACTTTGTGAGGAACTTGTGTCCGTTTGGTTGATGAAATGTCCTCAGCCAAAAGTGAAGGGACCAGAGATGTAGCTGTGCATATAGCCATATAATTACAGGGTGCCATACAATGCAGCAGGCTGAGACAAATCCTTAGTTGGGGGAGACTGAATGTGATCAGTGATGTGATTTATGTTGGAAAAAATTGGAAGAAGGAACACTCTTGCTGACCTGGAATCTAGGATCGCTGTTATGAGTTCTATGGGTTGAGCAGGAGTGAGGTAGACTTGACTTGGTTGATCCTGAGGCCTACCATGGAAAGCAGTTGAGGAACTGTGCAAACGTCCTTGTTGACCTGACCTATGATCAGGTGAGACTGGACAGGGAGGGATTTTTATCTTTGGTACCTCTAGGTTCCCATACCAACAGAACCCTGGACACGTGATAAGAGATATGTCTGACAATGAAGGCTCTGGTTCATCAGTGATCATAATGTCCACTTGAGATGTAAATGCAGCTTTAGTAGATAAAGGCAGAACCGGGACCATCAGTACTGGAAGTACACTCTCGGAAGAAGTCTTGTCAGACTGCAGTGCTGATAACTGAGGCCGATTGTGCAGATGACAATGTTGTCATGGAGATGACGCTGATCACTGATGAAGCAGTACAAAAGATAAGAGATGCATGTTCTCAGTCTTAGGCTCTCTGCGCCAATGTGATTTCGAAGGGGCTGATTTTGGTACATGAGCACGATGAACATTTGTTATCTTCTTGGCTTGGTTCTAAGCTCCACCAGGAGATCTGTGATCTTTCCTGTTGTGGGCAGCAGAAGCTACTGCCTGACCCAAGGAGAGATGGTGAATGAACTGTGTGTTTCCTAGCAGCCTGAGGTTTCTTGACTAGCAGATTTTATTTTCTGGAGTGACATCCGTGTCGTTGGGGCACTTGAAGCTGATTTCCGAGCAGGTGACAGTTGCTCCTTTTGAATCAGACACACTGCATAGATTTCTCCATCTAAAATAATTTTTCACATTCATCACAACCCATCTGTGTGCACTTTGGGGGAGGGAGAGAAGCTACAAACGGCACACTGGAAGAGTCACATCACTAGACAAACCAACCAAGCATCAGTGTGTATATTAACAGTTACGGCAGCCTCTGATGCAGGGTACATTTTGAAGTCTGGTGACTTTCTCTGCATCATTAGTCATGCCTTGGTACTGAGGAGTAGATCCACTGAGGAATAACATTTGATTTTGGGTTTTTTAGCCCAATTGGTTTAATTTATCAAACAACACTAAGCTAATTATAATCGTAAACTATCTATTTGCTATGGGGAAACAGAACACTGAGGACTCAGACTTGCTAACACAGGTGGTAAGAAATAACTGAGTGGCAGTTGAGGATGTCCTTGTCTTTATATGGTTGACAATACTGAACCAAGTCCCATTATGTTTTATGGCTAGGCCATAAGTGAAGTGGAAAACGTGTATCTTATAACTGTAGCTTTACAAGCTATAGGTAATGCTGCACTGGTAGCTTTACCAGATAAGGAATGGAATTGTACGAAGAGCTGGAAGGAGATGTATTCACCAAAAATATGTAAATTGTTTGTAACTACTTGTTTGACTGTCTAAGGTGTGTTGTGCAACTAAGAAAAGAAAGTATCTAGTAGTAATCAAATAAGGGACAAAACCTTCTGAAAATGTGATAGCTATGCTAAATTGTTTAGCTATGAGTTATGTTAATGTTTTTTTTTTCCAAGAATGTTTTTTATTCTTAAGTTGTTTAACTGAGGGGAAATGTAAAATGTAATTTCTGTGCTAGATGCAGAAACATACCAAAAAGATAGGATAAGATAAAAGATCTTGTTGCTTAACCAACATGCATGCTGTACCAAGTTACGGCTAGTGCAGATAAGCTTTGCCTTTTGGAGAGCTACTTTCAAAACAAGATAAAACTGGTAAGAACTGGTGTGTAAATCTTGTCTGTTGTAAACTGGGGAATATATATGAATAGAGTTGAGCTTGCACTTTGGGACAGACTGAAAGCTGTAAGTGCTGTGAAACTGTTCTCCCTATAAAGTAATGACCTTTCTGCGTTGTGGTGATCTATTTTTGATTGAGCCTTGTTTATCGGAGGACTTATCAGTAGAATAATTGAACCCCAACAACACCTTGTTGTGAGATATGTGCACAGCCTCAATGGACACTGCTGGCTAAAAGGTTGATGGACAACCTATAGTAGGATCTTTGTGGACAAATGCTCTAAGAACTGTAATTTTCTTCTGACTCTTTATTGCTGTATTATCATTTTTATTGTAGACTTGGGTAAAAGCGGACTGTTCCCTCTGAGTCAATTAACTTTTTTCATTGCTACTAGCTGCATAAATGGTATTTGCAAGACCATGATGAGATGTTACTATCCTAACAGGGAACTATCCTACACTTACAGGGCGAAAGCTTACACATCTTTGGAAAGCTTACACTGGAAAGCTTTCCCATCTGACATTTGTGGTCCTCATGCTCTGGTTATGCTCCCATATTTCATGCTGGTTCTGCTGTGCTGACTAATGCAGCAAATATTCTGTGTAATACTACTTTGAGGTTTTCTTAATAGTCTGTCACAATCTCTTATAAATAACCCTTCCGTGTAACTAACGTAGTAATAGTATGGTTCAAAATTTAGAAACACTGCAGTTCCTGCCTTCAAGGTTTTTGACAATTAATCCATTCATTTTTATACAGGCAGATTAGGGACAGGATGATGCATCTCACAGCAGGTCAGGCTTATTAATACAACTGAGAGTGATCTTCCCCCTGCCAGAGCATTTTCTTGCTGCCGTGGAAAACTTCAGCAGGGAGCCACTGGAGCCTTCCCTGTTGGAAACATCTAGGGAAATTGGGAGCAAGGGCTGGTGAAAAGTCCTAGGAGGAAGAAAGACTTGAGGAGCAGAATTAGGGCAAGGGCTAATCACTACATTAGAATATTAAGTTATTTAGGAATATTAAGCTTCACTGTTTAACTTCCAAATTCTTACAGGCCATTTTTGTTCAATAAATTAAAAGGAGATGGAGATACTGCAATCTTTCCCATAGCTTCTACTCACTGTTTACCGAGTATAATCTGACAAAGGATTAAGGATTCGAACCAGAGAACCAGTTTGAACTGGTATTTTTACTTGAACCTGAACCATAATTTTGTCCATCTACTAAACCTGGACTGGGGGGAAAAAGATTGGGTTACCAGTTAAAATAAAGGTTCAGCATTTTGTAAGTTCAGTATTTTAAAAACTACTTCGATGTTGAGTTATGTCATCGGTGTTTTTTGCTGGGTTTGTAATTGGTTTGCTAACTTTTTCATGACCACAGCTTTCCATATTTTTTGAACCATTCCTCAGTGGTTGGGCAATTATTACCCAAAACCTTACCCATGTTTCTTTTATATATGCTACCACTAATTTGTGTGTGTGCTGTAAATAACTAGTGGTAAGATAACCATTCTAAATTGTATATGGGGTCAGATGAACTGAAGTGTAGTTAAATAGACTTTAATTGCCAACTGTAAAGTGTGATTGAAGGTTTCTTAGCAGTTATTCAAAGTAACTGATGAAGCATAAAGTAGGCAATAACTCTATGTAGAAAGTAATGGGAGAAAACCCTAAGACTGATTGTCAGAAGAAGAAGAATGTTCCTTGGAGCATGAGGGGGAGGGGAGCAGAATTCCAAGATGATAGCTCCAGAGAAGTATGGGCCTGCTAGCAAATCAGCCAAAAAGCTTAGGTGATTTAGGCACAGTAGGCCAATGGGATCCCTGCTTAATAAGAAGGGTAATGGTGGGAATACAAAATAGCCTTTCAGTTGAGGATTCTCTTCTTTGAGGTGCAGCAAAAATGCAGGAACACATGAAAAAGTATCAAAGCCCTGAAAGACATACAAAATCCCTTACTACACAAAGCTAGTGCATTAGGGGTGTATGTTTGTTCTTGTACTTCTAACTTGACTCCTGATCTTACCCTGCAAGTACAGAGGAGGGAGAGCTTCAAAACAAACCTTAACCTATAACCTTCTCCAGCATCATGGGGATAGGAGGAATACTCTAGTCTTGCTAGGGTGTTTCCAGACCCCAAAAGGTTCCAAATGAGATTTATTTTTCTGAAGAGTGCTTGGCAATCCTGACTGACTGTTCCTTCTTTCCTGGCAGTTGGCAAACATGAGCTGACTGGGCACAAAGTGGCAGTGAAGATATTGAATCGACAGAAGATTCGCAGCCTTGATGTAGTAGGAAAAATCCGCAGAGAGATTCAGAACCTCAAGCTTTTTAGACATCCACATATAATTAAACTGTAAGTTTTTAATTTTTATTATCTCTATAATTAGCATTGTTGACCTGGAACACTAATAACCTAAAATATCAAATATAACAGTGTAAAATTAAAGGTAGAGAGCAATGTTACATTTTATTGGAGCAGTAACTTTTTTCCCCTCCAGCAGCTGTCCAATTTCAGGTATATGGGATTTTTTTCCAGTGCTTTTGCTGCAACACATCTTAAGGAAATTGATTTTCTGTGAAGAGATGATATCTTTTCTTAGATCTTTGTTGGTTGCAAACTCATCAATAAGCTAGTGTTAATAAATGGAATTGCTAACAGAAATAAACACACAACCCTTCTGTCCTCAACTGCTAGTTAGTATTAAGTGGTTATATTGGATCCTATCTTTCTGTTTGTAGTATGGCTGAGTAATGTGGGGTGGAGCTGAGGAAAATAGTTTTTGTAGGGAGGTCCAGGCTTATTCTACCCTAAAGTGTTTTTCTAGCTTCACTGCAGTATGGTGTATCCAGATGTAGGTTTTGCTCTTTAGAAGTTTCTTTGAGCCAGGGAATCAGTAATCTCTGGCATACGTAAATTTAGTATATAGAAGGGGAAGAACTCTGAAAGGGTGTGTCCTCACTGCAGAGTTAACTCAAGTGATCAGCCTTCAGATGTGAGCACCTGGTTGGCCTACCTAATCTGTGAGGAGCAATTCTGCAGTCATCTGGCATCCACACTGTTACTTTTGCTCATATGAAGCATTAAAACTTGTAGGGTTAAATCCCCTGATACTTAGCACTGCAGTAAGTGGAGCTGCTCTGGTTCTCTCCTAGTGAATTGTGGGCAAACTTGTCTCTCATAGATATCAAGGTCAGAAGGAACCACTATGATCATCTAGTCTGACCTCCTGCACAATGCAGGCCACAGAATCTCACCCACCCACTCCTGCGATAAACCTCTCACTTATGTCTGAGCTACTGAAGTCCTCAAATCATGGTTTAAAGACTTCAAGGGGCAGAGAATCCTCCAGCAAGTGTCCCGTGCCCCATGCTACAGAGGAAGGTGAAAAACCTCCAGGGCCTCTTCCTATCTACTCTGGAGGAAAATTCTTTCCCGACCCTCTTGTTCTGGTCACGGGTAGGAGTGGGAGTTGGAGGAATGCACTGGAGGACTATCAGCACTTAAGTGGCTTAGCCTGCATCCATACTGCAATGTGTGAGAGCTCCAGTCAAAGTGTAAGCAGCATTTAGGTTTTAGCCTGTACCCCAGGATGGGCCAGTTAGCTCAGGTGTTAAGCACCACTATGCTTGGGTGGGAGGCTTTTTATATTAGAGCTGGGTTAGGGTAACACCTAAAAACTAGAGAGTTCCATCTGTAATGAAGACAAACAGGGAAATCCTCCATCCCCAAATCCAAATTTTTCCTCAGTTAAAACACTGCAAGCGGAGATTGCAGTGACACCTATTTCTAAGAAATTGTTCAGCTCTATCATGATTTATATAATATGATATAAAACTTTTTTCCTAGCCATTTTTTGCTAAGTCTTAAATGTTTCTCCTTATCCAAGTGTTTAGTTGCAATGTCAAGTATGGTTTCAAGCTCATTGTATCAACTAAGAATGATTAAAATTCTGTGTTTTTTTTTTAAAAAAAGAGTAATTGCTTGCCTTAATTTGAAATGTACCCTGTTGTGATCTTGACCCTTCTTAACAATAGGCCACAACTTCTTTCCACTTCTAAACATTTGTTCAGCTGATAAAATCTTAAAATCACAACATGTTAAAAGTTGACAGTTTCATGGCTAAAGTGCCGCAATATAAAATTTTTCTCTACAAACTCATCTCACTGTCTCTGGAATATTAGTTTAAGATAGTGTTTCCCAAAGTCATGAGGCACATCCCCCAAAGACTGAGAGGGTGTAAAGGACTAGTGGGCACAGGGGATGAGGTGTCTCAGATGTTTTCCAGAATTGAGTTTTCTATTTTGAAAGCAGTGAGACCTTGTCTACATTTGGGAAGTTTTTCTGGCACAGCTGTATTGGCAAACCTTCATAGTATAGATGCAGCTTGTATTGGGATAAATACCAGCACAGTTCACACCAGTTACCCAGGAAATGTAAGCTATCTCCGCAAAAGCACTTTTATGTCGATATAAGTGCATCTTATACCAGCAGAGCTATGTGTGGGGAAGAGGAATTCACATGTAACTGACATACTAGGATAGCTGTAATTTCAGAACATAGACCAGGCCCTAATCTCTAGCTGTAACCCTGAAGTTAACCCTGAAAACCTAACCCTAGTGCAACTGTTGCAGTAATGTCTGGCTAAAGCCACGTCAACACTTAAAACTTAGGTTGACATGGCTACTTGTAAGGGGTGTGTAATAACTGTATCTACACTGAGATTATGCCAGCATAGTTACATCAGCACAGTTTGCTGCTATAGTCCCTGTAGTGTGGACTTGGCCTGAGTTTTCAGAGCACCTGAACTGCTAGCTCTGAGGTGTAAACTGTCCTATTTATTTTAGAGGGGGTGTGGTACCTGGGATGACCGGTGATACTTCCCATCTTCTTTGAGCAGTGAAATAGTTCACAAGGTTGACATTTACATAGTATCATATTACGAAGATCTAAACAATATATTTTGAATGAATGACCACTCCTGTTGGATATGTCTGATACCATATGTCATTTGTTTAATTTTCTTCAAGGGAGGCTCAGCTTTCAAAAGTTTAGGGAACACTGCCTTAAACAATGTTGTTGGTTAGAAATAACTTCAGAAGTAGTCATAATGCAGTATATGAAAAAGAATTTCATTGTAATGTAAGATACTAACAAGTCATTTAGATGATAAAGAATGAGTCACTAAACTGAAATATCTCAAATTAAACTATATAAAACTAAATCAACCAAGAATGAACTGCCTTAATAGTCTTGTAAGATGGAATAAGAGCCTCAGAATTCAGGATACATTAGAAATCTGAGTATTAAAATATATTCTGTTCGGTATTTTGATTGTTTACAAGTTAGCAAGTATTAATCACCCAGGTGAGCTACACTGACAAGAATGAGCTCTCAGACCAAGAATAATTTGACCAGGAAAGCTGAAACTTGTTTTCCCTTATCCTGAGAAATCTTTCTATAAGAAAACACTGCAGTCCTTCTGTTGTGTCTACAAGAAGTTAGTTAATTTGTACCATCAGTATACATGGCATGCCTAAACTGAATCACCACACGACTTTGCCGCTTGTCTGTCTTCATCCACCGTCTTACTGTTACCCCTACTTGTCACATCACATCTAAATGTAGACTGTAAAATCAAGGGAGAGACCTAGTCTTTCTGTTTGTTCTGGAAGTAGTAGCTGGCTTTTGGGTGCTGTAGAACTTGTACATAAAATGTCATATAGGAAACCGAGAAAACAAGTCCAAGCATGTTGGGGTTGATTAAACAAACTGTTCAATTAACCACTTCTACATTACTTTAGTAAGCTTCCTAACTTTCTCTGCAACTGTTCGATCTCCTTAAACCCCTTCTAAAGTCCTTAAACCCCTTCCTGCTTGTATTTTATAAATATTTAAATGTTTGACTCCTTGTACAATAACAAGAATAATATTGTGTTATAGTGATGCCCTTTGTCTCTAACAAGTACTTGTCTCTTCCTTAGCTTTTTTTTTTTTAGTTATGGAAAGGGGGCTATAATATTTTTAATAGGCCTGAGAAACTTCTATTCCTAATCTGCTGGCTAAAACTGGGCCTCCTACTCAGAAGTGTAAATTCTCTTTAATATGCTTCCACCTGTTGCTGCAGTGGTCCCATTCCCTGATGAGAGATACTGAAACAGGGATTTCTGAACAACTTAATTTCATATAGGAAATATTTAGTTCTAAAGTATAGCTTATATCCAAATTTAACAAAGCCCAATGCTGTTTTAATTATAATTAACTAGTTGTATCTTGTGGGTGTGCAGTGGAATTAATAGATATGTTACCTTTATCAGGTACCAAGTCATCAGTACACCATCTGACATTTTCATGGTGATGGAATATGTTTCTGGAGGGGAACTGTTCGATTATATCTGTAAAAATGGAAGGGTAAGACGACCTTCAGCTCTACAAAACAGTAGATTGCATTTTATAATCACTTTTGCAAAAATGTTTCTCGCTAGGTGAAGAGCTGTTCTTATCTAGTCTTTCAGTTAGCAGTAGCATGTCTCAGAGTATCCTATCCTTTTTCTAACTCAGTAAACTTTGCTCTGAAACTAACATTAATAAGTGGCGTCTGCTAGTTTAAACTTATGGAATTTCATTCATAAATGTAGTTTTATCTTATTTGAAACTGCACTTGCCTCTTTAATTGAATGGTGATACTAATTCTAATCAGTCAAAATTACTGCATCTGTGCAAAGCAGACTAACTTTATGTAACCTTTCATTTTTAACTTTCTAAAGGTTTTGATCAAGTTGAATTTGCAACTTTTGATGTTTGTTTCAATCCGATATATCAAATGCTTTTTCTACATAAAGCAAAAATAGAGAATGCATGAGCTCTAAGGATGTATGTTCCTAAACACATGACCTCTTTGACAGTCATGCTTCTGAAATTGATTGGAAAAGCAAGTTTTGACTGTGTAATTAACTCAGTGGATAACGTTCCTTAAAAGTGTTCTGTTTAAGGCATTGTGGGCTAGAAAAATTCATTCTGGGTTCTACTGCTGGCTCTGCCACTGAATCATTGTGTGGTAGTCAGTTCATCTTCCCATCTGTTATTTTATCTGTAAAGTGTCCAGACTGTAAAATACTTAAGTGTAACCTGTTGCATTCTTTATTGCATCCAAATACTGACTTGCATGGAAATGTAATACAAATAATATTTACTTCTTGCTGATTCAAGAAAAATGTTGGACAGATAAGAGTATTTTAAATGGCTTCTTTTCCTTTCTTAGCTTGATGAGAAGGAGAGTAGACGTTTATTCCAGCAAATCCTTTCTGGTGTGGATTATTGTCACAGGCATATGGTTGTACATAGAGACTTGAAACCTGAAAATGTACTGCTTGATGCACACATGAATGCCAAGATAGCTGATTTTGGTGAGCATTTATTTTATTCTAAACTTGATCATGTTCAAGTTTCATCAATGCTATTTATTAATGCAGAAAATATTCATTATTGGAGTTGTGATACTTGGATACTATGGTGATGGGCACAGTACAAGAACCTAAGGAGTGTCCCAAAAAGAAATATGAGAACATTGCTTAGTGCAGAGTTTTCTTCTCCTTATAGGTCATCTTTGAGCCAGATGTTTTCTGTGACTGGATAGAAATTAATAGTCTGGCCTGGTCTGGTAGAACAAAAATGTCACTAAGTATTAAATTGTATTTAGCATTTAATGCATGTTGTTCCATTTATTTCAAAATTGATTTTTGGCAAGTTCCTTGTCTTCTATATCTTTCTCCACTGGTAAAATCGGGACAACTATCCACCTTTTGTTTTAATAACTCAATGTCTTCTGATCCACAAGGATGGTTCACCAAACTTGATAAGAACCACATCATTCTAGTGAAAGGCATTAATGATGATATAGCACTTAGTACTATTATTCAGTACTACTTTCCATATCTAACTATAAATTCAACTTAAAATTAAAAAAGTAAAAAGATCTACCCTGATGATGTTGACAGTATAAAACTGAAACTGAAGATAATGAAAGGTAAAAGAGGAACTAACTTCTTACTAATTCTTGCACTTGCTATGTATTGCCTGCTTAGCCAAGGGAAGGAAAGTTATAGTTCTTTACTTGTACAGACTTGCTATAAAAGAGCACAAAATACAACTGCAGAAAGACAGGGGCAGCTAGTTTTCAGGACTGCCAGCATTAGGAAACCTTCTTGCCATATAAACATAGACAGGTATCCATATTGCTACATAATCCTGATATTTCTCTTGTAGACATAGTGGATTATACCCGCCCTTGTAAAGCGCTTTGAGATCTCTGATGAAAGGTGCTATATAAATGCTAAGTATTCAATTATTTCAAAGGTATGGTGTTCAAATACATTGGGGGTTGGGAGTCCTGTTAATTATTTCTGTCAAAGGGTTTTACTACGTTGATTTGCAGAATGCTTTTAGATGAACGATTACTTATTCTTTTACAGCAAAACAAAATGCAGTATTAACTGTTAAAATGGCTTTATTACCGTGGATAAATTTTAGCAAAGCTGTTGAACTTATTTAACTAAACGAGTATTTATAAAGAAACCTGTTCAGTTTAATAAGTATGAAAACTGGTTGAGGCACTCTTCTCTATCACTTCAGATTCAAAAAAGGGAGTATTGCATTAATGCAGTAAGCCATAGCCAGAACACTCAATCCTATCCAAGCTGTAGTCTGCAACTCCCCAGTGGATGTTGAGAGAGTGCCCGTCTGCTGCTGTAGGTACAATCACTATACTGTTCTGTAAAGAGCTGCTATTGAATCTTGTGTTCTGTAGAGGCTATTCCTTGGACTGTTCTGTGGTGGTCTTCCACTTCAAGCATTTGGAAGCAATCACTGTTAAGAATGCTTTCTCTTGTTGAAGTCCCACCTTACTGCAGTCCTGTGTCTCCCTTAGAACAACTCAGTCCTCCATTATGTCTCTGGACATTTCCAAAACAGACTTTTCTTGCTGCGTCTTGGAATGGATGTATTCTCTTAGGCATGCCTAGATCATGTGCATACATGTCTTTAGTTTTACTGAACTGATGCTGAAGAGCAAAACTAATTTCTGGTATACTGTATGCAACATCTTACACTGCACTGTTCTGTTTCTGTACACATTTCAGTAATTCTAAACTGCTGTACTTTATAATTTAGAAAAAGTAAACTGTAACTTATTACTCGTATTAGCATTAGTGGTTGGATTAAGATGCCCATACAGTGTGTAATCAGTTTCCTCTAGCTGAATTTTTTTAGTAGCTGCTTTTGTACACTTTCAGGTCTTTCAAATATGATGTCAGATGGAGAGTTTTTAAGAACAAGCTGTGGTTCCCCTAATTATGCTGCACCAGAAGTAATTTCAGGAAGGTAGTATCTCTTATATTCGATAAATGTATTCATGTAGTTGAAAAATACCTTGCTAGTTAATATTAAAGATAACAAGACAATATTATAGTACACAAGCTCAACGTTGACTTTCCCTCCCTTGCTAATTTTTGAAGCTTACCTATACGTTGATTAGTGGCCTAGTCAGCTTTATTGGCCCCTTCAGTGTCACTGTACTGTGTCAAGTAGTCCAAACTGCAGTGTGTGTATGCTGTACCCAAGTCAGTTTGGTAAAAATGCAGTTTTATCAACTAGAAAATTCATGTACAGTGAATATCATAAACTGTATCTATCAATTTCCAGAATTACCAAAAGGTCTGTTTAGTACAGTATTTTGCCAAACAGTGGGTCCCAACCCACCAGGGGATCGCAGGAAGGTCCCAGATGGGTTGCCATGTCCAATGGTGGATTAACCCATCACTGGGCCCTGACCTAGGCAAACGTTATGGTGCAGAGAGGAGGACTGGGGGAGATGGAAAGCGAGCTCGCTTCACACTCACCCTGCAGTGGCAGCTCCTGTGCTGGAAGGCTGGGCCCAGCTTTTTGCTCTAGTGCAGGGTCGCAGCACCATTCAGGTTTGGCCTGGCTTCCCCTTTGTCATGGGGGGAAACTGGCCAAATATGAGTGGTTCTACAACTCCGTGCACCATGTTGCAATGCCTGGAGGTAGGTGCAGTCTCATGTGATAGGAGCTGCCACTGCAGGGTAAAGGTGGGGTGGGCTCGCTCCCCAACTCCACCAGGCCTCCTGTCTGCACTGGGCCAGAATTAGGGTTGTGGTGCCGGGGCAGATGAGGGGATAAGTGTCTGGTGAGTTATCAAAAAAAAAAACCAACCCCAAATGCAGTCGGTGGGTTGCCTTATTAAAAAGTTTGGGAACCACTGACCTAATGAATCATAGTTCACACTTTGGAAGTAGCACTTTATTTTCTGACTAACAGATAGAAAAGTTCCAGGCAGGAAAGTTTGGTATTAGTGTAAACTTTTACTGTGGCATATTAGGGCAAGTGACATTTGGGCCTATTAGCTCAATCCTGCAACTATTAAATCCTCCAACACAGTTAGTCAACTGTAGAGTGCAGTCAGATGTGTGACTTGCAGCTTGTGTAGGTATACACATGCTAGCTTTAATCTAGCTAGCTTGCTAAAAATCAGCAATGAAGAAACAGCTGTGCTTGCTAGCATTGCAAATATGTACTGTGGGAACTGTGCAAGTTTGAACATTCCAGGCTGAAGCCCATGCCACTGGTGCATCTTCATTGCTGTTTTTACAAGATAGCTAGATTAAAGCTAGCACAAGTATACAGTACCTAGAATCATAGAATCATAGAATATCAGGGTTGGAAGGGACCTCAGGAGGTCATCTAGTCCAACCCCCTGCTCAAAGCAGGACCAATCCCCAATTTTTACCCCATATCCCGAAGTGGCCCCCTGGAGGATTGAACTCACAACCCTGGGTTTAGCAGGCCAATGCTCAAACCACTGAGCTATCTACCTACATGAGCTACAAATTGTACCTCCGATTGCAGGATAAACATACCCTTAATGTCGTCTGTTCTGGGCAACCCACTGACTTCCACCCCACTGCAGTAGTTACTATTGCTGAGCATAATCCAGGCATCTGATTTATTAGTAAATGGGACAAGGAAACATAGGAACTTAATCTCCCTTCCCCCTAGGATGATATTTGTGGTTTGGATATAATTTGCCAAATACATGTTTACATTGACCTGCCTTGTCACTATGGTATGGCCTTCCCCTCATTTAGCACTATGGTACATTACATAGATAGATGAATTCTGCTCTATATGTCCATGCCCTACGTGTCTGGTGGAGTTCAGCTTCACAATCATGTGAATACCTTGCCTCCCCTGATCAGTGCTGGTAGGCCTCAGTTTGTCTGTGTTCTTTTAACTACTACAACATATAAACAAGTTGCAAAAAGATATATAATTAAATGTACTGTGCTACTATAACTTATTAACAGATAACCTTTTCCAGATTATATGCAGGTCCAGAAGTAGATATTTGGAGCAGTGGGGTTATTCTCTATGCTCTGCTTTGTGGAACCCTTCCATTTGATGATGATCACGTGCCAACGCTTTTTAAGAAGATATGTGATGGTATCTTTTATACCCCTCAATATCTAAATCCATCTGTGATTAGCCTTCTGAAACACATGCTGCAGGTGGATCCCATGAAGAGAGCTACAATCAGAGACATTAGGTAAAACAATAATTGATGTCTAATCACAGATGCCACAGTAGAAATCAACAGAACTAAGAAATCGTTCATAAAAATGGTTCTGCCATACAACCTATTGTTACTCTCCATTGATATACATATTTGTGTTTTGGCTTTTGGAAATCTGACAGCTCTGGTTCCAAAGGCAAAATCTGCTTATGCCTAGAATTCTATTACTAATACACTTAAAAGGTGTTGGAGTTCAAGATATTGAAGTGTCTGTATTGATCCTTGAGGGGGAAAAAGAGATCCTTCTAAAAATTGGGATTAGGGCAGAAAGAGACATAAAGATGTACAAATCCTAAAGAAAGATAGGTGTTAATGTTAGTGTGTAATATACTTTTCATGTACCTTCCATCAGAAGATATCAGTGCTTTATGAACACTAGGCCTTATAATAATTGTGCTAATTGGTAGGTGGGGGCATACTAATCTGACAGATGCTTTTAAGGAATAAGGTACAGAGAAACTAAGTGATGTGATGAAGGTGTCTGGGGAAGACTGTGGCAGGGTAGGGTTAGATCTGATACTGAAGCAAGTGCTTTAACCAGAAGACCATGCTTTCACTCCTTGTACAGGACAAATTGCAAAATTTATTGGTTTCCTTGATTAACTGCCCTGTTACATTTTCATATCTTCAGATGAATATTGTAATATTTTCATAGTCTCTACTACCAATTGTCATTGCAAAATTCTTGTTTCATGACATATCATTGGACATTTCTTATGTAGCTAGCTCAGTGCACTGAAATGACCAATCTGCTCTTTACTGTATTTTCCAGTGGGTCAGACAACTTTGAAAAATAAGGTTTCTGCTGTATTTTAACTTTTATTGTGTTTTGAAATGTAAACTGTAAATCTTTGTTCTTGTATGCTGGTTAATACCAGACAGTACCAAAAGGTTGTCGTCTGACAGACTTTTCTTACCCTTTCCTTGGCAGTTTAAGTCTACTAACTTTTGGGGCAGTGAGGGAAGGTGACTCTTGAATACAGATTAGAATGAACAATGGCTAACAAAATGTTAAAATTCCAGTTTCTTTACATCTACCAATCCCTGTCCTAATGCCTATCAAGGAGGTAGGTTATTCTAGATAACAGGACTAGGGACCTTTCTTATGCACAAGTATTATGTGGATATTGGGTCAAATTCAAGAAATACTTTTGGCAGAAAAAATTGGAAATTTTTTTAAAAATTTTTTTAACCATTTCAAAACAAAACATTTTTACTATTTCAAAATTTAGCTGGACTTTTTTAAAACTGAAAAACACACCCAAAAAAACCAAAATTTATTTCAGGTCAAATAAAACTTTTTTGGGGGTTAAGCCTATGGACCAAAAAATCAATTATTGGTTCCGGTCTGGCTGGGAGGAGAAGGGGACACCTAATGCATGATGATCAGCAATGAGTAAACATTGTTAGAATTAGGTTGAAAATTCCAAAAATAAGGAGTTTGTGTGTTTTGTTACTGCCATCAAGGAGTTGACAAACAACCTACTAGAGTGTGATTCAAGTAGGGTAAATCTAGAGTTGAAATATTAAGGCCATGTCTATGCTAGGTGAAAAAGGTGGCCAATACAATGTAAAATACTAGTGTAGACAAAGCAAATTGTAGTTTGGTGTTCTTAGTGTATGAACCTCTGTCCCCTACGTCAAGTAAAACTACAACTTGCCTGGTGTGTACTAACACTTTTTTAAAAACACACCTCCTTTTCCTGGTGTTGACCTGACCTAAAACAAAATAACAGGTTTCAGAGTAACAGCCGTGTTAGTCTGTATTCGCAAAAAGAAAAGGAGTATTTGTGGCACCTTAGAGACTAACCAATTTCTTTGAGCATGAGCTTTCGTGAGCTACAGCTCACTTCATCTGATGAAGTGAGCTGTAGCTCACGAAAGCTCATGCTCAAAGAAATTGGTTAGTCTCTAAGGTGCCACAAGTACTCCTTTTCTTTAAAACAAAATAGAGCTTTCAGTTTCAGCTTTCCTGGGTTATCCTGACATCAACAATTTTCCTTTTTAAGAACAATGAAATGCTTTACTAAATCTCATAATTAATAAAAGTTTGTCTTTAACTATTCGGTTTTCTTTAAAAGTTTACATAAAATCTGTGTGGCTGAACTCAAAACTACTTATTTTTATATCCAGGGAGCATGAGTGGTTCAAGCAGGACCTTCCCAAGTATCTCTTTCCTGAAGACCCCTCCTATAGCTCAAACATGATTGATGACGAAGCCTTAAAAGAAGTGTGTGAGAAGTTTGAATGCACAGAAGAGGAGGTGCTAAGCTGTTTATATAGCCGAAATCATCAAGACCCCTTAGCAGTTGCCTATCACCTCATTATAGATAACAGAAGAATAATGAATGAGGCCAAAGACTTCTATTTGGCAACAAGCCCACCAGATTCTTTTCTTGATGATCACCATTTGTCTCGCCCTCATCCTGAAAGAGTGCCATTTTTAGTAGCTGAAGCACCACGGCCACGCCACACACTTGATGAGCTCAACCCACAAAAGTCAAAACACCAAGGTGTAAGAAGAGCTAAGTGGCATTTAGGAATTCGGAGTCAAAGTCGACCAAATGACATCATGGCAGAAGTTTGTCGAGCAATTAAACAATTGGATTACGAATGGAAGGTGAGGGAACAAAAAGCTTTCTGACAGATGGTTATGTTTAGCTTAAAACACAAAATTGATACCTTACTTTTTGGCCTGACGGCCACCTCTGGGTGGGGAAATTACATGTAGGGCTGGGACAGGGGTTGGGGTGTGGGAGGGAGTATGGTGTGCAGGAAGGGGCTCAGGGCAAGCGGTAGGCGTGCGTGTGGGGGTGTACAAGGGGGCTAAGGCAGGGGATTAAGGTGCAGGAGGGGTATGTCAGGGGGCTCAGGGCAGGGGGTTGGGGTGCAGGATGCAGACCTGGAGCAGCTCCGGGATGGCAGCCACACGCAGCGGGGCTAAGACAGGCTCCCTGCCTGCCCTGGCCCCACACTGCGCTGCTCCCGGAAGCAGCCAGCACCTGTAGCCCCGGGAGTGGGGAGAGGCCTCTGTGTGCTGCCCTTCCTGCGGGTACCTCCTGGCCAGTTGGAGCCATCTTCCCCCACGCCGTCCCCCAGGGGTGCAGGGACGTGGTGCTGGCCACTTTCAGGAGTGGTACAGGGCCGTGGGCTGGATCCAAAGCCTTGATGGGACGGATCTGGCCCACGGGCCGTAGTTTGCCCACCCCTGCTTTAGGAGGTTTGTGTTTTGTATACATTATTTGTCATGGTCTTTAAAAATTATAATGAAAATTAACTATTTCATCTGTATTCTTTACCAGGTTGTAAATCCATACTACTTGCGTGTTCGAAGGAAGAATCCAGTGACTAGTACATATTCTAAAATGAGTTTACAGTTATACCAGGTGGACAGTAGGACGTACTTACTGGATTTCCGTAGCATTGATGGTATGTGAAGGAGAATAAATACATAACTATTGGAATAATATAATTATAAACAATTGAAGAAACTGTAGTGGTGTAATTCGGACTTTCACACTTAAATATCAGTTAGAAATGTGATTTGGAAGCCCTTAAGGACCTGGGCCTTGTCTTCACTAAGGAAAAAAGGTGTGGGTGGGCTTAATTTGTTAGCTAATTTTGAGGTAAAATCCTAGCAAAGACAAGGCAGTTGTAGTTTTCACATGAGTTGGCAGGTCAAGATCAAGACAGTGGGGCATACTAGTCTTTACCTGGATCTGTTAACTACAAACTGCCTTGTCTCCGCTAGGATTTTACTTCAGGGGTTCACACGTTATTTCCAAGTGGAAGATTGCATTCTTAGTTTTATCAGGCTAAGTTGTCCCATATTCTCTGCCAAAAAAAATCCAGTGACTGAAGTCTGCAGATCAAAATCTCGAACAGAATTGTTAATACAAAATTGGGTTTTGGGGTGGGTGTGGCAGATACAAGAGGAGATGGTTATTTACAATCTTTACTATGGAATTCCAGTCTCGGCTTCATAAACTGGTCTGCCAAAACTGCAAAGTGAGGGACAAGTTCAGCAGTGTGAATTTAAATATTTAAACTTATTTTAAAAAATTGTAGAAGTTCATGGTTTAGATAGAGCATAACTCAATGCAAACATACTTTTGTAAACTAATTTGAGCAGATAGTTGAAGACTGGACTAGAGGGTTACTGCCCTCGGTTTCTTCAGCTAATTTGATAACCAGTGCACAAGTGTCTTTGAGTAACTTGAATGTCAAACACCTGTGTTAACCCTGTAAAAAAAAATACAAGGGTTTGCTGCATCTGCTGTATATATTTTGATTTGTAACATACATATGCAAATGCTGTGTAAATAAAAGTAGAAAACAAGATTACCTTTCAAAGACTTGGTATTAATGGTGAGGGGACCTAAAATTCTCAGTTTAGTGGCTATTTGTTATATTTGCCGCTATAAAGTGTTTCATCGTTTTTTCCTGCTTTTTTCTAGATGAAATTATTGAAGCAAAATCTGGGACTACCACACCGCAGAGATCAGGTTCTGTGAGCAGCTATAGATCTTGTCAGAAGGAGTCTGATGGTGATGCACAAGGAAAATCTGCAGATCTGTCCCTTACCTCATCAGTGACATCTTCATTTGACTCTTCTTCAGCTGACTTAACCCCAAGATCAGGGAGTCACACCATAGAATTTTTTGAGATGTGTGCAAATCTTATTAAAATACTTGCACAATAATTATAAAGATTGGCTTATTTCTTTTGTAGCAATAAGCATGCCTAAATCATAGTCAAATGCTTCCAATTATAATCAAGTTACAATAATGAAGGCGCTGAAGACTAGCCACATAATGCAGTTTGCACAGGGACTGAAACATGATTAAGAGCAGTTAGACCTTTAATACACTGAAGCTGAAGTGAGTTATGATTACGTTGTCTACTATTCAATAGTATAATACAGGTACAATAAATTACAGGGCCTTTGGGTGGTTCTCAACATTTTACACTGAGTGCACATTAGGCTTCATAGAACATTACTTTTAACCATAAGGACCGTTTTATTTGTATTTACACTGGCGGTAATTTTGTTGCAGTGTAGGTAAATGTTCACCTGCTAGCCTAGTGGCCTATGACAGTGACTTGTTGGGCACAATCTGCAACTGTAGTTTCAGTATACCATTCAGTTGTCTTACAGCAGGAACACATTCGAGCTGCTGTGGTGTTCATCCCACTTATAATTGGCAGTAAATAGTCAAGCTAGTTTGGGTGAATATTTTTAAGCAAATCATAACTTACTACTTTTTTAATAACTTTGATAGATTTTGATTGTGTATATGTTGGAGAGTTCAAACAGTCAGCATTTCTTATGAGTTTGAATACTAAGTAAGCACTAAAGATGAAATCCAGTGGGCTATATTAGGTCAGTGAAACAATTGTGGTCCCATACCACAAGGTTTGAGAAGGCTCATGCAAAGGAGATTCTTCTGTCTCCTATGCACCATGAAACAGTGTTCCACAAGAGGGAAGGCTTTCAGTGGGTTCATGAACTGTTCAGTTTCACTAGCCCATTTTAGAGTAGTAGCAGTGGATCAGCTCCTGGCATGCTGCTACAGGCTGAGGATTCCTTAGTTCTATGTGTGAGTGCTTTTCCAGAATCTTACACTGAGTTTATTCTTAAATTATCAGTGTTCTTTATATCACACGCTGGGTCAGCTATAGGACTGTATAGAACTCATTTTGCAGTTGGAACTATTTATCTAGATTAGGATGCCCAAATCATTTTATAGCACATCTTGTTGTTTTTAATTAAATGATTCTAAAGTTAACAGTGCAATTGATCAGTCATTTAAACTGAAATATACAACTGGTCAATGCTAATAAAAGCATGTAAATTTGTGTTAATATTCCACTGAACTTTTAACACTTGATCAGAAATGCTGACATAATTGGCATGAATAGTTTAAGGCTTCTAAATTTACCAGGTCTGTTTCAGTTTTTCAGAAATAAATTTGATTTTTTTTAAATTTAATATTGGACAAAACATAGCACATGCACATAATGAAAACATTTTAAATGTTTCTCTATTTGTAGTTGGATGTACTTTTGCTCCTTTAACTATGATAAATACAAATTTGAAGCAATTTGTTTATGCCAGAAAATGTTTAATCTTACAGTTGAGTTGTATGTTAACTTCAAAATGGAGTCTGCTAGATCTCTTCCTCCCCCTAGTTTTTCTTTACAGTGCCACTTTATAATTAAGAGAACCCAAACATATATAGAGTGAAATCTTGACCACACTGAAGTTAATGGGAGTTTTGCCAGTGAGTTCAATTTGTCCAGGATTCACCCGCAGTGAACTGCTAAATACAGATGCAGTAAGAATAGTTTATCCTTGCATAGAGTAGTACAATAATCTGGGTTATCTAACTCTAGAAGTTCATAAGTGTTTCTAATATGCACTGAATTCGAAGAAACCTGCAGCTGCTTAAGCCCCAGGATTTTCCGTGTCTTAGCATTATGAATTTGGGAGTTGCATGGTCCATCAGTAACTGGGTACAAGTTTCAATTTCAACTCTTGTCCGCCTGTCTTCAGAGAAGTGTCACACGTGGTCCCTATAAAGCAGGATTACACTACTGTATTTCAAAACAGAAAGCTGTATTTTTCTTTAAAGATGATGCTTTGGGTTTATACTGCTGACGGAATTTAGATGTTAGGATGGGGGACCAATTACAAATTCTACTATTTAAAAGTTAGTCTTGTCAGAATTAATTCTGATACATCTATTCAATAAGTTATTGTGATCCCTTTTAGCTACGCTGTTTTATTTTGAAATTGCTAAATATTGCACTTGTACAAATAGCATAACAAACGCACATTTTTTTATTGCAGTATTTCCTTGTTCGGAAACACTTAAACTGTCTCTTTTGCATATGTTAGATGAAATCTTTTGAACCTGTAGCTGTTCCTGGTTTGCAAATAATTTGTAATGCTCAACACGCATGTAAAATGTCAAAGCGCATAAGCTTTACTTTTTATACTTTTCCAGCTTTTGTGCTTTAAGGCGACCATGTTTTTACTTTGTCTTGGAGTATGAAGTTTAATGTATATTTCTGACAGAATGCATAGTTTTAAATAAAGTAAATTTTATTGGTATAAGAAGTCAGGCTTGGGCCATCAAAACTTTCTCATTTGAATTGATTTTTAAATACGGGGCAGTGAAGGAAGAATTGGGACTATTTAACCTATTTGATTCCAGTTTCATTCATCTGTTTCAAACTTTTACTCTGACAGTTTAAACTACTTTCTTCATCAGACATAAAGCTGACTTCCTTAATGTTGCATTAGTATCTGGCAATAGGCTATCAAAACAAATTGTTTCACTGCAAGGCATAGTGGGGCTCTGTTGGGGAGATCTTAATCAACTACATCTTTAATTGCAAAGGGAATACTGAAAACTGCTTTCTAGATTTTTTTTTTCCCCCCCTTCCCCTAAGCTTGCTATACATGGAGAGGCCCCTCAAATATTCTTGCTTTTTTATTGTAATTGTTCATAAAATGTGGATAAATCTGTTTGTCCACATGTAATGTAACTTACACTGGTAAGGTGGTAAAAGTCCATCTTTGTGGTGCAATATTTCAGAGACCATTTTCCATATATGTCTTGACATTGAAATAAATATTTACTGTCAGTTGATTACCATTATATGTTGTAAGAAATGAACATTTTTTTTCTTACAAACAAGATGTGCCTACTTCCTATTGCAATTTTTGGCAATACTGAATGAAAAATGCTTGTTATAGCTGTATGACTTTTTACCTTTCAAGGATGTGAAATTGTATGTTAGTCAATATAAAATACTCATCTCTTGTTTGAAAATTGTGTGCATGCTACTTTGTCTTTTTGGTATCCATAAAATTTTGTATACTAATTTAAAGTGGATGCTACATTTATTTCAAATCCAGAAAACTATCAAAAGTATAGATTAAACTAATGGAATAGCAATAACTGTGACCACTGAATGAATTCCATCTCTCATTTCCGTAGCACGCTCACTATTGATGCTACTATCTTCTACAAGACATTTATCAATAACCATGCTTTATAGCTCCACTAACTACACTAGCTCAGCAGTTTGATCTGCTTTACACCCCATAAATCAACACCACAAAACTTTACTTCAGATGAAAGATTAGTGTTGAACTAAGGGTTGGGACGTAGCTGTTCTAAAGCACAGCCCAAGAAGGTGAGGGTTGGCAGTGGGGCACAGTCCCTAAATTGCACCCTCCCAATTCCCACTACGCCACTCCCTAATTCTGCACCAAAAACGTTGAGTAGCTCATGTTAAGGAGATGGTATATCAGGAACCTCTTGACAAAATGACCCGCAACTTGCTTTCCTGTGATCACACTCAGTTCATTTGTTTTGGAAATTTATCAGGTGCATGACTTGTGATTATATTATGCTAATCTCAAGAGAATCTTTCATTCTTCCCTCTTTAATTAATGCTATTTTCCTTGATACTACTCAAATAAAATCAGAGAGGCCATGTGGATTTTAGAGCACTTTAAAACTTCAGGCCTTAAACCAGAAACTTGAAGCTCAGAACGACACTTGCAAAAGGAACTCCTGCACAACACAGACAGAGAACAAATCTGCATAACAGATTATCTGAAAGCTGCCAAGGGAGGGTTCAAACTCTCAGTTCATGGGTGCAATGCTCATCTTAAATACGACTAGGGTTACCTTGGACTACACACAACCTGTGACACTATACTGTTAAAGTTAGAGCATTTGCAGGCAGAGTCTTGCAGCATGCTTCAGTCTCTGTGATGCATCAGTTTAGCTCAGGTTGGCCTGGAGTTACAAATTTGACCCTCAATAACAGCTGCAGTGCCGTTTTCCCAAAGCAGCTATGGATGCTGGGCCAAAGTTGAGATAAATTCAAAGTGGGTAAAGTTGGTTAGGTTGAGTTGCAGTTCTGTGCACTGCAAAAATAAATAAAGACACACAATCACTAGGTGATTTTTTGGAAATGTATGATTTTTTTTAAGGGAGCTGTATGTAAGGAACCTCTTGGTCAACTTTCTTAATCCTAAATTTGGACCATTAGTCCTACCCAATACCACAATGATGCAAAGCAAATTTCAAGACTACCTTAAGGAGTATATGGAGTTCAGGGCACTTATTGTCTAACCAATTTCTTGTCTAATAGTGACAATAAGTAGGGTCCAGCTGAGCAGGAGGAGGAAGTGTCAATGGCATCAGACATCAATTTCATGGAAATAAGCTCTCTCAGTTGCTCTAACCTGCTTTGGGGGAGAGGAAGGTATATAGCACTTATTGTTTAGTCATGTATGCATTAGAGCAGTAATGTGGCTGCCTGTCCAGCCCATGGAGGTGAGGCTGGAGCCAAAGGATCGTAGATCATGGCTTCATTATTGTAAGACACCAGAGCTCTTCGGTAGCCTCATTTCAGTGCTGAGGGAAAGCTGAGGGGGAGGTATAATCACCTCACTTACTAGACCATTTCTCATGTTTGTTTCCTTTTGGGGTGCGGGGGGGGGTGTGACCAAAGGCCTCTACTCTGCTGTTTCGCATGGTACTGGCCATGTGCTGGTCCACCTGGAGCTGGTCCCTGTTTGGGAAGGGAGGAGAGAGTCCTTAATTCCAGCAGAGTAGTTGCTTTGTTGTACTATAGAATCATAGAAGATTAGGGTTGGAAGAGACCTCAGGAGGTCAGATAGTCCAACCCCCTGCTCAAAGCAGGACCAACACCAACTAAATCATCTCAGCCAGGGCTTTGTCAAGCTGGGCCTTAAAAACCTCTAAGGATGGAGATTCCACCACTTCCCTAGGTAACCCATTCCAGTGCTTCACCACTAGTGAAAGTGTTTCCTAATATCCAACCTAGACCTCCCCCACTGCAACTTGAGACCATTGCTCATTGTTCTGTCATCTGCCACCACTAAGAACAGCTGAGCTCCATCCTCTTTGGAACCCACCTTCAGGTAGTTAAAGGCTGCTATCAAATTCCCCCCTTGCTCTTTTCTTCTGAAGACTAAACAAGCCCAGTTCCCTCAACCTCTCCATGTAAGTTGTGTGCCCCAGCCCCCTGAACATTTTCGTTGCCCTCCGCTGGACTCTCCCCAATTTGTCCACATACTTTCTGTAGTGCAATACTCCAGGTGTAGCCTCACCAGTGCTGAATAGAGAGGAATATTCCCTTCCCTCGATCTGCTGGCAATGCTCCTACTTATGCAGCCCAATATGCCGTTAGCCTTCTTGGTAACACAGGCACACTGCTGACTCATATCCAACTTCTCATCCTCTATAATGTGGAGGGACCAGCTGAGTGTGAATACTGACTGCTGTTTGCATGCTTGGCAAAAATATTTTACTCAATCTCCTGGATAACAACTGTCAGTACTTTAACTCACTGCTCATATCATTGAGAGACAGGTGAGGCACCCTTGGTTCTTGAATAAAATGAACACTGTGAGAAAATCAATAAACACTGTAAGAAGAGCAAATATTCTAATGACTGTACTTTGGTAAGAAGAATGTGTAGTTCCTTGCCAGGCTATTTCACAGCTTGTAATTGTTTGGGGCAAGTTTTTTGGAAAACGACAGCTTGGGAGTTCCTGTGTATTTCATCAGCAGATGAGATGCACAATTATTAAATTAAGCCTGTTGTTTGGCCGTGGTTCAGAGGAAACCAGTGGTGTTCTGTTATTTTCCTTGTTGGGCCTGTCCTGGTCTGGGTACCCAGAAATCACCTACTTCAGGACAGGCCCAACAAGGAAAATAACAGAACACCACTGGCCATCACGTACAGCCCCCAGCTGAAACCCTCTCCAGCACATTATCAACGATCTACAACCTATCCTGGAAAACGATCCCTCACTCTCCCAGACCTTGGGAGACAGGCCAGTCCTCGCTTACAGACAGCCCCCCAACCTGAAGCAAATACTTACCAGCAACTACACACCACACCACAGAAACACAAACCCAGGAACCCATCCCGGTAGCAAACCTCGTTGCCTATTCTGTCCCCATATCTACTCTAGCGACACCGTCAGAGGACCCAACCACATCAGCCACACCATCAGAGGCTCATTCACCTGCATGTCTACTAATGTTATTTATGCCATCATATGCCAGCAGTGCCCCTCTGCCAGGTATGTTGGCCAAACTGGACAGTCCCTATGTAAAAGAATAAATGGACGCAAATAGGACATCAGGAATGGTAACGCACAAAAGCCGGTGGGAGAACACTTCAATCTTCCTGGACGTTCTTTAACGGATTTGAAAGTAGCTATATACTCTAACAAAAAAACTGAAGAAACAGACTTCAAAGAGAAACAGCAGAACTAAAATTCATTTGCAGATTTAACACCATTGATTTGGGCTAGAATAGGGGCTGGGAGTGGCTGGCTCATTACAGAGGCAGCTTTGCCTCTCCTGGAATTGACACCACCTCATCTATTGTTGGGCGTGGATCACAGCCACCCTCATCGAATTAAGAAAAGGAGTACTTGTGGCACCTTAGAGACTAACCAATTTATTTGAGCATGAGCTTTTGTGAGCTACAGCTCACTTCATCGGATGCATACCGTGGAAACTGCAGCAGACTTTATATATACACAGAGAATATGAAACAATACCTCCTCCCACCCCACTGTCCTGCTGGTAATAGCTTATCTAAAGTGCTCATCAGGTGGGCCATTTCCAGCACAAATCCAGGTTTTCTCACCCTCTACCCCCCCACACAAATTCACTCTCCTGCTGGTGATAGCCCATCCAAAGTGACAACTCTTTACACAATGTGCATGATAATCAAGTTGGGCCATTTCCTGCACAAATCCAGGTTTTCTCACATCCCCCCCACCCCCATACACACACAAACTCACTCTCCTGCTGGTAATAGCTCATCCAAACTGACCACTCTCCAAGTTTAAATCCAAGTTAAACCAGAACATCGGGGGGGGGGGGGTAGGAAAAAACAAGAGGAAATAGGCTACGTTGCATAATGACTTAGCCACTCCCAGTCTCTATTTAAGCCTAAATTAATAGTATCCAATTTGCAAATGAATTCCAATTCAGCAGTTTCTCGCTGGAGTCTGGATTTGAAGTTTTTTTGTTTTAAGATAGCGACCTTCATGTCTGTGATTGCATGACCAGAGAGATTGAAGTGTTCTCCGACTGGTTTATGAATGTTATAATTCTTGACATCTGATTTGTGTCCATTTATTCTTTTACGTAGAGACTGTCCAGTTTGACCAATGTACATGGCAGAGGGGCATTGCTGGCACATGATGGCATATATCACATTGGTGGATGTGCAGGTGAACGAGCCTCTGATAGTGTGGCTGATGTTATTAGGCCCTGTGATGGTGTCCCCTGAATAGATATGTGGGCACAATTGGCAACGGGCTTTGTTGCAAGGATAAGTTCCTGGGTTAGTGGTTCTGTTGTGTGGTATGTGGTTGTTGGTGAGTATTTGCTTCAGGTTGCGGGGCTGTCTGTAGGCAAGGACTGGCCTGTCTCCCAAGATTTGTGAGAGTGTTGGGTCATCCTTTTGGATAGGTTGTAGATCCATACTAGCCGTCACCTTCAGCCCCCAACTAAAACCCCTCCAACGCATTATTAAGGATCTACAACCTATCCAAAAGGATGACCCAACACTCTCACAAATCTTGGGAGACAGGCCAGTCCTTGCCTACAGACAGCCCCGCAACCTGAAGCAAATACTCACCAACAACCACATACCACACAACAGAACCACTAACCCAGGAACTTATCCTTGCAACAAAGCCCGTTGCCAATTGTGCCCACATATCTATTCAGGGGACACCATCACAGGGCCTAATAACATCAGCCACACTATCAGAGGCTCGTTCACCTGCACATCCACCAATGTGATATATGCCATCATGTGCCAGCAATGCCCCTCTGCCATGTACATTGGTCAAACTGGACAGTCTCTACGTAAAAGAATAAATGGACACAAATCAGATGTCAAGAATTATAACATTCATAAACCAGTCGGAGAACACTTCAATCTCTCTGGTCATGCAATCACAGACATGAAGGTCGCTATCTTAAAACAAAAAAACTTCAAATCCAGACTCCAGCGAGAAACTGCTGAATTGGAATTCATTTGCAAATTGGATACTATTAATTTAGGCTTAAATAGAGACTGGGAGTGGCTAAGTCATTATGCAAGGTAGCCTATTTCCTCTTGTTTTTTCCTACCCCCCCCCCCCCCAGATGTTCTGGTTTAACTTGGATTTAAACTTGAAGAGTGGTCAGTTTGGATGAGCTATTACCAGCAGGAGAGTGAGTTTGTGTGTGTATGGGGGTGGGGGGGGGGATGTGAGAAAACCTGGATTTGTGCAGGAAATGGCCCAACCTGATTATCATGCACATTGTGTAAAGAGTTGTCACTTTGGATGGGCTATCACCAGCAGGAGAGTGAATTTGTGTGTGGGGGGTGGAGGGTGAGAAAACCTGGATTTGTGCTGGAAATGGCCCACCTGATGATCACTTTAGATAGGCTATTACCAGCAGGACAGTGGGGTGGGAGGAGGTATTGTTTCATATTCTCTGTGTGTATATAAAGTCTGCTGCAGTTTCCACGGTATGCATCCGATGAAGTGAGCTGTAGCTCACGAAAGCTCATGCTCAAATAAATTGGTTAGTCTCTAAGGTGCCACAAGTACTCCTTTTCTTTTTGCGAATACAGACTAACACGGCTGTTACTCTGAAACCTGATCGAATTGGCCCTGTCAGCCCTGGATCGCCACTTGGGAGGTCACTCCATGTGTCAGTGTATTTATGTCTGCATCTGTAACTCTCACTCCACGCACCTGAAGAAGTGGGTGTTTTAGCCAGGAAAGCTTATGCCCAAATAAATCTGTTAGTCTTTAGGGTGCCACCGGACTCCTTGTTGTTTATGTAACAGGGCCACGCCCTGACACTTAGCCAGAGAAGTTCCCATTTCTCCGCGGCGCTACAGAGCGGCGCGACCGGCCCCGCCCTGCCCCAGAGAGAGGGCGGGCGCACGGCCTGCTGGGAGTTGTAGTCTGCGGGCGGGGCCCAGCCGCCCTCCGCTCTTTTCTCCGCGGCTGGGGGAACCAGCTGGCAGGCCGGGAGGAACAACTTCCGTCTCCCCCCAGTTGGCAGCTGTTTCCGCTTCCGTGCGGGGCGGGTTCAAAGGTCGTGCGTTTCCAGGTGGCGGAAGAGCAAAAGCTGGCGAGGGGGGCAAGGTAACGGCCTCCCTCCGTAGCGCCCCGGCAGCGAGCCCACCCCGCGCCCTGGCCGCGCTCGGCTCGGCTCGGCTCTTCTCCCCTTTCGGGCCCGCTCCGCCAGTGGGGTGGGCTCCCGGGCTGCGGCTGTCAGCTGAGCTAACGCGCCGGTTTGGGGTCGGCCAGTCTCAAGTGAAGCGCCCCTGCCCTCTCTGAGGCTGGTGGGGGCCCCAGAGCCTGTGGCTGTGAGTCAGGACAGCTCCTCCGCGGGTGGACTAGATCAGGCGCCGAGGGGGACGCGTAAGCTGCTGAACAGCAAGTTACACAATCTCAGATTCCCCCCTCCCCCGGGTCTCTGCCGCGTCATTATACGTGCCATTTATTTAGCTTTATAGCACAGTATAAACAAATCATCCGCGTTTCCTTGGCTCTCGGTGGCTTTGCCAAAAATAAAGGTTAAATCATCTTCTTCTGGACCTTCTTTCCCTCCACACCTTCACCAGCGTCTCTCCCCCCACCCACCATGCTGCTGTTCCGTGCTGAATGGGGAAGAAACCTTCAGCCTGCCCCAGTGCTAAAAAAATTAAGGCCCTTCACAGAGAACACCTTGCTGATAGTACAGGAGCAGTACGATGCAGAGAGGAGTGCAGTTCCCCAGATATTTAGAGCTTTATAGATTTAGACCAGTACCCTAAATTCCATTCACCTTCCAAAATGTAGTCGATACACATCCTAGTTATCACAGGCTTTTGTAATTTATGATGCATCTTTGACCATCTTGATGCATCTTGTGGCCTCTGTCTTCTCTCTCTCTGCCAGGACGACTTCAGTATTCTACAGCTTTCAGCAACTTCAGACAACTGCTTCTCTTTTTAATCACCCGGAAGGAGAAATGTTTCCCATATACTTTCAAAATTACACTGGCCTTGTGCGGTCACTAGACTGCCAGTCAATTCAATATTCATGGGATTGAATGGCAGTTTGATATATTACTTTCTCTGTATCAAGATGAGCAAATTAATCTACTGTGTGATGTTTTTTTTCCTCTATACACATAGAAAGCAAATTGTTAAAAAATGTTTTCATCTAGTTTTTTAGAATGGCTTCCTTTGGGTGGAAGAGGAAGATTGGTGAGAAGGTTTCAAAGGCCACTTCCCAACAGTTTGAAGCTGAAGCTGCTGATGACAAAGGTCTAGTTGATAATGATGATGTTGACTGGCTCCATGCCACTAAGAGAAGAAAGGAGATTCTGTTGGAAGACTGTCTGGAGAAAAGTAAACAGCTGAAAGATGAAGGTGCACGTTTGGCTGAAAATAGGAGGTACCAACGTTATTTTAATCTTTATTGGGGTTACTTAACACTAAATGCCATTTTATTTTTTTCTGACTAGTAAGAAGTATCCAATAGAGCAGGGGTAGCAACCTATTGCACGCGTACTGATTTTTAATGGCACCCTGCTGCCTGTCGGGTCCCAGCCGCCAGCCCCGCTCACACCGCTGGCGAACCCAGGCCGGCAGCGGGCTGAGCTGGGCCGGCGGCTGGGACCCCGGCAGGCAGCAGCGTGCCTGCTCTCCCTGGCCTGCTCTTCTCCGCCCCCCTGCAGGGGCAGGGTGAAGAAGCTTGGTCCTGCCAGCTGCTGCTGCAGGGCAGGCAAGCTCCTCCCTCCCCCACCTCTTCCTCCAGTGTGCTGAGTTCCTGCCCCACCTCCTCTCCCTCCCTGCTGCTGATCAGCTGTTAGCACTTGAGAGGGAGGGGGAGAAGTGGAGCCGCAGTGAGCTCTCTGCTCCAGGGAGGAGGCAGAGAAGAGGTGGGGACAGGCATTGGGGAAAGGGGGGTGGAATCAGTTGCATATCCTCTCCAAACCCCTGCCGTGAGCCACTCTGGGCAGGGGGCTGGGAGCATCCCCATGACTCTAGCTCACACCCCCAGCCCTCTGCCCTGACCCCTGCACCCCCGCACACACTCCCAGCCTCCTGCCCTGACCCCAGCACCCCCTCACGACCCCAGCCCTGACTCCAGCACCCCCACACATATCCAGCCCCCTCCACCCCATGCCCTGACTCCTGCACCCCCTCACATGCCCCCAGCCCTCTGCCCTGACTCCTGCACCCTCCTCACACACCCCCAGCCTTGACTCCTGCACCCCCCACACGTACCCAGCCCCCCACACCTCATGCCCTGACTCTTGCACCCCCCACATTCCTACCCCCACCCTGAGCACCAACCAAGAGCTCCTGCACCCGCCCCCCCACATTCCCACCTGCACCCCTTGCACCAAATGGGAGCTGTCCAGGTAAGCACTCCATACCCAAACCTCCTGCCCCAACCCTGAGTCCCCTCCCTCATCTAGCTCCTGGCCAGACCCTACACCCCAACCCCCAGCCTGCTCCTTCACCCCCAACCCTGTGCTCAGTGCACTCCCACCCTCAGCTCAGTGCAGAGAGAAAGGAAGAGCTAGAACCAGGGAGAAGGTAAGTACCCACTCTATGTGGGCAGGGCTGGGATCCCAGACCGGCAGTGGGCTGAGTGGGGCCCAGGCTGGCATGGGCTGGGGGCGTAAGATCAGCATTTTAATTTAATTTTCAATGAAGCTTCTTAAACATTTTGAAAACCTTGTTTACTTTACATACGACAATAGTTTAGTTATATAATATGTAGACTTATAGAGAGAGACCTAAAAAATGTTAAAATGTATGACTGGCACGCAAAACCTTAAATTAAAGTGAATAAATGAAGACTTGGCACACCACTTCTGAAAGGTTGCTGACCCCTGCAATAGAGGCTTCTGGATTCATGTATGTTTAAAAGATAAATCCTAATAAATTGCTTATACAGTCCAGTACTGAATCAGTCATTACAGAGCAGAGTGCATAATTGATTTTTTTCAGTTTAGTTGCTGAACCAGAAAAGATTTTGAAACAAAATTATTTTTGTTGTTGTTTTTTCTCAATGAAAAACTGAAAATTTTTTGTTCAGGTCAAATAAAGCATTTTGAACAGTGATTCAAAATGACATTTTGAAACAAAATTTTGAACTGTCACAGTTTGATTAAAAAATATTGTGTCAAATTTACACAATTTGACTTTTTCAAAACTTCCCCCCCATTTTTTATTTGGCCAAAACTATTCATTGAATTTGACTTGCAACTGCATTTTTCTGCATATTTAATAATTGACTGAAAAATTTCAGCCAGTTCTAGTCATTACCACTGACAACTCTTTGGTGGCCTACATGAAATGAATTTGTAGTCCTTCCTTTTTTTTATTATATGTTCACACCGCATAAACCAACATCATATGGGGTATGATTAGGTATCTTTGATGGTAGGGTAGTCTCAGCAGAGAGACGAAAAACTTACTGCATATGAAAACTGAACTACCTTCTTAGCCTCGGATACTCAGAATCAAGCTTTTGATAACTTTGGAGGGGTGAGGTAGAGACACTTCCACTGTCACTATCATACTGCATCTAGAAAAACAACTTTAAGATAGAGAATATATTTAGCTTATTAATAAAACAAGTTAATATAATTCTGTACAGCTTTTGTGTCTCTTCGTTCTGTTATTTTAGGTCTAAAGTATTGACATTCCTCCAAAATAACTAAAACCAGTTTTAAGTATGTTGTCAATATTTTTTAAGGTAGCAACATTAACTGTTTATGTAGATACTTATACCAGAAAACACAAATTACACCACATACCAAGATGCGTTGTTAATCACTTTGTAATTGTTCAGCATTGGAAGTATCACTTTATCTGTTGCACTTTTTTGATCTATACATTTGAAAGAAATTGTATTTTCAATCTTGACAATGTGAAAACATTCCTATTCTATTATATTCTATAGGTTTTTATACCACACTCATCACCATAATATTCCTAACCACCTGCACTTCTGTAGCTGAGTATTTCACTTGATACCGACCCTGTATATATATTAGGTATAAGCTGGATCTGAGTCTGTCTGTCTTCCTTTTATTGTATTTTGCTTTGGGATATTGGACATAATGGAAGAATTATTGGCTCATTATGTATCTTGGTATCTTTTTGTATATTTTTACCTTATTTTTGTGTATTATGTAAAATGCAATAAAGCTTTTAAAAAACAGCAAAGAATCTCAGGTATATACACGGGCAGGACATGGATAGCATTAAGATTAAAAAGCTTTAAATTCACTTAATTTTTTCCAACTAAATATTTTGTTAACATAAATTCCACCATCAATATCTGTGGCCTTTTCTGGCTGTCACATGCTGCAATAGTAAGATGTGGACAGGGCTTATAACTTTATGGCAGACCTCAGGTTTTAAAAAAAATTCTAAATATTTCAAGTAGTTCAGAAGTGAAAACTCTCAGTCCAGACCCCTCTCAATCTTTTCATTACTGCATTGTATTGGTGGAGGGTCTGAAAGTGAGTAGGCAAACCTGGGGTAATTGTCTTCAAGGAATGGTTATTTTTTCTGATGCAAAAGTGGTTCATTTTAACCATGGTTTAGATCTGTGTATTGTATGTTATAATATTGTTGTAAATATATACATGACAAGCAATCCAGTCCCTAGGGTCAAAAGGCCTAACAAATTTAAATTCAATTAAAATTTCTTGTAGTCAGTGTGGCAGTGGTCTTTTTAGGAGTGAGACAACTTAGCACATAGTTTTGGGATGGCATTTCTTGCATGTGGGAAGCCTGGAAGAAGACAAAGTTGGAAATGAAAGAAGGGAACGGGGGTATTGAGGCTGGCGTTACTGGTGGGGTGAAGGAGGAAAGCAAAAGGAAACAAGAGAAGCAAGAGAGGCTAGGAATAAATTATGTAAAGACTTGAAAACAAAGACAATCCAATTGACTTGCAGAAAAGGACCTAGGGGTTACAGTGGACGAGAAGCTGGATATGAGTCAACAGTGTGCCCTTGTTGCCAAGAAGGCCAATGGCATTTTGGGATGTATAAGTAGGGGCATTGCCAGCAGATCGAGGGACGTGATTGTTCCCCTCTATTCGACACTGGTGAGGCCTCATCTGGAGTACTGTGTCCAGTTTTGGGCCCCACACTACAAGAAGGATGTGGAAAAATTGGAAAGAGTCCAGCGGAGGGCAACAAAAATGATTCAGGGACTGAGGGAACTGGGGATGTTTAGTCTACGGAAGAGAAGAATGAGGGGGGATTTGATAGCTGCTTTCAACTATCTGAAAGGGGGTTCCAAAGAGGATGGGTCTAGACTGTTCTCAGTGGTAGCAGATGACAGAACAAGGAGTAATGGTCTCAGGTTGCAGTGGGGGAGATTTAGGTTGGATATTAGGAAAAACTTTTTCACTAAGAGGGTGGTGAAACACTGGAATGCGTTGCCTAGGGAGGTGGTGGAATCTCCTTCTTTAGAAGTTTTTAAGGTCAGGCTTGACAAAGCCCTGGCTGGGATGATTTAATTGGGGATGGGTCCTGCTTTGAGCAGGAGGTTGGACGAGACGACCTCCTGAGGTTCCTTCCAACCCTGATATTCTATGACTTGATAGGGAGTGGAGGGATTCAGCGGGTGTGTGTTTTGTGATTAAAGGAGTAGGTAAAGAAGTTGATCTTTGGCAACAGCATTTTTGATGGATTCCAGGAGTGCTAGGTAAATAGGTGAAAGACAGAAGAGTAGGAGAAGGTTACAGGATTCAAGGTAGAATAAGGTGCAGATGAGCAGTTTGGATTAAGAAAGAAAGAAAGAACAGATCTTTGAAATCTTGTGTTAGAGTGCCAGGTTTGGTCCCTGCTTAGATGTGGTGGAAGGGGAGTGTGTGTGTGCGGCGGGGAGGTGAAGGGGGAGCCAATGATGCATCCTCAGGGTAATAGAGAAGATGGTTACGTTATCAAGACTAAGGGATGCAGTGGAGAGGATTTGAAAATTAAAAATAAGATCAGTTTTGACCAAGTGGCGCTTGTAATAATACAGATCATCCAAGATGAGATATCCGTATAGGCTTGCTTACCGACAGAAATTACACTTAAATTGGAATAAAAATCAGGTTAGTTAAGCAAGTGCAACTTTCTCTGTGGGCAGTTATAGGCCTATATGGCACAAGCAAAACAGATATATCCATTTAAATCTGTTTTAGGAGTATTCATTTAGAAAGTTGCACTGGTTAAAGCAAATTAGTTTAGAATCACACCTTTGTGAAACCAGTGCAACTTTGTGAGTAGATTAGGTGTAATGGAAAAGTCCAGATTGGAATAAGTACTAAAGTCCTGTTTCAGAGTAACAGCCGTGTTAGTCTGTATTCGCAAAAAGAAAAGGAGTACTTGTGGCACCTTAGAGACTAACCAATTTATTAGAGCAGAGCTGTAGCTCACGAAAGCTTATGCTCTAATAAATTGGTTAGTCTCTAAGGTGCCACAAGTACTCCTTTTCTTTTTACTAAAGTCCTGTTTCTATCCTTGATCCTTGAAGTTTATGATATGGTGAGTTAATAGTAAAAGAAAGCTAGAGGAAATTTTGAATTTGAGATAATTGTCAGTATTGTTGTGGATATGTATTTGCTCTTTCCTGCTCCTCTGCAACAGGAGTTGTGATGGCAACTATCCAGTAGATGGAGCTAGAGACTTTTTTAACGTACACACCTTTATAGAAACCTTTCTTATTATCTTGAAGAATGGGGGGGAGGGAGGAGGAAAGGGCAGCCAAATATTTTATTTTGTACAGGCAGAAAAATTACTATTTTTTTTAAAAGTTCTTACTAATAATTTGCATTTTATTTTGTAGTTATGTAGTTTTTGTTTTTTTTAAAAAGTTTGAAGTTTGTAGAAACCTCACATTTCTGCTGACATGTATCCCTTATTCCATTTTGTACTTCATAAAAAAACCCAACCCTCTCTCTTCACCATGTGAAGCATGGTGATAAAGCATTTCAGGAACACTTTTTCATTCAGAACAGTTTAAAAGTTGTCCGATATTTTAATCTTCGTTCAAAGAAGATAAATAGTTTGGTTTCTCACATGTTAATGTAATTTAGGTTGCCAAATTAATGGTTGTACTGTGCCCATTCTCAATTTTTTCTTCTTGTGGCAGGGGGCAACCTGAGGGCGCTGCTGGTGCTCGGTGGGGAGGTCTGGGGGCACAGCCCAAGACTGCCGCTGCTGCTTGGGTGGGAGTCAGCCTGAGACCACTACTGCTGCTCTGGGAGATGAGGGGGCGCAGTGGCTCGAGCCTGCCCCAGCAGTCTTGTTAGGTGAGAAAAGTATTCACAACAATGACACAGTCTATAGAAAAGCTTTTTCTAGCCACACTTCACAATGTGGATAGTTTTTACAATTAATAAAATTACTATAGTATATGATACATAAAGTACAAAATGTTACAACAAGTGTTTCCCAATTTGTTTAATATTTTGAACTAAAGTAACTACATGGCCGCCAAAAGTATCCCACATGTTAAAAGATGACTGTGTAAACTGTAAATATTGTGATGGCCTTTGAACTTTGAAATTCAGATAGATAATGTCTTTGGTAGCCATTTAGAAATGGATTTGGTAAACAATGCTTTCCAGGTAATTCTTGGGTACAATTACCTCAGGGAGAATAAAGACTTCTGTTTTAAAAAACAAAACAAAGAACCCAAACAAAAACAACAACAGCACTTAGGCTTTAATACACACTCCGAAGGGGGTGGATGGATATGTGTGTGTTAACAGTTATATCCTCAGTGGGGTGATCTGGTTCTGGTGGGGTGAGAGAGTAAGGAGCCCTTGTTCAACCTCCTCTCTGTCTCTTTTGCTGCTGGGAGGCCTCATTAAGGTTGCACAGTTAAAAAATTCAAGAAAATCAAATGTGAAGGTTCCTACGACAATATTAACTTGGCTATATTATACGTGTTCTGTTTTCTATTAATATTTTCCTTGCTAAATGAATAATGTATTAGTTTTTGTTATCAAATGAATGCCACAGATTATGTAGGATGTGCAGTGTGGCTAAATTATTGTTGCTTTGGGAAATTTTGCATTTCCTGATTTTGTTTTAACTGTTCCACAAACATAGGTTTTCTTGTGTTAAAATATTAAATAGAAGTTAAATAGGGAAACCTGGTGTTCTCGTTTTAAGAAGTTTAGTTTGATTTTGCATCCTTAGATTTTGCTTGAACTGCCATTCCTTTATTTGCCTATTCTTTTTAAACCAGCATCTTCATGATGAGTAAAAGCTCTCCACTGTTCAAATTCTTTGTTGAGCTATGAGGAAATTATACTCATAATTCTCCTAACGAAGTATGGATAATACAGTAAGAACTCATTACTATTATTTGTAAGTGGAAAAGATTCATGTAATGTTGTCTCTTGATATCATCCTGGGTGCATATGTGATATTTTCAAGAGTGCCCATTTATTACTTGACTCTTCCACAAGGAGCAGTGACGTCCAAATAAATTGCAATGAAAATGTCAATGGTAATTATCTTTGGTTAGTCTGCTTTATGTGAGTGGTCATAAAAAACATTGAAACGTTAAATAGCTTTATCGCTGTTTGGAAGAACATCTGGTCATATTAATGCAGGCAGCATGATGATTTTAAGCCAACATATTTGAGTTTTGTCTGTAGATTTTTTTTAGAGATTTAGCATGCTTGCCTTATTTTAAACATCATAAAACTGTCCCTGGTGTAAAGGTGTCTTCTGCTGATAGCTCCACTGAAAATGCTCCATCATGTGTTCCCCCCATAAGAGGCAGAATATGTGAATTGTAATTCATGCAGCAGATTTGGGTTCTGGAGTGATTGTGGGTTGATCTTCTCCGTGGATGGATCTGGTCGTGGAACATAGGTATCTCACATTATTAATGCACTGTAAGATCATCAGTTCTTTGTACATGTGTACTCCCAGCATCTGATCCAGCTATATCACTAAGCATCATGGACTTTAGGTTTGAAGGAAGTCTTAGCTGAAGACAGTGTTGACTAAACATAGCTGGTTGGAAAGGGGCAAGCAGGGACATGGGTATGGGTGGGGTAAGGACCTGAGGACCTGGTCTAGGGACATGTCTACAGGCAACTGAGGATTTAAAGATGGGATTGGAGGAAGAATAGGAAGGGGTATGTGTGTGCATGCATGTGTGTGTGTGTAATACTAAAGAAATAAATGCTATGAAGCCCTTTAAAATGAGATCTTGGTAAAACAGACTACTTAACAATCTAATCTGATTCTCTTAATAAAGAAAATGGTAACCGATCTGTTGAAAATTTCTTTGTGTCAAGCTAGATAAACTACATCAAACACTGATTCTATACAATTAATTTCTGTTGACAAAATAGTCCTTTTCAAAGAATACTTTTTTGAAGACAAAATAGTTTGGCTTTAACTTTTTTTAAAGTGAAAGTAGGGTTGGTGAAGTATGCCAAATTGACTAGAGACTGAAGTCTGTTGTGTATCCATAAAAAAAGAAAGCAAAGGCAGCAACAGTTTAAGTTCTCTGCTCTAGCAGTGTGCTCAACCCTGAGAAACCACTTCTAGGAGAGAGAAGATTGTTCAGAGCTTTGTTGTCTCTGCTGATATTGTTAACAGGCCTGCCAATCAGTGCCAAATGGTGGTGGCTGTGGATGGGCACTGGGACCACCAATACATTAAATTGTGTACCAGCTCATTTCACATTGCCCACTAAGTATCTGTGCAGTGGTAACAACTTCCAGTTCCTAACTGACTGGGTAAGATTTGAATTGGTGACTTTGTATCCTAGTCTCAAAGAATTTTTAACTAGAACTGTATCATATGTTAAAAGTTTTCACTATAGTACTTTCTTATTAATAATGCATTACTTTTTCTTCCTTGCTATATGTTCTAGATCATGATCTTTTAGGATAAATTTAAAATAGCTTATGTTTAACTCTTTCTTTATTGATCAGCAAAGACATGCATCCTATCAAAGAGGTTTAGGTGCTTTTCTTTTCTTAATGAAGGGTGGTTATAATTCTAAGCACCAACATTACAAGTGGATTCACAAGGCTAGAACTCTATTGACTTCACTAGGGCGCCATGCAGACTCTGAGCATGTCTGTGCTGCCCTGCAGTTCAGACAGGAGTCTGAACAGTGTGCGTCAAAGTGCTGCACTGTAACTCCCCCGTGTGGGTTGCTGCAGACGTGAACTAAAAGGTTCCTAGTTGTTTGCATTAATATAGTCCTCCTCAAACAGGACTGCATTAATGAAGTAGGAGCCTTTTAGTTCATGCCTGCAGTGTCCACATAAGGAGTTCCAGCACAGCACTTTGGTGCTCGCTGCTCACACCCCTGTAGTCCGGAAACTGCAAGGGCAGCGTAGATGTGCCCTATGAGAGCTGTCTGCATAGATTCACTCACAGGATTAGGGCCTCAGTCACTATGATTAATTGGTAAAGTAACTTTTGGGGAGCTGGGGAAAGACTTTACCTTTCAGACTGATATAGATTTTGTTTGATCTTATTTAGCTGATGAGTAGACCAGTGGTCAGTTTGTTTAGAGATGAAACACTCCTCTACAAGGCACAAGGGGTGAAATAGCCAGAATTAAGAACGTAGATATGTCTAACATGACTGAAAAATTCAGACTATTTTTGTGCAATACAGGATTACACAACTGAATGTGTTTACACATGGCGAAATATATTGTTGGGCCACATTTCTGAGGTTATGTTTCTTACGTTCAGATTATTTTCCTCATTTTTTGGCAAAAAGTCATTTTGTAACTTTGTTTACTGGTCAGAACTTGCAGTATGTTCAGGAGGCATTTTAATCTTACTGAATTTTTTAAACTCAATAATAAGCGCAGAAAGTGTTTTTATAGTGTTTAACATCCTCATATCAATTGGTACCTGTAACAGTTTCATTTTAGTCTACAAGTTAATTATTATTGCCAGTTTTATTATTTCTCTCTCACGTGGTAAAATAGCTGTTGCTTCCTGATAATGCCTCCAGCTGGCTTATATCATTGAAAAGGAAGCTCCTTGTATAACACTGGCTTCAAGTGGTTGCTTCAATATAAATTTGTTTTGTTTATCTTTGATTTGGTTCCTTTCCTCTGATGATTCTAGCAAATATATTTTCTAACTGCTCATCATTCTGCTGTCAGAAGGGGAGTTCAGTTTTTAACTGATTTTAATGATGTTCTGGTTTCATTTGTAGATGTTTCCATGTTTATGTGTAGAAGGAATTACAGATGTTATGAAAACTCTTTATGTGGATTTTGGTTTTTTAAATAATATCCTTTGCTTTAGAACTTGTTACTGTCATTTGACACTAGAGAACTGTAGGATTGTAGCATCAATACCTTACTTGAACCCTGTGTATGTTTTTGTATATATGTATGTTACTGTGTATGCATAAATACTGAAGGGAAAGAATGTATTCAAAGAACAGCCGCAAACAATGAGTTTTTTACTAAGTGAATACATAGTGCATTCAATAACTAATTTCTAAATTCCTATTTGAAGAGGAGTCAGAGCTCCGCCTTGCCACTCAATGCTGTCAAGGTACAAGGGACCATTTTTTTTGTAAAGGGAGAATCATTCAAATACTTGGATAATCATTATGACCTTTACTAGTGGAGAAGTTTTCATGTCTCCTTAATCAATCTGCTCTGATTGGGTCCCTAGTTTGATGCATAACTGAAGTAATTTTGTTTTAAAAGCTACTCGTCTCCTGGAAATATATGTCAAGTTATGTATCAAGTGAAACATTAGTGTGTGTGGATAATATTAATTGAGTGGAGTACATTTTTAAAAAAAAAATAGCAGTTCCTCTCAGGTGAGAGTTCCATGTCTGTTTCCATTTGAATCTGATCCTCCAAATTTAAGTATTTCATATAGAGGAACTATGTCTTATACATTTTATTCTGCTGTCCTCTTAATACATGGTGTATTCAAAATTAGTGAATGTCAGTTACTATATTTTTATATTTTCTGTTTGATTTTACATTTGGTTTCCACATTCAGTATTTGCTTTTTGGTAATCAATGGAAAAATAATTACTAATACCCAAATTCCCCCAATACAAGCCTTATCTATTTTATTCCTAGCAGATTTAGCAAAGCACATAGAATTTCTATTCATGTCCAAGTAGAATTTGTGGATTTGAGCCCAGAAGTTATATTAATGATACACTTCCATGTACAGTGATCAATTTGATGGTGACTTTGCTATATCTTATTAGTAGGAGAGTAGTTGAATCTGTGGATGATAAAAATGCTGATTCTGGTTATATCTGTTGCATGCTGAAGATTTCTGTAACATATACAAAGTTTTTGAGTAATCATATGAAATCCCTCCATCCAAATCTCAGTTTCATGCTTGAGGAGCATATAACATTTTTCTGTAATTGATATTTGAAGCCATGAAAGGCAATTCATAATGAAGTCTCTGATCTGCATATAAATACTGAATTACAAGGTTTATTAACCATGCATTTTTGTTGAAATAGTGTAAAAGACACTTTTTATTTTGTAAAATTATTGTGTGAAGCATAGGTGGTGGTAGGGACAAAAAGTAATAAATTATTCCTGATGAGAGGGTCATTTGGACACTGGCATATATGAATTTATTGTTTTATGTGCATGTGAGATCTGTAAGTTCGAAGAATAGTTTCCCAGGGTAGCTGATGGGCATTTAAAACTGAGTCTTGATAGATCATTGGCAAATGTACTGTAGAGGACAGTACTATATTATCCGAGAGATGGATTCTGTGACCAAACATGTTTTTTCTGTGTCTAATTTCTGTGATTGTTCTTGAAGAAATGGACTCATCCCGAGGGTCTAATCTTTGGCTGGGCAATAAATCAGAAATTTGGCTGAAGAGAGAACACATGGTAGATATGTTTAAAAATGCTACTGGTATCATGGTAGATGTGTGAAAGGGCTACTGGGAAACAAATTTAAAATGTGCAGGGCAGAGGGATATGTGAAAATTGTTTGCTAGTCTTTTAAGAACAAAAAGGATACTGAAAGTAAATGGAATCTGGAATGAACCTCAGACTGCTCAGGGGAACCGAGGTAATGTTCTATATAGAAGCAGTAGGAGTTAGGAGTGACTTTCTCCTGACTGAGATGCAGAATGATATCAAAATACCAGAGTGCTAGTGAGATGAACTGACCGGGGCTTTGGGCACTGGGACAAGTACACATATTGAAAGAAATAATGCCTGTGTTAAGCCAAGTCCAGAATAGTGAGTGTTATTTACTGAGGGGTTATTGAGAAACTGTTCTGGATCAGGTGCTTTTTGAAGTTGTGCATCCTTTTGTGACAATCCAACAGTATGTGCTAAATTAAATTTAAACCCAAAGGTTAGCCTGTTATCTTTCAAAAGCTTTCTCTCTCTTGTCTCTTTAACAGATCAAGTGAGAGTAAATGTACAAAAATGATATTTTAACTCTGCATTTCAAATATATTTTGTAATGTTATAGATGAAGATAGCCAAGTGGAACCTGAGGTTAAAATTTTAATGAAAATAGCTATAATGTCAAATAACTAACAAACTCCTGTGAATGTGGGGGGGAGGGATAGCTCAGTGGTTTGAGCATTGGCCTGCTAAACCCAGGGTTGTAAGTTCAATTCTTGAGGGGGCCATTTGGGATCTGAGGCAAAAATTGGCGATTGGTCCTGCTTTGAGCAGGGGGTTGGACTAGATGACCTCCTGAGGTCCCTTCCAACCCTGATATTCTATTCTATGATTAAAGGTTATGAACCCAAAAGGTCCATGTTAACATATATGGACAGGGAGCAGCTGGTTCACTTTTTATTTGTGTGGCTCTATGTCTGCTTAGATCAGCAGAAATAAATATTTAGAAAAATATTGTATTCTTGTTTTAGCTCAGTATGTTAATTCAGTAATTGAGCACAAATGTATATCATTCCTTTTATTCTCATTTTCCCTATTTAATAATGTCCTTTCTGGAAGAGGCTGAAGCCAGCCTCAGAATGTTTTTTTCAAGGGCAGTATTGAAAACTTTGAGATAGAATGACAGAAACCTTCTCATTGCTGGCAACCTTGCAACCTCTTCAAGAGCAAGCAAAGGTTTTAGGAATAGCAGGAATGTTTAGCATTTACTCGTATCTCAGTTTTCAGCAATAGTATATATTTCCTTCTTGTTACCCCAAATGACTTGATTTTGTTGAACTCTTTTTTTTTTACACACTGAGAAAGCAAGTTCTCAAGGGAAGCAGCAGTTGTACGGTTTTATTCCCAGATGTGATGTTAATTTTGCCTTCTCCTTCTGTCATAAATATAAAGGGAAGGGTAACCACTTTTCTGTATACAGTGCTATAAAATCCCTCCTGGCCAGAGGCAAAACCCTTTCACCTGTAAAGGGTTAAGAAGCTAAGATAACCTCACTGGCACCTGACCCAAAATGACCAATGAGAAGACAAGATACTTTCAAATCTGGAGGGGGGGGGAACAAAGGGTTCGTCTGTCTGTCTGTCAGTGGTGCTTTTGCTGGGAACAGATCAGGAAAGCAGCCTTACAACTCCTGTAAAGTTAGTAAGTAATCTAGCTAGAACATGCGTTAGATTTCCTTTTGTTTAATGGCTGGTAAAATAAGCTGTGTCTTTTTGTAACTTAAGGTTTTGCCTAGAGGGATTCTCTGTTTTGAATCTGATTACCCTGTAAGGTATTTACCATCCTGATTTTACAGAGGTGACTCTTTTACCTTTTCTTTAATTAAAATTCTTCTTTTAAGAACCTGATTGATTTTTATTGTTCTTAAGAGCCAAGGGTTTGGGTCTGTGTTCACCTGTACCAATTGGTGAGGATTCTTATCAAGCCTTCCCCAGGAAAGGGGTTGTAGGGCTGGGGAAGAGGGGGATATTTGGCGGGAAGACATCTCCAAGTGGGCTCTTTCCCTGTTCTTTGTTTAAAACGCTCGGTGGTGGCAGCATATGGTTCAAGGACAAGGCAAAGTTTGTACCTTGGGGAAGTTTTTAACCTAAGCTGGTAAGAATAAGCTTAGGGGGTCTTTCATGCAGGTCCCCACATCTGTACCCTAGAGTTTGGAGTGGGGACGGAACTGTAACAGGTTAACAGTGGGGAAGGAACCTTATAATGTTTTATACTGAAAAAGAGAGATAAGGACACCTTCTTATCTCTTTTTTTCAGTGTAAAACATGGGATTAATGCTTCTCAGAAAAGTTTCTTAAAACAGTCATAACAATTAACCCTCCAGTTAGACAAGATGCTAAAAATAACAACACGCTTTGGTGGTCCATTATTTCTAGGGCTGTCAAGCAATTACAAAAATTAATCACAATTAATCGCGAAATTACAAAAATTAATCACAATTAATTGTGCTGACAAACAATAATAGAATACTATTTATTTAAATATTTTTGGATGTATTCTACATTTTCAAATATATTGATTTCAATTACAACACAGAATACAAAGTGAACAGGGCTCACTTTTTATTTATTTTTGATTACAAATAGTTGCACTGAAGAAAAAAAAAGAAATAGTATTTTTCAATTCACCTAATACAAGTACTGTAGTGCAATCTTTTTTATCATGAAAGTTGAACATACAAATGAGGAATTATGTAAAAAAAAAAACCTGCATTCAAAAATACAACAATATAAAACTTTAGAGTCTATAAGCCCACTCAGTCCTACTTCTTCTTCAGCCAGTCACCCAGACAAGTTTGTTTACATTTACAGGAGATAATGCTGCCTGTTCCTTGTTTACAATGTCACCTGAAAGTGAGAATAGGGGTTCGCATGGCACTGTTGTAGCCAGCGTTGCAAGATATTTACGTGCCAGATGCGCAAAAGATTCATATGTCCCTTCATGCTTCAGCCACCATTCCAGATGACATGCATCCATGTTGATCACAGGTTCTGCTTGATAATAGTCCAAAGCCATATGGACCGATGCATGTTCATTTTCATCATCTGAGTTGGATGCCACCTTCAGAAGGTTGATTTTCTTTTTGAATGGTTCGGGTTCTGTGGTTGCTGTATTGGAGTGTTGCTCTTGTAAGAATTCTGAAAGCATGCTCCACACCTCATCCCTCTCAGATTTTGGAAGGCACTTCAGATTCTTAAAAGTTGGGTTGAGTGCTGTAGGTATCTTTAAAAATCTCACATTGATACCTTTTTTGCGTTTTGGCAAATCTGCAGTGAAAGCGTTCTTAAAATGAACAAGATGTGCTGGGTCATCCTACGAGATGGCTATAACATGAAATATATGGCAGAATGTGTGTAAAATAGACAAGGAGACACATGATTTTCCTCCAAGGAGTTGAGTCACAAATTTAATTAATGCATTTTGTTTTAATGAGCATAATCAGCATGGAAACATGTCCTCTGAAATGGAGGCTAACGCGTGAAGGGGCATATGAATGTTTAGCGTATCTGAAACGTAAATATCTTGTAATGCCAGCTACAAAAGTGCCATGCAAATGCCTTTCTCACTTTTAGGTGACTTTGTAAATAAGAAGGACCAGCATTATCTCCTGTAAATGCAAACAAACTTGTTTGTATTAGCGATTGGCTGAACAAGAAGTAGGACTGAGTGGACTTGTAGACTCTAAAGTTTTACGTTGTTTTGTTTTTTGAGTGCAGTTATGTAAAAAAAAATCTACATTTGTAAGTTGCACTTTCACAATAAAGAGATTGCACTACAATATTTGCATGAGGTGAATTGAAAAATGCTATGTCATTTTCACAGTGCAAATATTTGTAATCAATAATAAATATAAAGTGAGCACTGTATACTTTGTATTCTGTGTTGTAGTTGAAATCGATTTATTTGAAAATGTAGAAAAATATCCAAAAATATTTAATACATTTCTATTGGCATTCTATTGTTTAACAGTACAGTTAAAACTGCGATTAATCGCTATTAAATTTTTTAAATTGCAATTACAGTTTTTGAGTTAATTACATGAGTTAACTGCAATTAATCGACAGCCCTAATTATTTCATGATCTGCAAGGGTTAGAAACATGCAACCACTGGAAACATGCAACCAATACTAGATATAGAGGTCTTTTGTAAAACTGGAAGTAAAGCCCTGGCTGGGATGATTTAACTGGGAATTGGTCCTGCTTCGAGCAGAGGGTTGGACTAGATGACCTTCTGGGGTCCCTTCCAACCCTGATATTCTATGATTCTATGATTCTAAGTCCCTCGATTTAGCAGTGTTTTTCGGCATTGGTCCAAAACAGTTAAAAGTCCCAGGTAATTTTAATTCTTTGAGGTAAAAGTCATCAAGATTTAGAACCCTTTGAGATAGCCTAGACTTTTGTGTAAACCAAACTTTTTTTAAAATATGTGTTTAAAGGAATTAAAATGTAATGTCATGGGAATTACTGGTTAGAAATGTGGAATTTTACTTACCTATTTCCCCCTCTTTAATTAAAGTATGGTATGTGTGTGTTTGTGCAGGTATCTTAATTTTTTAAACATATTGGGTGAAATTCTGTGCTAAACGTGTAAGAGATACATTGTGGAACTTACATCCCAGGGTGGGTTAAGGTAGCTTTAAGCCACCTTTGTGCCAACCTGATCATGCACTGCTCTGAGGGCTGGAGAAGTTCATGGTGTAACTTAGCTGCCCCCTACCGCACCCTTCTCCTACCACACTCTTCCCACCCCCTGCATGCCTCCTAGCCTGATTGCAAGGGGGTCCTTGGAAGACAGCCCACCGTGGCAGGGAAGTTGTCACTCAGTTGGAACTGTGACTTTTAGTGCCTGTTTACCCCGTGTTAGTCTTTTACCTAACATGAAGCAGTTGGAGTGGGGTAGATTTTACACCAAATTTAAAATCAAATTAGAAGCTGTTTTGTCACAAAGTTTTATCATAGAAAAGTGATTTGTTATACCTAGGACATTTTTGCAGTTGTTTGAATTTATATTTATAAATTTATCTTGGAACGTTTATGTCCTTCTACTATCCCTCTCTACAAATAAAATTTAACAAAGTGGTTCAGCCACATAAGGAAGTAACTTGATTCAAAGGAAATTATTCAGTTTTCCCTTAAACATCTTCTGCATTGCTGGGCCCCTCCCAATTCTGTATAGTTTCTTGCTGTTTTAAATGGAAATTCAGGGAAATTTATAGAAAGTGAAGGCAGGCCAAGCATATTTAGTGAACTGTGATGTGTGTGTCTACTGGATTTACAGTGCCTGGTACATTTGGTAACAGTGAAGCAGTTACTACTACATTAGTAACATCCTTATGAGCTGAGTTCTGTAAATCCCTAGTTTGATCTCTCGTGGATCTCATTCTTAATAGTTTATCCTTTCTAAGGCTTCGTCCATGAATGGATTTGTACCGGTTTAACTTCTTCCTTACGTTAATCCCATCAAATGGGGTCTGCTTTATGGGTCGTCCCCCTCCAAAGTGCTCTGTTCAGTACCATATCCTCTATCACACTACATGCTAACGTATCTTTATGACATCCCACCACTTCTTCTTGAGTCAGCCTCTCTGTTTTTTTCCTTCAGCCTTGATCTGTTGGTCTCTCTCACATATGTAGTTGTCAGGAATGCACTTTACGTACCACACCATCTGAGCCTGCACTCCTTCATTTTTTTGTGTAGGGATGTTACTTTGAGTGTGTCTCTAATATACACATTCCTCATGTGGTCTTTCTTGCTTACGTCACTCATCCATCTCAACATTTGCATTTTTTGTGGAACAGATCATTTGTTCATATTTATTTATTTGTTGTCTAACAGTTCTATATATTAAAACTGGACAGACCAGTGTTTTATAGACTTTTCTTTTTGATCTTACAGTTACATAAAAACATAAGAATGGCCATACTGGGTCAGACCAAAGGTCCATCTAGCCCACTATCCTGTCTTCCGACAGTGGCCAATGCCAGGTGCCCCAGAGGGAATGAACAGAACAGGTAATCATCAAATGAGCCATCCTCCGTGGCCATTCTGAGCTTTGGCAAACAGAGGCTAGGGACACCACCCCTGCCCAACCTGGCTAATAGTCATTGATGGACCTATCCTCCATGAACTTAACTAGTTCTTTTTTGAACCCTCTTATAGTCTTGGCCTTCACAACATGCTCTGGCAAAGAGTTCCACATACTAACTGTGCATTGTATGAAAAATTATTTCCTTTTGTTTGTTTTAAACCTGCTGCCTATTAATTTCGTTTGGTGAACCCCTAGTTCTTGTGTTATGAGAAGAAATAAATAACACTTCCTCATTTACTTTCTCCACACCAGTCATGATTTTGTAGTCCTCTATCATATGCCCCCTTAGTTGTTTCTTTTCCAAGCTGAAAAGTCCTAGTCTTATTAATCTCGCTTCATACGGAAGCAGTTTCATGCCCCTAATCATTTTTGTTGCCCTTTTCTGAACCATTTCCAATTCCAATATATCTTTTTTGAGATGGGGCAACCACATCTGCACATAGTACTCAAGATGTGGGCATGCACGGATTTATATAGAGGCAATATGATATTTTCTGTCTTATTATCTATCCTTTTCTTAATGATTCCCAGCATTCTGTTAACTTTTTTTGCCTGCTGCTGCACACTGAGTGGATGTTTTCAGAGAACTATCCACAATGACGCCAAGATCTCTTTCTTGAGTGGTAACTGCTAATTTAGACCCCATCATTTTATATGTATAGTTGAGATTATGTTACGTTCATGTCACATACTACACCATTTATCCCTCTCCATATGAGGAATGCATTATCCTAGCTCTAATTTTATCCTCCATTTTCCCCTTTTCCTGGAATCTGGAACCCGGGTACTTGAAACGTTGCCTTTTTAGTGTTGCCTGCCCAACTTGTTTCAAGAAAGATTATTTGGCATGAAATTTCAATGAACTCCAAAGAATCAGTTTTCCCACTGCTTATTTTGAGCCCATGTCTCTCCAACACATCTCTTCACCAGTTTAACTAAAAGATGTGACTTTAAATTGCATTGCAAAACTATGGGTGAGTACTCTTTATGTGGTTTAAATCTGACTTATTTTGGTATAGCTTGCGTTGATAAAGTCAGACGTAAGCTACATTGGTATAAACAGTTTTAAACTGATATAATTGTGTTCAGACATGGGTTTGCACTGGTTTAATTAAATCAATTTAGGTATAATTTCTCTGTGTAGACAAGGCCTAAATCTCTATTAATCTGATAGGACTATAAGTCTTCACACTCAGCTTTTAGAGATTGTTATGATATAGATATTGAGGCCTGTCTGTAAGGCCTATACTTTAAGAATTTAGGTCTATGTTTATCATTTAGCTAGTTATAGAGGTATAAAAGAAAGAATCAAAATCTCTGTCTGCCTGTGTAAGGGCCTTCTCTCACTGTGACAGTCTGAGGCTCTGTTCTTGAGCTAAGGCCTTGGCTAAGCACTGGGAGCAGCCATAAGCTGAAAAGCATATGGTCACATCCTCACACATATCAAACCAGTCATATTGAAATAAGGTAATCTGGAGCTGTTAGAAAGGTGATCCAGTCTATCAACTCCAGATAAAGGGAAGAGCCTAGAAGATGTAAAAGGAAATTTAGTTTGATAGTTTTCTGTTTGTTAAGAACTCACTTATCAATAAACATAGTTTGGAAACCCTTATGTCTTTATAGGTGCAGTTGTGAAATCCTCACTTCTGTATTGTTTTGTCATTATAGTTCCCACTTTGCTATTGTTTATTTGCATGGTCTCTGTCTGGTTCTGTGATTGTTTCTTTCTGCTGTATAATTAATTTTGCTGGGTGTAAACTAATTAAGGTGGTAGGATATAACTGGTTAGCTAATCATGTTACAATATATTAGGATTGGTTAGATACATTTCAGTAAAATGATTGATTAAAGTATAGCTGAGAATATTACTATATAAATTAGGGGCAAACAGGAAATAAGTTGGGATTCAAAAATAAGGAACAAGGGACTTGGATTTAAGCTTGCTGGAAGTTCACCCCAATAAACATCAAATTGTTTGCACCTTTGGGCTTCGGATATTGTTGCTCTCTGTTCATGTGAGAAGGACCAGGGAAGCGGAAGGGTGAAGGGGAATAAGCCCTCTAACAGAGAGTACTGATTTTTCCACCATTTTTTACTTTGGTGTTTCAGTGCTAAGGGAGCAAGTGAAAGTTGAAGGAAAATAGAATTACTCAAGTGTGCATTAGTACTTATTTCCCTTTGAATCTAGCTCTGTCAGTGCATATCATTTCTTCTTTTCATCTTAAACATTGCATTTTCTCCTCCTAGGGAGAAAATGTCAGTCTCTTCCTTTATTGCGCAGGGCTTTGGAGCAGAGCCTGCAGCTGGAGCGCAGAGCAGTGGAGCTTCAGGTTTTTGCCCAGAGCTGGAGTGGAGCCGGAGCACAGAAAATCTTGACTGCTCCACTGCTCCAGTTTTTTTTTTCATTTTCAATCCAAAATCAATTATATTTAGCAAGAAAGTCCTAAAGGGGCCAAAAAGTTTCAGATTGTATAACAATTGATATTAACGTCTACGTTACCACTTTACATAATATGTCACAGTTATTCTCACTTCGGCCGAAATCAAGATTTAATGTACAGATAGAAAATTACAACTTTTTTGGAGATACATTTTATTAAAGAATCAGATAATTATCAGACATCCGACTACACTGCAGACTGCTCTCACCCTTGCGCCAAGGTTAGGCGAGTACGTACTTGCGTAGATTAGTTAGATAGATTAGTATGTGTTGATACTTCTTTTGTAAGGGTTGATCAATGAGATGCGCTGAGTGCTGCGAAGTGAAGTGTGACGCAAGTTGCAACATTTAAGATATCACAAACAGGTATATTGGAAAAAAAATGTTTTTGTTTATTGATATATTAAGAGATATTAACCACTTAAGTTCATTTCTCACATGGCTCCCCTTACTGGTACATTTGTTCATTTATACATGCTCCCGTATCACTCTGGCAGACTTATCTTATATGTCATCTGTTCAATGGTCTTTTGGTAGCGTTGTATGTAATTTTAAATTTACTGAAAAAGTTGCTGGCAGCAGGCATATAAATATACAGTAAACATTTTTCCATAAATTAGAAGTGATTTTTGTGATATATCCAGAGTGATTGGAAAATGTCCAACACAACTTCGGGGGTGAATCCTTAGGTCATTTTAAGAAAAAACGTTTTTGTGAACACATGTCCTAAAACTCTTCCTAAGAGAGCTACAGTCCCTTCAAGGAGGTGATGAAAAGTTAATTTCTGATTAATATCTCAAAAACGCTTTAATATAAAGTAATGAAATTATATCTGTGTCTTAGCGTTAGTATGTGCTATCATATTACATTATCCAACATTATTTAAACCATAGGTGTCCTGAACTGGCAGTTGGTCATTTTTATTTCATATTTCAAGAAAGGCTTGTCGTCGAATGCCCCGGCTACGAGTGGTAATATTATGTTCCATAATAAGTTAATAATTTTTAGTTAATATTTATTATTACATTTAAAATGTATGGTTCCAAAGTTGAAAAATAAGTAATAAGTAAAATTGTTTGTATCATTCTAAGCATCTAAACAGATTAAAATTTTTAAACAGTTTTCTTGGAAACGGTTAATTATAAAAAATAAATGAAAAGTACCATTTTAATGCATGTTTTAGTATTATTCCATATTCCAGGGTCATATCTGTTAAATAGTGGAACATTTTAAAAATATTAAATAAAATTGGCCCAGACCCCCCAGTTCATGACGCCTGTAGTTTAAATAATTTTATTTGAATGATGTTGTATGATAGAACGTTGGAAATAAACTTTAATGGGAAAGTGGATTCAAATTGCAAGCACAGTCCTTTTAGTAAAGAGAGTAAATTTTCGGAAATATGTTTTTCCTTCATCAGGCTGGAAACATTGTACAAGATAGAACCTGTTATCTTGTATAATCTGTTCAGGCTGATGAAGGAAAAACATATTTCCAAAAATTTGCTGTCTTTACTAAAAGGACTGTGCTTGCAATTTGAATCCTCTTTCCCGTTAAAGTTTATTTTCAACCTTGTAACATGTAGCCTCGTTACTTCCCAACAATTAATGTTGTAGAACAGTGATAGCATGTATTAACGCTACAGCAAATACCAAATTTCATTGATATATCTATATTAAAACATTTTTGAGATATTAATTAAAAACTTGGAAAATATTTTGAATATTTTTACTGCAAAATTTCATAAGAAAAGCTATCTTGCAATTTATAAATAAAATATTATATTATGTGTATTAAAATACACACTCTTCTTACTCTTCTTACTTCATCAAAACTGCAAGAAACATGTTAAAATATTCAAATATACTTTAATAATAATTTTGTGTAAAAAGAAGGTGCGATCATTTTTGTCCAGAAAATCCAAAATAAATTGGAAGTACCTTAAGTGGTTAAGATATCACAAGCAGGTACATTATAAAAAAATGTAATGTTTTTGTTCATTGCTCTTCGAAGATCGTAACAAAAACCACTTGGGTACGGTAGCAGCAGAAGAAGATTTGGCCATGGCTTCAACAAAAATATCAAATCTGCCCCCCATGATTGATAGCTGATTTATGGAAAAGGATCTCAACAACGTCTTTACTTTTGAATTTGAAAAGCCCAAATTTGGGCTTTTGGGAAAAGCAAAGTAGAAATCAGCAACGTGCAAGGTGGAAAAGGAAGTGAATGGCAAGCTCAAACCATGTAGCTTCAAGACAAATGAAGCAAGTGCCGTGAAAAGTTTCAACCTTTGGTGGCATGTAAAATGTAACCATCCTGAAAACTATGCGGCTCTGGTTACAAAAAAGGACCAGGAAGATGAGGCAAAACAGAAAGCTGACGCGGCTAAACGATGTTCATCTGGCTTTTTCAAAACTCCTGGAGAAAAGATTTTTTGCGGAGCTTCATCTGAAAAGAAACCCAAAATTGAGCAAACAAAACTTGACTCATATATTTGAAGTCCTTAAAGATTACAGTCACCATGGATGCCAATACTTTCCGTGAAGGGCTGATGGAAATGGTTTGCCTGAGTTCAACAACGCTCACTACCTTCAGGCTAAAGAACAAAGGATTCCAAACAATTGCAGGAGAAAGGGGTCGGCAGCTTGGCGTTTTGACGAGGCACGATGCGGTTCATCATTTAGTTGTCAGCACAGCTGAGTCTGGTTGCGAAGAGCTCAAGAAAGCTTTGGAGCAATAATTGTGCTACCTGAAAATGCATGCGGCAACCCGTGGAAACAGAAATTTACTTGCAATCAATTCTTAGTACTACGAAGAAGGAAAAGATTAAGCTGTGGTAAAAACCGTGGACATAATCGACACTGAAGGGCATCACAATTCTTCGTATGTGAAAAGTCAAGTAAAAGCTATTTTAGAAAAATTTGGGATCAGTGAAATGTAAGTGCTGAGCATCTGTGTTGACAATGCAGCAAACATGACTTGTGCTGTCAAAAATTTCAGCGAGGACAATGAAACCATTTCTATCTCTGAGAACAGTGATGTGGACAGAACTAAAGCTATTTTGCCTGATGAAGGAACTAAAGGAATGGATGAAATCGAACTCAACATGGATGCTGCTGCGCAATGGGTTAATGACCCTTGCCTCATACGTCCAACATGGCTTCATGAGGACAACTCAAAAGTTCAACTGATGAGGTGTGGTATTCACACTCTTCAGTTGGCAATCTGGGATGGACTGAACAAAGAATATGCAAAGAAATTTCAGGCAAAAATTCGACAAGTCGTTGTCAAAGTACGAACCCCAAGTATTCAAAGTGTTCTGCTTGATCTACATGGGGTAACTCAATCATTGGATTCTGTGACTTGCTGGGGTACAACATTTGCGATGATTGATCAGCTTCTCGTTTTTCAATCTGACTGTGAACAAGTGGCTGCTGCTGGAACCAGAGAATTCAAGTTAACAAAAGCTGAATGGGAGGAAGTGAAGAATCTGCAAAACCTCTTGGCAAAGCCAAACCAAACAACCATGAATCTTCAAGCTGTCGATGTAACCCTGGGAGTTTTAATGAAGGAATGGCGAAAACTGTCAAAATTCTTGCAAGAAAATGGTGGACAAACTGCAGGAGGAATTCTATCCTCCATGCAGAAACATGAAGAGAAGCTTTTTGGCAATATTTATTTCCTTGCTGGAGTTTATGTTGACCCACGGTATCAGATTCTTCTTACCTCAAGGAAAATACCAAAGGCAAAGGAAGGGCGCCTTGATATTGCTTGACGACTCAAAAAACAAAATCTATTGCTACATTTGAACTCTGCGAAAGAGGTTGAAGAAAATGAAACACAACAAAAGGAGTCATCAACAATCAAATTTGTGGTTTCGGAAAGTTCACATCCTTCAGAAATAGCAGGCTGTTCTCAAACTTCCATCTCCACTCTGAACTTGTTCAAGCGTCCATCCCTGAGACGTCTTCAACCATCACAGGGAAATGGAGATAATTTAAGCACCGATTCTTCAGAAGATGATGCCTTTGAAAAGGAATTGGATAAACAAGAAAGACGCCAGCTAGTTTCTGCTATTCATAATTGTAATGAAGCATTATTCAAGAGAAACTTTCGGGAAAATTGTGAGGTGATGGAGTCTATTGGTAGACTAAAAGTTGTCTGTTTTTGAGGCCATTCACAACTACCCTCACCGCATTCAGGCTGCCTGTAGAATTGCTTTGAGCATGCCAACAATTCAAGCTAGTATAGAGCGACTGTTTTCGGCTTTAAAGTTAATTTTAAATGTTTTGCGGCAGGCTATGAAAGACGACTTGATTGCTGCAATAATTTTTTACAGAATGAATTATGAATGATTCTAGTTTGTGTCATTGCTGATGAAATTTAAATTGTTTTAAAAGTCTGATTAAAAATAATGTTTTTTCAAAATTACAGTATGCACTTTTTTATTTAGTTAAAAATTAATTTGAGGCAGAGCGGAGCTGGAGCAGTCACTGTTGGTGCTGGAGTGGAGCAATTCAAAAATTTGGTTGCTCCAAATCCCTGCTTTATTGGACTAGTGTGATGTGTTAAAATTAGTGCATTGACTATTAGGCAGAAGTATAAAACCACTTGAATACTTACCATCTCTTATACATTGTTGAGTTGTCGACTCCTGCTTCTGATCTGCCCAGGATGCCAGCTTTCATTTCCCACTTATTCAGTTTTCAACCAGGCACCTTCATTTTTTCTCCCACGAAGCCCCTCATTCTTGGGAGGAGTTTGCCATAAACATCTGCAAAGCTCTTAATTATCCTCTTTCAAATCCCTCCTTAAAATGCTCATTTATTGTGATGCCTACAAAAAAAACTTAACAGTGGTTTGGGCACTAGTGTGCTGAGATTGCTGCCTATCATACTGACCAATGTTACCTTGTTATCTGTGTTCCTCCCTGTCTCACTGTTGTATTCACAAGTTGTCTCTTGTCTTGCCAGCTATTTGGGATGAGGACTCATTTTTATGTTCCCTGTTTCCTTCGTGCAGTGCAGTCCTGGTGCAAGACTGGAGCTAGACCTTACTGCAATAGCCAGAGTTGTAATAACAGTTAGTTAATTCCACCACCTCTGGGGACCACCTATCATGCTAACAGATCTGAACCTGTAAATGTAAATCAGGGTTCCTCTTTAAAGTTTTAGTTTAATTTACAACCCTACACAACAAATTAGGACTTGAGAACTATTTTTGTAAAAATGTTTTGGATTTGAGCTGAAAGCGTCTGTGTATGGTTTGATGGGTTTTTTAAATAAAATGACTCTTGAATCTTTAAAAATTGAGTATTTTGGTACATGGTAAAACATTACAGAGCAAAATTCCTATATTAATGTAAGTGATATTTTATTGAGAAATGCAAAATATGTCCATTGTCAGATCCTTAAATCCAGTGATACTGGCAGGATTGGGCCAAAAGAAATCTGATGAGGTTCAAAAAGACAAGTGCAGAGTTCTGCACTTAGTATGGAAGAATCCCATGCATGGCTACAGACTAGGGACCGAATGGCTAGGCAGCAGTTCTGCAGAAAAGGACCTAGGGGTTATGGTAGAAGCTGGATATGAGTCAACAGTGTGCCCTTGTTGCCAAGAAGGCTAATGGAATTTTTGGTTGTTTCAGTAGGGGCATTGCCAGCAGATCGAGGGATGTGATCGGTCCCCTCTATTCGACATTGGTGAGGCCTCATCTAGAGTACTGTGTCCAGTTTTGGGCCCCACACTACAAGAAGGATGAGGAAAAATTGGAAAGCATCCAGCGGAGGGTAACAAAAATGATTAGGGGAGTGGAACACATGATTTATGAGAAGAGGCTGAGGTAACTGGGATTGTTTAGTCTGCAGAAGAGAAGAATGAGGGGGGATTTGATAGCTGCTTTCAACTATCTGAAAGGGGGTTCCAAAGAGGATGGATCTAGGCTGTTCTCAGTGGTAACAGATGACAGAACAAGGAGTAGTGGTCTCAAGTTGCAGTGGGGGAGGTTGAGGTTGGATATTAGGAAAAACTTTTTCACTAGGAGGGTGGTGAAGCACTGGAATGCGTTACCTGGGGAGGTGGTGGAATCTCCTTCCTTTGAGGTTTTTAAGGTCAGGCTTGACAAAGTCCTGGCTGGAATGATTTAGTTGGGGATCGGTCCTGGTTTGAGCAGGGGGTTGGACTACATGACTCCTAAGGTCCCTTCCAACCCTGATATTCTATGATTCTGTTTCATAAGATATTCAGTATTCACCTCAGTAATGCCATTTGTGAATGCAGCCTTGGTACTATAAAAGCACAATACAGATTTTTTTCCCCATTTTTTCATTATAGGGACAATAACTAATACATTTTTTCATAGGTCAAGAACTAACTAACTGCTGCGTATGAAGCATTATTTTTGCTCACCCCAATTCCATGAAAAGAGATTTATTTTAGATCCACTTTGTATATTATTTCTAATCTTCAAGTTAGTTGTTAAAGAGAAAATAAGTAATAGACGTATTAATTTAATACTTGTGTCCAGTTGCTTTTAAACAAAATCCTGTGATCGGTGTTGATAAAGATTACATCAAAAAACAATTTGTTTCAACTGGCTTGATTATTATGGTTCATTGAATTTAATTTTAAATGTTGTAATTCAGGTGCGGTACAGTCATAAAACATGATGCCATAGCTATAACGCATCTGGGAGGTGTTCTAAAATTAAAACATACTTAATTGAAAGGGTCATAACTATTAATTAGCAGTTATATTAAAATAACTTTCTAAAGATGCAAGACCTAGAAATGCTACTTGTTACTCTAGTTGACAAAGATATTTAAAAAAAAAAAACCTGATGCATATTTTGTTGTTACTATTAGTTCAATAAACAGTGTCGCCTATAACTTAGTGTTTCATAATTGGTTTCATATCTATATCGAAGGAGAGCTATTAAAAGGCTTAGATTAAAAAATATCCAGCTAAAAAAATCCTCTTTTAATTAAGCAAGCAATTGCAAAGTTACTTCCAAATAAAGAGATGTGGAAAACCAGCTCTGTAACAGCTGCTACTTTTGGTAATGGAAGGATTTGTCTTTATTGTTATGTAAACTGCTTAAAAGTTTTTGTAACATGGACCAATACAAGAAAAGGGATCAGGAGGTCCCTTTTAAGGGTCTGATAATGCTTTTTGTGTGTGCAAGGGGCTATTGGCAGAAGAATGTAATGCACATATACCGTCTGTGGAGGTGATATCAACATGAGAAATTGCATTTATTATGAACCTTGACTGTCTCAACTGCTTTCCCAAACAATTTCTCAATTTGGAATGAATTAGTCCAAAGGAAGAAAATATTCTTTCTACACCGGCAGAAGAAGCTACTGCTGTTAAAAGTGAGATTATCGCTTCAGCCATTTCTGAAGGGTGCTTAAGTGACTTCCACCAGTTCACTGGTGTGACTTTCTTTAAAACATCATCAGGAAACATATATTTCTTGAATGGTTCACCCTTAGCTCTGAAGTTTGTTATAGTTGGCATTATGGAGGGATGGTTGCTGGATGTCCATGTTATAGCCATCTCCTCTTCTTCAGCAGTTAAGGTTTGACCCTGGTACCCAGTATTGAGAATATTTGCAAGAAGGAGGTAGTGCTTGTCCCATTTGTCTTTTTAATGCTTGTAATTTAATTCTGTCATTGCATATTTCTCTTTTTAAGATCTCACTCAGTTCCTTCCAGATTCAACAGCATCAGCAATAAAACAGTGATTTCCCTGCATTTTGTTCAAGGCTGGAGAAATAGGCTTCAGGGTACTCAGCATGTGTGCAACGTTTCTCTTAAGCCCTATATTGAGAACCTTGGCTGTGGCAGTGCCGTCTATTTTTTCCACGATTTTGTTCACAAACTGTCATCAGATTAGGCCAGTTCTTGATCTAGTGCTCAAAACAGTCCACTACTGAGTTCCATCGCACGTCTTGTGGGAGAGTTCGTTTGGTTCCTCCCACTTTTTTCAGAGCAGCTGCTGCAAAGTGGTTGTTACGGAAGTATTTTGCAATTTTAACAACATTAGCCTTTATTTCTGGAACACTGAAGTCTTTGGCTAGGAGGTGCATCAAATAAGCACTGCAACCGTATGTTATTAGCTTGGGACTCACTTCTAAGTATTTTCTTCTCATCTTGGGTACATGTGTAGCATTGTCTGTGACCAAGCTGCATACTAGACATTTGAATTTTTTTTCACAGTTTGTTATAACTTTTACTGCTACTTCTTGTAAGTATTCTGCTGTGTGTGCATTTCCTGATGTATCAATTGTTTCTGTAAGGAAGACATTTGTGTGTGGGGGTGGGGGGGGTGAGAAAACCTGGATTTGTGCAGGAAATGGCCCACCTTGATTATCATGCACATTGTAGGGAGAGTGGTCACTTTGGATAAGCTATTACCAGCAGGAGAGTGAGTTTGTGTGTGTGGTTTTTGGAGGGTGGTGAGGGAGTGAGAGAACCTGGATTTGTGCAGGAAATGGCCCACGTTGATTATCATACACATTGTGAAGAGAGTGGTCACTTTGGATGGGCTATTACCAGCAGCAGAGTGAGTTTGTGTGGGGGTGGGGCGGAGGGTGAGAAAACCTGGATTTGTGCTGGAAATGGCCCAACTTGATGATCACTTTAGATAAGCTATTACCAGCAGAACAGTGGGGTGGGAGGAGCTATTGTTTCATGGTCTCTGTGTGTATATAATGTCTTCTGCAGTTTCGACGGTATGCATCCGATGAAGTGAGCTGTAGCTCACGAAAGGTCATGCTCAAATAAATTGGTTAGTCTCTAAGGTGCCACAAGTACTCCTTTTCTTTTTCCTTCTTCTGTTGTTACACAAGCACATACAACAGGATCATTGTGGTCATTGCTCCAGCCATCAAGACTTAGGTTAACAATTTCACCCTCTAGACCTTTTGCACACTGTTCAATTTCTCTTTCATATACTTTATTGGGCAATTTGCCTGCAACATCTGGTCTGTTGTGTGGACTGTATCCTGGTCTTAATGACTGAACCATGTTAATGAAGTGAGGGTTCTCAGTCATACGGAAAGGAGAGTTTGTTGCATAAACAAACCGGACAATTTCCCCATCAATTATCTTTTTTGTAATCTGCTGGTTCTTATCACAAATTTATCTATGGTTGTTTCTGGATGATGGAGATTTTTTTTTCTTTTTGCTACTGGTGATATACTATGGCTATGTGACATATGATATGAGTGAAACACTATCATTGGCAGATAACTCTGAAACTATAGAAAATGATGGTGGTCTTAAAGGTGGAAAGTCTTCAGAATCCATCCTCAACATACAGGATTCTCCTAAACAAAATAAGTCAATGCAGTTATTTAATTATTATTACCATGCTGCTCATTTAGTATTACTCATTGCATTCACTGACACTCAGTACCACTTTAAAAGTGAAATTGTAAAAGGAAGAGCTGCCTATTTTAGCTATTTATTTTTTATCACAACTGCATCTAAAATGATAGTGCTATAGAATAACAACTATATTTTTTGCTCAAATATGAGAATTTAAGAATAGTCCAGAAGCAAGACAGGCAGTCCTTAAGAAAGAAGTCTGAAATAAAAAAGTTTACTAACTTGAAGATCCTGCATGTTCAGACATGTTCCTTTCATCTTCTTCAATGCAGCTTCCTCCTGAGAAGGAACACTTCTCATGATGTTGTTTTGTTCGGGCAACCAGACGTTGCATTTCTTTGTTGCACTGTTTGCATTTTGCATGCATGTCTGTCTTACTCACGGGTAGAGGAACTTCATTAAAATATTCCCAAACTGGCTCTCTTTTACGGCCTGCTGCCATTATAGGTTTTCCCTTCTAGAGAGAGAATAGTATGGTAGATCTCAAATCAATGAAGGCTACATTCAGAAAGACCTCAATACTTCTGAAATATGCTGCTCAAGGACTGTTTGAAACTTTGTACTTTTAGAGAGAGGTAAGGGATTGCCTCTGTGTACGCAAATTTGCAAAAGGACAATAGGGTTGAGGTCTGTTATTTCTCACCTCTATTTATTCATTTATTTATTTGAATTATTTTTGCTGTTAACAAGCATGTTATCTCTAGAGACACAAATCCAAAGTTGAGAACTGCAAAACTATGCATCTCTGATGGTGTCTTCTAGACAGAGCACTGAGTCCCACTGGGTAGATAAAAAGATTAACCTAAATAATCTGTACAGAAGCCCCTGGAACCCCATAAGATTGGGTCTCTAATCCATGAACTATGGGAACTCATTTACAAAACTTTTCTTAAACATTACATGAATATATTGTCTCATACTATATGTCATAAATATAAAGGGAAGGGTAAACCCCTTTGAAATCCCTCCTGGCCAGGGGAAAGCTCCTCTCACCTGTAAAGGGTTAAGAAGCTAAAGGTAACCTCGCTGGCACCTGACCAAAATGACCAATGAGGAGACAAGATACTTTCAAAAGCTGGGAGGAGGGAGAGAAACAAAGGGTCTGGGTCTGTCTGTAGTCGTCTTGGCCGGGGACAGAACAGGAATGGAGTCTTAGAACTTTTAGTAAGTAATCTAGCTAGGTATGTGTTAGATTATGATTTCTTTAAATGGCTGAGAAAAGAATTGTGCTGAATAGAATAACTATTTCTGTCTGTGTATCTTTTTTGTAACTTAAGGTTTTGCCTAGAGGGGTTCTCTATGTTTTTGAATCTAATTACCCTGTAAGATATCTACCATCCTGATTTTACAGGGGGGATTCCTTTATTTCTGTTTACTTCTATTTTTTATTAAAAGTCTTCTTGTAAAACACTGAATGCTTTTTCATTGTTCTCAGATCCAAGGGTTTGGGTCTGTGGTCACCTAGGCAAATTGGTGAGGCTTTTTACCAAACCTTGTCCAGGAAGTGGGGTGCAAGGTTTTGGGAAGTATTTGGGGGGAAGGATGCGTCCAAACAGCTCTTCCCCAGTAACCAGTATTAGTTTGGTGGTGGTAGCGGCCAGTCCAAGGATAACGGGGGTAATATTTTGTACCTTGGGGAAGTTTTGACCTAAGCTGGTAAAGATAAGCTTAGGAGGTTTTTCATGCAGGTCCCCACATCTGTACCCTAGAGTTCAGAGTGGGGGAGGAACCGTGACACTATAGAATTGGAATTTATAATCCTTATTCCATGATGATATATCTTTGAGCTATAATGATCTTAATTAAAACTATCCTTAGATAACTTTTTTCCTCAAAAAGCATTTTATCAAAAAAATGTGATTTAAATTAAAAAAATTCAATTTTGGTGATTTTTTAAAAAAAAATCATTGATTTTTATCCACCGTGTTATCCACTTTTGCGGTCAGATGTTCCATCCAAAACCTCCCAGAAGCTGGTGTCAGTTCATGTTCTGTGCTTGTCTGATGTCATTATGGACAAAATTCCCCCCTGCACTCTACTTCCAGTTCCCCAAAACTTATGAGTCACCTAAATTTATATATGCCAAAGTTAGTAGGCCTCAAGCCTCATGCTAACTGTTGAAGCCAGTGACTTACAGGATACAAGCCATTACTGCGGAATATAATGCAAAGCAGTGAATGTAATAGAGGTAAACTGGCCAACAGGGCTAAACCCCCCCCCATTACAGCTCAGGAGGCTGTGGCCACAGAAACGCTGCATTAGCCCTTGAAGGCTGCTACTAGTACAACTATATAGCAGAGATATGTCATCATAGAAATGTTTCAAGTTTTGTTAGCTATAATTTCCTCCCCATTCAATGAGACGTACAACTGTACGTATAACTAAGGCACCTACCTTTACAGGTGAAGGCATACAGAAAGAGTCACAACTTTGAAAAAATCAATAACAATTCAATAGTTTTGTATTCTATATGTGACATATTCAGAATACATGAGTGTGATGTGTTATAGAGGTTCTATCAGTGCTCATTTGGGATGACTTACTTAATTACTGGCTTTGTCACTCATAAGTACGACATCTGTCTAAAGCTCAAGGTGATGAAACTTTTTTTCAGATCACCCTATTATGTATTCCTATTTGTGTATTAAATAAATAACTCTTTAAGGCAGGAACAGTACCTTTCTGTATGTTCAAATTACGCCTAGAACATCGGGGCTCTACCAGAATGCAAATAATATGGGATCATGTGTAAAAATTATAGATATAATTTTACGTGCATACTTTATACGCTCTGTGTATATAAAATGCAGTTCTTTAGTAGTCTTATGGTTTCTTTTTTGTTTGTATGAGCTCAGATTTGAAAACAAGCAATCTAGACATTCTATTATTTCTGAGAACTGAAGTTTTGGTGAAAAGAAAAGGAGTAGTGGCACGTTAGAGACTAACAAATTTATTTGAACATAAGATTTCGTGAGCTACAGCTCACTTCATCGGATGCATTCAGTGGAAAATACAGTGGGGAGATTTATATACACAGAGAACATGAAACAATGGGTGTTACCATACACACTGTAAGGAGAGTGATCACTTAAGATGAGCTATTACCAGCAGGAGGGGGGGGAGCAGGAGAGAAAACCTTTTGTAGTGATAAGGTGGGCCATTTCCAGCAGTTGACAAGAACGTCTGAGGAACAGTGGGGGATGGGGGAGGGATAGTTTTACTTTGTGCAATGACCCATCCACTCCCAGTCTTTATTCAAGCCTAAGTTAGTTGTATCCAGTTTGCAAATTAATTCCAATTCAGCAGTTTCTCATTGGAGTCTGTTTTTGAAGTTTTTTTGTTCAAGAATTGCCACTTTTAGGTCTGTACTGGAGTGACCAGAGAGATCGAAGTGTTCTCCGACTGGTTTTTGAATGTTATAATTCTTGACGTCTGATTTGTGTCCATTGATTCTTTTACGTAGAGACTGTCCAGTTTGACCAATGTACATGGCAGAGGGGCATTGCTGGCACATGATGGCATATATCACATTGGTAGATGTGCAGGTGAATGATCCTTCAAACTGGTCATTTTCCAGGTCTGCCATTCTCAGTTAGTGGGTACTGGATATGTTTATATGCCAAACTGGCCCTGGCAACTAAATCACAGTATTCGGACAGCATAGTTTGTTTGGTCTTTGACCTGTTAACCAGTAATATAAACTGCATGTAGTAGAATATTGTTTACATTGTCTTCTGTAAAATTTAAGAAACAACATTTTAGACACAGTATGTTTCATGGTGGTTGATCACTTAATCAGATACTTTGGATAAGAGCTGTTAACTTTGAACAGGGTTCATATTAATTTAGCTTCAGAGTCGCATTGTACTGTTAAAAATGGAGGTGTATTAAATATGTCAGACAAAATACAGTTTCTAATAGGAATTCTGCAGCCCTGATTTCTCTTTAGCTAATTTCTTCTTCTAGAAAATGTCAGTGATTTTGGAGTGTTGTCATCTTGACGCTTTAAGAATGCATCTTGCATTTTTTGGCCTTTAACCTTTGTATTAGTGGTGAGTTCACCTTCAGTGGGTTTGGCTGTTGACCAGGGTGGTGCTGGGTGTTTCTTTTTATTTCTTCCAGGCTGTCCATTGTTCATGAATAAAACAGTTACATTAGTCAACAGGCAGACTCTCATTTGTACTTACTTATTTAGAACAAAAGAATGGTTATGGTTTTCTTCTTGCCTGTTTTATTGGTATATTTTATTTTAACCCTAGTATAAAATAAATGTGAGTGCCTAAACAGAGGCATAGTTCTACCCGTTAGAGTTCATTCAGTAATAGGAAGCATTTTTATGGTGTAATCCAGAGTTCTTCAGCCTGGGAGATTACACTGGTGTCATGGGGTTGAGACAATCTTGCCCTTCCCATATTGCTACATGGGAAGGAAATCCTGGGGATCCACAGTATAGAAAAGGTTGAGAAACATTGTCTTAGTCCAATAATCTAGTGGAAGAAGTATTTCCAGAACATTTTAAAGAGTCAGTATCAATAAATATATACCTGGGACGGTAGCTCTTATGATTTATTATTAAATATTTGTATATAGCATTATAGGTATGCATGGCACTTTAGGAAGAGACTAAAGACACTGTGCCACATCTTCCGCTGGTTACACCAGCTTAGAGGAGCTTAAGCCTTATAGCATCCCCATTCCCCATAGCCAGGTGGGTTTCAGGAAAGAAACTGCAGGGAGGAACCAGTCAGAGATACCAGAGCAGCTACAGGAAGCCATTCAAGCAGGGGCCCATGGACATGGATGATGTCATCAGGCTGTTTTTTGCAGTTGTCACTCTGAACATTCTATTCCCCGGGCTGACTGGGGGTTTGCTCCAATACTTTCTGGCCTCTCCCTTCCTTTGTCTTTCCTTCCAGCTAATCCCCTCCTAAAATAACCCTACTGAAAGAATTTGTAAAAAATAATAATAATAAATAAATCATGGAACTAACAAAATGTTTGTGAGCCATCACATTGATTGTTCTACTTGTATGTTATATCCCTTTCTTATTTGTAATGATGGCCAAAGATCCATGACGTAGCTTTGGAGGCAGACTAAATCTGTCAATCAGAAGCAGGGGCAGTGTGGCTCCACATCTGATAAACTCAAAACTGCCAGATTTATTCTGTCTTTGCAGACCAGCTTCAGAGCAAATTGAAAGGAGGAAAATAAGGGGAGGGGAGAAGGGTTTAAATCTCCAGGCTGTTGTGTCTGCCTTTATTAGAAGAGAGGATTTCTTTTCTCCTCACTCCGTGCTCAGCCATGCGGAGTGCAGCATGGTACAGAACGCTAAGAAGAGCAGGATGGCTACTGACAGGGATCCAAAGACAGAGCAAGAAGGGACCTTAGGACCAACCCCTCCATCCTTTCTGCATCATGCGCTTTGCCCAGCCCTGCAGTGGCTTAGGGCTACCCCTGCAGGAATGCCAGCCCAGTGCTGTCTCCCAGAGCAGCAACTGGGCCAAGGAGTCCTTTGAACCTTTGGATTTGGGCAGATATGAACTGGCTATGGTGCTTCCTTCCCAGAAAGATACACCAGAGATGTGTTTACTTTAAGACACTTTAATATACTGGCAGGTATGGCTGAGGTTAACTTAAATAAGGCATGTTACACACCGCATCACCTAGTGGCTGAACAGCATAATACAGTTCAGCATTCCATTACATGTGGGAACTTTGGAAGCCCCCTTCTGGATCCAGTCCAGCATAAACCTACAGTTGGAACTACCTCTTTCTCAGGGGATGAAAGCTGCTCAAAAGAGTAACCACAAGGTATCCCCTCACTCCAGGTCTCTTTCAGAAATTTTTCTCTCTCCATCTGAGGTGGAAGTGGATCAAGGGGAGGCATAAGAAAGAGGTTTCCCAGATGTTCAGTCCCTTCTACTGACCTGAATATAAAGTACTAACAAGAAAGAGTGCCCCCTTCTTCCATCCGTTTCATGTTCTGAAGAGTTTTATGTAGGGGATTCATCGTGGAGGCACTGTAAGAATCACATAGTGAAATCTGTTTCCCTCAAACCACATAAATCTGCAGCGTGCAATAGGGCAAATAATCCTTAGTGCCTGGTTCCCCTGCTCATCTTCACAAAATGTAGCATCGCAAATCAATGAGGAAAAGACCAGGCTGTAGACATACTGTTTCCTCTAGGCATGCATACATACATCCCCAGAAAGGAATTTTCTCTGCCTACGAGAGGCAGGCAAATGGTTAATTCTGGAGGAAAGCTAAGAGGTTCTGGCACCTTATTCACCATTGAGGTATCTCACAATATACTAATTTATAATATTTTTTAAAAAGTAGACTTTTTATTATTGGCCAAGTGTAGCAAGACCCCGCACTCAATGTGATGGTATTTCTCTGTTTGTTTGAATGTAATGTGATAACTTTTGAACACGGCATCCAAAGGTCCTAAGCATGAGTGGAAAGAACCTTATTGAGTTTGCTGAAAACTGGAACAGGAAAATGGACACACACTGTTCTTGCATCTGGTTAGCATACCCAATGGTTTCAACCACTGACTTATCTCCCAAACAGAAAGGAAAGAAATAGGAAACTGGGGAGGAGGAGAGAATTTGGACACATACAGTCCTTGGCATGGGAGTGGTAGAATGGACATCATTGGTATGTGGAGAGGTGGAGTAGGGGACACACAAAGACCCTGGCAGTGGGAAAAGGGTGCCTACAGAAACCCTGGTGTGAGCACCTCACACAGTCCTTGGAATGGGGTAAAAGAGAACCCATGGTGAAAATAGCCTATGTGGAGGAGAGTTAACTCCTCTGGCCACTTGTGAATCCCCATCAATCCGAATGTTGCATAGAGAAACCTAGTGCCAAAGGTTGCAGTCCACTATAACATGAAGTATATTTTCTGAATATCACAAACTGCTTTGTTTTGTTTTTTTTTGTAAAGATCATTGCATCAGGCCTGTCAGACTCTCTTTAGTTATATGCAGTGTAGTTGTAGCCGTGTGGGTCCCAGGATATTAAAGAGACAAGGTAGGTGAGGTAATATCTTTTATTGGACCAACTTCTTTCCTGTGTGGCTTGAAAGCTTGTCTCTCTCACCAACAGAAATTGGTCCAATAAAAGGCATTACCTTCCCGCACCTTGTCTCTCTAAACTTTCTTTAGTTATGGACCAGTTTTCTAATATACACTATATTTTACTGGTCAGCAAATAACAAATGTGCTTCTGATTTCACACAGAAACATTAGCAGTACTGTGTAAGCTGCTCATTAGCACACTTGTTTTGTGTGTTTGATTTAACAGGAAATCGTGTTTATAGGAAATGCAATCAGTTAATTAACTTGTTAATTAACAGGTGGGTAATTTGTATCTTTTTTTTTCCTACCATGTGTTGCTTTAAATAGATAAATTCTACAGGAGTTTGCTCTTGCTGGATTCAAACATTAGTTACTTGTTGAAACCCCTGCCATCTATCACTTTCTGACCAGAGTATCCTTATCTGTTTCTTTTGGCAACTTCTATGAACATTTAAGAAGGGATTTCTCAGCATTAGGTTGATGATATCGCTCCAACTTTATTCACATGTATTAATTCCTATATACTTCCCAACATCGGTATCTGTAAATATTGTTATATTATAAGAACAGAAAGATGCCAGCATCACAAGAAATATATTTATGAAATCATGCATATTTATGAAATCATGTATTTTCTCCATTTCCATTGTTCTGTTCAGTTTTCTATTATAGTTCTTTTATATCATAGTTCTGCTTTGTTAGTGCTTGCAAAAACCTACATTTATTTCTTCCTAACTAACTACTGAACATGCTGTTGAGCATCCTTCAAAAGGTGGGTGCGCACTGCACTTTCCTTTGAAAATGTGGCTCTGATTAGCTAATGCATTTGTAGTACTACTGTGGAAACAGTCAAATTCACTAGGTTTAGAAATTGATCTCCCTTAAAAGTCAATTCTTTTATTGGTTTCAAAGCAGGAGCTCCAAGCTATACCAGAAAGAAAGTTTAAAGGGTTCTAGATGTAAATGTTTCTGTGCAGATGTTGGTTGTATTCAGAACGAAAGGAATAGATATTGTAACTGTAATTCTTAAATATTAAATAAAAAAAATTACAGGATCAACTGCAGTAGTAAATTATAGATGTGTGCCAGATAGACAAAAGCTGTTATATGAAACAGGTGCCTCTGAGCAATCTTTGGAAGACCTGTGGTCCTAGGGGTCAGAATTTTTGTAATTTTAGCTGATCTCACAGACTCTCAGGTTGTTTAGGCACTGTCAACAAATCCTAATACCTGATGTGAAAAGGGATTGAAATGTAAATATACATATTGGGCAAAATTGTATTAACTGCCTGGGACAAAAAAGGCAAGTTAAGTGTAGATCATGAGGCTGGAGCTACTACAATTCAGTGAGCCAGTGTTCATTAGATAAAATGAAAGAGTTTGAAGAGGACATATTAATAATGCTTTTGCAAATCAGATTTAATTATTTTTATATATCAAATCAATGTGATCTATCTAGAGCTGAAAGGGAGAAAGCAGTGGGGAACATTTGTTAAATGCCATACATTCAGGACAAATTTAGGCGCAAATCCTCCCCCCGTGCGCAAAACTTAAATGTCAGGTTTTGAGCATGAACTCTCTCCATGTGTTTGACAAGGTAGGATTGTCTCTCCTAGGTCACAGACCACTGTCAAAAGTTGCATTGTGGCTGCTGTTGCATTGTTTGAGTGCCGTTTCCTCTGCAGTTTCTTTTATATGGGTGTCTTGGTTAGTGGAGCTTCACAGTTGTAAATCCACTGGTTATGTCCACCAGCCCTCAGACTCTTCTTCATAGCTATGGAGGTGGAGTGCAAAGCATTCTTTGTAGGCTTCCACCTGTGCAGTAGATGGAGGCATAGGGTTTGGGTTATACACTGAGACAGTAAAAATGGGAGAAAGGGAAAACATTAATTTAAAAAATAATGTAGAACCCAGAGGCATAGAAAAAATGGATTGAGTGGGTTAAATATCTTCAACAGATAACCTAACACAAATACATGAAATGTTAATTTTGTGTTGAATCTTTTGTGCTTTTATTTCCCCACTTTTGCTTTGATGTGAGGAAATGGAAGGGGAGAGTTCCGGTAATCTGCTGCTGCTTCACCTCCTTTCACTTTTACTATGACTAACCATTATCACATTGCAAGTAAAATTTCCATGTGACAACCCAAGTCCCTTTTACAGCACCTTTGCTCATGAGCTAACATTTCTTACAGCAGGCTTTTAAGCATATTTACCAATCTTTTAGTGGCCATATGTCTAAATGAGACTGGATCACAAATTCATGCCTGCCTCTCCAATGCCCATATTCATGCCCATTTATTGAACTAGGTTTCTTGATGTCATACAGAGAAGACATTTCATACCTGGGACTTTGCTAGTGGGAGAGCCTGCTCCTCTAGCCAATGAAACGTATGCAAGTCCTGTTTAGGGCAGTTGGGAGACTGATGATGGTTTTCATACATCTGACTTTGGCCCTTGGTGGTTACATCTAGCTTTTTAATATATATTACTTTAGTCACTGGGTATCCTCAGTTAGGAATCAGCTTATAACCTTTCTAATTTTTTTTTCGCCTCCAATTTGTGCAGAGCTTGGCGGTGTATTATTTGTGAGGTATCGAAAACATGCTGATCCTGAATTGCTTTGCCATACTCGAGTACATCTCCCTCCATTGATCAATGTATTTAGTTTGTTCTGATATTTTCCAGCTTCTTAATTTGCCTTGTATTTGATTGACACAGCAACTGCAACACTTAGGTTTTAAAACTAAGGGAGCTACATTTTTCAAACGGGTTGTCAGAAATATAAAGGGAAGGGTAATCACCTTTAAAATCCCTCCTGGCCAGAGGAAAAATCCTTTCACCTGTAAAGGGTTAAGAAGCTAAAGATAACCTCGCTGGCACCTGACCAAAATGACCAATGAGGAGACAAGATACTTTCAAAAGCTGGGAGGAGGGAGAAAAACAAAGGGTCTGTGTCTGGCTGTGTGATGCTTTTGCCGGGGACAGAACAGGAATGGAGTCCTAGAACTTAGTAAGTAATCTAGCTAGGTATGTGTTAGATTATGATTTCTTTAAATGGCTGAGAAAATAGCTGTGCTGAATAGAATGAATATTCTGGTCTGTGTGTCTTTTTTGTAACTTAAGGTTTTGCCTAGAGGGATTCTCTATGTTTTGAATCTAATTACCCTGTAAGGTATTTACCATCCTGATTTTACAGAGGTGATTCTTTTTACGGTTTCTTCTATTAAAATGTTTCTTTCCAAGAACTGAATGTTTTTTTCATTGTTCTAAGATCCAAGGGTTTGGGTCTGTGGTCACCTATGCAAATTGGTGAGGATTTTTACCAAACCTTCCCCAGGAAGTAGGGTGCAAGGGTTGGGAGGATTTGGGGGGGGAAAGACGTTTCCAAACAACGTTTTCTCAGGAACCCAGAGAAATGTTTGGTGGTGGCAGTGGAATACCAAGGGCAAGGGGTAAAATAGTTTGTACCTTGGGGAAGTTTTAACCTAAGCTGGTAAAAGTAAGCTTAGGAGGTTTTCATGCAGGTCCCCACATCTGTACCCTAGAGTTCAGAGTGCGGGAGGAACCTTGACACTTCACTTCCTGGACAAGGTTTGGTAAAAAGCCTCACCAATTTGCCTAGGTGACTACAGACCCAGACCCTTGGATCTTAAGAACAATGAACAATCCTCCCAACACTTGCACCCCCCCTTTCCTGGGAAATGTTGGATAAAAAGCCTCACCAATTTGCATAGGTGACCATAGACCCAAACCCTTGGATCTGAGAACAATGAAAAAGCATTCAGTTTTCTTACAAGAAGACTTTTAATAAAAATAGAAGTAAATAGAAATAAAGAAATCCCCCCTGTAAAATCAGGATGGTAGATACCTTACAGGGTAATTAGATTCAAAACATAGAGAACCCCTCTAGGCAAAACCTTAAGTTACAAAAAAGATACACAGACAGAAATAGTTATTCTATTCAGCACAGTTCTTTTCTCAGCCATTTAAAGAAATCATAATCTAACATGTACCTAGCTAGATTACTTACTAAAAGTTCTAAGACTCCATTCCTGGTCTATCCCCGGCCAAGACAGAATATAGACAGACCCACAGACCCTTTGTTTCTCTCCCTCCTCCCAGCTTTTGAAAGTATCTTGTCTCCTCATTGGTCATTTTGGTCAGGTGCCAGCGAGGTTACCTTTAGCTTCTTAACCCTTTACAGGTGAGAGGAGCTTTCCCCTGGCCAGGAGGGATTTCAAAGGGGTTTACTCTTCACTTTATATTTATGACACGGGTCTAATGGCACCCAGCTCCTACTGACATAATGGAAAAAGGCAAAACAGCATATATATTTTTCAAGTAATAATCTGTCATATATATATATAAGTATACACAGATGCACATATGTCTATATATATGAATGATATACCTGTGTGCATATATACACACACAGAGGATATGTGTTTGTGCCTACATACACTTACGTGTATGTGCCAAAAAAATCGTTTTACTTAGTTCACTATGTTTAGCATTCTCTGCTCAACAGAGACTCTGGACTGGAAATTTATGGATGTTACATATCAAGATTGAGGTTAATTGTCTGAGCTGTGTAAAGAAGTTTGCATAGTGCCTGCCCCTTAATCTATTGGTCTGTTCAGGAATACTAAATTATTATTGCCTTTTATAAGTCTCAGGGTGCCATACAGAATTACAAACTTCCTATGGTATATCTTTATATATGGTCTCCTCTTTTGCCCATCTCTTTATCTATATAATCTAAAATCTGTGTTTCTATTTCACTCAGCAGTAATATGGAACTTGGCAACCATTATACAAAAGCCAGAAATCGTTTAGGAGCAGAAAATAAGGGGAAATACCTTATCTGATTAAAGTAACAAGGGTATAATATCTGGATGAATAGTAATTGCTCATAATGCAATGTGAACAGACGACCAAGGCTAACCTGTTTGTGCGCCATCCAAAAGATGTTTCCAGAAGCACACTGTCCCAGCAGCACAGCACATGAGCATCATGTTATGGTCATAAATTATTGTGATTCACCAATGGTACTTTTTGTAGTGTTCCCATCCAGTTTTTTTCTGTGGTAGTTTGAGAGATCCACTAAGATCAAAGCTTGAGGTGGTATATGGTTGCAGGAACTGACAAATCTGTATAAGATTAAAAAGATAAAATGTAAATTCGATTTAACAAGAAAACAAAACTCATAGTCTTGAATCTAGATCTGCTACTTTGTTTCTAAAAGAATATCTGAATATGTTCTCAGTAAAAGACAAGAGTACTTCTGAAAAATGATTAAAAAATTCAGCACCAAAATTAATTTCCCATTTATGTTTTTCTGCCTACTGCTTTTAAAGGAAATATAGTTAGAACTTATTTTGGAAACTAAGCTCTGGCTTTTAAGATTTTGTATTAGCAGAGCAGCAACATGAAAGGGGATAATTTCCTTTAGTGTTTTAGACATCTGTAGAGTATTTTCCATTCAGACACTGGAGATTTTATATCTACTACATATGCAATCCCTTTGTGTGGCTTCTGAAAATAATGAGTGATTTGATTTTACTTGAAGGCTATAATATTGCTTCCCTTATCAAGCTTAGAAGGTCACAGTATAATGATCTTATCAGTTAAATTATGCTATTGCAGGTTCAGGATTAATAAAATTTAATACTCCAGTTCTTGAACTGGGTTTCCTGATATAAAGCTCCTATTTTTCTCCTGTTTGTCATTGTTTATTGCAGTTTCTTACAGAATAATTGTTATCTGAAATGACGCACACTGCCCAAGTTTAATTGTATAAAATATCTGTTGACTTTGCTGAGACTAAATAGAACACCCACATGTTTATAGGCATGTGCTTTTCAGACATCGGGCATATAGATAGCTCCCTACGTATGTTTCTGTTTAGCTATTATCCTCCTGAAATTGTGGAAGTACACTTAAGCCATTGATAAACTACTGAATTACTTTCGGAGAGATACATATAATTCATGTTTGTTCTGTATAATAATTTAACAATATGTTTATTTAGATTTATACAAAGTGTGATAAAAGAGCTCCCATCCAGTGCTTTGGGCACTCATGCTAATTTTTTAAAAATATTAACAGAACGGTTACTTCCCTATGAGCAGGAAGAAAAAGGTAGGCTTTGCAGCGTTTGTAGTTTTTTAATCAGTTTTGTCTTTGTTATAAAACTAAAATGACACTATCCAGATCCTCTCCCTCCATTATTTTAAAGATAATTTTGGTGGTCCCTGGGGAGAATGGGCAGTGGTAGGAGATTGGGTTTCTGTTTCTGGCTATGCCATGGTTTTCCGGCTTGTTTTAGATTGGGTAAGTTGACTTACCTCTCTGCTCTTCTTTTGTTTAAGAGTATTGTGCAGCACATACTGCATTTTTTAATAGAAAAAGGAACACTAAAACACTTGTTTAAAACAAACAAACCTGTAAGTTACATGTAGTTTGCGAACAGAAGCAAGAAAGAAATATTAGGTAAAAGTTTTGGCCTAACAATTGTGAAATGTGAATGCTGTAGGACTCAGTTATAGTCTATAGTCTGTCTATAGTCTGTATTTACTATCAATCTCATACTGTGTTGTCCTCTAGTTTTCCTTTTATGTTAATAATTATAAAAATTTGCTCTTACTTCCTTCTGTTTATCCTCACAGTTGTTCTTATGGGGTACTAAAATCACAGAACTATGGGCTTGGAGTTTGCTTGAAGAAACTAGAACAGCAAAACTACACACATGAAGGAAACATAATACACTCTTTGAATTCTGTATTTTCTGTTAAGCTACAGAGGGGTAGCCGTGTTAGTCTGGATCTGTAAGAGTGGCAAAGATTTTTTGTTGTTTACCTCAATAATACCGAGGTGTTATACTCTTAGCTGATCAGATCACCTGTGCAAATGAATGTACTTTTGAATGTCTGTCATGCGAAAACTATTTGTCAACTTACAAGAGGTGTATATTTTTTGAAACTCTAGCATTGTCTCCTTGTTAGAATGTTAGTTGCAAAGTAAAAAAAACCTTATTTTTTGAAACATTTTTGGCATTACTGGAAAGACTTCTAGATACTTATTAAGACTTATTGTAAGCACATTATGAACATTCATTCCTATAACACTCTGAGGCTCACAAATCCACACACAATGATAATGCACATAAAATATTGGTCCTTCCCCTCTTCTCAGTAGATTTAATGAGTGCTATAGTGATCATTTATAGTACTAAAATGCATTACTTTGGCAATTGTACTACAGAACTGATACTAGTGAACTCTGAAGTACTATCAAAAGTAATTAAAATTAAGCTGTAGTTGTCAAATAAGTTAATTTAATTTTTTATATTTTTTGTTTAGCTAGTTGCAGAGTTCAGGAATTTGTAGTGACTTGTCTACTTTTTACCATAGTCTCACAATTCTTACTGCAAGTTATCAAAATTCTACTAGGTTATTCCATTTTATAGTGTGATATGGTTACCCTCCACTTCCAACATCATTTTGATACAGTTGGGGAAACTGAAATGTAAAGTATAAATGACTGGTACAAGGCTGCACAGCAATTCAGTGACCGCTGGGAACTGAGCTCTGGAGTTCCCAGCTTCTGAGCTCTGCACAGGATTGGTATCTTGAAGTCAGTGAAAGAGCACATAGCTCTTTGTTAGCATATAGTATTTTGTTTTGCTGAACATCAAGATTTATTTTTAAGGAAAATATTGACCTTGGTTATGCCTCAGCCACTATTTATTTTTTGAATCAATACATCTTGATATTCACCTTAACCAAAGTAATTCTCTCATTGTTACAAAACCATTTATGGAGTATATATGCAGACACTAAAATCATCGTTGGGGATAGAGCCCCTGGAACTTCACCACCATACAAAGTACAGGACTATAGCACTAGAGCTAAGGATTAATTCATTTCGGTAACCAGCCATTTGAATGCGGCTTTTGCTTTTGGTGTTGAAGGTTCTGGTTTCTATCCCAGCAGACAACTGTTGTTTCTGTATGGATTTGGTCATGGGTTCAGTATTTAACCCTGTTTTACAGAAGAGTGTAAACCAAGGCATGGAGAGGTTATCTACCCAGGGTCACACATTGGGTTGATGGCAGTGCAAGATGTAGGACACCAGACTCCTGGCTCCTAGTCATGTGCTCTGACCACTAGATCATACTTCCTTCCATATTCTATATTTCCAGTTTACTCTCTTAACTTGTTGATCATTTGTCATTAAATTGTTATTTGTGGCAAAAATATGCCCTTCTATGGTGGATTCTATTCAAGGGTCTCAAAACACTTCAACAAACATAATGAATTAAATCCCACAATCTGTTTGACTTAGGTAAATAATATTATCCCCATACTTCAGATGAGGAAATAAATTAAATGTCTTTCCCAAGATCACACAGGAAAGCTATGGCGGAGGTGGGAACAAATCCCTAATCTCTTGGCTCCCACGCCTCTGCTTTAGCCAGCAGACCACCCCTCCGTTCCCTCTCCCACCCATGCCCATTTTCTTTGTATAGTTTTTTTTCTGATGAGGTATATAGTGAAGTTATATTCTCATAATAGTGGAAATGACCAAGGAGACCATATTTGCACGTGTGTATGAATTAAAAATTTTAGTACAGCATGATGGTGAAGGTGGTAATTGCTTCTGTTAAACAATAAAATGTTATTTTTTCATGTGTTCCTTTATGTAAAAAAAGTGAATTAATGATCTTCACAATGTCCATTCATATAACCACTCTGTTCTCTCCAATGTGCTGGACTGATTTATTTTTAAAGTTATTGTTCTGTTATGAAACTAAATAAGTTTGAAACTTGCTATGTAAAAATGATTTCACTGTAATTTCAATAATTGAGTAATTTTCAACATGTCCATCACCAGTATCTAGGAATCAATAACAAAATTGGTACTGAACAGCTTAGTAGTTACTAAAATAGAAATTCAGACTAATAGTTATATACAAATCTTAATATGGAGTTAAAAAAGTATGATATAGTATATTGTGAGTATTCTAAATATGCTATATTGTGATAAAGTACATAATGTGATACAGTCGCTACTCTTGTATTCCTTTCCCTTAATGACATCTTATTTCCTTGGCCCCAAAACCAAAGTTTACTCTGAACTAAGATTTTGTGTATAAAGATGTCCCCTCTCCCACAAAGATTTATTATTTTTCTCAGGGAATACATAAATAATACAAAATACAAATTTTCTTGAGTAGAAGAATTCACCCTATGACTATAACGAAGGTACAAGTCCTGCTATTTTTACTCAGGGAAAACTCTCATTAAATCAGCCTATTAAATTAAAGATTGATTTATGGGGAGTTTTGACTGTGATGATGATGGCAGAATTGGGCCCTTTATCCATTGCAAAACAAAAATCTTTAAGGTTGCTAAGAGCTACTGAAAAGAACATGTACTTCTACACGTCACATTTAACAAAATAAATAAATAAAAATTAACAAACTTGTGGAAATGACCAGCTAAGGTTAAATATAGAAGTATGATGCTTAGTTTAACATCCCATTCTTCAACGAGCACCTATACCCTAGAATTTTCTGTTTGTGCTAACCCCTACAACTTTGCTTCCTGCTCTTTAATGAATTTACCTTCCAATCTTAGGCCGTCTTCATTACCAAAAATAAAAATGTATTTTTACACCAGGATAACTGTCACGCGGTAAAATCCTACTGGTGACAAGGCACTATAGTTTTTTTTTTTTAAACCACAGTTTGGCTAAGTGAGGTTAGTCATGAGCAGAGTATAGTGTTGACCTCACTTAGCTACTTGCACATGGTCTCTACTAGGATTTTACAGCAAGATAGCTAAGCTATTTAGTTACCCAAATGTAAAACCCACTTACTTTGGCAGTGAAGATGTAACCATAGTTTCTTTCATACCTGATATCTGACTCTGCAAGTTGAGGCTCAGAATTGTAGGATGTGTTGTTTTGGCATCAATAACTTCTTAAAGGGATTTTAGAATTTCACAGATGAAAGCTCTAGATGTCTTTTAAGTTGAAAACCATTGTGCTTTTACGTGGTATTGCATTGCAGTGCTTCTGCATGGCCACACCATTGCAGTCCTTTATCATAATCCCTTTTAGAAGGGATTTAAGCAGTTTGTAGTTTTGTAAACATAAAGTGATCTAGGTTTAGGAGGCTTATAAATGTAGATGCAAGTGTAGATACTTGTATAAACCGTGGCATATTGATTATGGTGGTGATTATATACCCAGATCTTGCGCCTTTAGAACAAACAAACAAACAAAAAACAGCTAAGGTAGATAGGGGCTTTTTTCTGTAATAAACTCTGGAGAATGCTGTATGCAATGTTGTAGCTGTATTGGTCCCAGAATATTAGAGAGACAAGGTGGAGTATGGGGAATGCTGTTTTCTGTATGTGTCCAATTAGAAATTTTAAAAATACGTTTCTTTAGCGTAGTAAAGTCCCCTGATTCTACAGTAGATCTACAGATCCTTCGTCCAGCTGAAGAGCCTGCCAAATTTGTTCTGCCTTCATAGCTACATGCAGGCTTGACCCTTGTCTGCTGCAGAGCTGTAGGTTCTTTGGATCTAAAACTTCTCTTAACTAAAACAAAGTAAAAAAGTTTACATTTTGGGGTGATTGGACTTCAATTTGGCTGTGTCTTTGTCAAGCTTGTCAGCTAGCCTTTTGAGCTGAGCCACTTGACTCTTTGTTTCCTTTCTTGAGGCTCTGCAGCAGCACATGCCCTGGCATGCCTGTGCAATCTCCTCTTTGATCTGTGCACTGTAGACCTGAGTACAAAGAGGAAGTCTTAAAGGGAATATTTGTCATCCTGCACAACTTTCTGGACAGTGCACAGATAGTGAGCTCTGCTCATTTTTGTGGCCAGAGAGAAGTGCCCACACACCATTTTCCAGTTGAGAAAGAGATTCAGGATGAAGGTGGAAAAATGTGACCTGTGGGTGGTGGAAGGGAGGTATCTAAGGGTAAGAAGAATGATCTGATGAGCTGTGTGTATCAATCGGTTGAGGAATAAAGTTACAGTTTAATCCTTCTATATGGGATAGTTGTGTGGCATAGCACTTTAGAAATTAACTGATCTTTGATGTTTTCTATCAGTTCTGCACATTGGAGGTATCATCAATGACCATGTATTCCATTCATCCTCAGATGAGAGTGATTTGTCTTTCTACTCTCTTAGAATGATCTCTTATGCTGTCATTAGTCTAGTTCTCAGCCATTTGTTCTTTTGAATTTGTGACTTCTTAGGTCAGATAAACAATTCAAGTAGCATGGGGCTTCTGTAGATGGGAATTTTGTATTTAACATCATGTCTGACTGTATTCCAGATATTGTATGCCTCTCCACAGTTAGTGAGATAAGTCTTTTACTTGTTTTGAATGAGTTATTCCATGTATCCGTTCTTTGCTGAATTCCAGTACCAGTCCCTGGCATTCTCTTGATGTCCTACCTGCATAGGTAACTACTTACTAAATTTGGGGATTTGATATCTTTGGAGAGAGAAATTTGCCCTATATTTCTATTTTCTTTAAAGCCCTGATTTTTAACAGTATACCTAAGCTTTGTGGCACACACATAACACTAATATAGTTGTTAAACAATAACTCGTATTGTAGCAATTAATAAGGGTTTGTTTGTGTATGTGTGACTTGTTTGCATAAAGATTGCTGGATAGGGTCTCGCTCATTTAATGAGTAACTAAAGACAATATATTATCGCATAAAACACTGAAGTAATGAATAATTAAAACTGTATTTTTTTATTAGTATATGATTTGTGTGTTCTGTAGCACCTAAAGATCCTCTTTGGACTTCATATATGCAAGCAAGATTATAAAAGCAGTGGCCCTGAATACATGTTTCAAGCTGAATATCAAAGACCAGAATTTGTACCCTAAAGTGGGTATTTTACACAGAAGTTTTTAATTAAATACATATTTATATAGAAATCTGACTTTTGCTTAATTGTCTTGTTTAAGAGTGTCAGGGTTCAGTTTCCCAGAAGTGTTGTTGAAATAGTGAGTTGTAAGCAGGATATGTTTATGTTTCGTAGATTTAGCAAGCTGTCCTGAAATCCTGCCAAGCCTCTATAGCTCCCAGATGGTTAGTAGCATAACTGAAGAAAGCAATTCTGCTAATTTAGGGGAGCTTTGGGATTTCACATCCAATTAAATAAAAATTGGCAAGATTCTTCAGGTCTTGCTTTCTGAAACCATTGCAGAAGTATCCCATTTTCAGTCACTTGCTTCTTTTTTACCATTTCAAAAAAGAAGAGAGAAAACTGTATTGTTCTGGAGAGAGTCATTCCATTTTTAGTGAAATCACAAAGCCTATATTTTGTAGATGAAATGAAGTATGCCATGTTATTCCACGGCTATCAAGTGAAAATGAAATATTCAAAAAAAACTATGTAGATTTTTTAAAAACATTCTCTGCTGATGAAGATTAAACATTTGGATTTAAATTATTTGTGGAGTTGGAAATAAACGTTAATTAAATATCCCATAAAATTCAAATGTGTGTATATTACTGGCTCTATGTGATTTGCCCAAGGTTACATAAGGTATTTTATTTCTTTTACATCCATATACATCTGAGAAAGGAGTTCCTGCTTCTTATGATAAAACTGCTCCCTGTTCTTTCAAAAATAATATTCATGTGGCAACCCCCCCCCCCAAAAAAAACAAAAAAACCAAAACAAAACGAAGGTTTCATTTTTATCTACTATGTCACAACTTTGGGGTGGCTGTTAGCCATAGGCATGGCATCACATCATATCATGTCATTAAAATTAGGTATTCTGGATACATCTACAGCATAGTTTATAGATATTTACTTTTCATTAGGGGAAGGGAGGGCAGCACATTGATTTACATGTTTATTGTTTGGATGTTTCTGACAGTTGAGAGCAACACAGCAGTTGTCATTTACAGTTGCTATTCCTCCTTTCTTGCTACCCCATAAAAAATTATGAAAATGAATAACATTTTGGCATTGGTTTCATCTGTGTTGCTTGTTCACTTGTCCTAAATGGCAAGTATTAAATTAACAACACCAGCATCTGTCAATTAAAATTTTAACTGGAATTTTAAAGAAATCATAAGTTCCTATCTGACTTGAGTTATCCAGGGAGTCTTATAGACACAAACTGAACAGTATAAGAGTTATTGCCACTTCTCACCATTCAGTACAGTATTTCATTTAACCACAATTAGTGTTTATTATACATCTGAAGTCTCTTTTTGGAAAAGACTCTGGGCTTAGTTCTCCACAGTCTTGCACTTTGTGTAGTTAGTGACACGTTTGTAAAATGTTGCTATTCTAATTTGGTAATTTGGTGACTATACATTGTGTAACAGAGTGAAGAATCAGGCCTCTACATATTTAAAAGTACTGTAATAAAATTGGAGTGAAAATTGTATCTTTAGACAAGGGGAAGTTACTTACCTATGGTTCAGCTTCTCTGAAAACATCATTTTGCAGATTTGTTTTCCTAACTCCCATTACAGTCTGGAAATTCCTTTTTTTAGTTATGTTTTTCAAACTCTTGCACCTTATTTTTCAGGGTTTTTTTCCTCTGAGGCTTTTTTTTTTTTTTTTTTTACACTTTTGGTCATTTTAAGTGGCTTTTTCCTCTAGGAGCTTCACATCCAATACAATCAAATGAACTGACTGAAATGTTTGGGGAGCTATATTTATATTAGACATCGGCTGGTGCAAAATGGCTGGCAGAATCTCGACCTTGTGTATCCTTTAGGATAAAAAACCCTTAAGAAGTTGGGGGAGTTCTGTCAATATTTTGCTAAAGAAGTAACATCTAGGAATGAGCCCACAGAAATATACTTTCTGTGAAGCAGAATGATAGTTAAGTAGTTTGCTTTCTGAGTGCTGTCGAGTTTGGTCACCTCACCTCAAGGCAGTTCTGCAGCAGATTTTGAGAACGTTCGGAGCAGGGTAATAAAAATTGTTAGTGGCATGTCAAAGTTTACATTTGACAAGAAACTTCAAAAACTAGGATTATTTATCCTGGAAAAGAAAAAATGCTAAGTAAGTTAAGTGACATTTTCAAAATTATGAAGAACATATAGAAAATGGATCAATCCTTTCCTTTTATCTTGTCACATAATATGAGAGCAGGGAAGTACTCAGTGAAACTGAGGCTGTAATTTAGGAAACAATAAAAGGTAACATTTCTAAAGCAGTATATTGTCAATCAACCTGTGAAATTTTCTACAGAAAGTTATAAAGACAAATGCGAGATAATTTTATGGTCAAAAATACATTTTTTTTAATGAAAAGTAATCCATGTTTTTTCTGATCACCCAAGGTGAAACTGATCACTTTTCAAGTCAGCAGAAAATTCTGCCCTTTCCTTACCCTCATGTACAACATTGCACAATTTGTTATATGTGTATCATGAGGTGGTGGGTAGGAGATACCTCTTGAGGCATCAGGTACGGATAATGCTTGAGGCAGAATAAATAGCAAGATGGAGAACTCTCTTGTTAGATAAACATGTTTAGTAACCAGGTCTTTTTTAGATGCACAACAGTGTGTTCATGTTTTTGAGATTGGGATCTGGCCATCAAAGAAAATGTTAGTTCTGATGACACTGGTTGAGTCAGCATTTTGTTCCGATATTGAACAGGAACAGGTATTTTATAAAGAAAAATATTAATGTTACTAAAAAGAAAAGGAGTACTTGTGGCACCTTAGAGACTAACCAATTTATTTGAGCATAAGCTTTTGTGAGCTACAGCTCACTTCATCGGATGCATACTGTGGAAAGTGTAGATCTTTTTATGTACACACAAAGCATGAAAAAATACCTCCTCCCACCCCACTCTCGTGATCACTTTAGATAAGCTATTACCAGCGGGAGAGTGCGGTGGGAGGAGATGCGGGAAGCGGTGGCCAGGCCCTCGCCGCTTTCTGCAGCTCCCATTGGCCGGGAACAGTGAACTGCAGCCACTGGGAGCTGCGGGTGCCTATGCAAATGTAAGCAAATGGCCTGGCGGCCTGCCAGCGGCTTGCCCTGATGGGCCGTGTGTGCCCACGGGCTGCAGTTTGCCCACTGCTATGTAATAGAGTTAATAAAATCTCTTTTTGAAACTTTCTCCTATCTTCAGGATTTGGTTTGGTCCTGATCTCAGTTATAACTTTGTTTTCACTTCAGAAAGTGCCATAGGAAAGACAAAGGTTCAAAGAAGTGTGAAACATTATTTTGCAGATCAATACTTTTGAGAGAAGATGTGGTTTAATAGTATGAGCATGGGGATGGAAGTAAGGAACTTCTCAATTCTAATCTTTTCGCCCGTTGACTCGTTGTGTGTCCTTGAGCAAATGACTTAATCTCTCTGTTTCTTGATCTGTAAAATAGAGGTAAAAAGGCTCAGTTTTTTAATGTTGGTACAGCACTTTGAAAATGTGAAGTTTTATTAAAATGCTAATAATTTTTGTTGAAACTAAGCTATATCACAAAGCAAGCCATTAACCATGCCAGCCTGGGCATTACAACTTTTGTTATCTCAATTTTTCAGCTACCTATGAAATGTACAATGGCCTAGTAAGGTACTCCCTGGTAGGGCTTATTGTGAATAGAGCATGTTTAAAATATTACAGAAAGAAAGTTGGTAACATTAACAGTGGTCTGCGGAAAAGAGAAGATTTTATCTGTACCACAAAGATAGCAAATATGGAGGGTTAATATCTAAAACAGTAGATGGTATCAAACTTATTAGAAAGTCATGGTGTCGATAGTTTGATTTATTTCCTTTTTTGGTGTAGAACGATTCTGCATAACATGTACGCTACACATAAGTAGTGCATAGTTGTCTTTCTAGAAGTTAGATCAGGGTGATTTTTCTGTTTATTTACATGTCAAGGTACAAATTGAGTCCTCTGGAAAGGATTTAGGGGGATCACTGTAGATTATCAACTGAACATGAGCTCCCAGTGTGATACTGTAGCAAAAATGGGTAACACAGTTCTTTGATATATGGACATTGGTGAGACAGCTGTTAGAATACAGAGTCCAGTTCTGGTTTCCATATATTATAGAAGAACAAGAATCATTTTTGGTCTGAAAAACATGCCTTTCAATGAGAGACTAAAGGAATTCAAACTTTTCAGGTTATTGAAGAGGAGGTTGAGAGGGACTTGATCAGGTCTATAACTACCAGCACAGAGAGAAGTTAACTGAACCTAGAGGGCTCTTTAATCTAGCAGGTAAAGGCTGTACTGGATCCAATGGGGAGAAGTCAGCAAAGATCAAACTGGAAATAGGATATTAATTACTCTTACAGTTAAAAGCATATATATGCAAAGGATCACAAAGGGAAGTGGTAAATTCTCCTTTACATGGAATCTTTAAATCAAGATTGGCCATATTTCTTAAATCATGCTACAGGTTGTTAGGCTCGATGCAGAAATCACTGGATAAAATCTAAGATCTATGTTATCAAGGTGGTCAAACTAGTTTTAAAAATTATATAAATCTTTGGGAATGCTAATATTTTACTGTAACCTCATCGAAAGGAACCAGTCACTGTAGCTTTGGGTAACCTGAGCCTAATTTTCAAAGATCAAGCATATAGAAATAGCCATTCATATAGAAATATATGTAGTTACTTGCGAATCCCCAAATGGCTTATTAAAAGAAATTTAGACAAAAACATGGTGATTGTTTATAAGAAGTGCATAAATGTATGCCTGGCTTTTGAAAAATAACTCATTGTGTCATACTGATGATATATTGGGGATAGTAGTGCCAGAAAAAAATCAAAGCTGTGGAAGGCATTTTTTGAAAAGCTAGAGGGATTATCAGCCAAAGGAGTATGTAAAATTTAAATACAAAAAGATATTCTCCACAGATTGGTTTTTCTTGATATCTTTATAGCTCCTAGCTAAATATTAGAACTGCAATGATGTCTCTGTTTTGTCTTCACATTTTGTTAACCTGCGTTGTTTTCCCCCTTCTAGGGAAATTATTTTATGAAAAAACGTACCTTTAGAAATTAAAATAAAAAAAAAACTTTGTGAAAAATAAAAGCCACAAAGATGTATATGTCATTAGACCTACATAATGCGTATGTATGTAACTTACAGATTTTGAAAACTTGATTGCTTGAACTGAAATAAAAATACCTGCTAGTTTTTATTGTCCTGCCATGGCACATATACCACACACCTATAGTTAATTCAAATAAGTTTGAAAGCAATTGGTTGCTTTCTGTAAAAAAAAAAAAAAAATTATAATACTCTCACAGGAGAATGAGAATATGATTAATTTGTTCCAAATAAAAATATATATACGTTTTCTTTCATTTTCTGTTATATGTATTTACCTACTAAATAGTATTTTCTTTGAGGATGTTTTTCTTGTTTAAAACTTTTTTTATGCACTAGGATCTCTCCTTTCATTTGTGTTAGGCAGGACTAGATAAAAAATAGATTCGCTATAGCTTGTGCTTACTCATATCTGCCTCTGAATGACAAATATAGATACGTTTTAATTACAATGGTTTCGTATTTTTTCTAACTCCTTTCTGAGTTACAAGGGAGGCATTGTTACCCAGTGGTTAGAGCACTGGACTGGGACTCAGGAGATGTGGGTTCTGTTCCTTGCTCTGTGATTGGTCTTCTTGTGCCTTTGGGCAAGTGACTTCATTCTATGACTCAGTTTTCCCATCTGTAAAAATGGAGATAATGGTACTGAACTTTGTAAGGCATTGAGATGTACTGAGAAAAGCACTGTATAAGAACTAGGTGGTGATGGTGATATTATTTATTATTGTTGTTATTATTTATTATCATCATCAAGAACAACACATACAATGTAATTCTGAAATTCAGCATTTTATTTGGGAATCTTGCCAAAGTTTCATCGAGTTCATATAAGCTGAAACGTAAACTCACAACTCTAGTGAATGGGATGGGTAAAATTGGATTAATTTAATTCAACCCAGAATACAGTTTGACTTTGCTCTATGAAAGGAAGGCTTCATGAATAAATCTGTATGATTTCCAGCGCAAAAAATGTCAAGTTGGAGTTAAAATTGAAAGCATATATCAAGGCTGCAACTGGTCTTAGTACAAATTACCTTTGAAAAATGTAAACAGATAAAAAAATGAAACCCCTCTAATGTTTGAAACCCAGAAAATAGAGTTAAGTTTGCTAACAGGGCACCTGAACTACCTTAACTTTGCCTGTGTGCAGATGCTAGTCTATCATCTTCCCTTTTCTGTATGTAGAGTATTATTTGGGATGTGCAGCACTGAACATTGATTGCGTGTCTCTGATGCTAAGTGACCTTAATAATCTTTGTTCTTTTGATGTAAGCATTATAATTTCAGCATATGAAGTTTGTATATGAAGGACTGACTCCTGCATGGAGTTTAAAGCTTGATCCTGCAAGGACTGAGCACTTCTGTGAGTTAGAGTCCTCAGCCCTTTGCCAGATCTGTCCCTTAAGGAGGAATGGGGAATGATTCCCTTCAGCATGCTATTTGTGTAATTGGAAAGTGGTAAATTTTTCTAAGTACTATGTATAACCATTGAAAAGAGCCGCACTCAGACAAGGATTTCTAGATTTTGTGGTCACAGAGAATTACACTCTTCATTAATTATGGATAAGGTAATATGAAGTCTTGTTATTTTCAGGACAGAGTTTTAAGGTACCTTGTTTGAGACGTGCAATTCCTTGATTTCTAACATTTGAATTAAAACGAAAAAGCCATCCAAAATGTTTTTGGAAGATGTTATGGAGTTTGGGGTACAATCCAAACAAGTCAGGGGGTTTGTCACCTCTTACCCTGTAACCCTGAATGCCTCACAATGCTTTGCTACTGTAGCTCCCAGACTGGGATGTTCACGGTCAGCAACAAGTATGCAGGTCACACCCTGAGCATCTGTGTGCTATGCAGCCAGGCCTGGTTCACCAACTCTGACCCCAGCAGCCGGTCTGCAGCCCACAGCACCATGCTGGCTTCCACCAGCCTTGGTTACAACCAGCAAGCTGACCCCAACACACTCCCAGTCCCAGATTTTCCCAAAACCATGTGCTCTTCAACATCTAGCCCTCTCCTGGACAGTTCAGAGATATAATAAGGTTATTTTAAAGAGAGAAAAGCACATCACAGCTTATTAACTTAACTGGGGTAAATATACCATTTCCTGCAAACACAGCAGGGGATAGATTAAGTGATGCCAAGTGAAAAGGAATAAAATATTACAAGCAAATAAAGTGAAAACATGCACCTTAAAGTCTAAAACTTAATATAGCAAGGTAGAGGCTTTGTTCAAGATGGTTTCTCTCATCAATCTTCCTTCTTCCTAGAAATGGCTGACTTTCTTTCAGTCAGGACCTTCCACAGAAGTACAAGGGGCTGGCTTCCCTTCTCTTCCTGTGTGAAAGATGTTTGTCAAATCTGTATTCAGTTCCCAGAGACTTCAAACACCCTCACCCTCCTTGGTTGAGATCCATCTTTCTCAGCTTGCAAGATCTCTGTTCCCTTATGTCTGTCTAGTGATGGATAACTTAAGGCTTCTCTGCCCCTCTCTGTATTGTCCAGTAAACCTTTGACAAGCATATCTGAAAAAGTTAATTGACCTTGTTGCAAGAGGCAGGATGACCTCATGCTGTTCTTCCCTTCCTGTGGGCTTCCCATCTCCTGTTGAGTTCTATGTAAATGAGGCTTCCATTGTTTTTGGTCACATCTTCCTTAATTTCTTTGAATACATGACATTCTCCTGTCTGGGAGAGACCTGTTTCTCCCTTTGTTTGGGTCACAGACTGTAAAGCATAATATTAATAGTATTCATAATTCCTTATGTAGTGTTAATATATACAGTTCACAGTGATATTAATCACTACAATGTCATTGACTTTCATTGGAGTCCTCTCCCAGTACACTTTTATAATTCAGTAATATTGTACACAATCAGTTGATTCAAATGCTTATCACTTGAGGTTCAGCACTCTTATCTTTTTAGATCAGTAAATCTTTGCACTATATTATTTGAAAATAAAACCAGACCAAGGTTCTGTCTCCTTCTGGATGTAGATGCTATGCATCTCCCTGCCATTTGCTAGCTTAATAGCTTTATGTACCTAATATGTAAATAGATCTTCATTGTCTCTGCCTGATGACCAGGCTGGTCAGAGAAGCAAACACATTCCTTTGTCTAGGGCAGACCTGTTAACAACTCCCCTGACATGCCTGGTTTAAACCCATTTTAATCATAATTCTAGCATATATCCACAACTCTTAATACACACCATGTATGTAGATCACACAAGAATATTAATGATCAGTAAGTCACAGGTATTACATTTTCCAGTGATATATTACATATATTATAACCACACTGAGTTGGGGTATGCTGAATTGGTCAGGCCAGTGGAAACTCATTGGCTATTATGCCGCAGAAGATAATATCTACTCTAATGACTGATAAACCACTGGTATGTGCCAGCAACATTAATATTAATAGAGATTTTGTGTTAGAATTTCCTTTGTTTTTAAAATAACAATAGAATGGATAAACTGTGGTTTTGGGGGCTTCCTCCTGAACCCCCCACCCCTTATTGCTGACAGCACCCCAACCCCCATGAGTAGGACATCCACTTCTGCCCCATGCCCACATGCTGTCCCACCAATGACTCAGTGATTGGTTGGGGAGCCATGAAAGTGGGTTCCAGTTGGAGGTTACTCCTACTTGGCATGCGCTCAAGAACAGCCCAATGGTATGTGTGGCAGGGAACACTAGCTCTTCTCCCCTTCTTCATCTGATGAACCTCCTCTGGTCATCAATGGAACTCCCCTTCTGATGAGCCCTATGAGGTTTATTAGATGGAGAAGGTTGGGAAGCACTAATGCTTTCCCCCAACTTCTGTTTCTGCAGCCCGAGCTATTCTTGAGCATCCCACTTTCCTCCCCTTTGAATCATGAACACTCGTCAGAATGACCAGCACCAATCATATGGAGTTAATGTTAATTACCCAGTTTTAATATACATTTATTTTGCTTGTCCTGTTTTGTTTCTTCATTCTGTGTCTCCTATTCAGGGAACAAAAGGAAAAAACAGGTTTTGGCACGTGTGTGTGTGTGAGCATTCCACATGCACTGGATTAGAGGAAGAGTAGGTGAAAGGGACTCTGCTCTGATGAACTGCCTGTGGATTTTCAGAATGAAGCTCCAATTCCTTTGGCTTCTTCCCCCAGATCTCCTAAACTGAATCCTCACTTCTCTATCATCACCCCAGATTCCCCTCATTAAGGGTCTTCTAACGTTCACGGGTTCCCTAGGTTGTGTACCAAGAGCAGGATCAGTGCTGCATATCCAGACAAGGATCCTAAGGGTATGTCTACACTACGGAATAAGGTCGAATTTATAGAAGTCGGTTTTTTAGAAATCGGTTTTATATATTCGAGTGTGTGTGTCCCCACAGAAAATGCTTTAAGTGCATTAAGTGCATTAACTTGGCGGAGTGCTTCCACAGTACCGAGGCTAGAGTCGACTTCCGGAGCGTTACACTGTGGGTAGCTATCCCACAGTTCCCGCAGTCTCCGCTGCCCATTGGAATTCTGGGTTGAGATCCCAATGCCTGATGGGGCTAAAACATTGTCGCGGGTGGTTCTGGGTACATATCGTCAGGCCCTCGTTCCCTCCCTACCTCCTTGAAAGCAAGGGCAGACAATTGTTTTGCGCCTTTTTTCCTGAGTTACCTGTGCAGACGCCATACCACGGCAAGCATGGAGCCCGCTCAGGTAACCGTCACCCTGTGTCTCCTGGGTGCTGGCAGACGCGGTACGGCTTTGCTACACAGTAGCAGCAACCCATTGCCTTCTGGCAGCAGACGGTGCAGTATGACTGGTAGTCGTCCTCATCATGTCCGAGGTGCTCCTGACCACGTTGGCTGGGAGCACCTGGGCAGACATGGGCGCAGGGACTAAATTTGGAGTGACTTGACGAGGTCATTCTCTTTAGTCCTGCAATCAGTCCTATTGAACCGTCTTATGGTGAGCAGGCAGGCGATACGGATTGCTAGCAGTCGTACTGTACCATCTTCTGCCAGGCAGGCAAGAGATGAGGATTGCTAGCAGTCGTACTGTACCATCTTCTGCCAGGCAGGCAAGAGATGAGGATGGCTAGCAGTCCTATTGTACCATCTTCTGCCGAGCAGCCATGAGATGTGGATGGCATGCAGTCCTTCTGCACCGTCAGCTGCCAACCAAAGATGTAAAAGATAGATGGAGTGGATCAAAACAAGAAATAGACCAGATTTGTTTTGTACTCATTTGCTTCTCCCCCTCCCCTGTCTAGGGGACTCATTCCTCTAGGTCACACTGCAGTCACTCACAGAGAAGGTGCAGCGAGGTAAATCTAGCCATGTATCAATCAGAGGCCAGGCTAACCTCCTTGTTCCAATAAGAACAATAACTTAGGTGCACCATTTCTTATTGGAACACTCCGTGAAGTCCTGCCTGAAATACTCCTTGATGTAAAGACACCCCCTTTGTTGATTTTAGCTCCCTGAAGCCAACTCTGTAAGCCGTGTTGTCAGTCGCCCCTCCCTCCGTCAGAGCAACGGCAGACAATCGTTCCGCGCCTTTTTTCTGTGCGGACGCCATACCAAGGCAAGCATGGAGGCCACTCAGCTCACTTTGGCAATTAGGAGCACATTAAACACCACACGCATTATCCAGCAGTATATGCAGCACCGGAACCTGGCAAAGCGATACCGGGTGAGGAGGCGACGTCAGCGTGGTCACGTGAGTGATCAGGACATGGACACAGATTTCTCTGAAAGCATGGGCCCTGCCAATGCATGCATCATGGTGCTAATGGGGCAGGTTCATGCTGTGGAACGCCGATTCTGGGCTCGGGAAACAAGCACAGACTGGTGGGACCGCATAGTGTTGCAGGTCTGGGATGATTCCCAGTGTCTGCGAAACTTTTGCATGCGTAAGGGCACTTTCATGGAACTTTGTGACTTGCTTTCCCCTGCCCTGAGGCGCATGAATACCAAGATGAAAGCAGCCCTCACAGTTGAGAAGCAAGTGGCGATAGCCCTGTGGAAGCTTGCAACGCCAGACAGCTACCGGTCAGTTGGGATTCAATTTGGAGTGGGCAAATCTACTGTGGGGGATGCTGTGATGCAAGTAGCCCACGCAATCAAAGATCTGCTGATATCAAGGGTAGTGACCCTGGGAAATGTGCAGGTCATAGTGGATGGCTTTGCTGCAATGGGATTCCCTAACTGTGGTGGGGCCAGAGACGGAACCCATATCCCTATCTTGGCACCGGAGCACCAAGCCGCCGAGTACATAAACCGCAAGGGGTACTTTTCGATAGTGCTGCGAGCTCTGGTGGATCACAAGGGATGTTTCACCAACATCAACGTGGGATGGCCGGGAAAGGTGCGTGACGCTCGCATCTTCAGGAGCTCTGGTCTGTTTCCAAAGCTGCAGGAAGGGACTTTATTCCCAGACCAGAAAATAACTGTTGGGGATGTTGAAATGCCTATATGTATCCTTGGGGACCCAGCCTACCCCTTAATGCCATGGCTCATGAAGCTGTACACAGGCAGCCTGGACAGTAGTCAGGAGCTGTTCAACTACAGGCTGAGCAAGTGCAGAATGGTGGTAGAATGTGCATTTGGACGTTTAAAGGCGCGCTGGTGCAGTTTACTGACTCGCTTAGACCTCAGCGAAACCAATATTCCCACTGTTATTACTGCTTGCTGTGTGCTCCACAATATCTGTGAGAGTAAAGGGGAGACGTTTATGGCGGGGTGGGAGGTTGAGGCAAATCGCCTGGCTGCTGGTTACACACAGCCAGACACCAGGGCGGTTAGAAGAGCACAGGAGGGCGCGGTACGCATCAGAGAAGCTTTGAAAACCAGTTTCATGACTGGCCAGGCTACGGTGTGAAAGTTCTGTTTGTTTCTCCTTGATGAAACCCCCCGCCCCTTGGTTCGCTCTACTTCCCTGTAAGCTAACCACCCGCCCCTCCTCCCTTCAATCACCGCTTGCAAAGGCAATAAAGTCATTGTTGCTTCACATTCATGCATTCTTTATTCATTCATCACACAAATAGAGGGATGACTACCAAGGTAGCCCAGGACGGGTGGTGGAGGAGGGAAGGAAAATGCCACACAGCACTTTAAGCACAGCACTTTAAAAGTTGACAACTTTAAAATTTATTGAATGACAGCCTTCTTTTTTTTGGGCAATCCTCTGTGGTGGAGTGGCTGGTTGGCCGGAGGCCCCCCCACCGCGTTCTTGGGCGTCTGGGTGTGGAGGCTATGGAACTTGGGGAGGAGGGCGGTTGGTTACAGAGGGGCTGCAGTGGCAGTCTGTGCTCCAGCTGCCTTTGCTGCAGCTCAACCATACACTGGAGCATACTGGTTTGGTCCTGCAGCAGCCTCTGCATTGAATCCTGCCTCCTCTCATCACGCTGCCGTCACATTTGAGCTTCAGCCCTCTCTTCAGCCCGCCACTTACTCTCTTCAGCCCTCCACCTCTCCTCCCGGTCATTTTGTGCTTTCCTGCACTCTGACATTATTTGCCTCCACGCATTCGTCTGTGCTCTGTCAGTGTGGGAGGACAGCATGAGCTCGGAGAACATTTCATCGCGAGTGTGTTTTTTTTTCTTTCTAAGCTTCACTAGCCTCTGGGAAGGAGAAGATCCTGTGATCATTGAAACACATGCAGCTGGTGGAGAGAAAAAAAAGGGACAGCTGTATTTAAAAAGACACATTTTATAAAACAGTGGCTACACTCTTTCAGGGTAATCCTTGCTGTTAACATTACATACATAGCACATGTGCTTTCATTACAAGGTCGCATTTTGCCTCCCCCCACCGCGTGGCTACCCCCTCAACCTTCCCCCCTCCCTGTGGCTAACAGCGGGGAACATTTCTGTTTAGCCACAGGCAAACAGCCCAGCAGGAATGGGCTCCTCTGAGTGTCCCCTGAAGAAAAGCACTCTATTTCAACCAGGTGACCATGAATTATATCTCACTCTCCTGAGGATAACACAGAGAGATAAAGAACGGATGTTGTTTGAATGCCAGCAAACATGCACTGCAATGCTTTGTTCTGCAATGATTCCCGAGTACGTGTTACTGGCCTGGAGTGGTAAAGTGTCCTACCATGAAGGACGCAATAAGGCTGCCCTCCCCAGAAACCTTTTGCAAAGGCTTTAGGAGTACATCTAGGAGAACCGCAAATGCCAGGGCAAAGTAATCCTTTCACATGCTTGCTTTTAAACCATGTATAGTATTTTAAAAGGTACACTCACCAGAGGTCCCTTCTCCACCTGCTGGGTCCAGGAGGCAGCCTTGGGTGGGTTCGGGGGGTACTGGCTCCAGGTCCAGGGTGAGAAACAGTTCCTGGCTGTCGGGAAAACCGGTTTCTCCGCTTGCTTGCTGTAAGCTATCTACAACCTCCTCCTCATCATCATCTTCTTCGTCCCCAAAACCTGCTTCCGTATTGCCTCCATCTCCATTGAAGGAGTCAAACAACACGGCTGGGGTAGTGGTGGCTGAACCCCTTAAAATGGCATGCAGCTCATCATAGAAGCGGCATGTTTGGGGCTCTGACCCGGAGCGGCTGTTCGCCTCTCTGGTTTTCTGGTAGGCTTGCCTCAGCTCCTTCAGTTTCACGCGGCATTGCTTCGGGTCCCTGTTATGGCCTCTGTCCTTCATGCCCTGGGAGATTTTGACAAAGGTTTTGGCATTTCGAAAACTGGAACGGAGTTCTGATAGCACGGATTCCTCTCCCCAAACAGCGATCAGATCCCGTACCTCCCATTCGGTCCATGCTGGACCTCTTTTGCGATTCTGGGACTCCATCATGGTCACCTGTGCTGATGAGCTTTGCATGGTCACCTGCAGCTTTCCACGCTGGCCAAACAGGAAATGAGATTCAAAAGTTCGTGGTTCTTTTCCTGTTTACCTGGCCAGTGCATCTGAGTTGAGAGTGCTGTCCAGAGCGGTCACAATGGAGCACTCTGGGATAGCTCCCGGAGGCCAATACCATCGAATTGTGTCCACAGTACCCCAAATTCGAGCCGGCGAGGTCGATTTAAGCGCTAATGCACTTGTCGGGTGGAGTAAGGAAATCGATTTTAAGAGCCCTTTAAGTCGAAATAAAGGGCTTCATTGTGTGGACGGGTGCAGGTTTACATCGATTTAACGCTGCTAAATTCGACCTAAAGTCCTAGTGTAGACCAGGGCTAAGACTCTCAGAGAGAGGATTGTTAATCTACAAATAGTTTGGAGTCAGAGCTACTTAATTAAAGCTAAAGAAGTTATAATGTTTAGGGTCTGATTATACTGAATATGTACCTTTACTGTTACAAATTCGTTTTCCACTAAAGTTAGATGCAAAAGAAAAACACTAGGAGATGCTGACTGGTATAGAGAAAAGGTTAGAGGGTAGTTTATTGTGTAGTTTGATAGCTGCTCTTGAGTTAGCTTAATTTTTATTACAAACAGAATTTATGGTTTTCATCAAATATTTAGTGGAATATCAGCTTTTACATCTGTATCTTATAGCCCCACACAGTTTTTTCAGTAGCATGTCTGACATTTAATAAACTACAAACTTTTTCTTTTAAAAGAATGAGCCAAGAAAGCTTTTGATTAGAGGTAAAACTCTGTAGAAGGGAGATTCCCCCCCATGCTGCATATTATTACTCTGAACAGCATGCTTCACCTTTGAGGCTTTTTTGTTTGTAGAACAACAATGGCATAATTTTTTTAGAATTAAAGTGTGTATGAACTTTCTGCATATTTGTAAAATAGATTTTCTACTAATGCAGTGGTTCTCAAACTTTTTTTTTCTCGGACCACTTGAAAATTGCTGAGGGTCTCGGTGGACCACTTAATGATCTTTCCAAATGTTGTTTGTACCATTAGTTAACTGTTGTAAAGCGCTTTGTATAAAAGCGCTATGTAAAAAAATTTAATAATTAACATGTTTTTGTTCTATAAATAAAAGCACACAACTCATATTTTAATGTCGATAGTCTTATCTTTGATGTATGATGGATGTGCCTTCTGTCCCCTGCTATGGCAGCTCTCAAGCTGGGGCTGGGAAGGAGGGGCATCTCTCCCTCTCTCCCCCACCGCAGCAGCCCCCAAGCTGGGGCTGGGAAGGAGGGGGGTCTCTCCCCCACCACAGCAGCCACAGAGCTGAGGCTGGGAAGGAGGACCGTCTCTCCTCCGCAGCTGCAGCCCTGGAGCTGGGGAAAGTCACCTCTTTCTCTGGCCACTGTAGCCCTGCATGTCCCAAATTCCGCCCACCCACTCTTCTCACCCCACTGCCACCTCCCACCTACCCTCTATTCCCCCCAAGGTCTTCACCTCATGTTACGTATGCGTCTTCTCCTGGGTCAAGGCACCTAATTAGTGGAGCCACGCCTGCGCTTTCATTCTCTTGTGTGCAGCCACCCAGGCGCACATCTTAGAGGGAACTATCTGCGGACCACCTGACTGGAGCTCACAGACGATGGGTGCTCCACGGACCACAGTTTGTACCTCTGTACTAATGGACGTATTTACATTTTTAACAATAAACTTAATGCTTTGAGAGTGGGTCAGATGAATTACACCTGAAATGTCTTATTTATACATAAGCAACAACAGTCAGTGGTGGGGTCAGAAGAACTAGTAATTTTTCTGTAGTTGGTACAGCCCCTACCCACAAATAGGTCTCAATCCTACTCTGCTTTCCCTACAGTTCAGGTAGGTAGTTTTGGAGTGCTGCTCTCCGACAGTGGTCTTTCCTCTTTGATCACTCTGCTTTAAGTTCATAGGTTGAACTGAGAGCAGTGCTAATGAAATTAATGCTCATCATTCTGTCCCAATAGCTGGGAGAGCACCCCTTGGCTCTGTGCCTCCCCAGAAGCAGCGACATCCTCCTTGCCCAGCTCCTAGGCAGAGGCATGGCCAGGCATCTCTGCATGCTGCCTCTGCCCAGAGCTCTGGCTTTGCAGCTCATATTGGCCAGGAACCATGGCCAATGGGAGCTACGGGGGCAGTGCCTGCAGGTGGAGGCAGCGTGCAGAGCTGCCTGTCCATGCCTCCTCCTGGGAGCTGAGTGAGGGGGATGTCACTGCTTCTGGGGAGCCCCCCCAGGTAAGTGCCACTCAGAGCTCGCCTCACCCCATCCCGTGCCTCACCTCCTGCCCTCTCCCACACCCAAACTCTGCTGCTACTGGCTAGGGGCGTGCACAGTGACCCAAGACTGCCCCAGCAGCGGCCGGTGCGACTGGTGCAGGGGCTGCCTGAGCTTTCCAGGGCCAGGCACGCTGGCCGCTACAGAAGTCACGGAAGTTCTGTGACCCCCATGACAAACTCACAGCCTTACTCATGATTGAACTGAGGGATTTCCATGCTTATCTAATCCTTTTTGCTATTTAACATTTATATTGTGATAGTGCTGTGCTAAACATTGTACAAACCTATAGCAAATGACAGTCCCTGCCCCAAAGTGTTGACAGTCTAAAAGACATCTTGCGACCCCGGCTGAGATTGCCAGCAATTATAATGATGTTTTCTGAAATGTGGACACCTGTCTACTAAGAATGAAGTGAGGTCATAAATACTAAGTTGGTGGTTTAACTTTGAGAAAATGTGAAAACACATTGAAACATCCCTTTGGCTTATATTTAACTTGAATTCTAAACATAGTTGTCAGCCATTTTCATCTGTAAACTTTTTTAAAAGAGTAATTATAGCTGAAGCACTAGTGACAATCATAGTTTAAGATTGCCCAAGGGGTTTCCATTATGACCTGTTTTCTGTCACTCATAAAGTTCTGAAATCTTCATCTATTGGGCTGAAATTTTCCAGACCTGGTCCCTGCCAGAGAGAGTTTTTTTGTTTTTCTTTTTTTTAAGAAAGATAGGATAAAAACACCTGAAAGCTATTTTGAGTATGAAAAATGTGTGTGTGTAAAATTTTTCCAGTTTTTTACATATTACATAAAAAGTTGCAGTATATATATCTTGTGACTAATTTTAATAGGTCTAGCACCTAAGCAACTGAGTTAAAAGCTGAAATTTATCAGAGAGAAAGCCCTCCTTGAGGACAAGTGCCTTTGAATGCAGTTGAAAAAATCATGATTTGATCACTTTATGTGCATTTGAAAATTGCATTTAACAGGCACAATAGTTTATTGGTGTAAAAATGTGTGATATTTTTAACACTGATCCATGAGAAAGGTAGGCTGCACTGTTCATGCATGTATACATGGCTAATTTGGCTGTATATTTAAAATAGATACATTCAGTTAAAGTTTACACAGTATAGGCCTGATCAAAACTTATAGAAGTCAATGGAAAGACTCCCATTAACTTAAGCAGGCAGTGGATCAGGACATGTATGAATCAGTTGTCTATACCAGTGGTTTTCAAACTTTTTTTTCTGAGGATCCACTTGAAGAAAATTGTTGATGCCCGTAACCCAACGGAGCTGGGGATGAGAAGTTTGGGTGTGGGAGGGGCTCAGGGCTGGGGCAGAGGGTTGGGATGTGGGGGTGAGGGATGAAGGGTTCAGGATGTGTGTGGGGGGGTGGATTTTGCAGCCATGGGATCAGAGAATATGTGGAGCCCCATCCAACAGCATTCCTAGTATTTATCTCAGGCCTTGTCTAAGTTAGAAAAATTGCACTGGTGTAATGAAATTAATGTAAATTCTGTCTCATTACACTTGTGGAAACCCCTAATGTAAACACACTTAAACCAATTTAAAATCTTAAATATATCAATTTAGCTTAAGTAGTACTTGTCTAATAGATAAAGCCTTAGCCTTTTTCATTTTCAGTCTGCTTCTTTCCATGTTCACAGTTGGAGGACAATCTAATGCCTAGTAGTCAAATATTTTCCCAGTCACGTTGATGACTGAATCTTTAAATTTTAAGACCATAGTCAGTGCTCTGGTTTACACAGAATATTCTGTTATATTTGAAATTAAAGAAAGATAATTTGATTTACTTTTTAATATGATCTTTTAAAAAAATAGGGATTATGATTAGATGCAATGTAGTGATTATACATTGAGTATCTCTTTAGTTGCAGTAGAAAAAATAAAATGGATAGCCAAATTTTAGTAGGCTTCTTAGACTGGAAAGAATTTTAAAAGGAGATCTATGTCAAGAGTGATCAGATGGGATGTTTTTTTCTTTGGTTGTGATTAAAAGAGATTTGCTACTATTTAATCCCAAATCAAGGGACAGAGAAGGAGGATGGTTTTGAAATTAAGGAATTGGGCTGAGATTCAGGAGATCTGGTTCCAGTTCTCAGTTCTGCCAAGGGCTTACTATGGAGCCTGTGGCAAGTCACTGAGATTTTCAGAAGCGCTCGGCACCCACAATCAGGGTCAGATTTTCAAGAGAGCTCATCTTTTAGGCATCAGAATAAGTAGTTATTTTTTCCAAATGAGCCTAGCATGTTGAGTCCTGATCTGTTTTGTAACTGTACATAAGTGGAAGCTGTTGGGTTCAGAGCATTTGTAAAAAATCTGGCTCCGGTTGTCAGACCTGAGCACTTGAACACCTACTTCTTAATCTCTCGGTGCCTCAGTTCTCCCATCTGTAAAATGGAGGTAATAGTTCCCTGTATTGTGGGGTGTTTTGAGATATTACAAATATTAATATTTGTAAGATGCGCGAATACTTTGGTGGTGAGGATGATATCAATTGAAATACCCAGTCTAAACGATTCATAAACATAGTGAGAACATAATATTGTTTTAATAACTACAGGTACTGGGAAGCTGTTCACAAATGGGATGAAGCACTTCAGTTAACTCCAGAAGATGCTGCACTTTATGAAATGAAATCACAGGTAACTCATGAAAATTCTTTGTTAATTTAGAAATCCAAAGTTATATTGTAGTCTTAAACAGATTATGCCTAAAACCCTGTCACCACTTGTGTATGTAAAAGGAGAGTGCAACTGCACATGAGCCACTGAATTGAAGAAATATTGCTTGTTATAGGCTCAGGGATAGATCCCTTTCTCCTCTTTCAGCATAACAGGGAATCTTCTACAGGTTAGAGTATTTTTACCCTTGCCAAGTGTGCCATAATAACATCTCTGTCCAGGTATGAATTCAACGTCTGAATGTAAATTTTAAATTCAGACATTAAAAAATTATATTTATTATCATTACTCCAGGTAAGTAAAGATCTCCGAATCTGCCATTAATAATCCATATGATCTTACTGAAGAATTAGTTTATTGCCACCTCCTTCCTTTTTTCTCACCCCCCCTTCAAAAAAAGAATATATGGTATATGAAATACATGCCCCATATTTTGGTGTCCACTTACTGGCACAGACAAACTTTGGAGGAAAATGCGTTTAGTCAAATACATTCATTGGTCTCAACCATCCAGGCTCTGTTTCAGGGCTGTTTTGATGGGTTAAGGCTCCAGCAACCACCAACACAGCACTGAAACTTTGATATGTAATGTCCCTTTTCTGTTCAAGCGGCTAGTGAAATTTTGGGGCCATGGGGACTTTCCAGTTAGAAGTAGAAATTTATGGAGTCTGGTATTCTCTTTGATGCAATCTTGTTTATTTACAAGGAAAGTACAAAGCTCTGCTTCTCCAAAGGCAGGAGGAACTACGAACAAAAGGAGCAGTTTCTTAGTTTATAGCTCCAGACCTCTTTAGCCAACAGACCCAAAACTCTCCAGTTTTCCCCAGGGTCATACTGAGCACACAGGCTACTTCTTGGCTTTCTTGTTTTGTTGCTTCTGCCTCTTGCTTTGTTCTTGTCTCTTCTCAGTTCCTGTGTGTTCAGTCACACACCTGCACCTGTACACACACCTAACTGTAATACCAAGTGACCCCCCCCCACCCCCGCAACCACACATGGTGCTGGTTTCTGGCAGACTGTATTAGTCCATGTTTTAGGTATGGTCCTTCAATATCTCATACAACTACCTTAAATAAAGAACATATTCACTCACCATTTTGAACTAGATTGTATCTCAGCCCATAGTAAGGTTTCACCCAGTTAGTAGCAGTATCAGCTGTGTGGACTAAGAAAACTGCTGACCTCACAGTGACTTACTTTTTGTATGGCTTCAGTGGCAAAGTTACTGGACACCATTATTTTATGCATGTCCATGTGCTTGTGTCCCCCTCTTGCCTAAGTAGAAAAATAAGATTCTTCTTCGAGTTATTGCTCATGTGTATTCCACAATAGGTGTGCGTGCTCGCCACGTGCACCGGTGCCGGACGTTTTTCCCCTAGCAGTACCCATAGGGGGGAGCGACCCCTGGAGCGGCGCCTGCCTGGCGCGGTATAAGGGGAGCTGCGCACTCCCCGCATCTTCAGTTCCTTCTTGCTGCCAGTGAAGGTGTGTCGGAACTGCTCTGCTCCAGCTTTGCTATAGCTCGTCCCCAGAACTGTTCATTCGTTCAGCGTTAGTACCTGTAGTTATTTAGCTGTTAAGTTAGTTTAGTTAGTCAGTGAGCCTGGGCTGGGGCATGCCCCGTACCCCGGGGTTTAAGTTGTGCGGTTCTTGTAGGTGTTCTATGCCAAGAAGTGACCCGCATGCAGACTGTTTGCGCTGCTCGGGAGAAACCCATATCAGCAAAAGGTGCAAGATTTGCAAGGCCTTTAAGCCTTGGACCAAAAGAGAAAGTGACATTAGGCTCCGGGCCATCCTCATGGAGTCGGCGCTGACCCCGACCCCAGCAAGCTGCTCCGAATCGGTACCCGGCACCGTGGCGTCAGTACGCAGCAACCCTCCGGTGCCATCGACCAGTCGGCATCGCTGCCCATCCCCGGGGCATGCCAAGAGGGCCAGAAAGACTCCCTCTTCTCAGCGGCACCGAGGGAAGTCTGGGACAGAGGCTAGGCCCAAGTCGGGCAGTCCTCGATCCCCACCAGGCCCCAGGCCTCTGACTCACGTTGAGCGGAGTAGCCCGGCCCCTTCAGAACAGGCCTCTCCAGATGTCTGGATGCTATCCATGCCTGAAGCCCTCCAGGCAGCCCGGGGCATTATGTCCATGCTGGTGCCCGGAGCACCTCCAGTGTCGGCCCCGCGCTCCAGAGGGAAGCCTCCGCTGGGATCTCCGCAGTCGCCTCTGGCCTGGTACCCATCTCGGTCGAGGAACGTTCCTGATGCCGATCGCTGCCCAGCAGTCGCTCGGGGCAGAGTCCAGGTGGATAGCCCTCGACGCTGACCAGACTGTCTGGATGGGTTCCGTCTGGCCGGGACTCACAGCACCGCTTGTCCTCAAGGAACGAGTATCAGCGGGACTGTGGCGGGCATCGCCATCGGTCCTTGTCTTGGAGAGAGTACCACAGTCAATCATGGCACGGTCGTCGACACCGTTCCTGCTCAGACTCCCGCTCCAAGTCTCCGCCAAGACATCGCAGACCCGGGGATCGATCGCCAGCATTTCACCGTTGTAGGTCTGCCTGTCGAGGCCATTCGCGGAGCAGCTGTTACTGCCGGTACCGATCCTCCACGTCAAGATCGCGGTCCCATGGCCATCATAGATCCCGGCACCACCGCTCCTCCCAGTCCAGAGACAGCAGCAGATCTTATGCCAGCCCAATCTCCATTCGTAGCCGTCCTTCAATGGGCCAGGCCAGCCAACCTGAACAGCCGGCCCTGCCGGTGCCACAGTAGGTGCAGTGGCACCGAGCGTTGTGGCCAGCCCATGGTAGCAGTGGGCACTGTGGCCTCCGGCGCAGCCCCTGGTGGGAGCTTGCTCGGTGGCCGGAGCTTTGGAGGCACCATCGGCCTCCTTCTCCAGACCCCCGAGAAAGGAGGTGGTGGGACATGTGTCTTCGGCACTGTGCCCGGAGTCCAGCCAGGTGGTGGATCCTCTGGTGCTGGCCTCTTGCTGACAGCAGGAGGAGGCGATTGTGGCCCCGCCCGCCTCTATCCCGCAAGAGGCCCACCAAGAACTCTTAAAGAGGGTGGTAGCAAGCCTCCATCTCCAGGCAGAGGAGATGGAGGAACCCTCAGACTCCCGGTTTAACGTGTTGTCACCATTGGTAGGGTGGCTTTGTCTCTCCATGAAGGGGTGGCTAAGATTTCAAATTTCCTGTGGCAAATACCGGCCTCGATGGTCCCCATCTCTAAAAAGGCAGAATGCAAGTACTTTGTACCCACTAAGGGGCATGAGTACTTGTATACCCACCCGGTGCCCAACTCCCTGGTTGTCGAGTCGGTCAAGCACATGGAATGGCAGGGTCAGCCAGCCCTGACCCCAAAGAACAAAGACACTTGGAGACTGGACTCCTTCAGAAGGAAAGTTTATTCATCTTCGAGCTTCCAGTTACAAGTGGCAAACCATCAGGCTCTCCTGGGCCGGTACAAATTCAATCTGTGGGGCTCCCTGCCCAAGTTTGAGGACTCCCTCCAGGAGAGTGATAGGAAAGAGTTCAAGGTGCTAGTTGAGGAAGGGGCAGCGGCCACGAGGGCGTCCCTGCAGCCAGCCTCGGATGCTGCAGACATGGTCGCACAATCAATGGCCTCTGCGGTGTCCATGAAATGGGTGTCATGGTTCCTGCTCTCTGGGCTGTCCAGCGAGGCGCAGTCTTCCATGCGGGATCTCCCGTTTGATGGGAAAGCTCTGTTTTCAGAGGAAACAGATACAAGGCTGCATGGCATGAAAGACTCCCTCACGACCCTCCAGACTCTGGGCCTCTATGTCCCAGCTCCGGCAAAACCTAAGTTCCAGCTGCAGCAGACTCCCGCCCAGGCTGCTCTCCTGAAGTACGAGGCCACCCATAAGAAGCAGCGGGGCTATAAGAGATGCCCTCAAAGGCAGTCTCAGCTTGCTCCCCAGCCTGGGTCCTCCAAGGGCAAGCAGGCGGGGAAAAGGAGTTTTTGATGGGACGCTCGGGGGCACCCCACCAATCCTCATCAGGGATCCATTCCCAATAAAACTTCCCTTCTCCAACTGGCTGTGTGCTTTCCTCCTGGAATGGTTATGGCTAACCTCGGACCGATGGGTCCTCAACACCATCTCCCGGGGTTACACCCTCCAGTTTAGTTCTTCACCGCCCCGTCCCCCTTGGGGGACACCTCGCACAAAGCTCTGCTCGAGCAGGAGGTGGGGCAGCTCCTAGGTCTAGGAGTGATAGAGGCGGTGCCTGAGGAGTTCATGGGCAAGGGATATTACTCCCGTTATTTCCTTATCCCGAAGGCCAAAGGGAGGCTCAGGCCCATCCTGGACCTCCCAGATCTGAACCAGCACATGGTGAAGCTCAAGTTCCGCATGGTCTCCCTGGCCTCCATCATCCCCTCCCTGGAACACGGGGACTGGTACGCTGCCCTCAGTCTACAGGACGCGTACTTCCACATCCACATATTCGAGGTGCACAGGCGCTTCCTCCATTTCGTGGTGAGACAGAATCATTACCAATTCACGGTCCTCCTGTTTGGTCTGTCCAGTACCCCCAGGGTGTTTACAAAATGCATGTCGGTGGTAGCGGCCTACCTCAGATGGCAGGGGGTCCAGATATTTCCCTATCTGGACGATTGGCTTGTCAAGGGCACCTCCCGGTCGCAGGTGAGGGATTATGTGGTGCTCCTCCTGTCCACGGGCATTGCCTTGGGCCTGTTGGTAAACACCAAGTCCACGTTAGTCCCAGTCCAATGCACAGAGTTCATTGGGGTGCTCTTCGACGCAGTGTCGGCCAGGGCCTCTCTCCCGCCAGACAGATTTGAGACCCTGAAAGGTCTCATCGACTAGGTCACGAGGTTACTGGTGACAACAGCCAGGGTTTGCCTACAACTCTTGGGTCACATGTCGGTGTGCACATATGTGGTCCGTTATGCCAGACTCAGGATGAGGCCCCCTCCAGCTCTGGTTGGCCTCGAAGTTCTCGCAGGCCACTGACAGGATGGACAAGGTCCTCACCGTGCCAGACTCTGTGATCACCTCCCTATGATGGTGGTGGTCTGCCCCAAACAACATGCTCCAAGGGGTCCCGTTCAGGGACAGGGTTGGGGGCCCCATATGGGGAACTTTCAGACCCAAGGCCTGTGGTCGGCTCAAGACCTGATCTTACATATAAACATCAAGGAGTTCAGGGTGGTGCGGCTGGCGTGTATGGCCTTTTGCTTGCACCTGGAGGGCAAAGTAGTCAGGGTCCTCACGGACAACTTGGCCTCGATGTTCTATATCAACAGGTAAAGCGGAGCCTGATCCTCTGCTGCGAAGCCCTCAGGCTGTGGGACTTCTGTATAGCCCATGACATCCACCTGAAGGCCTTCCACCTACCGGGCACCTGAAATGAGAGGATGGATCGCTTGAGCAGGGACTTTTCCTCGCAATACGAGTGGTCCCTCCACCCGGAAGTGGCCCACCGGCTCTTCAAAAGGTGGGGAACTCCTCAGGTGGACCTGTTCGCAACTCAGCAGAACCGGCGATGCTCCCAGTTCTGCTCCGGGGGCGGGGCTTGGAGAGGGGTGCTCTCTCTGATGCCTTTCTCCAGTCCTGGTCAGGCTGGCTTCTCTAAGCCTTTCCCCCATTCCCTCTAATCAGCAGGGTGCTGGAGAAGATAAAGACGGTCAAGACCAGGGTCTTCCTGATTGCCTTGGCATGGCCCAGGCAGCATTGGTACGGGACCCTCACGGGCCTGGTGGTAGCTCTGCCGTGGCCGTTGCCGCTCCGCCTGGACCTGCTCTCTCAGGACCAGGGCCGCCTCCTCCACCCAACCTGGTTGCTCTTCACCTTATGGCATGGCTGCTCAGTGGTTAGGTGGAGAGGAAGAGATGTGCTCAGAGCAGGTTCAGTGCGTCCTCCTCGAAAGTAGATGGCTCTCCACTTGCCGCGCTTATTTGGCGAAGTGGTCCCGGTTTTCTAGGTGGGTGGCGGACCAGGGTGTCTCCCCGGTGACTGCCCCGATCCATCTTATCCTTGATTACCTCCTCCACCTGAGGGCCCAGGGTCTGGTGCCCTTGTCAGTCAAGGTGCACCTGGCAGCCATATCGGCCTTCCATCCACTGGTGCAAGGGCACATGGTATTTTCTCATGCTATGACTGACCTGTTCCTTAAGTGTTTGGACCATCTTTTTCCATATTCTAGACCCCCTGGTCCCGCAGTGGGACCTAAACCTGTTGTTGGCTCATCTCACGGGGCTCCCATTTGAACCCCTGGCCACGTGCTCCTGGTTTCACCTCTCATGGAAGGTGGCCTTCCTGGTTGCAATCACGTCGGCCAGGCAAGTCTTGGAGCTTAAGGCCCTGACCTCCGAGCTTCCATACACGGTCTTTCATAAGGACAAGGTCCAGCTCTGCCCACACCCCGTTTTCCTCCAGAAGGTGGTCTCCACCTACCAAATGGGTCAGGACATTTTTCTACTGGTCCTCTGCCCCCAGCCTCACACGTCCAGTGAGGAGTGCCATCTCCAAACGCTCGATGTGTGGAGGGCTCTGGCTTTCTACCTCAAGCAGACCAAGCCGTTCAGAAAGTCCTCGCAGCTGTTTATTACCTCGGCTGAGGCTTTCAGCGGCTTTCCAATTGGATCACTTTGTGTATCTGTTCATGTTATGAGCTGGTGGGTGTCCTCCCACCACCCATTGTGAGGGCACACTCAACTCGGGTGCAGGCCTCTTCAGCTACCTTCGTGGCCCACGTCCCCATCCAGGACATTTGTAGGGCCGCCACGTGGTCTTCGGTTCACACGTTCACTTCACACTGTGCGATCATCCCCCAAACCAGGGATGACACTGGGTTTGGCAGGGCTGTCCTCTGTCCTGGGAACTTGTGAATTCCTACCCACCTCCAACAGATATAGCTTGGAATCACCTATTGTGGAATACACATGAGCAATCACTCAAAGAGGAAAAGACAGTTTTTCCGTAACTGATGTTCTTCGAGATGTGTAGCTCATGTTTATTCCACATCCCACGCTCCTTCCCCTCTGTCGGAGTTGTCTGGAAAGAAGGAACTGAGGGTGGGGGGAGTGTGCAGCTCCCCTTATACCACGCCAGGCAGGTGCCACCCCAGAGGTTGCCGGGGGTGCTCCCCCCTATGGGTACTGCTTGGGGGAAAAACTTCCGGCACCGGTGCACGTGGTGAGCACGCACACCTGTTGTGGAATAGACATGAGCAACACATCTCGAAGAACACCAGTTACAGAAAAGGTAACTGTCTTTTTCCCATCTTTTTGTAACATACATTCAGTGAATTTTTGAATTGGAAATGAGGAGCCAGTTAGAGGGAGAGAAGATAAAATGTGGGTTCAATATCCTTTTACCTTTTTTTACTTTTCATTTAAGCTTTTGTTATGCCATTTTCTGTTTTTCATTTAAGATGTTTTAGGTTTTTTTCCCGTTCACATGGTTGATTTGTTTCTTTTTGCTCCTTACCTTTTAAAACAATGTTAACTGCCAGACTGCTTCTGAATGTAGGCACACCACAGTAGAACATACCTGCTGTGCTGCCGAATATATCAGATATGTTCTAGTATTTCACTGATTTCAGGAAATGACTGCAGCCCAGCAGATGAGGTGGAGGACCAGGAGAAACCATGTTATATGTTTACAGAAACCAAACCCTAGTGTTTGACTGATTCCCTAGTTTGGCGCCAACAGTATGTTCTCCTCTCTCCACTTAGGCTTTCTCCCTGGCCTTTTAAAAATATACATATTCCTACTTTCTAATGGTGTACAGAGAAGAAGGCAATTGACAGATTCACAATGGCCTGTGTGTGCCTGGAGTATATTTCCCAAGGAGACATTCTGTTTTCTCTCAGATCAGTTGTATTAATACTTTGGGTACATACTTGCTCATAGCAGAGGCCTTAGTAAAATCTGGACCCAGTAACCAAAGGTGAATAGTTCTGGTATTATGTTGGAATTGCTGTATTTGTTGACTCTTACTACCCATTCAGATTTCCCGGAGAAGGTATTTTTCCCTATTGTTTGGGAGTATATGATGACCAAAAACCACCTCTTCCCCACTCCCATCTCCATGAATCCTCAAATACTATTTTAGAAATTAAGCATATATATCATGTTTTGTCATAGTGCCCTATTGGGAAAAGAACCAAAAGGCTGGTGATTGGAGAGGGGAAAGGACCAATGGGTGGAATGAGACAAAGACAGGAGAGAGAACACTGCACGTAAGAGGAAGAGGAAGAAAGTCCACATCAGAAAAGAGAGAGGATTAAAGATTAAGAGAATAAACAGTTAAAAGGGGAAAATACTCTGAAGGAAAATGTGGCTATTGAAAAATATAGAAGAAAAAAACAGAGGCTAGTGGGCAGTAAAGAAAAAGGACAAAAAACCCCAAAAACCCCATGGTGCTGTAGTAAATTAATTGTTGTTTATTTTATGGGAAATATGCTTTATTCATTGTTAGAATCTATAATATTATAATTGACTGTTTCCAGTAAAAAAAAAAAAAAAAATAAAGGCAAAACAAAAGAAAAACAAAAACCTGAACACTATTTGAATGGGGATGTGATGATAATCCCTCTCACCCTCTTTGGATGTTGTCATGTTTTGTTTTTCCTGGGCTGGAGAATGTTTGACTCCTCAAAAATGTGGAAGTTTATTAATAATCAAATATATAAAGGCCATTTGTAGTGAAATAACACCAAGATGGCATCCGATTGTGCATAGATACTGAAGGTTTAGTCCTTCTTTAATTGTGGCTTTCTGTTCTTTAGTAGTTTCAAGACACACCCTTTACAGCTTATGTAATTTTTCTTCATGAATTCCCTTGGGTAACGCATCAAATATACTGAATTATTTGGCTCACATCTCTATGCACATTATATGTTACATTAGAAAGGCTCTGTTGAAACAAAGGAGTAGGCCTCTGTATTAATTAGAAATGGTCCTTTTGTTTCAGTGAAGTAGACATTAGGATCCATAAATAGCTTTCTTTTGAAATTACTGAATGTTTCTAATGAAGCACACTCATAATTTGTTTTACATTAATGGATCAAAGAAGTGGACATTTATTTTTCCTTTCATATCCGGCTACACTTCATAGTCAATTATTTTCCTCTTGATTTTGTACAACAAATTGCTTCTCTGAAATTCCACTTAACTCTTTGCATTATTCAATGCCTGTAGGAGGCAAGAAGGGGCACCTAACATACCTTCAAATATACTTAGAGCCAGGTTTACCAAGGTATATATGCACCTAAAAATGCAGATAGTCACATATGAGGAGTTATAAAAGCTGACAATTAGCAAAGATACAACTGGTTTTGAAGTGTGTCTGACTGACAGGACTATAATTAGTCAATCCATCCCATTTATTCTTTTTAAATATTGGCATAACATTAGCTTTCTTCAAGGCTTCTGAAACTAGCCCAAGACCTTCTGAAAATCAACGTCAATGGTCCAGTGAGATCCTCAGCCAGCTCTTTTTAAACTCTTGAGTGCAAGTTATCTGGACCTTCTGGTTTTAAAATGTTCAGCTTCAGTAGCTGCTGTTGAACATCCTCCTGAGCTACTAGTGTAGTGGAAAGAGTATTATTGTTCTCATATGATGAGACTACATAATCTGTTTTTCCCCAAACACAGAAAAGAAATATTTATTGAACACTTCTGCCTGTTCTGCATTACAGAAGTATTGATAATTCTACCATGTCCATCTAGTAATGGACCGATACCATTGTCAGGATTCTTTTTCCCTCCTAATATATGTAAAAAACTTCCTTTTTGTCCATAACTCTGTTGGCTATAGATTTCTCCTTATGTCTGTTTGCTTCCATTATCAATTTTCTACAATTCCTAGCTCCTGATTTACATTCATTTCTAACAACTTCCCCTTCCTTTCATTTGTTATATATTATTATTTTTATAGGTATCTTCACGTCCCCTCTAAACCGGGTCATTTATTTAACCAATATGGCCATCTTCCTAGCTTTTTTGGGCATCTTGTAAAATGTTCTAAAACATTTCTCCACTGTCACTGACTTTTTTCTGATTAAATTCTTCTTCAGAGTTGATTTTTCTTATAATTGTTTTCAGCTTTGTGAAACTGGAGTCCTTTTAAAGCACCAGGTTTATGTGTGTATGAGTGCATGTGTGCGTGTATAGATATAGATATCTATATCTATATATACATCCTGGTTTGGACTTTATTGTGTTTGCACATTAAAAGTGTGTGATCAAGTCATGATCAATTGTACCTAAGCCAGCATTAGTTTTTAGTTCTCTGATCAGTTCCTCTTTATCTATAACGACAAGATCTAATATAAAATTCTGCTATGTTGCAACATTTGTTTTGTGTTAGGAAATAGTCATCTATAATATTAAGAAATTCAAGGATTTTTACTACTGGCAGTATGAGTCCTCCAGCAGATGTCACTCAACTGAAGTCCCCTATGATCACGCAGCTTTTTTTCCTCCATATTATAGATACATGCCTACAGAAGCAGTCATCCTGTTCCCTAGTATGATTTGGTGGTTTGTGGCAGACACTAACTAATAATCCATCTCGTGCTTTATCTCTTAGGACATTGAGCCATAAGTATTCAAGATCATTCTATTCCTAGTTATCAGCGAATCGGAAAGAGGTAATGCCATTTTTGACATAGAGTGACACTTCTCTCCTTTTGCCCACTCAGTCCTTCCTAAATAGGTTATAACTATTGATTTGAACATTCCAATTGTGCAAATCATCCCACCAGGTTTCAGTAATACTTACTAAATTGAATTTATGCCCATGAATGAGTTCCAATTCCTCTTGTTTGTTACCCAGGCTCCTAGCATTGGTATATAGGTAACTCAAGAATTTCTTCTCTTTGTGTCCGTTGGGTCCTTGATTAATTTTGTTCATAACATCTTGATTCTGAGCTAAAATGAATGCTCATATCTTCCCTCTTTTTACCCTCCCATTTTGTTATTGAACTCCCCTCCTGACTATTCCTCTCCTTGAGGAGATTTGTTCCCTTCTGCTGAGGCTGAGGCCATCCAAACTATATAGCTCCCTTTCCCCATAGAACAGTAGTTCCCAAACATTTCAGTCACGCCCCTCTTACCCCATCCACCTCTGGGAACAGAGCTTCAGCCAGGGGCCGAGGCAGGGCATGGGAGCAGAGCCAAGACTGGGGGCAGACATGAGGCTGGGTCCCAAAGCGAAGCCGTTGCTGGAGGCCGAAGCTGGGGGCAGGGATGAGGCGGGGGCCAAGAGCGGAGCCGGGGCTGGGAGCCAAGGCTGGAGGCGGCGCCGGGGCTGAGCTGAGAGCGAAGCTGAGGCTGAGCTGGGGCCTGGGAGTAGAGCCATGGCTGGGGCGGAGCCGGGGCCTGGAGTGGAGCTGGAGCCGGGGCTCAGAGTGCAGCCACGGCCTGGGGGCGAGGCCAGGAGCAGAACCACAGCTGGAGCCAGGACCAGGAGTGGAAGCCGTGGCCGCGCCGCAGTCAGGGGCCAAGGCTGGAGGCAGGACTGGGGCTGGGAGCAGAGCCGCGGCCGGGTGTGGGGCCAGAGCAGAGCTGAGGGTGGAGCGGGGCCTGGGGCCCACCAAAACGTTCCTCCTTGCCCCCTTAGGGGGGAGAGTCCCGCACTTTGTGGACCACTGCCATAGAAGGTGGACCAGTGTGCTACAAAACTAAACTTTCCATTGTACGCCACTTCCCCAGCCAGCAGTTCCCTTCCAAAATCTTCTTACTCCTGAGACAGGAAGGATCTCTAAGAACATTGCTTGACAATCTTCTTCTTCAGCCCACTTCCAAATTTCCTGAGGTCATCTATTATCTGCGAGATACCACACAATGCAGTGTCATTAGTGCAGGTGTGAACCATCACCCATCAATCTTTGCCCATCAACTTCAGAAGCCTATCCAATCTTAGAGTGGTATCTTGTATCTTGGCTTCAGAAAGACAGTACACTGTGCAGTTGGCCTATGCAGAGAGCTCTTCCAATATTTCTGAGAATTGAATACCCAACAAAGATTGTCTGTCTTCTTTAGATGGTTGGGGAACTCTTTGTGGGCAAGCTTGGTTTTCTTAGAAGTTTGGCTGAGCTGCCGTCCACAGGTATGTCCCATACGTCTCTCTGTTCCCTTGGATCAGCCAGTTCTTGAGAAGTACCTTCCACAGTTTCCACATTGAGGACCTGGTATGGATTGGAAACTTCTAGCTGTGTGGAATTCCTCCCAGTCATCTTCTCTGTGGTGGCCACTGCCTGCCCATCCTCATCTATCTGTAGCTATGAAGAATGCTGATGTTATCTCTTGCCTCTGTACATCTAGGAATAAAGAATGTAGGCCATACTTACAGGATGGGGGACTCTAACCTGCGAAGCCGTGACTCGGAAAAAGATTTTGGGGTAATGTTGGATAATCAGCTGAACATGAACTCCCAGTGCAATACTGTGGGCAAAGGGGTGAAAGTGATCCTTGGATGCATAAACAGGGAAATCTTGAATTAGAGTAAAGAGTTTATTTTACCTGTGTATGTGGCACTGGTATGACTCTTGCTGCAATACTGCATCTAGTTCTGGTGTCCAGAATTAAAGAAGGATATTGACAGATGGAAGAGGGCTCAGATAAGAGCCACAAGAATGACTGACGGATTAGAAAATCTGCTTTGTAGTGTTAGGTTCAAGGAGCTCAATCTATTTAGCTTAAGAAAGAGAAGGTTAAGGGATGACTTGATTACAGTCTATAAGTACTTATACAGAGAACAAATATTTTATAATGGGCTCATCAGTTCATCAGGGAAAGGTATTACATGATCCAATGGCTGGAAGTTGAAGCTAGTCAAATTCAGACTAGAAGTAAGGTGCACATTTTTGACAGTGAGGGTAATTAGTCATTGGAGCAATTTATCAAGGATTGTGGTGGATTTTCCATCACTGACAATTTTAAAATTAGGATTGGATTTTTTCCCTAAAAGGTATGCTCTAGGACAGTGGTTCTCAAATTTTAGCAACCCAAGGACTCCTGTTTTGATTAATTTTTTTTTGCAGACCCCCAAAGCCCCTGCTCAGCCCCAGGCCCTGCCCCCACTCCACCCCTTCCCCAAAACCCCACCTCCTCCCCACCTCTTTCCACCCCTGATCCATCCGTGTCCTGCCTCTTTCTGCCCCCTCCCCCAAGTGTGACCTGTCCCCGCTCCTCCCCCTCCCTCCCAATGCCTCCTGCATGCCACTGAACAGCTGTTCCCTGGTGTGCCGGAGGCACTGGGAGGGAGAGGAAAGAGCTGATCCTTTGCCATACTCAGGTTCAATTTTAGCCAGCTGTTCTTCATCCAAGAGCTGATCTCATCCAAACACTGGACCGTCTTGGTAGTACTGGTGTGTCATATGTGGTGATGGGTAGCTAGAGCTGTGTGTCATCTGCATGTTGCTGGGACCTAAGTCTGTGTTGTCTGACAAAGGCATCCACCTGCATGGAATACTTACAGAGCTGGAACCATAGTTTGTATTTAAAAAGATACTGGCAAGATTAATACATGTGTTTGTAAAATGTCCTTGCCTATCTTTTTAATACCACTGGAGAAGATTGAAAATTGAAAGAATTTTTTAAATAACATTTAATTTTCATCATTTATTTTGTTTCCTTCCTGCTTTTAACATTTACTTGGACAGTTGTAACACAATTGGTCAATTTCATTGTGGTGGTCCAAGTTCGGTTTACTTTCTGATCCTCTTGTAGTGCATAGTACTGTTGTGATCAGATTCAAAAAACACTCCAGAAAAATGTTCAAATATAAAAATATTTTGAAAAATTGTAAAAGAAATAATTTCTTATCTGTGTGGTTTCTAAAACCTTTTTTTAAAACAAAACCTAAATTTTGGGCCTTAACTAAGTTGGCAACATTCTTATAATGCAAGCAAGTGGCTAGTACAGATGTCATTTATGATCTGATCTGTTAACTAACTTCCAGGAATCATAACTTGATGTAATTTGATGCCCTTCTGCTTTTAAAGGCACTAATCTGAGCAGTGAAATACTGTTTATCCCAAAATTGGAACGTATAAGTCATTCCAAAAATATTATTGTTAATATTTAAACAGTATTTTCATACACTTGGGTAATTTGTTCCAAACCACCATACCAACAAAAATAATAAAGCTGTTGTGCAGCTAAATCAGACAATTTTTTAACTGCAGATTTAGAAGAACAATAATGCATTCACTGAGCAACGGATCAATTTGTCAGAAAAAATGTTGAAGTTTTGGGAAAAAAATCTGCCTAACACACTACAGAATGTGATTCCTATTTAGAATTTCTTGGGATTAGATACAAAGATTCTTTAGAATCCCTTGTTTCAGAGTAGCAGCCGTGTTAGTCTGTATCCACAAAAAGAAAAGGAGTACTTATGGCACCTTAGAGACTAACAAATTTATTTGAGCATAAGCTTTTGTGAGCTACAGCTCACTTCATTGGATGCATTCAGTGGAAAATACAGTGGGGAGATTTATATACATAGAGAACATGAAATAATGCGTGTTACCATACACACTGTAATGAGAGTGATCACTTAAGGTGAGCTATTACCAGCAGGGGGGACGGACCTTTTGTAGTGATAATCAAGGTGGGACATTTCCAGCAATTCACAAGAATGTCTGAGGAACGGGAGGGGGGGGAAATAGATTTACTGTTTAATGACCCATCCACTCCCAGTCTTTATTCAAGCCTAAATTAGTTGTATCCAGTTTGCAAATTAATTCCAATTTAGCAGTCTCTCATTGGATTCTGTTTTTGAAGTTTTTTTGTTGAAGAATTGCCACTTTTAGGTCTGTAATCAAGTGACCAAAGAGATTGAAGTGTTCTCCGACTGGTTTAATAATGTTATAATTCTTGATGTCTGATTTGTGTCCATTGATTCTTTTACGTAGAGACTGTCCAGTTTGACCAATGTACATGGCAGAGGGGCATTGCTGGCACATGATGGCATATATCACATTGGTAGATGTGCAGGTGAACGAGCCTCTGATAGTGTGGCTGATGCGATTAGACCCTATGATGGTGTCCCCTGAATAGATATGTGGACACAGTTGGCAACGGACTTTGTTGCAAGGATAGGTTCTTGGGTTAGTGGTTCTGTTGTGTGGTGTGTGGTTGCTGGTGAGTATTTGCTTCAGGTTGGGGGGCTGTCTGTAAGCAAGGACTGGCCTGTCTCCCAAGATCTGTGAGAGTGATGGGTCATCCTTCAGGATAGGTTGTAGCTCCTTGATGATGCGTTGGAGAGGTTTTAGTTGGGGGCAGAAGATGATGGCTAGTGGCATTCTGTTATTTCCTTTGTTGGGCCTGTCCTGTAGTAGGTGGCTTCTGGGTACTCTTCTGGCTCTGTCAATCTGTTTCTTCACTTCAACAGGTGGGTATTGTAGTTGTAAGAATGCTTGATAGCGATCTTGTAGGTGTTTGTCTCTGTCTGAGGGGTTGAAGCAAATGCAGTTGTATCGTAGAGCTTGGCTGTAGACAATGGATCGTGTGGTGTGGTCTGGATGAAAGCTGGAGGCATGTAGGTAGGAATAGCGGTCAGTAGGTTTCCGGTATAGGGTGGTGTTTATGTGACCATTGCTTATTAGCACTGTAGTGTCCAGGAAGTGGATCTCTTGTGTGGACTGGACCAGGCTGAGGTTGATGGTGGGATGGAAATTGTTGAAATCATGGTGGAATTCCTGAAGGGCTTCTTTTCCATGGGTCCAGATGATGAAGATGTCATCAATCTAGCGCAAGTAGAGTAGGGGCTTTAGGGGACGAGAGCTGAGGAAGCGTTGCTCTAAGTCAGCCATAAAAATGTTGGCATACTGTGGGGCCATGCAGGTACCCATAGCAGTGCCACTGATTTGAAGGTATGCATTGTCTCCAAATGTGAAATAGTTATGGGTGAGGACAAAGTCACAAAGTTCAGCCACCAGGTTTGCCATGACATTATCGGAGATACTGTTCCTGACAGAATGAGAGACTACTGAATTGGAATTAATTTGCAAACTGGATACAATTAACTTAGGCTTGAATAAAGAATGGGAGTGGATGCGTCATTACACAAAGTAAAACTATTTCCCCGTGTTTATTTCCACCCCACCCCGCACTGTTCCTCAGATGTTCTTGTCAACTGCTGGAAATGACCCACCTCGATTATCACTACAAAAGGTTCCCCTCCCCTCTGCCCCCCCACTCTCCTGCTGGTAATAGCTCACCTTAAGTGAAAAGAAAAGGAGTACTTGTGGCACCTTAGAGACAATGCATCTGAAGAAGTGAGCTGTAGCTCATGAAGCTTATGCTCAAATAAATTTGTTAGTCTCTAAGGTGCCACAAGTACTCCTTTTTTTTTTTTTTTTTTTTTTTTTTTTAAGAATCCCTTGCAAATCTTTTCTTTTCAGGCATGAAGAATAATAGCTGTTAGGTATGTTCTCAGGATTAACATAGAAAGAAACTACTTACTTAAATCTTTGCATATCTGTAGTCCTCTTAATTAGTTAAGTTTGTTAAGGAAATTTTATGTTAATATATAGCAGCTGCCCAATTGACGTAGTCAGCAGCAAAGTAATGTATTGTAAGTGTACAGATTACTTTGTTGTTTAATAAACAGCTTAAATGAATATGCTATCTAAAGACCGTAGGAATCCGTAAATATTTACGGAAAGGAACTAAACAGTCATCTATCCATATTATCATTAACGTATGTTTTATTTTATTGGACAAATATATTTTAAGAATTTTTGAAGAGAGGAAATGAGGTTTAAAGGCCCTAATTGTCACTGGAGGGCATATAGTATGTGCTTACAGAAACCCATCTGGGATGTGTGTAATTGCTTAACTAGGGCTTGATTCAAAGCCCACATAAGTCACTGAGAATCTTTGCATTGCTCTCAGTTACTCATTGGCCCATACAGAATCACATAGACAGTACATAGAAAATTTTGTGATGCCCTCCTTTGAAATTACAGTGCAAAATGTACAAGGAAAGGTTTAATTGTAGAGATGTGAGAGATGGTACCATTGTTTCTACGCCATCTTCTAATCACTCACGTAGCCCACTGGGAAAAAGTTCCAAGTGGTGTGGAGAAATCTATGGAAACAACCTTCTTCTTGGGTTTTGCAATAAATTTTTTTTTTTAGCACCCTTTATATATTAAGTTCATTTTAAATATATTTTCCTGTCATTGAACTAGGGTCCAATGGAATAATAATAATAATATTTGGATAATACTTTATATGTTCAAAGTGGTGTACAAGAATCTTCATGAAATATGCAATTTAAATTTTAGCGATGTTAGTACAACGACGTAGGCACTGGTTGGGTTGTTTTATTGCTGTTTTGAATTAGAAATCAGAAAGAACAGACATGTAACAATTATTTTATGCATTTAGACCCTGGTTTTTAGTTAGCTCTGCAGGCGAAGATACTCGTAGCTGATAAAAAATCCCTTGCCATCAGTGCAGTTCCATGCAGACAGAGGATTCTACCTGCCCTGAGCTCATTGCTCCTTTTAAAAGGTAGAAAATTCAAAATTGGTAAAAGGATATACTATTTCACACAAAACACATTTAATCTTTGGAACTCATTGCCACAGGAAGTTATTAAGGCCAAGAATTTAATAAGATTCAGAAAGGGATTGTACATTTATTTGGATAAATGGATAACAAGAATATACAGAGTTAGGAAGGGATACTAAACCTCATGCTTCACAGCTTAAATCAGTCTCTATTAGGCATTTAGATGAGATCTGGTGTGGGGGCAGATTATTCCACTTCTGCCTATTGTGGAATTCTTCCTCTGACAGCCATTGGACCTGGCCATTGTCAGAGCCAGGATATGGGTCTACATGAACTCTGTGAGATCTACTATGTCAATTACTGTATTCCTTTTGGAGTCTTAGTGGGTATTATTCATGTAAATACGATATTGACTCTGTATTCCACATTCTAAATGTTCTCATAATAGGTGGTTTACAATTTTTTATAAATCTGTGTATTAATGAAATGTTATAATAGTCTAGTAACACCTTAAACATTACACCTAGTGAAGTAAACGGAATAAATACAAATTTTTCTCTATAAGTATTTATTTTGACCTGTAAAAGCCATATTAAAGTAGAAAAATATAGATGTCAAAGACATTTTTAAAGATTGCTTTTAAAACTGGAACATAATGGTAAAGGTTCAGCACCGAAAGAATTTAGGTTAATTGTAGAAAACTAGATGACAGAAGTAGCAGATAGGTCAAAGCCTGGTGGGACAGTAATTAGCTATTACTGTGCATGTCTTCTAAAAACTACAATACAATTAGGAAGAATTTTATTCATCAGCATTTTGAAACTGACTTTATGGAACAAGGAATCAGATCAATTTCACTGGACATGTGCCGGTGTGTATTAAAGTGATCCAATCATAACAATACAGGGAGCTCATTTAAAGCAGAGGTTTTCTTCAGTCAAACTCACAAGAATGTAAGGCTTAAGTAATTCCAAAGTAATGTGAGTAAGAAGTCATAATACTTCTTAGATTTGATTGTAAAGCCAACCTCCTGAGGACTATTACCATGTTTTAATTAATTTTTACCATAGTTTTGTAATTCCTATTATTTGCCATAATTATAACTTCCTTTAAATTAGAACCATTAAACTTCAGTGCACCTTAGTTCTATGAATCTTCATTAATTTAATGCATGAAATGGTATAAAGTCCATTTCACAATAGAATTGTACTTCTGAGGCGCCACCTACTTGAAATCTTCAAAAGAGACCATGAAATTCTCTAACGTATTTAAAATGACAAGACAGAAATGTTTGTTTAGACAAGGGGGTCCTCAGACACTGGAATTTCTACTCCATTTTATAGAACATTAGTTTTAAATCTTTAAAATTTTATTTAAGTTTTTTAATAGATTTAAGAACTTGTAATAATGAAATGTTTTAATTATAAATGGGAAATGAATCAAACCTGCAGTCAGAAAGCTTGACTGAGTAGGAAAGGCAGATTTCTTCTGCCTTCCAAATAAAATTTGAGAGAGAGGTAGGAACCAGCATGTAAAATGAATTTTTCAGGAAAAGCATGTCAGAAAAGAGCTAGAAACTCTATCTATGGTAAATCCTTAGAGAAAACTGTATATGAATTAGTATAGGCAATTTGAATCATACTTGGGAATTTTTCAGAGATTTTGCCTTGAGCACAGAATGGTAGCATGGACGATTTAAAAATAAGTTTGTGATTAGTAAGGAAGTTCTCATTGTTGATAGGGTCTGTTGGATCGGTAGAGAAGTGTGATGTAGAGTGGCATTCATTGTGGGATGAGGTAGAACACAGAGAAATTTGGAAATTCATGTGACTTTACTGGAGAACTAAGAAGGTAATATTAAAGTGTTCTGGGGGATATTTGGAAGCTTAGATGTGTCAAAAAACTTGCCAAAAAACTAACTGGACTTAACTGTTTATTAGAGATTAAAGACTAAGTTCATAAAAAATCCTCTGAGGGTTTTAGAGGTAGTTTTTAATGGCATATACTCCCTTTGTAAAGCATCATGGACATTTGTCTGTAGAAATACAGATCTATGAAAATATTGTGGGGAAATGTCACGGGAGCCTCTACTCACCGGTAGGGAATCCTCCTCCTGGCTGCTGCAGGGATTAGCTCTTTCAGCCTGACTCCCTCTTCTTGTGGTTCCTTGGCCAATTATTTCATTCTATCACTCTGCAGCCCCCTCTTACTCCTCAGGAGCTGCAGCACTTCATCTTCATGGCTTAGCCCTCCAGCCAAGTCACAAGAGTCCTTCCCTTCCAGCATATTATCACAGTCTTCCACACTGTCCCAGGCAGTCCTTAACTCCATGGCCCTGGTTGGGCCATTCCTCAGTGTCTAGAACAAACGGACTTGGATGGGCTGCAAGTTCACTTCCCAGATTTTGCCACCCACTCAGTGATAGAGGAACCCAAGTCCACCCTGTACTCTGGGTTCCAGTCCAGATCCTTATCTTCAACAGCAAAGGTGTGAGCAACTACTAACCTTCTTGCCACTCCCCTGGACTACTTCCTACCTTGCCTATATCCCATGGTTGCATTCTCCACCCTTCTAGCCAAACCCCTTTCTTTTGTGTCTGCTAGACAAACCTTTCCTTTCGGGTCTAAATCTCTTTCTCTCGTTCTGGGGTGAGTGACTGTAGGCCTTTTCCCTGTAGCCCTCTTTCTGCTACCAGGTCCCACCTGTTCCTGCACAAGCGAGCTTCCCTTAATGAGGGCTCTCTTTTCCACCTAAATATCCCCCGTTTCAGCCTAATAGGTTGATTGGCTCAGCTGGCCTATGTTAACCCCTTCAGGGTGAGTGCGGGGAGCACACCCCTACATAGGAAGAGACCTCAATATTGATGCAAAATGATATTAATAAAAGTATTATAATTGAATATATTTTAAGTCATTACAAACTTGTTTGCGCCTTTACTAACCCTTAAGATACAGCTACAAGAATGACATAGTCAGGATGCTTGGAAGTATAACAATACATATGTTGATCTAATTATGTTAAAGGTAATCCAAGAAATTTCAGGTTTCTGCTTCTATCTCCCAAGGACAAACAAACCTCAGAAGGACAGACCACGTACAACATCAATGTTTTAACTGGAGGCCTAACTGTAAAAAGGAATGTAGGGTATATTATCAGATCAATAATCTAAGTAAAGTGGGCTCTACCAACCCCCACCTTTTTGCAAGCAAACCTGCTTGTCTTCTTAAAAATTTAAGAGGAAAACATATGTGTAGTTGGAGAAGGTTTAAACTTTTGTTTATTTTTTAAATGTTAATATGACAAACACCTTTTGCAAAGTGCATACTTGCAAATATGCTGGCTAAATACAAAGCTTCTAATGTCATTGCTTTATAAATGGAAAATGCTCCATATGCTAACATGGAATCTAGTGATGTTGCTTGACTAGTGTAAGAAGCCATTTAAGTATAGAATATTTATATTCATGGAGAATTAGCTAATTACTGGCAGTGCACAAGCAAACCATCAACCAACTCTGGAAGACAAGAATCATATCTCCAAAGTCAATAACTTTAATTATATTTAAGCTAAAGAGTTTGTAAATTATTTAATTAAATTAACTAAATTTAGTTTTAATAACTAAAACCTTTTGTATAAAGAACAGAAGTGTTCAGAATTTTTGAAAACAGAATTTCATTTCCTGTCAGACTCTAATAAAATCAAGAGACTATCTCATAAACTAGACTAAATAAAAAGAGTTAAAACTAACTTTAAAATTTATCTGAACCTTTCCTGCCACAAGAAGAGCAAAGGCAACTAACGAAATATTGCATATGCATTAAACAGACTGCATATTCAGAAGCTGAAAGTGTCACCTAACTCAACCCCAAAGGCATGAAGCCATTGAAAGGGTGACAGCCACCAGCTTTAAATCTAAACAGACCTGAAAAGGGTGTGTTTTCCTATCATTTTGTGAAAATAGGAAGAAGGATATAAAACTCTGAAGTGAGCAGCCTTTACACATCCTTGGCTACCCTGCTCAAACACAGTACAGCACTCCATAAGCAAACTGCAACAGACAAATAAGAAAAATGGAGAAGACTCAAGAAGAAACTAACCCAGGAAAAATTCCCCAAGACTTCAGCATGATTGGTGAGAGGAAGTTAACTAAAACATCACCAAAAGATTAGAATTAAAACTCTTGTAATGATTTTGTTGGAATATTGAAATACTGTAACTTAAAAAGAAAAGGAGTACTTGTGGCACCTTAGAGACTAACCAATTTATTAGAGCATAAGCTTTCGTGAGCTACAGCTCACTTCCTCAGATGCATATCGTGGAAACTGCAGCAGGCTTTATATATACACAGAGAATATGAAACAATACCTCCTCCCACCCCACTGTCCTGCTGGTAATAGCTTATTACCAGTGATCATCAGGTGGGCCATTTCCAGCACAAATCCAGGTTTTCTCACCCTCCACCCCCCCCCCACAAATTCACTCTCCTGCTGGTGATAGCCCATCCAAAGTGACAACTCTTTACACAATGTGCATGACAATCAAGTTGGGCTATTTCCAGCACAAATCCAGGTTTTCTCACCCTCCACCCCCCCCACACAAACTCACTCTCCTGCTGGTAATAGCTCATCCAAACTGACCACTCTTCAAGTTTAAATCCAAGTTAAACCAGAACATCTGGGGGGGGGGGGGGTAGGAAAAAACAAGAGGAAACAGGCTACCTTGCATAATGACTTAGCCACTCCCAGTCTCTATTTAAGCCTAAATTAATAGTATCCAATTTGCAAATGAATTCCAATTCAGCAGTTTCTCACTGGAGTCTGGATTTGAAGTTTTTTTGTTTTAAGATAGCGACCTTCATGTCTGTGATTGCGTGACCAGAGAGATTGAAGTGTTCTCCGACTGGTTTATGAATGTTATAATTCTTGACATCTGATTTGTGTCCATTTATTCTTTTACGTAGAGACTGTCCAGTTTGACCAATGTATATGGCAGAGGGGCATTGCTGGCACATGATGGCATATATCACATTGGTGGATGTGCAGGTGAACGAGCCTCTGATAGTGTGGCTGATGTTATTAGGCCCTGTGATGGTGTCCCCTGAATAGATATGTGGGCACAATTGGCAACTGGCTTTGTTGCAAGGATAAGTTCCTGGGTTAGTGGTTCTGTTGTGTGGTATGTGGTTGTTGGTGAGTATTTGCTTCAGGTTGCGGGGCTGTCTGTAGGCAAGGACTGGCCTGTCTCCCAAGATTTGTGAGAGTGTTGGGTCATCCTTTAGGATAGGTTGTAGAGTAGGGGCTTTATGGCAGATTTAGAACAACGCTTCCTCAGCTCTCGTCCCCTAAAGCCCCTACTCTACTTGCGCTATATTGATGACATCTTCATCATCTGGACCCATGGAAAAGAAGCCCTTGAGGAATTCCACCATGATTTCAACAATTTCCATCCCACCACCAACCTCAGCCTGGTCCAGTCCACACAAGAGATCCACTTCCTGGACACTACAGTGCTAATAAACAATGGTCACATAAACACCACCCTATACCGGAAACCTACTGACCGCTATTCCTACCTGCATGCCTCCAGCTTTCACCCTGACCACACCACACGATCCATCGTCTACAGCCAAGCTCTGCGATACAACCGCATTTGCTCCAACCCCTCAGACAGAGACAAACACCTACAAGATCTCTGTCAAGCTTTCTTACAACTACAATACCCACCTGCAGAAGTAAAGAAACAGATTGATAGAGCCAGAAGAGTTCCCAGAAGTTACCTACTACAGGACAGGCCTAACAAAGAAAATAACAGAATGCCACTAGCCGTCACCTTCAGCCCCCAACTAAAACCCAAAAGTCATCCAAAAGGAGATGCCATGACATGGAAAGAAATCTATTTTAGGGTATGTTTGAGGGACTGGCAATTAGAAGTAAAATATTTTCACTTGCAAACTGGGATAATTTGATATGAAAATTAGTGAAATGCAATAAATACAGCATCTTGCAGTAGTATTTTTACAAATTCATTTTTCAGGATAGAACTGCACTTGAAAGTAGGTTTTGAACAGCTCCTCTTACATTCAAATAAAACTCAGTCACTAGGTTTAGAGCATTTGGTGTACCATTCAAATGTATATACATGCTACAGCATTTTCTGGGCATGTAATCTTGAAAATGGATTTAGAAATATGGTAGATTCTGTCTTGATAGTATGATGCTAATCTGAGCAGAACAAAAGTTTCATTGTACATATTTTGTTTTTATTCATTGTTACAGTCTATATTTACTGACCTAGTAAAATCAGATTCTGCTACCTCAATTTCTAGGTAATAATATGGTCAACATTTCATTCTGTTTACATTAATTCCTCTTTGCTAGTCCCTGCAGTGGCCACTATTAAAATATTACTTGTTAAAGCAGGAAAGTCACAGGTAGATTAATCCAAATCAAGCCAAAATGCTCAAGTGAGTCAGTTTGGTGCTGATAATTCTATCTGAAGACAGGAAGGAAGGAGAGTCATCTGTATTGTGAGTCTCCTTGTTTAAAAATTATCTGGGACTTAAGCAGTTCAATAAGCATTTTGTTCTTTTGCATGCATTCTCTGCTCCCACTCAGAGCATTTAAATAAATACCCTATATATATATAAATTGTGCCAAAAAATACACCTGTAGGTATAAATTTGTACCTGTTTTGCTTGTGGAAATTGGGTATGTCTTTTTGAAAACCTCTCTCTAAATTGAAGAGTTGATTTTAATAGCATTTATTATACATTCCAAGTTTAATTAAAACTCTCTTCAAGGACTTCTTAAAGGACTTTGAAAGAACATTGGTTTGCTGCACAAAATATAAACACCCCAGTTCAGCAAGGTACTTAAGCAGATGCCTAACTATAAGCACATGAAGCGCAGTCAAGTCAGGTGCTGCACTAAAGAGCCTTAATGGGTAGGGCCCTGATTCAGCAAAGCACTTAAGAACATGCTCATTGCAGGGGAGATTAGAATGGAAGATTTTTCCCCATATTAGAAAATGTATAGCTCAGTAAACAAAAAAGTAGAAAAAATGATGTTTCTGATGAATGATTATTTGAAAAAAATAATGAATACATATGTATTATATCGCTGAGTGTACTTTTAGGAAAGGACATCTCCAAACTGCCAATAATATCAGCTGCATGAGAAAACACTCAGATATATGTTTTGGAGTTACTTTAAATGGAAAAATATTGGCAGGCGGCATTGAATGCCATATTAGGCTCCTAAAAGTGCCCTGGCCAATGTTTCCTCAGATTTGTACTGTACTCTTTTAGCAACAGACATATCAAGAGATGAATATTAAGACAAATTTGTTAATGCTGCAGTTTGGGCAGCTAACAAAACAAGATCACTTTTTAAACTGGAAGTCTGAACACCGGCCAACTAATAATTATTGGATGGTTCTGTTTACAAATCTGTTGTAAATGGGAGGAAGAAGACTAGTGCTCACAAAATTATAAATAACCTGAATACTTCGGAAAAGTAGTGGAATATTTTTCAGGCTTTTCTCGAAAATCAGGTCTGCTGACAACTGATATGAAAAAGAAATGGAAAAAAGGCATTAAATCATGCATTTCTCAAAAGAATTCCAGCCACCCATTAAACTCTGTTCTAAGATTATCAAGTGGAATTGAACTGAACCCAGATTTCTAAATTGTACCATAGGGTAGTCACACTAAAAAACACCAACAACTTTGATTTAAAGTGTTCATTGGAATGCTGTTTGTTTTGTTTCTCTTGTACAGAATTATTAGCTTTCTTATCTGTCTAGTGCTTGTACTGTGCTCATCATAGTGCTATCAGAACACTTTACAAGTTATAAAACTAAACATTCAAAATATCTTTGCATCTTTTTTCCCTTCATTTCTAGATGTAGGTTACTCATGTTTCTTATATTTGTATTTGATATATTTTAGCCTTCTAATAAAAAATACTTTTTTGAAAAATACTTTGAGTTCGTGTCAGAGTTTGACCTTTAATGTTTTCGCCTTCAAATGTATTAAAGTAACTATGTTACTAGCTTAAACACAATTAATGGAACCACCATGGCTTAGAAGTAGATAGGGCTGGACACTTCCATTCTGCTCCTAGTGCTGCCACTGATTAGCATTTCAAAAATTACTGTGCTATTGAGCAAGTCCCTTGACCTGTCTGTGCCTCCTTTTCCCCATCTGTGAAATGGGAATATTTAACTTGCTGTTGTAAAGCTCTTTGAAATCCATGAATGAAAAGTGCTCTGTAAGAACTAAGTATTAGTAGTAGAAGTAATGGCTATCCAATAATTTAATTCTGTCTAGTTTTTACAAGACAACTAAAAAACAATCCCTTTTGTAGGGAAAGTAAGGAAGCTGAAATTGTTTAAAGATGATAGAACAAGAATGAAAGCTAAGAAAAGTAACCCATTTCTAGCATGTCAGATTCTGAGTATTGTGATGAAAGTTAGTATTGTGTAGGTGAAACACACAGTGCTCTGTTGTTGCTTGTTGTCATATCTACCACTGATATGTATATTGGGCAAGTTTGTGGCCCATTTCATAAATATGCATAGGAGCTAACCAGAATAGAGGCCTCTGTGCTTAGAAGAGCATAGGTGCTGCTACTGATGTGTTCCCTCCTGCTACAAGTTGGCAAAGAGAGCAGGCAGTCTGTGCTCCTCTCAGTGCAACTAGGAAATCCCCCAGAGCCAATATGTATATGCACAATCAGTAGCAGAGGGCTCTGGCTGTTGAAAGCTAGCTATTTATGATTTTCTGTGAACTGCTTGAGATTTTGGGGTATCACTGACTAACCTACACCTACTACTTTTTCATAGGTCTTGATGGCTCTACATGAGATGTTCCCAGCAGTGCATGCAGCAGAAATGGCCATCCAGAGAAATCCACATTCTTGGGAGGCATGGCAGACTTTGGGACGTGCCCAGCTTGGATTAGGAGAAATAGGACTGGTAAGAAAACAGCCTTATCAAAGAGTGGAACATGCAGATCATGAATTAGGAACCACGTGTGATAGAGTAAAAGTACCAGAATGCCAAAGTAATTTAATTTCCTTTATAATACTCGAATGTAAACAAGGCAAAAGATTATTGTTCCTTTTATTTCCAGTAATCTTAACAAACATTTCCTGTATAACGTTATTGTTGGGTTTGTGAAAGACCCGGCCAGATCAAAGCCATTCACCTTATTCACATGAGGGATTTAACCAATAGTGTTGTTACACATATCTAACTACACAAGTGCAGGTGCCTATTGCCTAGCTAGATTCAGTGCAGTTTACCATGGTTTGAAATCCATGTACCTGTTCAAGTCATGGTCTGCATTGGCGCAGCTTGTCTATAATAGGGGTTTGTACTGTTGCAGTTACATCAGTGTCTAAAACACTCATCTAAACAAGACCTTACTCTTTTCCTCAAGGAGAAGTTTATGAATTTAGCAAATCTATATGAAAGCAAGGTTGAGTTGTCTACTCCATTAGAATACTTAATTTTGGGGATCAAATGTTATAGCCCTCTATTATACCTAGTTTGGCACTGATAAGTTAATTTTACATTGTGTTTAAGAAATATAGGTACATGTGCCCAGAGATAAGTGTGATGGATGCTTAGGTGTCATGACTGGGACATTGGTGGTCAGACCTAGTGGTTAGAGCAGGAGTTGGGAGTCCAGCCAAATCAGGTACAAGGAGGTCAGAGTTCAAGACAAGCCAGTGGGCAGATGGAAAATCTGTCATTAGGAGGCAGGTAAGGTGAGGTCACTGGTAGGCCAAAGTCCAAGGAAGGTCAGAGGGCAAACTGAGAGTCATGAGAGTCAGGTGTCAGGAGGCAGGCAGGGTCAGGTTACCAGGAGATCTGGATCGGGCATCAGGTTACGGACAACAATTAAATAGCGAAGTCAAAGACAAACCTGGATCGGAAGCTAGAGTCTAGGGCAGGGGTAGGCAACCTATGGCACTCGTGCCAAAGGCGGCACGCGAGCTGATTATCAGTGGCACTCACACTGCCCAGGTCCTGGCCACCGGTCTGGGGGGCTCTGCATTTTAATTTAATTTTAAATGAAGCTTTTAAAACATTTTTAAAACCTTATTTACTTTACATACAACAATAGTTTTGTTATATATTATAGACTTATAGAAAGAAACCTTCTAAAAACATTAAAATGTATTATCGGCACGCGAAACCTTCAATTAGAGTGAATAAATGAAGACTTGGCACACCACTTCTGAAAAGTTGCCGACCCCTGGTCTAGGGTCTGTTGCAAGCAGAAACAGGCAGGTAGTCTGTGGTGTTCCTCAGACAGCTCCCTTCCATGCTTCCTGGTTTAAGTATTGGCACCAGCCAATCAATGGGCTGTGAGGCGCTGCCACTCTGGTCCTGCTGCGTGGTACTTTCTACCAAGCCCAGACCTACAGGGTCCTCCTGTAGGAGCCCAGTCTAAGCCTCCTGTACTGATGTGGGGGCATCAGGCACCCAAAACCCCCATAGTCTCTGGTTCCAGCCCTGCTGGTTCATACATTGTGTAAAATAAAATATACAGAGATCTGGAATCGCATTGAGCTGCAAGTTAATGTTGTTGAAATTTTTTTTAAATGGTTTAAAATTCTTTAACAAAATAAATGAATAAATACAGGTTGGACCCTTTAGCAGATCCTCTTTTTGCAAAAGTGTACACTAAAATACCCTATTTTTAAAAAATACACTTTTACTGGGCAATTACATTGTTCTTGTACATACTGTACATATATGTATGTGTGTGTGTATTATTTTTTTAACTGATAAATGAATAGGTACACAACAGTTATAGAATCATGGAATCATAGAATATCAGGGTTGGAAGTGACCCCAGAAGGTCATCTAGTCCAACCCCCTGCTTGAAGAAGGACCAATTCCCAGTTAAATCATCCCAGCCAGGGCTTTGTCAAGCCTGACCTTAAAAACCTCTAAGGAAGGAGATTCTACCACCTCCCTAGGTAACACATTCCAGTGTTTCACCACCCTCTTAGTAAAAAAGTTTTTCCTAATATCCAATCTAAACCTCCCCCACTGCAACTTGAGACCATTACTCCTCGTTCTGTCATCTGCTACCATTGAGAACAGTCTAGAGCCATCCTCTTTGGAACCCCCTTTCAGGTAGTTGAAAGCAGCTATCAGATCCCCCCTCATTCTTCTCTTCTGCAGGCTAAACAATCCCAGCTCCCTCAGCCTCTCCTCATAAGTCATGTGTTCCAGACCCCTAATCATTTTTGTTGCCCTTTGCTGGACTCTCTCCAATTTATCCACATCCTTCTTGTAGTGTGGGGCCCAAAACTGGACACACTACTCCAGATGAGGCCTCACCAATGTCGAATAGAGGGGAACGATCACGTCCCTCGATCTGCTCGCTATGCCCCTACTTATACATCCCAAAATGCCATTGGCCTTCTTGGCAACAAGGGCACACTGCTGACTCATATCCAGCTTCTCGTCCACTGTCACCCCTAGGTCCTTTTCTGCAGAACTGCTGCCTAGCCATTCGGTCCCTAGTCTGTAGCTGTGCATTGGGTTCTTCCGTCCTAAGTGCAAGACCCTGCACTTATCCTTATTGAACCTCATCAGATTTCTTTTGGCCCAATCCTCCAATTTGTCTAGGTCCTTCTGTATCCTATCCCTCCCCTCCAGCGTATCTACCACTCCTCCCAGTTTAGTATCATCCGCAAATTTGCTGAGAGTGCAATCCACACCATCTTCCAGATCATTTATGAAGATATTGAACAAAACCGGCCCCCGTACCGACCGTTGGGGCACTCCACTTGATACCGGCTGCCAACTAGACATGGAGCCATTGATCACTACCCGTTGAGCCCGACAATCTAGCCAGCTTTCTACCCACCTTATAGTGCACCTTATACCCAACTGCTCCTCAACTTACCTTTCCTTGGTAGTGTTTCAGAAGAAGTAGATCTTGTGAGGGAGGAGTCGGTGATGGTCTTCTGGACTAGTTCAGGGGAGTCATGCCATGCATAACAGTCAGTATATAAGAAAGCATGGAGATGTTTATGACAGAAGTAAACGAGTGGATGGTTAAGGCTAATGTAGCAAAGTGCAGGAGCTCTGATCATTGTGTCACAGAATTATAAAGATAAAAAAATAGTTTCCCAGGAAAAGCTCACATCAACGCATAGACTAATGAACTGGAACTACAAATAAAAGGGTGGCTATAATGTAATAATATCTATCTAAATATCATTCAAACCAGCTATCTTATAATAAAGAGCAATATGGGTGAGACCCCAGTGTTTGTGATGATTAAATGTATGTGACATTCATATCTGTGTACACAGTGTTCCTGCTGTGTTAATTTGAAACACAACCAAGCAGAACTGTTGATGAAAACACATGTAGTGAAGGCAAAAGGCCATCAGTAAAATGATTAATAATGGATTCTGAAATAAAAAGATATTTGCTTTATTTTATTTGATCTTTTGTAATACATGGAGTTGAGCAGCTGTGTGATGATCCAAGAATATTACAATTACAGGGAATTCAGAGTCCTGTTAAAAAGAGAATGATTAAAGATGTAATGTTTAGGCTGACATTTCTTTGGCCATTTATGAGAAATTAATATGAAGTGTTTTCTTTTTTTGTTTGTTTTGTGGCTGGATCACTCAGAGTTTTTAAATTTTTTTTATAAATAGAAGCGTCAGTGAGAACTAGTGCCTTTACTGTATTTGAAAAAAATTGATATATAAATAACATTTGAAAGCTGAATACTACATATATACAGTGTCTATTTTCTATTGTCTTGATATCACAAGATGAGGATGTTTTATACACAAACTCATGCATATCTAAAGTGTGGCGCACTGAATCACCAGTGAAATTCTATGGCACACACCAGCCTCTTGTGCCCCTACACCAAAGTAAGTGGAACACTGCTATTTCATCCCCCCCAAGGACACTGATTTTCTGATCACCCACCCTCTGCCAAATTCCCTGGTAATCAATGCTGCCAGTGCACGTGGCCATCAGCAGCACTTCAAATCAACACCACCAGATCACAGTGCCAAGAAACTAGACTTGCTGAGTAGAAAAGTTTATTCATCGGTGGGGTTGCAATTTTGTATTGCCAGTTACCAAGCTATTTTGGACAAATATGATTTTCTGTTCTATTCCCATTTGGTGGACTTCCAGGACTCTCTTCCTCCTGACCGACAGCAGGACTTCCAACGCATGCTAGATGAAGACAAATTGGTGGCCCAAGTTGCACTCCAGGCAGCAGTGGATGCTGTAGACACTGCCTCTCACTCCTTAGTGTCCACGGTTGTCCTCCGTCACGACTCGTGGCTCCAGTCTAATGGTCTTCCAAAGGAGGTTCAGATGATGCTGAAAGACCTTCCCTTTGACAACAATAAATTGTTTAGCGACAAAATGGACAAATCTTTTCACTCCCTTAAGGAGTCCCGTGCCACCCTTTGCTCCCTGGGTATATATACTCCAGCTCCCACCTGCTGACAACATTTCCACCCTTCTGTCCTCGCACCGCCTATCAGCCATACCCCCGATGACCTTTGAAACTCCTCAGCATCAACCTCACTCTCAACAGCCCTGGCACTCTCCCTCAGCTGCCTCTGCCACTTCAACTTCCCACCGATGACCCAAACAATCGTTTTGACACTTGTATCAAGACCCGCGAACTGTCCATAACCCTTCTGGACACACACCCCGTTGTATTCAGGGATCGTCAGGCACTCTTTGCCCACACTTGGAGTTCCATCACCTCCAATCACTGGGTGCTGGACATCATCCATTAGGGATACCTGATGAAATTCCTTTCCTTCCCTTGGTGCCACCTGCCCGGGGGACGCCCCCCAGACCTCTCCCAACTCCATGTTCTCCACAATGAAGCCACCACCCTCCTCTGTAAGGGCTCCATAGAACCTGTGCCACATTGCCACCGTTTCTTCTATTCCCCCTATTTCCTCAGTCTGAAAAAAGGGGATAGTATATGCCACATCCGTGCCTTGAAGAAATTCATTCCCAACTTTAGTTTCCAGATGGTCACCCTCCTTACTATCCCCTCCCTCCCCTGTAGAGCCTGGTTCGCAGCTGTCAATATGAAAGACGCATACTTTCATATAGACATATACCCTGCTTATCGCAAATTCCTTTGTCGTGAGGAATGCCCATTATCAATTTTGTGTTCTCCCCTTTGGAATCACCACTGCCCCCTCTCCCCTTATATTTACCAAGCTCTTTGCAGTTGTAGCAGCCTATATGTGCCGACTGGGACGCCCTATTTCCTTACTTAGATGACTGGCTTCTGGTGTCATCCTCCCACTCCCGCCTCCTGACTACCCATGCACTCCCTGCACACCGGCCTTCAGAGACTAGGAGTATGCATCAATGAAGAAAAATCCGTCCTTGTTCCTACGCACATGCTTACCTTTATTGTTATACCAATAAAATAAAAATCAGCAGGATCTTGTTAAAGGGGAAAAGGCAAAATGCCACATTTATTGTGAATACAGAAAGAGTCATAGTAAGCAGTTAGTTATAGCTATAACATTCCATTCAATTTCATATTTATTCACACATTCATTCATACACACACACACACACAGGTTCTGCAAGGTTGTTATCATAGTTACCAGCCTTAGACTTGCTCATGCCAAGCCACTGGCCAGGTGGCCTGGACATGAGGAGGACACGTCAGCTGCTCATCTGATGCTCCTGGAAATTGGTTTGCAGAATCAGACCCCAAAGTTCTCACTTTCTAGAGTCCACTTTTATAGGAATTTATTCCTATGCCAGTCTATGGGAATTGCTTCATCATGCTGTTACTGAATCAATCAGCAGATGGCACATTCCTGACGTCTCCGTGCTGCCAGATGTTATCTTGTTCTTTGGTTCTCCCATTCTTGAGGCTGTTGGGTGGATTCTGGTCTGCCCTCCGGGGGTCCTCTGGTTATTTCCACTTGACACCTTCAGCCGATGGACACTGGATTCTTAGGCTGGCACCTCCCTGATCATTCAGTTATTATCCACACCAAGCATCCATCCACATACATCCTCTATCTCTATTTTAATCACAATTGTTAACAAAGCGAGATGACTACAACAAAAAGGCGGGGAGTCTCTGGGTGCTGTTTCTGTTGTTACAAAGTATTGCTTTGAATCTCTCTCTGTGTGAGTAGTTGTTGTTACAAAGAATTGCTTTGAGAACAGGCTCTGTCTTAGAATGTACTAACACAATTAGCAGCTTGCAAGTTTCACACGTAGAGGGAGAGAAACAGTACCAAAAACCAAGAGACCTCTTAATTAGTAATACCCTGGAATTTAAACTATGGGGAATCAAACTCATTTGTGATTTTAATACAGAACTTCTTTAATATGATCCAACTTTATAGGAGCACGTTTGGACTCCATGGCAGCCAGAGCCTTTGTTCCCAGGGACTGCTGCACCACCCTTGTTGCCCTCCTTGCCACACTCCAACTTCATCCACGCACATGTGCCTGCCAATGCCTCTCCCTTCTAGGACATATGGCATCTTGCACTGCTGTTACACCACATGCCTGTCTCCATATGCACGGCCTCCAACATGGGCTCCGAACAGTCTATGATCCACAGGTAGACTCTCTCACCAAGCTGCTGGTCCTTCCCTCCCATGTACTGACTTCCTCTAGTGGTGGTACAACCCCTCCACAATCCTGGTGGGCATGCTATTCACATCCCCACTTCCCAAGCCTTTCTAAACTTTCTCCACTCCTGTCATGTCCTAGTACTCTCAGAGTATGTCTACACTATGAAATGAGATCGATTTTATAGAAGTCGATTTTTAGAAATTGATTTTATACAGTTGATTGCATATGTCCCCACTAAGCGCATTAAGTCGGCAGAGTGTGTCCTCACTACTGAGGCTAGCATCAACTTATGGAGCAGTGCACTGTGGGTAGCTATCCCACAGTTCCCGCAGTCTCCGCCGCCCATTGGAATTCTGGGTTAAGCTCCCAATGCCTGATGGGGCAAAAACATTGTTGCGGGTGGTTTTGGTACATGTAGTCAGTTGCCCCTCCCTCCTTGAAAGCAACGGCAGACAATCGTTTCACCCTTTTTTCTGTGCAGACGCCATACCACAGCAAGCATGAAGCCTGCTCAGCGCAGCTGACTGTCACCGCTGCTGTTGTGTCCTGGGTGCTGCTGTCAGCAGATGGTGCAGTACGACTGCTAACCGTCATCATCCACCGCTTCCACTGCAACTCTGCTCTCCTGCTCTTGTAAATGAGCTCAGTCTAAATAGCAAATTTCTCCATTTTGTCATCATCCACTGCAACTGTGGTGTCCTGGTGCCATGAATCCACCTCGCAGGTCCTCTCGTCGTTCTGTATAAATATCTATTCTCGGTGGCATCCGTCATCATCCACCTCTTCCGCTGCAACTCTTCTCTCCTGCAGACGCCATACCACAGCAAGCATGGAGCCCACTCAGCTCACCACTGCTGTTGTGAGCATTGTAAACACCTCGCGCATTATCCTGCAGTGTGTGCAGAACCTGTAAAAGCAGGCGAGGTGGCGACGACAGCGCGATAACAATAGTGATGAGGACATGGACACAGACTTCTCTCAAAGCACGGGCCCTGGGAATTTGGACATCATGGTGGTAATGGGGCAGGTTCCCGCCGTGGAATGCCGATTCTGGGCCCGGGAAACAGGCACATTCTGGTGGGACCGCACAGTGTTGCAGGTCTGGGATGACTCCCAGTGGCTGTGAAACTTTCGCATGCGTAAGGGCACTTTCATGGAATTTTGTGACTTGCTTTCCCCTGTCCTGAAGTGCAAGAATACCAAGATGAGAGCAGCCCTCACAGTTCACAAGCGAGTGGCAATAGCCCTGTGGAAGCTTGCAACACCAGATAGCTACTGGTCAGTCGGGAATCAATTTGGAGTGGGCAAATCTACTGTGGGGGCTGCTGTGATCCAAGTAGCCAATGCAATCACTAAGCTGCTGCTATTAAGGGTAGTGACTCTAGGAAATGTGCAGGTCATAGTGGATGGCTTTGGTGCAGTGGGGTTCCCTAACTGTGGTGGGGCGATAGACGGAACACATATCCCTATCTTGGGACCGGACCACCTTGGCAGCCAGTACGTAAACCGCAAAGGGTACTTTTCAATGGTGCTGCAAGCACTGGTGGATCACAAGGGACTTTTCACTGACATCAACGTGGGATGGCCGGGAAAGGTGCATGATGCTCGCATCTTCAGGAACTCTGGTCTGTTTGAACAGCTGCAGGAAGGAACTTACTTCCCAGACCAGAAAATTACCATTAGGGATGTTGAAATGCCTATAGTTATCCTTAGGGACCCAGCCTACCCCTTAATGCCATGGCTCATGAAGCCATACACAGGCACCCTGGACAGTAGTAAGGAGCTGTTCAACTACAGGCTGAGTAAGTGCAGAATGGTGATAGAATGTGCATTTGGATGTTTAAAAGCTCGCTGGCGCAGTTTACTGATTAGGTTAGACCTCAGTGAAACCAGTATTCCCATTGTAATTGCTGCTTGTTGTGTGCTCCACAATCTCTGTGAGAGTAAAGGGGAGAAGTTTATGGTGGGGTGGGAGGTTCAGGCAAATCGCTTGGTGGCCAATTACACACAACCAGACACCAGGGTGATTAGAAGAGCACAGCTGGGTGCCCTGCGCATCAGAGAAGCTGTCAAGGTTCCTTCCCCACTTTGAACTTTAGAGTACAGATGTGGAGACCTTCATGAAAGACCCCCTAAACGTATTCTTACCAGATTAGGTTAAAAACTTCCCCAAGGTACAAACTTTGCCTTGTCCTTGAACAGTATGCTGCCACCACCAACCGATTTAAACACAGAACAGGGAAAGAGACCACTTGGAGACATCTTCCCCCAGAATATCCCCCCAAGCCCTACACCCCCTTTCCTGGGGAAGGCTTGATAATAATATCCTCACCAATTGGTACAGGTGAACACAGACCCAAACCCTTGGATCTTAAGAACAATAAAAAATCAGTCAGGTTCTTAAAAGAAGAATGTTATTTAAAGAAAAGGTAAAAGAATCACTTCTGTAAAATCAGGATGGTAAATACTTTACAGGGTAATCAGATTCAAAACATAGAGAATCCCTCTAGGCAAAATCTTAAATTACAAAAAGACACAAAACAGGAATACACATTCTCTCCAGCACAGTGAATTTTACAAGCCAAAAAACAAAAGGAAATCTAATGTATTTTCTAGCTAGATTACTTACTAACTTTACAGCAGTTGGAAGGCTTGCATCCTTGATCTATTCCCGGCAAAGGTATCACACAGACAGACAAACAAAAGCCTTTTTCCCCCGCCTCCAGATTTGAAAGAATCTTGTCCCCTCATTGGTCATTTTGAGTCAGGTGCCAGTGAGGTTACCTTAGCTTCTTAACCCTTTACAGGTGAAAGGATTTTGCCTCTGGAGGGATTTTATAGCACTGTATACAGAAAGGTGTCTTTATTCCCTTTATATTTATGACAGAAGCTTTGAAAACCAGTTTCATGACTGACCAGGCTACGGTATGACAGTTCTGTTTGTTTCTCCTTGATGAAAACCCGCCCCCTTGGTTGACTGTACTTCCCTGTAAGCCAACCGACCTCCCCCCTTTGATCTCCGCTTTCAGAGGCAATAAAATCATTATTGTTTCCAAGTCATGCATTCTTTATTAATTCATCACACAAATAGGGGGAAAACTCACAAGGTAGCCCGGGACGGGTGGGTGAGGAGGGAAGCACCGGGTAGGGTGGTGGATGAGGGGAAGAGGGAAGGACAAGGCCACTCTACAGTTCAAAACTTATTGAATGCCAGCCTTCTGTTGTTTGGGCAATCCTCTGGGGTGGAGAGGCTGGGTGCCCGTAGCTTCCTCCACCCGCGTTCTTGGGCGTCTGGATGAGTAGGATATGGAACTTGGGGAGGAGGGCAGGTGGTTATACAGGGGCTGCAGTGGCGGTCTGTGCTCCTGCTGCCTTTCCTGCAGCTCCACCAGATGCCTGAGTATATCAGTTTGCTCCCCAATTAGCCTCAGCATTGCATCCTGCCTCCTCTCGTCACGCTCCTCTTTCCTCTCACCGCATTCATTTAACGCTTTCCTGGACTCTGCCATTTTTTACCTCCACGCATTCTGCTGAGCTCTTTCAGCGCGGGAGGACTGCATGAGCTCTGAGAACATGTCATCACAAGTGCGTTTTTTTCACCTTGTAATCGCGCTGGCCTCTGGGATGGAGATGATAGGGGGAGTGTAGAAACATTTGCAGCTGTGGGAGGAAAAAAAGGGAGAGTATTTTTTAAAAAGATACATTTTAGAGAACAAAGGGAAGACTATTTCACACTGAATCAAGCGATTCACATTAGATAGCACATGTGCTTTTGGTACAAGGTCGCATTTTGCCTCTTATATTTAGTGCCTGCTGGTTTGGTGTGAGACATCACACATGCTCGGCTGGGCAACAGAATTCGGCTTTCAGGCAGCCATGGTAAGGCAAAGGGTTTTGGCTTCTTCAACCTTCATAACATGTGGTAATGGTTTCAAACAGCAGCTCCCTCCTTTCCCATACCAAGCAAAGCCCGTTGGGTTGGCCATTTAAAAGGAGGGGCTGAAGTTTTAGGGTGAATGTGCAACACAACCCAACTCTCCTCCCCCTCCAATTCTCTGGGATGATCGCTTCACCCCTCCTCACCCCAAAGGCAAACAGCCCAGCAGGGGACATTCAGATCTTTCACTGCACTTTCGTCATTATAAGTGGATCATTAAAGGTTGGTTTCACTGTACTGCCAAAGACAAATTGAACAGTCATTTTCCCTACACTTTAGGATCTTCATCAGTACAATAGCTTTTCATGAGAAAAATAAAACGGGTTCTGTTTTTTGTAAAACAAATAAAAATAAGAAATTAGTATAAAGCAGAATTTTGCTAAGTGACACTGTTATAGAAGTTTGCAAATTAACAAGTATCATGTCTCTTTTGTAAATATGGGGTTTGCAGATCAACAAAGAGCAAAGTATTGTATTTCTGCTAGAATGCATATATGCCAGATATACCCAGTATTATTATCCATATATATTGCTCATAGATCTTGCCAACTCTTGTATTACATTAGAAGTTTCTATTATAAAATCTGACATAAACCGTTTCTGGACTTTAGATGGATTCCTGTGTCATTTGCCAAATTTAGCTAATGAGAAATACAAAGATATGATCATCAATGGGAATGCCAACATAGTGTGTGACATTAACTTCTGAGTTAGTGGTTCAAGCGTAAAGCAGTCAAATCTGTAGTGTTTCAGACCATGTTGCTGCCATCCTAAGGGAAACAAATCATAACTCAAAACTGATTTTTATAGTTCTGTGTAGGATTAAGGCATTACGTTTTATCACACTGTTATAATATTCTTTTTTTCTAAGAAGAACACAGTATGCAGATTATTTTGCAGTCAGTAAAATACTGTTTTGAGCACAGTGTTGGAATACTATAACTCTGCCATTAATATTAAAATCATAAGTGGACACTTGCTTTTCTATTAAGTACACAAATGCAAAATAAAGACGCAATTAAACTTTTAAAAGTTACTGTTTGTTTTATATTTGTGAGACAAGGCAAGTGAGGTAATATTTTTTTATTAGATTAGCAGAAGTTGGTCCAATAAAATATATTAACTCACTTGTCTCTCTCGTATTCTGGGACCAACACAACTACAACAACACAGCAAACATTTTATATTTGTTTCAGCGAAAAAATTGGCATTGAGCTTTTCTTTACATTATTCAGCTTGTAGTTTTTTATTTTTGTATGTTCTGTAAATATTGGTATATTCATCAGGTTTTGGTGTGAAAGAAAATTTTTCTTGTTAAGGCATATTTCCCCAACCACAAAGCCAGTAACCGTCACATTTTAGCATTCACATTCTAGCACACAGTATTAAGGGAGTGTTTGGCCAGATTCTGAGGGAAGTGGAGCTGAGGTGAAGTTGGGGCTAGAGCTAAACTGTCAGGAGGCTAATGGTAGCACTGCACTTGGGCTAACTAGCCATGTTTCCAGTATTGATGGGGCGGGAGGGTAAGCAGTCCATACCTCAGACTTTGCATGGTTAGATGGTCACTTCAGTGCCTCTGATAGTCTCGTCAAAGAGAAGACAACACTTTCTCTGCATCTACAATATGGACTTGGTTTGTAGCTTTTGCCAGTCCATTGGTTTTCCATGGGAGGCAATAATACTATCCCAAGTAGCTGTTCCCAAGCCAACTTGGGGGGCAAAAGTGTTAGAGAGGAACCATAGGGTCTGAGACAGCTACATGATCTCTGATTTGAAGTAGCCAAAAATTGCAACCAAGAAAAACATAGACTTTGGACATCTGTGCTTTCTCTGGCAGTGTTCACAGTGAAAATGGGAAAATATATCGTAGGTAATAAGGATGATCAAGTATTAAATTATCCATCAAAAATAAGAGAAGTACAATGAAAATGTAATAAAACAGTGCAGACACTTTGACATAAGAAGAAAGAACAGAGGAAATGTGACTCAGTCTTTAAATTGATGGCACAAAATATTCTTTCATTGCCAATCTATTAGTTGACTCATTTGCAACAAAATAATCAGTCAGATAGCAGATAGTTAATACTTTCAATCTTTTCTTCGGTATATTAAAGTTGATGATGATCCAGTCAGAACTAAAATTGATTTGTTTTAATTGTTTAGTGTGTAATTTACTTTAATATTTGTTGAACTAAACTTTAGCCATTTTCCATCAATTCTAGAGCAAATATATTTAAAAAAATCATGTTTCTTTGTATGAATTTGGTACTCACAGAAATAAAAGGTTATAACAGTGAAGCATAAGAAGCATTCTTCACAAAGCTCTGCCAATACACCTTAATCCTAATCTGCTACATTTCTGTTGCTCCAGTCTTTGACCTCTCTTGAAAGTCTTAGTTACATTTATGTGCTCCCTCCAAACGCACTTTTACTCATTCTGTAACTCAAGGGAGCACTTACCCACTGAACTTTCCCATTTTCCAAATCAATAAATTAGAAATGCCTCCAGTTTTCTAAAACCCTAACTGTTCTTTTATAAATAATTTTACAGTTGTTATCGGTAGACCTGGTAAAGCCACCCGCAGGCAAAAGTTGCCCAACACTTCCCATGATAAGACCCTTTTTCAGTCACTTAAAACTGCAGACTTTAACCATTTGGCCTGAAATTTCCCATGCTGGGTGTCTGCTGATTTTTCTTAAAACTTTCAGCTAAAATGATTCAGCTGTTTCTGATAAAGAGATTAGGAAAAATAAGTTTTACCCATCTTAAAAAAATTCTTACAAACATTTTGCTGTGAAGCTTTAATGCCTTCATGTTTTGGAACAGGGCCTTGAAATTTGGCAAGGGGAGGGTTACTTTGATGCCTAGGATGTGCCTTTTACTGTTCCCTATGAAAATTTGCCCAAATTTGGCTAAATTATAAACCTCTGAATAATCTCAGTTCACCGATGCTCAGTATTATTATTTATATTGCCATACCCTTAGTCATGGACCAGGTTCCCAGCGTGCTAGGTACTGTACAAACACAGAACAAAAAAACCTTCCCCAAAGTGCTAAGTCTAAAACAAGAAAGAGCAGATGGATACAGACAGACAGGAATGTGCGAGGGAACAGTGAGACAGTATTGGTCAGTATGGTAGTCTGTGGTCTCAGCAAAGCAGCAGCCTAATCATTGTCAAGGGTTCTGGGTTTTTGTAAGTGTAATAGAAAAGAAGGGTTTTAATGAGAGTTTTGGAGGAGGAAAATTAGGTAGCTTTGTAGATGTTTATAGGGCAGGGCTCTAATCAAGCAAGAAGGGTAGCTATGGGAGAAAGCATAAAGATGCTTGTTTGGAGGCGGCTGTTGGGATGGAAGGCAGAGTTGACATCTTGATAGTGAATGAGACATTACATGGAGGGTATGGTTAGCCCTTGAAGACCTTTGAAAATGAAAATAAGTTCCTGGTTTTTGATGCAGTAGAGAAGCAGAAGCCCATGGTGGGGGAGGAATGCAAAAGTGAGGTGATGTGGTCCAAATGACAGGCTGGAGAAATGATTTGAAACAGCATTCTGAGTGGATATAGGTGGGGCAAAATTGCATTTGTCAAGGCCACAAAGTAGGATGTTTCAGTATGTGACAGTCAGGGTCCAGATGGTTTTTCCCTGGATCCTGATTGTCACACTGTAATGCGAGATGATGAGTGCCTGGACCAGAGAGAGAGAGTTTTAGCTGTGTGAATGGATAGGAAAGGCCATATCTTAGAGGTGTTATGCAGAAAGAATTGGCAAGATTAAAACATAGGCTGAATGTGAGGACCCAGATTGTGGTCTGAGTTGAAGATGAGGCTCAGGTTATGGGTCTCACTGGCATGCAGGATGATGATGTCCACCGTGATCAAGAAACAAGGTAGTGAAAAGGGCTTGGGAGGGAAATTAGAGTTCTGTTTTAGCCATGTTGAGTTTTAGTCGATAGCTAGTCATCTATGAAAAGATGTCAGACAGACTGAGATTCTAGCTGAGATGAAAGATGACAGGTCTGAAATAGAGAGGTATTTGAATCGCCAGCAGAGACGGTACCTGAATTTGTGTTTGCAGATGAATTTACTGGGAGACCTGGTTAGAGGGAGAATAGGAGGGGTCTAAGGACAGAGCCCTGTGGAACCCACACCAAAAATTGAGGAGGGATTAGGAGGATCCTCTGAAGGAGCAATTAGAGAGGTATGAAGAAAACTGGGAGAGGACAGAGTCACCGGCTAAAGAAAGACAAGATTTCAGGAAAATGTCCATGGTCAGCTGTGTCAAAGATGGCTGACAAATAAAGGCGGATTAGGAAGGAGTACTGGTTCTGCAGTTTGGCCAGGAAGAGGTCATTAGAGACTTTGGTGTGAGCAGTTTCACTGGAATGCAAGGGTGGAAGCCAGTTTGGAGAGGGTCTAGGATGGAGCTTGAGGAGAGGAATTCCAGATACTGATTGTATGCAAAGTTTTCAATGAGCTTAGAGATGGAAGGGAAAAGGGATTTTGGGATGGTAGTTGGAGAGGCAAATGGGATTAAGGGTAGGGTTTTTTTTAAGACAGGAGAGACTAAAGCGTGTTTATAATGTGAGCTAAAAGAGCTAGAGAAGAGTGAGAAGATAAGGAGAAGAGTAAGGTCGGGAATGAGATTGACATGAGCGAGATCAGGAGTTGGGATGGGTCAGTGGGACAAGTGGGGGGGTTTGTAGGAAAGAGAAGATAAACTTCTGCATCTGTGATAGAAGGGAAGGAGGAGAGTTGTGGGCGGGGAAGGATGAATGGAAGGAAGGACAAGTAGAGGAAGTTCACTAGTGAGACTAGTTAGCTTGGCAACTAAATTATCTGAAGATTTCATTTGTACTGAGCATGCACCAGCCCAGAGCTTTCCCTGAATTTGCTCTTTCTAGCTGCCAGAGGCCATTGTGTCTACAGGCACTGGTCTCAGCATTCTTTTGTCCTCATCACCTCTCCCCTCTGCATTCAAACAAGTCAGGCTGGTGTCGTAGTAGCCATTGCTGTTAGGAGGAGAGAATTTCAAGAAAAGTTCTGCTTAACTTTTGGATATCCTGCAGTTCAGGAATGGAGCATGCTTAGCTACTCTGTGGGACTGATGAAAGCTCAGTCCAGTGAACTCATAGGAGCTGTGATGGGATGGAGCATGCTCAGCAAAGGCAGAAACTTTGGAGAATAATGTTGTTAGCCTCCAACAAACCTCTATCGAGAATGTGCAAACAGAGATTAGTAGGGGCTTATAACTTGGTCAAATTTGGGAGGATTTTCACAAGGTTGGAACAGGATGCATCCCTGACACCAAGGCAACCTCTTTATCAAATTTCATGTCACTGCTCCAAATCCTGGACGCATTAGAGCTTGTCAATGAAATAGTTGTAAGAATCTATTAACATCAAAACTTCAAAAAATAAGACTTTAATAAATGCAGAGAACTTGTAGGTAAAGTTCCATGGAAAGAAAATCTAAGAGAAGAAGGAGTTCAGTAGAGCTGGGGCAGTTTTTCAAAAAGACAGTATTAAAGGAATAACTGCCAACTATCGTGATAGGGAGGAAAGCTAGGAAGTATAGTCTAAGAGGCCAATACGGCTCCATCAGGAGCTCTTTAGTGACCTGAAAATCAAAAAGCAATCCTACATTAAGTGGAAACATAGACAAATTGATAAGAGGAGAACAAAAGAATAGAAACAAAATCAGAAAGGCTAATGCACAAAGGGAGTTACACCTAGTAAGGGACATAACAGGCAATAAGAAGAGGTTCTTTAAATACTTTAGGAGCAAGAGAAAGATGAAAGAAAGTGTAAGTCCTCTGTTTAATAGGCAAGGAGAGCTACTAACTGATGACATGAAGAAAGCTGAGATGTTTTATGCCAGTTTTGCTTCAGTCTTCACTAAAAAGGTTAATGGTGACCAGATACTCAACACAAAAAGGGGAATGAATATAAGCCAAAATAGAGAGAGAATAGGTTAAAGAATATGTTGATAAGTTAGATGTAGTCAAGTCAGCAGGGCCTGATGCAATTAATCCTAGGGTACTTATGAATCCAGCTGAAGCAATCTTGGAACTGTTAGCAGTTATCTTCGAGATCTCATGGAGGATGGGTTAAGTCCCAGAATACTGGAGAAAGGCAAACATAGTACCTATCTTTAAAAAGGAGAACAAAGACAACCTGGGGAATTATAGACCAGTCAGCCTTACTTCGATACCTGGAAAGATACTGGAAAACATTTTAGACAATCTGTTTGTAACCACCAGGGGGATAGCGTTTTCAGGAATAACCAGCATGGATTTGTCAAGACCAAATTATGCCATACCAACCTAATTTACTATTTTAATAGGGTTAGTGGCCTAATGGATGGGAGGAAGACGTAGTTGTGTGATATCTTGATTTTTAGTAAGGTTTTTGATGCAGTCCCACGTGATAGTCTCATAAACAAACTAGGTAAAAGTGGTCTAGATTACATTTCTATAAAGTGAGTGCAAAACTGGTTGAAAGACCGTATTCAAAGAATAGTTAGAAATAGTCAAACTGGGAGGGCGTAATTAGTGGTGTCACACAGGGGTCAGTCTTGAATGTGTACTAGTCAATATTTTCATTAACGGCTGGGATACTGGAATGGAGAGTATGCTTATAAAATTCACATATGACACCATGCTGAGAGGGGTTACAAAGACAGGATTAGAATTCAAAAGGACCTTAATGAATTGGTCTGAATTCAACAAGATGAAATTCAATAACAACAAGTACAAAGTATTTCATCTAGGAAGGAAACATCAAACGCACAGCTACAAAATGGGGAATAACTGGCAGGTGGCAGTATTGTTGGAAAGGATCTGGGGGTTATAGTGGATCACAAATTGAATATGAGTTAACAATGTGTTGCAACTGTGAAAAAGGCTAATATCATTTTGAGATGACAGGAGTGTCATATGTAAAACATGGGAGAGAGAATTCTGCTCTGCTCAGAACTGGTGAGGCTTCAGCTGGAGTACTGTGTCCAGTTCTGGGTACCACACTTTATGAAAGATATGAACAAATTGGAGAGAGTCCAGAGGAGAGCCACAAAAATGACAAAAGGTTTAGAAAACTTGACCTATGAGGAAAGGTTAAAAAACCGAGCATGTTTAGTCTAGAGAACAGAAGACTCAGAGTCTTCAAATATGTTAAGGGCTATTATAAAGAGAGTGGTGATCAATTGTGCTCCCCATCCACTGAACCTAGAACAAGAAGTAATGGGCTGCAGCAAGGGAGATTTAGGTTAGATATTGGGAAAAGCTTTCTAACACTTTCATACACTTTTTGCAGCAGTTTGCCTGTGACATCTGGTCTGTTGGGTGGACTGTATCCTACTCTTAATGACTGATCCATGTTAATGAAGTGTGGGTTCTTAATCATATACAGAAAGGAGAATTCGTTGCATAAACAAAGCGAGCAATTTTTCCATCAATTATCTTTTTGTAATCTGCTGGTATCACAAAATTATCTGTGGTTGTTTCTGGATGGTGGAGGGTTTTTTCTTTTTGCTACATGATATACTGTGGCTATGTGACATACATAATGTGACTGAAACACTATGATAGATAATTCTGAATGTATAGAAAATGATGGTGATCTTGAAGGTGGATAGTCTTCAAAATCCTGTATGTTGAGGATGGATTCTCCTAAACAAAATAAGTCAATGCAGTTATTTAATTATTATTACCATGCTGCTCATTTAGTATTACTCATTGTATTCACTGACACTCAATACTACTTTAAAGGTGAAATTGTAAAAGGAAGAGCTGCCTATTTCAGCTATTTATTTTTTATCACAACTGCATCTAAAATGGTAGTACCATAGAGTAACAACTATATTTTTTCCTCAAACATGAGAATTCAAGAATAGTCCAGAAGAAAGACAGGCAGTCCCTAAGAAAGAAGTATGAAACAAAAAAGTTTACCAACCTGGAGATCCTGCATGTTCAGACATGTTCCTTTCATCATCTTCAACGCAGCTTCCTCCTGAGAAGGAACACTTCTCATGATGTTGTTTTGTTCAGGCAACCAGACGTTGCATTTCTTTGTTGCACTGTTTGCATTTTGCACGCATGCCTGTCTTACTCACTGGTAGGGGAACTTCATTAAAATATTCCCAAACTGGCTCTCTTTTACGGCCTGCTGCCGTTACAGGTTTTCCCTTCTAGTGAGAGAATGGTATGGTAGATCTCAAATCAATGAAGGCTACACTCAGAAAGACCTCAAGACTTCTGGAATATGTTACTGAAACAGTTTCACTTTTGTTTCTACTGCCTGTCTCTCCCTTCTCTCATTTGTCTCCAGATTTCTTCTTCTCCTTGTCCAGATCTATTCCGCCCCCAACAATCTATTCATTGGACTTTTTGAAACTTTGCACTTTTAGAGAGAGGTAAGGGGTTGACTCTGCGACACATGTGCAGAGGGACAGTAGGGTGGAGGTCTGTTATTTCTCACCTCTATTTGTTTATTTATTTATTTATTTTAAAGTATTTTTGCTGTTAACAAGCATGTTATCTCTAGAGACACAAATCCACAGTATGAGAACTACAAAACTAAGTATCTCTGATGGTGTCTTCTAGACTGAGCACTGAGTCCCATTGGGTAGATAGAAAGATTAACCTAAATAATCTGTACAGAAGCCCCTGGAACACCATAAAATTGGGTCTGTAATCCATGAATTATTGGAACTCATTTACAGAACTTTTCTTAAACAGTACATGAATATATTGTCTCATACTATAGAATTAGAATTTATAATCCCTATACCATGATGAGATATCTCTGAGCTATAATGTATCTTAATTAAAACTATCTTTAGATCAAAAAATTCCAATTTAAATTAAAAAAACGATGTTTTAAATTTTTTTAAAGAATCATTGATTTTTATCCACCCCGGTTGCAATGGAAAGTGTTGGCGGCAGTCTTAACTATCGGTGTCACTATTAGCTCTTCCTATAATAAATAGCTCCTTATACAGACAGCCGTGTGACTAAAACCACCTTTTTCTTCTGAAGACTGCAAACCAATTGTGGAAATGCTTCATGGGAGAAAGGTGTAACCCACACAGTTCAACAGCGATAGCAAAGATAAAATCGTTTGAAAAGGTGAGGTTTTCAGGTGTGTAAAGTGGAGAAGAATGGATTAAAATGGATATCAAAGGAAAGGCTCCCAGAGAAAGTACATGTGCACTTAAAGTACAGTGGTGGAATCCCTAAAAAGCAGATGCTGTCACAGCACAGATGTGCAGAAGAATAAAGCTGTGTCTCGACTATAGCTAGTGTCATATATTTTTTTTAAATACCAGTTAAGCAATTAGAATAAACTAGAGGGATGTCGAAGCTGTTCCAGAAATGTGAATTAAAAGTAGCCGATTTGCACAGATATGAATGGTTTTAGCATAATAGTGTTATCCTGCAGAATTTGATTTAGGGCAGCAGTCTGTGTGATTAAAGATGTAAACTGGATGAGAAATAAGAATAAAAACCAGTATCTTATCTTCTGTATGGGTGTTTCAAACTAGATTGGGAGGGCACTAGCAAGTGGTTACAAATATTTTAACCAACATTGGGTGGATTCATGGATTACTTTGTTTTCTGTTGTTTTCAATTCTTGATTTTGGCAGAAATTGATAAACATTAAAACATTTCTGATAGCAACATAAAATGTTTTCCATACATTACAGTGCTGCACTTTTATGAGGATCTTTGATCTGATATAAAGCTAATCCCACCAGTTTTCTGCACCGCTTTATATTAAGCATTATAATATGCAAATACTTAGCTTAATATTAGGCTTACACAGAAAGAACATGATCTGTTGTATTCATGTTAAATATCCAGGCTACACATCAAAATATTGAGAGAAGCATTGTTGACTCTAGAACATCTGTCTATGTGCCTACAATTATTAATCTATATTTTATGATAATTATATTTTTACAGTGCCATAAATGTGAATGGTACTTTATGGACAATGATAGGTCCCTGCCCTGTGGATTTAAAAACCTAAGTGGATGTTTTTGTTTTCATTTTTCAATACTTTAAGAAGTTCCAGTTGAGGGCATTTTAATATTAACTCACAGCTCCAAATATCCTCTTGAAGTTAAAAGCTGTTTAAAATCAGTAAAATGACACTGTTCTGCAAGAATTAAACTGTACTGTTCTCTGTGTCTGGAGTCCCTTGATTGCAGAACCTTTAGAGTTGGTAATATGCCTCCAAAATAAAAAATATATATATTTTTCCTGGAATTGAATGGCAGTTTATCAGAACAACAATACTAATAACATATTCTTAAAAGAAATCATGGGTTCCTATTTCTTGTGTGTTAGGATCAATTTATGCAATGGAGTACGTAGGTTCCTCTATATTTTGACAAGAATTACTTGCAGCTCTTTAAACCCAAAAGAAGGACAGAGAATTTTGAAGCAACTCAGATATTTTGTGTACTCACTAAATTAAAGGGAAAACATTGCTTTTGTAGTTAAACAGCTGATCACGTCTGTTTTCTTGTCAAGTATCTATATAAATTGGTTGTAAGGCTAAACAATATCTCAGCATGATCACCACTGATTTGCAACACAGTAGCAATGGTTTTGTAGCCAGTTGTAGCTGAATTTGGATCAGTCAGGTGGAAATTTTCATAAGCAAAATACTTTGGTTTGGTTAGCAGTCAGCTTTGGCTGTGGTTGCTTTTAGGAATCAAAATACTTTTCATTGGCTTGAAGGTTTTATCAGTTTTGTGTGAAGAGGTACTGACTTTACAGTGAATTTAATTTTACTGTGAATTCATAATATCAGAAAAGCAATGCATATAGTAAGTCAAAGGCTATGCAGTAAATCTTAAATCCATTTGTATTTAAAATCTAATCAGTTATAATTTGTGCTCCAGCATTTTTCCAGTATTTCAGTACTTTCCCCTTTATAACTAAGTGTAAAAGCCTTTATCTGATCTGACAGTGACACTTTTGAGATTTGCAAATTAATTCCAATTCAGCAATCTCTCGCTGGAGTCTGTTTTTGAAGTTTTGTTGTTGTGATAGTGCGACTTTTAGGTCTGTAATCGAATGACCAGGGAGATTGAAGTGTTCTCCAACTGGTTTTTGAATGTTATAATTCTTGACGTCTGATCTGTGTCCACTGATTCTTTTACGTATAAACTGTCCAGTTTGGCCAGTGTACATGCCAGAGGGGCATTGCTGGCACATGATGGCATATATCACATTAGTAGATGCACAGGTGAACGAGCCTCTGATAGTGTGGCTGATGTGATTAGGTTTTATGATAGTGTCCCCTGAATAGATATGTGGACACAGTTGGCAACGGGCTTTGTGGCAAGGATAGGTTCCTGGGTTAGTGTTTTTGTTGTGTGGTGTGTGGTTGCTGGTGAGTATTTGCTTCAGGTTGGGGGGCTGTCTGTAAGCAAGGACTGGCCTGTCCTCTGAAACCTGTCCAAATAGATAGCAAGTATTCTTGCTTGGGAAGAAAGCTAGATCATTCTCAGAAGTTCTCCACTTCTTTGAACAGCTCCGCAAAGTGGGAGAGTTTGTCTTTTGCCATAGTTCCCTGATGAGATCAGGTTTACATGCTCCAGAAAGCTGCTAATCTTGTGGCCAAAACAGTGCATAGTATTAGATCTATTTATGAGATATGTGCTAAGTTAAATGGGCAATGTGGGTGGTGTTTATAAACCTCAATAATCCAGATTTCTCTTTTAAATTAAACTGCATCTGTCTGCTCTTGCCCTCTTGTGTGTGTGTAGGGGGGAGAAGGTAGGCAGAATGGAGAGCCAACAAAATAAAATGAGTTTGGCTTGATTTTTTTCTTTTAATTGATCGTATATTTTGTCATGTTCTTATTAGCATTAAACTCTCTTACAACAAGCGTGGTCAAAATGCATAATTATAGGGAAATGACCCTTTTTATAATTTTGGGTTAGCAACATGTAACCCTTCATCTGCATTGTGCTTTAGGGCATTTCGTCATTCTTTTGTATAACAGTGAAATTCTGTGATCTGCTTTTAAATGGTGTTTCTGTTCAGAATGGTTCATGTTTCCAGAGAGAGAAAATTAGTATTCATTGTTTGGCACTACCATTTAAGAGAGTTTTATATTTGATATTATTGGATTGGCTAATTTGTATGAAGGTTGTTGCTGCCTTGAAATATGTGAAAGAACACTTTATTATATTCAAGACTTCAATCCTCTGCCAAACTCTCATTTGAAATATTTTCATAAGGGCTTGATTTTCAAACAGTTGTGTGTGCAATTGCAATCCTAATTTGCACTGGTAATTAGCACAGTTGCATGCACGAACTGGGTATCTGCACGTGACAATTGCAAGTTATGTACCGTTTGCTGGGCAAGCACCTGATTTCTTCATGTATTCATTCTATTTTCACACAAATTAGGCATGCACATATGATTTTTCAAAAATCAGGCCCAAATTATATGTAAAACTAATCATGGGAAAGCATTCTAGGGAAAAGGGGAGAAGTGCTGTCACTTGATTTTGAAAGTGGGCTGGACAGAGCAATAGAAAGATACTTAAACAGTCATCTTAGTCACAGGTGGACTAAACGATCTAGAAGGCTGTTTTCATTTCTGTGATTAAACATGTCAGTTCAAAAAATGCTAATCACTCTGTTCATTTGTAGGCAATTCGCAGCTTTCAGGTGGCCTTGCACATCTATCCAATGAGCCCTGAACTATGGAAGGAAGACCTTACCTGGGCAAGAAAGCTGCATGAACAGCAAAAGAAAGCAACAAAGACTAAGGCGACGCAAGCAGAGGCAAAAGAAGCAGATGTTGCCCATGAATCAATTCCAGATTATGACTTTGAAAGTGATGAGATTGTGGCAGTTTGTGCAGCTATCGCAGAGAAGGAGAAAACTGTTTCAGCAACTAAAACAGTAGTGATTGTGTCTGCGTCAGGCACAGTAGAGACCGTAACTGAGAAGGAGGAATGTTCGACAACCCCCGATGATACCGTTTTTATCAGAGCCCGATAGTGCAGCATAATCTTTTGCTAGTATTCTTTGGAAATCTAACGTTACTTATCAAGTGTTGGAAGAATTCTTTTTAGCAGCAGTGGAACAGGGTAAAATAGAAGGGGTCATTATTTCTGAAGTAGCTTTTTCAGAGGAAAAGGGTTTTAAAGAAAATGTGACAAAACGACAGATAAGCAAAGACCTGAATTTCTGCTGCTTCCATACTATCAACTACGTGTTGATATTAAAACCCATATTGTAAGACTTCACACACACAATTTGAAAACACAGATTACATTATCATAACTGCTTTCATCCAACTCAATTTCTTAATTGCACAGTCTAAACAACATCTGCTGTTTCTCCTGTAATTAATTATCAGATACTTAAAAAGAAACTGGAAAAGAGAAAGGTGATTTAAGTATTACAGCTCAAACCTGTTAATAATTAACATTATAGATCAACACAATTGAAGTGTGACTCTGAAAGCTTGTTCTCAGAAGTCTTTATTTTCAATGGAGGATAGGGTTTTTTATGAAGAAGTTACAGATCACAGAAAGTCCTTGTAAACCTGGGGTCAGATTCCAAGCCTACTGAGGTCAGGGGAAAGATTCACATTGATGTCAGTGGGCATTGGATCAGGCACTTCATGCATTATTTGGAGGGTGGTGCAAAACCAAGCAACAATTACACCACACATATTCAGGCACTATTAAATATTTAACTTGCACCTACAGAAGAAAGGACATTCAAAATTGAGACTGGAACTGCTCTTACCTTGACTCATCCCAGTATACGTAAGTATATCACCTTATACGCAACAGTACATAAAATGTTAGGAGTCCGCAGTGTACAATGGGGAATGGATTAGGAATAGATCTTTAGATGCAACTTTTTTGTGCTATGGTGATTTTACAGCAAGACTACAAAGAAGGGAATCTATTGCTGTGTTGTGTGGTCAGGTTCCTTGTGGTATGGCACTGCACTCATAAAGAGTTCGATGATTTTTTGTTTTTAACAAGCCACTTATTCTGGATAGCATCTCTTTTTATTTCTGTTGCTTTGTGGGGGCTGTGTACACTTGCTAAAATATATGAACAAAATACATCTTGTGCTGCACACGAGGAACACAGGATGCTTCATTTCGTTTGCTTGCTGGTTAATTCTAAAATTTCAGTAATTCATAATGGGTCTCCCTTTCGTGGGTGGGGTTCTAATGTATAGAGCACCCATATATGGGAGATCTGTGTGTATAATCTTTCCCTTCTGTGACAAAAAATAGTTAAAGCTCTTCCTTTGTAATTTGGAAAGCATATTTTGTCCAGGGCTGATATTCATAGGCTAAATTTCAGCTCAGATAAAATTTTCCTTAATCCGTCAAAGACAGGCTTTATAATAGAATTACTGATAAACCTATACTTGTTGGATCAACAGGCACTGTAAAACTGTTGTACTATATATGTTAATAAGACCGTCTATACAGCCATGAAAGGGTCATCCTGTTATTGCACAGCCTCAAGAGAATCTGTGTTCCACTAGGGTAACGTTGGCACTGAGAGGAATCAGAGCAGATCTTTCAGGTACAGGGAAGTTCTCCTACTTGAAGATTTGTGCATGGGGCTGTAATTCTACTTGTATGTATTGGTAGGATATATTTGCTATGTCTCACTTGGATAGAATTGGACTAGATGACCTGATATGTCTTTTCATTCTATGCCTTCCAGTGTATGCTACATTCATGAGTGCAAAGGGTTTTCCTCCTTCCTCCTGTCCCAAGTTTATATAAACCCATATCTGCTCCCATTGAAATTAATTGGAAATTAATGGTTCAGGGTCAGGCTCATGAAAGGATGCCCTTGCATACTGTCAACTTGGGTAGGATTTTAGGCCAGGTTTGAGAGGTCAGCACTTACATCCCAAGTGTGCAGAACATGTGTTTCCCTCTGATTAGATTAAATTAGATTATTACTTCCAAGTAGTGAGGTGAGCAATAACGTCTTGTATGAGGGAGCACCTAGCACGCTTCTTGTGTTGGTGTGTTATTCCCAAATTGGGAAGTTTGCCATCTGGTGGTATGAAGCTCATTCTAATGTTGTACAGTGTGTTGTGCTTTGCATGCTTAGGTCTTGCTTGTTGGATATCTCCATATTGTAAATAAAGCGTGGACTTCCCTGCTCGTCATTGGTGGCTGTTTATTGTGGAAGCTGGGTCATCGAGGGAGGTGTGCAGTTAAGGGAGGTTTAGTATGTTACGTTATGATCAACCTATTGTCTTTTGTTTCTGAAAGTATTAATATTTTTGTGTATTACTCTAAAACATAATAATTACAGTAAAAATTGGTATTGAAAAATCTTGACCAACACTTAAAAATATCCAACTTCTAGCCAAAGCAAGAGTTTTCGGTCCCAAAGAGGGAAAGCATTTGAACTGAAAGGGAAATACCTTTGAAACCTATATATGCTTCAACTGCCGGAATTTATTGCCTCAAGCAATTACAGGTAGCAATGGAAACAAAATTGGTATTTTCTACTTTTCAAGGCTTCTAACAACTTATACTTTAATATTTCACACCTTAGTTTAGTAGAAAAACTACAGAAAATGTTTGTGGTTTATAGGGGCACAATTATGGGAAGATCAAGCAATAAAAGGCTGTGGAAGAACAGTTTTTTGTCTATATATTTTCCATTCAAATATACTGTATACTACATGGCTTAACATAGTTATGTCACACAGTTAGAGTTAAAAATTAGAGAGAGAAATTAAGATGTAGGCAAGGGTTGCAGCACTTCATCACCATGATAAGTAATTTAAACGCCCCCCCACAACACAGACTAAATCAGATCAGGAGAAAAGAGATGCTTTCCAATTAAATTTGAAAAGAGATGAAGAGTGGATGAAGGAGGACTGCTTATGTGACACAGGCAACAGAGATGGCTGTTACACAAACAGTAATGAGATAGCATGAGACCAGTCAATACTAGAAAAATAGCAATTTTCTCCAACGTAATGGGCAGAGTTTGGGACCTGGATATGAGAGAGCTAGCTAGCTGAGGCTCAATTCAGTCAAAATACAGGTAATATTGGTAGGTGTGGGAAGGAATGCAAGAGGTTATATAACTAAGGTAGTGTCACACAAGTTCACAACTTTGATAGGTCATTTTAGATCCACATCTGATTCTGGATGCCCAGATAGCTGCAGTGGCTAAGAGCATTTTCTCCCTCCTCTGTGCCTAATGAGAAGTCTGACCATTAATTTTAGATGCAGATCGTCACTTCAGGAGTTACTTCCAGACCATAGAACTTCCCCAAAATAATCCCTCAAGCGTATCTTTTAGAAAAACATCGAAGCTTGATTTAAAAATTGTCAGTGAAGGAGAAGTCACCACAACTCTTCGTAAATTGTTCCAATGTTAAAAATGTACACCTTATTTCTGGTCTGAATTGTCTAGCTTCAGCTTCCATCCTTTAGATCATGTTATACCTTTCTCTGCTATATGGAAGAGCCCATTATTAAATATTTGTTCCTCATGCAGGTACTTATAGACTGTAATACATAGCACTTCTGATGCAAGTACTTGTGTGTGCTGGCGTACCTTTCACTTTCTACATCTATTCATTCAGGTAAAATGAATGAACTCAATTGCTCCGTTAGTGGAAAGCAAGCACAGCAAGGGTGAGAGCACAGCCAAAGATTTTTATGTAATAATTTTGAATGAAGACTCAAGTGTGTTTTTGAAGAATTAATCTAGCTGTACTCCCACCAGAGATTCTGCAAGATGACTCCTTGTTGACGGTGATAGTTGTGTAGCTAACGCCCTTTGCAGTGCTTTGGAAACGGAAGGAAAGGAGTACATTTTGACAGCTGTTAAATAGCATGGTTTGAAAGTTGTGGTTTATTAAGATGAGGGCCGATGGGCTGGCACTGAGTGAATTACACACACAATTAAAGACTTGCGTAAACTCCTGAACTCAAGCGGAATGTTTCCATTTAATTGCGATCTCCAAAATGATTTTGGTCAGTACAACTGCTTCTTACACATATCATCAATATCAGGCTCGGGATTTTAATTACAATAAAGCAATTCACATGAAAACACTGTAAGCAACATAACATGCTTAATATTTCTTTGACAAATTTTTTCCAAAGATCTATACAGAATTAATGTTTGATACAACAATGCTGCTGGAACAAGATCTATCTTTTAAAACATAAACAAACAAACACAAAACTCCTTTTCATCACTGGTTAACAGTTATTCTTAGTGATGTGGTTGGCACTACATCTTAGTGGTAAATAATTCTCATTGGGGCTGTGTATGGGGTATGGGATTATATACCTGTACTTTGTAATGAAGATTCTGCTTTGCTTGTTTCATATGATTATTTGATGGAATATCAGATTACACAATCATAAGATTCTTTTTACTTATTTGAAGTAAAATGACAAATGTTATGAAAAATATCTTTAGTACATTGGTGATTTTTAAACTAGAGTGAATATTAAAAATATTAACCAGGGATTGAAAGATTTAGGCCCCAATCCCAAAAGCAATTTATGCAAATGCTTAATTTTATTCATGTGAAGAGTCTGGCTGACTTCAGTTGGACTGCTCGTGAGTGACATTAAGCATGTGTGTAAGAGTGCAAGGTTGGGGCCTTACTACTTAGAAAGGAGAAATTGTGTTCTGCAGATAAACATTCACAGCACATAAATAAAATCTAGCTTTTTAGAATGTACACACACTGGAAAGAATATTTTAAACTTAAAAGGTGTGTTTTCTCCCTTAATAGCACAAAATGTTTCCATTTAATTCAAAAAGTTTTTATTTGTTCCCATCTAGAGAACTAGTTCTCCCTCTGCCTGTAAACTTGTATGGAAAACAAACCTAACTCAAGACTGTCTATCATCAGCCGGCATTATTCAGAGGAAATGAAGGCTGGCAATTGTTTCTATATACCTTGTATTAATAATAAACCTTCTCATAGAGAAGAACAGACTTTTAAATATTTTAAATGATATTTACAGCAATAAAAATTCACATTATCACGCATTAGTGAGACTCTTTAAAATTGTACACCAGGCAGTTGTCATAGTATCTCTACCCAGTTCCCAGTAACTGCCTCGCCTTCAGCTCTCTAGTACCCAGAGACTTAAACCCTTGATAGTTTTGGCGGGAGGAGAGAGAGAAAATAAGTTTCTAGCAGATTTGGACAAAAAATGACAGATCTTTTCAGCCATAGAGTCCCAGCAGCAATCCTATGTCACAGAGCAATACAAGGTAATAACAGTGTATGTTTCCAAACCCATTAGATCTGTCCTGTATGTTTTGTGATGGCAGGGCCTGACTGTAGCAACTGCTCCATGGTATGATCCTCAGTAGTCTGGAAGAACTGTACCCATCACATGGCAAGAGAAAAATAGCCCTTCAGAGTGTAGCTGACCCCCGGCCCCTTAGTAGGCAGAGTGCGTGTCTATTGCACCAGTTTGTCCAAAGTATTGGGAAAGGATCACATGTGTGTGATTCCTTTCATTGCTATATACACTTTTCTGATAAGTTCAACGTTTCACTGGGAAAGGTGACCTGGAGGGAGCTGCTTTTGGGCATAGAGCTGGCTTCGCCACCAGACCCGACTTCATTCACCAGAAAGACACTCTCTGAGTCCTGTCCCGGCAAAGAGTCTGAGGTCTCTGAGCTGCGTAGTGTCCTAACTGATGTAGTGTCACACTGAGCGAGACCAGCACTGGCTCCCGGCAGCAGCATGCGACCCCCAGTGCTACTTTCGCTTAGCTCTGGAGGGTAGAGCAATGTCTGTGAGGTGCTACTGATTTCCCTCAGCTCCCGAGAGATGAAGGAGGGTGAGTGGCTGGACATGGCGGAGGAGGTTCGGCGGCCATCCGCACAGTTGAAATTGCTGCCAGAGTGTTGCCTTCGAGCCCCTCCAATGCGGCAGAAGAGGCACTTGATTTTCTCTATGACTTTGCTGAGCACTGTCTTGCGGAGAAGGATGTAGACCCATGGGTCCAGGATGGGGTTCACTGAAGCAATGCGGATGGCCTGCAAGTCGGGGTTTTGACTGACGTCCTTCACTACGGCTGGCCGGTACAGTTGGTTCACAAAGACACGTACCTGTCAAGGGGAAAAGAGAGACCCATATTTAGAGTTTGATCCAACAAACCAGAGATGACATTTCAAAGGAGAGATCAGGCTTAGCAATTGCATGTTACAACAAGGGGAAAGGTTGGCGAAGCCACGCTTCTCATGTCAGCAGGTGGTTTATTTTTGGAAAGGGCGAAGATCAAGGAATGAACTCTTCTGTAAATTGACCTTTTTTCCTTACTCTTGAGGAAAAGAACTGCTCTCTTTTCCCCTCCTGATTCCTGCCTACACCCCTGAAGTATCCTTGTGTCCATGAACCTTTTCAGTTTATCCCTAAAGTTTTTTAATTTTCAAATCCCAGGTGGTTGTTTTTCCTTCTCTTTATAGGACCCAGAATTCAAGATTTAGACCCAAATCCTTGTATAACCAAATCTTTGCCAGCCAGGGGTGCAGGAGGCCCTAGGTCAATTGAGGAGACCTAATCATTGCATATTTCCTCCAGCAAGGCTCTCATAATTGTATGTTTAAAACTAAATGAAACCCACATTACCAGCTATCAGGCAAACTGGTCTCCGGAGACAAGCCCAGAGCTGCCTAATCCCTAGTTTAGAAATATCTGTGCAGACAGCTTCCATTATTAGAGCTTCAAGGCAATATTTTAATACCTTCAACATTCTGCTTGTGGGCGCTTGTTTTAAGAAATGCTAACAGCTGCCTCTAACTGCCAGATTTTTCATTGATTAGGATGATTCCAGCACTGAGCAGAACTGTAGATCTTCCCATGTGGGTCTGCATCTCGGTTTGGTTTGAAAAGTGAAAAAGTAATAACCCTGAAATGTTCAGGGTGTTCAGTTAAATTGTTGGGATACAGAAGCTTGTATAAATAGTGTTTCTAAGTAACCACTCGGAAATTTTGTGGTGAATTAACACTAAATTGGGATCTTGTTTATCCATGGTAGCATTTGACCATTCAGGCTCCTTGCTTTAAAGAGAGGGGAAAACAACAGCACAGTTCTAGCTCGTTCATTAAGAGCCGAATCTTGCAATCACTACTGTGCATAAGGTCCAGTCCAACACTAATGTCAATGGGGTTATCTTTCCAGTGACCTTACTGAGTCCTGGTTTGGACACACAGACCTTATGATGTTGAACAGTTCCAAGCTGAACTGTTTCAAACAATAACTTTAACTAACAATCAGGACGTGAAATGTGTCCCAGGAATAGGAAAGCCATTGGAAAGCCTCTCCTGTGGAAGACCCTACCTGCTTTGCAGCCACTATCAGGTAAGTTTAGGCAAATCAATTTTCCTTATTTGAAGTCCTAAATATCCAGTACCAATAATAGATTTTATGCAGTCTCCTCTTTGTCTTGACTTCTGAAGTGAATGTTTGTCAGGTTTTGGCCCAGTTGGATACGGTTTCAGAAAAAGGGTTTAAATGAAGTGAAGGAAAACATAAGTAAACCTCTGAAGTCATATTTACCAGAAAAGTGTGAAACAATCCAAGTCTGATGAAAAATTTCACAATTCAATACAGTAATGTGAGGTTTGGATTGATTCTTCCTACATAGGAATTCAGGACTTGAATTCATTCCAAGCAACTTTAAATTCAGCAACTTTATAAGAAAAAAAAAAAAAAGCCAGTCCACCTCTTGAGTGGGAATCTGAGTCTAACGTGTATCACTGAAAGATAGTGAGTATGTGATGGTTCCTATGCTGTCCTGCTTAATCTGTAGTAATCATTTTCTGAGCTATCTCTATGTAATCTCTATGTATATTCAGGAATGCATTCCATTACCTGCTTAAAGTTAGATAATTACTAGGTTGAGATACAAGTATCACTCATAACTGATATAAAAGTAGTACAGGGAGTATCCCTATCAATTTAACTACCAATTAGTTCCTCTTAAAGGGATTTTTTTTAGTTACTATAATAGGAAGCGTAATACTACCTTTTCTGACCTGAGTGGTCCCCTTATATCACTGCTTGAGGAACAATTGAAATAAGACATTTAAAATGTATTTCCTCTATACATAAGTAATCCGATTATCTAGCTTGACCACAAAGTCTGATGGAAATTTTACCACTAGGTGGCACCATTGTCACACTTTTAAAAGTTCCTCTTCCTGTTAAGTATCCTCACACCTTCTTGTCAACTGTCTAAATGGGCCATCTTGATTATCACTACAAAAGTTTTTTTCTCCTGCTGATAATAGCTCATCTTAATTAATTAGCCTCTTACAGTTTGTATGGTAACTTCCACCTTCTCTGTATGAGTGTATATATATATATATACACTCATACAGAGAAGGTGGAAGTATATATATACTAAGATATATATATATATCTTCTTACTATATGTTCCATTCTACGCATCCAATGAAATGGGCTGTAGCCCACAAAAGCTTATGCGCTAATAAATTTGTTAGTCTCTAAGGTGCGACAAGTACTCCTGTTCTTTTTGCAGATACAGACTAACATGGCTGCTACTCTGAAACTCTTCCTGTCTGTAGTTTGAGGAAACACTGAAGGATCAGTTACTTAACTATGGTACTTGCTTTGACAGGGAGAGGTACCCTGAAAGACATGCAATGGCCAATTTAAAGTTCTTTGAAGGTATGATCAATGCCAAATGCAAACCATGCAGGCACTGAAGAGGTCTGCTGCTTAACTCCCACCCCTCTGAGATGAACTTCAGCACTGAAACGCTGTCATCTCTCTTACACAGACTCTGTGTCTGAGAAGTGGCAGTCAGAACTCCAGAAAGCAGCGGTGTTAGCTTTCTTTGACATCTGCTCCTTGGTTTTAAAAGCCATTCTTGGAAGTTTCTTGGAAGGAGGAGAAGAAAAATGCTGATATTTTGAAGAAGGAAAAAAAAGAATAAATCTCAGAAATATAAAGTTTAAATTGCCAGAGAGAATTTTCCTCCTGATCTTTTCTCTGAGGAGATTTTTTTTTTTTTTAATGCAAAGGACTTCTTCCACAGCAAGTTCAAATATACCCTGCAAATGTATATACATCTGTCTTGACACAGACCATTTCATCTTTGCTGAAGGACTGATCCCTGAACTGACAGCTAGGGCTCCATTAGAGAATATATTGTATATTGTGGTTAGAAGCTCAGTCTTTATTTTCCTTTAGCCCATTCCAATTGACATTTATACTCCATGTAAACAAGATCAGGAAGACTTCGGCAGGGGAGGAAACAGTATTACTGATACATTCAACTGATACAGCAGGGACATCTTGAAAGAATTTGCCAAAAGCACTCATAAGAAATGGGTTATTGTTCCAACTTTAAAAGTTGATCTTTTTCATTCTATTTTTACATAGCTGTAATTCTGGACCATCAGTTTAATGTGAATGATTAAAAGGTAAATTTAGTTATCGGCTAGCAGCATCTGAACAGGAAATTCATGTACTTGACACATCCCTTTATGTTTACCTGGCAGAGCTTACTGTAACATGAGAATCTACTGTAGTGCTGATTAAATAGTTGATAATGATTTCCAATCACTAACAATGTCTGGTTACAGCAAATCACCTTATGATGTCTATATTCCGAATAGTCCACTGACAGATGCATACTAGGTATGGATAAAAGACACTTAATTTGGGCCTACTTTGTGAAAACTTTAGAATGTACACAGCTGTTACTACATTCCCAACAAGCCTACACCATATCTTTTATCACAAAATCCAATGGCATATCAAACTAGTTTTACTAGTACATGCCCATACCAACTGCATGTATCATTATTAATCATATGTCTGGCAAAAAAGAAGCTGAATGGATCTGCCAGTTCAGTAATTTCTTAACCAACTGAATTAATATTCACTTACAGCATCTTCTGCAGAGCAACAATGAAGTGCATATAATGTTTTGCTGAAAAATGCTCTTTTACAAGATAGTTTGATGAAGCAAAGTCAGCCTGGCCTCTTAAAATGAGCATCTAACCAATCCATTCGATTACCTTAAGGCAATGGATTACAGTGTACCTGAACTAGTTTGACACTTGAAGTTGTCCGGTTTGAAGTTCTAATTAAAGCAAGAAGCAAACTGGGACTGATCAAACCCTGGCACCAAAACAGGTTTGCACTAGTTAGATTTCTCAACTACAGGAACCAAAGAGTGGTTTTTTTAAGGTGTATTAATGAATTGCTTCTTGTGTTGAAATTGTTCTGAAGTTTATGCCCAAGTTATTAAATTCTAGAATCACTTGGCTGCTACTGCTTCTGCTCACACAGTGCAAGAGTCTGGTTTTTGCTTTTCCTTCTGACAAATGTAAATATAAGTGGCAATTTTTACCCATCTGTAGTACCATCAAATGCCTTTTATGATAGTTATTATCCAGAGTAAACAAAGGAGTAGTCCTTTATCCAGTTTTCACCTGTCCTCATAAAAACTTCCCCATATCATATATTGACATACTATTAATAGACACCTAGTTAATAGCAAGCAGGAAACAAATTCTGCAGTTGTGTAAGCCAAATATGCTTTGTCCCACAGGGACTTAGTATTTGACATAGCTGACCATGCCATCACTCCAAAATCTAGTCTGCCATCTCACCTCTGGCCATGGACAGTCCTGATACTTCAGAGGAAAAACAAACAACATTAACCACTGGGCCAATTATAAATTAAGTTTAAAAATTCCTTCCTGGGCCTTTCAGGGATCAAATGTATGCAGTAGAATATGAGATTTTATTACCCTTACTACCTTAGTTTACCAAGCTAAATTTATTGTTAGAGATCATTAAATGATCATGCCCTTTAAAAAAATTTGACCACCTGCAGAGTGAATTCCAAAATTTGACTATCAAGTATCTCTTTACTCTTATGAGAGTGTAAAAGCAAAAACACAAACACTAATTTCTACTATGTTTTCAATCAAATCCTCTCTAATATCACCTTTTCCATACCTTTAACTACCTTTACTGCCATTTTGTAAACCTTGCAATCATTTAAATATTTCTTTTAAGGTGAAGTGACCAATGATGAATTCGGATAAAGGTCTGGACATATGTTTTGTATTATTTCCTTTCTTAATTTCCTTGATCAGACTCTTCACCCATGCCATCCACAATAACTTCCTGCAAGTTCAGAGCATACGGGTATATGTGAAAAATTTTGATTATTTTTGCTAGCATGCATTCCTTTTAGTGTTGTCAGTTCATTTTATCTGCCTTCGTGCTCTTTTGTTCTCTCAAGTCCATCTAAAGTTTCTCACAACATTTCATAGATTTTATTAATCAAAGCCATTTAGTGTCATCATAAAACTTCACTGATTCACTGTCCAAATCATTAAAATATTAAAAACACTGAGCTCTGAGAACATCCCATGGTTACCTTCTGTTCACTATGATTCAGTTTCCTATTGTTTAACCATTCTGTAAATAAAGGCAAAACTTTATTTATTACACCATGGTTATTTGTTTTTCCGAAGTTCTTTAAAAACCTTTTGTAAACCTACCTAAATGAAGTCCACTAGATCACCTCTATTTTATTATCTCCTGAAAGAGCTCACTCTGAGAAAGTAAGATGATATGATTCTCTCCTACAGAAGCTGTGTTGCTCTGACCCTATTAGGTTATGGTTTATTCAGCTTCTGTCACCAACAGGAAATCAGGTCGTCAGAAAATTTCATAGCCACAAAGAAGCCTCTATGTCTGCCTTACGTAACTGTAGAGTGCCACCAATGGTATCTGGATGCTCCTCCTCTTCCTTATCAGAACAGACTATGCTGTAATAAGTGAGACCTATCAGTTCCCTCTGTAGCAATGGCTCTAAGTTTAATCAACAGGATCTGCGTTGGCTCATAAAATGTATAGGCAGGTTAATGATTTTCCAGTCTTTCTGCCGAGTGGCTGCTTTTAAAGGTATATTGCATATTCATACCTTCCCTCCACTATTCCACACCTTATTTCCTTCAGAACTCTAAGGGCATGTACACACAAAGTTGTACCACTTTAACTATACCAGTGTCATTGAAGCGGGCCAACCCCACAAGTGTGGATGCAGTTATAACGGTGTAAAGGTGCTTAGATGGTTATAGCTTAAGCCTGGTCTATGCTTAAAAGTTGTTGATATGGCCACATCAGGGTGTGAAAAGAATGTTTCCCTCAACCTAGCTAACGTAGCACGGAGAGGTGGTGTTCTTACAGCTATGGTAAAACCCCTTCGGCTGGGAGTTGGTTGCGCCCACAGTACAAGGTTATGCCGGCACAGTGATGTGCCATAGCTATGCCATTATAATCCCCGTAGTGTAGACATGGCCTGAAACAGTTAAATCAGCACAACATCTATGTGTAGATCAGCCCTTAGGTCTTGCGGTCACTGCTAAAACGGTGTGTTTTTACCTCAGGGTAACCAGTGTGCATGAGCTATCCTGAGTTAAAAACAGTGAAGATCAGGCACTTTAGTTTTACCATGAGGTAAAGTAGGCAAGGCCAGCCCAAGATCGGAGTATAGAGTTGACCTCCCCTCGCTTACCTTGCAGTAAAACTAAAAGTGCCTTGTCTACGCTCTGTTTTTACCTCAGGATGCATGTTACCATGAGATACAAAGTACCACACTTTTAGCAGTGAAGACAAGACCTGAGATGGATGCAGCACATCTGAGCCCTCTTTTCTCTTGGCACCTGCCTGCGCCCACAGTTTATGCAGTCACCAGCATGCCATCAGTGGACTTCCCACCAAAACCGCTCACCCCCCAAGACCATTAATTTTGATTGTCAACAATCCAGTTGCCTTTCTTGGTAGAGCCACCACCCTCCCCCATGTTTTGGTTATTCTTTTTGTAAAAGATTCTCCAGCTCCTAATGAAATTGAACCACATCTCTTTGCATTAGGCACTGACGCTTCTTAGTTCCCCCTCTCTATCTGGTCTTGCAGTGAGACTCCTATCACTTTGAAAAAACTGTCAGGGACCTTGAACTGAAACCTTTCACCCACTCGTTTATATTTAGCTTTCAGATCCTTTCTCTTGCATTTACCTATATCCCTTCCAATAATATAGTATTAAAATATTTTTCAAAGCTGTCACAATGTCAGCTTAATCTAATTACCTTCAGCCCAGAATCAGGAGGTTAACAATTATATGACCTGATTGTTGATTGGGTAGGAAAACAGAATAACTGCACAGTTTCTGATCTTGGACTACACAGCTCTAAGCACTGTTCTTGGATCTGATGTGTGCACACGCACACTATATAGACGCTGATACAAAAACCATGCTTTAATTGAGCCAACCTGCCAATTGTTAAGTCTTTTGCAAGACATTAAGATGTTCTGCAAGCAATAACATGGCACAGTGAGCAGCTGTGCCAGGGTGCACTGCAAAACATTAGGCTGAAGGCCAAGTGGCTGCCATCAAAATGCCAGGATCCAGGCATAGCTGCACTTCACTGAGTTTTATACATATTAGTAATGTGGCAAAACTGGCCTGACCCCTGCAATTATACTATTTACCTGAATAGTTCACACTCCTAGTTGGCCAATCATATTTCAACCTCATTATGTGGTTCCCTGTTATAATAACCCTGATATGGGGCTATTCCAGGATAGCTGCCACCTACAGTAAACTCTATTACAATTAACTGTGTTCTAAAACCACCTCTTTCTAATAACACTCCCACTGCTCAGCTCACAAGATCCTGTTTTGGGAGGGTGGCAACTATGCATAGCCAATTGTGTATTCTTTTAATCTATCTGAATCAACAAGAGAAAGAAGTTTGGCAAGTTTTATTTGTAATTTTGTACTGAGTGGTAAGCACTGACTGAGCCCGAAAACTGGTATTTTTGGTATTAACTTTCCCTGCAGTTAGGGTGGAGGGCAAGAAGAAGGTGTAAGTTCACTAATCAAAGGTTGGATCCTACTCCCATTGATGTCCATTGCACCAATGGTGGTAGCTGCAAGACTGAGCCCCAAGTGATCTGTTCATCTGTTTTAGGAAGTTAGACAGTTATCAGTGATCATGCCCAGTACTCACATGTGATCTCTAGATTACTTAAGGCCAGATTCTGCCACTCTTACTCTAGCTGAGAAATCAGCAAGAGTCCCCACAGATTAAGGTATGACTCAAGGAGGGTAAGGGTGGTAGACTCTATCCCTATGATAGTAAACTTGTCAGGACAGGGAGCTTGTTTTTGTACTTTCCGTGAAGTGCACAGCACACTGTTGGTGCTGAATACATAATAACCTCGCTCTCCTCTGTGTCTTAAGAAATGCCATAACCTTCAGCAACACTGTAAATACTTTAAAAATGCATTAAGCGTCCTCAAGTGCAGGCCTATCCCAAGCCACATTCACTTGCAGTTTGATTTAAAAACAGATTTTAAGATGCCTTACAGTCTTGCCAGGATTTTGCTATGATATTTCTCTGAGATACTGAGGAAGCCACTCTTTTTGGTCATATTTTTAACACTACAATGTCAAAGGCACCTGGAGCAAAGGATAAGCATTTATTTTTGCTACTATTCTAAATCAAAATAAGTTTAGATCACTGCCTATGTGAGTGTAATCTCATTAGAATTGTTTTAGTGACTTGTGAGAGCCCAGAAAATAGAAGCCTTGTCCTACAGCCACAAACTAAAAGCTTTTGCCCCAGAGGACTTGGTGGTGGGGAAGACGGAAAGGGCAGTGCAGTGTTACTTACCACCAGAGGAATGGAGCAGATGACCACAACCAGAGAGGTGGCAATAAGCAAAATGACCATCTGGATCTCTGCTCCAGCCATGCGACGAAAGCTCCTGCTCCGGCGAAAATCAGACAAGCGATTGGCAGTGTTGTCTGTGCCCAGGGAGGTGCGTCGCATGAACTGGCGGTGCATGCGAATCAGGGCCACACACACCAAGACATTGCAGACTACCGTGACCATGATTAGGAAGGAGCTGAAGCCGGCATACATGTAGGAGTAGGCGGCATGGGTGGCCACCTTGGTCTTCCAGTCTATGAAACACCAAGTCTTGGGGTACTGGAAGGTAGATTTGCCCAGTCCCATGCTGGGCAGGGCGCAGAACAGCACATTGGAGACATAGATGGCAAAGAGAGTGAGCCCCGCCAACTTCTTATCCACATAATGGTTGTAGAAATAGGCATGGTTAATGGCCAGGTACCTTTCTACAGACATGGCACAGATGATGCTGAGGCCAGAGAGCCCGAAGAAAAGGAGGATGAAGGAGCTGTATTCACACAGTGCTAGTCCACCTGGCCAGCGGTTCTGCAGGTATGTGGCAATAGTGACGGGGCTCACCAGACAGGTCCCCAAGAGGTCAGTGATTGCTAGCCCACACACCAGCGTGTAGAAAGTGGTCTCCTTCTGCTCCTTCCTGGACTTGCAAAGCACCACGATGGCGATCAGGTTGCCCACCACCCCAAAGATGAACATGACAGTGGGGATGGTGGGGGGCTTGCCGTCCCCATGCTCACTGGTGGAACTGTTCACCGTTGTGTATATGGTGGTGTGATCAAAAGACATGATGATGAAGATTCTGTTGTGGGTTATTAGGGGAGATGAAAACAAAAGTGGATCCAAAAATGCAGTTCAAAGACAAGTCCCTCCCCCTCCGTTCCCCACAAAACGTCAATGAACAAACTGCAGTTCAAGACAAGAGATTCAGTTAAAAAACCTCTGCATTTCAAGGCCAGGGGCATGAGCTTAAAAAGCAACTGAATTTAAGAATAAAACAAACGCAGTGGAAAGTGAAGCCGCAAAAAAAGCCTTGTAATTCAGAAAAGCTGCAGTTAATGTTTTTTCTTCCTACAGCTTTTGTTGTGGCTGCTGTTCTATCAGGTTTTGAGCAGCTTCTTGCACTTTCAAAAGTTCAGCTCAGAAACAGATCCCAGCATCTGAGAGAGGGGACTTTCCCCCTTTCCGGTGCGAGCTGCTCTTTTCCTTGTCTTTGCCCCTCAACTTTGTACAGTCAAAACCTTCCCAATGGTCTTCCTCCCAAAAGAGGTTCAGATAGATCCTTGAGGCATCGGAGATGCTTTCCAAACCCTGGTCTTTTGCCGTGTGTGTCCCTGCGTGCCAACAGCTGCTGAGTCCAGTTCCTCGAGGCGTGGAAAGAAGGATTCAGAGGGGCAGGGTGGGGACTGTCCCAGCCCAACCCTGGTCAGGACCCTTTGCGGTGGGAGCGCTCAGGCCGCTGGAGTTATAAAGGCAGCGGGCGGCGAGCGGCGATGGCAGGTGCGTGTCTCTCCTCCCAGTCGCCTCGGCTGGATGCTGGACTGAGCGGCTGGCAGCTCGGTGCTGAGGCTCCCATGCAGCCCGGCTGTGTGAGCTGTGCCAGTGGCTGGCCCCTGGAGCTCATCCCTCCTCGGAGCATGTGCTGCCGTGTGTGTCACCCTCGCTGGCTCGCTCTCAGGCGGGGCTCGCCTTCGCTCCCTTCAAGTTTCTCCAGCGGGGGAGGAGGCGGAGAGGGCAGCTCCCCTGGGCTCCTCCCCGGCCCCTCACCCGATTGGTCGGAGGAGGGAGGGCACCGCCCGCGGGCGCTACAGCCTCGCCCGCAGCAGCAGCCGCGCAGCGAGCATCGCCACAGGCGGGCTGGGCTTCGGGTTGCGCGGACGGCGGGCTGGGACACGCTGGATGGATCCTTGGGCTCCGGGGGTCTGGTCAGGGAGACACCGGGGTGGAGCGGGGGGCACTGGGAATTGGGGGCCAGGGAGGGAGACCAGAGCGGGGCTGGGAGGGGGCACTGGGAATTGGGGGCCGGGGAGGGAGACCAGAGTGCGGCTGGGAGGGGGCACTGGGAATTGGGGGCCAGTGAGGGAGACCAGAGCGGGGCTGGGAGGGGGCACTGGGAATTGGGGGCCAGGGAGGGAGACCAGAGTGCGGCTGGGAGGGGGCACTGGGAATTGGGGGCCAGGGAGGGAGACCAGAGCGGGGCTGGGAGGGGGCACTGGGAATTGGGGGCCAGTGAGGGAGACCAGAGCGGGGCTGGGAGGGGGCACTGGGAATTGGGGGCCAGTGAGGGAGACCAGAGCGGGGCTGGGAGGGGGCACTGGGAATTGGGGGCCGGGGAGGGAGACCAGAGCGGGGCTGGGAGGGGGCACTGGGAATTGGGGGCCAGTGAGGGAGACCAGAGCGGGGCTGGGAGGGGGCACTGGGAATTGGGGGCCAGGGAGGGAGACCAGAGTGCGGCTGGGAGGGGGCACTGGGAATTGGGGGCCAGGGAGGGAGACCAGAGTGCGGCTGGGAGGGGGCACTGGGAATTGGGGGCCAGTGAGGGAGACCAGAGCGGGGCTGGGAGGGGGCACTGGGAATTGGGGGCCGGGGAGGGAGACCAGAGTGCGGCTGGGAGGGGGCACTGGGAATTGGGGGCCAGTGAGGGAGACCAGAGCGGGGCTGGGAGGGGGCACTGGGAATTGGGGGCCAGTGAGGGAGACCAGAGTGCGGCTGGGAGGGGGCACTGGGAATTGGGGGCCAGGGAGGGAGACCAGAGTGGGGCTGGGGGGGCCACTGGGAATTGGGGGCCAGGGAGGGAGACCAGAGTGGGGCTGGGGGGGCCACTGGGAATTGGGGGCCAGGGAGGGAGACCAGAGTGGGGCTGGGGGGGCCACTGGGAATTGGGGGCCAGGGAGGGAGACCACAGGGTGGGGGGGATTTGATAATTGGGGGTGGAGGAGGGAGACCACAGTGGGACTGGGCAGAATGTTAGAAAATTGGGGGGCAGGGGAGAGTGACACCTGGGTCGGGGGCAGCAGCAGGGGTGGTCTTAGCGAGCGGGGAGGGGGGAAGCAGGGACAGACACTAGAGTGGTGGGTGGATGGGGCAGGCCAGGTCCAGTAGTGACATCTGCTCTCCCTCCTGAGACTCCAGTGCCATCCTGCAGGGCCAGGCTGAGCAGAGAGTGTGGGAAGAAAAGGGGACTCAGGAGAGCCTAAGCTACAGGAGCCACTCTCAGGAGGGAAGGAGGAAAGCAAAACTGGGGAAGTGGAGCAAGGGAGCCAGAGGAGGAGGAGGACGAAGGGGAGTGGGGGAGCCACTGCCAGTGAAGGGAAGGGGCCTGGTGATGGGACAGGGGAACCTATCTACGTGCTGGCACGCTGCATGAAGAGGCCAGGCTGCCTTTATGCGAGGTGTCAGCACGGTGCATCCCGGCAGTGCATTGTGAAGCGCACTAGGGAGGCAGCGGCTGGCCTGACTTGAGGATGAGGCGGTTGGAGGGAGGCAAAGGGACTGGGCGGTGAGGAGCAATTAGCCGGCATTCTTTAAGAGACCATTTAAGGTGGATGTGATTGGCATCATATGCAGCCCAGCCCACCCCCAGTCTCAACTCTCTGTTCCTTTGCTTTAGCTTCCCAGCCAAGCCATATGGGATGTATTTTCTCCCAAGTCCTTTCTGCATGGTTCTGTCATGGCTCCACAGCTTGGGAAAGTTTGTCTGGCTTCCCCCACTTCTAAGAAGTGCATCATTAAATCCGATCTGGGGTCTTGTACCAGTAGGCAGAAAGTAAGACCCCTGAGTTTGCATTTCAGGTTGAGTGCCTTCTATTCCCAGTGATTAGAAGTGGAGGGCAATGGGAGTGGAGGGCCCTCAGCACCTTGCAGCATCAGGCCCTGAAGGGCCTTCCCAAAAGTACTGTTTTTCTGTACTGAGCACTGGCAGTTTGCTCAGCAGTGTTTTATCATAAAAGCCTCACAAATTTCTGGAATGGAACTTTGGGAGAGGCCTCATCTTTTCCTCCTCCAGGGCAATGTATAAACTGAAGATGTGCATATGGGAGGTGGCAATGTGCCTTGCAATGAGGTGATATGATATCACTGCTGTTGACCATATAAGGAAATGCCTGCCATGTAAAGTTGATTTCACCTCTTGTTTATTAATGACAAGCAATTAAAAGGGGATCTCACCTGGGCTGGTTTCTAAGAGGATGAGTGCAAGAAAAGTGACATGACATTCCGAAGTAAAACATGACAAAGCCCTATAGCAGGAGTCTCTTGTGCCACAAGATGATCTCTCTACAGTATGGCATGTGTATATAATAAAATTTACCTGCATTTAGCATGAGTTTTTTTATTATTTAAATATTTACTAAGCCCAGGAAGGGTGTATGTGTGTGTGTGTGCACATGGGGAAAAGGTTTATATATTACTGTGAAGAACTTTATCATGATCAGGAGAACTGGATAGCACAGGGGATTGGTAATGGGATTGTGTAGCAGGGTGGACACCCGTTAGGGCCCAAAAGGGTTTAAGATAGCCCTGGGAGAGGGCTGGGGCAGGGGAAGAGCTGGGCTGATTGGTAGACCAGCCGCAGCTAGGGGCCATGCCCCAAGCAGGGAACTAAGCGGAGTACCTAGATTGGAGCAAGGCTGGGGAGCTCCAGCCAAGAAAGCCCTAGGCTGTGGCCTTGCATTAGGCCCAATAGGTACTGGGGTTGCAGGGGACAGTCCAAGGTTAAACAGAGGCAGCAGGTCCAAACCCAACCTTGTCTGTGATGAGTGGCTCATACTGCAGTCTGCCCCAGGGCGCGGGGGCTAGGTGGTGGCAGGAGCCTACGACTTAGGCAAGGTAGGGATAGTAGGTGGGGGGTTCCCCTGGGAGGGGGAGACCCAGAACTGTGGGGTACTGCCAGGGGGCAGCACCCAGTGAAGGGGGCACCGGGGTCCTGGGAGGGACATGGGAGCCAACAGCAAGGCGAGACACCAGCCTGAAGAGGGTGCTCTGGAGGCTGGAATGCTAATTCCCTGAGACGACCAGCAGGAGGTCTGCCAATGAGACTACGCCCGGTTACAAAGTGGCGGAGAATGCGGGCATGAGCTGCCTGCCCCTGATACAAAGGGCAAGGGCACGGACTGTGGAACGATTACCCGAATCGGAAAGGAGAACTTGAAGGTGGAGAAGCAGGGCCGATGGATCCCAGGTACACCGGGATCTTCTACGGGGAGTCCCCGGGTGTTGTTCCTGGCTGGGGCCCAGTGTCAGCGGCCCAGTGGAAGGGGGACGGACGGCCTGAAGGGGGACCGGGAGACCCAGGATGGATTATGGGAGGCGCAGTGGGCCCCCCAAGGACAGATGGCCCAGCTGGTGGGTGAACAGTGGGCCTTGCGGAAGCTCCTCCGGCGCGTGTTCAGGAGGAACCGCCAAGGCTAGAGGGAGGAGCCTGGTGCTAGGGCCAGGAGGCTCGGCGCAGAAACAAGGACTTGTTACGCCTGTGCCAGGCGTGGTCACATAAGACAGGACTGTCCCTACGGGGCTGAGGGTGGGATGCCTCAACCCGGGACAGGACGGTGGCAGGTCCCTCAAGCCGTCCGCTGGGTAAAGGAACCCAGGCGGCTCTGGGCGTGTTGGGACTGTGGGCAACAGGGGCACCTTTGGCGAGAGTGCCCTGGCCCAAGGAACACAACTCAGGGCAACCCAGGAAGGGCTGGCCCAGTGAGGGACAACGGGAAGAAGCAGGAGGCCTGAGCAACACGGAGGTGGGGAGCCTGTTGGCGTTGCCAGGAGCCGGGCCACCTATGGAAAGACTGACCCCTAGGGGGAGGGCAAACACAGCTGGAGGCGCCAAGAGAGTGGCTGACCAGCCAGTGGGCCACCCAGGGGAGGTGGCAAAGACCGCAACCAGGAAGGCAGGGATCCTGTGACTGTGCGGGACCCAGACCGTCGCCGGGAGGTCTGTGACAGGAGGCCAGGACCCAGGTTGGGGTAGGACAGGGAATAGTGGGGACCCAGACAGAGACAGAAGAGGCTCTGGGGGACCCAGACCTAAGGCCGTGACTTGAGGCTGTGGAATGGGCCCGCCGGAGGGCAGAGACCCCCAGGTCCGGGAGATGGCCCGAGCCTGGGTGGCCTCAGAGAGAAGGTGTGCGAGCCTGGAGGGGCAGGGCCAGTGCAAGGAGGTTTCATGCCCTAGGTGAAACTTCCACCTCACCCCACCCCCTGTCCCCGCGGCAGCTCCCCGCTGCCCCCTTGGTCCCTGGAGCGGGGCTGGGGAGCTCCAGCCAGAAAAGCCCTAGGCTATGGCCTAGCATTAGGCCCAACAGGTACTGGGGTTGCAGGGGACAGCCCAAGGTTAGACAGAGGCAGCAGGTCCAAACCCTACCTTGCCTGTGATGACTGGCTCATACTGCAGTCTGCCCCAGGGTGCGGGGGCTAGCTGGTGACTGGCAGGAGCCTACGACTGAGGCAAGGTAGGGATAGTAAGTGGGGGGGTCCCCTGAGAGGGGGAGACCCAGAACTGTGGGGTACTGCCAGGGGACAGCACCCAGTGAAAGGGGCAGCGGGGTCCTGGGAGGGACACGGGAGCCAACAGCAAGGCGAGACACTGGCCTGAAGAGGGTGCTCCGGAGGCTGGAATGCTAATTCCCTGAGACGACCAGCAGGAGGCACCGCCGGTGAATCTACAGATTTATTATGCCTAAGGCTAAAGGGCAGTTAGTTCAAATTTGGCTCAGGGTTGGTAGTGGACAAAAATTGTTGCTAACTGGTAGCTATTTGGTGCCCTTTGTGAAAGGAGCAGATGGTCATAGAGTCCTGGTGCAAAAGTGTTCTGATACAGAGAGACAAATCAAACAAAAATCACCACCACAATCATTCTCTCAGCAGAGGTGCATTAATGACAGGAGTTAGTACTTCCATGTCAGGGTGAAAAACATAGGAGCTGCTGTCCCAGATGTTTCAGAGGAAGGTGAAAAAGCCTCTGCTCTGAAGCATGTGGTTTATAACCCTTATTTAAAAAAAAAAATCCCATCTGATGTAAGTTTTCATTATGATATAAATGTCTAATCCTTTTTTGAATCCTGTGAGTTGGCCTTTCTGAAACGTGGCAATGAATTCCACAGGTTAATTATGAATTGTGTAAAAAATTATTTTGCTTTATTATCAGTTTAGGTTAAGGCACATTGACACAGTAGACAGGGGGTGTGTGTGTGGGGGGGAGAGTTTGTGTTGGAGTGGGGGACACTTTTGGGGATAGATGAGCAGTTTTCAGTGGTGAGTCTGCACACGTCTGTGATGTAAGGAAGGAGCATATTTTGTGGTTCAGTCACTTCAGTTTCTAGTGCTGTCAGTCTGGCATATTTGAATATTAAATGAAATTTCAGAATAAAACAAAAAGCTTTTCTGTAGTACACTTTATGGAACTAAGTAGCTGAGACTAACTGATGTTGATCTTCTTGAGGGAAAAAAACACAAAATTAAACTATTTATGTGCCTTTCAAGTTAAAAATATGACAGATCTTCCTCCTTTGCACGTGCAAAATCAAGTAAAAAATAAGTTATTTTTCACTGTTAAGGTGTGATAGCAAAATGATGTGTTATGGCAGCAGAACTAAATAGGTGTGTGTGTGTGTGTTCAGGTTATGCCTCACAAGGCAAATTAATAAAATCGTAGGCATCTTTTTATAAACAATTCAAAATATTTTAAAACTAAGGCATAGCACAGCAATTGTTTTTCTTAATTTTGTGATAGCTTTTTCAATTGATTTTTAATATTAACATAGGACCAAATATCAATGCACAAAACACCCCTCAAGGATACAGAAGTCGCTAAACTACCCTTGGGAAAATTATCCTTGCTCGTTCAATAGGCGTTTGCTCTGGCAGCATAAAGAGGCCTTAAAGTGGATGTAAATGCAACTTAGGGGTAGAAGTCACTAGTAGCATAGGGAAGGAGGAGACATCCTGTTTCCCCTGATCAACAGAGTCCATTTATAGAATCTAAGGGCAGAAGAACACTGTTTGTTCTTTATTGCTTCATCTCTGTTTCACTTCCTGCTTATTATGGATCTAATCATATGAGATGTTGAGACGGTTGCCACAACTCCAGTTGACATATACAAATAGAAGGTGCTCAGATCCTTCATCTCTCTCTCTCTCTCTCACACACACACACTTTTGCAAGAAAATGGACACACATATCAGTTTTCTGGTACAATTGCTCCATGTTTCATAAGAAATGCATGTAAAGAGTTTGTAAAATGCAGGGGAAATAAGAGAAATGACTGAAAAGCCATCAGAAGTATACTTTTGAATGCAAGGATACTAAAATCAGCTTCTAAAATGAATATTGTTCTTCTACTAGAACATCCCATGTGACAGCATTTTAGAAAACAGTCATAAAATAACAAGACAGATTACACACAGATTTGCTCTATCTTGTTTGTTCATTGTGTGAAGACTTGCAAAGCATTAGAAGAATTTAGAAGTTTTAGTATGCTTGAAACCAAACTGGAATTTCCTTTTGAACTCAATGTTCTGATTCCTTGTAATACTATCAAGATGAAAATCTTAACCACAGAAAACACTTAAAAGCTGAAGAGGAAAGAAGAGGCTTAAAGTGAAACTGAAAAAGTTGAAGAAATTCCACTTGCAACATGAACAATCATCAGGTCACAATGACAGTGTCAGACACTTCATAAACAGGTAACCACAAGAGAGTCTTCTGTCTGTGTGGAAATCACTAGACTGACTAAATACAGTGAATAAAAAGCAGCAGAGATAATTTAAAAAAAAACAACAAAACTTTGTTAATATCAAGGGCTAAACTAGAAAACAGTGGCACCTATGCACCTTCTAGTAATTCAAATGCCAGCTGCTCTTTGAGTACAAATAAATCAAATACACTCAAATACTTATTGGCATGCACAATTACCAGACTTCCACTTACAAGAAATAAGGTGCCGATTTCTAACATTGAGCGCAATTAACCACTGGAGCAACTTATTTAATGATGTGCTAGATTCTCTATCACTTGCAATCTTTAAATCAAGAATAGATATCTTTCTAAAAGATATGCTATAGCTCAAACAGAAATTCTGGGCTTGATGCAAATTATTAGCTGAGATTCTTTGGTCTGTGTTATGCAGGCAGTGAGATTAGATGACCATAATGGTCCCTTCTGGGCTTGTGTTAAAATCTACGAATGTGCCTTTGTGCATGTGCATGTTTTTGCTGATGAAGCTTAAGTGGTAGTGTTGAAAAAGTGTCGATAGCAAGAAATAAACCAATTTGCATGTAATAAGAATAACAACTTTGCATTTCAGTTCTAGTTACCTTCCTAGTATGCTTCGATAAAGAAAGAACCAAAACAAACTTTCGTTCTGATCTAGGTGCTGGTGGAAGTTAGACGCTTGTTTGCACTGACGAGAGCCAGATGCAGTGTAAGCAGATCCACTGTGTGGCGTCTACCTACAGCCCTGCCATTGTTTCTGAATCATGATCTTCAATACTGATCCTGACTTCTTGGGAACAAAGAGAGCCAATTAAAGAAAATTGTCTGGCGGTTTTCCAATATGGACAAAATGTCCACGAGAAACTAGGATGTACCTACTATATGCATTTTCAGCAGAGATGAAAATCAAAACCTGCTTTTAGGACACCAGTGGGGAAAATTTTTGTGCCTCCTAGCATCATGTCTTTTTTGTAAGAGTAATTTTAGTTTATATTGAAGAGAGGCAGCCTCTAAAACTCTGGTAGTATAATATAAAGGCCAAAATTTTAAAATGTGGCTGTTTAAATTTAATCTCAAACCCTGGAAACAATTATGCAGGTGCTTAATTGTATAAGGTGAGAAGGCTGATTGGATCCAATGGGCATCAAGTCAAGTACCTGTGTAACTGTAGGATGGGAGACTTTGGCACCAAAATCCATTTTTAGTCACCTAAGCAGGTGGCTTGATTTCTAGCAGTGCTAAGCATTTCAATAGGAGTTGCTAGTCATCCATCAGGCCACAAGAACCTAAATATGGATGTAGGTGCTCAACTTTGGCCAGCCAAGTCTGAGAATCTCCCCGTGCTGTGAAGCGCTGCGTACTCTCAGCTCCCACTGAAGACTCCAACGGTTTGTCTATGCCGCAAAAAATACAACAAAAATCCTGTGGCAGCAAGTTTCAGAGCCTGGGTCAATTGACTTCAGCTTATGCTACGGGACTAAAATAGCAGTGTAGATGTTCCTGCTTGGGCTCTAAACCCATCCTGCCCCGGGCCCTGCTGCATCAGAGCCACAGCAGGAACATCAACATTGCTATTTTAGTCTTGTAGCATAAGCGCCACGTGACTGAATCAGTTAACCCAGGCTCTGAGACTCACTGTTGCAGGGTTTTGTTTTTGCGGTGTTGACGTACCCTAAAGGTTTATCTTCACTGCCCAGTTAACCCTGCAGATTGGGACCTAGGTCTCAGCACCCAGGTTAGCCGAGGCTAGGCAACCCTCCCCAGAGTGAAGCCCTACTCACCTGATCATGTGCTCGCCATTTCTGCACTTGCCCATGTGTGTCTGGGGGCGTATCCCATGCTTCTTTGTTCTGAGATGCTCTAGGATTTTTTCCAGTCAATTGCGGGATAACTTGTCTGTTCTTCTAGGTGAACTGTGGGAAGGCATTGGAGGACTATCAACACTTCAGTGACATTTCCTGAATCCTCACAAGAAAGTGGAAAGGTTCCAGCCCAAGTTAAACTGGAGCCCCTTTTCTAACGTATACCCCCCACCAAATAAGCCACTCAGGCTTAAAGCAGCTCCAGTCATGGGTCAGAGGTTTTTTTTGTATGGATGGTAAGGGAGTGAAGACTTACCTTATGTGCTCAGTAACTCTCATGAATTGCTCAGCATTTTGAAAAGATCAGGCCCCTGACATGTAAATTTGGCTTATGGAAAGTTTATTTTCCCTTTTGTTTTTAATTTTTGTAGGACTAGTTCTGATATATTAACATATTTTTCCTTTCTGGCATATATATCAAAAGTTATTTATTTTTAGAAAAACACATACAACACTGATACAGAATATTACTAAAGTTGAACCTATGTGCTGAAGTACAATTGTTATATAATGTAAAAATAACAGAGTATGGAGATGCTACTCTGAATCAGATCTTATGTAATAGTCTTTCTTTAGTTCATCAAAAGGCAAGAAAAGTGCATTTAAAGAGTAACTAGAAAACTCATAGAAAAGAAGCTGGGAAACTTTGTGCAACATTCTCAATGGATACAGCATTGTAAGTAGGTAAACATCTTAACTTCAAAACCAAAAGTATGTTCACCATTCATCATTTTTCTTGCCAGAACAAGATATTTAGTTTAGTGGTATAAAGGATTTTCCAGAATCTACCTATCTAAAAAAGTAATTTCTGGTATAGATCCTTGACACCTACTCCAGCAGATCTGGTGAGTTGGGGATTCCCCCAATGAGGTGACAATGCCATCTCATTGCAGGTTCCTTCTCACTCCTCCTAAGGTAGTATAGAAAGCCAGCCAAACCCTGCACAGAGGAGCAAGCATGACTGGTGTACTGCTGCATTCCAGTAATTCTTTCTGGGGTGAGAATCCTCTGGAAGTTTGTTACCAGCTGGCAGAATTTAATGCAATTCCAAGGCTTTTCTAAATTATCCTCAAGTCCGAATCTGCTCACAACAGTCCCAGGCCACTTTTAAGCCACTGTTGCCTCCTCTTCCACAGCTGCTCTGAGTAGCTGGGGATCTGTCCCTCTATCTTTAACTATGGACAAACACCTATTAGATTAAACAGAACATGCGCCACAGAGGAAGTGTGTGATTGTCATCTGAATGAAATGTACACACCCAAGACAGATACATTTGCATAACACACACATTTTGAATTTCCTTTTGCCTACATAGGGTCAATAGGGTGTTACAGAGCACCTTGTCACTTGTGTTATTTTTTGCTCATGTCTGTGGTGGTTTTTTACACTGTGATGAGAGTAAATTTATCTCTATTTGAAATTGATTTTTGTGACTGCAGCTGTACTCCTTTTCACTTCTTAAGAAAGATAAAGAAACCCCCCACAACAAAATGTCTTTTAAAAAAGCCATAAAATGAAATTGGAAAAAGTATCTATATACATTAGCAGTTAAGGTTGCATTCCTTTAGCGAACTGTCCTCCATCAATTTGCATGGAACTGTGTGGAGTAGATTAGATTATCCCTTTGCTCAGCTGCAGCTCCCAGATCTATATGTAAACAAAGGTACCTTTGAAAACATATTGTATGAGTTGTTAGGTTTGACAGTGGTTGTGTTCCTTTCAGATGACAGCAGCAGATATATTATTATAATGAACTAACAATAATAATACTTAGCATTTAACAGAACTTCTTCCCATTTCAAAGTGCTGTGCAAAATATTAACTCATTAATGATGCACACTAGATATATCAGTCACTGTCCATGCTGACGAACACATGGAGGGACAAATTCTCTTGCGGCATAATCTGTCGTAGACCCATTAATGTCAATGAATGAAGGTTTGTTTTCTGTTTTTTTATAATGGCTTGTTTTCATGAGGGATGTTAGTGTGAAATGTGTACATTAATAGCTGAAAAAATGTCATGATGTGTTTTTTCCCAATATATTTTAAATTGAGGTATTGCATTTGTTTCATTTTATTTAACAATCTCCTTGTGGGTACAGCACTTCACGTGGGGGTGAGGGAAGAACTGATGGCAGGAGGGAGCCATGCTGGCAGGGCATGATGATGGTCATTTACTCCAGAGGCTTGAAAAATTCTTCTCCCTCCTCCTTGTAGCAACCTTTTATGTACTTGAAAACTGTTATCATGTCCCCTCTGTCTTCTCTTTTCCAGACTAAACAAACCCACTTTTTTCAGCCTTTCCTCATAGGTCATGTTTTCTAGACCTTTAATCATTTTTGTTGCTCCTCTCTGACCTTTCTCCAATTTGTCCACATCTTTCCTGAAATGTGCTGCCCAGAATTGGACACCAATACTCCAGTTGAGGCCTAATCAGCGCGGAGTAGAACGGAAGAATTACTTCTCGAGTCTTGCTTACAACAGTCCTGCTAATACATCCCAGGATGATTTTTGCTTTTTTCAAGTGTTCTACTGTTGACTCGTATTTAGCTTATGGTCCACTATGATGCCCAGATCCCTTTCCGCAGTACTTCTTCCTAAGCACTCATTTCCCATTTTGTATGAGTGCAACTGATTGTTCCTTCCTAAGTGGAGTACTTTGCATTTGTCCTTATTGAATTTCATCCTATTTACTTCGGACCATTTCTCCAGTTTGTCCAGATAATTTTGAATTATAATCCTATCCTCCAAAGGACTTGCAACCCCCCCGAGTTTGGTATCATCCACAAACTTTATAAGTGTACTCTCTATACCATAATCTAAATCACTGATGAAGATATTGAACAGAATTGGACCCAGAACTGATCCCTGTGGGACCCCACTTGTTATGCCCTTCCAACTTGAGTGTGAACCACTGATAACTACTCTCTGGGAACAGTTTTCCAATCAGTTTTGCACCCCCAAGTATGGAAATCCCTGGATCTGGCCAGGGACGGTATTTCAGATTTTGGTAGGGGCAACTTTAACCATGAGTCCTGGGGCTACTTAGGCACTTGAAAACTCTAGTTTTTTGGCAGATAACTTAGCAATTAGCTGACAGGATCCCTGTGTCTAATTCCTATATAAAAGAAAGAACATTAAATAAATATTAGACCCACTCAGCTCTAATAATAGCATGTTCTGATATCTTGTGGCAAGTCACTTAAGGGACACTGGTTAAGTTTAAAATGTTAATGTATATTCTTACTAACTCTGCAGAGAGAGAGAGACCACATCAGGACTCCTGGGTTCTATCTCAGCTGTGAGAGGGGAGTGGGGTCTAGTGGGTTACAGCGGGGGCAGATACATCTGGATTCTATAAAAGAACATCAGAATCACCATACTGGGTAAGACCAGTGGTTCATCTACCCCAGTATCCTGTCTTCCAACAGTGGCCAATACCTGGTGTTTCAGAGGGAATGAACAGAACAGGCAATTGTCAAATGATCCATCCCCTGTTGCCTATTCCCAACTTCTGGCAAACAGAGGCGAGGGACATGCAGAACATGGTGTAGGATCCCTGGCTAATAGCCATGGATGGACCTATCCTCCATGAAATTATTTGTTTTTAATTGGAACCCAGTTATACTTTTGGTCTTCACAACATCCCTTGGCAAAAAGTTCCACAAGTGGACCATGAAGAAATACTTTATTTTGTTTGTTTTAAATCTGCTGCCTATTAATTTCATTGGGTGACCCTGGTTCTTGTGTTATGTGAAGGTGTAAACAACACTTTTTTATTTACTTTCTCCACCCCAGTCACGATTTTATAGACCTCTATCATATCCCCCCTTAGTCATCTGTTTTCCAAGCTGAAAAATCCCAATCTTTTTAATCTCTCCTCATATCGAAGGTTATTCCATACATTGCCTTTCTCAGTAGCTATTCCAATTCAGAGATCTCTTTTTTGAGATGGGGCAACCGATCTGCATGCAGTATTCAAGATGTGGGCGTACCATGGATTTATATAGCGGCAATATGATATTTTCTGTTTTATTATCGATCCCTTTCCTAATGATTTCCAATATTCTCTTCACTTTTTTGATGAGCAAATGTTTTCAGAGGACTGTCAACAATGACTCCAAGATCTCTTTATTGATGGGTTCAGCTAATTTAAATCCCATCACTTTGTTTGTATAGTTGGGATTATCTTTTGCCATGTGCATTACTTTGTATTTATCAACATTGAATTTCATCTGCCATTGTGTTGCCCGGTCACCCAGTTTTTGTGAGAGCCCTTTGTAACTCTGTGCAGTCTGCCTGGGGCTTAACTATCTTGAGTAATTTTGTATCATCTGCAAAGTTTGCCACCTCACTGTTTACCCCTTTTTCCAGATCATTTATGAATATGTTAAACAGCATAGGTCCCAAACCAGACCCCCTCGGGGACACCACTATTTACCTCTCTCCATTCTCATAATTTATTCCTACTCTTTGTTTCCTATGTTTTAACTGGAGTGCCAGCCAATGCTCTCAGGCTCATCTAACAATACTTAATTTACTTTAATGACAAGCCTTTTGCTATTTTAATCACCCTGCCTCTGCTTATAAACAAACTCCCTGCCCCCAAATGCTGTGCTCCTCCCAGGTGCCGAACTCATCAGATATCACACTCAAGCTGTATTGCAATTAAAAGCTCCACCTGGGGCTAGGGTGAGTAGACCTCTGGTATGCCTCTCATGGCATCCTCCAACTCTGTGATGATGAGTGCACAGTACTCTAAGCCAGTGGTTCCCAAACTGGGGTTCATGAACCCCTGGGGGTTCAGGAAATGTATCAGGGTGTTCTCAGAAAAAAATTCTGTAAGGCGGACAGAGCCGTCCCTAAGGACCTCAACCCCCATAGGGGCCGGCAGCCTGAGCCCCGTGACTCTGGCTTCCTGGCAGAACAGGTTCAAGCTTTGTTGTAGTCGTGCATTGTTTGCCTGGACTGCTCAAGACCCGAATGTTTGTGGGAGGAACTCTTTATTTGAGTTGGCTTCTTAAATACCTTCATGCTGTTTCACATCTGGTAGTCCTTGATGAAACATGTACGAGGCTTAATCTAAGTGATCTGAGCTACAGAAGTGAAATCTTGGAATTGAAATCAGCCATTTTCATAATGTCATAAAATTAATAATGTAATGATAAATAGTGAGTAATAAGCGCGTCATAAAAAAACCAAATTCTTTCTAAGATTATCGCTTCTATAATTTATGCTCAGGTAATGGAGAAAATCCCTGGAAATATTCATTTTTAGGAGGGGGTTCACGAGATTTGATATTTTTGTGAACGGGGTTCGCGGGCTGTTAAAATTTGGGAACCACTGCTCTAAGCATTCTCTCTTTGTTGTCATGAAAAGCACTAAGGGCTCTCCATGTTAATTTTCAAAGGCTGCCTCCCTCTCTGAGGTGACACTGAACTTGTCTACAGCAGAACTAGTGTAGTTCCTCTGTGAAAAGAGGGCAGGATTCTTTTAGCCTCTACTGAGCATGCATGCTTTTTGCACAACATGGAGACCAGCTTGGACATAGGGGGATGGCCAGCTGAAGGAGCTGTATTTACAGGGAATTTCTGGTTACTGCCTCTTATGTGTCGGGGTGTAATGGCTGTGGAGGCTACTAGACTCTGAAGGCTATTAGACTTGAGTAGCAGATCTAGTGCAGCTCTGTGGCAGCTTCAAGTGTTGGTGGAAGCATTATTCTTTCCACATTCCTTTGAAGAATTCCCCAGCCGCCAGGTGAGGTACTCAAGATAAGGCCCTGGGAGAATGATTCCCCCCCTTTTATAAACACTTAGTATCACAATCATTCAACAAACATTTTGTCCAACGATTTCAAGGGCCATGGTAACTGATTGAATGCTGCACGAGGCACCGTATTTTACCTCCAGCATTGCACCTGAAAGTCTCTGTGCCTGGGAAAAGGAACATGTTCCTATAATCGGTGTGTTACAAAGTATCGTTACTAAGTCAGCAGGCTGGCTTGGTTTTTAGAGAAGCCATACATACCCATTTGAGAATACCTAAATTCTATGGGAGTGACTCATGCATTAGGTGAGTCGGTTACCTTTCACCAGGAAGATACTGTCTAAAAATAGCTGGAGTAAACACCAGATTCATTCAGCTTGTAGCAAAAGGCAAACTGTATCACCTGGAACTGCTGAGTGTCTTTGTTCAAACTCTGTTACAATGTTGTTCTTTGCTTTAAGGAATCCATTCCTTGCATGCAGACTCTCTCTTGCTCCAGCAGAGGGTAGTTTATCATCTAGGTCGGAAGTTAGGTGTATTAAAAGAATGATCAGGAAAGGTAACTACTTACTCCCTCCTCCTTATACTTGGGAACTAGGGAAATAAAAATAAACACCAGCAGACTGAACTCAACAAATTAATATACACAAATATATTGCTAGGCTACAGTATGTTCCTAGGCTGGCACTTGGAAAAGGCAGCCAAGTTCAACGTAAATCCCATTTCTGTCCTGGTACCAGACATTTCATATGACCCAGAGGAGGATTCGCTACATTTTGCTTCATATGTTGAGACTAGTTCCATCATCAGCCTGGTGCTTATGAGCTGGGTATAGTCCTTAATCTTCATTTGGCAGCTGGTAAAATTCATAGAACTTGAAATGTTTTATATTTAATGCATAAATGTGATCACCCTAACTTAAACATATTTATTCAGTCTGTTTTAAACAATCCTATCTGCATGGAAGTGATGATGTGACTACCTTTAGTGGCCTTTTACTTTAGGGGCCTTTGGTCCCAGAATGCACCTGCAGTCAGATGATCTCAAGCATATCCCTTGATCCCCCAGCTGCTGGTCAGCTCTTTCCTGATTCAGTAGACCCCTCTAAGACTAAGCAGCCAACAAGGATGTAGGCACCAGCATCTGTGGGCATGGCTTCCCTAAAATGCAGCAGAAATAGAGCTGAGCAGATCCACTGGTAGAGCAAGGTTATTATGTCCACAGAGACCCTGAGGAATTGCAGAAGAGATTGTGGAGTGGATCTGCTGCCACTGTGTGGCTTGGATAGTGGGGGATAACTAATCTTCCTCCTCCACCCCCAGTACTGCATAGCTGAGCTAGGAACAGGATTCACTCCAAAGTTCAGGTCCACTGGTAAAAGAGATGTGGGAAGAGGAGGCACCAGCAGCTCCTTCAGTTTCTGGCAGGGGGTAGTAATAGCTGAGGTGCTCTACCCTCAGCTTAAGGAGAGAGAGTAGGTTGCAAGCCTTCTCCATGCCACTATAGCATGAAGCCTCCTTACTCAGGCTTTGCTCAGGACAGCAGCACATGGACCCTGTACAGCACCTGACAAAGGTTAACTCATTACCATAGCTGGGTCCAATGGAATTCTGGCTTTAGCGCAGCAGTTCTCAAACTTCATTGCTTCATGATCCTCTTCTGACTACATGACCCCAGAATGGGGGACTGAAGCCTGAGCCCAAACGAGCCAGGTGGTCGTGGTGGTGGGGCAAAGCCAGAGCCCAAGGGCGTTAGCCCCAGGCGGGAGGCCTGTAACCTAAGTCCCTCCACCTAGGGCTGAAGCTGATGCCTGAGCCCTGCCAGTCAGAGCTGAAACCCGTGGGCTTCACCTTTGGCCCTGGGCGGTGGGGCTTGGGCTTGGGCTTTGCCCGCCCACTTCCTGGATCCCAATAAGGCCAGCCATGGTGACCCTATTAAAATGGGCTCATGACCCCCTTTGAGGTCTGGACCCACAGTTTGAGAACCCCTGCTTTAGAGGGAAAGGGTAGGTGCTCTTTGAGCCTGACAATAGGAAACTGGATGGGGTGATGCAATTGCTCCACACAGGGCTCTGCAAAACCTTGGGCTAGGCCTACAAAAGCTGTCAGCACAGCCACTAATAAGCCACTCTCGTAACTTTCAAGGCGCGTCACAGTCAATCCCCATCCTAGGTAGCAGCTCTCATTTGCAATTGAGCTGTTGACATTCTTTTCATCAGTCCACAAGGCAGCCTTCATTGTCCACTTGTTAAGTTTTCAAACAAGCACTTTTGTGTGCTTTCTCCCAGGCTGCCTCTCACACTTGGGAAGCCCTCTCTGTACACATGCAGAAAGCTACTTCATTAGCCTCCTACAAATCCCTCCTCCAACCTCGCCTTTGCCATGATGTCCACAAAAGGAGAGTGAGTTTGTGTGTGTGGTTTTTGGAGGGGGGTGAGGGAGTGAGAGAACCTGGATTTGTGCAGGAAATGGCCCACCTTGATTATCATACACATTGTGAAGAGATTTCAGAGTAACAGCCGTGTTAGTCTGTATTCGCAAAAAGAAAAGGAGTACTTGTGGCACCTTAGAGACTAACCAATTTATTTGAGCATGAGCTTTCGTGAGCTTGGCTTGGCTCACGAAAGCTCATGCTCAAATAAATTGGTTAGTCTCTAAGGTGCCACAAGTACTCCTTTTCTTATTGTGAAGAGAGTGGTCACTTTGGATGGGCTATTCCCAGCAGGAGAGTGAGTTTGGGGGGGGGGAGGGGCGCAGGGTGAGAAAACCGGGATTTGTGCTGGAAATGGCCCAACTTGATGATCACTTTAGATAAACTATTACCAGCAGGACAGTGGGGTGGGAGGAGGTATTGTTTCATGATCTCTGTGTGTATATAATGTCTTCTGCAGTTTCCACGGTATGCATCCGATGAAGTGAGCTGTAGCTCATGAAAGCTCATGCTCAAATTAATTGGTTAGTCTCTAAGGTGCCACAAGTACTCCTTTTCTTTTTGCGAATACAGACTAACACGGCTGTTACTCTGAAACAAAAAACTTGACAATCTTTAGGCTGCTGCTGTGCTGAGACCACTGCCTGCCACCAATATGGTCTCATTGTTGCATTATATTCCCCCATCGGTCTGGATCCATCTGGTGTCTCTTGTCATGTACTTAGAGTGTGGACTCATTGGGCCAGGGTCCTTTTCTTCTGTGTGTGTACAACAGAGGTCCTAGTTCATGAATGATAACCGCTACTAAAAATGATACGTCACTTAATTGAATAACCAATGCTTAGTGCTTTATTGTACATAGTCTAAGTGATTCAAAAGCATGAACTACTGAGTCTTCTATAGGTTTTAATTTTGAATTCCAATTTAATTTGCTCTGAAAAATAAAAATTTGAAATACCCCTTTAAGACTCTTGTAACTAGGGTTACGCTGTGTCCATGGAAATAATTTCACAGCCAGTTTGTGCTCACTGTTAATATCACTCAGACAAAGTTTTCACTGTGGTGGATGTGACTATATGTTTGTTCTGTTTTTCAAATATTATATCTGAGTCAGTCATGCTTGTAAAGTAAAGTCTGGTGGTATCCTTTTGCTTCCTAGACAAATGTTAAGGATTTTTTTCCTACCCTGACTTTGAGTCTAAATCCAGAGATACCCATTTAAATTGTTTTTTTTTTAATTTAAAAGTCATTATTCCCAAAATAAATCAGGGAATAGATAATGTATCTAAAAGTCATCTTTTGGGTGACGCTGATATTATCAAAAATTACTACTTTGATTATATTATATGGTAACAGTAATGTAAAGAGGACGCAAAGAAGTCCTATATAAGTTGTCAAATCGCACTCATATATAACAAATATATACCTAGATATAATTTTTTATTAGCTTAACAGTATTGCCTAGACGCCCCAACCAAGATCAGATCCCCCATTTTGCTAGGTACTGTGCAAACACAGTGAGAGACAGTCCCGGCTCCAAAATGATTACTATGTAAATATACACGAGACAGGTGGGTGAGATAATATCTTTTTATTGGACCAAATTCTCTTGGTGAGAGGCACAAGCTTCTGAGCTGACACAGAGTTGTTCTTCGATACAGACAAAGGATGGGAGGGGAACAGGTGATTCGTCCAAAGTCACACAGCAGGTCAGTGGCAGAGGCAGGAATACAGTCTAAGTCTCCTGAGTCCCAGTCCAGTGCACTACCCACTGACCAGACTGCCTTTCCAGATAGATCTAGCTGTATTTCTGTTTTAGGTCATGTTTTATATTAAGGTATGTCAAGGTTCCTTCCACACTCTGAACTCTAGGGTACAGATGTGGGGACCTGCAGGAAAACCTCCTAAGCTTACTTTTACCAGCTTAGGTTAAAACTTCCCCAAGGTACAAACTATTTTACCTTTTGTCCCTGGACTTTAACACTGCCACCACCAAACATCTAAGCGGTACATTACTGGGAAAGAGCCAGTTTGGAAACGTCTTTCCCCCCAAAATCCTCCCAAACCTTACACCCCCTTTCCTGGGGAAGATTTGATAAAATCCTCACCAATTTGCATAGGTGAACACAGAACCAAACCCTTGGATCTTAAGAACAATGAAAGCATTCAGATTCTTAAAAGAAGAATTTTAATAGAAGTAAAAAGAATCACCTCTGTAAAATCAGGATGGTAAACACCTTACAGGGTAATCAGATTCAAAACATAGAGAATCCCTGTAGGCAAAATCTTAAGTTACAAAAAGACACAAAAATAGGAATCTACATTCCATTCAGCACAGCTTATTTTCTCAGCCACTTAAAGGAATCAGAATCTAATGCATCTCTAGCTAGATTACTTCCTAAGTTCTAAGACTCCATTCCTGTTCTGTCCGCGGCAAAAGCATCACACAGACAGAGAGAGAGGCTTTGTTTCTCCCTCCTCCCAGCTTTTGAAAATATCTTGTCTCCTCATTGATCATTTTGGTAAGGTGCCAGCGAGGTTATCCTAGCTTCTTAATCCTTTACAGGTGAAAGGGTTTTTCCTCTGGCCAGGAGGGATTTTAAAGGTGTTTACTCTTCCCTTTATATTTATGACAAGGTATCATTGTAAATGGTTAATTGATATTATAAGTATGTTACAGATGTGATGCATTATTGATGGTTATAAGCACATCAGTTAAAAGTGTTCTAGACAGTTATAAGCGACCTACTGATATATTGTACTCTATAACAATTGATTAACCACTTGTTAAAACACATATGAACCATTTATAAGCTATTTATAAATGGAATCTTAATATAAAGTATGACTGGTATTGATCTCGACTGCGGATCATTGCAGCAGCTAGGTGTTGTAATACAGTCAAATAAGAGACTCAAACCAAATTGGGCTTCATTTTCTCTTTAGAAAGGAAAGGCAGTCAGAATATTTGACTTAAGGGTGAGGGATGTTTGTTTAATTATAAATGGTACACTTAGCATCTAGCCACACCATTTGATTGTGACAGCCTGTCAAACGGAATCTAGTTTTTCAAAAGATAAGTGTACCCTTGACTTGTGTACCTTGGCCGTCTCTGTGCCCTTTTCTCTCTTATTTTAGGAGTTAGGTATAACACTGATCTTATATGTGTGCATGTTTCAGACCAACACAAGATGATGTGTTATCCAACTATTCTTGACTAAGCACTCAGAGGATCCAGCTACTCAATGGAGCAGTAACAGTTTGGGTATCATATATTGAAAGCTCAGATTACACTCAGTACAAATAAAGGTTTAGGCCTGTGTTATATAATGCAGTGCCGCTGAATCCACCATAGTTTTGAGTATGACCGTCAAAAAGCTGGTTGATTATTAGGGCCTGAATTGTCTCTTAAGAAACCTGGTTTGTGCTCTTCCCTGGCTACGCATGAGTAAGGAGGCGAATGCTCTTTCTACAGCACTGTCTCCACTTACTCCCCTGGGCTTTGTTTCCAGCTGGAAGAGCTCTGTAGGGTACAGGGTGGAAGCTGGGGGGCAGGTGCACTATGTGCACTGGACTACCCTGGAAACAAGCAGGCATTCCCCAGAAAAAGCAAATAAACCTCAGAATGAATTAAGCTTTGCATCAAGCTCTAGGTTGTGGGAAATCCCTGTAGAGGTGCTGATGCGGGGGGAGGAGGGGGGGAAGCGGAGCCGCTCTTTGGATGGTCCTGGCCTCTTGCAATCTCAGAGATTTATGCCACTTTGCAGCCTCTCTTTAATTTTTTACATGTAGCTGCTCCCCTACTTCCGTTTCTCAAATACGCTCATTCAAATAAACTCCAATCACCCCCAATTGAACAGATGCCCAAGCTAGTAATGAAAAAACACATCACAGACAGCTGGAAAGAATGTGTATGACACGTGTCTCATTTCACTGACACGTATGCCACAGAATGCTGCAGCCCTGACAACCTAGAGCTGCAATGCACATTCAACCCGTTGGCTGAGCCAGACCCTCGGGTGACGTGAATCAGTTGAAGTCCTGGAGCTACACCGCTCCACATCAGCTGAGGATTTAGCTCGCTGTCCTTGTTCACAGGCATTTACAATCTACATTAAATATAACATGGAAGAGGTGCTAGTAACAGCTGAGGTGCTCTACTCTCAGATTAAGGGGAGAGAGTAGGTTGCAAGCCTTCTCCATGCCACTATAGCATGAACGCCTTACTCAGGCTTTGCTCAGGACAGCAGCACATGGAGGTCCACATGGTTTCAGTCAGGTTGTGAAGGAGACAGAGATGATGTGGTGGACAAGATGAGGAAGGTCTTTGCCAGTGCTGAATGTGAAAGTATGGAAGTGGTGGTAAAAGAAAAAATACCAAAGGGACATGTAACAAAGCAGAGTTAATGGACAAAGCTGGGTTTCATCTTGATTCCTCTCTCCTTCACCCACTAATCCTGACACTTCTTTCCCTAGACGGTCTCCAAAAGCTATCCTTGCCTCTCTAACCACACTGCTAAAACTCTCAGCTATATCTGGATTATTGAAGCCTTCCTTTCTCTTGCCTCCTCACTTCTCAACTCTCCAATCGAGCCAAACAGCCACTGCTAAAGTCATCATCATCCGGCTCTGACAATGACACCCCATCTTTGAATCCCTTCACTGACTGCACTGCATGTCTTAACTGTTACAAGTGAAATGCCCCAGACTTGTTTTTAATGCCCTACACAGCTTTCACCATGCTTCCCTTTCTGCTCTCATACCCATTTGCTTTCTGGGCTCCTCCCAAACGTTTCTCGCTTTGTCAGCTTCCCCCATTCTGGGCTTCACACTTTTTTTCGCATTGCTTCCTATGTTGCCAGTTCCTATCTGTGACATGGTCTCTCTCTTATGTCTGAAATCCCTCCTTTAAACACATGATTTCCACAGAGCTGCTCTAGGCTGGTCATGTCACCAGTGAGTTCTGTTCTACATAGGTTCCTATGCTACCCTCATCACCCTAGTTTCTGAGCACCTGCTAGTAATGTGCTAAGTAATGTGACTAAGCTCTACCATATGTAGTTTGACATTGCAGTGTGCTTTCTACCCCCTGCTTCTCTGCTAGAGGGACAGATTAATCTCCCTTATTTGAACAGTCATCCCATGTTCTGCAGCATCTTTAGTACATTGCTATTGCTCCAGAAAAGGACACCAGTCATATCCAATGCTTTTAAAGTGCTATTTAGAGCACTATACAAAGCTTTCACAAATAATAGAAATGACCTGATGTGATGAGTCATCCCTGCACTAGAACCTGATTAATCCACATGCCTTGATGAGTCATTCCTGTGCTAGGCTCCGGCCAATCCACAAGCCAGGAGTTGGTCTGGTGACTCTCAGGGCAGACATAAAAGCATCACAGGAGAAACAGCGGCTCAGTCTGCCTGATGTCACTTTATGGCTTGGAACTCTCTCCTGCCTGATAGTAGTGACACACTACACAGGCCCTAGGTGACTCAACCTCCAGCCTAGCTCCCAGCAGACCACCTCCCTCAGCCTCAGCCCCAGACCCCAGCACACAATGCCTTTTCTGCAACTCCAGTGGAATGTGAATCTCGTGGTTTCTGGAGAAGGGGGTAAAAGTAGAACTGTCTCTTAAATGTATGCTTCCTTTCTTGCATGTGCTTAGGGAACAGCTTGAATTTGGTCCCCAAGAGTTTGTTTATTATATAACCATTGTATGCACATATACACCCATATAAGCCCATTCATGTATGCACACACCCAAAAATCCTAATGTATACATCTAACAGATACACACCTACATGGTGTAACCAGGAGGGCTATAATAATGATATTCTACTTTGTACAACCTTTCATTTTATGACTGCTGTTCTCAAACACTTTGTAAATTCCTCATTTCACTTTTATCAGTATGATTTTTTTTTCCATTAAATGGTGAAAGAAAATAGCTGTTATAGTGTACTTTTCATCCATATAGCTCAAAGGATGTCAGTGTCACTATCTATTTTTTACAGTCGAGAAAACTGAGGAAGAGAGAGAGATGGGAAAGTAACTTGCACAAGGTTACCTAGCAGGCCAGTGTCAGTGTTAGGAATAGAACTCCTAAGGCCTAGTCCAGTGCTTTAACCACTAGGCAGCACTGCCTCCTTTGCCTCACTGACTTCTTTGTCTCCTTCTCGCTTTCTTAGATACCTGTTGGCCAAAAGGGATCCCTATGGACAGGGAATTCCACACATACCATCTGCACAGATCCCATTGTAGAATCGGGGATTTAGAGGCTGGATAAACATAACCAAGCTCTCTGTAGGCAAAAATGGTAGCTCCCCTTAGAAGAGTGAACTAAACTTGGCCGCTGTGTCAGTTTGACTAGCTTCCCATTAAAGCCTCTATGGAGGTAGAAGCAGTTGCAGAATGTCTTTTCATTAAAATCTCTAGTCTTTATACTGTATAATTTTATAGTAGTTTGTCACTTCTGTACAATTACAAAATGCACACAGACATGATTATGGGCCTGATTCTCCCCTCACTTCCACCACAGTCATTAAGGAGTTACTCTACTGAGGTCAATGGCAAGTGTAAGGGCAGGATCATGTTAATTTCTTCATTTCCCTTATTCTTGGATATGGCATTACAAAAAAAGTGTACAGTCATTAAGAAACAGTACTAAGTTTATATAAGGAATATGAGTCAGCTTCTATTCTGAGCCTAATTTTGACCCCTGCTTTAACTACCTAAAAAAAAAAAATGTTTCTTTCTATGCTGCAGTAAATCTGAGGTTAATCAAGTACGATGCTGAGTGTTGGACTTGCAAAAATGTGTGGATTTGTTCTACTTTTTTGAAAAGTAAATTTTTTTGTAAAAATGTTTCTGATGATGTCACATTTGCTCTATACCTTATTCTTCAATTTAGCTCATGTAATGTGAATCCACCTTTAAAACTCCGTGTAGCACTAAACCAATAGAATGCTATGTTATACTATAAGGAAGGCCTAGAGCAGGGATCGGCAACCTTTGGCACACGGCCCATCAGGGAAATCCGTTGGCGGGCTGGGACGGTTTCTTTACGTACAGCGTCCGCAGGTTTGGCTGATCGCGGCTCCCACTGGCCATGGTTTGCTGTTCCAGGCCCATGGGGGCTGTGGGAAGCGGCGGACAGCACATCCCTTGGCCCACTCTGCTTCCAGCAGCCCCCCATTGGCCTGGAACGGCGAGCCATGGCCAGTGGGAGCTGCGATCAGCTGAACCAGCTGATTTCCCTGATGGCCTGCGTGCCAAATCCCTGACCTAGAGAATGAGAGCAAACTCTTACCCACGTGACTAGCCCTAAAATAAAAGTTACATTGTTACACTATTCATGTCAAGAAGGGTTTGCACGATTGGACCCATAATCTATCTCTGTGAAGTGTAATAATATAAGAGTTTGACTCACCATAATGTTCTGTTATTTGGTGCAATAGGCCGTTTTATAAAAATGGATCGACACTACATGAGCTCAGTATTTTCTCCCACATTGCATTGTATTCAAGTACCTCTATTAAGTCTTCATTTCTGTTTCCACGGTATGCATCCGATGAAGTGAGCTGTAGCTCACGAAAGCTCATGCTCAAATAAATTGGTTAGTCTCTAAGGTGCCACAAGTACTCCTTTTCTTTTTGTGAAGACAGACTAACACGGCTGTTACTCTGAAACCTGTCATTTCTTTTCTGTCTTTCTTATTGTCACTTTCCCCGGGTCTTCATTTAATTTCCCAGATGGTTACTTTTCATTTAATTCCTCCTTGACTACCTTCACAAACCTGTAAGATGTACACAGAAAATAGGCTTAAATGGTATGAGTTTTTTTTTAAAAAAAAGTCTCTCTATGAAAAATAAAGTGAACTTCTGCTAATTTCCACACTAATTTAGCACGATAACACTATCTCAACTGCTATGAGTTAAGCAGCATCATGTATCGGAGGTTACTTGCTTGCAGAGAGCCTTGGTATTTCATACAGCCTAAGGGTCAATCAGTTTCAACTTTAACTTTTAGAGATATTGACACTAATATAAAGTAAACAAAATGCGAAATGTTTCTGACAGATGTTTTCCAGCCATGTACTTTTCACCACTGAGATCAAATTTGTTGTTCTTTGGCTCTTGTTCTTTAGTACCTTCCCCTCAGAGAAACAAACCAAAGAGAAAGAGCCCCAGACAAGCATACTTATGACCCAAAGAAAGTTATTGTAATGTTTCCAACTTTCATCCTACTTAAGAACAAAGTGACTTCATTGAAGCACTATATAATGAGGTGAAATAATGGAAAGTGAGTCTGTGAGGTTAGTGTAATTGTACTGATTCAATGTGGTGAAAGTGGGGTTTGCAGCTGAGACACACTAGGAGCCTGTCTGTTCTTGGTTTTTATTTCAAATGTCAGCCATTGCTAAACACATTTGACATATTCTCTTAATATCAAAGTACAACATTCTTATTGCCCATCTAGCCTGTAGAAATGGTGATTCAAATCTTTCTTGTCCAACCTTTTCACACCAGTTGTATGTCTTCAGCAAGCAATCCACTACAGCCTTGTTCTTGTTTATATAATTTGACTGACTAATATCAAATAGTATGAATTCCTTGGTCCAGATTCTGCCACCATTGCTCATGTTGAGTCGTGTAATCTATGAGTAGCCCCAATGATTTGAATGGAACTAGTAAGAAGCTGCTCCATGTAAAGGTGGCCAAATATGCTCCATCATGATTTTCCTAGTCCTTCTTTCCTGGGATATGGAGACTGATGGAGGTATATGTAGTATTTTTAAAAAATATCATGTGCCCTGCAGGTTACCTGAATTACATGATATTATCATGCTGAATGCATAGGGCTAAATCAAAGGGGCTGTTAGAGGAGCCAAGTGGCAAAGGCAAAACCGTGACACAGATAAGAGGAAACACTAGAGCACTGTTTATTGGAGAATATCCCCTAACTGGCTTCATCCAGGCGAAGATGGTTTACTCTTCCCAAAGCTAAGGCTAGAACCAAAGCAGAATGCTAAACCATGATGGGACCCCTGGCCTAGAAAAACAGGGGCATTTGGGGGAGCAAAGGGGGGCTGCCCAGAGAGTGTCAATGAGAGCTGACAGGCTGACAAGGTGACACAAAGACAGACAGAGCATGCGGTGAGCAGGACAATCTGCTTCTCCCAGTCAGAGATGTGGGTTTGCTGCACCAAAGGGAACTTACAAATAAGTGGAAGGAAAGATTAAGATGGCGGTAAGAGGAAATACATGTATAGGGTTCTGTCAGGGTTCCTTCCCCACTCTGAACTCTAGGGTACAGATGTGGGGACCCGCATGAAAGACCACCCCTAAGTTTATTCTTACCAGCTTAGGTTAAAAACTTCCCCAAGATACAAACTTTGTCTTGTCCTTGAACGGTATGCTGCCACCACCAAGCATTGTAAACATAGAACAGGGAAAGAGACCACTTGGAGACGTCTTCCTCCGCCCCCCTCCAGATATCCTCCCAAGCCCTACACACCCCCTTTCCTGGGGAGGCTTGAGAATAATATCCAAACCAATTGGTTCCAAAATCATCAAAGACCCAAACCCCTGGAGGTTGGAACAATGGAAAAATCAGTCAGGTTCTTAAAAGAAGGATTTTATTTAAAAAAAAAAAAAAAAAAAAAAAAAGGAAGGAAGGTAAAAATCATTTCTGTAAAATCAGGATGGAAAATTCTTTACAGGGTATTCAGATTCAAAACACAGAGGATCCCCCTCTGGGCAAAACCTTAAAGTTACAGAAAACAGGAATAAACCTCCCTCTTAGCACAGGGAAAATTCACATAGAACAAAAGATAAACTAATCCGCCTTGCCTGGCTTCCCTATAATGGTTGCAATATTGGAGACTTGAATTAGGATGGGCTGGAGCAGATGGATTTCTTTTTGGCCTCTCGCAGTCCCAGGAGAGAACAAACACGTAAACAAAGAGCACAAAACGAAATCCTTCCCCCCAGCCCAAGATTTGAAAGTATCTTGTCCCCTTATTGGTCCTTTAGGTCAGGTGCCAGCCAGGTTAGCTGAGCTTCTTAACCCTTTACAGGTAACAGGATGTTGCCTCTGGTCAGGAGGGATTTTATAGCACTGTATACAGAAAGGTGGTTACCCTTCCCTCTATATGTATGACAGGCTCAGTTATTTTAATCCTTTGCTCTATGTGCTTTGTACCTTTGGGTGAATGAATAATTAATGCTTTGTTCTGAAGATGCTGTGTCACTGCAAGAAAGGCTTATCAAAGCCATGTTCATTTGGGCCGCTTATGTTAACATGGTACCCTGGGGCTGCAACTCAGAGATCCAGTCTAAGAGTAGTTGGGCCATGTGGATTCACCCAGAATGCGGTGGAGGAAGCCAGGTCTGTCACCAAAAGGGTGCACTCGAAGGGGCAGTTTGCCTTGTGACGGTGACATGGCATCACAGATTTAATTTCTCTGCTGTCTTTTATGTCTTTTAACAATGTTGGCTCATTAAATGTGCTATATTGTTCTGCTTTGGCAAGTTTTGTGTATGTGCTAATTAAAACACAAGATACTTGTCCCAGTACATCAGCCAGCGTTCAGAGACTTTCTTCTCATGTCTGATAAAATTCTAGTTGAGATGGGGTTCTTCCTGGATGACAGCTATTATGCTGCTTTAGTGCTTTGTTAGGGTATAGGCTGGCAAAAGTCTATTCTCCTGTACTTGAGATGTCAAATGAAGGTCTCTTCTGCCCATTCCTGGTAGCAACCAAAGACATGTTCCTAAAAGATTTGGCGTGGTGGAACCCTGGCTCCACTGAAGTCAATGACAAGACTAGCATTGACTTCAATGGGGCCAGAATTTCACCCTTGGTGTCCTGGACAACATTCCCTCCGAGAACAAAATAAGTTCTAAAGTCCTTCTGTATGGGTGAAATGTGTCAGAAATGAGAAGGCCTGCAGCTGAGCCTGGGACTGGCTATCCCAGGCTGCAGGCAGACGAATGAGTGCAGATGGGTTGCATCAGGACTGCTCAATTGACTGAAGGGAGTCTGCTGGTGTGCTCTTACGCCCAGCAGCAGCAGGTCACTGACTGCTCAATGCTTATGCCTTGAGCTGCAATCACTGCTGTGCCTGCCTTGTTCCCAGCCTTGCTTCTGCATTGTTTCCAGCCTGGCTCTAGTCTTGTTCCTCTGAGCTCCCAGCCCTTCCTCCAGCCTGATTCTCTGTTTTGCTCCAGCTAACCCTGGCTCTGATCCTTGGCTCTGGCTCTGCCCCTTGGCTCTGGTTCTTGGCCCCACCTTGCTCAAGCTCCAACAGGTATGTCAGACCTCCCTGGCCTCAGATCTGACAAAATGTACCTATGTACAGGAGGCCAGGACAAAGGTTTAAGTGGGACATAAATGTGGCAGTGGGGGATGAGCCCTGTGCTGGCCTCTGCACTGAGGTGTCCTCCTCCAGTGTGACCCACAGTACTGTAAGATACTGCACTACCAATATCTTCTTCACTGCCATGTAAAGCACTCAGGGACGTAAGTATGGGCAATGCTATATAAATCCAAATTTGGTTTTAATCTATCCTTCTTTTAGAAATAAAACTGTTGACAATGACCTACAGATTAAATTATACGATTCATTAACTTTGATGGCTGGCACATAAACACGCACTTTACAATGCAGCTGTGCTCAAATACAGCAAGATTATTGATCATAAATCTATGTTACCAAGCAAATGACTTCTGCAGTCAGTGATGTTTTCAACAATCACGCTGGGATTGTAAATTACTTTGCAAATCATTTTATCAGTTTAAAAATGGAAGGTCTGAATAACAGATTGTTTCTTCATGTGCTATTTTGAAGGAGGATGATGGCACTGGAAAATTTCAATTTCTTTGCACCTGTGCTCACTTTTCATAGGAGGACAGTAGGGCTCTCAGTTCTGTCTCTTTTAGATGCTTGAATAAGCAGCTGCTCTGCATTAGAATGTGTTCATTTCAAAACAGTTAGTTGACAGCAGTAAAGATACAATAAGTGTAATTTGATAAGTATTGACCCATTTTGGTTGTTTCCCACTTGTCCACTTTATCTGAATAAATGTCCTTTGAAAGCCTGATACCATTAGCTTTTCATTGTGGAGAGCTCTAGTGGAATGAGGACCGTCAAACAGAATCTGCTCCATTGCCAGACATGCAAACTTAAAATCAGAAAAGCATGACTTTTGTTCCATTATAATTTTATAGGAAGTGTTTCTTGTGAACAAAGACAATGACACTCTCCATTTACGGGCCTTGATTCAGCAAGCAAAGCAGGTGTTTAGTTCCATGAAATCAATGGTGATACTCACTTTATTAAAGTGAGGCACTTGCTTAAGTGTTCTGCAGAGCCACAGTGCTATATTTGAATTTCTCTGATATCCCTCCATCCAGCTTTCTTTGTTCCTGTCATTCATGATGGTCTACACTGTACAAACTGCCTTGCAACCTTGTTGGAGTCCCTGTGTCAGTGACACCCCCACAAAGAGTGGTAATCGCATCAAAGTTCCTGCAGATTCATTTCAGTTATATTTGCTTTGCAGCTACAAGGGGATGCAATCATCAGGAAATGGGAATGGAATTTACGAAGTATGATTAATAGAGTCACCAAACCAGTTAATTCATTAGCACAAGATGTTCTCATCTTAAGAACTTCCAATGAAACAAATTACATCAAAACAGATTTAAAGCCAAAATATATTTTACCTGATAATCCAGCTTGCTGCCTGATGCTAAGAATCAGTTTTGGCTACACAGTTAGTCTTTATCGTTATGCATTTGAAGTGAAATTCATTCCTGTGCAAAGCAGCTGCACAAGACCCAAGTGCTGCTTAAAGCCCATTTACGCTCTCAAAATAATGGCCCATAGATCTTGTGCTGCTTCTCTGTGCAGGGGTAAATTTCTCCCTTGAAGACTGATTGGACTGATAGAATTTATAAATACCAGACATATCTAATTGAAAATAGTAGAATCCCAGGTGAACTAGAGAATCTCTTAAGATTCAAAGACTTCCTAAGTCATTGTGGAGGGAAAATTTGCTGTGGTTTCTTTCATATTTACTAAAATGCAGTTACATTTTTCTTCTTTTTCTTTTGAAGTTATATCTCACTAAATTGAATTTTTAAAAAAAGTTTCCCGTTTAAACATGGTAAAAAGCACAGGCCTCATCATGCCACTGTTGGTAATAGTGAGTAGTACCCTATTACTTCAGTAAGATCATTAAATCAATAGGATTGTGTGTGCTATTCAGTAAGAGTGGTACAATTCAGTAAGGTGCTATTCAGTAAGAGTGGTACAATTGAAGGTACTATGGAAATAGTAAATCAACTCTACTGGGATTTGAACTGAATATGACCAAAGGAACAATTTAAACAGTCTCCCCAGGCAAAATAAAATCAGCACAGAGTGAGAAGTATGATACATATGTTAAAGATGACTCTGTGTAGCTCTAATGTACATGGTCCTCACTTATACCAGCTAGTGTGATAGGCATCCATTATTTGTATAGCATCAACAAGCAAGTCCTTTGGACTTCATTCAGTAGTCTCACAAAGTCATCCATATCATTTACACATGTAGCACAATATTCATTCATGCAGGCTCAAAAACAAAACAATTTTCTGCTTCAGCCCCTCCCTTTCATGTGGGTAAGCTCCAAGGAGCGCTGTTATCCCACTGGAACTCTAGACATGTTTGCATATAGCTTCTGAAGCATTAACAGGACCCGGTTGCCAACATAAATAGCTGTGCATGAAAAAACAACTTGCAAGGCCTTTGCAACGCACAGCATTTCTGGAAATAATGTTTAGGTTGTTTTCCGGACCAACCTGCGTAAATCCTTTAGGCTGCACAATGAATTCATATTATTCGCTATGTTCTTTAGGGAAGGGAAAAAGGTTCTTAACCAACAGCCAGAGCTTGTGCTAGGGAAGTTAATGGCAAAGTTTTCACTGATTTCAGTGCTACGTGATTAGTCCCTGAGCTACCAAGATGTACACATTGTGAGCACGACACTGAGTAACTGCATTATCATATTGGTCCGCCCCTTATCTTTCCACACTCAGTTCCCTCTCACTGTTTGTCACACTTGATTGTATTGTCAGATTTAAATCATAGGCCCCAATCCTGCTTTACTCCATGTAAGCAAACCTCTGGGGGCATGTGACCAGCCCTGCTGACTTCAGTGGGGATCTGTATGGGTGCCAGGGTCCACCCGCATGGAACTCATTGGGGGACTGGGGCCATAGACTAGATACTCTTCTGGGCAGGATCTGTCTTTCTGTGAAGTACCTAGCACGCTCTCAGCATCTATTAATAATCAACAGATAATACACCCAAAATGGGGTTAGAGAAATGTAAATTGCAGACTAGAGCCTAAAGGACTGAGGATCAAATCCTGTTCCTAATAAAGTCTATGGCAGGACTCCCATTGAACTCAAGGGGGCAATGACTTGGTCTTGAAAAAGGAAGTGAGCTGGAGAGAGAAGGCTAATAGGAGCTAACTTTTCTTCTCAGCAGTAAACGTGTAAATGCATTTTTCACTGCATGTTATTATCTGGAATATGCGGTAGGTTGTGGCAGGACAATGCATGCCATTTGCCGCACCCTATCGGGTTATTTCCCCTTATTTTTAATGACTAGTTCAGGATATTAAGCAGTAGATATTATTCCAACAGCAAGCTTAGTTCCTTGGCAGACTCCTTACGCCGCTGAACTGACAGGTCTGGAGCTGCCACTGGCCAGAGGTGTATTAAAATTTATTGGGGCCTTGGGCACGAAGAACATTTGGCCCTGCCCACCACACCTTGGTGATCAGTTCCCCCATTGCAAAGCACAGCACCTGCTAGTGACGCCAGCCTCTTCCCAGTGGCAGGGGGTGCAGTGGGCCTTAGCCCCCCTCACCATGGGGCCCTGCTCCCTGCTCTTCCTCTCCCCCGAGGCCCTAAGAGCCTCCTAGGGAGCCTAGGCCATTGTGGGGAGCCCTGGACCACCCACCTACCCTGGACGGCGTGCCCCAGGAGGTGGGGACCCAGGCCAGGGGATGCTCTTGGCTTCCCACTGCACAGTGGCCCAGGCTCCCCGGGCCGCTCTTATCGCTGCCCAGCTCCAGCTTCCAGCCTGGCCAGGGGTGGGGCCCCAGGGGAAAGAGGAGCCACAGGGGTGGAGGGGGCACAGTTCTGCTGCTGGTGGCCCTCCTCCCTTCTACCCGGGTTCTGGCACTCCTGGGGCCCCAAATTGGCCAGGGCCCCATGGACCTGTGTGTTAATCCACCACTGCTTCTGGCCACTGCTTATAGGCTGCCTTGACTTTCTTTCATGGAGAAGAATGTGTGCCTAACTGCAGTCATGTAAATCCCTCAATGTGATGTTGTCATAAACTGTTGTAAAGTGAAAAAGGGCAGGATGCCTCCTTGCCCATATATGGCTCCTGCATTAATCTTCTGGGCTTTGGCTCTGAGGCTGCTTGACTGTAACATATATTTCACTTCTGCTTTAGACTACTTTCTGCAACAGAAGGAAATTATGAAGCTTCTCTGCAAGAGAGAAAAATGTTTTAAAACAACAGAGGGATGCTGACCTGTTTGGGGCCTCTCGGCGCTAGTGGACTGCAAATTATCATGCACTACATTCCCAGGGAATGTGTCCCCCTAAGACTTGGTTCAAAAATTGCTGACTATAAGCCCTGCCCGTAGCCTAGTGGTTAGAGCAAAGCTAGCATTCTTGAGTTCTATTTTTTTGCTGTGCCAGTAACACTGTGGATCCTTTGGCAAGTTATCTAGAAGATAGATTTTCAAAAGCACGAAGGGGAATCGGGTGCCCAGTTCCTATTGCAAGTCAATGGGATTTGAGCCCCTAACTTCCCTTTGTGTCTTTGACAATCTCTGCTTTAACTTTCCCTGAGTCTCAGTTTACTCACCTGTGAAAATGGGTGGAATAATTACCTTGTTCATTAGGGTGAAGATGTGTTACACAAGAACTGGCAGACTATATCAGGCCCAAAGTCCACCTAGTCTAGTATCCTGTCTGATGGTGGCCTGCACCAGATGCTTCAGAGGACGGTGCAACAAACCTTATGTATTGTGAAATGATTTCATGCGTCCAAGGAGAAGACGGGGTGGGAGCAGCAGAATAAGGAAAATGAGCTTCAAAAAAGAAGACTTTAACAAACAGAGAACTGGCAGGTATGGTCCCAGGGGAAGAAACTCTGAGGGAAAAAGGAGTTCAGGAGATCTGTCAGTTTCTTAAAGACACAATATCAAAGGCACAACAGCAAACTATCCTGATGCAGAAGAAAGACAAGAAAAATAGACAAAGGCTAATGTGGCACCATTAAGAGCTCTTTAATGACCTGAAAATCAGAACTGGTGGCCAGCTTAAACTCTGAAGCATGAGCTCTAGAAACATAACACAAAAACTGTAAGTGAGCCCCAGGGCTGTTGAACCCTGTCCCCCATTATCACAAGCAGCCCTATTATGCAATTGCACTCATAAATTTGTCCAACCCCCCTCTTAAAACTAATTGTTTGCATCCACAAGTCCTATTGGGAGGCTGGTTTCATAACAGGTTTAAAGACCACAGGCAAAGAGAAGTTATCAGTGGTTTGCTATCAAACTGGGAGGACATATCTAGGGGGGTTCCACAGGGTTCTGTTCTGAGTCCAGTCCTATTCAATATTTTCATTAATGACTACTCATCTTCCTTTCCAGCTCATTAATATGTTAAAACACACTGCACTTCATAGGGATCCTTGAGGCCCCCCGCGCATGGGAAATCTTCCACCATGATGAAAATTGCCCATTTATCCTACTCTTTGTTTCCTGTCTTTTAGCCAGTTTTTGATCCATGACAATAGTTTGAATCTCACCCCAGGACTATTTAGTTTCTTTAGTTGTCTTTTGTGAGAGACCTTGTCAAAGAGTGTCTTTTGCGAGAGATCTCTGAAAGGCTAAACAAACTATGCCAACCAATTCCCATTTATCCACTGCTCTAGTGACATGTTCAAAGAATTCTAATAGGCTAGTGAGACATGGCTTTCCTGTGTAGAACCTGTGCTGGTTAGATCCTGTCAGACCATGAACTTCCAGGTGTTTTATTATTCTATTTTTGATGATTGATTCATCTAATTTACTGGGTACCAATGTAAGGTTGACTGGTCTGTAATTCCCTGAGTCACTTCTTGGGCCTTTTAAAATACAGCTACAACATTTTTCTACCCTCTGATTCTCTGGTACAGTAGTTGTTTTTAATGAGAGTGCATATCTTTGCCATCAGTTTATCCACCTCATACTTAAACTTCACAACTCTTCAATGTCTACTATCTGGCCCTGGTGACCTCGTGCTTTTCAAATTAGGTGTCATTGTTAGTGTAACACTGACAGACCCCGGTCCTTGGAGAGCGGGATTGAACTGGGGACTTTTGGAGCTAAATGCATGAGCCCCTACTGCATGAGCTAAAAGCCAAATGGCTCTTAGTTAAGGCTGAAGAGGAGACTCATTAATTGCTCGCTCTCTCTAAGTGGTCTCGGTGACACTAGATGGGCCAGAACACCACACTCAGGAGGTGTGTGAGTTACATTAGGATTCATTGATTAAACATTACAAAGCAGTTTGATCTCCTTGGAGGCAAGGCACTACAAGAGCACAAATTATTGTTATTCATATTAAATATTAGGGCTAGATCTGCAGGTGGCGGAAATGGGCTCAACTCCATTGCTTGCAATGCAGCTATGCTGATTTACATCAACTGAGGAGCTGGCTCCTAACTATGTTGCTGAGGAAGCTGATTTCTTTATCAAGCCCCTTCGACCTCACAAGTTGCACTGGTATGTAAAAACTCAAGTTTGAAACGGAATGACACAGTAAGTAGTCACGTAAAGCCTATCTCAGTAGCTCAGACACAGCTATGCAGAGGCTTGTTGGATTTGTGGTAGAAACATGTCTTGGTCTGCTGACTTCCATCCCTCCCTCGTTGGGCTTCCATAGCCCTAAACTATTTCACAGGTCTGTGACAGTATGTCTGCTAGTTCAGGGTCAGCTGTCATAACAGTGGAAACCTTGTGAGTGACATACAATGCAAAATCCCAGGCCAGAATCTAATGTTGCTCGTGCCCCAAGAGCTTCCAGTGTTAATGTCCTTAGTTATCCTTCATAATATGCCACCTCTGTAATTGTATTTCTTCTCTGCACCCTTTTCTTCCTGGAAACTTTGCTGTTTAAGAATAAAAAGTGTGCCCTCTGGCTGGAGGGAAGAAGGGAGAGGCTTAGCAAGTCTGAATTTGTTTACTTTTATTTGGCATCTTTATCGCATCATTCTTATTAAAGGATCCAGCTACTGTTTTCATTGTGAAACTATTGCTGCGGTACCACTCCTCATTCTGTGAAAGACTCAGTTAGAAGACTCTGTTACAATTACCAGGTTGATAACAACCCTCTCTTTCTAACAGACAGAAGTACTGTATTAGCTTCTAGCGATGGAGTTATAAAAAGGGTGGTGTCTGTCTTTATTCTCTCTACAGGACAAGATTCCTGGCCTTTTTCCTTCTGTTTATAGGAGGAGAGAGGATGCAGAGAAAAAATCTGGGGTCAGCTAGCATAGATTGGCACAGCTACTGCTTTATACCACCTGAGGATCTGGTCACTTATTTACACACTCAAATATACAGTGGTTGCACTTAATGACTTTCCATTTTGCCTTTATTAACTAGACCGTGTCACCTCTGACTGGAGTGTTCACTATACTTCCTTCTACACAGCATAGGGACTATGTAGGAAATATTACATTTGTAATATTTGACAAGGTCCATTTTGTTCCCCTGGGCTTTGACGAGAGGTAGGTGGGTTGAGTCATAGACAGATGTAAGGATGGGTTAGTATTGGATTGTGTGCTGCAGCTTGGAGGGAAGTAGGGAGGGGGAACATCTTGGCGATGTAATTTTAAATAACTGGCATGGTACTCAGAAGCTTTGGGAGTGGGGCTGGTCTCTTCTCTTGAGCAGATGCAGACATATGTTTAGAATGTACAGGGGCAGTCACTGTTGCTGTAGATGAGCCAATAACACAGAGAAGTTCCTTTTCTTGCAGACAACATGAGAGAATCACAAAAAGAAAAGGAGGACTTGTGGCACCTTAGAGACTAACCAATTTATTTGAGCATAAGCTTTCGTGAGCTACAGCTCACTTCATCGGACGCATACTGTGGAAAGTACAGAAGATCTTTTTATACACACAAACCATGAAAAAATGGGTGTTTACCACTACAAAAGGTTTTCTCTCCCCCCACCCCACTCTCCTGCTGGTAATAGCTTATCTAAAGTGATCACTCTCCTTACAATGTGTATGATAATCAAGGTGGGCCATTTCCAGCACAAATCCAGGGTTTAACAAGAATGTCTGGGGGGTGGGGGGGGTAGGAAAAAACAAGGGAGAATAGGTTACCTTGCATAATACTCGGTGCAAGTGCTGGAGGAGCCAACTAGGGGGAGAGCTTTTTTTGACCTGCTGCTCACAAACCGGGAAGAATTAGTAGGGGAAACAAAAGTGGATGAGAATCTGGGAGACAGTGACCATGAGTTGGTCGAGTTCAGGATCCTGACACAGGGAAGAAAGGTAAGCAGCAGAATATGGCCCCTGGACTTCAGGAAAGCAGACTTCAACTCCCTCAGGGAACTGATCCTGGGGGAATAACATGAAGGGGAAAGGAGTCCAGGAGAGCTGGCTATATTTCAAAGAATGTGAGGTTACAGGGACAAACCATCCCAATGTGTCGAAAGAATAGTAAATATGGCAGGCGACCAGCTGGGCTTAACAGTGAAATCCTTGCGGATCTTAAACATAAAAAAGAAGCTTACAAGAAGTGGAAGATTGGACAAATGACCAGGGAAGAGTATAAAAATGTTGCTCGGGCATGTAGGAATGAAATCAGGAGGGCCAAATCGCACCTGGAGCTGCAGCTAGCAAGAGATGTTAAGAATAACAAGAAGGGTTTCCTCAGGTATGTTGGCAACAAGAAGAAAGCCAAGGAAAGTGTGGGCCCCTTACTGAATGAGGGAGGCAACCTAGTGACAGAGGATGTGGAAAAAGCTAATGTACTCAATGCTTTTTTTTGCCTTTGTCTTCACGAACAAGGTCAGCTCCTAGACTGCTGCGCTGGGCAACACAGCATGGGGAGTAGGTGGCGAGCCCTCTGTGGAGAAAGAAGTGGTTAGGGACTATTTAGAAAAGCTGGATGTGCACAAGTCCATGGGGCCAGATGCGTTGCATCCGAGAGTGCTAAAGGAGTTGGTGGCTGTGATTGCAGAGCCATTGGCCATTATCTTTGAAAACTCATGGCGATCGGGGGAAGTCCCGGACGACTGGAAAAAGGCTAATGTAGTGCCCATCTTTAAAAAAGGGAAGAAGGAGAATCCTGGGAACTACAGGCCAGTCAGCCTCACCTCAGTCCCGGAAAAATCATGGAGCATGTCCTCAAGGAATCAATTCTGAAGCACTTAGAGGAGAGGAAAGTGATCAGGAACAGTCAGCATGGATTCACCAAGGGAAGGTCTAATGACTAAGGTCTTGACTAATCTAATTTCCTTCTATGATGAGATAACTAGCTCTGTGGATGAGGGGAAAACAGTGTACATGTTCCTTGACTTTAGCAAAGCTTTTGACACTGTCTCCCACAGCATTCTTGCCAGCAAGTTAAGGAAGTATGGGCTGGATGAATGGACTATAAGGTGGATAGAAAGTTGGCTAGATTGTCGGGCTCAATGGGTAGTGATTAATGGCTTCATGTCTAGTTGGCGGCCGGTATCAAGTGGAGTGCCCCAAGGGTCGGTCCTCGGGCCGGTTTTGTTCAGTATCTTCATAAATGATCTGGAGGATGGTGTGGATTGCACTCTCAGCAAGTTTGCAGATGACACTAAACTGGGAGGAGAGGTAGATATGCTGGAGGGTAGGGATAGAATACAGAGGGCCCTAGACAAATTAGAGGATTGGGCCAAAAGAAATCTGATGAGGTTCAACAAGGACAAGTGCAGAGTCCTGCACTTAGGACGGAAGAACCCCATGCACCGCTACAGACTAGGGACCAAATGGCTTGGCAGCAGTTCTGCAGAAAAGGACCTATGGGTTACAGTGGATGAGAAGCTGGATATGAGTCAACAGTGTGCCCTTGTTGCCAAGAAGGCCAATGGTATTTGGGGCTGTATAAGTAGGGGCATTGCCAGCAGATCGAGGAACGTGATCATTCCCCTCTATTTGACGTTGGTGAGGCCTCATCTGGAGTACTGTGTCCAGTTTTGGGCCCCACACTACAAGAAGGATGCGAAAAATTGGAGAGAGTCCAGCGAAGGGCAACAAAAATGATTAGGGGTCTGAAACACATGACTTATGAGGAGAGGCTGAGGAAACTGGGATTGTTTAGTCTGCAGAAGAGAAGAATGAGGGGGGATTTGATAGCTGCTTTCAACTACCTGAGAGGGGGTTCCAAAGAGGATGGTTCTAGACTATTCTTAGTGGTAGAAGATGACAGGACAAGGAGTAATGGTCTCAAGTTGCAGTGGGGGAGGTTTGGGTTGGATATTAGGAAAAACTTTTTCACTAGGAGGGTGGTGAAACACTGGAATGCGTTACCTAGGGAGGTGGTAGAATCTCCTTCCTTAGAAGTTTTTAAGGTCAGGCTTGATAAAGCCCTTGCTGGGATGATTTAATTGGGGATTGGTCCTACTTTGAGCAGAAAGTTGGACTAGATGATCTCCTGAGGTCCCTTCCAACCCTGATATTCTATGATTCTATGACTTAGCCACTCCCAGTCTCCATTCAAGCCTAAGTTAATTGTATCCAATTTGCAAATGAATTCCAATTCAACAGTTTCTCACTGGAGTCTGGATTTGAAGTTTTTTTGTTATAATATTGCAACTTTCATGTCTGTAATTGCGTGACCAGAGAGATTGAAGTGTTCTCCGACTGGTTTATGAATGTTATAATTCTTGATATCTGATTTGTGTCCATTGATTCTTTTACGTAAAGACTGTCCAGTTTGACCAATGTACATGGCAGAGGGGCATTGCTGGCACATGACGGCATATATCACATTGGTGGATGTGCAGGTGAACGAGCCTCTGATAGTGTGGCTGATGTTATTAGGCCCTGTGATGGTGTCCCCTGAATAGATATGTGGGCACAGTTGGCAACGGGCTTTGTTGCAAGGATAGGTTCCTGGGTTAGTGGTTCTGCTGTGTGGTGTGTGGTTGCTGGTGAGTATTTGCTTCAGGTTGGGGGGCTGTCTGTAGGCAAGGACTGGCCTGTCTCCCAAGATTTGTGAGAGTGTTGGGTCATCCTTCAGGATAGGTTGTAGATCCTTAATGATGCGTTGGAGGGGTTTTAGTTGGGAGCTGAAGGTGACGGCTAGTGGCGTTCTGTTATTTTCTTTGTTAGGCCTGTCCTGAAGTAGGTGACATTCCACACAAAGATGGACTACAAGCTCTCAAGAACACTATCCCCGATAATGTCACGGCTAACCTGGTGGCTGAACTTTGTGACTTTGTCCTTACCCATAACTATTTTACATTTGGGGACAATGTATACCTTCAAATCAGTGGCACTGCTATGGGTACCCGCATGGCCCCACAGTATGCCAACATTTTTATGGCTGACTTAGAACAACGCTTCCTCAGCTCTCGTCCCCTAATGCCCCTACTCTGTTTTTCCTAATATCCAACCTAAACCTCCCCCAGTGCAACTTGAGACCATTACTCCTTGTTCTGTCATCTGATGCCATTGAGAACAGTCTAGAGCCATCCTCTTTGGAACCCCTTTTCAGATAGTTGAAAGCAGCTATCAAATCCCCCCTCATTCTTCTTTTCTGCAGACTAAACAATCCCAGTTCCCTCAGCCTCTCCTCATAAATCATGTGTTCCAGTCCCCTAATCATTTTTGTTGCCCTCCGTTGTACACTGTCCAATTTTTCCACATCCTTCTTGTAGTGTGGGGCCCAAAACTGGACATAGTACTCCAGATGAGGCCTCACCAATGTCGAATAGAGGGGAATGATCACATCCCTTGATCTGCTGGCAATGCCCCTACTTATACAACCCAAAATTCCGTTAGCCTTCTTGGCAACAAGGGCACACTGTTGACTCATATCCAGCTTCTCGTCCACTGTAACCCCTAGGTCCTTTTCTGCAGAACTGCTGCCTAGCCATTCGGTCCCTAGTCTGTTGCCATGCATGGGATTCTTCCATACTAAGTGCAGGACTCTGCACTTGTCTTTTTGAACCTCATCAGATTTCTTTTGGCCCAATCCTCTAATTTGTCTCGGTCCCTCTTATCCTATCCCTACTCTCCAGCGTATCTACCACTCCTCCGAGAGTACTGTCAGTTTAGTGATCCTTCTCCCTTCTGAAAACCAGGTCTAAGTCTCTTTGGTAGCACCTGTGCTCTCATCTTCCTTGGTGCATGGGGTCATCGCATAGGAGGTTGACATGACCAGATTGAGCTAACAGTTCATTTCCTGGGCAGAAGAAATCAAAAGGTACAGACAATGGCAACCCAGGGGTTGGTGCAAAGGAAAGGGAATGCAGAGATATCTGAGGATGAAGTTGTCAGAATGGCTGAGCATGGAGGAAGAAGCAGCATTGCTGGATATTTTCAGATTTGAGAAGGACTCTGAAAGGTAGACTTTGAAAGTCTTACCTTCAGTAGTGCCCCATTTACACACCAGAGCAAGCTGTGCAGCACCAGCGGTGAACGGGTGTGAGTGAAGCTAGATTGCTACATTCCTATAAATGTGCAGGACACTATGGGGATTCCAGGGGCTAAGCCATCCGGGAAGATGGCGTCTATGGAAGAATTTCACAAAGGTGTACCGGGAGAGACAACCACCATTTTCCCCATGGAGTGAAACAGTTTCGCTCAAGATAAGACTGGTGCCCTATTTGTGTCTCAAACTCCAGCAATACATCCTCGATATGAACCAGGCACACAGCTAGCATAAGCTGAGCATTCAGTAATGATGTATGTTTCATAAACTGGTGTAAGACAAATGGGGGAAAGATGATTGGGAGCATGCTGTTACATGCTGTATGCAAAGGGTCAGTGTCGTAAACTTCCCAGGCAGATGTATTTCTGATATACCTATTTAGCTCTTCTTGATCTCTGCAATTTTTTTTTTTCACATGGCAAACAATAACAAGTCTGTGGAGGAATTTAACTTCTCAGCTCATTTCAGGAATAGACATTGCTCATATTTAAGTACCTATGTAATGAGTCTGGTCTGGTCTGGTCTGAATTCTGTAGGTATGTTTTGTCTTGCCAAAATCCTTCCTGACTGGTTCTGGCTTTACTGAAACAAGGAAAACCTCAGATTAGATATGAAATGGGTCAGCATTGGTACACAAACCAAGTGTGTAAGTAAGTCAGGCTTGGTGCATATTTAATTGAAGGAAGGACATATAAATGTTTTGCATGTGCGCCAAAGTATTAGATGGGCTTGCTTAATATTAATCAATAAAAAGATAAGAAACACAATATAAAGGCATAAAGTCTGGTTATGCTCATGAATATAAACACCACATAGCTTTAGCAATATATGCAAATTAAAACAGAAAGTGCACCAGGTCTTAGATATGTTTGTTCTCTCTATCCGGAACAGATGCTTATTCCCACCTGGAAACAAACTGTGATTTGAGAAATGTTTTGGACCCAAGTCCATGCAAGCTCTTGTTCAAGGACGTAGAGCCTGATTTTCCTCTCATTCCACCCAGGTTTATATCCGTGTCACACCACTGATTTCAATCAACTTAGTTCTGAGTTACACTAATGCACATAGGTGCTGGAACTAGGGGTGCTACGGGGGCTGCCACACCCCCTGGCTTGAAGTGGTTTCCATCATATGCAGGGTTTGGTTCCGTGGCTCTCAGCACCCCTTACTGTACAAATTGTTCCAGCACTCCTGCTAGTGCAAGAGGAGAAGGGGGCATCTAAAACTTTTACAAGAGAATGAAATGCCACATGAGCCAACCAATGATGGTTGCTAGGCTGAGCAACAATTAGGGATAAGAGTTTTATTTATTTATTTATTGCATAAGTGTTGGAACCACCAATCAGTGCAGGTACCTAATCCATGTAACCATGTGATCTTCTTAGTGTTTCCGTTCCCTTCCCCCTTCTCTCCTACTGTCACTGGTTGTATCTTATTTAAAATTAGACTATATGTTCACTGAGGCAGGAACAGTGTCTTCTGTGTACAACACCTAATATAATAAGGCTCCTTATTCTGACTCACTACAAAAGGTTTTCTCCCCTCCCCACCCTCAACCCCACTATCCTGCTGGTAATAGCTCATCTTAAGTGATCACTCTCCTTACAGTGTGCATGATAAACACCCATTTTTTCATGTTCTGTGTGTATATAAATCTCCTCACTGTATTTTCCACTGAATGCATCCGATGAAGTGAGCTGTAGATCACGAAAGCTTATGCTCAGATAAATTGGTTAGTCTCTAAGGTGCCACAAGTACTCCTTTTCTTTTTGCGAATACAGACTAACATGGATGCTACTCTGAAACTTATTCTGACTGGGGCCTTTAGCTGCTATTACTATACAAATCATTCATGCTAGCATTAGCCACCACTAGAGCCAGGTGAATAATGAAAACATATTGTATACAACGTGTGATGTATTTATAAGTCTCTAATTTACAGAATGTAGAAACTAGTTCTACCCTTTTCTCCGAAAATAAATATTACACATGGGAACTAGTTTTCCCATAGCCAGTAGGATTATCCCCAAGCATAACTGTGGGTTGTAATACCACAATATTGGAAGGGACCATTATTCAAACAAGCAGATGTTTGGATATGCACCTTACTTTTTGCTCTGCTTCTGTAAACATGCACCACTAATCTGTAATTTCTTCTGTAAATTCCAATTATATGGGCCACATTTTAAAACTTGGATTCCTAAATTAGACATCTAAAGCCCTTGATCCCACACTGTGATCCACACAGGCAAACTATTTGCTCTTGATCAGCGGGGCTTTATGCTGGCGTAGCAGTCTGTCTGCTCAGCTCACAATGCAGGATTGATGCGGGAATTCTGTATTTAAGCACCTAAATAAATGGCTTGATTTCCAGAGCTGCATAACTTCCACAGCTTTGGTTCACTCTAGTGCAAGTTGTGGGTGCTCAGCAACTCTTAAAATCAAACAATTTATTTAGGTACTTACATATGGATTTAGGTACCTAACATTAGTAAAGAAGTTTGAAAATTTTGATCAATATCTATTCACATTTTTTAAAGAACGTTTTGGGGCTTGTTCCCATTTAAGTCAATGGGAGATTCCCTTTGACTTAAACAGGAGCTGAGTTGGCCCTCTGTAAAATGCCTGCAATTTAAAGTTAGGAACCATTTAGTACTTTATATAAAATCCCTGGAAAACCATGGTCATAAATATGCATCCAAATATTTGCTTGGAGTACTTGAGAACTGTCCAGAGGTAAAGTACAATTGGAATGAGCATTTGATAACAGTTCCAAGAATCCAGATGTTTTCTCCCAAATATATCACGGCCATAATAACTTTGGTAACTGGAGTTTACAGAGTTAGTGAACTGACTATAAGTAATATTTCTTTATGCATTGTATAGGACATGTTTGGAAGGGCAATTGTTTGCCAGATGGAGATAAGGGTGGACTGAAATGTTTCCACGGGGATGATGGCAAAACATAGTTTAAGCGTGAGACAAATAAACCACGACTAGTTTTTTTAAAATTATTTTTCTGACTTTTTTGAAACATTTTTTGTCAGTTTTTGGCATCAGACAGGGCATTTTTGTGGTGTACCACAAAGGAGCCCTTGTGGTTATGACTATTGTTATGTTAAACACAAAAACGCAGAATTAATGCTAAGTTATGGTAGGAAATTCAAAGTTACGTTTCCTGCAGTAACTGTAACTTGTTGATGAAGTATTTTGTTTGTCTGTAGATTGTATCAACTTTAATGCCTTTATATAGGCTAGGCCCCATTACAAAGTCATCATTTATCAACAGTTACTACACAGGGGTAACCACCACATCTCATTTATATCCTGTTCTAAGTATATGACGACCTCTGTGGTATCAGATACCTCAGTGGTTAGACACAGATGAACGGAAGGATAAACAAAATAAATCTGCAGTAGAGTTTTTGATTTCAAAAGGGCTGACTTTCAAAAATTAAGGAAATTAGTTAGGGAAGTGGATTGGACTGAAGAATTTATGTATCTAAAGGCAGAGGAGGCCTGGGATTACTTTAAGTGAAAGCTGCAGAAGCTATCAGAAGCCTGCATCCCAAGAAAGGGGAAAAAATTCATAGGCAGGAGTTGTAGACCAAGCTGGATGAGCAAGCATCTCAGAGAGGTGATTAAGAAAAAGCAGAAAGCATACAGGGAGTGGAAGATGGGAGGGATCAGCAAGGAAAGCTACCTTATTGAGGTCACAACATGTAGGGATAAAGTGAGGCAGGCTAAAAGTCAAGTAGAGTTGGACCTTGCAAAGGGAATTAAAACCAGTAGTAAAAGGTTCTATAGCCATATAAATAAGAAGAAAACAAAGAAAGAAGAAGCGGGACCGCTAAACGCTGAGGATGGAGTGGAGGTCAAGGATAATCTAGGCATGGCCCAATATCTAAACAAATACTTTGCCTCAATCTTTAATAAGGCTAATTAGGATCTTAGGGATAATGGTAGCATGACCAATGGGAATGAGGATATGGAGGTAGATATTACCACAGCTGAGGTAGAAGCGAAACTCGAACAGCTTAATGGGACTAAATCGGGGGGCCCAGATAATCTTCACCCAAGAATATTAAAGGAATTGGCACATGAAATTGCAAGCCCATTAGCAAGAATTTTTAATGAATCTGTAAATTCAGGGGTTGTACCGTATGACTGGAGAATTGCTAACATAGTTCCTATTTTTAAGAAAGGGGAAAAAAAAGTGATCCTGGTAACTACAGACCTGTTAGTTTGACATCTGTAGTATGCAAAGTCTTGGAAAAAATTCTGAAGGAGAAAGTAGTTTAGTTAAGTTACATTGAGGTCAATGGTAAATGGGACAAAATACAACATGGTTTTACAAAAGGTAGATCGTGCCAAACCAACCTGATCTCCTTCTCTGGGAAAGTGACAGATTTTTTAGACAAAGGAAACGCAGTGGATCTAATTTACCTAGATTTCAGTAAGGCGTTTGATAAGGTGCCAACATGGGGAATTATTAGTTAAATTGGAAAAGATGGGGATCAATACGAAAATTGAAAGGTGGATAAGGAATTGGTTAAAAGGGAGACTACAGGGGGTCATACTGAAAGGTGAACTGTCAGGCTGGAGGGAGGTTACCAGTTCCTCAGGGATCAGTTTTGGGACCAATCTTATTTAATCTTTTTATTACTGACCTCGGCACAAAAAGTGGGAGTGTGCTAATAAAGTTTGCAGATGATACAAAGCTGGGAGGTATTGCCAATTTAGAGAAAGAACCGGGATACCATACAGGAGAATCTGGATGACCTTGTAAACTGGAGTAATGGTAATAGGATAAAATTTAATAGTGAGAAGTGTAAGGTCATGCATTTAGGGATTAATAACAAGAATTTTAGCTGGGGACGCATCAATTAGAAGTAACGGAGGAGGAGAAGGACGTTGGAGTATTGGTTGACCACAGGATGACTATGAGCCGCCAACGTGATATGGCCATGAAAAAAGCTAATGCGGTCTTGGGATGCATCAGGCGAGGTATTTCCCGTAGAGATAAGGAGGTGTTAGTACCGTTGTACAGGGCACTGGTGAGACTTCATCTGGAATACTGTGTGCAGTTCTGGTCTCCCATGTTTAAGAAGGATGAATTCAAACTGGAACAGGTACAGAGAAGGGCTACTAGGATGATCCGAGGAATGGAAAACCTGTCTTATGAAAGGAGACTCAAGGAGCTTGGCTTGTTTAGCCTAACCAAAAGAAGGTTGAGGGGAGATATGATTGCTCTCTATAAATATATCAGAGAGGGAGAGGAATTATTTAAGCTCAGTACCAATGTGGACACAAGAACAAATGGATATAAACTGGCCTTTGGGAAGTTTAGACTTGAAATTAGACAAAAGTTTCTAACCATCAGAGGAGTGAAGTTCTTGAATAGCCTTCCAAGGGAAGCAGTGGGGGCAAAAGACCTATCTGGCTTCAAGATTAAACTCGATAAGTTTATGGAGGAGATGGTATGATGGGATAACATGATTTTGGCAATTAATTGATCTTTAAATATTCAGGGTAAATAGGCCCAATGGCCTGTGATGGGATGTTAGATGGGGTGGGATCTGAGTTACTACAGAGAATTCTTTTTTGGGTATTTGGCTGGGGAATCTTGCCCATATGCTCAGGGTTCAGCTGATTGCCATATTTGGGGTTGGGAAGGACTTTTCCTCCAGGGCAGATTGGAAGAGGCCCTGGGGGTTTTTTGCCTTCCTCTGTAGCATGGGGCACAGGTCACTTGCTGGAGGATTCTCTGCAACTTGAAGTCTTTAAACCATGATTTGAGGACTTCAATAGTTCAGACATAGTTGAGAGGTTTATCGCAGGAGTGGGTGGGTGAGATTCTGTGGCCTGCATTGTGCAGGAGGTCAGACTAGATGATCATAATGGTCCCTTCTGACCTTAATATCTGTGAATTTCACCCCCATGGAGTCAGGTCCACATTGGGTAGATCAAGCAAGGCACTAAGCACATGATTATCGTTAAGCACATAAGTCTTCCCATCAGTATTACTGGTTAAGCACATGCTAAAGTGTTTTGCTGGATTTGGGCCTTATGTAAAGACGTAACCTTGTTAATGGTTTTCAGCACAACTGTACACAAAGTTACTTGGCTGGTTTACTTGTGCATTTAATATTCTTTTGCTAATTTGTCACTCTGTACATGCTGGTTTACTTAGACAGATGTCCTTTACTTGAGCAGGGCAGGGCAGGATTTTCCCCAGGCCTGGTTGTATTACTAGTGTAAATGGGAAGTTTTTACTCTAATTTATAAAATTACAAGAAAAATAACCAGGGGCTATGTTATCTAGCAAAAGAGCCTTTTAAAAAAAGGAGTTTTGCTGTTTTCTGGTGGTACTGCAAACTTCCAGCTCACAATTAAGATTTAATTTTCTTCTGCTGTGTCACTTTAGGTAATCTTTCCACAGATTTTAGTGGATGCTTTTATCTTGATGCCTGGGGATTAACTGAGTTATGTGCGTAAACTCCTTTAATCAAAATGAGACTATCAATATACTTTCTAATTTGGAGCTAGTAGTTGTTCTCATTTAGACCATGTTGTCTTGTGTGATTTACCTCCTAAAGGGCGATATAAACTTTCTGAAGGTAGAGAAGTTACAAACAAAAATAACACCTGGGAAAGATATTTTTCCAGTTCCTCTTTATAGCAATGGACATTGATAAACAGATTACTGGTTTGAACCATCTAAGCATGTTAATCTAGTCTTATGAAACACTATTCTATTTCCTTTTGACAGTATCCTGGAAAATGTACCATGTAATTTTTCTGCGTATGACATTAACAAATAGATCATTGATTTTATCCATACACCAGAGTCTATTCTTGTGAAACAACCAATGACAAACTGCAGGCTGGAAAATACAAGGTAGTTTACCCTGTTAAAGACATGATAGAATCAATGGTTGTGAGTGATGTGATATTTAGAGATGTGTACAACTTAATTTTGGTTAAACAAATGCACAACTTAATGCTTTGCTTTAGCAAACAGTGATGCAATGAACTTGCCTGTCATGGTGTGAAAAAATAACACAAACAGAAAATCCTGAGCATAAACTTGGTGGGACCTGCCATAAAGCAACTGAAAAGACATATCAAGTGAATCATCTTGCGCTATTCTGAAAGCTGCTAAAGAGCAATATTTAACAAGGTGGTCTGCCAGTTCAATACTGTCTATGCCTAACGTGTCAGTCCTCAACTAATGTATGGCCTATTCAGCAGGTGGTTCAGCATGTTTCAAGCATGTGAATCATCCTATTGACTGCAGTGGGACTCCTCAAGGGTTTAAAGTTAGTCATATATTTAGTAAGAGTGCTATGCTGAACAGGAGCCTTAAGGCCTGATCTAAAGCCCATCGTCGTCAATGGAAGTCCTTCTGTTGACATCACTGGGCTACGTGTGGGCCACACATTATACATCAGCCACACAATTAAATGCTTTACTTTGGGAGGCAGGCTTGCGTTGGGCAGGGGTAGGGCCACTGAGAAAACTCATTATCCCCTTTCCAGCGTTTCAAAGATTAGGTGGAAAAGGTAATACCGGCTGTAGATATCTTTCTTTTCTGCATCTCTTCTCCGTGGCGGACGTCTCCCTTTTGCTTCAGATGGAGCTGTAGGTGAAAATCAAGACTCTGGTAGACAGCTCGACAGAGTAGATTTTGGCGGCACAGGCCATCCATTGAGAATATTGAGCTGCCGACTGTGGAGACAGTAAAGAATGATGCTCTATGTCTATGTTTTGATTATTTTCTGTTCAATTGGGTACATACTTGCTAGTTCTGCATTTCTACAGTAAAGAACCATTTGACAGTGTGTAAATTTCATAGTGGCAGTTCACTGGTGCCAGTTACTGAAAATGGGAATCAAAGCATCAAACAGAGAAAATGACAGGAAACCCTGGCACAGCCTGGCAATTGGAAACCTTATTGAGCGCTGACTAATTCCAGCATATTAACAATAGTCTTTGAAGCCCATGAAATTATCCATGATTTTCATATGACAGTATCAAGCTGTCATGTCTTAAATGATTTGCAACAAAAACATATTCCAAAGATTTAACTGAAGGTGATGGTGAGCGTAGGGAAAGGACGGCTGTCCCCCCTTCTCTTATTACATTGTAACCTGAGGTTGCAAGCATGGGAAACTCAACATAATAAAACCAATAGAAAATGCTGTGACCAGCTCTCATTTCCCCCCAACATACTGTTTTTGCACAGCACCTAGCACAATGGGACCCTGGTCCATGACTGGGGCTCCTACATATTCTGATAATACAAATTAACAATAAATAATAATAATGAATATAATAAATAATAATATAGCAATAAATACATTAAAATAGAAGTCTTTCAACAAATGACTCCATTCCCACATTTTGTGGATCCAGCAATATTTGCATTGTTTTTGTTCAGTTGCCTACAACTTAGTGAACAGAGTGTATATATAGTATAGTCCCCAGTCCCGTATCCCTAAAATTCTAGCACTCTTAAGAGGAAAGTAAGTATCTCCTCACACAACTCCAGGAACTCCAGTCAATGGACTTCACTCTGCAGGAGTGGCTTATAAACAATGGCCGTATCCCTTCTGCAGGCAGGCTGCTACATGGCCAGGGCTGTTCCATTCTGTACGTATAAATCCTCTTATATGGCACAACTTCATTATAACTGAAAGCTCACTGTAACTCAAAATATAATTTTTATATTTTTATAGTCTCTTTTATCCTGAAAGACTTTGGGACTTTACTCTGGGTCACCTTGCCTGCTCTGATGCAGCAGGGAGAAAATGGGGGGAAATGCTTGAAAGAGGTGCACAAGCAATGAGGCAAACACCGCAAGCCACAAACTGGGGTTACAGGACGGGGGTTGGTGAGACAAGTGCTTATTTTGTATGCAGCTTGGGAGAACAGTCCAAAATGACCACAGTACCGCTGAGCATTTTGCTTCTGGAGAAAGCAGCAACAAACAGTGCCTTGCAGTACACTGGTTGCACAGCCAGATGTGTGATGCTGCCCCTGCTGCATATGGTTTTTGGCTCTAGGACTAGGATCTAGCGCCTATAAATAGTGTTTTACTAGGGACCTGATCCAGAACCCAATGAAACCAATAAGAGAAATGTGTCCGGCCTCAGCAGGGACTACTCACATAAATAAAACTACACAAATGCTCAGGTGTTTCCAGGATCTAGGCTTAGAAGAGGGTTTCATGCGATAGCCCACATTATGCAGTGGGGTTTTTTAAACTCATAAATGGTGCCACTAAACAGAGCGAATGTTTCAAATAAAGTGCCTTTTTTAAACAAGACCATGTGGTGAATGAATTTTAATTCTGTTTGTACTGTTGTTTGGATCCACTGCTTTTAGTGGTTAACTTAACATAACAAGTTCATTCCTCCCCTCCCTGCCAAATATCACACAGGTAATTTATCACGTTCCATGATGAAAAAGGTACAGTGGCATGAAGGTGCTAAAAGAGCTTCTGACAGTTTACAGTAATAGGTTACTAATATTTAGTTTTCCAATCTGCATAAAAGCTATTTCAGAGTCATTTATTTAACATCAGACCGAAAGCTATTTGACATCTGCAGTGTATTACAGAACATAATGTTTGTGTTTGCTTTCCGTAGACTTGACGTTCATCTAGTGTCAGTTCTCAAATAAGTGCTCTTAGTCTTACAGATATATTGTTGCCAAAACACTTGAGAGAGAGAAAAAAAATGGATGTATTGATTCTAAGCAAGTATTGTTTCTATGGGGATGGAGGACAAGTATGTCCATGTGTTGGCTGTACATCCCGCCCTGCTAGTAAATGCTAGATTTCCAAAAGATTTATGATGTAGTTTCTACAGTAAAATATACACGGACACAGCACAGAAACCAGAGCAAAGACATGAATAAAAGTGTTTTCCTTCATTCTGTTAAATATATTGTGCTTGTATATTTTCTACATTCAGAAAAAGGAATTATCTTAAACACATGTACATTCCTCGACGGCAAGCTGTCTGGGGCAGGGATTGTCTTTACATTGTTCTTTGATGCAGTGCCTAGCATAATGGATCCCTGGTTAGAGCCTGTCGGTGATACCACAATATAAATAATAATAAAAATTATTATTAATTGTAACAGGGCCCCCTGGAGTGCAACCTGGAACTGGGGCACCACTGAGCTCTCTGTCTCACCAGCCTGGGTTCCCTCTCACACGATGCTGCTGTGACAAACTGCAGACCGCTCCTGGCCTTGCACTCACACAAACCTTTACACAGGCAGGAACACACACAGCTGCAGTTACATGAAGGCTTCTTCCCAGCTCCACAGCCTAGGACCCCAGAGCTGTACCATCTTGCCCTGGTCAAAAGTCTGACCAGTATAAGTTTATTATCGAGTCCATCCCTCCCTCAAAGTGGAGAGGACAATGCAGTTTTTGTTCCTGAGCAGATACTCCAAGCACTTCTAGCAAAACACAGTTTTAGGTAAAAAATATAAAATATATTTATTAACTACAGACAGGTAGATTTTCAGTGATTATAAGTAGTGAGCGTACAGATAAAAGCGGATTACCTAAGGAAAAAAAAAACAAATGCAATCTAAGCTTTATAAACTAGACAGGATTTGAATCAAGCAGTGTCTCACCTGTTAGATAGTACAAACAGTCCACCAAGCTTTCCTACACAGGCAGGCTTTTTTCTTTCCTGTCTGGGATCTCCTTCTCCAGTTCAGTCTTTGTTCCATAAGTGTTTTCAGGTACTGTGTTGTAGGTGGAATGAGGCCCAGGGGTGATGTCACTTTCCCTTTTATAGCTTCTTCCATGTGGCTTCTTTGTTTCGAGCCCCCCAGCACAGTTTGTTGAAAAGTGCAAGCACCAAGGTGAGGTCCAGTAGCATGCGATCTAGTCACATGCCCTTGCATGCTTTGATGAGTCATGGCAGCCATTACCCATATTTTGGCTGAATTGTCCACAGGAAAGCATATCAGGCGAGGCTAAGCTTTTCCCATGGCCCACTGTATTTGTGGATGAGCCATTACCTTGGCCAGTCCCTTCACAATGTACTGGCTAGACTGAAGTAAACTACTCTGTGGGCTTTACCTAGGAGTAAACACATCTGAAATACAGATGCATAGTCAATATTCATTACTCCAGATACGAAAATATAAAAAATGAGATATGCATACAAATAGGATAACCATATTCAGCAAACCATAACTTTTTCCATTGATCCCTCACATGACGTATTTTGTACAAGATGCATCATCATTATGTCATAATCATATCATAATCATATCACTATGGTGAATATGGGGTGCAGACTACCACATTAAAATAATAATTTATGATAATGATGTCTTTCCAGTACTGTGGAAAACATCAATAAACTTTAAATAGCTTAACTGTTTAAAAGTGTTTGGGTTTTTTTGCCTGAAAGTCTATAAATATCCTTAAAAGTCAGTGCAATGATATAGGGCCCAAATTCAGTCTTGGCGCAAGTAGTTACAATTCATCAGACTTCAGCAGAAGGAAAAAAATTGCACTGACAATTGCCTAATGCATTTGCAGCCGTGGAAGGTCAGGATGCACAAACTCATGCCTACTTTCAGCAGAGCTGATTTAGGCCCATGGCTTATAAAATAAAATCTCTCTGAATGTTCTACTTGCAGACTAGAGAGATTATTAGTATACAGCTGTATCTCTAAGATTACCCCGCACAGCTATAGCCCTCAACAGATGAGGACTTCTAATAATAAGAGCAATAGCAATGAGTGCAAAGATATGATCTCTCTTTCTTTATTGTGATATTTAATATACCTAGAGAAAGAGAATGATTTAGCTTCGAAGTTTGAACTGGTAGGAGAACAGCACTGAAGGTTGGGAGAGAAAGCCAAGCCACAAATAACTATGCAACACTGAGATTCCTTAAGTCCAGCATTTGAAAAAGAAAAGAATATCCCCAGTGAGAAGTGAGAGGCAGCGAAGGCAATGGAAATAAAAGGGGTGAACCGCGAGACGGAAAACCGGTTCCAGACTGTGAGGTTCCAATGACGCAGGCTGAAAAAAGGTGTGGCAACACAATCACGTTCTTCTGAGACCCAGCAAGAGCCCTCCAGAAAGCCATTTCTGTGGGAGAAAACCCACACGAAAGTAGTGAGAGAGACTTTAATGCTGGAATAGACTGAGAGACCCGGTAAACGCCAACTATTTTGGGAAAGCAATTCTGGGTCTGAGTGAGAAATAACAAGGCCTTATCCAGCAACTATCATGATGGTGGAGCATGCACCAGGAACCAAGAGAAACATAGCCAAAGAACTGCAAAAACTCTAGGAGGGAAGGCAAAATCAGTACCAAAGTAGAGACCTGTGAGTGAAAGAGGAATGGTACTGGGGGAAGACCTAGGAATAAGAGGGAAGCAGATTGATACGAGACACAGGATAGCAAGAGAATATTTGTGTGAATTTGCAGTTTACTAATTATATGTTGTACAGGTTACTGGAACCAGTTAGGCGGTGAACCTGGGGAGCAACCTGTATCTGAAAGTGAAACAAAGCGTCAGTAAGGCTTGCAAGTAATTGGGAACAAAATTTAATTTTAAAAAGGGACATAAAATTTCTTGCCACATCATGAAATACGGGCACTGCAGCACAACTATTTGAAAAGGATAAAGTACTATTTAAAGAAACTTTAAATAAAAAGTCCATTGTTCTAATTCTGTTACCTCTGCTGAAATTGAGTAACAACTAGGTGAAGTCACCCCGATACTTCTCAGTCCCTGGACAAGTTCCCAAAGGGTAAAATTTTTAAAGCTCCTAAGTGATTTAGGCTCCTAAATCACATAGGCACCTTTCAAAGTGTTACCATAACTGAGCCTTTAGCCACCACTCTCTGCCACTGATCAACAGAAGCTTGCAAATAGAACAAATAACAAGATGATATCTTTCAGTATGTTTAGCTTTGCATTCATAGCATATTCACATAAGAATAAGTGAGTCGTGATAAATGACTCAGGATAGCTTTAGAAGACATCTTTGCAGATCTTGGTGAGATGTTATCCGTAAACTAATTACAAATGCAAATACAATTGACTCCTCAGTGGAACTACTCATGTGCATAGGTGCTATTCACATAAGCAAAGATTGCAGATTTACATGACAAATCTATTTCAAAATTAATTTTTGGTGTTACTGGTATTTATATAAGTAGGGGTTTCTTATTTAATTTTTAGCAGGAATATTTTTTGTTAGTACCTTTGGAGTTAAAGGTCATTTAAAAATATGCATTGGAAATTGGAATCTGAGGATAGTCTGTATCTTGGCTCTAAGAAATCTGGTTGTACTGAGATATTAAATCAGCTGCCTGAAGTAAAATGTAGTTACAAAGTGTGACAGAAAGGGATTGGCAGCAAACAGCTTGAACCATGAAAGCACTACAGGTAAGATACACGAATACCTCATTTTCTATAGTGGAAACAGAGTGAAATCCTGAACTAACTGAAGTCAATGGCAAAACTTTGATTTCAATGGGGTCAGGATGCTACTCCTGGTGTCTGGTTTTCAGAAGTGCTGAGTACCCACAATTCCAGTTGAAGCCAACAGGAGCTGCAGGTGCCCAACATCTCTGAAAATCAAGCTCTTAGAACATAAAATATTGGGAACAAAAACATTCACATGCCGACATATTTTGATGTAATAAAGTAGCCTTGTTTTTTTCTTCCCATTTTCAGTACAAGGAGTAGGAAGACCAAAGAGCTGTTTCTTTAATAATCTTTGACTTTGTCAGAAATTCAATACGTTGGTTGCAAATATTTTGTGCATGTGTTTATTTTTGGATCTGTAAGTTTCTCCAAGTTTTAATATTCAAATTAAAACAGATAATTTGGTGCCTGACTGTTAAAAGATGCCAGTTAGGATGCGGGCATTTTTTCACTGTCCTACAGTTGCATTTTAAGTTTATCACTTAACACTATTTCTAAGCCTGTATTAATAATTTACTTAACTATTACTTTTTTCTTCCTCTCTTTTTGTAGATGAACTTACATGAAGGCAAAGCTAAACATAGATAAAGACATTACAAAAGCATTTGTACTGCTGCAAACTCCACGTAATCAGTGCCAGAGAGTGCTGGCTGAAGGCTCAATATTTTGAGATACTGTAGTGGTTCGGGAACACTCAGCTTTTTACCCCTCACTTGAGGGGTCTGGCACGTCATAGAATCATAGAATATCAGGGTTGGAAGGGACCTCAGGAGGTCATCTAGTCCAACCCCCTGCTCAAAGCAGGACCAATCCCCAATTAAATCATCCCAGCCAGGGCTTTGTCAAGCCTGACCTTAAAAACTTCTAAGGAAGGAGATTCTACCACCTCCCTAGGTAACGCATTCCAGTGTTTCACCACCCTCCTAGTGAAAAAGTTTTTCCTAATATCCCACCTAAACCTCCCCCACTGCAACTTGAGACCATTACTCCTTGTTCTGTCCTCTTCTACCACTGAGAATAGTCTAGAACCATCCTCTCTGGAACCACCTCTCAGGTAGTTGAAAGCAGCTATCAAATCCCCCCTCATTCTTCTCTTCTGCAGACTAAACAATCCCAGTTCCCTCAGCCTCTCCTCATAAGTCATGTGTTCCAGACCCCTAACCATTTTTGTTGCCCTTCGCTGGACTCTCTCGAATTTATCCACATCCTTCTTGTAGTGTGGGGCCCAAAACTGGACACTGATGTGACTCTGAGAATCTCCCTGTTCTTCTCTGTGTTAGCACCCTGGCATGCCAGCACATTGTTAGAAGCACTCACAGGCCCAAGAATCTTTCTGACTAAGGCAGTTTGAACAATATTTTCTCTAGATGGTCTCACAGATGCTTCTTATATAGCCACAGAGCAACACAAGACACTTCTTCCATGTGACCAAATGAATTCCTGCCATCCACCAAAAAACTGTATAGGATTAAAACTCATCCATTTCCTAGTTGCAAAGAAACTCATGATATTATAACAAAGTCCAGGACAACTCTTTGCTGCTTCAAGGGTTCTTCCCTAGACGCTTTTCAGCCCAGCTCCTCTCTAGCCAGGGAGCCACTCCCATCTCCAAAACAGAGTGGAGGTAATGAGCCCCCATCTCGTGCAACGAGTCAAGCAAGACTCAGTTAGCAGTTCCTTACCTAGTTCCAACTCCTGCTCCAAGCTGTGTCAGCAGGAGAACCCTGCCTTCCTGTTACATTTCAGTGCAGGGGAAGAAGTAATTGTTCCTGCAGTACTCCCGCTAAGGGAGAAACTATTAATTGGGAGATGAACCAAGATGGACAGGGAGCAGAGCCCAAAGTGTTGGGTTCCCTGGGAGACCCCTCTATCAGAGACCATATAAAATGGAGCCTGTGGTTGTAGCCAAGCCATTGCTCACACCACAGTCTTAAACAGAAAAGCTTGAAAGAGCAGCTGAGAGTAATTTTAAAGAGAATGTAGTGCTTAAAGGCTTGATCTTTCGAAGTGTTGAACGGCCTGGCATGAGTTGGTGCTGAAGCATATTTATTCCATAGACTTGTGTGTTGTCCCACCAAGTGTCATTAGGCCTAGTCACATGCTTGAAGTTAAACACGTTTAACTGCTCTTCTGTATTGGGCTCCACTGCTCAGGACTTTTCAGAATTGAGCCCTAAAGGTAGCTGCATGGGTAAGAATGGAGGCTGAAGTCTCAAATGCATTAGCATAGCAGGAGCAGTGGCAATGCCAACTTCCTCCCACTGTACCTCAATCTTATTTTGGGAGGAATTTCCTTTAGGGGTAAGCAATTAATTTATCACATTTCTTCGGTGCTTGACCGCTCTAAGACTGCCAACAAGGGGGCCAATTATTATTAGTTTTGCCAGCGATAGTTTTTGTGATAAGGGCACCTATTTAGTAGGAACTGGCCTGAGTCCAACCACTTGTTTCATACAGGCCAGAGAATGTACTCTGCATATTTCAATCCTAGCCTCGTTCTGCATATATTTAGTTTGTAAGGGCAAATACTTCCCACTTCAGTTTATGGAAGGAAAATGTCCAGGGGTCTGCTTTATGGAACATCACAACAATAATTAATTATACCATGGTGTATGTTTGCTATGCAAATCATAGTCATGAAAAATATTGGTTGCTATGTACAAAGAAATGAGATTGATTTTTTTTCATTCCTGTTATTGTTTAAGTTTTGATGGTCATGTCTCATTCTACTCCAGTTAAATCCCGGGAAAAGCTGCAAAGAGCCCACTTTTAAACTATTCATTTCAATGGAATATGATATTCTAGTTAACTGAAACAAATGGCAAAACAAACATTTGGCAGAAATCAATATCTGGACAAACCAGGTAAAATATAAAGCCCTTGAAATTGTATCATATTATTATCTGCCCAGGAAAATGGTAGCCAAAACTGTTTAATCATAAGAAACTCAAGAAATGAGAGTGTGGGTGATAGTGTGAAAACATAAAGTGGATGTGTTCCCACTATTGCAGATGGCACAGCTGGTAAGAAAAAGAACATGGATAGTGTTTTAATTTAAAAAAACAAATCTCAGAGTAACTATTCTTGTGCATGAAATAAAGGAGTAGTAATTCAAATGGTCCTTTCATGCCTCTTGGATAAGACATCTAAATTCTCTGGGGCCTGCAAAAAAGGCAAGCAGCCAAAAAGACAGAAACAACACTTTCCTCACATAGGAGTCCTGATCTTGCAATGCCTTGTACGGTGTTTTTGTTAAGTCAATGGCCGTTGAGTGTGTGAAGGTGTCCTAGGTGCCCCTGGGGGACGAACAATATAGGACTTATGCCTAAATTAGCCAATGATAAGATAAAACTAGAAATAGCAACACCTTTAACTGGCAGAAAGAAAGTTTGAAGAGTTGCTTAATTGCTTAGTTGCTTAATTTGACTGGAACTGTGCTGTTTATGAAAATATTAAGCCTGTTGTTATCGTTTGCCAGTGCTATGGTGTATTGATTATCTCCTGTTAATAAAATCTCTCCTCCACTGTGACAGAGAAAAAACATTGGCCTCGATGGCCTTTTAAAGATTCAAGGGGGTTTACAAGACAGAGTAACTTTGAATATTAGAGTGACAGTCAGCAGACAATTGGTAGGCATCTTTTCTAGTTGTGAAGTCCTGTGTGCAACCAGAGAGAAAATAGTGAAAAGACCTATGGGTGTATGATGACTGACTGAAGGAAAGGACCTGACTGGAAGCAGGAGATACATTTCTGGAGAAGTCGTCTCTTAACCTCTGAAGTTTATTGCATGGTAAAATACAAATTCATCTTTTATTGATGTCCTGGCACAATGTCAAAGAACTCCTATGTCCTGCAAGTGCTGAAAAAGTAGAAAACTGGTTTCCAAGTGCATTATGAGGATACTTAACATGAAATGCTGTGTTGCTGTGCAAGTGTGGAGGGGAACAGAGTATAGAAAGACTTCCACTCACACAAGAAGCTGAATATTATAATTATTCCACGTGATTCATACAGCAGACACTGTCACTAGGCAAGAGTCATGCACTCTCAACAGCCAAGAGGACATAAGACTAGCACTCTGGGCCTTCAACTCCCAAAACACAGGCCTTGTTTACCTGTACTGGAGGAGAGCTCTCTCATATAGAAGTGGAAGATCAGCCATTCTCTGCAAGGTACTTTTCCTCTTTTTCAAACACCTCTACATGTTCTCTTTTTTACAGCTGGTACACTGAGACAGAACATTTAAGTAACTTGTGCAATATCATTCCATGGCAGAGCTGGAGGTAGATGTTTGTTCTCTGGACTCTGAATCCTGTGCTGAAGCTACAAGACCATCCTCTACATGGTAGGAAACAAGCAACAATACATAAAACTGTATCAGACAGTGCCTGTTTATACCCCCTCGCTGGGCAAAGTTTAATGGAGACACAGCAAGTAGGGCTTTACACATGTGACTGCAAAGTTTCTGCAAAGTGGTTCTGAATCTTAACCAGTTAGAGTACCAGTATGAACCACCTGGTATTTCGTTCTAGGACCACAGCGATAGTACTATCAATGTGAAGTAAGCAGGAAACAGAACTGGTTAGTAGAAATGTATAGAAAGCCAGTCAACTTTCACAATTAGTGGATAGGCAAGTGAATAATAGTTATATGAGTATACACCTGTCTGATGACAATGTACTCATCTTGGTACATTTCTATTCACCACTCTTACTACAAATGAAAAATGAGGCCCTCTCTTGCTGGCTTGATTTCATTAAAGGGAGTGCTTTTCACAAAGGAGGAATTAAATCTTTCTGTTCCTGATCCATAACCCATTAAAATCAATGGATGGACTCCCATTGGCCTAAAAGTGCTTTGGCTTAGGCCCTTTAATAGTGAGGATAATGCTTTTGGGTGACTTTTGAGGAAACATTTCCATTAGACTGTACTGGCTCTCTCCATTCACAGAGATATTGGGGATGACTTGTTATCAGCATAGCATAATATAAATCACAAATGGGGAATGGAGGTTTCTGCCCTGCTCAGTCTTAAAATTAAATGTAATGAGTATTCTAGTTAAACAGCAGTTTCATTTTAAAAGTTATAACACTAATGACTTGGTAGTAATACATTAACTACAGTTAGTCATTTACCAGCATGTTTGAAACAAATGTTTTAATGGCACATGCAACTTGTCAGTACATGTTTAAAGGCACAAGAGACTTCTTTTAAATAAATCATTCATGATGAATTTTACCTTATGAGATATAGGTTGAAATCTTTCTCTCTAGGGAACAACCGCCATGTTTACTTTGTTAACATTTTGCATGATAAACAATTACTGTGACTTTTCTTTGAGAAGCTCTCCCACCAGACCTCAGGCTGTAGAAGTGCCTTTTCTTTACCACATGATATTCTATTCAACTCGTGCTTGTGAGTCTCAGGGAAAATTCTGGCAGCCTGCAAATAGCAAAGAAGCAGTAGCAGCACCCAACACTGTACTGGGAACCGCCAGAGCAGCTTTGGGAGGGGGAGGAAGAGAACTGGCCTTAGTTCCCCATTATCTCCCTGTTAGGCTTGGCTCTTTCCTCCACAAACATCTCCTTGCTGGGTCCTAGCACCTAGATCCACCAGCCCTTTCCTTCTGCTAATAATAAATAAACAGTCAAATGCTCATATCAGAGGACACTATCCTACATTCTGTAGAAGACAGGTAAGTTACTGAAAAGACTATTTTAGAAAATGGTTTAAAGCATTTTTAAAAACTGTATTGGGACTATTTCTTGTACCCTTCTGCTTTTAAGGCCAACTGCCACAGTTACCATTAGTCTGATTGGGCAGGGTTCACGTGGAGAGAAAAATTTTAACTTAAAACATGTAAAATGCCTCAAAAATTACCTCAAAAAACTGGGGTATACGTAAAAATACCATGGTTTTAAAGTCGGCCTGTGCTAGAAACAATGTCTGGGCTGCATTGGTAAGCAACTGGAAATTTAGCCTTTTCAACGGCATAGAGCTCCCACGTGTAGTCTTTGCAGGGTTGCAAAACCACGTATATAGTTCCAGCCTAATTATTCAGCTTACCCAGTTGTATTTGGCTGTTCAGTCTGGCAAAACTCAGCGGCAGTCTCCAGAATTGAGTATCTGACATAGTACTTGATTTTCCCCAGCAATATTTATTTAATGAGTACATGACCAGCTCTTCACAAAGAAAGAAAAGATGGTCATAAAAACATACAAAGAGCTGTATGCTTCCAAAGTTCTGTGCTCATATCAGTCAAAATTTCTCTCTTTAATTTATGGACTTTGTATATTAACATAATTTCTCTATTGCACATACACGACTTCACTTTTTCTTTATGGTGGGTAATAGAGAACTGAGTTAATTTTATCGAATATGTTTATTATAGGAACCGTTTTGATCTCTGCATCAACATATGCTTGTTTTATGAGTTTTAGGCTTGTACTGTTGATTTATGAGTTGAACAATTCAATAACCATATTTTAAAGAAATCCAGGAAAAACATCTGAAATTAATGTTTATGGTTTAATGACACTATGAGAAAGCTTTGGATGCTATAGAACTTCATACTCAATCTCCTCTGTCAGTTATTATGTAGTAAAATAGCATTTAGCAATATTCTGTCTGCTTGATAGATTTAAAGGAACTAACTGTGCTGTTATTCAATAAATCATGATGGACCTTGAAAATATGAGGGTACTCAGATAACGTACTGATTCCTTTATAGCCATTACGATCAGACATATCAGTGAAGAAACTTTTAATTTGCTTTAACAAACTAAATAAATAAATAATTAAAACTACAAACTGCTGTTGTTTCTGGGTTTAAGCTCAAAATAAAAAGAATAAAAGAAGGGAATCTATCCCTATTAGGAATGCCTTTGAAGATGAAAATACTGAAGCAGTAATGATTTTTCCAGCCACATTCTGGGTCATACACTCAGCCAAAGGCCAGTGAATAACACATTAACTTCTGGAACGTGAGTAAAGGCTATCTCATGAATGACGTCAGTGAGAGTTTAGACATTAAAGGGAACTAAACCCCAATTCAGCTCATGCCCAACTTTGAGCCAACGTACTATTTGCATGCTTAAAGTTAGATATATACTTAAGTCCATTGGTAAACTGGGGCCTTAAAGCACTTTCCATGGCTGCTTTGTTTGTTTTGTTTTGTTTTATTTTCTGTTTTATCTCTTTTATAAACCAGCAAAAAGTTTAGGATTAATTGTTGCCATTAAATAGGCATTGGATGAATGCCAGATATGTTTTCCTCCAGTTCCCAGCTGAGACATGGCATTGAAGGGATGTATAAGTGTTTTGAATGGGCAACCTGGCTGAGAAGAGGGACTTAAGGTTCTGCTGTTTTCAAGGGGTGTTAAATAGGAATTGGAAATCCCTACCATATCACCCATGTTTCCCCATAAAGCTAGGACTTGCAGAGCTTTTGGGTCCTACATTTCAATCGAGCAGCTGCTTGCTTGGATCCAGATGATCCCATCAAGGCTCACAGAGGACACACTGTGCATGGATCTCTCCATTGCCGAGGTGGAAGGGGTTATGCTGTCTTTGCGACCCTATAGCCTCCCTCCTTTGTCCCACACAGAAACCCTGCAGTTGGAGTTTGCTTCACAGATTTCAGGGAAAATGGTGAGGGGCAGAAGTAGTGGCAGAAGGGAGTTATTGCCTTACAGCTGCTATGGTTATTTCTGCTGGAAGTGGCTTTTTGTGTAGCTTACACCGAGCTGCAATGCTGACTCATTTAATTCAATCCTTTGAAAAGGACAGTGACATTTGTCACCGAATTCCAGTTGGCAGTTTAGATCCTGGGCAGTGGTTTTCGAACTTTTTTCCTCGTGACCCAGTTGAAGAAAATTGTTGATGCCTGTGACACAACATAATTATATCTTTTGCCTACAGTTTTCATAAAATCATAATACTTCAATACAGTCCAGCTTAACCCACTTTATATAACTAACACTAGACACTAGCCTTAGTAAGCCAATAGTAAGGAGTGTGGGAGGTGGCCCAAGGTAGGGCAGAGGGAGAGGTGCAGGGTGGGGCCGTGGATGAGGGGTTCAGGGTGCAGGAGGGGGCTCAGGGCTGGGGCAGAGGATTAGGATGTTTGGGGGGGTGAGGGCTCTGGCTGGGGGTGCAGGCTCTGGGGTGGGGCCGGAGATGAGGAGTTTGGGGTGCAGGCAGTCTGCCCCAGGACTGGGGCCAGAGGACTCCCCCCAGCCCTCTTTCTGCCAGCAGGCAGCACGGAGCATGGGGCCCCAGGGGAAGGGTCCCTCTCTCCCCGCCAGCAGCAGCGAGCTCCGGGGCCAGGGGAGAGACCCGCAGCAGTCCTGCAAGCCCCAACTTGCTCCCCTCCCCAGTTCCTGTCCACCCCCCACCTCCCTCCTCTCCAGGTCCCTGCTGCGTGGCCCTTTAGAGCTGCTGCTGCCAGATTTTGGTGCCTGGTTTTTATGTGTTTTTAAAACTGGGCAGACACCTTTAAATATGTGATGCAGGGGGGCACCAAGTATGGCAAATATCATACGTGGAGTGTCACATGCAACTCTGTCCACAGCAGCACTTGCCTCAGAGTGAACTAAAGCATGAGAAGTGGAGCAGCACCTGAGCAAAAATGGCTTTTCCCCCAGGAAAATGATCCAAAGCACAGCAGAGTTGAAGAAAGGAGCTCTCAACCTCACCAAGTGTTTCAGAGCACATCAACCCACAGGTGGCCTGGGGGAGCTACTGCTGCTCCCTCACTGTGAGATTTGACCTTCGTGAAGTCTCACTGTGCTTCTGCATGGCAATATAGGCAGGCTCCATGAACACCTCTTCTGTGATGCACGGGGGTGGGGAGTTTCCTTACCTGTGTTTTTCACTGGATCCTATCAGAGCAGAAAGACAGTTCTCGCTGGTAGGTGCCTTGAGGGTGTGTCAAAGACCCGTTAGTTTCTAGGTGGTATCCTCCTTTCAAATCTAAGAGAAGAGTGCTAATATTAATACTCACAACTCCAGGCTACGAGCTAATAATTGGAGGCTCCTGCAGTAGGCTGTGGGCTCTATTATTACCCTTGAGGTTTCATTAGTTCCAAAAAAATGGTACCCTCTGGAATGTAGCTTTTATTTTCAGCAATTTAATACCCTGATTGAAGCCCATTATCTTGTAAATGTCAGGACAGCCCCTGGAGATAAGGCCTGTTACACATAACAGAGGCAGTCACTTCACTTTATATCTGATCCATATGACTTGCGCAATCCACTGTGGCAAGAAATAACATGACGCATCCCAGAACATGTGAAACCAAGTTCAGTTACTAAAACAAGTTTATGGATTAAATAAAAAAAATCTGCAATCACTTTTTTCCCCTGCCTCCCACAGAGAGTTGGAGGGATAATTCATGACTATTGTCAAGGTTCCTCCCCCACTCTGAACTCTAGGGTACAGATGTGGGGACCTGCATGAAAAACCTCCTAAGCTTATCTTTACCAGCTTAGGTCAAAACTTCCCCAAGGTACAAAATATTCCACCCGTTGTCCTTGGATTGGCCGCTACCACCACCAAACTAATACTGGTTACTGGGGAAGAGCTGTTTGGACACGTCCTTCCCCCCAAAATACTTCCCAAAACCTTGCACCCCACTTCCTGGACAAGGTTTGGTAAAAAGCCTCACCAATTTGCCTAGGTGACTACAGACCCAGACCCTTGGATCTTAAGAACAATGAACAATCCTCCCAACACTTGCACCCCCCCTTTCCTGGGAAATGTTGGATAAAAAGCCTCACCAATCTGCATAGGTGACCACAGACCCAAACCCTTGGATCTGAGAACAATGAAAAAGCATGCAGTTTTCTTACAAGAAGACTTTTAATAAAAATAGAAGTAAATAGAAATAAAGAAATCCTCCCTGTAAAATCAGGATGGTAGATACCTTACAGGGTAATTAGATTCAAAACATAGAGAACCCCTCTAGGCAAAACCTTAAGTTACAAAAAAGATATACAGACAGAAATAGTTATTCTATTCAGCACAGTTCTTTTCTCAGCCATTTAAAGAAATCATAATCTAACACGTACCTAGCTAGATTACTTACTAAAAGTTCTAAGACTCCATTCCATTCTAAGACTCCATTCCGTTCTAAGACAAAAAAGGTAACAGGAAAACATTTTACATATATATTGGAAGCAAGAGGAAGACCAAGGCCAGGGTTGGCCCATTACTCAATGAGGAGGGGAAGACAATACAGCAATGACCAAAGTGTTTGCCTTTATTTGTTTCAGTTTTCACCAAAAAGGTTAGCAGTGACCGTATGACTAACATAAGATCTGTGGCTAAAATAGGAAAAGAACAAGATAAGAGTTACTTAGACAAGTTAGATGTCGTCAAGTCAGCAGGGACTGACATAATGCATCCTAGAATATTTAAGGAATTGGCTGAAGTAATCTCTGAGCCATTAGTGATTATCTCTGAGAACTTGTGGAGGATGGGAGAGATCCCAAAGGAAAAGAAAAAGGGAATGAGGACAACCCATGGAATTATGGACCAGTCAGCTTAACATTTGTATCTGGAAAAATAATGTAGCAAATAATCAATTTTTAAGCATCTTGAAGATAACAAGGTGATAAGTAAGGATCAACGTGGATTTTACAAGACCAAATCATGTCAAACCAACCTAATATCTTTCTTTCACAGGGTAACAAGTCTTGCAGGGGATGTGACATTGGCAGACCAGGTACCAGCTCATTCTCCCCTCTCATGCTGAGAGAAAGACAAGTAATCACAAAAGAACGGGTACACTGCATAACTGAAGAAGTAATTTGGAAATAGGAAGCTTTTGCAATATGGTCACTATAGAGATAACAATTTATCTGTGTCAATATGGTTAAGAAATTATTAAAAAATTGATTGAAGCAAACAGCATACGTCAATGATTGGAAGCCTAGGTATGGTTATCCGTAATACCATACACAAAGAGCTGTCCTAAGTTTGGTATGGTCATGGAAATAGTCAAATATGGTCATAGATCTGAGCGGGTTATATAACTTACATGCAATAAACAATCTGGACATTTTCCTACATATTTTCTCTAAGAGCCAGATTGTGCTGGCCCTTACAGAGATGTGCAGAATGGGTGGTAGGGTAAGGCCCTTTCCTCACCCACCCCTCCAATGGCCTATATAAGGGCAAGGTCAGTCCCTGCACATGGGAATCCCTACTCCATTTCAGGCCACATTTCCCAAGAGGGGGATGGGAGGAGGTGCGGCCCTGACTTTGCTTTCCTATATGCACTAGCCAAGAAAGCTGTCCAGCCGTGTATGGGGAGTACGGTGCTCCACACAAAGGGATGTAGCGATGGGCACACATCCTCTGTGCACCTGGAGGCTCCAAGAGGCATTCTCCAGAATGCTTCCTGTTGCTCCATTTGAGGCAGTGCAGTCCTGTATGGCTCCTTACTATGGACTGTCTGTGTCCAACTGAATTCTGAGGAACTGAGTCCGGCACCCATCTTCCATGGGGAGTCTCACAGAATTCAGCAAATTTATGAATCTTCGTCTCTTCAAAGATGGCCAAAAGGAACCACTGTGATCATCTAGTCCAGTGGTTTTCAAAGTCCGGGTCGTGGAATGTTGGGCACTGGGCTGCCTTGATGATCCAAATTATCACGATCTAAAGGGCCACGCAGCAGGGACCTGGAGACGGGGGTGGGGTGGGTGGGCGGGAACGGGGGAGGGAGCAAGTTGTGGCTTGCAGGGCTGCTGTGGGCCTCTCTCCTGGCCCCGGAGTTCGCTGCTGCTGGCGGGGACAGAGGGACCCTTTCCCCTGGAGCTCCATGCTGCCTGCCGGCAGGGCAAGACAAAGAGGCCCCCTCCCCCGGAGCTAACTGCTGTTAGCAGAGAGAGGGCTGGGGGGAGTCCTCTGGCCCCAGCCCTGGGGCAGCCTGCCTGCACCCCAAACTCCTCATCCCCGGCCCCACCCCACAGCCCACGCCCCCAGCCAGAGCCCTCACTCTCCTGCAGCCCAACCCTCTGCCCCAGCCCTGATCCCTCTCCTGCATCCTGAACCCCTCATCCCTGGCCCCACCGTGCACCCCTCACCCCCCCATACCTCTCCCTCTGCCCTGCCCTGGGCCACTTCCCACACTCCTTACCATGCGCTTACTAAGGCTAGTGTCTAGTGTTAGTTATGTAAAGTGAGTTTAGCTGGACTATATTGCAGTATTATGATTTTATGAAAACCCTAGTCAAAAGATATAATTATGTTGGGTCACAAGCATCAACAATTTTCTTCAACTGTGTCACGAGGAAAAAAGTTTGAAAACCACTGATCTAGTCTGACCACCTCTATAACAGGTCGTAGACCTCCCCCAAAATAATCTCTAGAGCATATGTTAGAAATCCATCCAATCTTGATTTAAAAATTGCCAGTGATGGAGATTCCAGCACAACCCTTGGTAAATTGTTCCAGTGGTTCATTACCCTCACTGTCAAAGGAGTGTCTATGCAGATGCCTCTGCACTGATTGTGCATTATGGAGGTGGACCCTATGTAGACCCAGAATGAGCAAAGAGGAAGATGACTGTTGGAGAAGGGTGCAGAAGCACAGCAGGCTGGAATAGCAGCTGCCAAGGGAAGGTGCTGCAGATTAGGTTGCGGGGTGATTGTTATTCTGTACCCGGGACCCTTGCTGGGACCCTCTTCCAAAGGCCAGTTACTTGGGCTTTTATTACAGGGAGAGGTGAATTTCACCTTAACTGAAAGTGTTCCTATTTCCTAACTTGTGATTGGCTAAGGTGGAGCCCCCCGTATATCTACACTACAAAATTAGGTCGACTTTATAGAAGTCGGTTTTTTAGAAATCGTTTTTATATAGTCAATTGTGTGTGACCCCATACAAAATGCTCTAAGTGCATTAAGTGCATTAACTCGGCGGAGTGCTTCCACAGTACCGATGCTAGTGTCGACTTCCGGAGTGTTGCACTGTGGGCAGCTATCCCACAGTTCCCGCAGTCGCCGCTGCCCATTGGAATTCTGGGTTCAGATCCCAATGCCTGATGGGGCAAAAAACATTGTCGCGGGTGGTTCTGGGTACATGTCATCAGGCCCTCCTTCCCTCCCTCCCTCTGTGAAAGCAACAGCAGACAATCGTTTCGCGCCTTTTTTCCTGAGTTACCTGTGCAGACGCCATACCACGGCAAGCACGGAGCTCGCTCAGCTCACTGTCACCGTATGTCTCCTGGGTGCTGGCAGATGTGGTACTGCATTGCTACACAGCAGCAGCAACCCATTGCCTTGTGGCAGCAGATGGTACAATAGGACTCATAGCCATCATTGTCATGTCCGAGGTGCTCCTGGTCACGTCGGTCAGGAGCGCCTGGGCAGATATGGGTGCAGGGACTAAATTAGGAGTGACTCGACCAGGTCATTCTCTTTAGTCCTGCAGGCAGTCCTATTGTACCATCTTATGGTGAGCAGGCAGGAGATGAAGATGGCTAGCAGTCCTATTGTACCATCTTCTGCCGAGCATCCAAGAGATGTGGATGGTTTGCAGTCCTTCTGCACCGTCTGCTGCCAGCCAAAGATGTAAAAGATAGATGGAGTGGATCAAAACAAGAAATAGACCAGATTTGTTTTGTATTCATTTGCTCCTTCCTTCCTCCCTCCCTCCCTCCCTCCATGAAGTCCTTTCTGAAATACAAGAAGGAGGGATAGCTTAGTGGGTTGAGCATTGGCTGCTAAACCCAGGGTTTTGAGTTCAATCCTTGAGGGGGCCATTCTGTACAACAGTTGTTTTTGTTTCTCCTTGATGTAAAGCCACCCCCTTTGTTGATTTTAATTCCCTGTAAGCCAACCCTGTAAGCCATGTCCCTCTGTCAGAGCAATGGCAGACAATCGTTCCGCGGCTTTTTTCTGTGCAGACGCCACACCACGGCAAGCATGGAGCCCGCTCAGATCACTTTGGCAATTAGGAGCACATTAAACCCCACGCACATTATCCAGCAGCACATGCAGCACCAGAACCTGGCAAAGCGATACCGGGCGAGTAGGCGACGTCAGCGTGGTGACGAGAGTGATGAGCACATGGACAGAGACTTCTCTCAAAGCATGGGCCCTGGCACTGCAGGCATCATGGTGCTAATGGGGCAGGTTCATGCCGTGGAACGCCAATTCTGGGTTTGGGATACAAGCACAGACTGGTGGGACCGCATAGAGTTGAGGGTCTGGGACGATTCCCAGTGGCTGCGAAACTTTTGCATGCATAAGGGCACTTTCATGGAACTTTGTGACTTGCTTTCCCCTGCCCTGAAGCGCATGAATACCAAGATGAGAGCAGCCCTCACAGTTGAGAAGCGAGTAGCAATAGCCCTGTGGAAGCTTGCAATGCCGGTCAGTCGGGAATCAATTTGGAGTGGGCAAATCTACTGTGGGGGCTGCTGTGATGCAAGTAGCCCACGCAATCAAAGATCTGCTGATATCAAGGGTAGTGACCCTGGGAAATGTGCAGCTCATAGTGGATGGCTTTGCTGCAATGGGATTCCCTAACTGTGGTGGGGCCATAGATGAAACCCATATCCCTATCTTGGCACTGGAGCACCAAGCCGGCGAGTACATAAACCGCAAGGGGTACTTTTCAATAGTGCTGCAAGCACTGGTGGAGCACAAGGGATGTTTCACCAACATCAACATGGGATGGCCGGAAAAGGTACATGATGCTCGCATCTTCAGAAACTCTGGTCTGTTTCAAAAGCTGCAGGAAGGGACTTTCTTCCCAGACTGGAAAATAACTGTTGGGGATATTGAAATGCCTATAGTTATCCTTGGGGACCCAGCCTACCCCTTAATGCCACGGCTCATGAAGCCAGATACAGGCAGCCTGGACAGTAGTCAGGAGCTTTTCAACTACAGGCTGAGCAAGTGCAGAATGGTGGTAGAATGTGCATTTGGACGTTTAAACGCATGCTGGCGCAGTTTACTGACTTGGTTAGACCTCAGCAAAACCAATATTCCCACTGTTATTACTGCTTGCTGTGCGCTCCACAATATTTGTGAGAGTAAGGGGGAGACATTTATGGCGCGGTGGGATGTTGAGGCAGATTGCCTGGCTGCTGATTATGCGCAGCCAGACACCAGGGCGGTTAGAAGAGCACAGGAGGCTGCAGTGTGCATCAGAGAAGCTTTGAAGACCATTTTCATGACTGGCCAGGCGATGGTGTGAAAGTTCTGTTTGTTTCTCCTTGATGAAACCCCCCGCCCCTTGGTTCACTCTACTTCCCTGTAAGCTAACCACCCGCCCCTCCTCCCTTCGATCACTGCTTGCAGAGGCAATAAAGTCATTGTTGCTTTACATTCATGCATTCTTTATTATTTCATCACACAAATAGGGGATAACTGCCAAGGTAGTCTGGGAGGGGTGGTGGAGGAGAGAAGCACCAGGAGAGGTGGTGGAGGAGGGAAGGACAAGGACACACAGCACTTTAAAAATGTAAAACTTTAAAACGTATTGAATGCCAGCCTTTTGTTGCTTGAGTAATCCTCTGGGGTGGAGTGGCTGGGTGGCCAGAGACCCCCCCACTGCGTTCTTGGGCATCTGGGTGAGGAGGCTATGGAACTTGGGGAGGAGGGCGGTTGGTTACACAGGGGCTGAAGCGGCCGTCTGTGCTCCTGCTGCCTTTCCTGCAGCTCAACCATACGCTGGAGCGCATTAGTTTGATCCTCCAGCAGCCTCAGCATTGAATCCTGCCTCCTCTCATCATGCTGCCGCCACCTTTCAGCTTCAGCCTTTTCTTCAGCCCTCCACCACTTCTCCTCCCGGGCATTTTGTGCTTTCCTGCATTCTGACATTGTCTGCCTCCATGCATTCGTCTGTGCTCTGTCAGTGTGGGAGAACAGCATGAGCTCAGAGAACATTTCATCACGAGTGCGTTTTTTTCGCCTTCTAATCTTCACCAGCCTCTGGGAAGGAGAAGATCCTGTGATCCTTGAAACACATGCAGCTGGTGGAGGAAAAAAAAGGGACAGTGGTATTTAAAAAGACACATTTTATAGAACAATGGGTACACTCTTTCATGATAAACCTTGCTGTTAACATTACATATACAGCACATGTGCTTTCGTTCCAAGATCGTATTTTGCCTCCCCCTACCACGTGGCTAGCCCCTCACCCCTCACCCCTCCCCATGGCTAACAGCGGGGAACATTTCTGTTCAGCCACAGGCAAACAGCCCAGCAGGAACGGGCACCTCTGAATGTCCCCTTAAGAAAAGCACCCTATTTCAACCAGGTGACCATGAATGATATCACTCTCCTGAGGATAACACAGAGAGATAAAGAACGGATGTTGTTTGAATGCCAGCAAACATACACTGCAATGCTTTGTTCTACAATGATTCCTGAGTACGTGCTACTGGCCTGGTGTGGTAAAGTGTCCTACCATGGTGGACGGAATAAGGCTGCCCTGCTCTGACACCTTTTGCAAAAGCTTTGGGAGTACGTCCAGGAGAGCCGCAAATGCCAGGGCAAATTAATCATTAAACATGCTTGCTTTTAAACCATGTATAGTATTTTAAAAGGTACACTCACCAGAGGTCCCTTCTCTGCCTGGCGGGTCCGGGAGGCAGCCTTGGGTGGGTTTGGGGGGTACTAGCTCCAGGTCCAGGGTGAGAAACAGTTCCTGGCTGTCAGGAAAACCGGTTTCTCCACTTGCTTGCTGTAAGCTATCTTCCTCGTCCCCAAAACCTTCTGTGTTGCCTCCATCTCCATTGAAGGAGTCAGACAACATGGCTGGGGTAGTAGTGGCTGAACCCCCTAAAATGGCATGCAGGTCATCATAGAAGCAGCATGTTTGTGGCTCTGACCCGGAGCAGCCGTTTGCCTCTCTGGTTTTCTGGTAGGCTTGCCTCAGCTCCTTAAGTTTCACACGGCACTGCTTCGGGTCCCTGTTATGGCCTCTGTCCTTCATGCCCTGGGAGATTTTGACAAATGTTTTGGCATTTCGAAAACTGGATCGGAGTTCTGATAGCACGGATTCATCTCCCCATACAGCGATCAGATCCCGTACCTCCCGTTCGGTCCATGCTGGAGCTCTTTTGCTTTTCTGGGACTCCATCATGGTCACCTCTGCTGATGAGCTCTGGCCAGCGTGACAAGCTGCAGGTGACCATGCAAACAGGAAATTGAAATTCAAAAGTTTGTGGGCCTTTTCCTGTCTACCTGGCCAGTTCATCTGAGTTGAGAGTGCTGTCCAGAGCGGTCACAATAGAGCACTCTGGGATAGCTCCCGGAGGCCAATACCATCGAATTGCATCCACAGTACCCCAAATTCGACCCGGCAAGGCCGATTTCAGCGGTAATCCCCTTGTCGGGGGTGGAGTAAGGAAATCAATTTTAAGAGCCCTTTAAATAAAAAAAAAAGGGCTTCATCGTGTGGACGGGTCCAGAGTTAAATTGATTTAACGCTGTTAAATGCAACCTCAACTCCTAGTGTAGACCAGGGCTAAGAAGTACAGTGAATATTTAACAAGTTCATTCTAGTTCTACCAACACTAGCAGCCCTGGAGGTATTTAGCACCTTGATAACCAGGCACTGTGCAGTCTTTTGCTTGTATATCGTAACTCCAAGTTCTGTGAGTTGTCTAGAGTAATGGAAAATTAAACATGTTTATATCATCCAGTTTCTGAGACTAAATCCTGACACACGTTATCTGATTGTCTGTGGTAATCATGATATTCTAACGTAGGCTGTTTAGCTTTTACACAAACTCCTCTTTGTTTTCATAGCTGCAGGAAACACAATCCCCCCATCAAATAAGCACTGGCCCATCCAGTGGGCAGTGTGGAATTATGCACCTGAATCAGGAGGTGGCCTCCTTGGGGTGATATGCACCCGTCCCTGTAATCCTTCAGGCACGGAGGCTTTTATGATATTTGGTCCTTACCTGGAGGATAAAATGGAAAGCTCCTTCCATCCCAGTCTCTGCTCCACATTATGCTAGGACCAGGCAAAATCTGGCCCTACATGTCTCAGTCTCCAAGCAGTGTGCATATTGGAATATTAAGAAAATGCATCCCCTCTGAGTGGAACACAACAATCACAGCCTAGAAAGAATCAAACATCCCCTCTCACAAATACCCTAACATCCTTATTGGCAGCACTGCTCTGATACATTATTCCTGTGACATTTAACAGAGGGCATGCACTTTTCATCTGGGACCTGGGACAATCTTCCCTTTTTGGAACCCACCTTTAAACCGTCATTCCTCTAATTGTTCTCAATTCTAATGGATGACTGAAGAGAACTCCCTACAGAGATTCCAGTGCAACATCTGTCGGAGAAAGGCTTAGCATAGGACTTTCACACCCTCCCGAGGAAAGCACATGTTCTCTGTGCCCAGCTTTGTTGAACCTCTGGCACTGGAGTAAACTCACACTCAGCCATTTCTAAAGTCAAACACCTGCAAAAGCTATTGCCATGTATGCGATGTTGCCATGAATATATCCCTCTATTATTCCAAACCAGAATCCCAGCCAATCACATTCCACCCAGCAGGCTTTGCTAGCTCCTGTTGTGTCATGTCAGGAACAAAAAGAGAGTGAGGGTCTGGAGGAAGCCTCTGGCCCCCCACCTGCCAGGCAGATGGGCTCTCTCTTTGCACAGCTCACAAGACTCTCCTAGCACTGGTAGCTTGGCTGGCAATGGTTTCTTGCCAACATTGGTCCACCAGTGAGGGCAGCACTCTCTGAAGGGGTTCACAGAGAAGAACAGGGAAAACTGAAGCTGCTTAGAGCACCATTAATTTCACTGTTTATAGGATGGTCGCCACATGATAAATGAATAGGTAAAAAGTAATCTTGCTTGTTTAGGCAAAAGTTACAGCGAGGGGGGAAGAACCGCTGTATGGAATATGAGTGATTGATTTATTTAGATTTATCATTTAGCCTGTTTAGATACCTGCCAGGACTCTGGGCACCCTGTTTATACATTAATCATTATAATACACATAACAATGCAGTGTAGCCTGATTGATCGTTGCAATTGCAAAAGTATTTATGGGGGTGCAATGTACACTTGGTACTGCCACTGGTTCTTTATTCAGGTGGCAATTTAGAGTTAATTAAGATGATGATATGGGTGATGCACTCACAGAAATTTTGAGCTTTATGTAATACAGACATAATTGAAATAATAGAAAAATCAATACACATAAGAATAAGATCAGTACATTTAAATTGGTTTTCTGCATTGTTCATACTTACAGTCTGACATAGTACATACTTATAACCTTATGGAGCCCATTAGAAATGAAAGATGGAAAGAACAAGTAAGTAGAGAACATCAGAAGAGTTGGACATGATACAATAGATGCCCTTTCTGGAACCTGATGCATCCTAGAGTGCTGGAAAATATCCAGGTCTTTTATACATTTAGGCTACGTAACCCACTCAGATCTATGAGCATATTTCACCATTTCCAGGCCCATAGCAAATTTAAGACAATCCTTTGTTTGTGTGTGGTATTATGGATGCACATATTGGGCTTCCAACCATTGACATTTGCCTCAATCAATTCCTTAACAGCTTATCTTTGTCAATGTGGTTCTCTCTATAATTACCATATTGCAAAAGCGTGCCACCCCCCAGCCTCCTATATCCAAATTACTTCTACAGTTATGCGGTATACCTGTTCTTTTGGGCTGACTTGTTTATCTCTCAGCATGACAGTGGATAATTTCTGAGCTGGGGTTCAATCCTTAGGCCTACTTCAGCTAATTAAAAAGCCAGCATCTCCCACGCATAATAAAAATAGGCCACTCTCCTATAGCAAAGCCTGAAAACCCTGTTAATTGTGTTATCCTACTTACAGCTCCAATAACGTCCATTATTATTTCTATAAGCATGCTTAGCAGGTAGATTATATTTTGCACAAAACTATAACCCATTCAAGAGCAGGTCAGAAAGCAATGGTCAACAACAATACAAAGGGCTGCCCCTCCCACACTGATAGATGTGAGGACAATGGAATAAACCCAATATTCAGCTCACCCTCTCCCCACAAGCCAGGGGAAGGTGCTGGGCTATGGAGAGTGCCTGGGTGGTTTGTAATCCCGAGTCCCTAGGACCAAGCAGTTCCCCAAATGAATAAATACCCGGTTAGCAGTTCCCTCTTGTTTATAGCTAGGGAGCCCCAGTTCAAGCACCCCTGCTGGTTATAGGAGGCGCAGTAGCCGTGCCCAGCAATCTAACCTCAAGATGACAAAGGCAGGCATAACTGTAGCAAGGTCCACATCCAAGAGAAAGGGGCAGCTGCATGGGGCAGCTCTTCCCTTTTCTTCCATTCTTACTCTGTAAGCAGCCCAATGGAAATTAATGAGGCTATTTGCAGTGTAAGGTACTACTGAGCCTGAGGAACATTTGCACAATTGAGCCCTGTGTAACTACAATGATTTTGCTTTTCTCTTTTGTAAACAGGACAGGAGAGCCTAGAAGTACTATAAATAAATATAAACAAACAGCAACTACAGCCGAGTTTTCAAGTGCTCAGCGCCCGCATGTGGGCCAGATTTCAAAAGAGCTCAAATCCCTAAGTGGCCATATTTTACGCTGGGACCCAGCATTTTCGGTATGACACCTCTGTAAAATCTGACTGCATGTGACACAGTGGAAACTGCTGGGTGTGGAGCATTTTTTGAAAATGTGGCCCTTATTTTTAGGCTTAAATGGTGCCTTTACCCTGGCCTCAATCATGGGTCCTGAGTGCTTGAAAAAAAAAATCTAACCATGAGCATTTTTGAAAATGTGACCCCCACATGACTAATTTCCCAGATATAGCAGGCTGCAATAAATGTTAAGAGAAAACCATCATAACAGTTAAAGGATACTGATGTTGCTTCTTCTTCCTTTCTCTCTTGAAAATCATTGTTTCATCATCTTAATCATAGTCCCACCAACACTAGATCCAGGTTTGATGTTGTGAACCATATTTCAGAAAAAGATTACCACCATTATCTCCAAATATGATTTTATTTTGGAACTGCATCACAAAGATTAAAGAGACAGAATATAACAATCATACCACCAGGCAAAACCAGCAGTGCCTTACTTTGTTACCTAGCTTGTGAGGAGTTAGTTGTTAAGTTATATTACATGTCAGGGTTAAATAAAGAGACCAGATTTCCACCTCCAGAATCACGTGAGTTTTGAGGCATTAAAAGAAAGTTACATGCACAAGTGTTTGCAGGATCATATATTAAATGCTGAAAGTGCACATGAAAGTGAAGTAGATAGCACAACAGTGCGGGACAGTTTTATTTTGTGGCCTCTGGGCTAGTGTTAACATTTATTATGATAGACAAGGTAGATAGGGACAGCCACTAAACTATACACCTGGAAAATCTTTGAGGCATGTTTATGCAGTCATAGACAGTCCAGCCGCTCTTGGCATGGCAAAGCATTTTCCTATTCAGCTTGTCACGTATATATAGTTTTTCAATGCTGATGAACTATTTTAACCTTTACAATAACACTTGATACTTACCCGTGGCTTTCTTCTGAAAAGCACTTTACAAACAATTTATTAAACCGCACATACCTCCTTTGTGGTAGGCATTATTATTCCTGTTTTACAGGTGGGTAACCTGAAGTATAGATAAGCTAAGAACAAAATGTGGGTGCCATTTATTAAAATTAACCATCCAAATACATATCTTGGTCCCCTAATAAAATGACCTGGTTTTCAGAAGTACTACTGCTTTACATAACACCTGTAAAAACCAGGCCATGGATTTAGGTGCCAAAATATGGATTTGGGGGGCTAATTTTAAGCACCTAATTTTACTCAACCCAACTATGACAACTTTGGCCTAAACCCACATTGTGAGTCCCTGGTAAAGTTGGGAATAGAACCCAGTCCTCCAGGATCCTAGTCTCCTGCCTGAATTTATGAATTTCTCTTATAAGCAAATGTCAAAGATTGGTTATGATCAACCAAATGACAGTCATAGTTTTGGTTTCACTCAGCAGTCTGTGGCTGTGAATTTTGTATTAAGGTGTATTGTATTTTTATTTGTATTTATACCAAAAAAAATTAAAAAGATATTTAATATAGGGCCATATCCCTTCTCGGAGGGCCAGATCCCTTCATTTGACTGCAGGGAGCTTTGGGTCAGACTTTACCTTACACCCTTGCAACCCCATTGACTTCAGTAAAATTGCATGGAGTAACTGAGAACAGAATTTGATTTAATTTTCTACAGCTCCATGCCTGTTACTTTTGTGGAGGGGTTTGCAAAAGAAGTCAAGTGGCAAACTTTTCAAAGGTGTTGGTTGGAAATGTTGGACAAAATATATTCTTACTGTAGCCTTGAGCTGTTTTTTTTTTCTGCAATAAAATTATCAAGGACAAAGTGAATCAAATTAAAAAAATGTATGCACACTTATTTTAATATATTAAGTAGTGAGGGGAAACTCTGGTAGCTTACATAGCAGCAAGTGGCCATTGTTGGCAAATGCTGGCTTTTTAATGGTGTTCCATATGTAACAGTCTAATTTGCTGGAAAACAATCAAAGGAGGTAAATTAATCCAATGGCTAAGGTGTTAACAGCTCATCTGGTTTACATTGGCTTAAAGTTAATAGCTAACTTCATTCTTTTCAGCATAAGAGAGAATTTTTTCCATGCAATAAAATCATTAAACCAGAACAATAAGGCAATTCCAGGAGCATTAGTCCATAAAGGGTTGAAATAGTCAGCTGTGTCTCAAGCCTCATAATGCTGCATTGGTGTGGTTTTCAAAAGCTAACCAGGTGCATTCTCCCCCTGCTTTTCCTCACTGCTTCGCTGGCAGTCCTTGGACTCCAGTTGGGTTTTGGTTTTTCTTGTAGACGTTGAGTGTGAAAAGCAAGCCAGGTGACTGGTTAAAAACAGCAGGATGCTGTGGATGAGAACTCTTTTACATGAAAAAAATGTCATAAATTTAGCAATAAAATAGAAAGGTTTCGCCACTCCAGTTTGTTAAAGATTAAGTAGCCCTCTGATGCTTGGTAATAAGTGCTGTTATACTGCAGTGCTGCTATGTTATCTATCAATTTCAGAAGCCAGTATGTATGTATTCAAGTATATGGCTAGAGCTGGGCAAACAATTAGTGACTCCTCTGAGTGATATATCCCCTATCAATGATTTTAACTCTCTTCCCTGTCTGTGACTTGTCAAACTCTATTCTCTAATTTAAATTTGCCATTACAAAGAGCTTAAAACTGTTCTCAGAGAAGCTTCATTGACTTCACTGAAACAAAACCAGGCCAAAGTATATAGAGCCTGAATCTCACTTCCACTACGGTCCTTTTACATTGCTCTGGCTCTGTAATGTAATTTACTCTCACTTTAAGGTCCCTTTACACAGACAGAATAATGTAAAAGAGCCTTAGAATAATTAAGACTCAGGTCCATTATGTTTCTTCTATTTTAAATTTAAGAAATTAATTTTACAGGATTTAATAAACTCACAAATAATTTAGTGGATCAAATTCCTCCTTCATCTCCTCCATCAGTTACAGTGGAATTTTACTAGGGATGAATTTGGTCCATTATGGGGTCAAATGTGTAATCTGTATTCAGATAAATTTTGGCATTAAATTGTATGCATATCACTACTACTAGTCCCATCCAACTAGGACTCCTTGTGTCAGTATTTACGCAGGCGAATAAGAGTTGCAGCCCCTATATTACAACACACTCCGAGATTTGAAAGTCTGCATTATACCCGGTGATCCACACATAATAGGAATGAGTCCAGTGTTGAGGAATTGGCAGTAGTGATCAAGACGTTCATGAGCTTTTGTGCCTTTGTTACTCATTTCAGTATGAAGAGAAACGTAATCACCTGTTCTCACTAAAGTCAATAGCAAAACTCCTATGAACAGGGGGAGGGTAGGCCCCGATATTAGTCTTTATCATTTTTAAAAGGATCAGTTAATCTTGATAGGTGTCCACATGATTTTAATCAACAGTCTGTACTGCATGAGCACTGTACAAAGAGACTGATCAAAGGGTGCTTTGCATATTTTCCCCTCATTTTATTTCTTTCTCTAGGTTATGGGGATGATTTCTGTGTTTGCTCCCCAACTCTTCTGCAAACTTTGAGCCAATTTGAGGTTACACATTTATGTAGACTCTAACTGCCCCTGGTGCAAACAAACCAACTGTAATTTACAATCATCATACCAGTTGCAAAAGTCAAGGTATTTCACTGTATGGCATACCAAGATTTTGATCACAATGGACCTCATGTATGTCCTACTGTGTGTGGATCTACCCATATCTTGTGGAAATACAGAATTAGGAGCAGCTGTGGCCAAGGGAATCCCTTGCAGCATGTTGCCAAGGTGTTGGATCAGAGCTGCATGGGGCCAAAACTGCTGAAGGTGTGCAGACCATCTGCGCAGAAGGCCCTGGCCTCAAAGGACCTGTGGATTTGTGGGAGACCGCTGGCATGCACAAGAGGCAAACCCAGTTCTCCAATGGAACAAAGAAAGGGTGCAAAGCTTTCCTCTATCCCTGTACCCCTATCCCATGGGATCACAGGGGAGGGTGATCAGGTTCTAAAGTAAAAATATTTTTGCTGAATGTATTTTGGTGTTGCAAAAATAGGTTATTTCATACAATAATGAATAATGTCACATGAGAGATATTGTATTGTCCTGTAGGAAAAGTTGGTGGATGAGTGTGGTCTTTGAGTATAGGCTCAATGATACTACTACTATTAACTATGCAACAACAAAACTCCATAACTGAAACCATAAACCTACAAAACTTATATAAGGAATTACGACGCAAATTGTATAAAATGGACAAACAGAATTTAAACAATATTTGATAAAAAGCAACTCTATTTTGTAAAACATGGGGCAGTAATTAACCATTTCTCTGTACAGCATGGCTTATTTGGATTCTTTCCTTGGCTAATAATCCTAAAATTTCCTCATAGGCCTTGTCTCTAGTATCCTGGGAAAAACACGGTTACAACAACGCTGCAGATCCTAAAACAAGACATTCTGGATATATATTTCCCCAGCAATCTATTTGGATTTTAATATTTGAAAACCTCACTGTGTTTACTCCACCCTTCTTCAGTGCAATGGCTTGAATCTGTGATTTGTTCTAAGGCCACCTAATCTTGTTCCCATTGAAGTCAGTAACAAAAGCTGTGCCGAACTCACTGGAAGCAGGATGGGGCTTTACTAGGTATTTCAAATAATATTTATTTTATATTTGAGATTACAGGGAAGATAGCCAATGGTAGTTTGAAGATGTGACCCTGCAAGGTCTGTGCACATGCATAAGGGCTATTGACATCCATTAGTCTACTCATTGAATAAGGATTACTCATGAGAGTAAAGGTTTGCAGGATCAGGCCTGCAATGACTGACCATATTAGGTGCTAGTGAACTTGCAGTTCTATAGATAAAAACAGCTTCCACTGTTATTCATTTGGGTTATTTCTCTGCAGCTTCTTTGTGCCACTTACCACTGAAATTCTGAAGTGTATTCTACGTAGGAAAATGCCATTTTGGATTCAGTTAAACAATGGACCCCATCTTACTCACACTGAAATCAAAAGTAAAACCTCTCATTGAGCTCAGTGGGAGAGCAGGATTCAACAGAATCAAGTAGGGAAGATGTGTGATTTTAGAGAGGAGCAAGGAAACAATTCAGGGTTATAGATCTTCACTGACTTGCTCCAAATTATACTCTTTTATAAGAACAACTAGTGCTCACCAAGGTTTTGATCTAGCCAGGTGTTGAGCATTTCCTGCACGATACTGAGTTACCATTAATTCTTATTGAAGTCTACAGGGAGTACGGGTGCTCAGCAACTCAGGCTCCATAAGAATGATCGAGTTACTTTTATATGTTGTCATGTTAAAAAGACTGTCAGGGTATTTTACATCATTTCAATTATTTATCTCAAGATGAGACAGAAAAAGATTATGACACCTATATAATGACAACCCCGAGAAAGCAGAAACATGGGGAGGCTCCTGCAAGTTCTGATTTATAGAGTAGTTCTTGCAACCGCAAGTTGAGTTAATGACTAAAGCGGACTGAGTACAGGGAAAACAAATTATCCACTATTTCTTAAATAATATGGGCACAGTTTGTGTTCTTCCTACTCAAGTCTATTAGTATTAGCAAGGCTTCGGTCTGGGTTATGTGGTCAAATGTATTCAACATCAGATACATGCATTTGACTCAGAAGTGCTATTTTAAGATTCTGCAGGCTGCTATAGTTCCTCCCAGCGGAAAGGCATGCAGTAGCCTACAAAAGCTAAATAAAAGTGTAGCTATTTATTGCAAGTTTATCCAGTCCCTGGTCCACTCTCTGCTGTTGTAGTTGACTTGAAGTCCATATGAGCTTTAGTCTTTTCACCAGTAGTATTTTTTAAATGGATTCCCCCTCTCCCTCAGCAACAATAAAATACCTTTTATCGGGACTGGTTGAAAATTTTCCATTTAAATATTTTCTTGACAGAAAACGGGTTTTTGAAAAAATGAAAGTTTTTGTGACGCGTCTGCTTTCACCAGAAAATTTATCAGAAAACCAAAAACCTGACAACTGAAAAAGTTTCAGTTTTTGGTCGAATACCAAACCCAAACTGAAAGTTTCAATTTGGAAATGTTGAAACTTTATGTTTTGACACTTTAAATTGAAAATAAATGTTCTGACATTCTTGAATCTGTTTTTTTTTTTGGCTCAGTTCATCATTAAGATATATCTGTTTGAGCCATCATGGAGCCTCATGGGAGTTTTAGTTCAGATGCCTACATTCTTCTCCAAGGACCAGGCTCCCTGGCCAGACTATGTCTCCCATGATTTACTACAGTTATGTGACTCCTATGATGTATCACAATGGGTCAGCTACAGGCGAGTGATTCATGAAGTTCATCCCTGGAGCCCTGCTCATTGGGATGAGGCACCAGATCTACAACTCCCATGAGGCATTGCAATAGTGCAGGGGGACGCAATTTGGTGTTGAATTTAACCAAAATGAAACATTTCAATTTGGATTGACAAATATTGGTTCCCAATACTTTGATTCATGCTGTCCCATTGAACCAAAATCAAATATTTTGTTTTGATTTTTGCAATGGAAAGATTTGCTTTTTGGCCAAAAGTTTGCAGTTTTTGGGTTTTCAACAAAAAGTTGAAAATTTCCAATGAAAATGGATTTTGTTCATTTTTCTTGACATTTTCTAGAGGGAAAGAAACCATTTTCCAACCAACTCTAGTATTTTATATACCTTCCTTCATTTCACAGGGGGCCAAATGTGTATGTCCAAAAACTTGAAAGCTATATAAAAGAAAAAAGAAATACATATACATTTAGAGTAGGTTTTTCAAAAGTGTTCAACACTGGTGCAACTATATTCTCATTGCTCCTATTGAAGTCAGAGTTAGGCCAAAACTGATTGCTTTTGAAAATTCTGCCCCCATAATATTCTCAACTGGACGTAGTATTTCAAAGTGAGAGGCATTACTACCATTTTTAAATAAAAATAAACTTCAGAATAGAGGTTAAAACTAAGAACAGAGATAAAACAGAAAAGACTGGCACTAAATGTCTAGGTTTTGCTAGATGTCTTGGTCTAGGTTTTGCTATAATACTCATTCTAAGTATCCTGTGGTCTTCATGCCTTCGTATTAAGTAAGTAGGTTTGAGAGCAGCAGCTGTGTTAGTCTGTATCTGCAAAAAGAAAAGGAGTACTAGTGGCACCTTAGAGATGAATAAATTTATTTGAGCATAAGCTTTTGTGAGCTACAGCTCACTTCATCGGATGCATGCAGTGGAAAATACAATGGGGAGATTTTATATATCACTCTTGTTACAGTGTGTATGGTAACATCCATTGTTTCATGTTCTCTGTATATAAAATCTCCCCACTGTATTTTCCACTGCATGCATCCGATGAAGTGAGCTGTAGCTCACAAAAGCTTATGCTCAAATAAATTTGTTAGTATCTAAGGTGCCACAAGTACTCCTTTTCTTTTTATTAAGTAAGTGGAGTTACAAAAATTCTTCCATTCTGGGGTTATTGGGTTGACAGAAATTATATTGGATTTATCCACATTGTTTATGATCAATGACCATTTCTTATTTCACATCAAAGTAAATATTCAGTTCTTCCATATCCTTGGATCGTGCTATAATTGCTTTATCATTAATCTTTACCAGAAGGCTGTTTACAACTGCCTGCTTCCGGAAGTGGCTTTTCCCCGCCTCCAAACACAAAACAATTTAATGTTTGCTGGGAACAGTTTGGAAGACTACTCCCAAATCCACGTGATTTTTATATTAGACTAATTTTAATGAGGTTTCAAATGATAATAATTTTAAAATTGTTTTAAAAGGAGTTGACAATGACTCCCATAATAAGAATCCTCCAATTTTTACAAATGCAAATTCATAAAGGTATACATTCTTGCAACATTGATAGTTAAAAGGAAAAATGTCACCACTGGAGTCTCTGAATCTGTTTTGCAACTTGTTTGCCAGTCTTTTAGCATGGCAGAACAAAACCAAAGCCATGTTGTATCTGTTAGTTTGGGGCTTTTATGAATGCGGTAGTGAAATTTTTCTCACAGAAGGAATGCTGTTAATTAGAAACATAAGGCATGAACAATCCTTACCAGTAAAGTGGTTAAATGGAACCACACTGTGGTACTTAATGTCAAAAAAGAAAAAAAAAAGAAAGAAAATTCTTGTTCTGATTTTATTTTTTTCTACTGTTGGCACATTTCCAATGGGGGAAATGCCAGAGAAAATAAAAACATTTGAGAATCCTTAAAACACAGGTCATTTTACACAGAGACTGAATTACATTGTTTCACAATTCTGGCTCTACAAATTCCTTCAGAGCCCACTTTAAAATTTTAACAAAGGAAGAACAGTAAACACTTAAGTTGGACAAGAGGAAATACTGTAATGGGGAAAGTGTTCAGGTTGAAGAATGCGCTGGGGAGGGAATAAATGGGGGATTTCCCTGCCTTAGTTGAAGTTCATCTTCTGTCTGGCTAGTGCTAAGCCATCCCTGCTACAGATGCTTTTTCCTTTGGCATTCACCTGGTGATATAAAGTGTTATTTATTGTACTTCCCTATAATTTTCCAGAGGGAAGATGGCCCTATCAGGTTGCTGTTCCTTCTCACTCTGCAAGTTACTCACTTCACACAAATATGCCATCTAATGCTTGTTGTTAGGAATTTGCAGAAACTAGATGAAAAGTAACATCTAAAAAAATTAAACAAAAGTAATGTGTTTTCTGAGAGTCACTGTGTTCTAGTGGATTGAGCACTGGGCTGGAGATGTGAATTCTCTTCTGGCTCTGCCACTGATCTGCTGTGTACAATAGGGCAAATCTATCTGCCTATGTTTCCTCTCCCAGCCATTGTTCTGCCTTGCCTTTTTAGCCATAATTCTGAGATAGTTTCAGGTCCTTTTTATTTCCTGCTTTCAGGGCCCTACGAACTCAGGGCCTTTGCTTTGTGACAATAGTAATGGCACCCTATGGCAAATCTGAGTTGATCCTATGGAAGTGTGTATTGATAATGTATAGCTGTGTGGCGTTCCACATGAACAAAACTCATCATAGGCGTTACAGTTTCAGGAGCTCTCATTTTCAGAACTTCACAGGTATCACCATGCAATCACTCATTAGCTTGGGATCTTACATTTAGTGTAAACAGTTTTAATTAGAGCTGCTCAAAAAATTTCGTAAGGAACAGCATTTCATAGAAGAATGCTGATTAGGTGAAATGGAAATATTTCATGGGACTGTATCTATTTCACTGACATTTTTGGTGAATAATCATCAAAACATTTCATTTTGATAAGGTCAAAGCACTTTGTTTTCATAAGAGTGAAATGCTTTGTTTTGACTTTATTGTTTATATATTATAATATGAGTATTGAAATAATAAAGGTGAAATGAAACACTTTGACCTTAACAAAAAAGAAATAAAAAAAAATAAATGAGGCTATTTCAATATTTCCAAAGCAAATTTTTTTCAGAATTGTTTTGAAGGAAATTTCAAAATTTCAACTTTTTGTTCCACTTCAGGATAAAAGGAAATTTCAAAATGTCAGAATTTTCTATGGCACAGAAATTCTGAGTTTCAACTAACACTAGTTGTAGTGTCAGTGTCTAAAGAAATGGCCAGATGTACAGCATGTCGTAGATAGTAGAGCTGGGTGGCCAATGATCATTTCATTTCATGGACAATTTAACAATTTCAGAATCTGAATGATAATGAAATTCCTCATGAAATGGAATGACCATTCTCCACCCAGCTCTGCTGGAAAATAGAAGTCTGAAAGCCCTAGGAGCCTTGGCTGTGGGGCAGTGCACATGGTGTGCTGCCAAAGACCCAGGCACCTGGCAGCCCTAGCCCAGAGGCTGTCTGCTTGGCCTGTGAGGCTAGAAGCCCAGCCTCTCCAGCAGCCCATCAGGTGAGCAAGCTGGCAAGAAACCAGCAAAGTTTCAAAACCTGTTTGGCAGGTAGGATTCCATCAGAAGGCTGCTTGGGTGCCTGCAGAATTTTATCAAAATTGACATGGTCCCACAGAATATTTGGATTTTAACTGACTGGTAAATTCCAACCAAAAAAGAGTTATGTCAAAATTATTCTGACCAGCTCTAGGAGATAGTTCAGTTATACACCATCATCACTGTGTGGGAAAGCAGCACTTCCAGGAATGAGGTTTTATTATCGGATAGGACTGGCTGCCTGAAGCTGTGAGCCAGATCCATGCGTGAAGATTGTTGAAGTCAATGGATCTACGCCTAGTTACACCAGCTGGGTTCTGGCCCAATGACCTCATTCCTGGAGGAGTGGAGATGCCAACTCCTCAAAGCAGGATTTCTGGAAAGGACATAAGGACACCAACTTCCTCCACTCGTCCAAAGTGCATCAGATAGTGAGGCCCTTTGGGGATACATGTGACTGCGTCTATTTTCAGTTTATCTCTAAGGACAAATAATCTCATTTGGCAAATAAAGTACTACCACATCACCATGAACTCAGATCAATGTAATGCAAAATGAGATTACCAGCCGGAAGAGCTGTATCTGGAAGGTGGGAAGAAACAGTTGCATTATTCAAGATCTGTAGCATACTTCTTATAGCATCACTTTGGCTAGTATTTCTTTTGTGATGGCTTCGTAATGCCAGATTAATGTACCAGTATGGCTGTTGGCAGTGATAGCCTGTAAACTTGATATATTAACTGAACACAAGGCACAATGCAGGGTCTTTAAATTAAAATGCCAGCCCCTTTTTCTCTACAGGTTTCAGAGTAGCAGCCGTGTTAGTCCGTATCCGCAAAAAGAAAAGGAGTACTTGTGGCACCTTAGAGACTAACCAATTTATTTGAGCATAAGCAAAGCTTATGAGCTTACAGAACGATTTGTTTCAGAGATGTGTGGCCAGTAATTGAACCAAAGCCTCCTGCTAACCAGCTTCCTGTGTACGGTGTGAGTGGTGCATGTGTTTGCAGTGAAAAGGGGTGAGGGAATGGAGAATATATTGACTGGCATTGTGAAAAAGAAGAAAGAGGAGCAACAGCACCTGTCAAAGTAACTTACAGGGAGATCGCCCTAACCCTTCTGTCGATACAATGGCAGAATTTTAACTGAAGGCATGTAGAAGAAAGCCTCTCCTTCTCCTTCCCATTAAGCACTCTGCTGATCTGCTTTCTTGTTTATTGTGAGCCAGAAGGTTAACTATCTTATATAACTCTTACATTTATTGCCAACATTGTAGTCTCTGGCACAAGAACTGTCTTTTGTTATTTCATGTTGCAGCCAGGTATAACACCTAGTATAATGGGGGGAGATCTTGATTCCTAGTTGGTGCCCCAAGGTGCTATCACAATAAAAACAGCAATCATGAGACGAATAATATTGAACAGTGTTGCCAACTTTTGTGATTTTTTTGGCCTCAGTCTCATGGTATTTGGTGTTTTTTAGAGCTGTGCGGAGGACAAAATTTCTGTTTTACAAAGAATTCTGAGATTTCAAAATTTGGCTTCATTCCAAATCAAAGTGAAAACTCAACTTTTTGAAATTCTCCATATAGTAAAAATCCCTCAAAATGCTCTGTTTTGGGCTGTTCAAAACATTTCATTCCATACATTGAAAAAATGGTTTGATTTTTATGTATAATACAATATATGCTAAAAATTCAAAATGAAAAGTTATTTCAATACAAAAAAATTAAAATGTTTTGTTTGACAAAGCATCCCATTTCACCATCATAAGAACTTTCTCCCCGCCTTTTTTTTTTCCAAAATGAAATTGTAGTGAAATTGACCTGATTTTGTAAATGATTTAGATTTTAGTAGAACTGCATATTCCCACAGAGAACAGTACTGTCAAAGTTGGACAAAAGCTTTCAAAAGTGCACCCTAAGGGCCCAGAAATCAGAAGCCCCCCCTCAAAAGACCCTAACATATTTATATATTTTAAACCTCATGATTTTAGGGGCTGGCTCATGATTTCTGAATGCTTTGAATTTGGTAATACTCTATAAATGCTCATACTGTGACCTCCTCCACATGTTGTATCTTGTCATTAACCTGTAAGCAATTATTGTATTTTTAGCATGTTGTCTAGTGCAATGGGGCCCTGTTCTCTGATTTTGGCCTCTGGGCATAACTGTAAAATTAATAATAAATATTGAAATTTAATTTTTTGTTATATATTTTATAATGAACTAAGGGTTTTTTTTTCTTTTTTGGGCTGACTTGTTGTGAAGTGAATCCCTGCTATTGATATTTATGTGCTTTTCTTCATTTGTGGTGACACAACTGACTTTGCTCAAGATGTTCTGGTTTGCTAGATTATGGAGTATGTTATTTTTCTTGTCTTGGGTTTCAGTACATGCGGATGTTTCTATTTCTCTGTGTGTGTAAATTGTTTGATTCATTACCACTGGAGTAGTTCCAGGTGATGATTTGAATGGGGGGCGGAGGAAAATCTTAATGACTTAAATCTTGCTCTTCATTAGAGCTGTGAGAATGCTTCCAAGTTTACTCTGAAACAAGTTCACAAATTGTGTTTGGGAGAAACAGCTGCGATAGGTTTGCAGGACCTGAAGTCAGAAAAGGTTCACATTTGAACAAACCTAGTTTACGCCATGGTCAAATATTGTACAACCATAGGCAAGGTTTGTGTTTGAAAGATAAATGGCTACTATGTCTCTTACACAAAGATAAGCAGTTTGGGCTACATCTTGAGAATCTGAGTTGTCTCCCCTGGTGCAACCTCTTTGTGGCTGGGAGAATAAGCAAAGGTGGTTGTGAACCACCATTGTGTTGCCCTGACCCTGGGGCCAATGAACTTGTCCTTAGCACAAGATAGAGAAGCCAAGGCTGCTCTATCTTATGCCTGACTTCCTATGGCCTTCATGGGCTCCAACAGCTGAGAGTATTGTCTGGGGCTTACAGCTCCTGGCCGTGCCCCTTTTTTCCCAGCCATGCCCACTACTTGGGAGAGGGGGAAAAAAGTTACTTCAGCAGCTTTATCAGGAGCCAGGCTCTGGGTCATCATTTCAGTCAGTTGATCTATTTCAGATGAAGGCAAAAGATAAACCAAGGCCCGAAAAAATATGAAGTGGGGAATCAAGCCCAAAGCCTTTATGAGAGACAGTTCTCAGTTTTCTCCATCCTGAGCTAACTTGCACTCCAGATAGTGCCTCTCACAGGACTTGCCCTGAAGGGAGACTAGGTAGTCCACCTTATTATTATAGGGGCAAAACACCTCCTTACAGTTTCATAGTTACATATACCACAATACCCATTTGCACAGCTTAAAACCAGTTTGTTAGTGCATTGGCACTGGAAGTGGGACTAGGCCTCAGTATTGATGCAATGATTTAATTTAGATCTCAGGGAGATAAAAGTCCCCCAGACAACTATCATAATGAGATGGTTGCCAATGAGTGAGCTAATTTTAGGAGATAATAATGTGGTAGACCTTTGCCTGCAACAGTCACACACACACGGGGTGCGGGAAGATGGCTTCTTTCTGAATTTTCCAGCTGACTCAGAAAGCTCAACAAAAATGCAAACCCGGTCTTGCGGGTGGGAGGGGGGGGAACCAAGTGAAAATTCTTCTGCTGTGTTATTCTTTTTTCTGATTGCCAATCTGACTTGTTCCTGGTGACCTATCTCAGTGACACAGAACTGAATATGAAATACAGCTTCAGCAGCAGCTTACTACATTTCACAGGTATTCACATATGGGAAAAAAAGAAAGTTGCGAGACAGTTCTACAGAGACAAGGTAGTTGAGGTAATATGTTTTATTGGAGCAACCGCTGGTGGTGGAAGGTACATGCTTTTGAACTTCATGGACGTGAAGAAGAGCTCTGTGATGCTTGAAAGCTCGTACCTTCTGCCACCAGTACTTGGTCCTATAAAAAATTTATTACATGACCTATTTTATCTCTCTCATATCCTGGGACCAACATGGCTACAACACTACAAACAGTCCTATGAGCAGTTTGCTGACAGGTGCAAAATTTGAGCATCCAATGAACAGTATTCATAACCTAATCATGGCTGATATTTTGTACTTTTGAAGTTTGTGTCAATCAGTTTGCACACATCTCCTCTTCATTAGAAGTTTTAAGTATTATGTCATCTTCTGAGCAGTGTATTGAAAAGTTAGCAGCCATCTGTTCCCTGTAATTGTACATTAAATGAATGTTTGAACTAATTCTGGTTTTTTGCTTTAATTTATATGTGCTTTGATTACAGTCCTTTTGCACTTTCTCTTTTGAATATTGACTACTTGCTGCTCTCTTTGTGTTAACCTTAGATAAAATTCTTTACCTGAAAAATCAGTTGAAAATCTGGGCACTGTCTCCATCTGTTCCAGCACTAACTAGCAAGAAAATCTGAACACTAATTTGCCCTTTGACTCTGAACAGGGTCAGGAACAGTATAGGAAATTCCATGCTTTGTCCTAATAATGCAAGGGACTACAGAATGTGGGCAAAATTGGAACTATTATAAACACTGGGTCTAAGATACAATTCATTTAAAAACTTTCCATTGCCTACTTTCCATGTTATGATACAAACAAGCTTTTCATTGGATGCAGTGCCCTTTATTTATACAGCAGCTACAGCACATTGTTGATTTATAATTTGTTTTCCATTAGTGCATTGATTTCTCCCAATTGATAAGGAATGTCAGAGGGCTAATTAACTAAGCAAATGGTCCCACAATTAAAGTGCTTTCAGCATAGGCCAAAAAATCCTGTAAACACAAATATCTTTAATCTGGAGGTCTGAAAAATGATCAATGGCAAGATTAGAAAGTCCTTGCTTCTAACCACACTATACCAGCCACAATAGTTATCTCTGCTGAATCATTTTTCCGTGACTTTGTCCTCCTGCAAAAAGTGTAGCACATGAAGGAAGACAATGAGTGGTTTAGAACAACAAACTGTTGATCTGATGTCTGGACTCCAGTTTTAAAACAAATGTTCAGTGTAGAGCTCAATGAAGCACCATTTCAGCTGCAAACTGGCATTTGGAGGGGAGGGATAGCTCAGTGGTTTGAGCATTGGCCTGCTAAACGCAGGGTTGTCAGTTCAATCCTTGAGGGGGCCATTTGGGATCTGGGGCAAAAATTGGCGATTGGTCCTGCTTTGAGCAGGGGGTTGGACTAGATGACCTCCTGAGGTCCCTTCCAACTCTGATATTCTATGATTCCATGATTCTTAGCTGTATGGGTATCACAGGGTACTCTACTCACCACTAGGAGCACCTCTTTGTGGCTGCATTGGGGGACTAGCTCCATTCAAGTCTGGCGCCCCCTTCTGCTGCTCATTGCATGCCCTGCTATCTCTCTCTCCTTGTGATTCAGGGTACTCTGTCTTCATGGCTTCGACCCATAACCTTCGTCACCATAACCTTCCCCTTCCAGGGTATCAAAGTCTTTCCATACCATGAGGATCTGGCCTTATAACTCTTCCTACTACTACTAAGGGCTTGTCTATACTTCTGGCTAAATCGACCCTGCTGCAATTGATGCAGCAGGGTCGATTTAGCAGGTCTGGTGAAGACAAGCTAAGTTGATGGCAGAGCGCTCTCCTGTCGACGTCTGTACTCCACCTCCCCGAGAGGTGGAAGGTAAGTCGGTGGGAGAATGTCTCCTGTAGACATAGCATGATGTAGACACCGCTGTAAATTGACCTAAGTTAGGTCAACTTCAGTTATGTAATGTATATAACTGAAGTAGCATAACTTAAGTCGACTTAGAGCTTTAGTGTAGACCAGCTCCCCTAAATTCTTAGTGTAATTACATTCTTGTTGCTCTCAGCCCCTTGTGGTACTGAGACTATACTAGGACAATTTCTTTGAATTTAATCTTTTCTAGCACTAGGTGCCAAATTTCTTAAAAGACGCATATATTAATTAATTTTTACTCAAACTACTTAACCAATTTACTGATAAATACTTAGAAAATTCATTCTGTGCTCAAAGAGCAAATGCTGTAATTTAGGGGAGGATACATTGTATTCTTCATACATAACAACATGGCTGAAGCACTGCTTAAGTGCCAAACTCAACTTAACCTTAAACTATGGTAACTGCAAACAGAACTTTTGCACAGCCTGCAGAGTCAATCCTGATGAAAACAAATATATTTAATCCGAATTATAACTAAGAAAACATACAGAGAATATACTATTTATTAAATGCACTGCATAGTTACTATGTATAGCTTAATGCCACCAGCTGAACTCTTATGGAAATAGAAACTAAAGCTGGGATTGTCAGGAACAGCTAAGTGAGACTTGTGCTCTTAAATCGATTAGGTGCTTTTGAAAATCCCATCCTAAAACAGTTGCATTGAAAAGTTTTGAATGTGAGTTTAGCTTTAAAGTTAGCCCACCCGCTTCGAGAGATGCACTCAAGCATTACACCTCTCCATTACTATAATGACCAGAGACTGAGCTACTTACAGCCCAGTCTGCTTTGAGAATTTTGCAAACATACATGCTAAAATATTTCAGTTCCAGTTATAGTATTGCTATTTCCTTAAGATACAGTCTTTTCTCCTGAGACTCTTCAAAATTCTCCTTTGAGCTCCTTACTGGGTGGAATGTATCATTGTACTCGGAATGTATCTTTGTAACTGCTCTGTAAAGCTATAATTTGAGGTGTTTCCCCATATTTTCAGAGGTGCAAAGAAATTGCTTGATATATATTTAATAGCAATGATGGGGTTGATCCAAACATTATCTGGACCACTCCTCTGCTGACCTCCTGACCAAGCCTAGGGTCCTCTTCTCCATCAACATCCTTCTTAGGCTCTTCCCGTCTTGTCTCTGCCTCCTGGACTCCCTTTTTTTCCATTGGCTACATAATATGGGACTTTCAGTTTTCTCCTGCCTCTACCTGTCTCCTCCCCAGACTTTTACCCAGTTTGACCAGTTTAGTTGTGATAAACGATTTATTAACTGTGCAAAATACTTCTGAACTCCCATGTTTTGTCTGGCTGTGTGACTACCTTGTCCTGGTAAGATTTGTGGCACACAGCTAATACAGGGCATGCCTAGCTAACTTTCTACATGGGAGTCACTATAAGCATGTATATTGAGCAAACAACTTTTTCAGGGGAAGAATAGGGGAATAGAAGAACAATGAGTCATTCACCCAGCAGGTTTAGTCTGGTCACAGTGAATGACTCTAAATGCTAGTTTTAAATTGCTCTTGAAAACCAGCCAGTAGGAAAGGCACAGGTGGCCTTCAGTTGACAAATGATAGTGTCACATAGTTAGCAAAGATGGAGCAAGACGAAGGCCTGATCTACATTAAAATTTAGATTGACATCACTACTTTGCTCAGGAGTGTGAGAAATTCACACCCCGGAGCACTGTCGCTATGCCAACCTAACAACTGGGGTAAACACAGCTAGGGCTATGGAAGAATATTTCTGTCAACTTAGCTACCACCATTGGCGGAGGTGGAGTTCCTACGGGAATGGAAAACATGCCTCCAGTTGGTGTAGGAAGCGTCTACACTATAGTGTTATAGCAACACAGCCACAGAGCTAAACCTATGCTGCTGTAGCACCTGTGCTGTAGACACAGCCTAAGAATGGACTCTGGTTGTCAGTTTCTGGGAGTCAGACACCATCAGGATTCACTAGGAAGAAGGCAGCTTTGCTCAGACGAGGAGGTCAGGAGCAAAACTGCAATCATGCTACAGGTACTATAACATTGTAACTGAAAATTTCTAGCCTGGTTAGCAATTTTTCTAGCCATCTTAGCAACATGGACCGGAGGCATATTTATTGTTACCTGCTTTTTGTCAATTGATTGTCTCATTATTTTTGTCTCATGTTTCTGCTTTTAATTAAGACTAACAGGATGTGGATTTGGTGAGTCTTACGGTGAGGAACATTAAGTCCAAGGGGGTCTCAGTCCTTATCTTTAAGGCACCCAATGGGCCCAGGGAATCTAAAAGAGCGTAGAGCTCTGGGATGAAGACCATGGTTGACAAATTTGCTCTTTTGGCTCTGTGAATCTCGCTACAGTAAAGGTAAAGTGAGCCTGTACGGGAGACAGAACTTTCTCTGAGGCTGGCCCAAGACTGTGGAATGAACTCCTCCCAGAACTAAGGAGTATCACAAACCTTACCACCTTCTGCTCTGAGTGAAAGGCGCATTTCTTTGACCTTGTCTTCTCTAATATAAATACACAGCAAATTGTATATATCAATATCTATAGCTATCTATCTAAAAAATTCCAAACACAAAACAATTCTTCCTGGGGAGAGAACGAGAGAACAAACATGTGACAGATGTTAGTCACATAGCTTAATGCACTATTGGAAGATGCTCTGGTACTGGGGTGATGAGTGCAATATGAACCTATAGAGAATAGAATTCAAAATAAAGGGAAAACTGAGACTATAAATTTACATAGCAGATTCCTCAGGTCCAGGCCCTCACTTAACAGCTGCAAGGAAACCCTCTGATAGGGTCTGAAGTCTCATCCAATGAATTATTCAAGGTGGTTAAAGTCTAATTGTCTCTGCCCACAAAAGAGAATCAGGAGAAACTGGGAGACGTTTTCCATGTGCTTTTCAGACATGATTGTTTTGGACTCGCTTGGCCCTATTTATGATAACCAGCTCTTGTAGAAGTGCTGCCCCTGTGCTCATCAGACACTTGAGTAGATTTTTACCTGCATAGGGATTGCAAGCTTTGTACCAAAGTGATGACAGCATATTTAATAAGTATCATGCAAACTTGAATTCTGGGGTGATTGTACAGTTATAAAAAAGTTGCATGCACGTTACTTTGACTGCAGATCCCGCCAAACCTTCAAGCTGATATGGAGAGCTGTATTCTAGAGCAAATTTGGGATTCCTGAACATCAGGAATATTGGTATTACCCAACATATCTGCCAAGAGGGTTAATAGAGTTGATTGCTTTAGTCTCTGGAAGGAAGGGCTCTTGAAATGCGTGAACCTGTAACCATTTGGAATTTGAGCTTGTACGAGCATTATAGAGGCTTGTCCTAAACTTACATGAATAATCCATACTTTTTATAGGAGTCCATGTGGGCTTCTTTTCCTGCATAGCACCTGTCCTAACGAGGCTCTGTTAAATTTTATTAATCTTCTTCTCTCCCCACACAAAAGACTGCAGGGAGAACAATGAGAAGGGTCCAGTAGTTTGTTTCCCCTTCCAATATCTCTATGGTGGACTGGCAGACCCGTCCCCACTCTTCAGAGGGCAGCATGGTTGGCCCATTTCTCCCTAATCCAGTTTGGATCCAGTCTAACAGGCCCACAACCCACACCTCTTCCTTTGCAGAGTTTCCCTAATGGAACTTTCCCCATCCAACTGGATCTGGGGCAGCCAGCACTTCAGATAGTGACAGAAGCCTTTTCCACATTAGTCTGACACTTCTAGCTCCAATTCCAACTGGAAGCACATCTTAAAACAGGAAAAAAAAAAGTGTATCCAAAACATTTCAGAACCCAGAAAAGGGTTCATTTCCCTTCTGTAAATGGGAGAAGATTAGGAATGCTGTTCCCATTTCATCTAAACCTCTTTTGCCCAACTACAGCACTAACTAGGCTGTTGGTTGAATGTGTGTATTGCCAGCTTATTGACAAAGAAGCGTTTACTTCAGAAGCGAGGGAAGTATAGAGTGAATGTTCTGCCCTGAAAGATGGAAGGCAAATTGCCTGATGTTGGAAATAACAGATGAGGAGATAGGCGCAGTAAGCAATGCTTGGTTTAGTGAAGTGAAGGCGACATCTTAGCATTTCTGAAGTTCCCATGATGATATGTAAAGTGCCAGGAAGAATGAGTGGGAGGCATTTCAATACTGGAGATGCCAGTGGGCCAGTTTAAGAGCACAAAAAGAAAGCTGGCAGCAGTCTGCTTTTGTTGTGGTCTATGATGCAAAGTGAATATGGTAGTGTCAGTACCTTGTGAGGGCAGATACCACTGACAGAGACTAAGTCCACCAAGCCATTAGTCATCTAGTATATCACGGAAACCACAACATTCTGAGCAAATGATACTACAAGGCCTGGCATAGTCTCACAAATGCAAGGAAGTTCACTGGCAAGACTCAAAAACCTGTCCCGCTCTGCCTTTGTGCAGTGGAAGCTCTGTAAAAACTAATTTGTGCTTTATTGTATTTCTAGAGATATAATACTAAATATATATTATAGTCAGAACCACTCTCTATCTGTAACATGCCAGTCACCATGGTACAGTATACAGATGTGGCCTGTACTTCCTCATGAAAAAGAGAAGCTGCTTTCTAACTGTCAATCCTCTCAGCTATTCAATGGTTTTAAAATAGATAGAAAAAGGAAAGAAGCTCATATTACAGATTTTGATTAATAATTTATTTTTTAAAGTGCCTATACTAAGAACTAGGTGCCTATGCCATCAGATGAATTAACATTGTATATAACCACACCATTGTATATAAGTAATCATACACTAACCCACAAAACAAACTAGTTAAAGTAAAAAGGAAATAAACAAAGTCTTAAGTGTAATTAATGTTAAGTGTCTGCCAAGATCACAAAGAGAAAGGAACTGTGGACCCAGTTTTCCAAACATGGCCATTTTAATAATATATTCAAAGCCTGCATTCGGATATGAAAATCAACATGTTGGCCTGTGCAGTAAGGGCATATAAATTTAGGCCTAAAGTGTAAAAGTGAGCTGGGTATCTCAATCTCAACCCAATCACCCTGGTAAAGCACCCCATGTCTGAAATCTAGGCAGTCTCCACCAGCTACGGTTGGGTGGCCTAACCACAACATATTTCTAAACTTAACAAATGGCCTCACTTATCACCTTTCTTGAACAAATGATACATGCAATGTTTCCATTGCAGGTTGTGAAGAGTGGCCTATATAACTTTACAATTGGCATTGAACTGTGGACATCTGAAGCATGTGACTAGGTCTAGAAATAAAACCAGAAGTAAAGTTTAACAATACAAATAGTAAAACAAATCACACGAGCAATGTAAATATGAAGGGGGCCCTGTTCTGATCTTCTGGATTTATGGATGTTTGCATTAGATTAGGTTATGTTTCTTCTCTCTGTGTCTTGAAGGCTGTGTACTCTGTCCTAGCAAGACAGAGAATACATTATTGAATACTTGGATTTAGCAATGGTTAGGTTTTTTGACTTTTTAGTGTCTGTTTCACATAGTCTTAGGGGAAACACCAACTTTCACATAAAGAGGTGAATGAAAAGAATCTACATATAAGTCTAATGTACCTTCCAAATCTGCATCAGTCACAAGCACTGCATTGGGAAACAGGTAAGTTTTCTTAGCATAAACATAAAAGCTTCAGGATTGGTATACCTGCAGCTAAGAATTGGCTCTGACCCTTTCTTTCTCCAGTTTGTTTCAGTTTTCTGGGCAGTTGCTGATCTCAGTTACAGTGGTATTATTCCCAATTTAAACTGGTGTAACTGAGCTTAAAATCTGGTCCTAAAGAAGCTACAAAATCCTGCAGACACCTTTATGATTAAGAGGAGGACATCCAGTTTTCAGTCATAAGAAATGGATCTGCTAGTTCATGTCATCATGAAATACTAGTCTTCCTTCATATGCAGTGATTGCTATAAGAGTGATTTTCTCTGTGTAAAACAAATATGTGAATTTAGGTGTGTGTTAGTGTTCCATAATGGGGTAGTGGTAACATTTCCTATATAAAGATGTTCCAAGTGAGTAATATTTTTTCATGTGTGCCTGGGTAGCTCATGTAACCGAAAAGAAGTATGAATTGTTCAGGTTACAGGTGATGATGATAAAGATCAAAGTATATTTCAGGTTCAGGCTGCTCAGGGTGAGCTGCAATGTATCCACCTCTCTCTCTCTCTCTTCTGGGGAGTTTCTGTTACCCTTTCAATTCTGATTATGCATTTGAAGGATACATTTTGTTGCACTACTGGAAAAGTCATTGGGCATGTGCTCTTTTATGGGCAGTTGGGATTGCTCCTAAATATCTTCAAAAATCAGATACCCAACACATGTAAGTAATAACTGAGGATGAAAAAGATGTTGGGATAGTAGGGAATCATTTTGATAAAGTGACTGTATTCAATAAAAGTGGAGCTTAAGAGTGATAGTGGTTGGGATGCGAGGGAATTACCAACAGATCAAACTTGCAAAGCACACAGTTTTCCCCACAGAGCTCAAGTACCAGTACTGATAGGAAATAGTTTAGAGCTAGAAGAGCATTCTGAAATCCTATATAATGTCTTGCAGTCATTTCAGGGTTAAAATGATTATTATACCAATTCTGCTTACCGAACATGTATAACATAAGAATATGGTTATAACACATCTGCATAAAAGACAAAAAATAGCAAACAAAAGAGCCATGTCTTATCTCTGTATTTTTCATTTCAGATCCATAATGGCTAATAACATTACATTCATCGTATTATTTTAAATACAAGCAATAACAAATCATGCAGGAAATTAAAAATAGCCACCTATGTATTATTTTTTAACAAAAGGACATTATGATTTTTTCCTTTCTCCGTTAACTTTTGCCCAGGAAATGACACAATTTAGAATTACCGTGTAAACCAATAATAGATTGTGAGTCTTTTGGTTGAAATGTGATTGAGGCAAAGGTTGAAAACAAGATGGGAGAGGATTGCATTATTTGAAGAGTGAAATGAATAAAGTCAAAGTGAGAGGTATTAAATTATTGTATAATGTTCAGATGTGTAGTACCGGATGACCTATTCCATGCTTGCCTGCATTCCTTCTTACTGAGGTTACTTCTTGTTAATCTGAAATATTATACTATATATATATAAATATATATATAATATTACTATAATAACCCACAGATTGTGGATATACTTACCCACAGGGAGAGACTTATTCACATTCCCAAGAGAACACAATCTATTAGCACATGTTAAAAGACCCTGTATTTTCTGCTGCAAGACCCCTTGACTTCTGGGGAGCAATGGAAGTCTGCAGCAAGCTGAGACTTCTGTGTTAATTGATCACAAAATCCTTCCATGACAAACAGTTTTAATGAAATATATCTAAAAATGCAACACACAGCAATGTAGAACTAAAATAATACTTCTGAACACTTAAGGCTACTCTACACTCAGTTTGTGCACTCATTTAACTAAATCTGTATCAAGCCCAATTTAGTTCACACGGTGCAACCCACTGGTCTGGGCACTGTTATAAATACTTTTAAACTGATATAGTTTAGCACTGATAGCTTGCAGTAATATAGGGCTATGTCTTCACTGTCAAAAAGACAGGTTTCAGAGTAACAGCCGTGTTAGTCTGTATTCGCAAAAAGAAAAGGAGTACTTGTGGCACCTTAGAGACTAACCAATTTATTTGAGCATAAGCTTTCATGAGCTACAGCTCACTTCATCGGATGCATACTGTGGAAAGTGTAGAAGATCTTTTATACACACAAAGTATGAAAAAATACCTCCCCCCACCCCACTCTCCTGCTGGCAATAGCTTGTCTAAAGTGATCACTCTCCTTACAATGTGTATGATAATCAAGTTGGGCCCTTTCCAGCACAAATCCAGGTTCTCACCCCCCCCCCAACATTTCCCTTTGTTTTTTCCTAACACCCCCCCCCCCCAGACATTTTTGTTAAACCCTGGATTTGTGCTGGAAATGGCCCAACTTGATTATCATACACATTGTAAGGAGAGTGATCACTTTAGATAAGCTATTGCCAGTAGGAGAGTGGGGTGGGGGGAGGTATTTTTTCATGCTTTGTGTGTATACAAGATCTTCTACACTTTCTAAAGTATGTATTCAATGAAGTGAGCTGTAGCTCATGAAAGCTTATGCTCAAATAAATTGGTTAGTCTCTAAGGTACCACAAGTACTCCTCTTCTTTTTACTGTCAAAAAGGTATGTTTTTATATTGAGATTGCTAACTCAAGATATACAGATAAGATAGGATATGAAGGGATAGACAAAAGATAGCTAACATTTCTTTGACCCTTCTCCCCTGAATTGAAATCAACTCACCTCTATGGTCATTGCAGAATAAGTGGGTTTGGAGGAGGGATATATGCCCTTTTCTATTTCACTTTCCTTTGTATCCTGAGGTACATATACCATAGAGTTTGATTGCCAATTAACAATCCTGGATCAAACTTTTGGGAATAGTCCATACTAGCCTTTACATCTGTCTTACCCATCTGGAGTTAATTAACAATCAATTAACTTTAGGTAAAAAAATCAAGGACTCTCATGTAGAAAAGCCTTGGGTATACCAGACTTGGAAGAAGTGTGGGTATCTTTCTGTGAAATAGTTGAGCTGAACTGGGCTATAGCAGGTGCTGACTGAGGGAGTGTTTGTGGGCAAAGGGGGATAAGACTGAAAAAGACAGAGAGTGAGGAAGGGGATTGAAAGTGTGGCTTTGTTCCATAAATTCTGTAACAAACGTGCCTTCTAAAATGGGGCTAAGATTAATGTAAAATGGGAAATTACTGAGCCTGAGGGAGTTGGGATCTATAAAGAAGAGGAAATTTGCAGGGAGTACCAGATGTACTTCCTGGATGAACACATTCAACGGCAGTACATCTGCCTGTGATGTGGATTTGAGAAGTATCTGGGGAACAAAATGGCTGCTGTCAAAAGGCAACTTGCTACATAAGCAGTTTTTGCATAATCTGTCTTTGATCTTATCTGGCTTTGATTGTTCCTTTTCCAAAGGTAACTGTTTAACATTGTTTTAGAAATCCTATATCTTATGGAAGACAGCATGGCTCAGGAGACTGGTAATGGGCTATAGAAGCTGCCACTTCTAAATGGACTATTTCAATACAGCCCAGCTCACTGGTGGCTAAAACTTATTTACAGCCGATGTCTATTCTATGGCCTGTGTGAAATGAGTTTGGTGGTCTCAAACCAGTAGCCACACTAAGTCCCATTGGCTTAATTGGGCGCAGAGTTAAGACCAATGCTGAATGCTTTTGAAAATCCCATCCTCACTGATTTAGGCACAGTGTATAAATCCCATCCTCACTGATTTAGGCACAGTGTATAAATACATAAACAAGCTCCAATGAAAGGAAAATTCTTGTTCCTGCTAAAGATCATTGTGTCTGTGATTAAAACATGTCTTGTTTATTGAGGATACAAGGTAAAAATTACACAAATCTCATACTCATGATTAACACATCCTCTAAAACCATTCCCAGAAATCATTGTTGAATAAACAGCTTAACTGTGCCATGTGACAAACCATCCAAGAGATTGGTTATAGCTTTTTTTTCTGTTAATGCTTCAAAAAATGTCCTACTCCTGTTTTCACTCTAGCCTATCTCTACCTGAAATAACTAGCAAACCAATCTATTACACTCCATAATATTACAATGAATTATTCCTGTTGTCAGGCTGATTTAAGCAATGTATTGCTGAAAAAAGTGCCCATCTAAATAACATAACAGCAGCTAACAGGTTCAAAATCTTGCTTATGTAAAGATCTCAATTTGTATTCAGTTATGGAGCAACTTCTACTGATCTCTATGATCTACAGGGTTAGGATACAGTCAAGTTGCCTAATGGCAAACTATCTCTGACTCTTGATCATTACCCTATTTGGGGAGTTAATCGGGAATAGCTAAATCTGCTTTAAAATCACATTCTAACATATTCTGTATTAACTTTCATGTGTAGACAGGCTTCTAAAGTTAAATACAAAAGGCCTGATTCTCAGCTCTGTAAATCAGGACTAATGGAAATATCGCATTTCAAAGTTGAAGAATCAGGCCCTGTGAGTGTTTAGATAATATTATAAAATCACTTGATCAAAGTAAGGGTCATGTTGCTCCAGCCTTTTGTGTTGTTACATCAAGCAGAGTTATCTGATCTACAGCTATTTAGCTTGCCACTTTCCAAAGCATAAATTTACACAAAAACAATGGTGGATGAGTATCATCAGGTTGATGCACATAGGAACTCTTCTTGTCTATTTAAAGAATAAACACTGCAAGGCAGGAACTGTATCTCACTATATTTGTATGGTGTCTTTCACAATGGATTGAGACCTCTGTGTTCTAATATAATATTTCTACTACGGCTACTAATGTTGCATTCCATACTGTCTGATAGTTTTTGTTGTTTAACTTATGTTGTGTATAGCACATGAATTAAAGATTGTATTAAGAAAAGGAGGACTTGTGGCACCTTAGAGACCAACCAATTTATTTGAGCATAAGCTTTCGTGAGCTACAGCTCACTTCATCAGATTGTTCACCTGTGAATGCTTAAAACTGTCTAAATAACAGTTGTCTTCACTTGCCTTCCTAGTTTCTGCCTGGTTACTTTGAATACTAATTGCTGTACATTAAGGTCTGAAGAACAAAGATTAATCAAAGGATTGATTTTTAGAAATATTCTACTCTTGATATCCATGACAAATTCCATTGATATTAGTGGGATTTTCAGGGTTTTACCCAAGGAAGAACTGACCCAGGAACACCCCAATTCTTACTTGAACTACTTGGGTGGTTATGTGGGACCAAGATTTTCAATAGTGACTAGTGATTAATTTTTGCAGCCATACCTATGCTCAATGAGAATCAGGGTAAAGTTGCCACCTTATTATTTTTATGTGTATTAGAGTAAGTCAGAGAGGTATTAGGGCACCATTGTGCTAGGGGCTGTACAAACAAATAAAACAGGGAAAATGTTGCAGTACAGGTATCATATTTTTGGATCATTCATTCCCATATTTGCTATGAGAATCATGCTATTGTAATGATATATTAATATGTGCTAATGACCTGTCACTTTGCAGAGACCCAGATGGAAGTTGCAGATGGAACAGAGATGGAACTGGTATATCCAGGCAAAAATCTGCAGTCCCGAATATACTAGGTTTAACATGAAAGTCTTAGAACAAATAATGCACCTATATCCTAGCTAGCAGGGAAACCAGCCTCTCCCAAATGCTAAATGGCAATGTAGCTTTTAAAACAACAAAGTAACACTCTGAACAAGATGACCCCAGTGTCATCTTGCTTTGAAGCTGATTTTATCTGCGTAAGGCACAGGCAAGGCTGATTAAACTAGACAAACAGAACAAAAAAGCAAGAATTGATACTAGATGATTTTTAAAGAGCATTAGTATGAGAGTGGAGAAAAAGGGAAGAGTGAAATTTAGGAGTGGAAGAAGTTTGGCAATACAGCTCGCGGTGCAGGAAAGAAGTGGTCTGCTGATGCATTCTGAAAGGCCCTTATCACCATATCCCTAATAATCCATAATTAAAAATTAATATTTCATATGAAAAACATTGGCATCCTTAACATTTACAGCCACAGCTTTGCTATTATTTACAGACAAATGGCATTACAGCTTGGCACTTTCCAGACAAATAAAAAGTAATGGGTCCCTGTCCTGAGGAACTTAGGCTAACACAATGGCAGTGCCTATGGTCAGCTTTGAGAACTGGGTGGCTCAGGGACATTCTGAGGCCCCAAGCCAAAGGCTGAGTATTTCCCAAACTCAAGAAGTACTTTGCCTGGTTATCCATAAAAAAACTTGCTTGTCCTTGAACCAGTCTAGGTGTGGACAGGAGGTGCTCAGATACAAGGGTGATTAGGGCTATATAATTCCTAGATAGATAGATAGCCATTCACCAATCAGAATGTCATAAGCTTGACTGAAGCAAAGCGATAGATGGTGGTAAGATACATTTTATGACAATTTCCCTTTTTCCATTTGTTCTTTAAGTGGAAAGAAGCAGGTTTTTATTTTCCTGCATTGACTCAGAATAGCAAATCAAATTATGGTGTAACTTGTAAAGAGATGTTACAATCCTGTTTTCTGTGTAATGTACTGTAAATGTAAGACGTTTCTGCCTGCATATATTTGTGTCTAGAAAATGGGTGACAGCTTCTAAAAAAGCTTCTAATATGGTCATGGTATTTTTCTCTTCAAACCAAAGGAATCTATCACCACAAATGTGATATATTGACAAACAAGTTCCCACTCACGCTGAGGTTTTCTTCATACCAACATTGAAATTAGATTTTCCCATTCTCAAAAGCTGCTTGAGTCCATGACTTTTTTTTAAACAGCTTGTTTATAGCAGGGAGATTTTCAAGCTTAGCCAATCTTCACCCACTTACAGTGAGAGGAGAGATCAATGGAGATGCAGTTTAGCTAATGCAATGACATCAGACAGGAAAAATAAAAGCAACCTTGAGATATATGGAATCTAGTCAATACTTTACAGGCATGGATGGTTTGAAAGCACTGTCAGTGGAAATGGTCATTTGTTTCAAAACCCAAGGTGATGGATCACAAAATTTATGAAGCACAGTTCAATGATGTTCCAAGACTGATTACATTACAATAGTATCAACATTGTCATCTGAGCTTTTTATTTGCCTCAGATGGCGTCTATGATGCATAAACAGATATGGGGCCAGATGCCAGCTGAGGCATGGAAGTATAATCATCTTTTTGTGAACCAGCCTGACTCCTGCAATGTAGGAAGATTCATCACGAGGGAAATGTATTTGTACCCCAGTCCTGTCTCAGCCAAGCTGACTCATTAGCAATGCCACACACAACATTATGGTGTGTGGTCTCCAGAAGAACCATTAAAAATGCACTCCATGTTACATACTGACACATTGGGTTAGATTCCCCGCTGCATCCACCTTCTGCTCGCTGTAGCTGAGGGAAAGCGGGGCCTTCAGGGGGTTGGCACCAGTGCAGATTAAGTGCAGATTAAGTCTGTCATTAAACAGACTCAGCTAGCTATGGTCCTTTAGGACAACGTTTCTCAACCCAGGGGTTGAGACCATATATGAAAGGATAGCAAACAAACGTTAAAAATAGATCAGATTTTGCACACTCTTTTAAAAAATAGATGCTGTTTCTGCTTTGCCGTATGTTAACATGATGCATCCCAACAGTATTGCCACCCTTACTTCTGTGCTGCTGCTGGTGGTGATGCTTCCTTCCGAGCTGGGCGGCCGGAGCACAGTGGCAACTGGCCGCGCACCCAGCTCTGAAGGCAGAAATAAGTGTGGCATGGTATGGTACTGTCACCCTTCCTTCTGTGCTGCTGCTGGCTGTGGCTTTAACTTATTATTAAGTATTTAATTATTTATCATTATTATTTATTATTATTTAATTATTATTATAACATGGAGTGGGTAATAAGTATTTTGTGGCCTAAATACTTGTGTGTTTTCTACTTAAGCTATTTACTGGGTCGGGACTGGCCATCAATGTTTACAAATGGGTCCTGGTCCAAAAAGAGGTTGAGAACCACTGGTTTAGTCACCCTCCACCAGCTTGGGACAGCTGGAATGCATTGCACTCTAGGTACTTGCACTATTTTTTCTCCTTAATAGGTTAAAAGGCAATTGTAAAAATATTATCTAATTTTATTATTTGAAATACAAAGGTGATGACTGTGACCTATTTTTACTTCCCTTAAGCAGTTTGATCACAGTTTGATCTTGCACAAAATGTGCAGCTAAGATATAAATAGATGTCTGCAGGAAGTTATGCAAGCGGTGAAGGAAAAAAAGAGGCAGGCATTACAAAACCAGAAGCACAGTGTCACAATTTATGTGTTTGGTTGTTTCTTGATTTTGCAGTTTTTGGTCGTGGCCCTGATTCCAGTGACACTGGGTTAAATGTGGAATAACTTCATGGATACTGATGGATTTCTACTGCTGTAAGTTTAGAGGTGGCATCAGGCTTATCAAACTGGAAAAGGGGTCAGTAGATTTTAAACAACCAGGAGGAAAGATTGTGTCTCAAGACAGTTGGAAGCCCCCATGCAGCAAAGCACCTTTAAACTCCAAAAGGTGTGTCATGATGTCTGTGGTGGCATTCCATAATTATAACATGAGAGACTAAAACCCACTGCTGTAGCGTTTTACAGAAACTTATTAAGAATGCTTTTGTTGTGGCTGGAGGGTAACAGAGCGACAAACACACTCTTCACAATTATTTTTCTCCTTATTGCCCAGCTTTTGTGATCACAGCATATCTCATAAGCTAAACAGGTTAGGGCAGGTCAAGTCTTGGGTTTGAAACTGCTAAGGAAAATATATTATTAATCATTATTATTATTATTAGTAGTAGTATTATTTATGTGTACACAGAACAAAAAGTTTACTATCTCATGATTTAGACGTAGGACTAGTGACTCAGTAGCTGGCACACTCCCCCCCCCCCAAGTTTAATGTTGGGGGTACTGTGCCTTTGGTTTGCAAACAGGACAAATGCATGCCCACTTCAGGTCATTCTTATTAAGTCATTACATTTCACATGAGTAAGGGTGTACTCAGATGTACACAACTAGTTCCAATTGGGAATTATATTCTAACCTACCCAGATCCCCTCTGTAATCTGAAATGGATACAATATGCCTGTCCTAAACTTTTGGGTAATTTTCTATGTAATGCTGATGAAGGGTTGCTACATTTAATCTCAGAGGTGATTGCCCTTCAGTAGGGGGCAAAGTAATGTTTGTGCAATGAGTTAGCAAAAAGCCAAGCATCAATAAAGTGCTTTGGGATCCATTTGGATAAAAGATCCTATGTAAACTAAAGATCATTTTCATCATCTTGTGAAACAATAGCATCAAAATGGGATCATCCTCTATCATAGTTGCTATTTCACAGCATTCATAAAATCCACTTGTGTAAAGTCTCAGTGGTTTTATAAAAATAGGTTACTCAGCACAAGGCAGGAGAGAATCCAGAGATGCTTGGAGTGCCTTGAAACCTCTAGAATGTTAATAAGAACCGCTAGACCTTTCATGAGACATTTTTAGAACTGGTTTTGATAATAATAAAATATTTAATTTCAAGTTAAATTGCACTGAGTGGAATAAAAAAAAAGTTTCCCTTACTGGCCAGCTTTACATGTAGTGGGACAAAAACATTCTGATTTATGGCCCTTTTTGTTAACTTGCTCTCCTGGGGTGAAAGGGAACCAGCACAAGGCTAGTGCACCTTGTAACTCCAACTTAAGCCCTAGTGGTGCACAGGCCTAGTGTTCACCTACAGCACAGGGTGAATTTCTCTGCTAAAATTGAGTCTTTTGATAGTCCTCTATGTCCTTAGCATTCCTTGTTCAAAGCCACCCCCACTCCTCTCCACCTCTTTCCTTCCAGTGCCTGATAGATGGCTTTGGTTGACTCTCACAAAAAATTCATTTTTTGTTTTGGGTGAAAGTTCAAAGAAGTTTTGATTCTGTTCAAAGAGATTTGCTCATTCCTAGCTCTATACAGTCTTTATTGTTGCATTTATGCTAATGTCACTGACTGTGAATTAGTTTATCATTTAATTCAGGACATATAAAGCTTTGTTGACATTTAATGTTGTTGTTACTTGCACACACCTTAATCTAAATGCAACATGCTGAGGTGTAATGGACATTCAGTCCTCACAATGTTCCTTACCTAGCTGCACCCTCATAAAAGATTTTATATAACACAACTTCGAAAAGAAACAACGTTACCAGATTACGCACTTCAGTGACTCATCTCGTTTGCAGATCTTTGTGCAGAAGCCAAACCAATTGTGATGTGACATAATTTCTTACTGCAAAGCTATTTACTTGTAAATACAAAACTTGTTGTTAAAACATTAACTATTATATTGCATAATCTGCCTTTACTTCTTTACAGTTCTATACTGAGCAGAGAACTGCAACAAGCATTTTGATTTTGGGTGAAATGTGCCGTTCTTGGGTAAGAAATCTAGAGTAGACACTTCTGGGTTACCAGACATTGTGCTGTACAATGGGCATGGTTAGAAAGTTGCTTCTAGCACAGAAATAGTGAAGAATCATCATGAGCATTTCCACCACTTCATGTCCAATGAGAGGCAAGGATACTCAGCACCTTCTAGGATTAGGACCATCATCCTGTTGGACATAATAATTTTTTTATTAAGGAATAGATTGGGTCTTAAGCCCCAAAGCCTCTGAGGTCTGGATTGCCGGGGTAATTCACCTCTGCACCAACCTGTCCCATCCTGACCTGCTTCGACTTGCTGACTACTCTGAAGTGGGGAGCCCAGGGGTCCTTGGCACTGACTCCTTACTGTCCATCTTTGGGCTGGTCAATGCCCCATGGTACAGTAGCAGGGACTGCAATGGCTCTGGACTCTGGACAGGGGGTGCCTGGGAGAGGAAGTCATTTGATCAAGGTCAGCTTGGCCCATAGGTAGGATGAAAATCCCATCTTGTTTCAATCCATACTGCCGCAAAGTGTGACTTGCTGCTTTAGTTACTGGGAACCTCTGATTAATACAGTGCAGTCATTCTCTGAAAAAAGACTCCACTATCAGAGTTTTACTGATTTTCTTTCCTAAGTAAATAAAACGAGGCAAAACTAACTGGAAGCTTTAAATATCCATGCAAAGTGATTCCTGAGACCATCCTGACTACTAACTGATGCGACTGTACCTCTTTCTGTCAGCTTGTCCTTTTCCTCGTGGAGCAATATTACTGCTGGGCCTCAGCGCTGGAATAGCTTTTGCACCACCCATCCTATGCAGGAGGGGAAGAAGAATGGCTGATGGATCTGTGTAGCAGTGAATTCACTGGCCCCACCCATAAATCCCTTAGGCGATGCAGCCCAACAAACCTTTGTTCCATGACACACCAGGGCTAGGCAGAGTTGCAATCATTGCACTTGGGGTGCTAGTTACCCCAAAGGGGGCAGAGAGGAGATGGCTAGCTTCAGAAGGAGGAGCAAGCTGAACATTCTTGAGATTTGGCCCATTGGGAGCACCTGTGAACTAGGCACAATGCCTTGTGTAATCTCTCCTGGGGGCTGTGAGGCTCTGTGCAACCCCCAGTGCTGGCATACTCTGGCCCATAATTCATACTGCATTAATAACCCGTCACGGAGAAATAATATGCAACATATTTGAAACCATTTACATTTTGTTAATTTACATTATCCCTGAAAAAGCAAGGTAGAAAGCTTTAGTTGAAAGAACTCAGAAATGCCTCATCAGTGGAGCTACTGAAGCTGAGAGAGAGAGAGAGAGAGAGAGAGAGAGAGAGAAAACAAACATTCCATATTTTTTGGACTATGAGCTGCAGGATACTTAACTAGTTCATTTCTCTTTCTTCCCCTTCTCTTTACTCTGTCGTGTTCTGCCCTTATCCTCGCTTTCCCTTTATCCCCACGCTATGGATTCAGCACACCACAAAATCAACAAAGGGCCATTAAAATTAAAATATCCCCATAAAAATTAATTGAGTGCAATGAATTCATATCTGTGGTAAAATATAACAGGCTTCTTTGCCAACCACACACTCTACCCCAAAAGGTGATTTGTGGGTTACAAAGTGCAAATTCCTCACATGCAAATCTAGACGACAAGAAAAAAATTGAAGCATCAGATGAACACTAGCCAGCTCAGCTAGCCCAAAAAAATCTCTTTCTACAGTGTAGAGTAGAGCGTGAGAGAATGCACAGTCACCAGTATGACTGCATGGGAGACAAATGTCTTTGCAGAAATAGTGAATCTCACCTCTTGCATTGGCACCCTCAGGAAGGAATGAGCCCATGACTAGGAGTTGTGTGATTTTTATTGGGCTGACACAGGGAAACAAGGAAATATTGGGAACTTCCCTAAAATCAACTGTACTTCCCCAAAGTACTTAACCTATTTGAAATTTTCTGCAAAAATCCTCCTATGTGCTGACAGTTGACTTGAAAACTTTGAGAAGGTGAGGTGTTTTTTTATTTTATTTTTTATTTTTGGCATTACGGGGAATGGAGCCCCAGTTGAAATCTTAACTCTGTGGGAAGATTACAGTCTCTGCAGAACTGGTTATGTGGCAAGTGAAGACTTTGCACTTTGCACTGTACAATACCCAGATAAAGACACAATCATTATCTTCCAGACTTTAGAATCCCAAAGGGACTATGTTAAAAACAATGGAGAGGGGGGAAAGGGAAAAATCAGTAGTTGCCACATGGAACAGGAAAAAAAATACGGTCAAGCTTCTAAGAGGGAGTTATAAATAATGGCGAGGAAAAAACACTGAACGCAGTTGACAGCGTTCCTGTCATAAACTGTCTGATCCAAAGTCCATTGAAGTCAACGTACAGACTCTTTTGGAAGCTATTTTGCACTACTCGGATCATATCCTTAGCTGGTGTAAATGGGCATAGCTCTACCAACTTCAATGTAGCTATGCCCATTTACACCAGCTGAGGATCTTGTCCTTTGTCTGTCATGCATATAAGTTATTGAGCTGTATTATTTCAGGTTATATCATTTCAGTTCATATCTACTTTATATAAACTGTAAGTATGAAGGCTAATGTGTATGTAAAAGTAAATGCCTATTAATAGTATAACAACTCTGAACAAAGCGTAAAGAACTGGTTCCTGGGCTCCCCTTAGGCAAATACTCTCTCTTGCCTTGCGGAGCTCAAAATGAGAGAAATGATTGTGCATGGAAATTGATAGGTAGGTGGACAGTGAATTATTAGTGCCCTAGCCTTCCACTGCTGGAGATCCAAGTTAAAATCCTGGGTTAGGTTAGAAGACAGAATTAGGTGGGTCGTTGGTACAACTTCGAGGCTCCTCAACAGAGGCAGAAGCCTGGAATGGTGTGCATGCTGACAGAGATGTGTGTTTCCTGGCAGAGATGTGCAAAACTAGCAGATTTCAGAGTAGAAGCCGTGTTAGTCTGTATCCGCAAAAAGAAAAGGAGGACTTGTGGCACCTTAGAGTCTAACAAATTTATTTGAACATAAGCTTTTGTGAGCTACAGGTCACTTCATTGGAAGCATTCAGTGGAAAATACAGTGGGGAGATTTATATCACAGAGAACATGAAACAATGGGTGTTACCATACACATTGTAACAAGAGTGATCAGGTAAGGTGAGCTATTACTAGCAGGAGAGCGGGGGGGGGGGGGGGGGGAGGGGAACCTTTTGTAGTGATAATCAAGGTGGGCCATTTCCAGCAGTTGACAAGAGAACAGTTGTCTGAGAACAGCGGGGGGGGGGGGGGGAGGGAGGGGGGGAGGGCTGAAATAAACAAGGGGAAATAGTTTTACTTTGTGTAATGACCCATCCAATCCCCGTCTTTAGACAAGCCTAAGTTAATTGTATCCAGTCTGCAAATTAATTCCAATTCAGCAGTCTCTCGTTGTAGTCTGTTTGTGAAGTATTTTTGTTGATGAATTGCCACTTTTAGGTCTGTAATCGAGTGACCAAAGAGATTGAAGTGTTCTCCGACTGGTTTTTGAATGTTTTAATTCTTGACGTCTGATTTGTGTCCATTGATTCTTTTATGTAGAGACTGTCCAGTTTGGCCAATGTACATGGCAGAGGGGCATTGCTGGCACATGATGGCATATATCACATTGGTAGATGTGCAGGTGAACTAGCCTCTGATAGTGTGGCTGATGTGATTAGGCCCTATGATGGTGTCCCCTGAATAGATATGTGGACACAGTTGGCAATGGGCTTTGTTGCAAGGATAGGTTCCTGGGTTATCTGCCCACACTATGCCTGGCTTAAGCCAGTATTGCCACTCTGTCAGTTAAATGAGATTAATTTTGTTTTTGAATGATGTTGCCCTGTGCGTATATGTTCACGGAGAGGTCGTCATCTGGGAAGAACTGCAAACAAGGAATATACGTGCAGTGTACGCCAGGGTTGGAATAAGGTAATTTCGGAGCTGCAGGCATACCCCAAATGGGGTTCCTGTGCCGCAGTCCTACTCCTTCTAAGGGTGGCAGTGGCAGGGACCACCCCCATGAGCCATCTTCTGGGCACATCCCTACTCATCTTTGGGCATGCTGGGCCTCACCCCTTTCTAGACCACTGGCTTCAGGGGCTCTTAGGTCCATTCTGGAGGAAGTCCCCACCCCCAAATGAGCAGAGGACTCTGTGTACGGAGGCCCTGCTACCACCACCTCAGCATAAACATGTTATGGTGGCAGAAGTGAGGCCCCCCTACCTGCCACGGAGTGATGGGAGATATCAGTGGACGTACTCCCAGAGCAGCAAGTTTCAGAGTTCAGAAACCATTAATTTGAAGGGGGCAGTTCACACCTCCCAAAGCCATTTTTAGGCTATGTATAAACTCTGGCAGATGCTCCTTCACCAGTTACACTCAGGTCAGGGGTTCAGGCTTTTCTGCTGCACAGCCATAAGGGCCAGCAATATAATCATTTTAAAAATAAAACCTGACATTCTGATATGACTCCAGGTGCCAAGGCTCAGATCCTCAAAGGTATTTAGGTCCCTAACTCTCATTCAAATCAAGGGAAATTAGCTATGAAATAACTTTGAGGATCTGTGCTCAAGGCCCTAGGTACACGGTGTCTGTAGTGCCCATGGCTTAATCTGACCTTGCTTCATGCATGTAAATCTCATTAACATCATTCCCTACTACCAGTCCTTCTCAAGGTGGAGGGGAATTATTAGGATAGCTCTGAGTGCTATTCCCAAGAATGCCTGTAGTAAAGAAAACATACCAAATTCTTATGCTTGTCATTCCACAACCAGGGCAGCAAGCTTCAGCGCCTGAGGACACTGGAGGCAGGGAGACATAAGGTACTGGTGGCAGTTGGAGGGCAGCTTTAGTGAGTGTTTCCAGCTAACTATAACCCAGAAAGAAAATGCGTCCGAGAGGCTTCGTCCCTTCCCTAACCTATTTGAACAGAGATTTTTAGTTTACATCACTACAGCATCGGGTTAATAGGAATAGAACTATTGATACAGCTCCAAGGCATGGCTCTGAGTTTCTTTTGATCATGCAGCTGGAAGTGTTTGGTATGGATATTAAGGGTTTCTGATTAAAAACAAATATGCTTAATTATATTTATGAAATAAAGAACGGCAGTTTTACTGACCCTCATTTAATCCCTGCAGTTCAGCTCTACAACATAGTTCTATGCTTCATAAAGTTTGCAAACATAAAGTTTGGGGAACATTTAAGATATAGAAAATGCTGACATTTTCCCCAAATAACCCAGTTCTCATCCCTTCACTGGATTCCCCTCATGTTTAACAAGTACAAGTTTCTAGTCTGCAACTACAAGTCCCTTCACAATCCCAGTACTCTTGTTTTGTTCCCTGCACTCCCTTTTGCTCCCCACAAATTTCTTCCTAATCACTCCCTTTGCTGGCTTTTCCACTCTCCAGATTTCTAAACTTTGGAATATTCCACTAGGTGCCTATCTGTATCTTTAGGTGCCTAAATGCCTTTAAAAATCTGCCCCTAATCTTTCTGTGCCTCAATTCCCCATCTTTAAAATGGAAAAAAATCCCTTCCTTTGTCTCACCATTTGTCTTTCTTGTCTAATTAGATTGGCAGCTTTTCAAGGCAGGGACTGGTCTATTAATCATTGTTTGAAGAATGTCTTGCATAAAAGGTTTCAACTGATTTCAGTTGGTGTCTCATGATGCTACCAAATACAAAGAAATAATAACAGTAGGGCGATATGACTACTAGCAACTTGCTCCTGCTACAGAAGGCTTTTTAAAGTAGTTTTCACTCAGATCTCTGGAGTGGCCTCTCTTTTAGCAAGAGAGGGAGATCTTACAGGTAATGGGTAGCCAACAGGGATATTGTGGGAAGAGGGAAAGCTCCTCACTAGTTAATTCATTGTCCTAAATTAATCAGATGACACTAACATTTTAACAGAAACAAGAATTCCTGTCAGCGGTTGCTGGTAAGGCAGATCTGGGCATGTTTTCAGAAAGCGCATTTATTTTCTGACACATTATTTTCCTCAGCAGAGCTGTCCAAGTTTAGTGGAAGTACCTGGATGTTAATGAAGGAATGAGATGATTCAGTATGAATTCAGATTTGCCAAGTTTATCTTCTGGGGGGCTTTGAAGTTGGAGATGTCCAAAAAAAAAAAGATAAAATCTTGAGCACACAGACCTGTCCCAACCAGTCAGACTCTTGGCAGAAAAGACCTTGCAGGGCACCTCACTTGCGTAAAGGAATTTAATGGGCTTCCAGATGAACAAGATAGAGCTTTAGTTGCGTGGTGAGAACCCTCAAATGCTTTGAGTTTTTAAGCCAAGGTGTAGAAAGTCTACTCCTTGCAGTATCATTTTTTCAAAATTCAGGGGTGGGGGTCCTAGAAAGACCCACATGTAGTTTGGCCATGTTGGGACATATTAACATTTTGAAACATTTTCCTGTTGCAATTTGTTTTTTAATCTGTGAAATTTGGCTCATGGTTAGTACTACTGTTTTTCGCCCTCAAAAGCTGCTGGTAGTAACAGAAGACATGAAATTTTGCTTTTACTTCCCTTAAAGGATAATCATGAAACACAACATGAATACTAGGTTTTGCACAAAAATGCTAGCAAAAAGAAAGTGATCATTTGCATGACTCAATCCTGTGCCAGGTTTTAAAAGACTTACTGCATTGGGAAAAGAGGTTGAGATTAGGCCAGAGTTAGCTAATTCACTCTCACCTTCAGCCTAGTGTAGATATAGGTTAACATCTTTAACTTGATTTAGTGACCGTTGGGAGTTACCTAACACGTTAACTAATCCTGACCTAACAGTGACCTCTTTTCCTAAACTAGTTAACTCTTATGAAGCAATCTATGGGATTTCTGCTACTAAAGCTGTCAGAGCAGATGGTTACCCTGGCTTCTATCAAGCTGCTCTAAGACTTGACAAGCTGTCTTGTTCTCTGTTATTATAGGTTTAACTTAAGACTGATGCTTATACTTACTGATGGTCAAACAACAAGCAAAGCCCTTCTTTACAATTTTGCTAAGTATGCCTAGTCTAAGAATCACTTCTATCTGTCAACAAAACAGCCAGTAATCTTATTTAGGACTAAGGTTAATTACAAGGAGGTCCACTGTGTAAAGGACCAAGAGTGGCTTTGAGCCATTAAAAATGTCAGAAATCCCTGACCTGTTCAATGATCCTCTGGGCTCCCTTACCTCCAACTGTCTTCTACCTTAGAGGAAGCTATTTTGTGGGATCACTAAGTAGCTTACTTCCGTTTACTTCTAATGGAGCACAGACTTCAGTGGATGGCTGGATCACCTTTCACAAATATTAAACATTCATGCTAGTCATTCAATAACCACAGAATTGTGGCTAACAAGTCTGGTTTATAACACTACTAAAATCCAGGTCTTTACAAAAGTTTTGGTTTGAAATCAAAGCTGCTTTGTACTTCAAGCTGGTAGTTTCTTCTTCCAAACTCAGAGCTAGTGGATTAAATTTATCCCTGGGATAAGTCCAATGAAGTATATGGATTAATATGGCCAAATGTAACTGAGGAAAGTTCTTAATTTAAGGGGAGTTCAGTTTTGGGATAAGCCCAATTCCAAAGGCTCAGATTGCAGTACTCTCTTTTTACTGAGAGTTTACGTTATTCTTAGATATGCTGATTGAAGAATTCTTTGTACTGAGGTGGAACTCTGCAAGATGGGTGAATCCTCTTCACCCATATCTCCCCTCTTGGCATGACTATATATCTTTATGAGGCTCTCACCTAGATAGAAGTTTATTTCTAGGAGGTTTTCCTCTTGTATAAATTAATGTTTGGGAAGTGGTAGCTCAAGGTCAAAATTTCAGGTTGGACATCTTCTCTAAAATTATTTGCATATGAGCTCATTAATTAGGGGTACCTTTGACAGTCCTATTCTGTGCTCTCCTGTGGCTGCCTGGCTGTTTGATAAAGTCCTGTTGTCATTGCATCTGTTTTAGAGCTGCCTATCAGAATGTGCACTGTACAATCTGAGCCAGATCTACACAAAAAAGATAGGTTGACCCAGCGACATCCCTCAGGAGTGTGAAAAATCCACATGCCTGAGCAATGCAGTTAAATTGATCTAATGCCTGGTGTAGATAGTGCTAGGTTGACAGCAGAAGTCTTCTTTGACCTAGCTACCACCTCTCCAGGAGGTGGATTAACTATGGTGATGGGAGGGGTTCTCCCATTGTTGTAGTGAGTGTCTACACTGAAGCCAGTGTAACCTGTAACAGGGTAACCTGTTTTTAAAAATCCCCAATGCTGGGGATTCCAAATCCTCCCTTGGAAGTCTAATCCAGAATTTAACTACCCTTACAATTAGAAAGTTTTTCCTAACATCTAACCTAAATCTCTCTGCAGATTAAGCATTCCTTGTTGTCCTACCTTCAGCGGACAAGGAGAACAATTGTTTACTGTCCTCTTCATAACAACCCTAGCACTTATTTGAAGACCGTTATCAGGTTCCCCCTCAATCTTCTTTTCTCATGACTAAACATACAATAAACATATTTTTTAAAATCCTTTCCACTTTTATCATTTTCGTTGCTCTCCTCTGGACAGTCTCCAGTTCATCCACATCTTTCCTAAAGTGAAGCACCAAGAATTGGACACAATATTCCAGCTGAGGTCTCACCAGTGCCAAGTAAAGCAGAACAGTTACCTCCCAGGTCTTAACTACAGCACCCCAGAATGATGTTAGCCTTTTTTGCAACTACATCAGATTGTTGTCATATTCAATTTGTAATCCACTTAGCCCCCAGTCCTCTTCAGCAGCACTACCACCTAGCCAATCATTCCCCATTTTGTAGTTGTGCATTTGTTTTTTTCCTCCCTAAGCGTAGTACTTTTGCACTTGTCTTTTATTAAAGTTCATCTTGTTGATTTTAGACCAATTTTCTAATTTGCTAAGTTTGTTTTGAGTTCTGATCCTGTCCCCCAAAGAGCTTGCAACCTGCTTGATGTCATCTGCTTGATATCACCTGCAAACTTTATAAGCATACTCTCCACTCCATTATCCAAATCATTAATGAAAATATTGAGTGTACTGGACCTAGGACTGACCCCTGCAGGACTCCGCTAGACATGCCTTCCCATTTTAACAGCCAACCATTGATAACTACTCTTTGAGTATGGTCTTTCAACCAGTTTGCCCCCACTTTATAGTAATTTCATCTAGACCACATTTCGCTAGTTTGCTTATGAGAATGTCATGTGGACCTACATCAAATGCATTATGGAAATCAAGATCTATCACATCCACTGCTTCTTTCCTATCCACTAGACCAGTTACCATGTCAATGGGGACAATGTATACCTTCAAATCAGCGGCACTGCTATGGGTACCTGCATGGCCCCACAGTATGGCAACATTTTTATGTCTGACTTAGAACAACGCTTCCTCAGCTCTCGTCCCCTAAAGCCCCTACTCTACTTGTGCTATATTGATGACATCTTCCTCATCTGGACCCATGGAAAAGAAGCCCTTGAGGAATTCCACCATGATTTCAACAATTTCCATCCCACCATCAACCTCAGCCTGGTCCGGTCCACAAAAGCGGTCCATTTTCTGGACACTACTGTGCTAATAAGCAATGGTCACATAAACACCACCCTATACCAGAAACCTACTGACCGCTATACTTACCTACATGCCTCCAGCTTTCATCCAGACCACACCACACGATCCATCGTCTACAGCCAAGCTCTACGATACAACTGCATTTGCTCCAACCCCTCAGACAGAGACAAACACCTACAAGATCTCTATCAAGCATTCTTACAACTACAATACCCACCTGTTGAAGTGAAGAAACAGATTGACAGAGCCAGAAGAGTATCCAGAAGTTACCTACTACAGGACAGGCCCAACAAAGAAAATAACAGAATGCAACTAGCCGTCACCTTCAGCCCCCAACTAAAACCTCTCCAACGCATCCAACAACCTATCCTGAAGGATGACCCATCACTCTCACCGATCTTGGGACACAGGCCAGTCCTCGTTTACAGACAGCCCCCCACACCTGAAGCAAATACTCACCAGCAACCACACACCACATAACAGAACCACTAACCCAGGAACCTATCCTTGCAACAAAGCCCGTTGCCAATTGTGTCCACATATCTATTCAGGGAACACCATCATAGGGCCTAATCACATCAGCCACACTATCAGAGACTCGTTCACCTGCACATCTACCAATGTGATATATGCCATCATGTGCCAGCAATGCCCCTCTGCCATGTACATTGGTCAAACTGGACAGTCTCTACGTAAAAGAATCAATGGACACAAATCAGATGTCAAGAATTATAACATTCAAAAACCAGTTGGAGAACACTTCAATCTCTCTGGTCACTCGATTACAGATCTAAAAGTGGCAATACTTCAACAAAAAAAAAACTTCAAAAACAGACTCCAACGAGAGACTGCTGAATTGGAATTAATTTGCAAACTGGATACAATTAACTTAGGTTTGAATAGAGCCTAGGAGTGGATGGGTCATTACACAAAGTAAAACTATTTCCCCATGTTTATTCCCTCCACCCCCCCCCCCGCACTGTTCCTCAGATGTTCTTGTCAACTGCTGGAAATGGCCCACCTTGATTATCACTACAAAAGGGTCCGTCCCCCCAGCCCTTGCTCTCCTGATGGTAATAGCTCACCTTCCCTGATCACTCTTGTTACAGTGTGTATGGTAACACCCATTGTTTCATGTTCTCTGTGTATATAAAATCTCCCCACTATATTTTCCACTGTATGCATCCGATGAAGTGAGCTGTAGCTCACAAAAGCTTATGCTCAGATAAATTGGTAAGTCTCTAAGGTGCCACAAGTACTCCTTTTCTTTTTGCGAATACAGACTAACACGGCTGCTACTCTGAAACCTGTCAAAGAAGGCTCAATCAAGAAAGTGTTCAATTTCATCACAGTAATTACCATTAAAAATAGTAATGCTTTAGTTACAACTACTACAAAATGGCATTCCTGTGAGGCAATGTGTTCTGGTGGATAGGGAATTGGCCTGAAATTCAGGAAACATGGATTCTATTCTACTGGGCAACCTTGGGAATGTAAATTCACTTCCCTATGCCTCAGTTTACCCAACTATGAGGATAGTGATACTTAACCTCCCATGTAAAGTGCTTTGAGATCACCAGAAGAAAAGCTTTATATAACAGCTAAATATGACTTCACTTAGAATAGGTAATTATTGTAGTGTGTGGTATAATAGGAAATACTGACCTTATTTACTACTGTAATAGCTGTCAGAGGACACGTCCTAGTTTCAGGGAATGCACTTTCATTAGTAGAGCTCAATTTGCATTGTATTTCTAAGTGGAACATTTCACAGTGAATACACATTTGGCAGTCAAATAAGAACAGTTCCCATGTTTTTCATTACCTAACAATTGCATCTTGTAAATCTCCAATAAGTGTTTATGTCTTTTTAAAGTCAAATCTGAATAACTTCTCTTCTGATGCATCCCGCTCCAAACATACTAGCAACGCCCCTGCAAGACCTAAAAGTGGCAATTCTTCAGCAAAAAAACTTCAAAAACAGACTCCAATGAGAGACCGCTGAATTGGAATTAATTTGCAAACTGGATACAATTAACTTAGGCTTGAATAAAGACTGGAAGTGGATGGGTCATTACACAAAGTAAAGCTATTTCCCCTTGTTTATTCCTCCCCCCCCCCACTTGACAACTGCTGGCCCACCTTGATTATCACTACAAAATTGTTTATTTCCCCCTCCCCCCCACCCTGCTCTCCTGCTGGTAATAGCTCGCCTTTCCTGATCATTCTTGTTACAATCTGTATGGTAACACCCATTGTTTCATGTTCTCTGTGTATATAAAATCTCCCCACTGTATTTTCCACTGTATGCATCTGATGAAGTGAGCTGTAGCTCATGAAAGCTTATGCTCAAATAAATTTGTTAGTCTCTAAGGTGCCACAAGTCCTTTTCTTTTTGCGGATACAGATTAACACGGCTGCTACTCTGAAAACTGAGATCAAAGATTCTCCTGGAGTCAAGGGAAATGTTTGTATTTTGAAGCACTTGAGTTTTATACTTTTTGCTATTAAATTGGACTTTAAGATAGTCTTGTAAATCTAGTAGATTTTTCCACTTTATATGCTTTTAGTTAAAAAGTATTGTCACTGCTGTATCTAATCTGTTCGACTAGACCTTGTGTGTGCTCCTTGCTCCTTATAAAAAACCTGGAGTACATAATGTTGCATAATCTATTGGAAATCTCAGGACATTTCATAATTAATTTCTACACAGTAGAGTTTATCGAGGCCTCATGGGTCATTAGTTTAGTCTCATATGAGATGTCCAACACAGGACTAGACACTACATTTTTACATACTCTGAGAATGAAATTAAGATACAGTGTCTGCTGTTTTAGACATATTGAAAAAATGCAGGTTTGAGGTACTTGACATATCTTTGCTCATGAAGAGTATATGAAAGGAGTTAAAGGGCAAATGTGACTCAGATCCCTGTCCATCATGGCTAGGAAAAATTAGGCACGCTACTGATCAAACCCATTAACATGCCCTTTAGAGAATGCAGGGTAACTTCCCTCCCGAAGGATGCAGTATTCCAGGATCAAGCTGCTTTCTAGGCCAACTCTCAATCCATGATCTTCTGAGTCCAAGTTTATAGAGGGAAAATGCAACACATTGGAAAACATATTAAGTAACATTTTAGTTAATAGGATGTTAAAGCAACTTAGCATCTAGAGGTTTCAGAGTAGCAGCCGTGTTAGCCTGTATTCGCAAAAAGAAAAGGAGTACTTGTTTCACCTTAGAGACTAACCAATTTATGTGAGCATAAGCTTTCATGAGCTACAGCATCCAATGAAGTGAGCTGTAGCTCATGAAAGCTTATGCTCAAATAAATTGGTTAGTCTCTAAGGTGCCACAAGTACTCCTTTTCTTTTAGCATCTAGAGTAGACAGGAACAAGCTCTGCTTAACAATGTGCTAGCTAGTCCTGGTGAACTTTAGGATCCTCCTAAGGTTAACCACGACCAGCTAACATGTTTTTAAATAGGACTTGTTCTTATCTCCACTAAAGACAAAATAATTGAGCACTTCATGTTAACTCAAATGTGTTAATCAACATGTTTTCTAACAAAGATGCATTTTCCCAATGCAGAAGAGGCTTAAGACAATGACACTCGTTGAGGACACAGCAATTATTTGTACCCAGAATGAAACATCCTTCCAGGAGATGGTAGAAAGGCATTCTCAGTGCTGGGTCCTAGATTATGGAACACCCTTACTGAAGACAGTAATGTGCTACTAATATTTTAGCAAGGGGTTCCCCACGGAATTTCCTCTTATCCTATGATCCTGTAAATTCCATGTGTGAAGGACTGAGGAATCTATCATTCTCCATCTAGGAATGAGGCAACAGCACTTGGCAAACAAATATGCATTTATGTAGAAATGCATATTTTGTTCTTGAGAATTTACTGAGTATGTTAATTTTCAGCACATAGTTCAGTTTATATCATATGAAGTGTGGGAAGGGGATGAAGACCCCTGAAATTTGAGGTCTCCTCCCCTGGGAATGTGTTTTTTTTTTAAAATGCTATGATTTGTTGCAATGAGGTAAAACATTTGCTGTTCAGAAGTAGTTTTATGAGTTCCCAAGATGAGTGGTCTCTGGCAAGGATAGTTTACAATATATCATGGGGGCAGAGTGAACTCCATCCTACAGGGAAATCATACCAACCCTCTCTTCAGTATTTATCAAGGGACTGCTACTAGCGCTTCCAGGTCATCACTGCCAGAAGGGTTCAGAATAAATCATTGTCTGGCAGTTCTCACAGCCCAAGGCAAACCCCACTTTTCTGTAGGAGCCTATTTCCGAAAACAGGAAATAAAGACTCAAGATGAGGGAGCTGGGTGGGCTGAGGGAAAGAGAGAAAATAAAACCAAGTTAAGTTTTAGGGGCTTCCCACCAGAAAGCAAGATCAGAGTCCATTTCAGTTTTAATTCTTAAAAAAAAAATGTAACTCCTAGATATTGATTGACAGCTTATAAATACCATAGATAGATAAAGGCAGATAGATAAGGACTCTGTGCAGAAACTGTCACCTTTTTCTCCATCCTGGCACCCAGTGGTGGGTATTTCCACAGCAGATGGAGATTCCAAAGGAAATAAGAGTACACAAGCAAATAAATGCATGGATTACAGCTAATATAGGACATATTAAGGTAAACGCAAAAGTAATACCAGTTGTAAGAATCTGGAAAATGTTTGTATACTCCCACTTCTAAGGACATGTGAGTTAAAAATATCTACAAAGGGCAAGGCCGGGTACTAGCTAAACATTTGCGTTTTACCCATAAGTCTTTAATTTTGAACCTGGGTTCATTTATTTGTAGTATTAGTGGCATGAGAACCTTCCATTCCATAAGCATGGTGACCTACGAGCAGTTATTTGCATTCTTCCTTTTTAAATATTGAAACTATTTAAATTGCAGTAATTCAGGATCAATACAATATCTCATGATTTATGAAGCCGTTATTTGTGATTAGCCATATTTTTTGCAGCATAATAAATATGGCACTGCATTAGAGCCTTGAGAGTCTGACACAGGAACTAATTTCCTTAATTATTTTAAATAGGGTACATATACAGCATGTTTCATTTAAAATAAATATTATAACAACAAATGGGCTGTGTGAACAGTGTGAACAGTGCAAGTGCTGTTGGCAAGTCAGTGTCAAATGGAGCAACAAAAATTCTGCTGCCATGCTGTATTTATACGAACAGCCTTGAAAAGACCGGCACTTAAGTCATTTTTAATGGAGAAGTTTGCAAGTTGTTTCTCTTATGCCAATCCCAAGCATTGAAAGTGGGTCCGCAAAATCATGTGATTGACTTAAAACAACAGGAAAATAATAATAAATGGGGGAGGGGGGTTTTAAGCCTTTTGGGCTAACCACCCATTGTCCAATTTGTGTATGATAATTTTAGATTCAAAATTCAAACTTGAAAGCACACACAAAACTATGGGTTCTCCCTGTTGGCTGCTCAGAAGGGGTTCCACATACCTACCGACTTTGCTGAGTGTGAGTGATTTTGTTCTATCAGCTTCCTGTTGCCCACATACCCTCTAAATTTATGCTCGTTGGGGAGCTGTGAGTTACTGCAGAGAATTCTTTCCCAGGTGTCTGGCTGGTGGGCCTTGTCCACATGCTCAATGACGTCTAACCGATTGCCACATGTGGGATTGGGAAGGAATTTTCCCCCAGGTCAGATTGGCAGAGACTCTGGGAGTTTTTTGTCTTCCTCTCCAGCATGGGGCATGGGCACTTGCAGGTTTAAACTAGTATAAATTGTGGATCATCTGTAATTTAAAGTCATTAAACCATGATTTGAGGACTTCAGTAACTCAGCCAGAGGTTAGGGGTCTATGACAAAAGTGGGTGGGTGAAGTTCTGTGGCCTGCAACATGCAGAAGGTCAGACTAGATGATCATGCTGTGCCCTTCTGGACTTAAAATCTTTGAGTCTATGAGCTTCACAATACCAGAACAGTGTAGTACAGTAGGAGAAAGCTGATAATCTTGATTCTTGAAAACAAACACCCAGAAACACATACTTTTAAATACTTTTCTCTGTGTAGAAATGTAAAAAATGTTCCCAAGAAAATGTGAAACTATGTGGCTCTTCTCAATTTTATTACCAACTTCTATCCCACGCCATGCTTGGTGAAGGATTTACTAAAGTGCCACGAATCATTTGCCATCCTGGCCAAGTTTCTCAGAGTAGAAACTCACAATTTAGGCTCCTGAATCTATTTGTAGGCACCTACCTGATTTTCATAAGTACTGCGCACCTGGCAGCTTCCATTTACCTTATAGCTCTGGAAAGTCTTGGCACTAATTTTCAGGTGGATCTGGGTCTATTGATGGTTTTGCACTGAAATAAGTTATAGGAACTACAACCACTGGATCCAGTTTTGAATTGCACCCCTCCCCACCACAAAACAAAACAAAACAAAGAGTGTTTTGGTTTTTGGCTCAGCTTTTTTTAAAAAAGAGGAACCAGATCCATCTTTTGGATCTGGCTCCACTTCAGATCCTGACCCTCCTCGGGTCCCAAGGATTTTGGAGCTGGATTTTGGTTTTGGTCTATTTCTAATCAGGACAGTGCAGTTTTATAGGGTTTTGAGATTAAAATAGATTTGTGAATGCGTTTGGAGATTCAGAGGTCCACTGAACTTGAGGTAGGATGGAGAAAGGCAAGAATCTAAGCAGACTGAAGCGTGTGTATGTGTGTGTGTACACATCACCCTTTGCAAAGGAAAACCAAGCCTTTGCATATTACACAGCACTACCTTTGAGCCCTGTAGGATCCCTATGGACCCCTCTTCCATCTTCAGGGCCTTGTGTCATCATGATCATCATATGGGCCAAGAATTAGATGCAGTATCCTCCAGAAGTCACTCATGAATTAATCAGAGGGGTTGTTGCTATTGAATGATGGGAGGTGCCCACTGGCTTTTTCGGATCTCTGAAGCGGTGGGAGAGAGACACAAGGTGGGCGAGGTAAATATCTTTCATTGGACCAACGTTTTTTTGGTGAGAGACAAGTTTTCAAGCTTACACAGCACTCTTCCTCAGAACAGGGGAAAATGCAGCTGAACAAATGCCGGAGGCAGCACTCACATTTCAAGGTCAGTAAACCTGTGCAAGAACCTGCCAGGCTGGTCAGGTTCATCAAAATACCACAGGTGTAGTGCTAACTAGATTGACTTTGAAACCATATTAGGAAAAGGGTGACAAAGGCTTTCAAAATGTCATTTGGTTTCCTACAAGTGTTAGAAAACAATCATTGTTAATTAGAAACAAGCAAACGAACAGACAGACAGTTCTATGGAGCTGAGGAGAGCTGTTCAATTAAAAAATACGCTCTAATATTTTAAGTCACACCCTCTCAAAAAACAAAATAAAACAAAACAAAAATAACCCAGGCTCTCCGGCCTTGATTCAATGCGATTAGAGTGATTGATAGGGTATATGAGCTTATTGTAGGTGATACAGTCTGATGGTGAAGTGTGATTAAAGTCGAACTCTGAAGAAATCTCCAGCAGCACTGCAGGAAACAAATCTATCTTTCAAGTGGCAGAGTTAACCAGTCAGCAGAGTCAAGGGCTAGGCAGAGAGGGAGTCTTTCCAGTCCTGGAGTGAAGCACAATGGGAAAGAAGTTTGGAATATTATACCCCACGCTGGTGTTTGTACCACACAGTTCTTTACAGAAGATTTCAGTCTTTGGAGTGTTTACCTGGCACCTTTCATAGCACTAAATATTCTTTAGCTAAACAGAAGAGTAACGCCCATCAGCTAAGCTGAGTCCTCATCTGATGCTTGAACTCACTGGGCTTGATTCTCTGCTTCCTTGTCCCTCAGGCAGTCATTTACAAAGTGGGTGTGTAAAGGGGATAGAAATTGCTACCATTCAGATGTGCAAACATTTCACTCCCACTTTGCACAGGTGCAACACGGTGGAGAACGTGACCCTATATTTGTGTACCTTGACCTTGTGTTTGCTAAGAGAAAAGTTGTGTTTTCAATATGTATTAAAATCCTGGTATAGACAAGGCAAATTTTACTTTTAATATGTGTTAGCTGATCAAAGTAAATTCTAGGCTTTTCTAAAGTTCTTCATCAATTAAAACATGTTAAAACTACAGTTGATTTGTTTACATTAGGATTTTATCACGTGTTAGCAAACATTAAAAACACACCTTTTTCCTAATGTAGACAAGTCCTTGTGGTCCACAAGCAACAGATTTAACAGGCAACCCCTAAAAGAAGTCTCTTGACATGCCTGTAGATGCCTTGCTGGGCTTGTCTCATCTTGAAATGGTTCTTTGCATATCCTACGGTGGCATGACCATGTTTGCATAGAAATCTGATCTAATTAAACAGTGAATTGGCATTTAGATAAAATCTCCCTCTAAAAGTTAGTGTCATATTTCCCTGACATTAGACCCGTAGCAGTTAGAGATGAAAAGGAACCACAATATTCAGTCACCTAGTTCAGTGCCCTGCTGTTGCAGAACTGTGCCTTATTGTATGTTTTGTTTTTTCACCTTTTCCCGCATGGTATTTGAAGTTGTTGGGATTTGTAAGACTATCTATTCAAAATATTTCACGTACAAGCCACCCACATAGGACAAGAAAGCAGTTCAACTATGGAAAGATATAACAACATCTATAGAAGCAGCCATGTGAGAACTACCTGATTTGTACCCACACAGGCCTTTTCACACAAGCGCAGGGCTTAAGCGGAAAACACGGGATGTTCACACATTCTGAGGGCACAATTTCAGTGCCCACCTTAAAAATGTATCCATTACTGTTTAAATCACTGACGATAACTACAACTATCATCACTGAGCTGCTCCCAGCAGGAAAGATTCTATCTGCGTAACAAAATTAGACTACAGCTAGATTTTGTCTTATTTCCTTTCATACGAAAGACAGCTGTAGGTGTAATGAATCAAGGGAAACTTTTTGTGCATTGATGCTCAAGGGAGGCATACAATCTTCTAAAAATGGGAATATGTTGTCAAGGTTATAATACATACTGATTGAAGGATTGACTATTTGTGCTGTAGCAGGAAGAGGTGATATGACCCTTATAATTACTACTGCATGCAGTCAGTTCAAAATACTTAGTAGAATTATTCAAGAGCACTCCATATGGACTTACATGGTGATTGATATCTATAAATCTTGCATCAATGCCTAATGTACGTATCCAGGTGTTACCTCTTTGGCTACAAGACAAGAGATTGACGCTTGTTCACAGCATTGGACTTCACTCTTTCCTGTTGTTCAGAACTCACATTCTGCTCATCTGCAAGGCCAAGGCTATACTACAACATATTCCACAGTATTTAATCAAAAAAAGTCTCTTTGGAACTGTATATGCCAGCTGGTCTCAAACTGTGGGTCGGGACCCCAAAATGGGTCACAACTCTATTTTAATGGGGTCACCAGGGCTGGTTTAGACTTGCTGGGACCTTAGGGCCCAAAGCCCAAGCCCAAGGGCTTCAGCCCTGGGCGGCAGGGCTTAGGTTATAGGACCCCTGCCTGGGGCTGAAGCCCTTGTTCTTCGGCTTTGGCCCCCTGGCCTGGGGAGGTGGGGCTTTGGCTTTGCCCCACACCAGGGTGGTGGGGTGTGGTTGGGCTCAGGCTTTGTTCCCCTCTCCTGGGGTCCTGTAGTAATTTTTGTTGTCAGAAGCGGGTCACGGTGCAATGAAGTTTGAGAACCCCTGATATATGTTATAGTATTAAGAAAAAACTCTTTAATTATATATAATATGTAACACACAAAAATGATGTTATTGCAACATTAAGGCTGTGTAGTTAAAGTTAATGGTCCTATGGCAACAACACCTTGACCTCAGTCTGTATCCTCTACATTTGATGGTATACATTTGCTACACCAATTCCTCAGAGGGCTTTCCAACCAACATCCTTAGTTAATGCCTCCATCATCAATTTCCTTCATGATTATTTCTCTATATCATCTTTCATTTGAGCTGATGTCCTATTTATTCTTTGCCTGATTTATCTTATGATCTCCACAAGGCAGGGCCTTAGGCACAGACCCTCAAAGGCGTTTAGGCCCCCGAGAGTGACCAGATGTCCTGTTTTTATAGGGACAGTCCCATTTTTTGGGACTTTTTCTTATATAGGCACCTATTACCCCCCATCCTCTGTCCCATTTTTTCACAGTTTCTATCTGGTCACCCTACTAACATCATTGAAATTAATTTCAGTGGGAGTTGGTACCTTTGAGGATCTGGGTCTTTGTCTTTTGACAGGTTTGATAAGGTACTATGCACATTTATGGAACTCTATAACTATACACAGAAGTGGGAGATAAAATATCCTCCTGCAAGTACCATCTCTAGCTAGGATACTGCCATTTAGCACGTATTGCTCTTTTCCTATCAAGCTGTGAAGAGGGAGAAGGTGACTCTTAATATTGTGATGTGAGTACTGACTGGTCAGGGGAAGTGAGCCAGTCAAGTGAAATAAATGTAAAACCAATATTAAATAAAAGGTGATAGTACCTGGTTCCCTCTTACCATTTATCTCAATAACCTAATTTATAAATAAAATGCAAGTTGTGAAGGGACGAAAGCTGCCCTGGCAACTCATTCAGCTGTGTTTACACAAATCATATACAGCCACTGAGAACTCCATTATGAAGAGTTAGTGCTCACCGTTGATTTACATCACAGCCATGGAACCATAGTTCCCTGGCTTCTGGAGACTGTATAGAGTGTGTTGGGAATGACAGGAATAGGTGGAAGAGGAGGAAGGATTGAGGGAGACTGGGTGGAAGCAGGCCTCTGGTTAGAGAACTTTGTTAAAGAACATAGTGGAACCTTTCAGAGTTGTTTCCATCTCTGGATTTCTTCTTCTTCTGTTTGCTTTTTTCTTTTGCGTTATTAGGCCTGACCTTGCTCTCAGTTATACCAGAGTAAATCAGGAATAATTCCAGTGACTCCACTGAAGTTATATCAGGGTAAAACAGCTATAAGAAATGGGGAAATCAGGCCCGTTCTAATATAATTGCTAATGAATTGGATGAATTCTATTGATGATATTGCTAATAGATGGACCACGAAGTCCAAATTTAGGCTCCAGTTGAGGAATGCAATTGAAGTGTGTGCTTAACCTTAAGCCTGTGTGTAGCTTGTGAACTTGTTCACCAGTTTGGAGAATAATCAGCCAGCATCAAATCAGTCCTTAGCCCCTTGCCTCGGGGCTTTATTTATTTTTCCAAACTCAGAACAATAAAGAGGAAATTAACCATAAAGCAAATGTCTTGCTCTCAAAGGCAGGTTGCAGGCTCCCTGGCCTCTGAAGCCCTATTAGTGAGCATAATTCCTCAGCCCAAGGATCTCCGCAGGGCTTCTTGCCTCTTACCCTCTGTCAGTAGCTTGGGCTTTAGTTACAGAAAGGTGTTCCCATCACCTTCTCCGGGTACCCGGCTTTCCTTAATGGGCCTGACTCCACATCCTCTAGCTGGTAATCGGAGCCAGTCACCTTAATATTAAGACATGGAATTAGCTCCTGTGATTAATCTGAAAAGACATTGACACACTGTAAATAGCTTTAATGGAACAGAAAGCTGCATTTGAGTCAGTGCCAGATACACAGCATGGTTTCCTATCTCCAGTTCTGCAAGGCTGTGTTCTGTCACCATTGTTGTGCAATATCAGCATTTATTGGTTGATGGATATGCTTGTGGAGGCACCTGGAGGTGGCGTTGGACTGAACATCATTCTGCTTTGAGATCTTGAGTACGCTGATAGCATTGTCTTGTTGGCTCAGTTTGGCAAGTTGCTGTGGCTGATTGGGCCAGGCAAGAAGCAGTGCATTTCATGTCAGGTTATTAATCTGGATAAAACTAAATCTTTGGGCATTACCAAACAACCTCCAGCTCCAGAGTACAACCAGCTCGCTATTAAATTGTTTAGACAGGACATTGAGCAGCTGGTAGCTGTCAAATATTTGGGCAGCGTCATAGACAGTGCTGGAGGATGCCCAAAAGATATGGCAGCTTGTACAGCAGTAGCTGCTGCCATGGTTCGGACCCTTCAGTGACCTCTGTGGGGTGTTATGATATTAAGCTTGCTATGGATCTATAGGACCAGTTATGCCAACTCTATTGTACAGAAGTGAAACATGGAAGCTGAGGAAGTCTGAAGAAACTGGATTGATATTTTCAATTCTTGTAGTCTCCATCAGCTGCTCCATATCAAGTGGCAGGACAAGATCAGCATGATGATGTTCAAAGCCAAACCCAGCAATTGACTCCATCAGCACTGGCCTGGTTTTGGGAGCTTCCTTGGTATGGACATATTATAAGAACGGAAGACCAATGAATTCCAAAGCATGTGTACCGAGAAACGCTCTGCATGGCTGGCGATCAGGTGGGTACCAAAAGCTTTGGTGGTGTAACAAGACTGACAGTGATGGACAAACTGTATATACAAGCATCTTGCCAGAGATCAATCTGGTGGCACTTGGTTTGTAAGGAGGCCACGTCCCTTTGGGATTCGCCATGATGATGATGGAATAACTGTAAGGTAGGAGTGGTGCAGGAGAATATGCTGTTTTTAATAACACAGGGAAGGGCAACGGATCCATTAACTACTCTTTGCCTCTATACATTTTTTGTATCAGAGACTATATCTTAGTTATATGAAGTATGGGTCGGGAAGCTTGGGCTTCCCAGCAGTCCCTCATTATTATTACTGTATATCTGCAGAGTTTTTATAACAGCACAATGGCTGCAACTTCAGTTTTATGATCAAAAATTATATCGTAATTTTGGCAACAATTTCTTAGGACCAGCAGCAAAGGGCCCCCAGAAATCTCCTATACATTATATATCTTTGTGAGCCACTTCAGGTTGTATAGAACATGACAGTAGATTTCTGGGTGAAAGGACTGCAGCTGCAGTTGTAATGTGCTCTGTGTTGTGAAACAAACTTTTCAAGGCATTTCCTGAATTTTGAGAACATCAGCACAAGTCAAATGGGCTATTCAGGAAGCTGAGTTACAGGAAGTTTCCTTTTTTAAAATGAAGGGCTCCTCTGCCCTGAATCACAAAGAAATAACAACTTTGTTTCATAGAGCAAACAAACTAATTCTGATTTCTGATATGTACCAGGCACTACTGCATATATTGTAAAATCAGCCACGGCAGGGGCTTGCCTACTTGAGTTTTCCTAAATAGTTGGCTTTCTGGGGGCTGGGCCTTTCGTTTTGTACAGTACCTAGCACAATGAGGTCCTGGTCCATTAATCCGTTCCCTGCCATTGCAAGGGCCTTGGCACTAGAACACCTTGGTCCCTCCTATTACCTGCCTGTGGCACAGAATAGTTGTCTCCTGAGGGGTCTCTTATCTTGGACAAATTTCAGATGTTGGGTTTAGTGTGCAGGTGCTAGATGGTGTCAGTAGCCTGTGACAGACAGAAAGCCAGACTAGATGACTGGGTGGTCCCTTCTGGCCTCAAATTCTATGATTCTACACTTGGGCTCCCAGGTGTTGCAGCCGCAAAGTGCGCATTATATAACAGCTGAGTCTCCCCACACTGGTGAAGCTATGGAGCCTGCTTTAATTAAACTGCTCTTGGAAGCTGGGGTGTGTGTGGAGGGTACAGAAGCCAAAGTACTCTGAGACAGGCAGGATCAGGCAGTCCTCTGTACTAGTAGAGGCCTCTCTTTTTAATTGCCTCAGGCTCTGCAGTTGGTAGGAATCCATGCGCTTCTCAGACTCCAGAGGATGATTTCAGGAGTTCTGGGTGAGACCTCTGTTCTCTTTGGCCAACTCCTCAAGCACAAGGCTCTCTCTTCTCACCTCCTCTCCACTCTGGAGTAACTGAGACTTTACGGGCCTTCCCTGAATGCTGAACGCTGCCTCGTGCCCTGCTATAAAAGCCATTGTTGCTTTTCATTACACTGACTTTGCATTCCCACATCAAGCACTTGCAGAGAGGAAGTGCTGCTTCCAGAACTGCTGATGCAGAGCCCTAGAGAAAGGTTTTTATTACCTGTGTCCTCCCTATGAGAAAATTTATTGCTTTGTTAAAACAGTAAAGTAGGGGGATCCTCTCCTCCACAACTCACGTTTGAGAATTTAATTCCTTCATCCTGCTAAAAGTAAAGAGACCAAATGCCGGACCATGCTCAGGAACAGATTGAGATAAAATGGCACCCGGATCCCCTCCAAACATGAGGGCCCACCCCTGAAAGTTTATTGCTTTTAATCAAGCTCTAGTGACTTGATAAGTGGGTGAGGAGAGTCTGATTCCCCACAATTCACCCTTCTCTTAACTTCTGCATTCCAGTTCCTTGTTCCTCCACTGCTAGACTTCACCTTCAGCTCTGAGTCTTGCAGACAATAACCACTGTTTCTGAAAATCACTCCTGTCCATACACTCACTTTTCTCTCCTCTCTCAGTTGGCTGTGCCGCAACATTTCTCTGCCATGGATACCACCCCAGGAAAACATCCTGCAGATAAATGCCAGAGCGCTGTGATAAAGTGCATTAGTCATGCACCTTTTGACAGTCTGACCTGCACGCTCTCCTCCAATCTATCTCCCAAGACAATCACCAACATTCCAAACTTCTGGGCAGCTTCAAACAGCTGCCGTTAAAATAAATAATAATATCAATGGAATGATTCCTACTTTCTCCCTCAAAGCATGTAATCTTCCTGTTTCCATCCAAAATTACACTGTCCTGAGGCCAAGGAAGGGCAATATTCAGCCTGGGTTCAGTAATAGATTTAAGGTCCAATGTCTTGCGGCCCATTGAAAGGTAGAAACTGCAAGAATTCCTCCTTTCCAATGAGGCACTTTTTTCTAGCCCTGGTTTGTCACAAGCTATAGGATTTAAAATTATCCATAAATTTTCCATACCCATTTTAGAGGCATATAAAATATACTAGTTACATTTTTCCTTTCCCTCTAAGGCCTGTACACTTGGACTCATTTTACTTAAGCATCTTGCTTTGCAGGTGCAGAGATACAAAAATACCAATAGACGTTTTTTAAAATCTCCTCAGTAATATTTACTCTTACCATGGGTGGCACTTCAACTTGATATTCTATCCTTTCTCCTCATAACCATTTTTTAAGAAGGCAGCATGTGAACCAATAAAGTCTGACACCACTGCAGGTTTAAGGCATTTGCAAAACTATGTGACGGTTGATTTGCAAAGCATCCGAGTGAGCATGTTTCTCATGCTCCTAACTACATTTCAAAAAAATATCTCCTTTACCAGAATTTATTTGTAGCAGTTATTTTCCACTGCTGTGGTGTAATCAAGCTGTAACATCTGACGAGTGCATTTATGGAAGCTGCAGGTTGAAACGCAAAACAATTAGTAATCATGGCCAAATGAGCACCAGGACTCAAGATATAATCAAAGACCTCAGTTAAATATTCATTGTCTGAAGCAGAGGCTGTTGGATTTAGAGAATGTAAAAAATATGCTTCCAGGTAATTTCTACCCTTGTAGATTCACAGGTAAACAAAATAATCACAATGCACGTGAAACACATTGTGAGACAGACCTCAGTGCTATAAATAAACAGATAGTACTTACAGAAGGAGTTCACTATGTGCCTTATTTGAGCATCACTTGTAGTCTTTAAAAAAGGGAAGAAGGAGGATCCTGGGAACTACAGGCCAGTCAGCCTCACCTCAGTCCCTGGAAAAATCATGGAGCAGGTCCTCAAAGAATCAATCCTGAAGCACTTGCATGAGAGGAAAGTGATCAGGAACAGCCAGCATGGATTCACCAAGGGAAGGTCATGCCTGACTAATCTAATCACCTTTTATGATGAGATTACTGGTTCTGTGGATGAAGGGAAAGCAGTGGATGTATTGTTTCTTGACTTTAGCAAAGCTTTTGACACGGTCTCCCACAGTATTCTTGTCAGCAAGTTAAGGAAGTATGGGCTGGATGAATGCACTATAAGGTGGGTAGAAAGCTGGCTAGATTGTCGGGCTCAACGGGTAGTGATCAATGGCTCCATGTCTAGTTGGCAGCCGGTGTCAAGTGGAGTGCCCCAGGGGTCGGTCCTGGGGCCGGTTTTGTTCAATATCTTCATAAATGATCTGGAGGATGGTGTAGATTGCACTCTCAGCAAATTTGCGGATGATACTAAACTGGGAGGCGTGATAGACACGCTGGAGGGGAGGGATAGGATACAGAAGGACCTAGACCAATTGGAGGATTGGGCCAAAAGAAATCTGATGGGGTTCAATAAGGATAAGTGCAGGGTCCTGCACTTAGGATGAAAGAACCCAATGCACAGCTACAGACTAGGGACCGAATGGCTAGGCAGCAGTTCTGCGGAAAAGGACCTAGGGGTGACAGTGGACGAGAAGCTGGATATGAGTCAGCAGTGTGCCCTTGTTGCCAAGAAGGCCAATGGCATTTTGGGATGTATAAGTAGGGGCATAGCGAGCAGATCGAGGGACGTGATTGTTCCCCTCTATTCGACATTGGTGAGGCCTCATCTGGAGTACTGTGTCCAGTTTTGGGCCCCACACTTCAAGAAGGATGTGGATAAATTGGAGAGAGTCCAGCGAAGGGCAACAAAAATGATTAGGGGACTGGAACACATGAGTTATGAGGAGAGGCTGAGGGAGCTGGGATTGTTTAGCCTGCAGAAGAGAAGAATGAGGGGGGATTTGATAGCTGCTTTCAACTACCTGAAAGGGGGTTCCAAAGAAGATGGCTCTAGACTGTTCTCAATGGTAGCAGATGACAGAACGAGGAGTAATGGTCTCAAGTTGCAGTGGGGGAGGTTTAGATTGGATATTAGGAAAAACTTTTTCACTAAGAGGGTGGTGAAACACTGGAATGCGTTACCTAGGGAGGTGGTAGAATCTCCTTCCTTAGAGGTTTTTAAGGTCAGGCTTGACAAAGCCCTGGCTGGGATGATTTAACTGGGAATTGGTCCTGCTTTGAGCAGGGGGTTGGACTAGATGACCTTCTGGGGTCCCTTCCAACCCTGATATTCTATGATTCTATGATTCTTGTTTTAACTCATTTAAGACCAAAAGAATTCAGCCAATGGAAAGGGATTGTATACAGCAGATGTTATTATGGTAGTGAGAGATGCTCATGTATACAGTGTCCAAATGAGTGTCCTGTCAAATAAAATGATTGCACAAATATAGTGTGCTGTAATCAACACATTGCTTTTATGGAAGGAAATTTGAAAGTTTTATGTGGTATCAAGTTAGCAGGCATTCTATCAAGGTTAGGAAATTCCTGAGTGAACCAGAGCATGTCAACAATTTTTAAAACTTCAGGCCAGATTTTCAGCCCCACTACACCTCTTTTGAGGGGCTGGAAAACAAGATAAACCGGCTTCTGTATTATATAAGGAATCACAAGGTGGAGCAGAGCTGGCATAGTGGCTCTATGCCTACCATCTCTTTGGCTCTGGTGTAAAGGCTGAGAGAAATGCTGATGTGTACCTGTGCTCTGCTAATCCCCAAGTGCTGGAACATGGTCATTGGGTGTGGACAGTTGGGCATAATTTGGAACAGCTCTAAAACTACCCTATGTTATGCTGGGGAACAGATTGACCTCTAGATGACCCCAGGGTTAGGAAATTGCAAAACTCACTTCCTTAGGTGCATGGAGCATAATCTGACTGAAGCTGAGAATCCAGACCCATATCTATTGGACAGGCTTTTATTTTTGGATTGGGCCACTGAAACAATACAAAGGTTGCATAAATGTATAGGAAAGCATAAGGCAGGCAGAGCAGGTATTATACTGACTTGCCTCTTTTCACTTTGCCATTTGATTGCCAAGCTAATTTGTCTTTGTCGCTCACTTTAGGAAGCCATAAATGAAATCACTGCTGATACTACAGCCTTACAAGAGTGCCATAAATCTTTTACTTTATCTGTAGAGTGAATGCTTCTGTAATAGCTGTACAGGAAACTTGCCAATTCTGCCACTGACGTGTGGGTGTGTCAATGGGCAGACCATCATCACAGAGGTAGGATGGGTTGCGGAGGCCTCTTCCTCTCTCCATTTCACTACTATGCCTCAGAGGCCACATCCTGGAGGGGTCAATTTACAGCAAATTCCATGAGGGAAACGGAGTTTTCTTGTCCTACTGCTGGGAGTGGGAGAGGTGCCCTACAACAGAAGTACCAATGGCAGTGGGTAGTATCTGAAAAGCTCATGCGCTCACAACTAATTTTATATCCACTAACCATTTTTTCCGTATATGCCCTGCTGGATGTACATAAGTGAACCACTGACTAAGGCTGAATCTGATCCTTTTCCAATATGATGTGTAATGCAATTTATCCAGAACACAAAAGAATTGGTGGAAAGATCCCAGTAATTTGCTTCGTAGCATATATATATAAAAAAGTAAATAAATTCCCCAAACAACTACATGACTAACATTCTTTTTATTTTTAGGTACTTATAACTCAAACAAAAGATGAGAGGGGTTTCTTTTGTTTTGTTATTTAAAAGTCTTTGTTTTGGTAAATAAGGCCCCATAGCAGGAAGAAGGACAAGAATCGTTTCCAGATGTGCAGAAGTAAATATATTTGCTGTTGAGCAGCATGCAGTGTGGTGTAAACTGGCTTCTTGAAATTCAAATGTATCAATGATTTATATATCACTTCTATACTAAATATTTACAAGGAAAAAGACATTTTCCATCTCCCAGTACTTCAAACTCTTCTGAGATCTGAGAATAAAGCTAGTAATAAAGGTTCTGCCTTCATTGACATCTGTGCAGTCACATTGACATTGGAACTGATTGGAACTTACTAAACAATGTAGTTGATGATGTACAGGAAAAAACAGATCTCAGCTTTCTCTTACAGTAGTTAGGTTGGGTTTGTGGTAAAAACTAATTTTTTCAATAAATATTAATCTGAATATCTACAAAAGATCAAATTTGTTGAGTACTTTTCAAAATAAACAAATATCTGCTTTTAGCAAATACTATGGCTCCAGTGACAGGTTTCAGAGTAGCAGCCATGTTAGTCTGTATCCGCAAAAAGAACAGGAGTACTTGTGGCACCTTAGAGACTAACCAATTTATTTGAGCATAAGCTTTCATGGGCTACAGCCCACTTCAGCGAAAGCTTATGCTCTAATAAATTTGTTAGTCTCTAAGGTGCCACAAGTACTCCTGTTCTTTTTATGGCTCCAATCAATCTCTTATTTAAAAAAAAAAACTATTACTTGACAGTAATTTAAAAACATTTGAGTTTTCAACGTCCAATGCCTGTCCATTCTCCCTCTTTACAAGCAGAACCCCTCATTTCAATCCAAATCTCCCTTTGTTCCACACCAAATTAGGATTCTTTGTAAGTCCCTTCCATGACTCCCAATGGTAGCCTCACAGTTAGAGCTGATTGGAAAATTGGAACCTTTTTTCTGTGGAAAATAATTGACTTTTTGTTGAAAAAAACAAAATGTATTAGTCAAAATGTTCAGATTTGACAGAAATGCTCATTTTTCCCCTCAGAAAGGAAAAAAAATGCAGAAAATTGGTTGAGTTGAAAACCCAATTTTCTGTCAAAATGAAAAACTGTCAACCAGCTCTACTCTACAGTTTATTATTGTGAGATACACTGGCAAAAATAATCTATCCTGGCTAGTGAGAAGGGAGAATTTACATTAAAATGAATAAAAAAATTGTAATATAAAGATGTACAAACACCAATACATCTCAAGAAGAAGGATTTTAGCTATTGTTCTGTATCAGTGGATCAGGCCTAACTTCAAGCCCTACAGGACTCTATTTATTCTCTTTTCTCTGTCACAGCTAGTGAGAGCCAATAAGCAGGGAAACCTGCAACACAGGAAAGAAAGAGACAGAGAGAGATAAGCTGGAGAACAAATGGATAAAAAGAACCAGAGGTAGAGGAGAAATAGTGGGACTTCAAACTTTTCATACCTTTCATGTCTAAAAAACATTAATAAAGACATTTGAGGGGGAAAATGAATTAAGTTTCACACCATCCCTGCAAGGTAGGTGGTAGAATTTTTTATCATCATCTTATGGCCAGAGGGCCCCATTCTGCCAGCCCTCCACCTATAGAACCCCTATTGACCTGAGTACAAGTTCCACACGTAGAACTAAGTCCAGACAAAGTAAGGCACAGAAAAGTAGTGTGACTTGCCCAAAGGTTAGGCAAGTATCTTCTCGCTTTTTTACATTTTCTTGACATTCTTTCTGTGGCATATCTTATTTTTTGCCTCTGGGGAAATTTCTTCATAAGCACGTATTTGGAAAAGCAAAGCAAATAAAACATGTTAACCTGCAGTATTTCATAAACACAAAAGGCAAAGAGCACATGACAAAGTGGGTTTAAGAAAGCAGGAAGCAGAGGTACTCAGTCTAAACAGCAGCTGCATGCTAGAAGGCACAGATGGACAATTAAAAGCAGGTAGTTTCTCAAATGTGTCTAGTTCTTACATCTAATCTCAAGTTTCTGTTCTATATAATAAGAAGTTTAATGTGTTGCACAGTATGTCCCAGAGCTCTAATATAGCCAATAGGGCTCAATGTACCAAATATTAACTGGTTTCAGAGTAACAGCCGTGTTAGTCTGTATCTGCAAAAAGAAAAGGAGTACTTGTGGCACCTTAGAGACTAACAAATTTATTTGAGCATAAGCTTTCGTGAGCTACAGCTCACTTCATCGGATGCATTCAGTGGAAAATACAGTGGGGAGACCTTCCACGCAAACTTCCTCTTGGCTGGACTTTACAAAAACTAGACAAGCCATTTACAACACACACTTTGCTTCTCTACAAAAGAAAAAAGACACTAAACTATCTAAACTACTGCATGCCACAAGGGGCCACAACAGTGGTTCCCTTAACCCACCCAGCAATATTGTTAATCCATCCAACTATACTCTTAGCCCAGCAGAAGAATCTGTCCTATCTTGGGGCCTCTCCTTCTGCCCCTCCACCCCCACGAACATGATACAGTTCTGTGGTGACCTAGAATCCTATTTTCGACATCTCCGACTCAAAGAATATTTCCAACACACCTCTGAACAACATACTAACCCACAGAGGCCTTCCTACCAAGACTACAAAAAGAAGGATTCTGGGTGGACTCCTCCTGAAGGTTGAAACAACAGGCTGGACTTATACATAGAGTGCTTCCACCGACATGCACGGACTGAAATTGTGGAAAAGCAGCATCACTTGCCCCATAACCTCAGCCGTGCAGAATGCAATGCCATCCACTGCCTCAGAAACAACTCTGACATCATAATCAAAAAGGTTGACAAAGGAGGTGCTGTTGTCATCATGAATAGGTCGGAATATGAACAAGAGGCTGCTAGGCAGCTCTCTAACACCACTTTATACAAACCATTACATCCCACTTTATACATCCCACTGAGGGTTACCAAAAGAAACTACACCATTTGTTCAAGAAACACCTTGAAAAAGCACAAGAACAAATCTGCACAGACACACCCCTGGAACCCTGACCAGGGGTATTCTATCTGCTACCCAAGATCCATAAACCTGGAAATCATGGACGCCCCATCATCTCAGGCATTGGCACCCTGACAGCAGGATTGTCTGGCTATGTAGACTCCCTCCTCAGGCCCTATGCTACCAGCACTCCCAGCTATCTTCGAGACACCACTGACTTCCTGAGGAAACTACAATCCATCTTGACCTTCCTGAAAACACCCATCCTGGCCACTATGGACGTAGAAGCCCTCTACACCAACATTCCACAGAAAGATGGACTACAAGCTGTCAGGAACAGTATTCCCGATAATGTCACGGCAAACCTGGTGGCTGAACTTTGTGACTTTGTCCTCACCCATAACTATTTCACATTTGGGGACAATGTATACCTTCAAATCAGCGGCACTGCTATGGGTACCCGCATGGCCCCACAGTATGCCAACATTTTTATGGCTGACTTAGAACAATGCTTCCTCAGCTCTCGTCCCCTAATGCCCCTACTCTACTTGCGCTATATTGATGACATCTTCATCATCTGGACCTATGGAAAAGAAGCCCTTGAGGAATTCCACCATGATTTGAACAATTTCCATCCCACCATCAACCTCAGCCTGGACTAGTCCACAAAAGAGATCCACTTCCTGCACACTACGGTGCTAATAAGCAATGGTCACATAAACACCACCCTATACTGAAAACCTACTGACCGCTATACCTACCTGCATGCCTCCAGCTTTCATCCGGACCACACCGCACGATCCATTGTCTACAGCCAAGCTCTACAATACAACCGCATTTGCTCCAACCCCTCAGACAGAGACAAACACCTACACGATCTCTATTAAGCGTACTTACAACTACAATACCCACCTGTTGAAGTGAAGAAACAGATTGACAGAGCCAGAAGAGTACCCAGAAGTTACCTACTACAGGACAGGCCCAACAAAGGAAAATAACAGAACGCCACTAGCCATCACCTTTGGCCCCCAACTAAAACCTCTCCAACGCATCCAACAACCTATCCTGAAGGATGACCCATCACTCTCACAGATCTTGGGAGACAGGCCAGTCCTTGTTTACAGACAGCCCCACAACCTGAAGCAAATACTCACCAGCAACCACACACCACAAAACAAAAACACTAACCCAAGAACCTATCCTTGCAACAAAGCCTGTTGCCAACTGTGTTCACATATCTATTCAGGGAACACCATCATAGGGCCTAATCACATCAGCCACACTATCAGAGGCTCGTTTACCTGCACATCTACCAATATGATATATGCCATCATGTGCCAGCAATGCCCCTCTGCCATGTACATTGGTCAAACTGGACAGTCTCTACGTAAAAGAATCAATGGACACAAATCAGACGTCAAGAATTATAACATTCAAAAACCAGTTGGAGAACACTTCAATCTCTTTGGTCACTCGATTACAGATCTAAAAGTGGCAATTCTTCAACAAAAAAACTTCAAAAACAGACTCCAACGAGAGACTGCTGAATTGGAATTAATTTGCAAACTGGACACCATTACATTAGGCTTGAATAAAGACTGGGAGTGGATGGGTCATTACACAAAGTAAAACTATTTCCCCATGTTTATTCCCTCCCCCCCCCCCCCACTGTTCCTCAGATGTTCGTGTCAACTGCTGGAAATGGCCCACCTTGATTATCACTACAAAAGGTTTTCTCCCCCCCCCCCCCACTCTCCTGCTGGTAATAGCTCACCTTTCCTGATCACTCTCCTTGCAGTGTGTATGGTAACACCCATTGTTTCAAGTTCTCTGTGTATATAAATCTCCCCACTGTATTTTCCACTGAATGCATCCGATGAAGTGAGCTGTAGCTCACGAAATCTTATGCTCAAATAAATTTGTTAGTCTCTAAGGTACCACAAGTACTCTTTTTCTTTTTGCAAATATTAACTGTTTTCTCTATCAAACCTTTCCTTCCATGTTACCTGCCCTCCTTTCTGTTTTGTTTAGCAACTGCCACCTCTGATTTTTCCCATAAGTTAAGTACCTTGTTGAACAGATACGTGCTGTGAGAGTTCCTCCCAGCCTTGACTTTGAGACTCATTTATATAATCACATTAATTACTTATAAAGCATTTGATATCTTAAAGTCACTATATAAACATTAACTAATTCATTCTCAGAACAACCAAATCCAGTAGACATATATTAACCCAATTTTACAGAGGGAGAAACAGACACAGAAGTAAAGAGCAACATTTTCAGACATGGCCTTAAACTTAGCGCTCACTGTATGATTTTGGGCAAATCTCATAAGTCAAAAGTTTTGGAAGTGGCCTTTTATGTTGGGTGCTAAAGTATTTGAGTGTTCAACCAGGAACCCCTTGTATCTGATTTTCAAGCATGCTAAGCAGCCACAACTCCTATTGCAGTAAATGGAGCTGTCAGAGCTCAGTACCTCCGACAAGCAGGGCCTGGGTGTTCCCCACCGACTACCCAAATATTTAGGCATCCAAAAAAAATCACTTCCAAAAATGTTGACTGAAGTTGACTGAAAAATCACAGTAACGGAAGTCAGGAATTTCTGGGTTCCAGTGCTAAATCCACTGGCCCACTCCAAAGCACAGATTTCAAATTTTCAGTGCTGTGTGATAATTTTTTCAGTTGCCACTGGTCTAAACGGAGACTAACTAACTGTAAATACAAATGCTTTTTGTGTTGGTTCAGAAAGCAGTCTAAAACCTTGAGCTGAATAATCATACGTTTTATCCAGCTGCCTTGTTCGGCAAACATCCTGGAAATAAAGAACCAAACAATTTCTAAAAGGTTTCTTCTGCAGATAGCTTTTTGCCCCAAACATCCGCTCTGTGTCATCAAGAGTTATTATTCACTGCAATTTTAAACAACATTGTCATACTTATTGGTCCAAATTCTACCTTTACTTCCATAGTCAAGTCAATCAGGGCAAAATGAGGTCTATTGTGGTTTCACATATATTGATGCCTAACAATCCTGTGACTTTCAAAAGGTCGTATTTCCTTCTGATGAGCCTCAGAGTCCCTTATTCATCACTTCCTATCTGTGTCCAGGGCCATTCTTACCTGTTTCTTGAAAAGACAATATAGAGCATTTGGTTTACGCATATCTTCAGAGCATCCACCATGACTCACAGAAGTGTCCTCTTCAAACCTTTGCTACATAGGCAACCCTTTTGTAATGTGTGATACCAAAATCTGAGATTCTCTCTGGTTAAAAAATAGTGTGAATGTGGTTCTGAGTAACTAGCTATATAGTACTCATGACAGCTACTGTATGAATAGGCCTGGAAATGGATCCTTGAAATGGGTACAACAGAAGTAGCAGCAAAGCAAGCTTCTCTGAACTGTCCTCCCTATATGGGATAACCTGGTGTCACATGACCAGCTAAAAGGGGTGAGAGGTTAACTCACTCTCCACATGTGTTTAGTTTCTGACATCTCCACTGAGATCACTAACAAAGGTGTCAGTGGCTGTGTTGACCCATGACCACTAGGAAGTGACCTATGTCTACTAAGCTAATATTCAGATATTTTAAAGCTAGAAGGAACCATTTTGACCTATTCTAACCTTCTGACTAAGAGAGATCACAGAATTTCATCCAGTAATCCTGCAGTAGTTTTTAAAGTTTTCATCCAACACAGGACATGGGAAACAAGAAGTGCAAATAGAAAACATTAGTGTACAAAACACAATGGCACAGATATGGACATTCACATAAATCCATCCTGTGCCAATATTTTTATGTTTTTTTGCAGTGTTGTTGTAGCCGTGTTGATCCCAGGATATTAGAGGGACAAGGTGGATGAGGTAATATCTTTTATTTATTACCTCATCCACCTTTCCTTGCTAATATCCTGGGATCAACATGGCTACAACAACACTGCAAACAACAATGGAAGAGATCGAATTTTGCCATCTGAAATGGGAACTCCACAACAGGAAAAAAAAAAAAAAAAAGAAAGCAAACTTAACAGTGACATTTCTTGAGCAAATGCAAGAAACAAATAAAAAGAAGTTGGTCCAATAAAAGTTATATTACCTCCCCCACCTTGCCTCTCTAATATTTCTAGGGGAAAGTAAAGCAGACTGTCATGAGCTATTACTTTAGTGGAGACATATGGACTAGAGGAAGAGAAGTACAGGGATTCATTATTCGTTACATTTATTAAGAACGTCATCTGTGTCACTAAGGTCACAGGCAGTCAATTTGTGGGTAATCTTTATCTTTCCTGCCCGGATGTTCTGGTTTGTATTCAAAACAAGGAAAGAGAAACAAATTTGTATAACAAACTCAGTGATGCACATCTGTGCTTCTACTGGAAGTCAGGCTGTCCGAGTCCTATTTATTGTAACATTGTTTAGAATCAAACATATGCTTAAAATCTTACTCCCACCCCAAGCTGAGGCTGAATAGCTGAACTTGGTGCAAGAGGGTTCTATAGTGGAAAGGAATCCTCTTCCTCAGGCAACAAAGCAGCTGCAGAGTCACTGGGCAGCCACTAATGCAGGCCTGAGGCTGCTGCGGCTCCTGTGTTTTCACTCTGCAGGGGGAAATATTCAGTAGATCAATGTAGTGACAGAGACACTTGCCTCCCAGCTTGTCCCTGCCCCACTACTGAATCTCTGCTGTGTGGGGGGATCCCAGGGAGCCTCCCTGGAACTGAGCTGTGTGGACCTCCTAGGTAGGCTCTCTAAATCTTGCCCACCCCTTTTCCCTGGTTCTGCAGCTCCGGAGGCACAGAGGAAAGGGAAGGATTGGGCCATTAGATCTCGCTGTGGCGAGAATACTTAAAATAAAAGACTACAAGAGTTAAGCAATTATCCTGATGCTGAGATCATCCCTTCAGATAGAATAGGGAAGAAGGATCATCTTGTAGTGTCTTGAGATTATTAATATTTAAGAATGGGCCTAAGCTGATACAATTTGTATTCCTGTCACTGGCTCAGACTTGCTGTGTGACCTTCATCAACTCACTTAACCGCTGTTTGTCTCACTTTCCCCATCTGTAAAACTGGGATAACAATACTTCCCTACCTTACAGAGCTACAGTGAGGATTAATTCCTTAATGACTGAGATACTACGGTGATCAGTTGTAGGGAAATGCAGGAACCATTTCCATCTGATTTGACACATTTCTTTGGGACTTGGAATGCTTTGAATGACCCACTGAACTTACACTTGGCTGAGGATTTAAATTGTCATCACATGCACAGTGGAAAACAGAACAACTTTTATAATACTCTGCCTCATGAAAATGGAAGTCTGAATGCTATCCATTGAGAATATCATTGATTAACCTGTTTTTTTTTGTTATTAGAAACCACTCCACAGTTTTCTGTGATTGATTTGTATTCTGCAGAAATCAGCGTGTTCCTTGAAATGTGGTGTTGCAATAATAGTTTTAATAATACTTAACACTGACATAGTGCTATTTTTCAAACATTTATGTAAGCAGAGTCAGGATGAGCTCTACCCTGACATCTGGTGGTGAGTCATGGTGGGTTGTGGAAAAGAACTTCAGGGGCTGATCTCATTTACATAGATACACCCACCCTGCCTAGATGGTCACTTTGGCTGCTGTAGGAGCCCCAGTTTCTCTGTTATTGGGCAGGAATAAACTGTTATTATCCTGATTATGTGAATCAAGGACAGTGGAACTGTACTTGGCCTTTTGTTATGATGGAGGGACTCACCATCAACTAAGTAGCACTTGCTAGGCAAGGGTCATGGGTTCCAAAACCCAATGAACAGAGAGAGGCTGGAGACAGGTATTAATGCTTGGTGGTATGGGCCCCCTGGTGAGGACCTTATATGCTAATTGTACTTCCTCCTCTCCACTGTGGAATATCAGAGCTAATTTTGATTCTATTAGGAGTCTAGTTACAGGCTGCTGAGCTGAATTCACTTTGGGCTAACGGTGCACAAGCTGAAATCACAAAAGAGCTAAACTTACTAAGAGCTGAAATCACTGAGTGTTGTGTTAAGTAGTGGGGGAGCCTGAAGATATATTGCGGAGCAGTTTGCGGGGTGGCTGGTGGAGCAGAGCAGTTTGTCGGATGCCTGGAGCAGCTAATGGGGGTGGCTGGCAGAGCGGAGCTCCATGGAGAGGTGGGGCAATCAGCTTTGGACCACGTAAGGTGCCCCTTAACACCCCCCCGCCATCTCCACCCGGGTTGGGAGGTAAAACTCTGCAGATAAACTTTCGAACTCTGGGGCTGCCCCGACCAGGGACAGAGACTTTTGGGTTGTTGGACTTTTGGGAATTTGGGTGATTTTGGGTTGCTGAACTCAAGAACCAAAGGGAAAGGACACGCCCCAATTTGCTTGGGGGGGGTGTTTGCTCATGGGTTGTGTTATGAATCCTATCATTCCCCGACATAATGCCACATTGTTTCTCTCTGTTATTAAAAGGCTTTTTGCTACACTCAGACTCTGTGCTTGCGAGAGGGGAAGTATTGCCTCTTGGAGGTGCCCACCGGGGGTGGTATATGTTTGTCCCAGGTCACTGGGTGGGGGCTTGAGCCGGTTTTGCATTGTGTTATTGGAATGAAACCCCTAGATACTGAACCCGGCCCTTGTTGCTGCCAACTCTGATGGGCAAAAGGGTTACATTTATAAACTAGTTTCCCTTTTATCACTTCCGTGCTCATCTGTCTAGCCACACTCATAGTTCACTTCCTGTACCAGTTTCATGTGTATAACTCTTCTTTGGAAGCACTTGCAGTGAAACTCTTATTGTACACTGCTTTCACATTTTTGTAATTCTGAAGATATGTAGCCTCCTCTTATAATTAGATTTAAATCTGAATTTAAAAAAATCAAGCCCTTGACTCCTGGAGTACTGAACTGAACAAAGAGTATTTAAAGTACCAAAGATATCAACATACATGCATCTATGCCCATGATGAAGAATGTTGGAAGATAAGTCTGTAAATACTACATTAGTCTTTTTTTCTTAAAATTTCCCACCGTGCTATAACTGAGCAGTTCCAGTGCAGTGGATAGAAACAACGAGAGCATTAGATTACAAAAAAAAAGAAAAAGATAAGCAGCTGTTGGCATTTTCCCCTGACCAGAGCAGGTTTAGACCAAATGGTGGTTGTTATACTGACTGCTGGTTGCTGGCCGTGGTTGAACTGCATTAGTGCTCCCTTCAATTTTTGCATTACATCAGTGTAATGATTGTAATAACAGTGAGGATTTTGTTTTGTTTTTTTAAAAAGGCTATAGATGTCTGGACAGATTAAGCTAGACACAGTGGGCAAAAATTTCACCCTCACCTGCATACCATGCAACTACACAGAACTAACACTGGTGGATTTTCTTCCGATGAGGATTTTCTTCCTGCAGAAGATTTGGATGAAAACAAAGCAAAAACAAACACGCACCGTTTTCAAGTAAATTATCCATATTTTGCAGTGAAAAATCAAAATCCATTATATTTCTATTCAGAAATGCTTCTGCAGTGCCTCACCCAACTTGTAAGTAAAGTATCTCATACTCTGGTTTCTCATGTAGCCCGGGCTACTTGGCCAGACTACATGATGCACCCCAGTCTCCCCTTTTAGGGTTCATCTACACTGTAGACTAAGCTCAGGTCTCTGGGACCTGGACTTATGGACTTGGTGTTTCCAAGCCTCTGTTTGAGCCAGGGGTTGCACGGCAGACACTTGACAAAATTACCATACTTAGTGATGGACATTGGGGAGGTGTGGGAGGGGGCGGTTATGTCATTCAGTCATTCAATTTTCTGAAAAATTACCACGGACCTCAAAATTTTACCATGGACACTCATGTCTGTGTATGGACACGTTGCTGACCCCTGGTTTGAATGTCCACATTGCATTGTAAACCTGGGTTTACAATTGCTGGACGTGGGTCTCACTGTTGTACTAATGTTTCCAACTGTGCTACACAGACCTTCTGACTCAGGTCTGCAGCTTGACCTGTGTCCACACTGCAAAATGGCAGGGCCTGGACCCAACTCACAGTGGGACCTCCCTCCTCCCCCAGGGTCCTAGGACCCAGCTCCCTAGTGCTTACTGACTCGAGTCAGGCTGATTTGTGTGTGGACTGATCAGGAAACTAATCAGAAAAGAGATCTTGGAGTCTTCATGGATAGTTCTCTGAAGACGTCCACGCAGTGTGCAGCAGCAGTCAAAAAAGCGAACAGGATGTTAGGAATCATTTAAAAAGGGAGAGAGAATAAGACAGAGAATATCTTATTGCCCTTATATAAATCCATGGTACACCCATATCTTGAATACTGCGTACAGATGTGGTGGTCTCATCTCAAAAAAGATATACTGGCATTAGAAAAGGTTCAGAGAAGGGAAACTAAAATGATTAGGGGTTTGGAATGGGTCCCATATGAAGAGAAATTAAAAAGACTAGGACTTGGAAAAGAGGAGACTAAGGGGGGATACGATAGGGGTATATAAAATCATGAGTAGTGTAGAGAAAGTGAATAAGGAAAAGTTATTTACTTGTTCTTATAATATAAGAACTAGGGGCCACCAAATGAAATTAATGGGCAGCAGGTTTAAAACAAATAAGAGGAAGTTCTTCTTCACACAGAGCACAGTCAACCTGTGGAAATCCTTGCCTGAGGAGGTTGTGAAGGCTAGGACTATAACAGGGTTTAAAAGAGAACTAGAGAAATTCATGGACGTAAAGTCTATTAATGGCTATTAGCCAGGATGGGTAAGGAATGGTGTCCCTAGCCTCTGTTTGTCAGAGGGTGGAGATGGATGGCAGGAGAGAGATCACTTGATCATTACCTGTTAGTTTCACTCCCTCTGCAGCACCTGGCATTGACCACTGTCAGCAGACAGGATACTAGGCTGGATGGACCTTTGGTCTGACCCAGTATGGCCATTCGTATGTTCTTATGGATTGAAGGGGTGTTTGAGCTCAAGCCTGGGTCAGAGCCCAGGCTAAGTGTGCAGTGTAGACATGTTAGTGAGCTGGTCAGTGCATCATTGGAGTCCCATGGCTAGGATGAATCATGGGAGATGAAGTCCACCTGCAGAGCCCTCTCATAGAGAACAGTGGGGACATAAATCACCTGAACTATGACTCCCACGAGGTACTGCAGTGGAACTTACAAAGCAAAATATTTTGGCTTTTGGGTGTTCAGTTTTTTTAAGTAAACTCAACATGTTCCATCAAAACAGACACTTTTTTGAAAAATGTTGTTTAGTCAAAAACCCAATTTCCATAAAAAACAACAAAACAGTTTCAACAAAACATTTGACCAACCCTACACTCAAGTCAACAGAATTGCAGAGAGTACAAGGGCCAGATCAAGCCCTACACAAGTCAATAAAAAGACAGAATCAGGGCAGAATTTGGCCTGCCATTTCTTATTTATGCTGTACAATACAATATCATTGTAGGTGAATCAACAGAACACCAAACTCTCTCTGGACCTTTTACATATAATTTGTATCAGGCACAGGAAGTTTACATGAACTACAATGTGTGCAATGTGGGTTATCATGTTTAAAATACCAATCTTCTGTTACGAGTTTGTGGGAACAATTTGTTTACTAAATTACCACTACTGCGTTATGTTGATAGCTCTTCAAAAGTACTGTGGTTAGAGAGTTATGAAAACAACACACGTACTGTACTAGAGCGCAAAGGAAATAGAAAGGTGATTTTAAAGAAAAACAACTTGTTGCAGGGAGATCATTTAATGACTGTCTACAAATAGCACACTTGAAATTAGTGAAATATGCAGGCTTCAAAAACTATATCTTTATATATAACAAACCAGGTACTCCTCTCTCTCACAGAATAAATTACTGCATTATCTTTTTTATTTTAAGGACAAATCCTACAGTCTTTACTTTGTCAAAAGTTTTAAGAACTTCCATAGAGTTTTACCTTAGTAAAAATTTAAGTTTTGGCTCTTATACAAAACCTTGCAAATTAATATAATGAAGGGTCTAATTAGAAAAGGATAGAGCTAACTCTCTGAAATTTCACACACAAAGATCTGCCACAAATTAAACTACATCCACCTGAGAGGCCAAACCAAGATGCTATTGACATGGAGTCATATGGATCTTAATAGGATTGTCCCTCTTTCTTCTTGTATGCTTTGATAAGCAGTGAAATATATTATATGCTGCTGCATTTAAATTGCTAGACTTCTGGGTAAACAACATATTGCAAAGCAGTCTGTCAAGTCACGAACTCACAGATCTATTTCAGATTGCCTTAAAACTCAGGCAATCACCACTGAATTGGTTTGAATTCAACTTACAGTTTGGTTAGTTTTGCAAACACAAATGCTAGAGCTATGGTCCAAATTTTCACGTTTAGCTATACACAAAATGATACACAAACTCATATATAAGCACTTAAATGAAGGGGTCCTGATTTTGAAAAGTGCACGCTTAGCTTTCATTAACTTCAAAGGGATTGGTGGGAGCTGAGCAGCTCTGAAAATCAGTTTACATCTGTTCATTTTTGTAATTGAACTCAATCCATTTACAGCGCTAGAAGGAAATCCCCTTGTTCTATTGTACTGTGCAAGGACACGGCTTGAAAATTCGCTCCTTAATATATTATTTTTAAAAAATGAAAGTATAGCCTCCAAAAACATATTCAGAATGACCATAAGCTGGGCAAATATGACCCACTTTCTAAACAAAGTGAGAAAAATACAGCACAATAGGAGGTTACTTTGTTCCCAAGATTCTGAGAGGTTTCAGAGTTCAGAGTTTTTGATATGGACAGAGTTCTGATATGGGTAATTGTCATTAGCTTGATGTCATTGTACCAAATAGCTACTCATAAAGGTGTTTTTAGATAACCAATCTGCAAAGAAGATGTCATAGTACCATTGTGGTGATTTCATTCCCAGTGACTCAGTCCCAGCCAAGTCAGAAAGTTTCATAGTACTAAAGAATGTTACAGCAACAGTAATATTTGTTAGAGATGAGAAATGTGTGAAAATGTTCTGTGAACATTCATTCAAATTATGAAATTCCATTAGACCAACATTATTTGCAAGTCTTTCATGTTCATTTTCCATGAACACTGAAGTGTTGCATTTTTATTGCCATGAATACTTGGGAAAAGTGCATTTTCACCCAGATATCTGCATATTTGCATAAAGCAAATTTCAGATTTTGCACGGGATTGCCAAATTATAGTTTGCATTGTGTTGGTCAGTAGCATAAGTCATCCAAGCATGAAAACAAAACAATATCACACAACTTATGTAACTAACCAACAGCATGAAATGCAAATTGTGAATTGAGAATATTACAATTCAAAATTCATTGCTTAACTATGTAAATCAAGTGATAGTGTTTGTTTCCTGATGGGATGACAAATGTAATTAACCAACTCAGCATGAATTTTAGATTGTGTATTCAACTGTCATATTCCCAACTGCTCTTTGTTGATTAGTTATGTAATTAATCCAATCAGGAAACAAACACCTGATTTAACTAACCCATACAGCATGAACTGTGAATATTCACACTTTGTAAATGATCTGCACATTAAGAATTATTTTGTGGAGAAATTCACAATTATGAATAGTTTAGAATTGCACAATCTGGGCACAATTCAACCTCTTCTGAAGTTAATGAAAGACTCTCATTGACTTAATAGGAGCTGAATCAGGCCCTTTTCTCATAAACAGAAAAGGTGAAACGTATCAAGCATATTATTTCTTGCAACTTAATAGCTCAGCTCTAATATTTATGTTCCATATTTGAAGTTAGGTTGGAAACCTACCTCCTGTTGTAAGGAACCTTTTGTACTAGGGTGAAGTACATGACTGGTAAACCACCTGTCAAGGTTCCTTCCCCACTCTGAACTTTAGGGTACAGATGTGGGGACCTGCACGAAAGACCCCCTAAGCTTATTCTTACCAGCTTAGGTTAAACACTGCCACCACCAAAGTGTTACACAAAGAACAGGGGAAGTGCCCACTTGGAAACGTCTCCCCCACAAAAAAATCCCTCCAAGCAGTACACCGCCTTTCCTGGGGAAGGCTTGATAAAAATCCTCACCAATTTGCTGAGGGGAACACAGACCCAAAACCTTGGATCTTAAGAACAATGAAAAAGCAATCAGATCCTTAAAAGAAGAATTTTAATTAAAGAAAAAGTAAAAGAATCACCTCTGTAAAATCAGGATGGTAAATACCTTACAAGGTAATCAGATTCAAAACATAGAGAATCCCTCTAGGCAAAACCTTAAGTTACAAAAAGACACAAAAACAGGAATATACTTTCCATTCAGCACAACTTATTTTATCAGCCATTTAAACAAAACAGAATCTAACGCATATCTAACTAGGTTGCTTACTAACTCTTTACAGGAGTTCTGATCTGCATTCCTGCTCTGGTCCCGGCAAAAGCATCACACAGACAGAAAGAACCCTTTGTTTCCCCCCCCCTCCAGCTTTGAAAGTATCTTGCCTCCTCATTGGTCATTTTGGTCAGGTGCCAGTGAGGTTATCTTAGCTTCTTAACCCTTTACAGGTGAAAGGGTTTTTCTTCTGGCCAGGAGGGATTTAAAGGTGTTTACCCTTCCCTTTATATTTATGACACCACCCATGGGAATGAAAAGTAGGGTGAGACCAAGCAGAGTAGCTGTTGTTAATGTAAGAAGCCTGTATCATGATTCCCTTCAGATAATATGTTAGAGCAGAGCTGTACATAAGGAGTGTGTCTGGTTCCTACATTGTTAATCATGGGTGATATAGAGTAGAACAAAACAGTAGAAACAACCTTCTGGTCTCCGAATATAAAAAATATAGGTAATTTTATAGGTAATTCCCTCATCTAAGACATATAACATAGGAACATACAACTGGAAGAGACCTCCTTTTTTGGTTCATCAAGCCCATCCCCTGTTATCACAGGCAACCCCCATCATATCACCCTGTTATAATGACAATAGTCTTATTTCTACCAGTAATATTGGAGAAACTATCAATCAGTGTTGTCTGCAGTATCGTTGTAGCCATGTCAGTCTCAGAATAGAGACAAGGCAGGTGAGATAATATCTTTTATGGTAGTTGGTCCAATGAAAGATATTACCTCACCCATTTTGTCTCCCTAACCAGTGTCATCATATTTCAGGTAACCTAGCTATTGAGGAGAGAAAACGTTACAGGAATTATCTTGGGTATTATGAATGTAATTTTGAGAACTTTACTTCCTATTTAGAAAAATTAGATAAAAATTGGTTTCATACCTAGGACCAGTTTTTCAGAAAACACATGACTTATTGTGCAAATGCACCCAGACTTTCTGAAAGCCTGAGTCATAGAGGATTTCCGACTGAGATGTGGTGGTTTTATATTCCTGGAATTTTGAGTGGATGGGAGAGAAAAAAAGAGAATTTTGCTACTTGTCCTTGTGAGAGGTAATTTTTACATCTGTAGCAATTATCCACAGAAGCAATATTTCTTGAAACATTGTTGCACTTTAAGCTATTTAGGTCAGGGTCCAAATCTACATCTTTATTTCTAGAGCACCTTGCACAATGGTTCTGAACTACATAGCTCCAACTGTCCTCTAGCTGTAATCAAAATATAAATAATAAATCATGCACAGACACACAAACCATGTTAAAAATGTTATTTAGGTTGCAAAGTCAAACACTAAAGAGTTAGGAAATGCTAGAAGTACAGGTGTTTGTCAACTTTAATTCTGCCTCCACGTGCATCCATCCTGTACTGCAGGAAAAATCGTGTAATTAAAGACCCTACCATAATGCACAAGTTGGCAGCATTAAAGTTGTGCAGGCAAACTTAATTCTGTCATTTCCTAACCTTTGAGAGCTTGACTTTGCAACCTAAATCATAGAATCATAGAATATCAGGGTTGGAAGGGACCTCAGGAGGTCATCTAGTCCAACCCCCTGCTGAAAGCAGGACCAATCCCCAACTAAATCATCCCAGCCAGGGTTTTGTCAAGCCTGTCCTTAAAAATATAATAAAAAATTAAAAAATTAAAAAATAAGGAAGGATATTCCACCACCTCCCTAGGTAATGCATTCCAGTGTTTCACCATCCTCCTAGTGAAAAAGTTTTTCCTAATATCCAACCTAAACCTCCCCCACTGCAACTTGAGACCATTACTCCTTGTCCTGTCATCCGCTACCACTGAGAACAGAATAGGTCCATCCTCTTTGGAACCCCCTTTCAGGTAGTTGAAAGCAGCTATCAAATCCCCCCTCATTCTTCTCTTCCGCAGACTAAACAATCGCAGTTCCCTCAGCCTCTCCTCATAAATATGTACTTATTTTATTTAAAAAAGAAGAAAAGCTAAAAATTCTACTATGGGCAACAGCCTCCCATTATACATCATCAGTGGCATTTGAATCCTCAGCATTCAGCATTGCAGCACAGACTATAGTGGCAAGGTGTGTGAGGTAATATCTTTTGCTGGACCAATTTCGGCTACAACAACACTTGAACCACAGGACTAAGGACCGCTTTTTGAGGGGTGATGGGACACATGCTCTTTTGTGCTTGTCCAGGGAATGGTTGATGGTAGTCCTACCTGGCTCGGCTCTTTCTCCTTCCCCCTCTTGGAAGCTAGGGGAGCTCTTGCCTCATGTGTTGCCCTCAGAGAGTGGATAGGATGCTGTGGTCATGTATTGAGTCCAAGGGATATGATGTAGGGAGGGGAGCCCAGCTTAGTTCCCTCTCCAGGTACAGCTGCTCTGGATACTCCCAGGGTGTTCTCAGTACTGCTTTGGCAGCAGCATGGGCCCAATTAATTTGTGTTTGGTTATTTTTTATTTTGATCTAGCTGCCAAAGCTTTCCTGATGAACAGAAGCTACTGAACAATAACCTTAGTAGTTCATAACACAGTTTCACTTGAGCGGGATTTCAAGGGGCATGGTAAAAAGCACTTATGTAGGCCAAACCTTTCTTACCTACAGAATTTCAAAGGCCTGTTGTGAACAATGGAGAGGTTGGAACTTCTCAAAGAAAAGTCACAAGAGTCTTTTATAATAGAGAGTGGTAGACAATCTAAATGTAATGTCCTCTTTCTTATGTGCTTGTACAGTACACAATGGTGCTGAATTTGGACCATAGCTCTCGCATTTGTGTTTGCAAAACTAGCCAAAGTGTGAGTTGAATTCAAACCAATTCAGTGGTGATTGCCTGAGTCTTCAGACAGTCTGAAATAGATCTGTGAATTCGTGACGTGACAGACTAAAGTTTCCTTTGAAATAAAGGACTTCTATGAGGTGTTCATCTGGATGGAGCTGCAGGCAAGAGGCAAGGAAGCCGTTTTCTTTCTAAACAAGTCTCATCAATCCAGCAAAATGAACTCAATGAGAATTTACTTGAGCAACCATCTGTTTGCATCTTGGGCCTATGTTTTCCCCAGCCATGCAAAAACACATAGGAAAAGAAAAAGTAGTCTGAAAAATCAATAGCATTTAAGATTTAAAACATATTGTTCCCTGAAGAGTTAGGCAAAGCTCTTATTGACTTCTGTGATACAGGATCAGGGCCTTAGTGGACATGTGGTGGTCTCAGGAAGCATGGGCTAACAGCCTCACAAAGCCCAAGGATCCACAGGTAATCATGCCTCCTTGCTGAATGCATATTGGTTGGGGAAGCTGAACAAAGTATGCAGCTTTCCATGTTGCTTCTTGATACCACCACAACTAGCATCACAGCTATGCTGCCATTGGACCCCTGGCTCCACCTGTGTACATCTATCCATGTCACATGAAGGTGGAAGCCACAAAGAGACAGCCAATGTGTGAGACAAGCAGGCTGGTGGAGTTGCTCCTCTCTCCTGCTCTGGCTAGCCAGGCCTTCCAAACTCCTGTGTTCCCTGGGGCCGGCCCACAACATTTTCGCACCTGAGGCGGGGAGCTCAAATGATGCCTCCCATACTCCCTCGCTTGGGCCAAAACTTTGAAAGGTCTCAGTTCTGCCTTCTTTCTGTTCTACTCCTCTCATGGTACTGCTCTGCTACCTACCCCAACAAAGGAGAACTAACAACTTTAAATGCCTTCTTCAAAAATTTTAAGTAACACTTAACTTTCAAATGCCTGAACAGCAAAGGTAACTTTTCTTGTCTGCATAGTAAACACTGGCATTTGTATCTGTTTGAATAATCAAAGTGGTGCTTTCCATGCCTTCTTGGTTGCAAAGATTTGAACAGCTTCCTGAAGGTCCACAGTCTGGACCAGCTCATGCTCTATTGAAATGGTTGCAAGGCAGACCAGCCTCTCCCATCATTGTGGAGCATAAATGTGTTTTTATTAACTTCAGCTTGGAGAAGCTGCGTTCTCCAATGGCAACTGTTACAGGAAGTGTTAGAAGTATGCACAGAGCAACAAAAGCATTTGGAAAGAGGGTGGTCATCTTATTTGTGCACATATATTCCAGAACAGCCTTTGGAGTTGATCCTGCTGAAGTGTATCTTGAAAGGGCTTTCAATTCATCACCTAAATCACTTGCATCAATATTGCGCATGTCATCATGTGTCAACATTGTCTCTAGTGGCCTGCATTGCTGGTGTAGGTCTTCTTCAGGTTTAGTGAGGAGTTTTGGAATATCATATAACATCCCAAATATACTGCTGTGTTCCTTGAGCTGCATGAAATGTTCTTCAACTGACTGTATTGCACAATCTCATACCTGGTTAAAGCATTCAACTTTGAATTGTTGTTTGGGGTCTCTTATGGGATTATCCCGTGCCTTGTAATCAAAATGTCTTCTTCTTTGGTGACTCTTGTATTCTTGAATGGGTGGGAAAATAGCTTTAGTGTGAAGTTCCTCTGCCAACTACTGTGCACTCTTCAGAACGTTTTGAAATCCCTCATCTGACTGGTAAGACTGTAGGTATGACTTTGCTTTGTTCCATTGCTCCAGATATATCAAGGTCAACGCCTTGGAGTCTCTTGCTTACAACATTTATTTCAAACAGTATGTCATGCCATAACACTAAGCCACACAGAAATTTGAATTTATGTATGTTTCTGGTGATTCCATTTCCCTCTGCCACTGTTCTCAGTGATCTCTTCTCTGATCTGAAGTGCCACACACTGCTAGGTTTTGGGTAGCAAGCATTCTCACAATGGCAATGAGCCTTTTCAGAACATTTTGCCAGTGAAGAGACTCTGATGCAATCTTCTCTTGATGCTGATCAACTATGGTGGCCTTTAACCTTAGTCTCATCTCAAGCTCTTTCCACCTATGGAATGCTCTCTGGTGATTTACTGCCTTCTCATGGCATGCCAGATTTCTAGCCAGATTTTTGCAGTCCTTTGTTCCTGTAGAACCCAATGTGGCTGGAACATTAGACTGGAAGAGTTTGCAACAAAAACAGTACACAGCATTCTGGGTTTTTGAGTACATAAGCCATGGCGTCTCCACTTTGTCACCCTTGGGGATTTCACGGCACTAATGTGTTGGATGGAAACTTCTATTTTCATTGTCTTTGGGGAACATGAAGTTTTTCACTTGCAGTGGCCCATGCAGTACAAGGAAGTCCCTCAGGCTACTGCTCAAGTGGGTCCACAGTCCTGGATCATCTAGACTTAAGGAACCAACTCAGCAGCAGCTGTTTCTTGCGCCTCCACCACACTCTTCTCTGATCTACACTTTTCTTCAGGAATGTGCATGGTTACATCCATTTGAGATGGAGATATGGATACTGCAGTAGCTGCCAGGTCACCTGCACTCTGACTAACTGGAAGATCAGGCATCTCCTCACCACTCACATCTACACGGGGCCGGAAGGCTCACCATGAACATTTGTGTCTGTGTATCTCAGGAGAGCTCCTTCCTGCTTAGATAGAAAAGCTTCCTTTGCTTTCTTTCTTTTTCTGAATGCTGCCCCAGAGGGGAGTTTTCTTCTTTCACTCATGACTGCTGTTTTGTGCCAGCTATAGTGGCTCTCAACACTCAATTGACAAATAAGCAGGCTGGTAGCAGGGCCTGAGTGAGGGAAGATATCAGCATCTTAAGGGCCTAACTGGCTCCTACTACTTCAGTTGGCTGCCTGTTCTCCTCAAGTGGGCTCAAGGAAGCGGTAGGAAACAGGAAGCTCCCTGAGAAGCTGGTGTTAATCAGTCCAGGCTCCTGGGGGTGCTAGAGAGGTACATAAGAGGCTCCTTCTCCTCTCTCTCCCTGCAGCTCCTGCTGCTTTCTGTTATTCCCTCTCACCTTTTCTCCTGCCTGCCTGTTATGTCTCTTGTGCCCTCCTTCCTCCAGCACAGCCCTCCACCCTCTCTGTGCATCTAGAGCAGAGAGACGACATATGCACCAGCAGCAGACACAATAACATTGACATGTACTTTTTCTCTTTCTGATTAATGGCAAACTAGCGAGGAAGAGTTAGTCCTTCAGTGCTGAGAACCAACTAGAGAATATTGTCACTAATCCCTTTAACTTTGGTTTCTCTGTGTGTACAAAAATGCTGAAATAGGCGTGGGATCTAATTCTGTCAAAAATTAGAATTGGCCCCTTTACTCATACTGAATAGTAACTTACCCCATAGTAATTGGTCTGACAGCCAGATCCAATAATGGATCAGAAACAAATGGGGATGTCTGTGGAGTAAGACATTATTCAACGTGAGTCAGAGCGACCATGATGGATCTGATAAGGGCAATCCCAAACTTTCCAAAATAATGAGACAGTTCCCCTCTCCCAAATCATGGGATTGGTCTAAGGGATGGGATGAGATTTAAAAAGTTACAAAGTTTGGATCCTTCTGACTTTTTACCGTTTTTTAAAACTTTTGGGCTCACATTTTCAAGCTTTCTTCTGCACTCAAGAGAGCTAGAAATTTACTTGAGAAAGAAAGCTGAGATTCTTACATAATCACCTCAAGAGCTAGAACATTAAGAAAAACTCCAAATATCATGCGACTTGTGATAAAAATCACAAGAAAGGCTGTAAATACAGTGGGTCTGATTCTCATTTTCACTAAGTCCTCTCTACAGTGGTCTGGCTTCGTAAAGGGGCCTGAAAAGTGGGTATAAATGAGAATCAGTTCCAGTATATCCCGTAATAATAGTAAGCACAAATTCAAGTAGCAACCCATGTAATATCCCCACTGTGATAGTATGAGGGCTTATGAGGCTTTAGGATGGTTGCAGCCATTTGTGCTGATATGTTGCATGTTTTCAAAGGTATCTCACCCAAATTTACTTTGTATTTCTCATCACAACAGTGTTTTTATAAACTAGAGACTTGGAAAACATGACACAAAGGGCAGATAAAAGAAAACAAACAAACCCTCTTTCATTCTCATTCCCAGTCACACACCATTCAGGCCACCAGTGTGGGGCATGCTGTGGAAGTAACTCACAATTGTATGGTTGAGTTGAAAGGGAAGCTTACATCCTACTCCCATCAGAATCAATTATGGGACAGCATTGATAGGCTTGTTATCCTGTAATCCTGGCCTGGAAGGATGGTGGCTATGATAGATCACCCGAGAGGGTTTAAAATCAGGCAAAATAAAGATGCAAGGGGGCAATTTGAAGGAAGAGGACACTTGGCTTCTGGAAACAAGATCAGGAAAAGGGAAAAGGCAGCCATGTAACAAATATCTTTATTGTGGTGGGAGGGACACCCAGACTGCGTTAGAGAACAATTTAAGATTAATAATAAAATATGGCAATGAGAAATGAACATCAGTCTTTCCAAAGAGCAGTTGCAGTAACAGAAACTTCCAGTATTTCCTTCTTGAGGTAGGAGTTGAATAAAGGAAGCTTTTCTAAAAAACAATTATTTTCAATTGCACTTTTCAGCAAATTAAGTGTATTTTTTATAAGGCGACACACTGGCATATTGTGTACACACTGTAACACAAGATATCATAGTATAATGCACCCATGTACAATATCATCTCAATACAACATCAAGCACTGGAAATTTCAAGGCAACATGATATTGTTGAGCTGAATACCGTGGGAGCTTTACTTACTTAATTAAGTCTGAAAGGAGCATGTTTTCTTTAGTAGGTATTTCTGATAAGCATTCCATGCTACCGTTATAATTGAGCTGCAGCTTCCTTTATAGCTTTCCTTCACTCCTTTTTCAGTTGCTCATAACTCTGACAAACAAATTACTTGGGGGTGAAATTTGGCAGTCTGGGTCTCAATTCCAACTTTATTTTACTCCCAACAGAGAATGAATACAATTGGGCCTGCTGTTTTTGATCCTGCAGAGGTAAAAGGACAAACAAAGCACTGATCTCCCGTATGGTCCACTCAGAAAGTTAACTCTGTGCATATACAAACTCAGCCATGACTGAACTAATTCAGTCAGATCCTTATTTGCAACTGAAGAGCCTTTGGCATAATTTAGGGCAAGGAAAGTCTCACCTGATGGCTGCTCTCACTTTCAGCAGCTGTCAACTGCCCCAAGGGTGCTATAGAAGCAAGAATCTTCGAGGTGCAAGGGAGCTTCTGCCACACACCCTTTCCCAGAGCCACACCTTATTCACTAAGAGCTAGGATGGGGGGCAGTGTCAAAGAAGCAGTTATAGTAGCTTTTTGCCACATCCTCTGAGGCCAGATCTGCTATTTTTATAGCTGGTTTACAGCAGTATAGCAATACAGAATGCACCACGCACTCTCCAGGATGACAGCCACTAGGTTCCAGCCTGCAGTGTTATTTAAATCTGAGCGAGATCTAAGAAACAAGTAAAGTTTGAAGGAAATTTGTTCAGAAGATGTGAAGTTAGGAATGCCGAATATTTTTCCCCCCATATATGCTCATTAGGATTTGCTGTTAGGTGGTTTGGCTCAATCTGAGACAATTTAGAACACTGGGAGCATAGTAAAATGCTTCAGCTTGATCTAAATTTGCAAAAACATATATGATTTGTTCAGTGGTGCAAATAAAACCCTTGTCTTACCGGGGGCGGGGCACCAGCTAAGGGGAGCACGTGACCTCCCCACATGACGTTCCATGTGACTCCTCATTGCCCTACCCCCAGCCTGGGGCCCCCAGGCTCTTTCCATCCCCTCCCCACATCCATCCCATGTTACCTGGGGTGGAGTGGGGTTTGGGGCTCGGTCCTCCTCCTGCTGCACTGGAAACAGGACTGGGGGGCGGTAGAGCTGCCGGCGGCATTCTGCTCATTTTCCAGCTGCTACCCCTGCCAGTGGGAAAAGGAACAGAACTCCATCCGGGCTGCTGCTGTGTCTTTCCACTATGCCGTACTGGCTATAAATAGCTTGCTAGTATGGCATACCGGCCTGGGTTTGCTAAACCTTACAAAGTGTTCACGATAAAAGTTTCGTCAGAAGCAACACAGTTTGGAAGAATGAGTACAGGCTGGGATCTAGGCACTCCTGAATTCTATTGCCATCTCCCCCAGTGTCTGGCCTTTATCATACTTTATATTACACACACACACACACACGCACAGTTAGAAGAATGTTATTAATGTTGTTAAGTTAAACACTCCAAAGTTAGGAAATGCCAGAATTCAGTGCAACCTTAATTTAGGTCCCTTGTGCATACACATTATGATACAGTCTTTAATCACATGATCACCTACTGTGCCCTCCCCACACTCCCTCAGCTCTTCGTCCCTGTCTCTTTACTCAGCCAGTGCTTACTCTGCACCCTTGTTGCTCATCAGATCTATCTCCCTTCCCACCACCTAATTTCGCCACTCCATTGTTCCAAGTCCCATTATCCTTGCTCAGCCAGGCCCCGTCTGCTCCCCCAGCTCATCGTTTGGGGCTAATCTGCACTATACAGGCTTTGCTGATACAGCTGTACTGCATAGCTCCCTCCAGTAGATGAAGCATATGCAGACAGAAGGAGTTTTTTCTGTTAGCATAGTCACACCATCTGCCTGTTGCTTCTGTCAACGTAATTACATCTACACTGGGGGTTTTGCTGACATAGCTATGTCAATGCTGGTGTGGTTTATCCATACCCCTGACTGACATAGCAATGCTGACAAAACTTTGTAGTGTAAACCTGGCCTGGATCTCAGTCTGCCTGTTTGCCTCCCCTGTCCTTGCCCAATAGTACCAGTTCTCCCTCACCCAGCTCCTAGTGGCCCCCCACAAACTTCCAGTCTCAGTTACCCTCTTCCACCTCATCAGCTTGCAGTCCCAGTCCCTGCAGGCTTCTTGTCCCAATCTGCTCCCCTTGCCACCTCCCTCCCTCGCCCCAGTCCTGACTCTTTTCCCTCTGCGTTCAAATCAGGCAGGTTCTTCCTCCATGGTGCTTGTGTCCAGCAGGAAAGCCATTGAGAGCACAGGAGAGACAATCTTCCTGCTCTTCATTCCAATGCCAGACCTGACATGATCTGCAGCAGTCCAGAGCTGCAATTGCAGGTAAAGTCCTGCTCAGCTCTGGGCCAAAACATGCCCAGTGTAGATGGAAACTTAGCTGCAAGTATCTAGCAAGCCTCTGCCAAGTATATGAAAGGTGGGGTTTTTTCCAAAGACTTACCACGTGGCCAAATTTGGGCATATGTTCACAGGGATGGCAACAGGCACATCCTTGCCACAAAAGTCCTCCCTTTCCCAAATTTCTTGTTCCTGCTCCAAAGCATGCGGGCAGTAGAGATGTTCAAAGAAAGAGCACAAGAATTTTACCATTGGCAAAACAACAATGGTTTCCCACCCTCATTCTCAGAAATGGCTGAACCATTTTGGCCGAAATTTTCCAGTATGACTCAGCCTGAGGCAGACATCCAGCAAGAAAAATATTGGGCCAAATGGTTAAAGTTTGACAAAGTTAAAAGCAACAGAAAACAGGGTCTTATAATTGGAAGTGTTGGGCAACCGTAATAATAGGTGCTGCTACCAGCCCCACCTCTACTACGCAGCGGTAGAAAAATTATTTTTTATAGACCTGACAAAAATGGAACGATGTAGGTGATTGTCCTATTCTCAGTTTACAGACAGGGACAATTTTTGGAGAATCTTTTCCACAGACTTTCCAGCCTATGGGCAAAGGGGCTAGGGTGGCTTTAAGACATCTATGACCCTCACATCCTTGGGCTACTGCAAGGTCCCTAGCATAACTTAATAGATCTGGGAGCCTCTATAAGTTGTGGCAGCTACTCCAGGCTGCCCTATTGACCACAGTACTGCCTGAAATCTCTGCAGTGCTATGGGCTGCAACTTGGTCCCAGGTATAGCCCTCCCACCCATAGCCCCATCCTTGGCATGCTTCCTACATCAAGTCATGCTTGCTCAGAGAGCAGACTTATGACTGTCTTCTGCAGTACCTGCCATGGGGGAATTATCCCCCAGCAGGATCTGAGAATGGGTCTACACTTAAAGAGCTGCCCCAATGCAGCTGCCCTGCTGTAGTGCTTTAGTGAAGACACTACTAGGCCGACAAGAGAGCTTCTCACATCAGCATAGTTAATCCATCTCCACAAGAGGCAGTAGCTATGTGGACAGGAGAAGCTCTCAGATTGACATAGCCCTGCCTATGCTGGGGGTTTGGTCAGTATAACTGTTGCTCAAACATATAGATTTTTCACACCCCTGAGCGACCTAGTTCTACTGCTGTTAGTTAGTGATGTAGACCGGGCCTAACTCTTGTATTTAATCCAATAATCAGTCAATTATTATCATCACTCTGCACGTCTATAGTGCCTCCATGTCTACCGAGTGCTTTACAAACATCAGTTAAGCGTCACTGTGAGGTAGCTAAGCATTATTACAATCACTTTCTAGCTAAGTAAACAGAGGGACTAAATGGGTCCCAAAGCAGTGGCAACAAAGAGAACAGAAACAAGCAACCTTAAAGCCCTGGCTTTAGTTATAACTGTGACAGAGTGGGTGAGACTTATCTATATGCAATTACGAACTCATGTTGTATTACAAATGTAAATATCAGCACTGGGACTGAAGTCAGTCTTGCTCTGCCATGTGGATTTCTGGAGGGGCTGGAGACTCTGGATTTCCACAGTGCACAACTCAGGAGCAAGTCCCACCATGCCAGGATTTCCAGGGTCCCTGCCATGGAGCCAGGAGTCTAAGCCACCCAGGGCTTTCAGACACTGGAAACCCAGTCTCCCTGACTCTCTGCTGTCCCACCCCCATGAAACAGGAGGCAGGGAGGGGGAAGGGAGAATGGAGGGTCTCAATTTGATCATGACAGGGTTCTGCTCATGCAGGGGGGCTGACCATTGCCAGATATGAGAAGGACTTGCAGGAGAGACTCTGCCCAGCCCGACATGCTCATTTACCACAGACTCACAGAAAAGGTGACGGCAGGTTAAGGGAGGGTGCATCTCAGCACTATTGTTGTTGTCAATGAGCTGTAACTCTTGGGTGCTTTAAGAGTAGACCTGAGCTAAATTCAGAATTTCTGTCCTGTGGGAAATTCTGACATTTTAACATTTTGCTTTTGGCCCCAAATGGAAAAATGTGGACTTTTTTTTTTTTGAGAAATGGAAATTCCCAAAAATTTCAATTCAGAAATGTTCACACATTTCCTTTTGATGTTTTGATAGAAACAAAAGATTGACATTCCTAAAGTAGCAAGGTTTCATTTTGTTTTCTTGAATTGACCTGAAATGCTTTGTTTTGAGTCAGACATTAAACTGCATTTCTCTTGCCCTATGGGAAATGTAGTTCAGGACCCCATTGTCTTCTCTGCATTCTGGAGAACTATGTCTCTCACAATGCAATGCAACTCAAGCTGATCAAGCTTTGTGGTGCGTCAGAGGAGTCACATGGCTTTGGGTGTGTCATGGGAGATGCAGGTCAGCCAGGGCCCTGCCCCATAGGTGAAGATTGGGAGATTAAGCAAGAGCCTGGGAGTTCACCATATAAAACCAAAGCTAGAAACAGTGACTAGACTTGCAGGTACATAGGCTCAGTGATTGGGTTCTCTCTTAAAAGACTGGTAATGGTACAGAGTGGTTATACCGTACAGGTTATAATAATAGTAGATCTCATTATCTCCTAATGAAGAGGAGCAAAGATCATGGAGAGAAAGAGAAAAAGATCTCCCTCACTGATTCATAAAGTATATACAACATACACACACACAAAATTCCAAACATTTCCATTAAAACCTCTACTCTCCACTTGCTCCTAAGTTCCAGAAAAATGATCTTCTGGGGGTGGCACTTTCCATGCCTGATCTCTGCCCCCAAAAGAGATTATTTCATAAAGTTTGAGCAGGATCATTTCAGTCATTCTGCAGCCTCCATGAATAAGTATAGAGAGGGTGAAAACGAATATACTTTTCCCATTTAAAAATGTTCTAAGCTTTTTAGTCATGAATACAGCTGTGGTGAGTACTGCAAAAATCATTCTGTGAATTATTCATTTGAATTTTTGAATTTCCAAGAAATGAGTTTATTGACAAGAATGTTCACCAAAATGGTACATTTTTAGCAAATATTGCCAAATACACATGGAAAACAAATTGCAAACTTGTGTTCACACATTTTCGCAGCAGAAATCTGATTCCAAGAGTCATGGCTCATTCAGTCAAGCACCAGAAACATACTACATGACCACACCCAATCAAAGCAGCTTGCATTGATACATGGTCAATATTTTCTATATCTTGGTTTTTGAATTACACTTTTCATCGCCATCTCTAACTTTAAAATTATCCTTTTTTGTTAAAATGTTTTTTCCTAATTATTTTTACCAGCTCTACTAATATAAAATCTCACAATGAACTGCTAGTGAATTTACTACAGACCCAGAATCAGTCAGCAAAACTATTTTGTGACTATTTCAAATAACTAATAAATCTGAGAAAATTGCCATCTGATTACAATAATTCAAACAGAAAAATAAGTGGAATGCACTGAACAAATTACTCATGTGCCTGATCTTCAGTTACAATAAAGCCACTTTATATTAATTTGGCAATGAAAAGAAGACTTAAATGGGAGCTGTGATTCTGTAGATAAAGCTACCGCCCCTCATTGGGGGTGGTTTTATTTTGTCACTGGGAGAGCTCTCTCCTGGCGATAAAGAGCAGCCATACAGCACACCTTACAAAGTCACTGGTGTGATTCCATAGTTACATATCACCCTATGGGTGGCCCTGATTCTGCAAACAGTTTGGCACATGTGTAGTTTTGCACACAAGTAGTCCCATTGATTTCAACAACTACTCAAGTGAATAGTTATGAATGTTCCTAAGTGTTTGCAGGAGACTTTCTTATCTCTTACATCCTGCAACAGGGACTGCTCCTCTAGTGGAAAGTTCTATTCTGGTTTCTCCATAGTAGATCTGAAATTAATAGGAATAAGATCAAATATATAACTTTTCACAACTGCTCACTCTAGCACCCACTGGAGGGAAATTCCGTGACCCTCTGAAAGTGATGAAGTACAAAACACAGAGAAGGAAATACATGTGTTAGTTATGAGGAAGTTCTTAATAGAGAACATGAATCTGAGTGATATCACATATCTGTCCTGCTGCTAGTCAGCTATTTCCTTTTATGATATTAGAGGGCTAAAAATAGAAAAGGAAAGTCATTTTGTAATTCATCTTTGGAAGGTCAAGTGTTTGCTAGCGTATACTGACCTATGTAATAGACTGATGATTAGTGATGTGTGAGCACTATTGGTTTTCAGTTCCTGTGAGCTATATTGATAGAGCACAACTCAACTGGGTTCATGTGGGTTGGGCAGCAATCACCTCTTGATGGTTTCCTTAGAAGTTTAGATTTTACAAAACCTAATCACTAAGCACTCTTCCTCCCGTAGTCTTGATATGCTCCTGCCCCATCTTTCACTGCTATAGATGTTCCCTTTACCACATATTGTATCCCCCACACTGTAAATAATCTTTTTGTCTCTGGAGGACAGGATAGTCTATTTCCCTTCCTGGCTAGTCCCACCACATCCATTCTGGATCTTCAGTGAGCACTACTTCTCTTCTGCCCCTGCAGATTTCCCAAGGAATCACTGGGAAGTGTGACTGTCCCCACCCACCATACAAAAAACCCCCAAACAAATGTGTCTTGACTGTTTGGGTGCCAGAAGGTGGGCTGGCTCTCCCAGTCAGTGCTACTCCTGTCAAGAGATACTAAGTAACAAACTGCAGCATGGTACAGAAGGTGGCGGTGGGGCACCATCTTCCCTGAAGGCAGCTGGTTTCACTCTCATTGGGAGTAATGGGAAGGGCCTTTTTGCTAATGGCCACTCTGTAGCTAGCCTCACTCTCATTGAGTGGGAGTGAGAGCAATAGGAGGAGGCCGCCACTTTGAAAAAAGGCAGTGCTTTGTTGAATGAGGTATTTTCAGTTGTGAAGAATGCCAAAAATACCCATTAAACTTAAAAAAAATATTTTCAAAGCCTACCTACTACACCAGATCTATTCTATCCTCTAATCAGCATCCAATGTCTGTTCCATTCTGGACCTTACTATCCCTTCCCTGGGCCTTTCCTAGCCTTCTAGCTTCCCCCTTCTCTAAACATCCCCATCTCTAAACTCCCTCCTGCCAGGAAGTAACTGTAGGCGGCTTTGGCTCTGTAGCCCCCAAACACACCTCCCTTATCCCAGAGAGTGATTACAGACTATTTCCCGGGAGCCTCTTCTCTGCTGCTAAATTCCTATCTTTATAAATCCAGCCCAGCTTATTCCTCCTTACCTGGACTACCTCATTATTCAGTCAGGGTATTACTTAAACCATCTGATTCCCCTCAGCTATAGCCTGTCTGGTTAATTGGTCACCTTCTTAGCTTACATTAATGCCTTCAGAGCAAGTGGGGGGTAAACACCCCATCATGGGAGAAGGAAATTGAGTGGGATGGCACAGGTGAATTTCACTAGGAGGAAACAAATAAAAAAATGGCATGTTTCTTTAGAAATCAGTTTACTCAATCAGTTTGCAACAAAACCCTGAGCCACATGAAACTCACTTAGTTTAAAGCTTTTATTAAAACCTCACATCAGATTCTTTAAAGTTCATGAATCTTTCCTGCTATCATCAGCTCAGTTTTAAGCAAACTTGAACCAAGTTATGGTTTTGCACAGAAACTAGACATACGCTGATTTCAGCACAAAGCGGATGGAGCCTGGCAATTTCAACTAGGCCTCTCTTCAAGGATTGTTTCTTTTGCTTGGCTTATTTGAATCTGAAACATCAGGCCATGTGAATCTGCGTGGATTGAAAGAGAAGTAAATTGTTTCATGAACCCCTGTGATGCAAAACCATTCAGCCTTCTTCTTACAGATAACAGCTAGAAATCAGCTCAGATTGAAACCTTTTAGTGAACCCTGTCCCCATCCAGAACTTTGGTTATTCAGGTAAAATGGAGTTTGAATCCAAACCACCCCTAGTTTGTAAAAATCTAACCAAAGAGGTTTAGTAAGATCAAATCACAATCATTGGGCTATAACAGAGTATCTCTGCAAAGAACTTTACTTACTCCCAGTCTGTGCTATTATGGTTTAATCTTAGGAAGAAAGTACTTAGGAAGAAAGAATTGAAGAAAATCCCCAAAATACAGGTTAGACGTCAAAGGAATATAAGAATTGCAGGACTAGATCAGACCTGAGGTCTATCTAGTCCAGTAGCTTGTCTCCAGCTGAGGCCAACACCTGATACTTCAGAGGAATGTACAAAAACCTCACGTTAGAGAGATGTGTGATCATGTGCTTCCATATTAAATCTCCAAGTCCTTAATATTTAGAGATTAGTTTAAACCTTGAAACATAAGATTTATTAAAATGTAACCCTTCTGCCAGGCGGAGTCAGCAGCAAGGACCAGATTCAATATCTAGGGGCTCCTCTTAACAATACAAAACAGAACAGGCTTACGCCCCCACCCAGTAACCAGGGAAAAACCTAACACCACCCCTGGACGCCTCTAAGAGGCAATACTTCCCCACTTGAAAGCACTGTGTGCGTGTATAATAAAAGAGAATTTTTATTAAAAGGGAGAGGGAACCAAGCATTAATCTGGGAAAACACCAAACCACATTCGAAAAGCTTGTGACCATAAGTAAACTCAAATCCACAGTGTGTTGGGCAGGGTCCTTTGCCTCAGTTTCATGGTGGGAAAGTCCAAGAAATGAATGTCCCTTTAACCACCACCCTTTCAGTTGCACCCCACTCACAGTTGGTTGTCCTTGGTTAGCGAAGACCCAGAGTTCCAGAGGTATGTTCATAGGATTCACTTCCCATTCTGGGTGGGGGAGAGGAGAGGGCACTGAGCAATGCTTCTGCTACTGCCTCTACAATTGACTCATTGCTGCTGCTGCCGGTGGCCACCATCTCTCAACCACCGCTCTCTGCCACCACTGGCCACTGTCTCTTTGCTGCCACTAGCCACCACTGCTTGCTGCTCCCGCAATGTCACATTCTGAGGTTCCACCACTAAACCTAGCTCTTAGTGATTTCAGCAGGTAGTGGGGGACCTCACAGCGTGTGCAGTATCTGTATTGTCTTTCACTCTTCCCACACAAGGCCTAAGACTTAGCTTCTAGACATGCTCAGCAGTTATCTTAGCTCTCAGAATCACCAGCCACAAAGAAGGACTCTCAGTTGAGTCTAATCAGCTGTCATTACATGCTAGAGAGGAACAGATCAAATAATGCCTAGAACGCTTTAGGCAGCATCATAAGACCAAGTAGGAACACCTATCCCCATCTACTCTCCTCCCCCACTGGGATTTGGCATCTCTACAACTTGTTTAGTAAGTAAAATTTGGCTTAGGGTGACCACCTCAATTAGGGGAGGCTAAGTACTGTTCTGCTGCCCTTTATTCATACAATAAGGATATCAACCTTTCATTACCCCGACACTAAAGTGATTTGTAACCCTACACCACCCAAAAGTGATCATTTTGGCAAAGCAGTTCCATCATGCTGTGCGCCTTGGCAGAGTAGGTGTGTCTATGCAAACACAGTCTGCTCCTGAAGTCTTTCCCCCCAGATCATCAATAGATGTCAGAGGAGAGCTCATTCAGACCCTACTTACATCAGTGAGGACAATCATTTTAGATATTCATCTTATACCACTGTCCATCCCTTTTTGAACTGAACCTGAATGAAACCTTTGCAGAGATGCAAAATGAACTAGAACATAAGAACCGATATTCTGAGTAAGACTAACAGTCGATCTAGTCCAATATCCTGTCTTCCATCACTGGCCAAAGCCAGGTGCTTCAGAGGGAATGAACAGCACAGCCATCTTTGTGTGATCCATCCCCTGATATCCAATCCTAGCTTCTGGCACTCAGAAACTAGGGCCACTCAGAGCATGGGGTTGCATCTCTGCCCATCTTGGCTAATAGCCACTGATGGACCTGTCTTCCATGAATGTATCTAATCCTTTTCTGAACCCTGTTATAGTTTTGTCCTTCACAACATCCCCTGGCAATGAGTTCCAGTGGTTGACTGGGCATTGTGTGAAGAAGTACTTCCTTCTGTTTAAACCTGCTACCTATTAATTTCATTGGGTGACCCTGGTTCTTGCATTACATGAAGGAGTAAATAACTCTTCCTTATTAACTTTTTCCACACCATTCATGATGTTGTAGATGTCTAGCATATCCTCCCCTAAGTTGTCTCTTTTCCAAGCTGAAAAGTCCCAGTCCATACCCTTAATAATTTTTGTTGCCCTTGTCTGTACCTTTTCTAATTCTAATATATCTTTTTTGAGATGGGGAAACCAGAACTGCACACAGTTTCAAGGTGTGGGGGTATCATGGATTTATAAAGTGGCATTATGATATTTTCTGTCTTATTATCTATCCCTTTCCTAATGGTTCCTAACATTCTGTTAGCTTTTTTGACTGGTGCTGCACGTTGAGCAGATGTTTTCAGAGAACTATCTACAATGACTCCAAGATCTCTTTCTTGAGTGGTAACAACTAATTTAGACCCCATCATGTTGTATGTATAGCTGGGATTATGTTTTCCAATGTGCATTACTAAGCATTTATCAACATTGAATTTCATCTGACATTTTGTTGTCCAGTCCCCTAGGTTAATTCATTACCATCTTCCTCTTTACTCCATGCCTCCACAGTTCCTGGTGATCCTTATTGGCATAAATGCAAAAACATTGTGAGAAAGGTTGTTTATATGTTTCTGGTTTACCCACAAGCAGGAAATATCAAAATCTTTCAAGAGTGTCATGACAGTCAAGAGATGTGCTCATTCACCTGCACATCTACCAATGTGATATGTGTCCACATATCTATTCAGGGGACACCATCATAGGGCCTAATTATATCAGCCACACTATCAGAGGCTCATTCACCTGCACATCTACCAATGTGATATATGCCATCATGTGCCAGCAATGCCCATCTGCCATGTACATTGGCCAAACCGGACAGTCTCTACGTAAAAGAATAAATTGACACAAATCAGATGTCAAGAACTATAACATTCAAAAACCAGTCAGAGAACAATGCAATCTCTCTGGTCACTTGCTTACAGACCTAAAAGTCCCAATATTACAACAAAAAAACTTCAAAAACAGACTCCAACGAGAGACTGCTGAATTGGAATTAATTTGCAAACTGGATACAATTAACTTAGGCTTGAATAAAGACTGGGAGTGGATGGGTCATTACACAAAGTAAAACTATTTCCCCATGTTTATTTTTCCCCCCTACTGTTCCTCACACGTTCTTGTCAACTGCTGGAAATGGCCCATCTTGATTATCACTACAAAAGGTTTTTTTCTCTCCTGCTGCTAATAGCTCACCTTAACTGATCGCTCTCATTATAGTGTGCATGGTAACACCCACTGTTTCATGTTCTCTGTGTATATAAAATCGTCCTACTGTATTGTCCACTGCATGCATCCGATGAAGTGGGCTGTAGCCCATGAAAGCTTATGCTTAAATAAATTTGTTAGTCTCTAAGGTGCCACAAGTACTCCTGTTCTTTTTGCGGATACAGACTAACACAGCTGCTACTCTGAAACCGAGTTATTCATAATTATTCAATGAATAGTTTGAGTGTACTATTTTAAGCCCTTTGTTTGTGTACTGTTCATTTACTAATAATTATTTGTGCTATGCCATTGGTCACCTGATTCACATGGTATTGTTACTGGATTACAGAAGATTATTAAACAAGAGAATTGTGAATAATAAATTAACAGACTTCCACTACAAATTTTTGAACGAACAATCACTTGTACTAAAATTTGTGAATGTTTTGGGGTTCGTGAACATTTTCATAAATACTGTGGGTTGTCTAAATACTTGCAAGTCTTGAGGACTGTGATCCCATGAATCACTGCTAACTAAAATCTTCCGTTTTATTCACAAAAATACTTATCAATCAGATTGTTTGTTTGTTTGTTTGACATTTAGTTATTCTATAAGCTCTATTGACTTATTTGAATAGGTGAATGTGATTCTTTTGGGTTCAACCCAGACCAGTAAGGGGCGTTGTCACTGCTTATCATTTGAGGTTCAGCCTCCCTGCTTTATAGCCCAGTAAATCTTTGAAATGTATTCTTTGAAAACTAAGTAGACCGAGCTTCTTTCTCCTGCTGTCCTCTAAGGTTTATTGACCCTGCTTCAAGAGGCAGGAAAGCTCTCTCCGGATTCAGTCTCCATCCCCCATTGAAACTGTTAAGTATTTATCTTTCCCCACTTGTTCTCTTTTTGGCTTTGTTTACCTTGCACGTAAATGTGCTTTTCTTTGTCTTTGATGACAACTTACCTAATTTACATAAGAAATACATTCAAGCAGGGGGAACCACATTCCTTTCTCTGGAACAGGTGTGGCTCAGGCACATTTTAAGACCTTAATTCTAACACATATTTATAGCTCTTTGTAGGCACCCCAGACATACACCATGCAAGAATAGTAACGATCACTGAGTAACTCGATTTGGATATATGCCATGGCAACAGTGTGTGATGTGTAGTATTTCAGGCCTTACAAGAGTCTCTGACACAGGGTAGTGAACCACCAGTGGGCCTCTGTGTCACAGTGAAATCACAGCAAAAGAAAACCAGCAGCTGAGGTAAAAAAAAAAGATTATGAAAATGCAAAAACAAAACATGAAACATGCAAGAATAAGGAAACATTAACACATATTCTCTCTCCCCACCTTCATTCAGACCTCTTTCAGGCTCTTCTTCCCAATCTCCTTGTTCTCCTGATTTCTACTTGCACTGTTTTTATTATATTTTGGGTAGGGCCTGCAAGGCCGTTTCTGAAGGGAACACTTCTATCAAAAAGAAAAGGAGTACTTGTGGCACCTTAGAGACTAACCAATTTATTAGAGCATAAGCTTTCGTGAGCTACAGCTCACTTCCTCAGATGCATATGGTGGAAACTGCAGCAGGCTTTATATATACACAGAGAATATGAAACAATACCTCCTCCCACCCCACTGTCCTGCTGGTAATAGCTTATCTAAAGTGATCATCAGGTGGGCCATTTCCAGCACAAATCCAGGTTTTCTCACCCTTCACCCCCCCACACAAATTCACTCTCCTGCTGGTGATAGTAGGGGAAGCTCAGTAACTTGGCAGGGATGCCTAAGCATTTCCCAGAATCTGGCCCTTTTGTAATGAAGCTGACACTCATCAGCTATGCTAGAGAGATGGGTGAACCCTAAATTCACCAATATCGTCATGGGTGAGAGCTTAAAACATGTTTTGTCTTTCAGTATTGATGATTCTTTACATATGGAACCAATCTTTCCCAAAGTGTGAACCTATGAAGTTCAATAGGTTTTTAATGGATTTGGATATGTGCTTCCAATTCTACTGTGAAGGGAATATGAATAATAAATAAAATATGTATCCCTTGTACTTTATTAATATAACAATTTTTATGTCTTATGAAAATAACTTTCCATTGAAGCCAAATTACTGAGCGGTTTTTTTAATGTCTTCATTACTCAATCACTTACATTCCAGTTCCAACTATCCCCTTGTGAAACTATATGAATTTTGGTTTTGAAGACTATGCACTTAAGGGATCTTATGCAAACTGATGCCTTTCATAATGCCCCTTCTGACAGCATTTTAGATGTAGTGATTCATCTGATGGGTAATTTAAAATTGCATTAAATAAATATATTTCTGATGTTTCCAGGAAGAATCTGAAAAGCAAATGGAAAAGACCCTGTAGCTGAGCCTTGGAGATTTCCAAAGACAAGAAGCAGAATATAATTCATATGTTATTTATTTTCACCTGTTATGTACTTTCGGGAAACTACACACTGATCATCTTTCTCCTAACTTTATCACAAATATTTTTGACACCTTCATACCTCAGAATCAAAATATGCTTAAGAGGGCCTGTAGTGAGGCAGAGTAGTATAGCCTGACCCCAAGGGACCACTACCCTCCCCCTCGTGGGTGGAGCCGGGCCAGCCCAGCTCTCTGTGCCAGAAACAGAGGGGCATGGCAGGAAGTAGAAAAGGCAAGCCCTGCAGCTCAGTTGGGCTGGAGTCGGGGAAGAAGGCAGACATCTCCACCCCTTCTGCAGAGCTGTAGAGATGAACCTGTGCTGTGAAGTGCCCTGCCCTGGAGGAGACTGACCCTGGAGAGGAGTTGCTAGGACTGCATTGCACAGTGTACTCCAAGGAGATGGAGGACCCTTGGGCTACGGAACCCTCTACCCAGACTGAGGTAGGAAGTAGCCCAGGAAAACCAGACTTTAGTCTGGTTTAGTTACCAGAGCAGGAGTCAGTGTGTTTTGGTGGGATCCCCACTGACCCAGTGGCAGAACCATTTGCCATCTTTAGGGCCCTGGGCTGGAACCTGGGGAAGTAGGGTGGGTCTGGGTCCCCCTACCCTCTGCTACCAACCCCACCCCAGGAGTGGTGGCCTATTCACCCGTAGGCCAGAAGGCCTATGCTTTGTTTGTGGCTTGCCCCAGCCAGGAGACTGTGGGCCAAGACTGAATTTTCTGGCTGCCTTAGCCAGGTGTAGGCAAGAGCCTACTTCCTGCTCTGCTCCACCCAGAGAGATAGACCGTGAATTGAATGTTGCCTGATGTTTGTTGCCTGATGCACGACACAGAGTGGCCTCCCTCCAAGCCTGAGCCTGAGGCACCACTACAGGGCCAGTAGAACAGGAGAGTTAGAATGGAGGCTTTCTAACTTAGCCATAACTATTGCTACAACAGAACACTTATTATGAAATATTACCCTGTCATTCCTTTTTAAAGTGTGGATGATTTTGTTCATATTAAATGTATTTGATTAGACATTAGTTTTGAAAAGTGATCAGAATTTATTCATCTAGGCCCTCTGCAGTGGAGTGAATTTCACAGATTTCACCTATAGTGCATGATGCTACTCACACAAAAGTCAATGGAAAAACTTCCAATGACTGTAGTTGTCTACAAATAGCCTTTATATCACATCATGAGATTATGGAGGGCCAAGTTCTGAGATGATGTAAAGTTGGCATAACCAATGGAGCTCACTAACTTATAACAGATGAGGATGTGGTACAGAGCAGGAAACATGGCCTCACGGAGATTTGTATGCATCCACAACTCTTAGGGCTGATGTCCACGCTACCTTCCTTCTGTTGCTGGTGTGTATCCTCACCAGGAGTGCTTCCACCAACTGAAGAGGGGAAATGTGGGAGGCCGAGAACCAGGGCTCTCAGGTCTGAGCAGCTCCCCGGTGGGAGCCCAGCTGCCCCCCAGGGCTCCTTGCCTCCCGCTCCCAGCTGGGAGCAGGGGGGCAGCTGCCCGGGGCACCTCACCTCCAATAGGGAGATCCGTGCCTGGAGTCCAGTCAGCTGCCATGCTCCCAGGGGGAAGCCAGGACACCGGTGGGGGGTGGGGGATGCAGCAGAGATCTTGGGTGGCAGCCCAAGCTGGGGAGTCCTGAAATTGACAAGACAACCAACAGCTGATGTAAGGAATGACTGCATTGCCCTAACGACACCAACATAAACCCTATGCCTCTCGTGAAGGTAGAGTTATTATGTCAGCGTAGTAGGGCACTTACCATCAGTGGGAGCAAGACTGAAGTGTAGACATTGACATAGTTAGGTTGACATAAGCAGCCTTATGTCGACCTAACTCTGTAGGGTAGACCAAGCCTTATTAATCTTGTTAATTAGTCTTCAGAATCCCAGTTACATGCTTTCCTTTCTCAAACTGCAATGGAGCTGAAGAAGAGAAATTGGGTTGGACATGACTGACATACTTTGTTTAGGACAAGCCAAATATCCATGTAAACCGGATTACAGGAAAAAGAGCAACATTGTGATCTCATAACGTTTGGTTAAGATAAACTTGCTATTCTCCAGTTTTACTTTGTAATGGGAAACAGAAGCTGTAAGACAAAAATAGCATATATTCAAAATGTTAATAAAAAGTACAATCTGAACACTGTAATCAGATTGCACAGACAAGATTACTTCAATTTGCATCATATCTTTTTCTAAAACAATAACATTCAAGCTATCAAAAAAATCTTCTAAAGGCAATTTTATCTCAATACTAATAGCTAACATTCTCTCAAAAAAGGAAGAGTTCTGATGATAAAAGGGCATGGTAGTTGCAAAACTAGCAACTGGTTCAGAAAATGTAGACTCTAATGTCCAAAATCTTAAATCTCATTTTGGAACTTTCATAGTTAATTTACTAGAAGGAAAAAATCCTCTAAAACTGAGAGCAGAAGGCTAATTTCCTTGATTTTCCACAGCTAAAATGTAAGGAAGGGAAACGCATGCTGCATACACGTGAGGGAGAAATCTTTAACCACAGCTCAGGGAACTTAACAAAATCCTGTACTCAGAAACATAAATGACAATTAGGGGACAGGAGCAAATTGTGGAATAGGAGAAAAAGAAAAATTTGAACCTTCATCATTATAGATGAAGAGGCATTGCTTTTTGCATGATTACATATGAAACATTTCTGACTTCATTTGGGATTTTCAATAACACTTAAGTGATCTAGGAGCACAAGCTTAATTGAAATTGAAATTCAATGGGACTTGTACTCTTAAACTATGTAGAAACTTTTGAAAATAAACTTTTAAATACTTTAGAATAAGCAGAACTTTCAGGACTGTGATGTCCATTTTTTACACAACTCTATAGAAAAGTGAGATCCTGTAAATTAAAGACCAGTAAAGCTTTCTTTTTAACCTATCACATAATTAGAGAACAAGGGGAAAGAAAGAATGAATTAAAGAAAACTAAACTGTTTTATGCAACATATCGTCAACTTGTAGAATTCATTACTGTAGCTGATAAGAGTCAACGGCCACAGCTATACCCATAAGCAAGGTGAATAAAGACTCTAATATAAGTCTAATGTGAATTTTTCAGGGTTTAAGAAAATCCAGGTGTGAAGAGAAGATGTTAAGGTGTGAAAAAAGGATATTAAGGAGTACAAGTGGGTACATACATTTTCACCTTTTTCTACAGCATCAGCCATTGGTCTCTGCTGAAGGCAGGAAGGACCAGTAATCTGATCCAGAAAGACAAATCTTATTGTCATGTGTCTCCAACTCACTGGAAGTCCATTCTTGAGAACCACACTTTTCCTAAATTAGAAGCCAGTTGTACTAAACAAAAATTGCTAATTACTGTTGGAGAGCAGAATGAGAGGCTGAGACAAGAGCTGTAACAGCAGGCATTCACTACATGATACATATTTAGTGAAAACATTAGTTATGTTCACAATGTGTTTTTCTACAGTTTTGGCAAGGCGAACTATGCTAATTTCAACTATTTCAAATATTTGTGCATATTTAACATCCTAGAAAGTAAAACATTTGATGTAATTCATTTTCGTTTAACATTCCCCTAGATTAAAGCATGATTGTCTTGCTGCAGTGAACAAGAGAAGTCATAAGTTACTTGGTTATCTTCTTTTGACATTTGATTTTAACAGCACATAGGAGGAGGCCCACTGGAAAAGATTAGTGAATTGGCCATTAAATAATTACCTTGTGAAATTCTTATAAGCCATTTCTATGAATCTATCTCAAAGCAGTTTTGGAACACTTATCACCATAGTATGAAGGCCCTGTACATGCAGTATAATATTCTTCCAACAGAAAGACTGACTCCATAGTCACAGCTCAGACATACAGAGCAGCCTTGTGATAATGCAGGTCCTTCTGGATCACATTTTGTGGCTAGATGTGGCCCTGCAGGCACCCTTGCCTCAATTTCATCCTATTCCCTCTCTCGAAGGAACTTGGCCCCCCACAGCCAAGCCACTTTAAAGCATTCAACCCTTTCTGGGGTAATAATCGCATAGTCCAAATCCAGCTAACATATGAAACAAAAGAATCCTCAGTCCAGCCAGGCTCAACCTTCAGCCCCCTTCCTCACAGGTGGGTCCCCAAGTACAATAGCTTGCCTTCAGTCCTCCAATAGTCCCTTGTACAAGTCAAGCTCTTTGCTCCATGCAAGAGCAGCCTTTCAGCCCCCCTTCACCAATATCTCTCAACTGCTGGTCTTTCCTCCTCTTACATCCAACACTCAGCACAAATGTAGTGAGGGCTGGCTACCCCAGGCTAACTGAAGAAGGCTGGTTGGGGCCCAGGCCTCCTGGCCCTTAAAGAGGCAGGCTGCCCTGTTACAGGTTGTTTTTTTTTCCCCCTCAAAGAAATTGTATCACAAATGTAAATGTAGAACATACATAAGATGAAGACAAGGTACTGTTTGAGCTAGTGATGCTGAAGCTTTAGCATTGAATATTTGTTATTCAGCAACTTTCTCAGAGTTCTACCTCTGTTTTTTTTCTTATGATCTTGGCTAGAAATATGACTGGAGAGGCAATATCTGCTGGAGATTACTGTTTAATGGTGACCTGTGAAGGGATTTTTTTCAAAGTAGAAACTGTGCTATTTTTGCTACTTTTGGAGGTATAAAGAAGGCCCGAAAGATTGTTTTTCAAAGGGTTTCTTCTGCTTGTTTTTTCCATGGGAAATATCAGGAATGTTAAGTCTGTTTTTGCCTGAGTGGCTGATTTTGGTTTACCTTAAACCTGTTCCTAATCAACTTAAACTAAATAATTTTAAGCCTGGTTTATATCAGTGTCAGTGTCCACACCTAGTTTTTCTTGGAGGACCTTCAGTGAGGTTTTAGGGATGTGTACTGTGACCTCTCATGCCTTAGTTGAAAAGGGAGGAATATCAGTCATTGCAACCATGTGGTTAAAAATAAATAAGCAAATAAATAAATACAAAAATTGTTAACAAATATGACTAATAGTCTATTCCTCTCTCAATTGCTCAACTTTCAATCTCTTGGTGGTGGTGATGTTATCACTTCATTTCACTTCCTCTCACCCTCTTGGAGCATAGACAAAGCCTGTATTTCTAATATAAAAATCAATCTGAAGAAAAGAGAAGCCCTTTTTAAAAAAAAAAAAGAAAAGAAAAAGAACCTCCAACATATTTTATGAATAATAAATATCTTTTTTTGATGACATTATAAGTTTGGTTGATTAAAGGTGACAGTTTGACATAATATACTTAGACCGTTGTAAGGGGTTTGACTTGGTGTTGCATCACATTTTGATTAAAATTAGAATGATATAAAATGAACATGGCACATATTAGTGTATTAAACTGGCTAAATGGTAGGTCTGAGAATGTAACTGTAAACAGGGAATCATCATCTGTGGGTCTGTTCCCAGTAAGGTCCTGCAGGGATCAGTTCTTGTCCCTGTGCTATTTAACATCCTTATCAATGACCTGGAAGAAAACAAAATCATAACTGATAAAGTTTGCAGATGACACAAAAATTGGGGGAGTAGTAAATAATTAAGAGGGCAGGTCTCTGATTCAGAGCAATCTAGGTTGCTTGGCAAACTGAGTCCAAGCAAACAATATGCATTTTAAAATGGCTAACTGTAAACATATACATACTTACAGGATGGGGGACTCTAACCTGGGAAACAGTGACTCTGAAAAAGATTTGAAGCAGGGTGTGGATAATCAGCTAACCAGGAGCTCCTTGTGTGATACTGTGGCCAAAACAGCTAATGCAGTCTGCGTATACATAAATAGGGGAATCTCGAATAGGAGAAGAGAGGTTATTTTACCTCTGTGTATGACACTGGTGCAAAGGCTGCTGGAATAGTGTCCATTTCTGGTGCCCACAGTTCAGGAAAGATGTTGATAAATTGGAAAGGGTTCAGAGAAAACACACAAGAAGGATTAAGGGATTAGAAAACATGCCTTACAGTGATGGACTCCAGGAGCTCAATCTGTGTAGTTTAACAAAGAGAAGATTAAGGGCTGACTTGATTACAGTGTATAAGACACTGATCCTGCAACATGTTGTGCATGGGTAGAGATCCACCAAAGTCAGTGAGGCTCTGTGCAGGTGCAGGTGCAATTCTCTACAAGATGAGTGTCTGAAGCTAGGGAGCCATGAATTGGTAAAGGAATCCAGAACCTTTGACACTAAGGTCAGTGGTTCAAATATGTCTTCCATACTCTTTACAGTGGCCAGCAGAGTCTGTCATGCAGGTCTAAGAAGAGAGAAACTCTTATTGTTGCGTGCACAAGTCTAATACTTCAGAATCACATAATGTAAAAGTCACACCATACATAAGGCCAGCACAAAGCTTATGCACCACGATAATCTGTTAAACTCTCAAAATAAGGTATAAATGGTGCATAGGCCTTGTCATTATTGACCCTCTGCTAAGGGGTGAAGTTCTCCCTAATGTGATTTCAGAAGAGAAGTCCAAAAAAAAAAAAGGTTGAACACTGTTTGAAATGAAAGTGTTTATAAATGACAGCAGGAAATGTAGCAGACCACTAGGGTTGGGTGGAACCAAAGTGCGGATGCCAAGATGTGCTATTGTGGTCAGAATGATGAGATTTGAGAGAGATTCTTGAAGAGTTTGGAAAAATTCTCTTTCCTTTCCAGTCTTCCTTTCCAGTCTTCTCCTTTGAGGTAACCATGCCATTTGTACTTTGTTTATTACTGATTACAAGGAAAGATCAACCAAGCCCCTTTGATTAGAACCTGGGACCACAGGAGGTTCTGGGTTGCTGACTCCGCTGCATCACCGCAGGAGGCTTAGGCTGGGTTCCCATGGGAGGACCATGTAAGGCTGAGCCTACTACCCACAGGACCAGAGTGGCAGCTCCTCACTGGCTGATACCAGAATATAAATCTGGAAGCCATGAAAGGGAGCTGTCTGAGCTACAACACAGAGTGCCTGCCTGCTTTTGCTCCAGACCCCAGACTCTGACTTCCAACCTTGGTTTGTCCTCAACTTCCCTATTTGATTGCTGTCTGTAACCTGTTACCTGACCCTGCCTGCCTCCTGATGCCCGATACCCAGTTTACCGTCTGTCCCATCTCGGACTCTGACCTCCTGTGCCTGATTTGGCCTGACTCCCAACTCCTGCTCTGACTGCCCCTGTCCCAGTCATGACACCTTCTGGAAAGAATGAGTTCTGAGAACTGCAGCAGACATTCCACTAAGCAGGGTCTTTGTTTCTTTTGCTATAAAAAGCCATTAAAAGACAGCACAGCAGTCACTTGTCTGTAATTTCTACAGTTCAACTGCATGTCGAACACTGGGCGAGGACTTTAAGAAGCAGTTTGTCTCACTGGAAAATATTTTTTAGCAAAGCATCACAACAGACTTCATTGAATTAAAATTTATTGTTCCTGAAGGAAAAAAAAAAACCCTGTAGTGCAAAGGGTAATAAATGCCTTATTGATAAAATAAATTAACTAGTCAATAATGTTTGCTTTTTAAAAAAAGCTTTTACACTGCCCTTGCCTTGAGTTTTTTTCCCATAGATTCTTAACACCACATCTTGATTACTAATGTATCTTGCTGATAAATTTGATATATTTATTCCATATTACATGTATTAAAGGAACAATTTTGGACAACATAGTACATTTCTACCCTTAAGTCAATGGGACTCTTTCCATTGATTTTAATGGGCATTGAATCATTACCAGATCTTCTCTAAGAGAACCAGCACATGCTATTGTGTGGTTTTGATACTACTACTAGTAGCCTAATAATTAATTGTGTACCCTCACTGGCTGTCATTACCTGCACATCACATAATGCACTGCCTGGCTCATCTGTTGTGGTTCATACCTCTAATCCTGATTTTCAGGGAATAGTTTCATGGTATTTAAAACATCATAGAATCTCAGGGTTGGAAGGGACCTCAGGAGGTCATCTAGTCCAACCCCCTGCTCAAAGCAGGACCAATCCTCAATTTTTGCCCCAGATCCCTAAATGGCCCCCTCAAGGATTGAGCTCACAATCCTGGGTTTAACAGGCCAATGCTCAAACCACTGAGCTATCCCTCTTCCTTTCAACATTGTTCAACAATGTTCAACATTGTTCAACAAACTCCTTGAAGAGGCTGTCTGGCCTCAGCTAAAGGAGATGTACATTACTTATAATTCAAAATGGATCAGATCCATTAAGTTTGGAGCAAGATCTGAACCTAGAACCTGAACATGCACCATATTTGTGCGTGTTCAGATTCAGAGTTCCAGGTCTCATTCTTTTTTTTTCCTCTCCTTTTTTTGAAGATCAGTATTATGCATTGTTTTTGCTAATATCCATTTTTGAACCACTCTTCATTAAATTGCCTCATCTTGGGATCGCAGTGCTGAAAAGATCTGGCAAGAACAGAACTCCCCAAAACTTAGGGAACCAGTCAATCAATTTAATAAAACAGGGGAAAGCTCTTATCTTAAACGCAAGTTGTAAGATTTCTTGAAACTGTTTGCATAATAAGCCACTATTGGGATACAATCTAACATTATATACATTCTGTTTTCTTAGGGTTTGTCCCTGCAGTCAGTTAGTGCACAGCAAGGCGGGTTATAAGTCTACAGCACTGTAGAAAGCCACTGTCATGTGGGCCTTGCTACTGCACTCTACAAGTTCCATCGTGCATTATGACCTACTGCTGTTTCAGTTGTTTAAAGTAAGGTCTCCATCCTGCAAACATTTAATATCCTGCAAATATTTAATACAGGCTGTTACTTTCATGAAATCACTGGGACTATTCAGGGTAGGGAGTGTTTGCAGGATCAGGCCCTAACTGAGCATTTTGTACAAACAGAAGAGAAGCCACAAGGATATTGTACTACAGTCATCCATTCTCTAGGCAATCAAAGTATGAATCACAGTGTCTGTATTTGGGGTACTACAGCTAGAATCTTAGTCATATAAAATGAAGTACTTGGCAATGTTGCAGGTATGAGCACTTAAAGAAATGCGTGACTCGAAGATGATGCAAATACTTCTAATTTCGTGGCCAAGTGTGAGCTTTGGTTAGAGCAACATTAATTTTGTTTCACTTAGCATCTAGTGTGCCACAAATAGGAATCCAACACCGAGCCAGAAAATTCAGGTATGTAAACTTAAGCATTGTGTAAAGGTTTGGAGGATTGGGGCTATGGTCATGTATTTGTTTATTTCAGTCAACTGAAAAAGTAATAAAAATAGTATTAACTGAAAAAGTGCTAGTCTCACCCAATAATTGCATAATCTTAAGGATGCTGCCTCATACTTCCTCCTGTGCCTCTATCTACTGTTCAGTGATCGCTTGTTATGTTATGTTGGAAATTAGTTTGTAAACTCCTTGAGGCATGGATTGTGCCTTTTTAAATATACATTGGGAAGCAGCCAGTAGATGCAGTTAAAATATAATAAAATCTACCTTAAGAGTATATATTTACCACAGAATAGAAAGTGGGTATGTTTTGCCAGCTTGATTTGAACACAGACAAACTTATTTCTATTTTGGATCTGTTAAAGGGCATCTCAGGGAAGATCTTTAAATAAAATGTTTGTGTATTTCTGCAGAAGTTGTTTCCAAAAGTACCGGGCTGTTATCTGCCCAGAATCATCTGTCCAAGCTGAATTATTAAACAAAATGAAATTTTGAATGAGGAAAACTACTTAGATCTTTAGTCACCAGGGATAAAAATTTTAAAAGTGACTAAGTAATTTAGGAGCCTAAGTTTCACTTTCAAAAGTGATTTAGGTACTTAGGCTCCTAAATTCATTGGCTTGCAACGGGAGTTAGGTGCCTAATCTGCTTAGGTGCTTTTGTAAACCCACTATGTGCCTATCAGCATCTTTAGGCACCTAAATACCTTTGGAAATCTGGCCCTAAGTGCCTAAACCACATAAGAAAGTGACTGTTACTTTAACTGAGAGACACTTGGAGGCATTTTACACAGAACTTGAAGCTTTTAGTCAAAAGATGCAAAATTAAAGTTAATGCATTATCTGTACTGGGTCACAGGCTCTTTTGAAAATCCCACCCCTGGATTGTTAGGAGAAAGAGAGTGCACTAGTATCAGCAAACAAGAAAAAAAATCCTTGATCTTTAAGAAACAAGATAATCTTCAGATGAAATGAACATCAGGACAAAATCAATGCATGAGCACCCAACTGAATTTAATTTCCTAGTTACAGCTGAAAGGTTGCAATAATTTAATGTCCAAAATGCTTCCTAAAAGCTTTAAAATAGGTAGTGAGTCTAAGTGAGACAGCTAAAGTTAATGATTAAAAGTATAACTAGACAATCTCAGTGAAGATTCCAAACGAGACTAATTCTCCATATAGGGGCAAATAAAATCTCCACAGTCTTTGCACAAGGGAACTATGAGTAGCTGAGGATGTGGGGAGAAATTTGTCATCTCCAGTCTGGTGGCTTGGTAATTATGTAGTCTTAGCTACAGCTAATGGGCTAGGGTATCAGCTGGGGTCACTATACGTCTCCTTTGTGGAGTGTTTAGATCTATGGCTCCAAGGAATAGAATAGGTGGTGGATCCACTGGCCCCTCTGTTACTCCTGTCCCAGCCTAACATGTCAAGCTGCAGTGCAAACTCTGCCGCTGTATTTTTGAATATGAGGCCCTAAATATTCTATTAAATTTACATCTAATGCCATTGTTAATAGACAGACCAACAGTATCTTTGTAAATCTGTGCATACCTCTACCTGCTGTGCTTCTCTGAAGAACCCATTGTTAGACAAAGAAAACCTGAGGGTCTAGGCCCCAATTTGCAAAAAAGATCATTTTGTTTGTAATTTTTGGCCCTTGCTGAAGATTGATTCTAGATGCATCTGTTACTTGAACCATGACAGAAATCTATTTGGAGTTTTTTAAAAGTCCCAATTAAGCCATATTCAATAACCATATATCTAAATATATTTAATTTCTTCTCTTTGGCAGCAAACTAAAAAGCTCTCATTGTTGAGAGAGTAAATGCCCCCTTACTGATTTTTTTAAAATTGATTCTTGGGCTAATGATGAGTCTGTGACAATTTCTTTTTCATGAGGCACAGAATATTACATCGATATTTAAATATTTTATTCATACTAAATGGTCTCTTCAAACTTTATTGAGGGCATTGGAATACACCTGTCATTTTTTCCATTCTGCCTGGGAGGAAGCAAGTTGTTTTTTGTTTATTTTTTATATCACTGCAGTGTGTGTGTATACATATGAATATGCACACGGACACACCTGTGATATTTTTGTTGATTTTTATATCCACAAGCCTCAGGAACAGAGTCACATAACTTAAGGGTTAGCTTTGCAAAAAGGCTCAGCACCCACAATTGGGATCAAAATAGCCTGGCTTCCTTTTAGGTACCAAAGTAGATGGCCAGATTTTCAGCTGATCGGGTGCTGAGCAGTTTGAAAATTTGGCCATAAGTGTCACAATGGGAGCTAATGAGTGCTGAAAATTTGGCCCTTCCAGTACCTAAGTAAGAGCTGAGAGCTCTTGAAAATCTGGTCTCAATTGTTTGTGCTGTGCTCTTAAAAATCTGGCTCTATCTGATTAACTTAAGGAAGTAGATTTTAACTGTAATTACTGAGATGAAACTGAATTCTGCAATTACTGAGATGAAACTGAATATGGCTTGTTGTTGTCTGCACTTGCAAATAAACTATGTTCAGCTACATGCATTGCTGACACCCATAATCAATAATGGGTAATTTGTCTAATGTAGACAAATCTAGTCCAAGGAAGCAACCCAACAACTATTTCCAAAGACTCCATCATTGATCTCAGGGACCAATTTATACGCTTTGAAATATTGTAGAAAATAAGCAGGATAGATAATTGAAATCAAACATTTTTTGTAATGGTAGGAAATTGTGATCAGGAAAAGTGTCATGAAATGATCTGAACTTGATTATTATGAAATAGGAAAATACAAACCAATTTTTGTTTCTTCTATTTCCTTGTAAATAGCCTCTTACTTATCAAAAGCAGGACCTTATCTAGTCAACCAGTGCCTTTGCTATTGCGTAAAGTTTTCACTCCAACAAAATAAACATAAGACGATATATATTGATGACTGGAGAAAAAGAGCTCTTTTGGGCCAGCTTAAACAGATTAATTACATGCTGTTAAAACAGGATCTTAAGAGGTCCCCTAACCATTTTAGAGACTCTCAGTGCAGTTCCAGTTATCAATGAGCTCTGACAGAAAGGTTTTGAATTTTCTCTTACTATAAGTGTTCTGAAGATTCTCTTGCAGATGAAATCCATTTACTCCTATTGAAGAAATATTTTGATTTCTTCCTTCTGAAGCTTTACATTCATAAACAAATTGAACCCATCTTTCCAATATCTAATACGAGAATTAAAAAAAATTAAAACAACTTTAGTTTGTTCTTTGTGTGTGTTTCCTACCCATTTTCTTTTGGAATCAATGGAAAAATTTTATAGTTCCTTCCTCCCCCACCCAAGTTCCTATATTATAGCATACTTTAGACAATCATTCCTATATTTAGCTCTATACGTTGGGCTTTTTCTTGCTTTCTATATAAAGTTTAGAGTGTACCAATACAAGGCCCCAAACCTGCACAGACTTACACATCCTTAACTTTTGGCATTATATGTGGTCCCGGTTAGCTCAGTGGGGCATAATATTGAACAGATGCTTAAGTATGCAGAATTGGGACCCAAGAGAGCAGTTGTAAAATACATAGGGAGATTCTTTAGCTGGCTTGAATGGATATAGTATTGTGAAAGTTGAAATTTGGCCCACAATACGTTTCATTTATTTCTTTAAGTTTCCTTTAAAACCTCATTTATCTTACTTTTAATAAAGTTAACAAACTTACTCTCGGTACAAAACTACCTTCATGTTGGGTTTCTTATAATAAATTATTCTGAAACATCTGTAAAGTGCAAGTCGTTTTTACCCCTGTGAGTGTGTACATGTAAAATCATACACTGGAGCTGTGATTATCCCATCGTGGATCAAAGCCATGTTTTAATATTATGGTAGAGCACTGAAACTACTCTCTGTTACAGTATTGGTTGATGTTTCCACCACTTCAGAAAACAGCTGATGTTTGGTCTGGCCAAGAGAACTGAGATATTTCTGAACTGACTTCAGTGATCTTTTTCTAAGCAGATAGTTGGCTTCCACCAGATGAAGCTGAGTAATCAATCAATCATAGCTGAAACTGGAAGCATACACCTGAAGTGTGCTTTGGACTTGCATTTGTTATATTTGGAGTTATGAGAGTTTCAATATTTTGAATAAATTTGTAGTCTTTTCATTCTAAGGTAGATGTAGTCTCAGGAGTGCCGGAAGCTTCCTAAAGGTGTCAGGGGGCCCAACAGCCCCCACCCCACCTCTTCCCCCGAGGCCCCACCCTCACTCTGCCTCTGCCCACCCCTGCTTTGCCTCTTCCCTTGAGGCCCCGCCCACTGCTTGCTTCTCCCTGCCTCCCCACATGCCTCCCCCCAGCTGCTTGGCCTTAAGGCAGGAAAAATGCAATGGGGCCTCGGGAGAAGAGGGAGAGCAGGGGCGGGGCCATGGGGGGAGGGGTGGAATGGGGTAGGGCCACAGTCCAGGCACCTATGGCACCCCCATTTCTAGGGAGCTTCCAGCACTCCTGCTCCCAGGGTGCAAGGGAAGCAGGCCAGCGCACCTCCAAAAGGGAGGTGAGCCGCATCCAGCATTTGCTGCTTGCATGGCCAATCTTTTATATTTTGGGGAGACTTAGTCTCCCTAAGCTTCTTATAGGCGTGCCATCCATGCATTCTATTTTCCAGAAATTTTCTCAGAAATATTCCTCATGATTTTATGAGTCATAATTTCCATTATCTCATTTTGAATAACTGGACTTGTGAATTTGTCTTGATGCTTTTTCATCCACTTTAGATTTGCCATCAACCTCTCCACTTAATGGCATATTTCAGTTTGCTCATTATGATGGCCTCTCATGGTTAATCTGGGAAAAATAACACATGGTACTTAATATATTCAACAAGATCCCCCTGTTTTCTTCTGCGAGTCCTGAAAAGTAGCCTGTCACCCACATGCTTTGTGGATTTTTGAAGAATATTGGCTGCTTTGTAGTGACATTTCTCAGATTTGTCTCCCTTCTTTTTCCAGACTGCATAAAAGCTTCGTCTGTGTATTTAGTCAAAAGTAGTTTGTGCCTACAAGCCACGTAACAGCTGAAACAAAATATGCTGTCACTATCTTCAGAGTAATGGAGCCACGGAAAATCATTAAACTAACATAGTGCTGAGGCATTGCTACTATATTGATTCAGAGAGAAACAATATACTTGCTGAATTATTAATAGCACATCCTCAACACCTATGTTTCTCTGGGAGGTCTCTCATTCAAATGCCAACGTGACCTACTTTGTTTCTCTTTTGCAATCTAACAGGGTGGCTGTAGCTGTGGTGATCCCAGGATATTAGAAAAACAAAGTGGGTGAGGTAGTATCTTTTGTTGGACCAACTTCTATTGGTGAAAGACAAGCTTTCAAGCTACACACAGCTCTTCTTCAGACTTGAAACTCAAAAGCTTGTCTCTTTCACCAGCAGAAGTTGGTTCTGTAAAAGATGTTATTTCATCCACCTTTATCAAGCTAGCAGGGTCACAGTACAAAGCTATATGGCTGCAGGCCGCAGTTCTGGCAATTATTTCAGTCCTGTACTAAAACCAGACAAGTGCTAACTCATTACTTGTTGCCAACATTCCAGAAAGCCAGCTTCACTAATTAACTCAGGCATGGCATGGCGCATGCCTCATTCTGTTAGCGGACAGGGTCGTAGGCAGTCAGGCCTACTGGTCAGAGTGGGAGTCAGGCTTAATGGTCAGAGTCCAAATGCCAGAGCCAAGGGGTGAGACAGAGTCAAAGTCATGAATCAGAGCCGAGGGTCAAGACTGAAGTCAGAATCAATAGTCAGAGCCGAACTGCTGGAGTTAAAGAAGGCAGGAGCAGGGCTGGTTTGGAGGCTGGAACAGGATGGGAACAAGGCTGGGTGCAGAACGGGGTCTGAGCTGGAGCTATGGAGGAGCAAAGCAGGAGCAAGGCTTGGAGAGACAAGCATAGGGAGGTAGAGTCTGTGGGTAGAGCACTGAACAACCAGCAAGGAGCTGCTGCCGCTAGGTTTAAGAAGTGGCCTTCCTCAGCCAATCAGGCAGGCCGTCCAGCAGGCAGCCTGGCTGGCTTGTTAGGGCATCAGGAGCACTGAGCAGGTGCAATTGAGGGTCTTACTGCTGACACATTCTGAGGTGTGAATCTGAAACAACAACTTCAAGTGAATGTCAGTGGTATTTTAAAGCGTGAAAAAGCTTTGGTTTCAATTCCAAAGGATTTTTTTGTGGAGCTATAGTGTGACTATCCTGCAGCGTATGTACACAAAATCCCTCAGGATGTGGGGGATGCACTTCTTCCCAGGTGCACATCTGAAACAGTTGCTGTACGTTGCAAGATTTAGCAGCTCTCAAAAGGCAGGGTCCCATGGGAAAGGAACATCACTGCACAGGACATAATATACTTTTTTTCATGGCTTAATATAAACCAAATATTCTGTTTTCTCCAACTTTGTATGGATTACTTACTGTGCAGGGGGATCAAAGATCAAAAGTCTGATGGGCATGAACTAAGGAGCCAGATCCTGTTCTCTGCTAAGAAGGAAGGAGATAGAGGAAAAACAAAAACCCCAAATCAAAAAAACCTTCACAGCAACCACATCCATGAGATAGAAAAAAAGCCTCAGAAAATATAAGTAGGAAACAAAAAAACAAAGCAGTAATGGGAACTGATCAGCACTCCTCACTTCCTTATTTTTGCACAGAACAACCCATAAACAATTCATGCACGTACTTTACACAGAGAAAGAAAGATCAAAAATAGAGATGGAGTAAACAATGAAAACATTACCCCACTCACAAAACTCTCTAGAACAGCTTCCATAAGAGCAGCTTTCACTGACTTTAATGACAATTGCTCACATGCAGTAGCTGCAGAATCAGAGGAAAAGGGTGTGTGGCAGATGCAGAAGTGAAAACAGCAGCAGCAGCATCTCCTCTAATACCACATCAAAAACACACATGTGAGGAAATGGCAGGCCCATCGTTATCTCTTTGCTCCTTTATACCAGTCCCTATAATAGCATCACTGATACAGAGTGCAAAGGGTTGGCATGGGGGAGAGAAGATGAGACAGGATTAAACTCCAAGGAATGGGTCTAATTCCAGATGGCTGCTTTTAATGCATACTGTAATTCACTTAAACAAAGGGCAACACGGTGATGTGGCAACCATGGAAAGGGAATAATAATACAGTGATGCAATCTGGGCACATGGATTTATTAGATGGATGGAGTTTAGAACAGGAACAAGGATTCCCAATGTGGCCAGCATAACAACCATTTCCACAGCAGTGCCACCAGCTGTTTCTTTCTCATGGCAAAGACCACATTGTTAAATTGGTGCTAATGTTAGTCCTGTATTTAACAGCTTAGCTTATTTGTTGTGGTCACTTCACTGATTTACAAAGACAAATAAAACAAATCTGAAAAAAGCTGACACATCAACATGCATATGGTGCCTGCAACTGGTCATCTTGATTTGTTTAACACTGTCACATGTAAGTAGGAGGATATGCCTTTTATGGACCTGATATGATTGCTATATTGAAACCCCGTTGGCACAGTACACATGGCAATGTTGTCCCAGTGGTAGGACCATGTATTTAATTGGTACCTCCTCTATAAGGTTCATCTCCATGAGCAGCAGGTTTCATTTCCCTTTGTTTGCTTCATTTTTAAATAATGTTGTTTGAGCTCTTTTGATATCAAGATGACATTCTCATCCCTCAAGCCAAGAAGAGTGGGAGCAGAAGCCATATGCTCAGCACGTTTGTGTTTGCTGTACACGAGTGGTGGTGATGGGCTCCGAATGGACTCCCCTCATGCCATCTTCTTTTAGGAGGAGGGTTATTTGCACAGTGTTTCTCAGGGTGGAAGTAAGGGGCTTGCTGCAGGTACAGGAGGATACAGCAGATCACAACTGCTTTGGCAGGAGACAGAGAGAGCAAAGAATTCCTTGACTATGTATTCAGAATGCTGAAAAATCGCAGTTGCTGTGAAATCATTCTTCATAGTGACACCCAATGTATTTGCTCTTCTTTAACTATTTCCTCCATCCAAACTGCTACACACAAAAATTGGTATCAAAGTTTTATGTAGGAATGGAAGACACTCCCACATATTTACTTCATTAGATCAGAGTCTTGGCTTTGAAAACAAGCTACAGATGTATCAGTATGCAGCAATGACTCTTGTTTAGTCTCCTTATCTCTTAAGTTGACAATAAAGGTTGGTTTCTTTTGAGACTCTCAATAACATTTTCATTCTTTAGGCAATACAAACCTCTGCAAGACTGTATTTAGTGGGTCTTACAGTGATAAATGACTCATTTTTCTGCTTACTGAAAGTCATTGGCTGTCCTTCTGCACATTTCTTGGGAAAGTGCCAAAGGTCTTCATTGCCCTACTTTGCATAGTTCAATCATATTTAGTATTTGCTATACCAAAACCTTTGAGACAGTCTTCTAATATTGGTTTTGTTCAGGAGAGATGGAATGACTGTAGCCTATTGTGTCTCAATTAAGTGTCTGCAGTTGTGCTTCTTTATTGTTCTGTCATCTCTCAGTTGTCCAACATCATATTTCTTCCTTCACCTTGATCACCCATGCATCCCTCAGAAGCATTTTCTCTTAGTCAAGGTCAGGAGTTTTTAACAGTTCAAACCTTGTGTGGGAGACCACGGCACTTATTAAAATATTTCAGTTTGGTTAAGTATTTCACACAATAACCTTTTTATTTGGAAAGTTGCCCGCATTTTTTCTTTTCTATTCACAGAAGATAAACATCCAGTTAGTGTCAATCTGCCTCTCTCCTAGTCAGTTCCTTTCTTGCACTGTGATATTTTTATTAGTAGATTCCTTACTGCTTGCTCATAGCCTCAGAGTTTACCACCTGCTGTTTCCCGGTGGGTACCTTTACAAAAAAGAACGGGGTTGAAATAAAATTAAATAGCCAAACCCTGACACCTGAGAACTTCAGATTCAAACTTTCCAGGTAATAACCTTAATTCAGTAGTGGGGTGAACCAGTAATGAGGATGTGAACATTCCCCAAATGGTATGCTCTTATGTTGTGGTGTGTTTCAACTAGAAAGTTAAGTGAGACCTGCCTGCACAGCAGTATTAATACATTCTTCTGCCATAAACATTAGAAACAGCCAAATGATTATGGGATCAAAGAAACAAGTACTGAGGAGAAAGTGAAAACTAAAATAGGCAAATGTGCAATATGCACAGGATACTGTAATATATGTTCCATGGGAGGGGTGACTCAGCTCCTGGGAGCAGGATGGTATTTGGCTTCCGCGGTCTGAATATCACCAAGATATTTCCCTTAGTCTCTTCTCAAAATTTGGATTTGAAATCCAGAGAAAAACAACAGTTTCCAAAAATTGGGGTGTTCAGATTTGATGATTTGATTCAGTCCACTAGAGAGTAAACATCTGATGAAGTGAGCTGTAGCTCACGAAAGCTCATGCTCAAATAAATTGGTTAGTCTCTAAGGTGCCACAAGTACTCCTTTTCTTTTTGCGAATACAGACTAACACGGCTGTTCCTCTGAAACCAAATACAAGCTGCTAACTAAACTTTGACCTAGATCTGGATTTGAGTTTGGACTAATCACTCTTTGTGATAATAGAAGGTTGGTGCTGCTGAATCATCTGGACCCATGGAAAAGAAGCCCTTGAGGAATTCCACCGTGATTTCAACAATTTCCATCCCACCATCAACCTCAGCCTGGACCAGTCAACATAGGAGAGCCACTTCCTGGACACGATAGTGCTAATAAGTGATGGTCACATAAACATCACCCTATACCGGAAACCTACTGACCGCTATTCCTACCTGCATGCCTCCAGCTTTCATCCAGACCACATCACGCAATCCGTTGTCTACAGCCAAGCTCTAAGATACAACAGCACTTGCTCCAACCCCTCAGACAGACCTACACAACCTCAAACACCTACACAATCTCTGTCAAGTGTTCTTACAACTACAATACCCACCTGCTGAAGTGAAGAAACAGATTGACAGAGCCAAAAGGGTACGCAGAAGTCACCTACTAGGGGACAGGCCCAGCAAAGAAAGTAACAGAACACCACTAGCCGTCACCTTCAGCCCCCAACTAAAACCTCTCCAGCGCATCATCGAGGATCTACAACCTATCCTGAAGGACAATCCCTCACTCACAGATCTTGGGAGACAGGCCAGGCTTGCTTACAGACAACCCCCCAACCTGAAGCAAATATTCACCATCAACCACATTCCACATACCAAAAACACTGACCCAGGAACCTCTCCTTGCAACAGAACCCATTGACAACTCTGCGCACATATCTATTCAGGGGACACCATCATAGGGCCTAAACACATCAGCCACACTATCAGAGGCTCATTCACCTGCACATCTACCAATGTGATATATGCCATCATGTGCCAGCAAAGCCTCTCTGCCGTGTACATTGGCCAAACTGGACAGTCTCTACATAAAAGAATCAATGGACACAAATCAGACATCAAGAATTATAACATTCAAAAACCAGTCGGAGAACACTTTAGTCTCCCTGGTCACATGATTACAGACTTAAAAGTCGCAATATTACAACAAAAAAACTTCAAAAACAGACTCCAAAGAGAGACTGCTGAATTGGAATTTTAAAATGTTTTTAACTCTATTTTTTGATTTTTTTTAATTTCAGAGTTTCTCATAGGACAGGAATTCCAGTTTCCAACCAATTCTAATTAATACATTAACCTGCTCCAGACTTCTGTGATGTAGAGATCATTTTAGAGATCAGGAGGCCATAACCTGGAGAGGTTTTGGGCCAATTTTCAAAAGTGGTCTCTGATTTTTGGAATACCTCAGGTTTGGGGTATCCAGTTTGAGATGATTCTCAGAGGGCAGTTGAAATTAGAGATACCTGCTGATGCTTAGCACTTTTGAAATGGAAGCTACGGGTGTCGCATGTTAGGCAGCCAACCAGCTTACACAACTTGTAAACGGAGGCACTCAAAATTAGAGGCCACTTTCAAAATGTGGTCATGGCCCCAAAGGAAATTTGGGGCTAAAACAGCCTGAGAGTCTGAACAAGATTGTGCAACACTTCATGGTTTGACCTAATCCACTTGCATTTTTTGTTTTAAGTTTCTTGCAAAGGGCTTACCTTAGCAAATTTTGGTGTATTTTACAGTTTGGGCCTGGATTTTATGCAAGGCCTGCCCAGAAATGGAGTCTTCAAGTTTTTTTTAAAAAAAAATCTTTAAATTTTTTACAGGGACAATTTTAGGAGCTCTGCTAAGAAGCTTAGCAACGTTGTTCAGTGACTGGCTCCATCTTCCAGTGATTGGAGATTCAAAGTCTCAAACTTCTGTTTATGGAAGCTTCTGCTTGCAGTGGAAAAAGTTGTGCAAGTCTCAAATCTTTACTCACTTCCACAGTCCCTTCTGTAGCATGACTCTCATGAGGCATGACACGGCAGTTTCAGCACATCCGTGCTTAACATGTTAACACTGAGATCTCTGTATTCTAATTTTATTTTTAATATCTGCAGAAGTGCAGGAACGGTAGCAGATATTTAAGTGTCTTTAAGAAAAAAATTGCCTGTGAGAAGCAGAGACTTAGAAACCAGTTCAGACTCTTTAGGGACCCATATTTTCTCTGTTAAGTCTGATGGGGTCCTGATTTTTAAATAATAGCATTAAATGGAGATTCAAACTGCCTTTGAATAAAATTCCTTAAAACAACAACATTCTTGGAGCCTCTGCAAAGATAATACCACAGTTCTAGCAGGGGATGCAGTCTCCACTTTTAGAAAAATAAGAACATGGTCAGTGACAGAGAACAATGTGAAGGTAGCACACTCAGCCCCCGCACGAGGGACGGCTCTGAGCTACTTTGTAGCTGCCCCTTTGGATGACTGAAGAATTATGATGATGGACTTGGGATGGAGCCACGTTCATTCCTTGGCTGAAAGAGTAGTCAGCATGATGCAGGATGTCTGAAGATGGACAGAGTAAAAAGGGTAGGCAGGGTGGTTTAACAGACATAAGCTAAAGGTGCCCTGTAATTTTCAAAGAATTATAAAGTGTCAGAACTTACAAAACTCAAGAGGAATAAAAAGGCATTTAAAATCATTAAAGAACTGTGCCTTTTTAATGTAATATGATCTCTTTCCAAAAGACCTTTAGGTTTCTCAGTATACACAGGACCGTGCATGTGCAATTCCCCCCGCCCCTTTGAGTGTATGTAAAACACATTAAAAACAAATGAATTAATGGAAATTACAGGGCATTGAACTAATGGAAACACTCTCTCAGCTCACTCCTATTACTGTACCTGACCATGACGTTTTAGAGGGATTTGAGGAATCCTACTTATAATCCTTGGACTAATCATGATGAGTCACCTAATTGGATACTATTAATTTAGGCTTAAATAGAGACTGGGAGTGGCTAAGTCATTATGCAAGGTAGCCTGTTTCCTCTTGTTTTTTCCTACCCCCCCCCCCCAGATGTTCTGGTTTAACTTGGATTTAAACCTGGAGAATGGTCAGTTTAGATGAGCTATTACCAGCAGGAGAGTGAGTTTGTGTGTGTATGGGGGTGGGGGGGATGTGAGAAAACCTTGATCTATGCAGGAAATAGCCCGACTTGATTATGTAAAGAGTTGTCACTTTGGATGGGCTAGCACCAGCAGGAGAGTGAATTTGTGTGGGGGGGTGGAGGGTGAGAAAACCTGGATTTGTGCTGGAAATGGCCCACCTGTTGATCACTTTAGATAAGCTATTACCAGCAGGACAGTGGGGTGGGAGGAGGTATTGTTTCATGATTTCTGTGTGTATATAAAGTCTGCTGCAGTTTCCACGGTAAACATCTGATGAAGTGAGCTGTAGCTCACGAAAGCTCATGCTCAAATAAATTGGTTAGTCTCTAAGGTGCCACAAGTCCTCCTTTTCTTTTTGCTAATGTAAGTGGTTGCAAATTGAGGTTGCTCTTTTCAGAACATGTGGCTGCTACTTTTGAGATAGGCTGTTAAGATTTCAGAATTGCCATCATAATCAGGGAGGAAACAGAAAAGGAAGTCACTCTACCCTCTGTAGTAACACTCTTCAATTACTATTATCTTGGTATGTCCTATATTTGGTTGAAATATAGTTATTTTGAATTCTGTGGCAGTTGGATCCTTTGTGTGTATGTTCTCAGTCTTAGATAACTAACAGATTTTTTTTCTTACATTGCTTAATTCTAGATTTTCTGCAGAAAAGGACCTAGGGGTTACGGTGGATGAGAAGCTGGATATGAGTCCACAGCGTGCCCTTGTTGGCAAGAAGACTAATGGCATTTTGGGCTGTATAAGTAGGAGCATTGCCAGCAGATTGAGGGACATGATCAGCCTCCTCTATTCAGCATTGGTGAGGCCTGATCTGGAGTACCATGTCCAGTTTTGGCCCCACACTATAAGAAGGATGTGGAAAAATTGGAAAGAGTCCAGTGGAGGGCAACAAAAATGATTATGGGGGTGGAGCACATGAATTATGAGGACAGGCTGAGGGAACTGGGATTATTTAGTCTGCAGAAGACAAGAATGAGGGAGGATTTGATAGCTGCTTTCAACTACCTGAAAGGGGGTTCCAAAGAGGATGGCTCTAGACTGTTCTCAGTGGTAGCAGATGACAGAACAAGGCGTAATGGTCTCAAGTTGCAGTGGGGAACGGGTTCAGGTTGGATATTAGGAAGAACTTTTTCACTAGGAGGGTGGTGAGGCACTGGAAGGGTTACCTAGACAGGTGGTGGAATCTCCTTCCCTAGAGATTAAGGTCAGGCTTGACAAAGCCCTGGCTGGGATGACTTAGTTGGGGATTGGTCCTGCTTTGAGCAGGGGGTTGGACTAGATGACCTCCTGAGGTCCCTTCCAACCCTGATATTCTATGATTCTATTATCTTTATTCAAAAGTCTGGGTGTCTTTCAAGAAGCAACTGATATACGCAAAGATCTTGATGCTAAATGAGATTAAAATAAAATTCTTTTGACACTAATCATAATGAAAATACAGATGTTCTCCATCTTCATTAGCTGGCCATGTTTCAGAATGTAAAACATACTGACAGAGTTGTTAAAAGTACAAGTACATTCCCTTGAGAGAGAGAGGGAACATCTGACTCTGTTTGGTTTGAAACTTGCTCATTTCCATTATTTGCTTACAAGGAAACATTGTCAGACAGCTGCTCCTATTTGTCTTGTATGATCATTAGACTGTTCCCCGACCCATTGTGCTTAACTAAAGTATCAATTTTTTTTAATTAAAAAAAGATTTCTTCCCCTACATTACTAATTCCAGATGCTGTGAACAAAAATAACAACAAACCAGTCACCATGTTACCATGGATTTATTGTAGGATTCTTGTTTATTTTAAAGCACTTGCAGTTAAATGAACCATCATGGATTACTGCATTTCACAAACATAGCGGGTCTCATTTTTGAAGGTGCTGACTACCTTCAGTTTCCACTGACTTCAATGAGATCTGGTACTCAGTTTTTCTGACAAGTCAGCCCTACTATGTTTAATCACCTGATCTTCTTGTTATTTGAGTCAATGGGAGTTTTGTGATGGACTTTAATGAGAGCAGGACCAAACTCAGAATCGATAAAGTGTTTTCACCTTATTAATGATTATTTGGATTTGAAAATCATAGTCAGATCAAAACTGCACTTGTTTTTCTTGGCTCAGTTTACAAAGATCATTTCTGAGCTTGAGAAATTGAAAAGAGAAGAGAATGATAGTGACAGCCGCAGTATAAGAACCTGAATAGAATAGAATCATGCAATGGTTTGTAGCTCACTTGGCAATGCTAGAAGTGGGACATTGTCTCTCCAGCACATCCATGCAACAGTTTTATTTTTGTATGTGATACATCCTATGAGATTTCTCCTTATGGTAACTGCTTATCCTAATTCTCCTGAGACACCTCATGAAGAGGTTAACACTTGTGTAGAGCAACGAGCCTAGGGCCCATTTCTAACAAGCCCACCACATATAGGACTCCTGCTGGCTTTGGTAGGAGTATCTGCAAACACTCTACACATGGATCAGACACTGGGGTTTCTGCAGGGTCTGTTCTTACACTAAACTGGCAGTGGGCCACATACAGGGGCATTCTGGGAGTTCTGCAGGGTCAGGAGATGGTGGAGAAAATGCAGGAGAGCTCTGCTTTGCCCTCCACTGATTGATTTAGGGTTACCTGCTGGTTCATATAATTAAATAGTGTGTAGTACATGTGCCATGATTTGTGAGCAAGGCTACAGACAGACAATCAGTTGTAGCAAAATGACACCATATCTGTCTTTGGCAATTTTTATCAAGAAGAATGCCTATACCTAGTACAGGTTTCAGAGTAACAGCCGTGTTAGTCTGTATTCGCAAAAAGAAAAGGAGTACTTGTGGCACCTTAGAGACTAACCAATTTATTTGAGCATGAGCTTTCGTGAGCTACAGCTCACTCTGATGAAGTGAGCTGTAGCTCACGAAAGCTCATGCTCAAATAAATTGGTTAGTCTCTAAGGTGCCACAAGTACTCCTTTTCTTTTTTCTTTATACCTAGTACAGTCAAGCTATATTGACTCATTACAATCTCTACTAGGAACTGGAATTAGTTCTGTTGGATGTAATGAGTGGACACATCAAGCCAATGTGACAGTGTTGGGCCAGATGGCTATAGGAGAGTAATTTTTTTTTGAAGCAAAAAAGATGTTTTTATTTGCATAACACACTTACAAAGTAAAAACAACAGCATATGCAATGTGTAACACAGCAACCAATCACAATTGTTTTCTCATTAGCTTCAGGGGAGGGAAGTGTTCAAGCTTGCCTGGGCCCAGAGCAGGGGGCTTCCTTGACTCTCATGGTCTTCCACCCTTCCGAGTTACCTGGTGGTCCAGAGCAAGGGGGCTTCATCGACTCTCAAGGTCTGCCATCCCCTCGAGTTACCTGGCGCCACGCTCGAGTGTCACCAACAATTCCCTCCTCCGAAAGCACCCAACAAAAGGGGCAGGCTGTGGGGTGGAGAACCCGAGGGGGGGGGTGTCACGTGCATCCACGTGTGAAGGGACCCCTCTAAGGTGGTGGTGTCCGCAGCAGCAATGGCTGGGGCTGGGGCCCCTTACTCTTTCCCCCAATCAAAGGGTCAAAACACAGGGACTTGGATAGGGACACCAAGAAGAGAGACTCGGACAGCGCCCACCACTCCTCAAAAGCATCAAGGGAGCCGGTGGACGCCGCCCAGAGGAACTCCGCCCGGATACGTGAACGGACCGAGGATCGGAAAATGGCCCCACAATCACAGGAAACTCCCATCGGCCAACCTCCTCTCTCTGGTTTTATAGATGGCCATTTTAGCCAGGGCCAGGAAGAGGTTAACTAGGAGATCCCGTGACTTTGTGAGGCCACGGATGGTGAGTGCATAAATAAGAAGGTGAGGGGAGTGCATAAATAAAAAGGTGAGGGAAAAATGTAACCAAAAACGTAATAAAAGATTTGTGAGAAGCCGGAACAGGGGCTGCAGCCTGGCGCACTCCAAATATACGTGCGCCAGGGTTTCCCTCACATCGCAAAAGGGACAAGTATCTGGGATGGGGTTGAACCGCGCCAAGTATGTGCCCGTGCTCACAGCTCCGTGAAGGAGCCACCAACTGATGTCCCCGACGGGCCTCAGAACCAAGGTGGATTATAGGCTGGCCCACCAGGGCTGCTCACCCTCCAAAGGTGGCAGAAGGTCTCGCCACTTTGTGTCGGGGCGGGACACTAGGGTAAGGACGTGAATGGTGTGGAGCACGAGCATGTATAGATGTTTCCTTGGCACAGTTTGGAAGCATACCGGCTGCAGTTCATGCAGCCGGCTCGCCGTAAAGAGGTGAGGGGGTCAATTGGGTCTACGGGGCAGGGGTCCAATTATAATTATAAGGTCCGGTGGGCCTGGGGTAGAGGGTGGGCAGGGCGTGCCCTCAAGCAGGACCCGATCGAGGTAAGCTCTAGCAGTGGGCAGCAAAGCGGCCTTCACCTCTTGAAGTACGCGCCGGGGGGGTACGAGGTATGGAGAGCCCCATGTGCCGAGCGAGTGTCAGGGGATCCAGCCAGTCTCCCCGGTCGTAGTCCAGGAGGTCTCCGACTCTTGTGACTTCTGCCAGGATCAAGCTCTGGTGCACCGAGCAGGACTCCGCCACCTGCACACGGAGCTGGGGGTTGTGTAGCAGGGGCTCCGCGAGGAGATCTGTCCCCTCGGTGGCCGCCACGTACCTGGTCATTAAAAACCATTTCCAAGTCCGGAGGAGGTCCTGGTAGAAGACCGGCAGCCCGGAGAGGTCTCGCGGAAGACCTCCCGGACAGAGGTAAAAGAGCTGCCAGTCATATCGGAGCCCTCGGATGCGGCGCAGGATGGCGTGCGCCAGTATGCTCCATGCCGAACTGCCTGCACCATAAAGGAGCCTCTGTAGGGCCTGGAGGTGGAAGACGCAGACCTGAGTGTGCAGACACTTCAGGCCCTGTCCTCCTTCCTTCAGGGGTAGATGAAGAACCACTCCAGGGGCCCAGTGCATTCCTGACCAAAAGAACCCCAGAATCGATGTCCAGAGGTTGGTCAGGAAACCCGGGGCCGGGACTAGGGTGTTGAGCCGGTACCAGAGCTTGGACAGGACTAGTTGATTAAGCACCAGCGCTCTCCCATGAAGGGAGAGACATTGGAGTAGTCCCGTCCATTTCCGGAGCTGCTCTATCACCCCACCCTCTAAATTTTCCCAGTTCTCCGGCAGAGAGGGATGCGTGGCAGAAAGGTAAACACCGAGGTAGAGCAGCGGACCCACGCTCCACCGGATGGTCTGAAGCACGCGTGGGAGGGAGCTCGCCTGCTGCCAGTCTCCTACCGCCAAGCCAGAGCTCTTGACCCAGTTGACCCGGGCAGAGGAGGCTGCCGAATAGATGGCCTGGCAAGCCTCCACCCACTCCAAGTCGCCCGGGTCCTGGACCACGAGGAGCATGACATCAGCGTACGCTGGCAGGACCAGCTGCACCTCCGGCTCCTGCAGCACCAACCCTGTCAACCTCCTGCAGAGGAGGCAGAGGAAGGGCTTGATCGCCAGAGCATACAGCTGGCCTGAGAGGGGGCACCCCTGCCGTACTCCTCGTCCGAAGCTGACCAGTTCGGTCAGGTTCCAGTTGAGCTTAACCAGACACTCTGCGGAGGAGTACAGCACCCGGAGAAAACCCACAAACTGGGGTCCGAAGCCAAACGCTCGCAGAGTGTTCAGGAGGTACCCGTGGTCCACCCTATCGAACGCCTTCTCCTGATCTAGGGACAGGAGGGCGAACGACAGACCATCTCTACGCCCGAGTTCCAAAAGGTCCCGAACCAGAAATAGGTTATCAAAAATACTGCGGTCCGGGATGGTGTAGGTCTGGTCTGGGTGGATCACGTCTGCCAGCACAGACCCTAGCTGCAGCGAGATTGCTTTCGCTACGATTTTGTAGTCCGTGCGGAGGAGTGAGACAGGACACCAATTTCATAAATTGCGGAGGTCCCCCTTCTTCAGCAGTAAGATGAGCACGGCTCACCTGCATGAAAGAGGGAGGACCCCGCTCTGCAAAGACTCGGCCCAGACGGTGACTAGGTCTGGGCTGAGGACGTCCCAAAACATGCAGCAGAACTCCACGGTCAGCTCGTCCATGCCTGGAGACTTGTTAGTGGGCATACGACAGAGGGCTTCTGAGAACTTGGCCAGAGTGAGAGGCAACTCTAGCCGGTCTCGGTCGCTCACGCTGACCATAGGGAGCTCCTCCTAAAGCATTCTGCAAGTGCCAGGGTCGGTCGGATCCAGGGAGAAAAGACTTGCGTAGAAGGCTTGGGCCCTCCCACACATCTTCGCCGGTTCCGCGAGGGGGGGTGCTGTCTTCTGCCAGGAGGCAGGTGACGTGTTTCTTGGCCCCCCTCATTTTCTCCAGGGCATAGAAGAAGCGGGAGCTGTGATCCATCTCCCGAAGGAGGCGGATGCGGGATTGAACAAAGGCGCCCCGGGCCTGATTGTCCTTCTCCCAGCACGCTCCGCAGAGGAGCGGGTCTTCAGGGCTGGCGGCCAGATGCCTCTCCAGCTCTAAGACCTCCCATTCCAACTGCTCTATCACCGCATTTCTCTGTCGGCTGGTGCCCCGGGTTTAGTCGTGGCAGAAAAGCCGGGCGCGCACCTTCCCCAGGTCCCACCATCGCCGCACCGAGGGAAGGGCATGCCGCTGCCCTGGCCAGGCCAGCCAGAATTCCCGGAAGGACGTCACAAAGCCCTCATCCTCCAACAGGTTGTTGTTAAAATGCCAATAGGCCGGCCCCGGCCTCTCCGCACAGAGCGAGGCTGTCACGGTGGCTAGATGATGGTCAGAAAATGGGGCCAGTCGAATGCTGGAGGAGTGGGCTCGTGAGAGATGGAAGTGTGATAAATAAATGCGGTCCAACCACGAGTGGCTCGACCAATGGGCTTCCACCCAGACAAAGGTGAACGTGGAAGTGTCAGCCGCGTGGTGGTCATGCCAGATGTCCACTAGGGAGTGATGTTCGGCTATCTCCCGGAGGGTGTCCGTGGCGGCCAGGCACTGCTCAGTCCCTGAGCGGTCTCGCTCCTCAAGGGTTGTATTAAAATCCCCTCCCAGGACCAGGCACTCATGAGAATCTAAGGTGCCGAGGAAGGCGGACGCCTGCTGATAGAATTGCAGCCGCTCCGGGCCCGATGTCGGGGCATAGACGTTAATGAGGTTAACCACGAGCCCCTCTATACGGACATGGAGATGCAGCAGACGACCCCGCATGGCCTCGGCGACCCCTAGCACCTTGGGCCGTAGGTCAGGGGAGAACAGGGTCGCCACTCCAGCCTGCCGAATCGTGGAATGGCTAAAGTAGACCCTGTCCCCCCACTTCAGCTGCCAACTATCTTCGGCGGTCGGATCCGTTTGGGTCTCCTGCAGGAAAATCACAGAGTACCCTCCCTCCCGAAGGAAGGAGAGCACCTGGGACCTGCGGAGAGCCATCCTACAGCTCCGGGTGTTCAATGTTGCGATGGTGAGAGGTGTCTTGGGAGGGGCTGAGGGGGATCCTCACTGGCAGGGACGCTCGCATCCCTCAGCGGGCTGCGCAACAGTCTTTGACCCATCCCGTAGGTGAGTAATTGGTCACGGAAGACGCGGACCCGCCAGTAGGCCGTGACATCCTGCTTCCCCATCCCTTTACTTTCCCCCATGAGGGCCCTTGTGGCCCGGAGGATTTGAAAAATGTCCCCCCATCGCTGGAGAGCAAGCTGTACCTTGTTGCAGGAGCCACGGACATCCTCTAAAAACTTCTGCAGCTCTCCTCGCTGCTCATGGGGGGGTGGGATTACGGTTTCCCAGTTGTTCCCCGGTGGGGCCCTTGGTGCAGCCCCATGGCCCACTAAAAGGGCAAGCAGGATGCGGACCCCCGACGGGGTGCCTGATGGGCTGGAGTTTCTAGGCCCGCCTCAAGTCCTGGGGCGATAGGGGGTGGTGGAGGGAAAGTAACAGCCCCTAATGGGTCGGGGCAGGAGAATGCAAAGGCCGCTCCCTGGGGGTCATTGGTTGGAAAAGGAAAGGAGACAGCCCTGGGGGCGGTCATAACATCGCAGGAGGTAGACTGGATAGGGGTAGGGGCAGAGGCAGAGGCAGAGGTGAGGTTCTGGGTTTCGGGAGGCAAGCAGCGGGATGGTGGCGCCTCCCGATCAGGCTCGAGGGTTAAGGGGGTGAGGAGGGAGCTCTCAGTGATACCGGGCGTGGGCTCTATGGTGGATTCAGCGGCCACAGCATCAGGAGGTGGATTATCTTCTGTTGGGCCGCCACCCAGGAAGGAAATCGATTGCTCCTCACCAACGGGGGTTGCCACTGGAGACTCGTGTCCCGGCCGCGTGGCGCCAGCTGTCACCTGAGCAGGCTCAGTGGTCGTCAGCGGGGTGCCATCAGCGGCCGGGTCCATGGAGGAGTCCAGGGGCTCCTCAGAGGTGGGAGCAGAAGCAGCAGTTAGGGGGAGGGAGCATGGGGAAAAGAGGGGTGGAGTGAGGTCGCCCAAATCGAGGTTTGCTGGCAAAAGGTCATCCTCCCCCTGAGCGACCGGGGTCAGATCTAGGGCCTCGATCTCCTCGAACATGGAGGAGAGAACACTTTCCGTCGCCCCGGGGTTCTCCCCGCTGGCACCCGCCACAACGGTTGCCTCGGGGTTCACGGGGGCTTTGGGTAGTGTCAGGACAGAAGGGGCTTCCTCGAGAGTCTGAGAGGGGAGGGTCTCCTGTGGAGGGGAGGCACTACCTTCTGGTGCTACCACGTCTTTCCCAGCTGACACCGGTGGATGGGATGCACTTGTGGGCAAAGCAGAAGGTTCGGCATTAAGTGCCCCCCTTCCTGGTCTTCCGGGGGGCCTCCGCCTTGGGTAGATGAGGCGGAGCTCAAGCCTTCTGCTTGCCTCGCTTCCCTTGGACTAGGTCCCAGCCCTCCATGGCATCATCTGGGGGCTGGTTAGCAGGGGTCATATCAGGGGATAAAGGCGATGGCTCAGGGACTTGTGGGGGGACGGTGGGGCGGCATAAGGGAGGGAGGATTCTCCCTGGGGCAGGCTCTCTCCCATGCTTGGTGGTATCTCTGCCACAGCCTCCTCCCATAGGCCCCGACAGATTGTCAGCAGCGAGGGTGGGGCTCTCCCGCTCGTCTGGGCATTATAGGGGAGGTGCCCCTTGGGCCTGAGCGGGAGTAGTGGTGGTCCGAAGGGGGGGGGCGGGTTCGGGTATCGGGTTGCCAGGGGCATCGGCAATGATGGGGCCGATGTCCTGCCAGGTCTCGGGGATCCCAGGTGCCCCTCCTTGCCGGGCTAAGGGGCAATCCCTCCGGACATGCCGTGACGCCCGGCAGAGGTAGCACTTGGCTTCCCCCATGGAGAAATACACCCGGTAACGGGCCCCCTGGTGGGGGACTAGGAAGGACCCCTTGAGCGCCTCTCCGTCACGTGCTGCCGATGGCAGTAGAAGCTGCAGTTGCCGGCAGAAAGAAAAGATGTGACAGAAGGTGGGATCCTTGCAGCCCAACGGGAGAGGGCTGATGACAGAAACAGGTTTCCCCAGGGGTGGGTAACAGGGCAGCATTGGGAAGAAAAGGAGGAACAGAGGTCAGGACCAGGCGGATGCCCAGGTCCTCCAGCGGCTCTAGGGGGACAAACACCCCCTTCCCCTACCGCCAGGCCCCTCTCTACTGCCTCCTGGGTGGCAGCTTCCAATGCTAAGAAGACGACCTTCCCATACATTTTGGAGGCCTCCACAATGGCTGTGGGCCCCACCACCCTCGCCAACACCCGCACGTAGGTCTCCACGTGGGGCAAGGCGGGCACCGGGAGGCATTGGACACCGTGCTTCCTTGTCATGGTGGGAAAGGGGGCCCCGGCTGCTGTTGATGGTGGTGGAGGCAGTGGGCGGGAGAGATGATGAGGCGGCAGGCGGGGGGGGGGCTGCCACTGCCCGGGCATATGTCCTGGGGGGTGAGGGAGGGACATCCGCAGAGCTGGTGGAGGGGACAGCGGGGGAGGATGCCATGGTCGGTGGCGGGGCCGCAGCAGTGGGGGTGGCTCCTGCCAGGGAGGGCCCGGTGGTTTTAGTGGGGCCCTTCCCCTTCTTCTTGCCCTGGCCTTTCCCGTCGGCTGGAGGGGCTTCCCTAGAGTCTGGGGAGGCGATGGGCATGGCAGCGGTGGAGGTCACCCCAGTGCCCTCCATTGCCGATGCCCCAGCAGGGGCGGTGGCAGGTGATTAACAGGAGTTGGGGTCAGGTAAAAAGGGACAAGCTGTGGAATGGGCAGTTCAGGGGGGCACATGAACCACCCTACGCTTGTCCAGAGAGTCCTGTTTGGTTGGCTGGTGCTTCTGGCCCACACGGTGGAATCAGGGCGAGAGCTAAGTCCAGAGGCAGATGTTAAACAGCCAGCAATGACGATGGAGGGGGCAGTGATGAGGATAGTGGTGTGGGGAGGACACAGGTGGATTGGGGGGCAGCTCCATGCCACACCCCCAGTGTCCCTACAAACACAGTCACGACACAGTCAAGGCCTCCCCCCACACGAGAGAACAGTTTGAAAGTTACTCAGTCTTGGGCCCCCTCCACGGCGATTTGTAGATTCCCTGGGCGGTGTTCCTCTGGTAGACGGCTTTTTCTCTGTCTGTTCCGGGCTTTCTTTTTTGCATTCTAGGGATGCTGGAGCGGATGATAAGAAATTCTCTCAGCCGGAGATGGGTCCGCAGACAAACAGCAAGCGGCTGGGTCTGGGGGCTGGGTCCTTCCACTCCCCCTCTCCGGTGAAGCGGGCCTGCAGGTCCCCCCTCTCTTGGGGGGGAGGGGGAGGGTGTTTCAGCTGGAGCGGCAGCAGCGTCTGAGGACAGGCGGGGGGCACGGGGCGGGGCTAACAGCTGGCCGGCAGCCGGCCAGCACTCTAGCAGCAGCGGAGAAAGAAAAAAAACAACAAAAAGAAAAGAAAGGGGGAGAGCCCCTCTATACGGACTCGAAGGTGCAGCACGTGGCCCGGCACGGCCTCATTGACCCCTAGCACCTCAGGCCGTAGGTTGGGGGAGAATAGGGTTGCCACTCCAGCCTGCCAGGTCGCAAAGTGGCTAAAGTATACCCCGTCCCCCCACTCCAGCCGCCACCTGTCCTCGGCGGCCGGGTCCGCATGGGTCTCCTGTAGGAAAACTACAGTGTACCTCCCCTCCCGAAGGTAAGAGAGCACCTGGGACCTGCGGAGAGCCATCCTACAGCCCCTGGTATTCAGGGTCGCAATAATAAGAGGCGTCATGCGGAGGGCTGGGGGGGTGGGGGCCTCGTATTGGCGGGGGGGTTCAGGGCCCCCGGCGGGTTGCACAGCAACCCATGACCCATCCCGTGGGTGAGTAGATCGCGTCGGAAGTTGCGGGCTCGCTCGTAGGCCGCAGCACCGCGCTTTCCTTGCCCCCTGCCCTCCTTTATAAGGGCCCTTGTGGCCTGGAGGAGTTGATCAAAGTCCCCCCATAGCCGAAGAGCCAGCTGTGCCCTATCGCGGGCGCCATGGGTGTGCTCTAGGAACTTCCGTAGCGCATGCCGCAGCTCATGGGGGGGTGGGGTTACAATTCCTGAGGTATTCCCTGATGGGCCTCTTAATACAGCCTCGTGGTCCGCTAAGGCAGGTAGACAGGGTGTGGACCACCGACGGGGCGTCTGACAGGCAGGGGTTATTAAATTCATTTCACGCCTTGGGGTGGAGGGGGATGGCAGGGGAAAAATTGCCACTCCTAATGGGTCGCGACTAGAAAGTGCAAAGACTGCTCCCTGGGGGGAGTCTGCAAAAGGCGGAAAGGAAATAACCCCAGGGGCGGCATTAACATTGCAGGAGGAGGGACCTTGGGCAGGGGCAGGGGTGGGGGCAGGGGCAGGGGTAAGGCTCTGGGGTGCAGGAGGCAAGCAGCTAAAGGAAAGTGCTTCCTGAGCAGAGTCAAGGGTTAAGGGGTAAGGGGGGGGGGCTCCCAATAATGCTAAGTGCTGGCTCCATGGTGGTCTTAGCGGCTATGGCATCAGGTGGTGGACTGCCTTCTGCAGGGTGCTCACCCGGGAAGGCAAATAGGGGGAGGGAGCATGGGGAAAGGGAGGCTGGGGTAAGGCTGCCCAGCTCGAGGCCAGCCGGCAGCAGATCATCCCCTCCCTGGGTGACCGGGGTCAAATCTAGGGCCTCAATCTCCACATACACGGAGGAGAGGCCAACTCCTGCCACCCCGGGGGCCTCTCCTCTAGGGCCCGCCTCAACGGCCGCCTCGGGGTCCGCAGGGGGTTCGGGTAGCGTCCAGGCAGAAGGGGTGTCCTCAGAAGTCTCGGAGGGGAGGGTCTCCCGTGGAGGGGGGATTCTGCCCTCCAATGCCAGTCCGTCTTCCCCTCCCAACACCGGCGGATGGATCTCGCTCGCGGCCGTGGCGGGAGGCTCGATAGCAGTGCCTCCTTTCCTGGTCTTCCGGGGGGCTTCCGCGTTGGGTGGATGCAGCGGAGCTCGAGCCTTCCGCTTGCCTCGCTTCCCCTGGACTAGGGTCCAGCCCTCCATAGCATCATCTGGGGGCTGGTTAGCAGGGGTCATGTCGGGGGGTGGAGGCGATGGTTTAGGGGTTCGGGGAGGTAGCGGTGGGGCAACATGAGGGGCGGGGGCTTCTCCTTGGGGAGGGCCCTCTCTTATACCTGATAATATTCTTGCCACACCCTCCTCCATGGGCTCTATTGGGTTGGTACTAGCAAGGGTGGAAACCCCTTGCTTGCCCGGGCATTGTAAGGAAGGTATCTCTTGGGCCCGGACGGGAGCAGCGATGGGTCGAGTAGGAGGAGGGTTGGTTTCAGGTACTGGGCAGCCAGGGGTGTCGGCAGCGACGGGGCCGATGTCCTGCCGGGTCTTGGGGGTTTCGGGTGCCCCTCCCCCCCGAGCCAAAGGGCAGTCTCTGCAGACATGCCCCGCTGAACGGCAGAGGTAGCACTGGGCCTCTCCGGTAGAATAAAAGACCCGATAGCGGGCTCCCTCGTAGGGGACTAGAAAGGACCCCTCAAGCGCCTCTCCGTCACGCGCCCCTGCCGGTGGTAGAAGCTGCACTTGCCGGCGGAACGAAAAAATGTGACGGAGGGTGGGGTCCTTGCAGCCCAACGGGAGAGGGCTGATGACAGAAACAAGTTTCCCCAGGGTGGAAAGAGCGGGTAACAGGGCAGCATTGGGTAAGAAGGGAGGAACGGAGGTAAGGACGAGGCGAACGCCCAGGTCTTCTAACGGTTCTAGGGGGACAAACACCCCCCCCACCGTCAGGCCCCTCTCCACCGCCTCCTGGGCGGCATCCTCCGAGGCTAAGAAGAAAACGACCTTCCCATACATCTTGGAGGCCGCCACAATAGCCGTGGGTCCTACCACCTTCACCAACGCCTGCGCGTATGTCTCCACGTGGGGCAAGGCGGGCACCAGGAGGCAACGGACGCCGTGCTTCCTGGTCAAGGCGGGGAAAGGGCCTCGGCCGCTGGTGATGGTGGCGGAGGCAGGGGGGTGGGGGAGATGACGAGGCGGCAGGCAGGGGGGAGCCCGCTGCCGCCCGGGCATACGTCCTGGGGGCCGGGGGAGGGACAATCGCAGAGCTGGTGGAGGGAAACGCTGGGAGGGGCACCACGGTTGATGACGAGGCCGCAGCGGTGGGGGCAGCCCCTGCCATGGAGGGCTCAGTGGTTTTAGCGGGGCCCTTTCCTTTCCACCCGCCCTGGCCCTTCTGGCGAACTGGGGGGGGGTTCCTAGAATCTGGGGGGGTGGTGGGTGCAGCAGCAGCAGCAATCACCCTGGTGCCTCCTGCTACCAGTGCCCCAGCAGGGGGGGTGGCAAGTACCTTAACAATAGTAGTAGTGGGGGGACCTTGGGGGTTGGGCAGGGGTGGTGGTGGGGAAGGGACAACTAATTTTATTGAAGCAGTCTCGCCCCTCTCGTTCCCCGCCATTGTGAGCAGGGAGAGACAGGGAGACACCGGAAGGAGGAGGGGGGAGGGGAGAAGGCAAAATAGTCCCTCCTTCCACTGGCTGCGGACGGGAAGGGGAAAAATGCCGAGGGGGGGGGGGGACTGGGAGGAGGGGGGGAACAAAATCGGGGTCCAGTAATAGGGGCAAGTTGTGGGATAAGCAATCCGGGGGGGGGGGTGCTGACCCACACACGCTTGTCCAAAGAGTCTCGGTTGGTCGGTTGTTAGGTCCGGTCCGGAAGGCAAAGTTCAAAGCAAACAGCTGGATCCGAAGGGAGATGGCAGGTTGCCAGCAGGGACAGACTGCGGGGGGGCCGTGACAGTTGTAATAACGATGGGGGGGTAGGGGCACCGATGGATCGGGGGTGGGGGTCTCCACGCCACACCCCCTGTGCCGCCACAAACGCAAGTAATCACAGTCAAACTCCCCCCCACGAGAGTATAATTCAGAAAGTTACTCAATCTTACGGCCCTCGTCACGATGATTTATATTACTTCTTCTGTCTGCTGAAATCTTCGTCTCCGGCTGTGTTGGCTGTGTTCCAAGGCCTCCGGCATGCTAAGAATGTTGTAAGGTCCGAGCTGCTGGCAAAACGGCTGGGTCTGGGGGTTTCCACTCCCCCCTCCGGACAGCAAAATCAGCAATCTTCCCCCCCCTCCTCCGGGGGCTCAGCTGAGGCAAATAGCTGCGCCCGAAAGCAGGCGTGGCGGGGGGGATGGCTGGCGAAGGACGTAGACGGAAAAAAACCCACAAAAAATGAAAGGAAAAAACAAAAAAGCGTCTGGCCCGGTCGGGGGGGGGGGACTAAGGCAGGTGCAAAAAGTAAGAAAAATCCGGGCCAGGGGGCTTTAGGAAAGAATAGAAAGCAGATAGCTGAGGAGCAAGCAAAAGACGTTCCGTTTCCTAACAGGGAAGGTTCCAGAACAATCAGGAACCTTCTGGAGACAATTAAGACAGGCTGATTAGAAAACCTGCAGCCAATCAAGTGCTGCTAGAATCAATTAAGGCAGGCTAATCAGGGCACCTGGGTTTTAAAAAGGAGCTCACTTCAGTTTGTGGTGTGTGTATGAGGAGCTGGGAGCAAGAGGCGCTAGGAGCTGAGAGTGAGCACGCATACTGTTGGAGGACTGAGGTGTACAAGCATTATCAGACACTAGGAGGAAGGTCCTATGGTGAAGATAAAGAAGGTGTTGGGAGGAGGCCATGGGGATGTAGCCCAGGGAGTTGTAGCTGTCACACAGCTGTTCCAAGAGGCACTCTAGACAGCAGCATTCCACAGGGCCCTGGGCTGGAACCCGGAACAGAGGGTGGGCCTGGGTCCCCCCCAAATCTCCCAACTCCTGGTCAGACACAGGAGTCATTGACCTGGATTGTGGGTTCAGAAAAACAGCCAAGCTGAGGGCTGCCGTGAAGCTCCAAGGCGAGCAAATCCGCCAATAAGTGCAAGACCCACCAAGGTAGAGCAGGAACTTTGTCACACCAAGTGTCCAATGGAGCACTGAAATGTGCCTGATCAAATTTTGCATATGCACATTTCAGGGGCTCTTTGAACATGAGGCCACTGAGATGTGGTGCCTCAGTGTCTTTAGCCAATGCAACATCTGGTTGTTAATCTGTTACAAATAAAACAAAGAGCAAATTGAAGAGGCTTGAAATATAATCTTGGAAAATTTCATCCTGCTGCTAGCCCGCTGTTACCAAGCTGCTGCCTGGTCCTGAGACAGATTACAGAGGAGCTGTGTCCTCTGGCATCTGAATACATGCTGTGAAGAATATATATACTCCTTGATTTAGGTCTTCACAAGGTAAAATTGCAACTGAGAGTTGACAGTTTTTTCCTGTCATAAACTCTCACACACACAATCAATTTACACACATTTTTCATCCATTATTTTTATTATTGTTATTTTAAAAAAATCCTCTTTTCTTGGAATGTATCTAATTTTATTATCATCTTCTTTGTCAATATTGACTGAATCCCAAGACTAGGAACGTTTGCTCTGGGAGGTGAACAGTTAGTGATCATATGTATTCCATGACATGCTTTGTTGGGATGGGGGAACCACATCACATATAAAATGAGAACAGTAAGCAAATCCCAACCTCTGATACTGATAACTTTTGGCAACATATTGGTAAATATCATTGCTTGCTTGTTTGTTTAGATTTTCCACATATCTCTGCACCTTCTGATTTTGACTTGGTCAAGAAGCACAAATAATGTGAACATAGCTAATTTTATGGTATTTCTGATCCAGTCAAAATTAGGAAAATATTGAGTGCAGTGTGCAGGAATAGAGACGATTTTTTAGAAGGGAAGGAAGAATGAAAAGGAAGTCAAGCCTGGCTGTGATCTCCAACTTTTTCTCTAGGTCACAAAACTTGAAGTACAAAACATCTTATGGCGTCATTAAAAAAAAAAAAAAGAGAGAGAGAGGATACAACTGAAAAAAGAAATCAAAGACCTACCACATATTTTTAATGATAAAGGGAAGCTTTTACTATGTATTTTATTCCCTCCATCCCAGCCTCTGTGGTATATTTATAGTGGTAGTATTTTTTCATTAGATTGTTTTTCTCTCTGCTTCTTTGCTCCTATTTTCACTCTCTCTTTCTCTGCATTTAATTTCCTGCCTCCTCTCAGCTTCATTTTTCACCTGATATTTTCATTATTTTTTCTTCGTTCCCTTCCCAAACCACCCAATCCCATAGTGGTCAAATTGGAGTTAAAGTTTCAAACTGTCTCAAATCAGTTTGAGAAAAATGTCAGAATGAAGACACCTATCTCTAGATTTAGCCCAATTGTTTGGAACAATTAGATACTGATCTGAACTCAATCTGAAAAAGTGTTGACTTGTGTTCATCATTTATAACGGTACATCCCAGACGCACTATGAGCAGAGCTGTGCCAAATGAGCTCAACTCCATGAAATTAGTTTGTTTGGAGGGTTCATTACAAAATTATCAAAACGTTTGCTAATCAGAAACCTTTTATGTGCCTCGGGTTCTAGTTTTGAATGAAACAGAGTTAACTTATGATTATAAACTGAAATCAGGTGAAATTTGTGATATTTGCAGCATTCCCAAATGAAAGCAGGTGAAATTCTGCCAATTTTGATTCAGTCTCACTTTGGGATTTTGAAATGATTGAACTATTCAAATTAGTACAATGCAAAATGGAAGGGTTGTGAATCCACGTAGAACGAAGCATACAAGTATATTTGCATGAACTCTGTGATGCAAAATGGCTGTTTTCCACAATTTTAATTGTAAGGCAGAAGGCCAAAGAAGAAGTGCTGTCAACCACTTAAGAAGTGTTATGATGGCCCTGGAGTGTGTTAATCAAGTTGTACAACAGAACTGTGTTGCTATTAAAAGAAGAAGAAAGGATAAAAACCACCGTGAATAATTTCCAAGTCTGCATCACAAAGGGCTTATGTCATCCTCTGTAATTAGTAAGCTATAATAAAAAAAAAAACATCATTAGATCATCAGATTTCCTGAGTTCATTGTGCTGTTTCATAGCTGGAGAAATAGGTATAAAGGAGTATAGGACTTGTCATTCAGGACTGCACCATTAGGCTATGTAGTCCAGTATTTTAGCTACTTGAGCCTCTGTACTTGATGCTTCAGAGGAAGGTGTAAAACTCTCACAGTGGACACTTATACCCATGGCAAAAGTTTTATTCTAACTCCAGGCAGTGTACATTCTGAATCAAGAGGGCTTATATCCAACACAGTTTTATCTTAGCCATTGTAACTTTAGTTAGTCATATGAACATTTAATCTGTTTTTGAACTCTACAAAAACTCTCTTTGCCTCCACAATATGCTGTGGTTGTGAGTTCCACTGGTTAATATTGTGTTGTATGAAAAAAATTTCATTTTTCACTTTTTAATGTGTTACCTTTAGTTCCATTGGGAGACCTCTTGTTTTTGTATTGTAAAGAAGAGATTAACAAGATCACCTTAGTTACCTATTCTGTACCATTTTCATACCTCTGTTATGTCACCTCTTATTTGTCTGATGTCTAAACTAAATAAATAGGCCTAACATTTTACAGTTCCTTTCACATGAAAGAGTCATCTGGATCTTTTCTTGTCATATTTTCAGTATTATCATCTAGCCTTTTCTCAAAGCAACCTAATATGTTGATAGTTTTTTTTGACCACCATTGCACAGTTGGTACATATGATTAGCAGTCATTTTCATTCACCTTTCAATAGTAACACCTGTATGACTATTTCTATCTACCTTAGGCATTTATATGGCAAAGGGTGCGGGGTGGCTGGGTGGGACTCACTGCTGGAATGCCTCCTTGTTGCCAGGCCTGGTTCAGCAGCTATTCCCCCAGCAGCCATACTGGCTTTCATCAGCCTGGTTTACTACTTGTAGGGTGACCCCAAACAAGCTCCCAATCCCACATTTTTCCCAAAACCTATGTTCTCAAATGTCCAGCCCTTTCCTGGACTGTTCAGATATTGATGTTCATTGCTCTTTTAAGGAATCAATATTCAACAGTTTGCTACTGAGTTGAGTTTAAACACAGCACTGGATTGGTTTAGATTAAAAATAAAACAAGTTCACTACCCAAAGAAGAAAGAGGTTTCGGTGAATTCACATAAGAGATGAGTTAGAAATGGTTACCAGCAAATAAAAGTGAAGACACATATCTAGAAGTCTAAAACTTAATCTAACAAGTTTTTGTTCAAGGCTTTGTTTAAGATGGCCTTTCCCACCCACAGTCTTCCAGCAAGATGGTGACTGTCCCTCTCCTTGGGTAGGGTCTCTCGTAGAGGTGAGAGATGCTGGAGTCTTTGTCTTTTCAGGGGAAAGAGATAAACTTGGGTTTTCTGCCCCTTTCATTTATAATCCAGTGGACTTTTTAAATGGATTCTTCTGAAGTTTACCCCTCAATGTAAAGTTTATCCAAACAGTGAGGAAGGCAACATAGAGCCTGGTGATGAAGGAAGCTCCAAGTTCTTTCTTTCCCCTGCTTATGTTTGCTAAAATGCAAGTTGTTCTGTTTCCTGCCATCTTCTCTGCCTGCTGTCTTGAGTACCCCGTTTACTACTTATATATAAACTGAGGAAAATCACACTCCTTTGTTTAGGATAGCCCTATTTACCAAATTTTGCCAAGGGAGGGCTGTCAGGTTTTGAACATTTGCTAACAACATCAGACAAGAGGAATTCAGAATCTTTACATATAATGTTGTTACCCACATTTCACCATTACATTGTTGACCAGTGAGTTGTTATTTTTTCAAGTGATCCTCACAAGGCGTATTTTGTACAAAGATTATGACAATAGTGTGTAGGGTGTGAATACAGGAGTGCTTTCGGCCACAGGAGCCTAAACATCTTTATGGATTTGGACCTAAGCGACTTGCCCAAGGTCAGACAGGAAGTCTGTAGCATAACAGGGAGTTGAACTCTCGTCTCCATGGCTCAGGCTAATTCCCTAGCCACTGGCCCACCCTTCTGCTCCTACCTACTAATGTTAAGCTGCATCTCTCCCAGAGGAGACTAATTTCAGTGACATTCTGACCCCATGAACTTACTAGGAAAACTTTCAATTGACTTCACTGGGGTTTGGATTTCACCCTTCATGTTTTAGTTTATTATGTTTTATTTTACAATGATGATGCCGAGATGTTTTGCCAGTTCTGGTCCTTGACGCACAGCCACACACCTGCCAAGAGTTAAGATGATACCCAAGATATGTGAAGACAAGGCAAGTTAGTCAAGCTTGCAGAAAGGGCATCGATATTGCCATTGGGGAAAAACAGAGCTGAAAGACCACTTCTAAAGAGCTCAGTACAGATCATAAGCCTCCATACTGACTGATTTTTTTTTGCCAGATTATTTTGCTGATTATATATTTGCTGGGGCTGTTCATTATATACTAACGGGAAGCTCTGGAGAAAGGTTAGGGTGTTAGTAGGAACAGATGAATTTCCTGACAGTAAATGTCTGCATCTACAATTTCTCCAGCATCGTTGAAGCTGTCCCTGTTATTTATGCAGTTTGGGGGCCTGTGGATTGTAAGAACTGGGCTAATTCCATTTACAGCACTCAGAGTTTGCCTAAGAGAAGGGAATTTGGGCCTAAATGAAGGAGTTTGCATTATCTACCTTATGGTTTCCTGGAATAAAAATCTTACAGAGTAAATCTGCCATCAACACTAAGCCAGACAGGAAAAAGTTCTTTCTCAGAATAACAAGGTTTTGTCACCATTTAAATTAATAGATTCATAGATATTAAGGTCAGAAGGGACCATTATGATCATCTAGTCTGATCTCCTGCACAATGCAGGCCACAGAATCTCACCCACCCACTCCTGCGATAAACCTCTCACCTATGTCTGAGCTACTGAAATCCTCAAATCATGGTTTAAAGACTTCAAGGAGCAGAGATTCCTCCAGCAAGTGACCCATGCCACATGCTACAGAGGAAGGTGAAAATCCTCCAGGGCCTTTTCCAATCTGCCCTGGAGGAAAATTCCTTCCCGACCCCAAATATGGCGATCAGCTGAACCCTGAGCATATGGGCAAGATTCACCAGCCAGATACCTGGGAAAGAATTCTCTGTAGTAACTCAGATCCCACCCCATCTAACATCCCATCACAGGCCATTGGGCCTATTTACATGAATATTTAAAGATCAATTAATTGCCCAAATCATGTTATCCCATCATACCATCTCCTCCATAAACTTTTCGAGTTTAATCTTAAAGCCAGATAGGACTTTTGCCCGCACTGCTTCCCTTGTATGTCTGCATATGTTAAAAAGAGGAGTAGTTTTCTGTGACTGATACTGTTTAAAATAAACTGTTTAATAACTGAATGGATTGAACAGCATGCTGCGATTCTAGAAAGGAGAAAAAGTGCATCAGCTAATCAAAAATAAATTAGAGCCATTATGGAGTTTCACTGGCTTTCCCAATGGACATTTCCTTCCAGTAAATGCTTGCAGCTAAATGTAAGCTAGTGCATTTTGCCTGCGGTAAAGTGCCTTGCATTAGTAAGTTATATTAAAATGCAAATATTCACTTGAAAAAGATTGTGAGGGATGAAGTCCTCTCCCTGGAAGCCAATGCATTTAGAATCTGATCCTGCTTCCATGGAAGTCAATGGTAAAACTCCCATTGAACTCAGTGGGAACAGCATCAAGACATTAGAATGCTAAGCAACTGCTGCATAATTGAGGAAATGGCTTGCTTAGAGTAGGGCTTTGAACTTGTTCCAAAGAATTAAGCGTTATTACAGAAATGGCTATAAGTAAGTACCTGTAGCTGGAAACCATGACTGTTCGGCTATATCTACGCGACAAGTGAGGGTGAGATTGCCCTGCTTGTATACACATATTTGTGCTAGGTCTCAAACTAGTGTGAATGTAAATAGCTGTGTAGCATGGGTAATGGGAGCGGAGGCATGGGAATGCCATTATAAGTACATATCCAATGATTCCAGGTGGGTTTGTACTCAGCCTGGCTCTGCTGCAGCTTTGCTGACACTAGCAGTGCTAACATGGCTACATTGCTATTTGTATTCATGCCAGCTCGATGAGACCTAGCCTGGGTATGTGTACACAAGTTGGGGACTCACAGCCCTGGCTCATAGTGTAGACATTGTCCAAGGAAGAGCTCCTAAGACTATGTAGTTTGACTGCTGTTCCTATCTGGAAGCTCTGTTGCTGTAATTTACAGCACGGTGATTTATTAGCTACTTTTTGAGAATGTGTAAATCCACAGTTGATGTTTCCCCACGATGAGGAAATGCTGAGATATAGTATGTTAGAAGCAGCAAAACTTTTTCATGGAACTGGTCATGCAACATTATCCATGGTTCACCAGGAAATTCAAGAACCAATGCTTCCACCCCCTCATTCTTGACCTTTTCTGTACCATGACCCTATGTTATAACAAAGCATGGTTTCAGCACCGCTATCCCATTTAGCCATAAGAAGGGACAATGGGTGTGACACTCTTAATGTATTAGCAACCCCCAATTTGAGAGCCCATAATTTATTCAATCTCTTTAAAACTTTTTGTGATGTGTTACCATAAAAAGAAAAAAAAATAGCATAAAAGCTGCAAAATAATGAAACTCCATCCATTGCGTCTCTCATTCTCAAGACCTGGTAACAAAAATGGAGGATATGGCCAAAATAGGTTTATAACTCTGAGACAGGTCATCCCATCAGGAACAAAGACAATCATCATAATAATCTTTTATTCTGTGTCTATACAGCATGCAGCACAATGGGGTATTGTTCCATGACTGTGGCTCCCATTGTAATAATAGGGATCTAGCAGGTCTACCCCAATTGTGAGCTCAATTGTTGGAAAGTGAGTGAAAGTTTGTAAAATGGAACGATAGCCTATCACAATGAATATTGATAGAAGGGGTGTGATAAGAAGACAGACTGGATTTGTCCAAACAAATAGCTCATCTGGACTCTGGTAAGCAAAGGAGAATGGAATTGGAAATTAACGGAACAAAATTTGTGTGTTGGAAACCAGACCTAAATGGAGGACAAAATAATAGGGTACTAGACCTTTAAGGCTCACGGATGCAGTCTAGGAGGCCAGTTCCTTGATTCCAGAGGTCTGGGTAGGCAAATGAAAGGCTAAGGACTAATCAAGATGGACACATTGAGAGAAAGATGGTCCTGGGGAATAGTGTCTGGGAAAGGAAAAGAATAGGAAAACTCAGGCCTTTGTTTTTGAAGGGTCTGGGACCAAGAGCCTTGTAAAGAGGGCAGGCTCCTTTCTCTTTCCATTGGCCCAGACAGGTGTTTGGTGGTACTAGACCTATTGGGGATGGATCAAGTTCAGATGACTGGCTCCAAGCCCAGTCAAAAAGAGCCCTTTGAGAAGAAAAACTCATCCAGATCCCAGAGTTTCAGCTGGATGGCTGTGGAAACTAAAGTCTTAAGGGGTGAATTTGCAGGACAAGGACACCAGGACTCAATCTTCACAAACACAAGAAGGGTAAAGCTGAAGGTCAGTGAAGGGTTCATGTTTAGCTATTCCACCTGGAAGCAGGCAGGGCACACCCTGACTGTTTTGTAGAAGCAATGCACACATTGCTCTATCCAAGGACAAGGGCTAGATATGAACCATGAGAACTTGATTGTTGGGACAGCAACTGTGGGAAGCTTTCTTAGCCTGGGCTCAAGGCCTGAGAACCAGGATTGTAGTAAATAAAGGATAGTAAATAAGTGTATTAATCAACGTCATACATTCCTTTGTGTATCTTTTTGCGGTAGCAGTGTGTAATGCTTAGGGGAAAGAAATATAATAAAAGGAGAAGGTGAAAGGCGGGGGGGCAGAACAGCCCATCTCAGCTGACCAGCCTGCTTGCTTGCGTAAAGCTGTGTTCTGTCTCATCATTGAACCGCCACAGGTCAGAGGGTGGCTGGAGGCCAGGTCTGGAACCACAAGAAGGAGGGTGATGAAGCCCCTGGACCTAAAGGGGGCTTATTTTGGGAGCTGAATTATGTTTAATAAATTAGACTCCAAGAGAGATGAAATATTGTTTTAGAGATACTGGGTGTGAGTAGATTATTCCTGAAACTTGGAGCAAAACTGAGGCAAGAGACTGTGGCAGCATGCCAGCAAGGGGGCATGCTCAAAGACTACATCTCAGCTACATGGTCCTTAAAAAGAGACTTCAGAGTGAGAATCAAAATGGTAGAGATGAGTGAACATAGAAGGAGCGAGGTTTACCATCATGACTGCCATCTCCATCATCTCTGGGATCCAAGGATTCACTGAGAGTTTATCATCCTGACATCCTGCCTAGACAGGGCCAGAGACAGTGACCCATATGAGACCAGCTAAATCCAAATGCCACCTGAAGGTGAGTCTTGGGTTGCTGCTGTCATTCCCTTCCTCATGAGTCATTTTCCTTCCCCACCTTATTTCTTCTTTCTCTTTTCAATATGTGTCTGGTTAGCTAGCCAAGACTGCAGCTTTTGCAACACAGCTGTGGACCTTTGATGAGCTAAAAGCAATGTCTTAAACAGGCTGATGCTGGTACAAGTTTGCCCCAGATCTCAGAGTGCCTGATAAGATGTCATGTTGTGCCTGTGTTTCTCCAATAGCGAGGTTGCAAATAAGAGGCAGCCCCAGAGACAGAAGTTGCAATTTTCTGTCTCTGTTCTTTTTTCTCCCTTTTTGTGCACGTTTGTCTTGTTTTGTCTTAAAGGAAGCAGGCTCCAACTTTAACAACAGCAGCTCAGACCATCTCCAACTAACTTCCCTTTTCTCCAAAAAGCACAGTTGTGACCATCTATAATGCCACTTAAAAGACACAAATGGGGGGAGGAGAGGTCCTTATAAAAAACTCCCTACAGCTAGTGGGGAAAAGGAATATTGTTAAAATGAAAACCTTACTTAAGACTTTTACATTTCAAATGCTTTAACTGTTTCCCCTCCTCTTTTCTAGATGTTTAATATAAAAAGGTTAAAAAAATAATGGTGTTTGTGTCAGGGAACCACGCAGGTTGAGGTCTCTGTACTGGAAAGTGTGAAACATCTATAACTGTTTAGCGTTGCTCAGTGACAGAGTCATAGTCACACCTTTGACTCTCCTTACCCATTTATTCCATCAAAGTTACCACAACACCCCTAAGCGCTACCACTATACAAAGAATAAACTATAATTAGAGCTTGAAAACATATTTGGAATCATGTTTTCATTCCAAATACAAAGGTAATGTTGAAAGGTATGGGGTTTGGATTGTATCTATAGTAACCCATCAGCCCCTTATACTAGCATTTCTATAGACTACGTGGTGCCTCCTCCTATTCATTCTGGGGATTAGCTCTGCCTGCCTGTCACCCTTTTGTGGTTCCTCAGCCAATCATCTCACTCTGCAGCCCCTCACTTGCTCCTCAGGAGCTGCATCAGCTCGCCTTCATGGCTTGGCCCTTAGGCCAAGTCACAGGAGTCCTCCCTTTCTGGGGTATTCAAAGTCCTCCACAGCATCCCAGGCAGTCCCTCAGTCGACTGCCCTGGCTAAATCACTCCATCAGTGACTGGAGCAAACAGGCACGGACAGTCTTCTGCCCAGATCACGCCACTCATTCAGGAGCTGGTAGGGGAACCCAAGCCCACCCTCTACTCTGAGTTCCAGTCTAGGGCCCTATCTTCAACAGTGAAGGCCTAGGAAACCACAAGCCTTCCTAGCACTCCCCTGAAGTGCTTCCTACCAAGCCTATCCCAGGCTTGCATTTTCTACCCTTCCAGTCAGCCCCTTTCTTTCGGGCCTACTAGACAAGTCCCTTCTTTCAGAGTTCAAAGTCCTTTCGCTCCCTTGCTCTAGGGAGAGCAACTACTCTTTCCACTACAGCTCCATAGTTTTATAAAAGCCCCCACCTGTTTCTGCTCAGGTGAACTTTCCTCAATTGGGGGATCTCCTCTCAGCCTAAATATCCCCCAGCTTGCAGCCTAATAGGTTAATTGGCCCCACTGGCATATGTTAATCCCTTCAGAGTGAGTGTAGGGAGGACAACCCATCACAGGGGCTCAAAATATCCCAGCAGTAACTTGCATGTATGCATGTCTGCTCATAAGGAAAAGGTGACACATGCCTGCAATACGTTGGTCAACTCTAATAATTTGCCAGTTGCCTAAAGAAAGTAAATGTTGCTATTTCAGTATTTGTAGAATTAATATTAGCAGCAGCTTCTAGCCAATGGAACACACATTGGGAGGGGGTAGGGAGAACACACATTAAGAAACAAAGCGTTGCAGGCAGGTATAAGAGATGACTTAACCATATAAGAACTCAGGGGCATGAAATATTTGCATGAGTCTTACTCAGGGAGCTGTCCGAAAGGTTAGCAATGAAACTTTAAACTATGTGAAACTTTCCTTTTACTTTGTTGCGACTTTGAACCTCAGACCAGATTTGTGAAAAGGTTCATTAAGGTTCATGAATCTTTGGAGCAAGCAAAGGCCCTGTTTTATGTGAATGTGGGCCCACTTTTTGTGTCCCCTTGTTTATTGCAATTGTGCCAGATTAGCTGTTTCACCTGATCTTAGTGTGAAGCCATCAGCAGTGCTTGTTTAAACTAGAAACTCAAAATGAAACCCAGGGATTCCAAACCAACTGGAGCAAAACCAAAAGAAAATGCTTGTGTGAAAATGCTTGGTGAGGGCTCTGAATTACTACAGAAAATTCTTTCCCAGGTGTCTGGATGATGGGTCTTGGCCACATGCTCAGGGTCTAACTGATTGCCATATTTGGGGTCAGAAATTTTCCACAAGATCAGATTGGCAGAGACCCTGGAGATTTTTGCCTTTCTCTGCAGCATGGGGCACAAGTCATCTGCTGGTTTGAATTACAGTAAATGGTGGAGTCTCTGTAACTTGAAGTCTTTACATAAAGATTTGAGGACTTCATTAACTCAGCCAGGGGTTACAGGCCTGTTGCAGGATTGGGTGGGTGAGGTTCTGTGGTCTGCAATGTGCAGGAGGTCAGACTACATGATCTCAGGGGGAGTGATAGATCAGTGGTTTGAGCATTGGCCTGCTAAACCTAGGGTTGTGAGTTCAATCCTTGAAGGGGCCATTTAGGGAGCTGGGGCAAAAATTGAGGATTGGCCCTGCTTTGAGCAGGGGGTTGGACTAGATGACCTCCTGATATTCTACGAGCTTGATTGTCCCTTTTGGCCTTAGAGCCTATAACCCCTCCAAGAGCAGACTACTGAGTTCTGAACAACACTAAACACTAAGAGGACTGTTGGGTTTTGGCTATTGTATCTGGCAACAGGAAGATCTGATCAATAATAAACTGACATCTGTATTTGGTAATGTAGTAGTTTGCTTACCCCCCTTGGCCTGGACATTCAGCCAGGCCTCGGTTTCCCTCTCACTGCTAAGATAGTTTTGCCTTCCACTTAAATGAAACAACTCTGTCCTTTCTGGGGGAATGAAAGTCCAGATGAAATACAAGTTCAAACTGAAGTCCAAGCCCTTCATGCAGTGTCTTTCATTCTCAAGTTTATGTAAAAAAACCCAGGCTATTTCATTGGTCAGTTGATGCCAAGTTTGCAGGGTTTGGCCCTCTGTTCACATGGTCTCATTGGATATATTGCTATACAGAATGCATTGATGACCGCCTCAGGAAGTATGAGAGCATGTGCTTTTTTATAAACCAGAATGGCATCAAATGAAGGAAATTGCCTAATTATTTCCTTTACTAAAGTACAAAATATTATATTTTATTAGTCATTTAATTATTATTTCAAAAATTAATTTGTCATAATGGAGGACAATATTAGTTAATAATTAGGGAAATGAGAACCTTGTAAGTTATTCAAATAGCTCTAGCCCTTCTGTTTCCTGAATGACAAACACTTAAGGGAATATGTTTTAACAGAGTATATTACTTTAGTTTGGAAATGTATTGGCAAATTGTCCCTCAATGTGGGAGAGATCTGGCATTTCAGTAGAGACGATAGTACAATATAATATTTGAAACAGTGCATCCTGCAAAGCACATGCATTTTCACTCTGATTCAGAAATGTTTACCTTCAAGCATATATTTAAATCTATCCTTATTCAGCAAAGCACATAAGTTTGTGCTTAAATCCTAATGTCTATGGTATTTAAGCACTTGCTTAAGGGCTTTGTTGAACTGGCCCTTTGTGAAGTTGCTGAATATTATAAATGCTGTCTTGTAGCTTAAAAATGCACCAGGCTAACAGAACTAGCATTTAAATTTTCAAAGTGCTTCTCCTAGATAAACTGGATAAATTCTGGGAATTCTTAACTATGTTTTTATCTTCATTTTTCAGCTTTTAGCGGCTGAACTGCTGTTATGCTGAACCATCCAGCTTGAACGCCACTGGATTATAGAAGTCATATTTTATCCTTATCTCAAATGTTGGGATTTCAGTTAGTTTGTGATAAGATACAATAATAAGTGTCAAGCCTACAAAATAAATAAATGCCAAATTATATTGTGCCCTATATACGCACTGGGCGTATTTCAGGAACACACTGTACCCCCACTTTTCCTCTCCTTCAAGTCAGCGGCTTTTTGTGTCACCCATTTCTCTCACTCTCCCATGTCAGGGGCTCTGTGTGCATCCCCATATTTCCCATTATAGGATCTCATATTCTTTTCCCTATGCCAAGAGAACTTTGTATAACCTCATTTCCCCTATTCCTTCCTTCTGTAGGGGATACCACTCTTAAAGAACATTAAAAATAAAAGAAATTCCAGTCAAACCATTGCATACCCCAGTAAATTTTATATAGTAAATTCTGTGCATAGCTAAAGTGTAATCTGCTAATCTAATTAAAACTTGCATTTTATTTCCAGTCCAAATTTGTCTTGCTTCAACTTCCAGCCATTGATATTGTTATACCTTTGTCTGCTCCAGTGAAGAGGGCATTATCAATTTTTTGTTCCCCATGTAGGTAGTTATTAACTCTGATCAAGTCACCTTTTAACCTTCTTTTCATTAAGATAAATAATTTGAGTTCCTTGAGTCTATCACCATAAGATATGTTTTCCAGTCCTTTACCATTTTCAAGGCTTTTGTCTATCTATCGTATATAATTGTATCGAGTTTTATAAATACATTGCAATGCCAATATTTACTCATATATATGAATAGCTACAACACTGCATTTTAGACTTGTAAATGAAAGAAACAGCATTATTACTAGAACTGGTCAAAAATGCCATTCTGTCAAAATGGAAACTTTCCACGAGAACATATTGATTTCCATGAAATTTTGTTTCAGGGAAAAAATTGACATGAAGCTGATCAGAAGGGAATGTTTTAATTTTTTATATTTCAAAATGACTTTTCATTTTGAAATTTTATAAGTTATAATACACAAAAGCCACCACTGAAAGTAAAAGTTTTGATTTTATTGAAATGGAACCTTTCAACTGACCTGAATTTTAAAATTTTGTGGGATATTTCAAAATAGATGTTCATTCTGATTTGGAACAAACACCAACATTTGAAACCATGGAATTTCCCATGAAAGAGACATTTGGGTTCTCACACAGCTCTAATTTCATTCATCTATATTGCAGACATTTTCTAGACTGCCAGGAATCTTCAAAAGCTATTTAAAGCTCTGATTTTATTAACCTCATGGGAAGAGAATGCTTCTGCTACCTACAAGTACTGGGTGAACAGGTCACAGAGAATTCCCCTGTTTAAAACTGTAATCAGATTATGTTCCATCTCAAGCTAATGAGAAATATACTCTTGAAAATGCATGTGCTTTGCAGGATGGACTGTTTCAAATATTAAATTGTACTATCGTCTCTCCTGAAATGCCAGCTCTCTCCCACATTGAGGGACAATTTGCCAATACATTTCCAAACTAAAGTAAAATAACGAGAAATGTATGGACCATTTATGACATGAAACACAAGCATCTCATAAAGCAACATAACACTGAAGTCTCAACTTCAGGTGTCACTAACACGCCTGGTATTATTTATATTTATAATCCCTGATCAATAAGCATCTTGCTCTGGGTTTTAAAATGATGTCTGAATATTATAAAACTTAAAATCTTTTAAATTGTTTAAAGGATGTGAGGACACAAGATAATGGTATGAATATAATTAACCATTTCTGTGCAGGTAGTTGGAGAAATATGAATGCTCTTACCAGCAAGTTTTCCCAGGTAACGATGATATTGCTTAGGTGCAAAGATAAACGGATGTGAAGCTTATTTTATGATTTTATTAGGCATTGGTTCAAAGTATGACATTTATTATTTCTTATGGATCAAAGACCTTGATTCATTAACCACAGTAAATTAGTCACTGAGCTCTGCTCACTGTGATAATACTCAGTTCAGCACCTACCTCTTCAGCACAAAGTTTGCCTTTATATCTTCCAAGTGTTTGGATACTCTTCATAATTTCAAATAATTTTCCTTTTAGTAACAGCCAGGTAATATTTTGTCATTATTGAAAGCAACAGCATGCAAATGAGTGTGGCCATCTGCAGAAATTCAGTTGTATAAATGATAATGATACAAACTGTGCATATTCTAATTCTGACTTTTATTGTCCTGTTCTCTTTCAACATAACTGTTTTAGCTGTGTTATTTTGTGCAGAAAGCATAGCACAGGAATACTGCAAAACTTCAGCAACTTGCCAGGAGCCTAAAAGCTGCACCACGTTTGCAAAAAATGGGACAGATTGTAGCTACCCTCATATTTAATACGAAGGTGAAGCCCATGCAGCATACAGATTCCAGCATCCATGTCCTTCCACTCCGATCAAGATGGAGCTGTGTGTTTTGGAATCTGTATTTTCCAAGGACTTCACCTCCATACTGTAAGAGGAAGGTGATTCTTGGATTGCATTTATGAAGAATTCTGAAGTTTGCATTTGGTTCAGAGGCTGTGTAGTGGATGCTCTGTGACTAATGCCATTTACAAATTTACAAGGAATTCATATAAACCAGCTTCAGATTTCACCAGCTGGTAATGGGCTTATTTTACTGCAGTTACATCAGAATCTGTCATCCACCTAATTAATCATCGATATCCAATCAGATCTTTGGCCATCTAATTAATCATTCTGTCTCCCACAGTGTCTAGTGCTAGGTACTTCAGAAATGCAAGATATCCTGCCATGGGTAAATTTCTTCCTAATCCCGTTAGTTAAAGATGGGTGTATGCCCTAAAGCATTGGGGGTTGCTATGCCTTCTGAACTGCTTTTTAATCTTTTTACGAATAATTATGGATGTTCCCGTTCTCTATTTAAATGTCCAATTCATCTTGGAATCCTGCTATACTCCTGACCTCAATGATTGTGGCAAAGACAGATTTATCAAGATGTTGCTCTAGGTTTCACTTTGATTGCAGCTAATTTGTCACACTTTTGAGTCTAAGCAGATTTTGATTGGACAACAGCTAATTACTCACACTTGAATGTAGGCAGATTTTTATGTGGTATTTTACAAGAATCAGAACATCAAAATAGTTTCCTTTTTATCCTTTAGTTCAAACAAGTTAATGGAGTTCAACAAACAGTAGTCCTTGCTAACCACACATTTTTGTAGGCTACTTTGATCATTAATGTTGCCTTTTGAAATAAGTAACCTGATGCTTCTGGCAGTTTCAAATTTGTAGCAATTACTCTTTACATTTTACAAATCAGTGATATTCTGGGAATGAAGATGACAAAGACACAGAAAAAAAGAGCTACATTTGCATTTAATTAATTATACTATACCTTCCCCATTGTTCAGCCAATAATTGGTACTTTAAATTTTACTTTCAATTTATGTACTGTGGCCTTAATGTATGGTGCATACAAAATACCATTTTATTTTATATTGAATTTTGAACAAACTGTTCCGCAAAATGCTTTCCAGAATTAAACAATACATGCCAACAGTCATTAAGGTACACCCTGCATAGTGAAAACTCAAATTAGCATTAATAGGATTTTGTCATGTTCAGTAGAGAGGAAACGGAGGGCAATGGGAGTTGGTTTTCCTGGCTACAGACCACCACTAAGGAGTCTGAAGTATCTCAGATTCAAGAAATAAATGAAGGGACTCAGCAGAATGGCAGGAGACCTTCCAGTTCCATAATATGGGAGGGACCAGCCATGTCCAACCCCATCAAAAAACCTCCAGTGGATTAGGAGGGCAGTGTCCATACCAGTCAACACACAACAATAGCTTCCAGATGCTTCCATTTGGAGTAGCTTCATGGCCCACCCCCTTTAAAGACCTTTGGTGGACGGGAGGAGAGTTCCTGGAATTGCAGGGAATTTAGGAGGGGGAGATGCAGGCCAGAAGACATTGCCTACAGGAGGCATACAAAGTAAAACTGACCTGGGGACTGAGTGAAAAGGGGCTGCTGGGCTCTCAGAGTGTGTGTGTTGGGGGAGGGATGGAAATCCTTGGGAGAAGTATGGGGGCAAATAGCATATTTCTTTTCAGATCTTATATTCACTGTTCCAAATATTATATGATTTAGCAGATACCTCATATGTATTTGGCAAGTTCAGTATGATAAGACCTCACCTTAGAATTTTGCACCTATATCTCACCTAGCTTAATTCTATTTCACCACTTGACAACTCTAAACTAAGCCAGGAATGAGAGCTGTGCCAGGATGGACGAGCTGTAAATGGCTGCCTGTGGTTTTCGTATCTTAGTGGATCCCAGTTACTGTTTGGTGCCCCTTTGTAGAGTGGACTGAGCAGAGAGACAGACAGCAGGACAATGGAAAGGAAAAAAGACTACTTAGATTGTAAGACATTTGGGGCAATGAGCGTCTTTTTGTTGTGTGTTCATAGAGTGCCTAGCACAATGTGTCCTGATCCATGATCAGTGGTTGCTAGGTGCTTCCGTAATACAAATTAAATAATAGTAATAGTAGTAAGAAGAGACAAGAGTGTGTTATGAGTGCAATGCTGTGACAATGGAATCTATGTCATACGTACCCAGGTATAGAAATTACTTTAAATGAAGTATTCTTTTTCTAAATGTTTGAGTTCATTTAAGGACATAGGGAGAAGGCTTGCCCATCAGTACAACTCCACCCCTTACTATTGTTTGCCGTGTAACTAAATTGCACCATATGCCACTACGTAAATAAATATGGTACATATTATTTGCTATGTTACCAACCAAATAAACTAGGAAGCCATAAAATGTGTTTATGGTAACCATGTTATAAAAGGATTGGTGTGAAAGTCATAAAAAAGGAATGATGCAAGATATGTTAATCACATTTCTGGAAGATCACAGCATTTAGGTATGTTGCACAGCATTTGACCGGGAGTGACTATGCAACTATGAGTAATATCCATGGCTTAGGTTAGAATGATTTTGAAATCAGTGAGCAAAGAGCTAATTATATTCATGTTAATAGTCACATAAATGTCTCTTTAAGACTATAATTATTACAGTTTTCTAGTTAATCAAGTTAGTCCATGATCAAGATGAATGGAACTTGAAGCATGGTCAGATACTAATAAGGTTATGTAACCAGGTTCCCATGGAACTGGGAGGGTTGCCAGCATATTATTTTCTCCCTAAGACATGACTCTAAGGACAAATCATACATAAGTGACTGAGCAAGGCTTCTGGTTTTCAGTCTAACCAATACATGCTGGTAATACATACCTTATTGGCAGATAGCTTGTTTAAACCAAAAGAACAAGTTATCTAGAACATATCTTTGGGCAATCTCAATCTTCTCTAGAAATGTAAACAGCATTCTCCTCCATTCTCTCTTCTTCGTATATTGAATAAACTCATTTATATATATATATATTTATTTAAATGTACAAAGCCTCATTCATTCAAAGTAGAAATACCCTTTGACTTGCATCCAATGAAGTGAGCTGTAGCTCACGAAAGCTTATGCTCAAATAAATTGGTTAGTCTCTAAGGTGCCACAAGTACTCCTTTTCTTTTTGCGAATACAGACTAACACGGCTGTTACTCTGAAACCTTTGACTTCAGTGGGAGTTGGATTGGGCCCATGAACAAGGAGAATTTTATATCCTCATTCATTGTTACATGGTGAGCTGGCCCACCAGGGAAGTCCTGGTTTCAGCCTCACCTGTGACTGGTTTACTTCTCAGTCTGGGGGGTGGGAGGGGTCATGTGACAGGAGCAGGTAACTGGGATAGGCCTGCTGGGGAATATAAGGAAAGCCTCAGGTGAGTCAGGAGAGAGGTTTAAAGGGCCAGGAGGGCTGTAGGTGTCTGCTATAGACAGACCAACCTGTAGGAGATACAAAATTAGAGAGGACCTGGGAAGGGGCTGTCCAAACCAGACAGATGGAAAGGCATAGCTGAAGCTACCTGTGGTGAAAAGCAAGGCAGAAACCATAAGAGAAAAAGGCTTTAGGAAACACCAGGCAGAAGGACTTGCATGTTGCAAGGAACTATTGAGCCCAGCAAGGTGCAGAAGAATTGCAGATTCTGGGAAAGGTGTTTGAGTTGACACTGAGCTATTACTGAGTTATTTTAATAAGCCAGAAACTTAAAGAAGTGATATACTTGAATGACATGAGAGACTATGGACCATTATTGGGGAGCCCAAAAAGGGGAATATGAGGCAGTGGCAGTACTTGATGCTAGACTGGTTATGTACACCCACACTTATTTCAGCGCAATTCAAGAGCCATCTGTCTCAAGCTGACAATGTAATGCTGCACCCTGGACCTTTACAGAGAAGAGTAGGTTGGAACTGAAGGACAGAGATGCACAGGACAAAAGTGTCTTCAGAAATTAATATAAATAAAATACATAAATACTGGAAAATGAGGAGTTTTTGTTTCTTAACTATTTTCAAACTACCTCATTGCTTCCCTGTTGGAAAAGTAATATAGCAAAACACAAAATGGAATTGGCAGTGAATCTAGAGATGGAAGACAACTTCGGTGAAAGAAAAGGAGTACTTGTGGCACCTTAGAGACTAACCAATTTATTAGAGCATAAGCTTTCGTGAGCTACAGCTCACTTCATCAGATGCATATCGTGGAAACTGCAGCAGACTTTATATATACACAGAGAATATGAACCAATACCTCCTCCCACCCCACTGTCCTGCTGGTAATAGCTTATCTAAAGTGATCATCAGGTGGGCCATTTCCAGCACAAATCCAGGTTTTCTCACCCTCCACCCCCCCACACAAATTCACTCTCCTGCTGGTGATAGCCCATCCAAAGTGACAACTCTTTACACAATGTGCATGACAATCAAGTTGGGCTATTTCCTGCACAAATCCAGGTTTTCTCACATCCCCCCCACCCCCATACACACACAAACTCACTCTCCTGCTGGTAATAGCTCATCCAAACTGACCACTCTTCAAGTTTAAATCCCAGTTAAACCAGAACATCTGGGGGGGGGGGTAGGAAAAAACAAGAGGAAACAGGCTACCTTGCATAATGACTTAGCCACTCCAAGTCTCTATTTAAGCCTAAATTAATAGTATCCAATTTGCAAATGAATTCCAATTCAGCAGTTTCTCGCTGGAGTCTGGATTTGAAGTTTTTTTGTTTTAAGATAGCGACCTTCATGTCTGTGATTGCGTGACCAGAGAGATTGAAGTGTTCTCCGACTGGTTTATGAATGTTATAATTCTTGACATCTGATTTGTGTATGCTATGGGTACCCGCATGGCCCCACAGTATGCCAACATTTTTATGGCTGATTTAGAACAACGCTTCCTCAGCTCTCGTCCCCTAAAGCCCCTACTCTACTTGCGCTATATTGATGACATCTTCATCATCTGGACCCATGGAAAAGAAGCCCTTGAGGAATTCCACCATGATTTCAACAATTTCCATCCCACCACCAACCTCAGCCTGGTCCAGTCCACACAAGAGATCCACTTCCTGGACACTACAGTGCTAATAAACAATGGTCACATAAACACCACCCTATACCGGAAACCTACTGACCGCTATTCCTACCTGCATGCCTCCAGCTTTCACCCTGACCACACCACACGATCCATCGTCTACAGCCAAGCTCTGCGATACAACCGCATTTGCTCCAACCCCTCAGACAGAGACAAACACCTACAAGATCTCTGTCAAGCTTTCTTACAACTACAATACCCACCTGCAGAAGTAAAGAAACAGATTGATAGAGCCAGAAGAGTTCCCAGAAGTTACCTACTACAGGACAGGCCTAACAAAGAAAATAACAGAACGCCACTAGCCGTCACCTTCAGCCCCCAACTAAAACCCCTCCAACGCATTATTAAGGATCTACAACCTATCCTAAAGGATGACCCAACACTCTCACAAATCTTGGGAGACAGGCCAGTCCTTGCCTACAGACAGCCCCGCAACCTGAAGCAAATACTCACCAACAACCACATACCACACAACAGAACCACTAACCCAGGAACTTATCCTTGCAACAAAGCCCGTTGCCAATTGTGCCCACATATCTATTCAGGGGACACCATCACAGGGCCTAATAACATCAGCCACACTATCAGAGGCTCGTTCACCTGCACATCCACCAATGTGATATATGCCATCATGTGCCAGCAATGCCCCTCTGCCATGTACATTGGTCAAACTGGACAGTCTCTACGTAAAAGAATAAATGGACACAAATCAGATGTCAAGAATTATAACATTCATAAACCAGTCGGAGAACACTTCAATCTCTCTGGTCATGCAATCACAGACATGAAGGTCGCTATCTTAAAACAAAAAAACTTCAAATCCAGACTCCAGCGAGAAACTGCTGAATTGGAATTCATTTGCAAATTGGATACTATTAATTTAGGCTTAAATAGAGACTTGGAGTGGCTAAGTCATTATGCAAGGTAGCCTGTTTCCTCTTGTTTTTTCCTACCCCCCCCCAGATGTTCTGGTTTAACTGGGATTTAAACTTGAAGAGTGGTCAGTTTGGATGAGCTATTACCAGCAGGAGAGTGAGTTTGTGTGTGTATGGGGGTGGGGGGGATGTGAGAAAACCTGGATTTGTGCAGGAAATAGCCCAACTTGATTGTCATGCACATTGTGTAAAGAGTTGTCACTTTGGATGGGCTATCACCAGCAGGAGAGTGAATTTGTGTGGGGGGGTGGAGGGTGAGAAAACCTGGATTTGTGCTGGAAATGGCCCACCTGATGATCACTTTAGATAAGCTATTACCAGCAGGACAGTGGGGTGGGAGGAGGTATTGGTTCATATTCTCTGTGTATATATAAAGTCTGCTGCAGTTTCCACGATATGCATCTGAGGAAGTGAGCTGTAGCTCACGAAAGCTTATGCTCTAATAAATTGGTTAGTCTCTAAGGTGCCACAAGTACTCCTTTTCTTTTTGCGAATACAGACTAACACGGCTGTTACTCTGAAACTTCGGTGAAAGTGATCATAAAATGACAAAGTTCATGATTCAAAGGAAAGGAAGGAGTGAAAGCAACAGGAAAGTGGACTTTAAAAAAAGTGGTCTTTAACAAACTCAGAGAACTGGTAGGAAAGGTTCCATGGGAAGAAAATCTAAGGGAAAAAGGAGCTCTGGCAGCTTCTCAAAGACACAGTATTAAAAGGAACAGCAGCAAACTCTCTCGGCCTGAAGGAAAAATAGGAAGAATAGTAAGAGTCAATATGGCTGCATCAGGAGCTCTTTAATGATCTTTAAATCAAAAAGCAATCCTAAAGCATAGTGGAAACATGGACACATTGCTACGGATGAGTCCAAAAGATTAGCAGAAGCATGTAGGGACAAAATCAGAAAGGCTAAAGCACAAAATGAGTTACATCTAGCAAGGGACAGAAAAGTCAACAAGAAGAGAAAGACAAGTGTTGGTCCACTACTTAGTGGTGAAGGAGAGCTAATAATGTACGACACCAAGAAGACTGAAGTATTTAATCCCTGTTTTACTTCAGTCTTCATTAAAAGGTTAATTGTGTCCAGATGCTTAACACAATTAATATTAACAACAAGGGGAAGGAACACAAGCCAGAATAGAGAAAAGCAGGTTAAAGAATATTTAGATAAATTAGATGTATTCGGGTCGGTAGGGCCTGATGAAATTTATGTTAGGATACTTAAGGAACTAGCTGAAGCAATCTTGGACCCATTAGTGATTATCTTCAAGAGCTCATGGAGGATGAGTGAGGTCCCAGATGACTGGAGAAGGATTAAATGTAGTACCAATCTTTAAAAAGGAAAACAATCATGTCCAAAGACCAGTCAGCCTCATTTCAGTATACTAGAACAAATTAATAATCAATCAGTTTGTAACCACCTAGAGGATAATAGTTTGATAAGTAATAGCCAATATGGATTTGTCAAGAACAAATCATGCCAGACAAACCTAATTTCCTTCTTTGATAAGGTTACTGGACTAGTGGATGGGGGTAAGCAGTTGATATGGTATATCTTGGTTTTAGTATGGCTTTTGACACAGTTCCACATGACATTTTCATAAACTAGGGAAATGTGGTCAAGATGAAAGTACTATAAAATGGGAGGATGCATCTACTGGGGTCCCGCAGAGGTCTGTCCTGGGTCTGGAACTATTCAATATTTTCATTAATGATTTCGATGATGGAGTGGAGAGTACAATTACAGCATTTGTGGATGACACCAAGCTCAGTGGGGTTGCAAGCACTTTGGAGGATAGGGTTAGAAAATCAAAGGGACTAAATTGGAGAGTTGGTCTGAAATAAACAAGATGAAATTCAAGGAAGAAAATCAAATGCAAAAATAAAAATGGGGAATAACTGGCTAGGCAATAGTTTTGCAGAAAATGATCTGAGGGTTATAGTGGATCACAAATTGCATATGTCGTCAATGCGATGCAATTCCAAAACAGGCAAATGTCATTCTGGGCTATATTAACAGGAGTTTCATATGTAAGTCATGGGAAGTAATTGCCCCACTCTACTTGACACTGGTGAGGCCCCAGCTGGAGTACTGTGTCCTGTTTTAGGCCCCACGCTTTAAGAAAATGTGGAAAGACCCCAGAGAAGGGCAACAAAAATGATAAAAGTTTTAGATAACATGACCTATGAAGGAAGGCTAACAAACTGGGCATGTTTAGTTTTGAGAAAAGAAGATGAAGGGGGAGGGCGTCCTGATAGTCTTCAGATATGTTCTGGGTGATATAAAGAGGACAGGGATCATTTGTTCTTCATATCCACTGAAGTAGGACAGGAAGTATTCAGCTTAATCTGTAGCAAGGGAGATTTAGGTTAGATATTAGGAAAAGCCTTCTAACAGTAAGAATAGTTAAGTACTGGAATAGGTTACTAAGGGAGGTTGTGGAATCCCTGTCATTGGAGGCTTTTCAGAACAAGTTAGACAAACATCTATCAGGTGTGGTCTAGATATATTAATCTTGCCTCAGAAGTGAGTGAGTGTATATATACACTCACTCACATATAAACAACTATAACTGGCATAATAAGCCACAGCATTAGCTAAACCTTTCAGCACAGCATTCATGAAAGAGAAATGGAGGGCCAGAAGGGACCTTAAGTAATCATCTAGTGTGTGTGTGTGTGTGTGTGTGTGTGTGTGTGTGTGTATATATCTATATCTATATATATCTGGTGTATGCGTGTATGGGACCTTAAGTAATCATCTAGTGTATATGTGTATATATACACACACACACACTAGATGATTACTTAAGGTCCCTTCTGGCCCTCCATTTCTCTTTCATGAATGCTGTGCTGAAAGCTTTAGCTAACGCTGTGGCTTATTATGCCAGTTATAGTTGTTTCACAGTTCCCTTGTTTTTTCCTTGCCTCCCCACTGCCTACTCATCCCACTATTTGTTTTCCTCACATATTTTCTCTGATGACATGCTTTGTTACATGTGTGCACAGTGCCTCTAGAGAGGAAGTGACAGCAGCTAAAAAAAGAAGGCAAGGGAAGCAGATAATAATGAATATAAATCAGAAGCTAGGAATTGTAGAAAATGCATAAGGGAAACGATAGGACACAAGGAGAAATCTAAGAATTAAGGACAATAAGGAAGACTTATTTAAGAACATTAAAAATAACAGAAATCCTAACAATGTTATTGGTCTATTACTATCTGAAAATGATAAAATAATCAATCAATAAGCCAGAAGTGTTCAATAAATATTTGTTCTGTATTTGGGAAAAAGTCAGAAGAAGTTATCATATGATGAAGATAGAATACTTTCCTTTCCAACAGTAAGGAGGATGTTAAACAGCCACTGCTGAAGTGAGACATTTTAAAATCAGCTGGGCTAAATGACTTGAATCCAAGCATTTCAAAAGAGCTGCCAGAGGAGCTTCCTGGACTGTTAATGTAGTTTTTCAATAAGTATTGGAAAAATAGGGAAGTTCCAGAGGACTGGGAGCAAGCTAATGTTGTGCCAATATTTAAGGAGGATAAACAGCATGACCAAGGTAATTAGCGTTCCGTTAGCCTGACATAAATTCCTGGGCAAAATAATGGAATGTCTGATACAGGACTAGATGAATAAAGAATTAAAGCTAGGCAATATAATTAAGGCCAAGCAACACAGATTTATAGAAAATAGACCTTATCAATCTTAACTGATATCTCTTTTTGATGAGATTACAAGTTTTGTCAATAAAAGAAATAATATTGATGTAATATGCATAGATTTCTGCAAGGTATTTGACTTGGTACTGCACAAAATTTTGATTAAGAAACTATAACAACACAAAATCAGTCAACATGGTACACATTACATGGATTAAAAACTGATTAACTGACATGTTTCAAAATGTAACTGTGAATGGGGAATACTCATTGAGCAGGTATGTTTCTAGTGGGTCCCATAGAAATTGGTTCTTGGGCCTATGCTGTTTAACATATTTATCAATAACCTGGAAGAAAACAAAATCATTACTGATAGTTTCTAGATGACACAAAGACTGGGGGAGTGGTAAATAATGAAGGGGACAGGTCACTGATACAGAGTGATCTGAATAGCTTGGTCCACTGGAGCGAAGCAAAGAATACATATTTGAATATAGCCAAATGTAAAGTTATACATCTAGGAACAAACAATGCAAGTCATACTTACAGTATGGGGCACTCTGTCCTGGGAAGCAGTGAGTGTGAGGATGTAGCCAAAAGGGCATACAATCATTTGATGTATAAACAGGGGACTATCATGTAGGAGTAAAGAGGTTATATTACCTGTGTGTTTGGCACTGGAATGACCACTACTGGAGTACTGCATCCCCTTCTGGTGTCCACATTTTAAGAAAGATGTTGATAAATTGTAGAGAGTTCAGAGAAGGGCCATGAGGATGACTAAAGAATGGGAAAACATATAATGAAAGACTTAAGGAGCTCAATCTATTTAATTTATCAAAATCAGACTAGAAATAAAGGTGCAAATTTTTAACAGTGAGGGACACTAAACTTTGGGATAATTTACCAAGGACTGTGGTGGATTCTCCATCACTGGAAACTTTTAAATCAAGTTGGTTGTTTTTCTAAAAGATCTGCTCTAGTTCAAACAGGAATTAATTCAGGAAAGTCCTATGGCTCCTGCTTTTACAGGAGGTCAGACTAGATGATCACAATGTTTGGATTACAGATTACCTAAACTACCAATATTGGTAATAGGCTCACAATCTCGATCTGAAAAGCACTCTGACAGTCAGTCATTACTATTTAGTGAGTTCCATCAGTATGATTAACCCTGTATAAAATAGAGGAAGATATTAATTATATAGGGTTGATCATACTGATGGAACTCATTAAATAATAACTACTGAAATTCAGAGTGCTTTTCAAACAGCAGTTGTGAGTCCATTACCCACATTGGTAGTTTAGGCAATCTGTAATCCAACTATCTCAAGATTCACTCCCTTCTTCATATCATTAACACACATACTACATAAAAGTGTTTCTAATATGGATCCTTGAGGCATTCCCGTTAGCCTTTTGGCACGAGGAAAACTGACTATTTATTCCTAACTCTTTGTTTTTTGTCACTTAGACAACTGTAATCCAGGGCAGTAGCTTCCTCTCACCCCTTTATTAATTAAGCTTTACAATTATCCTGAAAGGTGGATATTATTCCTGTTTTATTTCATTTTATTGTCTATTTTTGTTTTGTACCACCAGCCATAACATGCAGATACACAGATAATGACAATATAATCAACAGTTTACTGCTGGGGAAACAAAGGTTAAGAGATTTGCTAAAGGTCATACTGAGATACAAGTGCCAAATCCCCGTGCTTTATAGGCTACAGAATAGGATTTGGGCATCTAACTCCTTAGGCTCCCATCTATAATTTTTCTGTTGCCATCTGTAAATAAGAAAATCAGAAAAGATGCCGTGAAAAGTTACTAACCTGTTCTGATATGCTGTCAGCTGGTTTATACAAGAGCAGATAGCTTGATCTGTTTGAAAAATAATTGCACTCTGAAACACACTGTGCACAGAAAGTTGGTATATTATTGTGAATACTGTTATCATACAGATAAGGAACATATGAATACATTACTTTTTGTTGCCTGATTATTATTGGTTGAAAAGTCAGTTGGGGGGGGGGGGGATTGTGACCATATTGTTAAAACTTTACTGGTATTGCAGTTTCATGTATTTGATTTTCACAGTATGATTTAGATTTCAGGCTGTTCACCATCAAATATAACTGTAAAGCTATGTTTCATTCAGTGGTCCATCACAGCCAATTTGGAAGCTGAACTTATTAAAATTGTTTACATTGCAGAAAAATGTTCTGGAAATAAACAGGAGCATGGCTGGACTAAGACTATGATCTGTCCACATTTTTATTACAGAAAATCTATGGATTTAGGGTCTCTGACAGTCTAAATTACCATCTACTAATCTACTGAAGATCCTTTTTGATAGAAAGCAAAATATTTAGTTAGGATCTGTGCAATGTGCTGCTACTGGAGGAAGAACTGGAACAGAGGCTTGTCATAGCCAAAGAGGGAAAGTATACTAGGAAGAAGTGTGTTTTCAAAATGTGACAGCACAGAGAGAGCGAGAGAGAGAGAGAATCATTCTTGCGGAGCACAAGTATAATCTGAATGGACAACAGAGAATGTATTACGAGTACTCCTCGTTCTTTCTGCTGATACACACGAGCACAGCTACCACTCTGAATCCTCTTATGGACTTTTAGTTATAGATGACGTTACTATGAAATGAGAGAGTGAGAAGGCCTTGCTGACACTTAGACCTTGTTTATACATGGGAATAACCCTGATTCAGCAACTGGTGTTGCTGCACTGTTGCGGATGCCTAAGGGTTTGGCTACATTAGAAAGACTTCATCTTGAGGCAATTGACTAAGGGTAGTTTAACCCATTTGTAAAAGCCAGTCTGGACACTCCCAAGTGTTTGTTGCAGGCTACAAACATTTGTGCTTTACCTGAAGTGAGCTATAGCCTGAACTGAACTATACTAGGTTCTCCCCTCAACTTTTTACCAGTTAACAATTCTGGACCAAACATTTGGGAGTATCCACACTAGCCTTTAAAGGTGTATTAACTACCTTGAGTTAATTGGCAATCAATTAACTAGCAGTAAACAACTTTTAATGTAGACTTTCCTAAAAGAGGGAGAGATGTAACGTGATCACAACATTATTACTTGTCTGTACTTTTTTAATATTAATGAGACAAGTGAGGCTCAAGTGTAAAATCATAATTACTGTGTTTGGCTGGCACCATTTCATTTACATTAATTTTAAATCAAAGACTTTATTACGTTTTTTATTTCTCCATTATTTTTATTCTTTGGAACACATCCAGCTGAGGATTGTTGTCCAAACTCAATACAGGTTTTCAACACAGACAGTACAGCTGCTGAAAGCAAAACTGCCAATGCAACAAGATACAATAGGAGCAACCAAAAATCAGGGCTATCCCAAAACAAAACAACCAAAACGCAATGTAAACCAAGAGCAAATGTTCAGACAAATGCCCAAAGAATTCAATTAAAGTGCAATGTCACATGCAGTGGAAATACTCGGATAGCCTGCCACCATCTGTCCTTCTCCGCTGCAGCCTGGTTCTTCGGTTCACAGAGTCATCAATTAATTATGCACCCCATCCTCAGCCCTCCATATCAATGCACCCCCAAAGCCTACATCTGCAGTAGTGCCAAAATCATTAAAAAATAATGAGTCGGGCCCCTAAAAATCACAACTGTTTTATAAATCATGAGACTATTTTCTAAATAATACATCTGTTTCTTTGCCTCTGGTTTCTGAGACATTGGCTCCAGCAGGAACACTCAAGCGCTACCTTGTGTTATTTACTTGCAAAGACAAGTCCCAAGTGTAGTCCAGATTAAGATGGGATTTCCTGGACAGGGTTTATTCTGATTACAAGAAGAAGTAGATCTTGATTAGTTCTGCTGGTGAAAAATTACATGCAGAGGTCAGCAATGGTGCTACACTGGTTGCTGGCCACCAACTGCTGAGTGGGGGTATTGCCAAGTGTAGAGAAGGCTTGGTCAGTGCTAGAAAGAATGCTTGATCAATCCCCAAGTACGTAGGTAAAGTGAACAGGTGCATAGCCTGATGTGACAGGGGGCAGAACCTTACCACGGTGGGTTAGGATGCTGGAAAGAGAGAGGAAGAGAGAATATGTGAGCAGGGAGTGAAGTGAGAACAGAGATGTACACAAGGCTTAACCTAGGATACAAATGCTAGTATACTGCTACTTAAACTTCACCTGTAACACAACAGAGCCTCATAAATTAAATGGAAGGAAGCATTTGTAATGCCTCAGTTTTGTATAAGATTATGACTGCAAAGGAGAATACATGTGGATGAGTAGCTAAACACATGACTGGGTGCTAGGACCGGCAATTTCACTTCTGACACTGGGCAAGTCACAACTTCTCTTTAGACCACGTTTAGTCCTAGAGTAAGCAGGTTCAGCTTCCACTACAGTCAATGGATTGGCACCTGCAAACACCCCACTGGCATTTAGTCCAATGTCTCTCTATCTCCATCTGCAAAAAAGGGGCTATTGTGTACAGAAATGCTGGGAAACTAAAGTTTGTAAAGACTTGTAAGATGTCTAAGGCGAAAAGGAAGTTAGAGTACCCCCACAAGGTCACAGAACAAAACGTCACTGTCAAAACTAGCGTAAAATAGTGGTAAGCACTGGGCTTTAATGGTTTCAGAGTAAATTTATTACTGGTTTAAATTATTGGCCTAAATTTCAGAAGGGCTGAGCAACAGCAACCCCTACCGAAGTCAATGGGAACTTTAGCTGTTAAGCACCTCAGGAAATCAGGTCACAAATAATAATTAAATTTTTTTATCCAATCACAAGTCATCCATCTACTCTTATTGTAAACAGCACATTTAAACATTCAAGGTAATTTTTTTGTGCCAAACTTCCTTATATTGGAAAAAGCTACCATGTCATGAAAAAACTACCAACCATTTTCCCCTTAACAACACTTCTGGGTACCAGAATCATTTCACACGTACACAATCTATGCCAGGGGTCTGAAACTCAATTTACCTTAGGGCCAGTGCCAGTCCTTAAATCCTCCCAGTGGGCCAGTAATGTCCCTGAAGATGCTGTTCAGAAAAGAAAATGTTTATATTGTATTTTTTATTTAAAATTTCTTAGAAATAATAAAACTGTCATACAACTTTATACAATGAATTCTTCGCCTGCCAGAGAGTTTTTAGTGTTTGCCAGACACCTGGCAACACTTCAGTCCTGTCTGTTTGTTGATGTTTGGCCTCGGTGACTGAGCAGTTGAAATCTTCAGGATTGCAGGAAGGTGTGCATCAGATGGTTGTGTTCGGTGTTTTGATTTGTTTATATTCATTGTGGAAAAAAGTGACGCTGTCTCCATAGCTGACTCTGCCCGGTGACTAGTGATGGTATCTCTGTCCCTCTCCCCCAACCAATGGCAGCTGCGGGGAGCAGTGCCTGCAGCAGACATTGCCGGCATCGTGGCTGCATGCATCTCTCCTCTGCGAGCCACAGTGGGGAGGTTCTCAAGCCGTAGATGGCCCGCGGTCTGGGACTTTCAGACCCCTGATCTATGCCATTCTATCTGAAATAAAAGATTGAAAATAACATTACTTTAAGATTTTAAAAGTATGGATAGTTTATTGAACAGATATATCTTCTCCTCCCCCTGTCTTGTCATATGAGTAGCTGGAATCTCAAATGGCAAATTCTGAACTATTGGGAAAAGAAATGCCATCCACCTTTTCTCGGTATCAGGATAAAAGCTATCACGTATTTGTATATTCTGCCAGTTCCTTGAAACCAGAACAAAGTGTTAGGAAAATGGAAAAGGATAAATTTGTATTAAAAGATAGAGATGGGACTAAACAAAAAAAAAACTCTACATCCAAACACTTTCAAATTTGAAGAAAGTTGGTATCCCTATCAGTACTTTTGTCTCAGACCCAGTTATATCTACAGAAGCTGACATGCAGGTGTTGTTTGGAGACTAGAGTGACACCAAACTAAATCAGCAAACTGAAGTTATAACAAGTTAATCCTTCACTCGTGTGTCTTACACAATTATTTGAACAGCTGACCAAAATGCCTGTATTCCCAGAAACTAAATCCAAATCATTATAGGAAAGTCATTACAGAGATGACTAAGAAGTATCGCACACTACAAACATTATAGGAAAGTGATTCCCAAACTGACCATTACAGAGCAGAGAGACCAGGAAGGAAGAGACTTGGCAAAGCTGAAAAACACAAAAAACAAAGAAATATTTTTGAGTCAGTGAGAAACACAGCTGAGCCCAATGCCCAAGAGACAAACATGAGTCTGGATTGTTCTAGTGACTCACACTGTATATGTAAAGTGTCCACTCATCTGCTGATCCAAGAATACTAAAATTTCCTGGTCTTTTTACAATTTTTACGTTTGCTATCTTTCTCTGTGTACTGCCACTACTAACACACTAAATGGACTAAGTGCCAAATTTTAAGTGCCTCAAATACAGTCTCTACATTTGCATTTTCAGTTTTGTGCACGTAATTTGCAACTGCATTTTTTTCATGAGCAACGTCAGCAGATGCCATTTTAGCATATACTAATGCTGAACTCTCAAAAATGCAGGTCAAGTTACTAGAGCTATTGAAAATATTTGTAATTAGACTTGAAACTCATCTTGTTTCAGCTTTGTTATAAACCTGAAACTCAGGCCAAGTTCGCTGAGATTTGCGACCCTTTTTGGTCTACTCTGAGTTTTTACCAGTTATGTGTTTCAGGTGAAACTGCGTAACTGTTCAAATAATCATGAGCCAGTTGATGGTTTTTCTTGGAAAAATCATGTGTAACTTAATGGTTTCACAAAGGTATGATCCAAAACCAAGCAATATTAGGCACTGTGGGCTGAGTTTTGCATCGAGATTTTGGCCTTATTCAAACTATTTAGTTTCACAGGGTTCTAAAAGCCAAATGACAAACTACCCTATTTGCTGGTACAAAAAGTGTTTTCTGCATTTGCGCATTATTCAGTGTGCATAACTGTGAGTAAATGACTGTGTACAAAGTAACAGATGCAAATTTAGGGGGTGTTCTTAGTTTTTTTCTCTTAATCCTCTAGTGATAGAAGGACATTATATATTCAGATTCTACACAGAGACCATCACATGTTTTCAAATGGTATTTATACTAAAACTCTGCAGATTACAATAGTGTTCAACAGACCTTTGGAATGTTCCTGTACAATATGTAGATTTTAAACGGTTATATCTGAAATAACTTCACAAGTTGCTCTAGGAAAAGTAACAGGTGGGATTTTGAAAAGCATGCAGCAGTGGCCTAATTCTGGTCCCATTAAGGCCAATGAGAGTCCACTGACTTCAGTGAGGATAGCATGAGTACTTCTGAAAATCCCACCCAACTTTATATAGTTATAACTTTAAGATGCAAGCATTCCATATTACAGAGGAGTGAGAAGAAAAAAAGGTTACAAAAGTTTTTTTAAAGCATTTGCCTAGCAGTTATAGTGAGCCATAAAACCAGTGTCTCTGTTATGTCCATGATTTTAGTGTCCTACAGAGTTATGAATTTAAGTTCCCAGGCTAGTCTTTTGAAGGTGCTGTGCAGGTTTCCTTCAAGGATGAGAAGTGATAGGTCAGAAATAGCATGATCACTTTGTGAAATGTGTTTGCCCATGAGTGATAGGTTGTTTGTCTTATTTTTCTGTGTGAGTTTGTTCAAGAGTGTAGGGATTTTCTGCTTTCATTCACAATATTGGGGCATTTGATGCACCAGATGAGGTATGCTACATGTTGTGATAAGCACACGAAGGACTCACAAATCTTGAAAGTGTGTTGTGAGGAGTACTGATCACAGAAGAGGGGTTTCAGGAAAGATTTCTTTCAGGATGGGGGTCCCCATCAAATATGGTTCTAATTATTTGATGATGCCCTGCATGGATGCCAGTGTGTGGCTTTTTCCTGCACGGAAGCATGTTCTCTTGGGGTATCTTGTTGGCCCATTCCATGATGTGATCTACTTCTCTGGTGGAGTATCCTTGTTTGGTGAAGGCATTTTTTACTGTGTTTAGGTGTGTATGCTGGAATTTTTGCTGAACAGGCTTTCAAGACTATAAGTACTCATGCTGAGCCATGAAGAAAATTAGTCTTTAGTGACCACTACACTACTTGTCTTGACTGGTGAAGTCCCAGGATTGTGTAAATGAAGTGTTATAGTTTACTCTATCCTGTGGCACCTTAAAAGTAAACTGAAAACTCTTATGTGCCTGGAGCCAAATACAGGGCCTGATTTCTCTCTTGCAATCGTTGAAAACAATTGTTAAACACCCAAAAAAGTGCAGGGAGCTGTGAGGGTTTTTAATGTATAATTGTTAAATTATTTTTTCCAAATACAACAAATATACCAAAATACCAGACGCTTCATCATTAGGATATAGGCAGGGGAGGAGAAGCCACATATCTATCTTCAGATGCTATTTAGTCATAGCCCTCTAAAAAACCAGCCCAAACTACTGTGCATTTTTCAGGCATTACCCTTCTAAGGAATGGCAGTCATTCATTAGCTGCGAGCTCAGCCATATCACTGAGCCAGGCACCAGTGTTCGGTGAGAATTGACTTTTTCAGTTTTGCAGGATTAATTTTTAGTGACAAAAGGTGCACATTGGAACCTCACTGCCCTGTTATCAGGTAAACTCAGGATTAAATCCAAGAATAAGACTTAAGGGAGAGGACTCCAATTTAACATCCAATGTCAAATTTGACCCACACCGTACCAGAAATTCTTGATGTAGGGGCACTCCCAAAGTATATGAGCTGATGTAGCACCAAGGAAGTTACATTTCCCACAGTGGATGAGACCCATTACCATTAGCGTATGTGGGGACGAGTATATTCGAAAAAGTGCCTTTTTATGAATAATCTGTAGTCTCAGATCTATATTTGCTTTTTAAACATTAGGTACAACTCTATTCCACTGGGTGAGAGACAGTGGTGTGCCCAAATCTCTATTCTAAGCAACTCTCAAATTATCAATCCTTGGCAGAGTTTTTTGGGCCAGCAAAGTCACTGGCTGAGTAAATCCAGAAAATTTCATTCAAAGTAATAAAAGTTCTGAAGGCTCTGGAGCTCCCCATGCATCCAATCCAAATACAAAGTAAATGCCTTAATTGGAGATACTTCCATGCTCTGGAGTACAGGGAAGCCAAATTGTGGCTGAAAACTGCAAATGGTTTTAATTTATCATTGTCAGTTGGCTGCAGCCCAGTTGTAATTCCTCTTTCTCCATTCAATCCCCCCACATACAGGTTTTGCCATCAGGATAGGATTGCTCCATAGGACTGCCTCTGCATGGAGGAATGGATGGAAGCAGAACTTTCTATCCAGATGTGTCTCATAGTGAGCTCTGGAGCCATCAAATATATAATAATTTGATCCTACAATGCCTGAAAAGGGGAGACAATATACCAATTCTTATTCACTCTGAACTTAACTTGGAGTCTGTGAGGTCATATCTAACAGGCACAAAGATGCCTGGTGAACAAAAAGGAGAGATGGTGATTTTTCAAGTTTGGAAAACAAAATCCCCCCAGAGAGAGGGGGAGCTGTAGTTTGTACAGAGCCAGGCTAGGTTTCTTACCTGCACCCCCAAGGAATGTTCTGAAAATAATAATATTTTTAAAATAAGTTTGAGGAATAGAAATAAGGAGACCCCTCAGGACATACAAAATTCTGGGAAGATACATTTATTTTCAATATATAAATTTTAACCCCACAAACTGAGGATCTCTCCAAGTCATTAGCCACTTTGCAATAATTGTTTCTATATTAATCTCAGGGATGTTCTGAATATTATTGGGAATCAATATTCCTAAATATTTCATGTAAGAGGATTGCCACCTAAAGTCCCAATTTGAGAAAAGGCCTTTTTAGGCATATGTGTTAATGCCTATGGTTTCTGATTTATCCCAATCCTGAGAGGTGTCCAAACTTATTAATAGTGGTTAGACAGTTAGCAATGTAACCTCGGCCTTAGATACAAATATAACGGCATCATCCGCATAGAGCATAATTGTGTGCTTTGTTTGGCCCACCCTGGGAGCTCTTTTTTTATGTGGATTTCTGCTCTCCAAAGAACTGATTTATTGGCTTAGAGGCAGACTGTAAAAAAACAAACTTTATTATTGAGCCAATATGGATCTGAAAGATTTCAGATAGGCTTGGAGTTTGTCTCCTGCTGATATATGCTTTGAACAACACGTTGTGAAGACAGTTGCAAGGGTGTATTTTATCTTCCCGATGAAGGTTATTAGGCCAAACAAGTTAGTTTAAAATGATTTATTTGTAGGTCTATACATATTATTTTTAATGATTTTTTAAAAATATATCTTTTAGGATTAAACTATGACACATAGTCACAGCCTGAAGGTGGGAGTACTGTGGAGCCACGGTGCCCCACCCGGAGCACTCAGAGACCTTATATAGCCTGGAACCACCATGCTATATAGCCCACTATGTGGCTGACCTAGCCTGAGGGAAGAGAAGTAGAGGGGGTTCTACATTCACTCTATGGATGGAAATGGAACAAAACCAAAATCAATCTCTGCAGAGAGAGAGAGAGAGAGAGAGAGAGAGGCAACCCAAAAGGCTTTTTGGCAAGCTGAGGGGGTAACTCTAAAAGCCCTACCTCCTCCTCCTGTGACTTGCCAGGACTGGAATTGTACTACAGTCTGATGGAACAAATTGCCTCTTTGACTGGCAGCACCATTTTAGAGCTGTCAGTCAGGGACACTGTGAGCTGGACAGTAGAGTCAGGTAGGAAAATGCCTTTTACCCCTACCCTCATCCCCCACCATCACAGACTCAATTCCTGGTGCACATAGATGCTACTCGGCCACCACAGAGGAGTTTTCTCAGCAGAGGCAATGATACCCCTGGCATCACAGCCCAGGCACTCTGTGTCTCCTCATGGCTCCAACCGGCAGATACTTCTTAGGCTGGGATCTGGCCTACAGCAATACTGCATTGATCGTTGCACTGATATCCACATTAAAATATTTTTAAAGAGTGAATTTAAAATGTAGAGACTTGTCAAAGGCTATTCAGTACAGGATACTAAGCAGCCACGTCATTCTCCAGAGTCAGGAGTTTAGGAAGTGGCTCCACATTGCTATTCTTTTTAGAGCAAAATATGTTTTCATACAAAAATTGAAAATGATCAGTTTAATCGCTAGTGAAATTATGCTGAAACTCAGGGAACTCTAAGATCTTGGCAATAAAAGAAGTAAATGGATAAAACACTCATGAAGCTATTTGGCTGGCAGCAGATCAGAGCAGAAGTATGAAGACAAACGAAGTCCCATGTGCAAAACAAATTTAGAGACTGACAAAGCAGAAATCACATGGAATTGTTTCACTGCGGTCAACGAATAATTTAGGCTTGAGAATTTAAATTGCTCTGAGCAACAAGAGTTCCACAGATGTAACATGTTGCTTCACTGCAATACAGATCTCAATAAGTATGACTAACAAAAAGCAAATAATCCATAAACCAAACCATGACCAGAAAATGGGGAAAAAAATCCTTAAAATGGAAATGTGGATTAAGAAAAGTCATTGTAATCTGATTTACGTTGTGTGAATTCTAGAGATGGGCAATGTCTTTTTTCAGCAATGACTGAATCAGATTTTTGGATAACTTACCTACCTGAAGCTAGATAAACACTTTGCTCCTGAGGCCTCAGCAAGAGGTAGAAGGGAATATGACTCTGCCGGGGGAATCCTCAGCAACTCTGCTATGTGCAAAGAGACCTCAGAAGAGGATCGAGAATCTGGCCCGCAATGCTCAATTGTGAGCTCTCCTATGCATCCATGCATGGGAGTAAGGAGGGGGAGGAATGTTAAGGATCCCTCCTGGGGCTACTCATATCACTGAGCTACACTGCCCCTCCTTCACTGGTAGGTGGGCAGAGGTGGGGAATGGACTTCATAGATTTCATAGAGTCATGGAGTTTAAGACCAGAAGGGACTATTAGACATAATCTGACCTCCTGTATATCACAGGTCACAGAATTTCACCCATATGCCCCTATGTTGAGCCCAATGACTCTACATAGTCAAAAGCCATTTCAGTCCTCAGGAGACCAAACTGTTGTGTGCAACAAACAGAAAACAGGAGATACAGAGAGCTACCAAGGCCTGAGGCCCCTGAAATGGCAGGGAATTGATTAAGTGAGATATGTTTAGCAGATCTTCACTGACAAGCCAAACACCCCAGGCTGCAGAGGAAGGTGAGGCACCCGCCACCACCAGGGTCACAGCTATTCTGTCCTGGGAGAAAATTCCTTCCCGTCTCCAAATCTGGTGATCGGTTTGACCCAGAGCATGTGGACAAGACACACCAGCCAGGCATCTAGGAAAATGATTCTACATACCATCTCAGAGCACTTGTCCACTCCATCAGATGTCCCATCTCCAATTGTGGCCTATCTGATGCTTCAGAGGATAAGGATTGACTCTGTCTTGCAGTGTGCCACCCTGTGTACCAGAGCAGGGGAGGAAACCCCTTTTCCTGCATGCTATCCCACAAAAGTGAGGGGGAAGCAGGAAACATATTGTGACTCTCAGAATCAAAAGCTGGTTCCTGCCTTGCTCTGAGACAGTGCAGGCCATATGCAAGAACTTGTTCATCCTCTTGTTTCCTTACATGTATGCACAGCCAGGCTCACTTAGCCTTCTCTTCCAGGTGACAGATTTGGACAACTTCCTTCTCCTTATTATAGTCACAAAGAGCTTTTGACATCTGTTTACAGTCGGTGCATTGATCGCCAAGGTTCTGACATTTATAGAATTCTGGCAAGAGACTCATTTATTTTTATTGTTTTATTCTTTTCACTTGACTTTGTTATTTATTACCTCACTAAAGGTTGAGCGATACTTCCACACATCGTAAAGATTCATTGGCTGTTATTCCCTGCACATTTTCATGTGTATGCTTGTGAAAGCAAATCAGAACTTTTCAGTGGTGTAATAACACTGTACTGCTTTTAGATTTGATGCAAAGCTGCAGGTAGCTTGATTTTAAAGACAGCAATGAATTCCTAGCATTGGCAACCTTGTTTCCCTGGGCTTCCACAAAATGTTTTGGTTCTTCCTTATTATTGACTAGAATCCAAAGATGACCATGAGGTAAGTGGGCCATACATGAGAAATACATTGCTTTACAGCCATGTTGGAACTAGCTCCCAGTTTAAATATTACCAAGGTTCAGAATGTTCTTACCTGTTCCATTATAAACCTATATTAACTCCACTGAATGCAGTTACCCTGCATCTATAGTGGACTAACATAGTAGAATTTGGACTTCTAGGCCGAATTCTTCATTGATTTGCATTTGCATAGTCAAAACCAGGGAAGGTTAGTGTAAAACTGATTTGGTGGCATTTATGCACCTACTTTGCATTCATCTGATGTTAATGACTGCACAGGGTTCAGGACAGTGAAGAATCAGGTCATCTGTATTTAAAATAAACCTAAGAAACCTTGGATTTCCAGATGTCATGAAAACAAGGCCCATTGTCACTTAGCATTTTGAACTTTAGACCCTCAACAACTAAATAAAATAATACACTAATAAAATTAGGAGACCCTTTGACAGGCAGAGAAACTGTATGTTTCAGGTGTAAAGTAAACTGTGGATGAAGGGGTTGGGCCCTGTCGGGTAGACTTGACTAGACAAAGTAGCTGGATAAACTGGCCACTCTCCAATTTAAATGAAATACGGAAACAGGAAAAAAAAACCTCATTCACATCTTGTGTTTTGTATGACAGATTGTTTGGTCAGTGAGGTGCTCAGCCAGCCAGCCAGTTTGCAGCTTTCTTGCCTCCTGCTGTGACTAGTTATATGGTTCTGCCTCATATTGCTGCCAATGAAAACAAAGCTAATTTATCTTTTTTGTGGTTAATGGAAATACCTTCTGTTCTTAGAGCTTCAGGGAGGTCAGTGCTATTCACCCAGTGAGCTCACATCCAGCAGAGACAGCACTGCCCTTGATGCTGCACCCCTTGTCTGACCCTGCTGGTTCTATATTAAAGCAGCCAATCCACATTTCTCAGAGGCGCAATCAGCAACTTGTAACACGGAAGGAGATTGTTGACTTTTTGTCCTTTGTAGCTTTAGGGTGAGAAAATGCAAAGGATACGACTTCACAGGGGCTTGAAGAAACTCTGGGTCTGTCACTGCTATATATTATAACATAATAGAATTATATTAGTTATATGCATTCAGGGCTGCCTTGGACAGCTTATTTAATTGTATTTATAATGCACCCCTTCCCCACCAACTGTCCCACAGGCACTTAACAATATCCCTGCTGTCAGCCTGATCAACAGGGCCTATTCATAGATATCAAGGTCAGAAGGGACCATTATGATCCATCTAGTCCGACCTCCTGCACAACGCAGGCCACAGGATCTCACCCACCCACTCCTGCGATAAACCTCTCACCTATGTCTGAGCTATTGAAGTCCTCAAATCGTGGTTTAAAGACGTCAAGGAGCACAGAATCCTCCAGCAAGTGATCCATGCCCCATGTTACAGAGGAAGGCGAAAAACCTCCAGGGCCTCTTCCAATCTGCACTGAAGGAAAATTCCTTCCTGACCCCAAATATGTTGATCAGCTAAACCCTGAGCATATGGGCAAGATTCACCAGCCAGATACCTGGGAAAGAATTCTCTGTAGTAACTCAGATCCCACCCCATCTAACATCCCATCACAGGCCATTGGGCCTATTTACCATGAATATTTAAAGATCAATTAATTGCCCAAATCATGTTATCCCATCATACCATCTCCTCCATAAACTTACCAAGTTTAATCTTAAAGCCAGATAGGTCTTTTGCCCCCACTGCTTGTCTTGGAAGGCTATTCCAAAAGTTCACTCCTCTGACGGTTAGAAACCTTCGTCTAATTTCAAGTCTAAACTTCCCGATGGCCAGTTTATATCCATTTGATCTTGTGTCCACATTGGTACTGAGCTTAAATAATTCCTCTCCCTCTCCGGTATTTATCCCTCTGATATATTTATAGAGAGCAATCATATCTCCCCTCAACCTTCTTTTAGTTAGGCTAAACAAGCCAAGCTCCTTGAGTCTCCTTTCGTAAGACAGGTTTTCCATTCCTCGGATCATCCTAGTAGCCCTTCTCTGTACCTGTTCCAGTTTGAATTCATCCTTCTTAAACATGGGAGACCAGAACTGCACACAGTATTCCAGGTGAGGTCTCACCAGTGCCTTGTATAACGGTACTAAAACCTCCTTATCTCTACTGGAAATACCTCGCCTGATGCATCCCAAGACCACATTAGCTTTTTTCACCGCCATATCACATTGGCGGTTCATAGTCATCCTATGATCAACCAATACTCCAAGGTCCTTCTCCTCCTCCGTTACTTCTAATTGATGCGTCCCCAGCTTATAACTAAAATTCTTGTTATTAATCCCTAAATGCATGACCTTACACTTCTCACTATTAAATTTTATCCTATTACCATTACTCCAGTTTACAAGGTCATCCAAATCTTCCTGTATGATATCCCGGTCTCTCTTTAAATTGGCAATACCTCCCAGCTTGTATCATCCGCAAACTTTATTAGCACACTCCCAGTTTTTGTGCCGAGGTCAGTAATAAAAAGATTAAATAAGATTGGTCCCCAAACCCCTTTCCTACCAACTGTCCCACAGGCACTTAACAATATCCCTGCTGTCAGCCTGATCAATAGAGCCTATTAACTGACTCATTCCCATGCATGGTTCAGGGAACTCCACAAGAATGTAACTATTGTATAGTCTAATATGGGAACTGTACATGATTGCTTTGACCTGATAGCATGTGAACCATTAAGAAATGTCAAAAAAACAGTGAGGGTTTAAAAAGGGAAAACCCCAGATGCTGGTCACAGTTGTCCATTGGACACTGCTGTGTATGCAGAAGATTCATGTTAAAATCTTCTTAGCATATGCTCAGGTAGTACACGACCAGGATTCATCCCAGAATTTTGTCTGCTGGTTGGATTATGAGCTTCCCCGGCTCAGGACGGGTACTGACAGGGAGTGCAACATAAATGTTGATCCATGTCCCCATGTTTAGAATGAACTTTAGAGCGCTCATCTCAAACTGACATGCACAAGGAGAAAGGGTCTGTTTCTGGAAACTCTGAGCACAAGGACAGAACTGCTAGACATCCTTAGAAGTAAGTTCAGTGGGCCACACGTCTGTTTGTTACATTAAAAAAAATTGGGCGCTGAAAGGTCCTTTTTAAAGTGTTCCCCTTTTGTAATCATATCCTCCTCGCTTTGGGGTGAAGGAAGGACATCAGTGTGCTTGAATATCTAGAGGCTTCGTCAAGAGAGTGTTTTAAAGGCAATGATCTCTTTTAATCTACACCCAGTTGAACTCTTTCAGGTTAAAAGTGCCCATTGTGTGGCTTTAAACCTGTGACAATTTAAATGAAAGAAGTTTCAAAAACATAATGAGGGAGTATTTAAATATCTGATTGAAACACATGGTAGAAATATTCACCCTAAGAACACCTGTCCAAGAGTGCATTGGACAAGATTGCAAAACCATCGATGAGAACTGGATCCTGCTCTCTTTCTGAAGTGAATGGCCAAAGGGGCAGGACTGAGATCCGAGTTAGCAAGACTTGTTAAGTTTGCAGTGACAAAATGGGGGTCGCATTTTCTTTCTTGGAGAGTATTGCTTCAGGACAAATATCTGTGATATAGAAAAAACAAAGGAAGTATCAGCATAGGCTGTTAGGACCTGATTCTCATTAATACTAAGACCCCTTTATGCAAGTAGAGCAGTGAGTACTTCAGCGGTGCTACACTGATTTACACTAGCTGAAGATCTGGCCCAAGGATGATAGGAAGGATTTAGGTTATTTTTTGTACATTTGCATTGAACCAGATTCTTTCCATGCTTGTCTTTCACAGTGAACATTAAACAGTCAGTGGAGTGCAGTGGAAAGGCTACACTAGTGGAATTGTGTCTCACTTAAAGTGACCTGATGGAAATCCAGAAAGGTTCTGCATGATGTTATCTGGTACATTTTATGGGCTTCTTGTTGCCATTCTTTCTAGAACCCATTTCAAACCTTAATACCAACGATGTTAACAACTTTCTGCTGCAGTGCTTAATCAGCTCTTGTCAGCGAGGTCGCTTCCACACCATCCATTGCACAAATGAATGGTTCAGAAAGAGGCTGAAGCTTAGCCCATCTTTGTTAGGCTCATTTTTATTTTAATCTATTCCCACGATAAGAAAAATTAAAATTAGGGATGTTAAGCGACTAAAAAATTAATCGTGATTAATTGCACTATTAAACAATAATAGAATACCATTTATTTAAATATTTTTGGATTTTTTCTACATTTTCAAATATATTGATTTCAATTACAACACAAAATACAAAGTGTACAGTGCTCACTTTATAATTATTTTGATTACAAGTATTTGCACTGTAAAAAAAAAAACAAGAGAAATAGTATTTTTCAATTCACCTAATATAAGTACTGCAGTGCAATCTCTTTATCATGAAAGTTTTACTTACAAATGTAAAATGATGTACAAAAAAACCTGCATTCAAAAATAAAACAATATAAAATTTTAGCGCCTGCAAGTCCACTCAGTCCTACTTCTTGTTCAGCCAATCACTCAGTCTGCACTGCTTTGGATTATTATTGAGCAGAAGCCATCATCAGCATGGATGCATGTCCTCTGGAATGGTGGTTGAAGCACGAAGGGACATATGAATCTTTAGCGCATCTGGAACGTAAATATCTTGTGACGCTGACTACAACAGTGCCATGAGAATGCATGTTCTCACTTTCAGGTGACATTGTAAATAAGAAGAGGGCAGCATTATCTCCTGTAAATGTAAACAAACTTGTTTGTCTGAGCAACTGGCTGAAAAAGAAGTAGGGCTGAGTGGATTTGTAGGCTCTGAAGTTTTACATTGTTTTGTTTTTGAGTGCAGTTACGTAACAAAAAACATCTAAATTTGTAAGTTGCACTTTCATGCCAAAGAGATCGCACTACAGTACTTGTCTGAGGTTAATTGAAAAATACTATTTCTTTTGATTATAATTTTTACATTGAAAATATTTGTAATAAAAATAATATATACTTTGATTTCAAATAAAACAAAGAATACGATATATATGAAAATGTAGAAAAACATCCAAAATAGTTAATAAATTTCAATTGTTTAACAGTGTGATTAAAACTGTGATTAAATGTAATTAATGTTTTTAATCATGATTAATTTTTTGAGTTAATCGCGTGAGTTAACTGCGATTAATGCCAGCCCTAATTAAAATTTATCTTAAAAAGGGGGAAATATTAATATCTTTTGCATTTTGAGATTGTTTATTTCAGTAATATCTGTTGTGAGGTTTTAAGGTGACACTCGAACTTTGTCAGGCCTGAAGTGTTGTGCACGTTGGAGAACTAATTTAGTAGTTTTCTTAATTTCTTAATGTTCTTAATGTCTGGCTGTCTTCAAGTGCCGATCATGGAACAGGTAAGTTGTGAGCAATAGGGAAGAATAAAGAAAAACACTAAAGTGCTACATCCTTGGCTGATGTAAATAAGCATACTCCACTTAAGTGAATAGATCTATGCCAATTTACACCACTTGGTGACCTGTATCTAAAGATTTCAGCTGATTTTTTTTTTTTTTTAAAAGCATTGTGAGTTTCGCTTTCTCTTCCCAATGTAACTTTGCTACTTGATTCTCTGCTCTGCTTTGGCTCCAATGTAAGTTAGAGCAGGCTAAGGTGTGCTCTAACCTACACCAACTGGCAATGGCTCCCTATGGCCTGTCCACCCCCAAAGATAGCAGGATCCAGTCTGCTTCTGCCAAACATTAATGGAATCCCCAGCAGTGGAGATGCAGGCAGTTTTCACTTCCTTTGTGTTGCCTGATCAACACAATGGGAATGGAGCAGGTTTCAGAATCTGGCCTGCTAATACCAGTCATGTAAAAGATATACCTGTTAATAATGCTGGTAGCATCATTATTTATACAGCACCATAGGAAGGCAGCACCCAGGTCACAAAGGCTTCAGGTGTTCATTCATATGTGTATCTGTGAACACACATTTGTTTGCTGCAATAGTGCATGTAAATTGATTAATTACCTATTCAAAAGTAAGCCAGGTACCCAAATGTCCATACACTGTGCAATGCCTCAATTTGCACACATAGTCATAGCAATTGTGCCTTTTACTTCAGGGGCAAAAGCCTGTTCTCATGAGATTTTCAGCCTATCTGGGACTCTTAACCCAAGAAATTCAGATAATGTTTAGAAATGCATATAAATGCCCAGAGGCTTGCCCATACTAAGCCTTCTACCCTTTTCAGATTCACTCAGCATCACTTTCTTTCTAGTAAAGCTGCAGTGAGCTGCTTGTTAAAGTAAAATAAGTCTGACATTGACGTCTTGTTCAAATACTGAAGAATTACACGGCTTCCAGACTAAATGGTAATATTCCTTTGGGTTTTGTTAAATGTCCTCTCTTTCATTTATATATATATATATATTTTAAAGGAACTAAAAAGCCACCCAGCTAATTGCTTTCATATGTTTCCTTAACAAGGAAATTAAAAGTAGGAAGTATAATAGAAATGCTTAACTATAGTGGCATAAGTAATGCTAGTAGAATAAATAAATAAATAAACATTAATGATAATAAATCAAAAAGACTTGGGAAATGTCCTAGAGCTTATGTTTAAATCAGATCTTTGGCATGAAGGAATTGGGGCTCTATTTTTAAACATATTCAGAAGCCTGTTGTCTTGTTAAACCCATATCACCCAGGTAACACGCACTCAAAATAGAGCTGGGTGAAACTGGTGATCAAATCTTCGCCATTTAATGGTATAAAAATGTCGTCCTTTAATTTTCTGTGATTTTACACCCACTTCTTAAAGTTTCAGTTTTTGATTAGTTTTCTTTTGTATTAAGACATCAATAATAATCAACAGCTGTGGCTGAAAATTCAGAGGTGGGCATAACTGCAAGCATGTGTGACAGCAGCATGGTCTGGCACATTGAGCTGAGGTTCAGAACCAGGCGCTTTCAAATTCTAGTCTCATGGTCTGGCACAATGAGCTGAGGTTCAGAGCCAGGAGCTTTCAAGTTCTAGTCTCATGGTCTGGCACATTGAGCTGAGGGTCAGAGCCAGGCGCTTTCAAGTTCTAGTCTCATGGTCTGGCACATTGAGCTGAGGTTCAGAGCCAGGAGCTTTCAAGTTCTAGTCTCATGGTCCGGCACATTGAGCTGAGGGTCAGAGCCAGGCGCTTTCAGGTTCCAGTCTCATGGTCTGGCACATTGAGCTAAGGTTCAGAGCCAGGAGCTTTCAAGTTCTAGTCTCATGGTCTGGCACATTGAGCTGAGGGTCAGAGCCAGGCGCTTTCAGGTTCTAGTCTCATGGTCTGGCACATTGAGCTGAGGGTCAGAGCCAGGCGCTTTTAGGTTCTAGTCTCATGGTCTGGCACATTGAGCTGAGGGTCAGAGCCAGGTGCTTTCAAGTTCCAGTCTCACCTTTTGTCCCGAGTGTCATTGCTACTGCACCTTTACATATACTACTTTACAAACATTATCTAGTTGTGCCTCATAACCAAGCAGACTTTGAGACAGGTAACTACCCATTCCTGCCTCTGGACAGATGGGAAAAATGGCTTTGGAAAGTCAAGTGATTCACAGCAGTTCAGTTTCACCACTGACGGCTTACTCCATTCACTCCAAATTTCATTCTGAATCCAGGAGACTACAGTGCTCAGATCCCACCCTCTCAGGCAGGGCGGTTAATCTCTCTGTCTCAGTTTCCCTGGATATAAGATGGGGATCAAATTTACTTACCTAGCTCACAGCAGTGTGTGTGGGGGGGGAAGGGTTAATGTTCATACAGTGATATGAAAACATAAACTACGTGATATATTCTTAGATGATAACCCGTGTATGCTGGAGGATCTGTGCACAGGGGAGATCCCATGGCCTAATTGTGCTGCTTTTAACAGTGTCTTGAGACAAATGGGGCCTGGCATGACAAAGGAAGTGAATTTCAGACGTGGTGCGAGTGATAATGCTTACTTGTTTGGGCAAAAGATGGCTGACAATCTTACTCTGCATACATCATTTGTTCCCATTGTGAGGCCACAGGCCTGGATAGCCGGAGGAGGGCAGTCAGGCATTCATCTATGGCCTCCCTCAGGTTGTGCTGCAGATTACATGCAATACAGGGAAAATACATGATGGGGGAATGAGGCACAGGGCTGGGAGTCAGGTGATACATGGTTTAAAGCTGACTCTGTCACACAAATATTGTGTGACCTTGGTTAGGTCTCTGAGGCTTAGTTTCCCCTTGTGTTAAATGGGGGATAACTTGGGGTGCAGTGAGGGATACCTACATGATCTTTGTAAAGTGATATGCAAAGTACTTTTAAGGTCAAAGGTAGATGGAGGAAATAGAACTCAAGAGTTCATGATCCCCATCATGGTCTAGTGAACTGAGCACAGCGACCCAGTCCAACAAAACAAGTATGCATGTGATTTCAATGGGACTAATCATATGCCTAAAGTTAAGCTTGGCCTTAAAAGCTTTGCTGAATCAGGCTGATGTGCTCAGCTCAGTTCGTTAGACCATGTTGTCTTCAGAGCACAGATAGAAGGACACAAACAGCCAGCAATTGCGCAAGCCAAGGAACAGGAACATTTTGCTGAAAAGTATTTTTCCCAATTTTCATTTCTTGAGAACCTAGACCTTGATGATAAAAGCTCTGAGGAGCTCCCACTCCAATGCATCTATAAAGTGTCATGCAGGCCTATTGTGCTATGTAAATAATGACACCACCAGCTTCATCAAGTGTTTCCCAATTCCAAATGAAGGACAGGGTATATGTTGAGAAATAATAGCCAGCTTTTCAGGCAACTCCAAAGCAATGATTAGGATCAGGCGTATTATCAGATAAAAAGCTATTTTAATTCCTTGCCATAAGGAAATAAAATGAATATTTGTGAATGAAGCTTTCAGTTCTGTTTATAAAGAAAAACATTCTGATAAGACCCTGGATTTTAAACCATTCTTGATTATGCCATTGTTTAGCTTGGGTTATGATTTATTGTTTTAGATTAAGAAGACCAGCTAAACAAACAAGGATGACCTCACTCTGTAAATATCATTTCCTAGGGCATTCAGAATTGCCAGCAAGATTCTAAATCTAATGATGTGCCAGTTCTCTGACAGCTTTTCAAGCAGCCATCACTTAGAGGATTATTATTTTCCTGCACTATGGCTTTTCAGGTAAGCATCTACATTTCTTACTTTGACTGGCTTCAGCTGGAAGATAAAACCATCAGTTTCACATATAGGATTACCTTAAAGATTGCTCCCATATTGCTCTCTTGATTTGCATTCATTATTTATATTGCAGCTGCACCTAAAGGCCTTAATCAGGCTCAAGGCTGATTGTGCTAGGCACTGTATAAACACACAGAAAGATACAGGTCCTGGGCCAAAGGACTTTCAATTGAATAAAGAAACAAGAATTTAGAGTCTTTTTTTTTTTTCCTACTAAGAGGAGAAGAGGTTAAGAGTTCAATTAGATTAAAATTGTGCTGGAGCCAAACGCAGAACTTTACACTTCTCTCTCAGCCTCCCCACTGAGCCCCCGAATTATGTAAATTACTGCATATTATGAGAAAACACAAATTATGTTTAAGATGGGGGAAAAAAAAAACCAATAAGCAGTAAAGGAAACATTCTACTGGCTGTAAATCCAGCCAGCAAAATCCACTGTGTTACTTTGCTTAATCTCATTTGAGTTGTTTTATGCCATTTACTACAAGTTTCCCCTCTGAACACACTGTCCCAGCTAATAAGATTAGAGATGGGCCAAGGAGGTGGTATTCACATCTAGGAGCTACATTAGATTGACAGAGTTCAGGTTCCAGTCTGAATGGTCTGAGTTTATTTTTGGATTTTTATGGTGCTAAAATTGCTGTGGCTATTCTCATGAGATTTTCAACCAAAATGATAGATCTATTGGCCACATGTAGGCTGGAACCAGGAAAAGAGCCCCTCCTCTTTGCATCTGACCTGGAATCAGAATGAGAGGCGCAAGTTTGGATCAAAGAGTTTTAATTTGAACATTTCTTACCATCAAAAAATTCCAGAGTACAAGATTGGAGGTTCCATTTTAGGCCTGTCTCAAATGAAGGCCACATGCCATGTTGTGGTTTTGGTATCCTGCCTTCAGAACCTAGTATCAGGGACTGATGTTTCTGGTACACTTTGCCAGTTATATGGCACTATATGAATAATGATAATTTGATATGCAAGACAAAGAATTAATTATTTCTCCCCAGACGTCTCAACTACAGAGCAACAGGTTTGTATTAGCCCAGCAGAAGGTATGTCATACAATCATTTTTAATCACACACATCATGTAAAACCAAAGTAAACAGAATACTAAGTATTAGCAAAACATAGAAAACTCCCTAAAGCTATAGTCAGGTACATTTAGACCTGCAACCAGGGAGATTTTAATCTGTGTTCATAAATATTTCATCTGTTAACACAGTTTTGTGCCACACAGAAAAGAATGAACTATAGTGTCTCTAAAGTGATTAGCCTAATTTGAAATCATTAATATGGCCGGGGAATGGTGTTATACTGCAATTTAAGAGGAATTAATTACAGCTGATTGTGAGCAAATGAGAATAGTTCTAATCTGGCTTGTTCAAGAGTTATAGATAAATGTTTCCTAAATGATATTTGAGGCTTTCCGGTCTCTTAAATAGTGCGGAAGTGCCAATAAGGAACAACAGTCTAAAAAGTCTTTGTTTTTTTATACATCTTCACTGGGACATTGTTTAATTAGGATTTAGTTTTTAATGCATTGCTAGTGGATTAAGATAATCAACTAAACAGAAAGGGGGATCTCACTTAGGGAACATCAGCCAAGAGCACATACACAGGCAGCAGTTAGATATGTTTGTGTTATCAGATATAGCTTATTTAAAGATGTCTCACTTTCTTTATCCAACATTTACAGTTGCTCCCCATTCCCACCTCACAACATCTAAACAGGTTCTCTTTCTCTCCCCTTTGGTGGCTAGGTGACCTGACCACCACTTCGAACACCTTTGTTTCCCTAACTGATTCAATTTGCATCTCTTCCTTTATATTATTTTTAGTTGTATTTTTCTACAATTGGAAGATATACTCACTCCAGCTCTCAGTCTGGGAGGGAGAGACGCACAGAGCTATCCCAGATTGGATAGTAGAAGATGTGCAGACAGCATAAGGATAACTGTGATATAAGAACCTGAAAAGAATAGAGGAAAACCACAGGCAATGGCTAAAAAAATAGCTTCCTTCCACTTCCACTGAAACTTATTAAAGGCCCCTACACAGCAGAGATTGTAGAGACCACCTCATAGACTATTAGTTAGGGCACTTACCTGGAAGGGGGAGACATAGATTCAAGTCTCTGCTCCACATCAGGCAGAGTGGGGATTTGAACGTAGGTCTTCCATATCCTACAGGTGTACGTTAACCACTGGTCTCTTGGGTATAAGCGAATGGCACCAACACCACTTTTTTTTTTTTTTCAAAAAAGATGATTAACTTGGCTTGAGTGCCTACCTCCAGGAGAGGATTCATGGCTGTGAATCCTGATCAGAGATAGATGCTTCCCTCCAGCCTGGACTTAGGTGCCTAACCCTCTTTTTAGGGGGAGAGCTGAGGCGCCTCTCCTGTCCACTTAATGTCCTACTGACTAGCTTAAATGGCTCCCTGCAATGCATGCGTCTGAGAATCTCTTTTTTAGGCACCTGTCAAGTTTCCTTCCCCACTCTGAACTCTAGGGTACAGATGTGGGGACCTGCATGAAAACCTCCTAAGCTTATTTTTACGAGCTTAGGTTAAAACTTCCCCAAGGTACAAACTATATTCCTTTTTCCCTTGGACTTTATTGCTGCCACCACCAAGCGTCTAACAGATATATAACCGGGAAAGAGCCCGCTTGGAAACGTCTTTCCCCCCAAAATCCTCCCCAAACTGTACACCCCCTTTCCTGGGGAAGGCTTGATAAAAATCCTCACCAATTTGCATAGGTGAACACAGACCCAAACCCTTGGATCTTAAGCACAATGAAAAAGCAATCAGGTTCTTAAAAGAAGAATTTTAATAGAAGAAAAAGTAAAAGAATCACCTCCGTAAAATCAGGATGGTAACTACCTTACAAGGTAATTAGATTCAAAACACAGAGAATCCCTCTAGGCAAAACCTTAAGTTACAAAAAGACACAAAAACAGGAATATCCATTCCGTTCAGCACAGCTTATTTTCTCAGCCATTTAAACAAACAGAATCTAACGCATCTCTAGCTAGATTACTTACTAAATTCTAAGACTCCATTCCTGTTCTGTCTCCGGCAAATGCATCTCACACACACACAGAGCCTTCGTTTCTCCCCCCCTCCAGCTTTGAAAGTATCTTGTCTCCTGATTGGTCATTTTGGTCAGGTGCCAGCGAGGTTATCCTAGCTTCTTAACCCTTTACAGGTGAAAGGGTTTTTCCTCTGGCCAGGAGGGATTTTAAAGGTGTTTACACTTCCTTTTATATTTATGACAGCACCTAATTCTCCTTGTGTATTGTTTAGGGAGACTGGACGCCTGACTCATGGTCGTGAATTCCACAAGGCAGCAAGGGGCCAAAAAGTTAGACGCTGTACCTCTGAAGTTCTCCTTGTGAATCCAGGCCTAAAAGAATTTCCCCAGGACACTCAGGAAGCCTGTGGAGAGGCAGAAATGAACCCAGATCTCCCGAGTCCCCGTCCAGTGCCTTAGGCATTTCTGCATGAACCAACATTCCTCCCTTTACTTGAAAGGGATTTTGAGTAATGACATTCCTCCGACAGTACAGCAACCGCTCTCCAGAGGACTGAAAAAATAACTCTTTTCTCCAATCTCCACCACTCTCTGAGTCTGCAGTTGGGATATGAGGAATAGGAATCACTCTCTGCCTCTATTTGTAATTAGAGCTGGGTAAGATTTTTCAGTGCAGTGGCCCTGTAGACTTTTTAAAAAAATTATTTCAGGTCAAAGAAATGTTTCATTTTGGTTTCATATGTTTTTTACCCTTTTTTTTTAGTTAAATCTAGCAACATTTTGAAATGAAGTGTTGTTTTGAAATTAAAAGAAGAAATATTTCATTTTGAAAACAAAGCTATTTGCTGAATTCAAGCTGCATTCACAAACAGTTTTGGTTGAATGAAACTGTATTGTTCAGCGAATATTTGCTCTCAGCCTCTTGGAACCAAGTCCCCCCCATCTCTGTCATTCCTTGAGATGTAAATCCCATTCCCAATGCACCTTGCTGAATGAATCATTCAAGAACTCCTTGGGATTGTCACATCTTCCAGGTGTATGTTGAGGTTAGGCTTATAAATGTACAAATAAAAAGACAACCCTATTCTGGCTATTAGTGGGTCTATGATTTTTATTTCAAAGCCCTTCCTTGTGATGTCCCTCATCCCTTTGCAACGGGGATTTTTGAAGCAACAAGGAACAACAACAACTGCGCGTTCCTTGCATTTCCCAATAGCCACTGTTTTGCTAAATCAGGAATATGTCCTTGCATAAATAAACACAACAAATAACTACTGTCATCAGGGAGCGAAACTTACGGAATCTACTACAATTTTGTTACCAGTTTCAGTTACTAATTAGTGCTTAGCTGTTGAGCACAGGAGAGGAAACAACCCTTTCAGCAAAACGGAAAATGGAATAAACAGGCCCATTGCTTTTTATTTTAGGGCTCTTGCCATGTGGATTTTGGCCTTCAGTCTGAAGTTTGTTATTTTAATACAAGTTATTTTCACAGCTGGGAGGATGTGAACCTCTCACATTTAGCGCTACTTCTGTATTGCATTACTGCTCTAATTAATTGAAATGGAAACTTTCGCTCCAGCTTTTGGCAAATCAGCAGGTGGCATGGGGAACTTAATTTCTTTGCTGGAAAAGTTGTGATTTGTTTTAATTAAGTCATCAAATAGTTATTGACTGGCTAACTCCCCCACCCTACACGTTATTTTTAGTGTGAGTGGGATTTTTATGCAAACTTTATGGTTTGACTGATTTAGACATTCTGGGTCAAATTCTATTATTCTGTATATTCTGATGTGAATTACAAGAGTACAGGCATCAATTATTCCATTATTTTCAATGGGAGTTGTGTGTATATAACTGGCGAGATAATTAGACTCGGGTCCGACCCTAGATCAAATGGCACCACAGACGAGGAGTGTCTTTGGTGTCCCCCCATCATTTTTAAAGTTTTGAATACCTTATTTTTTTATTGCATTTGTAGCCCATTTCACTACTTTGATGGACGATTTGCATGCATGATTTATCCCTGTCATATGAGACTGACTGGTGATGCCCACCTCTTATATACTCTCAAGGGCATGGCTGACAACATTCTAGGAGATTCAAGGAAAATGTCATTCTCAGAAAGTCTGGAAGGTTCCACAAGATTCTACAAAGGTCCAGAACATTCTAGGAGGTGAGTGAAAAATGAATCCACATATGGAATACCTGAAACATTTTACTGCAAACATTCTATTTCCCTTTTTGTCACTAACAGCAAAAACAAAACCCCAAGCCTGATGCCCCCCAAGCCTGGGAACCCAGTTCAGGGTTGTGGAGTATTCTATCTGCTGCTGTCGTCAAGCAAAAGTTGTAGGTCCTCAGCACCTCTGAAAATCAGATCCTAATGGGGGGTTAACTGGGAGAAAATAATATAAGTTGTACCACCTTATCATTCACCAGTTGTGCAAAATGAGTGTAACTTACACTCCTAGTGGTGCAGAAGGCACTTTAGCAGGAAAGGCAAGTATCAAGAAGCTGTGAGGTAAAGCGGCTCTTCTGTCCCCCCCACGCCTTATCCTATTCCCTCCTGTTAGATATTTTTCCTTCTACACACATCCCCTTCTGCTTCATTGGAATGTAAGTGCCACTTGTGTTACACCCAGAGTGTAATTTATAATCACTCATCATTGCTATACTTAAGTCATCACAGAATTTGACTCTTTCCATTACTAGTAATAATGTAATTCCCCCGGTATAAGCATAATGACAGATCCTCTGTGTTTCATATATGTGAGAGCAACCCATATTTTATGTTATATGTGGAGTATCAGAGACACAATAAGGATACTTCAGAGACATAAGTAGGGCTGGCTAGAAAACAAGAATTCCATTTAGCAAAAACTTAAGGTTTTGAAATTTGTTTTCATTCTGATGCAGAATGAAAATGAAAGTTTTCAAAATTTTCATGGAAAAACATGAGAAAGAGAAGGGAAACAGCCAATACCCCAATGATTAGGGCACTCACCTGGGATGTGGGAGATCCAGGTTGAAGTCCCTGCTCTGTCCTAACCACCGGGCTACAGAGTCAGTCTCTCCCTCTCTTGACACAATGAATATTTAACTTATACAAAGTGGAACAGCTCCAACAGGAGAGTCTGACTTGATAGCTTAGTAGTTAGGGCACTCAGCTGGGCTGTGGGAGACCCATATGCTCTCTGCCTGATTTGGGGCAAGGAGTTGAACTTGGTTCTCCCACAGTTCAGCCGAGTGTCCTACCTACCAGGCTATTGGCTATGCTGTGGTGGATCTCTCACTCTAACTACTAGAACTTTCATCATAGGCCTGAGAAACCTTTTTGATGAACTGGCGTTTCCTGACAAACCTTCTGCTGAAAAATTTCCAACCAGTTCATTATATAAAAGATGGGACAAACCCTCACCTGGTGAAGTCAGCAGAGATGTTTACAAGTATACTGATTTACACCAGCTCATGATCATGTTCCAGGATACTTATATGGCATTCAAATATGCTATATGATGTTTCATATGTGATATATTGACCAAATTCACCACTGGCATAAGAAAATTTCATGGACTTCAGTTTGACTCACTGTATAAAAATACTTTCCCATTGATATAAAAACTGCTTTAAATACTAATTTTTCAGTTTTTAAGTGACCCTTCATGTTTGTATAATTCACCAAGAGTGATGTTAATTGTGTTTATGACCTATTCTTATCCTCTTAGGGAAAACTTCTTTTACCTCCCTACAAGTGAAGAATCATCATACTGAAGACATTCTGGTTAACTTGTGAATAAGTATCCTGTCCTACAAGCAGTTTCAATTTTCATAGATATGGGCCCAAACCAAATTCCTGAATCCAGGCACCCAGAATTTTAGAGTGTTGGAATCCAGATACAAATTGCATAGTATGCACCCATTATTAAACATGTATCCTACTCTGAGAGGAGGCCTATCAAAAGTGGAACCTTATATATCCAAGACAGTAAGCCATAGAAAACAGAGATAACTTTGAGTGAGACATTCACCTCATCAGGTAACTGTTAAAACTCAATGGGCCTGTTTCTGATCTCACATTGATTTTATAAATGTGACTCCTTTAAATATAATGGAGTTATGACTCACCGATGTAAGTGAAAAGAGAATCATGCTCAAAAAGCTTGATTTGTAAGGAATTTATGTAACCCTTTTTGTTGTTTAAATTCATATGGATTGACTCTTTAGGAGGCTGTTCCTGATCTCTTTTACACTAGTGTATGTAGAAGTAGCTCCATGGAAGTCAATGAATTACACCAAAATTGTGGTAAGATTATCTCAGATCCTGTGAGTTTGGGATCAAACAAACCCAAAATAAAAATTTGCTTGGTTGCAGTTTTAAAAAAACAATGGAAAAATTTAGCCTTTTGACTTAAAGCCGTAAATTCTTCTCCATACTCATGTTTATTTAAAGCTTAAATGTGTTTGCTGAAAGATCAGTCACCTTCTGTGACTCAGATCTAAGTTTCTGGTTTGTGAAGAAATCCAAACCAGGTTCTGGATTTGAGGTTTTATTATGAAAAATTCATGCATCTATACATCTCTGCCTTTGAGTGTTTTCCAAACTCAAAATTGTGATTGTAAACGCTTGATGTTAGAAAAGATGTGTAAATGAAATGAATTCATACAAATAATTCTCTGTCTGAATAGGTATTGCCATTTTCCAAAAGTGGACCCAAATAGCAAGTCCTGAAGGAAGCAATAATTGTGTTTAGGTGGGAGACTACTTACAAAAAAGATGCTTTTGAATGAACATTACCAACTGGCCTGGAAAGAAATTGGTCTGAGGTGCCTATATTTCACACACTGAAGGTGCAACTGAGTTTAATTTTTCATAGCCAGATGAGGGAGTGTGTTTTCAAAAAATGCGCATGAATTAGACTTAATCAGCTGCAGGTAGAGGGGATTTAGTTATCTTGGGTATTTAGTCTCAGTTTCACCTGGACTATATGTAGTAGAGGTTTGCTAACTAGGGATGCTAACTTTTATACAAATTATTTCCCCATGTTATTAGAGAATATTTGGGGGGAAACTGGAAGAGGACAACCAAATATTATGAGAAGAGCATAGAGAAGAGCCTCTCATAATTAGTAACATCTTTACTACTTTGGAAATGGGAAACTGTACTTTCAAATGAAAGATTGAGAGACAGTAAGAAGTTGGCGTCAAAGTTCTCTTGCAATGACCTTCTGGTGGTTACAGAAGAGCATTCACGTGTCTAAGGGATTGGGTTCTGGGAAATCTGAGAAAGACCTTAGAACATTAGTATACAAAGACTATTCAGCAAGTTCAGTGAAGCGGAAAGGAAATTAAAATATCTGCCAACTACAAGATTCCTGGCTATCGTCTTCAGCATCTTTTATAATGCGGGTGCTTCACTTCCAGTAATCTAAGCAGACACTCATACAGAAAAATCAAAACTGTATGAGACCTGATGCAGTTAAACAAAATACAAAAATGTAAGTTACATAGTTTCTTCCAAGGAAAGGATTTCTAACCTAGTCCACTTGTTAGCATCTAGGCAAAAAGTAACTGTAGTGTAGATCTTGGTCCTAATTCTCATCTCACCCCAGAATACTTCAGGAGTAGCACCACTCAAATAAATGGTTTCATACCAGTGGGAGTGAGAACAGAATCAGGCCCACTGTGTTTACTAACCCTATCTGCTTTTTTAACATCAAAACTCAAGCAGCTTACAATTTAAATAGACAGAAAACAGTCCAAACGCAAAATGCACTTGATCTCCCAGAGATGGCTCACCGCACAAAAATATTTTTGTGTGAGCATGTTAGAGGTGTGACTGTAATTCACGGAAGCAGTTTAATACTTCTAGGCTTTGTAGAAGAAGTGTGTGTTATTGAGGGATGTAAATGTTGTCAGCTTGTACACAAAGAGCAAGAGAGTGTTCCAGAAGCCAGGGGCAGAATATCCTAGTAATAACCTGGTAGCATGGGAATGATCTAATAAAGAAAATCTTCATAATGAGTGAGTTTGAAAAGAATGATCCTAAATAATACAGAGCTTTTGACCTCTAGTTCTCTGATCGGGATCAGGTGTGAACATTAGTTACCCTTAGCAGTAGTGGGCACTATTGATATTCCAAAGAAAGTGGACAGAATGGGTTATGCAGACTGAACTACTCTCCTATGTGCAGAGGTGGTTCCTTCCTGCTGAGAGGGCAGTGGAGAGGAAGTTTGCATTGCTACTGCTTGTGCTGTAACTATTCCATGGATAGAAAACTTTACTCCCTAGGACTCTCAACTTACTCTCTCTCACGAGCAGCAAACTGACACACACTGGGTTAACCACTCCCATTTTGATCACAGTCCCCACTTCACCACATCCTTTTCTGGCTTCCTCCAGTGAAAATAAAGGAACTTCATAGACACTTTTGTTTTTTCCAAATACAATAAGGCCCCTCCCCTCCCATAACACCCTTAAATAAATAACGGTTAGGCATTGCAGCTGATTTCATTACTTCACCACAAATTTTATCACAGTATTTCTCAGTCTTTCTTTGCAGAAAGAGGCTTGCCGAATACTCTGCCAGCACCCCCTTCACAAGGGAAGATTCAGCTGGTGAAATGTGCCATGTGGCCTTCAAACCACAGCTCTGCTAAGAAGAACAAAGCTACCTTTTCTGGCTAAGCACAAACAAAGAGTTTTACTAGCGAAAACCACACCAACTAAAAGGGAAGGGGCCAGATCTTTGACCAGAGTAGCTGCATTGACTTCAGTGGAGCTGCAATGATTAGTAGCAGTTGAGGATTTGCCCCAGGGATTTTTCAGCTTTTAAAATAAATGGAGAAAAAAGTTTAATAGAAACTAATGAAAAAAAAAAAAGAGAGAGAATTTCTAAAAGTTCTGCCAAAGCTAAACCACTCATGCTTTCACTCCTTTCCCCGGTAGAGAAGTAGATTATGCAACCTTTACTCCCCGTGGTGAGTATTTACAGACATAAGTAGTCCCACTGAAGTCTCGCTGATGTGAGTAAAGGTCGCACTATCTAACCCAAGTTGTAGTGAGTAGTCCTGCACTGGTAGATCTCACCTAACAGATCTTTTCAATCACTGCATTTCCTTACTATGAATTTTATGTATGTACATTGCAACTGGAAATGGTCCAGCTTTTACCTGTTCTCTAACAGTCTGTGGATTGCAATTCCATGCTCCTCTTTTGTTGCTACAACTGGTTAATGGGTGTGAAACTCCCATTGACATCAGTGGGATTTCATCGTGTACAACATCCATTCACAACCTGGGGGAGTCTTGACCTTCCACAGATCTCAGAGATAACCAAGCACCCACCGTTTTATTAGGGTTAGATGGGAAAGGTGTCCCAATGCTTTTTTCCTGCAGTAAGATAGGGTTGGGGTATGGGCAAGACTGAGAACCACTGATAGAGTGATCTCAGAATCAGGAAAATTTGGACTTTGCCAGACTCCTTGGGGAAATCTTCATAGCTAAAATGATACTTATAGGGAAAAGAAGATGGAGGTCTCTACATACTTCTGCAGCAGCTGATAAATAATACTTATAAAAGAAAAATAATTTGAATACTGTTAACCAGATAATCATATGAAGAATTTTAGCTACATTTGTAGTTTATGGTAAAAGCATTTTTTTTTAAATCTGAGTTTATTCAGACTAGTGATAACCTGGCAACATGATGACATGTACATTTACTCTGATTTCTGAGAATTAAATTCTCTGAGTTGTGCTTCTCAGAAGGAAGGGAAGTACAATAAATTATTGTGAAAATATTTCACCCTTTTTCAAACAGCTTGTAATATTCACTCTGCTCAATGGTGATAAATGGGAAACTGACAATAACGCTGTAATTTTGAGCCCTTTAGTTTGTTATAGACAACCTCCATTTCACTAATTGTAGATGTTCTGAAAAGTTCTTTATTATGTAGGGAATTAGGAACTATCACAAGATCTCCTCACACGCTCAGTCACTCTCTTCTGCCAGATGACATGTCTAATTTGCTGTGTCCTAATGTGGGGCTCCCAAAGGCTTAGAGATTTGGATTAGTTCAATATTCTCAACCAAGCCTTCTCCAAACTCTCTGAATTCCAAACTGGGTCTGAAAATGTCATAACAGCTCCCATTCCTCACCCCAAAGAGATTTTTGACACATACTCTCTTTACCTGGCCTGGAAATACTGTCTGAACAACTCCTCCCACAGTATTCAAATACTTCTGCTTCCAGCCTGGGTGAAACCAGGAAACTGTGGAAACCAGGTGAATGTGAAAAGATGTAACTACTAGAGTGGGTTGACATTTTCCAAATTGTGAAATTAATTACATTTGACTTTTTTTTTAATTTCAAGGGGAAGAGAAAAGGATGGATTTTTCATAATCATCTTCATGTAAGATTTCCCCAGTTTTCAACTAGCTCTAACTACACTTATTCAAAACAGGTTTGGAACAGATTCATTCAGTTGAAAGGATGCACAAAAGTTCTGGAAAGTCCTTATCCAAAGGGGCTGACCAGTTCCTACTTTTTTCTCAGCTAGCTAAGTACAAGTGAGGCTGGGGAGATTTTCTTTTTAAAAAGTCAGTCTTTGAATGACAACTGCATTTCAGATCTCATTCAAGAAGCCACTGGAAGGTAGCTATGAAGCCATCAATGTTTCCATTGTAGGGTCCAGCCCTAAGGCTGTATGTACAGAGTTGAGCAGGACGAGAAGGCCTTCTATTTGGAATTGGAAGCACTGCAGCATGGGTGTTCTGGAGCTCATTTATATATTACCCTTGGCTAGATCAGCCTATTCTAGAACCAGGCTCAGTGGATGCAGAGTGCTTTGCCTTCCTCTATGTCTACAGCTTGGGGCATGGGTCACTTGCTGTGGCCTGCAGCGTGCAGGTGATCAGACTAGAAGATTATGATGGTTCCTTCTGGCTTTATAGTCTATGAGATTTGTGTTACTGATCAGCAATTTAGTCTTAGTATTTCTTTAAGTGGACAGTTGGTGCCACACTTGATGTTAACCACAAGTAGGTGGTTTGGACTGTAATTCTTTCTTCGGACAGGAAAAGAATCGTTAGCCCTTTTCTTTCTTGAAGTATCATCTCCCCTCCTTCCCTGCTATTCCATTCAAGTTGCAGATATTCCCAAATCTTCTTTCTGAATTTCATTAATTTTTTTGTCATTACATCTGCAGACAATTATGTTTTTAAAATTGCAGTGTCCAATTCTTGGCTCATCTATTAGAGCTAAGGAAAATCTGTTTCTTATTTGTTCCATTTATTACCTTATACACATGAATCATTTAGTCATAAAGGGATATCTTAGGTCCTAATCTATTTTTGTAACATGGTTTAGGTTCTATTCTTGGATGTCAAAGTTGCACAGAGGGGATTTTTCCATAGATAAGAAATGTACTGTGTTAATTTAATAAAATGAATGGTAGAAATGCCCTGCATTGAACAACCAATAAGAAAACCATGGCATGATTCAATCATTGTGGGCAGAGGAAGAACTGATCTGCAATTTCACTCAAACTTTGGCTGCAAATCAATCACTTTGAGGTTAGAAAAGTTCAGTTACGATTTTCTCATACTATTTTGTGCTTTCCGGTTCTATCAGGAACTGAAGCAAAAGTGCAGTATGCTTTCCACAGCATTTCCAGTCCAGTTGGAACTACCAAAAATCTCATAAGAAATCCAACCCACTTTTGCGGATACAAATAATTGGAATGGTCTCTAGGGTTCATAAACCAATACACAGGAGCTGGGATTGGGAGATAGGAAATGTACTGAGAGAAGGGAGACAACCCTACCTGGAATCAGTCCTGCACTCTTTATACATCCAATGTGCTTTCATGCAAGGAGTACAGGGAAAGTCACATTGTGTATTATTTTGGCTGTTGGAGTGGGCAGTGCTTATTTTCTAATCTGTTTTTTTAAAATGCATATAGAAACCGGATTTTGCTGTTATACCAGATTTTTATCAGTTTAACTCTAATGATTGAGGCTGCTGTAAATCAGTATTAGCTCTACAGAAATCAGTGGCATTAAAAACTGATTGCAAGCGAGAGCAGAAATCACATTTAGTTTTTATAAAATTCTTTTACTGACTTAGCTTTTGTTCCCTCCCTCCCTGCAAACCATGTCAAATTGTTGAATCTCTTCTTTTTTATATGGGCCATATCCTTAGCTGTTGTAAATTGACATAGCTCCACTGACTTAAGTGGAGCTACATCAATTTATACCAGCTGAGAATTTGGCCCAAAATCAATGATCACATTGAACAGAATTAGAACTTTTGCTAAAAATGCAACCCCAGCAGGATAATTAATCCATTAGGCTCCATAAGTCTTCTGTAAATGCCCATAGGTATTTAAAAAAAAGCTTCTGTATTGATCATCATCATAAAAATGCATACTGAAAAGGAAGAAAATATTAATCATATTGAATATAAGTGACTCAGACATTCATAATGAGAGCTATAGGACTACTAAACTCACATGTAAATGTGTATTATGCATTTTGGTTCTACAGCAATAATGAGAGAAGAATTCTCTTACAGTTTGGCTCTACATTTCTGAATAAAATTAAGCACCTTTTACAAATGATATTTTTGTGTGTAACAAAATAGATCATGACAAAATTCTCTTTCCAAGAATTGTTGTTGACAATCTCCCAGAATCCCATCTGATTTGGTCTGGTGTAGATACTGTAGAAATTTGCCTTTGACTTGGCTTTGGGTCACTCCATGACTTTCACTTGATAGCAATGGATGAGCCAACAAAGTTCTGTAACATCCAGTGCTTCTGCAGCAGGAAATTGAAAACTTCAGGGATGTATTTATTTGCTTGTTGTGGTGTGATACTGTAAATAATCAGCATGTTCTAACAGTTTAAAAAATGCAAAAGCAGCAATTTTCATTAAACTATAATAAGAGAGGGTGCCGTGACAACAGGATATGAGAGAATATGAATTATGGTTAATAATTAATGCCTAAAGTGTTAGCTTAGTCTTGCATATTCCATGTACTGCATGCTATAACTTTTCACAACAGTTATAAAACCAGTTAATTTAGTGTGGGGAAAAAATACATTGATCATTGTCAAGCATCTAACCTTCTTCCATGGAAGGAGCTTGCTTTCGATGGAAGTTATGCAAAAGAAAAAAAAGTATGCATTTTTCTCTCACTATTTAATTTTTATTTAGGGTTGTCTGAGTCATAAATATTTGTTAGTGAAATCGCTCAGTAGCCAACATGCAGCTGACTACAGAGGGGGACCAGGTATTTGACTTCAGCTTTGTGTTCTGATCAGTATGGCATTTAAGGTTATGTCTAAATGGCAACTGGCTGGTGCAACTGCAGCACATGTAGGCATACCAAAGCTAACATGCTAAAAATAGCAGTGTAGCCATGGTGGCATGGAAAGCAGCTGAGTACAGTCCAACCTGGGTCCTTAGGTATGTAATTGAGTGACTAGCCTGTGGTCCCTATTGGCTGCTACTGTGAACAAGCTAGCTTCATCAAAGCTAGCTTGAATATGCTCACACATGTTGTCCCAATGTACTGGAGAGAAGATTGTAAGTGTCTACAGATCCAGTTGAACAGAAATCATGCCATTGCCAATATACACTTGTTCTTTTAGGGCCAAATCCTGGTCATATTGAAGTAAATGGCAAAACTTCTATTGTAGTCTCAAATAAAAGTGTCTTGTAAATCTAGGTACAAGATATATTACTTAGTAGAGCTGCAGTAGCTAACAGCCTCTAACAGCTCTTGCCTAACCCTTGTTTTGCCTTTGACTCACTGTTACAGCTTCACATTTATGCAATAATCTCTACTACCCTAGAAATGGGATTCTCAGATTACAACAACATGGTGTTTTAAAAGGGACTAAAATATCCTTTCCCTGATGCTTTACAAAACCACCAAGGCCTAAGAAACATAGAGCTTTCTAGTTCTAACTTCATAAAGAGAGGTCAATACTAAGCTCTGGCAGACATCCTTCAGTGGTCTTACTCTCCTTCTTTTCACCCTCAGAAGACGCTTTATCCACCTTTCTATGGAGTGATTTTAAGGAAGTCTCCAGAGTCTTCTTTTCTTTTCTAAATTCTTTTATAAACAGTGGCAATGATGCCCAAAATAAGTGGAAGTGATGTCATCTGCACCAACCTAGACTCAGCAGGTTGATCATATTTTCAAAGTGAAAATTGGGACTGGGGTGTCACAGAGAATGCTCCCTTGGGAGATAAGGGAAGCTGTGGGAAGAAGTTGTGGGAAGAAAACATGGCACCCTCCTTTCTTAGCCTTTGGTAGTTGTACTTTTGATGCTGCCTGTCTCCATTCTCTTCTATAGTGTAGCTTCCCTGGAAGATTATATCTCCCATGATGCACTCGGGCCAGGGACTCCCATGATGTGCCACCATGGTTCAGCAAGATGCAAGATTGTGATGCATCATAGAAATTGTAGTCCATCCAGAGAACCCATCCCATAAAGGAGAAGGGGTACATGAGACACCCAAACTATAACTCCCATGAGACATCATGGTGTTTTTTCTGAATCAAGATTTTCCGTTTTCAGCAGAAGATTTTTGACTGAAAGTTTTCAGTTTACACAGATCTAGAGTGCTGGTACCGCACTTTCCCTTGAACAGTTGGGTGCATCACTGCAGGCTAACTGTAAGTGAAAATAGAAGTAGCAGCTTACACCCACAGATAAATGCCATAGATAGCCACCCTTTCCACAGGGTGTAGTGTGTTACTTTTTCTTTACAATGCCAGCTAGAGTTCACTCTGAATAATCAGAGGAGTTAGAGATGGAAAAAAAGACCTATATTGGGACATCTCATTCATCCTTCTGTCAGTGTAGAGTTGTTCCTCGATGTGGGTGATTACTGAAAAAATATTTTCACAAATGCTCATTTAAAATTTTAGAGGAGTGTGCACCTAACTCTTGCATTCACTTCCTGCAAATAGTCTAGCAAACAAATTTATTGACAGCAAGCTCCACTAAACAAAATTTTAAGTGACCATTATGAAATATTTATGAAAGTAAATTTCAAATTTGCTATCTGGAAACAAGCCTTGTGACCTACACATTTGAGGGCATTAAACAAAAAGGGTTTTTCCATACTTATTGAAGCACCAAAGATTGAGAATATGCAGGCTAATCATTCTCCGTTGGTTCAGAGTTTTGCTGTATATACTTTGCCTAAAGCTGACTGAGGTGCATGTGGCTGTCATGAACCCTAATAAAAAAGGGACAATCATCAAAACGGATGAGAGCCCAATGCGAAATGCAAATGCATTAATTAATGGAGTGAGGAAGTGATAGTTCCTTTATACAACTTTGTCTAGATGGCACCTGAAAAATCACCTTTAGCTGTGGGAACTTCTATACAACATGGACAGTGAGATCCTCAGCCCCACTCCAGCCACTTTAAGCCAAGTAAAAGATCCGTAGAAGTCCTGTATCTATTTGGGGGTGGATTCCCCCTGTGCAGGCACTGCAGAAGGCAATCATTAGCTGTAGCTTCAAATACACCTTCACAAGCCCTGGCATAGAGGGTGTGCTAGGAGCAAGGTAGGGCCATGTCAGAGGTTAGACCACCTCATACATCACTGTGGAGAATCTGGCCTATACTGCAGCTCCCTGGGCAACCCAGGGAGACTGCCATAACTTAGGTTCCCATGGGAACCTATCTAAATAATGCCATGGGCAGCTCCAGGCCTCAGAACAGCCCAGGATTAGGTGGCACAAAAGTGGCATGTCTCTATTTCACTCACTCATCCACCCACCTGCCAATTTCTCTTATAGGTGGATCACAGAATTTGGAATGACTGGGTGGCTGGGGGGGTGGAGGGGGAGGGAGAACAAAACAAAACAAACAACAGAATGATTGGGGTGCGGAAACAGTGATTTATAAGGAAAAAATTTAAAACCTATTCTCGTCAGGTGTAAATTGGCAAATGTCCATTGAAGTCAATGGACCAACAGAAACATCTGGCTCTCTACAGATGTAAGTCTTAACCAAGTAAAATCTTGGGGGGCAGGGGTATTATTTAGGATAGTACAAGAGAATATAACAGAGTAATTACCGTTAGATAAAATTAAGACAAGGAAATAATTAGGCTGAATAACATGACAAACTTCCTACAATCAGACATATTAAAGTGTGGATTACTCTGCCAAGGGAAGTGGTGGAAGATTTGTTATTCAGAAAATTTAAAACTAGACTGGTAAAAATAGTAAAAAACTGTACCAAGGGATCATAGCAATGTAGGACTGGAAGGAACCTCCAAAGAACAACTAGCCCAGCCCCTGCACTGAGGCAGGAACAAGTATATCTAGACCATCTCTGACAGGTGTTTGTTTAACTTAGTCTTCAAAACCTCCAATGACAGGTATGCCACAACCTTCCTTGGTTACCTATTCCAGCACTTAAATATCCTTAGGGTTGGAAAATTTGTTCACATATTTTGCTCCAGATTAAGCAGGTTACTTCTTTTCTTACCTTCAGTGGACATTGCGTACAATTGATCACCATCCTCTTTGTGTCACCCCTTAACATATTTGAAGACTATTATCAGGTCTCTTCCCCTCTCTCCTGCCCCAGTCTTCTTTTTGCAAGATTAAAAATGCCCAGTCTTTTTAACCTTTCCTCATAGGTCAGGTTTTCTAAACCTTATCATTTTTGTTGCTCTCTTTTGAAGACTCTCCAATTTTTCCACATCTTTCTTAAAGTGTGGTGCCCAAACCTGGATACAGTACTCCAGCTGAGCCCTCACCAGTGTTGAGTAGAGTGAGACAATTACATCCCATGTGAGACAATTACGTCCCATATGACACTCCTGTTTATACACCACAGAATGATATTTGCCTTTTTCACAGCTGCATCAAATTACTGGCATGTTCAATTTAACCACCATGACCACTATAACCCCCCAGATCCTTTTCTATTATTACTTCCCAGCCAGTTAATCCTCATTTTTCTGCCTAGGTGTAGTACTTTGCACTTACCTTTATTGATTTTGATTTTGTTGATGTCAGACCAATTCTCCAGTTTAGCAAGATCATTTTGAATTCTAATCCTGTCCTCCATAGTGTTTGCAGCCTCTCCCATCTTGATATCATTGGCAAATTTTATAAGCATATCTGCCTTATACAAGTCATTAATGAAAATATCTATTAATACCAGACCCAGGACAGATCCCTGTGGGATCACCATCCTTCCAGTTTGGCAACGAGCCATTATAATTATTTTTGTATATATTTTTTGACCAGTGGTACATCTAGTTAATATTAATTTCATCTAGACCACATTTTCCTATATCACTACATTAGTTAAAAAATCACCCCCAACTAACATTACTTGAGACATTTAAAACTAGACTGATCAAAACACTGAAAATGTACTGAGGGATCAACTGGATGACTTGATGGGATGTGTTACATTTTTATAATTGTTATGGGCAAAATTCATTGATAGTGTAAATCTGGTGTCAGGAGTAAACTAGTATTAAAGCTGCTAAATTGTATCACTTATGTTGATTTGGCATCTTGTTGCAAAATGAGTAACAATACAAGAGGGTGCTGTAGCAGAGAAAGGGCACATGAATTGTTAATTTCCGGTAGTCCTATCCTATTGTAGCACAAGCAGACAAAAAGCAACTAACACAAGGATGTCAGATAATAGCCACCCCATCCACCCTTCAATTTGCACCTTATCTGGTAGACATTAGAAATCAAGGGCCAAATTCAGCCTTGGATTTAAGAAGTGTTAGGTCTGCTTACTCTACATCTGAAGCAGATTTTGAATAGGTGATGCCACTTGTGCCCTGGCAGGATTTTGCCCAGTAAATCACCTCTTTTTAGCTGATCACCCAATTTCAGTCTTTGGACCTCCTGTACCCACTTCAGCCCTTTAAACTTGAAAATTACTTGTGTTTTGCACACTGGCAAAATATCAAATTTCTGAAAATTACATTGCATTGCTATGTACACTGTTTATGAACATCTTGCACCACCTCTGAATTTTGCCACTTGATGGTAAGCCCTGTCCTTCTTGAGAGGAGGTATCTAAAAGCAAAGTCAGTCATCAAGGGGCAAAAACAGCATGAAGTCATATAATTCTGATATATTTTTATACCACTCTCCCATTCTTTTAATACATCCCTAATTTTTAGGCCACTTCTATGCATTAAATTATGTTCATGGTGAAACAGAGAACATTATCCTGAAAGGCTATCCCTGATTCTGAATCCAGACGGTATGAGTAACTTAAAAATTGTTCCATCCTACATAGATTGCTGTGAATCCCCAAAGCTCTTTGTGCTAAGGGGTTCTCAACACCCAAAAGTTTTGCCACTTTAACTATATGGGGAAAATGCCTTCCCACTGCTGGAGATGAAGTTATATTGGTATAAAATACTTCTACTGGTATAGCTTATTTCAGTTCAAGAAGCAAAATAAACTATATCAGTATAAGGTACCTTAAAGCATCCACACTAGGGCTTATCAATTTTATTTTTTTATTGAATATCATAAGTTCCTCAGTTTGCCTGCTTGATGTTAGCTGGCCTGACTGCTAAAGAAGGCCATTGGAGGTTGTGGGGAGGGGGACGGGAGACAAAAGAATGAAAGAGATAAGGGTATAACTGGGGAGCTATTAACTAGAAAAGGCCTACCTGTCTGGCTCCAACCAGGCTAGCAAGGTTTATTCTTCCCAGGCCTGACCAAAGGGGATACTAAAGCATTAGAAGGCCTGAAGAGGAATAAGCCTGAGCAGGCACTGAGAGAATGCTGCAGGAGCTGTCTGTTTTTCCTAGCCCAGGAGTAGGAATGAATGAGTGGGAATTACCTAAAGACCTTGCAAGTTATGGGTAATGTTGGGAACACTGGGGCATGGCCACTAGGTAACTCGAGGGGATGGAAGACCACGAGTGTCGATGAAGCCCCCTCGCACTAGGCCCAGGTGTCCTTGGCCCCCCCTCCTGCCTGGAGGCACTCGCAGTAGCTCTGCGTACTAGGCCCAAGTGTCCTTGGCCCCCCCGCCTGGAGGCACACACAGCAGTTATGCTGAGAATCTGCAACAGTATGTTGCAGAGTCAGACTGCCTGAAACTAAGCAAGGCCAAACAGGGGAGATATGGAAGAACAATGCTGAATAAAGCAGCTTTATGTATAGTTTAACAAATGATACAGAGAATCAGGGAACTAGCTGGGAACTGGATTGGCTGGCTATATGGATACTTGGGGCAGCTTGCTATTGGATAAGTATGCTGGGAAAAAGGATGTATAAAAGCCTGTGTAACTTCCTGCTCTGTGGTGCAGGATTTGAGATTTTATTCTCCCTGTACCTTTTTGCAGCTGCAAATAAACTTTTCTGCTTCTCCACCCCGTTGTGATTATTGGGTGTAGCACACCGGGTATCGAACCACTCAAGCTGTTGTTCAGCCTCTCGGCACTGGGTGCCGGCAACAGTAAGACCTAGGCATATAGGTCTTTTTGTTGTTTTATCCCTTTTCTCTACTTGCTATGTACATTTGGGTGAATACATAATTCTTTGTTTTGAAGAAACTGTCTCCAAGCCACTTTAATCACCTGCTGGTTACAAGCTCCTAGAGGAAAAAGCTTTACAGGTACCAAACACAGCTGAGCTTTACATGTGATCAAAACTGGTAAATGGGGGGTGGGGAGCTGCAACCTAGAGTCCCAGTCTAAGGGTGATAGGACCTCATGGTTTCACCCAAAGAGGGGAGAGGGTAGCGAAACCTGCCTTAGGCCATGTATTCAAGAGGATGTAAAGGGGTCCATATCACAAATTGCCATGTGACCATGGACAGCTTATATCAATATATGGCAGATATGAATTGATTAACTTAATTGGCTGAAAAAAAATCACGTCCCCCAACTGATGCAGTTATACTGATAGAATTTTTCTAGTGTAGACCAGTTCTCAGCGTATATAATCTAGCCTTTCTGTGTTATTTAAATAATAAACTAAATAATCTTGTAAGACATTGCATGAAAGGTGGTGTAAAAATGGCAGACAGCCTCCTATATGGTATTGAATGATTGTGTTTTCTGATAGCTTAGGAGCAAAGGAAAGGTTATTTCTGGATGATACCTTGAAAATTTCCACCCTTAAATTTCATCTGAATCAGGAAGGCTATAATACCATGTTCTTTGCATTGTCTTTTAAAAACATTCTACGGATGGATTACAGGCTTGATCCGAAGCCAATGAAAGTCAATGCAAAAACTCCCAGATCTTGCCCAGTGTATTGTCTTGAGCTCAGAGAAATGTCTTATACTAGCAAAGTCTCAGAGTTTTAGGCCAGAATGAACCTTTTGATCATCTAGTCTGACCTCCCATAAATCATAGGCCATTATATTTCTTCCAGTGACTCATATACTAAGCCCAAAGATTTTAATTAAACCAAAACATTTCAGTCCTCAGAAGATTAAACTGAGTGCCATGGGTGGAGAACGGGAGACACTGAGCTCTGGTCTACACTACAGAGTGAGGTTGGTGCAAGGCAGCTTATGCCGACCCAACTCTGTAAGTGTTTGCACTAAAATTTTACTCCCACTAACATAACTTGCCTGCTACACCAACTTAACAACTCCACCTCCACGAGAGGTGTTCAGTTAATATCAATGTAGTTAGGTCAATGCAGTGACTGTGTACACACTGCATTGCTTACATGGACTGTTGCTGGCTTTCAGAAGCTGTCCCACAATGTTCTATCGGTGCAAGCACTCCTGGTGAGGACGCACACTGCTGACACAAGGAGCAAAGTGTAGACACATACAAATGATATAATGACTACAGAGGCTGTGTGCCAATATAAGTTAGTTGGATATAATTTGTAGTGCAGACAAGGCCTGAGGTGCCACAAATGCCTGTGCTACAAATGGCAGGGAACTGGTTAGGTGAGATATGCCCAGATGATCCCAGCAGGTGATCAATGCCCCAGGCTGCAGAGGAAGGCAAAAACCCACCTAGGCCTGATATGGGAGGAAACTCCTTCCCGACCCCAAATCTAGCAATCAGTTTGATCTTGAGCATGTGAACAAGGCCCATTGGCCAAGTATCTAAGAAGAAGGATTCTTTTTGCCACTTCAGAATGCTAGTCCACCCAGCCCAATCTTCAGCTGTGGACAATCTCTGATGCTTCAGAAAAAGGTGAATAAAAGACCTTAAAATATATAAAGCCAATTGCCAATCTGGGAATAAAGTTCTTCTGACTCTTGAAGGCAACCAGCTAAAACCTTGAAGCATGAGATTTGATTATAGTCATTATCTTAATGCAGAGCTGCAAGTGCTAAGAATGTGTTGAGAGCAATGCATAACTGCCTGTTCGCCCCATGAAGGAAGGGGACAAGCAGGGGGATTCGGAGAGGATAAACTGCAATGATCTCTAAGTTCTTCTGAGTCAGTGCTTTCCAAGATGGAGTCTCCTATCCTGTAGATATAATGTGTTTTCTTGGTTCCCAGATGCATTACCTTGCATTTGGTTGCATTAAAAATACTTTGTATTGGATTGTGACCATTTAACCAAATGATTCAGATCACTGTAACAGTAACCTGTCCATTCTTTGGGTTATCTGCAAAGTTTGCCAGCAAAGATTTTATATCACTATCTACATCATTGATAAAAATATTAAATATGAATGGACTGAGAACCAATCTCTGGGGGAGGGACCACCGACTAGAAACAGCCCTGCACATTGATTCCTTTCCTTTAAAAACTACAGTTTTTAAAGTCAATTTTTAAGCCATCTCATGTGTTTTATTAATTCCATGTAATGCAAGAGTGTTTTTTAAAATCTGAACATCATATAGTACTTGAAAAAAGTCAAACACCCTCGAGAAATCCAAATTTACTATATTGTCATAATGGCGTTTACCAACCAGATCTTTAATCCTGCATAAAAAGAAAAAAGAAAAGAAAAAGATGACAAGTTTGTTTAACAAGACCTACTATCTATGATACCATGCTGACTGAGAGTAATGATCAAAGTCAAAAATACAGAGTCCTGAATTAACCATCCCATTATTTTATCCAGAATCACTGTCAGGCTAACAACCAGTCTGTAGTTCCCTGGGTCATCTCTTTTACCCCATTTTAGATATTGGAATTATGTTGGCAGTCATCCTGTTCTTTGGAATTTTCCCATTTTTCAAAATTGATAAATGACATTTTTAGAGCATGGTGTCTGGCATTTGTCTCCTTTCAACTGCTAAAATAATAGATTTTAAGGGTGACCTGAGAAACAATTTAATTCCCCAGACTCCCTTCTTCAGTCATGTCGTGCTCACACAAAGCTTAGGAGGACTAACTCCCATTATTTTATTTTGACTTCTGAGATTAACATTTAAGGCATTTAGAGCAGGATTTGATGGAGGAGGAGGAGGAGTTTGTAATAGTGAGTGTGCTGCATTAAAGCTCCAAACGCTCCGCTGACAGTGGCTACTTAAAGGAATTTGTTATGGCGGCTATCCACACTTTTGTGTACCATAAACTATATACAGTATCATTTAGAGAGGAAGAAATGCTGAAAGTGCTGTTTTCTTGAGAACTATAGCTTTAGCAAAAAAATCAGGAGAATATTTATTATCATATAATCTTTTTTGATTCCATGTAGAATTTCATAAGCTCCTCCCTGCTGGAAATTCCAGAGATCCTGTGTATAAGGCTTTCATAGAATCATAGAATATCAGGGTTGGAAGGGACCTCAGGAGGTCATCTAGTCCAACCCCCTGCTCAAAGCAGGACCAATCCCCAATTAAATCATCTCAGCCAGGGCTTTGTCAAGCCTGACCTTAAAAACTTCTAAGGAAGGAGATTCCACCACCTCCCTAGGTAACGCATTCCAGTGTTTCACCACCCTCCTAGTGAAAAAGTTTTTCCTAATATCCAACCTAAACCTCCCCCACTGCAACTTGAGACCATTACTCCTTGTCCTGTCATCTTCTACCACTGAGAATAGTCCAGAACCATCCTCTTTGGAACCACCTCTCAGGTAGTTGAAAGCAGCTATCAAATCCCCCTTCATTCTTCTCTTCTGTAGACTAAACAATCCCAGTTTCCTCAGCCTCTCCTCATAAGTCATGTGTTCCAGAACCCTAATAATTTTTGTTGCCCTTCGCTGGACTCTCTCCAATTTTTCCACATCCTTCTTGTAGTGTGGGGTCCAAAACTGGACACAGTACTCCAGGTGAGGCCTCACCAATGTTGAATAGACGGGAACGATCACGTCCCTCGATCTGCTCGCTATGCCCCTACTTATACATCCCAAAATGCCATTGGCCTTCTTGGCAACAAGGGCACACAGTTGACTCATATCCAGTTTCTCGTCCACTGTCACCCCTAGGTCCTTTTCCGCAGAACTGCTGCCTAGCCATTCGGTCCCTAGTCTGTAGTGGTGCATTGGGTTCTTCCGTCCTAAGGACCCTGCACTTATCCTTGTCGAACCTCATCAGATTTCTTTTGGCCCAATCCTCCAATTTGTCTAGGTCCCTCTGTATCCTATCCCTGCCCTCCAGCGTATCTACCACTCCTCCCAGTTTAGTATCATCCGCAAATTTGCTGAGGGTGCAATCCACACCATCCTCCAGATCATTTATGAAGATATTGAACAAAACCGACCCCAGGACCGACCCTTGGGGCACTCCACTTAACACCAGCTGCCATCTAGACATGGAGCCATTGATCACTACCCATTGAGCCCGACAATCTCGCCAACTTTCTACCCACCTTATAGTGCATTCATCCAGCCCATACTTCTTTAACTTGCGGACAAGAATACTGTGGGTGACCATGTCAAAAGCTTTGCTAAAGTCAAGAAACAATACATCCACTGCTTTCCCTTCATCCACAGAACTAGTAATCTTATCATAGAAGGCGATTAGATTAGTCAGGCATGACCTTCCCTTGGTGAATCCATGCTGACTGTTCCTGATCACTTTCCTCTCATGTAAGTGCTTCAAGATTGATTCTTTGAGGACCTGCTCCATGATTTTTCCCGGGACTGAGGTGAGGCTGACCGGCCTGTAGTTCCCAGGATCCTCCTTCTTCCCTTTTTTAAAGATGGGCACTGCATTAGCCTTTTTCCAGTCGTCCGGGACTTCCCCCGATCGCCATGAGTTTTCAAAGATAACGGCCAATGGCTCTGCAATCACAGCCGCCAACTCCTTTAGCACTCTCGGATGCAACGCATCCGGCCCCATGGACTTGTGCACATCCAGCTTTTCTAAATAGTCCCTAACCACTTCTTTCTCCACAGAGGGCTGGCCACCTACTCCCCATGCTGTGTTGCCCAGCGCAGCAGTCTGGGAGCTGACGTTGTTAGTGAAGACAGAGGCAAAAAAAGCATTGAGTACATTAGCTTTTTCCACATCCTCTGTCACTAGGTTGCTTCCCTCATTCAGTCAGGGGTCCACACTTTCCTTGGCTTTCTTCTTGTTGCCAACATACCTGAAGAAACCCTTCTTGTTACTCTTAACATCTCTTGCTAGTTGCAGCTCCAGGTGCGATTTGGCCCTCCTGATTTCATTCCTACATGCCCGAGCAAAATTTTTATACTCTTCCCTGGTCATTTGTCTAATCTTCCACTTCTTGTAAGCTTCTTTTTTATGTTTAAGATCCACAAGGATTCCACTGTTAAGCCAAGCTAGTCACCTGCCATATTTACTATTCTTTCAACACATCGGGATGGTTTGTCCCTGTAACCTCAATAGGGATTCTTTGAAATACAGCCAGCTCTCCTGGACTCCTTTCCCCCTCATGTTATTCCCCCAGGGGATCCTACCCATCAGTTCCCTGAGAGAGTCGAAATCTGCTTTCCTGAAGTCCAGGGTCCGTATTCTGCTGCTTCCCTTTCTTCCCTGTGTCAGGATCCTGAACTCGACCTACTCATGGTCACTGCCTCCCAGATTCCCATCCACTTTTGCTTCCCCTACTAATTCTTCCCGGTTTGTGAGCAGCAGGTCAAGAAAAGCTCTCCCCCTAGTTGGCTCCTCCAGCACTTGCACCAGGAAATTGTCCCCTACATTTTCCAAAAACTTCCTGGATTGTTTGTGCACCGCTGTATTGTTCTCCCCAGTAGATATTAGGATGATTAAAGTCGCCCATGAAAACCAGGGCGTGCGATCTAGTAGCTTCTGCGAGTTGCCGGAAGAAAGCCTCATCCACCTCATCCCCCTGGTCTGGTGGTCTATAGCAGACTCCCACCACTACATCCCTCTTGTTGCTCACACTTCTAAACTTAATCCAGAGACACTCAGGTTTTTCTGCAGTTTCATACCGGAGCTCTGAGCAGTCATACTGCTCCCTTACATACAGTGCTACTCCCCCACCTTTTCTGCCCTGCCTGTCCTTCCTGAACAGTTTATAACCATCCATGACAGTACTCCAGTCATGTGAGTAATCCCACCAAGTCTCTGTTATTCCAATCACGTCATAATTCCTTGCCTTCACCAGGACCTCCAGTTCTCCCTGCTTGTTTCCAAGGCTTTGTGCATTTGTATATAGGCACTTGAGATAACCCCTCATTCTCAGTATGAGGTAGGAGCCCTCCCCTCACAGATGTTCCTGCCTGTGCTTCCTCCCGGTATCCTGCTTGCCCACTTACCTCAGGGCTTTGGTCTCCTTCCCCCGGTGAACCTAGTTTAAAGCTCTCCTCACTAGGTTAGCCAGCCTGCTGGCAAAGATGCTCTTCCCTCTCTTCGTAAGATGGAGCCCGTCTCTGCCCAGCACTCCTCCTTCATGGAACACCATCCCATGGTCAAAGAATCCAAAGCCTTCTCTCCGACACCACCTGCGTAGCCATTCGTTGACTTCCACGATTCGACGGTCCCTACCCCGGCCTTTTCCTTCCACGGGGAGGATGGATGAGAACACCACTTGCGCCTCAAACTCCTTTATCCTTCTTCCCAGAGCCACGTAGTCCGCAGTGATCCGCTCAAGGTCATTCTTGGCAGTATCATTGGTGCCCACGTGGAGAAGCAGGAAGGGGTAGCGATCCGAGGGCTTGATGAGTCTCGGCAGTCTCTCTGTCACATCGTGAATCTTAGCCCCTGGCAAGCAGCAGACTTCTCTGTTTTCCCGGTCAGTGCGGCAGATAGATGACTCAGTCCCCCTGAGGAGAGAGTCCCTGACCACCACCACCTGCCTCCTTCTCTTGGGAGTGGTGGTCGTGGAACTGTATGAAACTGGGCATGCAGCAATTTGAAAATCAAAAGACATCTAAGCTATTCCTATAGTCTGCAATAGATTTGTGATCCAATTCAGAGAGGGAAGCTATGCAAGCTAAATTTGCGGTTGAACCTTGATCTCGCTTCTGGGGTCTCATCTCTGCAAGTCTGGTCAAGTTACCCAAACCAGCTAAGAGGACTGTACCAACACAGAGCAGTAGGGACAAGTCATTGTGCAACAGATGTTCATCCAGTGTCAAGGCTTAATGAAGAGGTCTGATTATGTATGTTGCATACATTCCCCAAACTATAATTTAATCATCAGTATACCTTTCCTGCATGTTTCTTTCTATCTAATCTGATATTCAGTGTCAGTTTGAACATTCTGTGTTAATGTCCATCTCCATACCCACTTATATAGAGCCACAGAAGTATCACTGTAAAGGTATTTCCTTACAGCAGAATCAAATAAATTGCTTTTGGATGAACTGTCCGCTATACAATTTGTATTTAAACATACAGCAACAATGCAGACATAAGACAAACACTTGCTGACAAATTTTTCCAGGTGTGTATCACCCACTAGGATACTTGCCTCTGCAGTGAATTTAACCTTCATTTAATTACTTTGGGATTCCACATTAATAAATGTGACATTTTAGTTAAACACACATAAATTCTATTATGTGGAAGTGTTTTAGCTTTCACTAAATATGAAGCATCAGGAGTCTCAAAACAACAGATTCAGACATCCTACCAATAAATTATTTTAATATAGTTACATTCTAATTATTTCTATCAAGAAACACATGGGTGTATTGGAATATGCTTCTGTATTCACACCCTACATACTATTGTAATGATCTTTGTACAAAATATGCCTTGTGAGGTATCATTTGAAAACTAGTAACTCATTCATTATTAGAATTCATTATTGCTTCTAAATAACTTAACTTGCAAAGGACTTGAGGACAATATTTATCTTCAGGGAGTAATGTAATAGTAAAGTGATTCCACATTTTTCACTGCATGGTATTTTTTTTTAAATCACAAACACTAAAATATAACTCTCATAAGACTTACTCCCAACTTTATATTCCAGAGCTGCTGATGTGCACTTTGATACCTTAAAAGAGAAATCCAAATATGAACTTGATATGTTATTAAAAATAATTTAGTTTTGAATGTTTTTTAAATGGGGAATGATTCATATCTATTTTGACCAGAAACTGTGGTTAAACAAAGCTTTTGGGTTTAGTGTTTCCTGCAAAACAAACATCCCAGAATCTTTGAATTACTTGTACTTCACAAAAAGAAAAGGAGGACTTGTGGCACCTTAGAGACTAACAAATGTATGTGAGCCTAAGCTTTCGTGAGCTATAGCTCACTTCATTGGATGCTGTAGCTCATGAAAGCTTATGCTCAAATTAATTTGTTAGTCTCTAAGGTGCCACAAGTCCTCCTTTTCTTTTTGCGGGTACAGACTAACACGGCTGCTACTCTGAAACTTGTAGTTCACAGACTACAATATGTAAAAATCTCTGTTTTTCTCTCCCATGATGGGAAATTGCTGCTTTGGCTTATTAAAATATCATATGTACTCATATCAGAAGTTCTGAATGCAACAGTGAAGTTTGGGTAAATAGAATTATCTCCTGGATATGGGAACACCCGTACTTAAAGCTTTGTGAAATGATTTGCCTGAGCCATTCTGAACTGTTCAGAGCAATGCTGAATAGCAGCAAATAGATTAGAATTCATCTAGAAACAATCCAGTTAAACAGATCTTAATCAGGTAGAGAAGTCTCTAATATATTCAGAGTAGAGATGAGGATAAAATGACAAATTCATGGGGGGGTTCCAATCTGATGGTTTTAGTTCAGGGCCCATTCAAAACTGGATGCATGTTTGGACTTCAAGCCCCCAAAATTCAATACTATTTGGTTCAGCCCCATCTCTAATGTCAACTAATATTCTTGAAACTATCTGTGTTGGTGGGGTTTGATCAGAGAGGACCATTAACTTTGTTGTGAGTCTGTTAATACCTATTCATTCTTTACCTCATGCTCCCATAACTCTGACCACAGGTGGTCAGCCATTTTCAATGGTGTGACGAGGTATACATTGTGCAGTACCATACTGTATGTACAAAGCAGTAACAGATATTTTTGATGCCTGGACACCCTAAAACTCTAAATAATGGAATAAGATTGCAGTCTGTTACCAGAAATTCTTCTAAATAAAGAAAGATGTCTTTCTCAGCTTAAACCATTAGCATCTTTGATATAAACCTGCTGATTTGGTTAGCAAAGGTAACCTCCAGCACAGGAATCACCATTTCCAATTACACAGGAGAAGGTCATTGCATTGAAAGTGATGACCTAGACCAGAATACTGTTTTTGAATATGGTTTGACATTGTCCATGTTGCCTGGCCTAAGTGTGTTAGAATCTGGTTTAAACATAACCAAATTTAAATCACAGGTTAGCTTCATAATCAAAATCACCTGTATGGTCCATGGCAGGCCTTTAAATCAAAATTTCAGTGTGGATTTGAGATAGCACATCAAGTAGGTACTTTGCCTATGCTGGTACAGTATAGGAGCTTCTTTTCCTAGCACTAGACTTAGGAATAGGAAAGAAAAATTATAACGCACAGTGGATACTGTCACGACTTGTTAATCTCTTGTGACTTCTTTTGATGGGATCATGTATTTATTATTGGCTAGGCGATTGTTCACTCTGCTCTTAGCCCTGAAGCTCCACTAAAGTTTGTGGGTGCATGTATTTGTCTGGCTCCAAGAAGCGAAGCCCGTTCTTGCACGTACTAACTCAGGCTACACAAATGCACAAACTGCAGCTATGCTCCTTGGACAAAGCTGCAAAAGAAGAAATTCAAGTTCTTGAAAAGTTGAAGTTGCTTCTACTTAAGAGACTATTTGCAGATAGGTTTCAGAGTAGCAGCCGTGTTAATCTGTATTAGCAAAAAGAAAAGGAGTACGTGTGGCACTTTAGAGACTAACAAATTTATTTGAGCAGAAGCATAGCTCATGAAAGCTTATGCTCAAATAAATTTGTTACTCTCTAAGGTGCCACAAGTACTCCTGTTCTTTATTTGGGGATAGAATCCTGTTCTCACAGAATACTGGGGGGAATAAGGATAATGCCACTTGTAAGGGACCATGAGATACCAGCACCATTGCATAGCAGGATACCTCAGAACAAGCTGACCCAACAGGTTCTCAGCAGAAGCCGCAAGCTCTCCTTAATGGTTACTGGCTGCAACTAACTAACTGACTTACAGTTATTAAAGGGCTGACCCATTGTTCCTGTGTGAGATGTCCCTTGACACCAAACATGCATACCTTCCCATGTGTACCGATGTGCAATGAATGTATTTTATCTAGCCACTTGCCTGTCAGAAACTCTCATTCCTTATTTCCCCTCTCAGGTGCATGCAGAAAAGAGGTAAGGATTTAGTCCTGTGTAGGCTATACTGGGAAAGTTTTAGGCTCCTCCATCCCAATAAAACTCCTGATGCTGCATCAGTGATTCAGCATTTTCCAATAGCAGCTGCTTTTGTACATTGATGTTGTTTATGGACTTCATCATTTATTCGTAAAAGCTCTATAGTCAGACGTTCCTGCTGACCTTGTGTATAACAGCAGGAAAAATAATTACTGGGGCTTTACTTTATTTTCTAATAACCAACGTCTCGTTAAAAGGATGGCAGTCCCATTTGCCACCCAGGGAACTGAAGATCTAGGGTAAATTTCAATCAGCAGATCTAGCTTTGATCCTTCTTTACAAGTCAAGCTATACCTGGTAATTACTGGTTATAGAGGGTGACTAAACACCCTTCTGAACATGTGCAAATAACTCACTGTGTCATCTTAACACTGTGAGATTGGGTTTCGTTTCCCCTCCCTCCCCCTACAATTAAGCATTAAAATGCCCCAGGGGGTTGGTAATGGAAAAATAAGCAGCATTCAATTAGTTTATCAAAATCAATGTTCCAGATCAAAGTAAACTTGTTATTCCTCAGGGCATAATTCATAATTCTCTCTGAGACCCAGACTATATGGAAATTTTTTTATGTTTGGATGCTTTTTCAAATGACTCTTGAAAACAGTAACAAAACAAACAAAGCTTTGCCTGGCAACCAGTGAAGTTGCCAGTGGGTGTATATGAGCAGGTGTTTGTCTCTTGAGTCTGCATATTAGTAACAGCCTTTACCACAGTCTGAGGAATGCAATGATTTATTCTGCATCTTAAGAGTCTTATGAAAGTTCAACATGACCCAGGCTGGAAGAGACCTTTATTAAATTGAACAACCTTTCATTCTTTTTAGCAAAGTAAAGAATTCACCCTAATTTTAATAAAAGAATGGGTAAGGTAGCTAATGAATAACATGGTGTGTATGTGACCGTGAGAGGGGAAAAACACAGTGTGGAAAGAGAAGGCTTGCTGTGGAAAAAATGTAAATTTCAAACTTTAAGAAAGACAAGGTGGGTGAGGTAATACGTTGAAGCAACTTCTGCTGGTGCAAGAGACAAGCTTTTGAGCTTCACAGAGCTCTCTCTCCACTCAGGGGAAAGTAATCAGAATGTCCAAGCTAAATACAAATTGCTGGGAAAGACTGTGAAGCATAAGGGGTTCTCACATGTTGTAGGATACCACTTAAAATGAAGTGGATACTTCTACTGATCTAGGACAAGGGAGGATAATAGGCAGCAGAATGTGTTATGAATTATTGTAGTGAGCCCCTGGTTTTTCGTGTCCAGGAGAATTATTAATTTAAATTCCCAGGCTTATCTTTTGAAGGTGGAAATGACTCCATGATGGAGCTTGTAAGGTCAGAGCTGTCATAAAGGTTTTACACAGGCCCTTCTACTGGCATATGGGGTAGGTGGAGAGGTTGTGCATGGAATTTACTGCACTATGGCTAGTATCTACTTCCTGAGAGCTGTGAGAAGCAGAATGTAAATTATAGAAGCCTCAGGGTTGCTCAAATTTTCACTCAGGGCAGGCAGGTCCCAGCGTGGCTGCAGAATATGGGGAGGGCCAAAGTGGCTTAAGGTCACCTTCAGCTCACCCCATCACTGCTTCAAGCATAGGAATGAAGTAACAAATATTGCCAACTCTCATGATATTATCACACACTTGTGATAGTTGGTGTTTGTCCCATCTCCTAGAAGCATCCTACTTTCTGAGAAACTCAATTTTCATTTAAAAAAAAAAGTTTCTAGCCCTCCTGGTCCCAGGGAAAATGTTGGAAATATGACCCAAGTATAAAGACTCAGAAACCAGAAGACAAGAGCATGAAATCTATTTTTTTATAATGCATGTTTTGGGGGGGGAGGGTTGGGGGGAGGAATCTCAATTTTTAAGACTTGGAGATGAATGCCTCAGCAATGCAATTGAATACCACAGCTGACCAAAAAATGGAAATTCCCTCTGATGAAAATTTTTGATTTTTTTTTGTCCCAAATTCGGATGAAAAGTCAAAATTTTGACACTTTTCAGAGGAAAAAGATTCTGAATATTGCTACTTCAGGAGAACTAAAATTGAATTTTTCAGCTTGTTCCTGAGCTGCCCAGCTCCCCAGGAAGCCAGGTCACTCGGGAAGCTGTCCAGGAAGACACCCAGACAGGCAGTCTGGCCAGTCAGCCAGCCTGGCTTCCATCAAAACTCTCAAAGGAATCAACACATTCCCATGGAATGTTTTAATTCCATTAAATCAGCATTTTCTGACAGGAGGCTGTTCTGTCAGAAAATTCTCCAGTGGCTCTGTTAAATGGTTAAAACCCAGCTAGGAAGACACACCAAGGTGGATATAAAAATCAGTTTCAGTTAACTGATGATAAAACAAACAACATTCACAGGACTCAGTCCAGCTTCCAGATCTGCCAGGATCTGCAGTATTTGGGAAACACACATGTATTACATTGCCTGCCAGCAGCTGCCATGTTAAACTCTTGATCCATTTAGATTTTTCTGTCCTCTAAGAATGTTCTTTAAATCTATGGTGGTGGATCTCGAAACAAGGCTTTAGGTTAGTTAAATACACCTAAATTCACATTGTACAATGTTCAACATGAATCTCAAAGAGGCCAATATGAAGTCAGCGAGCACAAATTGCAACCAGGTTGATATGGAATAATAAATGTGGACCCTGCCTATATGTAGCACTAGCCATCTTGTGTGCAACTGTTAGAAAAAGTCTTTGGCTCTAAGTCTTCAAAGTAATTAGTGCCTGAACAAATTTTTATGTATTTACCTTTAGATCAAAGGATACAGAGATAATTTAGCAAATATTGGTTTATTCACTCTGTCCACTCCCACTTCCATAAGCACACAATGGGTGCCTAAATATTACAGTGATGGGGCTCCATATAAGAAGCTGGATAAATAGAGTAGGCCTCTATACAACATAAAATCTCTAATGAACCAAAATATTACAGTGCAAGAGATTGCTTTTTGGTACAGATGATATACGTGCCTCTTCGAATTTATGTGTATTATCATCACACACTGCACATGCCTTGTTGAAAAGTGGTCAGTCACAAGAGGATGAAGAAATATCATGTAGTACTTTACACTAAAATTTGAGGTGATCTGTCAAAATAAATGATAGATCTAACAGCAAATGCCAGAAATGTATAGGGCACATCAGAAAACAGTTGTTCTGTCATATGCAATATACATAATTGGCCCAGAAGAGTTTCGCTCTCTCTGAGAATATGCCTAGTGACTTATGACTAATATACTTTCTGTGCACCCTGATCCACCACTAAGATTGTGTAGGGCAGCTGTATAGACCATGCACTGAAGGAGCTGTGCTCCACACTGCATGAGAAGCTTTTGGAAAGCCTTTCCGTTTTATGTGTTGCTGATCTTTATCATGTGGCTTTGCTTGTTGTAACTATATGACTCAGAGGAAGTGTAATTTCAGATTTAATTATTTAATTATCAGGTAGACAGATCTTCTCATTCCTCTTACCCCCATCCCATGCACTGGCAAAAAAAGACTCAAAACTGCCTGTGTGGGTACCTCCTTTACAGATCAGCTAGTTGGGATAATATTTTCATGAGAGTTTGCACAGCAACCAGCACAATGAAGCATTAATCATAATTGCGGTGGTCTCCTGGTGCTGTGGTAATATAAAACACGAACACCTATCATTATGAACCTCAGTACCATTAGGAAATGGCTGGGTTGGATAATTTGGAAACAACTTCTACAGCATGGATCTAAACAGAGATATTTCCCGCATGCTGTACAGAGAATGAGCCATGTCACTGCAGGTCATAGATTCATAGAGATGAAGGCCAGAAGGGACCATTAGACCATCCAGTCTGACGTCTTCTATATCACAGGACCTTAAATTTGTCCCAGTTATCCCTGTATTGAGCCCAATAACTTGGGTTTGGCTAATGCATAACTTGCAGAACCGTATCCAGCCTTGATGTGAAGATCTCAGGACATGGAAAATCTACCATGTCCCTTAGTAGTTAATTCCAATGGTTAATCATCCCCACGGTTAAAAACATGTGTCTTATTTCCAGGTAGCATTTGTCTGGCTTCAGCTTCCAGCCACTGGTTCTTGTTATAACTTTCTGCGCTTGACGGAATTACCTTTGTACCTGGCATTGCCGCCCCATGCTATGGTAATAATATTGATTTCCAGACCACTGATGAAAATGTTGAATAATATCGGGCCTAATAATTCCTGTGAAATCCCCCTAGAAACATTCCATTCAATGATTTCCCATTGGCAATTATTTTGAAACCTGTCATTTAACCAGTTCTTAATCCTTTTAATATATGCTTTATTGATATTGTATAGTGCTGCTTTTTAAATCAGAATATGATGTAGTGTAACACTGACAGATCTTGGTCAGTGAGATTGAACCTGGGGCCTCTGGAGCTTAGTGCATGATCTTCTACGGCATGAGCTAAAAGCCACATGGCCCTTAGCTAAGGCTGTAGCAGACTCCTTAATCCCTAAGTGGTCCTGGTGCCACTAGAGGGGATGGAGCACCATAGCCAGGAGGTGTGTGGGTTACATAGCACTAAATCAAATACATTACAAAACCTAAGTATATATATTATATCTACCAAGTTCCCTTTATCAACCTGACTTGTAATCTCTTTTCAGAATGAAATTAATGTTGCTTGACAAGATCTTTTTCCATAAAACAATGTTGACTAGCATTAATTATATTCCTACCCTTTCATTCTTTATGTATTGAATCCTATTAATATTTCTGATCCCAGATCCTTGCACACCACCCAGAAAACACATTCCATAGGGCCTGAATCCAATCCAGACACTTCCCAGTTCCCAAACTAATGGTGAAATGTAATGCTGAAAAACCTCATGACAGTGTCATGAATAATTGAAGAGTTATGGAAGAGATGACAGCCTGACAATATCTGGTGCCCCACTCTCTGAGGCAGGGGGCAGAAAAAGTCTTAAAATGCAGTACAGTTATAAAACAAGAATCTCTAATGATATATCTGCTACAAATCATAAGACAGGAAATTCATGCAGAGTTCTCTGAAACTCCTCACAGGTCACATATCAACACCAGTTGAATAAACTCCATATAAGGAAACAGGCAGATCTGATCATACCTTATTCTGAGGGGTGTTACTCACTCAGTTTGGTCCCAAAGTTCCCTATGTTCCAAACAAGTTTAGTGTCCCCTCACTTATATGAAAATGATTTTAATTGGAAATAAAGAATAGTGCGAGAGATTATAGGAAGAGTTATTTATGCTACAAGAATTAACCCTGCAGCATTTTACCTTTCTAGCATGAAGATGTATCGTGTGTGCCTCCTTTTGGTCTTTGTCACATGTTAAGTTTCATATTTGGGCATTGGCAGAGTTGTCTCTTTTGATCTTCACACAACAATGGAGAAATATGAAGAAATCACAGGAATGCAGTTGGGTGCCAAAAAGTCATCTTGACTAAACATACACAAACATGCAAGGCCGACCTACACATAAACTGTTGCTTTGACTGGCAGCTTCTAAAACTGAACACAGTGAGCACTACTAGTGGGCTCGCTAGCTATTTAACAGGACACTACGGGCAGTACATTCTTGCACTCTACAGGCAGGTTAGGAGCTACAGATCTGACACAGGTAAACAAGCAGGGTAGGAACATCAGGTATATTTAATCCCACCTCAGCACAGGGGAAGGGGGGGTGGACTAGTGACCTCCTGAGGTCCTTTCTAGCTCTACATTTCTAAATTTCTAAAATGTACCAGATATATTGGCAATTGTGCTACAGTTTCCTAACTGGCACTGCCCACTTTTGGGGCTGTGTTGGCTTCCCATAGGCCCTCCTGTAGGATGCATTTTGGAGAGGACTTGTGCTACCACAACCACTTCCAGGAAGACTTTCTGATTCTAGGAAGAGAAGAAGGATTGACTTGTGCGTAAGGCACTAGACTGGGACTAAGAGGCCTGGGTTCTGCTCCTTGATCTCCCACAGACTTCTGGGTGATTTTGAGCAAGTCATGTGATTTTTTATGCTTCAGTTGCCCATCTGTAAAACAGGGGTAATAATACTTGTCTATCTCAGAGAGGGGTGGTGAGAATAAGATCATTAATGTTGATGAGGCACTCGGATACTACAGTGCTGAGGCCCATATAAATACCCAGTTCAATGGGGACCTTACATCAGTGGAAGCTGGCCGATTCCGTGAGTGAATCTGGCCCTGTGTGAATTAAAAGACAGGACAGTCTCTTCCCTCTTTTGTAGAAATGATGGTCTTTTACATCAAGCAATAGGAATTTGAACCTTTTACCCAGTGTCTCTGCTGACAAATGATATTTGGCAGTAGAGTTCAATTTCATAGCTAACCTCTTATTTCTCTTTTTTTAAGCTGCTCAAACAAGGCTTCTTTCTCTAATTGTTTTCAGAAGGTCTTCCATTGAGTTTTGAACTGAATGCCCTATGTACCTATTAAACAGACACATTCTTCTCTTAATAGAACTGCTGCTATGTTGGTAAGGCAGCAACCTGGAAGTTCAATAGGAAAGAAGCAATTCTCAATGTGAACAAACGATTGTGTATCTGAAAATAGACACAATGAGGGTCCAAAACAACAGATGAAATAAAAATCTATAAACCCGCTTCCTATTTACTTTAATACTGGTTTCAAATTCAGAAGAAGAATTGTAGACATGTTGATAATCAAATCACTATTTCCTCTAAAGCAGATGAATATGAAAAAGCAACATGAATTAACCTGACTTCAGCATCTCTCTAAATATGACTACCACCTTCCATTGTTCTCTAGTATCCCCTTTCAGATATTCATGTAATTATAGACACATACATAATGTACTTGTGGTAGATGGTTCTGATTTGACAGTATAAGAGCCTGGAATCCTCTAGTTACACAATAGATGTGGTACTGAGCCTGCCAACTAGTCCTAGTGAGTGCCAACTGATGAAGGGTTTGGGGTGTTTTGACACATATCTACTAGAGACCACCAAGCTCATTTTACACAGGACACTGCATAGTCGTCACACAGCAACTACTTTCAGTTTCTGGTCCCTTAAGGTTTCAGAGTAGCAGCCGTGTTAGTCTGTATTTGCAAAAAGAAAAGGAGTACTTGTGGCACCTCAGAGACTAACAAATTGATTTGATCATAAGCTTTCGTGAGCTACAGCTCACTTCATCGGATGTATTCAGTGGAAAATACAGTGGGGAGATTTATATACACAGAGAACATGAAACAATGGGTGTTACCATACACACTGTGATCACTTAAGGTGAGCTATTACCAGCAGGAGAGCGGGGGGCAGGGGACACCTTTTGTAGTGATAATCAAGGTGGGCCATTTCTAGCAGTCGACAAGAACGTCTGAGGAACACTGGAGGGGTGGGGGGAGGGGAATAAACATGGGGAAATAGTTTTACTTTGTGTAATGACCCATCCACTCCCAGTCTCTCTTCAAGCCTAAGTTAATTGTATCCAGTTTGCAAATTAATTCCAATTCAGCAGTCTCTCATTGGAGTCTGTTTTGGAAGTTTTTTTGTTGAAGAATTGCCACTTTTAGGTCTGTAATTGCGTGACCGAAGAGATTGAAGTGTTCTCCGACTGGTTTTTGAATGTTATAATTCTTGTCGTCTGATCTGTGTCCTTCATGTAACAGAAATGTACCAGACATCTGAGAATTGTATCAAGAAGCCTCATCACATCCTGATTTTTATCCAAATTCGAGAGTTAACCTTCTCTATTCATTGCTTGTATTACGGATCCTTTCCACGATGCTCAAAGAACTGCTGTTCTCCTGAACTGATATAGTATACCTTGCAAGCTAAATCCATCATTTACAAGCAATCGATTAACTTTTGTCAAAATTTTGTGTTTCATTTTGTAGCTCTGCTCTTCTGCATTTCTTTCTGGCCAATGAGGGCCCTCCTTTTCGGATTATTATCTAAATAAGATGCTGTGTATTGAACGTGAGCCTTTTCCTATCCTTGAAAACCATTCTCAGATTCTCTTTAGACTTCTGCTTCTCAATCTCCTTCACAGGTACATCATACATACCTCACATTTTGCAGGGCCTCTTGCGTCACTAGTTCTACAAGATAGTTCTTTAGGGTCTAGAAACACCCTTGAAAGTTTCTAGTATTTTATTTTTCCCATTCCAAGGTACCTCAGTAAACCTTGACTTTTACAAGAAGACCATTGTATTAATAAGAAGACAAGTAAGAGTGCATGAGGTATTTCTCTACAAACACATAGCAAAATCTACCTCCTTTTCTGTAGGGAGATACAATCTGCATCTCTGTGCATCCCAGGGGTATGTTCAGAGGAGGACAGAGGTTATTTCCACCAGCACTCTGTCTCAGTGGAGGCAGTTTAAATTCCATCAGAGACACCATGGGAACTATGCAAACCGAGGTTGGAGCAGGAATATGCTGAATTAGTTCACTTGTCTCCTGGCTGTTGTAGATTCAGGCCAGTGGAAGCTGATATAAAGTAGGAATTAATTTAGCCCATAGAATCATTACCACTTTGTGCTATTAGAAACTAGCATTCATTTGCCACCAACCAAAACCTGTCACCTGAATAGTTATCCCAGGTGGAAAACTCCTGCAAATCTCAGATAGGCAACCGATATCAATGACACAAAGAATACTCATTTAATTTTCATTTCCAGTGGCATTGTACTGGATAAATACTGCAAGATGCTATTCACCCTTCTATTGAATAATTTATTGAAAAATGCAATGTGCTTGATTTTGCCAAGTAGCCAACTAAGTCTCCTATCTATTTGCACCAAAAAAATGATCAATGGGGTAGATACACAGTTTACGGAAGAAAAGGAAGTTTAAGAAGTCAGCCACTGAGTTCACTGAAAGGGAGGAAGAGCCAATTCTCAATGCACCTTAGCAGACAGCCTGTGTTGGCAGCCATATTTTCAAAAGGAATCATTTGTGCACCAGGATCACCTGCACATGTAGTTTTTGAACAGTACTATTTTGCACATAGGTAACAGATAACATCAGTATTAGTGCTCGGAAATGCACCAGTGGAGGCCACTCTTGGCTAAGCCTCAAATATGCAAAACAACATAATATTCCACCAATCTCACTGAGATTCTTCGTAATCTCCACGTGATCACTCATTCTCACTACTAAAATATCGTCAAGAAAAATCAGAAATCTTGCAAGATTTCTGTAATACTCATCCCCTTCATACACACTTTATTCCAGAAAATATATGCTGAAACCTCACCTGAGATTAAGGGCAATTTAAACAGTCACCATTTCTAGGTCCCGGAGGACAATCTCAGGTTTAATATAAAACTAATAATTAATTATTGATCTTGATAAGTATTTATCTTCAGAGGATCATCCCTCATCATGACTGATACAATCATAATTCAGCTATTTTATCCTTTTATTTCATGTAAAGTTACAGAAATTATTCCATGGCTGAGCAACTATAGGTGTTATTATAGCAATCACTTATAGGTCAATTGAGTCCGTTTGTATTTAACCCATTCAATACATGAAATAGCATAGAGTTCACTGAACATTTTCCATTAGAACAGTTTTTCACTAGAAATTGCCAATTAAATAAAATTAACTTTTTCCAGAAGCGTATTGATTTTTGTCAAATTTTTTGATGAAAAATGATCAGAGCACTTCATTTTGACTATTACATTAAGCAATGTATATTATAAAAGTAAAAAAAAATTAAAGCAAACCTCTTTGACTTTATCAGAATGAAGCACTTCAAAAAGATTGTTTCACTATTTCCAAGATTTTTTTTGGGGGGGGGGGGGGGAGAATTTTTGTTCCCCAGGAAATATGAAAATTTTGACTTTTTGGTCTGATTTGGGACAAATGGAAATTTCAAAATTTCCTGTGGAACTGACATTCTACATTTTAACCAGCTCTAACTAGCATGCTGTAACCCTACTAACAATCTCATGGATATCAGTGGAGACCTCCTTTTAAAATCATGGCATGCCTAGAGGTTCAATCATCATCTTGGCCTGTTTCAAACCTAAGACACCCTTACATGGTTTCCACACATGTTATCTTTACATTTCTCCAAAATCTGTGGGGATCAACCTCCAATATAAATGAGAACAGCCTTAAATGTCAGGAGGGTAACTCTGAACCCCCCCAAATGTGTTACCAGTGCGTGAGGCACTAGAGTGGATACCCCTATGCATCTCTCCTGCCTCAAATACTACCCACAAGCGAGGAGGCTTGGGGAATTTTCTTAGTAGCAATGTGCCCTCCCTCCTCCACTAGCTGACATTTCAGAGTTGTTAGTCTGCTTACAGGTGGCCATCTTATTGTAGTCCCAGCAATCAGTCAGCGGAAAAGACTCCTCCCTCATCCTCCGCCAAATAGAAGGGAGCAGAGTCTCAGACTACCTCTAGCAGGACTAGGCAGCTGCACAGCACCTACATGGCCTCATTCAGGACTGCAGTCACTCTCTGTGGGTGAAGAGCCTGATCAGGCTATGGAGCTCTGGGTTAGTGTTTTGCCCAGTAAGCCTGTACCAGTCAAGCTGCTTAGAACATGCCTTAAAATGATTACTAACAGAAAACAGAAGAGGAGGAAGGAGAAGAGATTTGGCCACCTCCTTTGAGGGTGCAAGTAGAAGAAAATATATGTGAGGGGGGAATACTTAATGGCAGGAATCACCAGTATTATCTCTCTTACTTCACTTCTATCAGTGTCCTGCCCACTCAGCAAGAACCACTCAGAAGCTAGCTCCCCACTTGCCAGAAGAGGTTGCAAGGTCAATGGAACTTGCGGACTTAACGGGGGCCATACAAAACTTCTCTCCCACAATAAGCTCCTCATTCTAGTTATCTAATAGGCACTCCAAACTGTCCTTGAATAATGAAAGGAAAATGGGTTGCATTTATCTTCCCTCTCTAATCTCTCTCTTTCCCATTTGCAAGGGTCCTCTTTCAGTATTTTAACCTGACATCTACCAAATGCACTCCAGTAGCATAAATCACTGCATTTACACGTCACATTTCGTTCTACAGCAAACAAACAGGAGGGATGATGTGTCAGAGACAGCATCATTGTGGTTCACCTGGGTGTTCTGCTCGAGACGTTGGAGGATGAACATGTTTTCCATAAGCCAGTAATATGCCAGGAAATACATATTATTTCCTTAGCCTCCCCATTCTGACATATTGACAACTGGCTTATTGTCTTTCTACTACTCAGCCTCTCTAGCATAATGAATGCATTCTACCTGGTCAAGGCTTCCTGATTGAGCATGTACAGAGGAAAAGCTGTTCTCAAGTGTACATACCAGATTTGTCTCATGATTAAGGATAACTCCAGCAGAATGGGTGGAAGAGGAAAGAGTAAGCCATTTGGCAGTTGTACCATGCTGTTTTTTCAACACATCTGTTACAGTGTACTTTTACAGCAATGCCCCTCTGCCATGTACATTGGCCAGACTGGACCAGTCTCTACGCAAAAGAATAAATGGACACAAATCAGACGTCAAGAATTATAACATTCAAAAACCAGTCAGAGAACACTTCAATCTCTCTGGACACTCAATTGCAGACCTAAAAGTGGCAATTCTTCAACAAAAATACTTCCAAGAAACTGCAGAACTGGAATTAATTTGCAAACTGGACACCATCAAATTAGGTTTGAATTTATCAGACAGACAATTTATCAGTAGGCATATGATTCTTTCACTTCAGACACTTAACCACTTGCTGCTGATCGGAGAATTTAGGGCACCTTTAGCTGAAAGCCAGTAGGTGCTTGTAATGGGGTGCATTCACCTCTTGCGAGCGTCCCCTGGTTGAATGTCTGCATGCCTGCAGGTTTTCTCAATTTCCTCTGCTCACGGTGCCCCTGGTTGGCCTTTGTGCTGGTCAGGCAGGTCTTTGGTGATTCAGTAGTGTAGGAAACAAACAAACCCCTTCCAGGGTACATAATCCAAAAGGTCCTCAACGTCCTGCAGCCCTCCCTGGGCTGAGTCTTTAACCAGTCCAACAGGGCTCATCACGGTACCCTTGCTTGATGTGGCTAGGTACAAGGTTCCTACTCTGAAACTGAGCAGCATCCCAACGACTTCTTGCCCTGGGGATTCCTTGCCTCTACTTGAGACCTCAGTGACCCCAACCTTCCTGTTGAGCCACCCCTCTTGGACTCAGTTCGCTGACCACAGCTCCCCACTGAGTCAGTCCAAGTACAGCCCCCTTCCCTCGGGTGCCACAGTTCTAATTCCCATGTTAGTCCCAGGATATATTAGAGAGGCAAGGTGGGTGAGGTAATATCTTTTATTACTTATTATTATTACTTCTGTTGGTCAGAGAGACAAGCTTTCGAGGTTACACAGAGCTCTTCTTCAGGTCTGGGAAACTAAGGGCAGATCTACATTATCACTTAAGTTGATCTAACTTACGACACTCAGGAGTATAAAAAAGCCCCCCTCCCCGAGTGACAAGTTTTGCACTGTTGTCACTGGTGCTATGTCGGCAGGAGACGCTCTCTCGCCAACACAGCTTACACTTCTCGCCAAGGTGGAGTAATTATGCCAATGTGCATCTGCACCGATGTAGCACTGTGGTGTAGACTTGCCCTTATTCTGAGTGTCACAGCTCCTGAAGATGAGCTGTGTGTAAGCTCGAAAACTTGTCTTTCTGATCAACAGAAGTTGGTCCAATAAAAGATATTACCTCACCTACCTTGTCTCTGCATATTACTTTATACTTTCAGAGTTAGTTGCAACCCAGTTCATGCTCAGGAGAAAAGACTTTGTCTTTCAGTGGTCAAGAGTTAAAATAGCCATGGAAATCTCATTGATCTCTCCCCAAAGAAAATGACTTTACAATCACCTGCTTAGGCTATTTCTGTGTTATCATTTCAATCAGAATTTCAAGGATAAATAAAAAAAAAGAACAAACAGTGAATAAAAAAACATGCTATTTTAGTACAAAGAAAGGGGAAAGTTATATGGTTTTCTAGTCAAGTAATGATTTATTATTTGAAAATACAGTCTATGGGAGCTGTACCACTAACATTTCCCAGCAGCTAAGTGACTGAGATAAGCCTTTACGCAGCTAACATCGAGCTACATTTTACATAATGCAAGGAGACTGTTGTTGCCAGTTACTAATCTAAACAATTGAGCTGCACAGCTAGGCTGACTGCTGGTTGCCTTATGTGAAATGTAAAACATGGAGAAACCAGAAATGTCAAAATTAGGCCATCCTAGAGAGGGGGACTATGGGGTGAGGTGAGATAAGAGTGGAAAAGCTTCACCACTCTCCAGAGGATGAATTCTAACCCATAACTTTTCCCAATAATTCCATTACCAGAACTCTACTATTTGGTTTTCAATGAGTAGGGGTCAATATTGACCAGGTAACTGCTGGCACTGTGAAAGGTGACAGCCAAATGGAAACCACTGTAAGTCGACATGCAAGGATAGAGAATTTATTGCTGAGAGAGAAGCAGTCTAACAACTCCCAGAATACAGTGCACATGGCTGAAGTTACCAAACCCAGACACCAGATGGTATTCTAAATGAAATACATTCACATTACAATTGGTAGTATTCTGATTAAGCCTTCAGCCTTGGTAACAGGCAGTTCGTAGCAGCTGCCACTGCCCTGGGAAGCAACAATTCTTTCTCTGCTCCTTTCATGATCCCAGGGAGAGCTAACTTCCTGTAGTCTTTTGATGGATCTTATTTCCCTCTCTTATGCAGCCACAGCTCCTCCTGCTCAGGGGATGGAAGAAGCGCTGGGTGTGAAATCTCTGTCCTTCCCCTGTTCTGAGGGAAAGGCCAAGATGGCTGCACCAGGTGTGTGATGAGTCCTCACTCCTCCTTTTCTCTGGGCGTCCATATAAGACTGAGTCCCAAACTAGGCCTAAATTAATGAGAACAGCAGATGTCTGTGAACCCAAACCACCCTGAACTTTCAAGGGTTTGGGATCTACATCCAAATGGTGCAACTTGTGGCCATCTCAAATTAGAATATAAAATAGAAGGCAATTGAACTTTGAACCATAGAACTGGTTTGTTTTACATAGGGTTGTCAGTTTGGGCTGGTTCCTATTTTATTCAGCTGAGCTGCGCTCCCACCATTTTAATCTTCTCAAAGTATAAAGCTGGGAAATGTAACATTCCTACCCTGTTCCCTAGTACAATTTCACATTGCAAAGGAGTTTCCTGGGGCACGTCCTGGGAGAAGACTCCAGTACACACCCAAGCAACATTTGCATCATAGTGTGTTTCACAGTCACATAGAATCAATGCATGATACTCATTAAAAATGAAGATGCCCATATAGTCCTGATCTTGCCATCAGCTGGGCTCTGCACAGCTGCAGGGTTCTTCCCACTTGGATCTAATTGCAAGACTGGGGCCAATTGTACTAAAGAATAAAAAGAAGGAACAGAAATGGTTGCCCTTGTTTTCCTTTGCTTGGCTGCACGAAAGCACAATATCTAATAATTGTGTCTAAAGAGCAACACACAAAATAGGAAAACTATATAAGAAATCTAACACCACAGAGCAAAGCTAAACTGGAAGTTTTTACATAAACTTTTAGAGCCAGTTGCAAGTTAGTAAAATCCCAGCAACTGGTCACAGATAACTACAGATGACTAATGTACTGAAGAGAGAACACCCATTTCAATACTTTAACTGTGCAAGTCAGTGTCCTTTTTACCTGACCTTTGGCTGTTCTGGTGAATTATTACAACCTGATACATCTGTTCTGGACAATGAGTGTCACACACAGATATAATAACAAAGATTTTAATTTGCTGGAGAGTGAAAAGTATGTAAAGTCTGAAAATAGATGGCATAGTCTTCATCCAAACCCTGTTAAAGTTTCTTGGAGTCTTTCCATTAGTTTGAGTGGGCTTTTGGATCAGGCCTGACATGCAGAATAGTTTGGCTCATACACTAATATTTGTATTCATGGAGAGGAGTGCTCCTCGTGGGTAGACCTCGAGGGTGGGATTTTCAAAAGAGCTCAGTGTTAGCCCAACTCTGCTCAGCTGGGAAATGTTCCCTTTACCTCACTATCCGCAGAGTTAGGCCAATGCTGAGCCCTTTTGAAAGTCCCAGACATTTCAGATGTAAGGTTCGGTTCAAGTTTTGAGTGAAGATCTGGGCAGGAAGTAGAGAGGGGCCTTCTATGTAAACCCTTTAGATAATTATCCCATTTGTATGTTTGACCCTGGTCAGAAATATTTGTACTTCAGTTGAAATGAGAGCAGATTTGCATGGTTTTATTGTTTGCACTGCTTTAAGACATGTATTGTGCATTTTATCTAATTATAGAGGAATTCTTGTGTTATTTTGAAATTAATTACAATCATTTGAAATATATTTGGCAGCGAAGGGGGATCCTACTCTGTAGCAAAAAAAAGAGTTGAAATGGGTTTTAATGTTGCAATTTTGCTTTCATACTTGTGGGTGTCACAAACTTCCACTGTCTCCTTATATCTCTTTTGAACCTATGAAAAATCCACTTGCCTGGTACCGGTGCCCAATAATTCTGCTAACCATGTATGATGAGACAGTGGAAGTAGTGACTCAAAAGAAGAGCTTTCCAACTATTGGTTTTATCTTTCTTTCTAAACATGGATGTTCATGAAACAACCAGATTTCAAACAGAGCAAAATGCTCTGGTTTTGCTCTGCAGTAAAGATTTGTCTGGCTTTGTCATATGAAATCATGATTCTATTTTGTCTCTGCTTGATGTTGTGAATTCCGTGGTCCTCCCAGGATAGTACGTCGAGAAAGTCCTGGGAGAAATTGGCAAGATTACAAAAGTTAGGGAAACTGCACATTTTGTTTTGTTGCATTTATAAGTGATAAAAGAAAAAAAAAGTCATCAAATAATTTTTCCTTTGGAATACATGTACACCAACCACAGAAACAAAATAATTGGGAATTACAATGATAAGAACTTTCTGCTGTAGCCTTTTCTTTAAGAATCTTTGTGCTAAAGTAGCAGAAAATTAGAATACTGAAGATAAATAATCCACTTGTCTCTATATCCATAGCAAATGCCAGAGGCAGTAATATTCAGTTTCTTTGATTTCAACCACAGGGCCATGAAGGCTACAAAGGTAAGAGTTTTTTCCCCACAATCCTATTCCTAAATAGCATCATAATGGATTATAATAAATTGCACTGCTTTGAGGATGAGTGCATCACTTTTAAACTAACAGCCTTCTATTTGGTTTTCTGGCTTTCCATTTCGAAGGACCTTTTTCTAGTGGTATGATTAAGGCTACGATTTTGTCACGAAGGTCAAGGAAGACACGGAATCTAGGACTTTCAAAGACCTCCATGACTTCAGCCCCCATGGCTGGGAGCTGCAGGGTTCCGCTGCCTCCCGCAGCGGCAGGGAGCTGTGAGGTACTCCCACTGCCTGAGGCAGCAGGCCCCCAAGCTCCTAGCTGCCATGGGCAGCAGGGCTACCTCATAGCTCCCCATCAGCCGTGGCGGCAGGGGGACCCCTGCCAGCTGCCTACCCGCCATCAAAGCAGGGCAATGGGACTCTGGAGATCTGAGCCCCCATGGGTGGTGGGGACCCCAGAGCTCCCAGCCACCCCACAGCTGCCCAGTCCCGTCCCATTTTGTCATGGGTATTTTTAGTAAAAGTCACAGACAGGTCATGGGCAAAAAAGAAAAGTTCATAGAAACCTGTGACCTGTCTGTGACTTTTACTAAAAATATCCATGACAAAATCTTAGCCCTAGGCATGATTAAATATTCAGCTCATTGTTCAAAGTGTTAGCTGCAGAGATAGTGGAGGATTGTGTCAAAAGGATCATGTCGAGGATCAGTTTTTACACCACAGGTGCCATTTTCCTCCCTCATAAATCACCCCAGTCTCATTATTTGTTTAAGAATAAGGGCTTGCCCAATGTTTTCATACAGTATTTGTCCAACGACTTTGGTAAATAAGCTATGTTTTTCCCCTCACTGATATTGTACTTGATATAAGGAAATGTTTGCTCTAGTGAGCCTTCAAATAAAAACATGTCACTCACCCCTGAGGTCTAGACTCAAAAACTACAGTTAAAGTGACCTGAGCTGTTTGCCAATGTACCAAACCCAACTGGACAAACGGCAGTGGCAAAAATATTTTTTTCCCCTCCAACCTGCTTCCTCCTTCCTGGTCTGTCTTAATCTCACCTTCCTTCTTTTCCCACATCCCCCAAACTTCTTCTCCAGCATCAAATTAATGTGCTTTTCAAACTCCTTTATATTTCTTGTGGCATTTCCCTGGTACTTTAGTCCACATATTCAGTAATTACATAAAAGAGCTGTGATGGGTTGGATCACAGAAACCCGCAGGGGGCTGCCACCTGATGTGCCAAGACTACTTCTGCCCCTGCTTTCCTGCCCTGTCAGCACAGGATTTCAGTGCCCTGCCTGGTTTGAGCCAGACCCACTAGCCTGCTGCAAACCCAGATGCAGCCTTGGTGCGCCAGAGGTTGGTCCTGGCAGAAGTCACCAGAGTCGGAGACCTCCTGGACTACGACCGGAAAGACTGGCTGGATCCCCTGACACTCGCTCAGTGCATGGGGCTCTCCAGACCTTGTACTCCCCTGCACGTACTTCAGGAGGTGAGGGCCGCTTTGCCGCCTGCTGCTCGGGTTTACCTTGATCGGGTCCTAAGAGAGGGCGTGCCCCACCCACCCCCACCCCAGGCTCTCCGGACCTTTTCATCGGGCCCCTGCCCCATGGACCCGACCGACTCCCCCGCCCCTTCCCTGTGAGCTGGCTACACGAGCTTCAGCCGGTCCATTTCCAGACCGGGCCAAGGAAACATCTATACACGCTCATGCTCCACACCCTTCATATCCTCACATCCCACCCTGACACAAAGTGGCAGGACCTCCTGCCACCTCTAGAAGGTGAGGAGCCCTGGTGGGCCAGCCTATATTCCACCCTGGTTCCGAGGCCCGCCAGGGATATCAGTTGGCGGCTCCTTCACGGGGCCGTGAGCACGGGCGCGTACCTGGCGCGGTTCACCCCAATCCTGGACACCTGCCCCTTTTGCAGCATGAGGGAAACCCTGGCACACGTATACCTGGAGTGTGCCAGGCTGCAGCCCCTCTTCTGGCTCCTCACAAACTTTTTCTTAAGATTTTGGTTGCACTTTTCCCCTCTTCTCCTTATCTATGCACTCCCTATCCGTGGCCCCACTAAGTCACGGGACCTCCTGGTCAGCCTCCTCCTGGCCCTGGCTAAAGTGGCCATCTATAAAACCAGGGTGAGGAGGTTGGCCGATGGAGTCTCCTGTGACTGTGGGGCCTATTTCCGATCCTCCGTCCGTTCATGCCTCCAGGCAGAGTTCCTCTGGGCGGCATCCACTGACTCCCTTGACGTCTTCGAGGAGCAGTGGGCGCTCTCTGGGGTTCTCTGCTCAGTGTCCCCATCCAACTCTCTTCGTTTGACCCTTTGACCGAACTCCTGTCCCTGTTGTTCATTAGTTGTCCCCCATAATTATTTGGTTTTCCAGGTCCTGTAGACCCCCCTCTTAGGCTGGGGGGGGATCCTTTAGCACTTCCTGAATCCCAATAAGGCAAACCCAGACCCAGGTCTGAACCGCGTACCCTAACAGCTGTAGGCTTAACTGAAAGCAGCTTACAGAAGTGTTCCTGTCTTCAAAACTCAGATGCCCAACTCCCAATGGGGTCCAAACCCTAAATAAATCCGTTTTACCCTGTATAAAGCTTATACAGGGAAGCTCATAACACTGACAGAGAGATATACACAGCTGGTTGCCCCCCCCCCAGGTATTAATACATACTCTGGGTTAATCAGTAAGTAAAAAGTGATTTTATTAAATACAGAAAGTAGGATTTAAGTGGTTCCAAGTAGTAACAGACAGAACAAAGTGAATTACCAAGGAAAATGAAATAAAACACACAAATCTAAGCCTAATACAGTAATAAAACTGAATACAGCTAAAATCTCACCCTTAAAGATATTTCAATAAGTTTCTTTCAGACTGGACACCTTCCTAGTCTGGGCACAATCCTTTCCCCTGGTATAGCCCTTGTTCCAGCTCAGGTGGTAGCTAGGGGAATTCTCATGATGGCCCCGCAGTTCCAGTAAGCTTTCTTTTACAGACTAGTCTCCTCCTAGTCTGGGTCCAGCAATCATAGAATCATAGAATATCAGGGTTGGAAGGAACCTCAGGAGGTCATCTAGTCCAACCCCCTGCTCGAAAGCAGGACCCATCCCCAATTAAATCATCCCAGCCAGGGCTTTGTCAAGCCTGACCTTAAAAACTTCTAAGGAAGGAGATTCCACCACCTCCCTAGGCAACGCATTCCAGTGTTTCACCACCCTCCTAGTGAAAAAGTTTTTCCTAATATCCAACCTAAACCTCCCCCACTGCAACTTGAGACCATTACTCCTTGTCCTGTCCTCTTCCACCACTGAGAATAGTCTAGAACCATCCTCTCCGGAACCACCTCTCAGGTAGTTGAAAGCAGCTATCAAATCCCCCCTCATTCTTCTCTTCCGCAGACTAAACAATCCCAGTTCCCTCAGCCTCTCCTCATAACTCATGTGTTCCAGACCCCTAATCATTTTTGTTGCCCTTCGCTGGACTCTTTCCAATTTTTCCACATCCTTCTTGTAGTGTGGGGCCCAAAACTGGACACAGTACTCCAGATGAGGCCTCACCAATGTCGAATAGACGGGGACGATCACGTCCCTCAATCTGCTGGCTATGCCCCTACTTATACATCCCAAAATGCCATTGGCCTTCTTGGCAACAAGGACACACAGTTGACTCATATCCAGCTTCTCGTCCACTGTCACCCCTAGATCCTTTTCCGCAGAACTGCTGCCTAGCCATTCGGTCCCTAGTCTGTAGCTGTGCATTGGGTTCTTCCGTCCTAAGTGCAGGACCCTGCACTTATCCTTATTGAACCTCATCAGATTTCTTTTGACCCAATCCTCCAATTTGTCTAGGTCCCTCTGTATCCTAACCCTCCCCTCCAGCGTATCTACCACTCCTCCCAGTTTAGTATCATCCGCAAATTTGCTGAGAGTGCAATCCACACCATCCTCCAGATCATTTATGAAGATATTGAACAAAACCGGCCCCAGGACCGACCCCTGGGGCACTCCACTTGACACCGGCTGCCAACTAGACATGGAGCCATTGATCACTACCCATTGAGCCCGACAATCGAGCCAACTTTCTACCCACCTTATAGTGCATTCATCCAGCCCATACTTCTTTAACTTGCTGACAAGAATACTGTGGGAGACCGTGTCAAAAGCTTTGCTAAAGTCAAGATACAATACATCCACTGCTTTCCCTTCATCCACAGAACCAGTAATCTCATCATAGAAGGCAATTAGATTAGTCAGGCATGACCTTCCCTTGGTGAATCCATGCTGACTGTTCCTGATCACTTTCCTCTCATGTAAGTGCTTCAGGATTGATTCTTTGAGGACCTGCTCCATGATTTTTCCGGGGACTGAGGTGAGGCTGACTGGCCTGTAGTTTCCAGGATCCTCCTTCTTCCCTTTTTTAAAGATTGGCACTACATTAGCCTTTTTCCAGTCATCTGGGACTTCCCCTGTTCGCCACAAGTTTTCAAAGATAATGGCCAATGGCTCTGTGATCACAGCCGCCAGTTCCTTTAGCACTCTCGGATGCAACGCATCCGGCCCCATGGACTTGTGCACATCCAGCTTTTCTAAATAGTCCCTAACCACCTCTTTCTCCACAGAGGGCTGGCCATCTATTCCCTATGTTGTGATGCCCAGCGCAGCAGTCTGGGAGCTGACCTTGTTCATGAAGACAGAGGCAAAAAAAGCATTGAGTACATTAGCTTTTTCCACATCCTCTGTCACTAGGTTGCCTCCCTCATTCATTAAGGGGCCCATACTCTCCTTGGCTTTTTTCTTGTTGCCAACATACCTGAAGAAACCCTTCTTGTTACTCTTAACATCTAACTTGGAATTGGTCCTGCTTCGAGCAGGGGGTTGGACTAGATGACCTTCTGGGGTCCCTTCCAACCCTGATATTCTATGATTCTATGATCTCTTGCTAGCTGCAGCTCCAGGTGCGATTTGGCCCTCCTAATTTCATTCCTACATGCCCGAGCAATATTTTTATACTCTTCCCTGGTCATATGTCCAACCTTCCACTTCTTGTAAGCTTCTTTTTTATGCTTAAGATCTGCTAGGATTTCACCGTTAAGCCAAGCTGGTCACCTGCCATATTTACTATTCTTTCGACACATCGGGATGGTTTGTCCCTGTAACCTCAACAGGGATTCCTTGACATACAGCCAGCTCTCCTGGACTCCTTTCCCCTTCATGTTAGTCCCCCAAGGGATCCTACCCATCCGTTCCCTGAGGGAGTCGAAGTCTGCTTTCCTGAAGTCCAGGGTCCGTATTCTGCTGCTTCCCTTTCTTCCCTGCGTCAGGATCCTGAACTCAACCAACTCATGGTCACTGCCTCCCAGATTCCCATCCACTTTTGCTTCCCCTACTAATTCTTCCCGGTTTGTGAGCAGCAGGTCAAGAAAAGCTCCCCCACTAGTTGGCTCCTCCAGCACTTGCACCAGGAAATTGTCCCCTATGCTTTCCAAAAACTTCCTGGATTGTCTATGCACCGCTGTATTGCTCTCCCAGCAGATATCAGGAAAAGTAGTCACCCATGAGAACCAGGGTATGTGATCTAGTAGCTTCCGCGAGCTGCAGGAAGAAAGCCTCATCCACCTCATCCCCCTGGTCCGGTGGTCTATAGCAGACTCCCACCACTACATCACTCCTGTTGCTCACACTTCTAAACTTAATCCAGAGACACTCAGGTTTTTCTGTAGTTTCGTACCGGAGCTCTGAGCAGTCATACTGCTCCCTTACATACAGGGCTACTCCCCCACCTTTTCTGCCCTGCCTGTCCTTCCTGAACAGTTTATAACCATCCATGACAGTACTCCAGTCATGTGAGTTATCCCACCAAGTCTCTGTTATTCCAATCATGTCATAATTCCTTGACATCACCAGGACCTCCAGTTCTCCCTGCTTGTTTCCAAGGCTTTGTGCATTCGTATATAAGCACTTGATATAACCTGCTGATTGCCCCTCATTCTCAGTATGAGGCAGGAGCCCTCCCCTCACAGATGTTCCTGCCTGTGCTTCCTCCCGGTATCCCGCTTTCCCACTTACCTCAGGGCTTTGGTCTCCTTCCCCCGGTGAACCTAGTTTAAAGCCCTCCTCACTAGGTTAGCCATCCTGCTCACAAAGATGCTCTTCCCTCTCTTCATAAGGTGGAGCCCGTCTCTACCCAGCACTCCTCCTTCATGGAACACCATCCCATGGTCAAAGAATCCAAAACCTTCTCTCCGACACCACCTGTGTAGCCATTCGTTGACTTCCGCCATTCGCCTTTTCCTTCCACGGGGAGGATGGATGAGAACACCACTTGCGCCTCAAACTCCTTTATCCTTCTTCCCAGAGCCACGTAGTCCACAATCACTCACACCCCCTATAGTTACTGTCCTTTGTTCCAATTTCTTTCAGGTATTTGGTTTTTTTTTTGGGGGGGGGGGGAGAAAGAGGAAGAGGCTCTCTCTTTAGCCAACTGAAGACAAAATGAAGGGGTCTCCCAGGGGTTTAAATAGAGTTTCTCTTGTGGGTGGAGACCCCCTCCTCTCTCCTATGCAAAGCCCAGCTACAAAATAGAGTTTTGGAGTCACCTGGGCAAGTCACATGTTCATGCATGACTGAGTTCCTTACCAGCCAAGCCACATTCCTGGGAAAGCTCAGATGTGGACTGGCATCTCCAAGTTCATTGTTGGCTAAAGGGCTTCTTGATTGGGCACTTAGTGAGAATAGTTTTTTCTCAGGAAGCTGACCAACTGCTTCACTAAAACCTACTTAGAATCAGACAAGTATACAGACAATATTCATAACTTCGAACACAAAAATGATACATGCATACAAATAGGATTAATAGATCCAGTAGATCATAACTTCTACAGAGATATGTTACATGGCCTATGTAGCATAAAATATATTTCAGTTATGTCATATATATACACTCATAAGCATATTTCCATAAAGCCTTATCGGGGGCACCATCACAAGAGCTCTAACTAGACCTATAAGAAATAGCTACTCATGAGGCTGAAGGGTTATTTCCCACCATGGACTATTTAAGAACTGCCTTGGATCAGAAGCTATCTAAAGCAGTGGTTCTCAAACTTTCGTACTAATGACCCCTTTCACATAGAAAGCCTTTGACTGTGAACCCCGCTCCCCCTTATAAATTAAAAACTCTTTTTAATATATTTAACACCATTATAAATGCTGGATGCAAAGTGGGGTTTGGGGTGAAGGCTGACAGCTTGCAACCCTCCATGTAATAACCTCCCAACCCTCTGAGGGGTCCCGACCCCAGTTTGAGAACCCTTAATCTAAAGAGACAGAAATTGTCAAAATAGCAAAAGGTTCACAGAGCAATGCCTCAAGGTTCTGGTCCATGCTGATTAATTTATGTATTAATGATCTGAAAAAAGGGGGTGAACTTTTCTTAACAAAGGCACTGAAGTTAGCAAGAGTAACAAAATCCTAAATTGTCCCAAATTACACTGGGGTTCTGGATTCTGTGTGAACCCTTTGCACAGCCACAGCTATCACTGAGTCCTGTACCCTTAAAGTATTTCAACCTGAAGAATTTAGCTAAATGACCTGCATCACTCCCTATTATAATTTTAAAATCTTCTCTTTGGTTATTTTTTGGTTACTCCCCTCTTTTCCACTGAAAATAATCCTGAATCCCTAAACTTTTCCTCGTAACTTCCTTGTCTATATGGGAAAAAAAAAATCCATAGCCATGAGTCTCAGAGCCTGGCTCTGCAGACTCAGGCTTGCGAGGTTCTCACCAGAGTGCTAAAAATAGCCATGTAGACATTCTGGCTTGAGTTGGATCTCAATCTATAAAGCCAAGAAAAGGGGATGGATTTCGGATCCTGAGCCAAAACGTCTACATAGCTATTTTTAGCAAGACCCAGGAGTCCAAGTCTGTAGACCTAGGCTCTGACACCTGCTTCTGTAAAGGGTGTTTTGAAATGTAGACATCCCTCAGATTCCTCAGGCCCAGTACAAAATATTAACTTTGCTGCATGCTCTTACGAAAATAATATTCATCCTGATCTCCTGTGAGCAGTAATGTTCCCCACGTCCCAGAGAGGCTCAGGTAAGTCCCATGTACAGTAACAATATTACCTTTTTGTATCTCAGCTACTACAAGTTACTTCCTCATTTGCCTGCTCTGTATTAATGCTCTACACTTGGATGATGGTTTCAATGATTTTTCCAAGGTAGCCTCTTGATCACTATGATCGTTCCATTCAGCACATATTTCCTAGCTCCTGGGCTAATTACTCAACATATGTTTACACTGAGCAACCTTTGCCATCTCTTGACCCAGTCACCTAAATAATCCAAATCCTTTTTGAATTTGTTTGCATTATTATCTCACAGTCTGCTTTGCAGTGTTAACATCTGCAAACAGGGACTTTTATTGTCAATACTCTTCACCAAATCATTTTGATACGTGTCACCCTTCTGCCAAGCAGTGTCAGCAGCAAGAAGGGCCAGGTTCAAAACATAGGGGGTTCTGTTAATGTTACACAAGAACCAGTTCAGAACCAGCTCACCCAGAAATCTGGGGAAACTAAATACCACCCCTGAGCGCTTCTAGTAGGCAATACTTCCGCACTCACAAGCACTGAGTCTGGGTATAACAAAAAGAAAACTTACTAAGGGGAGAAGGAACACAGCATTAGCTTCAGTAAACACAGCACCAATGACTCAGAAGTATGCAAATAATAGGTAAAACACCCACTCCACAGTATCTTGGGCAGTAGTTCTTTGACTCAGTTTCCCACCTTGCAGTGAGAAAGTCCTGTGGACAAATCTCCCTTTAACATAGCTTTTCCCCTTTCCCTCTGTTGATCCCCCACTCACATGTCGTTGCCAGAGATGAGCAAAGTCCTGTAGTCCAGGGGTAAAGTCAGGTGTGTTCATCTCCAGCTCCTGAAGGTGGGGAAAGATAAGCGATGTCTTTGTACGAGGAGACTTTGGCAAACCAGTAAAATGCCTGAAACCACTATGGCTTATTGCTAAAAGCAGCCAGGTCAGCAGACTTAGCTTAACCAAGGCAGGAGGGGAAGGGGGTTTTGGGGTGTCACAGAGAAGGCAGCTTGACCCCACGTCCTTCCTGATAAGAATTGTGTTGAAGTTGCCGATACATGCATCTTAGAAGAGCAGGATGTGCCCCAGGAATGTCTATTGGGGCCTCAAGGCTGCAAACTCTAGAAAAACCCACACTTGGTTAATCGATAATTGGAAGGAGCCTCTTGCTTGCCCATTGGAACTGCTTGCTTAACAAGTTTTCTTTAAGGGACATGTCATTCTATTACTAATGTATAAATAAGGGGGGAAGTTTGAGGTAGGGGGACTCTCTCTCTCTGTGGATGCATCTTGTGTTTCCCAGCGGGCTGCTGCTGTGCCATTCGAGAGCCACACTCAGCTTTGGTAATTATCAAGGGTTGGGGGTGTTTTACTAACCTCTTGCAGACCATGTGTATAAGTGCTTGAGACTAAGTAAAGTTAACTTTAAGTGAAAGCACTCTTGTGTTGTCCTGTTTGTGCCAGCCATCTATCGGTCGGACGGCCATGTCTCCCCTGATTTATTTCCTGACACCACCTCGCACAGAGTACAAGTTACCGAGAGCTTTGGGTTGAAAGAACCCCAGGTAACATCTTCACCACTATTGCTTTGCCACTGCCACAGATGTAGCTCACTTCTTAGCACTTTCAGCTCTTGCTGATTTGATTGGGTAGGGGGGAACCTCTCTGCTATTACCTCCTGCGTGTTATCTTTCAACTCAATGTTGTCTCCGTATCAGGACTAAAGCTCAGCCCCCTAGACCATCTTACGATTGTTTTCAGCTCTAATAGTCACTTAGAAGAGATAAAGACTTTCAGCTGAATCTTAGCAGCTGTAGATTTAAACACTGAAAGGGAAGAATCAAATAGTCTCTAGCATCCTCAAACAATCCTCATCCCCCTCTAACTTTTAACTGGAGATTGGTCACTACCCCATGCACTTAGAGAGTGAGGGTAAAGTTGTGGCAACAATAACTAATATTACTCTGTTAGGGCATAGTAAGTACAGTTCTGCTGCTCTAGAGTCATGTAATAAGGATAACAACGTCTAATTACCTCTGCATCCAAATTTTAGGTGAATTTTAAACCAAAATGGCCAAAATTGATCAATGCGATGAAGTAGGTGTGTCTATGCAAACAAGTTATGTTCTTTTCCCCCAGTTCATCAATAGATGGCAGGAGAGAGCTCACTCAGACCACCAACTTCCATATGCTACACTGGAGTCAATCCTATTCATGAATTTGAATGCGATTAAGACAATTGTCACTAATAATAATATTCTATGTGTAATATTTTTTCATCTTGTAACAGTCCATTTCCTGGTTAGCCTCAGGGTTTTTTTTTTTTTTTTAAATGTAAGTCCTCTGTTCTGTAGTTGTTCTGTAGGGGAGGTTTCATGCCTTTATAAAGAAGTCCTAAATCAGTAACAGAATCAGCAGTAAATAATGGCTTAGTTCTCATTTTCAGATAAAGCATTAATTGTCCTCTAATGCTTTGCACAGGGCATTAGCGAGCCAACTCCTAGAATAATAAATGAAAATTGCAGTGTATTTGCCCTCCCCCTGATATGTACAGCTTTAAAAAGGCAGATGGGTGTGTATTCTCACACAAAGCACAGTAAATCACAGATTATTCACATCAGAGATTGATGCCCTACAAGGGTCTGCTAATGATAATACATGGGACAGAATCTTTAAGTGGGTACATTTTCACTAGGTCAGCATCTTGCTCCATAGTTTTTAATACAAACTTACAAACAAATGAAATCACAGAAAGAAAGGTTGCTTTAATAATTCCCCCAGAACAAAAGAGACTTATTTCTACTTCATAAGGAAAACAAAAAATCCTTACCATGAGCATATAGGTATAGCTTGGGTGAAATAAAAGATAGCATTTGAAAAAGTACATCATCTCCAGGAGGTCTGCTGCACCTTTATCTGTGCTTATTACTGATTTATTGGAAAGCAAAGCTGCTTAAGAAAGCAAATTGCCAGCAATTCAAGAACATGTAAGAGGCGGACTGAAGGCTTGATCAATTCTCCTTGAAGTCAATGGGTGTCTTCCATTGATTTTGGTGGGTCCCTGAATTCCTCAAATCTCTTTGCAGACTAATTAATTGTTTAATGTGAAGCAAATAAAAGGTATGGTCAAAGGCATTAAAATTATCCCCACTTATAACTAACAAGGACCAAATGTATTGAACACATTCAGCACCAATTAGTCGGATACTAGAAAAATACTAAAAGCTGTTGTTTCTCTTGTTGCTTCCTGTCACTGCCTGTGTTTGGGGTGGTGTGGAGCTGCACTGCCCCAGCAAGAGCATTAGGGGAGGCATGTGCTTCTGAAAGACAGAATGCAACCTGGCCTGGAGCCCTCACCTGTGCAGGGGAGCTCTGCAGCATGCCTTCCCTGATGCAGCCAGTTAGTTTGTCTTGCCAGCACTTGTGGCATGCAGCATGGGATTCTCATAGGATACAGGGACAGTGACTACAACCAGACCTTGTGTGGGGCCCACGTGAATGGGAATAGAAGACTTCTTGCATCCATCCCACCCTGCCTGGGGCCAATCACAGTGTGTTTCTAGCAGAATAATATATTCATCTGTTTATAAATATTGTGGGACAAATCCTGAAGCCTAATCCATGGCTATGCAGAGCTCTAGATGCAGTGCAGCTGTTAGGAATGAGGGCCTGCAGCTGGGCCTAGGATCAACTAGTTAATCTCAGCAGAAACCCCTAACTGGCCAGATGGCCTGATGGTCTGAGCAGCACTGCCAAGACTGCTCTTAGGGCCCCCAGTAGCACTTAGCTTGTGGCTACTCAATACATGTACTTACAGCTGTGATCTTGTCATTGTTCCCAACCTTGCTCTAGCCTGACTCCAGTTCTGCTCTTGCCTCATCTTCGGCCCTGGCTTCACCCTGTCCTGCCCTCTTCCTGGCTCTGGCTCTGACCCTTGGCTTGGTTCCTGACTCCAGTTCTGGCCACTAGGCCTGAGCGCTCACATCCTCGTCTGTGACAGCAGCTCCAGAGCACAAAGAGAACAAGTTTTGGTGACTCTCCTCCGATGGGGCGACCGACGTATCTCGATGCACCTGGGTTGAAAGCTGGGAAAAGGAACCGAGGACTGAGTCACTGGATCTGCCTCTACATAGATCCACCAGCCATTGCCCATCATAGGGAGAGGGTGTATGCATTCCTTTTCCCCTACGCCCTTTGGCAGCTTCCCTGGACCGCCCCTGAGTGCTCGATGTAGACCTACAGGGATTATAGGCCTCTCCAAAAGTACATCGCAAACACACTGTGCCAGCTGTTGTTTACACAAGCATTTCTCATTTGAGAGATCTCACTAGCATTCAAACACAAGTTAACTTCTGCTTTCAGTCCCTTTATAAAGCGCAGATGGCAAAGTCATTTGGGTTGTGCATTTAAGTGAATCAGGGACATGGAAGGGAGGGTTTTGGGGGCCCCATGCTACACTCCTCACACAGACCAAATTCCAGTTGAATTCAGTGAGGTTTTTGCTGAGCAGTGAAATCAAATCAGCATCAGGCCCTGGATGGCTTGTTTCACACTGTACAGAAGTGATGAGCTAATGTTTGCGAGCCTAATGTTTTCATGTTTTGCCGTTCAAAAAATATACAGAAATGTTATTTTCAGAGAATTTAGTGCTCCTGGACGATACCAGAGTGCCAGAATTGCTTTGCATTCGCCATCCATATGTCAGGAATCACTTGGGCAGTTGCAGTGGAAACTTTCCCACACAAGCCTAGCAATGTACCTCAACCTCTTGTGTAGGGGCACATGTTAGGGATGAAGAGAGAGGTCAATCTTCATACTTATTCAGGGTCAAATTCACCCCTCTGCAGGGGGCTAGCATATGGCCAATGTGCAAAGGATTAGTACAGGGGTGAATTTTACACTCCACCCTTGGCCTCTCTGTTGAAAGGAATGACAATTAAGTCACCTGCGATGACGCTTTTTGTGAGGTGAACATTTATTGATTAGGGTCCTGATTCAACATCCATTGAACGCAGCAGGAGTCTTTCCAGGAACTTCCCTAGGAAATGAGCTGAGACCACCAGAATATCTCACATATGTCACCTGTCATGTCAACTGTAGGTCACTACCAATCTGATCTAGTGACTTAGTGTTGAAAGGCTCCATACTCATTAATCATTAGCAACTGTGAATCAATTAACTATTCAGTCATCTTTCCCAAGTCGTATGGTGAACTGAACATAAAGTAAAGGAGTACTTGTGGCACCTTAGAGACTAACAAATTTATTTGAGCATAAATTTGTTAGTCTCTAAGGTGCCACAAGTACTCCTTTTCTTTTTGCGAATACAGACTAACACAGCTGCTACTCTGAAACCTGAACATAAAGTGAGTTGGACAAAGGGGATTAAAATAGCTTAAGGAAGCAGCTGAAGATTCACCTGTAACAGGGAAATAATCAGTCTTAGGGCTGGCACAGCAGTTGATTCCCCTGCTATATTATGTATACACTAACTCCTCGCTTAATGTTGTAGTTATGTTCCTGAAAAATGCAACTTTAAATGAAACAATGTTAAGTGAATCCAATTACCCCATAAGAATTAATGTAAATAGAGGGGGTTAGGTTCCAGGGAAATTTTTTTCACCAGACAAAAGACATGTATATATATATATATATATACATACATATACACACACACAGAGTATAAGTTTTAAACAAACAATTTAATACTATACACAGCAATGATGATTGTGAAGCTTGGTTGAGGTGGTGGAGTCAGAGGTTGGAAGAGGGTGGGATATTTCCCAGGGGATGCCTTACTGCTAAATGATTAACTAACACTTGGCTGAGCCCTCAAGGGTTAACATGTTGTTAATGTAGCCTCACACTCTACAAGGCAGCACAGATGGAGGGAGGGGAGACAGCATGGCAGACAGAGACATACACACCATGTGTGTGTGAGAGAGAGATGCGCATTGCCCCTTTAAGTATGCTGACCCCACTCTAAGTACATTGCCTTTCTAAGGAGATCAGCAAGTTGAGACAGCAAACTCCCTCTGTCCTGAGCCCTGTTGTGTCATCTCCCCCCCGCCCCATAGAGATGGGGTAAGCAGGGGACAGGAGCAGGGGGGAGGAGGACACCCTGACATTAACCCCCATCTTTCCCCCACCCAGCAAGCAAGAGGCTCGGGGAGCAGCTCCAAGGCAGAGGGCAGGAGCAGCACATGGCAGCGGAGGGAGGGATAGCTGAACTACCAGCAATTGATAGCCTGAAGCTAAAAGGAGGAAATTTTCATAGCAGTCCCTGGCAAAAATGTTGTCAGCACCTCTCTGGATGGATGGAAAAGTACCAGAGAACCCTACATCAGAAGATCTGACTAGTGGAATATTCCACTTGATTTGCATTAATCTCCAGAATATAGCTGAAGTTTTTCTTTTTTAAAAGTCATGTGGGAGGAGGTAAGTAATGTGGATTGCTGAATTCTGACTTCTGCTTTCAACTGGTGCATTTTTATACGTTCATATTTTCAAGAATAGCCTGCGAAAGCTGCTTATCACAATTTAAATCTATTTTTCTGTGGTTTAGTTGTATTGCTAATGGCAAAAGACTGAAATCTTATCTAAATGTATATTAAACACACACACACAGAGCAACAAATATTTTTCAAACTACCATTTCACTCACCACTGAACCTTGGCCTTAAAAACTAATGTTGAAATGAGCTCAGCTGTTTGCCAGAGTGTCAAACTCTACTGAACAAACACATCTAATCTAAAAAAACAACAACAACAAAACAGCAGCTTTTGTCTCTTGGATTTATATCTGGCAGAGAAATTATCACTGATACTGTACACAATGGACAAAATTCTGGCAGGACACTCTCCAGATATACCAAATGCAGCAGAGCTAGCAAAGGACACAGGTTCTCCTGCTCCAGTTCTGGCTCCCATCTCTACCCCCACATAACCTCCAAACAGACTACTCAGTGGGCCACCCAGGATAGAACCTGCTGAAAAGCATTCCAGGGCATGCATATACCCTGGCCCAGCAAAGGCAGAAATAATTTAGCATTGAGTAGCTGTATGTGTGTGACTGATGCTGGTGACTACAAAATATATCCTGGTTATTAGTTTAAGAGAAATACACATAGAGCTAGGATATAGGCACATGTCATTGCTGACTTCACAGAACTATAGGTCATTTGGTTTTGGCCCTACTGCTTGTATCTGCTCCTCCCCAGCTGAAGCAGGCTGACAACACTGAAATCTGCTATTTACACACAGAGCAAGTACAATGACAGTGCCAGCTTCACCACCAATGTACATCAATTGTCCCCAAGGGACCATCTGCCAGCTGAGGACAGCCAGAGTGCAGTCCACTTTGGCCACTACTGCTCTGTGCACCTATATCCTAAGGGCCACAATAATGCCTGCCATAGGAGCCAGCCATGCCAGCTCTTTGCCCACAGGGGAATACCCCATACCAGGAGAGTCCCCAGCAGGGGAGATAGGGCCAGAGTTCATTCACTTTCCATCTCCAGAGCTGTGCAAAGCAGCAGAGCAGAGTACGGAAATCAAGCCCCAGATCTTTCTGTTACCATTTTCTGGCAACTGTGTGACCCTGTGGCAGATTATATAACTTGAATTAGACACAAGCAGTGCAGTGTTAGGATATAGATATTCTGGCCTGTCTGTAAAGGCCAAACTCTAAGAATTTAGGTGTATTCTTATCACTTAGCTAGTTATAGAGGTATAAAAGAGAGAATCAAAATCACTGTCTGACTGTATAAGGCCTTTTCTCACTGTGACAGTCTGAGGCCCTGTTCTTAGGCTAAGATCTTTGGCTAAGCAGCAGAGGCAGCCATAAGCTGGGAAGTGAATGGTCACATCCTCACATTCCAACCTAGTCACATTGAAATAAGGTGCTGTTGGGCTGTTAGGAATACAATCCTGTCCTGATCATGCCTATCACCTCTAGAGAAAGGGAAGTGCCTAGAAGATGTAAAAGGAAACTTAGTTTGATAGCATCCTGTCTGGCAAGAACTCACTTATCAATAGACGCAGCTGGGAAACCCTTATGTCTTTATAGCTGGGATGTGAAATCCTCATTTCTGTGTTTATCATTATAGTCCCCCATTTCCCTATTGTTTGTCTGTGTAATCTGTCTGGTTCTGTGATTGTTTCTGTCTGCTGTATAATTAATTTTGCTGGGTGTAAACTAATTAAGGTGGGATATAATTGGTTAAATAATCATGTTACAATATTGGTTTGTTTGGTTAGTTAAATTTCAGCAAAATGATTGGTTAAGGTATAGCTAAGCAGAACTCAAGTTTTACTATATAGTCTGCAGTCAATCAGGAAGTAAAGGGGGCAGGGAACAGGGAATGGGGACGGGGAAATTGGAATCATGTTTTGCTAAGGGGGGAATGGGAACAGGGACACAGGTAAGGCTCTGTGGTGTCAGAGCTGGGAAGGGGGACACTAAGGAAGGAAACTGGAATCATGCTTGCTGGAAGTTCACCCCAATAAACATTGAATTGTTACTCTGAAACCTGTCATTGAATTGTTTGCACCTTTAGACTTTGGGTATTGTTGATCTCTGTTCATGTGAGAAGGACCAGGGAAGTAAGCGGGTGAAGGAATTAGTCCCCTAACATGCAGTACTAATTATCTCTATGAAATATTGTTCCATACTTGTACTGTGGCCTTTAGGATCAATCTCACTGATTCTCCTACAAACCCAACCCTAGGTCAACAAAATGTCATGATGCAACCCATTACGTTTCTGAAACAAACATGAGACTACTTTGTTCATATATACCAGCTATTGGGTAATAGTTACAATTCCACTGGTACTAATTATAATAAATTCTTCATTAATGAGTCAGTACTTCAGCTCATATTCTACTTCCCAAAACCCCATCTGAATCAATATGGCATTCTTTAAAACCACACACACCTTGGCCTGGGATGGAATAGGGACAGGTGTCACTACCTGCTGATATCTTGATCTCTCCTGTGTTTCCTCCTCAGCCCTGTTTTCCCCTGACTGACAGCTAACAGTGTATGGGTGCGGATGCATTGCTTGAGGTGGATGCTGCTTGAGTGTAAATGTTTTAACATGTGCTTCAGGCTTTCCATGACTCACAGGTACAGTAAATGAGCTGGAAAATATGACATGTATCAAGTGGAATTAGCGGCAGAAAATGTAATTATGCCAGGATGCCACTGAAATGCTGACTTTGATCTATAAATCCTAACTTATTTGGGGCATGACCATCTGAGAAACCTTTGCTCTTTCTCTTAGACATGACGACAGCTGAGGTCAGGTAAAGCACTCGAGGGGGAAGTCCCAAAAGTAGATAATTTGCAGCTAGGGAGCAAGAGTTTGTCAGTTGGCTTCCCTTCACCCTAGAATTTACCTCCCCAGCTGGTCTGACAGAGCCATAGTTTGTTGACTCTTAGGTCACTGTGCAAGACCCATCTCTTTTTCTCAGGCTTGTGCCTGGACACTGGGTTAGAGCTAGGTTGTGTGTGGGAGGGATTCTGTTTGTATAAGTATTGTGTCCTTAAAAGCGTATTCTGAGGAGAATTTGGCTAACATAATGCCTTAGGACAGTGGTTCTCAAACTGTGGGGCAGGCCTCCCAAGCGAGGCATGGGAATGTGTCAAGGGAGGTGTGAGCTGTGCGCTATTTTTTTTTTTAAGAGCTCTGGCTATCAGCCCCAGGTGGCTGGGGCTTGTGGAGAAGGGCTGTACACACCCAGGAGGCAGTGACAGAGGGGACAGCTAGAGCCCAGCCACTAGGGCTCAGTCTCTCACCCCGACCCAATCCTTCACCTGGAGGTGGCTTTTGACTCTGGCTGTCAGCCCTCGGGTGGCAGGAGCAGCACAGAAGTAAGGGTGGCAATGGGGCACTCAGTCAGTTGTGAAAAGTGATAGTGACACCCTTACTTCTGTGCTGCCTTCAGAGCTGGGTGCCCAGCCAGCACCGCTGCTCTCGTCTTTGCCTTCAGAGCTGGGTGGTGGTATATGTAGTGGGGGAGGGGGTTCGCTACATGACCACAGACACAAAGAAAGGGACGCTGATCAAATATGTTTGAGAACCACTGCCTTAGGGGAATGAGGTATCATGCCCATGGCTGCAGCTATGGAATCAAGTAAAAATGCGCAGGAAATAGCTGCAATAGGACCAGGACACACCTGCCTGGGTACCCCAACTAGAGACCTTTTCAAAGGTCTGGGCCAAGTCTAAACTGGAATGTAGTCAGATGAACACCCACATTTTACTTGAAAGAGAGGACCCACCACCCCAGCGGCAGTATCTGGTACCTAAGAAATAGATGGGCCAATTCAGGAGGAAGGGGAGTCATTGTTAGAGGTCTCAAAGGGAAGGACAGTAAGATTGCGGGAGGATACAACTAACCCAGTTCCAGCCCATTTGGTTATGGTGGTACTGTCAGAAGCCTGGGTTCAGGACTTGCAAATGCAGAATTTACAAGTCCAACTGATGAGGTAGAAGAAAAGACGACGACCAAGGCATGGTTCAATGCCAGAGGAGACCTAACTGAGCATCAAGTGGGATCTAAAGTCATAATCCAGGAACAAGTTCCTTAGCACCCTTTCCCAAAGGCAAAGTGGTACAGGTCACGCTTAGTGTTAGACTGACTTGGCCCCTCCTATATTTGGTGGGCCTGGAAAGGAATGGGCAGAGTTGGGTTCATGCTAGCCAACTCAAAGCTCACAAAGGTAAATAAATTTTTAAAAAAAGGCAAAAAATGGTTTCTTCCCTTTTTATTGTGCAAATTTGCAGCCATAAAGTGATGGAGGCTTACAACATTGTGTGTCCTGAGATGGAGTGTGTGTAAATGGTACCAAGGCACAGAAACTCCAGTCACTAATTCCCCAGTCCTAAACCACCACAAAAGTAAGACAGGATCCAGTGGAAGGCATATTCCAAAGACACTACTGCTATAGAGTCAGAAGGGTCACTAGGGCAAACACACTGGATGGCACAGAAGTTAGGGTCTCCCTATAAAATTCTGCAAACATTAAAAAATTAAACCTTCAAGTAAAATCTCTAACAAACAGGGATCCTAGAAATCCATTTGCCTCAGGAAAACACAGAATTTACATTTTTACATTTACATTTTACAGAGAATCTTTCATTTTTACATTTTTTGAAAAAATAAAAACCTATATTAACTAAATTTTACTCCCAGTACCAGTGTCACTTATTCAATGCACATAACCTCCTGCTCTTGTGGTTGATTTCTGAATTCACTTTAAATGTACATGCCAATAAGCTGCCAAAGGAATTTAAAATTGCCTCCAGCAGCCTGGCCCTGTACACACTCAATGGTGTGCCTTGGGAACCTCCAGGAATAAAGCCAATAAAGCTATAATAAATAATAATATGATCTGTAGCATGGGTGTAACTCAAAAATACCAATTATAAATAATACACATCCAATATACTTAAATTAGAGCTAACACCTTTACTTAACAACTTAAAAAATCAGGGTATAACAGTGTATGATTATATGTCACTACTAATTTAAATCCACAGGGGGCAGTTGAATAAAATCAATTAACAAATATAGTATACAGTAATAAATGAAACTTACGTAACTGGCATTTACACTGCCACCCTTTACCCCACCCCGGAGTGTACACTCCTCTTGATTTCAGAGTCCTAGACGCTTGCGTAGGTGCGCTGGAAGATCTGCAGCTGGAGACAGCATTCTGTTGGTTCTGTGTATCAGTCCAGCCAAGGCAACAAGCGGCACAAGCCCTCTGACGACTGGAGCTGGCTCCAAAGGTCAGCAGCTCTGGGTCCTAGTTTGGTGGGAAACTCACTCTGCCTCTCCTCAGACTCAGTCTCTCTGCTGTGCCCCTTCCCTTGCAAGTACTTTCCCAAACCAGAGTGGGGGTTACTCCCAATCCTTCATGGCAGGCCCAGTCAGTCAGCTCTAGGCACAGCAACAGTCTCTGCCCTAGCTCCAGCGAAGCCACCAACAGCCTCTGAGGCCCCCTGCTCAATCAAAGCCCCAGCAGGCTCTCAGCAGCAGCTTCTGGCTTCCCAGCAGCAGCTCCTGGTGTGGACAGAGCTCCACAGCAGCAGCAATCTCACTCCTTTTCCATCCACCACCTGCTCTCCCTGCAAGAGGAAATCTCCCCCTCTTTCCCCAAGGCATCATGGGAGTTTAGTCTCTGGGGCCTGATTGCAGCACACAGGCTTTTCCCCTGGAACACTCCCAAGAAAGTTCAGAGGCCCCTCTAATAAAGGGTGTCTACATAAAGTATGCCTTGTGAGGTTTCATTTTAAAAGTCTTGATCTGTTGAACATTAATATCCTGTTGGATTGTATGTGCTATCATGGTATGTGAAGCTATGAAGTATTGCTATGTGTTACTGAAATATGTTGTGAGGTTAGAAGGTGCCCACAGCCAACCTTTTAATTGCCACAAAGGACCAGCTAGATGTGCTGATGGCCCATTAAATGGAATCCACTCTCCCAACTGCCATCCCAGAGACTTCTCAAAGAGAGCACATATGCAACGGAGACTGCTTGACAATTGGGGGCTAACGTCCCACATCACAGCAAGGATCTTTCTAGCAAGCTGGAAGAAACTATAAAAAGAGACACTGACATCATTTGGCCTCTCTCCTCCCCAACTCAACATCTGGAGGAATGTCTGGAGAACAAGGCTTTGAATTGGGGAAGGGTGGTCCCAGGCTGGGAAAGAGTCCCAGTCTGTGTATTGAGGATCTGTAACCTGTATGCATCCGATGCAGTGAGCTGTAGCTCACGAAAGCTTATGCTCAAATTGGTTAGTCTCTAAGGTGCCACAAGTACTCTTCTTTTTGTAACCTGCTTGTACCATCTGTCAGGGTGAGACACTGCTTGATTCAAATCCTGCTTAGTTTGTAGAACTCAGACTACAAATTTATTTTTATTTCTTGAGTAATCAGCTCTGATCTCTATGCTTGATGCTTATAATCACTTAAAATCTATTTTTCTGTAGTTAATAAATCTGTTTTATAACAGTGAGGTTTGGTTGAAGTGCTTGGGAAATCTCAGCTCAGTTTACAACAAAGCCCGTGGCCAATTGTGTCCACATATCTATTGAGGGCACACCATCATAGGGCCTAATCACATCAGCCACACTATCAGAGGCTCGTTCACCTGCACATCTACCAATGTGATGTATGCCATCATGTGCCAGCAATGCCCCTCTGCCATGTACATTGGCCAAACTGAATAGTCTCTACGAAAAGAATCAATGGACACAAATCAGACGTCAAGAATTATAACATTCAAAAACCAGTCGGAGAACACTTCAATCTCCCTGGTCACTCGATTACAGACCTAAAAGTGGCAATTCTTCAACAAAAAAAACTTCCAAAACAGACTCCAACAAGAGACTGCTGAATTGGAATTAATTTGTAAACTGGATACAATTAACTTAGGCTTGAATAAAGATTGGGAGTGGATGGGTCATTACACAAAGTAAAAGTATTTCCCCATGTTTATTTTCCCCTTCCCCCCATTACTGTTCCTCACATGTTCTTGTCAACTGCTGGAAATGGCCCACCTTGATCACTACAAAAGGTTCCCTCCTCCCCCCCAGCTCTCCTGCTGGTAATAGCTCACCTTACCTGATCACTCTTGTTACAGTCTGTATGGTAACACCCATTGTTTCATGTTCTCAGTGTATCTAAAATCTCCCCACTGTATTTTCCACTGAATGCATCCAATGCAGTGAGCTGTAGTTCACGAAAACTTATGCTCAAATAAATTTGTTAGTCTAAGGTGCCACAAGTACTCCTTTTCTTTTTAAAGGCTAGTGTGTGTCCACTCCACATTGGGGGAGGGGCAAACTGGATAATGAACTTACACTGGCCAGGCTTCTGACATGTGCAAGATTGTACAGTTCTGGAGTGCAAGGTTGGGGAGCTGGAGGAATTGGCTGGAGCCTCCCTATTGTTGGTTCATGAGTGGCTGGGAGGTAATTCGTGCAACACAGCTGGATGTGTCCCAGTCTCTGGATGTCTGTACAAGTGCTGTGCCTAGCAGAGGCTTGTAGCTTTATATCAGCATCTGAGTGGGAGAGGCAACCTATGTTGGTGGGTTTGTGGGGGCTCAGTGGTCCCACAAACTAGGTTGCACCAAGGGGACCCTGTCACAAGGGGTTCATGTTTTAATGCATCTCAAATTTTACTTCAGCCTCCAGGACTAACTGAAAGTGAGTAATGTTAATATAAAAGCAATTTTCACTTTATTCTTGTGCATTAAGAACAATTTTCTGAAAATATAGAATACAGACATAGAAGTATTTGGTATATATATATATATATATATATGACATACAAATTGCAATTCTATTAATTTCATTTTATTACAATGATTGATGGCATTGATAGGCTTTGAACTTGATTTAAAATTGTAAATATATCAATACAATGTTATGTTCAGCCGATACCTATGTATATTGTGGCTAGGGAAACTAAAGTTCAGGCTTTCATTCTAATTGCAGAAAAACACAGATTTTTATGGGGGTTTTTTCAGGCAATTGTTCTCTTTTTTATCATGGAAAACTACGATCCCTGCTAATAAATTAATCAAACCATTTAAAAAAGGAGGAGGTGATTAGTACTTTAACCTTGCAGAAGAGGCATTAACTATTAGTAATATGTATTCCACTGTGTGCAACATCTAATGCAGGATATAGAAGAAATAAAGCAGGGGATTGTTAAACAGAACGCTTATCTGGACCACCCTACTGGAAAAGGGAAGTAAGAATGTTGAGGATGAAAATTTGCAGTTTGCAAGGCTATAAGGTCCTGGACATTGGGCACGACATAAAATTAATAGTTAAAATGAGCAATGAGGACCAATTGCTCTAACTAATAGTTGAAGAACAGGAATTGGTGACAGTACTGTCCAGGCACTGGAGACACCATGGTGGTGTGTACCAGAGGAGGTGAGCTTTCACTCTTTGGGTCATACATTGAGCCTAATTTTAATGGTGGTTCAAATTACTACAAGTACTGTGGTTTAGGCATGTGTTGCTAGGTAATAAACTTGAAAAAACCCACAGAAAGACAAAAAATACAATGTAAATCAAATAAGTGCTTATATAAAAAAGGACAAGCAAAGGCAGTGGAATGTAGGTAGACCTGGCCTGACAAGAGTAATTAAATACATGGGGGGAGGCCTTTTTCTTTGGAACATATGATTTATTTATCTCCCTTATCGTCAGTGCTAACTCAGATAAGTAAATGGGTCAGTAAGCTAAAAAGACAGAATGTCAGGATCAGCTAAGATAAGAGGGAGAACATCTAGGGAACCATTTACCATGAACAAGGTAACAGTGGACAAGTTAGAAATGTAGACATGATGTAAAGAGTAGATTGAGTATGGATAATGCATAGACAGAGCATGCTGCACAGGGATTGGTTCCGGCAAAGTAACCAAGCCAATCCAAAAGTGTGTAATGCAATGTATAGTAAATGTAATGAATTGTGTAAATGTATATAAAGGAAGAGATTTCAGAGTAACAGCCGTGTTAGTCTGTATTCGCAAAAAGAAAAGGAGTACTTGTGGCACCTTAGAGACTAACCAATTTATTAGAGCATAAGCATCTGAGGAAGTGAGCTGTAGCTCACGAAAGCTTATGCTCTAATAAATTGGTTAGTCTCTAAGGTGCCACAAGTACTCCTTTTCTTTTCTTTTTGCATAAAGGAAGAGAGTTTGTGTAACTTTGGAGTTGAAGTACCCTGCATCCCTCCGACCTGTGTTTGGATCTGATCAACTCAGCGTAGTGTTGCTGAATCCCAAATTAAGATACCCGAGTGACAAAATCTGGAAGAGAGTGGAAAGAAGTCTTGAAGGGAATCCAAACACAAAGATGTAAAATAGGGTAACCTTCAGACAAAGCCCTCTCTTCCCCTAAAACACCACAGAAATGAGTTAGTTAACAATAAACACTGAATGGGCTCTGAGTTGTCTCTCTCACCATTTCCCTCATGGTAAGCTTTCAGAGGCGGCGGATGTCTTTATTTTTATAGTGGAACAGTGCTAAGTGCTATTGGCAGGCAATCCATCTGAAATAGTAATAATTGTATAAATTAATAAGTACATAAATGGTAGGAAAATATGGATTCCTTTGCTGTGGTTTTTTAATATACTGATAAATAAGTGCACTCAGAAAAATCAATGACGCCCAAAGGTCTCAAAGCCAGAAACCCTTCTGCCCACGCCACAGAAAATAAAAAGATAAAGTGCTGGGAAATCCCAGAGAGACTAGTCTCTGAAGCAAGAGGAAGTCTTTGCTGAAGGGTAACCTCTCTTATGGGACAGCAGCTTGATTTATCCAAGCCTCTTCATCTAGTAGTTGATTGGACTTTCTCCCATTGTGAGGGCATTTCTGGTGACTTTGTGGATGAAGTTGAGTGGATTCAAATGGAGCTGTCTGCTTCCACAGATGTAGGTTGAAATCTGGAGTGGATAAAAGTGACTGGAAGTTTAGGCCACTGAGGCGGAGGAGCTGTCAGTAGCCATCTCGTCAACAGCCTACCGTTTGAATCTGTACGGTGGAGACTGTTAATGTCTCCTGTAAGGAAGGCAGGTTGCTGGCCTCTCTTCTAGAAGTGGTTGTGCAGACTTTGCTCAAACAAGTCATCATTTGATCGATCATCTGACAGTTCTTACCTAGTATCTATTCTTCCATTCTTGGAAGAGACTGTTAGGGGGCTTTCCCTAAACCCTCCCACTTCCCTAGTTCTTACCATGCAGACAGCAAGCAGCAAAAGACCAGAAGTCTAAAGTGCAGACAATGCAATGTTTATTGGAGTTAATTTCCAGCAAGAATGATTCCATTTCCCCCAACTTCCTGTTTGACCCTAGTTTGTATAGTCATATTCTCAGCTATACCTTAACCAATCATTTTACTGAAATTTAACTAACCAATCCTAACATATTATAACATAATTCTCTAACCAATTATATCCCACTACCCTAATTAACTTACACCGAGCACAGGGGTGGGCAATCTACAGCCTGGGGGCCAGATCCGACCCTCCAGGTGTTTTAATCCGGCCCTCGAGTTCCTGTTGGGAAGCGGGGTCCAGGGCTTGTCCTGCTCCAGTGCTCTAGCCAGGGAGTGGGGTTGGGGTCTTGTCCCACTCCACACGGCTCCCAGAAGCAGTGGCATGTTCCTCCTCTGGCTCTTACGTCTAGAGGCAGCCAGGGGGCTCCGCCCGCTGGCCCCATTGGCCAGGGACTACAGCCAATGGGACCTGCAGGGGTGGTGCCTGTGGATGGGGCAGCGTGCAGAGACATCTGGCTGCACCTCCTCATAGGAGCTGGAGGGGAGACATGCCACTGTTTCTGGGAGCTGCTTGAGGTAAGTGCTGCCTGGAGCCTGACCCCCTCCCAATGTTCCATAACCCCCTGCCCCAGCCCCGATTCCCTTCCCTCCCTCTGAACCCCTTATCCCTAGCCTCACCCCAGAGCCTGTACCCCCAGCCAGAGCCCTCCTGCACCCCAACCCCCAATTTCATGAGCATTCATGGCCTGCCATACAATTTCTATACCCAGATGTGGCCCTTGGGTCAAAAAGTTTGCCCACCCCTGACCTAGCAAAATTAATTATACAGCAGACAAACAATTAGAGAACCAGACAGATTAACAATAGAAAAGTGGAGGCCATAAAGATAAAACAATACAGAAATGAGGATTTCACAACCACAACCATTGATAAGTTATTTCTTGCCAGACAGGATGCTGTCAAACTAAGCTCTTTGCATAATGACAGATTTCAGAGTAGCAGCTGTGTTTGTCTGTATCCGCAAAAAGAACAGGAGTACTTGTGGCACCTTAGAGACTAACAAATTTATTAGAGCATAAGCTTTCGTGGGCTACAGTCCACTTCATCAGATGCATAGAATGGAACATATAGTAAGATAAATATATACATACAGAGAAGGTGGAAGTTGCCATACAAACTGTAAGAGGCTAATTAATTAAGATGAGCTATTATCAGCAGGAGAAAAAGAAAATCTTTTGTAGTGATAATCAAGATGGCCCATTTAGACAGTTGACAAGAAGGTGTGAGGATGGGGAACTTAACATGGGGAAATAGATTCAATATGTGTAATGACCCAGCCACTCTCAGTCTCTATTCTGGGTAATCTTCTGGCTCTGTCAATCTGTTTCTTCACTTCAGCAGGTGGGTATTGTAGTTTTAAGAATGCTTGATAGAGATCTTGTAGGTGTTTGTCTCTGTCTGAGGGATTGGAGCAAATGTGATTGTATCTTAGAGCTTGGCTGTAGACAATGGATCGTGTGGTGTGTCCTGGATGGAAGCTGGAGGCATGTAGGTAAGTATAGTGGTCAGTAGGTTTCCGGTATAGGGTGGCCTTTATGTGACCATTGCTTATTAGCACGGTAGTGTCCAGAAAATGGACTGCTTTTGTGGATTGGTCTAGGCTAAGGTTGATGGTGGGATGGAAATTGTTGAAATCATGGTGGAATTCCTCAAGAGCTTCTTTTCCATGGGTCCAGATGATGATGATGATGACGACGTCATCAATGTAGCAGAAGCTAGCTCTCGTCCCCAAGCGCCCCTACTCTAACAATACACCAGTTGCCATGATAATCCACAGCAACACCTGACCACTGCAGTATAGTCCAACATCCTGGCCACTACCAAAAACACTGCTTCTCCTCCTTCGATAGGGTTAAAATTCTGTCAAAGCTACCCTGAAGTGTGTAGTGTAAGTGTATCCAACTTACACTGGCGGTCATAGTGAGTTGCTCATGTAGTCTCTGTGTACGGGATGGGGTAATAGGTGCTGGTTCGATTGTATACAACAGTTAGGTCCACTGATCTGTTAGTGCACCATAGTCCAAGTGGCAATGTATAGATATTTATAATTTGCTCACATGCTGGTATGATTTTGCCTCCTAGTGTTATATTACAGGATTGTATACATTCCTAACAGAATACCCCGTACCCCATATACATTACACCTAAATGTCCCCCCTTTGCAACAGGCCATTGATCCTGCTCCTCCATAGTCATAGGAGAGGGGCACACCCAGATGCCTCCTGTGGATATACATTTGCTTAATGTAATGATAATCCAATTCACACCATTCCACCCTCCCCATCTATTTCCCAGTGGCTCCCAGCACACTCCTCCTTTTCTTGTTACTCCACTCCGTTCCCACGGTATCATGGTAACACTTACACAAGTACTGTCCCCACAGGTCGGGGATGTTATTTTCCAGGTGGATAGGTATGTTTTCACAAGTGTGGATAAATATGGGCTAGCCTCCCAATTTAACAGTGAAGGCCATTGTTCTGACCAAGCATCTCAGGATATCCACTAACATTATTAACTGAGCATTTTGTATACCTACACACACACACACACACACACACACACACACACACTTCTCCCCACATTAGCCTTCTGAAGCCATCCTCCACCCACCTTACAAGGTCTCCTGCCCAATGAGTTAACCGCAGGTTCACCTCTACTGCCGTCCTCCATACTGTGGCAACTGCCAATAGTTGCTGTGCCATTAATTCATCTATATTCTAACAGACTATGCATCGATTGTGGTGAGAGCACCTATTTGCATCACACCCTACAGTGATGTGAATATCAATATAAGAACTTAGACAGTCAGATGAGACATCTGTTTGTCCTGAGTCAAGCTGAGTACAGACCTGGCTGACACAAACTGTGCTGATTAATGATCTGCTGCTGCTATTGGACGATGGTCAAATGTCCATGGGATTTCATTAGATCTACAAGCTGCCCTTGATTCCATTGTTTTTGAGGCAGTCACCTGTAGGCCAGAGCAGGAAGGAGGGCAAATAAAGATTCCCCTCGCACACTGGCTTTGCAATGTATCCCCATTTACTGGTGTGAGGAGAAATGGGACCAGTGGGCAATATCCTCAGTTGGTGAAAATCACAGCTCTACAGACTTCAGCAGAGCTGCACTGATTTGCACCAGCTGGGGCTCTGGCCCAATGTTAATGCGTAAGGTAACACTATGTAATGGGAGGGGATAGTCTTAAAATCTGTGCTTGCAAGTCAAAGGGTTGTTGTTTCATGGATTTTAGTGATTTGTTCACATGATCATAAATGGGGTAACAAAAACCTCTACAATTTATCCTACACTCAGCGATGTGCATGTTTTGTCAAAGTCCATTTGACAATCATTCACCATTTTCTAGTTTTCAGCAGATTTGGGGAAATGCATCCAGGATAGTTGGTGTTGTATAACCCAGCCTTGACTCCTCAGCTTTAGGCCATAGACTTGCTAGGTTTTGAAAACCCCGATATTCCTTCCTCAAGATAATCCTTTGTTCACTTTTTAAACTGTTTCCCAATTGACAGGACTTTTCCTGATTGCTTATCTCCATTTATTATGTAGAAATGATCTCATTTCTAACTATGAAGGGGGAGATTGTTAGGATTTGGCATTGTGAATTAAACATATTTAGGATTAGAGGGCGCTTTTAAGGAGGGAGGGGAGTAAAAGAAATAAAATTAGGGTCACCAGGGGACCCTAAATGAATGGGAGAAAAGAAACTGAAATAATTTTAATATCTTACAGCATTTAATGTCATTTAAACACTACCCATGTTCCAAGAACTCTGTAGAAACCAGCCTTGAAATATAGTAGCAAGCTAGGGATAAGCCTAAATTGCAAACTTTGTATCTTGATCCAAAGATCTCCAAAGTTCAGGAGTGGGAGAGAGTATCTAGATCCAGGGATTTGATCATGTGAAATCCCGGTCACTGGAGGTTTTTTTTTTTAAGGCAAACACGTGTCAAGTATTGTCAGGGTACACTTGGTCTTGCCTCAGCTCACAGGGATGGACTAGAGGACTTCTTGCAGTCCCTTCCAGCCCAACATTTCTATGATTCTATAACTAGAGCAATAACTGCCAATGTTCAGGAGGTGAAGGGTTTAGTTCCAGAGTTTGGATTCAGGACCATGTTTACAGCAAATAGTAAAAATCTAGACAGATAAATATTATGGGAAATGTAGGAAATTCTAGTTAGTATCAACTATTAGTAGAGAACATGGATTTTGAATAATTAGCATATTCTACTATTTGATTGTTTATATTACAGTAGTGCCAAGAGGCCCCAATAAGTAGGTAGTGGCACCAGCTGGGCTCCAATTCTTCAATTAGCTTTTCATGGAAGGACCCGGAACCACATGAAGCCAAACTGACTTCATTGGGACTCCAGGGGAGTGCCAGGATCCACCTGTAAAAAGCTCATTTAGAGCAATATAGTGTAAGACAATCCCTGAATTTACAGTGTAAAAGACAAGATACAAATAGGTGGGCATAACAAAAATGGACAGAAAGAGTGAAAGGAGCAGTTGGTTACATGTGTATCATTTGCAAGTTTCAAGTGATATTGGTTCTTGGTTTTTAAAGATAAATACATATTTATGATCCTCTATAAGTCACCATTATCAGCTGACAGTTTCCATTTCCAGTATGGAGTGGAGACACAGTTTATACTTTATACTGTTTTCTTCTTAATACTTCAAGTTAATGTTTGTAAATGTACAATTAAGTGTTTGGAGTTTCCAATTATGCTGTTGACTGGACACATTTGTAAAGCTTAAAAATGTATCATAATTTTCAAGGTATTATAATGGAACAGAAATGTGACTGATTTCCAGAAAACAAAACCAGATCCAACTCTGATTTCTACCAGTGTCTATCTGGAATAATTCCACCATCATTAATGGACACAAAGTGTGGCATGAACTGTGCAGGTTTGGAGGAGGCAGGACTGTAGTGCAGAGCTTCAGCTCTGCAGTTCTTTTCACTACCTGAGCCCTACTGCTAAAACTGTCCCCATAATAATGAAAGTATGTAAATTGTATTGAATATGTTTTCATTTAATTAAGAAATAAACTAATTGAAAATAGTTTTGATAATCTTTTTCCCTTCTTAATGAGATCAAACGACCTGACTAAGCCTCTCAGAGTTAACTCAGTATGTCTGCATCCTGGATGAATATGCTGAATGTTTTTGTGGCTTCGTTGTATTCTGTAAAAATACAGAACTATTGTACTTGGGGAAAACTGTTAATATTTATCACATGTACAATGAAGCCATATGCTGGGAAATTCAAATACTCCTGAATCCTCAAACCCTTACAGTTGTATCATGCGTACACAGTACCCTTATGCATTTTACAGACTTCTGAAATGCAGTTTTTAATGGGGAAATTAAATAAAAAGAAAGGTCAAGAACAGAAAATCAGAAATACAGAGTAAGCAGTGAATTATGAGCTATGCTATATCCTTTATATAAAAATAAAGATTCTATATAGGAATGGGAAGTAGAGCCCTGAATGTTTGCCTTGTGTTGCAATGGGGAAGGGTTATCTGAGTGCCCTCCATGTAAAATCAATAACAGCAGCAAAGTCATAGAATCATAGGACTGGAAAGTACCTCAAGAGGTCATCTAATCCAGTCCCCTGCACTCAAGGCAGGACTAAGTATTATCTAGACCATCCCTGACAGGTGTTTCTCTAACCTACTCTTTAAAAATCTCCAATGATGGAGATTCCACAAACTTCCTAGGCAATTTATTCCAGTGCTTAACCACCCTGACAGTTAGGAAGTTTTTCCCAATGTCCAACCTAAACAACTCTTGCTGCTCAGAGGGTTTCAGGGAAGGTCTGGTACTTCACCTTTTTGGAGTTAAAAATTCTGCTTGGGGTAGAGCTCTTGGTTTTATTAATTTCTTCCCTTTTAGGGGGGGATTTAGGGGAAGAAAGAGGTGTCAATGTTGCGAGTGTCAGTCTTACAATTTTTTGTAAATGGCTTAGCCTTTCCCACTCCCCCAGACATCAATGCAGCCTCTGTATATGATTCCAATCTATCACTCCCTTTACCATCAGGCGGTGACACAACTAATATGGTCACAGATTTGTCCTGAACACAACTTCTGCTTACTTGAGTGAGTAGCCAACTCCCCTGCCACTGCACACATTCTGCTACTGGCATACGTGCTACAAAGCACATCCTTCCAACATCTTAGCTGTCATACTATGTGATAGCAGGATGGCTCAGGCGCCCCACCTCACTGTCACTGCTTTGCTCCGTCTCTGTCCTGGAGCAGTGTAGATCAGACTTGTGAGGGCAAGGTTTGTTCTAAGCCAAGGATGGTCTTGCGGTTAAGGCACTGCATTGAGACTTAGGTGCTCTTGTTCGAACACTTGGTTCTGCTACAGGTGTCCTGTGTGATCTTGGGCAAGTCACTTATGGGGATATTTGAGACACAAATGGGAATTAGAAAAGGAGTATTTGTGGCACCTTAGAGACTAACCAATTTATTTGAGCATGAGCTTTCGTGAGCTACAGCTCACTTCATCGGATGCATACTGTGGAAACTGCAGCAGACTTTATATACACACAGAGAATATGAAACAATACCTCCTCCCACCCCACTGTCCTGCTGGTAATAGCTTATCTAAAGTGATCATCAAGTTGGGCCATTTCCAGCACAAATCCAGGTTCTCACCCTCCACCCCCCCACACACAAATTCACTCTCCTGCTGGTGATAGCCCATCCAAAGTGACAACTCTCTACACAATGTGCATGATAATCAAGTTGGGCCATTTCCAGCACAAATTCAGGTTATCATGCACATTGTAGGGAGAGTGGTCACTTTGGATGAGCTATTACCAGCAGGATAGTGAGTTTGTGTGTGGTTTTTGGAAGGGGAGTGAGGGGGTGAGAACCTGGATTTGTGCAGGAAATGGCCCAACTTGATTATCATGCACATTGTGTAGAGAGCTGTCACTTTGGATGGGCTATCACCAGCAGGAGAGTGAATTTGTGTGGGGGGGTGGAGGGTGAGAAAACCTGGATTTGTGCTGGAAATGGCCCAACTTGATGATCACTTTAGATAAGCTATTTCCAGCAGGACAGTGGGGTGGGAGGAGATATTGTTTCATATTCTCTGTGTGTATATAAAGTCTGCTGCAGTTTCCACGGTATGCATCCGATGAAGTGAGCTGTAGCTCACGAAAGCTCATGCTCAAATAAATTGGTTAGTCTAAGGTGCCACAAGTACTCCTTTTCTTTTTGCGAATACAGACTAACACGGCTGCTACTCTGAAAATGGGAATTAGAGGCTCAGCTGCCATTGGAAGTTAATGTGATTTAGGTGCATACCTACCCTTCGTGCCTTTGAAAAAGGTCACTTATTCTTTGTTTTCCCAATCTGTAAAATGGGAGTAATAAACAAGAATGCTTCCTTTTCTTGTTTTGTATACTTTGATTACAAGGTCTCAGTGGCAGGACTGTCCCACACTATGTGTTCATACAATACCTAACACAATGGGCCCCCAACATCTGTTGGGACCTCTGTGTGCAAGTATAACACAAACAATATATAGTAGTTGAACTGCTAGAATACCAGGATTGTTTAAATTTTTGCAAATTTTATTCCAAGGATACGACACCCACTTTTTCCTATATATTGGCAGTAGGCATTTCTAAGACAACCACCAAAGTTGGACTGCTAACCAAAATGAGCTTTTTCAAATGCAGGTGCAATTTACTTTTTACTTTCAATTTGAACTGCACTGCATACTCAGGGCAGTCTGACTTACCAAAATGTGCAGGCTCACCGCTATTCACCTTTTCTCTCTGCTTGAGGGGAAAATGTAGGCTATAAACTGACAAAAATTGGGTTGAGTTGCTGCCAGTCTCCATAACTTGAACTATGGGAGTGTGTTAACTAACAAAACATTTTCTGCATTACAGAAGGGAGATAATGTCATGGCCAGACCAGGATCTCACTCTGTCACAGTCTCACTTTAAAGTGCTTTTACAAGAAAATGAAATTTGCTCTTGGGAACGAGACAAGGAGATAATGGGATTTGTCATGTCACATTATATACTTCCTCTTTTTTCCCCCCCTTCCTTTTAGGAGGTAGAGTCACTTCAAATTAAGTTGTTCATGATTTTTGGAAGGATAGGAAGTGTGAGCACGAAACCCACATCTTACATATGGAATAAAGTAAAACACAAATCCAAAATAGCAGTAGATGTAAAAATGATAAATTCATTGAAACTGGCCATAATATAAGAGTCAGCTTTCTCCAGCTTGGACTAGCAACTAAGGACCAGCGTCCGGCACCATCACTCATACTATTTAGTGACTTATGCTGATGATACTCCATTGAAATCAATGGAATTACTGGTGGAGTCAGCAAAAAGAAAAGGAGTACTTGTGGCACCTTAGAGACTAACCAATTTATTTGAGCATGAGCTCTCGTGAGCTACAGCTCACTTCATCGGATGCATACTGTGGAAACTGCAGAAGACCTTATATATACACAGAGACCATGAAACAATACCTCCTCCCACCTCACTCTCCTGCTGGAAATAGCTTATCTAAAGTGATCATCAAGTTGGGCCATTTCCAGCACAAATCCAGGTTCTCACCCCCCACCCCCCTCCAAAAACCACACACAAACTCACTCTCCTGCTGGAGATAGCTCATCCAAAGCGACCACCCTCCCTACAATGCACATGATAATCGAGGTGGGAATGCCTTGGGAATGGCCATGGGAATGCATATCTGGGTGAGGGACCTGTTGAGCTTCTACCTCCCCTCATTGAGCACCTTCAGTGCACAACTACCTGGTCCTGGAGTTACTCTAGATATGAATGAAGAATTCTTGCACACCAGAATATTGGCTGATCATTTGCTGGGATCAGAAAGAAATACTCCAATACCATCAATAGTATTGCAGAGTTAGATACAGTATTGGAAGAGAGCATTACAACTCTCGGGATTTACAAGTTTGCTCTGAATTATCTGGTATTTGCCCCAGCTTGAAAGTCAATATGAATTAAATGGCCATTTCTTTTGCTTCAATATGGCAATTCTTAGAGGCACTAAGTCTGATTCTGACTTCCAACAGTTGCACACAGCTCCAACTCCACTGATTTCAGAGTTAATTCTGATTTATACCAGAGAAGTGAAATCAGATTCTGGCTTACTACATGTGTAAATTAGTATTGTATATTATTTTGTTAATTTAAAATAATTTACAAGGTTTAAATAATAAATACAACCTTATTCACAAATAGAAGTAACAGTCTCAGCACCAACAGAAATCCCAAGCAAACTGAAGTCAGTGCATTGCTTTAATATGCCAGGACAACATTTTAGCGCAAACTTCTGCTGCACTGTCACTGAGTTTCTAGTAGGGAAGGTGAACCAAAAGAAGAACTGATCTGAACCTCCACCCAAAATCAACCTTCAACCTTTTCATAGTTTGAAAAGGTTTGGTTAAATCTCACCTCTTATCCCACTATATATCAAATTTGAGCTCCTCTGAACTTACTGATTTAGGAAGGAGCAGTAGTGCTGAAATACTGAGCGTGAGGGTTTCACACATGATTTCCAACCCAGACCAAAGAGGCCGGGTTAAGAACGTGGATTTCGAGAGGATTATCTGAACTAAGCCTTTAGATCTCCTGAAGTCTTCACAGCAGCAGAGTTTGAATCTCAGCTGCAGGGCTGAAGGAATGGAGAACGTGCTCTCACTGAGAAGTGACGGAAAATCAGTCAGGCAATTTTATGTACCGTGAACCTGCATACAGCAAAACCTGGTGGAATCTGGCTACACAATGGTCCTGAGGTAGTGGTACCCATAACCCAGAGCAGTTGCACAACTCTTCCTCCTTCTGGATTTTGCCTTCAGGAGGAGACCTAATCCTTGGGCACAGATCATCCAGGAAGTGAGAGAGTTCTCACAAAGTGTTTATTGGAAAGAAGGAAAGGAAAAGAATGTGAAGCATAAATTCTTTGAACATTTCATGAAGGCTGAGGTGTTTGGGGAGGATTTTAAAAAACAGATGCTGACATCTGTGAGGAGTCATAAAATCCGCATGTGACTCCCATAGCTGTCCAAATAATTTTAGGTTTAATGTAGATTTATGGCTAAATCAGATATAGAACAGAAATGCAAGATAATTTCTAGTATGTTTTCACATCTGAAAAGTTGTGACTTTAGATAATTCTACAGATGGTGCAATTTGAGGGGAGAGCAATAGGCATTAATGTGTCTGGTGTGATTTTCTAGGAATAAAAGGTTACCAGAAAAAAAATTGTAAGGTCATAGTGGGCCAAATTCAGGCTGACAACCATGGGGCTAAACCCACTTATTCATGGCAGAACATGGCTCATTTTGTCTAGATTTCAAGCTATGCTTTGCAATCAAACATCAGGGACAATTCACAGGTAAGGGATCTATTCCTTATTCCATCTCATATTCCATTAGTTGCTATTGTTGGGGATATGCAGTGGCATTAAGAGGAATACTGCTCTCTAGGTTTGTGTTTAATGTCATGCAAATTCCAGTCAGAAGATAGCACTAGTCATATTGGTCTGAAACAGACACTCACAGAGTAATAGTCTTTTAAGTAAATGATTGCTTTGTTAATTCTATTAGAAACATATCTGAAAAAATTGACTTGATTAATATTTTTCATTTTATTTGTAGGTAGCTCTTCAGCCCTGCTAGGTCACCCTTTCATGGGGACTTTGCTTATGTCAGACATGCTGGAGAAAGTTTTTCTACTTGGGTCAGATTTATAAAAATTTTTGATTTGTGAAGGGTATGGAACACGATCTGGAAGGATTCTGAAGCTGTCTAAATCATGTATCCCAACAATAACATTCTTGACTGCCATCAGCAATGTGCTTTAAACTTTCATTCTGGGGATATATTGGTCACTAAAGGGAAAGGAAATCAAACATGTATTTTCAGAAGTTCCATTGACAGAAATAGTTTATTACCACAGATTTCCATGCAGTATCTATGAATCATCAGCATCCAGATAAGTGTAGGAAAGATGGTCTCTGCAACTGAAGAGAAATGCTAATTGGTGTCTGAGGTATTTGGACTGCACTTTGAAGATTCAAGTATAAATGCTACTAAGATTGGAACAGCTATGGAACATCGGAAGATTCTATGATGTAGGTGTAACATCTATGGCTATGTGTACACAATGAGCCAGGGGTGTGATTCCCCTGTTCCTGTACCATCTTAAACCTGTGGTTATGTACTCGGCATAGCTCAGCTGTGCCTCTGCGACCATGGCTACACTGCATGTGTGCTTGCTCGATGAGAACAAGTACGAGTATGTGTTCACGAATAGGGGAATCACAGCCCTAGTTTTTTAGCAGCACACCAGGATAACTAACAGAAAGACAGATGGAGTAAATTAGGGTGGATGTGGAGCTGGGTGGCAGCATCTCAGAAATGAAAGCCAAGACTAAACTCACAAAGGGAAAAAAAAATATGGAGAAGCAGAGACATTATAGACTTGACCCAAACAATCATCAAGTTAAATAAAATATAACAAAGCATAGAAAAGTGACATGTTGGTATGACAAAAGGATAATGTTGTCTGTATGACCTTCAGGACAAAGGGTTTCTCTTCCTTCTAGAGATTTTTGGTCCTGCTTCAGCATGCAGGTGGGACTAGATGATCTTTGAGGTCCCTTCCAGCCCTACATTTCTATGATTCAATGAACAGTGGCAAGAACCTAGCACATCTTGGGTGCTACAATGAGCTCTAAAAATAATTAACACTAATGGAACTTCTGATTGGTTTTCTATGACAGCACTGATATGATGGGAGGGCTCAATCATAGGACTACTGTTATTGACAGTTGCCAGTCAGGACAATGGTGCTCCCCAGTAGAGTCTCGTTAGTATCTCTAATTCTTGGGAAAGGGCAGAGGGGGAGAGATTAGGATGATTTCAGTTCCCAATCTCCAGTTACTTATTGTGGCAAGATGGCCAATTTTAGTCTGGTGGGTCCTGCGCTTTTCTTGGCACTAAGATGCCACCCTTTGCCCCTGCTCTTGGGTGCCAAGGGCACTGCTACTGCCCAGGAAGGTGGTAGAGGAGGAAGCAGGGAAGGGGTCTGGGTTTGCTCCTTGCTCGGAGTCCCAGCCCCTCTCAACCTCTGAGGGTTTCTTACCCTCATCCCCCTTAGGTCCCCCCTGGCAGTCCTTAGATGCTGAGGGGAAGGGACTCTCCCTATCCTGCTGGGCAGGGTCTCCCTTACTTAAATTCTCAGGTCTTCCAAATCTCTCAGCACACGTCCAAGCTCTAGTCCTTCCTCCTCCCCTGTCTGCCTGATGCAGGGGGTTTTATTAGGTTCCTAACAGGGCCTTAATGGACTGCAGGTGCTCCAATTAACCTGCAGCCACCTTCCCTAGTCTACAGGGAACCACGACTTATTTATATACTTCCCCTCTAGCACACTCCCACTGCTCCCTGGCCCTCCCGTATCACACTTATAAAGAATACTAATACCAGAGTGTTTTTTAAAAAAACAAAAAAACACCCCTCTTTTGGTAAGTGAATTAATAATATAGCTATTTGTTCAGCCTAGAGGATTTGTTCATATTCTGAAAACAGAGTTTGATAAACTGAGCAGCTGCTGATAGGTTTGTAATTCACAGTAAAGCAGGGGTTGCAGGAAACTGCTGGACTATTTCATCACCGATTAACCTATTAGCAATCTTATCAGAACACTGTATCTGTACTGATGCTGATATGTGCATACGCATGAATTTAATACTTCAGTTCCAATAATGAAATGACAACTTTCGGGAAGACAACAACTCTATTTTAATCTATTCTGCAATACTAATATACCTGTCTATATTTTCGATGTGTGAGAGTCTGCCATCTGTAATGAATAAATGTTGACATTTATACACAAATTAAAATTGTCATGTGCTTAGAATTTACAGATATTAATTTATTGGCAGCTTTTCCTGGAGCAGAAGTCAATTGGACACATTATATGAAAATACTTTCACTATTTATAAAAAGAAAAGGAGTACTTGTGGCACCTTAGAGACTAACCAATTTATTTGAGCATGAGCTTTCGTGAGCTACAGCTCACTTCATCGGATGCATGCCGTGGAAACTGCAGAAGACATTATACGCACAGAGACCATGAAACAATATCTCCTCCCACCCCACTACCAGCAGAGTGGGGTGGGAGGAGATATTGTTTCATGGTCTCTGTGCGTATAATGTCTTCTGCAGTTTCCACAGTATGCATCCGATGAAGTGAGCTGTAGCTCACGAAAGCTCATGCTCAAATAAATTGGTTAGTCTCTAAGGTGCCACAAGTACTCCTTTTCTTTTTGCGAATTCAGACTAACACGGCTGTTATTCTGAAACCTTTCACTATTTATATTTTTCCTTTTGAAGAAAAACACAAGAACAGTAATAGCTCCAAAGGAGTATTGAGCAACGGTACAGTAGTGTGCCTTATGTTTTCTTCAGAATACTGCAATCTTAACTAGTAATCACAGACTAAGAATTGAAGAAAAAAAATTAGGTCATCTAGTCAGTCTCCCAGAAGTCTACCAGACAGAAGAGTCCTGCAAAACACTCTACTGGCCAACCAGGAAGCTGGAAACTTTCAGGGCAAGATTAAGAATGAGGAGGATGGAAAGGATTCAGTCAAAGCTTTTTTTCCTCTTTTTTTGGGGCAGGGGGATGGGTATGGTGGCAAGAATGTAATTGCAAGGATTTGTGCCCACTGAGTTTCATCTTAGCATTTAAACCAATTCGATAACTCAAAAAGCAAAACTGAGACTTTCCACAAAATAGACCCACCTTTGGGGTTTGTTACAAAATTCCAAGTAAGACCAGATTTCCCTGGTTTGGGAGTTTGTTCTAAAGTTTTTTACAACATGACAAAGCTAATGGGTAAAACTCACTTTCTATTTTCCGCTTAAATGCTCTTTGCATGTTTTTACATTTTCTTTACAGCACCATTTGCTAATTAGAGTTCTTGTGTTACCTGAATGCATGCAAATATTTGTTTATTTTTCTTGGGCTTTTTTATCTTAGGGAGCTCTTCAGATAGCACAAAGGACTCCCCCCACCCCCAATTAATGCTGCAAGAAGCATTTAATACATCTGAATGATTGGATTTGACAACTCTGTTTACTCCCTGCCTCACCAAATGCAAAGACTGATTGTTTTGAAGCGTCCTGTTGCCATTTGGTAAGAGCAGAGAAGATACATACTGTTCCTTCCACACTCAGAAGACTGATATAATATATCTACATATACCTGCAAATTTTGTAACCCCTGAATATAAAAACAAGGTCTTAGGGCCTTGTCTGAACTTGACATGAGTGCAAATTCCATCACAGAAAACGATAAAACTATGCACCTCTTAGGCAAAGAAACTGTATAGCATATTTCAGTCCAAAATGAATGGCTGAGTTATTAAAGCCTCATCTGTCGTGGCAGTATAATAAAACAGTTAAGGGTACGATACAAAAGATGGGGAGAAACATAAATAATGGTCCTTTAGATAAACCTCAATTGCACAATTTAACATTTGACGTCAGCCTTAATCTATGAGGCAACCTTTACCAATGTTATCCTTTCCTTATCTGAAAAAGGAACTCCATAATGCATTTGAAGAAATAAATAAATCATACCTTGATTGATGAAGACCATATAAATATGTAGGTATATAGAACATCTGGCTTAGGTCCATATGATAAATGGAGCCATGTCAAATTCTCACATACTGACTGCACAGTCTAGCCTTTCCTTTATAATCCTCACCTGCCCCCTATGGACTGTCAGGAGTATTCACATTAGAGCAGACTGCATAGTTAAAAAGGTAATTTGCAAATATTTATGTGAAAAGTTATGGAGAGATCACTTTGCTGTTATAGCCAGGGTCACATTATTTGAAATTCACAAGTATTTAGAAGAATGCCAGTCTATTTATGTAAATATATTGTGACAAAGCTCTGTCCTTGCCTCCATGGGTCCCACATTTCCTGGCAGATTTCACTAGCCTCAGAGGCTCACTGTGACCCTCCACGTAACCCTTCTTTCTCTAGGGACAAGGGTCACAGTCTACTGAGCCATTTTCATCATAAGCCAGCAAGTGAGGTGAGGAGAAGTTATCCTTCCTTGCACAGTCTCTGTTGTCTCCCAGTCTCAATGATTAATCAGGGGACAAAGGTGGAGTGGGGGAGCCCAGGCCCACCCTCTGCTCCAGGCTCCAGCCCAGGGACCCTAATAGTATCAGCTATGGTAGCTGACCTTTTAGAAACATGACATGTACAATTCCCTGGGCCACTTCCCCCACAGCAGCCCTCACTTCCTCAAGCTCCACTTCACTCTTACCTCAGGGCCTCCTTCCTTGTGCCTGATATGGTGTGTACTACTCAGCCTCTCCAACAGCATAACTTCCTTCCACAGCTCATGACATGCACACCCACCTGACTGGCTGGGAGGCTTTTAACTAGTTTCAGCCAGCCCCTGATTGGCTTCAGGTGTCCCAATCAACCTAGCATTCTCCCTGCCTTCTGGAAAGTTCTTAATTGGCCCCAGGTGTCTTAATTGACCTGGAGCAGCTTCCATTTCACTTCACCTGGTACTAGGGCTTTGTTTAGCCTGGAGCTAATATATCTATCTCCCACTACTTTTATATAGCCATCTGGCCTTGCCCCATCACAGTATATAAATCCTGAAAGTAGAACTGATTGAAATGACAAAAATATGCTGAACAATTTGTAACTTTTCACTGAAATACTTAAAAAGTATGCCCAGATCAAGAGTTAGGAACATTTCACATATATAATGAGTTGTCCAAAAAGTGCACTGGAAATGTGTCATTAATCCTTTATTATTCTTCTGTTTAGCTTGTTTGAATCACTGAAACCCCTCTGTGATTTAGGTGAGATTGCACACTGGATTAAATTCATCCTTAGGAGAAGGCCCAGGACAAAGGCTTACGTGAGACTTAAGTGCTGCGTAGGCCTTGAGTTGGTTCCCAGCAGCAGGGTGAATATCGCCCACTATGAATAGAGATTAACTAGAGACATTCAACAGACAAAACCATCTATAGGCTGAGGTTTGTTCTTAGAAACTATGCATCAAATTCCTGTGAACAGTGTTAGGATATAGATATTCAAGCCTGTCTGCACAGGCCTATACTTTAAGAATTTAGGTGTATTCTTATCACTTAGCTAGTTATAGAGGTATAAAAGAAAGAATCAAAATCACTCTCTGCCGGTGTAAGGGCCTTCTCTTACTGTGAGTCTGAGGCCCTGTTCTTAGGCTAAATGAAAAGGAGTACTTGTGGCACCTTAGAGACTTGCACTACATTGATGACATCTTCATCATCTGGACCCATGGAAAAGAAGCCCTTGAGGAATTCCACCATGATTTCAACAATTTCCATCCCACCATCAACCTCAGCCTGGACCAGTCCACACAAGAGATCCACTTCCTGGACACTACAGTGCTAATAAGCGATGGTCACATAAACACCACCCTATACCGGAAACCTACTGACCACTATACTTACCTACATGCCTCCAGCTTTCATCCAGACCACACCACACAATCCATTGTCTACAGCCAAGCTCTACGTTATAACCACATTTGCTCCAACCCCTCAGACAAACACCTACAAGATCTCTATCAAGCATTCTTACAACTACAGTACCCACCTGCTGAAGTGAAGAAACAGACTGACAGAGCCAGAAGAGTACCCAGAAGTTACCTACTACAGAACAGGCTCAACAAAGAAAATAACAGAACGCCACTAGCCATCACCTTCTGCCCCCAACTAAAACCTCTCCAACGCATCATCAAGGATCTACAATCTACCCTGAAGGATGACCCATCACTCTCACAGATCTTGGGAGACAGGCCAGTCCTTGCTTACGGACAGCCCACCAACCTGAAGCAAATACTCACCAGCAACCACACACCACACTACAAAAACGCTAACCCAGGAACCTATCCTTGCAACAAAGCCCATTGCCAACTGTGTCCACATATCTATTGAGGGGACACCATCATAGGGCCTAATCACATCAACCACACTATCAGAGGCTCGTTCACCTGCACATCTACCAATGTGACACATGCCATCATGTGCCAGCAATGCCCCTCTGCCATGTACATTGGCCAAACTGGACAGTCTCTACGTAAAAAAATAAATGGACACAAATCAGATGTCGAGCATTATAACATTCAAAAACCAGTCGGAGAACACTTCAATCTCTTTGGTCACTCGATTACAGACCTAAAAGTTGCAATTCTTCAACAAAAAAACTTCCAAAACAGACTCCAATGAGAGACTGTTGAATTGGAATTAATTTGCAAACTGGATACAATTAACTTAGTTTTGAATAAAGATTGGGAGTGGATGTGTCATTACACAAAGTAAAACTATTTCCCCTTGTTTATTCCCCCCCCCCCCCACCGCACTGTTCTTGTCAACTGCTGGAAATGGCCCACCTTGATTATCACTACAAAAGGTTTCCCTCTGCCCCGCCGCCCCCCCCCCCCGCTCTCCTGCTGGTAATAGTTCATCTTTCCTGATCACTCTTGATACAGTGTGTATGGTAACACCCATTATTTCATGTTCTCTGTGTATAAAATCTCCCCACTATATTTTCCACTGAATGCATCCGACGAAGTGAGCTGTAGTTCACGAAAGCTTATGCTCTAATAAATTTGTTCGTCTCTAAGGTGCCACAGGTACGCCTTTTCTTTTTGCAGATACAGATTAACACGGCTGCTACTCTGAAACCTGTTCTTAGGCTAATGCCTTTGGCTAAGCAGCAGAGGCAGGCATAAGCTGGGAAGCGACTGGTCACGTCCTTACATTCCAAATTAGTCACAATGAAATAAGGTGCTTTGGGCTGTTAGGAATTCAGTCCTGTCCTGATAATGCCTATCACCTCCAGATAAAGGGAGGAGCCTAGAAGATGTAAAAGGAAACTTAGTTTGATAGCATCCTGTCTGTCAAGAACTCACTTATCAATAGCTGGGATGTGAAATCCTCATTTCTTTGTTGTTCCATCACTGCAGTCCCCATTTCCCTATTGTTTGTCTGTATAATCTCTGTCTGGTTCTGTGATTTTTTCTGTCTGCTGTATAATTAATTTTGCTGGGTGTAAACTAATTAAGGTGCTGGGATATATTTAGTTAGAGAACTATGTTACAATATGTTAGGACTGGTTAGTTAAATTTCAGTAAAATGGTTGGTTAAGGTATAGCTAAGCAGAACTCAAGTTTTACTATATAGTTTCCAGTCAATCAGGAAGTAAGGGGTGTGGGAGAAATGGGAACAGGGAATGGGGGTAGGGGATTGGAATCGTGTTTTGCTAAGGGGGGGAATGGGAACAGGGACACAGGCAAGGCTCTGTGGTGTCAGAGCTGGGAAGGGGGACACTAAGGAATAATTGCTTGCTGGGAGTTCACCCCAATAAACATCGAATTGTTTGCACCTTTGGACTTCGGGTATCGTTGCTCTTTGTTCATGCGAGAAGGACCAGGGAAGTAAGTGGGTGAAGGAATAAGCCCCCTAACAACAACAACTACTACTACTTTTGTAGAAATTAGGATCTGCTCACGAACAATTCACCAATAAAAAAAAAACAGACAAGTATGTCAGGTAATTTATTCTTAATGACTATTTCAATGAGCTCTAATTTATTCCCACCGTTTGTTAGGCATTACATTGACTTTCATCTTTTGTTGGTCTGTGCTGAATTTTATTTGCCAATCAACCATCTGAATGCATTTGCATGATTTGTCTAGGTCATGTCTAAAGCTTCATGTGGTTGCAACATCTCTCATGAGTCAGTGTAGAAAGTACTGTATGTGCCCTGGAGTCATTCAGGAAGGAACACTTGCAATGCTGACATAAAAGAAAGACTCTATTTCCCAGGACATTAATGAATTAAGATGTGGAGTGTTCAGTTAATAACAAATAGAAACATATACTAAGATTAAGAGATCGGCCATGCTCCATGTTGCACTTCTACATGCCAAGGAGAATAGAGAGCCACTTTTCCCCATGTGTAAGGGGACTGTTGCCCCCTTACTAACATTCAGTGGGGGTGTTTTAGTTGCTAGCTCCCACTACTAAAAAGGGGGAAGGGTCGATGGGGAATCAGGACCCTGAGACTGACAGCCCCCAGGAACAATGGGGAGAGGCCAATGCTCCAGGTCAGCATGAATGACAGGGCAAGCAGGCTAGTCAGGAGGTCAGGGAGGTCCCATCCTCCGTGTGAGCTGGAATTGCCTGGGTCAGACAGAGTGGGGCCGAGCTGAGGAGAAAGCAGGGGCCCCAAGCTGAGCTGGGGAGCAGAGCTGTGCCAGATCCAGAGAGACCAGAAAAGCAGCCCAGAGAAAGCAGACCCTGTCCTGGGAGCAGAGCTGCAGCCCCAAAGCCAGAGGCACAGCCCAGAGAGAGCAGACTTGCGCTGGCAGCAGAGCTGCAGCAATCAGAGGCAGAGGGGCCAAAGAAGCAGCCCAGGGAGCTGGAGGCAGAGCAGCAGCAGCAGTGCAGAGACAGAGTGGTGCAGCTGGGGCTGGAGCCAGTCTGGAGCTGGGTGCGGTGAGCAGCTGGGGAGAGCGAGGGGGACCCTGGGCAGCGGGCCCAGCACAGGGAGACGCCTCAGCCAAAAGACTCTGCAGGCCAGGCTTGGATCGTAACCCCGACGGGGCGGGGGCGACACTGGAAAGAAGGGTCCTACCACTTAGAGCCTGAGAGCATGTGGCCACCACCACAGCAAATGTCCAGCCAGGGCCTGAGAAGAAGGCCTGGGACTTACAAGGACCAGACTGTGAACTGCCCTGACATTCCAGAGACACTGTTTGTGATGTTCCCTGCCACAGAGCGGGTTGATGTGTTTCCTTTAACCTTTCCCATTTTCCCTTATTCTTTTTAAAATTAATTGCTGATTAAATAACTTGCATTTGCCTTAACTTGGATGTAATGGTCAGGGGGTCAGAGAAGTGCCGAGTGCAGAAAGAGTGTACCCCGGAGTGGGGACACCCTAGCCCCTATCCTAGGTGACCACAGCAGGGTTGGGGGTTGAGCCCCCCGGAATCCTGGGCCCAGCCTTGTCGGGGTTACAGGGACTCTGCCAGACAAGAGAGTGGAAGGGGAGTCCTCAAGGGCAGGGAGGCCACTAGGTAAAGGAAGTGGGAGCGAGGACTCAGATCCTTTCGCTAGCCCACTTCACCGGGGTAGTGCAGAAGCCAGGAAAGTTTCCCACAAGAGCGGAACTATTCCCCCGCTTACAATTGCAAATGGCAAGGAACAATTCTTTGATAATTACTCCTGGGGAATTCTGCACCACCTCACATGCGCAGACTTAATGTAACCTGCAGATTTATTTGCTTCCCTGAAGAAAAATGATGTTCTGACAGGGAATCAAAAGGAAGCTGCAAGAGCAGTCATGCAGTCTCCCTAGCAGTGCATTGTTTCAGGCACCCGGAGCAGCTGGCGGAGAGGTAAATCACTGCGGGGTTGGGGACACCCCAGCCAGTGGCTCCTACCCTGAGCCAGGATCAGCTGCTAGTCCCATCTGGGCTGGAAGCACGAGAGGATGGGACTTCCCCTGCAAGGAGTGGCTAGGGCTGTGTCAGACCGACCCCCAGAAACCTCCCCCAGCTGCCGGAAGCTCAGCATCCTCCCCTTCTACCTGTCCCCATCACCCCACAGCTGTGGGGGGAGGGGTCACTGTATGGGGAGCTCCTCCCCCATCTGCCCAACCCCCCTGCATCTGGACCTCCCATATCCAGACACCCCCACCAAGCCTCACCCCGTACACCCAGAACCCACCTAGCTCTCCATACCCAAACCCCACTCCACTGAACCTTAACCCCTGCATCTGGTGCCCCTCTGCACCCAGATCCCCTTCCTCCAGACCCCCACCCCTGCACCCAGACCACCCCCAACTGAGCTCCCTGCACTCAAACCCCAACCCTGATGCCCCACCTCCTGCACCATCCTGGGCACCCACATCCAGACCCCAAGCCACTGACCCCCAATTAGCTGCACCCAGACCCCCACACCACCAAGCCCCACTCCCCCATTACCCAGACCCCCCACCACTGAGACCCCCAATCCCATACCCCTCTGATGAGCCCCAACCACCTTCACCTGGAAGCCCCTGCAGAGTCCCATTGCCCATGCAGCTGGAACCGCCCCCCATGAGTATCCAGATCCCCCGACAACTATACCTCCCCACACACTGAGCTGCCTGCACCCAGATTGTCCCGCACAGAATCCTCTCACCCCACACCTGGATTCCCCCCCACACTGAGCCCCTTCATGCAGCCAGTGGCCTGTGCTCCCCACTGCCATGCTGGAGCCTCTGCATTTATTTATTGACAAATAAAACTTGCAGAATTTTAAAATATTGTGTGCAGCCTTTTTAATTTTTTGGCACAGAATGCCCTCAGGAGTAAATAATGCACCTCAGCATGGTAGAAGCGGGGTCTGAATAACATGCCAGTGTGTGCATTATGTCCTTAAGGAGGCATGGTCTGCAGACTGGGAAATGTGTTCAATCATCCTCAGAGCCAGCTAGTGTAGACTGTGCCCTCAGCAGGTAAATGCACATGTTAATCATACTTAGAGGAGAAACACCTTGCACCCTATCCTCTCTGTGGAAACCTGCAGGATTTCTCTGCCAGTGAGGGGAAGCACTGGATGTGCCGAACTATACCAGCCAGAGCAGAGTAACTCAGTAAGTCACTCTCATCACATGAAAGGTTTAAGACTTTGCAACTAGGGAACCCATCTGGATGTTTGGGTTTGTAGGTTTGTAAAATTTTATAATGCCATCTAGTGACTAAGGCAATAGGTGCTGAAGAACACATTTAGGTTTAGCTACACATTTATTCAGTGGTTAATTTTTGAATTTGATAACAACTACCTCAAAGCTCAATATGTAAGAAATATTCCCGGTCCTCTCAAAATAAAGCATATAGGATCCAAAACCTAGATAATGTCATATTAACTAAATATGATAGGGAAAAAGCCAGAGAATGGGAAAATCAGTGGTCTCTATTTAATTAGAGCGATCATATTATGTAATGCATTTTAGAAGGCTTTGAAGTATCATGTTTGCACTTGGTTAAGGACTAAAGTTGATGAGAAAAAGGAATAAACTCAGGTATATATGACTGATTGAGGCACCATGTCAACACAAAGGGCAAGGAAAAATATGTATTTGGGAGAATCCTCTATTGTATTTGCAAAAGAAAATTATGCTGCTTTAGTAAATCCATTATTCCCCTGTAATACTAAAAACCACCCCCTGAATTATTCTCTCTCTCTTAGATAGAGAAATATGAAGCCTCTCTCTAGTGATGTTCACTTTTATGTCACCAGTGGTTGTAATAAGCATGTGCACTCTCAGTCTTTCCTCATAACAGTCTTAATGTTATTGTTATTATTTAATCTGATCATTTGACTTTGGGCTATTCAAGATAACAGCAATTTCTGTATTATGAATGGTCTAATTGTCTCCCATGTTTCTTCCTCAGTTGTCATTTTTATGTGCTACATCTTTTGCAAAACAGTTGCCTCAACTCTCCACCATTGTAACTGAGAACAGAATCATCGCAGTGTTGCTGTGGTCTGCTACTAATAGATCTTCCTTAGCCAGCTCTAACATACACACCATGCTGTGTCTTTTTCTGCGTTATCCCACTTTACACTATGTCAGTTATGCACTTCTCTTAGCTTGCTTCAGTTGATCAATCAAACTTTGGATGATGTCATGTATTTTAGAAAGGAAAAAGACTCAGAATATTATTGTGCATATAAATAATTGACCAAGACCAATCCAACGTGTGACTTCTTGGGATATAGAACCTCCTGCTGTCAATCAGCTACACAGATAGATAACACTATCCACCCATTCAATGTTATTGCCATCTACATGCAGCATTGGCAGGTCATTGATTTCCACTTAATAGGAGGCAAGCGTAGCTTTTGGTTTATTACCATCAATCTTAAGTCCCATAGATTCTGCAGTTTTTCATGGCTCTTCCACCATTAGCTATATTTGGTCAATAGTCTCACCAACTAAGGCAATATCATCTGCATACTAAATTTCACAGCTCCTAGTTGAGCTCAATCAGCTTTGTTCACATCACACTTCCCGTCAGTACCCGGCCTGAGCCAGGGAATCTAATGATCCAACCAGTGGACCAAATTTAGTGATGAATCCTGGTCATGTGCCATTTGAGGCACATTGTGCATATGCTAAGAAGAAAATTAAAAGAATATTAAGGTTGCAAAATCAGTAGAACCTTCATTCAGTCCTTTTGTGCATTAAGACAGAATCTTTAATTATATCATCAGATTTTTTTCTCATTTTGTGGATGCCCATCTTGAGTCTCTGGAGCCTGATTTGCAGAGGCGCTGAGCACTCAGAGCTGCAAATTAAGTCAATGGGAGTGGCACTTTGAACATATTCATTCAGCTCCATTGTGTATATGCATTATGATACAGTCTTTACTTACACAATTATATCAGGATTCCTGGCTCATTCTGTGCACAGAATGAATAGTGCTCATTAAACGGGTGGCTATTCAATATTTCTTTTTATCCTCCTCATTTAATGTGTGGCCCCATGATTCCTTTGCTGCATAACATATAAACCTTATACTGAATACAGAATAATTAACTTCCTCTTGTGCTTTTCTATAGTGTCCTAACCATAGCATCTTAGTGCTTCATAAACATTAATCAATTTATCTCACAATATCCCAGTGAGGTTAGGTGGTATTATCTCCATTTTACACATGCAGAATTGAGGTATAAAGGCAAAAATTGATGAAGTGTCAACTAATTTTGGGTGCCCAATTTAAGAAACCAGGGGCCTGATTTTTCAGAGTACTTATTTTATATGTTCAGGGCAGAACTCCCATTGATCTCAATTACAGATGTAAGTGCTCAGTACCTCTGCAAGTCAAACCCGAGGTGTCTCAAGTTGGACACCCAGAAAAGGAAGTGCACAGAGTGGACAGTGAAAAATTTGGTTTCAGTGTCTTGTCCAGCATCACATAGGAATTCTGTGACACAGACAGGGAAAGAATCCAGTTCCGCAGGGCAGCATTCAACTGCCTTAATCACAAAACCATCCTTTCCTCTTCCTTGAGTTCTCTGCCTCTGTCACTACATAAACCAGAATCATTCCCAGTTTTATAACAGTAAACTGAAATTCTATTGTACGGAACTATATTTATCAGTCTTCCCCCACATGGATCATCAGCAAGGTTGGGACCTTCAAATTCGCAGCACAGTCCTCTACCACTTGAGCTAATTAATGGAGTATTTGCTAGCAGCAGAAAACATGTATCCTTTAGGTATACCTGCCACTGGAGGGGCTCACACACACACACACACACACTTTGTCAGTAGGTTTCATAGCTATTTGCTGATAGCAAAGGAATTTTGAAAGTCAGGAATGCTGAGTCTAATTCCATGTTCTGAAGGAGAGTGTGTCTAGTGGTTATAGACTTTTGGGCCACATTTCTCCAGCCTCTCCCTGTCCCCTTCTCCCCAACCAGTGCCTGCCTCTGTCCTCCCTCCAACTCATGCCCCAGATGTTCTCTCCCTGGTCTCTGTTCCTCGCTCCTGTCCCTTCCTCTGTTCCTGCCCATGTTCTAGCCTTCCTATCCTTCCTTGCGGCCACCACTCCTGTTTCTTTCCTCCATCACAGCTCCTGCTCTTAACTGCCCCCTTTTTTTGCGTTTCTTCATCCTCTTCACACCATTCTCACCCTTGTCTGGCAGCTACCTCCTTCTGTTCACTACCTAGGTACCAGCAGAAGGAGATAAAGACTGACAGTCTCCCTGCTCTCAGTTCCTGTGCCTGGCATGACAACAGTCCATATCAGTCAGAGATAGCAACAGAAGGGAAAGTTCTGTTCAGCCACCATACTCATAGCTGGAGCATGCTCAGTTACTCTGTGGGGATGCATAGTCCAGTCATGCATAGGAGCTGTGAGAAGGATCATGTTCTGTGTAGACAGAATCTTCATAGAATTTAGCTAACAAACTCTTAACAAGTCTCTTCTGAGCATGTTTCATAGGGTTAAAGACAAGAAGGGTCTATTAGATCATCTAGTCTGACCACCTGTATATCACAGGCCCTGAAATTTCACCCACTTGCCCTGGTTTGAGCCCAATAACTTCTGTTGGCTAAAGCATATCTTTCAGAAAGGCAATCGAGTCTTGATCTGGAGACAGCAAGAGATGGAGAATCCATCCATCTTTCCTTGGTAGTTTGTTCCAATGGTTACTCAACCATAGTGTTAAAAATGTATGCCTTATTTCTAATTTGAATTTGTCTGGCTTCAGTTTCCAGTCTTTGGTTCTTGTTATGCCTTTCTCTATTCGATTAACGACTACTTTATTACTCAGTGTTTTCTCCCCATGAAGGTACTTATACACTGCAATCAAGCCAGCTCTTCATCCCTCTCTCTCTCTTTTTTTTTTTTGGTGTATAAACCAAACCGGTTAAGCTCTTTTCAGTCTCTCACCATCAGGCATTTTCTCCAGCCCTTAAATGTGCAAACTGTGATTTTTCAGAGGTGTATAACTTGGCTATATTTAGGCGAGTTTTCACGGGATGTGAAAAGGCACATTCCTGACATCAGGGAGACACCCTCACCAAGCTTCAGGTTCCTAATTCAAACAAGTAGGTATGAGAACTTCTCACCAAAACAGTTAGAAGAATTGTTTTTAACATAGACATCAACAAATTTAACAAATTCTCATTCCTGGAAATGGTTGAACCGTTTTCGCTGAAATTTCCCACATAGATTCAACCTCAGGCAGACACCTGGCATGAAAAAATTTAGGTCCAACAGTAAAAATTTGGAAGAGTTGTGCACCACTGAAAACAAGGTCTTACAGTGGAAAATATTGGGAACCTTAACTCTAGGTATTGCCACCAGCTCTGCCTATACTCCATGAAAGCTAGGCACCTAACTGTCCTTTGTAACTTTGAAAATTTCCACCTAACCCCCATCACTTCCTTTGCTCATCACTAGTTGAAATGCATATTTCATTTTGGAGGCAGATAATTAACAAAATGAGTAGTTAAGAGCAGATGCACTACATTCATAGATAGTTTGTCAAAGGATATTTCACAACCTACCCATTACATTTTCTAAGTATGTGTGGGTTTTGTTTTTAAAGATACATAATGAAGATGCTTTTTTAAATTAAGTTAGTAAAAATGTTTTACAAAACATCTGTTATTATTGAACCGGTATGTTCTAATCAGCAAATATTTATTCAGATCATTTGTACTTACGACAGTATGTTCCAGACAATGTTTTCCACTGTTTGAAGTAACAGCCCTGCAGATATGACAGAACACTAATGAGATATATTAAGAAAGCAAACAATGTTTAAAAGAACATCCATTTTAGAGATGAGTGGAAGGCTATTGACAAGTCTATATACTTCTACAAAACAACTGGTTGGTCTATTATTGATTGTTTTAAGTCCCTTCACTGATTGCAAGAAGTACTTGTTGCCATCCTCTTATCAGTCCCTAATGATTTTAATATTAAGAAAAGCATTTTAATTCCTAACATAAGAATGGTCTTACTGTGTCAGGACAGTAGTATCCTGTCTTCCAATAGTGGCTGGTGCCAGAAGCCTCATTGGGAATGAACAGAACAGGCCAATTATTGAGTGATCTGTTCCCTGTTGTTCACTCTCAACTTCTGGCAGTTAGAGGTTTAGGGACACCCAGAGCATGGGGTTCATCCCTGACCATGTTGGCTAATAACCATTGATGGACCAGTCCTCCAGGAATTTTTCTAATTCTTTTTTCAACCCACAGGTTGACTATGTGTAGCGTTAAGAAGTACTTCCTTATGTTTGTTTTAAACCTGCTGCCTATTAATTAATGTGATCTGTCAACCACCTGTAAGGTTTGTCATACCATGGGCAGCCCCAGCCAAGAAACAAGAGAGCAGCACAAGAAGCTCTCTTTCCACACATGTAACTGGGTCACCACCTTGGGGCCTAAAGATCTTCAGGGCTCCCTGTCCTTATTTTTTTTTTTTTAAAATCACTCACTTACTGTCCCCACTTGCAATACTCAGAACTGAGCCTCCACCAGCATTGTGCTTTCCCAGCACTGAGCCCTCAGGGCCCAGAAGATCATTATGCTTCTCCTTAAAAATATGGTTCCCCCTTCATCTTAATTAACCAAGATGGCCATCCATTGCCACCCTTCCACAATCTCTGTACTAACAGGAAAACAAATTCTGACAATATCAGCCTACATCTTTCTCCAAGTCTTAGGGCCTCCATGTCAATATTTTTCTCAAGTGGGGAGGTAAAGGTCATCAGCCGAGAGAACATTCTTCCCCTCAGCCTATAGGTATGAAGCTATCATGCAAAATCTAGCCCTGCTAGCCCGGGACCCTAGATACATACTGAAACAGCCACCACTCATGCTGCCACAGTTTCACTGCTATAGTTACTCAAGATACGTTTGAACGAGCTAGATCAAAGTTAGCTCGGGTCTACACATACTGCAGTCACATCCGTATTGCAGTGTAGACATACCATGACGTTGTCCTAAATCAAAATCATGGATCCAGACAGTAGCTCCAGTTTACAATCTTTATAATGGTTAGAACCAGAACTCCATATCCAAACCTGAAGGTTCAAAATCTAGACCAAGTTTCATGATTTCCCAGCATTCAGGGTGATAGGGCTCGGTGTTTGGGTTTGGCCTATTTTAGAGAGATGTCTGAACTGCAATCTCTGTTGTACGCCCCAAATCTGTTTTGATTCTGAATCACCTTTTAGATCTGAAACAACAGATCAGATAAACACCTTCCATAACAAATTTTATAACATCCATTCAGGGCTGTATGTAAGACATGACATCCTGCTTGCTAATATCTGTGACAGGGTCAGGCCAGATGGCTACAGGAGAGTAATTTTTTTTTGAAGCAAAAAAAGGTTATTTTTTTTATTTGCATAACACACTTACAAAACAAAGCAACAGCATATGCAATGTGTAACACAGCAACCGATCACAGTTGTTTTCTCATTAGCTTTAGGGGAGGGAAGAGTTCAAGCTTGCCTGGACCCAGAGCGGGGGGCTTCCTTGACTCTCGTGGTCTTCCACCCTTCCGAGTTACCTGGTGGTCCAGAGCGAGGGGGCTTCATCGACTCTAAAGGTCTGCCACCCCCTCTTGTTAGCTGGTGCCACGCCCGAGTGTCACCAACAATTCCCTCCTCTGAAAGCACCCAACAAAAGGGAAAGGCTGTGGGGTGGACAACCCGGGGGGGGCACGTGCACCCACATGTGAAAGGACCCCCCTAAGGTGGTGGTGTCCGCAGCAGCAATGCCTGGGGCTGGGGTCCCTTACTCTCTCCCCCAATCAAAGGGTCAAAACAAAGGGAGCTGGACGGGGACACCAAGAAGAGAGCCTCGGACAGCACCCACCACTCCTCAAAAGCATCAAGGGAGTCAGTGGACGCCACCCAGAGGAACTCTGCCCGGATACGTGAATGGACCGAGGATCGGAAAACGGTCCTACAGTCACAGGAAACTCCATCGGCCAACCTCCTCTCTCTGGTTTTATAGATGGCCATTTTAGCCGGGGCCAGGAGGAGGTTAACTAGGAGATCCCGTGACTTTGTGAGGCCACGGATGGGGAGTGCATAAATAAAAAGGTGAGGGGAAAATGCAACCAAAAATGTAATAAAAGATTTGTGAGAAGCCGGAACAGGGGCTGCAGCCTGGCGCACTCCAAATATACGTGCACCAGGGTTTCCCTCACACTGCAAAAGGGACAAGTATCTGGGATGGGGTTGAACCGTGCCAAGTACGTGCCTGTGCTCACAGCTCCGTGAAGGAGCCGCCAACTGATGTCCCCGACAGGCCTCGGAACCAAGGTGGAATATAGGCTGGCCCACCGGGGCTGCTCACTCTCCAAAGGTGGCAGAAGGTCTTGCCACTTTGTGTCGGGGTGGGACACTAGGGTGAGGGCGTGAATGGTGTGGAGCACGAGCGTTTATAGATGTTTCCTTGGTGCAGTTTGGAAGCATACCGGCTGCAGTTCATGCAGCCGGCTCGCCGTAAAGGGGTGAGGAGGTCGATTGGGTCTACGGGGCAGGGGTCCATTTAGAAGGTCCAGTGGGCCTGGGGTAGAGGGTCGGCGGGGCATGCCCTCAAGCAGGATCCGATTGAGGTAAGCTCTAGCAGCGGGCGGCAAAGTGGCCTTCACCTCCTGAAGTACGCGCCGGGGGGTACAAGGTCTGGAGAGCCCCATCTGCCAAGCGAGCGTCAGGGGATCCAGCCAGTCTCCCCGGTCGTAGTCCAGGAGGTCTCCAACTCTTGTGACTTCTGCCAGGATCAAGCTCTGGTGCACCGAGCGGGACTCCGCCACCTGCACACAGAGCTGGGGGTTGTGTAGCAGGGGCTCCACGAGGAGATCTGCCCCCTCGGTGGCCGCCACGTACCTGGTCATTAAAAACCATTTCCAAGTCCGGAGGAGGTCCTGGTAGAAGACCGGCAGCCCGGAGAGGTCTCGCGGAAGACCTCCCGGACAGAGATAAAAGAGCTGCCAGTCATATCAAAGCCCTTGGATGCGGTGCAGGATGGTGTGCGCCAGTATGCTCCACGCCGAACTGCCTGCACCATAAAAGAGCCTCTGTAGGGCCTGGAGGTGGAAGACACAGACCTGAGTGTGCAGACACTTCAGGCCCTGTCCTCCTTCCTTCAGGGGTAGATGAAGAACCGCTACAGGGGCCCAGTGCATTCATGACCAAAAGAACCCCAGAATCGATGTCCAGAGGTTGGTCAGGAAACCCGGGGCCGGGACTAGGGTGTTGAGCCGGTACCAGAGCTTGGACAGGACTAGTTGATTAAGCACCAGCGCTCTCCCACGAAGGGAGAGACATTGGAGTAGTCCCGTCCATTTCCGGAGCTGCTCTATCACCCCGCCCTCTAAATTTTCCAAGTTCTCCAGCAGAGAGGGATGCGTGGCAGAAAGGTAAACACCGAGGTAGAGCAGTGGACCCGCGTTCCACCGGATGGTCTGAAGCGCGAGTGGGAGGGAGCTCGCCTGCTGCCAGTCTCCTACCGCCAAGCCAGAGCTCTTGACCCAGTTGACCCGGGCAGAGGAGGCTGCTGAATAGGTGGCCTGCCAAGCCTCCACCCACGCCAAGTCGCCCGAGTTCTGGACCACAAGGAGCATGTCATCAGCATACGCCAACAGGACCAGCTACAGCTCTGGCTCCTGCGGCACGAACCCTGTCAACCTCTTGCAGAGGAGGCAGAGGAAGGGCTCGATTGCCAGAGCATACAGCTGGCCCGAGAGGGGGCACCCCTGCCGTACTCCTTGCCCGAAGCTGTGTCCAGTTGAACTTAACCAGACACTCTGCGGAGACGTACAGCACCCAGAGAAAATCCACAAACTGGGGTCCGAAGCCAAACACTCGCAGAGTGTTCAGGAGGTACCCGTGGTCCACCCTATCGAACGCCTTCTCCTGATCTAGGGACAGGAGGGCGAACGACAGACCGTCTCTACGCCTGAGTTCCAAAAGGTCCCGAACCAGAAATAGGTTATCAAAGATACTGCAGTCCGGGACGGTGTAGGTCTGGTCTAGGTGGATCACATCCGCCAGCACAGACCCTAGCCGGGCCAGCCAGAATTCCCGGAAGGACGTCACGAAGCCCTCATCCTCCAACAGGCTGTTGTTAAAATGCCAGTAGGCCAGCCCCGGCCTCTCCTCACAGAGCGAGGCTGTCACAGTGGCTGGATGATGGTCAGAAAATGGGGCCAGCCGAACACTGGAGGAGTGGGCTCGTGAGAGATGGAAGCATGATAAATAAATGCGGTCCAACCAGGAGTGGCTCGACCGATGGGCTTCCACCCGGACAAAGGTGAATGTGGAAGTGTCATCCAGGTGGTGGTCGCACCAGATGTCCACTAGGGAGTGATGTTCGACTATCTCCCGGAGGGTGTCCGCGGCAGCCGGGCACTGCTCGGTCCCTGAGCAGTCCTGTTCCTCGAGGGTGGTATTAAAGTCCCCTCCCAGGACCAGGCACTCGTGAGAATCTAAGGTGCCGAGGAAGGCGGACGCCCGCTGGTAGAATTGCAGCCACTCCGGGCCCGATGTCGGGGCATAGACGTTAACGAGTTTAACAACGAGCCCCTCCATTCAGACCTGGAGATGCAGCAGGTGACCTGGCACGGCCTCAGCGATCCCTAGCACCTCGGGCCGTAGGTCGGGGGAGAACAGGGTAGCCACTCCAGCCTGTTGAACCGTGGCATGGCTAAAGTAGACCCTGTCCCCTCACTCCATCCATCAACTGTCTTTGGTGGTCGGGTCCGTATGGGTCTCCTGCAGGAAAACCACAGAGTACCCTCCCTCCCAAAGGAAAGAGGGCACCTGGGAAGAGCCATCCTACAACCCGGGTGTTCAACGTTGTGATGGTGAGAGCTAGATGGTGGCACCTCCCAATCAGGCTCAAGGGTTAAGGGGGTGGGGAGGGAGCTCTCAGTGACACTGGGCGCATGCTCTGTGGTGGATTTAGCGGCCACAGCATCAGGAGGTGGATTATCTTCTGTAGGGCCCCTGCCTGGGAAGGAAGTAAATTGCTCCGCACCAACGGGGGGTGCCCCTGGCGACTCGTGCCCCAGCCTCGTGGCACCAGCTGTCACCTGAGCAGGCTCGGTGGTCGTCAGCGGGGTGCCATCAGCAGCCGGGTCGGTGGAGGAGTCCAGGGGCTCCTCGGAGGTGGGAGTGGGAGCAACAGTTAAGGGGAGGGAGCATGGGGAAAAGAGGGGTGGAGTGAGGTCGCCCAGATCGAGATTTGCTGGCAAAAGGTCGTCCTCCCTCTGGGCGACCGGGTTCAGATCTAAGGCCTCGATCTCCTCGAACATGGAGGAGAGGACACTTTCCGCTGCCCCGGGTTTCTCCCCGCCAGCACCCACCATGATGGTTGCCTTGGGGTTCACGGGGGCTTCAGGTAGCGTCAGGACAGAAGGGGCTTCCTCGAGGGTCTCGGAGGGGAGGGTCTCCCGTGGAGGGGAGACACTAGCCTCCGGTGCTGCCACGTCTTTCCCGGCTGACACCGGTGGATGGGACGCACTCGTGGGCAAAGCGGAAGGTTCGGCATCGGTGCCCCCCTTCCTGGTCTTCCGGTGGGCATCTGCCTTGGGTAGATGAGGCAGAGCTCGAGCCTTCCGCTTGCCTTGCTTCCCCTTGACTCGGGCCCATTCCTCCATGGCATCATTTGGGGGCTGGTTAGCAGGGGTCGTGTCAGGGGGTAAAGGCGATGGCTCAGGGACTTGGGAGGGGGAACGGTGGGGCGGCATAAGGGAGGGAGGATTCTCCCTGGGGCAGGCTCTCTCCTATGCCTGGTGGTATCTCTGCCACACCCTCCTCCATAGGCCCCACTAGATTGTCAGCAGCGAGGGTGGGGCTCTCCCACTCAACTGGGTGTTGTAGGGGAGATGCCCCTTGGGCCTGAGCGGGAGTAGCGGTGGTCCAAAGAAGAGCGGGGGCGGGTTCGGGTACCGGGCGGCCAGGGGCGTCGGCAGTGACGGGGCCAATGTCCTGCCAGGTCTCGGGGATCCCAGGTGCCCCTCCTTGCCGGGCTAAGGGGCAGTCCCTCCGGACATGCCGTGATGCCTGGCAGAGGTAGAACCAGGCTTCCCCTGTGGAAAAGTACACCAGGTAACGGGCCCCCTGGTGGGGGACTAGGAAGGACCCTTCGAGCGCCACTCCATCACATGCTGCCGATGGCAGTAAAAGTTGCACTTGCCGGCGGAAGGAAAAATGTGACAGAGGGTGGGGTCCTTGCAGCCCAACGAGAGAGGGCTGATAACAGAAACAGGTTTCCCCAGGGTGGAAAGGGTGGGTAGGAGGGCAGCACTGGGGAGAAAAGGAGGGACAGAGGTCAGGACCAGGCGGACGCCCAGGTCCTCTAGCGGCTCTCGGGGGACAAACACTCCCCCCACCTCCAGGCCCCTCTCCACCGCTTCCTGGGCGGCAGCCTCTGATGGTAAGAAGAAAACGACCTTCCCGTACATTTTGGAGGCCTCCACAATGGCCGAGGGCTCCACCACCCTTGCCAAAACCCGCATGTAGGTCTCCACGTGGGGTGAGGCAGGCACCAGGAGGCATTGGACGCCATGCTTCCTTGTCATGGTGGGAAAGGGGCCCCGCCCACTACTGATGGTGGTGGAGGCAGTGGGTGGGAGAGATGACGAGATGGCAGGCGGGGGGGCTGCCGCCGCCTGGGCATACATCCTGGGGGATGAGGGAGGGACATCCACAGAGCTGGTGGAGGGGGCAGCGTGGGAGGACGCCGTGGTCGGTGGCGGGGCTGCAGCAGTTGGGTTGGCCCCTGCCATGGAGGGCCCGGTGGTTTTAGCGGGGCCCTTCCCCTTCTTCTTGCCCTGGCCTTTCCCGCTGGTTGGAGGGGCTTCCCTAGAGTCTGGGGAGGCGATGGGCATGGCAGCGGTGGAGGTCACCCCGGTGCCCTCCATTGCCGATGCCCCAGCAGGGGCGGTGGCAGATGATTAACAGGAGTTGGGGTCAAGTAAAAAGGGACAAGCTGTGGGGTGGAAAATTCATGGGGCGGGGGGTGGTACATGAACCACTGTACACTTGTCCAGAGAGTCCTGTTTGGTTGGCTGGTGCTTCTGACCCATGCGGTGGAATCAGGGCGAGCAGCTGAGTCCAGAGGCAGATGTTAAATAGCCAGCAAGGATGGTGGAGGGGCCAGTGGTGAAAATCGTAGTGTGGGGGTTGGGAGGACACAGATGGATCGGGGGGGCAGTTCCGTGCCACACCCCCTCTGTCCCTACAAACATAGTTAAGACACAGTCAAGGCCTCCCCCCACACGAGAGCACAGTTCGAAAGTTACTCAGTCTTAGGCCCCCTCCACGGCAATTTGAAGATTCCCTGGGCGGTGTTCCTCTGGTGGATGGCTTTTTCTCTATCTGTTCCGGGCTTTCTTTTTTGCATTCCACAAATGCTGGAGCAAGTGATAAGAATCCTCTCAACCGGAAACGGGTCCGCAGACAAACAGCAAGCTGCTGGGTCTGGGGGCTGGGTCCTTCCACTCCCCCCCTCTGGGGAAGCGGGCCTGCAGGCCCCCCCTCTCTCGGGGGCAGGGGTGTTTCAGCTGGAGCAGCAGCAGCGTCCGAGTGCGGCCGGGCGGGAGGGGGCTAAGAGCCGGCCGGCAGCCGGCTAGCACTCTAGCAACAGCAGAGAAAGAAAAAAAACCAACAAAAAGAAAAGAAAGGGAGGAGAGCATCTGACCCGGTCCGGGGGGAAGCCAAAAGCAGGGGCAAAAAGCAATGAAAGCCCAGGCCAGAGGGCAGCAGCAGGAGAGCAGGCTAAGTAGGTCCCTTTTCCCTGGGTAAGGTAACAGGGAAGGATCCAGAACAATCAGGAACCTTCTGGAGACAATTAAGACAGGCTGATTAGAACACCTGCAGCCAATCAAGAAGCTGCTAGAATCAATTAAGGCAGGCTAATCAGGGCACCTGGGTTTAAAAAGGAGCTCACTTCAGTTTGTGGTGTGTGTATGAGGAGCTGGGAGCAAGAGGCGCTAGGAGCTGAGAGTGAGAGTGAGAGTGAGAGTGCAAGTGCATACTGTTGGAGGACTGAGGAGTACAAGCATTATCAGACACCAGGAGGAAGGTCCTATGGCGAGGACAAAGAAGGTGTTGGGAGGAGGCCATGGGGAAGTAGCCCAGGGAGTTGTAGCTGTCACACAGCTGTTCCAGGAGGCACTCTACACAGCAGCATTCCACCGGGCCCTGCGCTGGAACCTGGAACAGAGAGCAGGCCCGCGTTCCCCCCAAACCTCCCAACTCCTGATCAGACACAGGAGTCGTTGATCTGGACTGTGGGTTCACGAAAACGGCCAAACTGAGGGCTGCCGTGAATCTCCAAAGCGAGCGAATCTGCCAATAAGTGCAAGACCCACCAAGGTAGAGGAGGAACTTTGTCACATATCCTGCCCAAATGCTTTTCAAATATAAAACTGCATATTGTGAAAAATATTCTGTTCATGCTTCTCTGTTCCCTTTTGTTTCATATAAAATTATACATGCACTATAGTATTAGATATGCTGCAACCATTTCCAAAGAAATCCCTCCTATCTCAGTGATATATCAAGGGGTTCTTAGAAATTAAAGGAAGTGATCTCTCATGGGGTAATCCTCCAGTGCAAAAGGAGTTGAATCCCAGCATACCCTAGTGTTGCCCGCACTGAGCGGTTGACCATCTATTAGCAATCTTAGCATTCTTAGTAATAGCAGTCTTACACCTACCCACAGAACTGATACTTTGACTGGGAGAAGGTAAGGTATTTTCACTTAGCAACAAGTAAGGAGAAGGGAAAATGCATTTGATGGCAAAAGAAATACAGTAAGAAAAATGAATTTTGATTTAACACTCATTTAAATCACAACAGAGAACAAATAAAATAATCCCCCTGACTGGATAGATCTGTGTATTATATAAAATTAAAAACAAATGAAAATTTGAATTATGGAGCTATAATTCCATTGAGGAGTAAGTGCACCAAGCACTCAAGATTCATATGTTTTATGATGCTATCAAAACCTTTTGATGGGATTATTGATCTGTGATTCACAGACACATGTTATTTGTGATATATCTATCCCATTATCTTTTAGGTGAACAAGTTCTAATATTGGGGGGGTTATGTTTTGGGAAAAGTTTAAGAAAAGTTGCTCAATAATATATTTTTATGTAAAATACTTTGTGTGCAAGGAATGTAATTTGCCAGGTAGTTTCCTGGATGTTGCTCTCCTATATAAATGCTGAATTATTCAATATCTATAAATGGCAGGGATGTTACATATAAATGTTACATCCCTGGCACAACTTAAAAGACTTATTTTTAATAGGTTGTCTTTTTGGATCACTCCATACAGCTAATAAAATAGATTTTTAGCTATCTTTTGAAATGTCTTTCCACTTCCAGTTCCAAACAAAACAATTTTAAATATACATAGCTTTTATAATGTACAAGAATAGTAAAATAGCAATACATGCCAGTTTCTTGAATATAATGAGAATAAAACTGTTTTAAATTATACATAAATATGTTACAGGAATTTGTTATAAAAATTAATGCAAAACATGTGATATTGGCAATTCATTATGAGGTATCCTTCCATCTAAGACTTTATTATTAATCATAATAACAAAAATAAATTATGAATACATAAAAGATCATTATTAATAATAACAACAACAACAACATTTCCTTAGCACCTAGGTGCCCCAGTCATGGACCAGGACACCATTGTGCTAGGCAGAAAAAAAGAAGAGTCCCTCCTCAGAGAATTTACAACCAGCACTGCCCTAATTTGCTGATAGGGGACACTGTGCTGCTGGAGTTATTCAGATACAAAACATAGGGTGGTGTCAAGCTGTGGTCATTAAAGATCCTATATTAGCTTTCAGAAAAACAGGATAGTAAATCTCCAAGCCCTGATGAATTTCTATTTGGGTAGTTAACAGGGATGGGCCCAATTTTGAACCCATTTAAAAATACTGTGGGTCAAAAAGTTCAGCTTAACCTCAAATATTATAGCGCTTATGTCCTCCTCGGGGGAGGCTTTGGGAGGGTTGAAGGGTTTGGAGGAAGATGATAAATGGAGAAGGTGATAAATGATTTTAAAAAGTGATCAAAAAGATGATCAATGGAGAGGGTGGCAGGGAGTGAAACACATACAGGGAGTCTCAACAAAAAAAAGCAAAGAAAGACTCACTGCAGCTGGCATAGAGCCTGGCAAGCAGCCTGCCATTACCAAGTCTATGCATTAGTAGGACGGAAGGCAGTATATTCAGTATGACTCCCTTCCGACATTGCAGCTGAAATGGATGGGACCCACATGGCTACAACAACACTGCAAGTCCAAAGAATTCACAATCTAGGTGACACAGCTGAGATAACAAAACAATCTTCCAAGAAACAATGCTATAGGCAGACAGAAAAGGGGATGGGAAGCAGGGTGGCGGGCTAACCCTTAATCCCAACCAGTTTCTATTGACAACATTGAACTTTGCATTTTCAAGAGGTATACACATGCAGTGCATCTTTCTATGTGTGCCCTCAAACTAAATCAAATATTCTACCGCAAAGGTGTAATAGCTCAATTTCAATCCTTCAAACTTTTTTCAACCATCTTTTCCAAGCTTTGTAGTTGATTTACTCCTCCATGAAGACATCGAGCATGGAACATTTCAGCCCAAAAGATGAGTTTTTGGAAAACTATGAATGTATAGAAAGAGGAGTTTTGATGGAAACTGTTTTATAATGACTATAGCAGGCACTATCAATTACCCAATGTAATAAGGGAAGAGTTCCCAGGAGGTGAAAAAATTACAGAAGGTAATTAACTGATCCTGCCACTGCCTGCTAAAGTCAGAGAGATCTAAGGGCTGGGAGAAAATGGTGGGTGTTTTTCCATCCCTCAGACTTTTCCAGCTAGATGAGAGAGCTCAACGAAATTAGAGAAGCTTTCTTTGGAAAAAACAAGTGAAAATGACTTCTCTTAAGCTGGTTTGACGTCCCTGAAAATATAGTATAGACTTTTCAATCAGTGGCAGAGGAAAATCTCATGTGACCGATCACAACAAATTACATCTGAACTCAAAATACAGCATAAATAGCTGATTTAAAAAGCTCCAAGGTATCCCTGAAAAAATGTTTTCACTTTGCAGCATGTGTATGTTATATTTATTATGTTTCTAAGTTCTCTCGCACTTAATATATTGTTGCTTCTCTTATTGTGATGGCTCTCCTAGCATGCTGTCTCTTTTCACCCCAGCCAGTGGCTACTGAATAATTTAGAGTAGCAACCTTAAAGGGGTCTCTCCATGGAACCTTCTCTATAAAACCTAGGAAGTTCTGGATGCAACTATACACATTTGGAACCAACCACTATGAATAGAGCACTAGAGGAAACATTTACTTATAATCATTGGAGAAATACCTGGGGAAGCCAGGAAAAATGAAGCACAATCCAACATGGCATCAAGAGGCAAAAGCAGAATGAGAATGCTTTTAATGGTTCTTAGTCCGGTCATGCACTGTCCCTGCAGAATGACCTTCATAGTTAGACTAGATCATACCATTGGCTTAATGTTCTCCAGAGTTAGGACTAGATTTTATCATTAACATTCAGGCTCCCAGAAGAGCAGTGTGAAAAAGCACCTCAGAAGGTGTACTGAGAAGCATTGCTGGAGAACCACTAGTGCAGGAGACTAAGGCCATGTCTACATTACAAAGTTAAGTTGACTTTATGTAAGTCAATATTGACCCTCCAACTTAAGCAAGTTGGTCTTGCATGTCTACACTACGCTCATTGTGTCAGTGGAGTGCATCCTCACTAGCAGGGCTTGCATCGATTCACGGAACACTGCACTATGGGTAGCTATCCCACAGTACATGTAGCCAAGTGGAATTTTGGGTTGGGTTTGCAATGCCTTATGGGACCAAAACATTGGCGCGGGTGGTTATGGGAACATGGTGTTAGTCTCCCATGATGCACTTACCTCCCTGCCTCTCTCCCTCCCTGAAATCAACAGCAAACAAACCAAGCCTTTTTTGCGTTTTTTTCTGTAAGCCTGGGTTACCCGCACAGGCTTACTAAAGAACAACAAGCATGGACCCTGCTCAACTGTACACTGTTGACTGTACACTGTTGTGTGGATTACAAACACCTTGTACCTTATCTTGCAGTATTTACACAGACAATACAGGAGCTGCTGCACAGAAAAATGTGATGCCACACAAGCAGCCCTGATGGAAGATATAGAGCGGAGCAATTTGCAGTTGCTGGCAACAGTCACGCATCACCTTGATACAGTTGAGCGCCATTTCTCGACCCAGGAAACAAGCACTGACTTGTGGGACCGCATCATTATGCGGCTATGGTATGATGAGCAGTGGCTGTAGAACCTTCAAATGTATAAAGCCACTTTCCAGAACTGTGTGAAGAGCTTTCCCCAGCTCTGAAGTGCAGCAACACTAAAATGAGAGCTGCTCTGATAGTGGAGAAGCGAGTGGTGATAGCTCTGTGGAAGTTTGCAACACCAGACTGCTACCAGTCAGTGGGGCATCAATTTGGAGTGCATAAATCTACCATGGGATCTGTTGTGATCCAAGTTTACAGGGAAATAAACAGATTTCTGCTAAGAAAGGTAGTGATTCTGGGCAACGTGCAGGACATAGTGGATAGTTTTGCAGCGATGGGGTCCCTAACTGTGATGGGGCAATAGATGGAATGCATATCCCTATTTTGGCACCAGATCACCTTGCCAAAGAGTACATAAACTGAAAGGGGTACCTCTCAATGTTGTTGCAAGCACTGGTAGATCACAGGAGCCATTTCACTGACATCAACGTGGAATGGTTGGGAAAGGTGCATGATGTGTGCATCTTTAGGAACACAGGTCTGTTCAGAAAGCTGCAGGCAGAGACTTTCTTTCCAGAATGCAAAAAAACCATAGGTGTTGTTGAAATGCCAATCATGATCCTGGGAGACCCAGCCTATCCTTGCTCCCATGGCTCATGAAGCCATACACCAGCAGCCTGTACAGCAGTAAGGACCGGTTCAACCATAGGCTGAGCGAGTGCAGAATGGTGGTGGAATGTGCCTTTGGATGTTTAAAAGGTTGCTGGTGTTGTTTGCTTACTAGGTTAGACCTGAGTGAAAGCAATATCCCCACTGATATTGCTGCCTGCTTTGTGCTCCATAATATCTGTGAAACAAAGGGATAATAGTTTCCAGTGGGGTGGAGGGGTTAAGGCAGATTGCTTGGCAGCCAATTTTGAGCATCAACAATGTCCTCCTCATTGTTGCTCAAGGTCACCTGGGGCTCCTGGGAGGTATCCATGGAGTGTTTTGGGGTAGTGGTGTTGTCGCCGCTGAGAACCACATGCAGCTCTTCAGAACAGTGGCATGTCTGTGGGGCAGAACCAGAATGACTGCTCGCCTCCCTTGTCTTCAGGTACTCTTGTTGAAGCTCCTTTATTTTCATGCGGCACTGCTGTGTGTCCCTGGTGTAGCCTTTCTCCCCCATGTCCTGCGTGATCTTGGCACAGATGTCAGCATTTCTTCTGCTGGACTGGAGCTGTACCTCCACAGACACTTCTCCCCACACAGCAATAAGATCCATCCCCTCCTGTGTACTTCATGCTGGAGTGCATTTATAGCCTTCAGCCTCCATGATGAGCCGTTCTGGCAAGCTCTCCACACTGATCAAACAGGAAATGAAAATTCAAAAGTTCCCAGGGCTTTAACAGGGGATCAGCTGTTTCCTGTGTACCTGGCTGATGTGCCGTGGAATTGAAAGTGCTCTCCAGAGCGGTCACAGCGGAGCACTATGGGGCACCTCCTGGAGGCCAAGTCATTCGAATTACATAACGTAGTGTCTACACTATCCCCATGTCAACCCAGGGATATCAAATCAAACACTACACCTCACGCAGAGGTGGAGTGCAGAAGTTGACTTTACAGGCTACTTAGGTCAGCGGAAGGGACTCGGTAGTGTAGACACATACATTTTTAGATGGACTTAATGCAGCTTATGTCAACCTAAGTTTGTAGTGTAGACCAGGCCTAATTGTGAATTACCTTTGTTCCCTTAAGTGGAGTCCCCTTCCCAACCTCACTAGATTTTTTAAAATCCTTCACCTAGATTTTTTAAAAAACATTTTGCCATCCCTTTTCTGTCAAACACTATTTCAATTGCTGTTTAATTTGTAAATTTTTTATTCTTACACCAATACGTACATTTTTACTATACTGTAGCATTGATCAAAGAGCTGATAGATCACCAAAGGTAACAAATGGGGCACTACCTGACAAAGCAAAAAATTACACAATAGATGGGCTCTAGCTTCTTAATGCAGGTGTTCCTGTGAATGTGATAATTAGAAAAATTCAGCCTGGGAAGAAACCTTGTAAAAAGCATATTTTTGACATATTGACAGCACAATCCCTTTGCATTATTTAATGAGAAAAGCAGAGGTTTTTTTCTTACAGTGAGCTCACTACCCCTGCTTAGGCATACAACAATTTTTATAGGGAGAGTTTTTCCACCTGAGTCATGCTGAAGGGAATCTTCTAATAAATAAACCAGTATATTTAACATTCTCTTTCCCCCATTGCCTCCATTTCATTATCGCTGACTGATGATCAGTAATGTTGTAGATTATTAGTTCTCCAACTGTGCAATGGCTATCACCACGTATCTCATTGCTTGTATGGGAGCAACCAGCAGAGCAGTATTTTGGGATATATGCTGCAAAGTGAACTTTGCACTATGGCTTAGAATCTGACTACTTTTACCTTTTGTGGGTTATTTTTTTCCAGTAAACATGTTCTTCAGCTTCCAGTGTTGACTCCAGGAAGAGAAGAAGAGGCTATAACCAAGGGGTCTGAGCACAGGACTAGGAGACAGTGACTAGTTCTGGTTCTGATACCAACTCCCTCTGAGGCATTGGATAACTTCCTGCTCTGCCTTAGATTCCACCTTGTTAAAAATGGAGGTTAATAATATTTAATTGCCTACCTCATCAAGGTGTTTGGTAGGATTAAACATGTAGGGCCAAATTCATTAAATCCATTGTGTTTAAGTGAAAGAGTATTATTAACTTGGGGGTTGAGCAGGTTGTTATTTTCCTTTCAAAATCCCTATCAGGTGAAATCTTTTGGATACAATGTAGATGATTTTCAAACTTGACAGATTTGTATAGACACCATAATGGCACTTTATTTGTCACATAATTAGAATAGAGTCTAATGTCACCTTCATAGGCTAATGCATAGCTTAGTGTATAGGGCACTAGCCCTGAAATCAGGGGACACAGGGTACAATCCTGGTCTTATTGAAGTCAAGGGCTCTGTGACAAAGGTCCACTCACCACACTAGCGCCTCCTTCTGGTCGTCCTGGGGATCAGCTCCACAGGTTAGTATACCCACTCCCAGTGGTGTCTCACTCACTGTCACTCCTGCTCCTGGACCCACATCACTCCAAGGACCATGGCATCCTCTTCATGACACGGCCCCCTGGCCATGCCCCACTCTGCGCTCCCCCTTCCGGGGGCCAGTACTGCAGTCCAACTGTCCAGCCACTTCCTCGGTGGTGAGTGTGTGTATGTGGGTGTGTGTGTGGGGGAAATCCCAGGCCTGCCCACTACTCTGGGTCCAAGCCCAGGGACACTGTAGATGGCAGCCATGTGCTGCGCCCCCTCCAACCTTCTTCATCCTTACCTCAGGGCCTCAGCATGCCAGTCTTAGCAGTCAGCCAGGACCTCTCTCTCACTCCCCTGTTCCTATCCAGCACTGCTCTATCCAGGGCACTAGCTTTCTGCCATCTGCAAGGCAGTCAGTTCTCCCTCCTTGAGCTCCAGGGACTAACTGAACCTTCTCTGCCCTGCAGCTGTTCTTACATGGGCCTGCCAGGGCCTGATTGGCTGCTCCTCGAAGCCCCTCTCCTATTGGCTGCTCTACATGCATCCTCCCTAGGATTCCATTAACCCCTTACAGGCCAATGTTGGGCAGATGCCCCGTCACAGGCTCCCATTGGTCTCAGTGGAGCCAGGAGTTCACTCCTGGATTCCAGCACTGGTTCTGTCACCTGCTCACTGTGTTACCTTGGCTAGATCACTGCAGAGTGGGAATGTTATTGGGGAGTTATTTTTCATAAATCTGTAACTGAGTAAAAAGTAGTAAAATGACTGAAGATTCATTTTTGTGGGGTAGAGAGAAATGTATATAATCTGTGTTTCAGTGTGACTATTATAATTTATATAGTGGTAGCGCTATACCTCAGTGAGGACTGAGGCTCCATTGTGCACAAGGTAAACTAAGTATATTCTTTGTGAAGTGTTTTAAGATCCTTTTGGATTGAAGGTGCAGAGAGCCATTGTAAAATATTATTAGGGCTGTCGATTAATCACAGTTAACTCATGCGATTAACTCAAAAAAATTAATCACAATTAAAAAAAATCATGATTAATCGCAGTTTTAATTGCACTGTTAAACAACAGAATACCAGTTGAAACGTATTAACTATTTTTGGATGTTTTTCTACATTTTCAAATATATTGATTTAAATTACAACACAGAATGCAAAATGTACAGTGCTCGCTTTATATTATTTTTATTACAAATACTTGTACTGTAAAAATGATAAACAAAAATAGTATTTTTCAATTCACCTAATACAAGTACCATAGTGCAATCTCTTTATCATGAAAGTGCAGTTTACAAATGTAGATTTTTTTGGTTACATAACTGCACTCAAAAACAAAACAATGCAAAACTTTAGAGCCTACAAGTCCACTCAGTCCTACTTCTTATTCATCCAATTGCTACGACAAACAAGTTTGTTTACATTTACGGGAGATAATGCTGATGGATTCTTATTTACAATGTCACCTGAAAATGACAACAGGCGTTCACATGGCACTTTCATAGTTCAACTACTTTTGTAGGTTTGGAGTTTACTTTTGTAAGTTCAAATTTCATGATAAAGAGATTGCATTACAGTACTTGTATGAGATGAATTGAAAAATACTATTTCTTTTGTTTTTACAGCACTAATATTTGTAATAAAAATAAATATAAAGTGAGCACCGTACACTTTGTATTCTGTGTTATAACTGAAATCAATATATTTGAAAATGTAGAAAACATCCAAAAATATTTAAATAAATGATATTCTATTATGGTTTAACAGTGCAATTAATTGTGCGATTAATCACAATGATTTTTTTAATCAGTTGAGAGCCCTAAATATTATTATTGTCTTCTGTCAAGGTTCCTCCCCGACTCTGAACTCTAGGGTACAGATGTGGGGACCTGCATGAAAACCTCCTAAGCTTACTTTCACCAGCATAGGTTAAAACTTCCCCAAGGTACAAATTAATTTTATCCTTTGTCCCTGGATCTCCACTGCCACCACCAAACTCTAACTGGGTTTACTGGGGAACATAGTTTGGACACGTCTTTCCCCCCAAAATCCTCCCAACCCTTGCACCCCACTTCCTGGAGAAGGTTTGGTAAAAATCCTCACCAATTTGCATAGATGACCACAGACCCAAACCCTTGGATCTGAGAACAATGAAAAAGCATTCAGTTTTCTTACAAGAAGACTTTTAATAGAAGTAAAGGAATCATCTCTGTAAAATCAGGATCGTGGATACCTTACAGGGTAATTAGATTCAAAACATAGAGAATCCCTCTAGGCAAAACCTTAAGTTACAAAAAAGACACACAGAGAGGAATAGTCATTCTATTCAGCACAGTTCTTTTCTCAGCCATTTAAAGAAATCATAATCTAACACTTACCTAGCTAGATTACTTACTAAAAGTTCTAAGACTCCATTCCTGTTCTATCCCCAGCAAAAGCAGCATACAGACAGACACAGACCCTTTGTTTCTCTCCCTCCTCCCAGCTTTTGAAAGTATCTTGTCTCCTCATTGGTCATTTTGGTCAGGTGCCAGTGAGGTTACCTTTAGCTTCTTAACCCTTTACAGGTGAGAGGATTTTTTTCTCTGGCCAGGAGGGATTTTAAAGGGGTTTACCCTTCCCTTTATATTTATGACATCTTCATAAAGTTGTTTGCACAAGGAAATACTTCCATAGCTTTTATAATTAGGGCCCTACCAAATTCATGGTCCATTTTTGTCAATTTCATGGTCATAGGATTTGAAAAATAATAAATTTCATGATTTCAGCTATTTAAATCTGAAATTTCACAGTGTTGTAATTGTAGGGGTCCTGATCCAAAAAGCAGTTATGCGTGGGTGTCACAAGGTTATTGCAGGGGGGTTGCAGTACCGCTACCCTTACTTCTGAGCTGCTGCTGGTGCAGGCACTGCCTTCAGAGCTGGGCACCTGGAGCGCGGCGGCTGCCCAGCTCTGAAGGCAGAGTTGCTGCCAGCAACAGCACAGAAATAAGGATGGCATGGTATGGTTCGCCTCCCTTAATTCTGCACTGCTGCCTGCAGAGCTGGGCCCTCAATCAGCAGCCACCACACTCTGCCGCCCAGTTCTGAAGGCAGCAGCACAGAAGTAAGGGTGGCATGGTATGGTATTGCCACCCTTACTTCTGCACTACTGCTGGCAGGGCACCACCTTCAGAGCTGGATGCCCGGCCACCAGCTGCTGCTCTCCGGCTACCAGCCATCACTCTCCTGCCTCCACTGAAGGCAGTGCAGAAGTAATGGTGGCAATACTGAGTCCCCCCCCGAAAATAACCTTGCAACCTCTCTGCAATGCGCTTTTGGGTGAGGACCCCCAATTTGAAAAACACTGGTCTCCTCTTTGAAATTTGCATAGTATTGGGTAAAAGCACACAAAAGACCAGATTTCATGGTCCGAGACCAGATTTCATGGTCCTTGATGCATTTTTCATGGCCATGAATTTGGTAGGGCCCTATTTATAATTACAGTTTTGCCACTCTTAATCCTGATGTCAATAGTTCTAACTTTTCAATTGTATTAGAAATTGATGTAGCCATATGAAAAGATAGAGGGAAATTGGATACATAGGTGTGCTTAGCAAAACAGAGCACAAAAGAACAAAGAGAAAGCCAGGCATTGAACAGAAACCAAGAACAAAGAACAAAAGAACAAAGGAGTTGCTGTACTTTTTAAATTTGTATTGTTATTTTTCATGCTTAATTCTGAAATACTGGGGGCAACTGAAAAAATTTATTTGAAAATGAATGTTTTTATAGATGTAATAATCTGTTTGAATAAAGATATAGTTATTGCAGTCAACTTGATCAGTTGGCAAGAGCAAACAGGACAAATGCCCACTTTTGTCAAAAAAGTGGGGTTGGAGGAACGTGCAGGGGTAGGCAGGGCTTGGGTGGAGGGGTAGGCAGGGCTCAAGTGAGCAGTGATGTCAGCGTCAGCCCCACAGGGGAAAGGGGAGCTCGGGCCAGCCCCGCGATGTAGGGGGAATGAGCGGCAACTGGCTTGGGCCAAGTCCTTGGGGGGGCTCAGGTGAGGAGGTTGGATCAGCCCTGGGGGTAGAGCTTGGGACTTCCCACACAGTGTCCTGTTTTCCCTTTGGGAAATATGATCACCCTATGGAGTAATTCATATGCATGCAAAATACTGTTTCTTTTCATAAACAAAGTAAGATGTTCCCAAAACCAGAATCCCAAATCTGGATACCACTTAAACTTGGGTACGTAGGGAGTTTCGAACAAGGCTCTGCTCTGGGTTCCACATTTGGCTTCTATGAATGGGCTGAACCAAAATTTTGGTTCCGAATGACCACAAATTTTTGAGTTTTAAAACCCAGATCCAAATTCTATAGCTTAGGCCCATCTCTGCTTGAGTCATAGGGTATGTCTACACTACGAAATTAGGTCGAATTTATAGAAGTCGGTTTTTTTGAAATTGGTTTTATATATTCGAGTGTGTGTGTCCCCACAGAAAATGCTCTAAGTGCATTAAGTGCATTAACTCGGCGGAGCGCTTCCACAGTACCGAGGCAAGCGTCGACTTCCGGAGCGTTGCACTGTGGGTAGCTATCCCACAGTTCCCGCAGTCTCCGCTGCCCATTGGAATTCTGGGTTGATATCCCAATGCCTGATGGGGCTAAAACATTGTCGCGGGTGGTTCTGGGTACATATCGTCAGGCCCCCGTTCCCACCCTCCCTCCCCCCGTGAAAGCAAGGGCAGACAATCATTTCGCGCCTTTTTTCCTGAGTTACCTGTGCAGACGCCATACCACGGCAAGCATGGAGCCCGCTCAGGTAACCGTCACCCTATGTCTCCTGGATGCTGGCAGACGCGGTACGGCATTGCTACACAGTAGCAGCAACCCCTTGCCTTGTGGCAGCAGACGGTACAGTACGACTGGTAGCCGTCATCGTCATGTCTGAGGTGCTCCTGGTCGCCTCTGTGAGGTCGATCAGGAGCGCCTGGGCAGACATGGGCGCAGGGACTAAATTTGGAGTGACTTGAGCAGGTCATTCTCTTTAGTCCTGCAGTCAGTCCTATTGAACCGTCTTATGGTGAGTGGGCAGGCGATACGGACTGCTAGCAGTCGTACTGTACCATCTTCTGCCAGGCAGGCAAGAGATGAGGATTGCTAGCAGTCGTATTGTACCATCTTATGCCAGGCAGGCAAGAGATGAAGATGGCTAGCAGTCGTACTGTACCATCTTCTGCCAAGCAGCCATGAGATGTGGATGGCATGCAGTCCTTCTGCACCGTCTGCTGCCAGCCAAAGATGTAAAAGATAGATGGAGTGGGTCAGAACAAGAAATAGACCAGATTTGTTTTGTACTCATTTTCCTCCTCCCCTGTCTAGATCACACTGCAGTCACTCACAGAGAAGGCGCAGTGAGGTAAATCTAGCCATGTATCAATCAGAGGCCAGGCTAACCTCCTTGTTCCAATAACAACGATAACTTTGGTGCACCATTTCTTATTGGAACCCTCCGTGCAGTCCTGCCTGAAATACTCCTTGATGTACAGGCACACCCTTTGTTGATTTTAGCTCCTTGAAGCCAACCCTGTAAGCCGTGTCGTCAGTCGCCCCTCCCTCCGTCAGAGCAACGGCAGACAATCGTTCCGCGCCTTTTTTCTGTGCGGATGCCATACCAAGGCAAGCATGGAGGCCGCTGAGCTCATTTTGGCAATTAGGAGCACATCAACCACCACACGCATTATCCAGCAGTATATGCAGCACCAGAACATGGCAACGCGATACCGAGCGAGGAGGCGACGTCAGCGCGGTCCCGTGAGTGATCAGGACATGGACACAGATTTCTCTGAAAGCATGGGCCCTGACAATGCATGCATCATGGTGCTAATGGGGCAGGTTCATGCTGTGGAACGCCGATTCTGGGCTCGGGAAACAAGCACAGACTGGTGGGACCGCATAGTGTTGCAGGTCTGGGACGATTCCCAGTGGCTGCGAAACTTTCGCATGCGTAAGGGCACTTTCATGGAACTTTGTGACTTGCTTTCCCCTGCCCTGAAGCGCATGAATACCAGGATGAGAGCAGCCCTCACAGTTGAGAAGCGAGTGGCGATAGCCCTGTGGAAGCTTGCAACGCCAGACAGCTACCGGTCAGTTGGGAATCAATTTGGAGTGGGCAAATCTACTGTGGGGGCTGCTGTTATGCAAGTAGCTCACGCAATCAAAGATCTGCTGATATCAAGGGTAGTGACCCTGGGAAATGTGCAGGTCATAGTGGATGGCTTTGCTGCAATGGGATTCCCTAACTGTGGTTGGGCCATAGACGGAACCCATATCCCTATCTTGGCACCGGAGCACCAAGCCGCCGAGTACATAAACCGCAAGGGGTACTTTTCGATAGTGCTGCAAGCTCTGGTGGATCACAAGGGACGTTTCACCAACATCAACGTGGGATGGCCGGGAAAGGTGCATGACGCTCGCATCTTCAGGAACTCTGGTCTGTTTCAAAAGCTGCAGGAAGGGACTTTATTCCCAGACCAGAAAATAACTGTTGGGGATGTTGAAATGCCTATATGTATCCTTGGGGACCCAGCCTACCCCTTAATGCCATGGCTCATGAAGCCGTACACAGGCAGCCTGGACAGTAGTCAGGAGCTGTTCAACTACAGGCTGAGCAAGTGCAGAATGGTGGTAGAATGTGCATTTGGACGTTTAAAGGCGCGCTGGCGCAGTTTACTGACTCGCTTAGACCTCAGCGAAACCAATATTCCCACTGTTATTACTGCTTGCTGTGTGCTCCACAATATCTGTGAGAGTAAGGGGGAGATGTTTATGGCGGGGTGGGAGGCTGAGGCAAATCGCCTAGCTGCTGGTTACACGCAGCCAGACACCAGGGCGGTTAGAAGAGAACAGGAGGGCGCGGTACGCATCAGAGAAGCTTTGAAAACCAGTTTCATGACTGGCCAGGCTACGCTGTGAAAGTTCTGTTTGTTTCTCCTTGATGAAACCCCCCGCCCCTTGGTTCACTCTACTTCCCTGTAAGCTAACCACCCTCCCCTCCTCCCTTTAATCACCGCTTGCAGAGGCAATAAAGTCATTGCTGCTTCACAGTCATGCATTCGTTATTCATTCATCACACAAATAGGGAGATGACTACCAAGGTATCCCAGGAGGGGTGGTGGAGGAGGGAAGGAAAATGCCACACAGCACTTTAAGCACAGCACTTTAAAAGTTTACAACTTTAAAATTTATTGAATGACAGCCTTCTTTTTTTTGGGCAATCCTCTGTGGTGGAGTGGCTGGTTGGCCGGAGGCCCCCCCACCGCGTTCTTGGGCGTCTGGGTGTGGAGGCTATGGAACTTGGGGAGGAGGGCGGTTGGTTACAGAGGGGCAGCAGTGGCAGTCTGTGCTCCAGCTGCCTTTGCTGCAGCTCAACCATACACTGGAGCATTCTGGTTTGGTCCTGCAGCAGCCTCAGCATTGAATCCTGCCTCCTCTCATCACGCTGCCACCACATTTGAGCTTCAGCCCTGTCTTCAGCCCGCCATTTACTCTCTTCAGCCCGCCACTTACTCTCTTCAGCCCTCCACCTCTCCTCCCGGTCATTTTGTGCTTTCCTGCACTCTGACATTATTTGCCTCCACGCATTCGTCTGTGCTCTGTCAGTGTGGGAGGACAGCATGAGCTCGGAGAACATTTCATCGCGAGTGCGTTTTTTTTTCTTTCTAAGCTTCACTAGCCTCTGGGAAGGAGAAGATCCTGTGATCATTGAAACACATGCAGCTGGTGGAGAAAAAAAAAGGGACAGCGGTATTTAAAAAGACACATTTTATAAAACAGTCGCTACACTCTTTCAGGGTAAACCTTGCTGTTAACATTACATACATAGCACATGTGCTTTCGTTACAAGGTCGCATTTTGCCTCCTCCCACCGCGTGACTACCCCCTCAACCTTCCCCCCTCCCTGTGGCTAACAGCGGGGAACATTTCTGTTCAGCCACAGGCAAACAGCCCAGCAGGAATGGGCACCTCTGAGTGTCCCTGAAGAAAAGCGCTCTATTTCAACCAGGTGACCATGAATTATATCTCACTCTCCTGAGGATAACACAGAGAGATAAAGAACGGATTTTGGTTGAATGCCAGCAAACATACACTGCAATGCTTTGTTCTACAGTGATTCCCGAGTACGTGTTACTGGCCTGGAGTGGTAAAGTGTCCTACCATGAAGGACGAAATAAGGCTGCCCTCCCCAGAAACCTTTTGCAAAGGCTTTAGGACTACATCTAGGAGAACCGCAAATGCCAGGGCAAAGTAATCCTTTCACATGCTTGCTTTTAAACCATGTATAGCATTTTAAAAGGTACACTCACCAGAGGTCCCTTCTCCGCCTGCTGGGTCCAGGAGGCAGCCTTGGGTGGGTTCGGGGGGTACTGGCTCCAGGTCTAGGGTGAGAAACAGTTCCTGGCTGTCGGGAAAACCGGTTTCTCCGCTTGCTTGCTGTGAGCTATCTACAACCTCCTCCTCCTCCTCATCTTCTTCGTCCCCAAAACCTGCTTCCGTATTGCCTCCATCTCCATTGAAGGAGTCAAACAACACGGCTGGGGTAGTGGTGGCTGAACCCCCTAAAATGGCATGCAGCTCATCATAGAAGCGGCATGTTTGGGGCTCTGACCCAGAGCGGCTGTTCGCCTCTCTGGTTTTCTGGTAGGCTTGCCTCAGCTCCTTCAGTTTCACGCGGCACTGCTTCAGGTCCCTGTTATGGCCTCTGTCCTTCATGCCCTGGGAGATTTTCACAAAGGTTTTGGCATTTCAAAAACTGGAACGGAGTTCTGATAGCACGGATTCCTCTCCCCAAACAGCGATCAGATCCCGTACCTCCCGTTCGGTCCATGCTGGAGCTCTTTTGCGATTCTGGGACTCCATCATGGTCACCTGTGCTGATGAGCTCTGCATGGTCACCTGCAGCTTTCCACGCTGGCCAAACAGTAAATGAGATTCAAAAGTTTGCGGTTCTTTTCCTGTCTACCTGGCCAGTGCATCTGAGTTGAGAGTGCTGTCCAGAGCGGTCAGAATGGAGCACTCTGGGATAGCTCCCGGAGGCCAATACCATCGAATTGTGTCCACAGTACCCCAAATTCGAGCTGGGAACGTCGATTTAAGCGCTAATCCACTTGTCAGGGGTGGAGTAAGGAAATCGATTTTAAGAGCCCTTTAAGTCGAAATAAAGGGCTTCACTGTGTGGACGGGTGCAGGTTTAAATCGATTTAACGTTGCTAAATTCGACCTAAAGTCCTAGTGTAGACCAGGGCATAGTAATTTCAATATGCTAATGAAAGACACTGATGACAAGTAGTTGAATGGACAGGTTTCTTTGGCCCCTGCTGTGTCTCTGTCTCTGTGCCTACTCCTTTCTTAGCATAGCCAATGGGGAATTCAAGGTAAACACCTTATTATCCTGAGCAATATGCCAGAATAGTAGAAAAAATAATTAGTATCAGCCAAAAACCAGACAATGTTCAGATCTTGTACATTAGAAGAACTGCCTTAAGCTGTGTGTGAATTATTTCAAATTAAAGCAGATACTTGTTCCAGTTGGAAAAAAACAAAGAATTATTGTAGGCTCTGAGCCCCTGTGGAGAATCATCACCTGCTCCAGACTGAAGGCGTGATAGAAACAGGAAGTAATGTTTATTTAATACAGACAAGGAGATTAAATTAAGGCTGAACTTCTAAATGTAACTGTAATTGGTTAATAAAGTAGCTGGAAAAAAGCTGGATTTTACAAGCAGGAACTCAATTAATACACAGAAATAACACATTTAGTTATGCTTCCTGATTATCCTTGAGCCCAGCTAAAGGCAATGAAAAGGCCTGAATGCAGAGGGACTGTTTGCGTTCAGTTGCATAAAGAGTGGGTTGGAAGCCATGCGGGGACTCTCCACATGGCATGGCAACAGATCTTGAGATAGAATAGTTGGGTGATGGCTGCAACTCTGCAGACTGTTGGGGTTAAACCTATGTAAAGTAGTCAGTAAATCCCACTGCATCCCTCATGTTGCAATAGCAACTGCAGTGGGACTGCTTGGATGCTTAGAATCCTGCCTCCTTAATGGGAAACTGGATTATACCACCTAATTCCGCACAGCCTATTCACATTGGCTAAGATTTAACTCTTATTGCTTAGGGAGCAGGTGATCATTTATTAAACCAAGATAGAATCATAGACAATTATGGTTGGAAGAGACCTCAGGAGGTCATCAAGACCAACCCCCTGCTCAAAGCAGCACCAACACATCCCAGCCAGGGCTTTGTCAAGCCGGGTCTTAAAAACCTCTAAGGATGGAGATTACATTACCTCCCTAGGTAACCCATTCCAGTGCTTCACCACCCTCCTACTGAAATAGTGTTTCCTAATATCCAACCTAGATCTCTCCCACTACAACTTGAGACCATTGCTCCTTGTTCTGTCATCTGCCACCACTGAGAACAGCCTAGCTCCATCCTCTTTGGAACCCCCCTTCAATCATATGCCCCAGCTCCCTAATCATTTTTGTTGGCCTCCGCTGGACTGTCTCCAATTTGTCCACATCCTTTCTGTCGTGGGGGCCCCAAAACTGGACGCAGTACTCCAGACGTGGCCTCACCAGTGCCGGATACGGGGAATAATTACTTCCCTCCATCAGCTGGCAACTCTTCTACTAATGCAGCCCAATATGCTGTTAGCCTTCTTGGCAACAAGGCACACTGTTGACTCATATCCAGCTTCTCGCCCACTGTAATCCCCAAGTCCTTTTCTGCAGAACTGCCGGTTAGCCAGTTGGTCCCGAGCTTGTAGCAGTGCATGGGATTCTTCTGTCCTAAGTGCAGGACTCTGCACTTGTCCTTGTTGAAGCTCATCAGATTTCTTTTGGCCCAATCCTCCAATTTGTCTAGGTTACTTTGGACCCTATCCCTACCCTCCAGCGTATCTACCTCTCCCCCCACCTTAGTGTCATCTGCAAACTTGATGGGGGTGCAATCCATCCATCATCCAGATCATTAATGAAGATATTGAACAAAACCGGCCCAACTGGGGCACTCCGCTTGATACCGGCTGCCAACGAGACATCAAGCCGTTGATCACTACCCATTGAGCCGGATGATCTAGCCAGCTTTCTATCCACCCTATAGTCCATTCGTCCAATCCATATGTCTTTAACCTGCTGGCAAGAATACCGTGGGAGACCGTATCAAAAGCTTTGCTAAAGTCAAGGTATAGCACATCCACAGCTTTCCCCAAATCCACAGAGCCAGTTATCTCATCATAGAAGGCAATCAGGTTGGTCAGGCATGACTTGCCATTAGTGAATCCATGTTGACTGTTCCTGATCACCTTCCTCTCCTCCAAGTGCTTCAAAATGGATTCCTTGAGGACCTATTCCATGATTTTTTGGGACTGAGGTGAGGCTGACCAGATTCTCCTTCTTCCCTTTTTTAAAGATGGGCACTATATTTGCCTTTTTCTAATCATCCAGGACCTCCCACAATTGCCATGAGTTTTCAAAGATAATGGCCAATGGCTCTGCAATCACATCTGCCAACTCCCTCAGCACTCTTGGATGCATTGCATCTGGCCCCATGGACTTGTGCATGTCCAGCTTTTCTAAATAGTCCTTAATCTGTTCTTTCACCACTGAGAGCTACTCACCTCCTCCCTATATTGTGCTGCCCAGTGCAGCAGTCTGGGTGCTGACCTCATCTGTGAAGACAAAGGCAAAAAAGCATTGAGTACTTCAGCTTTTTTCAAATCATCTGTCACTAGGTTCCCTCCCTCATTCAGTAAGGGTCCCACACTTCCCCTGACCTTCTTCTTGTTGCTAACATACCTGTAGAAACCCTTGTTGTTACCCTTTACATCCCTTGCTAGCTGCACCTCCAATTGTGCTTTGGCCTTCCTGATTACACCCCAGCATGCTGGAGCAATATTTGTATACTCCTCCCTAGTTATCTGTCCAAGTTTCCACTTCTTGTAAGCTTCCTTTTTGTATTTAAGCTCACCGAAGATTTCTCTGTTAAGCCAAGCTGGTTGCCTGCCATATTTGCTATTCTTTCTGCACATCAGGATGGTTTGTTCCTGTGCCCTCAATAAGGCTTCTTTAAAATACAGCCAGCTCTCCTGGCCTTCTTTTCCCCTCATATTAGCCTCCCAGGGGATCCTGCCCATCAGTTCCCTGAGGGATTCAAAGTCTGCTTTTCTGAAGTCCAGGGTCCGTATTCTGCTGCCCACGTTGTCACCCACTTCTACTACCCCTACCAATTCTTCCCTGTTTGTGAGCAGGAGGTGAAGAGGAGCATGGCCCCTGGTTGTTTCCTCCAGCACTTGAACCAGGAATTTGTCCCCAACACTCTCCGAAAACTTTCTGAATTGTCTGTGCACTGCTGTATTGCTCTCCCAGCAGATGTCAGGGTGATTGAAGTCTCCCATGAGAAACAGGGCCTGTGATCTGGAAACTTCTGTTAGTTGTCCGAAGACAGCCTCATCTACCTCATCCTCTTGGTCTGATGTGACATCACCCTTGTTGCTCTTGCCTCTAAACTTAACGCAAAGACTCTCAACAGGCTTTTCTCCAGTTTCATACTGAAGCTCTGAGCAATCATACTGCTCTCTTACATACAGTGCAACTCCTCCACCTTATCTCCCCTGCCTGTCCTTCCTGAATAGTTTATACCCCTCTCTGGCAGTGCTCCAGTCATATAAGTTACCCCACCAGGATTCTGTTATTCCAATCACATCATAGTTCCTTGACTGTGCCAGGACTTCCAATTCTTCCTGCTTGTTTCCCAGGCTTCTTGCGTTTGTGTACGGGCACCTAAGAAAACTAGCCGATTGCTCTACTTTCTCAGTATGACTCAGGAGGCCTCACCTGTTGCACCCTCCTCCTTGTGTTTCCTCCCGGTATCCCACTTCCCCTCTTACCTCAAAGCTTAGGTCTCCATCCCTGGGCGAACCTAGTTTAAAGCCTTCCTCTCTAGGTTAGCAAGCCTGCCTGTGAAGATGCTCTTCCCTCTCTTCATTAGGTGGATCCCATCTCTTCCTAGCAATTGTTCTTCCTGGAACAACATCCCATGGTCAAAGAATCTAAAGCCCTCTCTCTGACACCATCTGCTCAACCATGCATTTACCTCTACAATTCGATGGTCCCTACCTGGGCCTTTTCCTCCAACAGGGAGGATGGACGAGAACATGACTTGAGCCTCAAACTCCTTTATCCTTCTTCCCAGAGCCACATAGTCTGCAGTGACCCCCCTCAAGGTCATTCTTGGCAGTATCATTGGTTCCCACATGGAGAATTAGGAAGGGGTAGCAGTCCAAGGGCTTGATCAGTCTTGGCAGTCACTCCATCAGATCCTAAATTCTAGCTCCAGGCAAGCAGCACACTTCTGGAGTTTCCCAATCTGGACGGCAGATGGATGACTCTGTTCCCCTTAGAAGGGAGTCCCCGACCACCACCACCCATCCTCACATATGTATTGAACAGATTTCAGGGATATATCAAGGTACTTATTCTTGGTGCTGTTGAAGACCTTACTCTCTGTATTGTGCCTCTACATGCCCTTGGATTTCTGTCTTTGGCATGGTTTCTTTGTTCACTCATTTCAAAAGAACTGGCACAAAGACAGGAGAGTTTATAGGAATAAGACTATGCTTTATTTGGCACTTATTCATAGTTATCACAACGTAATGATCAATGTTCACTACCATTCCTGGATCAACCTTCCGAGAACATGTCTGAATGATTCTAGCAATTTCTTCCAAGGTATTTATAATATAAGCATCCAGCTCCCTTTACTGTACTATAAGCTGTCCTGACATAGTTATCCTAGTCAATAATCAAAAACAGCTTTCCCTGGACATGGAGCTATACCAATTTGCACCAGCAGAAGAACTGGCTTTCACTCTCCACATCAATACTTATGGTTTTTAATATGGTCTGTAAATTGGGTTGTTCAGGTTTGAACAGAAACTCTAAGCCTGGCTGGCGGCTGTGTTTAATTTAAAGCAGAATGGAATACATGCTTCCCTTTATGTCTGTCTGCAGTACCTTCCACTAATATTAAAAGGAGTTGTGCATAAAACAATAGCAGTAAAAACTATACTGTGCTTTTGTTTGTAGATCTTAAAGCAATTGATACAGGTTGGCTTTATTATCCCCATTTTGTAGATCTGAATCACAGAGGAATTAACAAAAGGAGCTACAAACTGAAGCAGAGAGGTTAACTGAGTTGCCTAGATCATGGTTAGAGTCAATGGTGGTGTCAGACGTAGAACCCAGGTCTCCTGACTGACAGTCTGATGACATATCCTGAGGGGTCTGGAGAGGCACACTATTAATTCTTGCCAGTTTAGGAACCTAAGCTGCTCATTAATTGTAGAATATTCCAATACAGATATTTCATGAAAATGCCCCAAATACACGAAGACCTGTTCTGATGAACCCAGCACGTGTTTTTTTTGAAACAGGAATTTTGGGACATGCTAAGAGGCAATTCCACATTTTAACTTCCAAGCAAATATTTTTTTAAAAAATCATTTGCCACAATTTCCCAGTTTTGGGGTCAGTCACATCAATGTTTGACCAATCTCCTGAAGAGAAATTCTCTACTAGAAAGGAATGGAGGGAAACATCCTGTAAGAGTTGGTAACCGTGGCCCCCATCTCTTGATCTGTAGTGAGGTTACTCCATTAGCTGCTCTGAGTCAAAGTTTTAGCTGGGGCACTGACTCACCTTGGCTGCAAATGGACATTAATTACAGGCACACTCAATATGCCTTTCAGTGGCAACCAGTGAGGGCCCACTGCTTCTGCTTTAGTTCCCACCTCTGGAATGTGCATGTGAGCACTGTACAGTATGGGGCAACCTCTCCCTTCTCCTTCATCATTTTCACTGACAGCACCACTATCCTGCTGGTCTCCCATGCCAGTCACTTCAAGGTCAAATTTCATCCTCCACAAAATCTCACCCCACGATCCTGTACAAAATGCTGCAGCTAAACTGATCATGTCATTCTGCTTGAATCACTTGACTGGGTTCTTCTCCCTTTTCATAGCAAAATCTAAGCTTCTTCTTTCCTTCAATGGCCTGCACAGCTCTGCCTCTGCTTTCAGTTTCTCCTGCTCCTGGCCCTTGCTGCCTGTGTGCCTCACAAACCTCCCCGCTACCACTCTTCTTCTTGTGTCCTTATGCTCAGAACACCCACCCATGTGAGCTAAACAAACTCTCCCACTTCCATTGAGCCTGACAGTGATCATTCCAAATCAATCAGCAGAACAATTATATTAAAACAATTAACTGTTCACAATGAGATTATGTCCTAAGGCTGTGCTCCATTTGTGATTAGACTGAACAATCAGGTCTGAATCAAATCATGGAACCTTAAGGGCAGGGACCATGCTTTCCTCTATATGTGAATATTACCAGCCCACTGTCAGTGCTAAAAAATCATGATGGTCACCTAATTTGGCTGCAGAGATGACAGGCCTAGGAAGTCTCAGTATCACCTTCAGTTTTCTCTCTCTCCACTCACAGCTTTAAGCAAATGTATTCTGGATCATGATCAGGACTCCCACCGATTTCTGAATTCCCACTTATATCTTCCCAATTTCTGAAGGCAAAGTAATTGTATGAATTTTGAAAGATAGCCCTCTGTCTCACTGCTTTCTGTTTTTACTGAGGATTCATGGTCTTGACCATAGATAATAGCAAGAGGAACATGCTTTTATCTAACAAAAAAAAAGGAGTACTTGTGGCACCTTAGAGACTAACCAATTTATTTGTCTCTAAGGTCTCTAAGTCTCTAAGGTGCCACAAGTACTCCTTTTCTTTTTGCGAATACAGACTAACACGGCTGTTACTCTGAAATCTAACAAACGAGGTGAAAGAAAATTATAAAACATCTCTACCTTTTTTCTTCTCTTTCCTCTCTCACTCCTTTTGCCTTCTGTTTATAAGAGTCTGAACTAGCAAGGCAAGAATGTATATTTTGTAACACTGCCGTACACCTGAGACTAGAAAGAGGCAGTTAAAAGCAATGCCCTAAACTGCTCAACACTGCTACAAGTTGACAGGTCTCAGAGTGGCTCATAAGCCCATGTACTGTGCCTATGTTTTCCAGCAGTGAGGCTGCAAGTGAAAATCCACACTCGAGACAGAAGCTGCATTTTCTGTCTTTCCTCTCTTCTTTCTTCTTTTGTCTTCTAAGAAATGGGATTGAATTTTAACAAAAGGTCCATCACATCTCAACTAACTTTTTCTCTTTTCCCCCAAAGGGACAATTATTGCCATAAAAGAGACTGTTAAACAAAGGTCTCTTTCCTTTTAAAAACTCTCTCCAGCTAAGGAACAAAATATGTTGTTAAAATTAAAGATTTGCTTAATACTTGACAGTTCAAATGCTTTAACTGTTTTTCCTTCTTTTTCTGGATCTTTAAAACAGGGTTTAAAAGATTGTTAATGGTGTTTGCCGTGGCACATGGCACTAAACAGACTGAGGTCACATGACTTATGAGCAGAGACTGAGGGAACTGGGCTTATTTAGTCTGCAGAAGAGAAGAGTGAGGGGGGATTTGATAGCAGCCTTCAACTATCTGAAGGGGGATTCCAAAGACGATGGAGCTCAGCTGTTCTCAGTGGTGGCAGATGGCAGAACAAGGAGCAATGCTCTCAAGTTGCAGTGGGGGAGGTGTAGGTTGGATATTAGGAAAAACTGTTTCTTGGATATTAGGAAAAATTAGGAGGGTGGTGAAGCACTGGAATGGGTTACCTAGGGAGGTGGTGGAATCTCCTTCCTTAGAGGTTTTTAAGGCCGGCTGGAAAAAGCCCTGGCTGGGATGATTTAGTTGGGGTTGGTCCTGCTTTGAGCAGGGCGTTGGACTAGATGACCACCTGAGGTCTCTTCCACCCTAATATTCTATGATTCTGTATACCAAATCCCAAACCTTGTTTAACACTGTTTAATGTTGGGCAATGACTGGATCTTGTTAACACCTTTGACTCTGTAGACCCATATATTATCTCTAAATTAATACAACAAGACTTTGTACAAAGTAGAGCTGGTTGAGAAATGTTTGATGGAACAGTTTTTCTCTCAGAAAATACAGTTTCATTAAAACTGAAATGTTTCACAGGAATGTGTCAATTTTGACAATTTTTTTAACAGGAAAGTTTCATTTTACAAGGTAAAAACATTTCATTTTGTTCTTATTGTTTCCATTACTTTTGTTTTAACTATCATAGTACTATATATATGTATGTATGTAATATATTGATATTATCAAAATGAAACAATTCAACATAGTCAAAATGAAATATTTTCATGCTTCTGAATTTGTCTTTTGTGGAAAATTTCTTTTTTGTTCTAATTCAGAATGATTTTTTTTAAAAAGTCAGAATTGCTTACAGAATGGAAGTTCCATTTTCTGTCCTGCTCTAACTCTGAGTGTTTATAAGAAAAAAGAAAAGGAGTACTTGTGGCACCTTAGAGACTAACCAATTTATTTGAGCATAAGCTTTTGTGAGCTACAGCTCACTTCATCTGCAATACAACCTCAACCCCTCAGACAGAGACAAACACCTACAAGATCTCTATCAAGCATCCTTACAACTAAGTACCCACCTGCTGAAGTGAAGAAACAGATTGACAGAACCAGAAGAGTACCCAGAAGTCACCTACTACAGGACAGGCCCAACAAAGAAAATAACAGAACGCCACTAGCCGTCACCTTCAGCCCCCAACTAAAACCTCTCCAACGCATTATCAAGGATCTACAACCTATCCTGAAGGACGACCCATCACTCTCACAAATCTTAGGAGACAGACCAGTCCTTGCCTACAGACAGCCCCCCAACCTGAAGCAAATACTCACCAGCAACTATATACCACACAACAGAACCACTAACCCAGGAACCTATCCTTGCAACAAAGCCCGTTGCTAACTGTGCCCCCATATCTATTCAGGGGACACCAACACAGGGCCTAATAACATCAGCCACACTATCAGAGGCTCATTCACCTGCACATCCACCAATGTGATATATGCCATCATGTGCAAGCAATGCCCCTCTGCCATGTACATTGGTCAAACTGGACAGTCTCTACGTAAAAGAATAAATGGACACAAATCAGATGTCAAGAATTATAACATTCATAAACCAGTCGGAGAACACTTCAATCTCTCTGGTCACTCGATTTCTGACCTAAAAGTGACTATTCTTCAACAAAAAAACTTCAAAAACAGAGTCCAATGAGAGACTGCTGAATTGGAATTAATTTGCAAATTGGATACAATTAACTTAGGCTTGAATAGAGACTGGGAGTGGCTAAGTCATTATGCAAGGTAACCTATTTCCCCTTGTTTTTTCCTACCCCCCTCCCCCTCCTCAGACGTTCTTGTTAAACCCTGGATTTGTGCTGGAAATGGCCCACCTTGATTATCATACACATTATAAGGAGAGTGATCACTTTAGATAAGCTATTACCAGCAGGAGAGTGGGTGGGGGGAAAGAAAACCTGGATTTGTGCTGGAAATGGCCCACCTTAATTATCATACACATTGTAAGGAGAATGATCACTTTAGATAAGCTATTACCAGCAGGAGAGTGGGGTGGGGGGAGAAAACCTTTTGAAGTGATAAACACCCATTTTTTCATGGTCTGTGTGTATAAAAACATCCTCACTGCATTTTCCACTTTTATGCATCAGATGAAGTGAGCTGTAGCTCACGAAAGCTTATGCTCAAATAAATTGGTTAGTCTCTAAGGTGCCACAAGTCCTCCTTTTCTTTTTGCGAATACAGACTAAAACAGCTGCTACTCTGAAACCTGTTTATTAGAAGTTAACTGATCGTAGAATCCAAATAAACACCACATTTTCCTCTATATAGTGCCAACAGTGAGGTGTACAATAATGTGTACATTCTTCTGTAATTTCAAGTACAATGCATGTAGAGCAGGTTGAATTATTAATTGTGGAGCATGTATCCTATTACATTAGTCCGTTTAGTAACTAAAAAGGTTGCATGGTGCTTTAAATGTTTGCTGTTCATGCCATATATCATGTTATCTACATTACATGATATTGTTTCTGTTCTCTGAGAACCTACGATTTATATATACATTTTTCTTTTTCCAAATAAGAACATTTATAACTTTTCATTGACTCTTTGCGGAGCATGGCTTAGCATTCATGTTGCATTCCACATCAGTATCTGGCCCAAGCCGGGGAAGCTAATGATCCAACCTGCGGATCAAATTCAGTGATGAATCCTGGTCACGTGCCACTGAGGCAAGTTGCACATATGCTAAGAAGAAGTGAATTTATTGTGAAAATAATAAATGGGACTTTCAAGATAGCCATGAGAGTACATGTAGTGCAAATCTCTTGTGAACATTTGCTCATGCTATTATTCAAGGTACTTTTGCTTTCTACTTACATTCTTGTGAATAAAAGTTCCTTCACCCAAAACTCCAGACATAAAAGAGTTCATGACAACTGGTGAAATGAATTCTCAAGTTTTGATCTCACTAATTTTTATAACGTTTGTGTTCTATAAAAGGAGCTATAAATGTGTTTTTCTACTCTAACAGCATTATCTTCTAGTGAAACACAGACATAAGTGATCAGATTATTAAAGGAGAAAGGGAACAGCTTGGCTTTGCCACAAAAGTGCCATCACAATTAAAACCTAGTTTAATATAGGCTAATTCTTTAGTAATAATTGCTCCCTTACTCCCCAAATTGGTAGGGTCTAGGATCTATGAAAGTGGCACATCGATATCACAGTGTCTACAACAGTCATTCTTCTTCCTTTCCCATCAGACCATATTTACCCTCTTCACAAATAACTGCACTGCCCCCAAGTCTTCTGCATACAGTTCAAGCTTCATGTGTTCACCTCTGAACCACTCCGCATCTCCTCTGTGAACCTCAACCCTATTGCCTGTGCCCTAAATGAACTTTTATCCTAATTGCTCCTTTTGTTTGTTTCATCCAGTTACCATGGTCTCAATCTTCTCAGTTGCTTAGCACTTTGGGCCTAATCCAGCAAAATTCTTAAACTGAAGGAACCAAGTCTACTTCTGTGCTAATCTTTAAGCACATGCTTAAATACTTTGCTGGATCAGGACCAGAGTGGTCAGAATCATGCAGAATCAAGCTGCAAATCAGCACTGCCATTTAGAACATCCACTATGTAATCAGGTTGGTTAGAGATCAACTCGTGGATCATAGATTACAGGGAAAAGTTAATATGGGACCTATCTTGCATTCCTTGTGAACCCAAGCCTTGTGCTGAAGCCAGTGGAAGTTTTGAATGTGAAAGGACTGCGTATGCAGGGTCTAGCTATGAAAGTTGTAGCACTGTCATTTCAAAATATTAAAATACCAGTTTCAAATTTATAACCCGTTAAAGGACACCAACATTCTTATGTAACAACGCCATAACAAAAGATTGGCTCTTTCCTCTCTACCCAAAGGGGAAATTATGCGAACATTTATCAAACTAATTTATGTCAGTTATGCATTTGTTTAAACTGATAACAAAACCCCCTGCCAAAAATTTCTGAGGCCAAATCTGTGTTCTTGAGAAATTATAAAAGATCATCCAAAAAAAATTACTGAAAACAAAACTTGGGGATCCAGATATTACTTTTGATGTTCTATAATGCCTTAGAGTGAATTATAATGATACCTGGCTTTGTCAGTATTTTTGTTATTAAGCCTCTTTCTGAAAAGCTGGTTTAGTTCACATTGGACTAGAGCCTAACAACATCTCAGCCCAAATTTAAAGAAGCTCATTTTTTTCCTTCTTCGTTTTAAAACAAAATTTGTTTGGAGTCACTTTAAAACTATTTTAGGCTTTTTAAAAATCATATTTTGAAACAGATTGGGATTAAACAGTTTTTTTCTAAAAGAAAAACAAAAACATTAAAATACCTGCTACAGTTTTCTAAGCTTCTATTGTAATATATTCAGTATTTAGTGTTTAATTTAGCTTCTGCAGCTATGGCTAAATAGGGAGATGCCCATCAGTTTCAATAAAAAGCAAACCTAAGTTTCAGAAAGCAAAGAAAAAGTCCAGAAGAAGCTCAAAAGACCTTTCTAACATCTTCCTTCTGAAGAACATGATATATCATATCCCCCCAAAAATTTTACGTATCTAACCATACGAGTTCACTAAATACAGTAGGGCATGTTCAGGGATAGTTTATGCGTCTGTGCTGCTAGTTTTTACTATCATAAAATCGTGTGACAATAGTACTTGTGCTTCCCAACAGTATCCTTATGTTTTGGCAAGACTCAATGTGCAGGACACAAAGAACATCTGTTGTGGCTTTTCAGTCTCTATGGGCTAAATCCTCTGGGAGACATAAAAACCCAGATAACCAAGCATTGCACAGGAAGGTTTCCCCATGGTCTGAGGCCGGGGGGCCTTAAGGTTTGAAGTAGCCACTCTCCCATACAAACCGATCTATGAAATTGCAGATCTATTGGTCACATACCTGCTGCGTCCTTAATTCACCCCCAGTCTCGGCACCTCCCGGCGTGTGACTGAGATGACTGCCATTTTGGACAATGCACCGGGGACGGAATTGGGTAGCCTTCGTAGCTAAAAATCTGAGCCGGTATAGCTTGAGCTAAAGAAACAAGCCTCCCTAACTGGGACTATAAGAGACTCACATCCCCTGTGGATTGAGCACAGAGAGGGACCTATATCACATACTCATCAGTGTGTTTTGATACTACAGGTGAATGCCCCCGGATCACAGCTTTTCGTTTGCATCTACCCTTCCCTCATATAGGTAAATCCTGCTCACCTTACTCACATGAGCAGTCCCACTGGAATTGATGGGATTCCTTGTATGGACAAGGTGAAGAGGATTTTGAGCTTTATATGAGAAGAGTCACATCACACAAGGTCCATTGACATTGTAGTAGTCCCAGAACTAGGCGTAAGGGCTCAAGTAATATAAGCACCTGCTTCCTCCACAAATCTTCACCAACTACTCAGCTAGAGTCTGAAATGAACCTCTTCAGGGGTCTGAAAATATTTAATGCACCTTTCTGTCTGTCTCTCTTAAAGTTTTGCCTATCTAGGTGTTCCGAGCTCCAGTTATGAAGGCAAGCTGACATGCCAGCTTACACAGAAAAAAGTCTGTTCTTCCGAGATTTACAGCCCATTAAAGTTAACGGAAAGAATCCCACTGATTTCAAAAGAGCTTTGGATCATGCCCAGATTCTTTTTGAGTTACATTTGAGGAACCAGAAGAATTTGCCTTCTGAACTCTGTTTACTGGCACAGTAGACATACAGATGCTGGGTCATTTTTGGTTTGTTTTTAGAACTATTTTCTATTGATCTGAGCTCATTCTTGTTGCCAACTCTAGTTTGCTTTCTGTAAATGAGTGGATTTATTAATTTGGGTTCAAACTCAGGAGTCAGTAATTAATTATTTACTCTGATGAATTTTATATTGGGCCCAATCCAATTCCCATTTAAATCAGTGTCAAAACTCCATCAACATCAATGGAAGCAGGAACAGGGCACTAGCAAGGATATAGGTAACAGACATGTGCATTAAATGCATTGACTTCAGAGGGAGGTGCAAAGCTAAAATCTTACATAATGCTTTGAGTATGTGCAGGTATCGGAATGACTTAAACTAACAAAAGCAAGGAGATTCCAAAGAAAGGCTATCAACTTCCATCTCCGTCTTTCATTTACCTCATTATATTTAAATATTTCAGCACACAAGATCATCCATTGTTCAGAGACCCCTTCAATGAGAGTTTAATGATGCAAGCACAGGAGGATGTGGAAGCACTGACTCTGAATCTCCTTCCATTTTTCTATTTGGGTCAATTAAGCTCATAACAAAACTGCTTTTATATTTAGTGTCTAGGGATCATTTAGAACTCTGTCCATGTTATTCCCATTTGACAGACAATCCTATAATTCATCTGAAGGATTGTATGTAATGTTGTGGTGGATCCATTGTTGTTGATTGCCTAAAGAAAGCCTGAGCCAGGTCTGTGAAGAATTATTTAATCTTTCCCCATGAAAGAAGATGGCTTAGCGAATTAAACTCCAGTCTAGACTAGTTTATTGTGTTGTGCATTATGAAATGAGATCTATTAAACATCCCCTTATGGAGCCCATTTAGTGTGACAGAAATATTGGTATATTTACATATCTTAATGTAAAATACCAAACTTGTCAGATTAATTTATGTCACTGGCATGCCTGCCTGCTGAAAATGAAAAACAACTTGCCAAATAATATTTAAAGGGCAAGAAACCCTGAGCATTACAGCTAATTATGAAGAAAATGCTTGTGTCATATCTATGCAGAACCCCTCATAAATTGGAATACTGTGAACAGAGACTTACTATTATGCAGCTAATGGCTAACGGCTCAGCCTCTTCTTCTCTAGCTTTTGGCTTGTGTTAAGAGACATTTCGTGAGCCACTTGAGTGCCTTGTAAATTCTAATGTAAATAAAGATATTAAATCAGAAAATTGAGATCGAAGAGATCGATTAGGTCATCTCCTCCCTCCCCTTGCCAAGGTAGGTTTATTATATTATTTACATCACAGTAGTATCCAAAGGAAGAAACCAGGTTGTGTCCCCATTATGCTGGGAGCTATGCAAATTATAATCCCTACCCCAGGAGTTTACAATCTAAGCCTCTGATGCTTAAGAAACACCTTATGCATATACTTAACTTTATGCAATGGGACTGCTTATATGTGTAAAATAGAGCTGGTCAGAAAATGGGTTTCCTCCCTGTGGAAAATGTTGAATTTTCAATGAAAGATTTAAATATTTTTGGGTGAAAGGGGTTTTGGTTTTCAACATAGTTAAAGTTTTCTGTGGAAGGAAGACATTTCCTGTGAAAATTTTGTTTAGTCAAAACAATTTTCTGTTAAAAATCAGCACCAATAAAAAAATTTCACCCAATCAGCCCTAGTGTAAAAATAATCGTGAGTTTGTTGGATTGGGCCCTCATTTGTTACCATCCTGTATGGTATGCCTACCTCTCTACTGTAGGCCCCCTTGTTTCTGTCCTTCCTGGTATTCACAAGAAAGCCACTAGAGATGCAATTATAGAATGATGAACAGTAGGGAAATTGGCACAATTCTTGCTGAAACAATGTTCCTTGTAGGTCAGGACTGTATTATTGTGATGGACATACATCAAAATATTTGGAGATGCAGCTTGTTTGTGATCCTCAAATTTGGATACATTCAAAAGTTATGGGAATTTATCCAGACCTCTTTAGTTTAGAAAGCTTGTGAGAGCAGGCATTCTTGCAGGATTTCACATCTGTGCTAAATTTAGCATTCCAGGGTATCTTGGTGCTTCTACTTTTTGAACTAGATGAAACCAGAAATGCAGAGCTATAAGAAAATCAAAAAGAAAAACTTTAATCTCGTATTTTCAAACATCAGGGACAGCCTAGGGATTTCAGGTGAACTTTTGGCAGTAGTTTAAGAATTGGTTCCTACTTTATCTGAACCAGTTCCCCCATACCATTATGAAAATAGAAGATATTATTTCACAGCTGGTGTAAATCAGCATAGCACTGTTGAAGTCAAAGGAGCAACACCGTTTTATTCTATCTGAAAATCTGGCCCACAGTTTCTTTCATATCAGATGTTGGGGTTCTTAATTGAGCAAAACTCCCAACTTGATTGAGATGGGTAGTTACCTAGTAACTCAAGTAGATCAGGCAGTTCCCTGATGAGTTCATTTTTAAATAAACTCTCTGGTTCCGAATTGAACAAATATTCCACTGATTTGTTACAGAGCAAGCTGGTAAATTGGCATGCTCCTTTCAATGGGAGTTTTGTTCAGTTAAGGACCACAGAATTGGACCTCTTGTCACTAGTCAAGAAACTACCTGAGTTACCTAGTTGCTACCATAAACACCAGATTCATCCTAAAAAACAAGAGGGAAAATCATTTTCAATCTTAAAAAATAAAAAAAAAAATCCTCAAGGTGAAACTTCATACAAGTCCTGGCAATTGGCAGCTTGTACTCTAATTTTCCATAGGTTATGATCATTTCCAGAATGCTATTGGATGAGGCTGGTAATACATTCAGGCCTGCCGACGGGGGTGGCAAAGGCAGCAATTGCCTAGGGATCCAGGCGATTGAAAAGGGCCCAGGCCCATGGCCGTCGCTGCTGCCATGGTAGTGGCAGCTGAGAGCCCCAGGCCCCTTTAAATCACCTGGGCGGGACGCAGAGCTCCTAGGCATAGGTGCTGAGTGGGTGCTGAGCACCCACTGGCAGGCCCCTCCTCCCGTCTTGGTGCCTCCTGTCAGCAGGAGGCCCCACCGATCAGCTTGTCCCCATCCAGCTCACTGCCTCCTGCCCGCCGCCGTCAGCTGTTTGGCGGCATGCCAGAGGCACTGGGGAGAGGGAGAGAAGAGGGGGGTGGGAAGAGGCAGGGCGGGGGCGGGCCAGATGCCAGGAGTGGAAGGGGTGGGCCCAGCCCCTTCCAGCCGCTGAGAGGTATTGCATTTGGTCTCCGCAGCCCTGCACAGCGGCTGCCTGAGAGAGCCTTGCTGGGGAGGTGACTTTTGCTCCCTGCTCACGCTCGGGTGCTGGGGTCAGGGAGCTGCCGGGCAGGGCTGCAGAGTGACCGGGAGGGGCTAGCATTAAAAGGGGCTCCCTCCTGCTCCCCGCCTGGGCTCCTGCCCTCCAGGGAGAGCAGCGGAACATGCTGTGGGAGGGGGCAGGAGCAGTGGGAGGACAAAGTGCCCCTTTGCAGGTAACATGGGGCGGTGAGAGCGCGGCGACCCTGGGCTGGGCAGGGGGGACACACAGGACCTCTCCTTCAGATCGTGACCCCCACTATGGGGAGGCACCGGTTGTATATGGGGTGCCCTCGGTGGAGGGGGCAGAACAGGGATGGAAAGAGGTGGGGCGGGGGTGGGGCATTGGGGGAAAGGGCCTAGGATGGAGCACGGGGGGTTGAAATCTGGAAGTCAGCTCCTATGCTCCTAGCCACCTACGGGGCGGTACCAGCAGTGGCAAAGGCAGCCGGGGAGGCATGTGGAAGCCTTGACCGTGTCAGAAGAGCGTGCCCAGCAGCACAGCCAGCAGCACTGTTCTGCCCTGAGGCCTGGAAGTGCTGTCGGCGGGCCTGAATATATTCATGTATTTTCTGTGCCAATGGCTCCTTTATATTCTTTCCCTCAGGGGATGACTATCTGTAAAAGAAAAGAAAAGAAATAAAATTCCACGGCGACACCCAGCAACTTGTCAATGTATCACAACAGAATAAATACAAAAGTAATTCTAAGCTACGAAGCAGTTCTGTCTTGATGTGTGTACAACAGCATCACATTTAGACTACAAGATAGAACATATGTGGTATGAAGAAATTCATCAAATAACAAATATAATAAAATAAAATAATAATAATTAATTAATAATCAGCGTATTCAATAAGCTACTGTGTTCAAAAGGTATATTTTTCTATTCCCTTCCTTACTATGTGTAGAGAAGACATTCTACAGTAATTGAAAAGTATAAAAGAAGTATTCATAAACGGGAACTTAAAGAAGAAGGCTTCAATTGACACTAAAACCCCCGAAAATTTCCTCCTAAGCATGTAACCTCCCTTTTATGAGCAAGCATATTTGGAAGCCAGCAAAAAATAGTCTCTGATACCAACTTTCAGCTGCTAGTATCCTGGATACAACCAGACTTCAGGACACCACATTATACTGAGACTGCTCTCGTTGCTCTGATGGATAGCCTCCTCTGGTCTATAGGACAGGAAAATACACCACATTCGTCCTGCTTTCCCTTTCTCCAGCATTTGACACCATCAATTACCAAGCACAGGCATGGAAAGGCAATGGCCTGGTGACACTCAGAACAGTCAGTGGATCTGAGGTGGTACTGGGAACCAGGTATTGCACACTACATCCTGAAACTTCAGTAGATTCTGCTTTGTGTATTCCCTCATACTCCCAGAGGTATTGCATTCAGTCTCATAGCAGCTCAAAAATTGTGTCCAAAAGAAATAAATAAAAAACCTTCATAAAGGAATGCAGAGACCAAGCATGGAAAAATCCAGCCCAAATGAGAATATTTCAGAAAGTTATGTGTTTTCCAGTCTTATGTATAGTGATAGCTACCAGCAACTGCTATGATAAAACTATGCTTACAGTCTTATCTATCTACCAGTGTCTGGGATCTTACGCTGCATATGTCACTCTGATATCTTCAGCATGCCTGTGCCCTACCTTAGCATTCTAGTCACACCTCCAGCTTCACTCTCGTATGAATTTTAAGGACACTGCCCAATGTACTCTGGGGTGGGTCTTTTGCTCATGGTTTTATGTTTATGCTTGCTGCATTTCCCCAAATAAATGCTGGGTTATTTCCCTCCTTTTATTAAAAGTTTCTTTTCTACAGTCAGATTCTGTGCTTGCAAGAGGGGTTGTATGGTCTCTTAGAGATGCGCAGTGGGTGGTATGTAATTGTCCCAGATTACTGAGTGGGGGCTCGAGCCAGTTTTGTGTTGTATTGTTGATAAGGAACCCCTAGATATTGAACCTGGCCCTTGTTGCTTCCAACTCCAACTGGGAGAAGGGTTATATTCTGGGGGCTCATCCAGGATCCTGGGTCAGTACCCCTCGCAAGCACATCCTCACTCATCTTACCATGAAATGAACCTGGTTATTTCACAAAGCAGCACAATGAGCTACTACTGAACTGCTCACAGACATCTTCACTGTGCTTACACTGGCCTGAAACAGTCTTCTGTTATCTTATCATCAGAAGGTATAAAATAGGGCACCGCGGAGAATTAGGTTTGAAACCTCTGTTCCTAATTTGTAATTTATATAGAGTGGTTCTAGAGGTCATTGTTTTCGAGACAAAAAAACAATTGCCCACTAAACAATAATTTATTAGTTTGTTAAGATACAGTGGAAGAACTGGTTTGAAAAGTCAAAAGGTTGCTTTTAATGCCTATTTTCTCAGCATGTGCATACAGTGGGTATGAGGTTTCATAAAAAATAAAATATGGCACTATATTTCAAAAAAGATATCCTGTGTGAAACTTGATAACAGTCGCATGGTAGGAGGGAGGAACTGCATAAAAAAGGCATTGAAAAACATCTTTCACTTTACTCCACATTTTTGTGTGTGGGTATTTTCTATGGCTGAGGTATGTTTGCAGGCTTCTAGTTGCAAGCACCATTGTTAACTAAACCCCTGTAGAGTATGGCATAGGAACTGTCAGTGAACCAATCCCTTCATATTTTGCTTGGAGATTGATGTTTAAACTCAAACTCACAAGGAAACTCCCATTTCCTACCCCCAAATAAGGGTTTCTCTCTTTCTCTTAACTACTCAAATGTTTCCCAAAGAGACATATACAACAACAACAGACTTTACATGATGTTTAAGTTTGCTAATTTCCAGCAATCCTAGGAGAAGCAGTATAGGCCTCTAATTAACAATATAGACTCCTAAATACTGACTGAGGTGCCCAAGCATGAAAACTGGCCTCAGTCTTTTTACTTACGTTGGATAGCGCTTTACTGTACAAGAGCATTTAACTAACATGATGAGGTAAAAATATGAGACCTATCTGTGGTAGACCACAAGCCAGGAAATGTGGGTGTCCAAAGAGGTCATTTTTCATGCCTGGGAGCCTTGAGGAATATTGAAATGAAGTGGCTTGCATATATGTGTACCACTGTGTTCTACTGCGTGGAGTCAAATACTGCTGAGGATATCAGAGATTATCCTTTAGTTTAAGTGGTAGGGCCTTATGCTTTAGGAGGATTAGGAGAGTATGGGTACTCACTGAGCAGCCAACTGGATGGCTATGTTGTGCAATATGATGACAACTGTGGAATCTGTTGTTAACAGCTTTCTCCAAAAGGATATTTTAAGGGATTTATGGATGTTAGTGGAGACATAGGGTGTTTTACAGTATGATATTGCTTGTTGTTACCTGGTTTAATGTACTGTAAAGATCCTTGATCTGTAACTAATCGTCATCTCATATGATTTTCCTAAGGAAGCAGCAACTGACCATACTTTGGTGCTAGAGATCCTGTGTGGCTGCCTTGTAATTTTTTTCTCCACTAGAATTTGTCTAAGATTAAGGGAGATATAATTTGCACTCTGCGGACACAATCCTAAACTTCTTTCCCGTTTGTTTTGGATGCTAACGTTATCATACACATGGAAAGAAAAAATGATTCTCTAGACTTCTGTGCAAAAGTGCATGTCTGCATGTGTACACACACACATATCTATCTATCTATCTATCTATGTGTACATATATAAGTGCAGGATCTATTCAGCTGATTGACTATAAACCAATACTTAGACTAACTAATTTTTTTTCCTAGTAGATGCCATGGGACTAGTCACCATAAAATAGGCGTCTGCCTATAGCCAGAACAAGTGTGGATATACATATTTAGTCATCTACATACTGGTCTCGATTTTCAGAAGTGCAGCTTCTCTTTACCTCGATGGGAGTTGCAGGTGCGCCATACAATTGAGTGACCAAGCTGCTTACTAAAATGCCTAAAACTGTAATTAGGTGCCTCACTTGAGTCCTGAATTCAACAATTTTGGCCTCAACCTCTAACTAACAGCTTGACATAGTTTTAGACGGTATCACCAATTATTTTCCATTTATTTCTTCAGATAAAATAGAAGTCAGAGTCTCCTTTCGGTTTATGCTACGACGAAAACACTAGTTAAATAATCTGTTAAAAGTAACAATACAAATCCTGAAAGATTTCCCACCATCAAGACAATTTGTATTTCCATAAATAAAGCCAAGTCCTGCTATTTTTAGCAAGCTGCTAGGAAGTCAGGCTAGGCAGTAAGCAAGCAGGCACCACAATTCCAACAGATTTTTCACATTAGTGTGAATCAGTCAAAACAATGTGGCATGAACTCTCCCAGCAGGAATACCCTTCCAACACAGGACAAAAAGTGCTGCAATTTAGTACTTTATTGACCTTTGCAAACTCCTCCTGCCTGTTTTAGATAGCATTGCACAATATTTCATGGTGAAATATGATAAAAGACATAGTGAATCAATGCACTATGGCCAATTTTGTGAAAGAAATTCTTTCGGTGATTTGAAACATTAATATAAAACATTACAAGTTAGAATATAGGTGGCTTACTTCCACCTCTCCTTTCTAGGGGCTTGTCTACCCTGGCAATTTACAGCACTGCAACTTTCTCGCTCGGAGGCGTGAAAAAACAACCCCCTGAGTGCAGCAAGTTTCAGCGCTGTAAAGCATCGAAGTAAACAGTGCACCAGCGCTGGGAGGTACGCCTCTCATGGGGGTGGTTTTTTTAGAGTGCTGAGAGGAGCTCTCTCCTTTAGCATTGCCAGTGTAGACTATGCTTTAGCATTGCCAGTGTAGACTAGCCCTAAGTCTGCATTGCGTTTAAATGATAGATCCCAGAAGGGCATGGAGGAGGAACTATTTATTGAAGATTAGCAGGACAAACAAAGATATTTAATCAGCACATCTGTACGTATCACTCCAATGCAATGAGTGGAATACAAATATTCTGCACAGTATGCTTGGGGTGTCCTGCTTACCCCGGGAACTTAATTACATTCATTTCATAGAGTCTAAGCCCAGAAGGGACAACTGTGATCTAGTCTGACCTCCTGTATAACACGGGCCATAGAACTTCCCCAAAATAATTCCTAGAGCATACCTTTTATAAAAACATCCTATCTTGATTTAAAAATTGTCAGCGATTAAGACTTCCAGTTATTGGATCATGTTATACATTTCTCTGTAAAGTTGAAGAGCCCGTCATTAAATATTTGTTCCCCATGTAGGTATTTATAGACTAATTGAGTCACCCCTTAACCTTCTCTTTGTTAAGCTAAATATTTTGAGCTCCTTGAGTCTAACACTCTAAGATGTTTTCTAATCCTTTCTCATGGCTCTTCCCTGAACCCTTTCAATTTATCAACATCCTTCTTGATGTGAAGGAAAGTTCCATTCATTGTGGAATGTGTGAGATTACAGCAAACAGCTAGAGAGATGCTGTTCTGCAAGTTTTTTAATCCTTTTGTACATTTAGTTTTCCAGAGTCACAGCTTGGCTGAAGCACAGCTGATATTTATATATGTATTTCCTTTAAAGACATTTATTACCATTTCAAAAGGTTATTGTAAACCCCCCTATAACATTATTCAACTTAAACTAAACATGTACCACACTGTCCAGACCATGTTGTTCTGAATTTTTAGTTAAGCCTGCCAACTTTAAGAACATTTTGCTAGGAACATCTGATTTATAGCCTAATTACAATTTGTAGTTATTGTCTAAAAATTATTTTATTTGGGTTTGCAGCAGTTTATTGACTTTACACCTACTTTATATCAATGGCATGTAGCAGGCATGGGAGATCATGGTCCTGAAGGAAAGGTGTTCTCTCTCAGGTAGCGAGGGCCAATCCTATGGAGGGTTTAGGATATCAGGAAAGAGACCTTGAACTGCATTCTATTAAACAGGGAGCCAGGACAGAGAAGCAAGTCTCAGCATGAGGTTTTCAGAGCAATGCATGCTGCTAACCAAACCAGCTGTTCTATTATGCACAAATGGGAGCTTTTCAGAGTACATGGCTTGATTTCTAGATTTGATGAGTTTCATTATTTCAACTGGGCGATCATGTTGTGTGGATTACCATGGCCACAATTGTATCAGACGGGATGCTGACTTCTGGTCAGTTGCTGAGGGAAGTGCACATTTTTGGCTTTTATATTTATTTGGGCATAGCATAGGATTGAGGAGTCCATAATCTCCCAAAGGTTTGGACTAATGGAAATTTAGCTCACAACCCCTCAATTGTTGGAGCAGTTATAGGAGTTAAGTTCTTTACAGCTCTTCCTTCTACTTAGCTGTCATCTCATTCTTGCCTTAAGTCAGCTTTAGATTAGCTTTATCCATGTAGCTCATTGTTCAGATGCTAATTTCAGCTTGACATTGAGAAAACTAAGATCTAGCGCTGTTTGAAGTACAATAGATACAGCAAGCCTGATTGCTCCCTTTTGAGGCACTCCAAGAACGCCCTGGGATCATAGAATCATAGAATATCAGGGTTGGAAGGGACCTCAGGAGGTCATCTAGTCCAACCCCCTGCTCAAAGCAGGACCAATCCCCAATTAAATCATCCCAGCCAGGGCTTTGTCAAGCCTGACCTTAAAAACTTCTAAGGAAGGAGATTCTACCACCTCCCTAGGTAATGCATTCCAGTGTTTCACCACCCTCCTAGTAAAGAAGTTTTTCCTAATATCAAACCTAAACCTCCCCCACTGCAACTTGAGACCATTACTCCTTATCCTGTCCTCTTCTACCACTGAGAATAGTCTAGAACCATCCTCTCTGGAACCACCTCTCAGGTAGTTGAAAGCAGCTATCAAATCCCCCCTCATTCTTCTCTTCTGCAGACTAAACAATCCCAGTTCCCTCAGCCTCTCCTCATAAGTGTTCCAGACCCCTAATCATTTTTGTTGCCCTTCGCTGGACTCTCTCCAATTTATCCACATCCTTCTTGTAGTGTGGGGCCCAAAACTGGACACAGTACTCCAGATGAGGCCTCACCAATGTCGAATAGAGGGGAACGATCATGTCCCTCGATCTGCTCGCTATGCCCCTACTTATACATCCCAAAATGCCATTGGCCTTCTTGGCAACAAGGGCACACTGCTGACTCATATCCAGCTTCTCGTCCACTGTCACCCCTCGGTCCTTTTCCGCAGAACTGCTGCCTAGCCATTCGGTCCCTAGTCTGTAGCTGTGCATTGGGTTCTTCTGTCCTAAGTGCAGGACCCTGCACTTATCCTTATTGAACCTCAACAGATTTCTTTTGGCCCAATCCTCCAATTTGTCTAGGTCCCTCTGTATCCTATCCCTGCCCTCCAGTGTATCAACCACTCCTCCCAGTTTAGTATCATCTGCAAATTTGCTGAGAGTGCAATCCACACCATCCTCCAGATCATTTATGAAGATATTGAACAAAACCGGCCCCAGGACCGACCCCTGGGGCACTCCACTTAACACCGGCTGCCAACTAGACATGGAGCCATTGATCACTACCCATTGAGCCCGACAATCTAGCCAACTTTCTACCCACCTTATAGTGCATTCATCCAGCCCATACTTCTTTAACTTGCTGACAAGAATACTGTGGGAGACCGTGTCAAAAGCTTTGCTAAAGTCAAGAAACAATACATCCACTGCTTTCCCTTCATCCACAGAACCAGTAATCTCATCATAGAAGGCGATTAGATTAGTCAGGCATGACCTTCCCTTGGTGAATCTATGCTGACTATTCCTGATCACTTTCCTCTCATGTAAGTGCTTCAGGATTGATTCCTTGAGGACCTGCTCCATGATTTTTCCGGGGACTGAGGTGAGGCTGACTGGCCTATAATTCCCAGGATCCTCCTTCTTCCCTTTTTTAAAGATTGGCACTACATTAGCCTTTTTCCAGTCATCTGGGACTTCCCCCCGTTCACCACGAGTTTTCAAAGATAATGGCCAATGGCTCTGCAATCACAGTCGCCAATTCCTTTAGCACTCTCGGATGCAACTTGTCCAGCCCCATGGATTTGTTCACGTCCAGCTTTTCTAAATAGTCCCTAACCACCTCTTTCTCCACAGAGGGCTGGCCATCTACTCCCCATGTTGTGATGCCCAGCGCAGCAGTCTGGGAGCTGACCTTGTTAGTGAAGACAGAGGCAAAAAAAGCATTGAGCACATTAGCTTTTTCCACATCCTCAGGGTCTCAGGGATCTCAGGGATCTCAGGGATCAGCCTGTGGCAGAGCCATTCATGAAGGTCCCCCATGTCTCCAGGTCCCTAACAATGCCCGAATGACTCCATAGTAACATGCACCTATCCAGTGCTGCTAGGAATGCTGCAATGGACTGCAGGCCTTCATTAAAGGACAGAGGTGATCCTACAAATGTAATAAAGCCTCACGGTATATTAAACATGCCCAACAGAATCTCCATGGAGCCTGTTGACAGGGACTGTGCCTACCTCTCATCTAGCTTCTCCTGCCTGCCCACTCCACACCAAACAGAACCACCTCTCCCTCCACCCTCACTGCACTTACCCTGGGCAGCATCTGAGGAAGGTAAAGGACACTGCAACAGAGGGGACCTAGGTCGCACAGTCAGGCCCAGTACCAGCTCCTTACTGCATTCAGGCTGAAGTAGGTATCAAAGCAAGAAGCCAAATCCTGACAATTGTGACAATTGTCATGAATAAGGTGAGCTGCATTTTACCTCATGTGATGGTAGCTTCAATTTTTAGTATCAGTTCTGAAAACTCATCAGTTGCTACCCTTATGGCTTTACATGTTTTGTTTACAGCCCACCTTCTTTTCATACTTCAAATCCTTTCACTCTTACTGCATTCAAATTTAAATGACCATTACAAAATTCACTATAAACTCTGCCTGACCTTTAATTTAACCCACAATTTAAATTTTGTAATAAAATTTTATAAAATTTGGAGCCCATTAGAAGTGTTTCTGCACAAGGAAACATCAGGGAGGTGCAGAATGTGTTAGAGTGACCTCTTGAGTGCTCCAGGCAATCTACCAGCATTGCCCCCTGCCCCCAAATATAGCACTGGGTGACCCCTTCCACTCCAGAAGCCAAAACATGAACACTATGCAGTATGTTGGTACCACCTGGGGCTCAGCAGCAGTGGTGAGCCACTTCACAGGAGTCTCTGGAAACTTTCTTTGTTTAAATACATATGGTCCCACTCTGTCACCAAGCAGGAAAGTTTAGATGCCCCATTAACTTTAGAGCTTGCAACATCCTGAAATTCATGAAATCAGGTAAAGTCCCAGGATATTAGAGAGATAAGGTGGATGAGGTAGTATCTTTTATTGGACTAACTTCTGTTGGTGAGAAAGACAATCCTTTGAGTTTACATAGGTCTGAGGAAGAGCTCTGAGTAGCTCAAAAGCTTGTCTCTCTCACCAACAGAAGTTCATCCAATAAAAGACATTACCTCACCCACCTCTGAAGTATATCTTGTAGCAGACATGCTCCACAAAGTCCCCAGACCCATGTCATTCATGTACAACCGACGTCCTGAAGATATTACTAAAACCTGGGATAAAGAATTAGAGCATCCTTTATAGGTTCCCCAATAGTCAATTGTATTATGCAATGCAAACCAGGCTTCTATAGATTTATGTTTAATTCAGCAAAAAAGTTTACAATGATTGGATACTGCAAAAGCTACATAAGATTAAAGTCCTTCCTTTGGCCATATGCTGGTGCTCTGGTAAAGATGAGGGCACACCTCTTCACATATTGTGAGTGTGTCCTTCAGTTAAACATTTATGTTAAGATGCTGACACTAAAATTAAAATGAAAAAATCAAACAGGAGTTAAATACTAGATATTAGGATATCTCTCAGCATAGCTATGTCTTTCACAGCATAGCTATGTCTTTCATCAGTATAGTGTTCATTGCTTCTGAGAGCAGCCATGATCTGGAAGCAAATGACTTTACAGATGTGGAAAAGTAGATTTTACAGATGTGGAAAAGCACAGAGCAGAACTATGGTATGGATCCCTCTGATCTAGTGGCCAAAGAAAGGGTCATTTTCTGACACAGGGATCAACAACATCGGCTTGAAGAAATCTGGGCTCCATTTTGAGAAATGTTTGACTAAGGAAAACCCACACGTTCAGTGGTGAGTCCAGACCTCCTTCCCTCTTTCCCTTCCTCTTCCCTGTTCATTCTTTCCCCACTTCTCCCCCCACTCCATCACTTTTACACGTCCCATGCCTACCTCTATAGTCCCCCCCATTAGTTCTAAAGTATTTGTTTAATTTTATAATTTAATATTAAGGATGTTCAAAATGTTTTTGCATATATGTTAACACTGTGATGTATGTTATTGATAGTGATTTTAAGTTTATAATTTACATTTTTGTTGTCTATTGTGAGGTTTGTATTAAAAAGAAAAATAAGTTAAAAGTTTAATCAAGAGAACTGTTTTTATATTTAATAGAAATCCAGACAGTAGTTCTAAATTAATAATCCAAACTGCCATAGTCCCTTGCCGCCAACTCTCCCTCCCTGTCACCAGTGGTGTGCTGTCTGTGTGCGCAAAGCATGCATTGCATATCCTGGACTGGCTGTGCCTCAGGACAATTCCTTCTGGCTCTCAGATGCTCCTGGAAGACACCATTGTGTAGAACAAGAAAGCCTCCTCGCACAGCATGACCTCACATGCACCATACGTTCGAGGTCACCCTGCATGGACGATGCCATTGTGCATGCATTTTGAATTGTATGCCTGACTAAAAATGTCATGGCACACCACCCTGTCATACACTTTCTTCACTCTCTCATAATCTCCCTGGCAGTTCCCCAAATTCTCCTGACCTCGGTCAGTCTACCTCTCATTCTCCCTGACCTCTTACCCCAGAGTTTGGCACCTTCTGGTGTTACATGGACAAGCCCTCTTTCCTTTCACATTCAGTTTTACATATTTCATAGACAGCCTCCAGCACTGAAGATTCCACTCTGCTTACACACGTATGAATGTGCAGTGCCAGCAGAACACTGGGAGATGGTTATTGTTAAACATTTATTCGTAAAGCGGGCTGGAAAATAGTAAAAGAATTGTGAATGTTCTTTTTTCTTTAAAGTTACATTTTTGGTGAAAATTTGTGACTAAATGTTAATAAAAATATTAGTGTACATACAAAATGTTTATAAACTCTCCAGACAAATCTAAACAGATTTTCATAAGACAGGCACAAGTCCCTGCTGGAAAGTTAGACAATCGCAAATTTCAACTTTCTATCCCCTTCCATTATGAGGCTAGAACGTAACAATAGACAAAAGTGTGTAAGAACAAAATTTATGTTCCACTACCTTCACATCAAAACCAGAAGAACATTTTTGATCAAACGCTACCTAAGTTATCCTTACTCATGAACTGTTTATTGTTCCGTATTTGTGGAGTGCCTTGCCAAATAAAGGCTAGTACTTGGATGGTCCTTAGGCACTACCATAATAAAATCTTGGGCATAGACCAAACCTAGAAAATTCACCCCAATAGGTGAAAGTTTAAGATTCTAAGCAACGGAAAGAAGGTCTTTTAGAATGGAAATGCATAGACTACGATAACAGTAGTTGTCTTTGTATGCTGAAACTGAAAAGGAGTAACTTTATGCACTGAGCAATTTCCATTCGTTGAGATTTTCCTGTCTTGAACACTGACGTAGCAATGAAAGCAAGAAATGTTCCTGACCACTCTCAAAGTCATTTGCACTTTGTAATGGTGTAGCATCCCACTTTTAAGTACCCACATTTAGAGATCGTTATTTTCCTAGCGGAAGATGTCCAAGCACCTTTCCCATTCATTAAAACGTACTGTAACAGAGAATGAAGCATAACCCCTGCCAGCTTCGCATCTTTTCTTGCATATAATTATCATGATGTAAACATCCAGCATCCACTTTTGCTCCTAAAAGCCAATCAAACATCAGCTTGAAGATGTTTTTCTGGCTCAAGTAAATTCAGGCCACCAGCGTGCTCTGGGCTGAGTGCTGTCTGTGAAATAGCTTTTGCTTTGGCAAGGGTGCTAATGGATACACCATTTAAACAGCACACGCTATAACTCATTTTTCTTACATTAGTCTTCTGGCAAAAGAGCAATTGTATTAACCAGATTTCAACTAATCCCATGTTTATTAGAAGAGTCTGGTTTAAGCTTTTAGAACCAAGTTAGAGGTATACATTTATGTGGAAGCTTCACTGAAGAAATGCATTTTCGGGATACATTACAGTTCTTGAGAGCCAGTGGAATACAGTTGGAGAGGAGGGAGGCTCCAGTATCTGTGTGCAGCAGAGGAAGGCATTATGTCTATATAAGATATATTTCTTGTGTGCTGGGGGAAACGACGTAGCCTCCACAGAGCTTATGCTTGCTGGTGTGTAAGAACTTGTCCAGACATGCCTCCTAAGGAAACTAAATAGTCATGGGATAAGAGGTAAGGTCCTCTTATGGTTGAAAAGTAGGAAACAAAGGGTAGGAATAAATGGACAGAGGCATGAGAACAGCAGGGTCCCCCAAGGACCTGTGCTGTTCAACATTTCTTTAAAGATCTGGAAAATGAAATTAACAGTGAGATGGCAATGTTTGCAGAAAATACAAATTTATTCAAGATAGCTAAATCCAAAGCAGACTGCAAGGAGCTACACAAAAAACTGGGTGACTGGGCAACAAAATGACAGATAAAATTCAATGCTGATAAGTGTAAAGTAATGCACACTGGGAAAAATAATCCCAACCATACATATATAATGATGGATTTTAAATGAGCTGTTACCACCTAAGAAAGATCTTGGAGTCACCATGGATAGTTCTCTGAAAACTTCTGCTTACTGTACAGCAGCAGTCAAAAAGCCTAAAAAGGGAAAGAAAATAAGGCAGAAAATATCATAATGCCATTATATAAATCTAGGTGTCCCCCACACCTTGAACACTGTATCCAGTTCCTGTCACTCCATCTCAAAAACTACACAGTGGAACCAGAAAATGTTCAGAGAAGGGCAACAAAGCCGGTCAAGAGTAAAGAAGGGCTTCATGTAAGGAGAGACTTAGAATATTAGAGCTGTTGAGCTTGGAAAGGAAATGGCTAAGACGGGGGATATGATAGATGTCAATACAATCATGAATGATGTGGAAAAAGTGAATATGAAATGGAACAGAAAGTGTTATTAACTCTTTTGCATACAAAATTCAAGGGTCACCCAATGAAATTAATAGGTAGCAGGTTTAATAGAAACAAGAGGAAGAACTTTTTCACACAATGCACAACTAACCTATGAAACTCATTGCCATGCAGTTCTGTGATGTCCAAAAGTATAACTCGATTCAAAACAAGAATTGGATAAGTTCATGAAGGACAGGTCTATCAGTGGCTATAAGCCAAGATGGTCAGTAACACAATCCCATGCTCGGGGCAATGCTAGACCTCTGGCTACCAGAAGGCGGGAGTGGAAGGCAGGGGTGGATCACTTCATAATTTTCCTTCTTTGTACACTCCCCCATAAGCTCTGGTATGGACCACTGCCAGAGACCAGATACTAGGCGAGATGGATCATGGTCTGACCTGGTATGACAACTCTTATGTTCTTATGTTAAGTACCTGCAGAAAGAAGGTGCTTGCTGTTCTGTGAACTCCTGCTTTTCCATAAGAGGAAGTACCTAGGGCAATCTGGAAGTCTAACCATACAAACAAAACCAAATATTAATATGATATGATATTAGACCACATTCTTGATCACTCATAGCACATACTTACAATTTTGTTTTTATTAGATCCTAGAATAAGTCATATATGCTATAGGATATTTTTAAAAACCTAGGGCAGTGGTATTCAACCTGCTGTCCAGGGACCCCGGGGGTCTGGAGACTATGCCTAAGATTTACGAAGAAGTCTACACCTCCATTCAAAAATCTTTAGGAGTCCACAGATGAAAAAAGTTTGAAAACTCTGACCTAGGCAAATGCAGAAATTTAGCCTTATAAAGGAGAACAAGTTTAGTGATAACTAAAGATTTGTATCCCCAACTTTGATGTTCTCATTTTAATTATACTGTGTCACTCAAGTTAAAAACTTAATGGAAACTAGAATCTCTGAGCATACAAGTCTACTTGCCAAATATCTGTTTACAGGAAATACTCTGTTTCTTAGTCCCAGGATTTTGTAGTTCTCTGGCTAATTGTCTCCTCAAGATTTCATGCACTATTGACAAAGGTAATCACAGAAAACTGTACAATATAGAAGGCAGGCTAGGAGAGGGTCTATACTACCATAGAACATGGATCTATGCAGAATAGATGGTAAAGTCATGCAACTAAACAGATTTTAGGAGCATCAATGTGTTTGATATAGAATAGCTTCCATAAAAGAGTAATAATAATAGCAGTAATACTGCAGTGATCTTTTTAATAACTGTACACAGAGAGGGTTTCTGTGTGGAAAGAATGCTTGGGCTGAAGTATGATTCAGGAAATATTGCAAACATACCCCAGCCTCAGGAAAGTTTCCAGCATTTTATACTTTGTGAAACAAATATTTAAAATATTAATTTTATTTTCATATCCTTTGATAATTTTCAATTCAGTGGACAGGCTCTCTATTAAGAATGGATACTTACAAAGTGGCTAATTAAGAGTGGGAAAAATGTGATGCCAACCTAAATGGATGTATGAAAAATGAACGAGTCCACTGTAAAGCCTTTTAGGCTCTGCGTTGATACTGAATTGTAATTCCTACTACATATGGCTAATGCCAGCCCTATTTCAGCTGCCACCCATTACAGGGTATGACAGTGTAAAACTCTTTAAATCATCTTATATAGAATAAAAAAACCTAAGCAACTTACTGAAGGAATTTTCTATACACCCATAATATACATTGAAGAGACCTCCAGAGTACCTATATATTTAGAAAGGATACATTAGAAAAACAAACTATCCTATTTCATGGATTGCTCTTCATTGTAAGCGCCTTCCTATTTAAAGCAGAGATACCACAATCTGTTTAGGAGGAGCATATCCCTTCATTGGTCCTGTAGCCTCCAGTAACATGGCAATCATATTTAGCAGGATGGTAAGGCACGTGTCACAACTGGCATTTCTTCATTTACATGTCTTTGGAACAAGATCTGAAAAGTTACTGCTACTTTAGTGGTTACAATTCCCAACTTGACAAGGCTGCTGAAAATAAACTCTCTGTTTATGGGGAGCAGCAGCTAATTTGCTAGCCTTTTAACAATAATTTTTCAAGGTCTTGCAGAGAAGCTCAGAGGTGCAGACCCCTTTCTTCTTAGGGAAGCCAAGCATCTCCAAGCCCAGTGCCCTGTGCTGGGAAGTTACTGCTTTTGAGATAATATAGAGAGGAAAATATTAAAAAGTCAACTAAGATAAGCTAACTTTGTACGTTGAATAGAATTTTTGCCCGGGAGCTGAATTAAACACATGAGATGCATTACTAATTTTCTCCTACTTGCATGAATAGCCTTGTTTAAAATGGGAGGAAAGTGTTTTGCCATTGTATTGTGCTTCCTTAATCTTCGCTGTTTTAATTCCTATGATTTTTTTTTCAACAATACTGTTCTTCAGTTTGAAGAAACATGGTTGGCAGATTCAAATCTCACTTATGCTGGTGTAAAATCAGTATATCACCAGTGGCCTGTCCATACCTCACATGGAGCCAGGCACTCACAGGTTTAACTGACTTCAAAGGTAACCAGGCAGAGGGCCAGCTCCACCAAAGAGACTTGCTATGCCCACTGGCTTCTAAAAAGAGGCTGCCCAGCTCAGCTCATTAGGGCGGGTCAGTTTACAGGAAGAGGAAGTAAGTTGTCTGCCTAAGTTGTGAGAGTAAATACATTGAAGATTGAGAGAGGCTCACAATCTATGGTGATTGGGGCCATATAAGTACCCTAAATAGATAGAATTTATCTAATGCATGCACTCCCAGACCTTTGCAATCACAAAGTGTCAGAGGTCAGCTCATGGCCCTAACCCCCATTGATTTATGTCTTTTACTTGTCCCCCACTGACTGGAAAAAATGTTCCCTTCCTTCTGAATTCTAACTGCCCTTCCTGCTGCCTGGCTTGGAGAGGGGACTGGAAGTGTCTCTTCCCCTCAATCCTCTGTTCACCTCCAAAACAATCAGAAGGTGATGGAGTCCAAACACTGAAGGAGCATGTGTCTTCATCTCCCTTCATGCCAGGCAGGGGTCTTCCAATAAATCAAGGGGCACCAGCTCCAAGTGCTCGCTCCGTGTGTTAGGCGAAGAGGGAGTTAGTGGGTTGGTTTTGGTTGCAGGTCTGTGAGTGAAGGGATATAAAAAGAGCATTTTAATCTAAAAATGGCCAAGGTTTCTTCAGTCCATTTGAAAGCACATTTGTCAGTTTTGCTCAGCTTGAATTATGACCTTGTGTTTTAGAAACTATTTGTGGAATAAGGGAAATGAAGAGGAGGTGAAGATGGAATTTCCCTTTTTAATGAGTCATAAAATTATCTAATTATAGAAACTGCTATTTGGGGACTGGTACGCCACCGTTCTAAAAACAAAAAAAAATTATTATACCAATCCACTATGACTGTCAACTTTAAGATGTCCAGGAGACTAAACTTAATTAAATTTCAACTTAAGGGAGATGTTTTGTGTCACTAAATATTTCCTCTTTCTCATACTTGCAAGCTGATGGGAAGGCTGGGCAGAAGCTAAACACGACAATAGGTCTGCTCAGCAAGAGAGAGTCTCAAACACAAAGCAATATAAGCAAAGAGACACTAACAAAAATGGCCCCAGCCAAAGGCTCGCCAGCAGCCCTGTTTATAGCCCTGCATCTGTGCAGATAGGGTGACCAGATAGCAAGTGTGAAAAATTGGGACACGTTTTGGGGGGAAGAGGGGAAGTGTATAGTTGTGTATATAACACAAAGCCCCTAATATTGGGATGGTCTCGATAATATCAGGACATCTAGTCAGCATAGGTGCAGACAAAGGGACAGGGAAGCTGGAGTTAACCCATTGTGTACTGGGGACTAGGTAGTGCCCTGAAGTGTACACATCACATTTTATTTTGACATAACATAAATTGTATTGATGTTTGGGCTGATGCCAGATAAGTCAAGATGTTTATTTTCAAATAATTGTTTATATGGTAAGTATGGCTTCTTGATAGCTGATTACTACTGTAGCAATATTGCTATCCCAACCATTGAAAAATAATGAGTCTGTCCCAAAAAGATAATGCAATCACCTTCAAAATCGAGACGTAAAAAGAATATATTTGGGGTTCTTTTTATTTGCCTTCTGGTTTTTGAGCTTTTAGGGATCAAGATTTCAAGCTCTGGTCCACAACCGTGAGGGCTAGAAACTTCCTTCACATAAAAATATCATTAGATTCTCACATTATGAGTCCAAAAGTGGGATCATTAAGAAAAACACCAAGTATCACAAGACTTTCAATAAAAGTGGCAGCACTTCAGTAGTGACTCCAAAGCAAGGAGTTAAAAACTCAGGTTTCTGTTCACTCTATGGCACTCTATGACCCTGAGCAAGTCTTACCTTGGACTAGTGCAAGTGACAACAGAGGCTGCAGTACAACCCAGAAAATCAATACCCTCTGATATTTGACTTCAGAAAGGCTGAGTGGGAAGGTTTTACCTTTGAATTAGATGAATCCATTTGTAATATTACTCTGAGCCAGGAGCACTCTGGAGAATTTATCTCCCTGGTGTGGAAGATTGACCAAAAGCACATCTCAGGCAACACTGGATACTATATGTACTTTGGCTTTCAGAACAGACAAGTCAACAGTATAAGAGAGATTCTGAACTGTTTGAACCGGATCCCTTTGGTGACAAAAACTACTGGGCCTGGGGAAAATCTTTGAGGCAGATAGGAAAGGAAGGGCTGGAGGGAGCCAAGGTGGAGGGAACTGATTGAAACAATAAAGCCAAGCCATAATAGCTAAAAAAGAATGGGTCAGCATTCACAAGCTGATCCCTGATGGACAACTATCAAAGTAGATCAGCACAGTCTCTCCCAACCAAGTTCCACACCAACTTATCCTAAATACAGGTTTCAGAGTAACAGCCGTGTTAGTCTGTATTCGCAAAAAGAAAAGGAGTACTTGTGGCACCTTAGAGACTAACCAATTTATTTGAGCATGAGCTTTCATGAGCTACAGCTCACTTCATCGGATGCATACCGTGGAAACTGCAGCAGACTTTATATACACACAGAGAATATGAAACAATACCTCCTGCTGGTAATAGCTTATCTAAAGTGATCATCAACCTGATGATCACTTTAGATAAGCTATTACCAGCAGGACAGTGGGGTGGGAGGAGGTATTGGTTCATATTCTCTGTGTGTATATAAAGTCTGCTGCAGTTTCCACGGTATGCATCCGATGAAGTGAGCTGTAGCTCACGAAAGCTCATGCTCAAATAAATTGGTTAGTCTCTAAGGTGCCACAAGTACTCCTTTTCTTTATCCTAAATAGTAAACCAGTTCACAAATCAAAGAGCAGAACAACACAAGTCAAGCAGGAACTTTGCTCATGTCTCAGAGACAGCAAAGTCCACAGTGAGCAGCTCACTGTTGAGGAGCTGACAATAGCCATGAAAATCCTGAAAATGTGGGAAGGCAGTGGGACTCAATGGTATGTCTAATGAACTATTACTGCACTTTGGGATGAGAGCACAGAAGTGGCTGCTTGATTTCTTTAACTATTGCATGGAGACAATGCAGATTCCCAGGTTGTGAAGACAGGCCAAAGTGGTTGCAGTATTCAAATCACATAAAGACCCAAACTCTGCAAGAGGTACCACCAAATATTCTTACACTACTCAACCTACAAGTTATATGAGCAGATTATAATGCATAGAATAGCAGCAGTAAAGGAAGGGCAGCTGATGACCTGGCTTTCCACCCAGGATGTTTATACTATGGCCAAGTTGCAAATCTAACTCAATACATCGAAGATGGCTTTGAAACCAGCAAAATTACAAGTTTGTTGATCTGTCAGCAACTTATGACACTTGTGAACCATCATGTACTTATCCAGAAACTAGCAATAATTTTGGGAAATATCTAGATGGTCTAGGTCATCTCCCTGCTTGAAAATCATTTCTTTGTTGAGATAGGTGGTCAGAAAAGTGAATGGAAAGAATTGCCCAAAAGTTCCATGCTATCACCTTTGGTGTTTAATGTCTACATCAGACCAACCAGAATTCCCCAAGAAGCTAAGATATGTTTATGCACATAATCTTTGCATTGCCTCCTAATCAGAAAGATTTGAAGACACTGACTGCATTTTAACTGGCTCCCTGCGTGTACTTGAAAACTACTATTGCACAGGGTTCCTGGTGTCTATCCTAGCAAAATACAAATGTGCACTTTCTACCTGAAACATCATCAGGCGAAGCAAAAACTCCAGATATCATAGGATAGTACAGTCCTTGAGTACTATGGTGTATCTTGGGGTCACATTAGACTGTATACTAACATTCAAAGAGTACATCAAGAAGCTGATAAAGAAAATGAACCCTAGGAATTGTGTACTCCAGAAACTGGCCAACACAGAATGGGGAGCTGACTCCAAAACACTCCTGGCAATCAGTCTCTTACCCTGTGTTACTCAGCTGCATAGTACTGTGCTCCAGAATGGTCATACTTGAGTCATGCACACACAATTGATACTGAGCTCAATCAATCCTGTAGGATAATTACAGGGACTTTGAAACCAGCTGCCACACTGTTGCCACACTGCCTCTTGGGGATTGCACAACCATCCGTCAAGTGGAATGGCTTCAGTAAAAAGAGACAAAAACAGGTCCATGATCCAAGACATCTACTGTATAGACACATTCCATTACTCAACAGGCTGAATCCAGAAGGATCTCTGACTCTGAAAATCCCTTACCCCAACCTACTACTGTTTAATTCATAACATCTCCTTCCAGGCACTAGCCTCAAATGAAAACATGGGTATACTCCAAATGGTGGCAAAGACTGGTGACAATATGACCAATTGAAAGCTGAGGAGTGACCCTAAATGTGAATACGGAGAGCCTAGGAAAACAATTGAACACTGCCTAATGCAGTGCCCTTGTCAGTATCCCATACTCCCAAGGAACTATTTGAGATAAGTGACAACACCAGCTCTTGACTATGGTGTTGGAGTGATCAGCTATGATGATCTCTGTGCCTCAGTTTCTCCAGTGGTAAGATGGCGATGACAATGTTTTGCCCAACTTTGAACAGTGTTTTGAGATCCTCTAATGAGAAGAAGTTTATAAATACACAGTATTTGAGTGCCAGCAGTGTGTTTGGCACATCCATGACAAATAAGAATGGCTATACTGGGTCAGACCAAAGGTCCATCTAGCCCAGTATCCTGTCTTCCAACAGTGGCCAATGCCAGGTGTCCCAGAGGGAATTAACAGAACAGGTAATCATCAAATGAACCATCCCCTGTCACCCATTCCCAGCTTCTGGCAAACAGAGGCTAGGGACACCATCTCAGCCCATCCTGGCCAATAGCCACTGATGGACCTATTTTCCATGAACTTATCTAGTTCTTTTTTGAACCCTTGTAGAGTCAAGGGGACATGCACTCTTTTTCAGTGGGTTTACAATCTAATTCAGAAGAAAGACAAACCAGTTCAGATACACGAAGCATATGGTAAACTGGTGCATGTGGGATGTAGTGTAGGAATCTCACAGTTATCATTTTTGAAATGCCCCATGGAAGAATTCTGTTTTAAGGAGGGATATAAAGGCTGACTGGTACACTAGATGGGCGATACAACAAATACTTTGTGATACTGAAGAAACTCTCTCTATATATTTTAGATGCCATGTTTGTGATAGATGAAATCAGGATGAAGGCATTTTCTTCTGATCTTCTGTTGAATTTTAGTGTAAAACCCTGAGGTAAAACAGCATTGTTCTGAAAGACTAAAACAGAAAAGCCCTGACATAATCCTTTTGTTCACTAATGTCACAGTAAAAAAAAATCAATAACATCCCTGTAAGCAGTTTTTAATCAATGCTTCAGTCTGACTCTTTTTGGTACGTCAGTAAAACTTCCTGTGACAAATATAAATGTTGCTAATAAGATTTTATTATGCACATTTCAGAGCTGTTCTTTTAAATGAATTACACAGAATTTGAATTTGACCTTTAAAGACCATTTATTAATATAGGGACACACTAGTCCCCTCCTTACCGATTCCTCCTTTCCGTATGTGTGTGTGTGGGACTGGTCAGCTATCTTTCTTCAAAATCATGTGGAAGATGGTGGGAAGGGAATAATGACCCCTAAATTCCCCTCTGATGAACACTTCAGAGAACTGGAAGATAAGGGAATCCATCAGACTCCAGTGGCTCTTGTGGAGGAAGAAAATAACCCAAGCCCTCTGGTGGGGGAAAAAAGAACCTCCCATAAGCCTTCATCTCTTGTCCCAGCTGAAAAAGGCTAGAAGTCTATCTCATACCCACTCCCGAGAGAGAACCACAGAGAGAACCACTTATAACCATCTTGGCTTTTAGTCTTCTCATCCTATATCTGCACTGGTGGGACCAGTGATCTGCTTCTCTATTCTAGATTGCAGGTGTGAGGGAAAAATTAGGCCCTCGGTTACCCAGGATATCTTGTCAGGGGATGAATGCGTGCCCATTCACCTGCACCTCTGATTCTGAAGCACCAGTTGGACCAGTAAATATATACAATTACTAGTTCTGTTACATTCCCCCACTTTTAATTGCTTCTCATGTCTGGCCCTGTGGGGAATCCTACAGACTTCAGTTCACCCTGAGGCATCACAGGCTCTAGAGACATAAAACAATGAGAAGAGATGACAGCAGCAGCAGCAAGATGTATTGCCTGTGTTTCCAGCATAGTTGTTGGGAAGGTAAGGGATGTATCAATGTAGGTAAGAGTCTATAGCTTCCCTTCCCCAACCCTAGAAAGTACCCTAACAAACTCAACCCTGGATTTCAAAGATCTAGGATTCGGGGTGGAGTGGGGGGCCCATTTGGTTATCCCCTGCCAACATCAGTAAAGGTACATGGAGCAGAGGAGAGATTTGAAGACTTTCTCTAAAAAGACTTTCATACAAGATTGCCAGAATTTCTATTTCCTGCCCCAGTAGGAAAATATTACAAGAACAGTCCTTTTGTAATAATTTGCCACTTCATCATCATCAAGTTCCCATTACACCTGGCCTTTAGGGCAGAGATGAAGCTCCTCCACTCCTGTCTGTTTATGGCAAGTCTTTCAATGGTTCCCCAGCTGTGCTCCAGGTTTTTCTCCTGCTCGGCTTCCACAGCTCTTCACCACGTTGTTTTTGGGTGGCCTCATTTTCTCTTGCCTTCAGGTGTCCATCTCATTGCTACTCTGGTGATGGAATCAGTTTCCATATGAAGCACATGGCCAATCCATCTCCAACTCCTCCTGGCAATGACGGTACTCATATCCTCTTTGCTGCACTGTGTCAATAGATCTTGGTTAAGATTGTTCTGGGCCAAAAGATATGGAGGAGTTTTGTGAGGCAAGTTGTATGGACTGAAGATAGTTTGGACATGTCATACTTTCTCACTCCCCAGCATTCTGAACTATAAATCAATATTGAAAGTATGCAGCCCTGATAAATCTTGAGTTTGGTTTTGGTTTTGTTTGTTGATGATTTCCAGACTGTATTTAAGCTCCTGAAGGTGTTCCTGGCTTTACTGATTTTGTTCCAGATGACATGGCTTGTTCCACCATCCTGGCTGATGGTGCTGCCCAAGTATGTGAATGTTTCTACACTGGTGAGAACATAATCATCTATCCATACTGGTCATGGTGAGGCAATATTTAAGGTCATGATAGCTGTCTTATTGCGGTTGATTTTCAATCCAATTTGCTGACTGCATGCGTTGAGTCAAGTTGTTTTTTCTTGTATATGGCATTGGGTATGTGATAGGAGAGCAAGATCTTCAAGGGTGAGAAGGGAGTCCAGGAATGAGAAGAATGTCCATTTAATGCCTCTTGGCATGTCTTCTGTTGTACACTGCATTATCCAGTCAATGGCAATGTTGAAGAGGATTGCAGATATCAGACACCCCTGACGTACTCCTGTTTTGACTTCAGAACCGAGCACACTGTGATCAACACTGCATTGAAGAACCTAGTCTGGGTTCAAACATGAAGCTCTTGTTTAAACACAGCCCAGCTTTAAAAATAGTTCATCTCATGCTCAGTTCTATAAATGGGCAAATGTTAGTGGGGTTTTCAATACTTCACCATATCCCTGCTAGCAGTTTTCTCGCCAGTGTTACTTATAAATCCTGGAAATTGTAAACATCTGAACAGCACCATGAAATCAGACAGCAGCTAACCTATCTGGTCAATGGAATAGCACTGCTAAGCTAAAAACCACTCTGGTTGCTTACTTCTGTAAAACTAAATGACAAAATTCCACTCTTTTTGTAAGCAGGGGCAATTCCCATTAATTTCAATGAGATTTGCATTCATTTACATCAGGATTGTATTTAGTCTAGAATTATACATCATCTGGGTAGGATTAGCTGTTAATGAACTGACACTCAAGTTGATTACCGCTGCTGGGTTTATTCCTTCCATATGTTTTTGTGGATTTTTCTCCCTCAACAATAGGATAAACATGAATTACTGAACAATTTGTACCTAAAATTTCCACCTGTATTGCTGCAAATAGAATACCATAGCAGTGCAACAGAATAAAACTTGTCAAAATATTTAATTCAGTCTCACAGGCTTAACTTCATTAAATACAACACAGATGAGAGCACTGAAAATATCCTCAGCCCTATATTTGTGTATTTTTCATACAGGCACTAATAATTTGCCATAAGAAAACAAATCTTGCAAAATGAAAAAACATGCTCTCAGCTACAGCACTATAAATCCAGAGTAAATCCACTGATTTCCTTGAAATTATTCTGGATTTACACCAGTGCAACAGAGCAAAATTTGCCCCATGTGTGAGTTATTGTCCCAAACAAGTCTATCTCTTAATTAAAAAACTATTAAAAAATAATAAACAAACAAGTAAAGAATGTCAGTTTGGACAAACCTATCAGGGTCCGAGCCTTCATTAATATCCACTGTTAACCTTGACTTTCCCTGCTCCTAAGGCCACATTTCAGACTGTGTTAGTGTGACAACTTCCAGGATGAGTTTTCCAGAACTTGAGCAACTTCCCCCTTTACCAGCACTTTGATTCTTCTTCTCAAGATTTCAATCTGTCTGCCTTGAGACTCCAGACAGAATTTGCAGAATGACACTGCTACCTCCTTCTCAGCTTTGTCAATAGTCAGTGGACATTTTTGGAGGGGGGGGTAGATGTTTTCTGTCACTTCTGTCACATTGCTGATTCCTAGGCAAGAGACAGCCCAAATTCCATTCCTGTTCATGTCAGTGAAGGCCAGATTAGGATTTTCCTCTCAAACTTCTAACACCTAATATTCCTTGATTTCCACATCACCTCTTCTGGAAAATTTCCTTTTTTCTTCATTTCCACTTTCTCCCGTCTTCTTTTTTCCTCTGGTCAGCTACTACCTGAACACTCATGTTGTCTCCTTCTCTCTATATATTATTATCTACTTACATTGCAGTAGAGCTTGCTCACTAGCCAGCTTCTGTACTATCAGAATGCATTATCTACAAGGGACATCCATCAAAGACGTCAATACAAAGTTATGAGTAGATTTTTTTAAACTCTCAAAGATAGATAGCAATACAGTTATTTACTGGGAAAGTCAGGAATTGAACCAAAATCTTTGCCAAATGATCTCCAAATTACATTGCAGAGCTCAGCTAGTCCAAGGCCTCAAAATATCTGACACAAATGTTACCTACAATTTGCAACAGTGATCTCTAGCTTTTCTCCCTCAGTGCTTCAATCTATCATGGAAGACTCACCAATAGAATAACTTTTTGAAGAATATATGTATTTATTTATACTTTATTTCACATTTTCATATGGATTAAAAATGAGGCCAACACACCATTAAACTAATCTCTTTAAATGCCTACTTCCTTGTTTAACTACTTTATGTGGGTGGTTTACACTTTGCAGATAGCAAATTGCTGTCAGGCTTTATCACTCTTCAAACATTTCTCGACACAAGCTTTGTCACTGTGTGACTTGAAATTCCAAATTCCAGGGTCACACAGTTTATCCCACTTCAGCAAAGGATCTAGACTTTTCATCAGGTTTATAATTAACTGACCCCTGTGCACTGTAAATCATAAAACATATCATAAACACGTAACAACATGGCAACAAGCATTGGTTCTACTGAAATAGCCAAATTACTTTTCAACAGATTCTGTTGTATCTATTAATTTATATATCTCCATTCAGTAAACAGTGGGACTTGTTTTATTGCACTTTACTGTAGCTACACATTTCAACACAATTCTGATTCGATTGCTAGGAAGAAGAAATTCTTAATTTCTTAATTCTTAATTCTCCTTAATCATTTCTGCAATGAGAAAACACTGTCTGCTTGAGAAAAGAATTCCAAGGAAATTCCACACAGTGAACTTCATGGAATCTCCAGGATACTAAATCTCAATACATTTCTCAGCTGGCGAGTACAACTTGACCGCAACTATATTTGTTTAAAGCTTTTAAATCGAGGGTGATGAACTCCAGAACTCTAAAACATCATTTTAGATCATGCTCATCATTGTGATATCCATGTTCCTGAGCCAAATTCTGCCATAACCCTGTCTGATATGGTAAATGCACTCTTTGTTTAGATTTTCAAACAGGTTGCTAGCTGTACAGAACTTTATTTATTTTTATATCAGTTCCTTGTGGTCAGGAACACTTCGTTCATTTGCTTTTCCTTTGATTCATTCCACAGCTATGTAAATGCTAGGCTTTCACTCTTCTTATCAATAAGTCTACTTACCCTGTCAACTTGAGTGCTGTGTGTGTATTCTAGTGTTAGCAGCTCAGAGTGTGTGCCTTGTTTATTGTCTTAAGGCAAGAAATAAAAACCGTGAGCAAACACGGACTGTTTTCTGGTTCATTGCAAGTATTGCTTGTTCATCTTATAGAAGGATTCTTTGAAAAGTAAGGTAGCTGCATTTTAGAGTTCCATTTAGTATGTACAGTGGTTAAAGCTAAATAACGTCATATATAATTGGAGAATTCATAGCATTGAGTGCAGTGGCCATTGTTGGTCACCTCATTTGAAGATATATAGGCAGAATGTCAGCTGGTGTAAATCAGCGTAGTTCCACTGGCACATAGGCAAGATGAACAAAATACAGAGTTAGGCAACCAAGCTAATGATTAGGAAGGAGGGACTTTACCTATAAAGCTAACAAAATAAGGATTACATAGGGCTAGACTGTGAACTACTTTATTACCTCAACAAACAATTATTCACAAAATTAGTCCTACTGACTCAATGAATCATAGAATATCAGGGTTGGAAGGGACCTCAGGAGGTCATCTAGTCCAACCCCCAGCTCAAAGCAGGACCAATCCCCAATTTTTGCCCCATATCCCTAAATGGCCCCCTCAAGGATTGAACTCACAACCCTGGGTTTAGCAGGCCAATGCTCAAACCACTGAGCTATCCCTCGCCCCGAAGTAAGGGATACTTTACTTACTCGCTCCTGAGTAAGTAAAGCCTGGTCTACACTAAAAAGTTAGGACAACCCCGCAACATTGCTCAGAGGTGTGAAAAATTCACCCTCCTGAGCCACGTAGTTAAGCTGGCCTAACTCTGGTGTAGACAGTGCTAAATCAGCAGAATAGTTCCATTGATGTAACTACCACCTCTTGGGGAGGTGGATTAACTACAGCGATGGGAGAACCCCTCCCATCCTTATAGTGAGTGACTACACTGAAGTGCTACAGCTCTGCCTCTGCAGTGCTTCTAGTGAAGACATAGCCCTAACCTGCACATCCCTCAGCCCATGCGGCTTCCCGCAGCCCCCATTGGCCTGGAACAGCAAACTGCAGCCAGTGGGAGCTGAAATAGACCAAACCTGTGGAAGCTGCAGGTAAACAAACCGTCCCGGCCCACCAGCGGATTTCCCTGACAGGCCACGTGCCAAAGGTTGCCGATCCCTGATCTATAATATGATTCTGTACACAAGTTTTAGTTACAATTAAATAAGTGTTCCATTACATGGATGTGTAAAACCTCTCAAACCAGTGCTAATGAACTATGCTCAGACTGTGAATAAAGGTGTAATAATATCTGGGTTAGATCCCCAGGTACTGCAGAAGAATTCTTAGTGCGCCTAGGTAAGGAGGAGGACATAGAATATCACTCGACATAGGTGTTTTCTGGTACCTTTCAACCCTCTGTTCCAGAAGGCACAATTTACAGCAGCCTCAAAATATATTAACATCTATCCCTTTGACATAGGATGAGGATTGGCCAGAGAAAGAGCAAGGAGAAGAGGAAAACCCTCTCTTCTTTTTGCTGAGTAATCTGCAAGAGGCAGACTCCCTGTAATATCTTGAGGATCCTTCATGATTTCATCAAGCAGAAAAAGCAATTATACTGGCAACTGATTTCCAGTCTGCCAGCGGTTTTCATTATCTTATCCTTATCTACATAGTCACACAGATTTTTTTTTCATTGTTTTAAAGGATTTTTGGGCTCAGGTAAAGGTTGGCTAGATTAGACTGGCTACTCTAAATAAGAGCTGCAATGTCCTGTTTTTTTGTAAGTACTTCTGCTAATATTGAATATTCCTTAGACCACTGTTTCTCATCCCCTGTGGTCTGGCAATCCCAGAGAAACTGAAGAAAGGAAAGTTCCTCTTTTGCTTAATTATTCTCACAGGGCATCAGCAAAAGCAGAACCATCAGAACTGGCCTCAGTGCTCTTGGATGAGCTTGAGAAACAGTGTTTTTCCCCATTTACCTCAAAAAACCCTAATTCTGTCTACCATGAGCATACCAAAATGCACAGGCCCAGGACAATGTGACAGAAGCCTCACACAATCAGCCACAATCCAAGTGGAAAATAGGTCTGCCCTGGATTAAGATCTGGCTAGAAATATAAATTTTCCAAAGGAACAGTTTTTTTTATTGGAAAATGAAGATTCAAAGAAATCAAAACAGACTGTGGGAACATGTCAGTTCCATTGAAACTTTCAACAGAAACCTGGCATGCAGGAAGCTGCTTGGCTCCCTGGTCTCCTGGGTTCCCAGGTTTACCCAGCTCCCCCACTGTGTGGCTGGCAGGTTCAGTGGGATCCCAGGTTCACAGGGCTGACCACCTCCTTAGCAGTTGGGGCTCCCTGATCTCCCGTTTCTGAAATGATATTTTATATTTACATACAAATGAAGGCATGAATTGTTTTGTATTAAAAAGTTACAGTGAAGACCTTTTTCCATTGTAAAAATCAAAATCTCCTCTAATTTAAACCAGGTTTATGCTGATGTAATTCCATTGACTACAGTAGGGTTAGTCAGGGTTTTCACTGACCATCTGGTGTAAATGAAGGGAGAATCTAAACTGTTTTCTGCTTGTTTGGAATAAAGTTTTATGAATACTACACATATAAAGAGTACCTTTAAGAAGCATTAAGATCTATTTAAAAAAATCACTACTTTTAATCGTCTTCATGTGAAAGAGCATGGTGGCCTCACTTGTGGTTGAGAAGAAATAGGACTCAGTTACACTGAAAGCAAAGGGAATTCTTTATTAAGTGTACTGGTCACAGACAGATGGTGTAGTTCTCCCTACCCCTTTAGCTAACAAACTGACACACATTGTGCTTCCTCTTTTCACCACACCTCTAGTACATCTCTACCTCCTGGCTTGAAATAGTAAAATTACAATAGTAAAATTAAATAGTAAAATTACTGCCCAAAATCTAATCTTCCTTTTTGAAACAAGCTAAGTGAGAAGCTGACAAAAACAATTTCCAGTGCCGGCTTCCAGGACCCTCCTCAGTCAGGTACTAAAATGTTTTGGTATAGTGCAGTGTTTCTTAATTGGTGGGTGGCAGCTCTCAGTCACAAGGCACTGAAAATTTTATTACAATCGAAAGCGAAGAAAATTTCACTCCACAGCTCTCCTCCCACCATCACCCTTTGAGGTCAAATATTCTCTGTCAACCTCTCAGCACAAATACATTATAGAGTCTTATCACAGATACATATTTTTGTTCTTACTTTTATAGTAAATGTTAGGGGGGCCGCACAAATTTTTTACTTCAAAGGAGTCTCCAACCTGAAAAGATTGAGAAATATGGGTCTAGTGAATGTCTCAGAGTACACACTCACCACAGGTGGTGCTCTGGCTTCTCTGGGGAATAGCTCTCTTCCTTGTTCAAACTTCCTCTTGCAGTTTTTCAACCCACTGTCCTTCCTCTCATGCTGTGGCCTCTCTCTCACTCCAGGAGCTGTAGCTTCCTCTGTGTGACTGAGCCCTCCAGCCAGGTCACTAAGGCTATGTCTATACAGAGATAAAAAGCCTGTGGCTGGCCCATATCAGCTGACTTGGGCTCAATCTCTGTGAGTAGAAACATATCGTTGTGTAAATGCTCAGGCTTAGGCTGGAGCCAGAGCTCTGGGAGCCCACGAGCATGGAGGGTCCAAGAGCTTAGGCTCCAGCCCCAAGCCTGAGCATCTGCACAGCAATTTTTAGCCCCACAGTCCAAACCCCGTAAGCCCAACTCATCTGACCCTAGCCAGCCACGGCCATGCAGTGGGTCTTTTATCTCTGTGTAGGTGTGCCCTGCACATTCTGGATGCTGGATCCTTTGCCATTTCCACATATGGGCAGAACCTGTATTGCTGATGGAACAATCTATGGAAAGCCCAATAAGGAGAAACTCTGTGTTCTGCTTTCTGCCCTGCCTGTGGGTTTTCCTAGCCCCTGCCTATAGGAAAAGTTGATCTGGCCTACTACATTTCAGGGAGCTACCCTTTCAGTGCACAGTTAAACTTGCATTTCTGACATATTCCCTTTTTATTGCAAAAAGATGTGGATGGATACCACTCTGACCTGAAAACATCCCAGTCTTGCTTTGGGGGCTGGGGGTGGGATATTTGAGAAGAGAAAAGGACAGTGAAATATCCCATACACAGTCAGTGGACCAAATTCCTCCCTGGATTGTTTTCAGGCAGCTAACAAGAGGGATGAATTTGGCCCTCTTTCCCTTCATCCCCTGAAAACCTTGGTTTAATATAATGTGGACGGTAATAAGAACTACTAGCTGCAACAAAACAAACAAAAAAGCCAAAGTGGATTCTTGAAATTAGATAAAATTTTATGTAAATAGGTAATTAATTTTCAGAAACTGAGAAAGAAAATTCGTTCAAAATTGCTCACTACATTTTCTTGGGTAGCAGGATTAACTAAATTAGATTAATTAAATGCATAAAAGTTGTTTATGATATTCTGGTATAACACATACCATACCAGAGAGATAGGGAGCCTCCTATTGATAGGTCTACAGAAACATAGGCAGCAGTTATCACAGAAGACAAAACAAACGCTCAGTAAAACAACACTTCTGGTTTTACGATGCTTTATTAATGGGGACAGCAAAACTTCCTTCAGTGAAGGCTGTTCTTTGGGAAGCCACAAAAATTCCTGTTGGCATTTCTGGAGTGCTAAGTCTTATTTAAAGCATAAAACACTGTACCAGAAGAAGGATGGAAGAATACAAATGTGTAAGATAGGATTTGCTAATGTTATGGCTCAGTTGTTAGTGCTGAAGTATATTAATGCCCAGCCTTATTATTGTAACTGGTATTGATTCATAATAGTGTCTTTGAGCTGTTTTCTGTAATTATCATATCCTTGATGTTTATATCTACAACCACTCTTCTATATTATTAAATACTATAAATCTTGTCAGAAAGTAGGTTTTGGGTGGGTTTTCAAACATGCCTTCATGATTTAGGAACACAAGTCCCATTGACTTTCAATGAGATTTGCGCTTCTAAATCACTTAGTTTGGGATTTTCAAAAGCATCTATATTAATTCCTTTATACAGAATAAGGGTCATATTGTGATGTAAAGCTACTAGGTATGTTGTAAAATGAATGAGGAGGAGCTTCATCCTGTGGCCAGAGTCTTTGCAGGAATTCTGATTGATTTAGCCACAATATCTCTAGGAATGCATGCAGGAGTGGGAGAGTTAAGCCGCAGTTTGAAAGGCACTGAATGTCAACCTCTCCTTTCAGTTACACACACCACATACTTAATCTACCCCTTTTGCTATGTCGTAAAAGTGTGATGCACAGGAGAACTGGTAATAGATTGATCATTATTCCCTTGTTTCAATCACATTACGTGGGCCAGGGTTAGAGAAAGTGATACCTCTATCATATGACAGGAGTCAGGTTATGACATATGACAGGAGTCAGCCAGTGGTTACTGTTATACAAGGAGGTCTCCAAAAACTCCCTGTTGAAAGTCACAACATCCTATCACATACCTGCTTTACATGTCTCAAAGCATTTCAAATCAGCCCTTTCCTTAATATTTTCAGACATCATAATGCATGATGTCTACCTCCAAGACCTTAACATATTAATTAAAGTCTGGCAAGGAAACATCATGAGTTACATCATAAAATCAGTGCAAAAAGCTTGTCTCTTGTAAGATTTTCCATTTTGGATGTCAATTCCTAGGAATGAAAAGTGAGATATTTTAGTTTAGATTGGATTTGGAAATGAGTAACACACCTCATAATGAGATACAAATGTGAGATATGATGCCCTGCAATGTGCATTTTCCTCTATAAACTGTTACAGGTTTTCCACTCTGTAGTACTCCAACAATAAATACTTCTGTGAAAGGAACAACTGGAAAAAAAGTGGTAGTACCTCCCCCTAAATCATAGAATCATAGAATCATAGAATATCAGGGTTGGAAGGGACCCCAGAAGGTCATCTAGTCCAACCCCCTGCTCAAAGCAGGACCAATTCCCAGTTAAATCATCCCAGCCAGGGCTTTGTCAAGCCTGACCTTAAAAACCTCTAAGGAAGGAGATTCTACCACCTCCCTAGGTAACGCATTCCAGTGTTTCACCACCCTCTTAGTGAAAAAGTTTTTCCTAATATCCAATCTAAACCTCCCCCACTGCAACTTGAGACCATTACTCCTCGTTCTGTCATCTGCTACCATTGAGAACAGTCTAGAGCCATCCTCTTTGGAACCCCCTTTCAGGTAGTTGAAAGCAGCTATCAAATCCCCCCTCATTCTTCTCTTCTGCAGGCTAAACAATCCCAGCTCCCTCAGCCTCTCCTCATAACTCATGTGTTCCAGTCCCCTAATCATTTTTGTTGCCCTTCGCTGGACTCTCTCCAATTTATCCACATCCTTCTTGTAGTGTGGGGCCCAAAACTGGACACAGTACTCCAGATGAGGCCTCACCAATGTCGAATAGAGGGGAACGATCACGTCCCTCGATCTGCTCGCTATGCCCCTACTTATACATCCCAAAATGCCATTGGCCTTCTTGGCAACAAGGGCACACTGCTGACTCATATCCAGCTTCTCGTCCACTGTCACCCCTAGGTCCTTTTCCGCAGAACTGCTGCCTAGCCATTCGGTCCCTAGTCTGTAGCTGTGCATTGGGTTCTTACGTCCTAAGTGCAGGACCCTGCACTTATCCTTATTGAACCTCATCAGATTCCTTTTGGCCCAATCTTCCAATTGGTCTAGGTCCTTCTGTATCCTATCCCTCCCCTCCAGCGTATCTACCACTCCTCCCAGTTTAGTATCATCCGCAAATTTGCTGAGAGTGCAATCCACACCATCCTCCAGATCATTTATGAAGATATTGAATAAAACCGGCCCCAGGACCGACCCTTGGGGCACTCCACTTGACACCGGCTGCCAACTAGACATGGAGCCATTGATCACTACCCGTTGAGCCCGACAATCTAGCCAGCTTTCTATCCACCTTATAGTGCATTCATCCAGCCCATACTTCCTTAACTTGGTGACAAGAATACTATGGGAGACCGTGTCAAAAGCTTTGCTAAAGTCAAGAAACAATACATCCACTGCTTTCCCTTCATCCACAGAACCAGTAATCTCATCATAAAAGGTGATTAGATTAGTCAGGCATGACCTTCCCTTGGTGAATCCATGCTGGCTGTTCCTGATCACTTTCCTCTCATGCAAGTGCTTCAGGATTGATTCTTTGAGGACCTGCTCCATGATTTTTCCAGGAACTGAGGTGAGGCTGACTGGCCTGTAGTTCCCAGGATCTTCCTTCTTCCCTTTTTTAAAGATTGGCACTACATTAGCCTTTTTCCAGTCATCCGGGACTTCCCCGGTTCGCCACGAGTTTTCAAAGATAATGGCCAGTGGCTCTGCAATCACAGCCGCCAATTCCTTCAGCACTCTCGGATGCAACTCGTCCGGCCCCATGGACTTGTGCATGTCCAGCTTTTCTAAATAGTCCCTAACCGCCTCTATCTCCACAGAGGGCTGGCCATCTCTTCCGCATTTTGTGATGCCCAGCGCAGCAGTCTGAGAGCTGACCTTGTTAGTGAAAACAGAGGCAAAAAAAGCATTGAGTACATTAGCTTTTTCCACATCCTCTGTCACTAGGTTGCCTCCCTCATTCAGTAAGGGGCCCACACATTCCTTGGCTTTCTTCTTGTTGCCAACATACCTGAAGAAACCCTTCTTGTTACTCTTGACATCTCTGGCTAGCTGCAGCTCCAGGTGCGATTTGGCCCTCCTGATAACATTCCTACATGCCCGAGCAATATTTTTATACTCTTCCCTGGTCATATGTCCAACCTTCCACTTCTTGTAAGCTTCTTTTTTATGTTTAAGATCCGCTAGGATTTCACCATTAAGCCAAGTTGGTCGCCTGCCATATTTACTATTCTTTCGACTCATCGGGATGGTTTGTCCCTGTAACCTCAACAGGGATTCCTTGAAATACAGCCAGCTCTCCTGGACTCCTTTCCCCTTCAAGTTAGTCCCCCAGGGGATCCTGGCCATCCGTTCCCTGAGGGAGTCGAAGTCTGCTTTCCTGAAGTCCAGGGTCCGTAAATAATGTCCACAACCCATGTTCTGCCTAGTCATGATGCTCAAATGAGATGTCTTTCACATTAGAGTGTGCAGATCTGCATAATATGATCATTTCTCTCCTCTCTTTTATGCTTTGTTCAGAAGTAAAATAGTTAATATTGAAATTTAAATTGTCACAAGGCTTTGGATTGAACATCACACTGAAATAAACAGAGACAATTTACTCTTGTCTCATAACTGTTATTTCACACTGTTTGTAGATGGACATTGAGTCAATTTACATTTAGCTCATGTTGGAAGATCTTCACAATCATGTGGACTACAGATGATTCCCCTCCCACCCCACACACAGTGAGATCTCATGCATAACATGGCAGATGCTACAGAAAAACATTGCCTTTTTGAACTAGCCCAAATCAACCTCTGCCTGTGTGAATTTGATACCTTTCCTCTTCTAGTCTCTGTACATGAAGATTCTGGCCCCTGTGCTGGCTGCTTTACTACCTGCTGGCTGCTTTACACAACTCTGGCAGCACAAAGCAGCTACCTGAGGGGAATTGCCTGGTGTTGAGTGTATGAGGGGGAGGGGGAAAGAGAACCACTACTGGTGTGTGTGATGGTGCAGGGTAGGGGAGATCCAGGGGTCAAGGTTGAGGGAAGGGCAGTTGCTGAGTGGAGTAGGAGCGATGGTCAAGAAAAAGGGACACAACTCTGTTAAGGTTAGTATTTCTGGGTGCTGGAACAGCCCCCTGGCAACTGAGCATAAGTCAAAGCAGTCTTTGAGCCAGCCTAATTTACTAAGTAGGCTGGACTGATTCTTGGCAGGTCTCCAAATCTGGAGGCCACAAAGGTAGGGTACAGCCATCTCTGCTTTTCTCAAGCTACACCAAGTCCAGCTTAGGCACAGTGCAGAATCTTGGCCTTGTTGTTATGCAAGAGATTTACAAATAAACAAAAGTTTAAATATTTAAAATAAAACACATTCAAATTCTTTTTTCCAGAGATGTGCTGCACTATTTGAATCAGAAATGAACACATAGCTAGGATTTTTATCTGTAAAATCAGTCTTGTACCTGAAAATTAATTCAATACTTGAAGATCACACCACCCATTAGTTTGGGATTTGCCAACACAAACACTACAGTGGGGAAATCTGCATGGTGTTTACACTGTGTGATATACTGCATGTGACATACCTCTTGGCTGACGATTGTTGAAGAGATTTAACTGTTGAATGAGTAAAATAGTGTCTTGGTTTTCTGGTATTTTAGTATCAGCAGAATTCATTGCGGTCAATTTGAGTAAACCAATATACTTCTAATTGCAAGCACCTGGAGAAACCCAAATGCAATCTCCTTTCTTAAAAGCTTTCAACTTTATAGGCACAGAAATAATTTATTCAATTCTTCTGGGTTTTTTTGGTTAACTAGCATTTTCTCCCTCTCTTTGTGACACAAAGCATCAACATTAGAAAAAACAATGTAGTCAGGTGCACCTGTATTGCATACTGGTGGTTTGTAGGTTGCTTGTCATTCTGAGTCCAATGTGTGAATAACACTTAGTTTGAGATTTTTCATACAATGACTTTATGCCTTTGATTCAAGACTCAGCTCCTTGCAGCCTGTTAGCTGAACTATGGCAGATATATGGTTGACATTTTCCAGTTGAAAAACATTAATATGTTGCTTCCTGTGATCCTGAGGTGACCTGAAGTAGCAGTATTAGCAGAAAAGGGGGCATGGCCAATCAAACTCTATGTTACATTGTAATGAGTGCTGAGGATGCAATCACAAATCACCTGGTTGGTGACCTTTCAGTCACCATTACCACAGCAGAGAGTTCAAATGTCACTGACTGAACAGTGGCTCCTTACCACAATACACATGAGCATGCTTGCCACTTTGTTCCATGCGTGGCAGAGGTGGCTCAGCTGCAAAGACAGAGCTTGCCCATGTTTCAGACTCAGAACTGGAAAATGCAGTGGTATAGTTCTGGCACCGATGGAGACTAGGATGTGGAGCATGTAACTAGCAGCTGAATGGCTGGCTTGCTTTGTGTACCTTCCACTCTGTGGATACCCATAGTATTTGAGGATCTGGGCCAATGTTTTCACCTTGGTGTGGCGCTCAACAGACTTAACAAATTAAATTTTATTCTATGTTATACAATGTATAACATTGCTTAGCTAAACCTCCTGAAAAAAGTTCCTGAACTTTTTATGAGTTGGTGAATGAATATGAAATGTAACGGTGGAAATCAGGAATTTTAGTATTTGATAATTCTCCATAGATTGAGCATAACTAAACTATATTAATGGTCAGAGTTTGAAGGCATGGAAATGTTCACAGCTGCATTTTACTGAGCCTTGAGTATTGCTGTGCTGTGGAAATTGGAGCGGCTACCATACTCCCAAAGAAAGTAATAGGAACTTAAACATGGATTCCAATCAGAGAAGGATCTGTCCTTCATTGTTTTTACACAAGCACTGGCTCCTTTTCAAAAGTAAACCTAAGAGTAAAGAAAACAAAATACCCACTTCTATTGATGGATAGTGGATCTAGAACGAGGGTATTAAGAAATAAGAAGAGGTCTTCAGAGTGATTTTTCTCCAAAATGATAACACTTTACTGCTCTCCTTGGAGACAGTGGAGATCTTGCCATTGAGTTCAGTGGCAGTAGGATTAAGCCCATAATTCATGTTGTATCTGGTACTGTCAGAAATATTCTGCTTTAATTTGTCCCCAGTCACTGGCTGTGGCAGAATATGCCAACTTTGGCAATGGATAATAGTGCACTCCAGGCTTTCTCTAAGCTACTCTATGAGCAGTCCTATTCTATTTCCAATTCATTCTCATCACTTATATACATATCAGTACTCTTGCCTCACATGCATTAAAGGTTGGTGCTCACATCAGACATTTATCTCTAAACAAATATTTCTGAATCATTTCACCAAAGTCTTTCGCTTACCTAAACACAAAGTATGCCTTAATTAAAATAATAATATCTCTACTTTGCTCAGAAGTTTTTGAGGCACTGGATTCTGCTGTTGGTTTAAAGCAGTGATTTTCAAGTTATGGTCTGTAGACTCCTGGGCGTTCGCAGACTATGTCTAAGGGGTCTACGAAAGGTTGTTGTTACCATAGACAAGTGGTTTCCAAAAGGGTCCACACCTCCATTTGAAATTTTTTAGGGGTCTGCAAGTGTAAAAAGGTTGAAAAACCACTGGTTTAAAGGATCTCTCTTGGTACTGTGTCATGTACATTTCTCTCATGACACACCAAATCTTGAGGTCCTTACTTAGTTTTTACCCAGCAGAGGGAGTTAGACCAGGTGAGAACTGATCAAGGGCCTCAGGACTTTTGCCCTGTGCAGGCAATAAAATGTAAGTTATGATTAATGCACAATATTTGTATTTTATTATTGTGCTACAAAATTCAAAAGTCTGCAAATGCCAGTCGGGCAAAGGTTTAGATTTACCTGATCAAGTCTTTTACTTTCTTGGTGTTGCTACCTGAGAAGGATGAGGCATGAAATTCATGTTTTATTGCTTCATTATATCTGAAAATAATAAAATGTAATGTAGCTCTCATCATTTCTATCTTCTATAACCTTTGGCTAGATGGTCTCCATTTCATTCTTTTTCTCACATCCCAAATCAGTGGTAAAGGGATCAGTCAGCCAAAGGGGAGAGTACTGAGAATGTCAAAATAATTCAGCATGTTATGAACTGTAATAGTATATAGAAAAATGAAATTGAATTAATACCCTTTAGACAGAATCTGTAATAGGGAAGTGAAATGTAACTTGTCCTTGTTATATATTTGAGATCATAATGGTTAAGAGAGAGACATGTAAAGAGCTGAGTGCAGACGCCACTGGCAGTACACAACAAGAAGATGTTTTATTAGTCCTACAAAACCCAGGAACAATGCTGCATAATCTTGAGTGCCAACTACTGGCACCTTTACTATTAATTAACTATTTACATATATATACACACATACACATCTCTCTTTTATAGAGCATTCCTGCAACTATAATCCCCTGTCCCTCTCTGAATGCCAGACAAACAGGTAGAATCTGTCATGAGAACGGCTGAATTGGTATCCTGAGTGAAAAAGCTAATCAGGCTTTGCTTCTGCAAAAAAAGTCTTGCAATGTATACCATTTAACATATCACTTCTGAATTCTGCCTATGAACTTTACTGATTTAACTAGTACCAGAAAATCTGTTGTCGCGGGCTGGCTCATTGTATGAGGCAAGCTGGGCTCAGCCTTGCCCATGGTTTAGCAGCTATCCCTCAATCTCACTGATGAGCTGGCAATATAAGGGCTAATTCAGGGTTCTCAAACATGCAGCCTGTGGGGTTATTTCCTGTGGCCCGCCAAGCTCCCCACCCCTCCTCCCCCGCACCCCCGGAGTTATTTTCTGCAGGCCACCAAACTCCCCTCCCCCCAGCACGCCGTGTCCCTGCTCCTCTGCCTACCTCCAGGCGCTTCCCGCCGCCAAACAGCTGTTTGGAGGCACTTAGCGCTTTCCAAGTGGGGGGGGAGGAGCAGGGAGCCGTGCGCTCAGGGGAGGAGGCGGAGAAGAGGTGGGGCAGGGGCAGGGGTTGGAATAGCGGCAGGGAGAGGATGGCATTGGGGCGGGGACTTTGGGAAAGGAGTTGGAATGGGGTCGAGAAGGGGTAGGAAGAGGTGGGGCGGGTGGGGCCTCATGGAAGGGGTGGAGTGGGGGCAGGGCCGGGGGGCAGCGGGAGGGGTGTGTCAGTGATGCGGCCCTTGGGCCAATGTACTCGTCCTCATGTGGCCCTCCTGGTGATTTGAGTTTGAGATTTCTGGGCTAATTAGTGACCTCTCAGCTTCACATACCATGGCTTAATTAGAAAGATTGACCCCACCTGTGGTGGTGAAGCGCTATTTAAACATAGCTGGGGACTTAAGAGAGGGAGAGAGACCCTGGAAGGAAGAACAAGGGGAATTGTCCTCTGGGAAGAGCCTAAAGAAATCAGGCTGAGAGACCCACAGGGTCTTCTCCCATGGAGAAGCCTGGAGTTGAAGACTCCAAGGGGCGGGAATTGAAGTTGAGCCTAGAGGGGTGAAAGACTTTTTGTTTGTGGAGTTGCACGTGGGGGGGTAAAAGGCCTCTGGTTTAGAGCTGACCCCTAGAAGGAAAGTGAACTGTTGCATGATTTGGCCAGTGGGCTGAGACCCAGAAGACTCAGTGAGGCATAAACATGTACAGGTTTTTTTAAACTTTTCCTCATAGGTCAGGTTTTCTAAACCTTTTATCATTTTTATTGCTCTCCTCTGGACACTCTCCAATTCATCCACTCCTTTCCTAAGATGTGGAGACAAAACTGGACACAGTACTCCAGCTGAGGCCTCACCAGTGCTAGGTAGAGCAAAACAATCACCTCCCATGTCTTACATACACTATTCCAGTTAATACAATCCAGAATAATATTAGCCTTTTTCATAACATTGTTGGCTCACATTCAATTTGTGATCCTTTTCTGCAGAAAAGTACTACTGCATAACCAGTTTTCCCCATTTTGTATTTGTGCATTTGATTTTTTTTCTTTCCTAAGTAAAGTACTTTGCACTTGTCTTTATTGAATATACTTTATTGATTTCAGACCAATTTATCAAGGCCATTTTGAATTCTAATCCTGTCCTCCAAAGTGCTTGCAACCCCTTCTAGACTGGTGTAATCCACAAATTTTATAACCATATTTTCCACTCTATTATGTCATTAATAAAAATATTGAATATTTCTGGATCAGGACCTCACTAGGTACATCCCCTCAGTTTGACAGTGAATCACTGATAACTATTCTTTGATTGGTTTCAGAGTAGCACCCATGTTACTCTGTATTCGCAAAAAGAAAAGGAGTACTTGTGGCACCTTAGAGACTAAAAAATTTATTTGAGCATAAGCTTTCGTGAGCTACAGCTCACTTCATCGGATGCATTCCAATGCATCCGATGCAGTGAGCTGTAGCTCACGAAAGCTTATGCATCTGATGAAGTGAGCTGTAGCTCACGAAAGCTTATGCTCAAATAAATTTGTTAGTCTCTAAGCTGCCACAAGTACTCCTTTTCTTTATCCTTTGATTATGATCTTTCAACCAGTTTTGCACTCACCTTACCATAGTTTCAGCTAGACCACATTTCCCTAGTTTCATTATGAGAATGTCTCATCTGACTGTGTCAAAAGCCTTACTGTAATCTAGATATCACATCTACAGCTTCCCCCCTATTCACTAGGACAGTCACTCTGTTAAAGAAGGAAACTAGGTTTGTGTCACAAGTTTTCTTCTTGATAAATCCATGCTGGCTATTACTTATTACCCTATTGCCCTCTAGTGTTTAAAAATTGAGTGTTTAATAATATGTTCCAGTATCTTTCCAGGTATCAAAGTGCAGCTGACTGGTCTATAATTTCCTGGGTCCTCTTTGTTCACCTCTTTAACGATAGATGCTATGTTTGCCCTTCTCCAGTCCTGTGTGACCTCACCCATCCTCCAAGAGTTCTCAAAGATCATAGCTAATGGTTCCAATATTGCTTCAGCTAGTTCCTTAAGCACCATAGGGTGAATTTCATTGGCCCTGCTGACTTCAATACATCTAAATATTATTTAACCTGCTCTTCTTTATTCTGGCTTGAGTTCCTTCCTGCCTGCTGATATTAACTGTTAAGCATCTGGTCACAATCTGGTCACAGCCTTTTTAGTGAAGGCTGAAGTAAAATAGGTATTAAACACTCAGCCTCCTTGATGCCATCAATTATTAGTTCTCCTTCCCCGTTACATAGTGGACCTACACTTATCTTTGTCTTTCTCTTGCTCATACTGTATATATAGATCCTCTTCTTGTTGCCTTTCCTGTCTGTTGCTAGATGCAACTCATTTGTGCTTTAGCCTTTCTGATTTTGTCCCTACATGCTTATGCTATTCTTTTGTGCTCATTTTTTGTAATTTGTCCATGGTTCCAATTTTTAGGAATTTTTTTTTATTTTCAGACCGCTAAAGAGCTGTTAAGGGAGCCATACTGCTCTCTTGCTATTCTTCCTATCTTTCCTTTGCATTGAGGTATTATATTACAATATTAAAGGGCACAACTGCAAACTCTTTGAGCAACTAGCAGCTATACTGAATGGCTTTTTATTGCTCTCACTTCTTCCTTTCCTATGTGTCTTTGGAGTTGTGTTGATAGTTGTGGGTTGTGTTGCGCAGGGAGAATTATGGGGATGGAAAATGAAGGTGGGTGTGCTGCAGTGAAGGGCTATGTGTACTTGAAATTGCATGGGTAGCTGTGTTGATTTATATCTCCAGGGATTGTGCTGAGGGATGTGTGTTGATTTGCACAGGTGGCAGCTGCATACATGGGTGTGGCAGTTGGGCCAAGAAATCTACCATCTGTGCAGTCTCTCTCATACAACCAATGAAACTGTTGAATGGAAATTAGCTGTAAAGTAAGAGTGGTGATATCACAATGGTCTAAGACTCTTGGCCTGGCAAAGATACATGGCTACAACACACGGGTGACATTTGTAAAGACAAAACATCTGAAAACATAAAAATTAGATGTTAACAGACTGCAAAACCCAGTGATGATTGCACCTGGTGATATTCCAAACAAAATGTGCTCTCAGCCATGCTTGTAGCTGTTTCAGTGTTTCACACTGACCCAGCTGGCCTTTTAGGCTTCAGGGTTACAGTCCTTGAATCTTATTTTATACGTAAGGACTAGGCCCTTAGCTTGTGAATTTTAGGCATGGAATGGTCCTAGTTCTCAATGAGGGCAACTTCTCCCTCACATTTGATGGAAATTGGTTTGCTAATCAAAATGATAAGCAGCTGAAAATGACAGACAGACTATACACACTTTTAATGAAGCTTTGTTTTGTAGGTGTTGCAGCCAACAAGCTAAATTATGCACTCTGCTACTTTGGTGGGGGAAAAAGTAACCCCATTGGGATCAATAGAGTTACCTTGGTTTTACAGTAGTATAACTGAGTTTGAAATGTAGCCTAATATCTTCACCTAACTTGGAATTTAATTATGACCAGTCTTATATAGCTAGGCCAGAGGGTGCCAAGAACTTCCTTCTTTCCCCAACCTCCCCACCTACGTGCTTTCTCCTGCAACTACTTTGCATGAGACGTGCAAGCACACTGCTTCTGCACAGGTCAGTTGGTCCAAGCATAGGAAGTGGTGCAGAGGACTAGGCTTTCTGTGTACTTCTCTAATCTGCACTGATAGTTTCCAGATCCTAGACCATAAACCTCTTGATGTTTCCAAACATACAAACTATTTTGGTGTTGCTTAAACATCAAGGCAGTTCAGTTGCATGGAGCATTTTCTTCTTGAATTACTTGAATTACTTCACTAAAACACAGTTTGTGGAAGGGACTTTCCGAAAAACCTCTTTATCAGAAATGTTTTGGTTTTGACAGACCTTTTATGATTTCAGGTACTTGAGATGACTCATTTTCATGCCCTGTCTTTTATTCAGGAAACTCCAGTGCCACATGGTTTTTGAATACCTGGAAATGCTACACAAACACCATGCTTACATTTAAAAACAAAAATTTTAATTAAACTTTCTCAGAGCTAGTGATGAAGAATTTATAACTTAGAAAAAACAGAACAGGAAGGAATAACATAAAACACAATTATTTCTTGAAAATGGTCCCGTAGAAGCTAGGCATGCCTGAACCAAGTTATTACTGATGCTAGAGATGAGATGTAAAAGATAAGAAAGTAATGAGGGAAAATATAAGGTGAATAAACGCATCCCATCTTCCAGACAATACAGCTGCTGAGCATACCTGTTCTTGGTTGGTATTTCTGGGAGGAATGACAAAATAATGTTACAAAAGTGGGACTTGTCCCACCTGGCACTTGAAAAGAAGAACTTAGCCTCCAACCTCAGTCCTTTCCACTAAACCATTCTTTAGCCAATAACACTCCTTGTAATCCAGTTACTGCATTCACATGCCTAATGGTTGGCCTACCAGCATTGTAGAAGATGAACTGGTGCTTCAGAGAGAAACTGTTACATCACGTTGAATGCCTATTCCAATACCAGCTGCTTTCACTTTTCAGGAGTTCCTTCCTAGCACATAATATTTCTTACTAGTTGGTTTAGAAGTGGATTATACTATGCCTCAGATTCTTTACAATTCTATAATGGAATCAGGTTTCATTTTCTTAATGGCTTTTACTTTCTCCTGCCCAGACTCGCCGATGGGGAGGGTGGGGAACAAAGGGGGCAATTGCCCAGGGGCCGGGGCAATTTTAAAGGGCACAGGGCACGGGGGGCGGGCTGGCCACTGTGGTAGCGGTGGCTGCAGTCAGGAGCTCTGGGCCTTTTTAAATTGCCCAGGCGGGCCAAAGGGCCCACTCTGCAGAAGCAGTGGGCTGGGGAAGTCAGCTGCAAGGAAACGCCGCCTCTCCACCCTGGGCACCAGCGCCAGGCAGATAGGGCTCGGTAGGACCGCAGGGGATGGGACCGCTCTGTGCTCCCAAGCTTCAGCTGTTCTGCTCCCTAGGACTGTGCTGGGAGGGGGATCCCTGCTCTGTGCTGGCTCAGCAGGGCTGGTGGCCAGCAGGCAGAGCATGGAGGAGTGGGTCTCCGGGGATGGGGGTCCGTGTGGGGGTGCTGGGCTGTGTGGGGAAAGGGGAGTCTGGGCAGTGGAGGAGGTTTGTATGTTGGAATGCTAGGCAGTGGGGGGGATTGTTGGAGGGTGTTGGGCAGTGGGGGCGGCCAGTGTGTGTTGGGGTGCTGGGCAGGGATGGTGGTGTGCAGGGTGCTGGGCAGTTGTGGTGGGGCTGTGGGCAGGGGGGGTGCTTGGCATAGGGGGTCCGGGGAATGCTGGGTATAGGGAGTTGGGGGGTGTTGGGTGGGGAAGGCTGTGTGGCATGGGCCTTCTATCTTATTAAGCAGTAGCCCTGCTTGTTTGCAAGTCAGCAGATTTGATTGTTTCCAATACACCAGCTAGGACACGATTAAAAAAAAAAAGAAAAAGACTTCCATCTCTTATGCCAGGATGGCCTCTATATATGATCAACTACCTTTTTCAGGTGCTGCTGCAATTCTTGGGTACACTAGTAATTGAAAAGAGAAATGTTTGAAAATATCATCATCCAAATAATGTGATTAAAAATAGCCACTTTGGCACTGTCATTGTAAAGGGGAATCTGACAAAAACCCCTGGCTTTGAAAAGGGTGCCGTTCAATGTGGATCAGAATTACTACTTCCTTTGAACTGCTTCCTTTAGTTATTGCAGCTCACATACCAATTGTTGTGCTTGGGCTCTGTAGCCCCAAGTGTACACCACTCAGGGAGCACAGCAAACTTTTTTTATCGAGTCCCAATTTCCCACTTTGTTTTAGGGAGCATTAGATTGTAACCACTTCCCAGTGTGCACACTGTCGGCACCTTTTAGTTTACTCTTCACTGGGCACGCTGCAACAGTCTTACTTCTCCTCATAAATTGTTATGGATCTGTTCCTGCCAGCCTGCCTACAGCTTAACCTTGTCAATAAAAGACCACTGATGACATACCTATCAAACTGGCAGTTGGTACTTGGGTATTTAATTTTTGTTGGAAAAATTACAGAGACATTTCCCTTTTGGACTGTTTAAGAAAGATGATATCATTTATTGAGGAGGGTTGTTTGGATTCTAATGTACTGATTCAGAGTTTACACATGTGCCTGTCTCTTTGTCAACTTGAATCTTAACTGGAACAACAGAGAGATCAGCATTCACCCCCTATGGCTCAACAATAGTGGTGCACTGTGATTTCCCTCCCTGCCCGCCTCTGCCTTAACTTCTCTTGCTGCCCTTGTGAAACACAACAGTGAAATGACCAGCCTTCTTGCACTTCTAGCATTTGGTCAATCAGCACCTTGTACCAGGTTTAATGTACTTAGGTCCTGGCTTTTGAAATTGTGATGATTTTTCCCAAAAGAATTGTAATGTCTATGCTGCCTCACATCAGCTTTTCCTGGCTCCTGGATTATTCACATGGATTTTATGTGAAAAATACATGCTGCCTGAACGCTCTCCAAAGTCAGGCCAGACGCTAACTGTGGCAGCTAGGTAAGTGTGTTACGTAGGACCCCACTGACTCTCAGAACTCACCACTCTCTATGTACCCAGAGCACTGATTAGATCCATTTTTACAAATCCATTTAACTACAGAATTGAAAATTTGATGCCGTTCCACTGAAACTGTTGGGAGACTTCCAAAGAGTACAGTAGGAGTATAATCAGGCCCTAACTATATAAATGCGTCTAATATTTCTCTGGCAGAAACAGACTCTCTCTTGAACTTTGTTTTTCATGGGAATAAAATATTCATCCAGCTTTTCTATGACTATTTTATAATTTCCTTCACCTTCACTTTCAAATGAGGAAGGTTTAAGTATCTTTAAAAAGAAAAGGAGTACTAGTGGCACCTTAGAGACTAACCAATTTATTTGAGCATGAGCTTTTGTGAGCTACAGCTCACTTCATCGAAAGCTCATGCTCAAATAAATTGGTTAGTCTCTAAGGTGCCACTAGTACTCCTGTTCTCTTTGCGAATACAGACTAACACGGCTGCTACTCTGAAACCTGTCATTATTCTCTTCCCGGAACATTCTCCAAACTCCAGCAGGCCTGGAAATGAAGTGCTGCTTCCAGTCATGCCAGTTCCCAGGCTAACTAAAATCTAAAGCTTGTGGTGGATTGCATTTTGGCATCTTTTCACAGCGTGCTTTCTCTGCCCCTCCCCCCCCAGCAATGTGTACTTCCTACTAGTGTTTCATTCTGATGCTATGCAGAATGAAGCTAGAGAAACAATAAAGAGTGAGCCCTGCTTTAACAACCAGTAATTAACTACATGTTGACTGCCAGCTTTCAGCACTTTCCTGAGCGTGTTGCTTGGTAATAACTCAAACCACATCCTGCTACAGTTTGTGGAGGGAATTTATGTTCCTCCTATATTTCCAGTAATGTTACTAGTTAGTTATTGCATTGACAAGCATCATGCAATAAGAATGACAGGAACTTGCATTTATATAATACATATGGAATAAAATGGAACCAAAATAATTTATAAACTTTGCTACCTCATTGTAGATTTTTTGTGCATATGTGTATATGAACCACTTTGCTCAGCACTGAAATGCGGTCACCTCTGATGCTATCAAACTGTGCATGAAAGGAAGTTGCATGTTGGAGGGGGAATATATTTCTATCATAGAATATTAGGGCTGGAAAAGACCTCAGGAAATCTAGTCCAATCCCCTGCTCAAAGCAGGACCAACACCAACTATCAAACCAGGAAGTGAGCTGTTACACTTGCTCTTTTAGACCAAGATCCTGCAAGCTATTTAACATGAAGAGATCCTTCTGGCTCCACTGTGGTTTAGGGATCCACATAGGTCACTTGCAGCACTTGAGGTATTAGGCAGAATATATCTTCAGGCAAGCAAGTTTATAAGGAGCATGATTTTACAGCTGCATAAAAGCCAGAGTTGCTCCTCATTAATAATTACCATTCAAGCCCCTTTTGATTGGGATTATAAATGGATATGGGTCCAACCCAAGATCCTAAGAACTCCAGATTCAGGATGTTCAAAACCAGATCTAGATCCAAAGGTAGGTTAAGCCCAGTCTTAGTAAAAATAATGCAGAATAAATTATGTATATTATTCTTGGATAGTACAATATGATGATTCTTCCACAGCTATGTGTACTCTAATTTTCTCTCTCTTAGTTTTTATACCGTCCCTGTGGTACTGATCTGACTAACTGGGACTTCAGGCAAATTCCAACTTGATATAAGCAAGTAAAACTCAGTTGACTAAAGTCCCAGTTCTGCACCTGCCAGGATGGATCCCTTTACCTGTGCATAGCCCCACTGATCTCATTGACTCTTGGTATCTTTGTGATCATGTGGTCTGATTCCATAGAACTTTCTCCAAATAATTCAACCATCCAAACTTGACTTAAATATTGTCAGTGATGGAGAATCCACCATGACCCTGGGTAAATTGTTCCCTTGGTTAATTACTCTCATGGTCAAATCTGTGCCTTATTTCCAGTCTGAATTTGTCAAGTTCCAACTTCCAGCCATTGAATTGTGTTATACTTTTCTCTGATAGATTGAAGATCCCATATTTATATATTTGTTCCCCATGTAGGTATTTATATACTGTAGTCAAGTCGCCTCTTAACCTTTTATTTGTTAAGCTAAATGGATTGTGCTCCTTGCGTCTGTTACAATCAGTCATGCTTTCCAGTGTGTTAACTATTCTCACGACTCTTCTCTGACTCCTCTCCAACTTATCAGTAATTCCAGCAGGGGTGGCACTTGCACCAAATACCGGGTAAAACAAACCCTCTACCGATACTTGAGATTCCCCTGTTTATGCTTCCCAGGATCTCACAAGCTCTTTAGGCTACAGCATCACACTGGGAGATCATGCTCAGCTGGTTATTCACTATGATCCCCAAATCTTTTTCAGAGAAACTGCTTCCCAAGATAGTGCCCCAGCCTGGAAGCATGGCCTTCATTCTTCTTTCCTAGATGTATACCTTTAGCTGTATTAAAACACATATTGTCTGTTTGCCCCCAGTTTAAGTGTTTCAGATCGCTCTGTATCAGTGACCTGTCCTTTTTATCATTTACCAGTCTCCCAATTTTTCTGTCATCTGCAAACATAAATTAGTGACTATTTTATCTGTGTGATTCCCCTCCTGCCTCCAGTCAATGATATAAATGTTAAATAGTGTAGAGCCAAGAACAGATGTCTATGGGATTACACTGGAAACACAGCCACTTGATGACTATTCCCTGTTTACAATTATATTTTGAGACCTATCAGTTAGCCAAACTTTAATCTATTTAACGTGTATTTTATATTGTTCTACTTTTTAAAATCAAAATGTCATGTGGTAACAAGTCAAACACCTTACGGAAGTCTAAGTATATTACTTCAACACTACTACCTTTGTCAACCAAACTTGTAATCTTCAATAACTAACTAACTAAATAAATCCCCACTCCCATGAATGAAGGCACAGGCTGAAAGCTTTAGTTAAGACTGAACTCATCTCAAAGAGCAAAGGTAATTTAACAGTTAGAAACAGATGATAGACTACATGAATGAATGCAATCAAAATACACAATACCTTGAAAGACGTGGAACATTTAACACAACTAGAATTTGTTCCAGGCCAATGAATATAGAATAAAGATGACTTACTGTAGATAAGTATTTATCTTTAAAAAAATCTGTATCATATTGTAGAAGGTATAGGAATAAGAAATGAATAAAGTACTACCTATTCTTAATTGCATAGTATTTTGTTCAATAATAAACTGTGGCTTATGAATGAGTTTAGATATTCACCAATGAAGTGTCCAGATTTTCAAAACAAATTTTGTGTATAGTGCTACGTAACAGGCCATGGACAAACATAAACTGGCTCAACTAATTTTACAGACCAAAGGATAAATCAACAGCCAAGTCAATCTTTGTCCACTCCCCATGGTAAAAACAACTTAATACCAATCTCTTGCTTATTACTAGCACCTTTGAAAATTATGATTCTATCTCCTGTCCTTGTGATGTTACTTTAATCAGATTAGGCCAGAAACCACATAGTCATCGAGTTCAAATTTAGTGAAAGGTAAGGTGCTGAATGGTTAGAGATTACATCATGAGTCAGGTGTTAAGAAAACTCAGCTGTTCAGTTGTGTTTGTAAGTAATCTCTCTGAGGCAGGGACCCTATCAACATGAAGTGTGTACAGCACCCAGCACAGTTGGATCTCAGTCCTGATTGGGTCTCATGGCACCTCCATAATGTAAACATGTAATAACGGTACATAATAACAGCTGAGATAATACAAAATTATTCATTATTATGTGACTTATGAATGTCCTCTAGTTTTCACTGCCTCCCCATCTCTCCCTATCTGTACCTTTGCTCACACTGTGTACCTGAGTGAGGTATCTATACCCTATGACTGAAATATTTACGGCTGCTATTTACAGTTCTGTAGCAGTCTATCAGGAGCACCTAGCTAATTATAAATGATGAATCACAGATTTCAGATATGACTCAGCAAATTCTCCTGCTATACTTCAGGATAATATTGGACTGAAGCATAATTTGCTCATTTCCTGCCTGGAGTTAATGCAGCATCTGAACCTTGGATGAACCTGAGCCTGAACTCCAAAAAGCCATTTGCTGAGAAGCCATTCTTCTCTGTATAATAGAAATTCACAACTGGGATGCATTAATAAAAGTTGTTCTGGACCTATTGTACCCACATCTTACTAAGTAATGTGTTGATTTGTACCCAAAAGTAGGCCAGTGGTAGGCATATAAATAACATTTTAAAGCTTTCTCTAAAATATGTGTGTTCTATGAAAGCACTTTTATGGAAATTCCTGTTTCTGAACCACAGATTTCAATGAACCATGTCATCTTTCTTTTTCTTAATTAAAGCACAATAGAAGAGCCTAGTCTGGCACTAGGTAGGGACTGGGCATTGCAAGTATAAGTGCTGTGAATATAGCGCCATGTCTTGGATTTCAGATGGAAAAAATGTTGCCAGCTAGATGCTTTCATTATAGGATAGTAGGATGGGCCCAGAAAATAGCCCTGAAACTTTTACATGCCACTATCATGTAATGTTGTGGGATTTCTGCCAGCTGATGACACTATTACACGTGAGTTGTTTAATGTTACAGTATCATGTTACCTTTTCCTAATGGATACATTAACATGTCATCACTGTAACCAAAGGGACACTTTTAAAACCTGGGAGACAGACCAGTCCTCACTTACAGACAGCCTCGCAACCTGAAGCAAATACTCACCAGCAACTACACACCACAGAAACACTAACCCAGGAACCAATCCTTGTAATAAACCCCGTTGCCTATTCTGTCCCCATATCTACTCTAGCGACACCATTATAGGACACAACCACATCAGCCACACCATCAGAGGCTCATTCACCTGCACATCTACCAATGTGATATATGCCATCCTGTGCCAGCAATGCCCCTCTGCCATGTGCATTGGCCAAACTGGACAGTCTCTACGTAAAAGGATAAATGGACACAAATCAGACATCAGGAATGGTAACATACAAAAGCCAGTAGGAGAACACTTCAGTCTCCCTGGACACTCAGTAACAGATTTAAAAGTAGCCATCCTGCAACAAAAAAACTTCAAACACAGACTTCAAGGAGAAACTGCAGAGCTGCAATTCATTTGCAAACTTAACACCATTAATTTGGGCTTGAATAAGGACTGGGAGTGGCTGGCTCATTACAAAAGCAGCTTTGTCTCTCCTGGAATTGACACCTCCTCATCTATTGTTGGGAGTGGACTGCATCCACCCTGACTGAATTGGCCTTGTCATCACTGGTTCTCCATCTGTAAGGTAACTCTCTTCTCTTCATGGGCCAGTATAGTTATGCTTGTATCTGTAATTTTCACTCCACGCATCTGAAGAAGTAGGGTTTTTTACCCACAAAAGCTTTTGCCCAAATCAATCTGTTAGTCTTTAAGGTGCCACCAGACTCTTCTTTTTTTTGTTTTAAACCTGGATGTTATGGGTTTTGCCTTTACCATTTGACTCTCTCTCCCACGGCCAAGTTGCTATCTGTCAAGATTTTATCTTCCAGCTGCCATCCTAAATACTTAGCTCTGTAACAACAGCTTGCAACATGCCTAATTATTCTTTCCCAGCCAAAAAAATAGCTAGAGCTTGGAAAAAAGATCAGTTTCTATGCTTGCAATTGGTTGATGTCTTTGTGAGATCTAATCACAGGCCCAGAAAACAAGCTGATAATTTATTATCTAGATTTTGTTTAAAGAAAGATGGGATAGAATGAGAGTCAGCTGAAGGCCCCTACTTCAACCCTATCCCATTGTATAATTAGTTCAATATGCTGATAAACAGGAGATCCTGGCAGAGACAGTGTGTGAATCCAGTATCTGAACAGCAAAAGGAAGATTAAAAAGGAGGGGACTCTTACACCGTTCTGGATCACCAGCAGAGGAGCCACAGAATGGGACTAGGGAAGTACAGAGGGGTGCATAGCTGGGGTGAGGTCTTCATAAAGGGGGTATTTCTGTTGGTGGCATGGTGGGGGCAGACAGAAGACCTTTAGCCAGCTTAAAAAGGAGATTCACCGGCTGTGGGAGCTGTCAAGGTGACAGACAGTGTGGTCTACTAAATGCAGAAGCAGGAGACCACAGTTTTATTCCCAGCTCTGCCACCAACTAGGTGTGGGACTTTGGGTAAGTCCCTTCTCTCCTCTCACTCTGTCAGTTTAGTTTGTAAGCACTTCAGGGCTGGGACTGTCACAAAGATGCCTTGATCTTGGATGCTACGTGCTAATGTAATACAAATACTAATATTAAAAATGATAGCTGTCGGGGGCAGCAGCCATCACAGCAGAAGTTTGTAAGGAAGCCCTAACATGGGTATAATGGCAAACAATAAATTGATATATAACTCATTGATTTCTCTAGCACAGACAAGGTCTAAGAGGTCAAGGAAAGCTACTGTTGATAATTGTAATGCCAGGTTTAATGAAGCTTCTTTTTGGACTTGTCTACATGGCAAGTTATTGGCTAGCAAGCCAGGGTGTGAAACTGTGGCACCCCAGTTTTCCACACAGTAACTCAGTGTGGACACTGCTACAGCACAATGAAAGTCCTGGAGTGCTGTTTGCATGCTATGCTTTCAAATCCCTGTATGCCAAGCCACGCTCCAGGATTTTCATTGCGCTGGAACAGAGTCCACATGGCGAGTTATTGCACAGCAAGCTGATGCACTGCAGATTCACACCCTGGCTTGTCGTGCAGTAACTCATTGTGTAGACAAGCCCTTTGTGTACACGACGAATATACCTTCTAGTAAATGATCAAGTAATGATCTGCTGATTGGCATGGTACACAACATTTCAACTCCAGCTGCAACTTGTCAGCAAGTGAAATGATGACAAACTATTTCCTCTTCCAGAAAAACAAAAGAATGAAATAGTGTTTGTCATGTGAGTGAAGGGAGAGGGCAGCCACAGCACTTCTTTGCTCACTCCCATCTTTAAAGCTGAATCTCATCTAATGATGTGCACACTTAATTTGCCTTTGGCAATATACTTACCTGCTGCTGAATTAAGTATAGTATAGGAAACTAATCATTCAGTACTCTCAGCCTCTTGCACATAAGGGGCTCCAAGTAGTGTTTTATATATGGGTTGAGGGGAGAATTAAAAGAGCACATAGACTAGCATAACTCCAAATGTTGGGGTGACTTCCTAGCTGTGAGATGTTTATACTTCATACTGTCTCCAGCCCTGTTGCCCAGGCTAATGAAAATGCCACTTTAAAGTTTTCTGAATCATTACAGCTTTCTGCTTTCCTACTCATGTCAGTAAGCAGCTCTTATATGTGTAAGCTGTTTTCCAATTAAATTCAGTCCAGCAGTGTTCTTTGGAGGGGGTTGCTAAAGATGCATTTGTTTGTAGATGTGATTGACAGTAGGGGACAAGACTGTAATTAGAAGAGGATCCAATTATTTGTTAACATGGGAATAGCCTTTTCTTCTTGGAGATTTTGCTGTGCATTTTAATTAAAGTTGTGCCTGTGCCCAGAAACTTTAGAAACAAATAATAGATACTAAGAGATACCATAAAATGGATTACTGCACTGAACTGCCCCTGCTACAGACCTAAATTTGGATCCTGATTGTTATTAATGATTTGTATTACAATAGTACTTAGAGGCCACAACCAAGATCAGTGTCCCACTGTACAAAAACACGCTAAGAGACAGTCCCTGCCCAGAGGAGCTTGCAGTCTAAACTGACAAGGCAGAGAACTGGTGGGAGGGGAAACAGAGCTACAGAGAGATGAAAGGAGTAGCTGAAGGACACACAGCAACCCAGTGATAAAGACAGAAATTAGGACCCAGGTCTCCCATGTCCCAGGCCAGTGTGTTGTCCACTAGACCATGCTGTCTTGTCCACTTGTGAAGCACAAGTGACATAGTTTTTGCAGGTTCATCCAAATTACCTGTGGTCATTTGTTCACATCACGTCATTGACACACAGTCTGGCACAATTAAGCTTCTCTGCTTAAGAAAAGTCCAGGGATAAAAATATCAGGTATATGGCAAGTCAGGACTGGGGCTGGCAAAATGATGTAGGCCAAGGAAGCACAGGACCTGCTTTTGCACTGCTTACTCAGGTGTAACTCCCACTTAAGTGAATGGGACAGTAGCCTGAATTGGGAGCGCAGGCTCAGACCCAGAGTGCACATCCCATACAGTACCTCTCTCTAAGTCTCTTAGCTTCATGAGAAACAAATTCACCCACAAAACTTGAGCTTGTTCACACCCGTGGTCTTATGAGGTTAAGAATCGTTCTGAACATTAAAACTATAAAATATTCTGTTTATCGTAAATTTTCTTTGGGCTTTCTTTCAAATATTTCTGCATGATCCTGGCTACTGAGTCAGGCAACTGGGTTTGTTTGTCTTTAGCTTTATGATTCTTTGAAGATATTGTGAAATTGTACACTGCATCCACAGTACATTGAACCACTGAGCAGATTTTCAACAAAACTGGGTGGTACCTTAGATTGCATTGATAAATTAAAGGGAGTACATTTTTCCTGTGTGAATGCAAGAGAGTGTGTGTGAGAGAGAGATGTATATATTTTTCGTAGAGAAATGCAAAAGCGATTAAGCTGTGAGAGTTTCACTCATTGTCAATGGTGTTAGATATTACATTTAAAAATAACCTCAGGGACAGAAGAAATTAAATGTAATGTGAGGATGTAAAGACTTTTTCAAAGTAGAAAAAAATCTTGCCTATTGTCACAGTCTGCATTCCCCCCCCCCCCTAAAAATCCATGGGCTTAGGGCAATAAACTTCTTAGTATAACAGGTGAATTCACTGAAGGCCTGATCCAACTCCCCATGTGAAAGGCTCCCACTGATTTAAGTGGGAGTTGGATCAAGGCCTAACTTCGTAAAAAATTCCACATAACATACTGTAAGTTTTCAAAGAACCATCTTCTCCCTTGTCTTTAAAATGAAATATGTCAAACAAAGCTACAGTGAACTGTTTGCTAGGAATAAATATATTGGGCCACATTCATACCTGGTATAACACCCTTGACTTCAACAGCATTAAACCCTGGGTGGATGTGGCCCATTATGTCAATTGATGTAATGTTGATAATTAAGCAGCCAATATTTAGGTGTTTATACATAGATGGATAGGGAAATTCCCATCCTTTACCCTAACAGCTCAAGAGCATCACTTACATGCAATATAAGTATGGCAGTGCATAGCCTTGATCATTGCCAGTGTCTTAAAACTCTGAACACATAAGTCAGCTTTACTGTAGATTAACTGTTCAGCTGCAGACTTCAAAACTAACAATACATTTATTTACCCAAGATATATTTTTAACCTTGACATGACAGATACAGTAAAAGACATATTGTTCACAGGAGAGCTTGTAGTGACAGCAGTTTAACTGAGGTCATGTCTACACCACAGCTTACGTTGGCATACCTCAGTCGCTTAGTGAATAAATCACCCCACTGAGCGACATTAGTTACACCAACATAAGCGCCGGTGTCGACAGCGCTATGTCAGCGGGAGAGCCGCTTGCTCTCTCATTGGATTAGTTGAGCCATCAGTTTAAAGCAGCCACATTAGAGAGCTTAAAGTGGTGCCCCCTTCTTTGGAGGTTCACTCAGCACTAGTTAGATAACTAACTAGTTAGTTAGATAAACTAGCCAACAATGTGGGGTGAAGATTGTTTGCATTTGTATTACTCATTGCAGTGGAAACGCATGCAGCTGAGTTGTGCAGAACTGGCAAGAGTTTCCCTATATGTATGGATTCCACAGTTCTGTTTATTGGATCTTTCTTTGATAACCACACTGCAATGTAGAGATATTTTCTGGTAAAATAATAATGGAAATATTAGAAAGGTTCAAGCATCAAAAGTATATGCATGTTCTTAAACAGCTGATTTGTTAGATTTGTCATGAAACAATAGGACAGCTACATAAGCTTTAAAAATACTTCCAGGTGGGACTAGTATCTATTTGGGATATGGGGTTTTACCGTTGGTTTCAATAGACGCAGAGTTAGGTCAACACTCAGTGCTTTTGAAAATGCCATTCTTGATAAAATGACATGGTAAGCACAATCTTATCCAGAATATTCTGTACCATCTGTAGTCTTTCCATGGTAGTAGTAATAAAGACAAAGGAAAAACTGAAATCCAAAATGATACTAAAGCACATAAGTCACAACACTCTACTAATAGAAAATATGCAGTGAAAAATAAGCCATGAAGACTCCTTTAAGCACATACAACTGCTTTAGGCACTGGTCGCTCTGGATATGTAGCAGTTTTTCCACAATTTTATCTAAATCATAACATGAAGCTTAACTATGACCTGGAAATCTAGATTCAAACCTTTGAAGCGAGTCATTCTCCCACCTAAAACAATCTATTTTCTGTCAGGCAGGATAATGCTGGATCACAGATACAAAATACTGTTACTCTTGGCCAGCATAGCCTATGGACAGCAGCCAAAAGCCAGGGCACCAGCATGAGTTTTAATGCGCACTTCTCTTCTCAGCAGAATACTTAAATCCCCGAAGTTACATTATTGGCATGGACAACATTTGTTGGTTTAACCCTGCTTCAGAAGTTTACTGGACACTCTCTTCCCAAGGGGCTATGCAAGAAGTCTGTGCATAGTTACAGGCTGTATTTTGCTTCAAATAAAGTTGGTTGTAATTTTGCCATTGACTCCAACTGGAGGTGGAGAAAGATAAAGCCCCAAGTGAGATCTTACTCTGAAAAGTAAGTTTTAAAAAACAGTATTTCCCATTTCCTTCCTGTAAAGATGGGGTGGTCCCCACACACCCCCTTACAGTCCAGTATGGGGCTTTCCCTTAATTGGCAGCAATGTTAACAGCCCAAGGCAAGGAGAAGCCAACACACATTAACAAAACAGAATGTCGCCTTTTTAATAAGATTCAGAACAGAAACAATTTTAACAAACAGCTCACAAGGTCCTCATCTCAGGACCCTGTTCAGAGTGCTCAGACTTAACTCCAAGTCCAAATACACTGGTCTCCTGGAACCTGAGAGAAACCATCATCCACTGCACCTGCATAGCTTCCATTCTCCCTAACTCAGGTTCTTCTTCTTCCTGTTTATGTAGCCCAGCCCTAACGTGTGCCATGGCCTCCTTCATTACACCCTAGACCAGTGATACTCAGACCTCAGTGGTTCAGGAGCCAAATTATCAATCAACGTTACCCAAAAGAGCCACAATAGTGTAAATTCATTGTTTCATTTACTATAGTACTGCATAGTTATATTTAAACAGTATGACAGGATAAATATTTAGTTTATATAATAATACTTTGTCAAAAAGAAAAGGAGTACTTGTGGCACCTTAGAGACTAACCAATTTATTCTCTAAGGTGCCACAAGTACTCCTTTTCTTTTTGCGAATACAGACTAACACGGCTGCTACTCTGAATACTTTGTCAGTCATTTGGCTGTGAGTATATATATATATTCTTACAGCAAAATCACTGACAAAGTATTATTATCAACTAAAATTGGTTAATAACATAGTAAAAACATCCTGATTGGTTAATAACTTAGATTGGTTAATAATTAAATCACACAGTGTTTTAATAGCACGTGCTGCAAAGAGCTGCAGGAGACACATTGCAGAGCCAGTTGTGGTTCGCGAACCTCAGTCGGAGTATCACTGCCCTAGACAATCCCACCTATAGGCTTCAGTTTGTCCTTCACACTTCCTGATCACACTTTCTCAATTTACAAGATTAGCTTGTCCAACTGATGCTCCTGGAAGCTCAATCTTATTCCTAAAAGACAAGTAGTGTTATTTCTGGCTTGTCTCCAGTAATCTTGGCCCAGCTAAAGTGTATCGCAGTTGCAGAGCTCAGTTCAACAGTTGCCATCATGAAAAATCAGCATTTGAAATCTAAGATTACCTGAATCTCTCTATCCTGTCCTTAAAATGGGCGATATCTGCAGTAACTGTGTGGAGATGGTTGGCAAATACTTACTTTTTAAATCAGTTATATGGTACTTTAGATTCAATTGATGTAGCCAGAGATGATGGGGGACAGGCGGTGCACATGCCCTCCCCCCCGATTTTTTGGTTGCACCCCCGCAACCCAGACAGACGGGGTGGCCCACTGAGGTGAGTCAGGGCATGGAGGTGGCACTCCCTCCCAAGCCCCACCATGTGGGGCTGGCCCAACCAAGCTTGAGCCACCTGGCATCACCGTTCGCACCCCTGAACGTTCCTCCGCACCCAAGGGGGCTGTGCACCACAATTTGAAAACCTCTGTGGGGTGGTCACATGCCCCCCCCGAACCTTTAAATTGTCCCCCCCCCACTATCAACAATTATGTGCTGCCTCTGGTTGTGCCCCCCCCCATTGTCCAGTGACCCCACTGACTGGCAGACTTCCTGCTTCTGAAATACTAAATATCACTATGGAAGAGTGATCTTGATTCCATTCTGACTCATGCATCATCAGTAGAATTATTTACAAAGTTCCAATTGCTGAATCTATATAAACATAAGAACAGCCATACTGGGTCAGACCAATGGTCCATCTAGCCCAGTATCCTGTCTTCCGACAGTGGCCAATACCAGATGCTTCAGAGGGAACAAACAAAACAGTTATCATCCAGTGATCCATCCTCCATTGCCCATTCCCAACTTCTGGCAAACAGGGCTTGGGAGACTCCAGAGCATGGATTTGCATCCCTGTCCATTGGCTAATAGGATAGATGGCTAATGGAGGATAGGTCCATCAATGAATGACAGATTCTCGGAGATCCTGCAAGCCAGTGCTGTATCAGAGAATGAGCACAGAGCTTGGAGGATCGCCCTTGCAGATAGCATGGACAAGGATAGAGTGGAGAGGAGAAAGGCACAGGAAAAGGAGAGGGACATGCAACAGGAGATGCTTGCACTTCTCTGACGGCAAACAGAGATGCTGCAGACTCTGGTGGACCTGTAGGTTCAGCAATCCCGTATTTGCCTCCCTTTGCATCCCATAGAGAATTGCACATTGGGACCTCCCGACACCCCCCTCAACATTCCATGTGGCATCGGGAGTCGATGAACTACCCCTACCGCTCCGCCCCATAAGACATTAAAGAAAATAACAGCTTCACAAACACCGACAGTGTCTTCCACAGGTTAGCGTGCGTGGGCCTGAAATGAAAAGGGCTATTCTTTCCCCATCACAAGTTATGCTTCTTTAATTTGTTAAGTTTTTAATATATTTCATATATTTTAATTAATTGATATTCTGGCTCATGTTACAGAACAGAATTCTATTTTCTGGAACAAAAACTCATCTTTATTAGTTCACAACGTATGTTATCTAGTGCTGAGCCATGTCTGACACCCACCAATTTCCTATTACTTCATTTTGTCACAGAATCCATAATATCATTCACAAACAATATTAATAGGTGCATTGGCAATGTTATATTCCTACGCACACAGCACTCATTACAAGATTCATACCAGGCTGCAAAAGAGCAAGGCCAGTGTAGCAAGGAGGCACGGCCTCCCTCATAGGCGGATGCAGAGGGAACGCTGCAAGCCACCTGGTGGGCAGAACCAGGAGGGCCATGCCCCACATGCCGGAAGCAGAGGGGTGGAATAGGGAAGAGGAAGTATAAAAGGCTGGCCCAGGAGCTCACTTGAGGAAGAGCTGCTGAGGGAGACAGACACTTCTTCCCCAGAGCAGGATGCCAAGGAGAACTGCCGAGGACCTGCACAAGCTTCTAGAGAGGCCTGCCACCCCGACGCTGAGGAGCTGCTACTGTTACCCTTGGCAGTGTATCCCCGGGAGACTGATGATGACCCCTGGACACAGGTACATCCGAGGGGGAAAGTAGAAAGAAGCCCAGGGAAACCAGTCTACTATCTGGCTGTGGTGCTGCCAGAAACATGATCATTTGTGGGTGGATTCCCTGCTGACCCAGTGACAGACCACTCTGCCACTGTTAGGACCCTGGGCTGGGATGTGGTGGAGTTGGGTGGGCCCATGTCCCCCTACCTTTGCCATCCCTGGGGTAGCAGTACTCCCACTCCTTAGGCCAGGAGGCCTGCGCTCCTCAGGTTCCCCTTCCTGAGCTTCATAGGCTGTGCTTGGTGCTCACCCTCTGCCAGATCCCCATAATCTGTGTTTGGTGCTCACCACTGCCAAGATTTAGCTCATACTATCTGAAATGCCAAAAAGGCAATTCATTTGCACTTCAAGACAATACCACACATGCTTGGTGGATGACAAGTTCTCACTGGAACCCTATCTAGCTTTGTGCTTGTTGTAATAGACGGTGAAGGTTGAGAACTGAGACATTCCTCAGCCATAGAGACCTGCAGAGCAACAATTATTCATTGGAGACATTTACAAATAATTTCAACAATAAATTCATGTGAGAGTTTCACAACCTGTTCACAGACAAAAAAATAGTAAAATTAATAGAATAATTTATTGTTTACAAATTACAATTATTATCCATGGACTCCAAAGTGTACAAAGAAGACATTGCATAATTCATTGAATTCTGCCCATATGAGAACATCTATGTCTGTTTTTTGGGGGGTGGAGTGGGGTTTGTGGACGTAGATAATATTTTGTGCCAATTTCTTAGACTGGAAAACCTTGCAAAACTATCCTGGGAACCAACCATAGTTAATCTATTCTCGAGGGACCAAGCTTTTCACTTTGACCCCAGTTTTTGAGCAACTGGCAGTCTTATCTTCTGCCAAGAAATGATAAATGATTGTGCATTTATTGAAGTATTTTTTTTCATCTTGACTGGTATTTTTCTCATAATGAGAATAAATCTAACCTTGGGAGACACTTCCAATGGGTGTGCATTCCCATCTACTTTTAAGGATGTATTTACTATGTTACTCCAACATCTAACTAATAATGAATGTAGATTCCCATTTAATGGATTCCTTATTAAAAACTAAAAGGGACTCGCTGCCTGTGATAATTTGAGTATTTTAACATTTTCATTATTATTTATTTGCTAAGCTGCAGCTGTGCTCTCGGAGCTGCACAACACACATTTGCCCAAAGCAGGCCCATAGTCCCTACCCTGCACTGATTAATATGAAAGAGCCTGATCCTGTGACATGTTGCAACATGACCAAGAGTATTTCTGTAATTCAAGCTAGGAGTGTAATTCCAGCTTGAGGAGACAGAGCCACCTTAGTTCTGATCAAGCTCGCATGCTAAAAATAGAATGTATCCACAGGCGGTGGGAGCTGTGATGTTTTGCTCCTTTAAATGGTTGGGAGCGCTGTACTCATCCAGTACAGAGCCTCACTTTAGTTCATTCCCATTTATTGCCAGAACAATAAAGTCGCCAACAGCAAATAGCTGTGTCACAGTCAGCTTCCCCTGTGTCTATCTCCTTTGCTGTTGGGTCTAAATATCACAGGAGGGGCTTGCCACCCCAAGTATGTACCCATCCAAGGCTCTTGGCATATACTCAAGGTGGCTAGCTCCCCCCCTGCATCACCATGGTTACATTCTAGTTTTAGAGAGCTAGCTTGATCAGAGCTAGCATGGGTATGTCTCCTGGAGCTGGGAATCGCACTCCCAGTTGGAAATGCATACGTACCTTAAGAACAAACTCTGGTGTCTAGCACAGGTTCACTGGCCCCTGCAAGAAAGGGCGAAGGGTCCAATGCACATGGATGGATTAGCCACTTTCCAATTGGGCCCACGGGAAGGGACCAGGGCCTTATAAAAGGGGACACAGCTGCAGGTGGTTGGTAGCTGCTTGCAGACATTGCAGGGAGAAAGGGGTCCTGCAGGAGCCACTGTCAGTAGGGGGAAGGCTTGTGGAGAAAGCCAAACTCCAGGCAAGAGGTGTTGGGAGAGAAGAATACAGACCCTCAGGGAGGATGGGCTGGACCCACCTGAAACTGGCAGGAAAACTTTAAAGTTCTGGGTTTTCTTTCAGAAGATTTTTTGTGGATGTAATAAATTGGATGCCAGAAGGGACAATGTTTTAAATATCTCTCCTGTGTGGACCCTGAGTTAAGGAAAACTGAGGCAGACCTCAGGAGAGCCACACTTGCCCCAAAGGGGGTGCTACCGGGAAGGCATGTGCTTTGACAGTGAAGAGTCCACAATGGAACTTACACTTGTGTGTGGCGTAACTCGCAATCAATTAACATGTTCAGAATATGACGGAACACTTGGGCCAGAGAGCATTTGGTGCATGACAGGATCAAGCCCTTACACAGGATTTTTATCAAGTGCCTTGCCTGCTCAGAAGAATGAGGAATTTGGGTGAGGCTGATGTGCACGTCTGGAATTTCAAACAAACCCATAGATCCAAAGCTTAGAGGTGCTTGACTACCCATCTGAGAATCTGCTGTTTTATTTGCTAACAGCCTTCATTTTAAAAGTGGTAAAAAACCTTTCATGATCAAAATGAAACCTGTCAGGACACAATTCCACTAACATGCTTACATGGAGTAGCTATCTAAAGATTTTGAAAGATGTTCTGTCATGCTGTCTGAGATGCTGAATACTTGACAAGTCTGTGCTGTTCCAGCTCAAATTCTTGGCTACAGGAATAAGATTTAGACCAAGGTGAGGGAAAATGCATCTTTCAGATTTATTCTTGTCCCTAAAGAACAAGGGACTAAGTGTGCAGATAAGCAAGAGAATATGAAACAGCACTGCAAGAATATATATATCTATAGATACTTTGCACAAAGAGAGAGACTTTTGATATAGACAAAAGAAAAATTATTTTGAAGTCACTGTGTACCTCAGTTATATAATTATACATGTTTACACAACTCAGTGGATTAGATGTAGTTACGATAATTATATATAAATATGCAATCATTGACTCAATGTTTTAAAAGTGGAGACAAATCACACAAGAATGTAAAATATATGAACATAATTAAACAAAAAAATTGAACTGCTGACTGTCTAATCCAAATAACAGGACACTGTCTTCATATTTGCTTACTATGATCTGTTGGATCTAGATAGTGGAATTTTAGCTGTGAAGTTCATGGCTTTCATACATTTGTCTCCTAACCATGCCAAATTGTTATCAAGGATATGTAAAAGAAGTCAAAGAGAGCCATATGCATCTGAAGGTAGAAGTTGGTACAGAATGTTCTTTAATTGTGTTCATTAAGGGAATGGATGTTTCATGACTTAAATTCCCAAGAATCAAACAAATGAATTTATATCTAAAGTTAAAAGGAAAATAACCCATCTCCTTCTCTAGCTATCTTTGTCAGGGAAAGTAAAGATGAGCCTAAACCAAAGCTTCAGATCCAAACAACCCTGAATTTTGGAAAAATCTGGATCCTGATCCAAACTTAGAGATTGGAAAGGACACAAAATTGCTTGGTTTCCCCCATCAGGAACCTCTGACTTTTTAACTTAAAAAAAATCCTGTTTTTAGTATTTTTAGACACTATGTATGCACATTCTTATTGTACTGTGCATCATCAGCATTCCTGTGTTAACAGTAGAGACTCTTCTAGAACTGATTGAAAAATGTTATTTTTCCAAAAACGTGAAAATTGCAAAATTTGCATTTGATGGGTTTTGTTCTAAAGGAACAATTTTTCAGTTTTCATTTTTTTAAATGAAAAGAAAATTTATTTTTGAAAATCTACAAACTGATTATTTTCCCATTTGTTTTCTGTATTTTCCTCCCCTTTTCTTCTTAACTTCCCCTTTTTTCCCCTCGCCCCTGAAAAGGGAGGGGAAAGAAGAGGCAGACCATAAATGAAGAAAACATTTCATTTTAATGAAAAACCAGAACATCTGGACAATGATTATTTTCCCACAAAAATACTCATTTACAAAACTGTCTTTTTGGTCTTTAACACAACGTTTTAAACGAAAATTTTCAAGCAGTTCTAGTATTTACTTTGGAATCTATTACAAAGACATTTGCATTGCAAGCTCTTTGGGGCAGATACTGTCTTTTTGTTTTATGTTTGGACAGGGTGGAGGGGAGTGTGCTTTCTGCCCCTTTCCTTCAAACTTGACCTTTTCTGCCTCATCGTCTCCAACCGGCCCCAGACCGGTCTCTTCCCCACTGCTGGCTCCTTGTCCCAGTCTCAGTTTCCTTGCCCATCCAGTTATAGTCTCACACTCCAAGCTTCCCATCCATGTCCAAATCGCTGTTGCCAACCTAATCCCAGTCTCTCCTGCTCCAATTCCTTGTCCCAAGAGTCCTTGCCCAGCAAGTCTCAGTTTCTCCCTGTCATCATCTGATCTTTCTACCCTGCGCCCTGGGCCTGCAGTCAATGCCATAGACAGGCTCCATTTCCCCTGGTCCCACTCCCAGTTTCCCTTCCCAGGCTCCTCAGGTAATCTGGATCTCCTCCCTGATTTCTTGACCCTGTCTCCTTTTCCCAGTCTCTCTGCCCAGCTAGTCCCAATTCTCCCCCCACTCCCCAGCTCCTTGTCAGATCTGTCTCTCCTCCCGCACTGGTTCCCCGTCCCGTCTCCTTGCCCATCCAGTCCCAGTCTCTCCCCTTCCCAGCTTCTCATTTAACTTCATAGCTTCTGCTCTACGCCCCCCATTTCCCTCACTGCCTCCCCTTCTCCCTCCTCCCAGTTCCAGCCTCCTTGCCCAGCCAGGCATAGCCTCCTTTTTTTCTGCTCCCACTTCCAGCCTCCCCTCCTCCAAACCCCTGCCACAGTTTCTCTCCCCCTAACTTCCTCCAGTTCCAGTCTCACGAGGCTCGTTTTCCCACTCTGCTCCTTTCCCGCCCCCTCACTGCCAGTCTTGCTCTTGTCCCCTCTGTATTAGAGTATGGTGGCTTCTTCCTCCATGATACAGGTGCCAACAGGGGGATCTTGGAGTAAATGGAAGAGACACACTCCCTTCCCTCAGTTCTACTGACTGGCCCCACTCTGCCTGGAGCAGCAATTACAGGGAAAGTCCAGTTTTTCTCTGCAGCCCAGGGATGGTGCATGTGCAGTCTCAGGACATGTAAAAGCAATGAGAGGAAGGAACATACTCAGTTGGTATGTGAGGATGGTGTATTTGCCATTTGGTCAGCACTGGGAGCAGTAAGGGGCTAGACCATGGTTCGTGAGGATAGAGTTTTTGTGAGGGTTTTTGTTTTGTTTTTTTAGCTGCTAAATTTTAAGTCTCTACTGAGCATTTGTGAATTGTGATTCCTCCCCCCCCCCCCCCAAAGGGTTATAATTTAGTCAAAGATTTTCACAGGAACAGCAAAAGGCACATCGCTGCCAGATTTCAACTCCCTGCACCAAAGCATGGGGGTGCTGGAGCTCTTCAAAGAAAAGGTTACCATGGGCAAAAACACGGGTGTGTTTTTTCTGCTTTGGTTTGTTGAGGTTTTCTTTTCACTTCCCCAACCTCATTCTCAGAAACTCTTATTTTTGTGAAACTTTCAAAAAAAATATTTGTGCTTAGGCAGACACCCAACATGGAAAATAGCCCAAATAGTTAAAGTTTGGCAAAGTTATAAGCAACTGAAAACATGGTCTTGTAATGAGAATTGTCAGGAATCCTTAACCATTTTGCTACCAGCCCGGCTTACAATACGTGACATCACTGAAATGCAGTCCCATCTGAGATGGATAGCAATAAGAATTAGCAAACAGTGTGGGGAAATTTTGACCAAGATACCAGGACAATATAATAAAAACTGACATAGGAGTTTTAACATCAAGCCAGCTCAGACAGGCCCTCAGTTTAAGGGTGAACTGGAAACCAGTCTCTCACACACTCATACTATGTTGCATAATACTTGGTTTATCTGCCACTCAAAAATGAAATTTTAAGTTGCTCCACTGTACTTCAAGGAGACATCGTTATTTCATACCTGATACACAGACCACTAAGCCATGCCCAGCTAACTGATATACAACTTAACATGGCAGAAATGTTGATGGTGTTTGCGTTTTGAAATTATAGCAGAATTATCTCTTACGTCCAAAACATTAAATATTTTGATGGATCATATGGCACTAGGCCAACTTTCAATGTACAATATCCATACAGAACATTTGAAAAAAATAATCCTTGGCAAGACTAAGTTTTTGGTGTCTCTAACCTTTAACTCTGTATAATTTGCATGAAATTGAAGAAAATCATGTGGAAAACCACAGGATAGTTCTTTGGGAATAGAAAACTGAAAATGTGGGTTGAGGAATTTTATGGATGGTTGTGGTATAGGCTTCTTAAGCAATCATGCCTCATTTAAATTCCTTGTCTCGTGGTAACTTTAATATAAAGTTAATCAGGGTAGTTTAGTAATATTGTGTCACTAATAGCATCCCAATGCAAGACAGCAGGGGTCTAACTAGCATCTGGTAATGAGTTTCAGCTGGCCTGACCAGTTCAGTGTACCCCAACTCACTGACATCAGAACCTATATCTAAAAGGTGTCATGTAAGATGTCAATAGAAAGCTAATAACATACTTATTAGTACTATTGTGTGAGGTATGTAGCGAGGACAAATTCAAAATCACAAACATTGGGAATCATGTTCTTAAAGTATGTGTGCTAGGCAGGGATGAAGTTACACCACCTTGGACAAACAAATGTGGTTCTGCCACCTTGAAAGTACTTCCAAGGTACATTGAGACAATGGGAATACAAATAACACAGAAGGATAACAGAACCATCAAGGCAACAAGGGGAGGAGATTGCAGGAAACAGATCGATTCCATTTTAGCAAACACCAGCGGAGAAAGAAACCCGCCTGAAACTTCGCTCATCACAAGACGCTAGGGCTCCTTCCTCACAGCTTGAATAAACTTTACTTTGGGGAGCATAACCTTCAGAAGAATCCATTTCAAAAGTTCACTGGACTATCAAAGAGAGGGGCAAAGAACCTCAAACGATCTTTCATCTAGGAAGACAAGTGACCTGAACACTTTGGACTTTGTGGGAGATTGTGACCAGAAGGGTGGTCAGCCATTTTGGTGGAAGGTAGATTGGTAAAGAAACTACACTGAACAAAGGCTCTTGCTCATTTTGTTAAGTCGGCCTCTAGAAAGTGTTTTTCTCTTTTATTTGCTTGTAACCATCTCTAAGACTGTCCTTTATACTTGAGCTCACTGAAAATCCTAGCTCCTTTTGTTCATAAACTCGTTTTACTTTTAGTCTACATCAACCTGGTGCTGCATTTAAATGGATGTGGGTCTAATTCCAGCTAAAGTGATAAGCTGCTCATTTTGTGTGTCTAGAGGATCGAACAAGCCTTATTATTCCTCTAAATAGGCCAGGAAAGGGTCGGGCATCTCAGAGCGCATGGTTGTGGGCAAATTCAGAACTAAGCAGTGTGGGGGTCATCTTGCCATTGTAACCTGAGCTGGTATATACCAGAGTGTGACTGGGATGTAACAAGCAGGCTGCTGGAATCAGAGTGCTGAGTCAGAGCTGCTTACACACAGATACTCACTGAGTGCTTGTCTGCTGGCTGTTGATGTCCAGGCTGTGAGCCACAGCAGCGGAGCATTTAAGGCACCCAGGTTTACAGGGCAAGTATGGACACAACCCCTCACTGGTCTGGATTGCACCTTAGCATGTGACAACCATAAATCAAGGATTTATAATTACTGCCTGGTAGTCTCTATTATGAAGGGCCTGAGAAAGTGTATGTATTGTTGGGGGCCTGACCCATCAACATTCTGAGCACTTCCTAGCATGCTGAAAACCTTCATTTCTAAAAGATGTGCTTTAATTCCACCACAAGTTATTGAGGTTTGATGTAGGAATAACCAGGTGAAACTATTTGGCCTGTGTTATGTAGGAGGTCTGACTAGATGCTTATAATGATCCTTTCTGACCTTGAAATCTATTAACTTGCATCTATTAATCTAGGATCCATTGATTTAAATGGGAATTGAGTATTCTGAGCCTTCCAGTATTGGGTCCTTCGTTTATGAACAACAAGAAAACTTACTCTCATACTGTTCATCTTTTTGGACTACATTTTTATAGGACACCTGAGGATTGTGCTTAAAAATGCTGTCAATTACATGGCTACACTTATGCACACAGTTGCAATAACTATACACCCAAATGCTAGAAAGGCACCTAACTAGCCATTTGTGTTTTGACCATAGGCTTCTTTTTAAAATAAATGGCTTTGTGTTCACATTAAAAGTGTGAAAATACATTTTCCATCAGTAAGACCTAAAAAATTAATATTTTGCTTATTATAAAAAATTACTTGTTTGTTTTCATTCAAAATCATAAAAAGAGCTGCTAAAATAACTGTAATGTGAGAATGAATATGGTGGCCTCCAAAACTTATAGTTGGCACAGTCTGCAGTGGCCTGCCCGATAAACAGTAAATGTTGATGGTGTAACAGCCACTGAAGTCAATGGATACTGACACCTACCAAGTGACAGATGTATTAACCCTTTGTAAGCCTCATTCATGGAGCTAGGAAATAGAAATCAGTGTCTCACTGAAATCAGTCTCTATGTGTAATATCTTTTTACAGATAAAACACATCACTCCAGTGCTCCTGACATCTGATTAGCTCAAATTCCAGATTACAGTCAAAGTTTCTGTGCAAATATATGAGGGAACAACACTTTCTTCAGGACCAGAAGCTACTATAGCAATTCTGTTCATGAGGGACAACGGGGTGGTCAGTGATGAGTGTAAGGGTTGAGAAAGAGGTTTCTTGGCAGTTGGCCTATGTCTATAGAAATACCCTGCCACAAGAGATGAGAGTGACAATGAAACTGGCAAACTTTCTGATGTGAGGCAAGATATAGAAAAGAAACATACTAAAATAATAGATTATGCTGTGGGACAAAAATAATCTTACCACATGGCACAGGATGGACAGAACTAGAGGAAAAACTGATAGTTTGCACTGGCTTTAAAGGTGCCCAGATTCCACAGTGAATGGAGTTTGTTTCACCAGGTATTTGGGAAAAGGTACAAAAATAATCTCGGAGGCACTCACATCTGGGTCTCAAGTCATCATCAAGATGTGAATTATGGCATAAATTTTGGAAGTATATACATTTCTGCTTCTGGACTAGGTCTGAGATTTAGAACGTGCTGCTGCTCATCTAGGAATGCCATTTTTAGGTAGAAATTGTTCCAGACATTTGAAAGGTTTCCGCCTGACTGAATTTTCAATATCTTGTGTAGCTGATTTCTCAGTGGAATGGATAATCACGTCAATCCATAGGTCTTCTAGAAAACCTGCTTTATGGAATGCTTGTTAATTGATGTCCCAGTTTTGCCCAAGTCAGGTGATCATTTCCAGAATGCCAAATCTTACAGGCCAAATTCATCCCATTTTAAAAAAAAACACCCTGAAGTCTATGGAATTACATCATAAATGAATTTAGCCCTATATGCTTGAGTGAGTTAGGTGCCATTTGATCTTTTTAAATGAATTTTTGCTCAGAGGTAACGGATTGTCTGTACTGGCCTGTGAAGGCATCTGTTAAAACAGATATAACACAGGACTCAGTAGTGTAAGTTTCCCACCAATGTGCTAGCATCTGCTAATGTGCCTAAACTCTGGTGTGGTGAGACCATTTTTATGGCAACTGTCATAAATGTAAAGGGAAGGGTAAACCCCTTTAAAATCCCTCCTGGCCAGAGGAAAAATCCTCTCACCTGTAAAGGGTTAAGAAGCTAAAGGTAACCTCGCTGGCACCTGACCAAAATGACCAATGAGGAGACAAGATACTTTCAAAAGCTGGGAGGAGGGAGAGAAACAAAGGGTCTGGGTCTGTTGGTATGCTGCTTTGCTGGGGATAGACCAGGAATGGAGTCTTAGAACTTTTAGTAAGTAATCTAGCTAGGTATGTGTTAGATTATGATTTCTTTAAATGGCTGAGAAAAGAATTGTGCTGAATAGAATGACTATTTCTGTCTGTGTGTCTTTTTTGTAACTTAAGGTTTTGCCTAGAGGGATTATCTATGTTTTGAATCTAATTACCCTGTAAGGTATCTACCATCCTGATTTTACAGGGGTGATTCCTTTACTCCTATTTACTTCTATTTCTATTAAAAGTCTTCTTGTAAGAAAACTGAATGCTTTTTCATTGTTCTCAGATCCAAGGGTTTGGGTCTGTGGTCACCTATGCAAATTGGTGAGGATTTTTACCAAACTTTTCCCAGGAAGTGGGGTGCAAGGGTTGGGAGGATTTTGGGGGGAAAGACGTGTCCAAACTACGTTTCCCAGTAAACCCAGTTAGAGTTTGGTGGTGGCAGTGGTTATTCCAAGGACAAAGGATAAAATTAATTTGTACCTTGGGGAAGTTTTAACCTAAGCTGGTAAAAGTAAGCTTAGGAGGTTTTCATGCAGGTCCCCACATCTGTACCCTAGAGTTCAGAGTGGGGGAAGAACCCTTGACAGCAACAGAACAGTTCAGGTCTTTGGCCTTCCTGATATAACAGTTTGTCAGATGGTACCAATTGTAACTGTGTTAGAGAGCTAACTATAACCCAACAGGAAGAAGACTGAGATCACCCATTACTTTTACATAGACCTCTGAACAGCATAGGTAGTGTAATATGTTGGATTACAGTATGGTATTCAGCCACTAGATGTCTCAGTATATATAATTCCAGACATGGTGCGGTCCATGGTCAAGTTAAGGAGACAAAGTTGGAACTCAAACTGTGTTAGAAGGCTGTTTTCTCTGTAGTTATTTTCTTTAATAAATGTTCTTGTTTAAGACATATTAAGATTCTCTATTGCGACATAGTAAAAACTGTTGCTGAAAGCAGTAGGTGAACACTGGATCAAAAGTTCTACTCAGGCATAAAAATTGGGTTGGCATTTCACAGAGGAGAGATTGCAAAAGAGGGGCACACAGAAAAAAGAGCCAGAAGAAATAATAGAGCGGGGAAAAGGAGCAGAGTTTAGACAGAGTGAAATGGAGACTGAGAAAAGAAAGAGAGTGGAAGGGAGAAAAAATGTAATACATATTAAAACACAACTTTTTTCTTAGCAAAGACAAGGCAAGGTGCACAAATATAGGATCAGGTTCTCTACCGATTTGCACCTGTGCAAAGTGGGCATGAAATGTTTGCACCTCTGAATGGTAGTAATTTCTATCCCCTTTTCACACCCACTTTGTAAATGACTGCCTGAGGGACAAGGCAGCAGAGAATGAAGCCCAGTGAGTCCAAGCATCAGATGAGGACTCAGCTTAGCTGATGGGCGTTACTCTTCTGTTTAGCTAAAGAATACTCAGAAGGGGCATACTAAAGCAATGAATGGCCAGTGTATGACTGAATCAGCCAGTTGAGTACAAGTTTCTCAGTATTAGCAACACCCCTGATAAATCCTCAGATATCACTACTCTTTCTTAGCATCACTCAAAGTGATTCTTTTCTACTGTAATTTAAATCCCCTCCCCTGCAGTCACCTCTATTGGTGCCTGTATAAGAGAAGGTGGTTAAGGAGATTGACAGATTAGGTCCCACAGAAAACTGTTTTACAAAGAAGAGAAAAATGTCCTTCTCTACTTTGCTAAGGCCCGGTCTACACTACAGAGTTAGGTTGATGGAAGCTGCCTTAAGTTGAGCTGTTACCGTATGTGTCTACACTACCTCTAATGCTGACTTCTGTACTCCACCTCTGCAAGAGGCGTAGCGCTTAATTCGATTTTCATGGGTCAACTGCAAGGTAGTGCAGATGCAGCGTTGTGTAATTCATAGAATCATAGAATAACAGAGTTTGAAGGGACCTCTGGAGGTCATCTAGTCCAACCCCCTGCCCAGAGCAGGACCAATCCCAACTAAATCATCCCAGCCAGGGCTTTGTCAAGCCTGACCTTAAAAACTTCCAAGGAAGGGGATTCCACCACCTCCCTAGGTAACGCATTCCAGTGTTTCACCACCCTCCTAGTGAAAAAGTTTTTCCTAATATCCAACTTAAATCTCCCCCACTGCAACTTGAGACCGTTACTCCTTGTCCTGTCATCTGCTATCACTGAAAATAGTCTAGATCCATTCTCTTTGGATCCACCTTTCAGGTTATTAAAAGCAGCTATCAAATCCCCCCTCATTCTTCTCTTCCGTAGACCAAACAATCCCAGTTCCCTCAGCCTCTCCTCATAAGTCATGTGTTCCAGACCCCTAATCATTTTTGTTGCCCTCCGCTGGACTCTCCCCAATTTCTCCACATCCTTCTTGTAGTGTGGGGTCCAAAACTGGACACAGTACTCCAGATGAGGCCTCACCAATGTCGAATAGAGGGGAATGATCACGTCCCTCGATCTGCTGGCAATGCCCCTACTTATACACCCCAAAATGCCATTGGCCTTCTTGGCAACAAGGGCACATTGTTGACTCATATCCAGCTTCTCATCCACTGTCACCCCTAGGTCCTTCTCTGCAGAACTGCTGCGAAGCCATTCGGTCCCTAGTCTGTAGCGGTGCATTGGATTCTTCCGTCCTAAGTGCAGGACTCTGCACTTCTCCTTGTTGAATCTCATCAGATTTCTTTTGGCCCAATCCTCTAATTTGTCTAGGTCCCCCTGTATCCTATCCCTACCCTCCAGTGTATCTACCACTCCTCACAGTTTAGTGTCATCCACAAACTTGCTGAGGGTGCAATCCACACCATCCTCCAGACCATTAATGAAGATATTGAACAAAACTGGCCCCAGGACCGACCCTTGGGGCACTCCGCTAGATACCAGCTACCAACTAGACATTGAGTCATTGATCACTACCCATTGAGCCCGACAATCTAGCCAACTTTCTACCCACCTTGTAGTGCATCCATCCAGCCCATACTTCTTTAACTTGCTGACAAGAATACTGTGGGAGACCGTGTCAAAAGCTTTGCTAAAGTCAAGGAACAACACGTCCACTGCTTTCCCCTGATCCACAGAGCCAGTTATCTCGTCATAGAAGGCACTTAGATTAGTCAGGCATGACTTGCGCTTGGTGAATCCATGCTGACTGTTCCTGATCACTTTCCTCTCCTCTAAGTGCTTCAGAATTGATTCCTTGAGGACATGCTCCATGATTTTTCCGGGGACTGAGGTGAGGCTGACTGGCCTGTAGTTCTCAGCATCCTCCTTTTTCCCTTTTTTAAAGATTGGCACTACATTAGCCTTTTTCCAGTCTTCCAGGACTTCCCCCGATCACCATGAGTTTTCAAAGATAATAGCCAATGGCTCTGCAATCACATCCGCCAATTCCTTTACCACTCTCGGATACAATGCATCTGGCCCCATGGACCTGTGCACATCCAGTTTTTCTAAATAGTCCCGAACCACTTAATTCAACTTAATTGGCCTCCAGATGGTGTCCCACAATGCTCATCTGTGACTGCTCTCGAGATCATTCTCAATTCTGCTACACTGCAGCCAGGTACACAGGAAACAGCCTCTCCCCTGCTAAAGCCCCAGAAATGTCTGAATTCCCATTTCCTGTTTGATCAGCATTGGGAGCATGCCAGCTTGAGCACAGGTGATCATGAAGACTACAAGCCCCAAATGGCCTCCAGCCTCGTCTGCACAGGAGGTAGTTGATCTCATCGCTGTGTGGGGAGACGAGTCTGTGCACACAGAGCTTCAATCCAGCAGAAGAAATGCTGACATCTATGCAAAGATTGCTTGTAGAATGGGGGAAAAGGGCTACACGAGGGACACACAGCAGTGCTGTGTGAAAATAAAAACTTCGCCAAGCATACCAGAAGGCAAGGGAGGCAAACAGTTGTTCTGGTGCTGAACCCCACACATGCCGGTTCTACAATGAGCTGCATCTTTCAGGTGTGTGAGTCTAGGGACAACAAGAAGGATGGTATGGTGAATGAGGGAGAGAAGGAGGAGGAGAATGGGAGATGAGTGAGCAGTGGATCCATTCTCCCTGAGAGCAAGGAAACATTTTTAACCGTGGAGCCCTGTGGGTCACAGGACACCATAGTGGGCAACCGTGATGCCGAGGAAGGAGACTCTGGTGATTATACAGTTACTATCAAAGTCCAGTTAAACTATAGCAGGCACACACATTCGGTGGTATTGCATGTTTACTGTGAAGAAAAAGTGAGGAGCTGTTGTTCTCTGCTTACAAGAGGTCGCTCCAGCTATGCAGAGGGTGGCCCCTGGTAAAGACTATTTATGTGGACTGGGATAGTCCGGGAATCCTCCATGGACATCTCTAGGAAACTTTCATGGAGGTACTCTGCAATCCTTTGCAGAAGGTTTGTGGGCAGGGCAGTCTTATTTCTTCCACCATGGTAGGACCCTTTCCCACACAACTCCTGAATTAATTCTGCTGTCATCATTGCAGTACACAGCATAGTAGCATAAGGACCAGGTCTAAACCCAGATGCTTGCAGCATTTGCTCCCTTGCCGCCTGTTACCCTCCGGAGACTAATATTACATAGGGTCGCCTAGGGGAAATGGGGGAAGTTCTCATTAAAAGTGCTCTTACAAGAAAAAGAGAATATAGATACCTCCCCACACACACATTCTGGCTCGCCAAACCATACAGCCACTAATGTGCCTTTACTGTGCTCGGCATGGGTCGGCAAGTCATTCAAGTGGCTGATAGAGGACTGGGGCCCCACATTTGAGATTCTGCAAATTTGGGAGTGAAAATGTTCCCCACGCCCCATTCGTAAACGGTTTCCCGTGATTGTGGGCAAGGATGATTGTTCGACTAGCTACCAACATGAGCCTGCCATAAACTTCATTAAAAGTGCAGTCACCCATGACTCGAGGAGGGGCGGGGGTGTGAGGTGTGGCTACTCACCATGGCTGGAGCAGCAAAACGGCACAGTGGACGGTTACAGATTCTGATTATGTTATGGTTTGCACCTAGTGTAATAAGAGGGTTTTTTTTATGAAAACGGCCTTGCTTTGGAAACATTTTATGCATTTACAATGGTTCCTTTCTTTTTTCCCCATGACTGACAGCTGGAAATGTGTCCTTCAGCATGTCATCAACATCTGAAAGGAGACCTTTGCTGATTAGAAGGAGGAGAAAGAGAATGGGGGAGGACATGTTCACCAAGATAATGAATGGCTCCGGGACAGCTGACACAAAACTGAGAGCATGGAGGATTTCACTGTCTGAGAAGTTAGACATGGACATGGAGAGCTGAAAAGCTTCCCATGAGCATGAGCATGCAGCTCAGGATGAGATGCTTCAGATTGTGAGAAACCAAGCAGACACGTTGAGGTGTCTGGCTGAACTGCAGGAACAGAAGCAGGAGGGTAGAGTCCCTCTGCAGACCCTGGTGGACAGCTAGCCAGCCAGCATTGCTGGGCGCAGAATAGCCCTCCCCCCAAAGCATTCCATGAAGCGTGGGAGAAAAGTCCATTATCCCTTTCACTTAACTCAGGGGGAGAGTACAAGGAACAGAAGGCACCCATTCACAGACCTTTGATGGTCAAGAATGCAGTGTTATGTTACACAGTTGAAAATGTTTATCCCCTTCCAAGTTTACAATCCCTTTTCCCCAAGGCTAACTTTTTTTTCTGTTCTCCCTCTTTACTTATGTATGTTAAATAAAATAAATGTATTTGAGAAATAAATGTTCTTTATTGAGTAGAAGCAGTGGGCTGGGGTGGGGGGTTAGCTTTACAGGGACAGTGATACAAGCCAGGTGAAGGTTTGGGAAAGCATAATGCAGACAAGCAGCTCACATTACTGTGACTCATTATTGAAATGGCTTTTCAAAGTCTCGCAGATACGCAGTGTCTCTTCCTGTGCTCTTCTTATTGCCCTGGTGTCTGGCAGCTCAAAAATGGCTGCATGGGATCACGCCTCAACTGTCCACCCCTGTGGAAAATTTTCCACCTTTTTCCCCCACAGATATTATGGAGCACACAGCAGACAGCTATAACCATGGTGATGTTCTTTTCACTAAGGTCCAACCTTGTTAGTAAACTTCTCCAGCACCCTTTTAAATGACCAAAGGCACATTCAACCACCATTCTGCACTTGCTGAGCCTAAAATCGAACCGTTCCTTACTGCTGTGCAGATGGCCAGTGTATGGCTTCATGCACCATGGGAGCAAGGGGTAGGCTGAGTCTTCCACAATAATGATTGGCATCTCAACGTCATCAATGTTCATTTTGTGGTCTGGAAAGAAAGTCCCTGATTGCAGCTTTTTGAACAGACCCAAGTTCCTAAAGATGTGCATGTCATGAACCTTTCCAGACCATCCTACGCTGATGTCGGTGAAATGCCCCATGATCCACCAGCACTTGCAACACCACTAAAAAGTATCCCTTTCAGTTTATGTACTTTTGGCAAGGTGGTCTGTTGCCAAGATGGGAATATGTGTTCTATCTATCGCCCCACTGCAATTAGGGAACCCCATCCCAGCAAAACCATCCACTATGTCCTGCACATTTCCCAGACTCACTCAGCTTTGTAGCAGAAGTCGATTAATGGCCCTGCACGCTTGGAGCACAGTAGCTCCCATGGTTGATTTACCTACTCCAAATGAATTCCCAATGACCGGTAACTGGCATTGCAATTTCCAAATAGCGATTGCCACTCACTTTTCCACTGTCAGAGAAGCTCTTATTTTTATGTTGCTGAACTGAAGGGCAGGGAAAAGCTCTGCACAAAGTTTCTGTAAGGTAGCCTTCTGCATTCGAAAGTTCTGCAGCCACTGCTCATCATCCCATACCTGCAAAACAATGCGGTCGCACCAGTCAGTGCTTGTTTCATGGGACCAGAAATGGTCCAGCAACTATGAATTGTTTTTTTCAATGACTTGCAGCAGGGCTGCTTGCAGGACATCACTATATTCCACGCAGCAGACCCTACTTTGGCTCTGGAAATACTGCAGGAGAAGGTGCAAGGTGTTTGAGATGCTCACAGCAAGAGTGCACAACTGAGCAGGCTCCATGCTTCTGGGGTTATGGCATACGCGTGGCGGTTTTAAGGCATGAAAACCACTGGGTTGTTTGCTGTTGATATGAGGGAGGGAGGACAGTGTCATGGGATGCCCAGTGCAATGTTCCCATTCTCCCCTGCAATGTTTTGGTCCCATGAGGCATTGCACAAACTTCCCAAAACACAATGCAGCAAGTTGCACTTTGGGATAGCTACCCATGATGCACGGCTTTGTGCATCGATGCAGGCACTACTAGTGAGGACGCACTCCATCAAGACAATGAGCATGGTGTCACCACACACAATCAACTTAATTAATTCAGAGGCTCGAGGTCGAATTAGATAAAGTCGACTTAATTTTGTTGTGTAGACAAACCCTAAGTATAATAGGTTGACTTGCTGACTGAAAAGCCCTACAGTGTGCTTCTGCCTAGGCCAGTTACCATGTGCTTTTGGAACAAAATTAAAAATATTTAAGAAGGAGAATCAAAAATAACGTCAACATTTGAATAGGTTTTCTCATTTCTAATGACAGTGCAACAGAGGCACCATCAAGTTCTCTGATATTATTCTGATTTCTCTAAAGGAAACACATGCTGCTGTCCCAGGCAGAAAAGGAAATAGCAATATAACTTATATAAAATAATTTATTTTATTTCGGAGAGACTCCCTGTAGAATCTAGGCCACCACTAAGACACCACAAGTCTCTTAGGTGGCTCCTACATGGAGAGGAAGAGGGGAAATTAAATTATTTTTCTAATCTTCTTTCTACAAAATATTGTTTGAGTTCTCACCATTCTTGCAAATGAGCAATGCAACACTTCTAAAATCCACCTTCAAAGCTATTTTCACCTCCATAGATGAGTCCATGAAAGGCATCTGCCCCATATCACTAACAAGCAACAGAATGCGATTCACAGTATAAGTCACCTTAGCAGTGACGACTCAGAAGTAGAGATATACCCAAGGGTTCTGAAATGTCTTTAGAAGGAGAGAACATGGGCTTCTCAAGACATTGTGTGACTTACTAGCACCAAATTGCATCTCACTGCAGCTGGTTACCTGGCTACGTCAGAGCAGATTCTTTTTCCATTCAAAGAACCCAGAGTGAGATTACTTTATGGTTTAACCTGACATAACATAGGAGGAGGGAGGTTTTTTTTCAAATGCAAATGATATCTTTCTGTTCTCTGGCAGTATGTCTGACCATCAGCTAAACATTTAAAACCTACTTAAGTATTTCCAAGATTACAGTGTTTTAGCTAGTAGCGAACTGCATCAGGAGATCTAGGTTCTATTCTTGGGTCTGGCTATGACCTTGAGCAAGTTCTTAAAACTCTTTATGCCTTAGTTTGCTTGATGTAAAATGGGGATAGTAATACTTGGCTTTTCATGTTTAGCATTTCAAGAGGTCAGTATTATGACGATTTTATTCGATATCACACTGAATCAAAATGTGGCCATGTGTAAAATGAATGGAACTATCATCTTTACCCTTGGGTATATACAAATATCTGATGTATACACCACCCACTATACCTAGAGTTAATTTTTTTCTGTTTTTCCAAATTCTGTGCCAACAGCATGGTATAGAATTACCAGCCCAGATCAGTCCTATAGGAATCTAACATAGCCAAAGGCTTCCCATTTTCTAAGAAATCATTTACGTAAGAGTTGTTTATGACTTCTCAGTATTTCATGAAACCACTTTGAGCTATAGAACAATTGTGTTCGTTTATCTCCGCTCTGCATGTTCTGGCTGGATCAGCACTTGTAAGAAGGTCTCCAGGGAAAATGTGATGTTGGTGATTCAATAGGCAGCTTCCTTGCACAGAATCAGTACAAACCCAATGCCACAGCATGATGCTATGGGGCACTGTGCTAACGAAGGTGCTCTAATGATAAATAAAAACAATGGCCAGTGCAACCATTTCACGTTATTTGTCTTCACACTCTTTTCTTTTATGTATCATCCGTAAGCTCAAGGAAGTCTCATCTCCTAAGCAACAGCAATAAACCACTAACCTGCAACAAGCTATTTCAGACTCAAACATAATGGAAAACTTCACAAAAGGGTATTTAGATACAGAACTGTACAGTAGTGGGTCCCATTCTTAAGGTCTTGTAGCATGAATCCAATGAATAGGATACTATCATCTCTGATGGTATAGCAGACATAGATGAGACAAGAAGCACTAAGGGCCAAATCCCTGGCTGCAACTTGGTAATACTCAGCCCAGAAGAGCAAAGAGTGGTGCAAAGGTGCCTTTCATACTCCCCTAATATTGAGGCTATTGTGTGGGGTCAGTCCCGATACACAAGTGAGAGCAGCTGCACCAACTACCAACAGTCCTAAGGGACCACTAGACCTGAGTGGGGGAGGGCAAAGAGGAGGGTGTTAGGAGCTGCTTGGATGGCTCTATATCACCTGAGGCTCCTCCTATACAAAAGGAAACCCTCAGGGGTTTGATCCACCAGGTTGAAGGTGCTTTGAACTGATGGATGGTGCAAAGTGTACTCAAGATCCAGGATCAAAGTCTGCTTAAATGCCTGAAAAGGAGTTAATATATAATGACTGTGCCCATGTTTGCTATAAGTCACATTTTTAAAGGCAAATACAGAAAATGGGCCAGATCCTCACTGATTAAATTGGCTCAGCTTCATTGACTTCAATGGAGCTACACTGTTTAACACCAGCTGTGGATCTGGCCCAATCACTTTCACTAAGAGACTTCTTGTCAACTTAAAATCATTGACTAAATGGGAGTTTCTTGTGCTCAGCAGCTCTGAAAATTGAGGCACTTATGAGCTTAAGGATGGATTTAGGAAGGGAGGCTGCCAAATTTCTTAGTCTGACAGAGCAAAGGAGGAAACTCACCAGAACCTGGTTGCAGTATGAGAACGGGAAGCATCTGAAGTGTTCATAAACAGCTGGGAAGTGAGGCTGAATGGAATGAAATGTTTTGAACAACTTGGAATTAGAAACTGTTACTAAGAGCACAATATTCAGGCTCATCCTATTTAAATATTTGTGCCGTTACTAATAGAACCTAGTTTAATGTATTTGTATTGTCTCTTTTCCTCAGCACTACAATCATCTGTGAAATGTGTGAATCTTTAATACAATTAAAATAATGTAACTTTATATTAAATTGCTTGAGTTTTACTCAACCCTTCTCTTCATCTTGTGTACTATGATACAGAGGCTCTTTTAAACAAGCCATAAGCAACTACCTGCCAGATGTGCTCAAATGTTCTAAGCCCTCTTCTTAAAACATTTCATTGTCATTCTCTGTAGAGAGAGAGAGTGAACTACTTGTGACTTTGATTCTTAAGCTGCTTTCTTTAAAATACATTTTTTGTTTTATACTGCCAGATAAATGCTGTTTCAGGTGTGTTATGGAACAGTGACATCCATTGTTTAAAGTAAACCCAGTTTGGAATTTCTCGTGGTTGTCCCATGACACTGGGCCAATTTTAAAGTTGGTGATCATAATATAAATAATTCTGCCATAGTTAGAGATCTGAAATTAATAAGGTTTTAAGAGTTTAACTGGCCTTTCTTCTACTTATAAATTACATTTCTTGTCTGTTCGGAGATAATGGAACAGTTTCCATATGAGGAGAGATTAAAAAGACTGGGACTGTCCTGCTTAGAAAAGAGATGACTGGGGGTGGGGGGGGGGAGATGAGAGAGGTCTATACAATAATGAATGATGTGGAGAAAGTGAATAGAGAAGTGTTATTTACCCCTTCACATAATACAAGAATTAGGATTCACCCAATGCAATTAATAGGCAGCAGGCTGAATACAAACATAAAGTACTTCTTCATACAACACACTGTCAACCTGTGGAACTCATTGCCAGGGTATGTTGTGAACTCCAAAAGTATAAATGAGTTCAAAAAAGAATTAGATAAGTTCATGGAGGTTAGGTCCAACAATGGCTATTAGTCAAGATGGTCAGGAATGCAACCCCATGCTCTGGGTGTCCATAAATTCTGACTGCCAGAATCTGCGACTGGATGACAGGGGATAGATCACTTGATAATTGCACTGTTGTGTTCATTCCCTCTGAAGTATTTGGCACTGGCCACTGCCGGAATACAAGATGCTGGGCTAGATGGAACATTGGTCTGACCAAATATGGACATTCTTATGTTATTATGTTATATACATGTGAAAAGGGATTAATAACGTTAAATTGTACATAACTTATTGTACTAAACTTTGCAAGTGATCCAGTTTTCTGGATACTACAGTAGCTATAAAAACAATATCTTACATATATCCAATTTTGAAACACTTTAAGGTAAAGCAAATAGCAAAGACATCTCAAAATATCTATAAAATGTAGCTAGAATTATTATTATTAATGTAGAATGGTAGCATTGAAAGACCCCAATCAAGATTAAAGGCCCATTATGCTAGGTACTATAAACCTGTACACACACACACACACACATACACACACGCAGACCCCGCCTCAAAGAACTTACAGTCTAAACAAACACAGACAAAGGGCAGGAGGTAGGTATTCTTGTTTTATAGATTAGGGACAGAGGCAAAGAGATAGTGTGTGTGATTTGCCCAAGATCACACAGTAAGACTGTGAAAGAGGAAGTCCCAGTCCACTGGTTTAATTCATAGATTAGGCCAGAAGGGGCTGCTGTGATCATCTAGTCCGGCCTCCTGTATTATATGGGCCATGGGACTTCCCTGAATTAATTCCTATTTGATCTAGAGCGTATGTTAGAAAAATATCCAGTCTTGATTTAAACATTTCCTGTGACAGAGAATCCACCACAACCATTGGTAAAATATTCCAGTGGTTGGTTATTTATTCCCACTGTTAAAAATTTGTGCTTTATTTCTAGTCTGAATTTATCCAGCTTCAACTTCCAGCCATTGGATCATGTTATACCTTAAAGATCCATTATTACCGAATTTCTGTTTCTGAAACAGATACTTATAACCTGTGATAAAATCACCCCTTAACCTTCTCTTTGTTAAACTAAATATTTTGACCTGTTTGAGTCTATCACTATAAGGCATGTTTTCTAATCCTTTAATTCCCGTGGCTCTTCTCTGAACCCTGTGCAATTTATCAGCAGCCTTCTTAAACTCTTGACACCAGAACTGGACATTCCACTAGCAGTCACACCAGAGACAAATGCAGAGAGAATATCTCCTTCTTACTTCTACTTGAGAGTCCCATGTTTATACATCTAAGGACTGCATTAGCCCTTTTGGCTATGGTGTGACACTGGGAGCTCATGTTCAAACGATTATCCACCATGACCCCTAAGTCCTTTTCAGAGTTGTTGCTTCCCAGGATAGAATCCCCCATCCTGTAAGTATGACCTACCCTCTTGAATCCTACATTTTCATTTGGCCCATATGAAAACACATGCTGTTTGCTTACATCCAGCTTACCAAGCAATCCAAATCACCCTGTATGAGGGACCTGTCCGTTTCCTTATTTATCACTCCCTCAATCTTTGTCTGATCTGTAAACTTTATCAGTAATGAGTATGTTTTCCTTCAGGTCATTGCTAAAAATATTAAAGAAGTGTAGAACCAGTCCCAGCATGATCATACTGAAACCACTCCCATACAAAATTACATTTTCAGACCTATCAGTCAGTTTTTAATCCATTTCATGTCAAGATGTTGATTTTTTTTTATCATTCTAGTTTCTTAATGAAAATGTTATGCAGTAGTAAGTCAAACTTCTCACAGAAGTCTAAGTATATTACATCAACACTGTTTCTTTTACCAATAAAAACTTGTAATATCAAGGGGAAAAAAGATAATTCTTTGTTTGACAAGTTCTATTTTCCATTACTCATGGTGACTGGCATTATATTACTCTCCTGTAGTTCTTTATTAGCTATTCTGTTATTTTGCCCAGGATAGATATCAGGATGACAGGCTGATAATTACCCAAGTCATCCCATTTACCCTTAGAAAATGTTGTGTCAATATTTTAATGCTTCCAGTCCTCTGGAACGTCACCAGTGTTCCAAGACTTATTGAAAAATCAACATTAGTGATCCAGAGAGCTCCTAGGACAGCTTTTTAAAATAACTCTTGGATACAAGTTATCTGGACCTGCCTATTAAAAAATGTCTATCTTTAACAGCTGCAGCCTTCTTCTCTATTATGGTTTCATGCATCCTCTCTGCTCAGACATTGTAGCAGAGGAACACTTCATTTCAACTCACAGGCACATGATCAAGAATAAAGACTTTGACATACTATTAGGACAGTAAATTTCACAATCAGAACTCACTGTGCTGGTCCTAAAACAAAGGGAATAATCAAAATCTGAAAGGTGGACACGAGAACTCACTCTTCATAGAATTGCTGGGCACAAAAAGCAATGCATTGGACAGACTTCAGTTTTGACTTATTATAGAAAGCATCATACCTTATACAGTACTTACCCTTATGGTGATGTATCATGCATACTTTTATGAACACACTATGTAAGGGTCTTGTACATTCCACTTAATTGGGATCATTTTCAGTGAACAGCTCATTTAATGACATCAAATGAATTAAGCTTTGATGACTGTTACTTAATAGGGATGTTAACTCTAATTAATATGGCCAGCTGCAGGTGATTTAGTGGTGCTTATATCTTCTGTGCATCCAACTCTCCATCTAGGTTCCTCTAACACACTCACCACTGAAGTGTCTTGCTGCCTCATTTAGTATCCTTACTGAAGGACACACAAGAAGGTTTCTCTTTCTTCCCCCATTCTGTAGGATTTTTTGGGAGAGGAAGAGGATTGTGACTGGGGTTCGGTTATAGAGGAAAGGTTGGATTAAAAGGTGGATTTTGCTCAGAAGGTCCTGAGGTTCATAGTTAGTCTAATCTCTCTGGGAAGTGAATTCCATAGTTTTCATCCAATTGGTGATCTTGGCCATGCCGTTGGAGAGATTTGAAGAGGTGCTGTTTGCCCCCAATGTGAAGGTAATGTAGAGCTGACACACTGCTGACACGAAGTGACTCAAAAATCTCTCCTGGCGTTTCTATGTGACCAGGACAAGAGAAATCAGGCTGTGTCTCTCATGTTAGTTTTCTCTGCTCCTTTGACAAATTGTTTTAATCCCTGGTCTAGCTGTACTACATGCAGAAAGCATAGGAACTGCTTCACTGTTCTGTTCCTGACAGACAATTTCTTTTTTTTTTTTTTTTTTAACACCAGCTACACATGCTCAGCGAGCACCGCATGTGTTTCGCATCTTTCCCCTGGCAAGCAGCCATTCAGCCAATATCCTGAGATAGAATGCACCTCCTTCCAAGTTCTTCATCTTGTTTTCCGGCATATTGGGCTTAATTGCATGAGTGCGGAAACTAAGGGCAGTGGGGCTGCTGTCACATCCCCTGAATTAAAGTGGTTTCCATCATATACAGGGTTTACAGTTTGGTTCAATGGCTTTCAGCACCCCCATTATACAAATTGTTCCAATGCCACTGCTTAACTGACACTGAAAATGAATCTTCTGTTAATCAGGAATTCCTCATATTGGAGACAAAGGCCTGGTCTACACTACACAGTTAGGTCAACATAAAGCAGCTTATTTCAACCTAATTACGTCAGTGTACACAATACAACCTTGTCCTGCCAATGTAAGTGCCCTACTAAACTGACATAATAATTCCTCCTCCGTGAGATGCGTAGCACTTATGTCGGTGTCGTTAGGGTGATGCAGTATCGGTGTAGACAATGCATTACTTACATCTGCTGTTGGCTGTCTTGTCAATTTCACAGCTCCAGCATTGAAATTGACAAGAAAGCCAGGCAGCTAGAGCCCAGCTGCTCCAGCTCCCTACTTCCAGCTGGGCTGCTGCAGGGAGGCTCCCTGCTCTCCATTTCCCACTCAAAGAGCCAAGAACCCCAGGCAGCTGCCCCCCAATTCCTGACTAGGAATGGGGAGCCGAGAACACAGGGAGGCAGCTGGGCTCCCAGCAGGGAGCTGCACAGAGCTGAGAGCCCTGGCTCTCAGCCCCCCCCCCCCCCCCACTGCCCCTCTTCAGTCAGTGGAAACACTCCTGGTGAGGGCGCACTCCACCGACAGAAGGAGGACAGTGTAGAAATCAGCCACCACAGTAATTAGGCCAACTTATGGCTGTAGTGTAGACATGACCAAAAGAGCATCCAACCTGAGCATCCCAATTCATAAGATTCTTCTTCATGTCCAAGAATATTATTAAGATATTGTAGGTGGGACTACTGCACCAACAACAAGTAGAGCTGCAGGAATTAATAAGGTGCTCTGCTGGCTAATGTATGTCCATGTATGTGTATATACTTAGTATTTTTGAAGGCATTTAGTGGTCTGTCTGTACCTCTGGTATACTTCCCAACTACACCTTAAGATGGAAACAACATTGGAGTGGAAGATTCATGGTTTGTAAGATTTAAACTTAGATCCACCCCAAGAGTAACTGTTGTACCTAAAATGGTCCGGATGTCTATTCGAATCATAGCCAAAGCCTTTACACTTTAGAACGATAAAACAATACTGAGTTCTTCTCAAACTGAGATATGCTTTAATATAACGGAGAAGGCATTTTGTTTCAAGTAACCCATTTTCCAAAGGTTTCTTATTAAGACCCATGAACTGCGTGGGTGACGCAGCTAGCTGAATTCAATTCAGAAGGGCAAGGGGCACAGGGAATGAAATGTTCCGCTGGACCAATCCAGAGCTTCAAAAAGGAGATTAAATAACTTTCCTGTTTACTTTGACTAGACAGGAACACAAGGTTAAACAGGAGGCTTGCAGAAAAGAGGTAAAAGTGACATAAAGAAATGAAAGAATCTGAAGACTTTATCATTTCACAAAGGTGCACTTTAATTTTGGGTTAAAATCTATTAGTGAAATATGAGAGCTCTGTCTTATAATTTTTGTTAAAAAAGATGAGCTGAAACCTTTCCCAGATGTCCAGGGTCATTGTGATAGACTGACTTGTTTATATATTCATCACTGTCTTAATATTCTGGAAAGAAACTGTATTAGGTCTGTACAACTGTTTATTAATTCTCTTTACTGAGTGAATTACTGGAACTGCTGGAACAAGAGGCCTGTTTGGGGAATAAAAGATGATGAGCAATACTCACCGCCTTGGGCTATAACAATTTAGGTGACCATAACGGTATCTGTGTTTGGATGTAGCTGAAGATCTTTACAAAATGTTGTAAATGTATAAAAACAAAATAACCCACATTTGACCTCCAGACTGGAATTTATTTATTTTCACTTATTTGGTACTAAAAAAAAAAATCAATGTGCTGCGTGGCTGATGGGCTGATATTTCTACAGTCATAACTGCAGTAAAGCTTTCACCCCTAGCAGGCCTCCTGGAATTAGAATTACACCAGCTTTAGACTCTACTTTAGGAAAGCACTTAAGCATATTCTTCAATCCATCCCCATCAACAGGTATAAGATCGGGCTCCCAAATTTGGTTAGGTATCCTGTTTTGTTCAGTATCTATTGAAAACTCAAGTATTTTCAAGACTCAACTATGCATTGAGAAGTTGTGATGGGGGAGCTGATCCCAGTGGTGAAAACTTCTAGTAGGAGAATCTGACTGAAAGCTTCCTTTCCTAGTTATTTTTCCTGTGTTTTTCAACATGTTTACTACTTTGCTTGTGCATTCCTAGTTACTGGTATTTAAAGCACCTCTCTTACAGTCCTTCTCCCACTGGGGCAAATTCAGCCCTCATAACTCCAGTCACTTCAATGGAATGGTCAGCCTGAGTCTGACCCATTGTGCCTTAGCTGCAGTATCAAACTGGGCTGTGAGGGAGAGTTCCCTTAAAGACCAAACTGTTACTAGCCCTGCAGTGTATGCAAGCACAACAGGAACTGCAGAGAACCAGGTCACATCTGTGTTAAGAACCAACCGCTGCCAGTTGGATGTAAGGAGACAAAAAGGTCTTTTATTAAACTATTGGTTCGTTCAGCAGGGCACTGGCTGCAGCAGGCGCACTCAGCACCAGCAGGTGTGTCATTGGTGACAAATCAAACAATAGTCCCACAACAGGCCAACCTTCCCTCGGAGAGGCTCTGGCAGGCAACAGTCTCCAAGCCTTTCCTGCACCCAGCCAGGCTTCTCTCACAGAGGAGGGTAAGTCTACCCTACAAGCGCTACAGCGGCACAGCTGCCGCACTGCAGCTTTGCCACTGTAGCACTGTATTATAGACACTTCCTACAGTGTCAGAAGGGTTTTTTCCCCCATCACTGCAGCAAATCTCCCCCCTTGAGAGGTGGTAGCTAGGTTGATGGAAGAACTCTTCTGTTGAGCCAGAGGTGTCTATACAGGGGCCTAGGTTGGTTTAACTTTGCTGCTCAAGAGTGTGAATTGTTCATACTCCAGAGTGATGTAGACAGGTCAACCTAAGTTTTAGGTGTAAATCAGGCCTAAGAGCTGGAGATCTGCTTTCCTTCCCAATCGAACCCCAACTGATCTGTGCACTCCCCTTTAAATCCCTCTCACCAAGTCTGGCACCTACTCCAGGCACAGCAGGATGGGACTGACTGAGCCCACAGCAGCTTCTTAACTCTTTCTTGGAGAGTGTGGGATTCATATACCCCAACACATTTCCCCTCCCCACTCCTTGCACACCTCACCAAGAGGCTAGCTACAACTTTAGTCTGTGCTCACTTGAGTGCAGAGACTATCTCCTGCTAGAACCCACTGGGTCACTAGTCACCCTAAAAGAGGTGAGGAGGTGGCAGGCCAGCCACAGGCAGTACCAAGTTAGGGAGAAGTGAGGAGGAGATGAGCCCCATGCAGAGGTGCTGTCTGGGCACGAGAATGTACAATGCAGTCTCCTAAGAGGTAAAGCAATGGGACAACTTCCCATGTGCCTTCCAGAACTTCCCCTGGGCCAGGGTGATTTAGCACCATCCTCAACATAGATCTGTGGCTCAGTGGCACAATCTGGGCCTCAAATAGAACAAAAGCTCCATGGAAAAATACTGCCCAAGGGAAATTTTATTTCTATAAATGTTTTTTAACCAAGCGTGCTCTAGTGTGAATCTGAGGAAGCAGCAGAACCATCCTTAATTGGCATCTCTGTATAAATAGCTGTGCTGCATTCAGCTCCTGCCGTGATGGTTAAAGTCTCTCACAATATCCGCTGACAATAAAAGTGTAACCACAGTTACAGCATTCAGTTGCAAACAAAATCAGCTAACCAGCGGCCAAGGCCCTAACTTACGATCAAAATGTTGTCCTTTTTTTCAAAGCAAAGAATATAACAATACCCTACAGTGTGGTTTATTTTTGTTTAGTATCATGTATTCAGAAGAATATAAATCTTCACAGCTGATTAAAGCCATTACTTGCAAGTACTATATATTGATGTCAGAGAAGGAAAGGTCAATTGAGAATATTTGAAAGGGTCATTGAAAACATGAGATCTGTAGGCTGCTATGTGTAGGGAGGAGTATGATTTTATTCATCAAGGAAGTCACTGGAAGCAAAGTCATGGATGGTATAATGGAAAGTAGCAAGGAGGCTGTTGATCACAACAAAGAGGCCGTATTCAGAAAGATGGGTGGGAAGAGATCACTTGAGATGACCCTAAGGGAGTTCAGGACAGATAATAAATTGGAGGCTAGAAGGTCTTACAGAACATGGGAATGAAAATTCATGTCCCTCCTAATGATAGTGTTTAAAGAGAAACGGTCATTTCATGATGGATGATCTGAGAATCTCAGAAAGAAAGCAAAGTTGGGCCTTGTGTGTGATCAATGACTGAGGCTATTTCTCAAATCTGTTTCTCTCTCCTGTAGCAATGTAAGCATATAGTTTGAGCAGCAATACATAAAATACTATAAAAGAGTCTTCTAGGATATTATTAAAAGGATAAAAGAAAACACATGCTATGAAGTCCTGGACCCTCTTAACTCAATGGAGAGATTTGCTATTGACTTCCATGGGGTTATGATTTCACCCATGGAGCCTAATTGTGCCCTCAATACCCTTTGAGTTCAGTAGGAAATAGCTAGGTAATACTGAGTTCAATGGAAACAGTATATGCAAGCTCTAGCCTGTATTATCTCAATGGGGGTTGCACCTAGGTATCAAAGGACAGAATTGGAACAGGCTCCATATGGGGTGGTACACAGTAGTATGACCTGCCATCCTGTCTTTTTCAAGGTGCTATCTTGTGCCCCAGAATATCAACTTCCATTTTAAAAAAAAAACGTTGTTAGGCCTTATCCGCTGGGCTTTCCCCCTCTTCAGTCCAGCACCCTGCACAGATGTAGGTGAACAGGGCTAATTGGCCTTAGGCCTCCTGGCCCTTAAAGGGGTAGGTCACCCTATTCCAACCACCTTAAAATTTAAACAGTCTGTTGTAGACAACAATCCCTGTTCCTTCAAACTCCCTGATGTTTTGGGAATGGAGACCTTGGGCTCCTCTTTTCCCTGCTCTATTGGCCTCTTGGATATAGCTACACTGCAAGTCAAGGTGTGATTATAGCTCAGGTAGGCACAATTGTGCCAGCTCTTTATCTAGCTAGCATAGATAACAGTAATGAAGACACAGCAGCAGAGACTTCAGTACAGGCTAGCAACATGAGTACATATGCAGGCTTCCCAGCGGACTTGCACTGAGGTAGCTAGCCTGCACAGAAGTCTGCGCCACCATGTTTTCGCTATTAGTGTTAGCTGTGCTAGACAGCTTAAAGCTAGTGCAGATATGCCTACACACACTACCATGTGGGTGTATCTTTAGATTCATTCTGAAAGAGCACTTGCATTCAGGATTTGAAGCTGCCTAAAGAGAAAATTCTTATTTAGATGTGATAGTATAAAAAAGATATGGGATATCAACCCTCATGCCCCACTCTTTGCCTGTGCAAAGACGAAACTTCCTTGATGTTCAGCTTCTTCCATATTTGTCCATTATAGGAATTTTTGCGCTTTCCTCTGATGCATCTGTTACTTGCCACTGTTACAAACAGAACAGTGGACTAGGTGGACTTTTATAAAAGAATAAATGGACACAAATCAGATGTCAAGAATCATAAACCAGTTGGAGAACACTTCAATCTCTCTGGTCACGCGATTACAGACACGAAAATTGCGATATTACAACAGAAAAACTTCAAAACCAGACTCCAGTGAGAGACTGCTGAATTGGAATTCATTTGCAAATTGGATACAATTAACTTAGGCTTGAATAGAGACTGGGAGTGGCTAAATCATTATGCAAGGTAACCTATTTCCCCTTGTCTTTTCCTACCCCCACAGCCCCCCTGTTCCTCAGACCATCTTGTTAAACCCTGGATTTGTGCTGGAAATGGCCCACCTTGATTATCATACACATTGTAAGGAGAGTGATCACTTTAGATAAGCTATTACCAGCAGGAGTGTGGGGTGGGGGGAGAGAAAACCTTTTGAAGTAATAAACACCCATTTTTTCATGATCTGTGTGTATAAAAACATCCTCACTGCATTTTCCACTTTTATGCATCCGATGAAGTGAGCTGTAGCTCACGAAAGCTTATGCTCAAATAAATTGGTTAGTCTCTAAGGTGCCACAAGTACTCCTTTTCTTTTTGCGAATACAGACTAACACGGCTGCTATTCTGAAAACTGGTCTGATCTAGGATAGCAATCACTGCGTTGCTAAGCATTGCTCTTGTGCAAGCTAAAAAATGTACGTTCCTCCCCGCTCCTTCCATAGCTTTTTCTATTGTCAAAGTGGCCAAGACAACATTACAAATTGTTTAACATTTTTGTAATGCACCTTTAAGAGAAGCAGACAATAAAGAGAGCAATAATAATACGCATCTAGAGTGATTCTTTTTATCTGTAGACCTTAAAGCAGTTTACAAAAGGAGGGTAAAGATCATTATCTTCATTTTAAAGATGGAAAAACAGACACAGAGAGCTGAAGTGACTTGTCCAAGGTCTCAGATGAAGAGCTTTGTCTGATGGGGAGAAAGATAAAATAGCGAGAGAGCGATTTTAATCAGTTAGGGCCTTGACTCTAATAGGGTTGCACATAGTGTAAGGGCAGAGTATGACCCTTAATTGAGTGCTTTGGTTTTGAATCTCATCCTCTACTCTGAGGAGCATTGAGGAGAAAGAAATACCCCAAAAATGTTGTGGAAGAACCATGACAGAGAAAAAAAGTTGCCCCAGTAGATGCAGTAGAAACTAGGTATTTTGCACAGAAGAGAGACTGAAAGTACAAGTGTCATGTTCATTTGAACTAATTTCATGGTAAAGAGCATAAAAGAACAGTATTTTGGCATTTCTTGTTTTAGGAACTCCCTTCCCACCCTCCATTCTGATAGAGCCCAACTATGTTGAGTTTCAGGGCACTCTGCCAGCTCTATTTTTCCCATGCTTTCCCACAACATGTGAGTTGACTGGATTATTTATTTATTTTATGTTTAGTTAAGTTGAGAGAGTCCTGATCGAATGTAGGTTTTGCTATATGAATTTTCTTTAAACAGGTGCTTTTGATAAATTTAATTTTAAATCAAGACTGGATGTTTTTCTAAAGGACTCTAGCTCAAACAGGAATTAATTCAAGGATATCCCGTGGCCTAGGTTATGTAGGAAATCAGACTAGATTGGGGTGACAAACATGCAGCCTGTGAACTGGATCCAGCCCGTGCACTGCCCATGAATCTTCAGGCTTGTCTACACAACTCCCAATACCGCATTATGGGGGTATAATTGTTAGAGCGCACCAGTGTGTTTCACTCTAAATCTCCCCTGTTGACCCTGCTAGTGCACACTGATGTTGTCCTGTTTGAAACAGGAAGACATCACTATACACAAGGAACATTTTGTGCATACCAGCAAGGTCCACAAAGGAAGGTAGAGTACTACACCCTGGTGCATGCTACAAATCATACCCCTCCGGTCCAGACTCTGGCTCAGCAATCCAGAAAAACCTCTCGTACATGTGTAGAACCACATAATCATGTTTAAGAGGCACGGGGTATAAGGTACATGTCAGATGGAAGCTGGTATGGGTCTGGGCATGGAAAATAGTACTGAAGGGCACATACCTGGCAACAGAAGAGTACATTCCCCAACCTAACAAGTCAAATAAATGGAAAGCTTTTTGACATTCATTGTGGACTGCCATATCACACAGAGGTTCAGTGGCTAAGTCAGGGAGCTGTGTGGAAGCACTTTTTTGAATTGTGGAGTAAGATCAATTTTTTCATAGATTAGAAAGGAAAACATCTCTCTGAATTATGGGACAATAAATGGCTTCAAGACCTGCCTTTCATGGCAGATATTAAAGAACACCTGTCCCCATTCAACACAAGAATGCAAGGGTGCAATCAAGTAGTGCAGAATACTATGGCAACATTTGTGTCTTTGAAATAAATTTTCAGCTGTGGGAGAAGCAACTTTCCCAGTGTAACTTGGTACATTTTCCCAACTTGAAATCACTGTTGGGACTCAGTGTGATGCAAAAAGATATGTGGGCAAAATTGCTGAACTGAGAAAGGAATTTCAAGAACGATTTTCTGACTTCAGAAACCATGTAGGAGAGTTTGAAATTTTCAGCACACCCATTTCCTATGCATGATGTACCAGAAGTGCTCCAAATGGAACTTAGTGAACTGCAGTGCAACACTCGAAGGGCAAATTTTCTGATAGTGATTTTCTCAAGTTTTATCAGTGTCTAGGATCAAATTATCCCAAATTGAAGTCAAGAATTCTTTTCATGTTTGGGAGCATTCACATGTTTGAATAAGTATTCTCCATCACAAATATCAACAAATCTAAACTACATTCTCAACCTGAACTCAGTAGTCAAGACTGCTTGAACCATTGCATCAACATTAGGAGCAAATGACTGTGCTGAGGCTAAGGGCTGGTCTACACTAGTGCTGTAAGACGATCTATGCTAGTTCAGCTACATAAGTTACGTACGTTACGTAACTGAAGTCGACATAACTTAGGTCAACTTAAAGCGGTGTCAACACCAAGCTATGTCGACGGGACAGTGTCTCCCGTCAAAATAGCTTCCACCTCTTGGGAAGGTGGAGTACAGATGTCAACAGAAGCGCGCTCTCCCATCATCTTAGTGTGTCTTCACCAGACCCACTAAATCGACACTGCTGCATTGATCGCAGCAGTGTCAATTTAGCAGGTAGTGTAGATATGGCCTAAGTGATGCCAGGTATTGGGAAGCATCAGTAGCAGCTACTAAAATATAAAATATATGTAAGTAATAACCAGCAAGGTTTATTTTTATTTCTATTTTAATAACTTTTACTGAATATGGCCCATGCCATGTGGCCAAGTATTGAATCAGGCCTGCCATATAAAATGAGTTTGACATGCCTCCAATAGATGATCTCTTTTGGCCTTGTAATTGATGAAAATTGAAATAAATGAACGCCTGATTCTGTAATCATTACTCACATTGAGCAGTATTTGCTCATGTAAGCAACACCATTTAGCTTAATGGGACAATTTACACATGTACATGCCACTCAGCATGAGTGGCAGTTGCAGGATCCACTTAAATAAATAATGCTTGAACCAGATAACTCAGGCATATGAAAATAAAATATATTTTTTGAGCTTAAGAGAACTTGTTTGTACTTTAAGGAAGGTTTCAGTCCAGGCTTAGTTGGAATTTGGAAGAAAGGATTGGATCCACTTCTATATGGCACAGATTCATTCACTCATCACTAATGTGATCAATTTCTCCCCCTTATTCTCCTCTTTTGTCTGCAGTCTGACCTGGAATTACTTTACAAACACCAGTAAAAATCACACTCTTCTGTTGCAGTGATTACATCATGTAGATTTACCTTTCTTTTTACCAGCTCTGGCTTGCTCTATGGGTCCATTTATTGGAGAAGTTTGGGTTCTCCTTTCACTGAGTAGCACAGTTTACTGTGGTTGTTTCCCCTCTTTTCAGGCCACTGTTTATAGTTATATTCAAGTTCATGATGAAGAACAAACCTATCCTACAAGCAACAGATACTGACAGTTGTCAAATTAACCTTGAAGGTATTTGTTTTAAGTTGGCTGCTGCTTTGTTGAATATGTTACTACAGATCTGGCACTGATCTAAAGGCTAAACTGACCTGAAGGAGATTCAGAATGATTCCAAGATTGCCCAGTTCTAGCTTATTAGCAATACTATGACTTACAAGTAGTTTATCTTGAGATATAGTATGTAAACTAAAAGCATTAATGTAGCATTAAGAGTCACACTGCCACCAATATGAAACTTAACATGCTGATTGTATTACCTTATCACAGCATTTACTGCAAACCACATTGCATTATTCACTGTCCTTTGAAAGCACATCATGTGACAAATGCTTTCAAGATACAGTGTTTCAATACATTGATTTGAATGCCTAATCATAACAGATCAGTCCATTAGGTATCCATCCACATTTCTACAGCATTCTAAGTGAAGCATCAATAATTGCCTTTTAGAACAACTCTGTATTTCTGAAACAGCTATTTCTAGAGTTGTAGTTAGTACTTCAATGTTTATTGTATTCTGCCGATCTTACTCCCATTAATGAGTACCTTACTCCATGAATATCCTATTGATCATAAAAGGACAAATTGTGAAGTAAAGTGCTGCTACACAAGAGTAAGACTGACTGTACTAGCCCTATATTAATATTTTCAGCTACTCTGTGTCTGTGTTTGTGTATAGCTTTCACATTGCAGGGTACTTTTAACCATAAAATAATCTCTCTCAATATTATGTTGTATTCATTAGACTGGCTGATAGTCCAGAATTTTAGTTTGTCACATGGATGTTCACTGAACTTGTTTTGTTTGAGGCTTTGTATAATGCATAAACATTTTTGTCTCCAAAACATAGGCTGTTGCAAGTGGATCTGATTTACCCTGTCATTTTTTAACAATATGAGAATGCAATATTCATTACACTCTAGTCTCTGATGGTATTCTCTCTGCCTTGCCCTGAAATCCTTTCCTGGTATTATTTCATGTTCAAAATAGTCTTCACACAGCAAAACACTTGAAATTACAGGAATTCTTAACATTTACTCATACCATAGTGCTTTGCTCCACTGACTTGAGGTCTCCTGTTTTATACTACAAATCATTTCCCTCTTCCCAGGCCTGCTGATTAACTGATTGAGCCTGACTCATATCCAGTGGTTCCAACTGCTTTTCTTCTGTGTGTACCTACTTATTTGACTCTGAGCCAATTTCTCAAGCTTTTTGATATGACAAAATCAAACACGGCTGCAAGTGAGTATAAACATGCTACCTAGACTTTACCTGTCTACATTTGTGTCCTTTATCCCAGGAAAACACAACGTTAATAATGCATGAAAAATGTTGTATCTAATAAAAATATAGCAAAAATGTCTCCCTCCCTCCCACCCCCGCCACCACATTGACCTCCACATCCTTTTCTCCTTTTGATCTCTTAGCCCTGGGTAGTAATAATTAGTATTATAGCGTAACATGCTGTTCTATAGCCCTTGAGTTCTCATAGCAGCGCTTTCCCGGTACAAGCCGATGCTACGTGCATGATGCAGTTTTTCTTTGTGAAACGTTGGAGGTTGAACATTTATAGAATTAGTGACGGCAGCAGGGGCTTGAGCCAAATGCAATGCAGGTAGGAGCTGTGTGCGCCGTTTCAGTGTAGCTGTGATAATGTATCTTACTCCTGTGCAGCTGCAAAACTCTTTCAGTTGTACTATTGGACCTGTCTTGAGTAGAGGCTGCCATTCATGCTGAACGGTACAGTTAATTTTAGAACATGTGTCGAAGTGGAGTTAGGAGCTGAAGTGCCCATAGCTGAACGGCTGATGTACCAGTCTCTGCAGTCCCCAGTTTTCACAGACCCATGAATATTTAAAAGTCAGATGTCCGTGGCCATAAGGAGGGGTCATATGAAAATAATTTTTGACTTATGGTATGCCCACACTGTAACTGGGAGTGATAACAGCACTTTTGGCATACCCAATCAAAGCTAGCTCTAGTGACAATATTGGTGAAGCTGCAGCAGCATGGGCAGCCGCATAGCTTAGCCCTGCCCACCCAGGGCCCGGGGCATATACCCCAGCAGCCATCACCTGTCCACTGCTGCAGCTTCACTGCTACTGTTACTTGAGCTAGCTTCAGAATAGCTAGTTCAAATCTCACAGTGGTTCAGGTAGGAATACAAATCAAGTTAGGTTGGTGATATCCAAATATGCTGAGACACTGTACATATAAACATAGTTAACTTTCCGTCATTTGTAATTTGTTTAAACAGTTTATTTTCTTTCTGTTTGGAACGGGTCATCTGGGGCATAACCATTTTGGGCACCATCAGGACAATGGGCAGAGCTAAAATGGGGAATGTTATTTTAAAAGGTGCCGATGACAGCTTGGATCACAAACCTCTGAGATTGGGCAGTCTCTACTCAATACATTCTTCCCTTATGATAGTATGAGAAACATTTAAGGGGCCACACCTAAAACAAGGCCTAGTGGAATCTGCCCGCAAACTAGCATCATATGGGCAGGGGCATGTTCCTACTGTGTATGAAAACAAAGAGGAGTTTATCATCAAAGGACAGAGAGTCAAATGATAGTACGTAAGAATATTGGAAACAAATGGTTGCATATAAAACAAAACCATAACTTGCTTTCTAGAGTTTGAACTTTATTCACAATACATTCTGCTAGCTCCTTCAGGATAGTTCACCCCAAGTCATTTTCCCAGAGTCTTCAGCTTGCATCGCTGAAATTCCCCCTTTTATAAGAGCGAGCCCACTGACAACTTGTCTTCACAGACTGAAGGATGCCACAGTGTCTCTCTGTGCCCCTAGAAACACCAGACCAGACCTTTGATCTTCACCTGAAAGCAAGATTCTCCACCCCTGGCTGTTTATCTCTTCCAGTTACTTTCCTTCTGAAGTCATCACAAACTCTTCATTAGTATTTGACACTCAGTATGCTAATAGACTTCTATTGTAAGATACACAATGCTCTATCAGCGAAATAAGTGTCTCCCACCTCCTGTCTAGGGAAGTTTGTCTCAAGATGTGCTACCTTTGAGTGACCGACCTTTAACTAAAAGGCCTAGAGAACATAATTTTCAGTATATACACATAACTCCTGACATTTTCTGTACAGGCAATTATTATGATGACCAGTGTGACATTGGCTTTCCTTAGAGACCTTCCATGTCATTCTTTTGGAGAACACTGGGGCTTCCTGTGTCCTCTGCATCAAGAGGTCCATGGGTCACAAACAGTGACTAAGTGACAGGTTTCAGAGTAACAGCCATGTTAGTCTGTATTCGCAAAAAGAAAAGGAGTACTTGTGGCACCTTAGAGACTAACCAATTTATTTGAGCATGAGCTTTTGTGAGCTACAGCTCACTTCATCGGATGCATACCATGGAAACTGCAGCAGACTTTATATACACACAGAGAATATGAAACAATACCTCCTCCCACCCCACTGTCCTGCTGGTAATAGCTTATCTAAAGTGATCATCAAGTTGGGCCATTTCCAGCACAAATCCAGGTTTTCTCACCCTCCACCCCCTCCCCACAAATTCACTCTCCTGCTGGTGATAGCCCATCCAAAGTGACAACTCTCTACACAATGTGCATGATAATTAAGTTGGGCCATTTCCTGCACAAATCCAGGTTCTCTCACCCCCTCACCCCCCTCCCAAAAACCACACACGCAGACTCACTATCCTGCTGGTAATAGCTCATCCAAAGTGACCACTCTCCCTACAATGTGCATGATAATCAAGGTGGGCCATTTCCAGCACAAATCCAGGTTTTCTCACCCCCATACACACACAAACTCACTCTCCTGCTGGTAATAGCTCATCCAAACTGACCACTCTCCAAGTTTAAATCCAAGTTAAACCAGAACATCTTGGGGGGGGGGGTAGGAAAAAACAAGGGGAAATAGGCTACCTTGCATAATGACTTAGCCACTCCCAGTCTCTATTTAAGCCTAAATTAATAGTATCCAATTTGCAAATGAATTCCAATTCAGCAGTTTCTCGCTGGAGTCTGGATTTGAAGTTTTTTTGTTTTAAGATAGCGACCTTCATGTCTGTGATTGCATGACCAGAGAGATTGAAGTGTTCTCCGACTGGTTTATGAATTATGAGGGTGAGAAAACCTGGATATGTGCTGGAAATGGCCCAACTTGATGATCACTTTAGATAAGCTATTACCAGCAGGACAGTGGGGTGGGAGGAGGTATTGTTTCATATTCTCTGTGTGTATATAAAGTCTGCTGCAGTTTCCACGGTATGCATCCGATGAAGTGAGCAGTAGCTCACAAAAGCTCATGCTCAAATAAATTGGTTAGTCTCTAAGGTGCCACAAGTACTCCTTTTCTTTTAGTGACTAAGTGGTGCTTCTATGCATGGGTAAAAACACGGCTATTCCACTACTTTCCCTGCCTGGAGGGTGATGTGTACCTTTGTTTCAAGTTATTCACGATATGAGATATTTCTAATTATATAGACCCTGAAATTCTGCTTTCTTTTGTTTACCCAACCTCCTTTCCTACCATATACCCTGAAAAGATACTAAAAGATGTCCATTGGCCTGGTATAGCTCAAAAATACTATTAGCCCTTGGTTCCTCTAGGAGCTGCCCTAAATTATAACAGTTGAGACAGCCAAAGATCAGACATAATGGTGTGTGTTCTGGATCTGATCCCTACACAGAGCAGGGAGAGGAGAGGAGCTGGTGGTATTGGGCTGATTACACTGGCTTTACTCCACTAGAAAATTCCCCTACAAAAGGGAATCCTGACCCTTTGGAGCCATTTTCTGGCTGTGTTGTACAGCACCAACAGTATAGAGCAGCTACAACAGAAGCCAAGGACCCAGCCTTCAGCCTTTGAAACTTAGCAGCTTACACAAGAGAGCTTGACATGTCAAAATAGATGAATCACAAATATTCTGATTTTCTTTCTCAGTAAGAAACTTGTAAGGAAGGTTGATTGTGATTGTGATTGTGTGTGTGTGTGCATGCGTGCCCCTTGCTCTACTTAAATAGAAGTTTCCCAACAGGGCCTCCTTCCTTTCTGGATATTGTCCAATTAAATTGTGAAAATGGGTGTATTTAATAGAGCTGTGCCTGCTTAATTCTTTAATGAATTTTACCCTTTGTGTTACATCTTCCATTGCATGCTACTATCACCCTTTGCCCCACCATCCATCTAATCAGTACATCATTCTAATACATCAAAGCAGCACACATTTTGCAGTAAGATTTTTTAACAAGTTGGTTGCAACTAAACCGCAACAAAAGAAACATGGAGTAAAAGGAACAGAAGCAAAGGGTCTAATCAAATGCCTTCTGAAGTGAATGGAAAGACATCCATTATCTTCAAAAGGCATTGATTCAGATTACACACACACACCCCACTTTCCTTCTTAGCATGGAAATGTGTTCAGAGAAACAAATTGCTCTGTATTAGGGTTATGCAATTCCTAACTGCACCATTCTGCACCAAGAATGGAAGAACAATTAGTAGAGCATCTTAATTAAGCAGTTCAGCTTCTTGTCAGACCCTGATCCTTCAATGTAATAGGCAAAAGAAGTGCCTTGTGTGTGAAGTGCACAGTGTTAATTTGACAATATGACTTGAACAGTCTTTTAAAGTTAATTTTTAGCAATATGTTGCTGGCTTTTAGCCCAGATGCTATAACTCTAGAAATCTTTTAAAAAATAACATTTTATTTTAAAGTCACTTGTCATTTGCTGCTGGTCATTTTCTTTTTTTTGGTTATCTTTTGGCTAATTAGATTGTTATAAGCTTGCCTCTCGAAAATGTGTTTTGTGAAGAAGCAGAACTGCTTATTTGGAGGCTGATCCCACTTCCACTGTTTAGTGGGCAAAGGATTGAGCCTTTGCAGATATGGACCCAGTTTGCAAAGTTTGGATGGGAATCTGAATTGTCCAAAAAGTTCAGGCACTTTCTGGGTCTGGTTCAGACAACTGTGGCCCAAGTTTCAGAAGCAAATCCAGATTTCCCCAAAGGATGGGGGAAGTTCGAGTTGTGGGTTCTCAGCACCTCTGAAAATCAGAGTTAGACACTCAGAAGTCAAGGCAAGCATAATTAGAGGTGTTAATCTCTCTATGCCTCAGATAGCTCAGTAAAATATAGGGATGAAAAAATACTCGCCTAACATACAGAGCTGTGGAGTTAAATTAATTGATATTTGTAAAGTATGTTGAAAATCTTAGATTGCAGGTGCTATGATAGTATAAAGACATTATATAACATAGATTTAATCTAGATAGCTAGCTGTCTTCTCATCTATTATCCTTCTTCTATGTCAGGCCTCAAATGTTACCACCATTTTTAGAATGAGGACCTTAAAGATTGTAGCTCTGCAGTTTCAGAAACAGACTTCAAAGAGAAACTGCAGAGCTACAGTTCATTTGCAAATTTAACACCATTAATTTGGGCTTGAACAGTGACTGAGAGTGGCTGGCTCACTACAAAAGCAATTTTCCCTCTCTGGGTATTGACACCCCTCATCAATTATTGGGAGTGGACTACATCCACCCTGACTGAATTGGCCTTGTTAACACTGGTTCTCCACTTGTGAGGTAACTCCCTTCTCTTCATGTGTCAGTATATTTATGTCTGCATCTGTAATTTTCACTCCATGCATCTAAAGAAGTGGTTTTTTTTATCCATGAAATCTTATGCCTAAATAAATCTGTTAGTCTTTAAGGTGCCACTGGACTCCTCATTGTTTTTGTGGATACAGACTAACATGGCTACCCCTCCGATACTTGGCACCATTTTTAGGGATCCCCCAGAAATTTTTCAGCTGGTACGCACAACCACACTCACCCCACAGTGGTGACTTGGCTCCTGTCCCATGGGGCTAGTCCCAACGCCTAGCTCTGAGTGCTCATGTGTGGCGTCACAGTGCCACTCAGGTTTGGCCTGGCACTGAGTTGTAATACCACTCACTGCAATTTGGCCCTGTAGCCCTTCTGTCATGACTTGAGTGGCACTCCATGGCCATTCCATTTGGGGGACCTCTCAAACGGGGTGCTTGGGGCAAACTGCCCCTTTTGCCCCTCCCACCAGATGGCCCTGTCCCCAACTGGCATCCCTGCCTTTGGTACGCCCCATATGTAATAAGTGTACAGTTGCAGACACAACTGACCATTTTAACATTTTACTATAATATAAGTGGGATTCCCTGCAGGCTCAAAAGCTTGTCTCTCTACCCAACAGAAGTTGGTTCAATAAAAGATATTACCTCACTCACCTTGTCTCCCTAAGGTGGGCCAACATGACTACAATATCATTGTATACTAGAATTTTATAGGTTTTCATTATTGTGAGAAATAACCACTAAAATTAGTTTAATCTTTAATCTATGTTTTAAATTGTAATTATTTCCTATCTTACCTGAAACATTAATACAGATCATATTAACTATCTCTGCACCAAAGCATTGATCCCTGCAGTACACTATTTTGTCTCTCTGAGTGGCCAATGCCTTATGTTTCAAAAGATGAAAAATCCTATAGTGCACCTGGCCAAGACTCCTAGCCTGAAATTTTACCTGTCATGTGTCATCTTACTGTAGTTTTCAGAACTGGAAATATTAAGAATGTTCTCAATTTGTTTGTGCAATAGCTTGCAGCAGGGCATCTACAGTAACAAACCATAAGAAAAGGAAACAAAGGTTTTATTAGTGCTCATCTGTGCATCCTAGGATGATATTATAGCATCAACCGCTAGCACCCTTATAATTGAGAAACATTTGTGTTTCCATTCTACACTGTATTATAGAAATACAAGTATCACTCCAGTTGTCTAGGATAATCTTTTTTGCTATGAGTTCTATGAGTACTTTGCATACTTAAAAAATTCTTTAGGTGAAATCCTGGCCCCAGTGAAGTCAATGGAAGTTTTGCCATTGACTTCAGTATAGTCAGAATTCCACCACTTACATTTTAAAATTACCAAAATAATTATTTAGATTTGTTTGTGGAAACCCTTTGAAATTCTCCTATGGAGCAAGACTATTATTTTATACATCCTCATGATATCAGACTCAGAAACATTCATCTTTACTTAGCACTCTCCCATGCCGAAATTATGTGGGGTTCTGTGAAAGAGCGCAGAAAAGGATTTTTAAAATGGTACAAATGAATGATAATGAGGAGGGACCCTCAGATGTTTTTCCTGTTCCTGATTTGACCTTTGCACAACCTGACGCATGATATTAACTGCTAACAAACGTTGTTGCATAAAATGAATAAAAAATCCTTCACTTTGATGCAAAACGTGAGTTTTTAAATCTGCATGCAAAAGATATTGCCAGGACAAAAGCGCAACACTCCAGAGATCCTTGTTATTTGAAGCACCAATACCGACAGCAGTGAGGATGAGGATCACTGACTTGACTAGCAAAGAAATTGCTTGTATAACTGAAAGAAAAGCTGTGAGGATGCCATCCTTCCTGGAACTAAGGTAGTCATAAGTGACACCAGTTCAACTTTCCCTCGTACATTATTACCAGCTTACTGTTGCTGGCCGTGCTGCTGTTTTCAGCTCTGAGTTGTATAGGATTGAATGAGAGAGAAGAGAGAGTTATAACAGTTAAGTGTCAACCACATAGTGCAACCTTTCAGGCCAACTCAGAGGTGCAGTTCTAAGCAATGGCTGGTTTTACACTTTGCAAAAGCCATTTTCAGCATGGGCCTCATGGTGACAAACTAACATGGTCAAGAAAATAAATGGAGGCGAGCAATTATTATACCTGATGTCAAACATCTTATTACTCTTACTTAGACTCGCATAAAAAAAAACTTACTGAAGCCATGCAGAAATCCATTAGAGTTATAAACATGGAAGTGTTTCCAAACCCCGTGCTATATATGGCCTATGAAAATGCCTTATAAATACAACTGGTTTTTAAAAAATATGAGCATGTCTCCAGAGTTTTGTGAGAGAGAGAATAACCAGAAACCGACATGACTACAACTACACTCAAAAGTTTTAGTTGTTATTTTTTAATGAAAAAATCATTTTTTTTGATGAAAATGTCTAAAACTTGAAATTCAGAAAATGTCAGCTAGCTCTACTTAAGACACTCTCACAGTCATTCAAATTTATTTAAATATATTAATCCAGGCATCAGCTAAGAATTACCTATTCTGTCCATAAATTCATAGAATAGACTTCAGCCGCGCTATCATGAACGATATGATCATATATGAATTAACTAACCAATGTTTCCTCCATATACTATCAGAATGCATATAACATGTGGTGGGAACTAGAGAGAACCAGGTGGAGTATTTGTTTTGCTTCAGTTTTGATCTGAAGATAGAGAATTCTTCAGTATTACAATACAAGACAGATTTTGCTTTTCCTTTAGTTGTTAAAGTTGCTCAGAGGGATATGTTTCCATTTCCATGCCCAGATGGCTTTTGTCCTGTACAGTACCCACAGACATGACTGGCCTGCAGTAATGCTGCCGCATTGTCATCCATCTTGAAATTAATGGCACAATCTCTTTGATGGGTCTATTCCACACTTGCCAGATTTGACTTGCAAAAGAAATAGAAAACCTTGTATAAATTTAGAGCATCATACCGTGACGTCATGGCATCATGAACCCATCTTGAGGAATCAGGATGAGAAGAGAAAATGATATTGCATCTTCCCATTCTACTGGTTGCTTGAACGTATGGTGATATTACTGTGCTGAGTGGGTTGGATTTGGGGCCTTAATAAGATTATACAAACTGCTACCTGAAAACTAATAACTCAAGTCCTCCCTCAATACATCAGGAGCTAAGAAGTACAGTAGGTATAATAATATCTCACCTTGTACCAGGAAGGGCTGGATATCAAATTAATTATTTATTTAGATTTAAATCATAAGCAAGATGCCTATTGAAGGCTCTAGGTGCCTTAACGCAGCATTAATAATACAGTAAAATCCCATCGGTTTTAAAATAATCATTTCAAGAGGCTGTCAGCCAGCCAGCCAGACACCTACACAATCTCCTTTCTACCCTTTCATCAGTCTGGCAAGCACACCCTCAGATCTCTCCAGAAACCCAATTAAACCGGCGTCTTTTGCAGCACGTCTGTAAAGTTACTAAGTCTAATTTTGGGCCAAGGGAGAGAGCAAATTCCTGAGTCCCGCAGCCGTCAATGAGAATGCCCTGCCAGCTGCCCCATCTCTTATATTCCCAGGGCTGTGTATGCCGGTTTCCAACCATTAGTGAGAATATAAGTGCTGCTACAAAGCCTTTAAAAAGAAAAGTGTGGGCATTAAAGCCTTTCCTCAAAACCACATCATCTCAAATATCTACCAAAATTGGCCAACAAAGAATAGATAGTATGAGGGGAGTCATGGACAGCTGATGTGCATTTGTACATTTCAAAAAAGAGATTACGTACATTGCAAGTGTAGGGGAAATAGCATGGTCTAGTAGACAGGACCCTGCAGTGGGAGCCAGGAGACCTAGGTTATTTCCCTGCTCCACCACTAACCTACTTCTGGCCTTAGGCAAATCACTTCCTATCTCTATTTCCCCTCTTACTCTTTGTATGTCTTGCCTATTTACATTTGGGACTGTTTGCAACCATGTGTTTTACAGAGCCAAACACAATGGGCCCCGACCTTAATTGGGGCTTCTGGGTGCTTCCATAATACAAATAATTATTAATAATAAATATATACAAAGTTATATATTTGGATTGTATTGTTTCCTTCTTGGTTATGCTAGTTAGACTGTTAGCTCTTTATGGCACAGACGGTGCCTTCCTATGTGAGATCATATAACAAATTAAGGGTGCAACCAGATCATCATATGATCATCATAACACAAGAAATATTTATTAACTGCAACATTACTCTTAAATGAACATTTCTTTTCTCTGGTAGGTTCTTTGAGTTGAAAACTCTCTAAACAAGCTTGAAATAGCCTTGGCAGCACAGATCCTGTTCAATGGAAAAACTTGTTAAGGCCACCGGCTTCATTGTATATACAATATATAATGATCCATTTGTTTTCCAGGTATGGGACACAATGCTAAACAAGCACACTAGTGTTGTTGTGTCAATAAGGTCTCAACAATCCAGGTTTATTTGTAGTTAGTTCAGTAACTAAGTAACTGTTCCCTAATTGCAGTGGCTAACCTGAATTTGCACTTCAGATCCAGATAGCCCTGTGAAATATTTATGATTTGTTTATTCAGAATTCAAAGTGATAATTTGAGTTGTATGCAGAGACACGGGATGGTTTGCCAGCTTCTAAGTAAAACACTAGTACTCTTGTGATGGGGGTAATAAATTAGCATGGCCATATTCGTATTGGTTTGAATACCAAAGCAACCTAACTGCTTTACAAAAAGCTTTTGTTTCACCATCTGTTTGTGAAGCATATGTTAAAAACGTATTGTACATCTTGTCGCTGCCTCTCATCACATTGTAATATGTTGCGACGCAAACACCCACCCACGCCAGTTGTCTGGACTGGTACGGCGTCTTGATTCACTGCCTTCAAGTCTTAGGGTACAGTAAATCAGATAGACTGGTAAACAAAATAAATTCCCTCTGCTTCTTGTGCCTGACATATAGAGCTTGATCCTGAGTCAGCAAACTCTTATTTCAGAGTACCAGCCGTGTTAGTCTGTATCCGCAAAAAGAAAAGGAGTACTTGTGTCACCTTAGAGACTAACAAATTTATTTGAGCATAAACTTCCGTGAGGTACAGCTCAATTCATCGGATGCATGCAGTGGAAAGTACAGTGGGGAGATTTTATATACACAGAGAACATGAAACAATGGGTGTTACCATACACACTGTAATGAGAGTGATCAGGTAAGGTGAGCTATTACCAGCAGGAGAGCTGGGGTGGGGGAACCTTTTGTAGTGATAATCAAGGTGGGCCATTTCCAGCAGTTGACAAAAAAGTGCGAGGAACAGTAGGGGGGCAGGGAGGGAGGTGGGAGAATAAACGTGAGGAAATAGTTTTACTTTGTGTAATCACACATCCACTCCTAGTCTTTATTCAAGCCTAAGTTAATTGTATCCAGTTTGCAAATTAATTCCAAATCAGCAGTCTCTCGTTGGAGTCTGTTTTTGAAGTTTTACATTGGTCAAACTGGACAGTCTCTACGTAAAAGAATAAATGGACACAAATCAGACGTCAAGAATTATAACATTCAAAAACCAGTTGGAGAACACTTCAGTCTCTTTGGTCACTCGATTACAGACCTAAAAGTGGCAATTCTTCAACAAAAATCTTCAAAAACAGACTCCAACGAGAGACTGCTGAATTGGAATTAATTTGCAAACTGGATACAATTAACTTAGGCTTGAATAAAGACTAGGAGTGGATGTGTCATTACACAAAGTAAAACTATTTCCCCATGTTTATTCCCTCCCCCCCCCCCGCACTGTTCCTCAGATGTTCTTGTCAACTGCTGGAAATGGCCCACCTTGATTATCACTACAAAAGGTTCCCCCACACCAGCTCTCCTGCTGGTAATAGCTCACCTTACCTGATCACTCTCGTTACAGTGTGTATGGTAACACCCATTGTTTTATGTTCTCTGTGTATATAAAATCTCCCCACTGTATTTTCCACTGCATGCATCTGATGAAGTGAGCTGTAGCTCATGAAAGCTTATGCTCAAATAAATTTGTTAGTCTCTAAGGTGCCACAAGTACTCCTTTTCCTTTTGCAAACTCTTATTGAAATCTAAGGCAGCCTGAATCAGTCTCACTCGTTGTGTTCTAAAAGCTGTGTGTTTGGGCCTGTCATTCTCCAGTGTCCTAGGGATTGGGAGGAAATCTCCAAGATTCATCAACAGTACATGAGCAAACAGTCATGATCTCACTTAATACCTACTTGGAGTTACATAAGAGATGAACTTGACCCCTTGGCCTAGATCACACAGACATACATAGGCACCTAACCCCCAGATTCAGGCACCTAAGTCCCAGTTGTAGGCTCTGCTGCAAGCCAAACACCCCCCTCAACTATAGCCAAACCCTGTAGGTGCTTTTACTTTCAGTAAAAGTTCCCTAGGTGTCTAAGTTCCTGGTATGTACATTGTAGCCTCCCTAGCCTGTAGGTGTCCAGAGATCTATCTCCTGTCTAAGCCCCAGACTGATCCACAAACCGGGGAAGACAGGTGTTCACCTACCTAACTCTTGTGTGGGGCCTGATCCATAGGTGTGCTTAGAGGCTGCTTGCTGGATCAGTCCCTTTCAAAAGCTGGCTGGAGGAGGTGATGTCCTTCTAACTTTTATCCCAAGGGTTAGAGCATTCACAGCTTCATTTTAACACAGAGCGCCCACATCTCTCAGGAGACATGGGATATTCTGATGTGGGGCTCTTCATTCTTTGCTATTGAAGCTGTTTCACTGTGTACACATAATTAAAGAGCCATGGGAGCCGGAGAACTGTGTCTCCCATCTCCTAGATGGGTGCTCTACACTGGCCTACAGAGTCTCCTGCTCTCTGGCCCAATGACTCCTTAATAATTTAGCCAAAGTGGAATAGCTTCAACAGGGGAGAGTGAGGGAGCCGCACATCAGAATATCTCACATCTCAGTGGCTTAGAGCACGTACCTGAGAGGTGTGAGAGACCCCTGATCAAATCCTCTCCCTCTCCTCGGACACAGAAGGGAACAGAACTTTGGTCTCCCATGTCCCAGATAAGTGCCCTAACAATTGGGTTAAAAGTTATAAGGTGGTGGCTGCTGCTTAGGAGTCCAAGCTGCTTAACTCCAGGGAAGGGGTTCCCAGCTGTGGACCAGTAGCAGACATATATGCCTAAGTCTGGGCTGCAGGGAAAGCTCTACACATCTATGAGAGGGGTGGGGGCCATGGGCTTAGGACATACCCCTCTCCTCAGCATTTCCCACTGACTAGCTTAGGCAGCAACCTCCTAGCATGCTGGCTTTTGTGGATTGCATCCTTAGGTGTCTACCTCAATGTATAGGGAGCCTACACACTTAATTCAGGCTTTCTGGGTTGCAGTATTGTCCCTGTAGCTTTGTAGGTGCTGTAACACTCAGTGCTGCAACTCTTTGCAATCCCTTTGTGGATCTGGGCCCTTGTCTTTTAAATAAATAGAGAGGGGCCTTGGTTGGATCGAAGTGCTTGTTATAATAAAAATAATAGTTCGAGAGTCTGGCCAATAGTGAATGTTTTGGAACACACTGATCTAATATCGTGTACTGGTCATTTTTATCATGGTGAGTTGACAGGATCTTTCTGGGCAAATACTGTAATTACAGTTCTATACATATTTCCGGAGGCTGATCTCCCTGCTGCCCATAAGGACAAACTGTTTTTGCTCCAGAAATGCAGGGAAAACTAGCATGATGCTCATCCAGACAGAAAGGATAGTTCAGTGGTTAAGGCCCTAGCCTAGGACTTAGAAGACCTTGTTTCATTTCCCTGCTTTGCCACATGCTTCCTATTTGCCCTTGGGCAAGTCACTTAGTCTCTCTCTGTGCCTCAGTTCCCCCTCTATAAGATGACAATAATCACAGGAGTGGTGTTGTAAAGCTAAATACTTGTAAAGATTATGAGGTGCTCAGACATCACAGTGATGGGGGACATACAAGTACCTTAAGTCAACAATTTTGCTACTGTTTAATCACATCTGCTGTGCCACCTATGAGAGGCGAGTTAATAACTAATAGTGATTAACATTTATATTAACATTGGCAAATATAGTGCCCATCTATAAAAAGGGAAGTAAGGACAACCCGGGGAATTACAGACCAGTCAGTTTAACTTCTGTATCCGGAAAGATAATGGAGCAAATAATTAAGCAATCCATTTGCAAACATCTAGAAGATAATAAAGTGATAAGTAACAGTCATCATGGATTTGTCAAGAACAAATCAGGTCAAACCAACCTGATAGCTTTCTTTGACAGGATAATAAGCCTCGTGGATGGGGGGAAGCAGTAGACGTGGTATATCTTGATTTTAGCAAAGCTTTTGATACTGTCTCATATGACCTTCTCATAAACAAATTAGGGAAATACAACCTAGATGGAGCTACTATAAGGTGGGTGCATAACTGGTTGGAAAACCATTCCCAGAGAGTAGTTATCAGTAGTTCACAGTCATGCTGGAAGGGCATAACAAGTGGGGTCCTGCAGGGATCAGTTCTAGGTCCAGTTCTGTTCAATATCTTCATCAATTATTTAGATAATGGCATAGAGAGTATACTTATAAAGTTTGTGGATGATACCAAGCTGGGAGGGGTTGCAAGTGCTTTGGAGGATAAGATTATAATTCAAAATGATCTGGACAAACTGGAGAAATGATCTGAAGTAAATAGGATGAAATTCAATAAGGACAAATGCAAAGTACTCCACTTAGGAAGGAACAATCAGTTGTACACATACAAAATGGGAAATGACTTCCTATGAAGGAGTACTGCAGAAAGGGATCTGGAGATCATAGTGGACCAGAAGCTAAATATGAGTCAACAGTGCAACACTGTTGCAAAAACAGCAAATATCATTCTGGGATGTATTAGCAAGAGTGTTGTAAGCAAGACACGAGAAGTAATTCTTCCGCTCTACTCCGCGCTGATTAGGCCTCAACTGGAGTAGTGTCCAGTTCTGGGCATCACATTTCAGGAAAGAGGTGGATAAATTGGAGAAAGTCCAGAGAAGAGCGACAATAATGATTAAAGGTTTAGAAAACAGGACCTATGAGGGAAGATTGAAAAAATTGGATTTGTTTAGTCTCGAAAAGAGAAGACTGAGAGGGGACATGATAACAGTTTTCAAGTACATAAAAGGTTGTTACAAGGAGGAGGGAGAAAAATTGTTCTTCTTAACCTCTGAAGATAAGGGCGGTTTAGGTTGGACATTAGGAAAAACTTCCTGTCAGGGTGGTTAAGCACTGGAATAAATTGCCTAGGGAGGTTGAGGAATCTCCATCACTGGAGACTTTTTAGAGCAGCTTAGACAAACACCTGTCAGGGATGGTCTAGATAATACTTAGTCCTGCCATGAGTGCAGGGGACTGGACTAGATGACCTCTTGAGGTCCATTCCAGTCCAATGATTCTATGATTATAATGTAATACTTCATTCAAGATACTGTATATACATGCATTAGTGGAAAACAACATGGTAACCTTTATCCTCGTCTCCCTTTTTACTTTTTTATGTATGATCCTGATGAGTTGTCACGTCTGCATGTAGGCCCTGATCCAGCAAAGACTTTGACATGTGCTTAGCTTTATGAATATGAGCAGCCTATGAATGTCAGTAGGACTACTCATGATAGTACAATTACATGTGTGTAAGTTTTTAATCAGGATTCGGGCTTTAGAATGTGAATTCCCCAAGGCCAGATCTTTTTTGGTTCTGTAAGGCACATTGCATATGCCATGGCAATTAAAATTAATAAACAATATTAATAATTAACAGTAATAATCAATAAGATTTCAGCAAGCTACCAAGAACATTGTCGTCTTTTCTAGCCAGTAACAGCAAAAGGATGGTTTAAGAATTTATGTTCTATATTGACAGGTTTCAGAGTAGCAGCCATGTTAGTCTGTATCCACAAAAAGAAAAGGAGTATTTGTAGCACCTTAGAGACTAACAAATTTATTTGAGCATAAGCTTACGATCTAGGACCCAGATCCAATGGGAGTTAGACATCTTAATACCTTTGAGAATCTGGCCCTGGTTTCTTATACTGTTTTCATCTCCATTGTATATCTCACTGCCTAGGTATTATACTGACCAATTAAAAACATCTGAGTGCTTTGCATGTGCACACACAGACACACCCCCATATAAAGAACAACAACCTGGACAACTTCTATGTTGAATAGAAACAGACGATACAGAAACACATTAGAATAGTAGCCTATTTTGTAGACAGGTTTTAATTTAGATGTCTGCCTGGAGAAAATAGAGCCATTTACAAGTAATTAACTCTTTGTGGCTGAAATTTTACTACTTGTTCAACCACAACATTAATCACATTGTGAGGCTTGGGAAAATGTTACTGAATGAAAAAAACAGATAAATGTAACATTATTCAGAAATAACTGAAAAAAAGTGACTCTAGAAAAGTCGCAGCACAAATTACCACTTGAAAGGCATTATAATTTGTGGATTCTAGCTATTACCAGAACCTTCCTCAAAGGTATTTACTGTTATTGCTGAAAATGGGAAAGTGGCTTTGGCTGTTAACAGTTACTGTGCCCAGTAGTACTGGATGAATAATAGTAAGCAATAGAAGAATGTGTTGCAAATAACACAAAAGTACAATTTATGGAAAAGAAAAGGAAAAAAATGTGAGTGTAATTCATCACGGAAAAGTCCCCACTTGACACAGGAGATCCCAGATTTTTTTCTACAACTAAAAATAGTTCATATTAAAGATTTTACTAGCATTCACAATAAACCAACCATGCTAGCCACAATGGTTAATTGTGTCCCTCCAGTGTTAAGCACTAGTTATGAGAATACCTCTTTGTTGGATCATATACTTCATTCTGTCCATATTGGCAACCACAAACATTCAAAAATACTGAGGTAGTTGTTCAGAAATCATGGGTTTGGCTTAAAAATCATGGTGGGGTTTTTGTTGTTGTTGTTATTTGTTTTTTTTTTTTTTAATAATGCATTGAAGTCTCTTTGTATTCGCCTTCTCGGTTTTGAGCCTTTGCACTGCACTCAGGTCGTGCTTTCAAACTTCCCTCCACAACCATGCGGGCTCAAAACTTACTTTATTAAAAAAAAAAAAAAAAAAAAAAAAGCTGATCATCTCACACCCAGGACTGTAAGACTTGAAGAAATCATATGTATTGGCAACACTTTTCTGTTTTGTTTAGATTCCGTGGCAAATCAACATGAGAACCATATATTTTTGGTAATGAAAGATTTCTATTGTCCCAAGACATATCTGATGCAGACTTCATCTAGATGTGAGTAATTGACCCTACAGGTATGTTGGAAGTCATTACATTGCCATACACCACACACTGGCCTACATTCTACTGCCACATACACCATTGTAACTCCGCTGCTGTCAATGAAGTTTTATATGGGTAACAGCAGTGTCAGCCCCAATCTCCAGCAGGATGATGCCAGGTGGCTAGGAGACTGAACTAACCTTATTCATTACTCTCTGTATCAAAGAAGCATGCAGAAGCTCCCATTAGGACTGGGGTCTGATGGTGCTGGGCACTATACAAACAACAGATGAAGATCAGCCCCTGCCACAAAGCTTACAAGCAAAATAAGGACAATAACCACAATAGGTTGTAGATCAGATTGGGTTGGGGGATGCAGAAGACAAGAGTAAACACTGAAACAGTAATTAGAACATAAAGTTGTGTGCTTACTTTGCTAACTACAATTTGGAGGCTTCAGATTTCTTTTAAAAATGAGCTAAAATATCAATGAATCACTATCAGGCCACATGGCAGGGCAGATAAAAATTTGTTTTTTTAAAAAAGGATTTTTTTATTTGAACTAATTGCAGGTTTACTTTCTAAAAATAAATCTAATTTAAAATTAAATTTGAAATTGACAATCTATGCTAAGGCCTTACCTTATTATAATCTATGAATATGTTTTATTTAATTTAAATTATTTTAAACCATACTTGTTTGCTGCCAAGTTTTAAAAAACATCAAAGCACTGAACTAGTGAAAGTCTCTAGCTAAGCAACTGGAACAAGAGTTTGTTGAAGTGCTAAACCAGCTTTTTACAGCAGCAGCCTCCTCTGCAGGTGCAGAGAGAATAGCTTCTTCATTTTGGCATATTCAAATATTTAAGTTCAATTACTAGTTATTCAAAATTGAGAAAGTGAGTTGAAAAAAGGAGGCAAGCTTGATTTCCTCTTCCAATCTATGAAGAAAAACTAGGTGTGAGAGGATGAAATTTACTGTCTCCAAAATCTTGAAGGACATAGTGATGAGAAATAATCAGTTCAATTCACTAGCTACAGATAATGCTTCCTTTGTTTAATAAATCAGTTATTTTAAATACAAAACATATTTTCATAAACTTTTTGATAAACTCTTTTTTCTTTTTTATTCAGCATATTAAAGTTAGGAGGGTTTTAAATAAAAAATGCTGGCTTTGTGCATTTTTAATTGAATTTGAATTTCCATCCAAATAGAGCGTGACACAAATCAGAAGTAAAAAATTAATAATAATTTGTAAAAAGAAATGCATTCTTCACCATTTTCTAACATAAAAAAGGTAAAAATTAAGAATCTCAATAAATGTGAGTTAAGCTGTATAATGGCTTAAATAAAGAATTACAGATATGGTGTACCCTCCTGATTAGCAAAAAGAATCACCAAATTTAATGTGAAGGCTATATTTAGTTGCAAATCAGTATGAGAATCAAGCTTTAAGAAAATAACTAAAGAGGACATATACAAAATATAATTAAAATAGATTATTTAAATCAAGATTTCCTGATTGCTGATTTAAATCATGAGTAAAAGCAGTGATTTAAATTGCTTTGATTTAAATCAATCCACCCTCCCACTTGCAGTGCATCTTGCTGCTGCTTCATACAGGAGCAGCGTGTGCTGGTTGGTGCTTGATGCATTACCACAGCATACGTGCAGTGTGACTGGGGGTCCCCAAACCCACAGAACAAACTTGGGGCAATGAAGCTCCAACTGGTACGTTAGCTAGGCAATCACTCAAATACTCAAGAGAGTTCCCGCCTGGAATCCAGCCTGGCAGCTGGAAGTAGTGGGAAGAAGGGACTTCTCGAGTCATTTCACAGATTCCAAAGCCAGAAAGGACCATTGTGATCCTCTAGACTGATTTTATGTATAGCACAGGCCATAGAACTTTCACAAAATAATTCCTAGAGCAGTGGTTCTCAAACTTTAGCAACCCAAGGACCCCCATTTTGATTTTAAAATTGTCAGGGACCCCCAAGCTCCCCCGCTCAGCCCTTGCCCCTCCCTGTTCCCTGAGGCCACACCCCTTCCCACCCCCTTCCCCAAGGCCAAGCCCCTGCTCACTCCATCCCCCCTCCCTCCATCACTCACTCTCCCCCACCCTCACTCACTTTCACTAGGCTGGGGTAGGGGGTTGGGGTGCAGGCTCTGATCTGGGAGTTTGGGTGAAGGAGGGAGGGAGGGTTTTGGCTCTGGGGTGGGAGTTTAGGTGCGGGAGAGGGTGGGGGAGGGAGTTTAGGTGCAGGAGGGGGCTCAGAGCTGGTGCAGGGAGGTAGAGAGTCGGTGGGGGTAAGGGGTGCGGGAGTAAGTTTGGGTGCGAGAGGAGATGCGGGCTCTGGCAGAGAGTTTGCGTACAGGAGGGGGTGTGGGAGGGAATTTGGGTGCAGAAGGGGGCTCAGGGCTGGGGTTAGAGTGCGGCAGGGGGTGAGGGGTGAGGGAGGGAGTTTCAGTGCAGGAGGCTCTGGGAGGGAGTTTGGGTGCGGGTTCTGGGCTGGGGCAGGGTGTTGGGGTGCTGGAGGGAGTAAGGGGGGGCGGCACTTATCTCGGGAGGCTCCTGAAAGTGACCGGCACATCCCTCTGGCAGTGGCTCCTAGGCGGGGGGGAGGGGTGTCAGGGGTTTTCCGTGCGCTGCCCCTTTTCACAAGCACTGCCCCTACAGCTCCCATTGGCTGCAGTTCCAAGCCAGTGGGAGCTGTGGAGTCGGCGCTTGGGCCGGGGGGCAGCGCGCGCGGAGACCTCTTTCCCCCCTGGGCCGCAGGGACGTGCTGGCCGCTTCCAGGAATGGCATGGACCTAGCGTCCCCACTCCTCCCCCTCCCTCCCAGCACCTCTTTCACCATGGGGAACAGCTGTGAGGGATGAGGAGGAGTTGATGGAGGGAGGGGGAAGGAGTTGATCAGCATGGCCCGCAGACCCCCTGGAGTATCTTTGGGGACCCCCGGGGTCCGCAGACCCCAGTTTGAGAAACGCTGTCCTGGAGCATGTCTTTAAAAAAAAAATGATTTAAAAATTGCCAGTGATGGCGAATCCACCACTACCTTTGTAAGATGTTCCAATGCTTAATTACTCAAACTGTTAAAATTTTACACTTTATTTCCAGTTTGAATTTGTCTAGCTTCAACTTCCAGACATTGGATCATGTTATATCTTTCTATGCTAGGCTGAAGGATCTATTATCAAATATTTGTTTCCTATGTAGGTACTTATAGACTGAAAGCAAGTCACTCCTTAACCTTCTTTTTGTTAAACTAAGATCGATTGAGCTTTCGAGTCCCTCACTGTAAGGTATATTTTCTAATCCTTTAATCATTCTCTTGGTTTTTCCCTGAGCTCTCTCCAATATATCAACATCCATTTTGAATTGTGGGCACCAGAACTAGGTTCTATATTCCAGCAGCAGTCACACAAATACCAATGGGAGCAGCGTGGGGCCATGGCATGCAGGCAGCCTGCGTGAGCGCCCCGCTGTGCTGCGGGACTTTTAGCTGCCTGCAGTTGGAGATCGCTGCCTGTGGTTTATTTTTGCGAGGCCCCCCTTGAGCTGGGGCCCGGGGCTGGAGCCCCTAAAGCTCCTGCCTTAATCCGGCCCTGCACGTGTTACTGTGTACTGCAAGTGTCTCTTTAAGGACATCTCCGTAAAAGATTTTAATCCCTTTCATGAACCCTTAAAAAAGGGGATTTATGTTTCTAGATGATGGCAGATATTCTCAAGGCATTTCAGAGCAGCCTCAGTGCTCTGTCCATGTATCCCACAAGCACAATCGTATCCATGCGGCCCCTATGCATGAAATCCCCTCTCCTCTGATCTGCAAAAGTATCACCTTCTCTTCGTTCAAACCTAAACACTCCCTTTTCCTACACAAAACGAATCTGCCTATGGAGTGAAACACAGGAACTGTATTCAGAATGCACAGCAACATAAAATGCCCAGCAGTTCAGAACAGGAATTAAATAGTGACCCAACAGGAGCTACTGGGGAATCTAGTCAACAGAAAGTAATTGGTCAAGTTAGAGTTTGGCCAGGATGCTGGAGTTCTTTAGTGGGAAAAAGTACTACAGGATCTGTAACTGATCACAAGTGGCCAGACCCTGAATTGTATGACACATTTAAAAGACAGCATCTTGCTTCTTCATACCACCCTGGCCTCTGGAGCACTGGGTCAGCAGCTATTCAAAGGGAAGAGTGCCACCTACTGAATAATCACTACGAGCACTTTCTGCAGAACCTGTTTTTTCTCCTTGAGTCTGTCATTCGGGTACTAACCTGATGTAACCCAGCTTCTGGTGTGAGAGCTGTAGAGGCCAGAGATTGAGGTTGGATGGTTGATATAAAGGGAATTAGCACATTTGACACCTACAGTATACTTTAAAAATGCTCCTAAACTGAAAAGGAAGCAAACAGAAAGTCTAATTGTATGGAAGCCTAGTTAAAGGAATTCTTCAATGTTCTCAATTCTCAACATTCTCCATCTGCACTGGATACATGAGAAAACAGTTTAAGGGAATAAAAATGTTGCTTGCCTTCCATTGTCTATTTGTTCAGATTCATAACTTCTGTGCATTTTTTGCCCAGACTTCTCTCCTTTTCCTGTTATTGGACATGATTTACTCAAGTCTCAGACACACTTCAGACTAACACGGCTGCTACTCTGAAACTTGTAAAAGCAGACACCCCAAAAATAGTGGCAAATCCCAATGAGAAGAATGACTGGATCACAGGTTTATATTGGCAACATGGGATTTGTTAAAAAACATGGCTTCTGAACCATGACAATTAATCACAGAAGGAAACATCAGGTTTCAACCCCAGAGGTCATACAGATAGGATTATTTCATGTTTCTAAAAGAGCAGCAGACTGAGTAAAACTCAGCCACTCTTAAAAAAGCAGGACACTGAAGTGGATTTACTGTTATGTACAGAAATAGTATTTCAGTATTCTACAAAGTACTAATTTTCCCCAGGCTTTGTATGATTTCTCAGGGGGCCAATATTTCCAAATGTGGGTGCCTAAAGCTAGGCATCTAAATTCATATTATCAGTTTTTCCTCTCATTTTTCAACTCAGTAAATGAGAGCAGAATTTGGTCCATTCAACACTCAATTCCAATTTTGTGGTCTTTTATTTCAGCAGCAAAACTCCTTCCCCAAGAACAAGACTGGGCCTTCAATACCGAAATCAACATTTTACTGACGTAAATAGGAATTGTTGGTGCTCTGATTCAAAGCACTGTTGAAAATCAGGCCAGATATTTAGATTCTAATCTTTATGCACCCACGATATCTATAAACCTATAGTTATTTATAAGATGGTTTCAATATTATTCTTTAAAACTCAATGCATAATTTTATATTCAAAGCCATGATTTAAAATGTTATTAACCCACTGGTTATAAAATATCATTTTAGGACCTAAATCTGCAGTCCTGACTCAAGCAAAACTCCCATTGGACTGCAAGATTCGTCTCTAACTATAGTATTAAAGTCACCTATTAATGAAAGGCAACTAGCCCCACACTCTTTTCCATCAGTCCACAGAGCAGGCTGCACAGTTCCAAAGGCATAATCCCTCCTCCAACTCCCCACTTGGCAGCACATCTCTGCAGTGCCTCAGTGACACAGTTTGAACCTAAACAAGATCAGATAGAAACCAGGAAGTGCAGGAGATTAGAAAAAAGCAGCAGCTCCAGAAAAGCAGAAAGCCCATTATGAAGATATCAGAGTACGGAGCATGCATTGGAGGGAATGGAATCTGTGAGAGGGTCACTTCTGTGCAGCTCTAATGTTCTTTCAGACTCTTACTCAGTGATGTTTCAACCCTTGTTTCTAACTCTCTCTGTTTTCAGTCCCCTCCTCTCTTCCTCCTTTTGACCCATCTTCCATTCCCTGAGCCACTTTCTACACTGTTACTCCTACACAATCCCATCAGATTTGCCCAGGTGTAACAGAAGAATATAGTTCTATCAGGCTGAGAATTAGTCAGAAATGTCCTTCTCCCCATCCATGGAAGGACAGTCCATTGGTTAACAGCTGGTCTCAGGAGACCAATGTTCAGTTCTCTTTTCTATCTGTGGCCTTGGGCAAGTCACTTGAGCCCAGAGCCTCAAAGGCATTTAGGCACCTAACTCTCATAAGACTTTGTGTCAGTTCCCCATACCTTAAATGGGAATAATACTACTTCCCTACCTCAAGGGGAGTTGTTAGAATAAGTACTTTAATGATGGTGATGGGCCCAGATACTATGGGAGCCACAAGTATCATAGATAGTTCAGCACCTCTATCTAGCCCTTGCCTCCCTTCACATAACAGCTTAGTTCCCTTTCCTCTTGTTTATGCAAACAAAAAGAAAGCCACTCTGTTTACCACAACACAATTTGTTGCTATGAGGCTGACAGTGATGTTCCTGTGGATTACTATCCTAGCCTGTGCTGACAGAAGTTATTGCAAAACCAGATTTTATTAGCAGCAAATGCTAAATATCACGGCAGTTATTTACAGTAAGGAAATGCTAGATAAGGAAAATATGACACAAAAACAAAGCCTGCCAAAGAGGATATCTGATTTTTGTCTATATTTAAGAAGTGGATTTAATTCTTATGAAAGGCATCTGCTGACAAACATGAGAATGAGAATTCCTTTATCTGCACAACAGATGACAGATTAGACACCTGGGCACAATCTTGCTACCCTTTACTCAGCCAAAAAAAAGAATCTTTATTCAAGCTTGAGGACTATTCCTATGAGTAAAAAGGTGGCAAGATTTTTTAAGGTTGTTTCCACTAAAGACAGTCATTACTTTCTCATTAAGAGTGTTAATCTACAGTTAAGTTCAAGAACAAGAGATTTGGCACTTGTATATCATGGGAAATGGAGAAAAATAAAAAAATAAAATGTCTTTTTAAACATCAGATGGATGCAATGCTAAGAGTAAAGAGAAGAAAAGGAAGTAGGAAGCAGAAGAAGACAAGGGAGACAGTGAGGAATGAAAGTAGATCATGAAGATGGATGAGAGAGAAATAGCTTATACTGGAATACAAACCTTATATACACTGTAATGTATATATATTTAAATGGTTTCATCTTGATAGAAAAAGGTTTTAAAGTAACCTATCAGGGTGAACATTCCAGAAGATAAAGTTATTTGACTTATAACCCAGTGCCAAAATAGAGAAATTACTGTAAATTGTCATTTGCAAGAAGAGTGATGACACTGGTCATAAAATGTCCAAACTTGTTTTTAATTTTGCTCTCATATGAATGTGGAGTGACCGTAGCAATTGGCTATTTTTATAGGATTTTTGTGTCAAACTTTCTGTAAACAACTGATATAATGTCAACTCATGACCTTTTCACCCAGATAACATGTCAGCTTCCTCAAAAGTGGTCTCTTGCACTGCATTTTTGATTTTTTGTGTGTGGGAGGGAGGGGAAGGGGAGTTCACATACTTACAATCTCTATATTGTGTAAAATACCAAATAATTTTTTTAACTGGTGATTTTCCAAAATTACCACTAGCTAAAGATGACCGAACTCAAACATGATTGGACCATGTCATATGGCTCCAAGGTAGGCTTTGCACCAGATTCATCCAAAAGTTTTGTAGGAAGGTGCTGCAAGGCTAAGTAATTGAAGTTTGCAAATCAATGAATAAAGAGTAAAGCTGAGAGATTTTGTCTTTCAGGTCAACAAGCCACCTGAGGGAAGACTGACATTCCAGCAGAGTTGAGCAAAATTTGGAATTTCCATTGAGTGGGGAATTCAAAGATTCAAACAATTTTTATCCTGAAAAGTGACAAAAAGTTGAAATTCCCTAATTTTTTGCTGGAATAGAAATTCCCAAAAAATTGTCATTGGAAATACCAAAACGTTTTGTTTCAACATTTTCAATTGAAATGAAAAATTTAGACATCCTTTTAGAGTTAGGTCAACATGAAATAGCATTTCCCTAATGCATTATCTTATGGGACTTGTAGTTCAGACCATGAAGTCTCCTCTGACCTGGTCTCCTAGAAGGGCTACATACTCTACAATGCAATAATGGCTCACAGGAAACAATGGGCGCCTAAACCACAAATCCCATAAGGTAATTCACTAGGGAAATGCAGTTTAACTGTTTTTTAATTGATTATGGGTCCATTTAATAAAATGAAATATTCTGATTTGGGTCAAACAGACCCAAAACAAAGTATTTCATTTTGATTTTCCTGACAGACAATTGAACACATTCAGCAAAACTGCATTTTTTCTCTGGAAAATTTCAATTTTGCAAAAACTGCTTTTTCCATTGGAATGCTCTTCTGATGGAAAATTCCTGACCACCTCTAAGTTCCAGTTTCTCAAAAAGGCATGGTCAACTTAGGGGAAGGAGGCCAAGGACACCAACGGACAAGGTATGCCTGCCTTTGACCAGGATCCCTGTACCTGAACAAAGATCACTAGTGAGAAGCCCTGTTGCAGCAGATCACCATCTGACTCCTCGACCACAATTCAGCTCCTGCCTTATAAGAGTCAAGAAGCCTGCGAGAGCCAAAGAGTTTGCAACCCCCCTGTTATCATAATGTAGCCCAAGGTCCAGTGTACTTCAGCAGCAATAACAGCAAGTTGTGGACTACAAACTGCTGCATGTTGCGAGAACTTCCTTGTTCCTGCCAGGAAATATTCTCTGTCTTCCCAGCAGGAAGTTTTAGCACTGAATGAAGCTGGGAGCAGAAGGCAACAGGCAAGCAAGCCGTGAGGAGGCTGCTGGACTGTAATCCTGTTCTATATTTCCTTACAGAATAAAAAACGTTGTTCCTCGTGTTTGTCTGAGTGGGTCTGGTCTGAGGTGAATACACACTGGCACACAATGCAGAGCACATCGAGGAACCTCAGGTCCAGTTTCCCAAAGTTGTGTAAAAAGCCTTGAGGCAGACTTACCCTAGCTTGGACAGCCTCGTACTCAGACAGCAAATAGGAGTGGGAGGCATTATAATAAATGTTTTATCTTTCCTTTATTTTGTTTTTGGCTGTTTTGTTTTTGTTAGCTGGGAGGTGACTCAGCTTATTGGTATTCTTTAATTTTAGGGTTGTGAAAGTGTAGTTGGGAGCATGCATGTGTGTTTGAGCACCCTAAAGTCCACATGGGGGAAACCACTAGAAAGGAAGTTCCCCGGGTTTAAACAGACCTAAATACTGTCTCAAACATACTCATTAAAGTGTGTTCTGTATTTAAAAATCCCAAAAGATTTTAATCTGTCACCAGTAATTTCTGGTAGATAAAAGCTGTGAAGCCTCTGATTATCTAAAGTATTCTGTTAAAGCCTCTATAAGCATACTCTCTCTAGCTCTGAGAGGGAAGGACCTGGCTGCAGGGACCTAAGCAGAGTACCTAGATTGGAACAGGGCTGGGGAGCTCCAGCCAGGAAAGCCTCAGGCTGCAGCCTAGCATGAGGCCCAACAGGTACTGGGGTTGCAGGGGACAGCCCAAGGTTAGACAGAGGCAGCAGGTCCAAACCCTACCTTGCCTGTGATGAGTGGCTCATATTGCAGTCTGCCCCAGGGCGCGGGGGCTAGCTGGTGACTGGCAGGAGCCTACGACTGAGGCAAGGTAGGGATAGTGGGTGGGAGGGTTCCCATGGGAGGGGGAGACCCAGAACTGTGGGGTACTGCCAGGGGGCAGCACCCACTGAAAGGGACATGGGAGCCAGCAGCAAGGCGAGACACCGCCTGAAGAGGGCGCGCCAAAGGCTGGAATGCTAATTCCTTGAGATGACCAGCGGGAGACACCGCCAGTGAGTCTACACCCAGTTTGCAGGCACGCTCTGTATCAAAGCCAGAAATAGGGATTCTGATCTGCTTTGCTGCCTACAAAAATCTTTGTTAATGTTTAGGCAGCTGGTATGATGAGACCACAGCTTATCACACTGAGCAGCACTGTCTCACTGTTTGCTTTTGCTTCCCCTGTCTCCACCAGTTGTCCCTTGTTTTATAAGTGCTTTGGGCCAGGACCAGCTTTTTTTGTTCTGAGTTTGCACAGCACCTAGCACAATGGAGAACCAGTCCATGACCGGGGGTCCTAGGCCTTACTGCATTACAAATACCAATAATAATAGAATCCTTATTTAACAGCTGGTAAAGCACCACTTAATCCCTTGGTACTTGCTTTGGGTCTGATCCAAATCCCACTAAGTCAGTGTGAGTCTTTCCATTGACATCAATCAGCTTTGGATGTTGTCCTCAGCATGTGTCCAATTAAGTGGAGTTTATGTTAATATTGTCCTGATTATTTCATTGTCATTCACTATCATTGGGCCTGTTCTCCTGAATCAAGAAACTCCACTGACGTCAGTGGCTGCAGGATAGGGCCTGAGAGTTCAAATGAAGATGTAACTTTGTAAGGAATGCGTTAACCTTTAAACAAGTCTATTCAGCATTCATTTTTGACTTCTAGTTTCACTTCTTAAAGTGCATGGACATCCCTATTTAAAATGGGCACAACACACTGAAGAACGGGACCCAATTAGAGCTGGTCAAAAATGTTTTGTTGGCAAGTGTTAAAAGCTTTCCCAGAGAGTTCTGGGAGCCAGAGAGGCAAAGAGCCCAGGTGCCCTAGCCCTCTGTAGCTCTAACTCCTGGACCTGTGAGGGCAGGCTGAGTGCCCGAGCTCCCTGTCTCTCTGCCAGCCCAAGTGGGAGGCTTTGTGAATTTCACACATGAAAGACAAGAAGCTGAGAAATTCTATTTCAGTTCTCCCAAAATGGAATTTTTCTGTAAAACCCCTTTCTGTGAAAAATTTCACAGTTTGGTCATTTCATCCTAGTTCAGGACCATTCCCCACACACGCCACACTTTCCTTACAGAAAGGATCCTCTGCTCCTCCTGCACTCGCTTTTTTTTTTTAGAGCCAATAATTCAAGTCACTGTTAATTGGACTCACCAAATCTGCCTCTTCCTTCCCAAGAGATATAACGTCTTTGGGGGTTCCAAAGACTAATCATTCCTTTTTTCAAATTAATAAGCTGTTTGGCCTGATTTTCAGAGGTGAAGTTTCCACAAGTTTCATTAAAGTTCCTGGGAGCTGCAGGTGCTCAGCTATTTGAAAATAAGGCATTATTTCATTGTTTAACCACTTTTAAAAAAATTATCTATCTTTGCACAATTATTATTTGTATTCACATTCCTACTCTAACTGTAGGCATTGCCCTCTAGTGTGTGTGTGTTACATTGGTAGCATATTGTTAAGGGCCCTGTTATTTTGGGAATTAGTGGACACATTTAAGATGAAACAAAATGTATACCTCATTCCAGTATCATGTTCAGAGACAAATGTGTCTTTGAGGCTTGGAGCTGAGCTAATTTCCTTTTAATAAACAGTGATGGATTTTATATAAACCAGGTGCAATCCAACAGTTTGAAACCAGAAAGTGCTAAAGGGCTTTACAAGGAGACAGCTACATCACCCATTTGAGCCAACCCATCCCCTCACATCTAAGTGCTCTTATTCCTGCATGGGAGAAATACCAAATGTATGATTTCTTTGGCTGATCTTTGCAGTGCTATAAAAGTTAGAATTACTATAATAGCACAAAGGGCCAGATTCTGATCTCAGTTGCAGTAATATAAACCTGGAGTAAATCCATTGCCATATCTTCAGTTGGTGTTAGTCTTTGTTGCTGCCCCTGGCCCATTGGCTTCAGTGGAATTGCTGTAAATGAGATCAGAATCTATCCCTGAGATAAATAGTACAGAAAAAACAGTCAATGTATTTCTTCTCTTTCCCCTTCTTGAACCTTTTTCTTTCCCCAGTTTCTTTTCAGTCCTTCAGATAAAGTAGGCAATACTTTAAATTATTAGAAAAATGCTTCTAAAGCAATATTTAATGCATATTGGAACTTAATTTGACATTATGAAAACATTTATCTTTACATCAAAGTGTATGATGTGTATATAACAGAGAGGGGTTTTATCTGTATTTTGAAAACCAAGATACCAAAACATTAAAAAGGCTTACTCTTCCCAAAATATATACTAGTACAATAATCGTATAGGAAAAATATTGCAAACTAAATAAAATAGTACATTTCATTCTGACAGATGACCACCTACTTACAGTATTATTACATAGAAAAAATGCACTAATATAAAATTATTTATATTATGATGAAGTAGAAGTTGCAGTCAGGGATCAGGAGCACAATACATCAGTTGAGGACCTCGTCCACAGGATGTATATACTGGTTGTGTTGACTTGCTACAGGAACCTTAACTTTTGCTTGTCCCCTTGTTCTTATCTTCGCTCTACAACTTTACCATTGCAGAAGGCTATCAGCCTCGTGACTTCAATGGGGTTATTCCATTTTATACTAACTTTGGTTCTGGCCTATATGTTTTGTATAAAATTTATTTTATATACTTTTAACAAGATAAATATGAATAAGAAATGACTACATATGACATGAGAAACCTGGCCAAGACAATCTTCCTGACAAAAACTTAAACTTAAAAAAAACCTTAAACTTTCTGGAGTGAGAGGAATGTTTCTTGTAAGTATTAAAATTGTCTGTATGAAGGGGCCACTAACTGCACAGCAGGTTTCAGAGTAGCAGCCATGTTAGTCTATATCCATAAAAAGAAAAGGAGGACTTGTGGCACCTTAGAGACTAACAAATTTATTAGAGCATAAGCTTTCGTGAGCTACAGTTCACTTCACTGGATGCATACAGTGGAAAATACAGTGGGGAGATTTATATAGAGAGAGAACATGGGTGTTCTGTAACAAGAGTGAATAGGAAAGGTGAGCTATTACCAGCAGGAGAGCGGGCGGGGGACCTTTTGTAGTGATAATCAAGGTGGGCCACTTCCAGCAGTTTACAAGAACAGTAGGAGGGGAAATAAACAAGGGGAAATAGTTTTACTTTGTGTAATGACTTAGGTGCCTGAATCTGGGGGTTAGGTGCCTATGTATGTCTGTGTGATTTGGGCCAAGGGGTCAAGTTCATCTCTCATGTAACTCCAAGTAGGTATTAAGTGAGACCATGACTGTTTGCTCATGTATTGTTGATGAGTCTTGGAGATTTCCTCGCAATCCCTAGGACACTGGAGAATGACAGGCCCAAACACACAGCTTCTAGAACACGAGTGAGACTGATTCAGGCAGCCTTAGATTTCAATAAGAGTTTGCAAAAAGAAAAGGAGTACTTGTGGCATGATACAACCGCATTTGCTCCAACCCCTCAGACAAACACCTACAAGATCTCTATCAAGCGTTCTTACAACTACAATACCCACCTGCTGAAGTGAAGAAACAGATTGACATAGCCAGAAGAGTACCCAGAAGTTACCTACAACAGGACAGGCCCAACAAAGAAAATAACAGAACGCCACTAGCTATCACCTTCAGCCCCCCAACTAAAACTTCTCCACCACATCATCAAGGATCTACAACCTATCCTGAAGGATGACCCATCACTCTCACAGATCTTGGGAGACAGGCCAGTCCTTGCTTACAGACGGCCCCCCCAACCTGAAGCAAATACTCACCAGCAACCACACAACAAAAACACTAACCCAGGAACCTATCCTTGCAAGAAAGCCCATTGCCAACTGTGTCCACATATCTATTCAGGGGACAGCATCATGGGGCCTAATCACATCAGCCACACTATCAGAGGCTCGTTCACCTGCACATCTACCAATGTGATATGTGCCAGCAATGCCCCTCTGCCATGTACAGGTCCCTCCCACCCCCCCACTCTCCGGCTGGTAATAGCTCACCTTTCACTCTTGATACAGCCTGTATGGTAACACCCATTGTTTCATGTTCTCTGTGTATATAAAATCTCCCCACTATATTTTCCACTGTATGCATCCAGTGAAGTGAGCTGTAGCTCATGAAAGCTTATGCTCTAATAAATTTGTTTGTCTCTAAGATGCCACAAGTCCTCCTTTTCTTTTAACTGCACAGCAGTGAGTGTGGATTTAACAGAACCATTCATGTAGCATGTACAATAATTGTGTGTAATACAGAGGTGGGCAAACTATGGCCCCCGGGACCATCCTGCCTGCCCTTGAGTTCCTGGCCAGGAAGGCTAGCCCCCGGCCGCCCTCCTGCAGCCTCAGCATGCCGCGCCGTCAGCGCTCTGGCCCACCGCTCCTGCCGGGCAGCATGGCAGGCTCTGGCCAGGCAGCAGGGCTGCAAGCTCCTGCTGCTCAGAGCTGCATGGTAAGAGGGGTGGGGAGCATAGTGGCGGGGGGGGGGGGGTTGGATAAGGGGCAGGGTGTCCTGGGGGCAGTGAGGGAGCAGGGGGGGTTGGATGGGTCAGGGGTTCTGAGGGGGCAGTCAGGGGATGGGAAGTGGGAGAGGGCAGATAGGGGGTGGGGGCCAGGCTGTTTGGGAAGGCACAGCCTTCCCTACCCAGCCTTCCCTACAGTTTCGCAACCCTGATGTGGCCCTTGAGCCAAAAAGTTTGCCCATTTTTGGTATAACTGGACCATATAGAAAGAGTACTGTTATTACCAAGGTTCTTGGCAGCAAGCTGTGCAGGTAGCTGACAGTTTGACTGTGAACTCTGAGATCATTAATTGGTATCCATTTAAAAATTGAAGTATTGTCAGACTACATATTACTATTTAATTAGTATTTTTGCTAGTATTACTGTACTGCCCAGGTGCCCTAGTCATGGACCATGGTCCTGTTGTGCTAGGTGCTGTACAAGCACAGAACAAAAATGTCAGTCACTGCCTCAGAGAGCTGACAATCTAAGACAACAGATGGAAACAGACAGTCGGGGAGGACAAATAGAAAACTGAGACAATATTGGTCAGAAAGATAGCAGTGGTCTCAGCACACTGGGAGCTTAACCATTGTCAAGCTTTTTTTTTTAGGCATCATGGCTAAGTTTTTTAGGAGGGGTTAAAAAGGAGGATGAAGTGGTAGCTTCACAGATGTTTACAGGTTGCTGCTATGAAGTGTGAGTGGCAGTACGGGGGAAAAGATGCTTGTTTGATTTAACAAATGAGAGATGGAGGTTGGCATGGGCTGATCAGGAGTTGGAGTCAAGATCTCTACAGTGAATGAGAAGAGAGATAGGGTGAAGATAGGCCATAAAAGGAAGTGAAGACAAATAGCTTATGTTATATGTGATGGGTAGAGCCAATGAAGGGATTCAAAGAGAGAAGTGACTTTTGGAAGCATTAGTGATCGTCATATTTTCCACTATTTAATATTTCCTTTTGTAACTCAAACTTTTGGGAAATTACTGGACTCATGGGGTCACTGGTAGGATTAATTTAACCTTCTTTACTACTATAGACCAGATATGGGTCAAAACCATGAATCCAAACCTTTTCTCAGGAGATTGAAGAGAGTCAGAAACAGAACCCAGATCCAAGTTTCATAGTTAGCCCCATTTCTATAATGGCAAGAACCAAATCTGTTTGAATTTTATGGCTTGGACTCACTTTTTACCCATAAATCCAATATTTTGGGAGAGTATTTGATACTGTGACGATGGTAATGTGACTTAATTCAGTTAGACAGTCTGGTACTCCTACTTATGTTGAAACCACTGGTATCCACTGACAGGCTCAGGTGCTACTTAAGAGGAACTAAAGCCACAGAATCTGGCCCTAAATTGAATTGGTATTGAGGGCAGGTTTGTGGCATCCTAAATATCGAACAAGAAGAAAAAAGTGAAATACAGAGTATATTTTATTAGTTCAATTAACATTTTTGGTCTTAAGCTTCAGAATGCGTTGAAACCTGCAGGTAATCAAGCTATAAAACATGTGTGATCACTGACCCAGAATATCAACAGCAATACAAAGAAGATATCTTAACTAGGCGTTCTGGTTTGAGAAAAATTTGCCTCAGGTTCCAGTCAACAGCATTATGTCTGGCTGTATTCAAAACAAGCAAAGCTGCAGGGAGGTTGTTCAGAGTACTTTGCAAACACTGTGCAGCTGAGCTGATGTGGAAGCTAATTCCCTACAAGACATCCCTACAAGGTGATGTAGTTGCTATTTATATTTGTATGTAATGTAACCACCTCTAGCTTGTTTTTGTTAGTGGCTTTCTGGAAAGTTTGCATCCACAGATCTAACCAAGACCACACACCAAAAAAAAAAACCCAGCCTGATTTGACATATGTGGTACTAAGTAGTAGCTGAACTGAGAGGCTGGGAATCTTAGACAAGAAGTGTGGATGGTTTAAATCATTTCTGCCTTTTTGGACTACCAATATACTCAACTATCACACTGTTGAAAAGACACCAGATATAGCCAGACAACCGATTGTGGTGGAAAGACACAATTTTAAGACGAGCAGATGTGTGAAGCAAAGGTCCAGTCCCAACAGATTGCCCCATTTATCCTTTGACTCTTCCACTCAGACTGTTGCAAAAGCCACACCTAATGCCACAGTGCTTCTTCATCTATTAACATTCCCTAAATCCATCCAGCTGTCCCCAGCAAATATGCCAGCTTTATAGCTGGGATGCCCCATCTGTTTTTGAATGCTTAGTGATTAATTTAACATCCATTCATGGAAGGTGGATTTTCAACATCTGCTTTTCTCTCCCGACATAACAATCCAAAGGGAGAGAGTGAAAAAATAAAGTCCTTTTGAAAAATGAAGCACTAGACATATTTACTGCTTTTATAGCCTGACCATGCATATAAAGTTGCTAGTAAAACAGCACTTCTAAATCCTCTGGGATGAGGCTTATTTGTTGAGAAACGTTCTGTTTCACATCTGCAAAAGTATTTTTGCTCTCAGAAAAGGGGACTTTTTAAACATCAAAATCTGACTTATCTCTTTGGTCCTTTTAAATCCTTGGTAATCCAGGGTTCTTAATTTTGAATTAAAATCCAACTCTAAACCTACTAGGACAATAGTATATTGTACATATTTTCCATGCCCTTTGGTCTTTTGTGCTTAGAACCACCAATTAATTCCCATTTCTGGAGTGTTATTCCCAGTAGGGATGGGCACACTTTGAGCCTAAAGAAACTGTAAAGCTATAGCATGCACCACAAAAATGTGTGTAATCCATATACAAAGATTTATTTAAATTTACTTCCCTGTTTTATAATCAGCATCTGCAACAGAACAAAGTGGATGCTTTTGACAACATGAAGGCCATTTTCAAGATCTTTATTTTATTGTGAGTTTTACAAATTGTTACAAAAATAACATACCATCACATGTTACTGTTGAAGTTAAGGATGCAAGCACATATCAGTAATCACAGTGCATATTACCTTTCAAGAACAGTGAAATTAAAAAAAACCTCTTGTTAGAAACTCAGGAGATTCAGAATTAAGGCTGACTTTCTCAAACAATGCAATCAAACTACTTAACTGTGCCTTTGTAGAAATGCCAGCCTAACATTTTCCCTTTTTTGCAATTGAAAGTGTGCACCACAAACCACTGGTTTTATAATTCCCATAAATGTCTCATAATAAGAGTAATGATTCATCACCACAGTGACTTTTTGCTGTCTTCATGATAATACTCTTAACTTCATGATCTGTACAGAGGAGATCTGTATAGGCAATGTTACCTCCCCAACTCCCCTGCTCTCCTTAACTAACTCTTTCCTCACTACTGATCTACTAAGCAGGGATCTTTTCCTGTGGACCTCAGGAGGTCCGCAGATGAGCAAGGAAATTGGGGGAACGCAATTTCCATCAAAAATAATCTGTCTTTCCACAGATAGGCCTAGCAATGAGGTATTATCTTGAGCTTTCTCTCTGGCAAAGGGCTAAAGATTTTTTATTTTAAATAAAAAGAAAGTTTAAGTCTCCAGAAGTCCTTTGATGTACTATATTAAAATCACCAGAGCTAACAGTCTCTAGTGATATTACTGCCCTACCCAAATTTTAATGGCTCTTTAAAATTATTTTTTGTCAACTAAATTTTATGGCTGGGCACTGTGAGAGGCTTCTACTAAAGTGGATTCAATCTCTGGTTTTGTTTGCTCCAAAACGGTGTGGGACTGGAGAGGAGTAGTTAACTTTGGGAATTAGTTTAATGCCTCCATTTTAAGGGAGTCCTTCTTCAGGAACTGCTACTCTGATTTATTCCAAAGACTACAGAAAATCTCTACTTTCATTCCATACCTAAACTGCCAGTTTTGAAGTTTTTCTTGGGTTTGGGGGGAGGGACTTGAGTTTTTTGGAGGAGTCTAAGGCATTTTCGATGTCATTTAATTAGGCTGATAGTAGAAGTTAAATGGCAACCTTAGATACAGGGCAATTCTTGTAGATCCATAATATACAACACACACACAAATATATAATTCACCGGTATATATTATTATAGGCCAGACTGATAGTGTCACTGGTAATTGCCTAACACTTTCTATTATAAGACTCTGTTTTCAGTTGCTTGGGCTGAAATTTTATGCCAGGTGTCTGCCTCAGGCTGAATTTGTTTAAAAAATTTCAGCCAAAACAGTTCAGCTGATTCCAAGAATGAGGAGAGGTAAAAATATGTTGTTTTGCCCATGTTACAAAATTCTGGGAACCTTTTCCTTGATTAGCACTAGCACCCCTCTGCTTTGGAACAGAGATTGAAATTGGGCAGGGGGGTGGCCTTATTGTCAGCGATGTTCCTGTCGCTGGCCCATGAAAGTTTGCTCAAATTTGGCCAGGTTATAAGCCTTTGGAAAAAATTGCAGTTTGCACATACTCAGTGGATAGTATTCAATTTTAGTGATAAAAAAAATCTCCAAAAAAACATTCTTATTGTGCTTTTTTGTATGCCCTCAAAGCTCCTAAGCACGCTTCATCCCCTCATAGCTTCTGATACTGTGCATACACCACCCCATAAAATAAAGCAATGGGCTATGCTCCCTCCAGTCCAGGGCGACATGGCAAAACCAGATTTTTCTCTGTAATGAGTGCGTCAAGGACTGCAGGTCTTGAACCCTAGTCCACAACACTCCTGCAACCCAGGAAGTCCCAACCTGCCACCCAGTGAGCTGCTAATCACTGTGTGAAGAGCAGCTGAACTCTGACAGAGGATTCCAGTCCTGGGATCTGATTGGTCGGTCCTCAGCCTCTACTTAACCCAAGTGCAGCAACTGGAAGCTGTCCATGCAGGCAGTTTCTCCCTGCTCTGGACTGCTTCCTCTCCAATACCTGTACCTACTGCTGATCTCGTGGTAACCTGACCATGCCAGACATGTAATCCATGGTTTGTCCTATGGTCTGTCTCAGAATCTGACCTCTGGTATTTGACCTGGCCTGACTCCTGCTCTGACCATGTCCTGACCATGTCCTGGTCATGACAGACTGCTCCCAGCTGCTCTAAGTCAGGTAGTGGAACTGAGAGCAGGGAGCTGTCTATCCTGGGCTATAAGGTGCCCAAGCAGCCATCTGACTGAAGGAAGGAGCCATCTGATTAACATGCAGAAAGAACAAAAGCCAGGCCAGGGGGAAGATTCCCAAGTCTCACCAGTCTTTTGTTGCCAGGAAATATCTGTGGCACCCACTGGCAAAGTGTGTCTTATTCCCTGTAGTGCTGGTCCACACAGAGGAAGACAACCTAATATTGCTATCAGTCACTCTGTTAGCTCACGTGACAGAGGTCTGTTCTAAACCCGATGATAATCTACTAGGTGTTAGTATGATGCCACCTGATGGAATTTCTATTTTTTTAAATTTGCCCTTTAAAAACCGAGGGAAACACAAACTGCTTTAAAACAACAAAGATTTCAAACTCAAGCAGAGAAAAATTAGGAAGTGACCAAATTAGAGCTGCCTGTGCAACCTTAATTTGTCCCCTCCATATTTGTATGTATTATGAGAGTCATTAATTACTACTTCAACTACATCATCTCATACTGGTTTTTTTCCATGGGATCCCTGCCAAAGAATGGAAGAGAGTAAAATAAGTGCAAAATGAAGGAACCTGAAAATATGGGCCATGAAGAGAGATCTAGGAATGTCTGTAGATGTGGAAACTAAGAATGTATGTTAAGACAGTGAGAGTGAGATTTTAGTTGGCTAACCCAGGCATGAATGCTTCTGGTGAGGCTCATGCTAGGCCCTTGACACCTAGTAACCTAGATAAAGGGGAAACTAAGCTTTATGGCTACAGTCAAGTATGTAGCTTAGTTTGTGCAATCTGTTATGTAATGGTGAAAGTAGCCTCCTAGCCTTGGGGTCAGGGACAAGACTCCAGAAGGAGTTCTCAATGACAATAGAAACCTGAATGGAAAAAACAGTGAAGGGAAATCACAAGGCTAAACAAATCCTCATAAGATTTTGCTTGCTTCACGTGCCACAGGAGCATGCAAATATCTCAGTTTACAGTAGATTAGGAAGACCCTGCATGGATCTCAAAACATATTACACATTTTTGTTTTAAAACATTTGGTTAAAGGCTTAGGATTTGCATCCCAACCCCAACTTTCAGATAAGGAGGCAGCATTGCCAATTCTTGCAGTATTCTTGTGACTCTCGCTATATTTGGTGTTTTTCTTAAAGCTGGTGATTAGAAGAGAATCTCAGCTATTATTGATTTTAAAGGCAAGTTTTTAGCTCTCCTGGTTGTAGAAAAGGACCTTTTGCCAACCCCTTATAGGAAGTCACCAGACAAACCCTGAAAAGTCGCTAGCCGTAATTATTTAAGTACTTGAAAGGAGTCAAAAATGTCACTAAACACGATTTCCAGAGAATTCAACAGAGAATTTTACATATGCACCCAGGCGAGTATAGTCACAAAATATTCACAAACAGCTCAATAGTGTTAATAAAATCCAATCCATTCCATGCTCTTCTTACTACATTCTGCTGCATACCGAGTCAATGTCATTACGTCTCAATTGAGAATGTCCTGGATTGTGATTCCTTCCGAGGACATGCTCAATTGAGATGTGATGACATTGACTTGGTGTGCAACAGAATGTAGTGAGAAGAGCATGGAGTGGATTTTATTAACACTATTGAGCTGCTTGTGAATGATTTTGTGACTATACATATTGGTGACTTCTCTGAATGTCACTGTAAGCAGCAGTGAAAGTCGTGAGCTTTGTCACTTGTCACTTTGACACTGATTTCCTTGCTAGGGAAACCCAAAAGTTGCTAAATCTAGTGACAAAGTAGCTAAATTGGCAAATCTGGAAAAGGCTTGAAAATATGAAGTGGGTGAACCCTAAAAGCTCAGGAATTAGATGGCAACTAAAACATAAAAAATTGTGGCTTCTGTTTAAAGTCTTGTGAATTTTAAGCCAATCTCATGATTTTGTGAGACCTGACTCATGACTGTTGAGTGCCTGGGGTAGACTCTATTGAGAATGGAAAGAAACTAAAAGAGCATATTGACTGACTTCAGACTAAGAACAAGATGAATGTTTAAAGTCAGGAGACTGGGCATACAGGTCCTCTGGTGCCTGTTGGCCTGATGATTTGGAGTTAAGTCCTAGCCATTGTTCTGCACTGTGTTCAGAGAGTCCCATCTGAGATGACCTATTTTTCCTGTTTTTAGCATATTTAGTCAGATGTAGCTGATTTATAGTTAGTCTAGAGCCCTAAATAGGAATCAAATGACTTTCAGGGTCTGGGACTAAAAGACTTTTTCTGCCTAGAAGCTAGGACTTGAGCTCTGGAGACTTAAGAAACAACAACAAAAAAAGAGCATGTGGACTGATTATTGTGTTCCAGTGTTTACAGACTGTTGTCTGAAGGGAATGTGGAGGATATAGGCTTTGGCTGGAAGCAGACTAAAAAAAACCCTATGAATAAATCTGATATCTTGGAAAGAGGATTTTCTCTGTTAAACTTGTGCCTCCTGCTGAGTTTCTGTCTTGCTGGATGGACCCTGACTCAGCAACCAGTACCTTAAGAACTTCCAAGCCATATAGAAGGAAAGGTGTCCCAACACCTGCTACGTCAGGAAAATCCAAACTTCCAACCACTGGCAGTTTACCAGGAGCCAGAGGGCTACATCTAAACTGCATAATAGAGAGCAGATGGCAGCCATCTATTATTTTCTTTTTTTTAATTCAGAGGTTCTCATGGTCTGTGAATACCCACGCTGCAATGCTGAAAATGTGATCGGGATCACTAGGGAGCAGCACACTAAGACTTGTAGTATGCAGGGGCAACCACACCTCCACATTAGAAATCATGGTGGCTGCATTGTAACACTGCATGAGCTGTCCTTTGGCAAATCTTGTGCTAAGGAAATGGAGTATCAGAGGAATGAATCTTCAAGGGGATTTAGCCAGCTAAGAGATGTAGAAGTCAGAAGGATAGTTATCCTTCATTCATTCGTTTGTTTATTTATCCATACCTCCAAATCCATTTAGCCAGACCAAACACATTTTTATTGCACATTTTTTCCCAGAAAAAAGAATACATTTACCCCAAAAGTCCAAGTGTTTCATAAAGAGTTATGGGAATTTCCATAAGGCTTATACTGTAAGTTTAATTTCCGAAATAGAACACAACAACTGCTCAGTTTCTCACATCCTTATATTTCAGCCACAGTACTTTGTCAATGAAATTGTTTTAAGATTATGTTCTCTCATTAAAATGAACAAAGTTCTGGCGATTATGATCTGCTAGTAATAATGAAGTATTGATAGGCAATGATAGTAATACCTCAGGGCCCTGAAGATTAAAAGTCTTCTATAATCGTTGGGCAAAATCTTGAATCAGGGGGAAGAAAGCAGAATGATTACACCAGTGATTCTCAAACTTTTGTACTGCTGACCCTTTCACAAAGCAAGCCTCCGAGTGTGACTCTCCCGCCCCCCCCTTATCAATTAAAAACTCTTTTTAATATATTTAACACCATTATAAATGCTGGAGGCAAAGCAGGTTTTGGGGTGGAGGCTGACAGAACCTAGTGACCCTCTCAGGGGTCCCGACCCCCCATGTAGAAGCCCTCTACACCAACATTCCACACAAAGATGGACTACAAGCTGTCAGGAACACTATCCCCGATAATGTCACGGCTAACCTGGTGGCTGAACTTTGTGACTTTGTCCTTACCCATAACTATTTTACATTTGGGGACAATGTATACCTTCAGATCAGCGGCACTGCTATGGGTACCCGCATGGCCCCACAGTATGCCAACATTTTTATGGCTGATTTAGAACAACGCTTCCTCAGCTCTCGTCCCCTAAAGCCCCTACTCTACTTGCGCTATATTGATGACATCTTCATCATCTGGACCCACGGAAAAGAAGCCCTTGAGGAATTCCACCATGATTTCAACAATTTCCATCCCACCATCAACCTCAGCCTGGTCCAGTCCACACAAGAGATCCACTTCCTGGACACTACAGTGCTAATAAAAAATGGTCACATAAACACCACCCTATACCGGAAAACTACTGACCGCTATTCCTACCTGCATGCCTCCAGCTTTCACCCTGACCACACCACACGATCCATCGTCTACAGCCAAGCTCTGCGATACAACCGTATTTGCTCCAACCCCTCAGACAGAGACAAACACCTACAAGATCTCTGTCAAGCTTTCTTACAACTACAATACCCACCTGCGGAAGTAAAGAAACAGATTGATAGAGCCAGAAGAGTTCCCAGAAATTACCTACTACAGGACAGGCCTAACAAAGAAAATAACAGAACGCCACTAGCCGTCACCTTCAGCCCCCAACTAAAACCCCTCCAACGCATTATTAAGGATCTACAACCTATCCTAAAGGATGACCCAACACTCTCACAAATCTTGGGAGACAGGCCAGTCCTTGCCTACAGACAGCCCCGCAACCTGAAGCAAATACTCACCAACAACCACATACCACACAACAGAACCACTAACCCAGGAACTTATCCTTGCAACAAAGCCCGTTGCCAACTGTGCCCACATATCTATTCAGGGGACACCATCACAGGGCCTAATAACATCAGCCACACTATCAGAGGCTCGTTCACCTGCACATCCACCAATGTGATATATGCCGTCATGTGCCAGCAATGCCCCTCTGCCATTTACATTGGTCAAACTGGACAGTCTCTACGTAAAAGAATAAATGAACACAAATCAGATGTCAAGAATTATAACATTCATAAACCAGTCGGAGAACACTTCAATCTCTCTGGTCACGCGATCACAGACATGAAGGTCGCTATCTTAAAACAAAAAAACTTCAAATCCAGACTCCAGCGAGAAACTGCTGAATTGGAATTCATTTGCAAATTGGATACTATTAATTTAGGCTTAAATAGAGACTGGGAGTGGCTAAGTCATTGTGCAAGGTAGCCTATTTCCCCTTGTTTCCCCCCCCCCCCAGATGTTCTGATTTAACTTGGATTTAAACTTGGAGAGTGGTCAGTTTGGATGAGCTATTACCAGCAGGAGAGTGAGTTTGTGTGTGTATGGGGTGGGGGGGGGGGGTGAGAAAACCTGGATTTGTGCTAGAAATGGCCCACCTTGATTATCATGCACATTGTAGGGAGAGTGGTCACTTTGGATGAGCTATTACCAGCAGGATAGTGAGTTTGTGTGTGTGGTTTTTGGGAGGGGGGTGAGGGGGTGAGAGAACCTGGCTCAACTTGATTGTCATGCACATTGTGTAAAGAGTTGTCACTTTGGATGGGCTATCACCAGCAGGAGAGTGAATTTGTGTGGGGGGGTGGAGGGTGAGAAAACCTGGATTTGTGCTGGAAATGGCCCACCTGATGATCACTTTAGATAAGCTATTACCAGCAGGACAGTGGGGTGGGAGGAGGTATTGTTTCATATTCTCTGTGTATATATAAAGTCTGCTGCAGTTTCCACGATATGCATCTGATGAAGTGAGCTGTAGCTCACGAAAGCTTATGCTCTAATAAATTGGTTAGTCTCTAAGGTGCCACAAGTACTCCTTTTCTTTTTGCGAATACAGACTAACACGGCTGTTACTCTGAAACCTGTCATTATTGCCTTTGAGGCATATCTACTAATGTTTAGGTGTTTGATCACAGTAGCACCAGTCATGGGCTGGAAAACACAAGTAAAGGAAAGTAAATTAATAGGGCCCTTGGATGCATTACTTGGACATGTGTTAACTGTCCTGTGCATGGAGCTACATAAGCACTGTTACTATCACTAAAAGAGATAAACATCCACAGCCTTCATATGTTTTCTCAAAAAGTTGCAATTTGGAGGGCTGTAGTTGTCCCACAGAACCCTATAATAATGACTCATTATTATAACAACAGAGATGGACCTACGCAAATTTTGGTGACATTCCCATTCAGATCTGGACCTGATCTTTTCATCTTCCGCCAAAATCTATAATGGGCAGCACCAAAGATCCCAGATCTGAAAACACCCAGACTTTGGAAAAGTTTGGTTCAGAGTCTAGATCTAAACTTTGTCATTGAGATCTCTCTCTGATTAAGGAAACTCATGAAGTGCTGAAGAATCTTGTTGAAGACAGCTCAAATATTACTCAGTATGCAAAGCTGAGGAAAACTGAGTGAAGTTCATTGGGAGGAAACAGTTAGAAAAATGTGAATGAAGATTGGGAGCTCTTTAAGAAGAGTTTATCAGATGGCTAAAAAGCCATGATTCCACAATCAAGGAAGAGGACAGCTATGGATAAAAGCCCATCCCGGTTCCATGGCAAAGCGAAGGCAGAAATTAGAAATAAACTAAAGCACTATATAACAAATGGGGAAAAGGAGAAAGTGATAGCAATCAATATAAACAGAAGTTATAAAGTGCACAAAATTGGTAGGGGAAGTAGCCTAGGCCTCAGGAGAGCTAGATTCTGTTCCTAGGTCTGCCACCCATCTGTCAGGTGACCTTGGGTAAATCACTTTACTTCTCTGTGCCTCAGTTTCTCCCTGTAGAAGATCTACTTTGAGATCTACTGATGAAAAGTACTGTCAGAGCCAGGTATTAGTACTATTACGCTAAAGACATCATGGAAAAATCCAAAGATAAGGAGAAGTTTTAAAAATATATTATGGACAAAAGAAATCCTAGCATGGTATTACTCCATTACTAGATGGGGATGGTAAAATTGTTAATAAGGATGAGAAAGAGAGAGGTGTTCAATAAATATTTCTGTTTTGTATTTGAAAAGCAGCAGTGTGATGTGCTCGTACCACGTGAGGTTGATGAAGTATTTTCCAGTGCATTAGTAACTAGGGAGGATGTTAAACAACATCTACTATGGATAAACATTTTTAAATCCGTGGGTCTAGATAATCTGCACCCAAGAATCCCCTGGAACACTGGGTATAGTTCTGGTGTCCACATTTTAAGACGTTAAAAAACTGGAGAGGGTGTAAAAAGAACCGCAAAAATGACTTCACAGCTAGAGTGACTTAAGAGTTCAATATAATTATCTTCTCAGAAAGAAGACTGAGAGGTGACTTGATTACAGTGTATAAGTATCTTGATGGGAAAAAATACTGCGTACTAAAGGACTTTAATCTAGCAGAGAAAGCATAACAAGAACCAATGGCTGGAAGCTGAAAGGAGAGAAATTCAAAGTAGATATGTCACATATTTTTAACAGTGAGGGTGATTAACCTTTGGAACAAACTACCAAGGGGAGTGGTGGATTCTCTATCTTTTGATGTTTGCAAATCAAGACTAGATGTCTTTCTGGAAGGTATGCTTTAACCAAACCCAAAAGTGACTTGGCTTACTGTAGAGGTAATGTGGTCAGAAATTTAATGACCTGTGCTATACAGAAAGTCAGATTAGATGATCCAATACTCCCTTTCTGGCCTTAAACTCTATGAACCCTGATAAAACATTTATACAAATAATCTCACTCACACAGTTCAGCAAAAAAGGAAAGAATGAGAACATTTCCCTACAATACTAACAAATCAGCCTGGAGTATATACACATTGCTAACTGGCAGCTTCTAGGTGTCTAATAATATTTAGGTATTAATAGTTGTCTAATTGTTAGCTGGCAGCAACCCAGCTACTTACTGTATTGGGGTTTGCACACCAGTAGGGCACCTCTTGCTGACTGCTCTGAGGATTAGCTCCTTCCAGATCCGACACCCCCTTCCATCACTCGTTCTCATGTCCCACAGCCTGCCTCTTCTCTCTCTCTCTCTCTCTGCTCTTGTTTGTGACTCAGCTCTTTGTGGCTTGGCCCCCCAGCCAGGCAATTATGTGTTTCCCCCCTTCTGGGGTATCAAAGTCTCTCCATAAAAACTGTCTCAGGCAGTCTTCCCATTCACTGCCCAGACTGTGTCACTTCCCCAGTGGCTGATAGTGAACCTGGGCTGACTCTCTACTCCCCTGAACCATTTTGATTGCTTTCCTACAATTGTGTATTCTCTGAGAATATTCACTGACTATCCACTTTTAGCACCCAGGGTTGTCTGGGTGATACGCCTAGAGTAGCTGGAGAAAAAACAAGAAACCTATAGCCAACACTGATAGAAGCTGCTGTTTAATATCACCATTTGGCATCCTGCTTCATTTCCTTATTTATGAATAACATGACTGGGATGATGTGCACTGATAAGGGAAGTCACTATTTCTGTTAGCAGGTCCTCCCCTAGTTAGAATGCTTAATGAATTCAGTACAAGTACACACAGTCTGTAAGAGCAACCCACACTGTGACATTACATGAAGCCAAATCACATAGATCACACAATTTTACTGGCTAGATAAACCTAAGACAAGGAGCTATCTGTATTGTTGGCAGCCACTATAAGAGACTAACCCACTCTAGGGGAATCGCAAGAAGTCAAGTTTCAGGATATGTCTACACAGCAAAGAGGCTGGCCCATGCCAGCTGACGCGGAGCTTGGGCTGAGGGGCTGTTTCATTGCTACATAGATTTCCAGGCTCAGGCTGGAGTCTGAGCTCTAGGACCCAGTGGAGTGGAAGGGTCCCAGTGGTGGGGAAAAGTGTTTTCTTCAACAGACACATTTTTCACAATGTTTTCTCTTAGAAGGGCATGTCCCTTTGCCTTTCATTCAGTGTCTGTTTATAGCATTTATATGATGTGCAAGTGCAAGGCACTTTTCCTTGTCATTACCTTCTCTAAAAAACACATAGCAACATGTATACCTAAAAAAAATCCAGAACTTATCAAAATAAGACACTCCACTGCACGTGCTTCTCTCCCTGGGAAGAGGATGAGAGAAACACCACAGATGTGGTGTGATGACAGATGTGTGTCACATTGCTTAATGAACTACTGCAAGACACTCAGATACTGTGGTGATGAGTGCAGCATAAGAGCCTGTATAGAATAGAATGTCGAGGCTCAGGATTTTCAGAAACAGGTGGCTGAAGTTAGGCTCCTCAATCCATATTTAGGCAGCTAAATAAGTGGCCTAATTTCAAGAAATGGTGGTATCTCAGTTAATTGGGACAAACCAGATGCTTATCACTTTTGAAAATGAAGCCACTTATTTAAGGCTCTAAATATGAATTCAGGATTTTAAGAGTAGGCTCCTATTTAAAAAAACCTTGGCCTTAATAGCCCGGAGTCCACTTGCCCAGGAAAGCTGCAGTCTGAACTTTAAAAGAATACATCTGCAATAGTCACAAAGTTGGGCGCACCTCAAGGTCTGCATTCCCCAGCCCTGATCAAGTCTGAGAGTCAGTATTTCTGTTGGGGCTGCTGCAACTGCCAGCAGATGTTCATGTATGAGGGGGTATTAACATCATTTCATAAGGGGAAAGGACATGGCAGGAGAAGGAAAGTGCAGAAGACTGCTGTTCAGCAGGAGAGGGAAAAAAAGATAGAAAAAAACCTTCCCCTTCACACAAGTAGGGTTGCGTACTAATCAACTATGTCCAAATGCCAACAGTCCATTTCACAATCACTTCCAGGGGCTGACAGGCTCCTCCTCGCAAACAGGATTTTTATATGATGTTTGAAGAATGAAAAACTTAAAAGTGTGCATTTCCTGGACCAACTCTGTCTCTAAACAAACTTTTTCAACAGCAGGACCAACAGTATTCTCACTTCAACTGTGTTCTCACTTTGCAACTTCTGACATACAAGTCTACAGCTCAGCACTGTAAAAAGGGATAATAAAGATGGTAGAAATATTTTAGATAAAAATCCATAATTGCCAGCCACCAGCATTCTGCAATTTGTAGTGCACAGGCCTAATTTTGAGTCTATTACCATCTCCTTCCCCACTCATTCGTTAAAAATCTGAAACATAATTTGAATAAGTGCAAAGCCAACTTCTTTCTTCCCTTCAGGTTATTCCCTCGCCCCACCACCCTATCTCAGTCTATGCTTAGATTCATCGTGTTTTATATTCTGAAGTATTTATCCATTTGTTCTACCTTCTGTTCAGTGTCATTCAGACTAATGGGTATTATGGCAGAACTAGACAGCTGCATCTGAAAAAATAGCCCCAAGAGTCTGTCTGTTTCTTTTAAATGAAATAAAGGCAGCAAAGGATAAAACTGAAAAATGAAAGCAAAGTAAATCTCGCCCTCACACTAGGAAATGCCTACCAGAGCTCTTATTCACAGGCTAATTAGTTTTCTCTATTTGCAATACCCTGATACTTTGGCGGGTTTTAAAAATGCAGAAGTTCTCCTCATTCTTTGTTGAACAGAATTATAAATCTGAGCTCTCTCTAAAAAAAACACAAGAGCAGAATATATTTTAACCAGTAAAGATTAAAATTATAAAAAAGGACACTAAGCATTAAGGACTGACCTAACCATTTTGCATGCTGCACCTCCAGATGTGGTGGAGCCAGGAAGCAGAGAGGCATTTGATTGCCTGTCATCAGTTGGATACTGTTCTCTTAAATTGTTTACAAGATGAGGAAGAGTGACCAAGGTTGAGATGTTCTGTTTTTTCACATCCTGAGTTTTATAATCTGAGACTTACAATCTTCAGCTTTTCACAATTTTTCATCAAAATTCTAAATTTCAATGAGAAAAAGGGAAAGAAAATATTACAATTCCCCTTTTGCCATCCCTGTTGTTAGACCAGTTCTATTGCTCACTTTCCAAATGTTCCAAGTGTATTTGTATATTGCTTGCAAAAGGTTTCAGAGTGGCAGCTGTGTTAGTCTGTATTCGCAAAAAGAACAGGAGTACTTGTGGCACCTTAGAGACTAACCAATTTATTTGAGCATAAGCTTTTGTGAGCTACAGCTCACTTCATCGGATGCATAAAGTGGAAAGTACAGTGAGGAGATTTTATATATACACACAGACCATGAAAAAATATACATTGTAAGGAGAGTGATCACTTAAGATTAGGGTAAGAGCTATTACCTGCAGGAGAGTGGGGTAGGGGGAAAGAAAACCTTTTGAAGTGATAATCAAGGTGGGCCATTTCCAGCATATTTCCAGGAGTTAACAAGAACGTCTGCGGAACAGTGGGGGGGGGGGAATAAACAAGGGGAAATAGTTTCACTTAGTATAATGACTCAACCACTCCCAGTCTCTATTCAAGCCTAAGTTAATTGTATCCAATTTGCAAATTAATTCCAATTCAGCAGTCTCTCGTTGGAGTCTGTTTTCGAAGTTTTTTTGTTGAAGGATACTCACTTTGAGATCAGAAATTGAGTGACCGGAGAGATTGAAGTGTTCTCCGACTGGTTTGCAAAAGGTAACACTTATTTAGGGAGTATATCCTACTATCATGTTTCAGGGAATGTGCTGATAACCACAGGAAACAGGAAGGAATTCACCTTCTACACACCTTAACTATGTACAGCACTGTACAATGGACCAGATCTGTAGCGAGGATCATCTTGCCTTCCTCTTAAGCCACTTCTGATGGCTGGGTCCCAGACTTGTTGGAACTATGGTGTGACCCAGTACATCAAATCCTGTTTTACTGTGGTCATGCTATCTTACAGTAATTGCAAAGGGACCATAAAGTGGCTTGAGAACAAATAAAACCAATAAGTGGTGTAAGAGTTGGGGAATATTCTATAAACCGAGATCCTCATGAGCAATGCACATATATACACACAGCATGACATGATTTAGATTAGTGTGGCAAATATTTAAAATGCAGTCAGTATCTACTGTTGCCTGGTTTTTGCTCCAAATGTGAGATGCCTCTGAATAAGTTACCAAAAGAAACTGGAGCTGCTTTACCAATGGGCCCTGGAACTCAGAGTCAAGTTACTTATTGCACAAGGATCTGTGTGGTCTTGTGGTTGTGACAGTGTGTGGTCTACTAGTTAGAGAAAATGGTGTTACATTTGGGCTGATATTTTATATCCAAACCTGCCCCTCCTCCTACACAATTCCCACAGTGCATGACCGATCTCCCTCCTCTCCTCCCCTCCCCTGCCCCCTCGTGGTAAGGCATTGCCAATACTTTTGTGAATTACACAGGTTTGTCTCAGAGGACCACACTGTTACTGGCAGGAGAGCAAGTCTTGCCAGTAGAAACTGGAGAGCAAAAAGGTTAGGCAATACCATGAAACAGAACATCATCCACGGCCTCTATGATGTGGAGTCTCTCTCTTTCCCCTTCTCCCATCACAATTACTTGGCACTCAAGCCATCCCATCCTATCCCTTTGTGATAGTCACTGAGTTAGAGAGAGGAAGAAGAAAAGTATTGGCGGGGGTCCATCTACATGCAAATGGAAAGAAGAAAATCAAGTGTGTTTGAGTATATGTTAACCTGAAATAATATTTTTTAGATACTCAAATACCACAGTGATAAGTATGATGAGATGAGATAAAATGAGTTAGGGGAAAGGAAATGAATATGGTCGCACTTTATGTTAAGGTTCCATTTCTAAATAGTTCATAAAGAATTAATAAATGATTAATAGATGTTATAAACATGGTACAGATATGAATAGAATGTTACAAATAAATCTACATGTCAATTACAAATGTTATAGATGATTATAAGCCATGATTATTGCCTTGTGGAACACTGTAGCAACTGATTAACCATTTAATAAAATACCTAGCAACCATTTCATAACCCTTTATGAACCATTTAGAAATGGAACTTTTATTAATATGTATGATGTTTAAGGTCATACTTTTTATTAAAGATCCTCTCCTGTCTGAGATCTTCTGCGTTTCCTTAGACATCGGATGAGCAAGTAAGGGAGGCAAATAAAGGACAGAGCTAAAATATCCAGTATTCCAACCATTTGTTCTTGTGGCTCTCCCTATCTGCTTACCCCAAGCTGGTAACATACTGCCACTAAATCTAATTGAATAGGAGTGGTAAAAGACTGGACTATGAAACACTGAGAAATTTGTTTGGCTTTTTTATTCTAAAACAATCCTGTAATTGCTGATGTGACTGCTTCCATCTGTAGAATTTGGCCAGTAAATAAACTAGAAGCTTCACTCACACTTAAAACTTCTCATAACAGGCAGATAGATGCATGTACTCATTCACATATATGCACCTGCTCTCCAATGCATACACATGCTTATACTTTCACAAGTGAAGATATGCTCTTTCATATATACATGGCTGAAATCTCCCATGTCCTGTCACAGATACACATGCCAACATGCATGTGCCAGTACATATTCTTATAGGTATAAAAACAATTACTTCAAGTAACTTTTCTGATCTTAACTGCACTTTGAGAATGCAAAGTGGAAGGGGGATATTCCAAACTCCATCTCTGCAGTATGCAAAGCTGTGCAACTACTGAGTGAGCATCTGAATTTTAAAAATAAAATTTAAAAAACCATTTACAACTTTGGTATTACGTGCAAAAAAAGAAATTTGACATTTTAGATTATTTTTTCTCCTAATTTTCCAGGTCCCTGAAGAGCAGGTCTCCTTCACTTATTTGTGGTCATCACCTTCTCGCTTCGTATGATGGTTCAAGATATTTTTTTGTATGAGGTCTCATTTGTAAGCGCCCACGTGAACGTTCAAGAGGCACACACACATACTCTGGCTCATATTCATGGCCGACACATGAGTGCGGTAGTAAGGGAGCACTTTCTTTTGAAGACAATTCTCCTTATAAAGGATTGAGATGTCATTGCACATTTTGAAAGGATTAGAAGATAACCCGGATACTCTGGTCAGTATTAACAGCTTCTTCTAACTATGCTATCAGAACGCCTGGTCCACAAATCACAATTTGTGAAGCCCTGCAATAAAGCCTGATATCAGATACATTCCAGAAGGATACTTATTTAGGTTATTTCAGGCAGAGTGGTTTCTGGCTAATATAGTGCATAAAAGAACTGGACCTGTTCCTCGGGCACCTTGATTAACATTCTTTGCAGTCTTAAATGGAATTACTTTTGAAGTTTCACTTCTCTATTGTGCCGATTTTAAAAGGGCCTTTTCATTTGTTAGTTAGCACAATTCAGTTAATGGACTTTTCTTAGAAGAGGTCACACAGGAAAAATTCTATGGGGTGAATAGTCTCTCTGGCCTTTAACAGATATTTAAATCTAGACTGGACAGATCATTCAACAGTATACCGTAAAACGGCATTGTGCTGATAGGGGCATGGGCTGGATGACTTAAGAGGCTTCCCTATCTGTACTGTCCGTGATTCTAAAGAAAAGTTCCCAGTTTTGCACAACTATATACAGTAAATAGTTGACTCACCCTTAATCCAATTCTTTGGAAACCTGATTCTGCAAAAGAATTCTCTGGAATGTTCATGAAAATGATCTTACCATTAAAAGAATGAGTTAGAGTGAAAGGTTATTATTCCTGGGCTTTTATTCCAAAGGGCTTCCATCTTCACTTTATATTTTAGACACTTTTATTACTAGTTGAGTTTTGAAAAGGCAGATCAGTGCTGCTTCAGGCCCAATCTTTTATTGCTTCTTGCCCACCAAATTGCTTCATTTATTAACTATATTTGCTCACTTTTGACATTTTCTTTTCTCCATCCCAATTCTAAGCTAAAACCTACTGGGACAATTTATAGTAACTGAAGCCAGGCTTTAACAGAGAATTAAAAGTCCTAGAGATTTCCAGATGAAGGCCTTACAGCAATCAAGCACCCTTATAGTGTACAGATGAGTGTGCCAGCTAGGGGATGCCTGTGAGTGTGTGTGTTGATGGAATGTCATGGCTACTTTAATGATTGTGTCACCATGTCAGGTGTGACGCTCTCAGAACTATGAGGCACCTTGTTATCCTGTGCCTTAGCAAATGAGAGACTTGCTGTTTAGGCTGTGTATCAGTTCCATGACACTCTCAGTCAATTAGCTAACCAACCAATTTTTCCAAAGCTCTGCCAGCCTTTACTTTGTCTTGCAGGTAACACTTGGTGTGACCCAATTCCTGAGCCCCCTGGAAGGGTCTTCCACTGGATAATCTAGCCCCTGTCACTGGACCCCCACAGAAATTATGAAAGTTCGCTATCTCCAAAGAGACAGTGTAGAATCCAGCTTGTTTGATTCAACTAAGAAGTCACGCTTTGCTTGAAATTACAACATGGAGATCTATTTACAATAAAACAAAGAAGTTTATTAACAAAGATGGAGATTTAAGTGATGTTAAGCAAAGATAACAGAAACAAAAATAATTACAAATAAAACAAAACTATAGCAGACCTCTAACAGACTAAACATATTTTTAGCAGGCTAAAATCTTTGTTTCAGATAAGCATCTCACCTCCAGCAACCTCTCAGCATCACCAGCCTCCAGGGCTAGGATCCAGCTTTCATGGATACAAAGAGCACTGTCTTTTTTGCTCCCTCGTTGACTGACAACAACATGTCCTCCTTACAGCCCAGTAAATCTTTGAAATGTATTCTCACTGTTTGTCCCTCAGAGTGCTGGTGCCATGTTGCTTTTCTCATCCTCTTGTTAATTTGCTTTTCTGGTAGCTTCACATGCAAATGAACTCCCACTCTATTTAGCTTATCTTGCTTACTTTACATCGGTGATCTAGGCAGACAGGTAAGTCAACACCCTTTTGTCTGGGAAAAACTTGTTTAATCCACCCTGCCTGGTTACATAGTTTAAACATATTTTAGTACATGCCTACAACTTCTTGCATGACACCTGCACATACATCTCACCATGCCTATGATGACCAGTATGACATACATTTTTATTTGATACCATACATGACATTCTTTATAGATAAATACTATATGTTAGGTATAGTGAATTTGTCAGGCCTGACAAGAGTTGCTGACACAGAGTAGTGAACCACCAATGGGCCTCTGTGTCACACATAGGGTGACCCAATTTTAGGGACTTTGTCTTAAATACACAACTATACCCCCTACCTCCACCTGAAAAAAACAAGTGTCCTGATTTTTTACACTTGCTATCTCGTGACCCTAGTCACACAGGGCTGATCCACACAATAGCTCTTGTTTAACTGCAAAGTATATTGTAAGGAGCTCTTGCAGGGATTCAGCCTGAAGGACTGGAAAGGAAAGACTTCTGTGCTTATCTTTGTATTTCATGCTGTAAAGTATGGAATTAGTCTCTTAGACACATGTCTGCTATGGATCTGTGTCCTACTAATGCTGCTTGGCTTAACCCCTAGAGAAGCATAATAAACAGTGTGAAGCCAGCTTTGTGTGACTATCCTATTTGTCAACAGTGTATATAGCACAAGTGGTTCCTATTGTATTTCTGTACTTTAAGTAATGGCTGTTCTCAGTTGAATTGAATGGTTATGTCAACAGGAAGCCTTGTGCTCTTGTGGCCTTTTATTAAAGGTCTCCAGATTGCATGACAATGTTGCAGGAACGTATTGTACCATCTGAATTACTATTGCCATGCTATTCCCTGTCCTTTCATTCTGCCCATATCAGTCTTTCCTTTGTAATGGGTTGGCCTCCCTAATGACTCATATTAATATCCATAAACCAATCCTGTTGCTGATGCTGTTTAGATTTTTTTAAAGTTACATTTCTCAAGTCATATGGACTTCTGTTAAAGGTTGGGTGCTGCAACATTTTATTCTACTTGAAGAATTTTCATATTGCCACAGCAGAAGATATGATGTGCTGTGTAAAAAGAAATACGACAGTAATCATTGGTAAGGGCCTGAAACACGATATCTTACTATAGCAGTAATGCAGTGTCTTTGATCAGTACTTTAAAATTTGGGTTTGTTTGTTTAATAAGTGACCCTGAACACTTGAGACTGGCAATCATCAAAAATATTTAAATACCAGACCAAAAAAGGCTTCTGACTAACAAGCTTGAATCAAACTCAGCACCTCGACAAAGTCAAAAAGAGAACTACTCAAAACGAAGCACTTCTAAAGCCAGTATAGCCCTTCTCACTAAATGTAGACAGCTGACCTTTTTTAATGGAATCCAGGAAGTTTTTGGAAAGCGTAGGGGACAATTTCCTGGTGCAAGTGCTAGAGGAGCCAACTGGGGGGGAGCTTTTCTTGACCTGCTGCTCACAAACCGGGAAGAATTAGTGGGGAAAGCAAAAGTGGATGGGAATCTGGGAGGCAGTGACCATGAGTTGGTTGAGTTCAGGATCCTGACACAGGGAAGAAAGGTAAGCAGCAGGATACGGACCCTGGACTTCAGGAAAGCAGACTTCGACTCCCTCAGGGAACAGATGGGTAAGATCCCCTGGGGGACTAACATGAAGGGGAAAGGAGTCCAAGAGAGCTGGCTGTATTTCAAGGAATCCCTATTGAGGTTACAGGGACAAACCATCCCGATGTGTCGAAAGAATAGTAAATATGGCAGGCGACCAGCTTGGCTTAACGGTGAAATCCTAGCGGATCTTAAACATAAAAAAGAAGCTTACAAGAAGTGAAAGGTTGGACATATGACCAGGGAAGAGTATAAAAATATTGCTCGGGCATGTAGGAATGAAATCAGGAGGGCCAAATCGCATCTGGGGCTGCAGCTAGCAAGAGATGTCAAGAGTAACAAGAAGGGATTCTTCAGGTACGTTGGCAACAAGAAGAAAGCCAAGGAAAGTGTGGGCCCCTTAATGAATGAGGGAGGCAACCTAGTGACAGAGGATGTGGAAAAAGCTAATGTACTCAATGCTTTTTTTGCCTCTGTCTTCACGAACAAGGACAGCTCCCAGACTGCTGCGCTGGGCATCACAACATGGGGAATAGATGGCCAGCCCTCTGTGGAGAAAGAGGTGGTTAGGGACTATTTAGAAAAGCTGGACGTGCACAAGTCCATGGGGCCAGACGAGTTGCATCCGAGAGTGCTAAAGGAGTTGGCGGCTGTGATTGCAGAGCCATTGGCCATTATCTTTGAAAACTCGTGGCGAACAGGGGAAGTCCCGTATGACTGGAAAAAGGCTAACGTAGTGCCAATCTTTTAAAAAGGGAAGAAGGAGGATCCTGGGAACTACAGGCCAGTCAGCCTCACCTCAGTCCCCGGAAAAATCATGGAGCAGGTCCTCAAAGAATCAATCCTGAAGCACTTACATGAGAGGAAAGTGATCAGGAACAGTCAGCATGGATTCACCAAGGGAAGGTCATGCCTGACTAATCTAATAGCCTTCTATGATGAGATTACTGGTTCTGTGGATGAAGGGAAAGCAGTGGATGTATTGTTTCTTGACTTTAGCAAAGCTTTTGACATGGTCTCCCACAGTATTCTTGTCAGCAAGTTAAAGAAGTATGGGCTGGATGAATGCACTATAAGGTGGGTAGAAAGTTGGCTAGATTGTCGGGCTCAATGGGTAGTGATCAATGGCTCCATGTCTAGTTGGCAGCCGGTGTCAAGTGGAGTGCCCCAGGGGTCGGTCCCGGGGCCAGTTTTGTTCAATATCTTCATTAATGATCTGGAGGATGGTGTGGATTGCACTCTCAGCAAATTTGCGGATGATACTAAACTGGAAGGAGTGGTAGATACGCTGGAGCGCAGGGATAGGATACAGAGGGACCTAGACAAATTGGAGGATTGGGCCAAAAGAAATCTGATGAGGTTCAATAAGGATAAGTGCAGGGTCCTGCACTTAGGACGGAAGAACCCAATGCACAGCTACAGACTAGGGACCAAATGGCTAGGCAGCAGTTCTGCGGAAAAGGACCTAGGGGTGACAGTGGACGAGAAGCTGGATATGAGTCAACAGTGTGCCCTTGTTGCCAAGAAGGCCAATGGCATTTTAGGATGTATAAGTAGGAGCATAACGAGCAGATTGAGGGACGTGATCGTCCCCCTCTATTCGACATTGGTGAGGCCTCATCTGGAGTACTGTGTCCAGTTTTGGGCCCCGCACTACAAGAAGGATGTGGATAAATTGGAGAGAGTCCAGCGAAGGGCAATAAAAATGATTAGGGGGCTGGAACACATGAGTTATGAGGAGAGGCTGAGGGAACTGGGATTGTTTAGTCTGCAGAAGAGAAGAATGAGGGGGAGATTTGATAGCTGCTTTCAACTGAGAGGTGGTTCCAGAGAGGATTGTTCTAGACTATTCTCAGTGGTAGAAGAGGACAGGACAAGGAGTAATGGTCTCAAGTTGCAGTGGGTTAGGTTTAGGTTGGATATTAGGAAAAACTTTTTCACTAGGAGGGTGGTGAAACACTGGAATGCGTTACCTAGGGAGGTGGTAGAATCTCCTTCCTTAGAAGTTTTTAAGGTCAGGCTTGACAAAGCCCTGGCTGGGATGATTTAATTGGGGATTGGTCCTGCTTTGAGCAGGGGGTTGGACTAGATGACCTCCTGAGGTCCCTTCCAACCCTGATATTCTATGATTCTATGATAATGTGTATGCTTTTCACAGAAGGTGGATATCCAAGCAGGGCCGTAATAATCAGACCATACTGGCTACTTTCCTGTAGCCTGAGCCCTATAGAGGATGCATATTCACTGTGTTACACCTTTCAGAATAAGGTTTCTTTTCCTTATATAAATATTTATTAAATTGAATTCTGACCTTTTGGAGCTCACTGCACTGATTCTACAGCAGCAAAACTTACAATCATGTGCCCCCTCCCTCTTCTTAAAGGAACAGGGTCCCTTAACCAAAATAAAAACACAAAGAAACATTTTCAGAAGTCCTAATTCACTTTAAATTCAATGCTTTGCACTGTCAAAGCATTTCTACCACTAGAATTATTCTAGGGCTCTGACTCTCACAAATACAATATTTCTTTCATCTCCCCTTTCCTTCTTTGGAAATGCAACAGTGTGCAGAAATAGAACTAAATAAAAACGATGACATTTATATTTGCAGGACTTTGATCAGTATGAATTGAGCTATACCAACTCCTCTTTCCAGCTTCCTGTGGCTCCTTTACCATAGCCTCACCTCTGCTAGGGCACATTGTGGGGGGAACACTGGCTTCTCTCTAGCACTTCTTCTTGCCAGTCCCTACTTAGATAGTAGAGGGTGTTTGCTTGGGGAACCCGATCCAGTTGTTCCATGTGGTCGCATTCCCTCTAGGGGCTGAACTTGCCTGTTTTCCCAGACCAGTCATTGAACAGGACTTGAAGGGACACCTGGTGGCAAAGTGACCTCGTTCCCCATAGTACAGGCAGAGGCCATTCAGACCATGGTATTCCTTATCTCAGTCTGAGAGGCACTATTGTGCCATGTCTACCTGCCTGGGTTCAGGTCCAGCATTTGCCTTGAGGGATGGAGAAGACGGGAATAGGTCAGAGCTAGACAGGGGCCAAGCATGTTCCTTCCTTCTTTCCTAGCATGGATCAAACAGTCAATTGTGAATTTGGATACACAACTTGATGTAGGGGAGTAATGTTGTGGAGGAAACCACCTGGGCCAATTCATCTTTGATTGCGTCATTCAGGCCTAGATAGAAATAGTAAATCTGTGCAGCTTCATTCCAGGCTGTGTTTGCAACCAGGTGACAGACGTAAGTGGCACAGGTTGCAACAGGATGTGGGCCTTGTTTGAGTGACTGCAGGCGACTTCGGCGGAGTGGGCATGAGGTGGGTCATCAAACATGAATGAAAAGACGTGAATTAATTCAGCAAAGTCATTGAGAGTAGGATCTCCCTGCTCCAGGGGCGGTGATGCCCAATCTAGTGCTTCGCCTGTCAATAAGGTGATGAGGACCCCTACCTTGGTCATTCAGGTACATCACTGGGTGCAACAGGAATGCTGATCGAGAAACCTCCAAACTTCTTACAGTTCCCATCAATTCTCACTGATGGGGCCTAGAACTTGGGCTATCATAGCTGATGTGCGAGGGGACCCAACACTGCTGGGATCTGCCCGTGTGAGATAGCATTTTCCCATTGTAGCTGGGCCACTTGGTTTTGGAGACCTTGAACTAGTCTGCCATCTCAGTGGCGGGGGTGCCTGGAGATTAAATTTCAATTGTAGAGGGCACCTGCAGGCATCTCAGCCACTGAGCCTGACTGGGGGGTCAGTCTGCTCAAACTATCAAAGTTCATGATGGGGTAGTCAGGCCTAGTTGTCAAAACTGTGGCAGTCAGGCTCAGCGGTCAGAGCCAAGGGTCAGGCCGGAATCAGGAGTCCAGAACGGGGCTGGAGTGACAGCAAAGCTGGAGGTGGGCTAGGAACAGGGCTGAACTGAGAGCAGGGCTGGAGTAGGCTAGGGCTTGGGGAGTCTGTTACCACTGTCAGGCAGGATTGAGTTCCAAGGCCTGGAGTGATGTTGAGCAGACTGAGCTGCTGTTCCTCCTGTTGGGCTTATATACCTGCCCTGGAAGTCTCCAGACCAGTTAGAATCATAGAATATCAGGGTTGGAAAGGACCTCAGGAGGTCATCTAGTCCAACCCCCTGCTCAAAGAAGGACCAATCCCCAACTAAATCATCCCAGCCAGGGCTTTGCCAAGCCTGACCTTAAAAACTTCTAAGGAAGGAGATTCCACCACCTCCCTAGGTAACGCATTCCAGTGTATCACCACCCTCCTAGTGAAAAAGGTTTTCCTAATGTCCAACTTAAATCTCCCCCACTGCAACTTGAGACCATTACTCCTCATTCTGTCATCTGCTACCACTGAGAACAGTCTAGATCCATCCTCTTTGGAACCCCCTTTCAGGTAGTTGAAAGCAGCTATCAAATCCCCCCTCATTCTTCTCTTCCTCAGACTAAACAATCCCAGTTCCCTCAGCCTCTCCTCATAACTCATGTGTTCCAGTCCCCTAATCATTTTTGTTGCCCTCCGCTGGACGTTTTCCAATTTATCCACATCCTTCTTGTAGTGTGGGGCCCAAAACTGGACACAGTACTCCAGATGAGACCAATGTCGAATAGAGGGGAACGATCCCGTCCCTCGATCTGCTGGCAATGTCCCTACTTATACATCCCAAAATGCCATTGGCCTTCTTGGCAACAACAGCACACTGTTGACTCATATCCAGCTTCTCGTCCACTGTAACCCCTAGGTCCTTTTCCGCAGAACTGCTGCCTAGCCATTCGGTCCCTAGTCTGTAGCGGTGCATTGGGTTCTTCCGTCCTAAGTGCAGGACTCTGCACTTTTCCTTGTTGAACCTCATCAGATTTCTTTTGGCCCAATCCTCCAATTTGTCTAGGTCCCTCTGTATCCTATCCCTACCCTCCAGCGTATCTACCTCTCCTCCCAGTTTAGTATCATCTGCAAACTTGCTGAGGGTGCAATCCACACCATCCTCCAGATCATTTATGAAGATATTAAACAAAACCGACCCGAGGACTGACCCTTGGGGCACTCCACTTGATACCGGCTGCCAGCTAGACATGGAGCCATTGATCACTACCCGTTGAGCACGACAATCTAGCCAACTTTCTATCCACCTTATAGTCCATTCATCCAGCCCATACTGCTTTAAGTTGCTGGCAAGAATACTGTGGGAATACAAGTTCTTGGCTTGCAGATTGGTTGGAGCCCAGCACAGGAGAGACTCATGACACTACAGTCCCCACAGTAGGAAAGAGCAGTTTAGGAATGGCCTGGACTCATTCACACTGTTACAACAACATATCTTTCCATGCCTGAGCCCTATGGAATATTTGTCATTGGTAAGCAAAGAGTCTGAAGTAATTCTTCAGGCACATTCAAGAATATTGAAAGGCTGGTTACTTCCAAGAAGCTGTAACCAGTAATAAAGGATGTTAAAATCCACCAGATTCCCACTAAAAGGGGTAGCAATAGTTTACTAAAAAACAAAAGAAATTCCAAATGAATTATTTAAGCTTCCAGGTCCATACACACCTGAACACTGCCTTGGTTCAGTGTACAGGGAGCTCCGTTCCACAAGTGGTGGCCAAAGTAACCCTTGGACACAATCTCAATAAGAATTGGAATTTAAAAAGTTAACTGAATGCTACATGAAGACCGGCCTGGGAAAGATGTCTCCACAAGTAGTGTAGCTGGGTCGATGGGAGAACACTGAAGCAAGAAAGGGACACTCATACAATTCAGAGCTACAGAGATTTGGAAGAATAGCTCAGGGCACCCTTAGAAGCAGCATGCAGCCTAAAAAAATCACTATCATTAGAAAATAAAATAATGCAGTGGTGAAATCCTGGTTGGGCCTGAAGTAAATGGGAGCTTTGCCTTTTTTTTTGGTGGGGGCGGGGGGGAAGCAGAATTTCACACAAGGTGTATCAATCAGGAACTGAAGAAGAAGTGGAACTTATGATTCAAGCCTGTGTACAATTCCAACCCTGCCTAAGTTACTGCTTTTAGCCCCAATTTAGCAAAGTGCAGGCTTTAGACTTCAGTATTAACCACGTTTAAGTGCTTTGCTGAATGGGGGGAGGGGTGGGGGAAACTTAGCAGTGCTTTCATTATTTCCTACTCCCCCTGCATTCCTTTTGGCTCTGTCCAAGACTCTTTCTTTAGTGCTGCTTTTCTTTGTGCCTTCTTCATGTTGCCCGTATGCTCACTGCCCTGTTGTGCACAGCACGCACCCCTCTCTAGTCCATGGAGTTGGCCACAAGAAGTAACATTGTTTGCTTAAGGCCATACACCAATCAATAACAGTGCTAGGATTACAACCACAGAGTTCCTGGTTCTCACTCTGCTGAGAGCGTGCTGTCTCCTTGTACATGCTTTGGTCTCAATCGTGTGCTACCGTGGAATTTACATATATTTGTGTCGGGTGTGGGTCATTTCGCAGTCCTTTGGACTGCTTTGAAAAATCTCAACAGTGAGAGGTTGGGGTCTGTCAATTGCCTGTATTTATTTTTAACTCTTGATAAAAAAATAAATAAAAACCATTATGTGGATCTGCAGGCCAAGACTGAGGAGCGTTTGGCAGAGCTGTGTCTGAAACTCATCACCTGAGCAGTACCTGGCTCCTGCTCACTCAGGGACATTAAATTAACCACAGAAGTGTGAAATCAAAACAATTTTTAAAAATGCATAAAATAAAAAGCAAATTGAAACTTTTGGATATTCTGTTAATGACTGTTATGTGTTTACCAATGACTATTTTCACTCTCTGGATTGCAGAGGTTGTAATTTATTTCAACCCATACCATGACTTTATCTAAGGGCAAAGTGGTTAATTTTTTGTCCTCTTACTCTACACAGATACCTAAGTAGGGACACATTTTTTATAACTAAAATTTTATTGAGGTGTATTGTATATCCAAACCAAACAGTCCAGCTAATATTACATAATCGGTATGTGGAGGCTAGAGCAGATAAGTGGTTATAATAATGCCTGATCTTTTCATAGCAACACAATGATCAATCTTCTTTTAAATACATTAATATTTAAAGTATGCACAGGAGAACATAACAGTTATGGAAAATGGAGTTATAAATGTCACAAGATATAAACAAAACCCACACTTGCATAATACAGATGAGCAGAGAGAATAGCTATCGCTTAAAACACTTTTCACTTATGTCAGAGAATTTTACTTGTGTCTATACTTTTAATGGTATCTTATGATGGTCCTTTTTGACTCTTTGGGAGAAAAAACCCCGAGATAATCTAAATCCACAGCAAAACCAACAACAAATAGTTACTGTGTGATTGCTCCAAGTGTTCATTATCTTATCTCCTTAGCGTAGGTATTAAAAACTGCAGTGAATGGGCCTATTGACTGAAATATCATAGAGATGACACCTGCTGGTCAGGATGAGGCTTCCTGGTGAAGCATTATTGCACTGGCTCTGCAAGCCTCTTGTTTTCAGCTCCAAGTTTGTGCTGGATCCTTTTATCATTCATATCACATAGGTGTGAATTAGACTAAGCTCCTGGGAACCAGCACCTGTCATCTGTATTGAAAACATTCTATAAAGAGAATGGCATCAGTACGTCATGACTGGAAAAATGTTCACAGACTCACTCCAGTCACTTTGTGGGGTTTAACTCGAGGCAGGAAGAAAAAAAGTAGAGGAATCCCAACAGGACATTTAAAGGCACGTTTTGTCTTCCCCTCTCCATGGATTCTCAATGGTTTAAGTAGAGCACAAGCAAATTGATTCCACTGCACAAGGGCCAGCAGGAAAGGATACAACCAGTCTGCATAGTGATCAGCATCACCCGGAAACGATGGTGCCCATGACTCTGTACATGCAACCGAAGAGGTGCAGGTTAGATGGAGGAGAAGAGGCAGTGCATTTGGAATTACATATATCCATTGCATTAAGAACCCCATAGAAAAATGGTGGATGTTGCTGCAGTCCTGAGTCTTCATTAGCAGCCATGGAATTGTTCCATGACTCCATTCCCTTAAACCTCATGCAATTCTCCTGCACTGAGGTTATTTACTTGAGTTTGACACAAGACAGAGGAATTGGCTGCTACTGCAGTAGTGGATGGTCAACACATATTGTGGATTTTATAGGCAAGTTAATTTAATACAAATATTGGTTCGAATTTTTGGACCAAATATTGTTGCTTTAAATTTTGTGAAATGCCAAGAATGTGAGATGCATGCTATACCTCCTAAATAAATAAAATAACTAAGGAAGGAGCTGAGGACACAGCACAGGGTTTTCACAGTATTGGAAAAAATAAGCACAGCAGAAAAGGATCAGTAAAATTCTCATATTGATGATTGTTGTTCATGTGAAACTATATACTTTGTGCTTGCGACAGGAGAAATGCTTGTGTCCCCATCTGTCTGGGAGATAAGTGCAGTAGGTCCTGCTACCTTTGAGGGTGGGATTTGCCCTGATGAAGGACAAGAAGAAGTAGACAAGGAGTTGGAAATTACTTTATATTAATAAATAACTTTTATTACAAGGGTGTACAGCAGTCACATAATAAAAAAGATGCTCTAGATATCCTGACACTTTGATTTCACACCAAAATACCTAGATCAGAGGACTGTATGAAATATTCACACCTTTTCAGGGAGACAGGTTGAAGTGAGACTGTATTTCATTTTCCCATATAATCCATATTTTACTTCACCTAACACAAGCCAGTTAGTATTTTGCATACTCATTGTGGAGGCATCAAAGTAAATTTCAACAGTTATAACATCATAGTCCCATTTTTGATTAATCATGACTGAAATCTACTTATAGCAATGGAAGCCAGGTACAACATTAGAACCATAGAATATTAGGGTTGGAAGAGACCTCAGGAGGTCATCTAGTCCAACCCCCTGCTCAAATCAGGACCAACACCAACTAAATCATCCCAGCCAGGGCTTTATCAAGCTGGGCTTTAAAAACCTCTGAGGATGGAGATTCCACCACCTCCCTAGGTAACCCATTCCAGTGTTTCACCACTCGTCTAGTGAAATAGTGTTTCCTAATATCCAGCCTAGACCTCCCCCACTGCAACTTGAGACCATTGCTTCTTGTTCTCTCATCTGCCACCACTCAGAACAGCCTAGCTCCATCCTCTGTGGAACCCTGCTTCAGGTCATTGAAGTCTGCTATCAAATCCCCTCTCACTCTTCTCTTCTGCAGACTAAATAACCCCAGTTCCCTCAGCCTCTCCTGGTAAGTCATGTGCCCCAGCCCCCTAATCTTTTTCGTTGCCCTCCACTGGACTCTCTCCAATTTGTCCACATCCCTTCTGTAGTGAGGGGACCAAAACTGGACACAATACTCTAGGTGTGGCCTCACCAGTGCTGAATAGAGGGGAATAATCACTTCCCTCGATCTGCTGGCAATGCTCCTAATACAGCTCAATATGCCATTGGCCTTCTTGGCAAGGGCACACTGCTGACTCGTATCCAGCTTCTCGTCCACTGTAATCCCCAGGTCCTTTTCTTCAAAACTTCTGCTTAGCCAGTCAGTCCCCAGCCTGTAGCGGTGCATGGGATTCTTCCATCCTAAGTGCAGGACTCTGCACTTGTCCTTGTTGAACTTCAATAGATTTCTTTTGGCCCAATCCTCCAGTTTGTCTACGTCACTCTGGACCCTATCCCTACCCTCCAGTGTATCTACCTCTCTGCCCAGCTTAGTGTCATCTGCGAACTTGCTGAGGGTACAATTCATCCCATGATCCAGATCATTAATAAAGATGTTGAGCAAAACTGGCCCCAGGACCGACCCATGGAGCACTCCACTTGATACCCGCTGCCAACTAGACATTGAGCCATTGATCACTACCCATTGAGCCCAACAATCTAGCCAGTTTTCTATCCACCTTATAGTCCATTTATCCAATCCATACTTCTTTAACTTGCTGGCAGGAATACTGTGGGAGACCATATCAAAAGCTTTGCTAAAGTCAAGATATGTCACATCCACCACTTTCCCCATATCCACAAGTTGGTCAGGCATGACTTGCCCTTGGTGAATCCACGTTGACTGTTCCTGATCACCTTCCTCTCCTCCAAGTGCTTCAAAATGGATTCCTTGAGGACCTGCTCCATGATTTTGCCAGGGATAGAAGTGAGGCTGACCGGTCTGTAGTTTCCCGGTTCTCTTTCTTCCTTTTTTTAAGTATAGGCACTATATTTGCCTTTTTCCAGTCGTCTGGGAGCTCCCCCAAATGCCACGAATTTTCAAAGATAATGATTAATGGCTCTGCAATCACATCAGCCAACTCCCTCAGCACTCTTGGATGCATTAGATCTGGACCCATGGACCTGTGCATGTCCAGCTTTTCTAAATAGTCCTTAACCTGTTCTTCCCCCACTGAGGGCTGCTCAACTCTTCCCCCTACTGTGTTGCCCAGTGCAGCAGTCTGGGAGCTGACCTTGTCTGTGAAGACCGAGGCAAAAAAAAAAGCATTGAGTACTTCAGCTCTTTCCACATCATCTGTCACTATGTTGCCTCCCCCATTCAGTAAGGATCCCACACTTTCCATGACCTTCTTCTTGTTGCTAACATACATGTAGCAACCCTTCTTGTTACCCTTCACATCCCTTGGTAGCTGCAACTCCAATTGTGCCTTGGCCTTCCTGATTACATCCCTGCATGATTTAACAATATTTTTATACTCTTCCCTAGTCACCTGTCCAAATTTCCACTTTTTGTAACCTTCCTTTTTGAGTTTAAGCTCACCGAAGATTTCACTGTTAAGCCAAGCTGGTCGCCTGTCATATTTGCTATTCTTTCTGTACATCGGGATGGTTTGTTCCTGTGCCCTCAATGAGGCTTCTTTAAAATACAGCTAGCTCTCCTGGACTCCTTTCCCCCTCACATTAGCCTCCCAGGGTATCCTGCCCATCAGTTCCCTAAGGGAGTCTAAGTCTGCTTTTCTGAAGTCCAGGATCTGTATTTTGCTACTCTCCTTTCTTCCTTTTGTCAGGATCCTGAACTCAACCATCTCATGGTCACATTCTACCACTGTGGGTGTGCTTACTTCTTAGTTTGGGTTATACTTAGTGCAGTGATCTAGGGACCCACCACATTTCTCTTCTCTGCTGGGAAAAAAACTGCTTCTGGCACTTTACAAGTCGGAAGAATAACTGGGAAGACAATCTGCCCAAAGGATGGTGGTATTGGGTCAGAACTGAATTAAGTGGAGTTGTGCCTACTTATGCCAGAGGCAGATTTGGCTCTGCGGGTGTGACAGCTACAGGCAGTTCAACTGGGCTGGGCTGGGCGGAGAAAAAGTTTACTCAGGAAGGGAAGGGAACTGTTAGTGAATGTGAGAAATATTTGACAGTAACCAGGGTGAAAAGAGCAGTGAGCAGTAAAGTGGACTTAAAGTGAAGGAGTTACTTACTGTTCATGCTTATGGATGATAAAAGAGGAAAGTTGAAGTTTATGGGAAAACTGATTTTAAGATGTAGGGAATATATTGTAATAAAAATAAATAGCACCCACAAGTTCTGTTATTCTGACAGACTTATTATTTTACTGAAGAACAGTTCCAGTAAGAGCTCTGCTCACTTCCGCTTGAGGTGGAGTCTCAGAGAAACCATCATAAGCCTGTGGATATGCTCAGTTTTACATATTTCATTCATCTGGCCAAGTAGTTTGGATCTTTTTATTATTACTATTTAGAGATTTGGGAGTGGTTCTGTTCTGCATGAGCAGGAAAGAATTATTATTGATCAGCCGGGAGAAAAAAAAACATTTACGAAGTGCTAAAGGCAGACAGAAGGCCAAATGGCCTTAAGAAAAATTGTATAAAGAAGTTCCAGAGCTCCTCCTGCAGAATCCATACTGTCAGCTATTGGCAGGCGATGAGGCTGAATGGATTTGGCAAGCTATAACCCAATAATACACACATGACAATTGGTGTGTACTTATCAGCTAATGTTCCCACACCATGCTGTACTCATACTGTAAAATGATTTTGGCCTTGATACAGCAAACTGCATTTGCATGTGCTTAACTGCACATATGTGCTTATGACCATCTCTGTTCAGCAAAGCAATTTAAGCATGTGCTTAACATTAAATACACTCCAAAGTCCCATTGCAGCCAAAAGAATGAAAACAGATACTTAAGTACTACACTCTACTACTGGATTGAGACTTTAATGAAATACTTAAATATTCTTTTTAAAAATTATTAAACATTAATCTACCTCTGAAAGAGTTCCAAAGTAAATTCATATGCAAACTAGAAAAAAACCCAAGCTTTTTGTAACTTAACATTATTTTCCTTCTCCCCATTCCTGAGAGAGAGAGAGAGGCCAGCAGGGCATTGTCAATGAAGGTCTGTGGCTCATTGTGAAGGGATGGGATTAGGTTGGATGGGGTTATTTATTCACATGGATAATAATGTGTGCTGCAAATCAGATTAAGATTCTAGGGACACTGACAGTCTAATGTCTGTTTTAATATCATATTCTAGTATGAATTTTTAACTTTGTAAGGGGTTCCTAGAACTCAGAATAGGCGTTAATGGTATCTGTTTGGTGTTTATATCTATATTTAGATTTCCACATACAGAGATACAAATCTAGAGTTATACTTGTACTGCCCCTGAAATTCAGTGAAATTCCCTGTCCACTTATATCATGCAACAGGAACTAAACTAAGAAGTAAGACTGAACTAAAGAAAACTTTTTGTTAGGGAAACCGTTTATCCTCTCTAGTGCTCTACATGCACAAATTGTGTTGAGTCACAATCATTACACACACGACTTCAGACCTAAAATAATTAGTGATATGACTCATATCACTAATCGCATTAGGTCTGGACATTGCAATGCAATATAGTCAGGTTGAGCTGGCTGGGGAATAGGTCAGAATGGTTTGATGGAGAAAGGAAAATATTTCTGAAGCATTGCACTTAATAAAAAGTGCTTTGTGCTATTTGCAGGCCTGATTTTCCAGCATGCTAGTTCATCTCAGTTTTATGACACAGCTAAACTCCTCCTGCAAATGTGAAAAATCAGCTGTTTCAGAGCTGTGAAGTATGAACAAAGTATTTTACTTGGCTCAGTCCAACTCCTATTAAAATCAATGGGAGTTTTTCTCATCGATTTCAGTGAAAGCTGGCTCATGTCCTTGGCAGTTGGGAAAAGAGAAAGCTAGTGATAAAATAAATTGTCAGTGTGCCACCAGTACAAAGTACCTCTAATGGGGGGGGAGGGGTGCAGTTGCAGCCAGTAAACTTTATAAGACACGAAAAATAGAAGCCATCTGCGACTGTGACTAACCACTGCAGAGTTCTGAGATGAAAGTAAAAAATCCTTTCCCTATGTTAAACACTGAGCAGGGCTGGTTTTCAGAAGTGCCAGTTGAAGAGAGTGGAAGCTCAAGGTTGACAGAACAAGGAGTAATGGTCTGAAGTTGCAGTGGGGGAGGTTTAGGTTGGATATTAGGAAAAACTTTTTCACTAGGAGGGTGGTGAAGCAATGTAATGGGTTGCCTAGGGAGGTGGTGGAATCTCCTTCCTTAGAGGTTTTTAAGGTCAGGCTTGACAAAGCCCTAGCTGAGATGATTTAGTTGAAGATTGGTCCTGCTTTGAGCAGGGGGTTGGACAAGATGACCTCTTGAGCTCCCTACCAACCCTGATATTCTATGATTCTATACTCAACCCCTTGAAAATTCAGCCTTTATGTTTTATAAACACTACTGGGATTTTGAATGTGTATTTCTGCTGTAGCTTGAGGAGAGACAACATTATATAACTAATTTTTACTGCAGTTTAAAAGAGCATGATTTCTAATATTTTTTAATATTTTTGAGCTCTGCCAAGTATGCTAGGCATTTCTTAAGTACAAGTAAGGATAAAGGCTGAGATCCCCAAAAGGTATTTAGATATTGAAATCAATAGGAATTAGATACCTAAATACTTTTGAGGATCTGGGCCTTGGTCCTGCCCTGAAGAAACTACAGTACAAATTTGATGAGACAACAAGTAAGAGTCAGAGGCAGACAAGAAAGGGATTAAAAGGGGAAAGGAAAGAAAAGCATAATATTAAGAAGATAAATGAATAACACAATAAGGCATGTACACTTCCTGAAAGTACAAGGCATATAAAACTTCTCCTGTTTCAAAAGTAGTATTAGTTTTTACTTAAAAAAATACATTTCCTTTTTGTTCATTGCGGACTATTCAGACCTTTGAAATTTGCCCCCCCACCCAAGCCAGATGTGCGTGTTTCCATCTCAGTGTAGGCTAAAATGCCTTAGTACACCTGTTTCTGTCATAGTTGCCAAAATACCTGTTCTATTGCTAGTTCAGCAATAGCAGAAGCAGCGGATATCTCCACTCACAGCTACACTCACTCTGTTACCTAGACAGTCAGCAGATCATTGCATTTCAACTTAAATTGTCTGATTTTAGCTTTTGTAATAGGGCAGTTTTCATCCTCTCTGGCCTCTTTTTGCATTCACATGAAAATGGGGTGTTTAAAGTTATTTCCACATAAGAAAATCCTGCTCCCTGCCTGCAACACCTTCACACGCTGGGGTATGTCTCCAGGTGAGGCTGAATAGTGAGACAAGAATTTGCCCGAGCCTCAAAGCAACAGGGCTGCTGAAAGAGGAGTTCACTACTTTAGCTGAGATCCTAGCTCCATGCTCTGGAGACGTTTGCTGCTTTTTCTTACATATGCATGATATTTATTCCTGTGTGACAGTTCTTCAATACGCTTCATCCTTTCAAGAGGCACTAAATAGGAGATGGCATCTCTTCAGCACTGGCCACTTTTGTGCCAAATCCTTTCCCCTTTTCAGCAATGACCTCATAGCAGGGATTGGCACCAACAGTAAAACGCTGCTGTCTCAAACTATTTGATTCTTGGCTGGATGCCAAGTGCTACAAAAACAACCTGGAAGACTTGGCAAATGAAATAGAAAAATTAAAGGAAAAAATTGTTTACCCTCTCATCCTTGGGAAAAAAGCTTTGCAGTCACAAGGATAGATAAATTGTTCTTAATGCTATTGAAACACTGCCCCAGCTCAGTCTAATTCTGTGATGTCTTAGGACTCCAGTCACAGACGTTTGATGCCGTAGGTCTGGTCTTTGGCAGATACTCTTACTGACCAAAATACTGTGAGAAATGAGGATGGCTTCTCTCCCCATACTCTCAGTGAAATATTATAGCTTGTTACTGTTATATCTTAAAATGACCAACGGTGAGAAAAGTTAGAAAGGCAAAAATGAGGGAATGGTGAGAAACAGAGAGAACTGGAAATGGCTTCAAGACAGGCTTTCTGTTGGTGGGGAGGTTTGCTCATGGTTACTCAGGCTAATTGTGAAGTTGGTGATTCATGCTGCGGCTGGTTGGAATCTCCCTCTGCCTGCTCCCCCCCGCCCCCCAAATTTTGTTGACTTGTCAGCAAAAAATCAGAATTCTTCATCCGTAAACAGAAAAAGTTCTATCCAGAAATGCTGTTGTGGTACCTCACGAGAGATGTAGTTCCGGTGCCTCTGTGGGCAGGGCTCCTGGCCAGATTATGGATATGTCTACATTTCAAGTTGGTGGTGTGATTCCCACATCACAGAGACATACCGGTACTAGGTCAGATGGAGCGAGCATGCTTAAAATAGAGTGTAGCCATGGCAGCATGAGCAGTGGAGGGGCTAACCACCCCACGTACATACCTACTGTCTCAGACACATACACCCCCAGCTCAAAGTGTACACCTATGATATATCTTACATGATGCATGGTGGTCTCCCCTCTTGGTTGCCACAGCAACGTATCATGGGAGATGCAGGAGTTGGACTGTTGAATAGGTTTGGGCAGGCCATTCCCGGGGTGAAAGTACCTGAGGCCACTTACCGGTACGAGGCCGGAGCCTCGGGTGGAAGGGGCAGGGCTGGGGGTGTCAGCATCCCTCAGGCAGCCCTTCCAGGCCACCTGGCCCACATCACCCGGGGCTCCCATGTTGATTTAAAAGGGCCCAGGTCTCCGGATGCTGCTGCTACCGTAGCAGCAGCAGTGTCTGGAGCCCCAGGCCCTTCTAAATCACCGGCCCCAGGGCAGCTGCTCCCTTTACCCCCTCCCCTGCCCATCGGCGGCTGGGGAGGGAGCAAAAGGGACAGGGACGTTAAAGCACTGCAGGGTTCTTTGCTGCGGCAGTGCTTTAATGTTGCTGCCCCTTTCTCCCTGCCATTGGTGGCCCTTCCCCTATGGACCCTACCAGCAGGGCCGCCGACAGGGGAGGCAAAAGGGGCAGGGACATTAAAGCGCTGCTGGGCTGGGTATGGGCTGGTGTGGGGTCTTACCAGTACGCAGTACCAGCTCACTTTCGCCCCTGGCCATTCCATGCATAGGAGGCAGCCCAGAAGGTATGGAAGCAGGAGTGTGAAACAAAGAGGGCATCAAAGCAGGTGTCACTGGCCGTATGAAGAGATTGGATGGAGGAAGGGAACACAAAAGTAGGCAAGGGGCCAGATCTTTAGGTGATGTAAACTAGTGTAACGCCATCAAAGTCAATGGTGCTATGACAATTTACACCACCCAAAAACCTAACCCAAGGTAGGAGATATAGGTTGGGGGTCAGTGACTGAAGGCCTTGAAAGCAAAGAAAAAGAGACTGAACTTGATGCATTGCACAATGGAGACCCAAGAGATGGAGCTGAATCTGAGGTGGCATGGTAGTGAATACAAACAGCTGTTTAGAGATAGATAATTTGGCCCAATCTTTCTGATGAGCCAAAGAAGAACAAGGTGAGCAGCTATGTAATCTTATTCCAGCATATTCTAGTAAAACACAAGTAACAGAGAGCTAATTTTATCCCTGCTGCCCACTGACACCAATAGAGTGACAGCAGGGATGAATTTGCCCCAACAGAATTCTTCAATCTAAAATATCAGAGAACAATACTGAGCAAATGCAATTTCAGTTCTCCTTACACTGACAACAAGAGAGATGAAAAAGGTCTTCAGCACATGTTTCAATAAGAGAAGTAATATATTCCAGGTGTTTGGGACTGCTTCCCCCACCCCCAAAGCCTGCAATGGCCTCCCATAGTCAGGTTTAGCTCAGGCACTTTAAAATTTATAGGCCGGATTAAGGGAGAGGAATTTTTGAAATCTGCATTGGAAAAAAGTTAACAAACTTACTGGTGCCAAACTATGAATGAACATGTAAGTAAACAGCCAAGAAAAAGCTGGTTACCTCTGAGGCTTGCAAAACAGGATATTAAAAACACAAGATTTAAAATGACGTTTTATTAATAACTTTTTTGGGGGGTTGAGTAAAATTGACATTGTTTTAAATCTCTTGATTTAAATAGTTTCTACTTCTGAAAGCCACAGAGGTAATGAAAAATGTGTGGTTATGTGTGTACTATCAGACCTGTTTACTTTCTTATAAGTACAAAAGAGGTATTTGATCCAGTCGCTCAATTTTGCTTCATGATGTGCTGAGAAACGTTAGTTCCTCAGCCTCCCATTTTTAGTGGACCTATTTATTCCAATTTACTAAAGAACCATGGTAACATGCTATAATGTATATTAAAGTAACCAAGGGGGCATGCCACATCTATGGGCCTCTCAGAGTTCTCTCAGGGATCCAGGGCCTGCTGATCCTCTGTCCCGTTTCTGATTTCTCTAAATGCACCCACCTCCAGTGTTCAGGTCCTTGCTGTTACGTGTCTCAGGGTGGTATCTCAATTCTTTCACTTTCAGATCAGGACCTGGACACAGTGCCCTGCGTAACCACTACTTATTCCCCTGCAGACCCAACTAAGTTTTGAGCACCTTTGGTTTTTTCCCCTTCAGGCCCCTGGGACCAGTGATACCGTGACCAATAGCCTTCCTAAAACCAAGTATTGGTATTCATTAGTTGGAACAAAATATTGGAGGGAAAAAGGGATTTTAAAACAGATTATAGGTATATTTCGTCTCATTTAACAAGCTAAGTTACATAGGCTTTCCTCATATGAAACAGAATAGACCCAATTTCTGTTCTCCTTGCAAACCAAGATCCGCCTCCATGTGGGTGTCCATGCACGTGTGCACGCACGCACGCACATTACTCTCTCTCTCTGGAAAGCTGGTTTTAAGAAAGCCCCCACCTTACTTGTGGCTATCTGAGCCCAGTTGTCATATTGCTCAATAGCTCTTTGATTCAGGCACCTGGTGTGAAGTCTCCTGGTACCTGAAGCTATATCACCCTTTGCCCCCAGAGCATCCAGCAGGGCCTATCCAGGAAAATGCGCCCACGATGACTGTTCCCTTGATTGGGGCTGGTAGCGTATCTAATCAGAAAATCTCATGTTTATCTAATTGCTGGCCTGGTGGTTTTGTCTTCTCGGCAGGTGAAGGTCAGAAACTATTTGAGCCCCTTTGTTAGACTAATATACCATTGTAGAAATCACTGTGAAGGGTCGGATCGCAGAAACCTCTTTGGGACTGCCACCTGATGTGCCTAGACTACCTCTGAGCCTGTTTTCCCTGCCAGTTTCCCTTCCCCTTGCCTGGTTTGAGCCAGACACACTTGCCTGCTGCAAACACAGATCCAAGTCTGAACCACGTCCCCCACAAGTTACAGGTTTAACTGAAAACAGCTTAAGAAGTGCTCCTGTCGCCAGCACTCAGATACCCAACTCCCAATGGGGTCCAACCCCAAATAAATCCATTTTACCCTGTATAAAGCGTATACAGGATAAACTCATAAATTGTTCACCCTCTATAACACTGATAGAGAGATATATACAGCTGTTTTCCCGCCCCCCAGGTATTAATACATACTCTGGGTTAATTAATAAGTAAAAAGTGATTTTATTAAATACAAAAAGTAGGATTTAAGTGGTTTCAAGTAATAAGATAGAACAAAGTGAATTACCAAGCAAAATAAAATAAAACACGCAAGTCTAAGCCTAATACAGTAAGAAAGTGATTACAGATGAAATCTCACCCTCAGAGATGTTTCAATAAGCTTCTTTTACAGACTAGCCTCCTTCTAGTCTGGATCCAGCAATCACTCACACCCCTGTAGTTACCGTCCTTTGTTCCAGTTTCTTTCAGGTATCCTCTGGGGGGTGGAGAGGCTATCTCTTGAGCCAGCTGAAGACAAAATGGAGGGCTATCCAGGGGTTTATATAGTTTCTCTCTTGTGGGTGAAAACCACCCCCCTCCCCCTGTGTAGAATCACAGCTCAACATGGAGTTTTGGAGTCACATGGGCAAGTCACATGTCAATGCATGACTCAGTTGTCTACAGGCCAAGCCGAAAGCTCAGATGTGGATTGGCGTCTATCAATGTCCATTGTCAACCAAGTACTTCCAATTACTTGAATAACCCCTTCACGGTATATTGACCAAACCTGCCTTAGGTGCTTTCTACAGCAAACACTTTAAATACAAGCATAGAGCCAACGCTCATAACTTCAGATATAAAAATGATACATGCATACGAATAGGATGAATACATTCAGTAGAACATGACTGAATTGCAGGGATATGTTGCATGGCATATGTAGCATCAAAACATATTCCAGCTATGTCATATCACACTTATAAGCATATTTCTATAAAGCATTATGGGGTGCAACGTCACAATCACATTTTGTCTAACACAGATAGACACATGTAATTCATACAGATAATTACAGCTCTACTTTGTCACAGGGCTCAATTCTGCAATGCTATTGACTTCAGTAGAAAGTTTTGCATGAGTAAGAACAATCAATCCTTTCAATAATTGCATAGTATCCATCACTTTCTTAATGGGTATAAATGTCAAAATATACAGCTTATGCTACATGCTGCACTCCAAGCTTCAAAGTACACCACCCTCTAGAAGTTTTAAACTGGAACATAGGAAGATTGATACAATTTCTTCAGTTTCATATCTTGGAAAACTTTTCTATTATAGACATGGCACAGTAGCTATCAGGCAGATGAACTATTGCTTTTATATCCTCAAACTCATTACCTTTTATCTGTCCAGCAGCCAAGTACTATTTTTATTTATTATTAATATAGAAACTGAGCCACCATCATAAGCAAGAGCAATTCCATTAACTGCAATGCAGCTCTGTCCACTCATGGTACCGGTATATTTGGCCAAGTGAGTCATGGCTTTACAAGAGAGCTTTCTTATTGCCTTTGGTCTATTACATTTCGTTACTAATACTGTCCACAGAATAATTCCCTGTGGCTTAGAGAAGTGAATGAAGATATAATACTGAACTTTTAAGTCACTACAAGATCACGTGTTTCATTCCTTCCTTACTTAAGGTTTCTTACAGAAATATCTACAGATCTACCCTAACACCAAATCCTGAGAGTGGCTGAGCATCTCCCAAGTGTCCACAATCAGAACAACTGACAGATACTCATGAAGTGTGCTGCACATCACAAGCAGGGTTCAGAATCCCAGCACCTCTCTCAAGCTGTTGTTGCTGTTTTTTTCTCTAGAAACTCAGCTTTTAAAATAAATCTTTAGCTATTTTAGATGCAAAGAAAACCTGAACGTGATCCAAATATGAAGTGTGAACTACCCCATTCACTGAAGTGAAGTATTAATGCAGATGTCCTGGGATGATAATTTAAATATCAACGTTGTTAACTATATCATTCCTCAAGTAAGAAAGGAGAATGCTGGGCATCACAGATCTGCACAATTTTCTGTGAGTGACATCCCATTTTGGTACCACACAAGGGTGGTGTTTAGGAGGAACCACTATTTATTTTTCTTCTCCAGTTAAAGAGGAGCCAAATCCAAAGATCCTAGCATAGCCCCAGAGCATATTCAAGTCCCTCTAAGGGGGAGTCAAGTGGAGCTCAGAGAGCATGCACAATATTATTTTGAACATCTGCCCAACCTACTAGAAACAGCATCTCAGTCTGATGACTCCTCCAAGCTTCTTCAGTTCAACCCCAGCTCACAAGATTGGTGCTAAGTTTGAACTGATATCGCAATATATCTTACAATATATTGCAAGATAGCTTACAAGAAGTGGAAGACTGGACAAATAACCAGGGAGGAGTATAAAAATATTGCTCAGGCATGCAGGGAGTGAAATCAGGAAGGCCAAATCTCACTTGGAGTTGCAGCTAGAAAGGGATGTTAAGAGTAACAAGAAGGGTTTCTTCAGGAAGGTGGTCAAGGAAAGTGTGTGCCCCTTCCTGAATGGGGGAGGCAAACAAGTGACAGAGGATGTGGAAAAAGTTAATGTACTCAATGTTTTTTTTTGCCTCTGTTTTCATTAACAAGGTCAGCTCCCAGACTACGGCACTGGACAGCACAGTATGGGGAGGAGGTGACTAGCCTTCTGTGGAGAAAGAAATGGTTCAGAACTATTTAGAAAAGCTGGACAAGCACAAGTCCATGGGGCCGGATGCGCTGCATGCTAGAGTGCTAAAGGAGTTGGTGGATGTGATTGCAGAGCCATTGGCCATTATCTTTGAAAACTCATGGCGATCGGGGGAAGTCCCGGATGACTGGAAAAAGGCTAATGTAGTGCCCATCTTTAAAAAAGGGAAGAAGGAGGATCCTGGGAACTACAGGCCAGTCAGCCTCACCTCAGTCCCTGGAAAAATCATGGAGCAGGTCCTCAAGGAATCAATTCTGAAACACTTAGAGAAGAGGAAAGTGATCAGGAACAGTCAGCATGGATTCACCAAGGGCAAGTCATGCCTGACTAACCTAATTGCCTTCTATGATGAGCTAACTGGCTCTGTGGATGAGGGGAAAGCAGTGGACCTGTTATTCCTTGACTTTAGCAAAGCTTTTGATACAGTCTCTCACAGTATTCTTGCCGGCTGGATGAATGGACTATAAGGTGGATAGAAAGCTGGCTAGATTTTTGGGCTCAACGGGTAGTGATCAATGGCTCGATGTCTAGTTGGCAGCCAGTATCAAGCAGAGTGCCCCAAGGGTAAGTCCTGGGGCCGGTTTTGTTCAATATCTTCATTAATGATCTGGAGGATGGTGTGGATTGCACCCTCAGCAAGTTTGCAGAGGATACTGAACTGGGAGGAGTGGTAGATACGCTGGAGGGTAGGGATAGGATACAGAGGGACCTAGACGAATTAGAGGATTGGGCCAAAAGAAATCTGATGAAATTCAACAAGGACAAGTGCAGAGTCCTGCACTTAGGAAGGAAGAATCCCATGCACTGCTACAGACTAGGGACCGAATGGTTAGCCAGCAGTTCTGCAGAAAAGGACCTAGGGGTTACAGTGGATGAGAAGCTGGATATGAGTCAACAGTGTGCCCTTGTTGCCAAGAAGGCTAATGGCAGTTTGGGCTGTATAAATATGAGCCTTGCCAGCAGATCAAGAGACGTGATCATTCCCCTCTATTCGGCATTGGTGAGGCCTCATCTGGAGTACTGTGTCCAGTTTTGGGCCCCACACTGCAAGAAGGATGTGGAAAAATTGGAAAGAGTCCAGCGTAGGGCAACAAAAATGATTAGGGGGCTGGAGCACATAATTTATGAGGAGAGGCTGAGGGGACTGGGATTATTTCATCTGCAGAAGAGAAGAACGAGGGGGGTTCTGATAGCTGCTTTTAACTACCTGAAAGAGGAAAAATCTAGACTGTTCTCAGTGGTGGCTGATGACAGAACAAGGAGTATTGGTCTCAAGTTGCAGTGGGGGAAGTTTAGGTTGGATGTTGGGAAAAACTTTTTCACTAGGAGGGTGGTGAAGCACTGGAATGGGTTACCTAGGGAGGTGGTGGAATCTCCTTCCTTAGAAGTTTTTAAGGTCAGGCTTGGCAAAGCCCTGGCTGGGATGATTTAGTTGGGAATTAGTCCTGCTTTGAGCAGGGCGTTGGACTAGATGACCTCCTGAGGTCCCTTCCAACCCTGATATTCTATTATTCTAAGTCAGCAACTGTTTACTATACAGAGTTAGACCACGACATTACTCTTTCCCCTGAATATGGAGCCCTATGTACCAGCACATAGTCAGGAAGTTCTCTAGAATGGAACTGTGATTTAGAAGTCCTCTCATGAGAGGGGTGCCACATCAGCCCGTTGCCAGATGTAGCATACTCTCTCCCTTACACCAGACCAAGTCTGCTTGGTGGTTTGTGAGAGGGTGGAGCCATGGTTCTGCAAAATTCTTGTCTCCATCTCACCCCATCATTCCCTAAGGGAAGTAGTGACCTGGCAAAACCTTCTCTTCCCAATGCACTCAGAGTCCTGATCTAGGCAAACCTTTCACAGGTTAAGTTGGATGGGGGAGGAGGAGGAGATAGCTTACTTTCCTTTACCCTCTTGCATAGTCATATTGGAGGAATAGATTTTAGCGTGGTAGCTGTGTTAGTCTGTATCAGCAAAAGTAACAAGGAGTCCTTGTGGCACCTTAGAGACTAACAAATTTATTTTGGCATAAGCTTTCGAGGGTTAGAACCCCATCTGATGAAGTGGGTTCTAATCCACGAAAGCTTATGCCCAAATAAATTTGTTAGTCTCTAAGGTGCCACAAGGACTCCTCGTGATTGGAGCTATAGAAACTCAGCTGGAGTTAATATAGTAACCTCAGAAGTAAATCAAATTCAGGTGGAGCTTATTTTTATAAATTTGAATTGAATTTTTAAAAGTACAATGGTATTTAACTCCTAAATACTGAGCATGCTGCAGGGGTTAAACCACTGCTAAATTAAACCTCCAGCCACACTTGAAAGTAGGGTGACCAGACAGCAAATGTAAAAAAATTGGGACTGGGGTGGAGGGTAATAGGAGCCTATATAAGAAAAAGACCCAAAAATCGGGACTGGCCCTATAAAATCGGGACATCTGTTCATAGATTCATAGATAGATTCACAGATATTTAGGTCAGAAGGGACCATTATGATCATCTAGTCTGACCTCCTGCACAACACAGGCCACAGATGTTCACCCTACTTGAAAGCCTCCTGCTTCTCCCATGAACTCAAATGTAAGCTGTACTTCCTGTGTCTCAAGGCATGGCACCAGCTGTGAAAATAGTCGCAGCTTCTGATGTGATTCTTTTAATTATTTTCATCTGCTTTAAAAATTTGGTGGAGGTATTAGATTTTCATAAGAATGGAAACTGAGATCAACTTGTGGCTGCATTTGCATGTCCAAATCTATATTTGCACATGCAACATGAGAAACAGTTGTGCAAATGACTTAGCCATACCAGCCCCATTTCATCTGCACTCAATAATTTAAGAGTTTATATTGTTAAGAACAGATGTATACAGGTTTTGTACATGGAAAAAGGTTGCCTCTGATATCTGTTTTTCTCTTCAGCCTATCCATGGTATCTCATTGGAGCTAAATGTGTAATAAAAGATGTTACTGTGATTAGATGTAACAATAAAGGGACAGATCTTGAAAATGCTTATCCATCTGACTAATCCCAATAAATATTAGAGTAGCATTGTGCTTGCTGACTCATAGATTGCTTGGCCTGTTGCCCTAGGTTATATGGAAGGTGACAGAAAAATGGTTAGATAAGAAGTTCCTGCATAATGCTGCAAGACATGTTCTCTGCAAGAAACCTTTCACAGTGCTGCAAAGCTATGCTGGCATGGAGTGCCTCTTTAAAATGGATCACACCCTAACCTGTTATGCCAAAATGTTTTCAGCTTAACATCGTGGGAAAGGAAACCCTAAAGCAGACATAAGTTCATGGTGTCAGCCCAAAATAACAAAAGTTGTTTAAAACATATCCTATAAAGGAAATCACTAAGGTGTGAAAATAATTATGCAAGGGAATACAACCTGCAGGCAATGCATATCTGAGCAATCTCACAGCAGGCAACGGAATCAGGAGGAAAGTCAACCACAAAGCAGAAGTTCTAGCATAAATACAAACAAAATTTGAGAGCTTGTCCATTGAAGCAGGCAACTATGTCAAGGGGCAGAGACAGACTTTCGGTCTGCAAAGCACAAGGTCATAGCCTACCCATGATTTGGTCATGTAAAGAATAATATCAGGTTTGGGGTTCTTTTGGAGAGAGGATATAAAGAAAGTTTGCAACTCTTTTCATTGCAAAGGTGGCTTGAAAGTGTAAATTGATAATAAGAGATGTAAATCGATTGCTAGGGTTTAAAAGCTTCTCGATACTTTTTAAAATAGCACAAATTACTCACACTTCCTCTGGATCCCATTCCTAGCCTTTGGCGCCCGAAAATCATGGTGATACATCTTGCAGTTTTTGAGAGGATGGGGAGAAACTGTTGCAGATATGTGCACAGAAATTCTAGGGGTTTATAACCAGAAGAGCTCAACAAGTACATAAAAAGCTGTCAGATCTTATAAGAGGGTTTTGCAAACAAGCAAATGCTTCTAAAGTGATTATGGGGGCTCTACCACAGCTGCCATCTTGGATTCCCATTGTGAGAAGTCAACAGTCCTTGTATCATCTTTAGAAACTGGAAAGTTTTCTTAGGGCTGGCAAAAACATTTCAGCATATGCAGTGCTTGAACAAGCTAAAAGGAAGCTTCTAAATGCGACACAGGCTTTCCCCCTCATCACAAAGGGAACCCAACATGCCATTCAGACCTGAGTGGAGTATATTGCGATTATCTTCCTGGACATTCCATGAAAGGATTCGTTTTTGTAAGGCTACTATTTCCTCGAGCAACAGCAACCTGCCTCAGATTCAGCCAGTGAGAGCTTGTTTTGAAAATGTAATGCTTGTAACCCGATACCCTGATTCAGAGCCTTAGGGTGTAGTTTCTGCAAAACCAGAAAGAAATGGTGTTACCTGGACAATATCAAAAGATGCTAGTGACTTTAGGTGCCCCTCTTGAGATGCCCTGTAGTGACCTGATTTTCAAAAGGTGGGTTTCTCAGTATTTTCTGGAAAAATCAAATACTTTTGAATGTATCAAGCTGGGCACCCAAATTCACTGGTCACTTCTGAAACTCTTGGCATCTGTCTCTAATTTATGTATGATGTCTCAGTTGAATTGTTTTTAATTCACTTACAAATGCTTAAATGCTAGTACTCCATGCAGAATTGTGTGAGAAAGCACTGAAAGAGCCATGTATCCATCATATTGTCAATACAGGAGGGTTGTATGTCCTCTTATTTTACTGTTACTGGTTGGGATAAAATAATTCTTACGCTACCAGTATCGCAAATTAGTATAATAAAGACCTCAGTTTGAGATTCACACCATAAAATTGGTTAGCCACCTCACTGAACACTTGTAAAGTTCTAGCAAATGTTCATAGTCTTATACAAAATGAAGGGCACTAATAATGCCAGGCAATAATGTAGACTGGGATATGTAACTGCACCAATTTATTATTACGGTTAGTGAGAAAGTCACTCAGTACATGGAAAAAAGTTTCTAATGGAACAATGGCCATTTGGAGATGTCTTAAGTCGTTAGGGGCCTGACCTTGCTCCCATGCAATGAGAGAAGGCAGTTTTAAGCCAAAGCATTCTGAGGAGCTTGGCTCATGCCCGGAAGACTAACTGCAACCAACTGGTGAGTGTGTGTTACATGTCCTCCTCGGAGAATAAGAATCTGTTACAGCCTCAGCTACCATGGCTGACTCTTGAGCTCAAGCTACTGCAGCCTACCCCCGACACATTGGAAAGTTGGCACCTGTGCAAATAAGTGACCTATTTGCCCTAATTTACATGTTTCTGGATGGTCTATCTCTGCCTCTATATCCGAAGAGCTTTCCCTTGCATGGACAACTCAGACAGTCCCTAGGGCTGAGCACAACACAGGAGTGGCAGTAAGAGGTGGAGAGAGCTGAGCACTGTGGAAAGAGGAGGAGGAGAAAGAATTGAGCTACTTGAGCTGTGCAGTTTAGGGCAGAGAGATCAGAATGGGGCATATTTCCAACATATTTTGACAGAAACTCTGGCCTGTAACTAAGCACTGAAAAAAAATGATTTCTTTCAGCCAAATAATTCTTCACAGCCTAAGCCCAAGCCCCTAATCATCAGCAAGTTGAAACCATTGTGAGTCACTGTCTGTTAGGAGGCTGGAGGAGGCATGGGGGGGGGAGCTTCTGTTTCTCTTTGGAGACAGTAAACTGTGGGGGTATTGCCAGTTTTTCTGAGATCTCTTTCCCTTGGCTGTCATCATCAATGTTCTGTCTCGGTGTTACACATAGTTGAGTACTAAGTGTCTGTGTCGGTGTGGGCTGTCTTCAGAGCAATATATGAGCATGGGGAGTGTTGTGATCTCATGCTCTGTGCTAGCAGGAGGGAATGTTGCCAAAGACCAGAGTCCCAGCTCACCATGCAATGTAGAAAATACGTTGGCTCTTCAGTCAGGGTTAGGTACCACAGAGCTGAACCGTGAATTTCCACTGGAAAAAAAAGTGGCTGTGAGAGTTTACAGCAACCTGCATGGAACTTGGAAGGAGGAGAATAGGTTGCAGGAGATGGGCAGCGGGAGGGCAAGCTGAAGTTGGAAATAGACCCGACCCCTGCCCCCCCCCACCATGTACAGTCCATGAGACTACTGAAACACGGAGTTCTATTAGCCCTGGAGGAGCCACTGAAGAAGGAACTGGCAACCCTGCAAAAAGGCACCATTGCACCCACTGAAACGAGCACAGAGTGGATCAGCAGCCTAGCAGTGGCGAGAAAACGTTTAGGTAAACTGAGGATCTGTATTGATCCAAACCAAAACCACTTAACAGAGCATTGAAAAGAAGTCTCTGCCTACTACCAGTGATTGCTGGCACACTACCAAATTTATCCAGGGCAAAAACATACACTTTGAGATGTCAAGAATGGGTTCTGGCATACTGAGCTAGCTGAGACATCTAGCTACTTGACAACCTTTGCTGTATCTTTTGGTAGGAACCACTGGGTATGAATGCCTATGGGCATCAGCTCAGCACAGAGGTGTTCTAGTGTAAACTGAACCAGATACTAGAGGGACTCCCAGGCACCAAGATTGTAGATGATGACATTCTTATTGCAGAAGAAGATGTTAAGAAGTAGCAATCCAGGACCATGATACCAAGCTGTGACAACCCCTGAATAGGTGCTGGAGTGGAATATTAGGCTGAATGCAGACAAGCTGAAGCTCAGGGAGAACAAATCCCCTGTATGGGACATCTGATGACTTCTGAGTGATTTTAGCGGGATGCTGAGAAACAGAGCCATAAAAAGAAATCCCCAGAACAAGAGATGTGAAGGGAATCCAGCAATTTATCTTTCCAGATTCTGTGCACACCTATCTGATAGATGTCTGAACCCCAGGCGGTTAACACACAATGATGCAGTGTGGCAATGGTCAGAGACCCAGGAACAGGTATGTGAAAGAGTAAAGAAATCATAAGCAAGGCACCAGTCCGAAAGTACTACAAGCTGGCAGAGCAGCTAGAGCCGCAGTATGATCCCCAGAAAGAGGCCTCAGATCAGCACTGATGCAAAGGCAGCAGCCCATAATGTTTGCTAGTAGAGGCCTGATAGGCACAGAAAAGGGATGTGCTCATACAGAAAAGGAGATACTGGCTGTGCTCTTTTGAATGGAATGATTGCATCAGCTCACCTTTGGGCACAGGGTGGATATGAAGTCTGGTCACCAGCCATTAGAAAGCATGAAGAAGAAGCCACTGTTAAGTGCACCCAAGTGACTCCCACACACGTTAGTGAAACTCCAGTGCTATGAGGCCGGGATAAGGCTCTGTCCAGGAAAGTTGCTGCTGGTGGTAGATACACTGAGCAGGGCGCAACAAAGAGTACAACACAGATGATTCTGTGGAACAAGAGGCGCACTATCAACATGCTATAATACCGTTCAATCTCTGAGGGGAGGCTCCATGCCCTGCACCAAACAAGTTGGGGTGCTACAGGCAGCAAAAAGAGTTGATACTCCAAGGCTGACCAGATCACAAGAAGCAAGTATCACAGGATGCTACCCTCTACCACCCAGCCAGATGGTACCAAGGCCATGATTAGGAGTACTTAGAAAGCACCTCAGACATCAGCTTGCCTGATGTAGAAGAATCAGATGAAATGAGGTATTAGCAACACAGAGGACCAACAGGACTGAACAACAGACAGCAACAGGATGGAAGCAAGTCCCTCACCAATAGCAATAGTACAAACAAGAAGTAGGAGACTGGTTCGAAGACCAGCATTCTTGAAGTATTATGAGGCTTAATAGGCCACAATGAGATGGCAATACAAACTATAACCTTCATGGCGGGCTATGTACTAGTAATCTCTGGTCCCAGCAGTTAAGCAAATGCTTGCACAAGAAAACACAACACTAATAATTGTAAAAAAAAAGAAGATGTGGCAACCTGATGGAACTTTGACGGAGGAGCACGGGTTGCAGGAGCGAAGAGTTTGGAGGAAGCAGCAGGAAGCCAGTCTGTGTGGACATGGCTGGAATGCTAGCTGCAATTGAAGCACCTTTGTAAATAGCTATCTTAACAAAGAGCACTTTAGTTTTAGAAACATGGAGTCCTCTCAAATTATTGCCCAACTGGCAGTACATGAAACAGAGGGAAACTCTAATATCTCATTTATTGGTGCTCAGTAAAGGGCAAAGCTAGAGTTTAAGTGTCACAGAGGGCCTTGCTTGTTGCCTATGTACTGCAGTGTTGCCAACCATTATTATATTTGTCATTTTTCTTTAAGCCCCAGGTCTTGGATTCATGTGATTATGTGCATTTTAAAAACTCAGTTTCTGGTCCTCAAGATTGCAGATAAAAGCTTGTAAATGTGACCTGAGTGCACTCTAAAAGGTAAAAAAAAATCAGGAGGCAAATTTAAAGGACCCCAAAACTATTGTTTTTAAAACTCTCGTTATTTTTAAGGCAATATCATGAGTTGTGGGGACAGGGTCGGACTCAATTTTTGAACCCTTGGGGTTGGCAGTACTGGTACTGAGGAGACTTTCCCCCAAATGGGAGTATTAGATACTTATCAGTCATTCTACTCCAAAGCCTAAACGGAAGCATATGTTTTAAACCATGCTCAGTTGTATGGGATTTACTGTCCGCATCTTAGCCTGTTTTATGTCCTTGAACAATCTGTAAACACCATTCTTTTTCTAATATCAGCTTTTAAGAACAGAAGGGAATAAATATACAAATGATTAGGAACCACATAATGGATTTTTATTTAGGGATGAAAGCCCCACATCTGTTTGAAAGCTGTCCTACCCCTCTGATTACTTGAAAAACATTTATATTTGACAGAAGATGTGAGCCTTCTCTACATTGTTTCCCAAACAGGAAGAGTGTTCTCTCTGATTTCAACCTGGATCTTTTTCCTTACATACAGCTTTACCATTTATCATAGCCATGGGCCATGTGTTGCTCTAGAAACAGCTTGTAAAACTCCTGTAGCATCAGTGGGAGGTAGGCACATGGATCTTGAGCAGTATGTAGGCTCACATGTTTAAAAAAGTTTTAGTTTTGTTCCTTAGGACATAGCAGCAAAAAATGCATTTTTGCAGTTATTAAAATCAGTTCCCTGTCTTTGTACCTAGCGGACTATTAATTGCTTGAATGAATGCAGCTCTAGAAATCTGGAAAAGAACTATTCAAGGCATCAGTCTTGCTTAATCTCTCCTCCTCTTTCTGTGTGGGACAGTATCACATTTTATTTTTTATCTTTAGTGCTCAAATGTAGACGAGGAAGAGGATGGTTTTAGTACTACCAATCCCAAGTGTTCAAAAATCAAGAGTTGGACCCCCACCAAAAAATTAATGAGATTTGCTTTTAAATGATTAGATGTTTTGGTTTTTAATAATACATCATTTGGGGGTCATTCTTACTTGTCTTCTGGATTTTTGAGCCTTCAGAAATCACGTTTTCAAACTTTTCTCCACAACCCTAAAGGCTAGAAGCTTCTTTTTGTTTTGTTTTCTAAACAAACCCTGAGATTTTCATGTAATCACATGATTTCAGGAGTTGGGCCATTCAGGAAAAAACACACACAAAGTATCTCAAGACTCATGATCAAACAGTTAGAGTTGGCAGCTCTGTGGTTTGCGCCAACTTTTCCTCAACTCCCCCTCTCCCTGTTTGACTGGCAGCTGTAAAGTATGTTTTAGCCACTTATGCCCTCTCTGATCAGGTGCCCTTCCCCACTTACTCCCAAAGCCCTCACACTGTGCAGAGTCCCAATACCTATTCCCTTCCCGGGATTTGGCTTTATTAACAAAGGAATTATTAGTAATATAACCAAGTTCAGTTTATGCCTTCTCCCTAGGCTTTGCTGCTCCCTAGAGTTTCTCCCTCAACACTGCTCCAACCCCAGATTAGGCTCTCTCTGTAAAAAGCCACTCTCACCTCCTTAATATCTAGCTGGGTACCAGCTGTTCTAACTGAATCACAGATTCCACCGAACCCCTTCCCAGCAGGATCAGTGCCTTCCAACAGGGAGGTGGTGTGTCAGGCCCCAGCTACACCTCAGCCAAAATGAGCACCCAGGACTAGATCAAGCTCAGGGATACATTTGCAGAGGGGACCCTCCATGCCTGGATCTCCCCGCTCCACAGAGGAGGGAGCTCAGTCATCTCCACAGAAGTTTTGCTCCTTCCTTGGAGCACAGAGTTTTCGGTGAGTCTCAGGAGGGAGAGAATGGGGTCAGGGGACACCATCATCACCTCCCACACTCAGAGAATACAGAGGAGGAAAATGAATACATCAGACACTATATGAGCTTTTCTGTGGAGTCCCCTGGGCACAGGGGAGCCCATTTGAAGGGGGAGGTGCCAGTTGGGGAGTCCATGCCAGCACTGCTCTAATGGTGATGCATTATCAGGGGGCTGGGGCAGAGAGGCAGGAAACCCACAGGCACAGGGCATCTGCATGAATGACCCAGTGCCCACGGAAAATCCCCATGACTCGTGGATTTCAGGAGGTCTGAAGGGCTCATGGGCCTGACCTCAGTTTCTTCAGAGCAGGGTGGAGAAAGTAGAAGAATTTAGAGAACACTGTTCTTGGGAACTTGGCCCTGTGAGAGTATTTCCACACAGATGTATGATCTGGCCCTTGCCTTATGGATAAAGTGCATTTCATCCTAAAGGATCCCAAAACATTCAAAAAGCCGCCTATATACAAACTATACAAAAGGCATCACTTTACCCATAAGTGCCCAGTAGCTATTGCCCTGATGCTATATTGTGCCTCCTCATAACATCAGTTAATAGCAAAATGGGGGAAATCCACAGTATATACCGAGCCAGAAAGTCAAAGAAAAAAAGGCTCTGTTTTGTCAGTCATTCCTAGAGATCAGTGCTTAATTTATGCCAGAGCTTGCCAGGGTTGAGCCCTGGCACCTCTAGGTTTGACAATTCATAGACCCAGCATCCCCAGGCTTGCTGCATCAGTTATGAATGTAAAAAAATTGCTTGAGCCCTGGGCCCCTAATTGCTTGAGCCCCAGCACTTCTTTCATTACAAATTAAGCACTGCTACAGATGTCTCACATGAAGTCCTCAAAGAGTTAATAATCAAACAGAGAGGGAAACTAAAGCACTAACATCTTCCTCCATTCCCTCCATCTAGATTGGGAAACTTTTCATAATGAACTAATACACAAACTTCTGTGAAAAGAATTAGATGAATTGGGTATCTTCCATCGGAATTCCCATCCTGCTTCAAATAAAGCCCACCCATGATGGATAATGTCAGATTTACCCACGTCCTGGGCTTTGGCTTTACAGTAATCCATACAACAGAAAATAAAATAGTCTGAAATTTCTCCCCTAACTGAGCTGGTCTCCACTGTCTCTATACTGAATATGCAAAATTTGTATGTAGTTCTAATACCTGCTAACAGGTCTTGTTATGATCTGCTATGCAGTGTCAGGCCTATTAAAATTATCCAGTATTATCCAGTATTATCCAGTATCCATATGGAGATGAAGTTTAACCACTTCACTGCTTCATCTGCTACTTTGAGTGTGACAAATCATATACCTCACCAGTACATGAAACACGGATATGTATGTTAATATTTTGGAGGTCACAATTAGGGGTTTGCATTAAAGTATTATCATGGTGTGTATTTGTTACTCTACATGTTAGAGGTATATGGGACTTATTAACAGAGGGGTAGAGTGTGTCAGTGGAACTGGTGAATGTGTGGTGGTTAAGAAAGGTTATAGCAGGATATCTTAACTGGAAATTTCTTCAATGTTAGTGGTATGTGTGAGAAGATGTTGCCCTTTTGCAACCATAACTACTTAATAACTTTTTTGTTGTTTGTGGGAATACATATATTACATTACATCTATGTAAATGATTTTGCAGCTTGGTTTACTGGGTCTGAACCAATTCATTGATGCCAGAAAGACTCCCATTGAGTTTGGTGTACATTGTATTAGGCAGGCATGTCACAGCTTTAAAAGAACAAACAGAAAATAAGCCCTAACTTTGTTTCATCTCTACAGATCATGTCAACAGCATTTGAGATGAGGGTGTAATACATTAAGCCTAGATTTTAGCTAGAATATTGATTTGCAAAGCTAAACTCCCTAAGGCTCAGGGTAGGTTGAAGTGATGTAAACTGTAATTATTACATATTAAATCCATATTTAATTTATTTAGCAAATCAAAACACATGAGTAGAGTTAGCCAGGAACATTTTACCAATACAGAGAAATGGTGCTGCCCACCATTAAGATTAACACCATTAAGACAGCCTAGGGGAACAGTAAATACAGAGCTAGAAATAAAAAACCTTATACAGACAACATTAACAACTGGGTCTGGACAGAGACAGAGCACATTGCAAACAATTTCAGATGTGGACAGTAGGGAGGAAGACTAATATTTCAAACATGGGTACCTTAATAGGTCAATTAAATCCTGCTTTTCCTGCTGACATCAAAGCAGAGGAGGCTAAAATGGGAATGTGGCTGACTACACACCCAATTTGAGTCGCTACATATCTTGTTTTGACATCATGCTAAGATGCCTGCTCACATTTGAAAACTGACCCCCTCCACCACTGGTGAAAATAAAATGTGAGAAGTGGCTTTTTCACTGGAGCCCAAATAATCCAATCAATGCCAGAATACACAGCTGAAAAAAATGTTTCTTGATCAATTATATTGCAAACTGATATATAAATCCTGAGTGTTCCATTTAGTGTTACTTATAGTGGCAAATTTATTGTCAAATTCAGACCCAAGTTATACCCATGCAATTCCATTGAGTTCAAAGGGGTCACATAGATTACTAATTGAGGGCCGAATATGACTAATTATTACCCTGGAAAAATTAGGAATGTCTGAAAGTAGACACTTTCCATACTTACTAGACTGCAGCAAGAGCCCTCTGATTATTCTCATGACATAGATTAGTATTTGGCATGTTGTTTTTTATGATAGCTTCATAATTGTTCTTCTTGACTGTAGTCTGTCGATAGTTTATCAGCACTTGCTTGCTCAACTGACATTTTCAAGAACATTTCACACATATTTATCAAGCTCTTTGGTTGTATTTGACCCATCCTATGTATTTTTTCCCATTGGTTGTCCAAAAGATAAACCCTAAGATAAATTTCAATTGAGCCTACAGATTTATTTCTGTTTGTCTGATGTTTATTTCCTTGACCTCGACATTCTCCATGAGAATGATATACTTTCACTGTTACGTCACACTCTATATTTACTAAAGATTGTGGTGGATTCTCCATCACTGACAATTTTTAAATCACAATTGGATGTTTTTCAAAAAGATCTGCTCTAGGAATTATTTTGGGGAAATTCTATTGCCTGTGATATACAGGAAGTCAGGCTAGATGATCACAATGGTCTCTTCTGGCCTTGGAATCTAAGAATACTTACTACTGAAGAACATATGTTCTACTGAAGAACATATGTTTACTGTTTTACTTAGCTAATTTTCTGTAGCTTCACCTCATAGCTGTTGAGATTCTCAGGTTCCTTCCTAAAATGCCTGCTATTTCATGCCAAGTCTAAAAGTGTCCATTAGCCCATTAAATTAATTACACACACACACACAGAAACATACATATACATATTAGAGCTGTTGATTAATCACAATTAACTCATGTGATTAACTTAAAAAATGAATCACGATTAAAATAATCATGATTAATCACAGTTTTAATCACATTGTTAAACAATAGAATACCAATTGAAATTTATTAAACATTTTTGGATATTTTTCTACATTTTCAAATATACTGATTTCAATTACTGCACAATACAAAGTGTACACTGCTCACTTTATATTATTTTTATTACAAATATGTGCACTGTAAAAATGATAAACAGAAGAAACATTATTTTTCAATTCACCTCATACAAGTATTGTAATGCAATCTCTTTATCATGAAAGTGTAACTTACAAAAGTAGATTTTTTTCGTACATAACTGCACTCAAAAACAAAACAATGCAAAACTTTAGAGCCTACAAGTCCACTCAGTCCTATTTCTCGTTCAGCCAGTTGCTAAGACAAACAAGTTTGCTTATATTAACAAGAGATAATGCTGCCCACTTCTTATATACATCACCAAAAAGTGAGAACAGACGTTCACATGGGACTTTTGTAGATGGCATTGCAAGGTATTTACACACCAGATATGCTAAACATTCGTATGCTTTTTCATGCTTTGGCCACTATTCCAGAGGACATGTTTCTATGCTGATGACGCTCGTTAAAAAAATAATGTGTTAATTAAATTTGGGGGAGAATTGTATGTCTCCAGCTCTATTTTACCCACATTCTGCCATATATTTAATGTTATAGTAGTCTGAGATGATGATTCACCTCATATCATTCATTTTAAGAACACTTTCACTGCAGATTTGACAAAAAACACAAAGAAGGTACCAGTGTGAGATTTCTAAAAATAACTACAGCACTTGACCCAAGGTTTAAGAATCTGAAGTGCCTTCCAAAAATCTGATCGGATGGGGTGTGGAGCATGCTTTCAGAAGTCTTAAAAGAGCAACATTTCAATGTGGAAACTATAGAACCACCAAAAAAGAAAATCAACCTTCTGCTGGTGGCATCTGACTCAGATGATGAAAATAAACATGCATTGGTCCGCACTGCTTTGGATTGTTATCAAGCAGAACGCATCATCAGCATGGATGCATGTCCTCTGGAATGGTAACTGAAGCATGAAGGGACATATAAATCTTTAGCACATCTGGCATGTAAATATCTTGTGATGCCAGCTGCAACAGTGCCATGCAAACACCTGTTCTCACTTTCTGGTGACAATGTGAACCAGAAGCGGGCAGCATTATCTCCTGCAAATGTAAACAAACTTGTTTGTCTGAGCGATTCACTGAACAAGAAATAGGACTGAGTAGACTTGTAGGCTCCAAAGTTTTGCATTGTTTTATTTTTGAGTGCAGTTATGTAAGAAAAAAAATCTACGTTTGTAAGTTCAACTTTCATGATAAAGAGATTGCACTACAGTACTTGTATGAGGTGAATTGAAAAATACTATTTCTTTTGTTTTTTATAGTGCAAATATTTGTAATAAATGTTACGTGAGCACTGTACACTTTGTATTCGGTGTTATAATTGAAATCAATATATTTGAAAAATCTAGGAAACATCCAATCATATTTAAATAAATGGTATTCTATTATTGTTTAACAGTGCGATTAATTGCATAATTAATTAATTTTTTTAATTGCTTGACAGCCCTTTATACACACACACTCTCTATCTATCTGTCTAAAGGCATCTTGCTTCCAGGAAGAGGACTCAAGAGAGGAGCAATATGATTTCTTGTAAGGAGTAGGAGGACTAGGTGCCAGGTCTCTAGGGTTGCAGGTGATTGACACTTCCACACTATTACCCAGCAGCCAGGGCAGAGCTGTGATCCATGTACTATAAACCCTAAGGACTAAGCACAATAGGAAGGGCTGCCCATGGAAGGCCCAATTGGCAGCACCCCTCATGATCTCTGATTGGTCCAGGTGCACTACCTAAGCATGGAGGGAGGTTTGGGAAGCTGTCTGTGCAACCTGGCAGTAGCAACAGACCAGGGACAATAGACCCTGCTCTTGTTCCCTGCTTCAGACTCTGGCTCTGACCCTTGGCTTGACTCCTGATCCGATTCCAGCTCAGATCTTAGGCCAAACTCCTGGTTTCTGACTCCAACTCTGATCCCTGGCATGACTCCCAGCTATCATTCCTGCTCCAACCACCAGAGCCTTATTCCTGCTCCCACCATTAGGCCTTCTCTGACCTGCAACTAGATGTTTGTGTGTGGTACAGAGCTCCAGATAAGGTATATTCCCAGGTAAACAAGGGAGACAAAGTACTAGCTGAAGCTGTGCAGAAGCCTGTTTGTGTCTGTAGTTTGCCATTGTTTTCCTCAACAAATGCCTCTTGTTTAAGACAGTGGCACCACAACCAACAAGGTGAATTTCATTCAGTATCTTTCATTTCAACTGAAAGGTCTAAATATAGGTGTGGTTTTGGAGTAAGATTCCCCCTTTTATAGAAATGTTTTTCCTCAGAGTGGACATGGTACAAAGTCAGTATTTGGAGCATGAAGGCATTTAAAGCAAATAGAGGTTTTCCTTCCAATAAATTTAACATTATCTTAGAGAAACAAAGCTGCTCTGTGTTAGCAAGAAATGCTAAAATCCTGTAATGTTTTGGCAAAATATTTATCTTCTGTAATTAAATCTGGTTTCCATTTCTTTTAACTTCCCACTGCATTTCCTTCTTTCACAATTTATTATGCATCTGAAAATCCCCCTTTGTCTATTAACCATGGTGCTTTTTCAGCTTTTCTGGAATCTGTTTTTTATGTTTAAAATTATATTGTAGGATGTTTGCCACAATTCTTCCAGTTTTTCAATACGTTTTTGACAGAACTCTAACTTCAAAATAATTCAGTGCTTTTTGGCTACAGGATGTTGGTAAAACAAAAACAAACAAAAAAACCTCTCTCAGGCTTCAATATTTTATAGAAAATTATTGAACAGGAAAAACAATTGGCAAGAGTCTAAACTCTGTACAAGCCATTCATAGCCTTAACTGTAATCACATTTATGTATTTATCAAACATTATTATATTATAGTGATAAAAATCTATCAGCTAATTCAATTGTGTTTAAGAAACACAAAGGTAATAGAGAGGGCCAGATCAATATCCCACTTGATCTCATGTCTATTTTGCTAGAAGCTGGTATGGACTGAGGCCAAATTAAGACAATTCCAGCACCTGTGCACAGAGAACCGGCCTCCAAGCCCAGTCCCATTTAAAGCAGCGGTGGCACTCCTTGAAAGTCAGGGTCAGTAGCCAGGGACCCCCTGAATCCCACCAGGATTTTCCCATTTTCCCCCTGAGAGGAAGGGAGGATAGCGAGGCACCCCAGTATTTACCCCATCAGTCAGCTATATCGGCTTGGACAGCTGAGCCAGGCCCACTGCACTTTTCTCCTGCCACACACAGAGTCCTCTGTTGCAATGGTGTTAGCAGAGCAACTCAGAGCAGTGGGTCTTGGAATTAACACTCCATTGAGATGCAAAGAGCAGTTCACTCCTCTCAGCGCTATCTGAGACAGCCTACAGACTCCACCAGATGTGCAGCCCACATCACTCACACTAACTTCTGACTTTCAAGCTTTTTGTCCCAACCAGGAGGGCTAGAAATGTCCTTATTTAAAAAAATGAAAGCTGAGACTCTGATGTCATGACATGACTCTAGGATCCGGGGCCTTATGCACAAGACTAACATCTACGCCTTAATCCAGACCTGGTTCTGATGCTTTTCCCAGAAAGGAGTTACTGTTTCTCATTTCTTTTCTCATACTTGCAATTCTTCACCCTTGAACTCGTAGTTTGCCTGAAGTTACAGATAGAAAACATTTAACAGGCTTTCAACGTCAGAACACTTGACCAACACAACTATCCTTAACACCTGTGCTTGCACTGGTCCTTTCTTGCTCAGTTTTCCAGGCCTAAGCCATAAAAAATATGCCAACGTTATACCTATGTGCAGATACTTCTAGTGATTATGCCTGTGTGACATGACTTGGACAGCTGAGTGGGAGAGGTGCCTCTGATCCCTCCCATTATCTGGGGGATGGTATGAGCTAATTCCTCTAATATAAAAAGAAAGTCTTAAAAAAATATGGTGAGAGCTATCACTAAAACGGCTGATCTACCCAGCTGGCCATCTGCTCATGAGGTAGTTCTCTTCTCTCCCAGAGGTGTTCAAGCCTCACTATGGGACAATTCATAGCACCTTGCTTATTTCCCCTTTTTTGCTTTTTTTAAGGTAAGAAATATACACACCTGTCTAAACATCTCTAAAACCAAAAGTAAAACAACTGCCATCATTTGCAAGAGCAAGTTGATATTCATGTATTATACATCTGATGGGGAATTTTGCCTGTGTAGAAAGCAGGGTACAGGGGCATGTACATGGTGACCTGTGTTTTTAAGCAGAAAGGGTTGCTGCTTTTTGTATCAGATAGAACTTTTCTATGTGGCTTCACTCCTAGATATAGCAAGGGATGTTACTGCAACTTATTCTGGAGGGCATCTGCCCACATGCACTTAGGTGGATGATCAAATAGCCATGGCAGAAGAAAGCCCATCTATTTCCATCTGAGAATAGTCAAAAGATTGGTGATTCCACATAGTGGATAGTGTCATAATGATCCATTTGTCTAGGACTGCTAGGCTTCATTAATATGGATGGGTAAACCTGTGTGGTAGCATATCAAAGTTAGGCACAGTCACTAAGCCCCCTCAGTATGAGCCAATGTGACTTCTTGACCTGCTACTCACAAACCGCGAAGAATTAGTAGGGGAAGCAAAAGTGGATGGGAACCTGGGAGGCAGTGACCATGAGATGGTTGAGTTCAGGATCCTGACACAGGGAAGAAAGGAGAGCAGCAGAATACAGACCCTGGACTTCAGAAAAGCAGACTTTGACAACCTCAGGGAACTGATGGGCAGGATCCCCTGGGAGAATAACATGAGGGGGAAAGGAGTCCAGGAGAGCTGGCTGTATCTTAAGGAATCCTTATTGAGGTTACAGGAACAAACCATCCCGACGTGTAGAAAGAATAGTAAATATGGCAGGCAACCAGGTTGGCTTAACAGTGAAATCCTTGCTGATCTTAAACACAAAAAAGAAGCTTACAAGAAGTGGAAGATTGGACAAATGACCAGGGAAGAGTATAAAAATATTGCTCGGGCATGCAAGAGTGAAATCAGGAAGGCCAAATCACACCTGGAGTTGCAGCTAGCAAGAAATGTTAAGAGTAACAAGAAGGGTTTCTTCAGGTATGTTAGCAACAAGAAGAAAGTAAAGGAAAGTGTGGGCCCCTTCCTGAATGAGGGAGGCAACCTAGTGACAGAGGATGAGGAAAAAGCTAATGTACTCAATGCCTTTTTTGCCTCTGTCTTCATGAACAAGGTCGGCTCTCAGACTGCTGCACTGGGCAGCACAGCATGGGGAGGAGGTGACCAGCCCTCTGTGAAGAAAGAAGTGGTTCGGGACTATTTAGAAAAGCTGGATGAGCACAAGTCCATGGGGCCGGATGTGCTGCATCCGAGAGTGCTAAAGGAGTTGGTGGATGTGACTGCAGAGCCATTGGCCATTATCTTTGAAAACTCATGGCAATCGGGGGAAGACCCGGATGACTGGAAAAAGGCTAATGTAGTGCCCATCTTTAAAAAAAGGGAAGAAGGAGGATCTTGGAAACTACAGGCCAGTCAGCCTCACCTCAGTCCCTGGAAAATCATGGAGCAGGTCCTCAAGGAATCAATTCTGAAACACTTAGAGGAGAGGAAAGTGATGAGGATCAGTCAGCATGGATTCACCAAGGGCAAGTCATGCCTGACTAATCTAATTGCCTTCTATGATGAGATAACTGGCTCTGTGGATGAGGGGAAAGCAGTGGATGTGTTTTTCCTTGACTTTAGCAAAGCTTTTGACACGGTCTCCCACTATATTCTTTCCAGCAAGTTAAAGAAGTATGGGCTGGATGAATAGACTATAAGGTGGATAGAAAGCTGGCTAGATCGTCGGGCTCAATGGGTAGTGATCAATGGCTTCATGTCTAGTTGGCAGCCGGTATCAAGTGGAGTGCCCCAAGGGTCGGTCCTTGAGCCGGTTTTGTTCAATATCTTCATTAATGATCTGGAGGATGGTGTGGATTGCATCCTCAGCAAGTTTGCAGACGACACTAAACTGGGAGGAGAGGTAGATACGCTGGAGGGTAGGGATAGGATACAGGGGGACCTAGACAAATTAGAGGATTGGGCCAAAAGAAATCTGATGAGGTTCAACAAGGACAAGTGCAGAGTCCTGCACTGAGGACGGAAGAATCCAATGCACCGCTACAGACTAGGGACCGAATGGCTAGGCAGCAGTTCTGCAGAAAAGGACCTAGGGGTTACAGTGGACGAGAAGCTGGATATGAGTCAACAGTGTGCCCTTGTTGCCAAGAAGGCCAATGGCATTTTGGGATGTATAAGTAGGAGCATTGCCAGCAGATCGAGGGATGTGATCATTCCCCTCTATTCGACATTGGTGAGGCCTCATTTGGAGTACTGTGTCCAGTTTTGGGCCCCACACTACAAGAAGGATGTGGAAAAATTGGAAAGCGTCCAGCGGATGGCAACAAAAGTGATTAGGGGACTGGAACACATGACTTATGAGGAGAGGCTGAGGGAACTGGGATTGTTTAGTCTGCGGAAGAGAAGAATGAGGGTGGATTTGATAACTGCTTTCAACTTCCTGAAAGGGGATTCCAAAGAGGATGGATGTAGACTATGCTCAGTGGTAGCAGATGACAGAACAAGGAGTAATGGTCTCAAGTTGCAGTGGGGGAGATTTAGGTTGGATATTAGGAAAAACTTTTTCCCTAGGAGGGTGGTGAAACACTGGAATTCATTACCTAGGGAGGTGGTGGAATCTCCTTCCTTAGAAGTTTTTAAGGTCAGGCTTGACAAAGCCCTGGCTGGGATGATTTAGTTGGGGATTGGTCCTGCTTTGAGCAGGGGATTGGACTAGATGACCTTCTGGGGTCCCTTCCAACCCTGATATTCTATGAGGGGGAGGAGTTGAAGAGGCTGAGGGAGAGCTACTGAAGGTGCAACAGCAGCTTGGAAAAGAGGTTTCCACTTTATTTTTTAAAGTCCTGTTGAAGTTTATTAGTACCTTGCCTGGCTACTACAACAAGTAGGAATATGGATAACAGGGTGCACTAGGCTGCTAGAGATTGAGAATGTAAAGACAAGTTCCTGACTATTAGTGGTCACTAAAAATCCCATGGCATATTGCATGGCAGGAGTTGTGATGCCTTGCCTAAATCCCTATAGGTTATCTGTCCAGAATTGTGCTTAGTAGTGGTGTATGCCGATTAAAGGTGATGTCTTCCAACTCAGATGTCTGCCTTTTCATGGTGTGAAGTGATTATTAATGTTAATGTTTCTACAGGCTGGAATGTGTTCAGTGAATGAAACAGATGTTGAATATTTCTTTTTAACTTTGTTGTTCAATGTATGGCACTAAGCTGTATTTATTACCCACCATCCAAACCCTGCACTAAATACAGATTTATTTATTTCCTCGTGTGTTTTCCAACAATGCCTTGAGTGGTAACAACTAATTTATACCCCATCATTTTCTATGTATAGTTGGGATTATTTTCTTCAATGTGTATTACTTTGCACTTAACACTGAATTTCATCTGCCATTGTATTGCCCAGTCACCCAGTTTTGTGAGATCTTTTTGTAACTCTTCACAGCCAACTTCAGACTTAAGCAATTCTGTACCATCTGCAATTTTTGCGACCTCACTCTTCATGCCCCATTCCCAGACCGTTTATGAATATGTTGAACAGCATAGGTCACAGTAGAAATCTTTGGGGCACCCCACTATTTACCTTTCTCCATTGTGAAAACTGACATTTATTTATGGTCTTTGTTTCCTATCTTAACTAGATACTGATCCATGAGCGAACTTTCCCTCTTATCCTATGACTACTTCATTTGCTTAAGAGCCATTGGCAAGGGACCTTGTCAAAGGCTTTCTGAAAGTCCAAGTACACTGTATTGACTGGATCACCCTTTTTTGCATGCTTGTTGACTCCCTCAAAGAATTCTAATAAATTGGCGAGGCCTGATTTCGCTTTACAAAAGCGGTGTTGATTCTTACGCAACATATCATGTTTGTGTTTGTCTGATATTTCTGTTCTTTGCTATACTTTCAACCAATTTGCCTGACACTGTAATAGCCAGAATAACCTCTGGAGCCATTTTTTTAAATAGCCATATAATAGCTACCTGTCAGTCACTGGTACTGGGGCTGATTTAAGTGATACGTTATATACCATAGTGAGTTGCTCTGCAATTTCAAATTTGAATTCCTTCAGAACTCTTGGGTGAATATCCTCTGGTTCTGGTGACCTACTACTGTTTACTTTATCAATTCATTCCAAAACCTTCGCTATTGATATCTAGGGCACTACCTCAGATTTGTCACCTAGAAAGAATGGTTTGGGTATGTGGGTCTCCCCCATAGCCTCTACAGTGAAGACAGGTGCAAACAATTCATTTAGCATCTTTGCAAGGGCCTTGTCTTCTTTGAATGCTCCTCAAATCACTTAGTGGTCCCACTGACTGTTTGGCAGACTTCCTGCTTCTGATATTCTTTAAAAAAAGAAAAAAAAACTGTTACATTGTCCTTAGCTAGTTGCTCTTCAAATTCTTTCTTGGGGTGTCTTATCACACTTTTACACTTGACTTGCCAGAGTTTATGCTCTATTCTATTTTCCTCACAAGGATTTGACTTCCAATTTTTAAATGATTCCTTTTTGTCTCTAACTACTGTTTTACTATGTTGTTTAGCCATGATGACTTTATTGGTCCTCTTACTGTTTTTATTTGGAGTATACATTTAGCTGAAACCTCCATGGCATTTTTAAATAGCCGCCATGCAGTTTGCAGGCATTTCACCCTTGTAACTGTTCCATTTAACTAGCTTCCCCCTTTTGAAGTTAAATGCTACTGTGGTGGGTTTCTCTGGCACTTTTCCTCCTAGAAGGATGTTAAATTTAATTAGATTGTGGTCACTATTACCAAGCAGTTCAGTTATATTCACGTCCTGAACCAGATCTTTTGTTCCACTTAGTATTAAATCAAGAATTTATCTCCCCTCATGAATTACAGGACAAGCTTCTCTTAAAAGAAGTCATTCAACATGTCTAGACATTTTATCTCTACATCCCTTCCTTAGGTGACATATACCAGTCAATATGAGGATAGTTTAAATCCCCTATTATTGAGTTTTCTCCCTTTGCAGCCTCTCATCTCCCTGAGCATTTCACAATCACTGTTACCATCTGGGTAGTATAACTGGTAGTATATTTCTATGCTAATTAAGGACCATCACAAAGCTCCCCACCTCCCACTCCAAGTGCAAGGAGCACTTCTTTGACCGGTCTTCTCTAACATAAACATAGAAAAATATACTTTAAAAAAAAAAACTATCCAAACAAAATGCTCTACTGCATCCACAATTCTTCCCCTGGGGAGAGCATGACAGAAAGAATAACCACACATGACCGACGTTCGTCACATCACTTAATGCATGCCTGGAAGGTGTTCAGATACAGCAGTGGTTTAAGAAACTGTATAGAATCAAATACAGTTCTCTAAAGTCAACTGATTTAACCACAAGGCCAAACTTTCTCTTTCTACAATCCCCTGCTTCATTTACTACTCATCTTCTGACTTCTAAGACTTTGATTATGAGCTAAATCAGCTGGGAGGAAGAACTCAGTCAAAAATGTGAATGATATTTGGGAACCATTTAAGAACACTTACTAGATGATCAAAAAGTCACTGTCCCACAATTGAGGAAGAAGGTCATACTGGTTTCAAAAAAATCAATTTGGGCTAAAGGAAGAGTGAAGGCAGCTCTAAAATATAACAAATGGAAGAAAGGTAAAGGTAAATCAAATTCATCAAATATAAAGAAGTTAGGAATCGTAGAAAATTGACAAGGGAAGCAAAGGAACACAAGGAGAAACCTATAGCCAGCAGAGTGAAGGACGATAAGGAGGAGTTTTTAAAATATATTAGGAACAAAAAGAATCCTGACAATGGTATTTGTCCGTTGCTAGGTAGAAAAGGCAGAAGTGTTCAATAAATATTTTTGTTCCGTATTTGTGGAAATAAATAGATCTAGTCTCATTATATGGGGATAATATTCTTTCCATCACACTAGTATCTCCTGGAGGATGTTAAAACCGAAGCTACTAAAAAGCTACATTTTTAAAATCAGTAAGTACAGTTAGCTTGCATCCAAGAGTTTTAAAGAAGCTGACTGAGGAACTCGCTGGATCATTAATGTTGATTTTCAATAAGTCTAGGAGCACTGGGGAAGTTCCAGAAGACTGAAAGAAAGTGTTTAGGGTAAACCAGATGACCTGGGTAATTATAAACCTGATAGATAGCCTAACATCAATTCTGGTCAAGATAATGCAGCAACTGATATGGGACTCAATTAACCAAGAATTAAAGGAAGATAAACTCATGTTGATTTGCAAAAGTTAGGTTATGGAAAACCGATCCTGTCAAATTAATTTTTGCGGGGATAAGATTACAAGTTTGGTTGATAAATGTAATAGCATTGGTATAATATACTTAGATTTCTGTAAGGTTTTTGATTTGGTACCACACAAAATTTTTATTTAAATTCTAGAATGCTGTAAAATTAACAAGGCACATACTACATGGATTACTGGCTAACTGAAAGGTCTCAAAATGTAACTGTAAACAGGGAAACATCATCAAGTGGGTGTGTTTCCAGTGGGGTCCCACAGAGATCAGTCCTTGGCCCTATATTTAACATTCTTTATCAATGTCCTGGAAGAAAACTAAATAATCACTGAAAGATTGCAGATGACACAGAAATTGGGGGAGTGGTAAATAATGAAGAGGACAGATCACTGGTTCAGAGCAATCTGGATTGCTTAGTAAAGTGGGCAAAAGCAAACAATACACATTTTATTATGACTAAATGCATACAACTGGGAACACAGAACGTAGGCCATATTTACAGAATGGGGGACCCTATCCTGGGAAGCAGTGACTTTGAAAAAGATTTTACTGTTGTGGTGGATAATTAGCTAAACATGAACTCCCACTGTGACATTATGGCCAAAAGAGCTAAGGTGATTTTGGGAGAATCAGGGGAATCTCAAGTAGGAGTAAAGAGGTTATTTTACTTGGTTTGGTACTGTGTGACCTCTGCCAGAATACTGTGTCCAGTTCTGCATATTACATTTCAAGAAGGATGTTGAAAAATTGGAGAGAGTTCAGAGGAAACTAAAAGAAATATTCAAGGATTAGAAAACAAATATAGTGATAGACACAAGTACCTCAATCTATTTATCTTAACGAAGAGAAGTGATGATTTGATTACAGTTTATTAGTATCTACATGGGGAACAAATATTTGATAATGGGCTCTTCAATCTACTGGAGAAAGGTATAACACAATCCAATGGATGGAAGTTGAAGCTAGAGAAATTCAGACTGGAAATAAAGTGTTCATTAACCAATGGAACAATTTACTAAGGGTCATGGTGGGTACTCCATCACTGACCATTTTTAAATCAAGATTGAATGTTTTTCTAAAAGATGTGATCTAGGAATTATTTTGGGAAGTTCTAAGGCCTCAGAAGTTAGATTAGATGAGATGATCACAATGGTTCCAGCTGGCCTTGGAATTTATGAATCAGCAGGGAGTGAACCCAAGACCTTCAGCACTGCAGCACAGACCTGTGTCACTTGAGCTAAAGTATACCTCCATCAGCTGGTGTCAGAAATATGTTAATCTCTGCCTATCAGACATTAACGGGGATGTGTTACATGCTGAGATGTGACCTCATGGTCACATCTCAGGCCTCATGGTCTCCTGGCTGCCAGACAAGTGTGCCTTCCTGCCCTGAACCACAGGTTATTATCAGGAGTAGGATTAATTTTGTCTGTGCACCTAAAGTGCTAGAGCTCTTTTGAAAAAGTAAAAAAAAAAAAAAAAAAAAAAAGTTAACATTGGTAATACCTCCTCTTTTCTTTTGACCTCATTCTGCAAAACAAAAACAAGAAGTGGCACTATTTTCATTGGACCGGTTAAAAATATCCACTGTGAGGTAGAGACCAACCTTCGAAAATGCCCTCCAAACAGTTAAAGCTTGGAACCAGGAAGTGAGGCAGCCTTAAACTAGGGGTTACTACCAGTTTCCTCTAATATTAATTACCATTAATACTATGCATTATATGGAGATATACAATATTCAACCTGCAAATTTTATCTAAAACTCATACATATATTGGCTAACTTCTCTTTTTCACCCTTGTCATGATCATGAAATAAGTGACTTTTGGATGGGAAATGATGAGGCACAAGTGAAACTTGACGTTAAGAGGAGATAACTAACATATTAAATGATTTTTCCCACTCTGTTCAAAATGGAAAGAATGAGAACTAGCAGGGAAAATATATCATTGTCATGGCTCATTTCAAGGTCAAGAAAGCAGAAGTCCTAACTAAACAGAAATAAATCATTAGGACCAGTTGGAATTTCTCTCTAGTTTTATCTTTTGGGAAGACCAGAGAAGAAATTTATGAGACAGCTGAAAGTGAAGAGTCCATAAATGTAAGCAAAATGCAGACAGATTTAAAATGAGTAGACACACGCCAACAGATTGAATTATGGAGCCATCATCTAAATAATATCAATAAACTAATAGAGGGACTAATCACAGGACTTTCATTGGTATAGAAATAGAAGATCTGTAACTGCCTAGCTAATGTTGGCCCAACCCAAAACCTTGGTTCCTTAATGCCCAGTCTGGATGAAATTTGGGAAAGTTCAGATCTTGATCCATGTCCAAACTTTTGCAGACTTCATCTCTTCTATGTAGTTACATCAGCACGTGCTCAGCTTCTCTATACCTGCAATCATAAAAATGTCATCTCTCTGCCACACCAAAAAAACCCTATAAAAAGAGGGCAGGGGCGGGGTGGATCGGGGGGGGAAAGAAACCCTGGCTAATGGTTCTATGTACAGCTGTGTGTTTGGTCCGAATGCATTGCAATGCAATCTTTAAAAATGATTCAGAGGGATAGGGAGGCTGAGTTTGAGATTAGATCAAACCATTTCTGAGTTTCTTCATCTCTCTCTGATTACAGCTGTGAATCCCTGTATCTCCATAAAACACACATGCTAAACCCACAGAAGAAACTAAGTCGTGTGAAAGGAAGGATGGGAAATTTATTTCCGGTTCTCTGACCAGATGCCAAGTAGGATAATTGCATTCTGCCTAACTATATTTCCTGTGCAATTTCAAATAGAGACAGTTTTTTCCCTTCACCTCTTTCCCTAAACTGATGAGTAACATGCACTGTTAAATATTGTCACTTTCCACTGCAGAAGTGGTCTTCTAGAGGTTGGCTGATGAAATGACTAACAAAATAGCCCAACAAAGAGCAAGAGTCTTATTGTCTGTCAGATGGTAATGACTTCAGTCCTTTACCAACCTGGGCTGAACCAATGACCTAGGTGTGAATAATGTACACCTTCCTGTGCTAGCTAGCTCAGTCAATTCACCCACAGGGCAAGAACAGGCAGTGTCACCCCACTCTTCGGGCTCCTTACAGGGGTAGCAAATGTAAGTGATAAGTGGATTCCACAACATCCTGCATGACACATTGTCTACAGGAGACAGGCTGAATCAGAACATCCCTTGTTTGCCCTGACCACATCCCCTTCCTGACCAGCACTGCCCACTTTGGAGGCAACGCTGGCTCCTGAAGGCACCTCAGTTGAGATGAGGAAGTAGTAGGATTCCACTCGTCCCTTCTTGGAGGACTTTACAACACTGGTCTCAGTGCTTGTCTACAGAGTTGCAGAAATGGGCATAGACCTGAGAATGCATCAGGGCTGGAGATTACAATAGCGTGGGTGGGTACAGAAAGACAGAACAAGGAGTAATGGTCTCAATTTGCAGTGGGGGAGGTTTAGGTTTGATATTAGGAAAAACTTTTTCTCTAGGAGGGTGGTGAAGCACTGGAATGGGTTACCTAGGGAGGTGATGGAATCTCCTTCCTTAGAGGTTTTTAAGGTCAGGCTTGACAAAGCCCTAAGATGATTTAGTTGGGGATTGGTCCTGACTGGGGAAGGGGGTTGGACTAGATGACCTCTTGAGTGAGGGGGGATTTGATAGCAGCCTTTAACTATCTGAAGGGGGATTCCAAAGAGGATGGAGCTCAGCTGTTCTCAGTGGTGGCAGATGACAGAACAAGGAGCAATGATCTCAACTTGCAGTGGGGGAGGTCTAGGTTGGATATTAGGAAAAACTATTTCTTGGATATTAGGAAAAATTAGGAGGGTGATGAAGCACTGGAATGAGTTACCTAGGGAGGTGGTGGAATCTCCTTCCTTAAAGGTTTTTAAGGTCAGGCTTGACAAAGCCCTGGCTGGGTTGATTTAGTTGGGGATTGGTCTTGCTAGTCCAACCCCCTGCTCAAAGATGACCTTCTGAAGTTCCTTCCAACCCTGATATTCTATGAGAATCATAACACAAAATGAATTAAACAGATGGACTGTCCTAGAACTTAACAGTGTCTTAGTTTCAATTAAGCCTGGTAAATTGAGCCCTGCAGTAACTGGCAGGCTGATTAGGCAAAGAGTTATCTTTAGCCTGATTCATGCTGAACAGACTATATGAAAATGCCATTTAAACAGGGCTGGATGAAAACAGGATAAGTTTTGCAAAACATTTGTCCGTTTTTTGTTAAATTTCAAAAAAAAATTGAATAGCTCTACATTTAAATAACAAAGGATGTGTTTTGAACTTCCATGGATAGTTTAAAAGGATTCTGTAATCACAGAAGTCTATTTGAGTTTCCGTACACATAGGTAATTACTGTTAAATTTAATGGATAATGATCAAGTCCTTCCTGTAAATTTCAGTCCAGAGAAAGGTGACAAATTCAAGATCATTTTGGTTTTCTGAAAAAAATAAGTTCCTGGCATGTGTTTCCCATACAAGAGAAACTCCACCATTTATATCCCTGTAACAATGTCAGGTAATTTAAAAAAAAAAAAAAAAAAAAACCAACCTACACACACAACCAAGTATCCAGATTTAAGTATTTAGTAATATTTTGTGTCATGGGGAACTCTTTGTTTTTAGCAAATGACAAAAAGTATGGTTAAAGTTAGTGCCTGATTAGCCATAGACAATTATTACTCAATGCCCTCAAATTGGGCCAAAAAGAGAGGGCATGTCCATCTTCTGCCATAGTTGTGAGTATGAGCGGCTTTATGGTGAAGTAGAGAAGTGTGATTACTACATACCTACCCCAAAAACTTCAACACAGGGAAAGTTGCATATGTACATTCTCTATTACACTGAAAACCCAGCAAGACACCCTTAAAACAACATTCACATCCAAAGCAACCTAGACTCATATGCCTTAGCCCCCAAACAAACATTCTCATACCCAACACACACAAATTCCTCCACTCTACAGTTAAATCCTGGGATTGTTTGGGTTGGAGTGCAGAAAGGGAAAGCTTGGTTCAGGTACAGGGATGGGCAGTGGAACTCCCCACTGCCTTCCTGACCCCTGCTGCCAGCTACACATAGCCCTGCTGCCTAGAGAAGCACCCAAAGGCCAGCTCATCTCCCAGTTTTTATGTCCTCCTTTCCCTCTACCCTACCTATCCTCCGCCCCTTTGTACCAAACACCCATCTTTATTAACTCATTATTTATATTATGCTACTGCCCAGCGGCCCCACTATGATATGCACTGTATAAACAGACAGATCTAAACTCTGTGGAAGGGGGTTGTAACATAAATTTAATTCAAGACACAAGTGGGTGTAACGAACAAGGAGTGGGCAGTAATAGCAACATGTATTCTGTGAGCAGCTCATTATGGTTATTACGAATTGTAGGCACTATGAATAGACCTGAGAAGAAAAGAAGTCTTTGGGCTATATTAACATGGCAAAGGGCTCTATGCAAGTCTTGGATAGATAAATTAGGACTTGGTCCTGCCCCCATTCATGACAATGGAGACATCTGAATGATAGAGGATCAAATCCCTATTGCTTTTCTCAATGTTTGAATTTCCAAGGCAGATTACAGGGTAGGCACATGGAGTATTTATACATGATCTAAGATTCACTTCTTTTTCCAGATGGAACCAAGAACTAGTATTTAGCTCAGCCATTGGTATAAACCACAAAGTGCTGTGTACACTATTGGTGAAGAAACTTTCGTTACATTACTTTTTAAAATAAATGTTACCATGAAAACAACCACATTTGTGAAGTTCACATTGCAAAAGCAATGGGAGATTGTGTGAAATGAGGAAAAAGTATAAAGAAAGAGATTATTGATTTAAGGCTATCCCACAGTTTTGTAAAAAAAAAAATTCCTTCAGGGCTCAAATTTCTCATGTTTAATCTCAGCACAAAGGTTTGTGATGGAGTTGTTTCATTTTGTATTTTTACAGTGTTAAGAAAAATCAAGTGAGCTTGGTTTGAATCATGTGAGGATAAAAATTTACATTTTAAAATAGAAAGTGTTCCCATTTTTTAAATGCATGGGTAACTCAAAGGTCTTGATTTTAAGATAAACTTGCCCTGGACTTTAGTTACTGATAAGGCGAGGGAAAGGATTTGAAATTGAAAGAAGAAACTTAGAGATGTCTGAAATCATTACCTTTTTTTATTATGCCAGCTTTGACTAATTGCAATAGCAGATCAAATATGTTCATGCATCTCCTAATGCTCCTAGCACAGGTGTATACATACAAGAATTCTCACATTCTTTACTGAGCCACCTCTCCTGGAGTTGTGGACTAATTCAAAGCATGATCCTGCAATTGGAACTATCTTATGCACATACAGTCTCATTGACTTCCAGGAGGTGCCACATGTTTGCAAGGGTCTCACCAGGCAGATCCAACAACAGGATCACAGTTGATTTAAGGACATAAGAGAATTACTGAACTTCTTCTTTTCTCATTCTACAAGCACAAGACCTTTCCACTTTGCATAATCTCTAAGAAAATTATTAAGCACCAACAAATATATTATGCATGAGACTCCATATGAGTCGTCTCCCATAAGTCCCATAAGTCCATAAAGTTCTCAACTTTTTGCAAAAAGAGTGTAGTTCCATTGACTTCAAGGCAGCTGTGCATAAGGTAAAATCCTGACCCCTTTGAAGTCAGTGACAAAACAAGCACATCCTTGCAATATTAGGGCATATATAATTAATGCCAACTAGCTACTTATTCCCAACACCCTCAATTTGCAGAATCCATACCAAAATGTGGATAAAAATGAGTGAATTTGTGAATTACAGTCAAACACTATCCCCGATAATGTCACGGCTAACCTGGTGGCTGAACTTTGTGACTTTGTCCTTACCCATAACTATTTCACATTTGGGGACAATGTATACCTTCAGATCAGCGGCACTGCTATGGGTACCCGCATGGCCCCACAGTATGCCAACATTTTTATGGCTGATTTAGAACAACGCTTCCTCAGCTCTCGTCCCCTAAAGCCCCTACTCTACTTGCGCTATATTGATGACATCTTCATCATCTGGACCCATGGAAAAGAAGCCCTTGAGGAATTCCACCATGATTTCAACAATTTCCATCCCACCACCAACCTCAGCCTGGTCCAGTCCACACAAGAGATCCACTTCCTGGACACTACAGTGCTAATAAACAATGGCCACATAAACACCACCCTATACCGTAAACCTACTGACTGCTATTCCTACCTGCATGCCTCCAGCTTTCACCCTGACCACACCACACGATCCATCGTCTACAGCCAAGCTCTGCGATACAACCGCATTTGCTCCAACCCCTCAGACAGAGACAAACACCTACAAGATCTCTGTCAAGCTTTCTTACAACTACAATACCCACCTGCAGAAGTAAAGAAACAGATTGATAGAGCCAGAAGAGTTCCCAGAAGTTACCTACTACAGGACAGGCCTAACAAAGAAAATAACAGAACGCCACTAGCCGTCACCTTCAGCCCCCAACTAAAACCCCTCCAACGCATTATTAAGGATCTACAACCTATCCTAAAGGATGACCCAACACTCTCACAAGTCTTGGGAGACAGGCCAGTCCTTGCCTACAGACAGCCCCGCAACCTGAAGCAAATACTCACCAACAACCACATACCACACAACAGAACCACTAACCCAGGAACTTATCCTTGCAACAAAGCCCGTTGCCAATTGTGCCCACATATCTATTCAGGGGACACCATCACAGGGCCTAATAACATCAGCCACACTATCAGAGGCTCGTTCACCTGCACATCCACCAATGTGATCTATGCCATCATGTGCCAGCAATGCCCCTCTGCCATGTACATTGGTCAAACTGGACAGTCTCTACGTAAAAGAATAAATGGACACAAATCAGATGTCAAGAATTATAACATTCATAAACCAGTCGGAGAACACTTCAATCTCTCTGGTCACGCAATCACAGACATGAAGGTCGCTATCTTAAAACAAAAAAACTTCAAATCCAGACTCCAGCGAGAAACTGCTGAATTGGAATTCATTTGCAAATTGGATACTATTAATTTAGGCTTAAATAGAGACTGGGAGTGGCTAAGTCATTATGCAAGGTAGCCTGTTTCCTCTTGTTTTTTCCTACCCCCCCCCCCCCAGATGTTCTGGTTTAACTTGGATTTAAACCTGGAGAATGGTCAGTTTAGATGAGCTATTACCAGCAGGAGAGTGAGTTTGTGTGTGTATAGGGGTGGGGGGGATGTGAGAAAACCTTGATCTATGCAGGAAATAGCCCGACTTGATTATGTAAAGAGTTGTCACTTTGGATGGGCTAGCACCAGCAGGAGAGTGAATTTGTGTGGGGGGGTGGAGGGTGAGAAAACCTGGATTTGTGCTGGAAATGGCCCACCTGTTGATCACTTTAGATAAGCTATTACCAGCAGGACAGTGGGGTGGGAGGAGGTATTGTTTCATGATTTCTGTGTGTATATAAAGTCTGCTGCAGTTTCCACGGTAAACATCTGATGAAGTGAACTGTAGCTCACGAAAGCTCATGCTCAACTAAATTGGTTAGTCTCTAAGGTGCCACAAGTACTCCTTTTCTTTTTGCGAATACAGACTAACACGGCTGTTCCTCTGAAACCTAGCACAGAACATGATTTCCAAATATCTACAATGACTATGGCACCATCTAGTGGACTCATAAGAGCTATACAATTTGAGTACTAACGGAAATTAAAGGAATCTACAGGTCACCTGGAAAAAGAAAATAAGAAAAAAGAAAAAGCTGTATCCTTTCCTCTTTATCTACTCAGTCTGTGGTTTTGGAGTTTTTTTCCCTACCAGTTTTGGCTACTCTTTGCTGAATAATGGAGGATACACAACAAAAGAAGTATGTTTCAGAGCCTGTCTTCCAGTTCTACTATGCAGACACCTGCACAGCAAAAAACAGAATCACACTTACCCAAGAATTGCCCAAAAAGGGATGATCACTCAATCTTGCAATACACAGTATTGTTCTTATGATAGCAAAGTTTGCAAAAAGTTTCCTAAACTGCACTTTTGGTATGCAAAAAAAATTCAGACTCCCAAGATAACTAGAAATAAAAATAACTAAATATGAAGTGTCAGTATTACCTGTGATACCACAGATGCCAGAAATCACTGTGCAAAACATGCAACTGATGGCACTTTTTTTATACCATCACAAATGCTATGATACATCAGAGGGGAAAAAGGAAGTAAAAATCAGGTTTGTTAAAACTTATTGCTGTGCTGAAAATATCCCATGGCTGGATCAATAAGGGCATGCAGCATATAAATCAGTGCTTGACTGCATTTTAATTTTAGTTTTGCAGTTTGCCTTTAAGCAAGACTTGGGGAGGGGAAACTCCCATTATTGAAACACTCTTTTCCTGGCCCCTAAAATAAGCAGGAAAACCCTCCTTTAACTTTTTGACTTCCATATATTCATCCATTTGTTTTACTATATTTGACTCCACCATCCCAACCGCAAGTGTGTTCCAGTTCTTCACTTCTCTCTAATAGATAGAAGGAGAGAGAGACAGAGACAGAGACACATACTAACACTATTCTTTTGCTGGATGGATCAACACCATCCTTCCAGGGAGATGCACTTTAATCATTTAGGCAAGGAGTGGGCCTTTAAAGAACTAGCTTGATAGTTCTTATTTGGGATTTAAAGGATTGCTATAAATATTATGTCTGGATAGGATAGAAGCAAATGGGACTGAAAACACAGATTTCTGCCAGCAGGTGTCTGGGATTTTCTCTCTTGTCTGGCCAGCAGATTTTTCTTTTGCTCAGGCATGACCTGGGTTAATCCTGAAAAATGCAAGTTTTACTATGAAAGAAAAAGTGCCCTGAGAAAAGAAGAATGTTTAATTAGCTCTGACCCTTTAAAATATTTGATTATATATGGAGAAAAGTAAATATTGTAGAGAGATCTGTGATACAGCCCAGAGAAGAAGGTGAAATATACATTTTAAGAGTTAAAATGCACCAAATTGGTTACAAGTAAAAAGCATATTTTGTATAAAGCATAATCAGTGAGAGCCTGAACATTGGAACATGCCCTCCTGGCACTTACAAATCCTCTTTATTATAACAGAGGTATGCTGAAGCTGGGACTTTTTCCACTTTGGAAGTTTGGTGAACCTTGACCTTAGGCTTGTGGTGTTCTCAGAAATGTAGCTCAGCAATCAGGTGGCCATTTTGTGACAGGCACTTTTGTTTACGAATAGGGTTGATTTGTGGATGTGTTCTTTAATAGTTTGCACTGTAACATATTGATACCTGGTTAGTTTTATCACATGTAAATTAACTGACTGGTTTGACTTGGTTTTTAATAAAAATACAACAGAACTGAATAGCTAAATAGACATCTCCTGTTGGGCAGCCTGGTAGTAGTATGAGAATCTAGATCCAGATGTGAGCTATACCCTTATATTGTTTATTATTTGTACTATAAAGGTGTCTAGAGGCCTAGCCAAAATCAGAGCCCCATTATGCTAGGTGCTGTATAAACACATCTTAATTGGCTGTCTGTGCTCTGAAGAGTGTGTAATTTAATTGGCAAGACAGAAAAAAGGTAGGGGAACATAAGCATAATCCTCAAGGGAAACAAAGGCACAGTGATTATACACACCGGAGGTCTGTGGTAGAGCTGGGAATTGAATCCAGATTTCCTCATCCCACTCCAGTGCCTTAAACATGAGGATGCAAGGTTTTTTTTTTGTTTTGTTTTTTTTTTGGGGGGGGGGGGTTGTACCTTTCATTTTTTAAATCATTTCTAGTTTTGATTCAGTCCCATCTGTTGATTAATGTGCATAGGCTGATATTGAAAACAAATTATTCAGGGGGAGTATGAAAATCAATTGCACATAAGATGAACTAATCTGTAAAAACAAAAAAATAAGGCAAGATGTTACTCCCCCACCACACACACACACACCCCTACCTTATTTTTAAAGCATTCAAAATGAAGCTATGAGGTTTTAAGATATTCTAGAAACTTCTTCATCTTGGCAAATCTGTGCATTTCTAGGTAGGACTATTTTATTTAGGTTCTTCTACTGCCTCATCCACTATGGTATGAGAATACCTTCTAGTCATGCATTAAGTGATGACTAAGATCTGTTGTGTGTGGTTTGTTTTCTCTCTAACCCTCTCCCCCATGAGGAGAATTGTGTGCACATTGTTTTGTTTTGGTTGGGGTTTTTAAATATCTATGCTGCTGTAAGTTTGTTAGAAGGCAGGACAAAGAAGTGTGTCTTGCACTTGGAGCAGAAGGCGGTAAAGTTTAATTCCTGGGCAGCACCAAAAGAGTGCATCAGATAAGCTGTTGTCACTCTATTTCTAGCCAGGACTAGGCCCAGATCATTAGACAGTCTGTTCTTGTAAAATTTCCACTTAGTTTTATAGACTCAAGAGGGTCAGGTAGTTCATACAAGCAGCCAAAATGAACTCTTAATAACTTGAGTCTTTCCTATCACTATATAAACAATGGGCCCAATATCTACTCTTAGCTGTCTTCTATCTAAGCATTGGTAAAACTCTGTTGACTTTTGCATATAAGGATTTACTCTGCCTGTAGCATGCACTTCTACTGCATAAGAAATGAGGATTTGTGGGTATGACTGAGAGCAGAATCTATCAAAATCTGGCCCTGGCATTTGCCAGGGGTGATAATGTTTGAACATCTGGAGTATGACTGGCTGAAATTCTTTTCTTGCATAACTAGTTAACTTACAGCCACCAAATGCTGCCACTATTTGTCAATTAGCTTTGTATGGAATGTATAAAAGTTAATACTTTACAGTACCACATGAAACCCCTAGGTGGTGCCTTTGGATAACCATGATACAGATTTCAGAGTAGCAGCCGTGTTAGTCTGTATCTGCAAAAGAAAAGGAGTACTTATGGCACCTTAGAGACTAACAAATTTATTCGAGCATAAGCTTCGTGGGCTACAACCCACTTCATCAGATGCATAGAATGGAACATATAGTAAGAAGATTGTGTATATATATATGTGTGTGTGTGTATATATATACACATATATACACACATACAGAGAAGTTGGAAGTTTCCATACAAACTGTAAGAGGCTAATTAGTTAAGATGAGCTATTACAACTAATTAGCCTCTTACAGTTTGTATGGCAACTTCCACCTTCTCTGTATATATATCTATATATCTATATCTTCTTACTGTATGTTCCATTCTATGCATCCGATGAAGTGGGCTGTAGCCCACGAAAGCTTATGCTCTAATAAATTTGTTAGTCTCTAAGGTGCCACAAGTACTCCTGTTCTTTTTGCATGATACAGATGGCAGTTTAAAACAACATCATGATGCTATAATTTATCCGCGCTTTTTATAGCGAGTAGAATATATTTACTGTAATTCTACTTCATTCTGTGTTGTTTGCTTAAAATAGGTCATATAAAACATGGAGTTACTGAAAGTGCTCTACCCGAAAGTACAGAAAACCATTTATAATTCCAGATCAACAGAAATCTACAACCTATCCTGAAGGATGACCTATCACTCTCACAGATCTTGGGAGACAGGCCAGTCCTTGCTTACAGACCGCACCCCAGCCTGAAGCAAATACTCACCAGCAACCACACACCAAACAACAAAAACACTAACCCAGGAACCTATCCTTGCCACAAAGCCACATCAGCCACACTATCAGAGGCTCATTCACCTGCACATCTACCAATGTGATATATGCCATCATGTGCCAGCAATGCCCTTCTGCCATGTACATTGGCCAAACCGGACAGTCTCTACGTAAAAGAATAAATGGACACAAATCAGACATCAAGAATTATAACATTCAAAAACCAGTTGGAGAACACTTCAATCTCTCTGGTCACTCGATTACAGACTAAAAGTTGCAATTCTTCAACAAAAAAACTTCAAAACCAGACTCCAATGAGAGACTGCTGAATTGGAATTAATTTGCAAACTAGACACCATTACATTAAGCTTGAATAAAGACTGGGAGTGGATGTGTCATTACACAAAGTAAAACTATTTCCCCATGTTTATTTTTCCCCCCTACTGTTCCTCACACGTTCTTGTCAACTGCTGGAAATGGCCCATCTTGATTATCACTACAAAAGGTTTTTTTTCTCTCCTGCTGGTAATAGCTCACCTTAACTGATCACTCTCGTTATAGTGTGCATGGTAACACCCATTGTTTCATGTTCTCTGTGTATATAAAATCGTCCTACTGTATTTTCCTCTGTATGCATCTGATGAAGTGGGCAGTAGCCCATGACAGCTTATGCTCAAATAAATTCATTAGTCTCTAAGGTGCCACAAGTACTCCTGTTCTTTTTGCAGATACAGACTAACATGGCTGCTACTCTGAAACCAGAAATCGAAAATGTTTCTTAAAGATTTGCATTGACACTTTAGTTTTAGTAAGAAAGTTACCAGTATGGCAATTCCTATGTTCCCAGACTGGGCATAAGGGGTCCTGAAATATCAAATGGAGTATAGATTGGTGACTTGTTTATGCTTCCTTGCTAGATGTTATGCAGAGCTATTTACTAAATAACTCAGTTAGGGTCTGATCCTGAGATGCAAAGTGCTCTAAATCCCATTAAATCCAATGGGAGTTAAGGCTGATGAACTTCTTGAAGCTACAAAGCTTTCTGTAGGCTTGTAGCCAGTCACACACAAAGAAATACACTTTCCCATTGTGACACTCTGTACCTCAAAGAAGCACCCTGGAACCCCCATATTCACCACTGTCACATAATTATATGTTTTGTACAAAGTATGCCTTGCGAGGTATCATTTTAAAAGTCTTGATCTGTTGAACATTAATATCCCATTGGACTGTATGTGCGGTCATTATACATGAAGTTATGACGCATTGTTGTGTGTGTTACTGAGATATGTTGTGAGGTTGGAAGAGGCCCACAGCCAACCTTTCAATTGCAACAAAGGACCAACCAGACATGCTGATGGCCCCTTAAAGGGAATCCACTCTCCCCATGGCTTATCATAGAAAGCACATAGGCAATGGAGACTGCTTGACCAATGGGCGCTGCCTAACCCCCATGTCACAGAAAAGATCTTTCCAGCATGTTGGAAGAAAATATAAAAGAGGAGAAGTGACATCACTTGTCATCTCTCCACCCCAGCTCAACACCTGGAGGAATGTCTGGAAGACATGGATCAAATTTCCCCTGTAGTGTAGACAAGGCCTAAGCCACACAATTTGAGTTACATGAATAGCATAACTCAAATTGACATAGCTTAGACCTACTTATTGGAGAAGCTCCCCCTACTCTTCTGTACTCCACCAGATCAAGGAGTTGACAGGAGAGTGATCAGCGGTCGAGTTAGCAGTTCTTCACTAGACCTACTAAATCGACTGCCATTTATTGATCACCGCTCATTAATCCCCTGGTAAGTGTAGACAAGTCTTTGAACTGGGGAAGGGTGGTTCCAGGCTAGAAGGTAATCCCAGCCTGTGTACTGAGGCTTTGTAACCTGATTGTACCCTCTGCTAGGGTGAGACACTGCTTGATTCAAATCCTGTTTAGTTTGTACCCTGCAAATTTAATTTTTATTTTTCTTAAGTAACCAACTTTGATTTCTACACTTGCTACTTATCACTTAAAAAAAAAATCTATCTTTTATATTTTACCTAAAACTGTGTGTTTTGGTTTAAGTGCTGGGGAAATCCCAGCTCAGTTTACAAAGGCTAGCGTGAGTCCACTCCACACTGAGGGAGTGATGAACTATTTAATGAATTTGCACTGCCCAAGGGAGCCTTGAGCAGTATAAGACAGTACAGTCCTGGGGTGTGGGCTGGAGTCTGTCTATTGATGGTTCATGAGTGGCTAGAAGAACATTCATGTAACTCAACTGTCTGTGGACGTCTGTGTAAGTGCAGTGCCTGTCAGAGGTTTGTAACTTGACATCAGCATCACCCTGAGATAGGCAATGCAGGTTGATGGGGTTTGGAAGGCTCAGTGGTCCCACAGTCCATGTTGCACCCTGGGGTCCCTGTCACACCCACCTGCATCACCAAGCTGACATGCCTTATGCATTCCCAGTGGCCTCAATTCTGTAGGTGGAACTTGTGTCACAGTGACATCACACCTGATGGGTAACATTCATTTTGTACAAGGTGCTCCCCCTGCCCCCGTTTTACCACCATGTTAATGAGTGGCCTCTCACTCCATCAGCAGTAATAGCAGTGGCTAATATCAGCATATTATGAGAAGGACTATTCTATTGTTGTCTTCATGCAAAAGACATAATAAGTCTGACCTTCTTTAGCTTTCTGACAGGTACATCTACTTGGATTTTATACGGCCATGTCTGACAAATGTAACATTGTTTGCTATAGTATTCATATACTGTTGCTTCTCCATGCACATTTACTGCATAACTGGCACTGTATATTAATTTACTAACAATTAAAAGCTTTAAAAAAACTATTCTATTTTATTGTTGATCTGATATTTTCCATTGAATTCCTGCTTAGCTCCCTGTAGGGCCAGTACTGTTCTTGCATTACACTGTACCCCAAAATCTGCATGTGGAATCTCACACTTTCCTTACAGAAGGAGAGTTGTCAGCTGCCTCCATGGCACCATATTATTCTGAGATGCTACCGGATCAGAATCAGCTAGAAGGGAGCAGGCAGGGGGTGGAGAATGAGTGGCTCTGCTTTCAAGGGCCAGGGGTAGCTAATAAGATATCCACCCCATGGAGAGTCCCTAGGAAAAGTTGTACAGCCTGGAATTATTACTGTTCTGTGCAGGCTCTGCTGATGCACAAAGAGATGTGGACAGCACGAGTCCCTCCTTGGGAGCAGGGAGGGCACTGCTAGGGAAATAGAGTCTGTACTTTCTGTGCTCTGGTTAGTGTTGTCAACCCTCCTGGAGTATCCAGGAATTAAAGATTATGATGAAGCCTCCAGGAATACACCCAACCAAAGATGTCAACCCTAGCCCACTCAACTCCCTCCCACAGGAAGGGATGATCCTGTACTCTGAGCAGCTGATGGAGTAGCTCCTCTTTCATACCCTCCTACCACCTCTGGAGCAGAACTTTTCCCTGCAAGGTGTCTCACTAATATATGTAACATGAAGGTTATCATGGACATAGAGTAGCCTGACATAATTATGTCAGGCTGGGTTTGGTTCATGAAGTTAAAATGGTTTGAAGAAGATGTAGACTATAACTAGGAAATTGTGAAATCTGCAGGAAGAAGAGCTGTATGTGCATGATAACTAGGAATCTATAACCACAGTGAGCCAAATACACTGATGGGACAAGAACCCAAAAATAAGTAGGGGGAACTAGACCATCTCTTATGGACAGCCCTAGACTAGGCGTGATAAATTGATCCAGAAGGTAATGTAGACAAGTCCTAAGTGCCAGTTCTGCCACGGGCTCTATGCTGGTGAATGTCTGTATAGGATAGAAGCTACACTGAAGGCAACAGGGCTCCATGCAGGTGCAGAGATCTCCCTGCATGGCTGTATTAGCAGAAGAGGGGCCATGGTTAGTAACTAAATAGTACATACCAGGGTTTTCAAACATAACTGTATAATGCACCATACAGGCACCAAATAGTTACCTGTGCCTAAAGTGTACAGTTTAATCCAAAAAAAAAAAAATTCCATTACAAACAGTTAATATAAACACCCAAGAATAAGCAACTCAGAGTAAGAAGCGTTTTTAATATATATTTATATTTACTGATGTTATCAAATAAATTTAATAACTGATGTATGGTAGAAGAATTAAGTGACCACTGGATTGGTCACATCTAAAACACAATAGTGTATATTGTTCAAAGCATAAAGGAAATCACTGACTGTTTTGGCACCAGAGTGATAAGGACAAAGTTCAGCTAACAAATTAAAAGAAACTCAATCTTTTCTTAATCCTTTTAAAACCCAGAATCCTTTAAAGCTAGAGCTGTTCCTTTTTGAAGTTGCTTAAGGCTGTTGTAAACGTTGACCATATAAAGCATTTCTTCACTAGGTTTGAAATGCAGGCTCAGAAATAAGGACTCTCAGTAGGTCTCTGGAGATGCTCAACACCTTCCAAGATCAGGCTCTTTGTCCTCTTATATCTTTCCAGTGTCAAAAATCCACCAGTTAAGTTCAGTAAAACCCATTTGGACTTTGTATTTTAGCTGTCAGATACTGAGATTCTTGGACTGCAGTCTGAAGGAGACAACCACCACCAGAAGAATTAGAGACTGATCCTGCAAGCCTTCATTTTGTATCTTAAATTGAACACGCAAAGATGGAGACACACAAAATCAAAGCCCATGTCTAAAAGTTTGGAAATTAAGATTAGCCCAAGGTCATACAGATGATTGGACAGAGCCAGGAAGAGAGCTCAGGTCCTCACTGCCAGTCCAGTGCTATACCCCAAACGTTAGATACAGACGCACGCTTCTCATTGCCCCCTTCAGATTTTGCAGAAATGAAGAGAAATGTTACGATTTATTTGAGCTAGATGTTGTAGCCCTTACAGTGAGCACATCTTGAATAAGCTCATTGGGCACAATTCTGATACTTATTCAAAACTGAGTACTATCTTACTCTGAGCAGTGCTGTTGATTTCAGTAAGGATATTCATAGAGAAAAATATTATTCAATAAGAGTTAGGTCAGTGGTTCCCAAAATTGGTCCGCCGCTTGTGCAGGGAAAGCCCCTGGCAGGCCGGGCCAGTTTGTTTACCTGCCGCGTCTGCAGGTTCAGCTGATTGCAGCTCCCAGTGGCTGCGGTTCGCTGCTCCAGGCCATTGGGAGCTGCTGGAAGTGGCGGCCAGTACGTCCCTTGGCCCGTGCCGCTTCCAGCGGCTCCCATTGGCCTGGAGCAGCGAACCACAGCCACTGGGAGCCACTATCGGCCAAACCTGCAGACACGGCAGGTAAACAAACTGGCCCAGCCCGCCAGGGGCTTTCCCTGCACATGCGGCAGAACAAGTTTGGGAACCACTGAGTTAGGGTATTGGAATCTGACCTTTGATTTTTAAATAACCTATTTATTGTAGTTTGAGGTCTCATTTTTTATAAAGATCCAAGAGCAAGAAAAACCATGTATGAGCTCTTTCAAGAATACGTACATGGAGGAGTGCATAGCTCAATTAAATCCACTGGAGTGCATAGAATTTCATCTCATCATTGCCTAGTTTAATTCTGATCAAATACAACTATTATTCAACTAAATTAAAGGGTAGATCCAAATTCAAGTTTTTCTTAGAAATTTGCTCAGACTGTAATAGAGGCCTTGTTAAAGAATGTTAGGGACACACACAATGGTTCTAAGTAGCAGAGAAAATACTAACTTGGAAAACAAATGTACTTTAAAAATTGATATTGCAGATACACAGAGGAAAAGGAGAGAGGTGATTCAAACCAACCAGCTCAGTACAAACTGAGAGTTAAACTGTACCCCCTCCTCAAAAACAGCAGCATGATGAGGACTCTGTGATAATGTTCCCCTCAATTTCCTACAAATTCTTCCCCAAGGGAAATGAGCTTTGTCCCTCATGAAAGGAAATAGGAAAGCCATTAGATCCAGCCCCCAAATCCTGAGATCCTGTGGTATACACCAGAAGCATAAGGCCATCCACTCTGAGGTCCTGATCCTCTACAGTAGCTCCCACTCCCACTGTGGATCTGCTCGGACTTCCTGGGTGTGCAGTCCACTAACGCTATGGTTTCTACTCCCAGAGAGTTCCTGTCTGTGGACTCCCCTTTGAGAAGCCTCCACAGGAAATTTAATGCTTTCCTCTGTATGCACCATAGGGAATGATGCATACATCTTTAGCTTCGCTCCTGCTCCTTTCCATTGAAAGGCTCAGAGGATAGATGGACACATGGGTCCCTACCCCCTTTCACACATGGAGACTGGGATCCATGCATGGAGGGATCCCTCTGCTGCCGACTTAAGAAGAGGGTTCATATTCTACCTACACACTGAATAGCCTTTAAAAAAGGTCACCTTCATAAGTGTGCTAGAACGGATTCTGCATTCCTATTGAAGGTGCTGCTGTTAATACATAGATCATATTAAAGATTGCAATGCTTCTAAACAACATTCAAGATGTTTCAAATCATCCCCTACATGAAGAAAACCTGCATAATGGATGCAAAAGTCTGTGATAGCTTTCACTGAATGGTCCCACCAGGTGAAAAATGGATTCCCCTCAGCCCTAGAATTGGCAAGGTGTTGAGCCATCCTAGCCCACGGATTCCCACTATCCATTGAACCTCTGTGTTTTTACATCCACCCCCTATGGCAACATATTTCTGCTCTAGTCTCCACCACCGGTGTCAGCAGATACATGTAGGAGTGCAGCAACTGCAGATCCTGGTATCCTCTGCTCAAGGAGGGGACAATACAGTGCTTCCATAGGGCTTAGTTATTCTGTGGGGGCAGAAATCAAGTTTAAGACATTGCTAGAGACTTGCACTAAAACAGAGATAAATGTACAGGTACTGATGAAACACTAATCTGTCAGGTTTCCTGGGAGCTTCAGCAATCAATATCCTTCTCCAGCTCTCTGTGAAGAATCCAGTTCATTCCCTGCTCTGTTGTGCTCAAACGTTTGAGCTGTTAACTGTGTGCCTGATTCAGAGTGAGCTTTGAAAGTGTTAATTATGTGGTCAGAAAGACTGTATCACAGATCACCAGGATGGCTGGTCAGCTGGCTACATTTTAGTTGCTTTTTTCTGAAAACCAGGTAGGAAAAGAATATTGTTAAACCCCAGCTCATCAGTCTGGCAGCTCCCAGGTACATGTGTCCTGGTTACTGCAATAATATTTTGCTTTTTCATGGGGCACAGTGTTAACATATTCCATCCATAATTTGAAACACTTGTGAATCCCAATTTAGTACCTGATCTTATCCAGGAGAGAAGCTGCAGTTCCTCGTTCCAGATGAATACTATAATAAAGAGGGCAAGTTGTAACTTCATTGAGGATAAGGACAAAGGATCTGTTCATATGTTTTTCCCAGTTCCCAAAGAGTGTCCTGTAACCCTTTGTCTGCTACAAACTTCTGTAGATTGATGTCCAAAGGGCAAGTTTTACTCTATTACTTGAATGTAAACCTGGAAAAACTGCATTTATTCTAGTGACATTAACCCAGGTTTACATGGATATATACAAGAGCAACATGTAGCCTAAAGATTTAATTTGCAGAGTATAGTGGACCAAATCTGGCCCTGAAATACACCCTTTGTAGCCCTATTGAAGTCAAGACATGGCAGGATTTGACACAGGGAGGTATAATTTTGGGCCTTTTCTCCTTTACTCAAAGTGAGCAAGTACCAGAGAATGAACAATGCTATTGTTATGTTAGGGCACAAGTACTACAAGTTCTTTTTTCTTAGTGACCAAATCTTTAGTCTTCAGAGAAATTGCTGTGATCAGATTCCTGAAGGGGGACTGCCTGCATACTGTTTGAGACCACCACTGTTCCAGGACTCATGTGAATAGTGTAAAATAAACAAGTTGCACTGAGAATATACCCAGACTCTGCACCATTGATTTCTCCTCCAATAGAAAGCAGACCTGCAAGGCCTGACATTCCCTCTTACTCAGTTGAGGGACAATTTCAGATTACTGTAGTACTGTGATGGGGAGACTCTCCTCTCGTGAGCACTTCTTGACAATTGGGTGTGACCTCACGCACTCTCATTCATTCACTCTGCCTCCCTCCCGTGGGCTGTTGCCCTCATCAGGCAGGTCTTCAGTGGCTCTGCTCTCTGGCTGAGTTTCATACAGTCTAAACACATGAAGGAATCCCTGTCCCTGTGCCCTTGTTGCCATCTTCAGCCCTGTCTCTGGGCTCAGTTCTCAGCCCCCTTCTGGGCTAGCTTTAAGTCAGTGTCTGCCCTGGTATAGCAGTGCCTCCTGGGCTTTCTCCCTGGAGACTCTAAATCCTGCCCTTAACTTGGGCCTCTAAACAAGCCTTATTCCTTTTTCGGGGCTTATGCCACCCTGCCAGTGGGATGACCCAGGCCTTCCCACTATTCTGAGTGCCAACCCAGGGACCCTATAAATAGCCACAACACGCTGCTTCCTGTAATAGTTGCTGCTGCTATTCCCTGGGCCATTTTCCACATAGCTCCTTCCTCTTCACCATTACCTGACTGTTCTCTGCTTGAGCAGGGCCTCTTAACTTGTGAAGTTTGGTAGCCTTTCAGTCCTTCTTCCCCCTCATGATCCCAGCCAGCAACTGATGTGCTCAGCCTCTGCAGCTCCTTTTATCAGAGTCTGCTGTGCTCCATTTGGCTGCTTCCCTGCAGCCTTTCTAGGCAAGCCTGGGGGACCCACCTTTACTGCTCCTTTTCCTGGGGCAGGGTGTGGTAAGCCTGTGAGGCCTCCAGCAGAGCACCTATGTAACCCTTCTGCCAGGCCAAGTTGATAGCAGCAAGGGCCGGGTTCAGTACACAGGGGTTCCCTCTCATCAAAGCAAATGCAAAACTGGCTCGAGCCCCCACCCACTGACCTGGAAAAATCTTACACACCCCGTGGGTGCCTCAAAGAGGCAATACTTCCCTTCTCCCAAGCACAGAGTCTTGGTGTAGTAGAGAATCTTTAACAACATGAGGTAAACGACATCAGCATTAAATTGGGGAAACACCACAACTAGTGTTCATTAACCAAACCATGAGCAAAGACCCACCCCAGAAAATTGGGCCACATCCTTTCCCTCGAATTCTTGAGTCCCAGAACCCAAACGTCTCGAGTCCAGCAATCCGCAAATCACCCAAAGTTCAAAAAATCCAGCCCCAGAGTTCAAAAGTTCATCTGCAGAGTGTTGCTCCCCAGTCTGGCTAAAATGTGCCTGTGTGTGGGGGGAAAGAGGTAAGGGGCACCTTACGTGTCCTGAGGCTGACTGCCCCACAGGGCTCTGCTCTGCTGTCTCACGAACGACTCCGCTCTACCACAACCGGCTCCGCTCTGCACAGCTTGCGGTCTTACGAACACTTCACTCCGCCGCCTCACGAACAGCTCTGCTCAGCTCGCCGTCTCACAAACACGCCGCTCTCTCACGAATGGCTCCGCCCTGCACAGCTCACCTCGCCGTCTCACGAACACTCCGCCAGCCTATCCACGAACAGCACCACTGCACTCTAGTTCTTCCAGCTCCCCACTACTTGACACAGTGCTCAGTGATTCCAGCTCATAGTAGTGGGAGCCTTAGTGCTGGTGCACCATAAGGCCAAAGTGAATTCAACACAGTACCTGTAGCAAGACTCTTAATAGACCCAAAATTCCACAGTGGAGAGAGACAGAGGTGCAATTGGTGTTTCAGGCCCTCACAAAGGGACCCACACCACTAGGTACAAATACCTGTCTCAAGCCTCTCTCAATTCACAGAGTTTTGGAACCCACTTCCCTTGCCTAGCGAGTGCTACTTAGTTGATGTTGAGTCCCTCCATCATAACAAAAGGCCAAGTACAGTTCCAAGCACAGTTCCCATAATCAGGGTAATAACAATTTATTCTTCCCGCCCCAATAACAGAGACACTGGGGATCCCACAACAGCCAAAGTGACCATTTGGGCAGTTATGGCCTCATTCTAGGTGGGGTGGGTGTGCCTATGCAAATGAGATCAGCCCCTGAAGTTCTTTTCCACAACTTGCCACACCTCACCACCAGATGTCAGGGTGGAGCTCATCCTGACTCTGCTTACACCTAAAAGGGCCTGGTACACCCTATTTCAAGCACCTAGACTCCTCAAGCAAGACTAGGGCTCCATTGCACTAGGTGCTGTACAGACACGTAGTGAGTCCTAGATTTAAGTAGTTTATGGTGTAAAAATAAATATTTATGGGAAAAAATTGAGATTATTCGCATTTTACTAAAACCTGGTGGCATGATTCACATGACTAATGCTAAATAAGGTGCATCCAGTGATTTTTAAATAAGATAGAAGAGCAGTAGGGATGGCATTCTACATTAAAGCAGGTAAGGGTACCTTTAGAGTTGCTGACAGATCAGGAGGACCAGACCTGGAATGTTTATGGATCAATGTACTAAGTGATAAATCACAAGGTGGTGTACTGCTGGGGATCTGCTATAGACCCCCAAATGAGACTTGGAACAGGGATAGCAAGCTGCTCATCTATAGATATAGAAAGAAAAAACTGCATTAACAGGAGGGTTCAATCTTGGATACACATGCTGGAGGTTCCATATTGCTACTAGATCATCATCTTTGAAGTTTCTAAAAATCATAGGTAACTTTCTAAAACAAGAAGTGTTGTAATAGTTTTATATTGGACCTCTGCTGGAAAAGGTTACAATCACTGAATTACAAGTTGATGGTTGCCTAAATGCAAGATTACAAACAAAATATAGTTCTGACCAGTAATATTATATTATACACACACAGCACTTTATAAAGGGCCTATGTGCAAACTATTATAACCTCATAATTGAGTGGGAAGAAGTATTTAAACAAAAATGTGAATAATTGGAAATTGTTTAAGCATTCTTAAACACAATTCCACAGTTACAGAAGGCAGCTTTGGTTAAAAGTCATCCTGATTAGGAGGGGAAGGAAAGGCTATATCAACACACTCGGAAATATGGGGAAGCTGATAGCAATCAGTACAAATTGGTAGGAAATACGGACATATAATAAGGAAAGTTAAAGGTATTAATGAAAAATGTATGACCAGATGAATTAAGGACAATAAGGAGGAATTCTGTAAACATAAACATACTAGAAATGGTATAGGTCTCCTACTAGACAAAAGTAAAGTTATCAAGTAATGATATTTGACAGCTAAGATGCAGAAAAAGCAGAAGTGTTCAATAAACATTTCTGTATTGTACTTGAAAAGAAGCAGGATGTTGTATTCATATTTTACCGTGAAAATGAAATTGGTTCTGTTCCATCAGTAATGAGGGAAGATCTGAAACAGCAATTAAAGTTAAACATTTTGAAACTTGCATCCAAGAGTATTACAAAAATAGACTGACGAGCTCTTTGAATCATTAAGGTTGATTTTTAACAAATCTTGGCAAACTTGGAAAGTTTCAGAGAGCCGGAGAAAAGCTAATGTGTCAATATTTAAATAGCCTGACAGATTCCTGGTTTAAAAAAAAAAAAAAATCACAGAAAGGCAGATATGGGATGCGGTTAGTAAGTAATTAAGAGATGGTGGCATAGTTAATGCCAACCAAAAAAACCTGGCATTTGACATGATCCCACATGACATTCTGATTTAAAAAAAGGAGCACTATACAAAATAAATCAATGCAGCCCACATTAAGTGTATTAAAAACTGGTTAACTCGGATTGCAAAAATTAATTGTAACTGGGGAATAGTCATCTAGTGGGTGTGTTTCTACAGGGGTCCAGCAGGAACCTGTTCTTGGCCCAATGCTACTCAATATCTTTATCAATGATATGGAAGAAAACATAAGTCAGTATTGTTTGCAAATTTTATCAGTAAATCTTGCAATAGTTAAACTTGGACCCATGGGGATGGGTCAGTTATACAGACAGAATTGGATCACTTAAAAGGTGGGCAGTCATTTTAACAGAACCGAATGCAAGGTCATACATATGTAAGCAGAGGTCATGGTGAGGATCGAAGGGGTGGAGTGTAAAGCAGTGCTCGACACTGGATCTCAAGTTACTATTATATTTTAGTCATTCTACCAACAGATGCTTAGGCACCTGCCTATACAGCCACTGACTGGCCTTGGCCTGTGTGGCCTAAGCATGGATGAATACCCCTACCAAGGGTATGTCATAGTGCACCTGGAATTCCCAGAGGAGGTTGCTAGGGTAAGAGAAGAGGTAGACACAGCTGCCTTAATATGCCCTGACCCTAAAGGGACCTCTGATGTGTCTGTGCTGATAGGGACCAACTCCAGTCTCTTCAAGGTACTCAAGGATTACTGCAGAAGGCGGGCTGGGGACCAGTACCTGAATACCCTGATGATCCATATGCTTTGTGTTGAAGCCTATAGGAAAATTGAGAGTGCTAAAAGGGACACATCTGAGCTACCGATTGGGGCACTGAAGTATGCAGGCATGACCCCCTTAGTAGTGCCTGCAAGGACAGAGCAAGAAGTGCTTGTCATGAGTACCTGGCTGAAAGGCAGTAAAGGGATGCTAGCAATGATAGAGCAGCCGATGGGAGGAGAGCTCGTCCCCAGTGGAGTCATAACCCTACCTGCTGAAGCCCAAGAAAGGGTGACTATACTGATTGCTAATGAAACGAGTTGTGATGTTGTTGTGAAGCAAGGACAAAAGACAGCAGACCTCTCTGAACCTGAGTCGATTGTAAAACCCCAGTGTGAAACTCAAGTTCGATAATAGACCCAGCAAAGTTTAACTTTGGAGATTCACCAGTGTCCGAGGAGTGGAAAGATCACCTGAGGAAGAAACTTTGTGAAAGATCCAAGGTATTCTCACTGCATGAGTGGGATGTGCAAAAGGACTAGAGCACAATATCAGACTACATGACTCTCAACCTTTCAGGAAGAGATCTAGGAAGATTGCTCTCTCTGAGATGGAAGGTGTGTGACATCATCTTCAGGAGCTGGCTGTGAATGGCATCATTACAGAGTCCTGCAGCCCATACGCCTCACCCATTGTGGTGGTCCATAAAAAGAATGGGAAAATCCGGATGTATATTGACTACTGCACCCTAAACAGCTGTACTGTGGTCGACCAGTACACTATGCCTCGAGTGCAAGATGCCTTAGACTGTTTGCTGGGAAGCCAGTGGTTCTCTGTGTTGGATCTTCGAAGTGGATACCAGATCCCTCTGGGAGAAGAAGATAAGGAGAAGACAGCCTTCATCTGCCCATTAGGGTTTTATCAGTTCGAAGGCATGCCCCAAGGGATTTCTGAAGCACCTGCCACCTTTCAACCTCTCATGGAGAAAGTTGTGGGAGACATGAATTTACTGCAAGTGTTAGTTTATTTGGATGACCTGATTGTGTTTGGAAGAACCTTAGAGGAGCATGAAGAAAGACTTCTTAAAGTGCTTGATAGGTTGGAGGATTATGGTCTGAAGCTTTCAATTGACAAATGCCAGTTCTGCAGAACCTCAGTGAAGTCTGTGGGTCACGTTGTGTCCCAAGACGGTGTGAGTACTGATCCAGATAAAATAGAAGCATTCACTACATGGCCATGTTCAAGTAACTACAGAGAACTCAAGACCTTTTTTGGATTTAGTGGCTACTACCGCAGATTTGCAAAAAAACTATGCTACGATTGTAAAGCCTCTGAATGATCTTACCAGGGGACACCAGTCCAGCAAGAACAAATCTAAGACCAAGAATAAGGGGAGGTCCCCAAAGTTTCCTGTGCAGAGACACTATGGCCCCTTCGAACCATTTGGGCCATGGTGGGATGAGAGATGTGAAAGGGCTTTTCGAGAAATCATTACTTGCCTAACATGCTCCAGTCCTAGTCTTTGCTGACCCAAGCAAACCATTTATCCTGCATACGGATGCCAGTTTGGAGGGTCTGGGAGCAGTCCTGTACCAGGAAGTGGAAGGCAAATGTAAACCTGTAGCCTTTGCTAGCTGAGGGTTGTCTGATAGTGAAACTCACTATCCCACCCACAAGCTGGAATTCTTGGCCTTGAAATGGGCCATCCCTGAGAAATTTCGAGACTACTTGTATGGTGCTCAGTTCCAGGTGTGGACAGACAACAATCCACTGACTTATGTCTTAAGAAGTGCTAAGCTGGATGCTACAGGGCAGAGATGGGTGGCCACCTTGGCTAGCTAGGAGTTCAGCATTCAATATCGATCAGGGAGAAGCAATGTAGATGCAGATGCATTGTCCAGGTGTCCGCAGGCATCAGAAGTTGCTGTGATACCCACGGATGGAGTGAGAGCTATTTGCAGTGTGAGTCGCTGAGAGCCAGAGGCCCGTGAGAGCCTTCAGGGAGGTGTTGCAGAAGCTTTGGGCCTGCCCCCTGAATGCATGCCTTCTGCTTCAGTGAACTATATTGCATTGGACCAATCTCCCTTGCCCATGCTCAATGCGGCTGACTGGCAAGAAGCCCAGCTGCAAGATATTGACATTCATGATACACTGCTTGCCAAAAGGGAGGGGCAAAGCCCAACTTCGGTTGTCCCACCTAACTCGGAGGGTAAACTACTATTGAGAGAATGGACCAAACTAAAACTAATTCAGGGAGTGCTACACCAAATGACCACCAACCCTTTACAAAAGCAACGAGCACAACTAGTGCTGCCAAAAGAGTATAGAGCCCTGGCCATGAGGACCCTGCATGATGATTTTGGACATTTAGCGATGGAGAGGACTCTGGAACTTATTTGTAGTAGGTTCTATTGGCCCCGGATGGCTGAAGATGTTCACAGGAAATGTGAGACTTGCGCTCGATGTGTTCAAAGGAAAAAACTCTGCCCACGAGGACTGCATATCTCAAGAACATCACCAGCAACAAACCTTTGGAACTGGTATGCATTGATTTCTTGTCTTTAGAGGTAGATAAGAGGAATGTTGGGAACATTCTAGTAGTGACTGACCATTTTACACAGTATGCCCAGGCATATCCCACATGTGATCAGAGGGCCACCACCGTCGCACGAGTATTGTGGGACAAATATTTCTCAGTCTATGGATTCCTGGCTCGGATACACTCTGATCAGGGGCGGGATTTTGAGAGTCACCTTCTGAAGGAGGTGCTGAAGATAGCAGGAATTAAAAAGTCTAGGACAACGCCTTATCACCCCCAAGGTGATCCTCAGCCAGAGAGGTTCAACCGAACCCTATTAGATATGTTGGGAACTTTGCGACCAGAGCAGAAGGCAACCTGGAGCCAGCATGTCACATTTCTGGTGCATGCCTACAATGCCACAAAGAACGATGCCATGGGAGTCGCCCCATATCTCTTGATGTTTGGGTGAGAACCAAGATTACCCAGACTTGTGCTTTGGTGTATCAGAGGATGGAGATAGCTATGAAACTCATCAGCAATATGTATCCCAACTAAGAGAAAAGCTGCGGGATGCTTATCACTTAGCTACCTCTGCGGCTCGGAAGAACGCAGACCGCAACAAACATCGATATGATGCTAGAGTGCGTCCACAGGAGCTCCAGCTGGGGGACAGAGTGCTGCTGCAAAATTTGGGTATTGCTGGCAAACACAAGATAGCTGAAAGATGGAAGGCAATACCTTACCTGGTGATGGAAAAGCTGGGAGATCTGCCAGTCTACAAGATCAAACCTGAAGACGGTCCAGGGCAAATAAAGACGGTGCATAGAAACCTTTTGCTCCCTGTAGGGGAATTGGTAAGCACTCCAATTGGGGGCCACGACAGGGCAGCCAGGCAGAACAGAAGTGCTAGACCAAAGCCGCCATCCAACATGGACAGCGAGCCCCCTGCAGCTAACGTACCCATATTCAGCACATCAGAGAGTGAGTCTGAGGAAGAACATACAACCATGATGTATCCTGGAATGGAGATAAGATTTCAGTCTCGATCAGCTGAACCAAGAGAGAGCTCCCCCTCCTCCGCCCTAAACCCCATGGCAGAGGTATTTAGGCCCGTTACTGGCACCCCTGTGCCGCCGATGGGACCCCCCCATGATGATGAACACAGGTTATGGGACAGTGGAGACATCCAGGGGGGAGGCGGCCCTAGTCACATTGGACCTTCCATGGTCAGAACTGGAGATGCAGGGGCCTATGCCAGTAGCCGAGGGATCCTCAAAGGAAACCTCTCCAGCCATCGCTCAAGAAGATGTCCTGCCTACCCCACAACAGAAATTCTCAATAGATGAGACAGGGTAATAAGACCACTAAAACGGTTAACTTATGAAGCACCTGGGGTGACTAGTGAGGAGCCAATACACTTAGCACACAGGCTTGTGAAAGCTGAAGTGGGCTTTCTGAGGCCCTTTGGAGGGAACCAGTGAATTGGTATAATAGGGAGTGTGATTTGTCGGGACGACAAATTCTCGGCTTGGGGGAGGATGTAAGCAGAGTCAGGATGAGCTCTACCCTGACATGTGGTGGCGAGTCATGGTGGGTTGTGGAAAAGAACTTCAGGGGCTGATCTCATTTGCATAGGCACACCCACCCTGCTTAGATGGTCACTTTGGCTGCTGTAGGAGCCCCAGTTTCTCTGTTATTGGGGCAAGAATAAACTGTTATTATCCTGATTATGTGAATCAAGGACAGTGGAACTGTACTTGGCCTTTTGTTATGATGGAGGGACTTACTAAGCAGCACTCGCTAGGCAAGGGTCATGGGTTCCAAACCCAGTGAATGGAGAGAGGCTGTGGACAGGTATTAATACTTGGTGGTATGGGCCCCCTGATGAGGGTCTTACATGCTAATTGCACTTCTTCCTCTCTCCACTGTGGAATATCAGAGCTAATTTTGATTCCATTAGGAGTCTAGTTACAGGCTGCTGAGCTGAATTCACTTTGGGCTAATGGTGCACCAGCACTGAGGCTCCCCTACTACAAGCTGAAATCACAAAAGAGCTAAACCTACTGAGAGCTGAAATCACTGAGTGTTGTGTTAAGTAGTGGGGGAGCCTGAAGATATATTGCGGAGCAGTTTGCGGGACAGCTGGCAGAGCAGCTGGTGAAGCAGAGCTGCTTGCGGGACGGCTAGCAGAGCAGTTTGTCGGATGCCTGGAGCAGCTCATGGGGGGGGGGGGCTGGCAGAGCACAGCCCCATGGAGATGTGGGGCAATCAGCTTTGGACCACGTAAGGTGCCCCTTAACCACCACCCCCCCCCATCTCCACCCAGTTTGGGAGGTAAAACTCTGCAGATAAACTTTCAAAGTCTGGGGCTGCCCTGACCAGGGACAGAGATTTTTGGTTTCAGAGTAACAGCACGTGCCACACATCCTCCTTTTATATTTATACCTGTATCTGTAATTTTCACTCCATGCATCTGAAAAAGTGGGTTTTTTACCCATGAAAGCTTATGCTCAAATAAATTGGTTAGTCTCTAAGGTGCCACAAGTACTCCTTTTCTTTTTAGAGATTTTTGGGTTGTTGGACTTTTGGGACTTTGGGTTGCTGGACTCAAGAACCAAAGGGAAAGGACACGCCCCAATTTGCTTGGGGTGGGTTTTTTGCTCATGGGTTGTGTTATGAATCCTGTTGGTGGTGTTTCCCCCAACATAATGCCACATTGTTTCTCTCTGTTATTAAAAGGCTTTTTGCTACACTCAGACTCTGTGCTTGCAAGAGGGGAAGTATTGCCTCTTGGAGGCGCCCAGCGGGGGTGGTATATATTTGTCCCAGGTCACTGGGTGGGGGCTTGAGCCGGTTTTGCATTATGTTATTGGAATGGAACCCCTAGATACTGAACCTGGCCCTTGTTGCTGCCAACTCTGACGGGCAGAAGGGTTACACATATAAGAACAAAGAATGCAGGTCACACTTAACCTGGGGACTTTACCCTGGAATGTAGTGACACTGAAAAAGGGTATAATAGATGGTCAACTGAATGTGAGCTCCCAGCACAATGTGGTAGCTAAGAGGGCAAACAATCTTCATCTGCTTAAGTTTTACCTCTGTATACAACATTCGTGAGACCATTACCGGCATATTGCGTTCAGTTCTGGTTTCAATTCTTCAAAAAGGAAATTGAGAAATCAGAAGGTGTTCAGAAGAGACAAGAAAAATTCAAGGTCTGGAAGACACATCTTGTAGTAAGAGATTAATGAAGCTCAATCTATTTAGTTATCCACGAGAAAATTAAGAGTACGTCTGGTCCAAAACTTCCATCAAAATGTTTTTCACTTTGGCCAGGGACTCACACGTGGGTGACTGTGGGGTGTCATGGGTGTAGTCTGAGTAGGGACCCCAGCCTATATTTAGGGGAACTCATGACACCTGAACTACAGCTCCTGTGAGGAGCCACAACAGCTCAAAGTTTGTTTAATTTCTACTGAAAACAATCCAAAGCTTCTGTGAAAGAAAATACATATATATATTTTTTGACCAGCTCTAATAAAGAGATACGTTGATTGCAGTCTAGACATACCTACAGGGGAAAAAAGATTAATGATAGTAGATGGCTCTTTAACCTTGCAGAAAAAGGCATAACAAAAATCCAAAAATAAAGGATTTCTCCCTTTTGTGGCCTAGTTGTAAAAATGACAGCAAATACCAAGTTCACTTTGTGGAAAGCTCAAAGAGAAGTTGCAGAAACGTTAGTGCAACTGCTGCCCTACTTATACCCCATGCACTCCCACAGAATTTGTCTTTAATATAGATTTGACATACTTACCCTTGAAAATCCCTTTAAAGAAAACTTAGAGGACTTGTTTCAGAGTAACAGCCATGTTAGTCTGTATTCGCAAAAAGAAAAGGAGTACTTGTGGCACCTTAGAGACTAACCAATTTAAGGTGCCACAAGTACTCCTTTTCTTTTTTTAGAGGACTTGGAATGTCAAACATAGCCTAAGAGGTGCGATAAAGAGGGTGACTATGCTCTATGAATTATTTCAGGAATGTCCTATACCTTGCATTATACAGGAGGTCAGATTAGACATTCACAGTGATCCTTTCTGGGCTTGGGGTCTAGGAATCCCTCTGTATAGACAGCTACTTCCTCTGCTCCTCACTGAGGTTGGCTCCTTACCCTGCCCCCCAGTGTGCATCTCTTCCCTGGTGTTCTCCAACATGCACCTTTCCTCAGCCAGCTGAAAACAGTATCTAAACTGCCTAGCAGCCAATCAGTTGCTCTAATTTCTAAGCAGAGTCCCTGTTTCTATTCTGTTATGTCTCCACCTCTCCAGTGCTGTCCTGCCCCCTCCATTCTTTCAGGCATCTTTCCCACTCTTGGTTACTGGGAGAAAAATTCAGAAGTGAAGGATTTAAAATTACATATTCATAATATGCCAGCAGCTACTCATGTGGCAGTCCTTTTTGCAGGGAATGAAGGTGTGATAGGTATTTTTCAGACCTTCAAGACAGACTAAAATAGAATTTTGTTCTCTTCAGGGCCTCTGCTATTCAAGATCACAACAATTTAGCTCATTTATACGATTAAGCCCACACAGGGCAAATGTACCTCACAATAAGCAAATGTAACACAATTAGTGTTAAATGGGCCACGTTGCTGTATATAAAAAGTTATCCAGTATGTTAATCAAAGGATTTGAAGGATTATTGAAGTCAAGTCATTGATACCTGTCCACCAAAGTTTAAACAAAAACATAATGCTAGGCTTGTACTCAGGTGAGCTCCCTTACCAGGCAGGATGAATTCAGGTCACCCCCCAAGACCCTTTTGGGCCCTTCCCAGAAGGCATAATTTATTAATTCCAGCACAAAACACAGCTATGCCCCGGAGTAAAACAGGCTTCAGGGGCCTCTCTTTTGTACTCCCCCGAGCCACACTCTTTCCTATAAAGCTCTGCTGAATCATTGTCCAGATCATAGTGGTACTCAGACAAAATGCCAAACTGAAGAGGTGGTGTAGAGCTAAAGTCTGCTCTCAGGTATACAGATGTAAATCCAAAGTTACATTGATTTACATCCAGGGTAACAGAGCAGATTTTGGTTCAAAGTGTTTTATTAAGAACAGGTACTCCGGGGGGGGGGAAATTGTCTTGGCAGCAGTAGCACCATCTGCTAGCAGCTTTGGAAAATGTAAGACCCCCTTCATCTCAATTTAATACAGCTAACAAGGGTTGGAAAAGAATCCCGGTGTATCACAGACTTTTTGTGGGACCTTAAGTAAGTTACTTAGACCCACAGCCTCAAAGATATTTAGGTGTCTTTCTCTACACCTAAAATACAGGTAAGGCTCCTTACCTCCACGGAGTGCTGTGAGGCCTTGCACATTAGTACAGCAAACAAATTCTTGGGTAGCAGGTGCAGCAGAAATGCAGGGCAGGAGAGTGAAATCAGAGAATACTAATGGAGACCTAACAGAAATACATATTATGGTGGTCACTGTCACAGTTCAGGGCAACTGCACCTCTATCCCCTATCCATGGTCCAGCAAGGGCACCCACCCTCAGGTTTCTGGCTTCCCAGCTGTCACCTCTCTTGGGTGGGGAGACACATATCTCCCCATCCTGACAGAGCTATTTCCAGGTTGCACAGTTCCCTGTTTACACTGTGAATTCCTGTGCAGTCAGGCCTGTTTTACCTTCTCCTCAGAAAACTTAATTCGGTAACTGCCGAATTAAGATACCACATGTAAGCAGAGACAGGGTGGGCTCCACCCTGACATCTGGTGGTGAGGTGTGGCAAGTTGTGGAAAAGAACTTCAGGGGCTGATCTCATTTGCATAGGCACACCCACCCTGCCTAGAATGAGGCCATAACTGCCCAAATCGTCACTTTGGCTGCTGTGGGATCCCCAGTGTCTCTGTTATTGGGGCGGGAAGAATAAATTGTTAGTACCCTGATTATGGGAACTGTGCTTGGAACTGTACTTGGCCTTTTTGTTATGATGGAGGACTCACCATCAACTGAGTAGCACTCACTAGGCAAGGGACATGGGTTCCAAAACTCTGTGAATTGAGAGAGACTTGAGACAGGTATTAGTGCCTGGTGGTGTAGGCCCCTTTTGTGAGGGCCTGAAGCACCAATTGCACCTCTGTCTCTCTCCACTGTGGAATGTCAGAGCTAATTTTGGGTCTATTAAGAGTTTTGTTACAGGTATTGTGCTGAATTCACTTCAGCCTTATAGTGCACCAGCACTAAGGCTCCCACTACTATGAGCTGAAATCACTGAGAGCTGAAATCACTGAGCACTGTGTCAAGTAGGGGGGAGCCGGAAGTTCTAGTGTGCAGTGGAGCCGGTCGTGAGACAGCAGTGTGTTCGTGAGACGGCGAGCTGAGCGGAGCCGGTCGTGAGACAGCAGTGTGTTTGTGAGACGGCGAGCTGAGCGGAGCCGGTCGTGAGACAGCGGTGTGTTCGTGAGACGGCGAGCTGTCTGGAGCCGGTCGTGAGACAGCGGTGTGTTCGTGAGACGGCGAGCTGAGCGGAGCCGGTCGTGAGACGGTGAGCTGTGCAGAGCGGAGCCGGTCGTGGTGGAGCAGAGCAGAGCCCTGTGGGGCAGTCAGCTTCAGGACACGTAAGGTGCCCCTTACCTCTTTCCCCCACACCCAGGCACATTTTAGCCAGATTGGGGAGTAACACTCTGCAGGTGAACTTTTGAACTCCGGGGCTGGACTTTTTTTGGACTTTGGGCGATTAGTGGATTGCTGGACTCAAGAGACGTTTGGGTTCTGGGACTCAAGAGCCTGAGGGAAAGGATGTGGCCCAAATTTTCTGGGGTGGGTCAGTGTTCATGGTTTGGTTAATGAACACTAGTTGTGGTGTTTCCCCAATTTAATGCTGATGTTGTTTGCCTCATGTTATTAAAGATTCTCTACTACACCAAGACTCTGTGCTTGCGAGAGGGGAAGTATTGCCTCCTTGAGGCGCCCAGGGGGTGTGTAAGATTTTCCCAGGTCACTGGGTGGGGGCTCGAGCCAGTTTTGCATTTGCTTTAATGAGAGGGAACCCCTGTGTATTGAACCCGGCCCTTGCTGCTATCAACTTGGCCTGGCAGAAGGGTTACATTTGTGGGGGCTCGTCCGGGATCGAGACTGGGTCAGTACCCCTCGCAAGCACATCTTAGGTGAGTCATTAAATTGGGAGAACCCAGAATCTGGTTGTTGTTGTTTTGATCTGTTATATTTGGGAAAGAAATTACAGTTTGTATAATGGCCCTACATTTGCTAGAGGATTGGTGCAAGGGGATGAATATTAACCCTAGGAACTGTGTCCTGGTGACCGGGGTGCCGGAGGCATTCGATGAAGGCTCAATAGAGCCTACCTTAAGGGCATCCACTGAGTACCTGAGTAAGTGTAAAATGCGTGGGCGCATATTTGTGAGGGAGGATGGAGATTTTGCTGTACTGTGTGAGCTGCCGTCGGCTGTGGACCCTCTACAGGTTCCAGGCACGATAGCAGTGGAAGATGGTGAGTGGAAGGTAATAACTACTGGGAGCCAGCCCTCACCGGCTCCTGCATCTGAAGTGGAGTTTTTAAAGAAAATGTCAGCCTTTTTGGGGAGAGAGGGGAAGACCTTGGCTGATATGCCGGGTCTGTTGGGCCTTGACCCAGGAGTCCCAACCCGGGAGGCTGCTCCATCACCTGATGAGTGGGTGAAGGCTTTGGGGCAAGCATTAGAGAAGGTCGTGCCACCCCACCCTGAGTCAAGCCCCTATCGTAAACTGAGGCTGTTTTCTGGGGGTCCCACCCCAATACCCGGGGAGGAAGCATTTGAACCCTGGCTGGAACACACCACTGAAATGCTGCAGGAGTGGGCAGTACCTGATGCTGAAAAGAGAAGGCGACTAGTAGAGTGCCTCAGGGGGCCAGCCCTAGATGTGATTCGCACCCTGAAGCTCAGTAACCCTGGGGTCAAGGTAAAGGACTGCCTAGAGGCCCTTGATCATGCCTTCGGGAGAACCGAGGGCTCAGAGGATGTTTATTGCAAGTTCCTCAATGCCAGGCAACAAAAGGGAGAGAAAGTTTCTGCCTACATACAGAGGTTGGAGAAATTATTACAGAGAGCCATCATGAGGGGAGCAGTAGCGGTTGAGCAAATGGACCGGACTAGATTGGCTCAGATTGTGAGGGGAATTCAATATCAGAACCCAATCCTTCTCCACCTTCGATTAAGGGAGCGCCAAGACAATCCACCGGGTTACTCTCGACTGATAAAAGAGGTCCGAGAGGAGGAAGAGAGGCAGGCAGCTGGTGAGGTTTGGGAGGTTCAGCCACCCCAGGCAACTGCCACAACATCCATACGAGCGCCCAAGGCGCTGATGGTGAATCCTCAAGAGGAACTTACCCAACGAGTGCAGGTCCTGACACAGAAAGTGGCTGAACTAGAGAATACCATCGATTCAGCAAAGACTTCAGCGTACAAGGAACCCCCTGTTACCACGGTCCAGAAGACTACATTTAGAACCTCTGCCCCACCCCGGCAACACAGGAAAGGGCAATCCTTCTTCTGCTACCGGTGTGGCCAGGATGGGCACATTGCTGCCAGGTGTCAGAATGCAGAGAATCCCCCGCTAGTATACCAAAAGCTGAGGACCACCTGGGGAAAGTCGGGAAACGGCCCCAGGGCCTGGGAAGGGAGCCGCCTAGGCCTGCAGGGTTCGGAGGCTCCCCTGCGAAGAACCATGCCACCCGAATCCCACCAGGATTGATAGGACCTCGAGCTGAGGTCACTGTAAAGGTTGAAGGGACAGAATGTAGAGCAGTGCTTGACACGGGATCCCAAGTGACTATCATATTCCAGTCTTTCTACCAGCAGATGCTTATGCATCTGCCTATACAGCCCTTGACAGGGCTTGGCCTGTGTGGTCTCAGCATGGATGAATACCCGTATCAGGGGTATGTCATTGTACACCTGGAATTCCCAGAAGAGATCGCTGGGGTAAGACAGGAGGTGGACACTGCAGCTTTAATATGCCCTGACCCTAAAGGTGTCTCTGATGTGTCCGTGCTGATAGGGACCAACTCCAGCCTCTTTAAGGTACTTGCAGATTACTGCAGACAGCGAGCAGGGGACCAATACCTGAATACCTTGGTGATACACACACATTGTGCTGCAGCCTACAGAAAAATTGAGGACGCAAAAAGAGTGATGCCTGATTTGCCGGTGGGAGCACTGAGGTACGCAGGCCCGGTCCCCTTAGTGGTGTCTGCAATGACAGAAAAGGAGGTGATTGTCATGAGTACCTGCCTGAAAGGCAATAAGAGAACATTAGCAGTGGTGGAGCAGCCAACTGAGGGAGGGCTCCCTGAAGGAGTGCTGGTTCTTAGTGGAGTCATAACCCTACCTGCTGAAGCCCAGGAAGAGGTGACTATACTGATTGCTAATGGGACAAGTCGTGATATTTTTGTGAGGCGAGGACAAAAGATAGCAGACCTCTTTGAACCCGAGTCAATTGTAACCCCCCAGTGTGAAACGCAAGTTCCGACGATAGACCCAGCAAAGTTTGACTTTGGAGATTCACCAGTGTCCGAGGAGTGGAAAGATCGCCTGAGGAAGAAACTTTGTGAAAGATCCAAGGTGTTCTCACTGCATGAGTGGGATGTGGGATGTGCAAAAGGAGTAGAACACAATATCAGACTACATGACTCTCGACCTTTTAGGGAGAGATCTAGGAAGATTGCTCTCTCTGAGATGGAAGATGTGCGACATCATCTTCAGGAGCTGGCTGCGAATGGCATCATTACAGAGTCCCGCAGCCCATACGCCTCGCCCATTGTGGTAGTCCGTAAAAAGAATGGGAAAATCTGGATGTGTATTGACTACCGCACCCTAAACAGCCGTACTGTGGTCGACCAGTACACTATGCCTCGAGTGCAAGATGCCTTAGACTGTCTGCTGGGAAGCCAGTGGTTCTCTGTGTTGGATCTTCGAAGTGGGTACTACCAGATCCCTCTGGGAGAAGAAGATAAGGAGAAGACCGCCTTCATCTGCCCATTAGGGTTTTATCAGTTCGAACGCATGCCCCAAGGGATTTCTGGAGCACCTGCCACCTTTCAACGTCTCATGGAGAGAGTTGTGGGAGACATGAATTTACTGCAAGTGTTAGTTTATTTGGATGACCTGATTGTGTTTGGAAGAACCTTAGAGGAGCATGAAGAAAGACTTCTTAAAGTGCTTGATAGGTTGGAGGATTATGGTCTGAAGCTTTCAATTGACAAATGCCAGTTCTGCAGAACCTCAGTGAAGTATGTGGGTCACATCGTATCCCAAGAGGGTGTGAGTACTGATCCTGATAAAATAGAAGCACTCACTACATGGCCACGTCCAAGTAACTATAGAGAACTCAAGACCTTTCTTGGATTTAGTGGCTACTACCGCAGGTTTGTGAAAAACTATGCTACGATTGTAAAGCCTCTGAATGATCTTACCAGGGGACATCAGTCCAGCAAGAACAAATCTAAGACCAGGAATAAGGGGAGGTTCCCAAAGCCTCCTGTGCAGAGAAACTATGGCCCCTTTGCACCATTTGGGCCACGGTGGGATGAGAGATGTGAAAGGGCTTTTCGAGAAATCATTACTTGCCTAACTCATGCTCCAGTCCTAGTTTTTGCTGACCCAAGCAAACCATTTATCCTGCATACTGATGCCAGTTTGGAGGGTCTGGGAGCAGTCCTGTACCAGGAAGTGGAAGGCAAACATAAACCTGTAGCCTTTGCCAGCCGAGGATTGTCTGATAGTGAAACTCGTTATCCCACCCACAAGCTGGAATTCTTGGCCTTGAAATGGGCCATCACTGAGAAATTTCGAGACTACTTGTATGGTGCTCAGTTCCAGGTGTGGACAGACAACAATCCACTGACCTATGTGTTAACAAGTGCTAAGCTGGATGCTACAGGGCAGAGATGGGTGGCCGCCTTGGCTAGCTATGAGTTTAGCATTCAGTACCGATCAGGGAGAAGCAATGTAGATGCAGATGCATTGTCCAGGCGTCCGCAGGCTCCAGAAGTTGCTGTGATACCTACAGATGGAGTGAGAGCTATTTGCAGTGTGAGTCGTCGAGAGCCAGAGGCCTGTGAGAGCCTTCAGGGATGTATTGCAGAAGCTTTGGGCCTGCCCCCTGAATGCATGCCTTCTGCCTCAGTGAACTATATTGCATTGGACCAATCTCCTTTGCCCATGCTCAATGCGGCTGACTGGCAAGAAGCCCAGCGGCAAGATATTGACATTCGTGATACACTACTTGCCAAAAGGGAGGGGCGAAGCCCAGCTGCAGTTGTCCCACCTAACCCGGAGGGTAAACTACTATTGAGAGAATGGACCAAATTAAAACTGATTCAGGGAGTGCTACACCGAATGACCACCGACTCTTTACAAAAGCAACGAGCACAACTAGTACTGCCAAAAAGGTACAGAGCCCTGGCCATGAGGGCCCTGCATGATGACTTTGGGCATTTAGGGATGGAGAGGACTCTGGAACTTATTCGTAGTAGGTTCTATTGGCCCCGAATGGCTGAAGATGTTCGCAGGAAATGTGAGACTTGTGCTCGATGTGTTCAAAGGAAAACTCTGCCCACGAGGGCTGCATATCTGAAGAACATCACCAGCAACAAACCTTTGGAGTTGGTATGCATTGATTTCTTGTCTGTAGAGGTAGACAAGAGGAATGTTGGGAACATTCTAGTAGTGACTGACCATTTTACACGGTATGCACAGGCATATCCCACACGTGATCAGAGGGCCACCACCGTCGCTCGAGTATTGTGGGACAAATATTTCTCAGTCTATGGATTCCCGGCTCGGATACACTCTGATCAGGGGCGGGATTTTGAGAGTCACCTTCTGAAGGAGGTGCTGAAGATAGCAGGAATTAAAAAGTCTAGGACAACGCCTTATCACCCCCAAGGTGATCCCCAGCCAGAGAGGTTCAACCGAACCCTATTAGATATGTTGGGAACTTTGCGACCAGAGCAGAAGGCAACCTGGAGCCAGCATGTCGCATTTCTGGTGCATGCCTACAATGCCACAAAGAACGATGCTACGGGAGTCACCCCATATCTTTTGATGTTTGGGCGAGAACCAAGATTACCCATAGACTTGTGCTTTGGTGTATCAGAGGATGGAGATAGCTATGAAACTCATCAGCAATACGTATCCCGACTAAGAGAGAGGCTGCAGGATGCTTATCGCTTGGCTACCGCTGCGGCTCGGAAGAACGCAGACCGCAACAAACATCGATATGATGCTAGAGTGCGTTCGCAGGAGCTCCAGCCGGGGGACAGAGTCCTGCTGCGAAATTTGGGTATCGCTGGCAAACACAAGATAGCTGACAGATGGAAGGCAATACCTTACCTGGTGATGGAAAAGCTGGGAGATCTGCCGGTCTACAAGATCAAACCTGAAGACAGTCCAGGGCAAATAAAGACGGTGCATAGAAACCTTTTGCTCCCTGTGGGGGAATTGGTAAGCACCCCTTATGAGATGGGCCATGACAGGGCAGCCGGGCAGAACAGAAGTGCTAGACCAAAGCTGCCATCCAACACAGACAGTGAGCCTCCTGCAGCTAACTTACCCCTATTCTGCACATCTGAGAGTGAGTCTGAGGAGGAAGACACAACCCTGGTGTATCCTGGGATGGAGACAAGATTTCAGTCTCGACCAGCTGAACCGAATGAGAGTTCTCCCTTTTCCACCCTAAACCCTATGGCGGAATTATTTAGGCCCCTTTCTGACACCCCTGTGCCGCTGATGAGACCCCCGTGTGATGACACACACAGGTTATTGGCCAGTGGAGACACTCAGGTAGAGGATGTCCTGGGCACCTTGGACCCTCCCGCGTTAGAACTAGGAGTGCAGGGGCCTACGCCAGTAGCCAAGAGACCCTCAAAGGAAGCCTCTCCATCCATCAATCAAGAGGACGTTCCCCTTACCTCAGCAACAGAGATTCTCAATAGACGAGACAGGGTGATAAGACCAGTAAAACGGTTAACTTATGATGCACCTGGGGTGACTAGTGAGGAGCCAATACATTTAGCACACAGGATTGTGGAAGCCAAAGTGGGCTTTCTGAGGCCTTTTGGAGGAAATCAATGAGTTGGTATAAAGGGAGTATGATTTGTCGGGACGCCAAATTCTCGGCTGGGGGGAGGATGTAAGCAGAGACAGGGTGGGCTCCACCCTGACATCTGGTGGTGAGGTGTGGCAAGTTGTGGAAAAGAACTTCAGGGGCTGATCTCATTTGCATAGGCACACCCACCCTGCCTAGAATGAGGCCATAACTGCCCAAATCGTCACTTTGGCTGCTGTGGGATCCCCAGTGTCTCTGTTATTGGGGCGGGAAGAATAAATTGTTAGTACCCTGATTATGGGAACTGTGCTTGGAACTGTACTTGGCCTTTTTGTTATGATGGAGGACTCACCATCAACTGAGTAGCACTCACTAGGCAAGGGACATGGGTTCCAAAACTCTGTGAATTGAGAGAGACTTGAGACAGGTATTAGTGCCTGGTGGTGTAGGCCCCTTTTGTGAGGGCCTGAAGCACCAATTGCACCTCTGTCTCTCTCCACTGTGGAATGTCAGAGCTAATTTTGGGTCTATTAAGAGTTTTGTTACAGGTATTGTGCTGAATTCACTTCAGCCTTATAGTGCACCAGCACTAAGGCTCCCACTACTATGAGCTGAAATCACTGAGAGCTGAAATCACTGAGCACTGTGTCAAGTAGGGGGGAGCCGGAAGTTCTAGTGTGCAGTGGAGCCGGTCGTGAGACAGCAGTGTGTTCGTGAGACGGCGAGCTGAGCGGAGCCGGTCGTGAGACAGCAGTGTGTTTGTGAGACGGCGAGCTGAGCGGAGCCGGTCGTGAGACAGCGGTGTGTTCGTGAGACGGCGAGCTGTCTGGAGCCGGTCGTGAGACAGCGGTGTGTTCGTGAGACGGCGAGCTGAGCGGAGCCGGTCGTGAGACAGCGGTGTGTTCGTGAGACGGCGAGCTGTCTGGAGCCGGTCGTGAGACAGCGGTGTGTTCGTGAGACGGCGAGCTGAGCGGAGCCGGTCGTGAGACGGTGAGCTGTGCAGAGCGGAGCCGGTCGTGGTGGAGCGGAGCAGAGCCCTGTGGGGCAGTCAGCTTCAGGACACGTAAGGTGCCCCTTACCTCTTTCCCCCACACCCAGGCACATTTTAGCCAGATTGGGGAGTAACACTCTGCAGGTGAACTTTTGAACTCCGGGGCTGGACTTTTTTTGGACTTTGGGCGATTAGTGGATTGCTGGACTCAAGAGACGTTTGGGTTCTGGGACTCAAGAGCCTGAGGGAAAGGATGTGGCCCAAATTTTCTGGGGTGGGTCAGTGTTCATGGTTTGGTTAATGAACACTAGTTGTGGTGTTTCCCCAATTTAATGCTGATGTTGTTTGCCTCATGTTATTAAAGATTCTCTACTACACCAAGACTCTGTGCTTGCGAGAGGGGAAGTATTGCCTCCTTGAGGCGCCCAGGGGGTGTGTAAGATTTTCCCAGGTCACTGGGTGGGGGCTCGAGCCAGTTTTGCATTTGCTTTAATGAGAGGGAACCCCTGTGTATTGAACCCGGCCCTTGCTGCTATCAACTTGGCCTGGCAGAAGGGTTACACACACAACTCTTTCTACACAAGTAGATTTACTCTTAAGGAAAGAACGTTAGAGAGAACACATACTAAGAACAAGGAAAGAATCTGCATGCATGCTAATAACCTTACCAGCAATCACCCCTTCCCCTCCCTTCTCCATAAGGGCTGTACACAATGGCCATCCTTCCAACCCACCCCTAAGGACTCGTGGGCCCCCCCCTTGCACAGATGGTCCTGTCCACTTGCTAGGTCAAAAAGAAGGCCCATAATCAGTTTAATCTCAGGCAATGGATCCAAAAATCCCTTTCTTTGGGTATGTCTACACCGGAAACTTCAAAGCGCTGCTGTGGGAATGCTCCCACAGCAGCGCTTTGAAGTGTGAGTGTGGTTGTGCGCAAGCGCTGGGAGAGAGGTCTCCCAGCGCTCCTGGTAATCCACCTCCATGAAGGTATTAGCTCTGAGCACTGGGAGTGTGGCTCCCAGCACTCGGAGCCTGTCTACACTAGTGCTTTAAAGTGCTCAGACTTGCTGTGTTCAGGGGGGTGATTTTTCACACCCCTGAGCCAGCAAGTTAGAGCACTATAAAATGTAAGTGTAGACATACCCTTTGTCTGCTGGTCTTTAGAGTATCCAGCTTGAACCAGCATATGCATGTCCCTCTAAGTGCCGGTAGGTGGTGTTAAACCTGAGTGAATTTGCCTACTGACCGCTCACTGTTCTTTGTCCCTGGAGCTATGGTAACCTTCTCCATGGAATTACATACAATCTCTGGCCCACAGAGATACATAAACTTAATATGGTAAGACTGCATTTACTTCAGTAAAGTTTCCTCCAGGGAACTGCAGGAAATTGCCATACCGTCACAGTCACTAACAGAACAAATGCAAAAAGAAAAAGGAGTACTTGTGGCACCTTAGAGACTAACCAATTTATTTGAGCATGAGCTTTCGTGAGCTACAGCTCACTTCATCGGATGCATACCGTGGAAACTGCAGCAGACATTATATACACACAGAGAACAAATGCAATTACAGTAAATACCTAACAACGTGTTTTAATTAAAAGTCTGATAAAAAAAATGGTCACAATATATATTAAAGATGCAACTATAAATGTAAATGATTAATACATTAAGTGTTTTTATAAATGGCTTAAACTGTAGTGAGTCCAAGTGCCCAATAGGTTGCTTAGATCTATTATGTAACACTGATGTGCATTAGATTGCTGCAAGTACAACTCCTCCATCCAACATGTATTAATCATTTATTAACCCTTTATAAACTATTATAAATGTACCCTTATCACTGACTAACACATGTTAACACCAATAAATTGGTGCCCTCAGTTTTATGGTGTTTCCCTGGTGTATTTGTAGGCGTGACCAAAAATTTTTTTTAGAATTTTGATGGATACTATCAATGTTTATTTAAGCATTTTTTCAATTCTTGTAAATTTACATTTTCACTAATTTAATGACAGTAGACACAGTATAGCGAAGCGATGACTCACTGGTGCAGTGCCTCCTGCTGGTTGTCCTAGGAATTAGCTCAATTCCAGCCCAGAGCACCCTCTGCAGGTTGGTGGCTCAGCTGCCTCAGGCCCCCCGTGTCCTTCCTGGACCCCGGTGCCCCTTTACCTCAGGGTTCTGCCCTCAGCAGTAACCCACAGTCTGGGTTTCCCCTCCCAGGAGAACCCCCAACCCTCTATCCCCACCTTGCTTAAGTGGCTACTGCCAGTCATCATCTTGCCCCCGCTTACTGGGGCAGACTGCAGTCTATAAACCACTCATCACAGGCAAGGGGGTTTGGACCAGCTGCTGCTGCCTCTGCCTAACCCCAGACTGTACGTCTGCAGCCCCAGTACCTTCTTTAGGCCTTGCACAAGGCCTGCAGCCTGAGGAGTTACCTGGCTAGAGCTCCCCAGCTCCTCTTGCCTTTCCCCAGCACTAATCTATCTTAGGTACCCTTCTGTCCCAGGCAGCCAAGTCCTTCTCTCTCCAGAGCTAGAGAGATTTCTACAGCTCCTGGCCCACAGCCCTCTTATCAGGGCCAGCCTGGCCTTAATTGAGCTGGCCACAGCTGTGGCTGCTTCCCCAGTCAGCCTATCTGGACTGCTTTTAACCCCTGTTTTACTGGAGTGAGGCAGCCGCTCCACTACACACAGATTCAAAAAAGTTATAAAGCTTTGTAACTGTTCAATTACAAGTTGTCAACATCACATGCCAAAATATACAAAGTAAATATCCTTAAATCAAGCTCTAATAAGTTCTCAAGCAGAATTCTTCCTTCTTGGCCTATGTGTAAATTGTAATGATCATCGCAGGAAATATTTTTCATGAGTTTGCATATGTGTGGTGAAATCGATGCTTACAGTCATTTACTGATAAAACGCTAATCCTGCCATACCTATGTATATGGCATCTGCCACCTATGTTCAGGGCTCAAAGGGAAGCAAAGATTTGAACATATGGAAGCATCAATTCTACCAAGGCTGGAACAAAAAGTAACATGAGTTGCCCCTTTGAAATGTTCCGTACTTTAACTTGCTATCTGAGGCTATTATGTGCAGTATTGCAGTGATTTTCTATGAGGACTTTAAACTGTGGGTTCTTCATGCTGGGATTTGGAATGCCATTGGCATTTTCATTGCTTACATTTAAAAAAAAGTAAAAAAAAAAAAAAAAAACCACACACTACATTAACACCACAGAATTACAATTTCCTGCTACATACTCTTGCTTACCACTTCTAAATCTCTTCTCTGTGAGAAAAGAACATGAGTGCATGCTTTTCGCACATCTTTTAAAACAAATGGATTTTCAGATTAACAATACTATGGAAGAGAACATCTATCTTTAAAAAAAATATATGAAAAGGCTCATTAGTAAACCTTCAGAGGGAGATAACAGGAAGGTTTTCCTGTGTAGGAAATAGCTAAAAGGGATCCAGGAAAAATTATCTGCTGAGAGTATACTCACATGATTCTCAAAAGGAAGGGAAAAAACGGTTTGTTTAAGGTCACAATTCAAGAAATAGAGCAGCTGATGTCTATACTTTGAGATTCTCTGTTTCAAACACACAGTTTCAGCTAGTGGCCCACAAAAAAAAACAAAAAAAACAAACAAAATCACCAAAGTTGCATTGAGCTCTTGAGGTAAGCGTAATTATGTATAACTGCATGTGTGTGTCACAAGGATATGAAAAGCCACACTTAAATGTCAAGTCAGATTGTTCCTTGGGGCAGTGAACTGTTAGCTATGCAACACTGGGTGTCATAAGGTAGGGATTCAAGTTTAACATTAGCCATTGTATTCATTAATGAATTCACACACACAAGGAGTAACATTATTGGAATTGGATTGTGAAAGAACTATAAAAGTTAGGAAATTCACCTTGAGGGGACAGTTGGGCCATACATCTCTCCACATAATGGCACAATGGGTAACGTTAGGGAAATAGTTCTAATCTCACAAGTCATAGTTATACTTTAAAAATTGTTATGTTTAAAAATACCTGCAAACTGTTTGAGGAACTTGCCTGGAAACATTTTGCTTTATATTTTACACTATGCTTCATGTATGGATTTTAGACAGTTAATATATATTCCCTTGATAGAAGCAAAGCTTCATTCAGCTGCATATAATTATTCTTATACAATATAATTCTTCTGTATATAATAGTTCTTAAGTCCATCAAGGGTGCTCTGGTGACATCATAGACGGCTTGAGAGTTTTAGTAACAGCACCAGAACGTAAAGTAGAATTAGCACTTTACGCCGTATATGGAGTTTTGGTGGATGCTGCACTGTTTGGTAAATAAGGACTAAATGTTTTCATTGGTAATACACAAATGAAATGTTGAGCCAGATCCTCAGCTAGTGTAAATAAGCATAGCTTCCCTGAAGTCACCTGCTTAGATGTACACTGGCCCATTATATCTAGATCAATTTTAGGACTCTGCAAGAATGAGATAGGAGAATAGAGATGGGACTCTCGACCTTGTTCTGGGCTGATGATGTTGATTAAAAAAAGTAAACTATCTTTAAAAGTGTGCTCCTCACTTCATCCCAAAGCCAACGCAAGTGTTAATACTGACACAGGGAAGAAAGGTAAGCAGCAGAATATGGACCCTGGACTTCAGGAAAGCAGACTTTGACTCCCTCAGGGAACTGATGGGTAGGATCCCCTGGGGGAATAACATGAAGGGGAAAGGAGTCCAGGACAGCTGGCTGTATTTCAAGGAATCCCTATTGAGGTTACAGGGACAAACCATCCCGATGTGTCAAAAGAATAGTAAATATGGCAGGCGACCAGCTTGGCTTAATGGTGAAATCCTTGCGGATCTTAAGCATAAAAAAGAAGCTTACAAGAAGTGGAAGATTGGACAAATGACCAGGGAAGAGTATAAAAATATTGCTCGGGCATGTAGGAATGAAATCAGGAGGGCCAAATCACACCTGGAGCTGCAGCTAGCAAGAGATGTTAAGAGTAACAAGAAGGATTTCTTCAGGTATGTTGGCAACAAGAAGAAAGTCAAGGAAAGGGTGGGCCCCTTCCTGAATGAGGGAGGCAACCTAGTGACAGAGGATGTGGAAAAAGCTAATGTACTCAATGCTTTTTTTGCCTCTGTCTTCACGAACAAGGTCGGCTCCCAGACTGCTGCGCTGGGCATCACAGCATGGGGAGTAGGTGGCCAGCCCTCTGTGGAGAAAGAGGTGGTTAGGGACTATTGAGAAAAGCTGGACGTGCACAAGTCCATGGGGCCGGACACATTGCATCCAAGAGTGCTAAAGGAATTGGCGGCTGTGATTGCAGAGCCATTGGCCATTATCTTTGAAAACTCGTGGCGAACGGGGGAAGTCCCGTATGACTGGAAAAAGGCTAATGTAGTGCCCATCTTTAAAAAAGGGAAGAAGGAGGATCCTGGGAACTACAGGCCAGTCAGCCTCACCTCAGTCCCTGGAAAAATCATGGAGCAGGTCCTCAAGGAATCAATCCTGAAGCACTTACATGAGAGGAAAGTGATCAGGAACAGTCATCATGGATTCACCAAGGGAAGGTCATGCCTGACTAATCTAATTGCCTTCTATGATGAGATTACTGGTTCTGTGGATGAAGGGAAAGCAGTGGATGTATTGTTTCTTGACTTTAGCAAAGCTTTTGACATGGTCTCCCACAGTATTCTTGTCAGCAAGTTAAAGAAGTATGGGCTGGATGAATGCACTATAAGGTGGGTAGAAAGTTGGCTAGATTGTCAGGCTCAACAGGTAGTGATCAATGGCTCCATATCTAGTTGGCAGCCAGTATCAAGTGAAGTGCCCCAAGGGTCAGTCCTGGGGCCGGTTTTGTTCAATATCTTCATAAATGATAAATGAAGGATGGTGTGGATTGCACTCTCAGCAAATTTGCAGATGATACTAAACTAGGAGGAGTGGTAGATATGCTGGAGGGCAGAGATAGGATGCAGAGGGACCTAGACAAATTGGAGGATTGGGCCAAAAGAAATCTGATGAGGTTCAACAAGGATAAGTGCAGGGTCCTGCACTTAGGACAGAAGAACCCAATGCACCGCTACAGACTAGGGACCAAATGGCTAGGCAGCAGTTCTGCAGAAAAGGACCTAGGGGTGACAGTGGACGAGAAGCTGGATATGAGTCAACAGTGTGCCCTTGTTGCCAAGAAGGCCAATGGCATTTTGGGATGTATAAGTAGGGGCACAGCCAGCAGATCGAGGGACGTGATCGTTCCCCTCTATTCGACATTGGTGAGGCCTCGTCTGGAGTACTGTGTCCAGTTTTGGGCCCCGCACTACAAGAAGGATGTGGATAAATTGGAGAGAGTCCAGCGAAGGGCAACAAAAATTATTAGGGGTCTGGAACACATGACTTATGAGGAGAGGCTGAGGGAACTGGGATTGTTTAGTCTGCAGAAGAGAAGAATGAGGGGGGATTTGATAGCTGCTTTCAACTACCTGAGAGGTGGTTCCAAAGAGGATGGTTCTAGACCATTCTCAGTGGTAGAAGAGGACAGGACAAGGAGTAATGGTCTCAAGTTGCAGTGGGGGAGGTTTAGGTTGGATATTAGGAAAAACTTTTTCACTAGGAGGGTGGTGAAACACTGGAATGCGTTACCTAGGGAGGTGGTGGAATCTCCTTCCTTAGAAGTTTTTAAGGTCAGGCTTGGCAAAGCCCTGGCTGGGATGATTTAATTGGGGATTGGTCCTGCTTTGAGCAGGGGGTTGGACTAGATGACCTCCTGAGGTCCCTTCCAACCCTGATATTCTATGATTCTATGTTCCTAAGAAACAGGCCCAACTTGATGCCTTTGATTCCTGCTCTTCTTGCAACATTGTTCAGTGACTAAAACAATATTCAGAGTAGAGGGAGGCATGTGGGACAAAGTCAGTGTAGTAATGTGGTCCATAGGGCATTGTAGAAACATCCTCAGTGCTTCAAGTATCTGTAACCTCATGACATTCTTCACACTTCCATTCTTGATTATCTGTCTCATTGCTAAGTGTCTCTTCCTCTGGATTCTCACTTTGTAGGTCACATTTATAACATAAGGAGGGTAGCATCATCCATATATTTTCCAATACTGCTTCAATTTCATTTGAAGAGAGAGTGGGAACCAATAAAGTGATTGAAGGAGGAAAGTGACATGATTGCAGCAATGAAATCGGGGACCGGGGGGACCAGAGAAGAGAAGCAGAGAAGGAAGAGAGAAGTTTTGAAGCAAGAAATGACCAAAGGCTACACAAGGATTTTAGTAGAGGGAATAGGGGAGAAACTGCTGCTTAAAACAAAAACTATACTAAGCAACAGTTCTTATCAAGGGCCTCAATATGTGGGTAGAAGAAGAGAGAAAAGTCAAAGATGGCACAGGTTGCAAGCCTGAGAGACAAAGAGCATAGATGAGTTGTAAAAAAAGGAAGGTGGAGGAGGAGATAGAGATGAAGATAAGACATTCCCTTTTAGAGGTTGGGTTTGAGAAAGCAGAAGGGCAACAAATAGAGGATGTTAGAGAAGATGGAAACGCAAGATTGAAGAGAAAGAAGATATTGTGCCTGGTCTTCAGCGGATGTAAAATTCATATTCTATTGCCTTCGATTGCACTAGCCAAGTTTATACAACTAAAGATCCAGCCACTGGATGTGAGAAAGGTAAGGAATCAACACAGAGATGAAGGAGTGGGATCTCAATCTCAGCCCAAACTTCATAACTCAGCATCACTGAATATTCTATCTGAATCCCTTCGTCTTGTTTGCATATGAACCTGATTTCGTATCTCAGCTTTGTGACTGTCCCACGGTTGCTTAAGAATAGGAAAGATGGAGAGAGTTATTAGGGCAAGATTTTTAATAATAAAATTGAGAGGCTCGACACAAACAAGGAAAGGAGGAGTGCACATAGAAAAAAAAAACCTAGCATCCTAGAAAAATTTCCAGAATCATTCATTTTATAAATGTCAACTTCTGGCACCATGTCTATGCATCAGTGCAGAATGTTTAATACACACCATCTGAATACACTTTGATAATGTCCGGTCTCACAAAGCACTGAAACATTAGTTAATAGGACAGTAGAATCAAACAAGACTGATCTACATCACTACTTGCTGTATTGTTCTACTTTATTTTGTTTTCTACGAGTACATTTGGCAGCTTGGACTGTTCTTGGGGGAAGTTTCCAAAAGTCATTCTCTCTGCAAGCACAGTGTTTATATTCATCTTAGAAACTGACATTGGATATCAAGTATTGTGAAAGTCAACAGGTGCATTGTGTCTTAAATGGAAGAGAGTCAAACAGGACAGATGCACAGAGAATTATTCTTTATTTTTTGTCTTAATTTGACTGTAGATTCCTATCTTTGTTCTACAACGTGGAGGAATTTGGGATCTTGGTAACAGCTCAGCAACCAGATGAACATTGTAGCAACACATGTTCATTGATCTTGGAAAACAATGATCCCACCATTGAGCTGTAGGTTGAAGCTGTGATTCACTTTTTACTCAATCCTTATTCAAGCAAACTCCCACTGACTGGAACTGGAGTTTGAATGAGTAAGGACCTCAGAATAGGAGCAAGTTCTCTCCCAGGATTCATTCTAGTTGTTCAGCAGAAGGAAGGGAAAGAATCCTCTTTCCTTCCCATGGAGTGGCAGCAGAGCCACTTTGCATTAAGTATCATCACTGAGGTATTCTTTAGATTGCAACAGTATCCACAGTGTGCTAGGCACGTACCAAGTACAGAAGACAAAAGCTGTGCCCCAAGAAGCATCTCGGCCATTTTATGTGAAGTCCTACTAAGGCTTGTCAACTTTCCTAAAAAAAAATAAAATAAATTATCTTGTGCTTAACTTGATACCATGTTCCTTGATTCAGCTTAGCAGAAGACTATAAAAGTCCAGCCATCTTACGTACTTAACCAGAAAGCACTACCATTTTGGATTCCTACAGATAACTGGTGCCTTCAGGAGTTACATAAGAGCAACAGACAACATTTACTGGTGAAGGACATAATTTCACAAAAGTACAGCTTCCTTGAAGTAGTATTACAGGAAAAGCCACAAATGTATGCATCATCACTAATGTCCACCGGTTGATAGGTAAGGGGAATACCCCTCATTATTATTTATATTACAGTAGCATCTAGGAGCTTTAATTGTGGAGTGCTAGCCACTGTACAACCAGAACAAAAAACACTATTCCTGCCTCAAAGAGCTGACTTAACGGGTTATATCCTTCTTTGACCACTCCAATGTTGAAATACATGCTTGACTTAAGGAGCAGAACAAGGACATCAATTGAATTTGAAAATATAAACATACTGAATAGATCTTTGCTCTATTCATGAATAATTGTAAAAGATCCAAGTGTATTTTTCTTCACAGCCTAGGAACCTGTTCTACTGTTGATATACTATTACTTTAGAACAAAGAAAGCTGATGATATAAACATATCCTTTTCCCAAACACATGGGCTGTGTGTGATTTAACCTTTAACTCCCGCTTGTTGATGTAGGTGAGATGTCAAATATTTCTAGTGAGTTTTTGGCAAGGATTTGAATATGTTTTCATCACTCTTCCACTAAGCAATGGAGTTTGTAGTCAGAAAAGTAACAGTAGAGCGGCTTCCCTCCCCCCACCATCCTGGCCACTTCCTTCAGGCTGAGACAGGAAAGCCAGGACAATGAAGAGGGATCAGCCATGTACCCACAGTAAATCTGTACTTACTTGAAATGTCACTTCCTGTTTTTGAAAGTATACACTGGAATACTCTCCTGTGCTGCATTACAAAGCCAAGAGGCTTAGTGCACAAGAGCACTAGAGGAACGCAGAACCCCTGTTGCTCAGCCAAACATTCTGAAGCTTCCAGTGGAGAGAAGCAAACCATACTTTGCATGTTTACATTGTAAAGTTCATTTGAAATTAAAGATTTGGGGACTGAAGTGTATGGACCACATTTTCATTTAAATCTAACGCTCCTTTATATTACTTTGGCAATGGCCACGTTTTTGACTAGTCATGTACAGTAAGTTATGGCACCAAAAGAATGAGCTTCCACTGTTGTGACATTGTTAAAACAGAATGGAAATTTAGTTTATAATGTGCAAAAGAGCTTTTCTGTGTAATATCTCAAGTGCTGTTCAACTCAGTGTAATCAGTGATTCCACCTTAATTGTCTCCCAAACGTATCAAGATCAAACATGCTTAGAAAAAAAATTCTTCCTTTGTCAATTAACTACAACCTCAACCTGGGATCTGAGAATCAAGCTGGGTTCTTCACTTCTCACAAATCATCGTCAGTAATAAAGCGTTCATGGGGAAATCATACTTTTAGTAGTACCTATGAATGTCATGGTCTTACTAAAAGGCAACTGTGGAACCCCACTGCCTTCAATGACTTTGCAAAGATGTAATGGCTTGGCACTTCAGGTGGAACTTAGGAACAGGGCTTTGGAGTGGAGCCCGGAGCTAGAGCGCAGAGCAGCTCCGGAGCAGTGGAGCTGCAGGTTTTTGCCTGGAGCTGGAATGGATCCGGAGCACAGCTCCAAAGCCCTACTTAGGAAACAATTCTTTAGATGATAAACAAGAATAAATAGAATTCAGCTCATTCTGTTTTAGCTGTGGCCATGTCTACACTACCACTTACGTTGGCAAAACTTATGTCGCTGAGGGGTGTAAAAAACCACACACCCCTCAGTGACATACATTTTTGCCAGCATAAATGGTAGTATGCCCAGTGCTATGTTGATGAGAGATGCTCTACCCCATCAGCATAGACTGGCTGCACAAGCGATCTTACAATGGCGCAGCTGCATCGATACAGCTATGGCTCTGTAAGGTCTCTAGTGTAGTTAGCCTATGTTGACTCTGCAGGACTAACAGGAGTAAAATCCAGTAAGCCTTTTTATCACTAAAAGGAGCAGATATAAATGAGTAAAGGCAAAGAACAGCTCTGTTGAGTAAGAATTATTACCTAGTCTATTTTCAGAGAACTGCATTTTAAGTCAATGCCTTAAACTTTGAGGGATTTAGGAACATTTTCTGAACTACATATCCACAGGAACAATGTAACATTCACCAGTCACCACAATCGCTCCTAAGGAGGACTTCTGATCTTGATCATTTAAAAATAATCCCCAAATCTGTCCCTTGTTAACTTAACCTAAATGGCCATTAAAAAGGAGAAAAATGCACAGAGCTGATTGGAAAATATTCTCATAAAACATTCTCATCAAAATTTTCTAGTACATCAAAATCAAAACATTCTGTGGAAAAAGTTTAATTTTGACTAAATTCTGACTGAATCCATGCAGGATTGAAAAATCTCTCCCAATTTAGATACAATCTAAATCTACAATAGGGTGACCAGATAGAAAGTGTGAAAAATTGGGATGGGGGAGGGGGTAATAGACACCTCTAGAAGAAAAAGCCCCAAATATCAGGACTGTCCCTATAAAATCAGGACATCTGGTCACCCTAATCTACAATCAATCAATCACCTGTGTGACTTCCTGCCACATCAGCTGCCCAGTTCCTCAGCAGCCCAACTGGTGGGCTGATGAGGACCCAAGAACATGGAAGCTTTGGGGACCCCCAGGTCCATGGCTCCTTGACAGTCTGGGCTGCCAGGGTTTCCAGGGACTGCAGCTCCATGACAGCCCTCCAGGCTGACTGCCTCAGAATCAGGGACCCCAGGGTTTATGTCATCTGTGGCTTTGGGGCATCCCCCTAGGCAGACTGCCCCAGAACTGGGGCTCCATTCCCTTTTATGAAAGATTTCAAAAATTTTGGTTTTGTTCCTAATATTGAAGTCCTCTGCAAAACAGAATTTCCTTTCTCTGCCCAGCTCTAGACAGATACACCCCCATTAGCCAAAACTATCTCTACAGCTACTATTAAACTAACCTAAATATATAATGGATTCAGAAATACATGGTGGACTGACTATTTTGGTTATAGAATCACCACTCCACTTCTCAGTTACATTTTCACCTGCTCACACGTGGCCAGGGTCTGTTATGCTTACTTGCATTGAATGTTAACTTACTTCACCAGTAACCCCACTGAAATTAATAGCACTAACTACTTTCAACGGGCTAGATTTTACACTCAGCCATGCAGGGGAGCAAGGACACATCTTTCCTTACTTGGCCTGCTCATATTGTAACTACAGCCATAGTATAGAGAGCATGGGCTATTTCAGTAGAAATTCCTGAATGGTCAACACTTTTGAAAACCAAACCAGTGACTTAGGAACATAAATCAGGAACTAGAGGTCACACTTGAGGCTTCTGTTTTTGAAAATCTTGGTCTAAAAGTTTTGACTGAACCCTTATCCCTATGTGCTTTACACTGCACTGCACCCCGGCACGCAATCAGACTACACAGTTAAAAGGAGAAACTTAGGCCAAAATTTTAAAAAGTGAGCATGTAACTGGGCAGGTCACCTCCCTGTGGTCAGGGATGGCTTAACAGCATCCTGCCTCAGTTTCCCATGTCATACAGCAGCCCCATCCAGAGCACCCTTCTGCTGCAGGCCTTGGCATGATATGCCTGCTTCAGATTCCCCTCTCAGGCAACCCAATAACTTCACTTCAGACTTTCTTGTCTCTATATTTCTCCTTGGGGCTGGAGCATTACAACAATGTAGTCCATAACAAAAGTCCCAAAACATGTAGTCTATTTCTCACCACAGTACAAGTAGTTATTAAAGCTCAAGACATCTCACCCCTTGGTGCCCCACATACCATTCAGCAGTACCTTCAACCCAGACTCTCTGTCAGTCCTCTTCTGTCTTTGTACAGGACAGCCTCCCCAGTCTCTCCAAGTGAAGTACAACCCCACTCTTCCCAGCAGGAACCCCCATAGCCTGTCCGCTAGGAGCCTCCTTCACTCCTGCCAACCATCTCTTGGTTCCCTGGGTTCAGCTTTCTAGCCCTGCGAATGTCAGCGGGTAAGTGCCGCTTCTGCTCCCAGACTTCAGCCCTTTCCAGCCCTTGGATCCAGCTTATCACTGGCAGACAACTCCTGCTGCTGCCACCACCTTCGGTCCTGCCAGCAAACCCCTCTTGCTACTCTCCTACCTTCAGCCTTCTCCCAGGAAACACTTCATGCTTCCTTCCAGGCTCCTCTTTTCTCCAGTCTCTGCCAGCTCTCAATTCCTCTAGTTAGGAAGGGCAGAGGTTACTCAAACACTCACTCACTAGCTTTGTCAGTGATTCTTTATAGCCCCGAGGTGCTACCCCTCTGTCTTAATTAGTCAAATAGGAGTACCTGGTCTGGTACGGCGCACTGGAACTGCTTCATTTACTAGGGCAAGCCAGCCTGTGACACCCCCTTCAAGAGGCTCACAAACCCTTCTGTCCATTCACAGCCCTTCACCAGTTCTGGGTTATTAAATTAACAAACATTCAAAATAAAGTTCTCAAGTCCCTCCATTTACCTCCTTTCAGGTCACTCCAAGGCCTTTCCTGCCTGTAGTCTCACTCCCCAAGTTCCAGGTTTCTCTGCTGGAGCCTGCTTTTCCCCAGCAGCCTCCATTCTCCCTGAGAACTCTCCCACTGCAGCTTCCTGCTGATCCCTACTGAGGTGTAGCTACCTAGGAACTAGAGTTGGCTGGCCCTAGGCCTCTTGCTCTTAAAGGGGCAAGTCACCCTGTTACAGGATGCTTCAATATTTGAATGTCTGACATGAAACACCTTGGGCTTGTTTATCATAGGTGAAAAAAAAATGCAGCTTCCATTGACCTCAGAAGGCATTCCATATGTTCATCAATGCTGAAATCAGGCCCATTGTATTCCAAATTAAGCCACCAATAAATGAGGAATCCAGATTAGGTATTGGGCTCTTAAAACCGATTTCTGTACTCCTCCCCGACGAGGGGATTAGTGCTGAAATCGACATCACCGTTTTGAATTAGGGTTAGTGTGGACACAATTCGAAGGTATTGGTCTCCAGGAGCTATCCCACAGTGCACCATTGTGACCACTCTGGACAGCACTCTGAACTCGGATGCACTGGCCAGGTGTACAGGAAAAGCCCCGGGAACTTTTGAATCTCATTTCCTGTTTGGCGAGGTGAGCTCATCAACACAGGTGACCATGCAGTCCCAGAATCAAAAAAGAGCTCCAGCATGGACCGAACGGGAGATACTGGATCTGATCGCTCTGTGGGGAGAGGAATCCATGCTATCAGAACTCCGTTTCAAAAGACAAAATGCCAAAACATTTCAAAAAATCTCCAAGGCCATGAGGGACAGACGCTACAGCAGGGATGCAACACAGTGCCACGTGAAACTTAAGGAGCTCAGACAAGCGTCCCAGAAAACCAAAGAATCAAATGGACACTCTGGGACAGAGCCCCAGACATGCCACTTCTATGCTGACTGCATGCAATTCTAGGGGCGGCCGCCACCACTACCCCACCCCTGTCCATGGACTCCGATGATGAGGTACTCTCCGCCATGCCTGAGGATTTTGCGGACGGGGAAGATGTTGAGGAGGAGGATGAGCTTGAGGAGAGCACACAGTTCTCCCCGACAGCCAAGATCTTTTTATCACCCTGACTGAAATACCCTCCCAACCCAACCAAGATGGAGAAGGGACCTCTGGTGAGTGTAACTTTTTAAATATAATACATGTTATAAAAGCAAGCGTTTTTTAATTATTAAGTTGCCCTGAGGACTTGGGATGCATTCGTGGCCAGTACAGCTGCTGGAAAAGTCTGTTAACATATCTGGGGATGGAGCAGAAATCCTCCAGGGACATCTCCATGGAGCTCTCCTGGAGGTATTGTAAAAGCCTTTGCAGAAGGTTTCTGGGGAAAGCAGCCTTATTCTGTCCTCCATGGTAGGACACTTTACCACACCATGCTAGTAGCAAGTAATCTGATATCATTGCATGACAAAGCCTGTCAGCATATGGTCCCGGTGTTTCAAGCAACATCCATTCTTTATCTCTCTGTGTTATCCTCAGGAGAGTGATATCATTCATGGTAACCTGGTTGAAATAGGGGAATTTAATTAAGGGGACATTCAGAGGTGGCCGTTCCTACTGGGCTGTTTGCCTGTGGCTGAAAAGAAATCCTCCCTGTAGTTAGCCACACGGTGTGCGGGGGGCATTGGCGCTGAGCTGTTCGTGTTTGGCTAGCAGGGATCTTCCCTGATACCAGCCACACGGTGGGGTGAGGGGTAAAGCAATCATCCCAGAGAATTGGATGGGGGAGGGAGGGTTAGTTTGGTGTCTGCTGCTGCACGTTAACAGGAAAACTGCAGCGCTAAATGGCCAACTCAATGTGCTTTGCCGGGCATGGGAGAGTAGGGTGCTGCTGTTTATAAGGTTGCAGAAGCTGAAAGACTATGGCTTACCATGGCCGCCTGCAAGCCGAATTCTGTTGCCCGGCACTGCGTGTGTGATCTCTAACGCCAAAGCCACAGGCACTCAATATAAGATGCAAAATGCGACCTTGTACCAAAATTGAATGTGCTATGCAATGTGAATAGTGTTGTTCACCGAGAAAGAGTATAGCCATTGTTCTGTAAAATGTATCTTTTTAAATACTTCACTCCCTTTTTCCCTCCAGCAGCTGCAAATGTTTCAAGCCTCCCTCCTCCGTCCCAAAGGTTATCTCAAATAAGGCGGCGAAAAAAACACACGCACGATGAAATGTTCTCTGAGCTCATGCAGTCGTCCGGCACTGACAGAGCTCAGCAGAATGTGTGGAGGGACACAATAGCAGAGTACAGGACAGTGGCTAATGAACGTGAGGAGAGGTGGCAGCAGGAAGATCAGAGGAGGTATGAGGTAATGCTGGGGCTACTGCGGGATCAAACAGACATGCTCTGGCGTCTGGTGGAGGTTCATGAACGGCAGCAGGATCACAGACTGCCTCTGCAACCCCTGCTTAACTGCCCTCTGTCCTCCCCAAGTTCCATAGCCTCCTCACCCAGATGCCCAAGAACGCCGGGGGGGGGGAGGGCTCTGGGCACCCAACCACTCCACCCCAGTGGACAGCCCAAGCAACAGAAGGCTGTAATTCAACAAGTTTTGAAGTGACCTTTTCCTTCCCTCCTACCCTCCTCCCACACCCCACCCAGGCTACCTTGTGAGTTATTTCCCTATTTTTATAATCAATTAATAAAGAACAGATGTTTTTTAAACGATAGTGACTTTATTTCCTTTGCAAGCAAGCTGTGATCGAAGTGGGGAGGGTGGGTGGCTTACAGGGAATTTAGAGGCAACCAAGGGTGTGGGTTTTCATCAAGGAGAAACAAACAGAAGTGTCACACAGTACCCTCGCCAGTCATGAAACTGGTTTTCAAAGCTTCTCTGATGCGCAGCGTGCCCTCCTGTGCTCTCCTAACTGCCCTGGTGTTTGGCTGCACGTATTCAGTGGCCAGGCGATTTTCCTCAACCTCCCAACCCACCATAAACGTCTCCCCCTTACTCTCACAGAGATTGTGGAGCACACAGCAAGCAGCAATAACAATGGGAATATTGGTTTTGCTGAGGTCTGAGCAAATCAGTAAACTGCACCAGCGACCCTTTAAACATCCAAATGCACACTCTACCACCATTCTGCACTTGCTCAGCCTATAGTTGAACAGCTCCTTACCACTGTCCAGGGTGCCTGTGTATAGCTTCATGAGCCAGGGCATTAAGGGGTAGGCTGGGTCCCCAAGGATAACTATAGGCATTTCAACATCCCCAACAGTTATTTTATGGTCTGGGAAGTAAATCCCTTCCTGCAGCCATTTAAACAGACCAGAGTTCCTGAAGACACAAGCATCATGAACCTTTTCCGGCCACCCCACGTTGGAGTTGGTGAAACGTCCCTTGTGATCCACCAGTGTTTGCAGCACTATTGAAAAGTATCCCTTGCGGTTTATGTACTGGCTGCCCTGGTGCTCCGGTCCCAAGATAGGGTTATGCGTTCCTTCTATAGCCCCACCACAGTTAGGGAATCCCATTACAGCAAAGCCATCTAGTATGACCTGCACATTTCCCAGAGTCATTACCTTTGATAGCAGCAGCTCAATGATTGCGTTGGCTACTTGCATCACAGCAACCCTCACAGTAGATTTGCCCACTCCAAATTGATTCCCAACTGACCGATAGCTGTCTGGTGTTGCAAGCTTCCACAGGGCTATTGCCACTCGCTTGTGAACTGTGAGGGCTGCTCTCATCTTGGTATTCTTGTGCTTCAGGGCAGGGGAAAGCAAGTCACACAGTTGCATGAAAGTGCCCTTAAGCATGCAAAAGTTTCGGAGCCACTGGGAATCATCCCAAACCTGCAACACTATGCAGTCCCACCACTCTGTGCTTGTTTCCTGGGCCCAGAATCAGCATTCCGCGGCATGAGCCTGCCCCAGTTACACCATGATCTCCAAATTGCCAGGGACAACAGTTTTAGAGAAATCTGTGTTCATGTCCTCATCACCGTGCTGCCGTCGCCTCTTCGCCTGGTTTTTCAGGTGCTGGTTCTGTATAAACTGCACAATAATGCACAAGGTGTTTACAATGGTCATAACTGCTGCGGTGAGCTGAATGGGCTCCATGCTTGCCATGCTATGACGTCTGCTCAGGCAATCCAGGGAAAAGGGCGTGAAATGATTTTCTGCTGTTGCTTTCACGGGGGGGGGGGGGGGTTGACTCACGACATTTACCTATAACCACCTGCGACAAATTTTTGGCCCCATCAGGCTTTGAGAGCTCAGCCCAGAATTCCAATGGGCAGCGGGGACTGCGGGAACTGTGGGATAGCTACCCACAGTGCACTGCTCGGAATGTCAATGCTTGCCACGGTACTGTGGATGCACACCGCTGAATTAATGTGCTTAGTGTGGACGCATGCACTCGACTTTATATAGTCTGTTCCCAAAAATCGACTTCTGTAAAATCGGAGTACTTTCGTAGTGTAGACATGGCCTCAATACCTTTGTGGACAAAGTCCAAGCTCTTGTTGCCACCCATGTGGGGTAATAGACTCAAATGTACACACTGGGCTGAACTAAGGAATAGTAGTTGGCTCAACATTGACTTGATATTGGCTCATTAATTTTACTATTATACTGACTGCGCTTCTTTGTTTTTCTAGCTGCATTTCTTTCTTGATGCTTTGGTGGGGAAAAAAGCACATGAAAAAAATAAAGGGGGGGGTTTACTTTGAAGTCTCCCATGCAGCAGTCAAGGTCATTGCCAACATGACACAGAAATACATGGCCTGAGCAGGTCAAAGGAAACCTTTTTGGGCAGTGTAATATGTTTCTAATAGTACTAAATCTGAACAAGGGCTGGTTGGATTTTTTTTTAAATATAAGCAAAAAATAATCAGAAATTTTCGAAAAATTGTCATTTTTTGACCAGATATGAAAGTAGTCAATAAAAAAAATCTTGACATATAGTAAACATTTATAGTAACTTTGCTGGTTTTTGACTGGCTTTAACCTGAATCGACTTTGGTCTTTTGGGGAATCTGAAGGAAAGTTTCAGGTTCCCTTTTCTCACCCTGAATTCCTCAGGACAGAACCAATTTGTATTATACCTGGATATGTCTACACTGCAAACGTGTATAGGCATCATGTGTACACTTGATCAAGCTAGCTCACTAAAAAGCCAGCATTGCATGGGCAGCGGATATCTGAGTACAATCCCACGGAGGACCCTGGGTCTGTACTCAGGCAGCTAGTCCATGGCACAGCCTGGGCCACTGCGGCTACACTGCTATTTTTCGGGAACTAATTTGACCATAATTAGTTTGGGTTTGCAATCAAACCTCCGAGCTGAAGTGTAGCCATATCTATAGATCTAAGATCTATTGGGACCTCTTGCACTGGACTGTGACAATGAAATCAACTGACTATTTAACTCAAATTAAAGAACAGAATCAGATATGTACCAAGTAGAAAGGAGGGAGGCCTGGGGTCATTGACTGGAATTTATTGGAATGAAGACCTTTAAAAGGATTTTTATTTCTTTTTCATAATGTCATCCCTAGGTTGCACAGGTCTATTAAGCTAGACCACAAACATTTTTCACTTGGGAGGCAAAAAAAATCCGATTTGTGTTTAGTTCAACATTAATTTTTAGGAGTTTGACCAAACCTGAATCCAAACTTTAGAGCATTCCCCTAAGTCTAAAAATATGTTCATTATCGGGTATTGTTGACTCTTCAGCATGAAGTTATTCTGGAGACTGAGTGATTCAAGGGGTTGATCACCATTTTAAAATATGAGAATTAGCACTTGTAAAGAAAATTTTACTGCAGTATTCCTACAGTTAGAATGTTCAATACCACAAATACAGCAGTAAATATTGTGTTTTTCATGTTAGGTTCAGCAAATGGACATAGAAGCTTTCACTTCTAGGCTACTGCTCTGTATTTTGTTCAGGTCAGTAATTGGTATCATTTTTGGATGCACTAGAAGTCCTTAATTCACTAAGTAATTTAATTATTTCCTGTGAGGAAGCAAGCAAAAATGACAAAAACAAAGGCATGACCATGGTCTGCACATAAGATAAAAGTCCAAAACCTACTGGCCAGATGTAGGCCAATGTAAATCATCATTGAAGCCAATGGAGCTGAGCTGATTTCCACCAATTGGGAACGTTTATAGCGAGGCTAGCACTAAAAGCAAGTAACTCAGTACATACCTAGGCAATGTGAAAGTGGTTTACTGCTGTATGTGAAGCCTAGTAACATAAATGTTCTTTTTGTTTAAATCCTAATATGGATGTGATCTAAAGTGATTAGGTGAAATACAGCTCTAGTTTAACTCATGTTAATGGAATTATATGAGAGTTAGACATTCCATGTTATTTCAGACATGCTGTTCTTTTCTTGCCATAAAAATATACGAATTCTTTACCCTGTGAATTTATGACACAGCTGTACTTCTGTAACATGTATTGAGTTCCCTAAGTAGGCACTTGCAGTGACACCCAGTCAGGAATACAGTGGCTTTGTCTTAGATCAGTTCTTTCTGTAAGGCACAGATTGTCTCACTTGTTTTCATGTCAGCAAATATTTGTTAGGCATAATGGTTCGGATTCCATTCTCACTTACCGCATGTGTAAAGTCCAAGTGAAATGAATGGAGTTTCCTTGGTTTTAAACCAGTGTGAAAGCAAACTCAGATCAACATGGAGAGGTAACCTACTGTAAAAGGAAAATTACATTTAAAAATAAAGTTTCTATTTATTGTCCATTTTATTTCTTTAGGTTTGGCATTGCTCATATTCTTCAGGAAACTCAGTGATGTCATTTCCTTTCAACGGCCCCGTTACATAAATGCTGGAAAACAGCCATTTCAAACAGCCTTCAAACAGATGGCCATGTGTGTAAATGCCAGAAAGTGAGAGCAGCCACTTGCAGTAAAAAATGTTACTCCACACATGGTACAGGGTTTATTTTATAACATCTCTCATGGACTTACGTGGCTCATTCTTCTAATTTTTCCAGGCACGAATCCCTTTAGAATACCAAAATACAACAATTACAATTATGTAAATAAGAGAACTTGAGCATAACAAAGCTTAGTGACTCAATGGCTATTAATCACAACAGAGAATTGAACAGGAAGATTTCAGTATCAAGTGTTTCATTTGTTTTGTTACTCCAGGACTGAATTTTAAATACCGAACCAGTGAGGCTTAAGAAGAGCTGATTCAAATTGCTTCATGAAACTAAAAAAGGAACTTTAGTGAGACTTTAAATAGCGGTGTGTTAGCTGAATCCCTCAAACACAAACCTTGTAGCAAAGGGGCATGGCCTCCCTCAGAGACTGACAGCGAGGGAGAGCCAGACGCCCCCTTGTGGGCAAAACCTGGAAGGTCTAGGCCGCCACCCCAGAAATGGAAGGGCAGGACAGAAACAGGAAGTATAAGAGGTGGGCCCTGCAACTCAGTTGAGGAGCAGCTGCTGAGGAAGGTAGATGCTTCCAACCCACTGCTGGAGCTGGAACCTGCAAAAGACTTTGGCTGTCCTGAGGCAACTGCTCAGGTACCAGGAATGCCTGACATGCCAGACACTGAGGAGTTGCTGGGACTGCTGCTTGCAGTGTACCCCAGGGAGATGGAGGATGACCCTTGGATGCAGGTACACCTGAGGGGAGGGAGGAGAGGAAGCAACCCAGGGGAGCCAGAGCACTGTCTGGCTGTGGTGCTGCCAGAGAAATGGTCAGTGTGTTCTGGGTGAATTTCCCAGTGACAGACCACTCTGCTGCTGTTAGGGCCCTGGGCTAGGATGTGGTACAGTTGTGTGGCCCTGTGTCCGTCCCCCCTGCCACTCCACCTCTGGGGTGGCAGTACTCTCCCTCCTTAAGCCAGGAGGCCTTTTCTCCTTGGACACCCCCTGCCGGCACCCTCCCTACACTGCTTGCTGGGTGCTCAACCCCCTGCTGGTGCCCTTTGTTTGATGAGGCACTTGTCCTGGCTGAGGACTGGGGCCCCTGAACTATTGGCAGCCCTACCCTGCCTATGGGTTGGGGCTGGAGACTGCTAATTTCCCTCACTTACTTAGCCTACCTTTTCAGGAGTGTGTATAGCAAAGGGGTGTGGCCTCCCTAAGAGATGATAGTGAGGGAGAGGCACACCCACCTAAAAACCTATATTTAGTGCTGCAAATAAAATTTCACAGGGCAGTCACCTTGAGCTTGATGGTCCACTTTGCATGGAGAGGAGGAGTAAAAGATAAGCACAAGGAGGAGCTTGGCCCTTTAGCCACAGAAAGTGGGAGCAGAGACAATAGTGCATGATTTACCCTTCCATGGGCTCATTCATGTCACCACTGCAGAGCCTGGAGCTATATAGGTTTGGAGGTGCATGGTAGAACACAGAGGGATGTTGTCCCTTGCCAGAAGCTGGGAATGGACAAAAGGAGATTGATCACTTCATTATCTGTTCTGTTCATTCCCTCTGGGGCTCCTGGCATTGGCCACTTTTGGAAGACAGGATACTGGGCTATATGGACCTCTGGTCTGAGTGAGTATGGCCACTCTTATGTTCTTATATGACATGCTGTCCTCCAAACCCAGTGAAAATATAGCTGGCAAAGCTGTTGGGTCTTAATGCTGCTTATCTTCCACGTTACCCCACATACTCTCAAAGTAGAAGAAGCAGGCACATGTAGGGAGCCAATGGCATCACAACCCTTTACTGTGTTGTGCTACCAGGGAGCCGTCGAAGAGAAATGGGGCACAAGGAGAAGCATGAAGAGAAACGTCCAACTTGTGGAATCAATGGGGTCAGACCTAGAGTTCATGGATGACACCACTTAGCAGTGCCAAAGCCCTCCATCTTAATAAACACAAATATGGGATTAAACTGCATGGGGGACTTACAAAAGTACTCAGCTTTGGCCTATTACTGTTCCCTTTGAAGTCAATGAGGCTGTTATCATTGACTTCAATAACAGAGTTAGGCCAATTGAACCCTTTTGAAAGTCCCGCCTTCAGAATTTTGTGACTACTTTTTCAGTTGATTGAGTTATAGGTAAATACTAGTGGCCCTTGTTGAACACCAGACTCAATGATATGGACTCTGGGTATACCTAAGTATTACTTTATTTACACATCTATATTAATCCTGGAACTGAGGCAGTCACAAACAACATAGGAATTTCCTCTTCCAGAAACCCCAGCACACACAATGCCCCGTTCCCAGGAAGTTATTCTGTCCTGAGAATGGCCTCCAAATACAAAGAATAGGCCACAAATTTTCTGCAATCTGTTACAGCTTCTGTCAAAGGACCACCACCTAACAAAACTAACAACAATACAGCATTTCTTCAGACTAAAAACTTGCTCACACGTTAGCAAAAAGAAGTTGTAAGATTACAGGTAATAGTACCACCTTACATTGCTAATTATTTCAGTGAGTTCATGGAGTTCACGTTATTTATGCATAAAAAGTTAACAGTAAAATTTTAAGCCTTTTCATCCTCAGGACTTCAAGCCCAATTACTGTCCCACATATTCTGCAATCACACTGCAATGGAGTTCCTCCTGACTTACACCTGTGGACATGAAAACAGAATAAAACCTGTAATCTTAGTTGTAGATATTTTTAAGTAACTGATAAAATTGGTCAAATATCTGTAAATTTTTTTTAAAACACCATTATTTCTGGAAAGAGTATCAACTGTAGTCTTCTGTCTTGCTGATGTAGTTATTAACATTATCTGCACCCCTTTTATTATCTGGTGAATGTGCCCAAACAAGGGGCAAAAAGCAGCCATTTTATCCCCTATTGCTGGCTATCCATGTCGCAGGTAGAAGCATGAAATGGAGGACAGTCTCCACGGGCTCACTGCTGTGTGGTCAGTGGGAAGGGAGGGGTTGAGGGTAGGTAGAGCCAGGTACAGGGTTGGCACAGGTTACTTCCCTGCAACCCTTACCTCAGTCACATTCTGGCTCCTTGTCTTCTCCAGGGGCAACATAACTCTGCGGTCCCTTCCTCAGGACTTCTGACAAAGCCACAATTTAGCCAAAACCAAGTAATTTTTGCAGTTTCCCATTCAAATTTCACACCTTCCTTGTTTAAGTGTGCAAAAGGAGGATACATTCGGTGTGCCATAGTTCTGTGTCCTCAGTGCTATATGAAGTAGGGCTCAACTGGAAGAAGGTACAGGCAGGTGCTGGATAACTGCAGCTCAGTTGTGTCTCTCTCTTCTGTTGCAACTGTCTTTTTCATCTCCAGGGAGACTAATTGATCCTCACTGTCAATGCACCAGAGATGCAGAAACACACTGCACTGAAACTGAATTGTAGCTCCTAGATACAACTTGAACGTATGCCACTAAAGTGCAGGATCAATGTACTTAACCAGGGGAATGCTGCAGCGAAGGGCCAAATGTTCCAGCCATTTTTAGGGTTGAAATGCTCCTTTTTTAATCCTACTGTGTGTTCCATATGTCAGTTTTTTCTGACTGTGTTTTGAAAGACAAGCATCCACTCATGCGATGTTTCTCGCAAGTATTTTGTATGTGTTTGATCGCAAAAGAACAGTTTTAGAGATTCTGTTACCTTAAGGTAGGATTGTGTCCTTGAATGTTTTTATGCTTATTTTGGGCTCTGCTGCCTGAACTCCACCAAATAGACTAATAAGTTCCATATGCCCATATTTTTAAAGAACACATTTTCAAAGCAGCAAATGTTTTGACGGATTGGCTCAGAGAGAGCCTGAATACTGTTATACACATCATTTAGCATTTCACAAGGCCCCCACTGTTAAATTCTGGGAATGTGGCCAGACTGACCTACCTAATACTGCACTAACTAGCTTTAACAAAAAAAAAAAAAAAAAGACAGACTTCTTAACCATTGTGCTGCACTAAAGCATATTTGGAATTTGAACATTGGTGTCTGAAGTCTGTGGGAATTGGACTGGCACCTAACTGGACTGAAGGAAAGAAAGCTTTGTGTAAAAACCAGAAACATCTTTTTAAAGCAGCTCAAACACTTCATCTACAGCTTTAATTTAGGCCCCCGTGTGACAGGATGCTAAACACCACCTGAGAATTAAGCCCCTTACCCAATTGAGTTCAAAAGGCATTAAGTGTGCCCAGCACTAACCAAGGAGGCAACCAGCAACTTGTGGAATTAGGCAGTTAATTCTGAGCACAATGCAATATTTAAGAGGTATGCAATAAAAACAATGTGCCTGTAATGTCGCTATATATGTTCTGTGCATCAGAGATTGAAAAGAAAATGCCCCATGTATTTTTGGTTAAAAAAAGTTGTCAGATATTTTTTTAAAGATATCATCACCTGCCTTGCTTTTCCATCCAATTTCTTTTGTATGGATTTGTTCAGTTACATGCATGCTGTAGTCCCAGGTCAGGTATTCTGGAGAGCAGGTATAATTCTATTTCCTTTGCAAGTCAAAGACAAGCAGAGATTGAACCAGCCAAGAGACTTGAATGAACTGAGAAAGGTGTGATCAGTGAAACAATGTGGCGGTAAATGCTGCCCTCATGCTGTTCATCTCTTTTTAAGTCAAATGGTGCCCACAGCATTTTTTAACTAGGAAAAGAAAAAAGAGTATTATACTGTACTGGTTTATTAGCAATGGGAACCATCTTGCGCTAACCTATTCATACCATATGCTACTTAAAAATGCATCCCAGGTACACATGGACCACAGTAAGAAATTGTTTTTCAAAACAAAGGGAAGTACATTCACACTAAGAGTGGCAGGTAAAGTAAATGTACGGTTTTCACCCATGCAGTTATTCTAATACAATGGCACTATTAATTTTACTGCTACAGTAACTGAAAGACAGAAGTAACCTCCTTACCCAGCTATTCTTTTAGCCCCACTTTGTATTCAGACATGTGCAACAATAAGAGCCTTTCAGAACGTCCTTTGACATACAGACAACTGCTTTGGGCAGAACACCAAACTAATGTAACACGCATCTAAAGTACGGAGAAGACTCGGGGAACTTTCCTTTCCCTGGGTTTATGAACACAGGCAGGGCACACACAATCCTCGCTTTTCAACCCACAACCCACGGTTTTAGCTGAGCTTTCATTTAAAGCTGGGTGGGTGGTTAAAACCCCGTACACCACTTTTCAAAAATGATAGGCGGGATGTTTTACTGTGATCTGGCCAGTGCAAAAGAGCCAGAAAGGAGCAGATCTCTCTAGCTGGAAATTCCCTCACCAGGGGAATGTTCCTAGGAAGCAGAGAATGGGCATAGCCATCTTCTACGCTACCCCATTCAATCGCCATCTAAGGGGCTAGACAACACCATGGCTAAAACTCACCCTGTTTCTGTAATTCCTGGCTGGTGGATGGCCTCTCCAGGTCCATAATCAGCCCAGTCAGCGGAGATTAGAGCAGCTTACCAGGCTGTTCTGATCTAAGATGACTCTGGATTTGAAACAGCTCCAGAATCAGAAAGCTGCAAGTGGGTCTCTTCAGTGTCCTCCATGGAGTTATACCCAGCAGAAGCTGAGAACCTGGGCCTTTCTTGGAATGCTTGAAGAGGAGGAAAGGAAAATTGGTTTGATTTTATTTTTTAACTGAGTACATACAAGATTGGAAAAAAAATATAATGAAGGAAACATTTTAAGGTTAGCACAGGATATTTATGGACCAATGATGGGGAAGAGATGTGGAAAGTGTTTGCTTTACTTACAGTAGCAAAATGTACAGCAAGATGCAATTCTGTCACTATATTGTCTGCTATTCCTCGACCAAATGCCTTTGCCATTCTGGGAATTGAGTTTTACCAGATGCTTTGCTAGTAGTTTGTTATCACTGGTAGCAAGTGTATGAGTCATTCATAAAAGCACCTAGTTTTGGGCGGAGATAAACACCCTCATCTCCCGGTACTAACAGACAAACATCACCTTGCAGAATAAGGCCTTTCATTACAAAAATGTTATTTGTACTTGTTTGGTTTGTACAGTCGGCTTTTCTGCAGAAAGAGCAGCTTTAATAATACATTTGTCAATGTCCTTTACAACAATGCATGGAGCATGTAAGAGAAACCAAACAGGATCTGTGTCCTCCATGGCCTATTTTATCAGGGCGTTCACTTTGTCAAAATTTAATGTAAATAATGGTCACTTCCTCTTGCTGGCAGCTCTGAGTGTGTTTCTGCTTAATCAGCAGTAATAGGGGAAAGAGAGACCAAGTGATCAGGTCACTGAGAGAAATTATACATACGTTACCGCCCAGGAGCATCGGTCCATCAAAGCAGATAATAGAACTGATTGTTTCTTCAGCATTTTGGGCCTAGAGATTATCTCAGCAATAGAAGATGCACAGGCAGTTACCTACAGCACCCGTGAGTATATTGATTTGCAGTGTGTGGATGTTAGAAGCAGGACTCCATTTTCCGCAGTGTGGAAGGCCAGTACAAGGCACATGGCACCTCTTAAGCCTTACAAATTGGGCTCAGCAGGGGGAGCCATGACTGGAGCAGTCATGCAGTGAATAGAAATAGGCTGGTCCAGAAGAGGATTTTGGTGGCAGGATGGAAGTAACTATGCTGATGCAGCGGTCCAAGACCTTTATATGTACAGCACGCAAAGTTAGTGGCAGTTCTTGCAGCCACTTTGGCTGGAATTGCAGCTGTGGAGGGGCCCTGTCAGAGCATTGATTAGAAGAGTGACTACGCCCCTGCTAAGATTCCCACACAAACACAGGTTTAGAATAGCAACTGTATTAGTCCGTATCCGCAAAAAAAAACAGGAGTACTTGTGGCACCTTAGAGACAAACAAATTTATTAGAGCATAAGCTTTCGTGGGCTACAGCCCACTTCATCAGATGCATAGAATAGAAATATATGTATATACACAGAGAAGGTGGAAGTTGCCATACAAACTGTAAGAGGCTAATTATGATGAGCTATTATCAGCAGGAAAAAACCTTTTGTAGTGATAATCAAGATGGCCCATTTAGACAGTTAACAACAAGGTGTGAGGATACTTAACATAGGGAAATAGATTCAATATGTGTAATGACCCAGCCACTCCCAGTCTCTATTCAAACCCAAGTTAATGGTATCTAGTTTGCATATTAATTCAAGCTCAGCAGTTTCTCGCTGGAGTCTGTTTTTGAAGCTTTTCTGTTGCAAAATTGCCATCCTTAAATCTTTTACTGAGTGGCCAGAGAGGTAGAAGTGTTTTCCTACTGGTTTTTGAATGTTATGATTCCTGATGTCAGATTTGTGTCCATTTATTCTTTTGCGTAGAGACTGTCCAGTTTGGCCAATGTACATGGCGGAGGGTCATTGCTGGCGCATGATGGCATATATCACATTGGTAGATGTGCAGGTGAACGAGCCCCTGATGGTGTGGCTAATGTGATTAGGTCCTATGATGGTGTCACTTGAATAAATTTGTGGACAGAGTTGGCATTGGGCTTCGTTGCAAGGATAGGTTCCTGGGTTAGTGTTTTTGATGTGTGGTTGCTGGCAAGTATTTGCTTCAGGTTGGGGGGCTGTCTGTAAGTGAGGACTGGTCTAACTTCACCCTGATTGCCTACATGCTCTGTGACATGATCTTTCAATTTGCTTGTGGGATTCAACTCTGTTATCCCTAGCCTTAGCATGGGTGTGCAGGAGGGCTGGGTGCAAGGACCTTACCACCTCACACTGCACAAGGGACAGTCAGTCACAGATTCCGGCAGGCACAGGGGTTGCTTTCCTCTGATGTTTGACAGAGATAGCGAGTCATGCTGCAGGGAATAGGCCAGGCCTTCCTGGAGCTCTCCAGTGAAATATAAGTCCATACCTCCCGTACTCAGGGATGTAGCTAAGTACCACAAAGTAACCATTCAGCATCACTGCTGTCTGCATACTGTAAAGTCTTTTGAAATGAAACAGTATGCTAGGGTAATAAAATTAGAGAATCAAGAAGAGAAAAATGGTTTCCTAGCAGTAAAGTAGAGCTAGGTGATGGCATGGGAAAAGTACCGAGCCTATCCCAAACAGCTCTGCTCATATCCACCCAACTTAACCTGAATGTATCAGGTTTGGGTTGAAAAATACATATCTATCAAGACATAAACTCACATTGCAAGAAGTGCGTCAAGACACCAACATCAAGATATAACCATGCTGTGACACAAGCCAAGAAAAGCCCAGCCACCAGGAAAGCATTCCCAGAGCAGGAGTGGCCTGAAAGAGGTCTAACTTCATAAAGATGTATCCAGCCAAGAAAAGCTGTGTGCACAGAATTCCAGAGTACAGGAAGAAGGGGCAGGCTGCTGTTTGCCTGTGCATGGGACCCACTGGGATAGCATTATGACACGATTGCAGTACAGTGTTGTCATGCAGCTGGGGTTCCATTTCACCTCAACTCAAATATGGACCGAAACTTTGTAGGGTGTGCTCCTCCCTTTGTTGGTGCTTTTCTCTCTCTGTCTCTCTCTAATTAATGCCTCTCAACCTATTCTAATTCCAGCAACTAACATGTAATATGTTTTGGCAGATGATCCATCAGTGACAAAAATACAGTTGTTGGTATATCTTACAGGTGTCAGAGCTTCTATTTGCCCTACAGCAATCCAGGAGTCATATTTCTTGGGTGATAATAGCTAAGCGCCCTAGTTTACTACTGTCCCTCAGCAAAAGCCACAGAACTTTATTATTAAATGGCAGCAATACTCAGCTGATTCTCCTGCCTGTCCTTTCCTCCCCTCTCCTTCCCACTCACTCTCCCACTCCTTCCTGCCTTGACTCTTCCTTTGTTTGTTTTGGAGACACTCATTAACATGTGCTAACATACCACAGAAATTGGTAGTGACATGCTGCAGGATTCTAAGAGCCCTGGAAATAACTCATAAATATTGCAAAGGAGGGGAATGCTGTCCAGTTCCAACCCACTGGCACCAATTACAACACAATAAAATTCATCTCCATAATAGACCTGGTGCTTGAGCCAAAGTCATTACACTCATTCTCTACCATTACCACCATTCATCCCGTCCCCTGATTCTGAATCTCTAATATCCTTCAGCCTTCTCCACTAATAGCTGACAAATAGTATAGGGTAGGAGAAAGAGAGAGTAATTATCAGTGGTTCACACTCAAGCAGGAGGCCACATTGAGTGAGGTCCAGGGGTCAGTTCTGGGTCCAATTCTGTTCAGTATCTTCATCAATGATTTAGATAATGGCATAGAGAATACACTTATAAAGTTTGAGGATGATACCAAGGTGGGAGGGGGTTGCAAGTGCTTTGGAGGATAGGATTAAAATTCAAAATGATCTGGACATACTGGAGAAATGGTCTGAAGTAAATAGGATGAAATTCAATAAGGACAAATGCAAAATACTCCACTTAGGAAGGGAAAATCAGTTGCACACCCACAAAATGGGAAATGACTGCCCGGGAAGGAGTGCTGTAGAAAGGGATCTGGGGATCACAAGCTAAATATGAGTGAACAGTGTAACACTGTTGCAAAAAAACAACCCCATTCTGGGATGTATTAGCAAGGGTGTTGTAAACAAGACATAAGAAGTAATTCTTCGGCTCTACTTCATGCTGATTAGGCCTCAACTGGATTATTGTGTCCAGTTCTGGGTGCCACATTTCAGGAAAGATGTGGACAAATGGGAGAAAGTCCAGAGAAGAGCAACAAAATTGATTAAAAATCTAGAAAAGATGACCTGTGAGGGAAGATTGAAAAAATTGGGTTTGTTTAGTCTGGAGAAGAGAAGACTGAGAGGGGACATGATAACAATTTTCAAGTACATAAAAGGTTGTTACAAGGAGGAATGTAGCAGGGTGATCACCTGCTTCTGCCTTAAAAGGCTTAAAACAGCCCAGGGAGAGGGCTGTGGCAGGGTAGGAAAAGCGGGGCTGATTGGGAGAGGCAGCCTCAGCTGGGGGCTGTGCCCCAATCAGGTCGCAGCTGGCTTAATCAGGGCCCAGCTGGCCCTTATAAGAGGGCTGTGGGCCAGGAGCACATAGTCGTCTCCTAGCTGTGGTGGGAGATGTTCCTGGTTGCTGGGGAGTGTATGAGGGTACCTGAGGTGAAGCAGGGCTGGGAAAGGCCAGAGGAGCTGGGAGGCTCCAGACTGGAAAAGCCCCAGGCTGCAGATCTGGCAGATGACCTAAAAACAGGGTACTGGGATTACAACTGGGCAGCCCAAGGGTAGGTGGAGGCAGCAGGTCCAAACCCCCCTTGCCTATGATGACTGGCTTATACAGATGGCGGTCAGCCCCAGTGAAAGGGAGCTAGATGGTGCCTGGCAGTAGCCCATAGGCTGAGGCAAGGTGGGGATAGAGGGTGGGGGGTTCCCTGGGGAGGGGAGACCTAGATCTGTGGGGTATTGCATGGAAGTGCAGCACCCCAGGAAAAAGGACACTGGGGTTCAGGAGGGACATGGGGGGCCAGTGATGGTGAGACACCAGCAGAGGGTGCTCTGGAGTTGATAAAAAGAGCTAATTCCCAGACAGCCAGCAGGAGGTGCTGCTGGGTGAGTCGTTGCCCCATTACAAGGAGGGAGAAAAATTGTTCTCCTTAACTGTTGAGGGTAGGACAAGAAACAATGGGCTTAAACTGCAGCAAAGGTGATTTAGTTTGGACATTAGAAAAAACTTCCTAACTGTCAGTGTGGTTAAGCACTGGAATAAATTGCCTAGGGCGGTTGTGGAATCTCCATTATTGGAGACTTTTAAGAGCAAGTTGGATGAACACCTGTCAGGGATGGTCTAGATAATACTCAGTCCTGCCAGGAGTGCAGGGGACTGGACTAGATGACCTCTTGAGGTGCCTTCCAGTCCTACAATGCTATGAATTCAACCATCAGCAAGGCAGTAACCCAGATGCAAGGTCCTGAGTTCTGCTGACAATACAGCAGCCCAGGGTCTTGGGACTGTATCAATTCACTAAGTTGAGAATGAAGAGAAAGTAACAGGCTTCCAAGTTCCAGCATTGGTGCTAGTCAATGGTATGACTGGGTCCTTAAGATGGCAGCAGGTACTGACTCTATCCCATGTTGAGGAGGGTTTCTAATGATGATACTCTGGTGGCATTGGATATGAATCATCAGCAGTGCAAGTAGTGGAAGCGTGCTTGTCTGAACACAGGTTCAGGTAATGAACCAGAAGAACAAGAAACTATAGGCCCAAATCTCCTGCCTCTACAATCAGTGGGAATTCTTCCATTGGCTGCAGTCAGGCCCCATAAGAGTAGGATCCTTATAAAGGTCTGTGGTCAGCTTTCCTCTTTTCATTACTATAAGTCTGAAATTTCAGAGGGTGAGGGTCATTATACACTATTAGCTTGTGGAAGCATGTTGGCAAGGTGCAGGACTGGACATAGAACATGATATTTGAAATGACAATCTTTTTGAGGACAGAAAATAGATTGAGGATCAGGTTTTCCATAGCCCTTGTTAGGAGGGCACATGAGTCTTCTACCCAAGAACCAGGAACTATTGCTGTCATTGCAATCAGTGAGCTCAGGGACTCTGCATCTTGCATACTACTGAGATTCAGGAGAAAAATCCCAAATGATTTAATTCACAGAGGGTATTTTGTTTTATATAGTCTTGTTGACCCTTCTCCCATGTGCTCCCTCATTTTTCAGCACTGTCCATTATAAAAGCAGGACCAATCCCACAATTTTTGCCCCAGATCCTTAAATGGCCCCCCTCAAGGATTGAACTCACAACCCTGGGTTTAGCAGGCCGGTGCTCAAACCACTGATACTTGCTCAATCAGTGCTTAAATTAGGATTAACTGCATATAAATCAATGGAGGTATGGTCTGCATAAAACTGATGTGTTGGTGAAAAGGGAATCTGGACTCAAGTGTTTTTAAAAAAAAAAATCACAGATTTTGATTTTGCTCACATACACTGGAGTAATCCACTGAAATTAGTGGAGTCACACTGGAATAAAACCAGTGCAAGATCAAAATTGGGTCCATGGATTTTTCAAAGAAAGAAAGCTATCATAGCATCTAAAATTAAAATGCCTTTATATGCACGCTTCTTTAGTCATTCCTTGAAAATGGGAGTTTAGGCATTGTCGTTTTCATAACATTTTTTTCAACTTGATACCAGAAATTAGCTCTCTTTCCAGCTTCTCAAATTGAGCACTTAAAGAATGATAAGATGGCACAATTAGAGTCAATTAATAGTAATAATCACCTGCTTCCCAGATTGTTTTGAAATACTAAAAACAATTTTAAAGTGCTTTTCAGGTCTTAGGAAGAATTCTCTGACTCAGCCAACAGCCCTCCAGGTTTGCAATATTTATCTAATTTCACTTAATATTATTCAAGCACATTATCATGCAGGCTGCTGAAAATCATAAGCAATGTCCTGGCAGGATGGGCACTCCTGTCTACTGGAACAAATCCCTTTCTGAATACTTAGAAAAACAAATCTTGTATTATTTTTAACAGCTGCACCTATACTGGCCTGCTGCAAGAAAATCCTGGCTGCTTCTCAGATTCTTCAAAGGCAGAAAGTCTGCTTTTCATTTTAAAATATTTTTCACCAACTTGATGGTAAAATAGACAGTCTGGGAGCCATTGTGACACAAATCCCCCTCCTTCCCCCCTCCATCCCCCGCCCGATCTGGATATTAACAATTATAAATTATTAGAGAAGCTACTCAAAGAGCTTAGAAATGAGTCTGAACCCTCAATTAACGAGAACTACAGTGAGGAGGCGTGAATAGGTACTGGTAGCCTGGGGAGTCCGTTCCTAGTAGTTGAAAGACTCTGCCATCAATTTGCTGTGAAACTTTGAGCAAGCCACTTCACTGCCCTGCACTTCAGTTTCCCCATCTGTAAAATGAGGATTATAAGGTTCACCCACTTTTATAAAGCGTATTGGGGGTCTATAGATGAAAAGTACTATTGTGACCAAATGCACCCCTGTATTCACACCCTACACACTATTGTAATAGTCTTTATACAAAATATGCCTCGTGAGGTATCATTTGAAAATTAGTCATTGATCAATAATACCATGGTGAAATGTGCATAGCAACATTATATGTAACATTATGACCATAAGCTGAAAATATAACTGAAATATTTTTACCAGACAAATTGGGGGGAGGAAAGGGAGGGAACCAGTTTCTCAAGGACAAAGGACAAGCTGATGCCTCTAGCCAAGTGTCATCAAAGTTAATTGGCAATCTCCTGTCAAATGGCAATTCTTTGGCAATGAAGGGGCAGGAATAGATTGATGTGCATTTTAGCAAACAACCTGGAACCTCTTTCACCATGAGGCTCCATGTCTCCATCCTCACAGCAGGAAGGAACTTTATCTAGGGGGAACCCCCAGGAAGATGCATTTCAAAGGGTGCCTGGACTATAAAAGTGAGGGGCAAAAACACCCCTGGGTCTGTCTCCCTCTCTTTCACATAAAAAGACAAAGGAGCCAGCCCTTTGACTTTTGGGGTGCATCCTGACTTGAGAATGTGGTCAGTAATGTTGCTGGGAGCATGTAGTAAGGATTTACATTGAACCAAGTCTAGTTTGTTATGTTTTAGCTACTAAAAAGTGTTTTATCTTCATTTCTCTCATAACCATTTCTGACTTTTAATACCTTATACTTGTATTCACTTAAAATCTCTCTCTTTGTAGTTAAATAAACTTATTTTATAAATCTAAAGTACCCCAGTGTTGTGGTTCAACGGAACTGTTTGGGTAACTCCAATTAAAGTAGCAAACTGTTGGATATTAACCCTTTACAGGGGCAATGGTCCTGTTATATATGGACTGTCCAAGAGAGGGCTGGACAGTGCAGAACACGTTTTAGAGGAAAATTCAGAAGTGGGAGTGTGTTGGGGTCACCCTGCAAGTAGTAACCAAAGCTGCTGGAAGCCAGTGTGGCTGGTGTGTTGCTGGGAAGCTGCTGGGGTCATTGAACTTGGAAGCAGTCACATAGTTCCAGTGACAATTACTGAATTACTCTATTAGAATTAAACCCTGTTTTCTTCACTTACTCAGATAGTCCCACTGAGACCAATACGGCTCCTCATGTGAGGAGGGAAAACAGGATTTGGCCATGAAAAGAAAGTGGTGCTTCATAAACATCTAATAATTCTTTTAGCTCCATTGCTCAAAAGTTTGTTGTCATTTAAATAAATAAATAAAAGGCCATTTTCAGTAGAAATCTTTGCGTTTCAAGATAAAGGAATAATAATTGGAAGTGGTAGGAGGGCCTCATTCTCTCCTATATAGAAAAAACCCATATATGGGTATGGAAGCTCCTGGAGGTTTAGCTTGGGGAGTTTTATGTGAATTCTTCCAACAGAAACCAACAACCCCCTCAACTGGGACTTGTTCTTCCATGTTTTCTCAATCTTAGCACCACACTGTCGGTTTCCCTAGTACTTGAAATCAAGAATGTACCCTGTCTTTCCACCACTATATATAAAAAACATACAATGGTATCTACAGCCCACATTTCTACATTCTCTTTAAAATTCAGTAGCCTAAACCACATCAGAATCCCTGCTGTAGTCTGTAGTGTTCTGTAACATTACAGTTGAATATTCTCATGCTTTTTACCATAGTGATTCTCCACATCAGATGGTGAACTGTCAGGTGCAAGTATGAGTGACAATTCAGGGTAACACTGGTGCTCAGTGGTGACAACGCTAAAATAGCTCTGGGGATCCTGACTCAAATAGTGCCTCTGCAATGCAACACTGGGAAGCCCAGAGATTAAGAGATCCTTTCCTATTTTCATATATTTGGTCATTTTGCTTTCAACTGTTCTTTATAGTCTTTATACAAACATTAAAAAGGGGTGCTGGGGGCGGCAGGGGGCAGGAGACCTGGTGATGATAGGCCATGTAATTGGCAAACCTATGACTGATACAAGGGTATATTTATAAAATTACAGAGGTGATAATCTAATCCTCAAATTGCTCATCCCAGTAACCCAGAGCAAATAATTATAATAAACAAATTACCAATTCCCCAATTAAAACAATTATTAGAAGGTTTAAAAAAAAACAGCCCGGAAGTTAGCTTATTTGCACTTTCACTGGATTCTGCATAATTGTTAAAAATAGCTCATGTTTTATTGTAATGCATTTATTTTCAGATGTCTACATTTTTCCCTCACTAGGTCATCCCAGATTTTATTAGACCCTCCATCCATGTTAGGAACATATAGATTGTGCCAGGCACCAGCAATGGATACATGGGTTGTGCTCAAAAGAAATCTCAGAAAATAGTCTGCTTTTACTTCAGAAGACTATTTACAACTGACAGATAGAGTGGGCCAAATTCATCTCTGGTATAACTCCAGGAATGAATCTAGCCCTTCGACGTTGGGTGTAAAGTCCAATATTTTCTGCATTTGTTGGGGGTGCATTGCCAAACCTATGATCTGGGGGATGTAATACGAACCAGTAACAATTTGTTTCCAGGCTTCAGAGTAGCAGCCGTGTTAGTCTGTATTCGCAAAAAGAAAAGGAGTACTTGTGGCACCTTAGAGACTAACAAATTTATTTGAGCATAAGCTTTGGTGAGCTACAGCTCACTTCATCAGGTGCCTATGCTCAAATAAATTTGTTAATCTCTAAGGTGCCACAAGTACGCCTTTTGTTTTTGCGAATTTGTTTCCAGTTCAACAACTTTGGCATAGCTTTGTAGAACGTATTGCATATGTGGTGTTGAACGTTCAAATGATTTGTATATAATAGAGAGACAAGGTACTTAAGGTCATATCTTTTATTGGACTAACTTGTGTTGGTGAAGATACAGAACTTCTTCAGGTGGGTAAAGGTATGTATGTATGTACATAATAGATACTTTCAAAGTAGCTTTCCAAATCTTCCCATCATATATATTAGATCTCTTTGTCAATATTAAGAAACCCATTTCCCCCTTTGTTTACATAGTCCTTACTCTGTCAGTTTATGACACTTACTCTACTGGTATTTAGTATTTGATGTCAAGATTTTAAATACTAGGTGCAGTTAGGTTCCTTTGGTAAAATCTGGCCCCACTGAAGTTAATGAGAGTTTTGCCCCTTCAATGGGGATGGGATTTCACCCCTCCTGTCTAAATAAGGTGCCTGATTTTCAAAAGTGCTGCCCACCGAGCAACCTGATTAAACTCAGTGGGCCAGATTCTAAACTGATAAATGGAGCTAAGCTGATTTGGCCCCATGAATTTTCCTTCGTACTGTCAAAAAATAAAGCAAATCCAATTCCAGTCCTGGAAGTGCTTAAACAAATAGTCATTGTGTATACGGTGTGTTGTCCTACTGAAAATGTTAAAATAAATGGACTGCTTTTTCTGTGCAACACTGATCAGAAGCCCTTTTTTATAAAATGCAAAATTGATGGAATCTAGCTGTTTTCTTTTCCCCATCATTTATATAATGGTAAATGTGTCCCAAAGGAGAGAATAAGTTAAAGTAGAATGAACTTTAAGGGTTAGTTTATATTTATATTTCCATGCAACTCCAAGCCCAATTTTCTGTTACATTTACATTATATCCACATCCCCAATTTGTCTGTTTCATCCACCTATTGTATCTTATCATAAACCTAGACTGTGAGTGCTCTGGGACAGGGACTTTCTTCTTATTACCTGTTTGTACTGCGTATAGCAGGGGGCCTTGAAACATGGTTGAATGGGACTGATCACATACGTGCAGTTATAGAATCATAGAATATCAGGGTTGGAAGGGACCTGAGGAGGTCATCTAGTCCAAGCCCCTGCTCAAAGCAGGACCAACACCAACTAAATCATCCCAGCCAGAGCTTTGTCAAGCCTGACCTTAAAAACTTCTAAGGAAGGAGATTCCACCACTTCCCTAGGTAACCCATTCCAGTGTTTCACCACCCTCCTAGTGAAAAAAAGTTTTCCTAATATCCAACCTAAACCTCCCCCACTGCAACTTGAGACCATTACTCCTTGTTCTGTCATCTGCTACTACTGAGAACAGTCAAGATCCATCCTCTTTGAAACCCCCTTTCAGGTAGTTGAAAGCAGCTATCAAATCCCCCCTCATTATTCTCTTCCGCAGACTAAACAATCCCAGTTCCCTCAGCCTCTCCTCATAAGTCATGTGTTCCATTTTTGTTGCCCTCTGCTGGACTCTTTTTTCCAATTTATCCACATCCTTCTTGTAGTGTGGGGCCCAAAACTGGACACAGTACTCCAGATGAGGCCTCACCAATGTCGAATAGAGGGGAACGATTACGTCCCTCTATCTGTTGGCAATGCCCCTACTTATACATCCCAAAATGCCATTGGCCTTCTTGGCAACAACGGCACACTGTTGACTCATATCCAGCTTCTCATCCACTGTAACCCCTAGGTCCTTTTCTGCAGAACTGCTGCCTAGCCATTTGGTCCCTAGTCTGTAGTGATGCATGGGATTCTTCCGTCCTAAGTGCAGGACTCTGCACTTGTCCTTGTTGAACCTCATCAGATTTCTTTTGGCCCAATTCTCTAATTTGTCTAGGTCCCTCTGTATCCTATCCCTACCCTCCAGCATATCTACCTCTCCTCCCAGTTTAGTGTCATCTGCAAACTTGCTGAGGGTGCAGTCCACACCATCCTCCAGATCATTAATGAAGATATTGAACAAAACCGGCTCCAGGACCGACCCTTGGGGCACTCCACTTGATACCAGCTGCCAACTAGACATGGAGCCATTGATCACTACCCATTGAGCCCGACAATCTAGCCAACTTTCTATCCACTTTATAGTCCATACATCCAGCCCATACTTCTTTAACTTGCTGGCAAGAATACTGTGGGAGACCATGTCAAAAGCTTTGCTAAAATCAAGGAACAACACGTCCACTGCTTTCCCCTGATCCACAGAGCCAGTTATCTCGTCATAGAAGGCAATTTAGATTAGTCAGGCATGACTTGTCCTTGGTGAATCCATGCTGACTGTTCCTGATCACTTTCCTCTCCTCTAAGTGCTTCAGAATTGATTCCTTCAGGACCTGCTCCATGATTTTTCCAGGGACTGAGGTGAGGCTGACTGGCTTGTGGTTCCCAGGATTCCCTTTTTTAAAGATGAGCACTACATTAGCCTTTTTCCAGTCGTCCAGGACTTCCCCCCCCCATTGCCATGAGTTTTCAAAGATAATGGCCAATGGCTCTGCAATCACATCAGCCAACTCCTTTAGCACTCTCGGATGCACGCATCAGGCTCCATGGACTGGTGCTTGTCCAACTTTTCTAAATAGTCCCGAACCACTTCTTTCTCCACAGAGGCCTCCTCACCTCCTCCCCATGTGTGTAAGTGCTTTCAGGCCTGGTGTCTTACATGCTAAGTAATTGGATACATGAACTGTACCACTGTACGGTGCCTAGCACATTGTGTGTGGGTTTTGCCAGAAATTAAGAATACAATACACTGTAGCATTCTGGCATCAGCTACAATTACTAAATATACCATCCTCCAACCAAAACAAAAAATCCTATAGTGTCTATCAGTACATCATTTTCCACCAACTCCCGTAAAAGAGAAACCACACACATACACACAAAGCCTAACTCTAAAGCAATGGTGACATTGGCGTGTGTATTTGGACTGCAACAGTGAATAAGCTCTTCAAATATTTAACATCATTGAAAGCTCTCAGACCACAGTGTTACAATAAAGAGGAGATATAAAATTTCCTCTTATCAATAATGACATATATGATATATTACACAGACATTGTCTTCAACTGAGGTGATTAAACAGCAAAGTGTATTGACTTGAGAGGTAAATATTGACAGACAGTGAAGCTAAGGTCAATATTTTCCTCAAGGGACAATGAATTTTGATGGTCAACAAAACCTGAAGTCAATCAGGGGACCCTGATTATCATTTCACTTACATTGGTGTAAATTTTAACTCCATTGAAATCAGTAGAGCTACCTAAGTTTTAAACAGGTACATGTGAGAGTGGAATTAGGCACAATCTATGTAATTTTACATATTTTGTCTTTGTCCTCAGAAGAAATATATTGAAATCTCTCTATTATGACCATGAACTTAAGGGTAGCTTTAAAAAAAATGTAAAATTTAGAAGTCCTTAGCGCTACTGGTGAGCACTAATAAAGAAGCAGAGCTATGAGTATGTGTTGTGACTGCCCTGAAGAATTAATTCTTGGGAAATTATTGTTGATTTGTTGCACCCTTCCTGTCATCTCACAAGTCCATATATTATTGGAACGATCAACATAACAGTACTTCCACACATTCAAAATCAACGGCCTCTATGGAGATATAGAGTAGAAACTCTGGGCCAAATTTGAAACCCTTACTGTCATTGGTGAGCAGTTCCTCCCTGGGCAGTCCCACTGAAGTCAATAAGAATACTTGTGAAAATAACTGCTCACCAAATGGGAATAAGGAGTTCACAATCTGCCCTTTACTATCTCATCAATCAATGGACAGATGTTTTTTCTTGCATATAATACAGGAAAACTCTGATTTTTTATGAATGGCTGGTCTGATTCCTTACTGCATTATTCTAATTTTACACTGGTGACTTCAGTGGTGACACTAGCATAAACCTGAAGTAACACCGTGGTCAATAAGGCCCTCCATTTCTATGAATCTCACTTTTATGCCAAATGCCTTTGTTTCCGCAGCCTAATAATAAACTATTGTATTTGACAAACCAAAAGCATTGGATGTCCCCATGAGACTTTCTCAGAATTAAGGCTTTCTAGTAATCAGTAATACATCAGGATTAAGTGCAAAGGGCAGCCACTGTGGATTATTTCAACATGGAAAAAAAATACATCCTTGGCTTTTTTAAGAGTATTTCAAAATATGTTCTAAACACAGCAAACCTCTGGAAGAAGCAATTTATTGTCAGATATCAGTGAACACCATGTCTCAATTATTTCTAACTCTGATCACACCACCACTTGGAGTGTCATGGGGTTATCCCTAACTACTGAAAAGACAAAAAAAGGAGGGGGAGAGGTTATCATGTCCCCTTCCTTATATGTGAGGCAGATAGCTAGATAGATAAAGATTTTGCAATTGCTTTTCCAAGCACTAATGAGGAAGAACAACTGTCCAAATTCACAACATCAACGTGTATATAGGACTTTGATACGAAACTGCCTTGCCTGATGTAACCTCGAAATCCACAGTGTAAAAATAAGCAAGTATATGATGTTAGTGTTGGCCATGAGTACTGCTGAATTGCAGAGAAATACAGGATGCTTCTGCTGTTTCCTTTTTGCCGAATACATTTTCTAGGCCTCTTGGAACAGTTCTCATTAGGCATTTTCTGCAAATATAAGCTGTCCAATGTAAGTGAGTTGTTTACTGATCTGACCATTTGACAGCATTTCTTTTTGCTGAATCAGGAGCAATTGCTTCAGACAAGCACACATTGAGAACAGTGATACTGCAATAAAGTGGTTTTAAATCTTGAAAGTTGGAACAGCTTGTATTACTAAAAAAGGGTCATGCAGTTTGGCATGTCCCTTCATGTAACCTTAAATTAATACTTAGTCTTCCTAAGAGAACAATGGAACTGAAATATTCCAAGCTGCCTTTTTATTTTCAGTGGGAATTTGCCTCCATGAAGGACCACAGAATTTGTCCCAAAGTAAATGAACCGTGTTCTAGTAAAGACAATCCTACCTAAAAAGAATGAACTACATCACAGCACATTCTAACTCTGGCCCTTCGAGTAGTATAAGAAATCTAGTAACCAATCCCTAATATCTCTGTAGTAGGTCTGTCTATGGAATAATTAGAAGGGGAAATGGCATGGAATTTAGCACTGAACTCACAACTGTTTTACCAATGAAAAATTGTCAGTTCATGAAGTAGTACAATTCCCATACCAGTTGAACAGAGTTTTTTTTATTACCCGAAGAGAAAGATAGCTGGCATCCCCTTAAACAATCCTCAAAATACAGATAGAAACATTTGTACCGATAGACCACTTTTCATCCATAATGAGCTTTACCTAAATTAACCCTTGCAAGCTGTGAAGTCACTAATAAAATAGTCCTTTTGCAGACTGGTAAACTGCAGTGCAAAGAGCTCATGGGCCTGATTATTCAGCGGTGCTGAGCACTAAAAAATCAAAGACAGCTGAAGGCACCACCCCCTCTGAAAGTCATGCCCTAAGGGTATGTCTACACTGCAGCTGAGAGCGAGCCTCCAAGCCTGGATAGACAGATTCACACTAGCAGGGCTCAAGCTAGCATGTTAAAAATAACATTGTGAACATTGCAGCTCAGGCTGGAGCCTGGGCTCTCAGTTTGAGACCCCAGGTCCAGCCCAAGCCACAGTGTCCACACTGCTAGTTTTAGCACACTAGCTTGAGCCCCACTGGCATGAGTCTGTCTACCTGGACTGGGAGGCCCACTCCTAGCTGCAAGGTAGGCATACTGTAGGTCACTACAACCCAGAGGTCCTAATTCCCAGTTTCGTACTTTAGCCACTGGACCACCCCACTAAATATTACATCCATTTAGTTTGTTTTTGTACTCTCGGGGCCTAATTCTCAGCTACAGTGAGTCTTTGTGTATACACAGAAATTGCACCTATTGAACTAGATCCGTATCTAAATCAACTTTTGTTAAGTTGATGCCATCTCCTTAAATGGACCCATATGGATAAATTGCTTTTAGAGTGGCTAATATCAGTTTACCTTAGTGAGTCTGAAACCTTTTTAAGCATTCATACATGGGGGATTCCTATGTGTAGACTGGGGGCAAGACCTCTGTACATCGCTATGGCTGTGCTAGTGAGTGTAAATGTAATCAGAGTAGCATAAGGGGGTCCTGGTGTAAATGAGACTTAGAGCCAAAAATCTGTTTTTTCTTGCTGTATATTCAAGAAAAGTGAATACAAAAGTGAAAAGTGTTCATAATGCAAACTAGTTCTTATACTGGAGGAAATAAAAAGCGCTTTTGGATTTCTTTTCTTCTTTGCTTTTAAGTTTTTGTCACATAAATAGTTACAAATAACACACATTCTGTGAATATTGTAAAGTAAAATTAAGAGAATACCCATGGGATACAATATTATTTATTACAGGATAATAGACTGCTGTTGCTATACTGTTGCTGATCAGGCAAAGCTGAGATGTTTATGGAAAATATATGTTGAAGCAAAGATGACAAGTTTATTTTTAAAGCAGGAGACAGTGTTCCCGCAACAACATTCTGCTATAGGCACCTTGTTTCTGTTATACTACAAGGGATGCTGATTTTAAATATTTGATCATATGGAATGTTGCCACTACAGAATGAGAACTGCTTACTATTGGCCACATTGTGCAAGTACTTTGAGCCAGTTGATTCATGTCAATAGTCCAATTAACAGCAATAGGTTGTGAGTCAGGTTTACTCACAGGAATAAGGGTTTAACAGATCAGGCTCTAGGGGCAGGTTGTGCCTTAAAGAGTTCTGGAAGGAATTGTGAACCAAGAGGCCACATGTGTATCCAGAAAGATAGATCATATGCAGTATATTCTGACTTAACATGTTTCAACTAATCACAGATGATGATCTCCATAAAAGAACAATTTTCCTAAATGTGTTTTTTATGTTTACAGTTAAGTAGTTTTTTCTGCTGTGAGCAGCTTCTTGCATTCTGACTGGGTGCTGGAACAAAGAGCACTGGGCCTGAGATTGGCGATGTAATACAACAGAGCATATTGGACAAAACACCTGAAGAAAGTAAAAGGGCAAGTGTAAAGGTTGAGTCTGATGTGCAAAATTAAAAATGCTTTTGTTTCTAAGAATTCGTTCCAAAACTATGGGAATTACTAAGTGAAGGAACATTTCTAAATAAATTTAAAAGTTATGCAGTATCTTATTAAATACTTCTAATCAGTTTTGGGGTTTGCATTTTGTAGTTCAAGAACTGACCACGGTTCTCTAAAGTTTACTATGTGATTGGGAGGGCCCCTTTTATTTTTCCTTAATAAAGGGATGCTTCACAGACATGAAGGTCGCTATCTTAAAACAAAAAAACTTCAAATCCAGACTCCAGCGAGAAACTGCTGAATTGGAATTCATTTGCAAATTGGATACTATTAATTTAGGCTTAAATAGAGACTTGGAGTGGCTAAGTCATTATGCAAGGTAGCCTGTTTCCTCTTGTTTTTTCCTACCCCCCCCCCCCAGATGTTCTGGTTTAACTTGGATTTTAACTTGAAGAGTGGTCAGTTTGGATGAGCTATTACCAGCAGGAGAGTGAGTTTGTGTGTGTATGGGGGTGGGGGGGATGTGAGAACCTGGATTTATACAGGAAATAGCCCAGCTTGATTGTCATGCACATTGTGTAAAGAGTTGTCACTTTGGATGGGCTATCACCAGCAGGAGAGTGAATTTGTGGGGGGGGGTGGAGGGTGAGAAAACCTGGATTTGTGCTGGAAATCACTTTAGATAAGCTATTACCAGCAGGACAGTGGGGTGGGAATAGGTATTGTTTCATATTCTCTGTGTATATATAAAGCCTGCTGCAGTTTCCACGATATGCATCTGAGGAAGTGAGCTGTAGCTCACGAAAGCTTATGCTCTAATAAATTGGTTAGTCTCTAAGGTGCCACAAGTCCTCCTTTTCTTTTTGCGAATACAGACTAACACGGCTGTTACTCTGAAACCTTTAGAAAGAGTGTATCTGAATTCCTGTTAGCAAAGAGAAGGCAATGACCTGTACAAGTGTTTTCTTCAACATAGAATTTATCACACCAAAAATTATGGTGTAGGTTACTTCTTCCCAAATCCCAGTCAACTCTGTTTCTAGTTGAGCTTTCAAAACGTAATCTGCACAGATCAAAGTTTCAGTTTCTTACCAGCACTCCTCTTTTTTCAGACCCTTGATACATTGAGGAAACTTAATTAGGTGTAGGTGATTGCTAAGGGGTTACAGAGTCTTTCACTTGTAGGTTCCTGTTTAATATCTAGCCCGAATCAGTAGTGACTGAAAATTATTACCATCTGATGACTGCTTGGTGGCCTATGTGATAATGAGTTTGGTGGTCTCATTCTCTTTCCTCGGTGTTCAGGCAACATGCTGGCTATTAATGGTTTGTGCTGCAGGGCTGGCTGGAAACCAAGACTTCCATTTCCTAGGACTATTTGAGGTTTCATCATTTCTTTTAGTTTTGCATTGGATTGAAAACTAGAGCATTTGAACTTTTTCATGGAAAACCCAGTGTGAGAGACTGCAGAACAGTTAATTGCCCAGTGGTCGGGGCACCCATGTGGAATGTTGGAAATCCAAGATTAAGCCGCGACTGTTTGATTCAGAGTAGGATTGATTGAGTTTGATTCAGTGTAGGAGCTTGAACCTTAGTTTCTCACATCCTGCGCAAGTGCCCTAACTACTGGGCTACACAGCTAGTCTCAATCTCTTCTGTTGGAGCTGTTCCACTTTGATAAATGATTAAATATGCTGTGACCAAAAGACTGACTCACTATAGCCCAGGACGTAGAGTTCTCATTTGGGATGTGGGAATCGGGCACTGCAGGGACTTGAACATTGGTCTTCTACATCCCACAAGTACCCTCACCACCAGGCCATTCGGGGGTGAGAGCTCATTTTCCCATTTTGATCAGAAATTCAACCCAGAACCTGAGAAACCTTCCTGATAAACAACAAATTGAAACTCAACAAAGACAAACGTAAGGTGCTACACTTAGGGAAGAAAAACCAAATGAACAAATACAGAATGTGGAAGAACTGGCTTGGCGGCAGCACAGTTGAGAAGGATCTGGGAGTTGTGGTGGATCACAACCTCAACAATGCAATGCTGTTGCAAAAAAAAAAAGCAAATGCAATTTTAGGTTGCATTAACAGAAGCCAAGCATGCAAATCATGGGAAGTGATAGTACCACTCTACTCAGCACTGTTTTGGCTTCTGCTAGAATACTGTGTCAAATTTTGGTTACCAATGTATAGATGGGATCCAGAGGTGAGTGACAAAGATGATCAAAGGGAGGGAATGCAATCCATATGAGCAAAGGCTGAAGGAACTGAGTATGTTTAGTCTGGAAGGTAGAAGATTAAGGGGGAGATATGATAGTGGTCTTCAAACATTTGAAAGGCTGCCATGAAAAAGATGGAGAAAAGTTGTTCTCTCTTGACACAGAGGGCAGGACAAGAGGCAATGGGTTCAAACTACAGCATAACAGATTTAGGTTAAATCTAAAGAAAAAATTCCTAACTGTAAAAACAGAAGAACAATGGAACAGACTGCCTAGGCAGGTTGTGGAAGCTCCTTCACTGGAGGTTTTCAAAATGAGGCTGGGTAGCCATCTGTCTTGTCTGGATTAGACAGAACAAATCCTGCATCTTGGCCGGTGATTAGACTAGATGACCCTTGCAGTCCCTTTTAACCCAACTGTTCTATGATTCTATGAAAAAATCCTTTGTATTGTCCTTCACTTTGCTGGTCATAGAGTTCTCATTGTGTCCTTTAGCTTTCCTTTTCAGTGTTCCACAATTCCTAAATTCTGATTTATACTCATTACTATCAACTTCTTCTTTCTTCCAATTGTTATATATTATTTTTTATTTTTTACAGCTGCCTTCACTTCCCCTCAAAACAAGTCTGATTTTTTTTAACCAGCACAGCCTTCTTCCTTAACTGTGGCTTTTAGAGCATCTAGTAAGGTGTTCTCAAATGACTACTAATTATCATTCAAATTTTTCTGATTAAATTCTTCCTCCCAGCAAATTTGGGTCATAATAGTTTTCAACTTTGTGAAAATGGCCCAATGAAAGCACCAAGTATATGTATTACTGCTCTCAACTTTACTAAAAGCTAGCAGCACAATTAAAACTAATTGGAGCCTTTCTTGACCGTCTCAACAGAGAGACAAAGGACAGAAACCTCATGATCTATCCTCTCTTCTGTTCACTGTTGAGATATACAGTGGGGAAAGCTTGAGCTGCTACAATCCTTACCTGATCAAGAAGACGCCAGTCTCCAAGGCTGTCAAGGGGGCTCTTTACACAACCACTGCATCAACATAAATGTTTGAAAAGTCCTGAAATTTATGTTTTCATTTACCCCTAATTCATCATCTTAGTTTCTCAGTTAGGAGCAGTGTGCAAGTGAGATCAGCTTCAACAAGACATAGCATAGGGTGAAGTCTGCCAAATGACCAGATTCTTGGTTTCTGTCCCACCTCATGTTGTTTATGACCTATGCGGGGGAAAAAATCCTATTGATATTGCCAGTCAGACAAAATTTCATAACTTCAGCTTCATTCTATTATCCTTTTTGCATGCCAGTCACCAGGTTTGCACCCTGCCTTCCTTCTGATAAATAGGATTTTTTAGGATTCCTGAAGATGGGTATATTTTCAGTTTGACTGTTTGAGCTTGGGAGGAGGGGAAGAGAAAGCAGTTGTTAAACTACTTCCATATTCTCCCTTCCCCCACTCTTTAACCCTCCTGCATTTTGCAATCCACTATCCCTGTTGATGTTCTCATTTCTGGTCTATCTGACCCTTGTAATAGTGTGTTTAATCAATAGTCTTAAGTTACTCTTTCACCCTAGCCATGAAAGCAAATGGTTAACAAGTGCCTAGGAGTCTCTCTAATTGTTGACCTTCAATAGTCTATATAATGTGACTTTAGGCCACTGAGTAATAAATAGACTGGTGTAATATTTACAGACACGTCTGGAATGCAGTGAGTTACTGTCCTCTCTTACTCAAAGTCATTAATGGCCCCGTTAGGAATCAGACTGCAACTGCTCCGGCTCATCCATCAGCAGTTTTATCTCCTTTGCAGCTAGTGTATGCTGACTCCTATTTTATTTTGGTTTGTTGTCACCTGGTCTGTTTCCCAAACTTTAGGATTCACATCTTGTTGTAAGGAGTTAAGTGGTTTCAGCTAACTAAGTCCCAATCATGGATTCCCCAGGTCAGTAATAAGGACAGCCCATAGAGACAGTGTTTCCCAATCATTTGGAAGGGACCACGTTGCTGGGTCTAAAAAGAATTTTTCCTAGTGAAAATACACAACTAAACTGTGCCTCTCTTTAGCAGCCAGTTTCCACTGCTATGAAATGATGAACACTGAAGCAGAAAGACAAATTAGGAAATGCGTTCTGGAGAGTAGAAGCTAAAACATATGAGAAGATCATTTTCTTGCTTCTAAGACAAAAATCTAAATGCAAAATTGGATTCTGAAAACTTTGCAGCATTACATGAACAAAACAGTTATTGCCTTCAGCGTGAGTCTGGCCCTTGAGCTTTGCCAAGGACACAGGATTTACATATAAGAAGAGTCGAGGGACTGTTTAACAACGAATAAAAATCTGCTCTTTCGAAGCAATGGATCGAATTCATAACATTTCAGAGTTACATTAAAATATATGGTAATTGTTTGCAGCTGCTATTAAACTATTTCCTTTCAATTCCATGGAATAGAAGGCAGAAAGAAAGAGTCTTTAGGCCAATTTTTATGGATCACAGTGTTGGCTGTAAACCTCTCTACTGTGGTCTCCAAACCAATATTTTGTTTTGTTTTATTCCAAATACAAAAAAATGTATAAAGTTGTTTTATGTTTAAAAACAAAACTAAATTATAAAAAAGCATAAGAATTTAGTGAAATAGTTGCAAAAGGGGAACATAAGGACTAACATTCTGGAACAAACCAATGGTCCATTAAGTCTAGTACCTTCTGTCTGGCTATGGCTACTTCTTCATAGGAAAGAACAAGCCCCCATAAAACTCCTTATCATGCAAGACTCTATAATGAGTCAAATCTCTGCCTGAGGATTGGTATCCACTGTAGTTTTTATCCTAGCTTGTATAAATGGTTTAACTGTGGCATGGAGTATGTAATTCAGCAGAGAACTTTGCCCATTGGGTATATTTACCTAATGTGACCCTGAATTAAGACTCATTTGCTTTTTAATGTTTACCTCATGAAGCTAAACTTCACTTTCAATAGAATGCTTCTATATTTCACATAATTACTTCATGCTATAATTGCCCACATGGCATACTGTCTCAGAAAATAACATTTTATTAAATAACAGGCTATGGCTACTTGAACGCAACACAAAGATGTCTGCTCCAAACAAATCTGTCTGCCATCCACACACTACGTGGAACAAAGAGTGAATGGAAGTCTCTTTTTTTTTTTAAGGGTTTTCGTTTGGGGTCAGTACAAAATGGGCTATCACACTTGGTTATTTTTGCACAATGGTAAATAAGGAAATGTGAGAAATCTGTCTTACGTTATCATCTTCCTCTGATATTGGGCAAGCTATTCTTGGATGACTTCAATGTATTCTTCCCTTTCCATCTCTGCATGTGTGCAATAAATGTGTGTTAAGATAATGACTTGGCACTTTGTATCCATTTCCTATTTGGGGAATGCTGTTTTAAAGAGGAGGCAACAAGTGGCAGAATGCGAGTATTGATTTTTATTTATTATATAAAATAAATGTATGATTGGAGGTAGGGCTTGCCCTAGGCAAAATGGCTAGAGCCCTGCGCGGATACAAAATTTGTGTCCGCATATGATCTGCAAACATGTTCTGTGGCTATCCGCGTATTTGCAGGGCTCAAAAAATAGTACCCTGGATGAACTTGTATTTTGATGCCCCTGGCACTTGCTGTCTCCCTGAGATCCGCAACCACCCCCTCATCGCCCCGGCCCCCACTGCCTCTCTGGACTCCTCACGAAGGGTCAGCAGTCCAAGGAGTTGTGCAGCTATAGGAGGGCACCAGAGGGCTGTGGTGGCAAAGCGGCATGGTGACCTGAGAGCCCCAGAGAGGGGGAAGGGAACCAGAGGAGTATAGATCAAGTCTCACTGGAGTGGGGATGCAGGGGAGGAGTGCAGAGACGTGGGTGCTCCAGAAGGACAGACCTCTCCCCATACCCCAGTACGGAGCATCCCCAATATTCAAGTGCTCCTCCCCAATCCCAGGGAAGGTGGGTTACTGGGGGAGATTAAAATGCAAATGCTCTAGCACACTGGAGGTAGCTACGGTAGGTGCTGATGGTGGAAGTTTCACTACCAAAATATCCCCAGCCCCCTGCACTGACACCTCTCTTTGGGATGAAAAAGAAAAAGGGGGAGATGCTGAGAGCTGGGGTGTATGGGGAACTAGTGGGTCAGAGTGTGGCATGCGTGACGGGGACCTCAAAGACCTGGGGGACTCCCTGAGAATTGGGGAGAATGGGAAAGAGCCCTGAAAACTGGGAGGCGAGGACCGGGGGGCAAGGGGAAGGGGTTTCCTGGGAGCTGGGTGGGCATGGAGGGGGGACTGGGACTTGGTGGTCCATGGAGGGACTCCTGGGAGCTGGCATGTGGGGTCAAGACTCCCCCAGACTTACTCATCTCTTTCTCTGCAGTTTCAGCTCCCTTCCCCTCCAAACCCAGAAGAGGCTGGCAGGGCCGGCTCCAGGCACCAGCTTTCCAAGCAGGTACCTGGGGCGGCATTCAGAATGGTGCGGCAGTCTGTGTCCCATGGCGGCAATTCGATGGCAGCTCCACCACTCTTTCTGCCATGGTGGCTTTTGGGGGCAGCTCTGCTGCTCTTCCGGGCACGGCAGCAATTCGGCGGCGATTGCTTGGGGCGGCAAAATTGCTAGAGCCATCCCTGGAGTCTGGCAACTTCCATTGGCCAGCCGAGATGCCACGCTCACCTTCCATTGGGTGGCACTGCTTTCATTCAGGCAGCCCATGAAAGGAGGAATGGTTTGAGCTGGGACAATCCCAGGGGTTGGGGAGAAGAGCCCACTGGCTCACAGACTGCAGAGGTGGGATTAGGAGCTGGGCTGGGAAACCAAGTAGAGCAGAGAACAGGGGGCTTCTGCTCAGGAGCAGGGAGGCGGGCATTCCTGCCATACTGGGCTGCATCTCACAGGCAGTGAGGGGAAGCCGAGCCCCTTGCCTCGTCACCACCACACACACACACACACACAACTATTGCATCCTGGGCAGTCGCCAGGGTCGCCCACCCTTAAGGCCAGCCCTGTTTGGAGAGCTATAACATCACAGATGGATGAGAATGTGAGACAAACTATTTTCAGTCTAAGAGAATCATTGGTGGAATGATCTTCTAGAAGTCAGACAAACTCATAGTCTAGCTAACTTCAGTGCATCTTGCAAAACCCTTGTCTATGACTAAGCTTCCCCATCATAGCCAGATTATATAAAGTGGAGAAGGAAAGAAAACAAACAAACATGTGTTTCTCAAGCAGAGCATCCTCTATCAGGGGAAGGGAAAGAGCAAAAGCCATCTGAAGCCCACTTTGCTATGCAGATCTGATATGCTTGGGATGTGCTGTGATACTACAGTGGCGGGTACTACATAAAACCTAAGAGAGAAAGAGAGATTAGCTGACATGCATTATCTGCTCTAAAGAGTTTACAATCTTTACGAGAATCTTCCAACAATGGAACCCAGAATATTTGTACAGTACGTTTTGCTAGCAAAAAAAAAGCCCTTTCTCTTCAAATGGAAGTGGTCCATTTGTGGGGGCCATGGGTTTTTTAAAAAGCCTCAAAAAGCTGTACCCCAAGCTCTGAATGATGGTCCAAACCCACAAACCCTGGCACACATGCTTAATTGAAGTCAGTGGGCTTAATCATGTGCATAAAGTTACGCATGTGCTTAGATATTTGCAGAATCCGAGCCTATGATAATCCTCTTTATTTTAAGCAAAATGTATTTTCTCAAAATATTTAAATGCTGAGCAATTGCAGGCCAGAGCCTGTTCTCGCTTACACTTGCTATTTACACTCGTTGTGCTTGGTACTGAAGAAACATTTAACAAAGAGCCAATCCCTGCCATGAAGTGTCTACCATCTAAGTTTCAGCATGGCAGCCGTGTTAGTCTGTACCAGCAAAAACAACGAGGAGTCCTTGTGGCACCTTAGAGACTAACAAATTTATTTGGGCATAAGCTTTTGTGGGTTAAAACCCACTTCATCAGATCCGTGGAGTGGAAGAAAACAGTAGGCAGGTATATATACACAGTACATGAAAAGATGGGAGTTGCCTCACCCTGACCCCCCACTTGGAGACAGGTGGATATAACACAAGGTGTGTCTCCAGTGCAGGCAGAGATGTGGCAACAGTACAGGTAGACATACCCAAACTAGCTTTAATCCAGCTCGCTCAAGTAATAACAACAGCGAAGCTGGGGTAGCACAGGCTTTACAACTCCACCCAGGAGCCTGGGTTTGTTCTCAAGCAGCTAGCCTGAGCGGCTACGTGTGCTGCCCTGGGTTCACAAGCTAACTCAGGTATTCCTACATGTGCTGCTGTCACACCTCTGACTGCATCAGAGACAATCACAGCGACAGACAGGGGAAGCAAAAGCAGACAGCGTGAGGATACTGGTCACCATGGAACTCGGGGTCTGGGAGTACTGCTGCACTTCCTGGCTTGAAGTAGTAGTAATAACCCCAAACCATGGTTTCTGCCTTCAGCACCCCCACTATAAAAATTGTTCCAGCACCACTGGTGGTCAGCATGATAAGCTGTGGTTACAGCACAGTGTTACAGTTGTGAATCTGGAGTATAGTAATACCATTTTAATCAGAGGCCCCTGTCCCTCCCAGTTCCTGTACTTTGTTCCTGTGACTAGTCCCACGGAAATCAGGAGGGAGTGTTTGCGGGTTTGGGGCATTCAGCGTTACACTAGATTTACACACTCTAAAAACAATTTTGGCCCAATTTTTCCCAGTAGTGAGACTGATGGATTTGATGTAGAGCTGTGCGAAATTCAGTGTATGTTTCGCAAAACCTGACATGGAAAATATTTCTGTTTCTATTTGTCCAATTTTATACAACCCCATATTTCACCTGTTTTGTAGAATTATCACAAAAAGGATGTTTCACATAAAAACCATGGAAACCATACATTTTTGCAGGTCTTAGCTATAAAATAAGCTCATTTTACTGGAAAGCAAAATCTGTTCCATGCAAGCAGAATGGTTTGTCAAAATGATTCCATATCTGAACTGATAAAGACCTTCAATTTCAAGTTGTTTTACATGTCTTACAAATTTTTTGCAAAGCTGTCATTTTCTCCTCATTTTAAATTAAGATGAAAACATATCACTGGCTTCCTACAGTGCATACATGATTAAATGACCCTCCACACTGCTGTCTAGACAAAGCAAAGTGACAGAGCAGTGGTCTCTGCTTCTGCTGTGCAGCTTTGTGCTTGTCATTGAAATACTACTGTTAAAAATAACAGGGTGGAAAATTGAGAGAAGACTGATGGAAAATGGTAACAAACGGAGAAAAATAAAATGAAAAGACAAGTCCATATTTATCTGTTCTGTACTCTGTAGACCCAGAGTTTTTCCCAGTAATGGAAAAGGCATTTAAAAATGCTTAAAATGCTTTCTAATGTCTCTCTACTTTATGGAATGTATGTGCCTCTCCCTTTTCTTCTCCATTGTATTCTCTAAGCCTTCTGTTGGCAATTTCCCTGCTCCTTAACATGAAAGGTAAACAGTTCTCCTGGAGTCAATCTCTTTGCTGTTTGGTGTGTTATCTGCCCATGAGATGTTCATGGAGTGAAAGTGTCTTTTCCATTCGTGCAATTTGTCAAGGCTGTACCCTTATGTTACTTGTGACGACATCACAACAGCCAAGCATGCCCTTGTGACCCCAAGGGTTGATTTTTGTATTTCCCTCCTAGCAGGGCTTTTCCATCAGGAGCAGTTTGTTCAGCAGGCAGCAGCCTGTTTGAGCCGCTGTGGTCTCATTCTGACCACCCTGGGTTCTTTACATTGGCTGATTACTATCAAAGGATGGATTAACTTTAAATTGGTGCTGATGGTATTGAAAGCCCTTAATGGGATAGCCCTTACTGCGGGGGACAGAGCTAGTGTAGGCAAGCACTGGATAAGTCAGGCTTATCCTGTTGGTTAGTTCAAATTCTCCCCCAAGTGTAGGCCAATCCTCCTTGATAGGGCCAAATTCTCCTCCCTTTGATAACCCCATTCATTTTTAATTGGTCCATCGTTTACTTTTTCTTGAAGTGCTTGATTCATATCCACATGCAGCCTCTTTACAAAATGATAGAGATGTGGGGCTGGAAGGGACCTTAAGAAGTCATCTAGTCCAGCCCCCTGTGCTCAGGCAGGAACAAGTAAACCTAGACCATCCCTGACAGGCGTGTGTCTAGCCTGTTCTTAAAAACTTCCAACAATGGAGATTTCACAGCTCCCTTGGAAGCCTATTCCAGAGCTTAACAACTCTTACAGTAAGAATGTTTTTCCTAATGTTTAACCTAAATCCCTCTTGCTAAAGATTAAGTTGATTATTTCTTGCCCTACCTTCAGTGGGCATGGAGAACAATTGATCACCATCATTTAATTTATACAACTATTGTTTATTAACCCATGTCAGATTTAAACAGGATCCCCTTGCAGAATTTTCAATTATTTCTTCTTCAGCATAGCTAAATAAACTCAGATTACATCTTTACTGCCATACACATTAAAAGGTCAATCTAGAAGGCCTTATGTGGGATAAACAATGCAGTTCTTAGTTTACAGATTAGTATAAAATACCAAATTCAAAATCGTAAGTACAACTACCAATGAGTTTAAAATGAGACGGACTAATTAAAACAGGTCTTAGTTTCCCATGAAAGTGATTCATCTACTTCATTTCACTAGGCATTTTGTTTCAATCAATAATTCCACTTACAAATAATTGTTTTCCTATTATGTTTTCCATTTTTAAATTATTATTCTTCATGTTAATGCCCTTAGTTATTTGGGGGCAGGGTGGGAATCTCTCTATTCCTGTATTAATTCTTCTTGATTATTGGTATTATCCCCCCCTGCATGCACACTCTTATCACCTCACTCTGAACTATATACATTAAGCTCCACTAATATCCCATCATAAATTGTATCCGCTTGGCCCTTCATCCTGCTAGCAATCCATCATGTGCAATACAGAGAAACTATGCATAGTCACGCATGTACTTTGAGTAGAAGTTTATTGCACGAGTGGTAATTTTGACATCAACTGGCGGAGTAAAGTGCTACTCAATATGAGTAAAAGTATGAAATTCTGACTCTAAAGCTTGGTCTAAACTACAGACTTATGTCAGTATAACGACGTCGCCCAGGGGACCGGAAAATCCACACCCCTGAGCGACATAGTTATGCCAACCTAAATCCCTGGTTTAGAAAGCACTATGTCAATTAGGAGGGCTTCTACTGCCTCTCAGAGAGGTGGAGTACCTATGACGACTGCAACCATGGAGAAAGAGCCAGGCTGCTTCCCTCAGGCTCCTCCTACAAGCAAGTAGACAGGAAGAGAGTGGGAAATGGGAGGATCTCTGACTCTGTTCCTACTCTTTCCCTATCTCGCATTGGCTAGAGTAGCTGGAGAGCATAAGCTGCTTCATGAGGTGAAGTAATTTGCTACTCCCACCCTGTCACTGAGGCAAAAGGGAAGCTGGGAGTCACAATTCATTCTTTGGCCTGTCCCTGGGGCGGTGCAGCTATGCACCACCCCTCGTTCAAGGCAGATTGTAACTTTAGCCCTTGAAACTATCCCTCAGTAACTAACACACTCTCACTGTATATATGTATGTCTAGGGGTTGTGGTGTATAAATATATATGGTTTTTTTATATAGAAAACTCAGAAGCCTTAAAGTAACAAATTTTTCCTTGCAACACTTATCAAGAATACAATATAGACATGCAGGACCCATTGTTATAGTTACTTTCAATTTCTGTTGCCATTTCAGTTAAAATCTCCTGTTTTCAGAGGCTGGTGACTTGACTCCAAGAAATTTACTGTGCTGAACTTGGACATTTCTTTCAGAAAGTTTGAATGGAATTGGTGCAGTTCCCATTGTTATAGTTACTTTCAATTTCTGTTGCCATTTCAGTTAAAATCTCCTGTTTTCAGAGGCTGGTGACTTGACTCCAAGAAATTTACTGTGCTGAACTTGGACATTTCTTTCAGAAAGTTTGAATGGAATTGGTGCAGTTCCCTGAGTTATGTGAGAAGGCAACAAATAAAACTGGAGTTTTCCAACATGTTTTAAGAAACTTTTCTTTAAAGTTTGGATTTAGTGCTGCCAGGAGGTGCCAAATTGATAGCAGCAGACCAAGTTTTCTTTATCCTTAGAGCAGATGTTTCATGTTTCCTCACCACACTCTGCTAACGGGCTTCACCCCAGGCTGGAGGGACTGCCTGTACAGAAGAGTTCTGTCTGTGTGGCCATTCAACCCGTGGGGTCTCTTCTGAGATGAACAGTTAGACAACCCTGTTATTGCTAATTGGCATGGTGATTTTTGTGGTGTGGATCCTAGGAACTTGACTAATCCACCCATCTTATTTCACATGAGACTGATCAGCTATCAGATATGAATGACTTTTAGTCACTACTAGAACTCAATGAATGGCAGAAATGTCACTCTCAAGTACAGTATATAAAAGGAGTCAAGATTTGGGGCCCAATCGTTGCTCAGCTGACAAAATCTTCCACTGTCTCCAATGGAAGCAGGGGCTGGTCCTTTTTCTGAGTATTCTGCCTGCAGCCTTTGCTATGCACTGGCATTTGTGCTGGGCATTAGCTTTGCATATAATTAACCTCCCAGTGTATCTCCTCTGCATTATCCCTTTGAGAGCCACTTCGGGGTCCTCCTTTGAGGTCCACCCAAAAAGGAAAGTACAGAGGCCTGTACCCACCACAGTGACAATACACATGAGTCAAAGAGGTTTTGGTTGGTTGGTTTTTGCTACTGTTTTGTTTATTCCATGAATAAAAATAATACATTTCAGATCAACCAATTAATCATCACACCATCCCTATGAGTATTATTATCCCCATTTTACACAGGGGCAAACAAATAATGCAACTTGTTTAAGCCCAAAGAGGGAACCAGTATTAGAACCCAGCAGTGACTAGCATTACTAGTTCTTCTAGGCCAGGCTATCAGGAAGAGTGTAAATCTGGAACAGAAACAAGTTTTTCACAAAGAACACAAGGTTGAAGTCCTGGCCCCATCAAAGTCAAAATTCCCATTAATTTCAGTAGGGCCAGTATTTCAACCCCAAGTGTTTCATTGTGTGAAATCCCTGAACACTGTTGACATGCTTTAGGGTAAAGCTGCATTGTCCCAGGAGCAGATCAGGGACCACATGGTGACTCAGGGGCATATGCAGCCTTTCGCAACCTCCCTGTGTAGCCTCCAGCAGAGGGATGTGTTGGGACTGGAGCCAGATATGAGAGACTCCATGGGAGAGCTTTCTACACTCTAGAAATTCTGGACTACAGGGCAGCTCCTCAGACTGTGGTACATAGACAGCTGGAAGGTAGAGCATCCCTGAGACTGTTCTAACTTATGCTTGGGGCACCACCAGCTCCTGGAGAAGCAAAAATTGGGGAGGGACAGAGAGAGCAGAAAGCTTCCTTTGCCCTCTGCAATCCCTCTTCAGTGCTGCTACTATATGAGGAATGGGCAGGCTGTGAGGTGGGTCCAAAGGGACACACACATTGTTCACCCTCTAATCTCCATTGAAGCTAGGGTTGCCAATTTTGGTTGGACATATTCATGGAGGTTTCATCACATGGCATAATCCTTAATTAAAGATTAATCTTTAATCTCTGGAGACTCCAGGACAATCCTGGAGGCTTGGCAACCCTGATTGAAGCCGCACTGCCAGGTAGTTTGAGGTGACATATAATTGTTGATGGGGGGGGCACAATTTAAAAGTTCAAGGTAGGTACAGAGGTTTTCAAACTGTGGGGCATGTCCATCTATTGGGGCACAGAGGAACATTCGGAGGGGCGAGCAGTGACGCCAGGCAGCTCGGGCCAGCCCTGCGTCACAAGGCTCAGTCAGGCCACCCCACGCGGCGGGGCTTGGGGACAGAGTGTCACTTCCTCCCTCTGATTCACCTCAGCAAGCCACCTATCCTCTCTGGGTTGCGGGGGTGCAACCAAAAAATCTGGGGGGGGACTTGGCCCTTCATGCCCTGCGCCCCATGTGTTACTGCTGCAGGTAGTGGATAGCTCCAGAGCCTCCTGGCAGATATATCTGGCCTCCCACTGATCCCCAACAGCCATGAAGAGTCCAGAGGATCCATGGGAAAGAAGGCAAATGGAAAAATAAGGAACAAAACTCTACAAGGAGACCAGTGGAGAAATAGAGATTGCTCTCCCTTTAACCCCTTCTGTGGCTACTTCTGTGCAACGGTGCAATCGGGTGCAACATTATTATCCCAAATTGCCTATTGTTTAAATTAGATGTTAAAAGTGTCAGAATAAAACTCTTCTATAAAGTATACCATCAAGTATCTTAGCTCAGTTCGCAAAATTTGTTTTTCAGATAATTTGTTAATTAATTTCCCCCCATATATAACTAAATCACTTCAGGAAAAATTAAAGAGAAATACATATATTATTTTATATATATTAATATATTTTAAAAATAAACATATTCTGGCCAGTGCAAGAAAATTCCCATTCTTATTTTACAAGACAGGCTACTTAAAGTGAAAACAATAGTTGCAAGCTCTATCTCATAAAACTCCAGGGATACAATTAGAACCTTGTTAATAAAAGATGGTACCGATTGTAATCCATTTATTTTTAATGGAACGTAACTCACTTCTGAGCCACCAGTATGCCAAGCACAGAATTGAACAGGCTGCACTAAGTGCTTCCTGCTGTGGATCATCTGTTTCTATCCAACGCATTAGGGATACAAGTTCATGTTCCACACGTAGGCCCTGATTCAGCAAGGTACTACTGTGTGCACCAAAATTCAAGCACATGAGTAGCTCCACTGAAATCAATGGGACTTAAAATGGAACTTACATCTTAAAATCAGGTATGTGCTTAAATTGCCTTAGGTCCTTTCTAGTAGTTCCCCAGAGTCCTGGAGTAATGTCCAGCAACAACAGAAAGGTCAAGATTTTCAAGAGGAAAAACAGATTTGTTGTGTTTTTTTGGGTGCCCAACTTGAAACACTTGAAAATAATATATTTCTCAGAGGGTGGATGTAGATGGGGCACCATCGTTCCTGAGCACTCCCTAGCAGCTGGGTGTGCCTTTAGTAGGGCCTACTCAGACCTAGGTCTCCTGGGTTTAGGAGCTTCTTTTCTAAAAGTCTGTGGCTGGTTAGGTAGGGGGACCCAGGCCCACCAACTCCACTGGTTTCCAGCTCAGGGCCCTTGTTTGGGACAGCCAGAACCAGTCCCTTGCTGTTCTCTGGGCCATTTCCTACCTTCCCGTAGCCTTCCCCAGCCTCAGGCCCTGTTTCTCCCTTTTTGAAGTGTTGGTTGTGTCTGGCACCTTCGCATCAGCCTGCTAGAGGGACCCTCTTCCTGCAAATGTGCTGTCTCTCTGGCAGCTTCCTTTCTTCTTCTTCTTGGGATTGTGCCATAGCAATCTATGCTTGCCATGCACTGTACTTCATATCTTCTTCATGATGTAAAATCTTGCACCTTTCCCAGTATTCTTAAAGAATTCCAGAAGGGTTTTTTTTATTGGGCCCCATGTTCCTCGTATTCTTGATAGGTGTTGCAAGGAAAATATTGTTACTTTAAGGCTTCTGAGTTTTCTATATAAACACCTTCTTTCACAGGTACAGCTTTTGCAATCCTAAAGGATATTATCTGTCATTTCCTTACAGGCCATGCATAGTCCATCTTTATGCTTGCTAATTAGATACAAATTACTATTTAATCCACAATGCTGTTAGAATTTTAAATAGAGCCACTTCGCTCTCTCTCTCAGGGCCTTGGATTATATCAGCATTTTCAGATGTTGGGCATACTTCTAGGATTTTTTTCCCCTTCATTTCATTTGCCACAGTTCTTACCATTCTTTCCTTAGCTCATTTTTGATTAGGTGTTTAAATTCCAAAATTTGCTTAAGGGGATCCCTGGGTCAACTTGTTCATGATTAATAGCACTTTCCCCCCGTTTGTCTGCCAGTTCATTGGCTGCTATCCCTACATGTGCTGGGACCCATGCCATTACTATTGTTATATCCAATTGCGCCACTTTGGTTGTTAGCAGTGATATTTCATTAAGAATATCATTTCTATTGTCAGACTTACCATTGAAAATTTCCTGCAGCCCTGATAAAGAATTAAACAGGATGGCCACGGCAGCTGGCCGCACATACAAAGCCCAGTTTAGTGCTAGCATAATCCCTGTTAGCTCAGCTGTAAAGACGGATATAAAGTTAGTTGAGCTTATGGCTTTCTTGAGTCTGAGTGAGGGCATGCAGAAAACTGTTGACACTCTTCTTATTCCTTCCTCTTTAGAGCCATTTATATAGATTTGGCAATCGTGTCCCCACTTATCACCAATTTACTGATTTGTTATATCTTGTATATTTAGCATTCTTCTCCTTTTATTTATTTCATTATTTAATTCCATGTCTATCCTAGGACGAATGGTTTTCCAGTGACAGAGTATCTCCTGATAGCTATAGATTTGGGTCTCATCTAATCCTTTCTTTTCATTAAGATACTTTATCCACCTTCGCTATTACCTAGTTATTTGCCCCACATGGTTACATCTAGGAGCTTCATTCTAAGTGGTAGGCATTTCACCAGCTGCTATATGCAGTCACACAGAGGAGTAGTAATGAAGGCATCACGTATGATATGCAGTACTTGTGCTCAGATATAGTCTAGTTTTATCAGATTTGTGTTCGCTGCTGACCATCCATATTCAGTAATTGGTCTAATTAGCACTCTGTATAGCATTACCACCATTTTCTTATCCACTCCCCAGCATGCTCCAGAGATACTTTTAAGTAAGTTAATTCTACCTTTGCATCTATCTTTAATATCTTCCATATAGTCCCTCCAAGTGAGCTTGTTATCACGTCACACCACATTTTTCACTATACTTATCTGTTGGGTTTACAGATAGAAGTTTACATCTTTTTAAATTGTCCTTGTTTTGCAGACCATTCACTTAGTTTTGTCGATGAAGAATTTGAAACCCCAGCTGTTTCCCCATTCTGCACATCATTTAAGTGCATCTTTGATTCTTTTCATGAAGCTATCATAAACATACAGCTAAGGGTAGCCTAGAATTCCTCCTTACCTGTAAGGGGTTAAGAAGCTCAAATAGCCTGATTGGCACCTGACCAACAGGAACAATGGGGAAAGAAGATACTTTCAAATCTTGGGAAGGGGGAAGGTTTTATTTGTGCTCTTTGTTTTGTGTGGGGGTTCTCTCTTGGGGCCAGACAGAAATCCATCTTCTCCAATCCAAATCTCCAATATTGCAACCAGTATAGGTAAGCCAGGCAAGGTGCATTAGTTTCCCTGTTTTAAGAGGGAGGTTTAGTCATGTTTTCTGTAACTCTAAGGTTTTGCCCAGAGGGAAATCCTCTGTGTTTTGAATCTGAATACCCTGTAAAGTATTTTTCCATCCTGATTTTACAGAGATGATTTTTACCTTTCTTTTTTTTTTTTTAATAAAATCCTTCTTTTAAGAACCTGACTGATTTTTCCATTCTTCCAAGACCCAGGGGTTTGGGTCTTTGATCATTTTGTAACCAACTGGTTAGGATATTATTCTCAAGGCTTTCCAAGAAAGGGGGTGTAAGGGCTTGGGGGGATTGCTGGGGGAAGAGAAACTCCAAGTGGTCCTTTCCCCTGGTTCTTTGTTAAATCACTTGGTGGTGGCAGCATTACTTAAACCCAAGGTACAAGGGAGAATTTGTGCCTGGGGAGTTTTTAACCTAAGCTGGTAGAAATAAGCTTAGGGGGTCTTTCATGCGGGTCCCCACGTCTGCACCCTAGAGCACTGGTTCTCAAAGCTGGTCCGCCGCTTGTTCAGGGAAAGCCCTTGGCGGGCCGGACCGGTTTGTTTAGCTGCCACATCCGCAGGTTTGGTCGATCGCGGCTCCCACTGGCCATGGTTCACTACTCCACACCAATACGGAAAGCAGTGCGGGCCAAGAGACATGCTGGCCCCACTTCCTGCAGCCCCCATTGGCCTGGAGCGGCGAACCGCAGCCAGTGACTGGAGCCGCAACCGGCCGAACGTGCAGACGCAGCAGGTAAACAAACTGGTCCGGCCTGCCAGGGGCTTTCCCTGAACAAGCGGCAGACCAGCTTTGAGAACCACTGCCCTAGAGTTCAGAATGGGGAGGGAACCTTGACATGGTGGCAGAGTGGTGGGATAATTCTGAACCAGAAGCACAGAGGTTTTAAACAAAACTTTTTTTTCTCTCTCTCTCTCTCTCCTTTTGGCTGCTTGGAAGCAGGGAAAGGTTTTGAGCTGAGAGCAGCTGCAGTTCTTCTCTGCCTAAAGGCAGGGTAGTTAACTTCCTGCAGGGAAATTCACAAGTTTTTTTTTTTCCTAACTCTCAGGTATAGCTAGAGTTAAGCACAAGAAAGCAGAAAAATGACTAACAGTAAAGAAGCTAATAAACTAGAGCTGGCTAGACTGGAAGCCCAAGAGAAAGAAAATGAACATAAGAGACTAATGGAATTAAAACAATTAGAAATAAAGGCACAGGAGGCTGCCCACAAGAGAGCTATGGAAGCAGAAAGAACCAGAGAAGAGGCTGCCCTCAAGAGAGCTACAGAGGACCAGAAGCATAAACTGGCTGTTATGGAATTGAAAAGACAAAATCCTTCAGCTGCTGGCTCCACTTCCCCAAAAATCCACAAATGGGAGTGACTATGTCCACAGTATGATGAATCCAGTGATATTGCTGGATATTGCCTCACCTTTGAGAGACTGTGCACACTCCATGCAATTCCTGATGATCACAAGATGACCACATTGGTAGCAAAATTGACTGGCAGAGCTCTGGACGTATTCAATAAGATGCCCACTGATGACGCTTCAAACTATGATAAATTTAAGGATTTGGTTTTGAAACAGTTTCAGGTTACACCTGAAACCTACAGAATAAAATGTAAAGCCCTTAAGAGAGGGGCTGGACTAAGTAATGTGGCTTATGTAAACCAGATGAAGGATCTGTTCGATAGATGGGTCAAAAGAAGGGGTATAACTAGCTATGAAGCAATGGGTGATTTGATGATACAGGAGCAGTTCCTGACTATGACCAATGATTATGTAAAACAGTGTTTATGGGATAAGAAAATGGACTCAGCAGAAAGTCTTGCTTCTTATGCTGATCAATATGAGCAGTCCCAGACTGCCAGAGGGGCGAGAAAAATTGGAATCAAAGGGGTTGAGGTAGCAGAGAGGAACAACACTGGTCGCAGTTTGGGGGGATACCAGAACTGACACCCTCAGACCACAACTTACCACTGGGGGCAGCCCAAGGCCCCAACTACACTCCAAGGAAAACCCCAGAACCCTTCTCGTCCCACCACACCATTCTCCAGCAACCCACCTCGCCCCAGTGACCAGTCAGCTGGGCGACGTTTTAAATGTAATGAGCTGGGGCATGTAAAGGCCAACTGCCCCAAGAACCCCAACAAATTACAGTTCATTGCACCGGGGTCACACCAAAAGTCCTCCAGCCCAGATGCCTCCCAGATACCCTCAAAGTGAAGGGAAACTGTAAGTGTGGGCGGGAAGAAGGTTACAGCATGGAGAGACACTGGAGTGCAGGTGCCAGCTATCCACCAATCCTTAGTGGACCCCAGCTTAATCAACCCAGAGGCCCAAGTGACAATTCAACCCTTCAAGTCCAACTCTTTTGATTTGCCTACAGCCGAGTTGCCTGTCCAGTACAAGGACTGGTCAGGAATGTGGACTTTTGCAGTCTATGATGATTATCCCATTCCCATGCTGCTGGGGGAAGACTTGGCCAACCATGTAAAGCTGGCCAAGAGGGTGGAAATGGTCACCCGCAGCCAGATTAAGCAACCTCTCACACCTATCCCTGTTCCTGAGCCTTCCACCAGGGCCCCGTCTGTGTCACCAAAGACTCAGATGGAGGTGGTGAAACTGGATTCCCTGCCAACGACTGAAACAGCCGTAGTGCATCCAGTCGCAGAAACCCAACCAAAGCCAGTCCCAGAACCAGAACTGGCGAAGCAACCAGCACCAGAAGCATTGCCATCACTGAGTCCAGCGCTTGCAACCCCGGTCTGCCACTTGGCTCTCCTTCTGGTATTAGCTCATCTTAAGTGATCACTCTCCTTACAGTGTGTATGGTAACACCCATTGTTTCATGTTCTCTTTGTATATAAATCTCCCCACTGTATTTTCCACTGAATGCATCCGATGAAGTGAGCTGTAACTCACGAAAGCTCAAATAAATTTGTTAGTCTCTAAGGTGCCACAAGTACTCCTTTTCTTTTTGCGAATACAGACTAACACGGCTGCTACTCTGATACAGCTAAGGGTAGCTAAAATTCCTCCTTACCTGTAAGGGGTTAAGAAGCTCAAATAGCCTGATTGGCATCTGACCAACAGGAACAATGGGAAAAGAAAATATTTTCAAATCTTGGGAGGGGGAAGGTTTTGTTTGTGCTCTTTGTTCTGTGTGGGGGGTACTCTCTTGGGACTGAGAGGGCCAGACAGAAATCCATCTTTTCCAACCCATCCCAATCCAAATCTCCAATATTGCAACCAGTATAGGTAAGCCAGGCAAGGCGGATTTGTTTATCTTTTGTTTTCTTGTGAATTTTCCCTGTGTTAAGAGGGAGGTTTATTCCTGTTTTCTGTAACTTTAAGGTTTTGCCCAGAGGGAAATCCTCTGTGTTTTGAGTCTGAATACCCTGTAAAGTATTTTCCATCCTGATTTTAAAGAGATGATTTTTACCTTTCTTTTTCTTTTTTTTTTTTTTTTAATAAAATCCTTCTTTTAAGAACCTGACTGATTTTTCCATTCTTCCAAGACCCAGGGGTTTGGGTCTTTGATCATTTTGTAACAAATTGGTTAGAATATTATTCTCAAGCCTCCCCAGGAAAGGGGATGTAAGGACTTGGGGGGGATTGCTGGGTGAAGAGAAACTCCAAGTGGTCCTTTTCCCTGGTTCTTTGTTAAATCACTTGGTGGTGGCAGCATTACTTAAACCCAAGGTACAAAGGAGAATTTGTGCCTGGGGAGTTTTTAACGTAAGCTGGTAAAAATAAGCTTAGGGGTCTTTCATAAGGGTCCCCACGTCTGTACCCTAGAGTTCAGAGTGGGAAGGAAACCCTAACAGGAGCTCTAAGGTTTCTGCTTTTGGTTGATATGGCACAGTCGTCAGCAAATAATGTGATCCCTATTCCCGTACTCATCTCCTCACAGAGGTCATTTATCATGATGTTAAGGAGAGTTTGGCTAATTACACACCCCTGCAGAGTTCCATTTGCAATTGAATATACATTGGAAAGAGCTTTCCCTATTCAGATTTATATAGTTCTTTGCTTAAGAAGTCCCTTGTCCATCTGTACATCTTCTTATAATACCCATGAAGGCCCCTTTATGAAGTAGTCCCTCTCTCCATAACACATCATAGCCTTTGTCTATATCCAAGAAGGTTACTACCATGAATTCTTCGGTTCTCATGCTTTTTTGTGCTTCTGTCTCTATCTTCACAAAGTGGTCAATGACACTCCTCCCTCTTCTGAACCCACTCTCTGTTCCATCTATGAACCTATTTCTTTCTAGGTGTGCTACTAGTCTCTCCACTGCTATTCTTTCCAGGACTTTACTTAAACAAGCTGTGAAGCCAATGGATCAGTATGCTTCAGGTCTTGAGCACAATATACCTGCTTTCCTCACTGGGACAATAATTGCATGTTTCCAGTCCTTAAGTATTTTACCTTTTCTCTATATGCTATTATATAATTTTAGTATCACCTTCAAACTTCCTTCACTTAGCTGTTCATGCATTTCAAAGTTTATTTTGTCCTTGCCTAGTGCACTATCTTTCTCCTCAGGAGTTTCTCTTTATAATTGAGGTCCTTAACCTTTCATCATACCCAGCTGCTTTCCTGTCTAATTAACTGTTTCCCAGTTACTCAGTGAGTTAACTACTCCCAGGTGAATCTGAGCAGCATCATTCCCCCTTGTGGAGCCCTGACCCTTTCAGAGCACCAGCTACTTACGGGGGGATTTAGCACTCTCTGAAAAGCATTCCCCTTTAAGATGTCTCTAGTTGAGTACCCAAAATCATGTTTGAAATTACTGGCCAGAATGTTTTGTGAACTCCTAACAGGCATCAGTAATTACAGCTTTTAAGATTGATTTGTCTCAGAGTGACTTCTGAAGATCCAGTGTGCTGCTTACTCCAGAGTACATTGGCAGTAGCATTCTCAGCAGACTGAGGAGGTGAAGGCACTAGCTCTTCATGCTTAGGAATTATCAGATACATCAAACCGTACAGCCTGTGTTAAGATCATTCTCCCATCCAATAATATGAACTCAGCCTGTTCCTATATACTTTTGCACTGGCAGAATGAGAAACTTCTTCACTACAGTTCCTACAATGGACTTCCTGTATCACTCTATCTCATCAACTTTCCACCTCTTTTCAAATCTCACCTTAACATTTAGCTTTTCACTCTTGCCTGGGCCTCTTAATTTCTCTCTCCCCCTGCTATTGCCCTTATGATGACTGGATGTTTTCTTTTGTTCCTATACAATATTTGTACCCCATTGCTTTCCATAATTTATACCACATACTCTCCACGGTCTGGTATTATTTAGTTCTGTGTTTTGAGATATCTGGGGGCTACTATGCAAAATAAGTTGCATTCTGTTATATTGTGTTATTGATGTAATATGTTGATGAATGATGAAAACCCTAAAATAGACGGCAAAATTTGTTGGGGCAGGGACTGTGCCAAGTCTAATTAGAAGGTCAGATTCAGGAGGTCAAATTAGATAATGTCGTGGTCCCTTCTGACCTTAAATTCTATTGACTCTATGACTCTATAAGTGTTTGTACAGCACCTAGCACAATGGCGCCCTGATCTTGTTTAGAAAATACAAAATACAAAAAAGAGATAGACAGAGAGATAGCGTTCCATCCATACTCATGTTTATACATCTAGTCCAGGGGTGGGCAAAATTTTTGGCCCAAGCGCCACATCTGGGAATAGAAATTGTATGGTGGGCCATGAATGCTCACAAAATTGGGGGTGGGATGCAGGAGTGGGGAGGGCTCTGGTTGAGCATGTGGGCTCTGAGGTAGGGCCAGAAATGTGGCACTCAGGGTGCGGAAGGAGGCTCCGTGCTCAGGCAGGGGAGTGGAGTGCGGGGGGGCAGGGCGTGGTGGGTGAGGGCTCCAGCTGGGGGTGCAGGCTCTGGGGTGAGGCTGGGGATGAGGGGTTTGGGGTGCAGGAGGGTGCTCCAGGGATCAAGGGGTTCGGAGGGTGGGAGGGGGATCAGAGGTGGGGCAGGGGGTTGAGGTGAGGGAAGGGGTGCAGGGTCCAGCTGGGGATGCGGGCTCTGGGGTGGGGCTGGGGATGAAGGGTTTGGGGTCCAGGAGGGTGCTCCGGGCTGGGCTGCCCTACCCACTGGATTACATTGCCTTTTAAATCCACCTTGGCTTGCAATCGATAAACTTCAAGTGCAAAAATTATCCCCCCCTCTTACATACCATCAGAAAGAAGAAAAATTAAATAGTCCTATGGCTCTGGGACTATTTTCCTTTCGCTTCAGTTTTGCTATCTAGTATATAGACTATTTTAAAAAAAAATACAACCTCTGACGCCTGCTGCTCTCAGTTAGAGTTGCATATTTTGTGACTGATGAAGGCGATCAATGTTATTGCAAAAGAGTTAACCCATTAAATCATCTGTCACATTTACGAAGCCTTCCTCATAAATTGCCACTGAAGGCAGAGCACTGAAATGAATGCTGCATGCTTTATTTGTAGAAATAAATGATAAAAAAAAAAATGTCTGGCTGAGACAGTAGCCTGTGATTTTCCTTTTCTATTTTAAAACTCACAGGTTTGGAAGGAAGATGGTTTTGCCCTTCCAAAGTATCATGTGAACAGGTGGTTGGGTTGGCAGTTGGTTTGTTTGTGTGCTTCCTACACCATGGTCAGACACAACCTAGAGTGTATTGTTATTGCATTTGCAAAAGAAAAGCGGAAAAAAAGGAAAAAAGAAAAAGAAAGTTTGGTTCCACGGAGATGTAGAGTTATTTTGGACTTGGCAGGCACATACTCCTTTAAAAGTGCCCTGACAGACAAAATATAAGAAAGTGGCAGCAGAATATGCTGAAATAGGAACTTTGGTTTGTTGCAAAATTAGGCTATATGATTTTCCTTCCACTTTAGTTTTGCTATGTACTATGCTATTTTCTAAAAAACCCTCTGAATCCTGCTGTTCTCAGTATGAGTTGCATATTATAGCAGTGTTGTTGGAAGCCGTATGCAGAATGACTGAAATGTTTTTGCAGGGTGTCAGCTTCTTAGACATCATTAATGTTTACAGTCTCAATAGCAGCTTGCATTGCTATAGTAACTCTTAAAGGAACATTCTTTCACAAACCAGATTGTAAGGAAAACAAATAGTGGTATTTTTGCAGAAAAATCTTCACATGGTGATTATCCCTTGGTTACCATTTTTTTTCTTTTTTTAAAAAAAGGTGCCCTAAAGGAAAAAATGATCTCCAATTCTAGCAAATCAGTTTTATATAGTGTTGGATTATGGAAGGTAACGGAACTCAGAAAGAAGCAAACTTTTTAGAAATATAAACTCTGTCAACTCAGATTGAGAATATGGGAAAGGGGAGAAAGGGAGGTTTCTTGCCAGCATTTTGTGAGGAATTCACTGGCTATTAACACCATAAATAAGTCTACCCAAAACTTTGTATTTACCTTTAAGTCAAGTTAACAAAAAGAAAACTATCCTTAGATTATTTACTGGAGTACACTGTAAAGTGTGTTAATTGCTGGAAAATTCTACAGGCTAGGAATCCCAGATATGTGGTAAGGTGTATAAGGCATTCCCTTTGCCCCATGCATAAACAGTCAGGTAAGCCTAATACAACTTTTATATTCAGATGTGTAAAACTGAATTTGATCCATGTTTGCCTAATGCTTTCAGCTTCCATTATAAGATCAGGATATATTTTACAAAGGGAAAAACTTGTAACTTTAGTTTACTAGGAAAACCAAGCCCTCATTTCATAAACAGTCCCGCCTGTAAAAGCAACATCAATGTATTCTTTCTTACACAATGCCGTCTTATCTTTCAGACTGCTATCTGGAGAGAATTGACAAAAATCTGCCTATTCTCAGATTTGTGAAATTGTAGTCATTTTATGATGCTGCAATTTTTTGGGATAATTTTTTTATATTAAATGTTTTTCAGTGTCTAGAGGTTTGAAAAAAGTATAAAAGCCACTTCTGCTTTAAAAAACCAAAAAGCTAAAGGAGGAAGATTTTTAAAGGGGAAAAATGTTAGAAAACAGTAATCCTAGAGGAATAAGCACAGACTGAGAAGCAGGAATTACATCCTGCCACTGACTGGTCTTAATAACACTTTACAAACTTTATTTAGTTATATCTCACCATGTGCCTCTGTTCCATTTTTCCTGCTGGTGAAAGTTAAATGACATGTCCAAAGCCACAGAGCAAGTCAGTGTCAGAACCTAATAAGAACACAGAGCTCCTAAATTAAATCTGAGGTTCGTGTCTATTCCACTAAAGCACAATGCCCCCATGAAATCACCATCTCTATGTCTCAGGTTAGTCAACTATAAAATGAGATTAAATGATGTGATATACTAACATGCGGCTGTGGAGATTTTATTCCTGCATATTCTGTGGATCTCATCCATACAGCATAAACTGGGACTGTCTCTCACTATATAATGTATGATGCTCAGCACAATAGGATCTCGATCTTGACTGGGGCCTTTGGGTGCTACTGTAATATAAATGTTAAATTAACATAAGAATAATCATCCTCCTCATTACCCTACACTTTACAGGTGAGGAAATTTAAACATGAAGAGGTCCAGTGTCTTGCTTGAGGGCCCAGTGGGCTTGTGGAGATAGTTCAGGAAGTAAAGGTTCTATAGTCATGGTTCTAATGATGCCTATTGGTATCCTCTTCTATAAAATGGGGGCAAAGACATTTGCTATGGATGAAATATGAAAATATACAAGTTGTCAGTAAAGACAGGTAATTTGGTAAATGCCATATTATCAACCTGATGTTACAAATTTCAGAATTTACAGTAAAGAAAGTGAAATCACACATCTAGGGGGATATAGTGGTCCACTGCAGTAGTTCTCCAACTGTATGCTCACCATTGCTGGCCTGTGGGGAGCTGTCAGGACACAGGGAGCTGGTTCTTCTTCCACTTGTTCTCAGCAGCCTGTACAGCTGGCCAGGATAGGCCAGAGACTGTAGAAGCCAAAAGAAGGAGCTAATTTAGCTGCCTCCAGCAGGGTCTGCTGCTAAAGAGAAGGAAGAAGGGTAGAAACAGGAACTGCCCTCAGGGGTCAAATCTACCAGCGGGGTTATTGCTGCCAGCTCGATGAAGAGCCTTTAGCAGAACAGGAAATTGAGAAGAAGTAGGGTGGAAAAGACTCAGGCAAGTGGGCAGCATGTGTCGGTTTAAGGGAAAAGAGGGTAAGAAGCAGGGAAACGTGTTCCGGGGAGCAGCAGAGATAAGCACAGGTGGTAGGGAGAGATTAAATAAAGAGCAACAAGAGACAGTTACAATACATTGAATATTTCCTAATATTAATTTTCCATGTAAGCCATTGCCTTAGCTACCACCGGGGTATTAATGGGATTTTGCGTGGGTAGGAAGGTTGCTCACAAGTTGATCTCTCTAGTAGTATATGGTCCATATGAAACAAAAGCATGAAAGCCCCTGGTCTGGTGGATTGGGCATAGGATTTGTAGTCAAGAGCGCTAGATCTTGTGTGGATTTGCTCTATGACAGCGAGCACATCTCTGAACCTTAGTTTCTCCTTCTCTAAAACAGCAATAAAAGCCACATACCTCTGAGAGGTTTTGTGGGACAACTCCACATACGGTCGAAGTGCTGTGTAAAGTACTATTAAGACAGAAGGGTACTAGACCCACAAAGAGATCAGCCGTGTGTGTGTTGCACTAAACCATAATGCTTTGGGCTTGGTTAGAAGTGAAGGAACAAGACCTCCAACAGTTTAATCAAAATTCCCATGAAAGTAAAAAGTGCAAGTTTTCAAACCAAAATGGCTTTTGGGGCTTTATGCATGCTTCACTCTGAACAATTTTCACACACCTGAAATTTTGGGATTGCCCCTTAACAGGATGGGTGAATCCTTGCTAGGTAAGGATGAGTTTACGTAAGTTGCATGCCGCACAAAAGCTGCCATCTCAGGAAGTGTCTGTACACATGCATCAAAGTGCATGCATACAGAATGGATGTAACCAAAGCATGCTTGTTTATAGAATATAGGAAGGTGTTGCACAGACCCATGCATATTTCTTCTTCAGGATGATTGACTGCAAGGGTATTGTTTTCTGCCTTTGAAGACTTTGAGCTAATTACAGAGCTGATGTAAGAATTCCAACCAGGCGTAATTTACACCTTCTTCTGGGCTACACACTAATTTAGACTCATTTCGATTCCCTTTACCAGGACAAATTCAGAGGGGATTTTTAATGTACTGTCATTCATTACTATTTATTATTTTTTCCTTCCCTACCCCCTGTCTGAGAGGGTCTCAAACTGTACATCAGACATGACCTTTCTAAGGAACAGCAGCAACAGGTAGTGCGGGACTATATTTTGGATCAATGACTCATTTCTTAGCAAATAGACAACTCAGATCTGCACTCCCTATTGTCTCCAGATCAGCTCATACATGCCCCTCAGAACAACGACACAAATGAAAGATCCTTCTTCGTTACAACAGGATATATTGTGGTCACGGGCGCTTTAATTCACATATTTACCATTGGGGCTTCTTGAGATCCCCATCCTGACCCTGTGGAGCTTAAGATGAAACAGCATGCCCTCGGGTTATGGATTGCCCTCTTGATCATTCTGATGGTAGATGGAGGTGCTTCATGTCTCCAGATGATGTTGCCATGATACAGTGGCTACTTCACTTACCCAACATCTAATTCATTGTTTGTGCCATCAGAAGCCTTATGCCAGAAGAAGACCCTAGCACCTAGGAGTCCTAATCATGAACCAGGACTCCATTTTCCTAAGTGCTGTGCAAACAAGGAACAAAAAGACGGTCCCTACCTACCGGGGAGTACAAGGAGATATTGCAATAGGCAGTGGTCTCAGCACACCAGCAACCTAACTGTTGTCAAGTTCTGTGTTGGCATCACAGCAAAGGAGAGTTTTAATGAGGAATATGAAGGTGGAAAATGAGGCACCTTTGTGGATGCTTCTGGGAAGTGCCACCTAGGCATGAGAGGCAACATGGGAAACATTCAGTTAGAATCCCTCAGAACTAGCTATGTGAAATACCTTAGAACACTCTTTCAATGTGTAATAGAGTCCAATTTAGTGTAAGGATGCCCAACTTACACCATCTTAAACAAAGCCTCTGAATTTGTCCCACTGAGTCAAGCTGTGTGTGATTCTGAGCATATCACACCACATAAGATTCCCTCTAGATTCTTGAGTCCCTCTAGAATTGCTTAGAATCAAGTCCTCTCTACCAGTTTATGCATACTCCCCTTTACACATCATCTCTGAAGTCAGCTAACTGAATCTATGGGCATGTCTATACTGCCACGCAGTTCACACTATGGCGGTGTGAATAGCAGTGTGAACCAGAGTGCCGTATGGACACTGAGGCAAAAAACAAGAAGGTTCCTATTTCACATTAATGCACGCCTGTTTAAAGAGGTCTGTGTTAAACTGAACTAGGAACCTTTTAGTTCATGCCTGCAGCATCCACATGGGAAGTTACAGCGCAGCACTTTGGTGCACCCTGTTATTCACACTCCCATAATACGAACTTTGGGGCAGTGTAGACTTGTCCTAAGCAAGTTCTGTCAATGAAACTCACAGTCCCAGGTACTACAAGAAAAGGTGTAGGGTTAGCTTTACAAAGATATTTAGGTGCCTAAAGGAACAGATAGGTGCCTAGTGGGATCTTCAAGAGCACCTAAGCAGATTAGGTGGCTAACTTCCATTGAAAAACAATGGGACTTAGGTTCCTAACTCACTTAGACATCTAATGGGATTTACAGAAATGCTTATCTTCATATTTAGGCACCTTAATATCTTTGCAAATCTGGTCCATGGTAAGCAAAGCAACTACAAAAGGATGTAAGAAAGTATTAGTTAAAATAGTCACCCTTCCTAGAATTTACACTCCTTCCAGCTCATCAGTGTGTAAGTTAGAGCAACATATGCTACCATGCCTTATATTCGCTTTGATTTCAGCAGTAGTAAAGTAGGTCTAAGGGACTCTAATGGAGTCAATGGCCTGGTCTACACTAGGAGTTGAGGTCGAATTTAGCAGCATTAAATTGATTTAACCCTGCACCCGTCCACACAACCAAGCACTTTTTTTTCAATTTAAAGGGCTCTTAAAATCGATTTCTTTACTCCACCACCGACAAGGGGATTAGCGCTGAAATCGGCCTTGCTGGGTCAAATTTGGGAGTAGTATGGACGCAATTCGACAGTATTGGCCTCCGGGAGCTATCCCAGAGTGCTCCATTGTGACCGCTCTGGACAGCACTCTCAACTCAGATGCACTGGCCAGGTAGAGAGGAAAAGACCCGCGAACTTTTGAATCTCATTTCCTGTTTGGCCAGCATGGCAAGCTGCAGGTGAGTGCAGAGCTCAACAGCAGAGGTGACCATGCAGAGCTCATCAGCAGAGGTGACCATGAAGGAACCTCAGAATCACAGAAGAGCTCCAGCATGGACTGAACGGGAGGTACGGGATCTGATCACTGTATGGGGAGAGGAATCCGTGTTATCAAAACTCTGTTCCAGTTTTCAAAATGCCAAAACATTTGTCAAAATCTCCCAGGACATGAAGGACAGAGGCCATAACAGGGCAGTGCCGAAGCAGTGCCGCATGAAACTTAAGGAGCTGAGGCAAGCCTACCAGAAAACCAGAGAGGCGAATGGCCGCTCTGGGTCAGAGCCCCAAACATGCCACTTCTATGATGAGCTGCATGCCATTTTAGGGGGTTCAGCCACCACTATCCCAACCCTGTGCTTTGACTCCATCAATGGAGTGGGAGGCAATATGGAAGCAGGTTTTGGGGACGAGGAAGATGATGAAGAGGAGGTTGAAAATAGCTCACAGCAAGCAAGCGGAGAAACTGGTTTTCCCGACAGCCAGGACTGTTTCTCACCCTGGACCTGGAGCCAGTACCTCCCGAACCCACCCAAGGCTCCCGGACCCGGACCTGCCAGGCAGAGAAGGGACCTCTGGTGAGTGTACCTTTTTAAATAGTATACATGGTTTAAAAGCAAGTGTGTTTAATGATTAAATGATTAAACCTGACATTCACAGCCAGTACAGCTACTGGAAAAGTCTATTAATGTGTCTGGGGATGGAGCGGAAATCCTACAGGGACATCTCCATAAAGCTCTCCTGGATGTACTCCCAAAGCCTTTGCAAAAGGTTTCTGGGGAGGCCAGCCTTATTCTGTCCTCCATGGTAGGACACTTTACCACGCCGGACCAGTAGCACATAATCGGGAATCACTGCAGAACAAAGCATTGCAATGTATGTTTGCTGGCATTCAAACAACATCCGTTCTTTATCTCTCTGTGTTATCCTCAGGAGAGTGATATCATTCAAGGTCACCTGGTTGAAATAGGGTGCTTTTCTTAAGGGGACATTCAGAGGTGCCCATTCCTGCTGGGCTGTTTGCCTGTGGCTGAACGGAAATGTTCCCCGCTGTGAGCCATGCGGTGGGGGGAGGGGTTAGCCACATGGTGGGGGGAAGGCAAAATGTGACCTTGTAATGAAAGCACATGTGCTATGTATGTAAAGTTAACAGCAAAGTTTACCGTGAAAGAGTGTACCCATTGTTCTATAAAACGTGTCTTTTTAAATACCACTGTCCCTTTTATTTTCTCCACCAGCTGCATGTGTTTCAAGGATCACAGCATCTTCTCCTTCCCAGAGGCTAGCGAAGATTAGAATGCAAAAAAAATGCAGTCGCGATGAAATGTTCTCTGATCTCATGCTGTCCTCCCACACTGACAGAGCACAGACGAATGCATGGAGGCAGACAATGTCAGAGTGCAGGAAAGCACAACACGAACACAAGGAGAGGTGGCAGGCTGAAGAGAGTAAGTGGTGGGCTGAAGAGAGGACTAAAGATGATAGGTGGTGGCAGCATGATGACAGGGGGCAGGATTCAATGCTGAGGCTGCTGGAAGATCAAACTAATATGCTCCAGCATATGGTTGAGCTGCAGGAAAGTCAGCTGGAGCACAGACCGCCGCTACAGCCCCTGTGTAACCAACCGCTCTTCTCCCCAAGATCTGTAGCCTCCTCACCCAGACACCCAAGAACGTGGGGAGGGGGCCTCCGGCCACCCAGCCACTCCACGCCAGAGGATTGCCCAAGCAACAGAAGGCTGGCATTCAATAAGTTTTAAATTTTTTAAGTTTTAAAGTGCAGTGTGGCCTTGTCCTTCCCTTCTCTCCCACCCCTCCTGGGCTACCTTGGCAGTTATTCCCCTACTTGTGTGATGAATTAATAAAGAATGCATGAATGTGAAACAACAATGACTTTATTGCCTCTGCAAGTGGTGATTGAAGTGGGGAGGGGAGGGTGGTTAGCTTACAGGGAAGTAGAGTGAACCAAGGGTTGGGGTGTTTCATCAAGGAGAAACAAACAGAACTTTCACACCGTAGCCTGGCCAGTCATGAGACTGGTTTTCAAAGCTTCTCTGATGCGCAGCGCGCCCTCCTGTGCTCTTCTAACCACCCTGGTGTCTGGCTGCGCGTAACCAGCGGCCAGACAATTTGCCTCAACCTCCCATCCCACCATAAATGTCTCCCCCTTACTCTCACAGATATTGTGGCACGCACAGCAAGCAGTAATAACAATGAGAATATTGGTTTTGCTGAGGTCTACGTGAGTCATTAAACTGCGCCAGTGCACTTTTAAACATCCAAATGCACATTCTACCACCATTCTGCACTTGCTCAACCTGTAGTTGAACAGCTCCAGACTACTGTCCAGGCTGCCTGTGTACGGCTTCATGAGCCATGGCATTAAGGGGTAGGCTGGGTCCCCAAGTATAGGCATTTCAACAGCCCCAACGGTTATTTTCTGGTCTGGGAAGAAAGTCCCTTCCTCCAGCTTTTGAAACAGACCAGAGTTCCTGAAGATGCGAGCATCATGTACCTTTTCCGGCCATCCCATGTTGATGTTGGTGAAACGTCCCTTGTGATCCACCAGTGCTTGCAGCTCCATTGAAAAGTATCCCTTGCAGTTTATGTACTCGCTGGCTTGGTGCTCTGGTGCCAAGCTAGGGATATGGGTTCCATCTATCGCCCCACCACAGTTAGGGAATCCCATTGCAGCAAAGTCATCCACTATGACCTGCACATTTCCCAGAGTCACTACCCTTGATATCAGCAGATCTTTGATTGCTGTGGCTACTTGCATCACAGCAGCCCTCACAGTAGATTTGCCCACTCCAAATTGATTCCCAACTGACTGGTAGCTGTCTGGCATTGCAAGCTACCAAAGGGCTATTGCCACTCCCTTGTGAACTGTGAGGGATGCTCTCATCTTGGTATTCTGGAGCTTCAGGGCAGAGGAAAGCAAGTCCATGAAAGTGCCCTTACGCATGCAAAAGTTTTGCAGCCACTGGGAATCGTCCCAGACCCGCAACACTATGCGGTCCCACCAGTCTGTGCTTGTTTCCTGGGCCCAGAATCGGCGTTCCACGGCATGAACCTGCCCCATTAGCACCATGATGCCTGCATTGCCAGGGCCCATGCTTTGAGAGAAGTCTGTGTCCATGTCCTCATCACTCTCGTCACCACGCTGACGTTGCCTACTCGCCCGGTTTTGCTTTGCCAGGTTCTGGTGCTGCATGTACTGCTGGATAATGCGTGTGGGGTTTAATGTGCTTCTAATTGTCAAAGTGATCTGAGTGGGCTCCATGCTTGCCACGGTGTGGCGTCTGCACAGAAAAAAGGTGCGGAACGATTGTCTGCCGTTGCTCTGACAGAGGGACATGGCTTACAGGGTTGGCTTACAGGGAATTAAAATCAACAAAGGGGGTGGCTTTACATCAAGGAGAAACAAAAACAACTGTTGTACAGAATGGCCCCCTCAACGATTGAACTCAAAACCCTGGGTTTACCAGGCCAATGTTCAACCCACTGAGCTATCCCTCCTCCTGGTATTCCAGGCAGGACTGAATCTCCATTAAACTTTTCAAGGTGCCCCTGACAGACCTCACTGAAACGATTGTCAGCCGTTGATTTCACAGAGGGAGGAAAGGAGGGAGGGAGTGGGGAGCAAATGAATACAAACAAACCTGGTCTATTTCTTGTTTTGATCCACTCCATCTGTCTTTTACACCTTAGGCTGGCAGCAGACGGTGCAGTAGGACTGCTAGCCATCCTCATCTCCTGGCTGCTCACCAGAAAACGGTGCAATACAACTGCCGGCAGGACTAAAGAGAATGACCTGGTTGAGTCACTCCGACTTATGTCCCTGCGCCCATGTCTGCCCAGGCGCTCCTGACCGACCTCACCAACGCACCCAAGAGCACCTAGGACATGATGACGATGGTTATCAGGCCTATTTGCACCGTCTGCTGCACAAGGCAATGAGCTGCTGCTGTGTAGCAATGCAGTACCCCATCTGCCAGCACCCAGGAGACGTACGGTGACAGTGAGCTGAGCGGGCTCCATGCTTGCCGTGGTATGGCGTTGCACAGGTAACCCAGGAAAAAAGGCGCGAAACGATTGTCTGCCATCGCTTTCATGGAGGGAGGGAGTGCCTGACGACACGTACCCAGAACCACCAGTGACAGTGGTTTTGCCCCATCAGGCATTGGGATCTCAACCCAGAATTCCAATGGGCAGCGGAGACTGCGGGAACTGTGGGATAGCTACCCACAGTCCAACGCTCCGGAAGTCGACGCTAGCCTCGGTACTGTGGAAGCACTCCGCCGAGTTAATGCACTTAGTGCACTCGGAGCATTTTGTGTGGGGGGACACACACACTCGACTATATAAAAACGATTTCTAAAAAATCAACTTCTATAAATTCGACCTAATTTCGTAGTGCAGACATACCCTAAAAGCTAGTTACACCTTTATGATGAGAGGTCTGGAAGCAAATGAGATATAAAACAAGCACATTAAAAGTTGGGACAAACTGCAGGTGGCAAGGGAAGGCTCAGATACTGGGTTTCACCACAAGCCTTTCATCTCTGAGAGCCAAATTCTACTCTCGCTCATATGAGCGCACTCCAATTTGCATCAATTGGGTTTAAACCCATCCATGTTAGTGAGAGCAGAATTTGCCCTGAATTTGGGAACCACAAATCCAGCCCAGGCCACTAGTGGGTGGTTTAAGGTGGAAGGGGGTCCAGTCCAGTTTTAAATGAACTGGCATAACTACCACCACCTTTATCATTAAGTGGCTAACCGGCCCAGAATTGAATGGTTCTAGATGTAATATTTTCAGGTCCAGTGTGAGATTCACTGATGGGCTAGTGTTGGTATAAGTTAAGATGCTTCTCTATCTGTTCTGAAGACAGAAGACTTCATTCCCCAGGGGTTTCTAGACAGAACTTTCCACCAGCACTGAACTGGCCTGAGAGAAATACAAAGTGATTTTAATTTACGAAGGATGCTGATTGTTTCAGAAAACGGATTGATATTTTATCTTTAACTAACTGAATGTATATATATTTTTTTAAAATAGTAGGCCGAAGCCACATGAGGAACAACACCGAGCAGTCCAAAGGTTGAAGTACAAATTCTTCCTTTCTATTTCCTTTGACATACTCTGCCTTCTCTCAGTTCGCATTGGTGAAGTTTCCACTGAAAGGCATCTCTTAAGCCAGATATCTGCTGATTCCTATTCCATTGTTCACCAAAGTGAAAATTCTATGGTGATAACCACAGCATCTGATTAATAATTTAATTCCCTTCAATGGTCATGACATTAGGGGAGATATAAGGAATTTGCTGATTCTGTAGAGCTCAGCCTTTTACTACATGGCCATAACATCTGTAGTGGAGAAGTGAGGAATCCAGGAGCAGACAGTTTACCTTATGGCAAATTCCAAGGCACTATTTAAAGTTCAAATGAAATTCCAGCACTCAAAGTGGGAGGTTTTCCAAAAAAAAAGTCCCAGATCTGTGAGTGAAAAGTTTAATTATGGATGAGATGACACACATAGTAAAGCCCACAAAGGCAGCAACACCGCTGTGGAAGCACATTCCAATAAAATCTTAAAAGATTACTTTTATAATAAACTATGCATTCTTGAGCAAGCCATTGCGGGATTAGCTACCACTTTGCCTCGCTGCAAGCAGATTTTTTGCAAACTGTTACTGACACCATGTTCAAGGCATTCATCTGTCCAAAGCTAACACTGGTGTCTTGCAAAGGAATCTACTTTTCAATGTTTTTATTTAATCTTGTTTCCCTCTCTCCCATCTAAATTGAAATCCCAACAAGAAGAGCAGGCGGTGGCTTAGACAGAGTTAACATCCAGAAAAGCAATGGAAAAACTAGCAGTGGTGAGGCTTTCCAGCTGTAACTGCAAGATAATTTTAGACCTGCTGAAAAACGACTTGCATCTGTGAGGCACCTAGACTGATGTTGTTCTGCACAACAAAGGGTTAACTTAAAAACCCAGCATCTTGGGTAGGGCACTGAACCTATGCCAACAGTGGTAATATCAGACACAACAAATATTTTAAAAATCACCATCCTGCAAAACCCAGCACTCGCTCACCTGTGAACACTTTAATAGGCAGGTTTAAAGCTGCAACGGGCTTTGTCTGATTCATATGTTTGTACAAATCCACCTTGAAATAAGACTGTTTCTTCTTTTTATAAAATATGAAGCCTGCTATCAAAATCCTAGATTGCATACAGATAAAATAACTGTATTCCAGTTGAGGTTGCTGCCCGAGTCCTCCTATACTTAAAAACAATCCCATTAGGTATGTTTAATGTACCATTTGTGAATTCTAGCTTTTAACTCAAAAGTATGAAACATTAAGGCTTTGATTTTGAGCTGAATGAAAAAAAATGATAGTACACTAGGTTAAGACTTTTAAAGACATTTTATTCTCTGAAGTCAGCTGCAGTTTTTTCCAGTTAGCCATAAAGCATTTAGCTGCAGAGCAGTTTTACCATTAGATTATTAGTGACACTTTGAGTGCTGGTGTAAAACTAAATGCCTTGTGGCATTTCTACACTAAACCCTAGTGTGCAGTGCCTTTGGTAAAACATCATATATGTACTGGGGTCTCTTTCAGTACTACAATAAACAGTGCATATGAAATTTACAAATAAACTGTGTTGGAGAGAGGACTGTGTTGTGGGTGGGCAAGGGCATGAGTTGCTGGGGGCTGGGGCACATGACTTATGAGGAGAGGCTGAGGGAACTGGGGTTATTTAGTCTGCAGAAAAGAAGAGCGAGGGGGGATTTGATAGCAGACTTCAATTACCTGAAGGGGGGTTCCAAAGAGGATGTTCTCAGTGGTAGCAGATAACAGAACAAGGAGTAATGGTCTCAAGTTGCAGTGGGGGAGGTCTAGGTTGGCTATTAGGAAAAACTATTTCACTAGGAGGATGGTGAAGCACTGGAATGGGTTACCTAGGAAGGTGGCGGAATCTCCATCCTTAGAGGTTTTTAAGTCCTGGCTTGACGAAGTCCTGGCTGGGATGATTTAGTTGGGGACTGGTCCTGCTTTGAGCAGGGGGTTGGACTAGATGACCTCCTGAGGTCTCTTTCAACCCTGATATTCTATGATTCTAAGAGTTCTAATCCTGTGTGTGGTGGGTTATTTTATGCAAGTCACTTCTTAGCATCTCCCTATTTACGAGGGACAAAACCTACCTCACAAGTGCCTATATTAAGAGGACCAGTTACCTAAGTCTTCTAGAGTACTTTGAGACAGTTATTATTTAAAATACATATTGCAGTAGCACCCAGAAACCCTGATCCTGATTATGATTAGAGCCCCTTAGTGGCAGGTGCTGAACAAATAAAATATTATTAATCTCAGATGTAACAGTGTAAAACATAACCGAGGTCCCAATCCTGCAAACATTTATACAGACATGTGTAACAAGAATATTGTTATTTGTAGCAAGTAACTTTACACACATAAGTAGCATGCACTTCCTTAAGTGTCTGCAAGGCTGGGGTATAAAATGTTTTTTTCTCCCTTATGAGAGAATTTTCTGCTTCTGAAGTGAGGGACTGAGAATCAAGCATAGTCCAGGCACAGCTGTGTTAATGCACCTGTGTCATCACCAGATATCCAGCACCCTTGTTATTCCAGGCTTGGGCCTCTTCTCAGCAGTCTGGTGGTTTTGTATGCAGGGTTAGATGGAGACCATAAAATATACAGCACATGATATATTTAACCACATCCCTCCCCAAGTGTCCAGTGATGAAATAAAGGGCATTGCATGACTTTCGCATAAAACACACCTTTCCCCACTCCACATTTCCTAATATATATTGTAACTGGGTGGGGGGAAGGGAGAGATGACAGGATCCAATACTGGGGAACAAAAACAATATAAGTGCTTTGAGTAAAGATTGGTGTAAGCTGCCAAAGTCAGATCTGGATACAACCTGCCTACGACCCGAAGTTTGAAGATGCCTTGATCCAGGATTTTGGTTCAGCCAGTTATAAAGTAGTCAAATTCATATCTGCATCTGGGTATGGATTTTTAAACACCATCTCCACAAATAAATATAAACATATACACATTGAGACCAGGCTTTGGATCCCCTCTACACAGAGGGAGTTTGGAGGTGCTTTCTAAAAATGCATTTCGGGTTTCTCTTTATGAATGATAATACCTGCAGAATTTGTGAGCTACAGACCTTCCACCCCTTACTTGTGAATTCCCTCTGAGCCTTAAAAACGCACACAACTAATTTAAAAACCTCCGAATTTCCTGCTGTGGGTTTAAATCAACCCCTTTAATGTCATTTTCTCCTCTCTGCTGTAGTACTCATTATTGCATAACAGCCTAACAGCCCTGGTTCCCTTCAGTCCTGGTTTGCAAAGGGTTAAGTTTGGAAGCACCGACACGTTGAGGGGGAGTAGCCAAGCCCAAGCAGCAAAATCATCACAGCACATTCCTGGGTAGTCCTCAGCTGCCAGCATCTGATTAAAACCATATCTCTGGCTGTGAGTGGCTAACTACACTAAAGGCTGGAATACAACTGAATATTTAACCGGGCCCACGGTGTCAGCTACTCTACCGGCTGTAGCCCGAGGAGTATGCACCGGATAGCACGGAGCTAGGCTGTAAGTAGCTCTTCAGGAGGGTGGTTCCTCCTCCTACCTTTTTTTGGGGGGGGATCGATCGGGGGCTCCTTGTAAAGGGTCCTAGGGGCTCTAGGCCAGACTGCCCCTAGTACAGGGGTGGAGGGGGCGCTAAGAATCCGGTCTTAAGGCAGCAGCCCCCAGCCTGTTCCCGAGTGTGACATTGACTCGCTCGCTGGGGTTGCTGCCCGCTGCTTCTGAGCCGGACGCCGCAGGCTTGGCTAGAGCGAACCGCCCTCGGCGTGCCCGGGGCGCCTGCTGCCCGGGCTCTTACCGCCTGCCGGGGGACTCCGAGCCCAACCCGCAGCGTCGCTGGGGCGAGCCTGTAAAACGGGCTCCAGGCAGCCCAGAGAAGGCGACCCCTCGGAACGGGAGCCGACTAATCGCCTACCAGCTGGTCTTGGCTTCTCCCTCACGAAGTCTCTGATTTCTATCGCTAGGAAAAACTCTTCCTGGGGGCTGACTGATCGCGAACTTGGGCTTTATTGTGGCAACGCCCTTAGGTAAAGGCTCTGCCAAAGACCGAGAGCCCACGGGGGCTACCTAACGCCTTTAAAGCGCTGAAACGTACAATAGTAACCGTGCTGGGGGAGGGGACGCGAGAGACTGGGTTAAATCTCTGGAGCCAGCTGTGACTGTGATGGCTTTCATGGCCTAGGACTAGTACGGTTTTTAAATCGATATGGGGGGATATTAATGCTAGGCAGTAGCATGGCCTTACTCCCAAAATAAGGCTCCAGCTAAAATTGGGTGGAAATGTCTGCATCCTGCTTTCAGGAGTCTAAAAGGGCCCATCTCCTAAAGAAGCCCAAGAACACCAAGCAAAATAAACAAGCACTTTCTGCAGCTAGGAGGGGATTAAGACAAGCTTTATTTTTATATATGTAGTAATATAGCTAGTAAAAACCTGCTGTTCTAGAAATAGTGTGGATGAAAGAATCCAGTCACTCAGTGCCAATGGGGGTGGGGGAGAGAAAAGGGTGAGAACATAACTAAGCATTTTGGCCTGAGCATCTTGTTTGTTTGGCTTTCTAATGTCTGCACTTGGGGCAAGTAGGTGACATCTCAGTAGTGATGGGTGAACTCTTACAGGCGAATGTGACAAATCTTGTAGCCAAAAAAAAGCCCCTGCCTAGTGAAAGGGAGCTCCTCTTAAGGATGAAATAAACAGAAATGGGTTACAGGACAAATGTATGCCCTCACTGCTCAGGATATCATGATGACACTCATTGGGGGGGCCTATCAGACTGTTCAAGGCAATGTCCTTGTTCTGAGCAGTAGTTGGTTGGTGTCTTAAATCTATTGTTTGCCTACAGTAGAATTTATTTAGTAGCTTGGTGTAACCATTCTCTCCACTGCTTTAAAAACAAAGAGCAGCACACTTAATTAGCTAAACAAGCTAGAAAATGATGATAAAGTCTCCTCCAATGAGACTGGATGACTGTATACCTGGGTGGCCTAGCAAGAGCAAATCCTCATCTAACAGCAGCATGTCCCTTGCAGAGACCGGCCTCATCCCCTTTAAAAAGCCACAAATATTTCCCCTTCAGTGTTGCTGTGGCTTCCACAGTTAACTAGGTAAGGAAAAGTGGTTTTAATACAGGATAAAATACCTGAAATTGGGACACTGTAGAAGCCTGAGTAACTAGACCAAGAAAATTGTACAAATACCAAAAGTCTAAGCTGAATCTAGCAAGGTATCTTCATCTCGTCAGCAGAGATATGCACGTGGCTGAAATCCCCCTTTGGGGAATGGGCAGGGACACCGTAGAAGGGAACATTTCCCTTCATTGGTTATGAAAACTCTTAGATTAGGCACTGGTGCCTTTAAATTAGCCTTCTGATGGCAAGTGGCACTTGTGCTTTTACTAACCCTAACAAATGCATGTTCTGAGATGTTCACCCCCCTTCAATACCTAACTCAAATGTAAGAATTAGTAATAGAAATTGGGATGGGGAAAATGGTTAATTCATTCATAGAAGCTAGACATTTGATTCCAGACTCAGTTCTGGTGCAAATCCATAACCATCTGGAAAAGGAATATACTAGAAGATGCCTCAAAAATAGGCTTCAAAATAGGGTCCCTAGGGCAATAGAAGATCATTCTTCCCTATCCTTCCCATGTGCAAAATCCATTCCAAGAGTACTCTATTTTGGGAATCATGGTGTATATAGGCCCTTCCTGCTCTGCCAAACCAAAATGGATCTTGTCCTTTAGGAAAACTTCTGAAATTGCCAAATGTCTTGGGTTTGGGTCTAAAGCATGAATTCCATTCCTAACTTTGAAATGGAACCAACCTTTGCCGTAAACAGAGAACCCCCCAAAAGGTATAAAAGATGCAAATTAAGATAGGTGAGCCACAGGAATAAAGCATTAATTGGCAAAAGATGAGTAAGACTGAGGAAAAGATTAGTGTAAATAGGAGAGCATTCCCAAGTCACTGGGACCTTTACTCTAGGCCCCATTTACTCCTTGACCCTTACTCCTGAAGAATAGACCAAATTTAAGACTTCTTGGCATTTAGATCACTCAACTCCAACATTTCAGGTGACTCTTAATACCATCTTCACTCATCCTTTCTGGTAACTGGTATTTGACTTTGCTACAGCATGACTTACTATCAGTCTCCTCATTGTGTTTTGTTTTTTTTCCCAATGTCAATTGAAACAAACTAAGCACCAGTTGTCTGTTTGGCATGCTATGAACCGGAAGATGTGGTCCTAACCCCAGAGAACTTAATCAGTTGTGACTGCTATAAAATCCTCACTTTTACAGTGGTAATGTCTCCCTAACGCTTCATAGGAAGTTTCCTTGAGGGGGGGAAAGGCAGGTCCAATATCCATTGGATGGCCTGGAGACGCAGCAGGAACATGGCAAGTATTTATTATCTATGTCCTTGCAGCTGTCTTCAGTGTTTAGAACTCTAAGGTGGGGGGAGGGAGGAGCCAGAGCTTTGTCAGTCAAGATCTGCTTCGAGGAGAGAGCTGTCCATATGCCTGTAGTTGATGGTTGCTGAGCACCATCTTATGAATGCTTTCCTCTGTGAAGGAAGAGTACTAATCCATTTTACAGATGGAAATATTCTGAATACAGGAATAAGACAACTGGATGTGGGACACATTAAATGAAGCAGGCAGAAAAGACATCTGTCCCTGGGCTCTGTGGGAACCTAAGTCAATAATACTTGGTTTCAAGGAGGGGGATTGTGGTCTCCCAGCTGGGCAGGCTGCTGAGAGATGGAATGAGAAGATGTGGATGTCCAGAGATGAAATGGGGTAGCCTGAAACCATGCTGTAATCTTCAAGTACTGTTGCCAGGCCCACAGGCTTCCTATCCTTTTTTGATGAGCTACGTGCTTCTATGACACTTGGGTGGTCTTTTGCGCTGACCCTGCACTTTGGGATGCATGTGGACTGCATTCAGCAGGGCCAGCAGTTTGGATGACATTACTGTCCTTTGAGAGCACTCAAAGCAACAGACTCACTTATTGGCCACCAGAATACTTTAGGGATCTGTTCTCAGTCAGTGGAAGTAAGCTCCCTCAGGCTAGGGGAGGGATAAGGGCAATATTTTGTCCTTACTAGTGCCTATCAGTAAGATTCAGATCTTCTGCCCAATTTAATTAACCACAGCCTTCAGTGCATAGTTAGATTAATGTCCTAAGTATCCTTCAGATAAGGGATCCTGAAAACTTCAATGGAAGAAACTGTGGCTTTCTAGTAAGAAGAATTTTAAGATCAGAGGTTGGACATTGTTTAGCTTACTCCCACTGGGAATAACACATGAACAGAGCTAGCAATCCTAGACTCTTTTTGGAACAGGTGTAATAGAAAGGAATCATGGCTAACTGACATACCAATCAACTTGACATCCTTGAACTAAAGTCTCTTGCAGGAGTGAATGCTGAGGCTAGCCAGGTTACTGCAGAAGCCATCTTGTCACACCTCTGCTTTTTGAGTACAAATGCTGATGTAAACCACTAAAATGCCCTTAGCGGACTTAGGGGGAGGAAGGTGCCTCTACAGAGAAGAGGGAACGCCAGCTGGAGGTGAAGTGGGAGGGTGGTGGCTAGAGAATGCCTGGTAATAAATGAGTTGACTGCCAGAACATCATGGTCTTGGGACTCAAAACAAACTGAATGCAGACATCTTGAAATATAGATGTCTACTATTGCTAATACTGCTTGTGTATAGGCAAGGTCTATTATACTGCATCAGTGTAACTAAACTGGCTCTACTTTCTTGTGTAGGCAAGTCCTTAGCTTTGTTCAACACTTAACTTAGCCTCTTCCTTCCAATACTTAACTTTCTACACACTAATCCCACTGACCCAGGTTTGCCCCTGGGTGTAGAGAACCCCTCAGAATGACACATTGCTGACACGGTGTGTGTGACTCAATATAAGTGAAGAACCACCAGCTTCCCTGCACACTGCAAAATGCTCTTGGGTTAAAGACTTGATAAAAGTCCCGACAGCAGGCCTTCACTCCCTCTAACTGTCTCCAAAGTAACAAACACTGATAATACACACCCTCTTAATCATAACACTTTCAGTTCAATGGGACCAGTTAAGGACAGCACATTAGCCTTGACTGAATTTCCTCCCTCTCTACTAGTTCCTATTAGATCCTTATAGGATCATCCAGTGATTCATAGGATGGGGATTCTCTTATTAAAATAACAAGGTTCAGTGACTGTACACAATTCAGGAGGCTTTAAAAAGACACTGACTGGACACTTGGTCCCTGTCCTGCAAGAGACCTGTACAAGATACTAGCTGGCAATTTTTACCTTGATACATGAGGACTAAAGTGCCATGTAACAGCAAACATTCTGCTTCATAGAATCCTAACATCTGAAATTACTGTGGAATTTTGTCACATGATATCAAGAATAAGACTTGTCTACCTATATAGGACAAGATAAATAAGAACACTGAAGGGATTACAATGAGACAAGTAATTCACTATAAATATCAGATCTGATAGTGCTGTAATCATTCCTTGTGATCAACCCTGACAACTCCAATAGAGAAAGGAGGGTCTTTAGCCTTTTGTACTATTCCTATCTTGAAAGGCAAAAACTGGAGGAGGCAGTCTTTGTTTTCAGCAGCAGAAGATAAGGGCATCTAACTGCAAACACTTGTTAGACGGAGGTTGACTTGCAAGATGGAGCTTCAGAGCAGGGTTCAAAGTTGGTGCCTAATCTCTTCCTCCCAGGTAGAAGGTGAGCCCCATCTCCAGGCACTTCTGAGCATTGTTCCCTCTAAGCTGTGCATGCGCACACAGATCCTAAACCCTGTGCACATGGTGAAACACTGCACGCACAACAATTTGCACACAAGAAATCTTTTGCGCACATGGGCCTGTCAAAAATTAGAGGGAACATTGCTTGTGAGGTAGCTAAAATTCTTTTTTTTTTTTTTTTCAAAGGGTGATGTGGGACAAGATGGTCCTAGAGATGACTGACTTGCAAAAAGGTACAAAGGAAGCCTATGTCAGTCAGGATTAGAACTTGGAGTTCTTGACTGCTACACCCAGGCTTTGTCATACTGTAAGTCTTCCTTATCGTAATTTTCTAGAACATGAATTCCCTCTATCTTGCATCCAGGAAGATATTGCAGTCTGCCAGTAATGTCTAATGGGAGAATCCATATGCAGTTGTAAAATGTTGAATGACTACCTAGGGAAGCCCACTGAAAGAGACCTAAAAATGCTGAGGCAGAGAATAGTTCAGATGAGAACCTCCCCTGTAAATCTTTTAGGCAGAAATAAGACACTAGTCTTAACTCTAGTTACAGAGGGAGGTATAAGCAAATGGTTCCAGTTACTCAGCTTTGGCAATGGCAGCAGCGGCAGCACAAATTCCCACTCGGACTATCCGTGCTATGCAACTCCCCAGGCCCCTAGAGACTCATCCTTGTATCTGACAGAGCATTTCATATTTTCAAACTGGCAGTTACCAAATCTCCCACAGACACTAGTCTAGAGAGACTAGACTCTCCTACTGTGCTCACTTCTAATATCTGAGTATCTTCCAGTGGATTAACAAGCATGTGAGACACATGAAGCAGTGAGATGTTTGCTTCACTCTTGTACGTACTGGCCAAGGGTACGTGGCATGGTTGTGGCTGGCCTAGGTCAGCTGACTTGGACTCTGGAGCTGGAAGCAGGGGCGGGGAAATTGCTATGTAGACACTTGGGCAGCAGCCCAAGCTCTGGGACCCTGAAAGTGTGGAGGGTTCCAGAGCTTGGGCTGCAGCCTGAGCCTGAATGTACATGGCTTCTCCCCTTCCCTCCTCACCCCCATCCCAGAGCTGAAGCCTGAGTCAGTTGACCTGGGCCAGCTGAGGGTATTTTATTCCTGTGTAGACATACCCATAGTGGATAGTTAACATAGATTAGATTTTAAATTTGCTTTTCCAGATTGACCATTCTTAGCTTTCATGAAGTACTTTATTCCATCTCTACAGAAACACTTCTGTAGGATAATTCTAAGCACTTGCTGAATCATCCATTCCATACTCAGATCCTGAGCATAATGCAAATTCTCAATCAAATCCTAGCCCAATAGATCTTAACTATTAACTTAGATCACACTACTCTTAAACACCACAAGGGTGATGGAGTAAATCCTATTTTCTTCCAACTTTGTGGTAGGTAGTTGGATCATCTGCATTGTATACCATGGCAGGCTGTGCAGAAGATAGGCAATAGTCCTACCTCTGGTCTAATGAAATAGTCACATGTTCAAACTGCAAAGAGGGATGTCCCAATAGTGGCAGATCTTACAACATGCAACTGAAATAACGCTAACTGCTTCAATGTAGGGGAAAAGTCCCAACTTTACTGGGAAAGTGGGAGATGGCAGAGTTCTTAAGAGAACTTACTCCGAGTGGTGAGAAGATGTTTTAACTATAGAGTATGCCTCTTGAGCTACAATTCCAGGTGGAGATGAAATGGCACTGAGCTATTCCCTTGCTAAAATTCTTTGTTTACATGAGTTATAATGCACTTAGTCTGAGTCAAATCGACTTAATTAAGCAACACTAAAGTAGTGAGGATCCACAACAAATGGTGAAATAGAACTGGAAGAACTGAAAGTCAAGGCTTAAAGCAACAAATGTATCTCTACACTTCAGAAACTAGTCTTATGAGACTTTTTAGGACCATTGAAGCTACATCTTAAAAGTTCCTTATAGGAGAGAAGAGATCCATACTGAGGAGAAACTCTAGCTTCCAACTTCTGGATCTTGACAAACTCTTGCCTTGCAGTGATCAACAAACTTGTCTAAAGCTGCTTAGTACAAACTGAAAATATCTACTTTTGTCACCTATATTTAAATGACCCAGAACAGCAATAGCCACAAGGCCATTTTGCCCTTTACCCAACTAGCTTCAGATGGGATAAGGGGTTGTGCAGATTGCAACCAATTCAAATATGAATAATGCATTGGTATAGACTCTTACAGTAAAATCCTGGGTGCTGCTAAGAACTAAGTAAACTGCCGATAAGCAGAATGATGTTCCAATTTATAGATGCTGTATTTCCTAGAGCTTGGTGACTAGCTCTGTTGGGAACTAGCCCAAAGATTTTGGTGTACTTATATTCATGGAGTTATAAACCAATATTGGAATCTGGCCAAAACCGTTCCCACAGAAAGCTGGCTATTGAATCTCTTCCAACCAGCTCTCCTAAAAATGTACAAATTCCTTAGAATGTCACAGGTTTGAGAACAGATTTGTAATATGTTAAAATCCTTTAAACTGCTGAATAGCCAGTTCATTTTGAGAACTGTTAGATGAGTAGGCAACAGATGCCTGGCTTTAGTTAAAAACAACCTAAATTATGTAAATGCTGACTAAGCCATGTTCTTGTACTTCCTGGATTCTTAAAAAAATCAAATGCTAAGTAAAGACCAAAAACTGGTGAGATGATATCATGAGAACAGACTGTCCTGATCAGTTGATGGAGCAACAGCTAGTAAACTAAGCAGATATGGGAAAGGCATTTGGATGGTGGATCACTGGAATGACTCCTTGTTGCCTGTACTAAGACCTTGGAGTACATGGAGCTGTCACAAAGCAATCCCTGTGGCCACCATGATTTAGTCACTGGCTTCACAATCCTTTTTTGAAGTTTAGCAGCCAAAAACTTCAGTAATATGACTTAAAGGCAGTAGCCAAGGAACAGGCTCCCCATCATTACCTTTCATAGCAATTAAACATTGCTTCAGGGGTTGGCAGTACTGGAGTCCAGTGCAGTGGCAGGGGAGGGGACTACCCAGTACCTTCTGAAACACATTAACTCATAAATAAACCATGGGAACTATTGCTGTTGACAAAGAGAATAGTCTACAGAAGCAGGCCTGTGACCCTTGTCATAAGGATACACCTTGGTGAAAGGCATAAACCCTGACCCCAACTGACTAAAGTAGCTCATTTAAATGACGGAGACAAAACTGTTTCTAGAAAGTCATTTGAGCCAATAGTACTTATCTTTAGTGTTGTGAACTTGACTCTTGTAAACTAGCTAAGCAATAGCTTTGACCAGCTGTGTTGTGATTGCTGCTTAGACCTCAAGGCAAAAGCTGATATTAGTGAAAGGTCACCAAATGTCTGATGGTAGCTAGACTAAAACTGATCGTAGCAATGCTGGGATGAGCTTGCCATCAACATTAACTTGGAGTATGGCTCCTTTTTTAAAAAAAAAAAACTTCCAGTCTCTTGGAAAGAGGAAGGACTCTTAGTGGCTGGTGGGGAGGGAAGCCAAGCATTTATACCTGGTATGGAAAGAATGACTGGTAATAAATTGCATACCAAAAATTATTCTAGTAAGTGATTTGACAGTTTGATAACTCCAGTGAACTGAATAAACTGTAGTATGTATCTTATGAGTTTTAAACAGACTTTGTATTTGTGGATGATCTAAACATTATACCCAGATGGAAAGACATTTTTCTCAACCTGTGTATTTAACTTAAACATTAGCTTTAATAAAAAAAATTTAATTTGCTTTAAAAGGCAAGGTGCCCACTGGCAGCCATCCAGACTCCATTTGCATCTGGATTTTGGTTGCTTGAGTCTTTATATATATCCCACTAGAATTGGATGTGAAAAACAGTTAACCAAATTACTCCTGCTCTTAAAACTCTGGGTCAGTCTCATGCAAACTGCCTCTTCATTCCTAGATGTAGGCAGCAAGAGACAAGGATATTGCTATAAATGCAGTGTGGTGTAAAGTATTCCCCTTAATAAAAGGGAAATGCTGCATAAGCAGGCTTCTTCTGAAGCCTGCGGTATTTGCACTCTGATACCCCCATGATGTCATTGGGAAACTAAATTCAGAAATGTGAGCCAAAAGGTAAATTGGTAATTCTCCCTCCTCCCCCAAACTTCACTTCAGGGAAATGAGAACTATGATCTGTAGTGAGGCCCATGAGGAGGCTAACCCCACTAGGGTCTCTGATTAGGCTCTACGCCCATGTCTGTTGGACTGCTTGCTGGCTGACTATGGTACCACTTTCCAATCGCAAGTGGTAAGTTCAGTTCTTATTCAGCAGGTCATGGCCCAATCTAAGCTGTTGCACTACAGTAGGTTCATTCAATTTAAGTGTAAACTCCATGCCCTTGACCACTCAAAGCACACAGTGCTCTAGCATTTTGGGTGCTTTAATAATGAGGCAAAACATTTCCAGTCTAGCACTTCAACTTTCCAGATGTGCCCAAAAGACCCTGATCAAAAGGCAGATGTGTCTGAAATAGTGCATTCATTTTTCTAATTCACTAATACTTGCACAATGCCTTTCAAGGTTACTCAGTTCATTGCCAATGCAACAGTGTTTAAACAGTAAAATTTGCAACATTAGTATCCAGTCCAGAGATTTATGTGCATAATTGTCATTGTCGGTCAAGCCACACAGGGACATACATGAATGTGCTATTGTATAGTAGAAGCTGCCCCAAGTATTAATGTGTTGTTAGTATCCTAGATTATTTCAGACTCTCTCATGAGAGCAGCATGTTTCTCTCTACCCTGTTTCAGCTTATTCCACTAAATTTTTTTAGTAAATTAACCCACTTGTTGGTAGAATGCTCAGGGGTGGTTTGTCTTCCTTTTTTTCTTAAAAAGAAGAGCTGCCAGGCTTCTCTTAAAAATAGATGGCATCACCTGTGCCACTGGAAACTGACAATATCCTCCAACAGCTGTGTAATAGACTAAAGATGTCCTTTTGGCAAATGGATTTAATGGTATCTTTATGCAGCTGCTGTTAATAGAGTTCCTGACTATTGGGTTGTCGTGCCTGTCTTCTCCAGACTAATTTAGTAAGAGCTGAAGCAGAAGTACAAAATACAAGCTTTCTAAACTATTAGGAATTCAAATGACTGACTAGTTAGGAGAAAACATTGCCTTACAAAACTCTGTTCGTAGTACTTAAATTATTGCAGCAGTTCTGGCAACTTCCCTTATTCCCAACAGGATATGTTGGAGTCGGCAATAAAGCCTTGTTTTCCTGTCCTCTCTTGGCCTCCTGGGTTCTAATTCAAGGTTAATATTTACATGCAATAACTTTTGTCTATATCAAGCCCTTGCAGTACCAAGGGACAATGAAGAAGCACATGCTGCGAGGAGGACAAAGTACTAGGCAGTCTAGTAGAGATTTTTACTTTACTGTCAGTTTTTTCCCTCTGGCCTCTCCATATTCCCCCCCTCCCCCCATTTTTTTCCTTTCTCCACACAATTTAACTCACGTGATCCTTGCTGCAGGGCCAGAAATACAATTATTTCAGTTTCTATAAATGGCAGGTGAGTTCTCTGCTTAACATGGTGGTCTTATTACCACAGTTTCCAAATAGCAGCACAAGCTATCAAGAGGAATGCTGTTATGACCATAATTGAGGTCTTCAAAATCTCTCTAACTGCCAACTATTTCGGGGAGCAGGGGGAAGCCATCCTAGAGTAATAGCAGTACTGTAGCTTATTGGCAACAATCCTAAAATAAACTGTTAAAGCTGCTGTCCAAAGAGCCTAGAAACTTATGAGGAAACCCTTTTAAATGGTTCTTAACCATCTGTGTATTAATCAATTATTCTTGGAATATCTTAGCCTTTTGAGAAGTCAGCCTGCCTTGCTACAGGTCTGACTTCTATGAAGTGCATGGTAAAACTAATCGTAACTATCAGGTGGATGAGCTGCACTAAAATTCTTGAGTTAAGACAGCCTCCCATAGGCATATAAGACACATACTAGTTTGGGGGCAGGGTTGTATTTAAGTCTGAAATACCTAGACTTCCTGGAACCACTCTGAAATCTCAGCAGGATTTCCTGCCTTGAGGTAGATGGCTGCATGGGACACGTCTTACTATGAGGTTTCTTATCAACAAACATGCCTGCTATGTGAGGTGCTGTGCTGCATGCCCCCTGCCCCCCTCCACCAGTGCTATATGTGCATGCTGAATGCTCTCACTCTTTATGCATGGTCAAACACTAAATACATTTCACCCCACTGGATCCTGACAGAGTGCTAGGCAAGTTCTGAAATAGAATCAGTAGTGGTATTAACTGAGACTGATCTCAATATTCTACCAGAAGTAGAGGCATCAAGATGATAACCGCAAAGTATACACTTTAAGCTTTCTAGAGAATCCTAAACAGACTAATAGTGGGTGGTTTGGTTTTTAACACAATAGTCTGTCTTCTGTCGAGCATACCTTATGAGTCTGGATGTTCCACCTAGTGGAACAACTTCTGACCATAGCTGCTGAGGGCCAAACTCTACCCTCACTTACACTATAACTCAGGAGTGTGAAGGTCAAATTTTTCAAGTGTCTGAGGGCTAGTGTATTTGAACTTTTTCCTAAATCTCCAATAACTCAGCTGAATTACTTGCTTCCTCTTTCAATTAGTATTTTTATGCTTTTAATTGAAAAGCATGACAAACTGGCACAATGGCTAATACAAATACCCTTTCCCTGAAATAATCCTTCCTTAAATTCAAAAAGAAGAGTAAAATTAAAGGACTAGAAGTCACATTTTAAGGGCTTCAGATTCCAATAGCTAAAGGAATGGGGGCAGAAGAGGAAATGTGTATATACAATTTGTCCCTCTTTCCAGTGCTACTGTTGACCAGCTTCATAAAGTGCTGGCAATGAATATACAGTCAGTGCAATGTGTTCTGTATACATATGCTGAACGTGCAAATTTTGAGTTTCTTCCCAGATCCAATCATACTCCTGGATTAGATGGCATACACAATACAGTATGTGAAGTTGCCATGTCTGTGTGTGCCTGCCCTGTTTCATTTGAGTGGTGATCTGATCTTGGCTTTCAAAGTGTTAGCTGCTGTGTGGTGTAAGGCCAAAATACAGAGTGTGGCCTTGTTTCCACCACTATCAGTAAAAACTGTTTGCAGGTGTTCCACTTGCATTGTGGAAGACTCTAGCATCAACAGTAGAATGCACCTAACACTGAAAGCTGCACAAAAATCAGGTGGCTTTATAAGCAATAGGCCCAGAATGGCCACAAGGTGGTCGTGACAGACAGGTGATCAACCGCCAATTAAATGGGATTAACTGTGCATCACTTCATCCCCTGAGTCTTAAGCACTTGCTTCTTCCAAAGCCTGGTTATCTTTATCTGAAAGCTTCAGACCCATCTGAAAAGTTATTTGCCCCTCATATAACTGAACTGCCAATTGGTTACAGCTCTCATGGGAATACTTTCTCCTTCTTGGCTTGAATGGCTTGCAGTGCCCTAGCTGCTGACTGATCCAGACCCATCACTAGTGGATGCCTTTACTTCATCATTGAACTAATGGAATCTCATCCATCCCACTGCAGAGGTTTTGGATAGTACTCACCTGTGAATACTGCTTTTGTGGTACTGCTTCTGATGCAGTGTAACAGTGCAGCAACCAAAGACTTACTCAGTTACATATAAACTGGTTGCCAACATAAACTAAAATAGCTGTTGCTATTTGATTTTTCTAACTTGGCAATATGTTGACTTGGCCTGTCTAGGTTCTCACTGGTCTGACCTGGCTTCAAACTGGAGTAGGACTTTCAAGAGAGAACTAGGTTGAGAGAACTAGTGTCCTGCACAACTGTAGTAAAACAGTGCAGCTCACCTGCTGATCTTAATGAACAACTTTGTTCTCCCTGGGCTAGAGAATACCTGGGAACACTGGCCCAACTGATCACACCTGACTGAATTACCCAATAAGACCTCTGCTGCTGTTAAGAGTGCAGGGACTCGAACAGCAGACACTGCCGCCCTCTTCTTCTTCTCCCCCCACCCCCCAAGAGGAGTATGAAGGGCACAAAGCTGCAGATAGAGGAACTCCTTCCTATTTCTGGCTAAGTATGTATAGCTTCTGAACTAGCTGCTTGCCATTAAAATTAGGGTGACCACCTGTCACAAATTGTGCAGGAGAGTCCCAAAATGCAGAGTTAGAGTTCTGGGCTGAATAACTCAGGGCAGCATTTGTCCTGGATTCTCTACAGCCCTGCTTTGCACCTGTCTGAGGCTCAGGTGGGGCCAGCCTCTTCTGGGGGAGGGAAGGCCTGAGGTCAGCCTTAGCTACCTCCACCCACCTGGCCAGGCCAGAAGCCAGAGGTGGGCCATGGTAATTGCTGCTCAGGGAGCCCCAGACCCTCCACCTGCCCTGGGTGGTATGCCTTGAGGGAGGGGGTAATACATGGTGGGGCTGCTCTCTGGCACCCTGCCCTGGGCAGGTGGAGGGTCCAGGGCTCCCCACAGCAGCCTGGGCTCCCTGAGCAGCTCTGGCCTGGGCAAAGCCTTGGAGGAAGGGAATCCAGCATGTACCCCACTTCTGAAAAGGTTGTCACTCTACTTAAAATACCCCTTACTGCTGGAAGCACCCACTTGTCCATTGCATTATCTCTAAAGTGGTTAGGTGAAGTAATCTGGGAGTACTCATTCAGCACAAGTTCTTCTCAGACCATTAACTAGAATTGTTTAGTGAAATTCTTTAAACTAAATATGGTGCTCTTTTGAGCTAGTCTTGAGGCTCATCTAAAGAGTAAAGAAGCCCAACTCACTGAAACATTAACTTTACAATAGTATAACCTTCGCACATTCCTGAACATCTGGCTCAGCAGGAAAAATGACTGAGTCTCCCAGCTAGCTGAGTGAGAGCACTTCCCATGGCATGGTAAAGGACTTCCAAACTGTGCATCAAATGTATTGCTTTTATTGTGCACGCGCGCACACACACACAAATGAAGGACCACGTTCTGGAGTAAAATGCTGGCACACCATAGTTTTCAAACATCTGTTCCAGGACTGGGATAAAATAAGCCAACAGACTTAAACACATGGAGGGCTATTTCAAACCTGGCTCATTCCCAGAGTCATAATATAGTCCTTCAGAGGAATCTTTGTTCAGTACACATTTCCTATTGGCTGTGGACAAACAGTCTAGTTAGAAACTGGACAATCCCTCTGCAGGAGAGAACACCTCAGACTTCCACAGTGAAAATGGGTCCAATCTTTTCCACCTAAACCTTTAGGAATACTTTAAAGAAACTCCTTGGAACCTAAACTGGTGCATAAGCTTCCAAAAGGGATGGGGAAATGCACACTTCTGTCACTAGGGAGCACATACCTGCAAGGACAAGAAAAGCTCTGAGTGAGAAGGCAGCTTCAATCCTTGGGTAGAAACAGAGCTCCAGAAAGTAATCCCTTGCCTTTAGTGGACCACTCTGGCATATCTTGGCTTCCCAAGGAGTGCAGTTGTCTGTGCTCATCAAAACAGTACTTCATCCCCTTTGGTTTGTCTCCCTGACTCCAACCTAATTATTTGAGAACAGTTGATATAAGCCCAATTTAAATTAACTGGTTAACTGACCTCTTGAAGCCATTGTCAGTAGGGAATCCTAATCAGATGGGTGTGTATCTAGTGGGCATCCACAGGGATCACTACTGGGCTTAATGATCAATCTTTAGATCTAGCAGTAAATATAAAAGTTGGAGAAAACAAAGGTGGTCACAATGCCCTGACATTCTGTTACCAGGTGATCTAGATGGGTACATGGCTTTACCATGCAAGCAATGCATTTAGTTGTATTAAAATGCAAAGTCCTACATCAAGGAATGGTCCCCATACCTACTGGACAGGGACTTTCATGATAAGAATGGGGAAGAGAGTAATAAAGGATTAGTAACTCATTGCTACGCTGGGAGCTCATGTTGAGGGGAAGGTACCAGGACCTTGAATGTATGAACAGGTGAGCCTTAACTAGGACTAGGGAGGTGATTCAGTACTGCAATACCTTATTTTTGTTTTTCCTAAGGACTAGAGGAAAAAAGGTATAAGAGTTCCAAATGACTGAGCCCTTGTTGGAGAGTCTGACATCAACTGTAGAGTTAAGGGGCTTATGCAGATGACCTAGTACAATGGGCATGCACACTTGAATTAATGATACTCCTTGCTAGTTTAGGAAAAATCAGTGCAGTCAAACTGGAACTTGTAACCACTTTGTCATTTTGGCATTTATCTTGAGGAAAGGGACAAGTGTTCAAATGCAGCAGTGAAGTACTAGAACAAGTAGAATTTTGTTTCTAGACAGCTTCATCTGTGCTGATGGCTCCAGGAATGAGGTTAAAGGGAGATATCCATTTGACAAAATAATGGACTGATAAAGATGTTTACAAAACTTATCAACCCAATATACCAACAGTATTATACAGAGGTCTGGAAGTAGTTACAGTAAATGAGAAACATTAGAAGGCTGAATGAAATAAAGTGGAGTTCTTTGAACGATGGCAGGTATAAAATAGAATTAAAGACCAATGAATTTAGAGTAAGGAGTGAAATCAGGGTATAGGATTGTATTTTTTCCAGTTGTAGCCAATGGTGGGACTTCATAGAAAACAAATGGATAAGATGCCAAAGAAAATAATGCAAGCACAACCAACATCAGGTTGACCTAGAGGCAGACCTGTGACTAAATGGTGGGACACCATAGACAAGAAAATTATCATGCTGTGCTAATGGAGGAATGGTGATATTGTACTTCTCCCTGGGCCTGCAAAGATGCTCTGGGCTGAAAGACCATTTAAACTCCACTGCTTGTAATGGTGACACCAGTAGTCCTAAAGAATTCACTTTAAGGAATCTACAAAGAGCTGAAACATTAACATTAAAAAAGAAATTAAACTTGAAGTTTCACGTACCTGTACATCTGAATCAAGACTTTCAGAAATCTTTCTGATGGACAAGTACTTTATCATAAGCCTAGTTGATCTACTAACTAGGACTAAGATACAGCTACTAGTGCTCAAAGTTAGGGAGGTTATAATCCAGCTTTTTGGTCTAGTCTGTAAACTATAGGATCAATTTGATGCAACTGGTGAATCTGGGTTTGTCAAAATTAGTGATGGAAGAGATTGTGTAGCTAAAACTAGAATACTTATACATAGGTTTCTCCAAGCATAATATGCTTATTACATATGCATACAAAATTACTCTTCCTTTTGATTTAAAGCAGATGCCTCTAGTGTAAATCTCTAAGTGGAATGAGATTAATACATATTGGTCACCAAGATTTAAGTGTTGTAATTGACCCTAGACTTCATCTTCAGTCAACTTCTTGGTATAGACTCTACTTGGGGTTCCCCCTGGATCAGACTGGCAAAGACCTTCAGTTTTTCACTTTCCTCTGCAGCATGGGGCACAGTTGACTTGTGGGTTTAAACTAGTGAATGATTTTTTTTCTATAACTTGAAATCTTTAAATCCTGATTTGAGGACTTCAGTAACACAACTAGAGGTGGTCTATTATAGGAGTGGGTGGGTGAGGTTCTGTGGCCTGTGATGTGGAGATCAGGCTAGATGATCATGATGGGTCCCTTTTGGCCTTAGTCATAGTCTCTGTTGCAATGATCTCATTTATATGGCAACAAGTATCAAGTTTTTATATAGTGGTGGGAAACTAAACTGAAAAGGCAACAGGACCATCCAATTAATATTCTAGCTAAGGAAAATCTCTTGCAAACCAGCAGTGTTGGTTCCAAGATATTCTCTCCTCTCTCCCCCGCCCGTGGTTCTCCCCCCCCCCACCCCCCCAGGGTAACATCCAGCATAAATGCTCAAAACTCCTGAGCAGTCCAAAATCATGACTAAACACATGGGTATTAATACTAGATTTAGGACTCCTGGTCTTTTCTATGGCTTGATCACTTTGGAACATGTTCACTTGGCTTCCAATAAGCAGCCAGGAACAACATTCTGGGTCCTCCCTTAATTGCAGTTGAACTTTTCTACACAAATTTGTGTAGAAACTTCAACAGCTGATGACTCTAAGTGCAAGACTAATAAGCAGCAGAACTTCATGTTGCTTTTGGGGGTGTCAAAGCTCTGAACCAGTATTTCTTTTTGTACTGTAACAAACTAAATTTTTCTAGACTCAAAACTGGATACTTCTGGAATTTTTTGCCGACAGCTGCCATTTTCCCACAAGAAGTCATCTCAGAAGCAGGGGGAGCAGACTACATAAGACTTCTGCCTTGGTCAGCTTTCTGAGAGTGCAGAGTCAGACACTATTAGCAGCTATCACTGACTCTGCCTCTCTTCAGTGAAGGCAGATGAGATTTTTAGTTTCCAGCCTCACTTCCTGGTCTCCAGTAACTGGTTTGAGTGCTCCTATGCAAGAGATGCTTTATTGGCTGCCCCTGTCAGGGACTGACTAATCAGGTGGAGGAGGATGGCCCAAACACTGACTAGCCTTTTGACTAGAGCAAGGAAGGCAACAGCTGCTTTTCATGGAAATTCTCTTCCAATCTGGTCTATGGATAATCTTGCTCCAGGCTTTCAATAGCCTTGGTTTTAGTGCAATACTATGACCAACATTGCAGCTTCCACTTCTCTAGAGGAGAAAATACTTTCCTAGAAGATGTTGCAATATTACCCAGCAGAACAGCTGTATCTGAGGGCAGTAATAGGAAATCCTGAACACGTATATTTCCCAAGACTGCCAGTATGTAGAGGAGAGACCCTTATTGGCTACAGGCAACCTACACCAAAGAGCCACTTGAATGACTTCCCTTTAGGAATTTCACAATTAAGACTGAATTTTCTGCCATTTGACATTCAAGAAATAGAAACCAAAGAGCTACATATTCATCCCACCCCATCTGCACTGAAAGTCCAATGTCAACAGCTATCAGTTTACTCATAGGACTTTAATTTTTATTAAGCTAGTCTTGATTTGCCTTCTGTGATAGAAGGCATTGGTGTTGGTGTAGCTCCTCTTCAGTGCTATAGGGAAAACCAAACTAAAACTTAATGACTCACACAGAACCTCTTAAACTTTTCATAAGGATGCTAAGGCATATTGGCTTGTAATTGTAACATTTGTCATCTAATGTAATCAGTGTGACAATGTAGCTGTCTAGATTAGCTCTAGACACTTACTTTTAAGTCTCTGCTTTATTTTTCCCCTGGAAGCCAATTTCTATTTCCTGACTGCTTCAGCTTCCTTCAGATGGCTGACTTCTTTTTCTTTAATAAATTCTTTAAATACTGTCTCATTGTGGATGTCTTGCATATTTTGAAATCCAGTTTTGCCAGTTAAAGTACTAGTTGCGTTTATCTGATGCTTTACCCTGATCTAGTATTTCCAGATCTAGCACAGGCAGACAAATTTTTTTTGTCAAGGTCCAAATTTCTTGGGCAAGGTATAGTCAAGGTCCAGACTCCAGAGGAAACTTAAGATTATTTTTTGGGGGGGTCTGTTCAAAAACCTCTGGTGGTCCAGATTTGGCCTGCAGGACACCTATTGACTACCCCTGAACTTAGATGCTAAAATACATTGTTACTAAACAGTTACTTTCTATGTCTTTCAAACTATATTAGGAAAACATTTAGAGCCTGATCAGGACTGCAGAGTTTGAAGATCCTCTGTAATTACTTCATGGCTTCTTAATCAAATGAGACAGGTAGAACAGGGGTGCTGCCTCATCCCCTGGCTTGAAGTGATTTCCATCATATACAGGGTTTACAGTTTGGTTCAATGACTCTCTCAGCACCCCCACTATTCAAATTGTTCCAACACCCTTGGAGACTGTCTGACAGGGATGCTACTGTAAAACATCCTGGCTTTACCTGGATTGAGTTTTGAGAACCAGGGATCTTTAGGCTGTAAGACAACTAGATGTAGGGAACATAATAATTTCTGAATAATCACCTTCTAATGGTGCACAAATGATTGCCTAGGTAACTTTGATTACTTTGTCTGTAAACACATGGGGTTTAGTAGGAAACACTACAATAGTCTTTCAGCTTGCTCATATCTGTGAAGCAGAACAACCCTTGAGAATAATTAAACTAAGCAAAATGAAACTTGTAGAATTGCCTGCTGCACAGGACTCCCCTACTGAACTTTTGCTGGGTAGGTGGGTGGGCAAGCAAAAAGCCATTCCAGGACCAGGAATACTCTGAGGTGATCTACAGGAAGGGCACATACCCTTTACACTCTGGCCAAATGATGCCTCTGCCCACTACATCACATTCTTGTTGGCCCAACTAGCACAGGACCACAAATTATGGGCCTGCTTGTATAATCCCCTTGAGAAAACAATACTTATCTGGCATTTCTGCATTAGTGAACAGGCATCAGATGGCATGAGCGGCTCTGAAATGGAGAGAATATGGAGCATTTCTGCACTGAATATCAGTCCCTACATGTCATACCTAAAGTCTTGACAGATCTCTAGCTAGTCTATTGCATTATTGGTTGTCCAGATAAGAGTTCGAATCCTCCAGAAGGACACATCCATGCAGAAAAACAGGTATTTAGAGCATTAATCTTGAGGAGGAGGAGAGAAAGTGGGTAAGCTTAAATCTCAGCAAGGAGAGAATACCATCAACTTCAGGCCACAAATAACTTGTTCCCAAAACTGCAAGTGCTGCACTTTTCACCTGTGTGGAATCTGAAGCACTTACCAGTAGCTTTCCTCTTCCCCTCACTATTGTGCAATTGCAAAATGCTCACTTATTTAGCAATAGTTAAGTCCAAGTGAAATTAATCAAAATGGCAGTCTAGCCAGACTAGAAACCAACATCTGTATAGCAGATAAAGCAAAAACAGCTCAGGAAGGCAATTGTATGAAATTGACCTCCTTGGCACACCAAGCAAATAGTGGCTAGATCTTGATCCATGTCCTGTAACTAAGCACTTAGGCTACTAACATATAATGTGAATATCTGTGACCCTTAATGGGATACATTAAAATGCCTTTCCTGGAAGGTCTGCAGCTAGAACAACTCCTCATGTGAAATCTAACTTCTTTACTGGCTTCTATATAGTGGGGCTATGGCATGTACACTTTTAATAGTCTTAATATGGTGATATTTTAAATAACTGAATGGAATATTGGCAGTTTAACTAAAGTAGTTCATCTCCTTCCTCAAGGCAAAGTATTATGCCGACCTGTTGATCACTGTTTGGACATCCAGCAACACAGCAAGTATCCCCCTTCTGGAGTTGAGGCTGGCCTCCATCTCACCATGTCTAACGAAGTAGAAACCACTAATATCAACAACCAGCCTGAGCAGCAGGCAGCACCAAAAGCTCCTGCATCAAAGAAGGAAAAAAAGAAGGGTAAGCAATTCATCTCTCCAGTACTAAGTTACCTCATATGCCGCCTGTGACTTTCCTATTGTTCCTCTAATAACTCTTCAAAATATCACTTGAGGGCACGCTTTCAAATAGCAACTGCTCTGAATGCATGTCCAGAACTTTAGCATAACCCCTCAAGGGACTGGCTGGTCTGTTTTTGTGTATTTGGTTTTTTTCCTTGGGGGGGGGGGGAGGAGTAGGTAATAAATACTAGCCAAGATGTCTGAATCCTTAATGCTGTTAAGTGGTGCACTTCCATAGTGCTGAGCATCTAACCATTGCCACTGATGGCTTAATCTCCCAGAAGCTATTGGCACTTGCCCATAACCCTTTCCTTCTGAAAAGTCTGCTGCATTTAATACCAGACTTAAACCCCATTGCCTACAAAACTTCTACCAAATCCCAAAAGCTTAAGTCATGATCAGCTAGATAGCCTCAGTTCTAGGAAGCTGACTCAGCAACAGATTTAAATCCTCTGCACTTTCACCTGTAAGGGTTTTTAAATAGTGTGCTCCCAACTACAGAACACTCTGAATGACCAAAGTGGTGTGTGGGGGTTTTTTTATAGGAGTTGAGACCAACATATATTGAAAACTGATCCCTAGAATTGACTGGCTCAGAAGTTTATTGCTAACTCTTGCTAGTTCGGAATAGAATCTCTGTTCACATGCACCACCGCCTCTGGGTAACAGTAGAGAGCATCTGTGTTATGGGGGCAAGGAAAGGTCTTGCATTAAGCAAGCATACACCCAAGCCACAGCACCAATTTTGCCTTACTTAACTCCACTGGCAGTTCCTTTAGAGGTCTGTGAGTAATTTGGTCTACAGCACTGACTCAACCTGCTACAACAGTCCATGGTCTGGCACCGTGTAGATGCAAGTTTACACTTCCTCAGATTATAACATGGTTAGAGTTTTGGCTTATTGCCACTCCCTTACATCAGCCTAGCATAGATCTAAGGTCCTCCTTCACTATTCTGTGTCATCCAGGTGCCAGTGAACCCCTTGACTGCTTGTACCACTTTTAATTACACCCTTTTAATGTTCCTCCAAAATATTGGTTTAAACAGCTTCCACTTTCTCATGGATAACTATCTTAATCAGGTAAGTATGGAAGTGGAAAAGCTGTTTGATCTTGTCCCTTATGCAAAGAGTTGGTTAGAGGATGAGTCATGTGACCTTCCTCTAGGTGAAGGAGCCAACACAAAGTAGTACAATAGAATAAAACTGCATTCCTGGAGATGGCTGACTTGCAGAAATAACAAGTCCAGAACATAGCTGAAGATATGACTCGAACATCAAATGCTGCTGATGGAGCAGTATAGTTTCATTATGCTTGACAAATGCCCAATCTATATTCCAGCATGCATGGGTAGGGTAGACTAGGAGATTGGGTTATATACACGCAATAGCTTGACCAAATGATTACTACTGGATCCTATAAAAGGACCTGTCAGAGTTGAACTTTCATGGCAGTGCAAGAGATTCTAGCAAACCTTAAATACTGCAGTGATACTCTCCCTAACTTTTTAGAGTCCCTAAAACCTAAAATAATTCTAAGGTGGCAGAGAGGAAGCAACTTGAGTAACTGCAAGATCTTAAATGAATATAGGTTATTCCTAAACCTGCAGCTGTCTTCAAAGGAATAGCTCACTGTTCCAGAACAGTGCTTAAAAATCAAACTCTTAATTTAGAACTAGAAACCTTCTCCAGTTCAGATTCTGGTAATCTGGATGGTGGAGTCAAATTCATGTCTGCACATCATTCTACACACACCATTCCACATACAGGTTTGGCCACTCTGTTTTGGTGTGGTGTTTGCATTTTGGTTTTTCTTGGTGCCTAACACTTACCTCCTGAAATTCAGAGGTGTTAATACCTGCTGGTAGATTACCTTTAAGCAGCCAGAATCAAACATTAGCCTTTGTTTATAGTAGTGTCCAAATACTTGATTTTCATAGTCTGAAGCACAACAAAGTTGTGCTATCTATGAACTCTAGCAGGACTGAAGCCTGTTTCTGTCTACCTTTATTAATCACTTGAAATATGATCCATCAATCTTGTACACAACACTTCTGGTCACTAAAAGTTAACGTATGAACATTCTCACTGTAGAATGGAAGAGTAATCTAATTGATTATAGACCAAGAGATTTTTCTGCAGTGTCAGTGCTTGGTATCAAACAGGATTTCTGCTCCAGAACCAGGGATACTCTACCTGTTTAGTAGAGGGAGCGGGGGAACATTTGCCTTGTCACTTTGTGACTTAATAGATGCCAAGACCTAAGGCAGGGGTGAAAGTAATAAGAAATCCTTCCAGAGCTGGCCCCTGTACTGGTAAGAGGCAGGGCCTCCTGCAGAAGGGGCAGGGCTGGATGTCAGCCTCCCCCAGCCAGCCCATCTGCACTGCCTGGCCCCCACCATCCAGGGCTCCAGCAGCAGTTTAAAAGGGCCTGGGGCTCCAGCCACTGTTGCAGTAGCAGCAGCAGGAGCCCCAGGCCCTCTTAAATTGCCAGCCCCAGGGCAGCTGCCCTTTGGCCCCTCTCATTGGCAGCCTGGGGAGGCAATAACATTAATGTGCTGCCTCAGTGCCCCTTTTGCCTCCCCCATGGGCAGCCCCGCCAGTAGGAGCCATTCCAGCAGGGCCACCAAGGCATGGAAGTGCTGCCACAGCAGCACTTACAGAGGGTCCTTTGCCACAGCAGCACTTTAACTTTGCCTGCCCCACACCTCCCCATCAGCAGCCCTGCCAGTACAGACCCTACCAGCAGGGCTGTCACCAAGGGAGGCAAAAGGGGCAGGGATGTTAAAGCATGGGCTGCATGCAGGCCCATACCCACCTGTACCAGGTCACTTTCACCCCTGACCTAAGGTAATATGTCCATTTCAAGATCTAGAACAGGGGTAGGCAACCTATGGCATGCATGCAAAAGGCAGCACACAAGCTCTTCCAGTGGCACTGCCTGGGTCCTGGCCACCAGTCCCAGGGGCTCTGCTTCTGGCCTGGGATTCCATCCACCAGCCCTCTGCCAGCCAGGGTTCTGTCTGCCGGCTCCACTGCTGGCCTGGGGTACCAGCTGCCAGCCCCCTCAACCTGCTGCCAGGCCCGGTCCTGGCCACCAGTCTGGGGGCCTCTACTGTGGCCTGGGCAGTGAGGGTTGCAGACAGGGCCAAGAGGGGGCGCATCTCAGCATGGATCATATGGATTCTTATTACTGGCACACGAAACCTTAAATTCGAGTGAATAAACTAAGACTCTGCATACCACTTCTGAAAGGTTGTCGACCCTGATTTTAGAAAGTCTGTAGTATAACCTTGTTTACCTTCAGAAGATTAAAATTGCACTTGATGGGCAGAAGCAACTTAGGTTAGAGAATCAATATAACTAGCCTTAAACTGAGGTCTCCTATTGCTTCCCCACAATTCTAAATCGCCATCTAATAAACAATGGGACCCAACAGTACAAGAGTATTGGACACTCCCAGTTACCCAATATCTCAAAAGCAATATTAAAACATATGGCTCATGTAAATGTATGTTAGCAGCAGATTAGAATGGATTAGAAAATGAATGACGAAGCACTCTCCTCAGAGACTAGACACTTAAGCTCTGAACACCATCATTTAAAAGCTGCTTATCTATCTTTCAGGATCAGAGAAAACAGATGAATTTCTTTTGGCCAGATTCAAAGGGGATGGTGTAAGATACAAAGCCAAGCTGATTGGCATTGATGATGTTCCAGAAGCAAGAGGAGACAAAATGAGCCAGGATTCAATGATGAAGCTGAAGGTAAAGGCCTGAACTTGACCTTTTAAAGCAGACATGCATGCTATTCAGTAGGCAGGATATAGTGGTCAAAGGCACACCATGCCACAACTCCCACTGCATATCAAAAGTAACATCAAGCAATGACCACACTTCAGTGTGATACAGGTGCACAAATCCTAGCTGGAGGAAAGATGCCACTCCAATCAAAAGATTAGCAGAGCTAATGAAGGGAAGGAAGCAGCCCAAAACTACAATGAGCAACTGTTTAATCTGAAAATTGTTCTGCAAATATTTTGTAATCCATATAGCTCTTAGCATCTTCCAGTTCAGATGCAGGTTGGTGAGCCAAAATCAAATCCCAAACTTGGAGAATTTAAACTCCCTGGAAGGGAGTGAAGGTGGCAGGGAGAATTTCCATAGCATTTGTAAAAACATGCATTTATTTTAGTTACGGTAGTAGTGGATGCATGTTCTTCTAGCAATGCAAAAATGCTCAATAAAACCTTAGTCTTATGACCTATAGCAACAAAGTCTGGAGAATAATGCAGGCAAAGCAGAGTGAGCTACAAAGCTACTAGTCAGCAACATTAAGCATGTTCAGATTTACATGCCTCTGGGCTCATATCAGCCTCTTCAGTACTAATAACGTGGTCACTCTTGTTGGGCAGTATGGATAGGCAACTGATCTCAGTCACCTGTTTCCTTTAAACCAGGAAGGGACTTAGCCTAGTAAAGAGATTGCCCCGATAGCACCTCTGTCAAAAGGAGCTACATAAATTAAGTCTGCTTTAAACCTCTTCCAAGCTTAAACTAGTGCAGGTGGGGGAACAATCTTGAGAACCTAAAACTCCAGTATTTTGTCTACTAACAGGGGTGCATAATAAAACTTAATCTCTGGTGTAGACAAGTGGCCAAATTCAGCTGCTTTGCAGCCTCACTGAGGTCTATAGGTTACACAAATCTAAACTGAAATACAACTTTTATGCTTTGAATATCGAACAAATTTGGCTCAAGCTGACGACATTGGTACTCAGCAAGTTTAAATTGCATAAATCTCATACTAATAACACTCCTGTTCATTTAGGGAATGGCAGTAGCTGCCCGCTCCCAGGGACAGCACAAACAGAAGATCTGGGTGAACATTTCCCTTTCTGGTATCAAGATAATTGATGAGAAAACTGGGGTAAGAATTCAAAACTGGCTATGTGCATGACCATTAAGACTGCAGCTGTTCTTACTGGAGAAGAGAAGAAACTAACTTAGCAACTGCTTCACCTAAAATTTAAAGACCAGGAAAGTTTTTTCTACCATGTGGAACACCTCTGTGAGGACTCTCTTCTATGGGGAAAGTAGGAGTTAATCTGTATCTACTTGATTTTTTTTCCCCTCCTTTGGAGGGAGAGGGAGGGAGTTGGATCCTGTCTGACCTCTTTAGGCACTAATAGCCTGGCACCATTCTGTCATGTTTCTAGGGATACAGAGCATGCCAAACCTTAATGCTTGCAAACCCCTTGGGTATTGCCCTGTCCACTTTTTACAGATTTGATAATCTGAGCTCACTTAGGTCTTTATTGTACATAAGCACTTGAGGAAAGTCACTGCCATCCCATAGTTTTCTCTGTGTACTCTAGTTCTGTTCTGCACCAAACCATGGTTTTGTCACTCTTCCAAAAGACTGGAACTAATTGCTTTCAATTCTAGGTCATAGAACATGAGCATCCAGTGAACAAAATCTCCTTTATTGCTCGGGATGTCACTGACAACCGTGCATTTGGATATGTTTGCGGAGGAGAAGGACAGCATCAGTTTTTTGCCATAAAAACAGCACAACAGGTATGCATTAAGGGATCTGTTGGGCATTAAGGTCCTCCTGTGTGACCTGCAGGCCAACTTTTGGGCATATGACTTATGCTTTTCTACATCTCAATAAATCAATCCTATCCCAAACTGTTTTATGAAGCCCATAGACCACTCCAAACAGAGCTGACTCAGCTTTTAAAGACCAGTTTGAAGAAACAAGAAGCCTATTCAACAGGCTGTCTCTCAAAATAGAAATGGAGTAACTCCTTACAATGGAGAGTATCAGTTGAGGAATAACATTCCATGTCTTGCTGATTTAAGAATTTCTCACTGCAGTATGACATGGTGTTTAACCCACCACAGAGATGTAAGTTACTGAAGTGGCTGGAGCTTGCTTTAGGCACTGGGAACACTGGGTTATTTCTTGCCTTTTAGCATGCAAAGTTCTGCGGCTGGCCAAAGGAGCCCCTCTCCTCTCAATGGAGAGCAACTTAAACATGTGCACACCAATAAATTTTGTATTCATGGCCAGGAGCTCTGGTCTGCACTCTTAAAAGTGGGAATAAAGAATTGTTAAAAGGCCAGCACAAATGGCAGTGTCTGAGCTCAAGTGCAGACTTGTGGATGTGTTAATCCTGCAAGTTTGACTAGTTCCGACTTTGCTGTTCCTGTCTAACACAACTGCTACTAATGACAAGCCATATCTCCAGCTTCTCAAAGTTTCATGTCTGGCTCATGGGGCACTGCTTTTTCTCCTCTCTTACTCTTCCCCACCCCCCAAAAAGAGAGAAAGCTGGAACAAACAAGTGATAGGACCTGGTGTGAACTTTCCCAGAAACCGAGTAGCCTTTTGGAAGGCTTATGCAATTGTCAAGAGTGATGGCTTGTCTGGGCTCTCCACCTATTGTCTCAGGATCCTTGGGGCAAGCTCGTTTGCTAATGCTTGCTTAAATGCTGGCTTAATCACTGACTCTTGTTTTATAGGTGCAGCTGGTAACACTGGCTAAAGTTTCCCAGCACTACCCATTATAAGGCCATTTTCAGTTCCTTATAACTTGAAACTGTACATCCTGGGTGTCTAAGACTGAGTTTTGGGAAAACTTCATCCCATGCTGTTCCTCAGTTGCCAAGAACAAGGCAGGGGAGGAGAGGAATGGATGGGAAGAAATCTATTCTGGTGACCTTTGGAGCAAGGACTCAAAATTTGGCAGGGAGTTGCCTTTTTGCCGTCTCTGAAAATCTGAACAAAATTGGCCACATTTAACAGGGTGGTTTTTTTAAGAGCTTATCTGAGCTTGTGCAAGTACTCCCCAAAGATTCTGTGCACACTAGCCATTCTCAGACTTTTCTGCAACTGTAGTTCTGAGCTATTATAGGCTGAGTCCAGGCTCTCCGTTCAGGTAGTATCTCTGTGCTTCATCCCCTACCCACCCTTATGCCCCAGGCAGTGTGCAGGAAGCTTCCTAACCTACGTGTAGAAGGAACAAGAGTCAGACCTTCCCAGGGTCATGTGTGGCAGCAGCACAGATACCATACAATATAATCAAGACTCTCTCTCACTTAGCACCCTTCTGCATATACCTTAAGTTTTCAGAGGCAACCCTAATTCTGGCATTTCTTCCCTTTGAGAGGTTGACTTGGCATGTGAAGCTATGGCACAACTGTGGCTCTGCTGCTGTAGTATAGACCTGTCCTAAACCAATGGGAAAAAACCTTTCACAGAGGTAGATTATCTACATGGGAGGCAATTCATTGGCTGACAAACTTGCTTCCATCTAGCTGCACCTGCCACAGGGGTTAGGCTGACCAAACTACATGGTGTTTTATAGCACAAATTTTTCATGACCCTGAGATAGGTGAAGATCAGGCCTTAATGTTCTTTCTACAGGGATTTTGTGATTCTCTGAACAATATAGTTTAGCTTTAAATGCAACACTTTATCTCCTGAACACCGTCTGAAGTCTTGATGTGGAGAGCAATGGGGGGGGGGGGGCTTGGAGGAACAAATGGCTTTAGAATAGCCTTTCCTGCAACCCCTTTGAGGAGATTTTCTAGCTAAAATGAACAAAGCAAAACCTAGGTAAAACGGGGAGGACAGCAAAAATGGATCAGCAGGGTGCAGCAATAAGTGCCTGAGAAAGGGGTACCTTTTCCCACCTGCAGGCTTCACCCATGATTATCCGCCTCCCTTAATAAAAAGCCTGCATTAGCACATCGTCCTTTTGCTGAAAACAAGGTGTACATATTCCCAGAACATTCCTAGCAATGTACCAAGGAAGGCACAGTTCTTACCCTGGACAGTTTGCAAGAGATACAGGTCAGGCACCATTGCCCTTGGACTAAGCACAGAAGTGCTGCTTCCTGTTTATACACTAAAGGTGAAGTTCTCTTCATTACATGTCTTACTGTTCTCACTCTCTTGGCTTCCCTTACTATTGCAGGTTTCAGAGGAGCAGCCGTGTTAGTCTGTGTAAGCAAAAAGAAAAAGGAGGACTTGTGGCACCTTAGAGACAAACAAATTTGAGCATAAGCTTTCATGAGCATGAAAGCTTATGCTAAAATAAATTTGTTTGTCTCTAAGGTGCCACAAGTCCTCCTTTTTCTTTTTGCTTACTATTGCATTTTAATAAAAGGGTTTGACCAAAGGGGAGGTAATGGCAAGTGAGACTTGGTTTCAGTGTATTCAAACACCTTTCAGTAAGCTTCATGATAAAGCAGTTGGCCTGGAAATTGATACCATTCCTATAGGCAACTACTAACTCGGCTAATACAGTTCATAAATAAGGGCAAGCCACCAATTGGAAAACCTTCTCTGCAGAAACCTAAAGTATAAAACTTTCCCTTTCAGGCTGAACCTCTAGTAGTTGATCTTAAGGACCTCTTCCAAGTAATTTATAACTCCAAGAAAAAGGAAGAAGAGGATAAGAAAAAGGCAAGTAACTTCTGTGTTAGTAGGAGATCCTTTAGGTAGGCAGACTCTGTTGGCAAATAGTTGCTTATCAAAATAACTACCTTTGTGTTCAGCATTACCATATTTCAACTCCGTATTGCCCAGTAGCTAAACTGACTGCTATGTAACTTGTAGTAGCACTGAAGCACTACTGGCTTTGTGCACAGGACTATTGCATACATGTCAAAAGATTAAATTTAAATACACATACAAGCAGTTAAGATGCATAGTGATCCAAGATTCTCAGGTTATAAATAAAACTCTTCTATTTGACTAGATCAGTAAATGTGCAAACTAGATTGGAGAGGCTAGCACTTCAGTGTTAGTTTTATGTTAGATGTTTCATGTCAACATTTAGAATTTGTCCTTAGCTTTTGGCAGCATTTGCTTTACTACCAGAGCAGTCTAGCTGAGCATGTTCAAAGTCCTCCTCTAATAGTTTCAAAAGCTGCAGAGTTCTTTACAGAAAGGAATCTGACCTTCTGCCAATCAAGTAATGGCCAGATGCTAATGGATACTATATATTTTTTTTCAATCTTAGAATGAAGAAGCCAATAAGACAGTTGAGGTAAAACTTTACTCTTTCAATCTGAGCAATACATGCACTCTAAACAAGTGAGATTCTAACTCTGTTGCCTTCTCCTTCATATACTGTCTACCTAGCAAGTACAGTTGGAAGCAACAACCTCAGAACGTGCAACTAGTACTATAGAGCAATACAAAGGGTCTTACCTCTTCACAGCACTAACAGCCTAGACCTAGTCCATCCTCTCCCTCTATGGCAATTCATAAATCAGTCAAGCATCTTATTCTAGTGATTATTCAGGTTATTTCAAACTTGTCTTAGCACTAACATGGTCTTTATTTTTCACTTCCAGAATGGTAGTGATGCATTGACTGATCAAGTTGACAAACTAAAACTGGTATGTTGACACCATGCTCACTTGAGTATGCGTACTTGAGCTTCCTTCAACTACATAGCAGATCTTAGCAGTTTCTAAGGGTGCACATGTATGAAACAATTTGTCTCACTATAGTAAACTACCTCCTTGGGTTAAAAGTGGAATATCTTAGACTTTGACTTAATATGTTTGTACTCTGCTGGTCTTAAAAGCTTACATCAGTGTGGTGAAATCATTGCCTTACACAGAATATGAACCTCTTCCAAATTAACTTTTTTTAAGGGTGTTGACCAGATGGATTTGTTTGGCGATATGTCCACTCCTCCTGACCTGAACAGTCCTACAGTAAGTAAAGACCTTTCTTGCAGTACAATAGTTGCTTGCTAGTCTATTTTGTGACACACATTACTCAAGGTGAGACTTCAGATTGACCTGATGTTGCAGTTAACCTCACAACTAGAAATAAAGACAACTGCTGCAAAAGTAGCTTTGCCACTAACTGGAAGGAGTAAAAATTCAAATTTCATCCTCTTACGTTAGATCTCATAGGAAGCCTGGTCCTATTATAAAATCTCCATTGTGGCAGTAATTTGTTCCCTCTATCATTGCATAACCATCTTCATCCATGTCTGTTTGCCTCTAGTGATATCAGCTACTGAAGTTCCATAGCTATAAATGGCAGGCAGACTTGCAGTACCACACACAATTTTCAACACCTTTTTTTATGGTATTCATACAAAACTTGGCATTTTATAACTTTTTATCTATGCAATGACTTTCAAGTGCTACACGTAAGATGCTGGCAAAAGAACTGAACAAGTCTCAGGTCCCTTGCCCAGAATAGGTTCTATGGCCTCTCGAATCTGCCCGATGCTGCTCCTCTACAGGAGAGGTAGGGCTCTTCAGACTTGCTGTACTGCCCCCTCACCCACAATGACTTCATAATCCACAGGCCTCACTTATTACTGACTTGTGAAATTAAAGAACCCTGCCAAAATAAACTCTGCTAAGCTTACTCAAGCACAACCTACAGTGTTAATGGCATACTGCAATGTAAGTTACATTGCAAATACCCTATTGATTCAGAGAGTGGCTGGTGCCTCCCTTAAGGTGCCATCCTAATCACTCATGCAAGCATAGTCTAACTGAAAAATGGCACTGTGTAGGCAGACTGCTACTGAGCTGCATAAATACTACACTTGAGTTTCATATCTCCTGGAGTCAATACGCTGCCTTAGCAGTGCCTTCATATTTTAAGCTTGTTATGAGAGTCCCTATAAAGCAAACTGTAAATGGCTATAATTTACTGACTTGTGGAGAGGAGATCTGCAGGGTTTGAACTTAAGCTATGTATGGCTCAAACACTTATGTCTTCAGGACAGACTAAGCAGTGCCCTGTAAGTGCTATGAAAGCAGCTACCCGGATGGGAGCCCTCTTATTCCAATAGCATCAGAGGGCTGTTGTAGTGAAAGTGTAAAATCACAAGGGCAAAGCTAGAGGGGGGTGTGTATATATTATATACATATATTATACGTATATATATTATATACACACACACACACACACACACATATACATACCTGGCTCCTAAGCCTGTCAAGCTTTTTCCTAACTGTAAAACAAAGTTGAGATCATCAGACTTCCTGGTAATGAACATGAAGTGTTAGATAACAGTTGTTTGGGTTTTTTTATTTTCTGCATGGTAAAGATTGAACACATTACATGGCTTGCATCTTTTTCAGTCTTCAACTAACTTTACGTTTTTTCTTTCCAAACTAATAGGAGAGTAAAGATATCCTGTTAGTGGATCTAAACTCTGAAATCGAGAACAATCAGACTTGTGTAAAAGAGAGTCCCTTCTTGAATGGCATCACTTCCTCTCTTCCACGACCAAAGTCACAGACCCCTTTCTTGCCTGAAAGTTCTCTCACTACCAGTCTCAGCTTCTTTCCCATTCCCAATCCAGATCCTTTCAGTGATGATCCTTTCACACAACCAGACCAATCTGCACAACCTTCATTTGATTCTTTAAAATCTTCACTTCAGAAGAAGGAAAGTCTGAGCTTCTTGGGTAACGGTGCAGTAAATGGTGATATTGACTACTTTGGTAAAGAGTTTGATCAGATTTCTAATAGAACTGGCAAACAGGAAATACAGACAAGCCAGTGGCTTCTTGAGAGTAAGCCAAAGCAGCTAGCAGCAAGGACCCAAAATGGGGTACCAGAAAGAGAACAGAATGGTTTTCTGACCAAATCCTCATCAAATCTATTTGCGGAAAGCCCTTCCAAAGGATTATCTCTGCAAAATGGAGTAAAGCTGGACTCTGACAGCAATGTCCAGCTCATGTCACATGACTCCATAACAATTAGCCCACCTCCACAAAGTACCAAGCCAGGAAGAGGAAGGAGGACTGTTCAGGTGAACATCTTCAAATATTTAATGGTGACATGCATGCTGTTAGATGGGCTGGGTGAAGGAAGCTTTCCTTTTTCTTACCAAAATATGGTGATACCTGCTAAACTATTCCTGCTACTCTACAACACAACTTTTTTTCTTCAATTCTATTCCACCCACCATGTTCCCTCTGCAATCCATGTTTTCTGATTTCATGTGTACATTCATAATGGTTATCACTAAATATGCACTTTTTTCTTTTCAATGCTGCCATACTTCACTAACTCTGGTAAGTATTTTGATCTGAAATGTATGTAGTACTTGTAAATGTATTTAGTATTTAAATAAAGCAACTGTCAAAAAGGTGCCTGTCAGAACAATATACAATTCTGAAACTCAACAGTAAATTCATTCACCCTCCAGCAGACAATAGTCAAAAGAATAAATTTAAGTTTCCTTAAGTCCATACAGTACATATTTATTCTAGAAGACTTTAGAGAACACTGCACTCTGCAGCAAGCTCAAGGCAATCTTTCATAGTGCCTTCTGATTGGTCCATATAAGAAGTTCTTATTCTACCTATTTGTAGATGACTAAAACTGCCATAAGGGTACTTCTAATGTGAGGTTATTTCACATAACTTTTTGGCTATATGATGTGAGAACCTTTAGAACCCTGAAATCTCAAATAGTGCAACTCCATCTATCAAATATGCTGCAACAGAATTAAGGGGGTGTGTTGTATCTAAGCTACAATTTAACTCGGTGTTCACATACTGCAGTAAGTTCAGTATGACTTAATTTATCTTGCCAGTGCTTACCTCCAAGAACAATGTACCTGAAGCACACAACCAATGGACAATATTTAAATAGTGTTCAAGCCAGGATAGTCTTCTATTCTTAGCATAAGTAAATGACTTCATTATATGCATGGTATTCTAAAACACACCCATTTAAATGCTTCCTCTGTCTAAAGTCAGCTGTGGAGATGTCTAGTCTAGTCTAAGATTAGAACTCAAACTCTGCAGCCTACCAGTCCTTTAGTGTAAAACCTGGATCCCATGTCTCCTGGTTCCAGAACCAAAATAGTTTTTATCTGCGTGCTCTAGCTTGCTTAGTAGCAGATACAGGACTTTGCCTGACTTGGCAGTATCGGAACTTTCCTGAAAACAAGGCCCAGAAACTGGAATTGGTATCCTTTTGGTAACTGTGTATCCCAGTAAAACTGTCTTTTCTCTTCTCCCCTTCCTACCTTGTTTCCAGACTGCAGCAAATGATTTGTTTGGCTCGGACCTCTTTGCATCTACTGCTCCAGAAGCCCCAGGCCTGACTTCTCCTGCAGCACAACCTGCACTGGTGCAAACCAGCCCGCTGGACCTCTTCCAAACCAGTCCTACCATAGGACCTCTGGCTGGGCTAGGTTAGTTCATTACTTTAAGGTGACAAATCAATCTTATCGGCTACTTCAACTTATGGTCTCTCTCTTTCTTTAGTAAGTCAGACTTAAATTTAAATCTTCTCTTGACAAGAGTGTGCTGGAGTTCCCTTTTCCCTTCTGGCCTCTCATGTTGCATTTTCCCTACTTTCTTCCTCAGCCTGACAGCATCTCATTAGAACATATTTCATTGACACTTATATACTCCATCCTCTGTGTACTTAACTGAGTGCTTGCTCTTTTAGCTTGTGGTGTGAACAGACTATGTTGCATGATAAAAACAGAATCTGGTTGCCTACTAAAGAGACTCTTCACGTACACCACAAGATACCAGTAAATGTAAACATGGTACCAAATGTTAAAATAGTACAGGAAGAGAGCAGTCTGGAGATTGACATATTGAATCTCCAGTCCAGTGTATTGGCAAAAGTTGCTTTTCTAATCACAGCTAGAAAAATTACCACTGACAAGTCTACACAGCAGCTGGGAGCATGCCTCCATGGATACAATATTTTTAGCACATTAGCTCAAGTATGTGTCTGTCTACCTTCACTGGGAAGCACGTTCCCACCTGCAGTGTAGACATACCCTAAAACAACATGCTACTGCAATACAAATAATGACTGGGGGACTTTATGCAAGGCATTCAAAGTTAAATGCCTGCAGAGCTGAAGTGACTTGCCCAAGGTCACAACAGGTCATTGTCAAATCAAGGATAGACCCAGGTCTCCTGCCCAGTCTGGTGCCCTACCCAGTTGACTACCACTTCTAAAACATGGAGTGTTTCTTGTGTTAAACTGTACATGTATTGGATTGTGGAGCTCTGTAAGTCCATACTTATCTGATGGCCAGAGCAACTGCTGGCAGACTTTGTCCACAGCTGACATCTTTATTCCATTACTGTTACATGTTTCTTTAGATTTCTAATACACTCAGAGTTGTGCTTTCAGCACTATAAGTTTAATAACTCTACCAAAATCCAGCAGTGCTGAGAACTAGCCCAAACTTTCCTAGTTGTCCTTGCTGTATAGATAATTGGGACAGCTATAACTGCATACCTTAAATATATTAAGTCCATATTTAAGTAGACTGAATACAGTTGGACCCTCAAATTCACTGTTATCCTATGTCCAATATCTTGGCTCAATGCCCTGTGAAGGCCTTTATGTGAACAATTGAATACAGAATCTTCACAGGGGGGAGGGGTGTGGATATGAACTGAACTTTACAGTTTTGGCTTCTGTCCATGACAAATGATGCACAACCAAACTAAGGCTATGGATCTGAGTTAGGCACCCAACCAAGTTATTGTCTCCTGCAGAGTATGTAGGAGTAGAAAGCAGAGTTCTTTGATTCTGAACACTGGACTCTAAACCAGATTCAGGAGAGCAAAATTTTAATGATCCTTGCAATCCTACTTGCATTGGAGAAGCAAATCTAACCTCTCTAAAATATGAGAAAATAAGTAGTAAACAGGTGTGGCTTCCCCATGTCCATACAAGGTAGAGTTGAACAGAAATGTTAGTTTCTTTTCACTCACAAGGCTAATACGCAACTAGCTAAATTCAATTACTGTCACTCTGGCACCTTAGAATCCATTGCTACTAATATTATTATTTCAAAGATTAAGTGGAATATTCATATAATAATCACGGACCAGCTCAAATGGATCACAAGTCACAGGGATGTAAGGCTTGGGCTGAGAGGAAACCCAGTTTTAAAAATCTGGAGGATTTCTCATGCCAAATTTTGCTTGAAAATATTAGCTAGGCAACAGTATCACAGAGACAGCCCTGGGGCTATATATGAATGTATGTAGCTAGCTGAACAGTCCATTCAGTGCCACTAACTCTCTAACATGCAGTATCTTAAAGTATTGCATACAAAAGCAACGTGTAACCTAGTTGCATCTTAGTCAGAAGATCAATGTCCTCAACTTTGAGGGCTGCTCTCCAAATGACTTAAGGGAGGAAGGCAATAAAATTCAGACTGGGTTGGGGTCAGGCAACTATAGGGAAACATGCCACTTAAGGTAAGAGCAGGACCAGAAGATTCTGATGCGTAGAGCCTTGGATCTGCGGAAGAGATCCATTTGGCTTACTAACCAATGAGGCTTAAACTATGTGACTTGGGGCAGAGGGAGCTAGGGGAGTTAAATGTGGTGGTGGTGGTGAGGCAAGCTGCTTCTGTACATAATAGGATGCAGAGGAAGTACTGAAATGGCTGAAGATATTTACATTCAGCATTAATAAACCTTCATTTTCAGAGTGAGTAGTAATGGAATGCATAGGTAACTCACGCTCTCTCTCACTGCTGAGAATATAGAGTTCTAGGCTCTTTCCCTGCAAGAAGCAATGGCCTCAATCTTGCACTGAAATCTGCCTTCTAACAATGTGCTTTAAAAGCTAGAGTAAGACCTTGAGTCACTAACAAACCTGTCTCCTTAAGCTATCATTAAAACTGAGTTTAGAATAACTTTTTTTTTTTTTTTTTTTTTTTTGAAAATGGGACTAGCAGCACACTAGTCACCTTAGGAAGAGCTTGCCTACCTCCAGGGAGGCATCAGATCCAATCACGCTGTAGCCTATACAAACCTTCTGCACTCAACCAGGTTCAGGTCAGCATGACCCAATGAAGGAAACTTGTTTAGTTTTTTCTTTGTTTGAAACTCTCCTGGTGACGTGCTGTATAGGCATATTACACTGAATACATCTGTATGATACAGATTCCTACTTGCTAGCAAGACTTATTCTTGACAAGGAGCTAGTCAGGGTTAACTGACATCAAAGGGCATTTTGTATTTCTTGGTTTAACATGCAGTATATCAGTGGTGTCTGGAGCAGACCCTCAACACTTTCTGACAGAATAAAATCAAATATCTAAGAACAAGGTTTTTAGAGCCCCCAAATTAAAATGGCTTGTCTAAGTACTTTATCCACTTCATAGGGTGACGTAATAGCTTTTATTGGACCTGCTTCAGTGGTGAAAGACAAGCCTTTGTGCTACAGAGCTCTTGTGAAGGAAGCTTCACAGGCATTGAAGTCTATGCATCAGCAAGACGTTAGATTTGTACTGTGAAAAACTCAAGTAAGGAGCACAAGTATTCATACAGTACACCTACAGAGATGCCTCACTATACCCTATTTACAAGTCTTGCATATAATCTTTCTTAGGTGGCTTGCCAGGAACATCTCCAACACCATGGAGTCAACAGTCCTCAGTTTTCAATCCTACCACATCAGTATTTCCTGGATCCATTATGGGTGCTCAACCTACAGGCTTTACTCAACCACTTGCCTTCAGTGCCCCTCCAGCAGTCTCAGGATGGGGTCAGCCTGCGTCCTTTGGAGCCCCGTCACCATCTCAATCTCCTGGTCTCTGGGGTCAGCCAGCACATGTTTCTCCTACTCCTTGGGCACAACCAGCTGCCATTGGAAATCCTTTCCAGACCAGCATGTTTCCATCTACTACACAGCCCCCTGCTATGTTGTCTTCTGTCTCAGCAACTAGCCCTCCTCAGCCACCACCCAGAACTGCACCTCCGAAGGAGCCATCTAAGAAGGAAAGTGATGCCTTCACTGCATTAGACCCACTTGGGGATAAAGAGAGAAAGGATGTAAAAGAAATGTTTAAAGACTTCCAGCTGACAAAGCCACCTGCAGTACCAGCTAGGAGGGGAGAACAGCAGCAAAGTCGTCTTGGTGCTTCTGGAGCTTTCACTAGTTACTTTAATAGCAAAGTGGGCATTCTTCAAGACCACACTGATCACAATGACTTGGCAGCTAATCTATTGTCTACTAAAATCAGTGGTAAATTCCCTTTTCTTAATGCTTCATCAAGCTATAGGGAGAAGAATAAACCAAGACCTTCCCTTGCAAGGAAGCTAATTTTAGACATTAAGTGTCTTTAGATGGCTAGGCTAGCATCTTCTCTTGTCAAGATACTTTCTGTTGCTAGTCTATATTAAAGTATAGTCTGAGGGTCATCTCTTAATTTATTGCTGCCCAATACTGCTCTCTAGCATTTATATGTTCTCTAAACCACTCACTTTCAAACCTGGAAACTTTCCAGTTTGAATTATTTAAGCTGATTGGCATCTTTTTTAGAAATAACTAAGGTGACTCCTCATAAGTAGAAGCTCTGCACAAAGTTTGATTCTAGCTTGAAATCTATCTTCTAGAAAATTACACTCAACTAATCCTTCAGGTTCCAGAGGAAATCCTACTGTATATTTCAGAAATCAAGGCCTGCCTAGATCTGAGCTCTTTCCACAAGGAAAGTAACTTGTTTAAACTCTTTCACACAGAACCACCAAAGCCTGCTCCCAGACAAAGCACTCTGCCAGCTTCCAAGCCTGATGCCCTGTTTGAAAACCCCTTTCAAACAGATCCTTTCAGCACCTCCTCACAACCCTCTGTAAGTACTAAGCACTGTTTACCTACCCAGTAGTTCTCTGAAGTCTCCTGTCAACACCACACAAACCTGTGCGGGTTTGTCCACTGGTGGGGCACTTCCCATTTGGTGACCAAACAATTCCCTAGCAGGGTCAGCAAATTCCATGTATTCCCATGTTTGACTTCAAATTCGCCTTCAGGGGGGAAGGGAGAAAATACTACTTGTGAACCTAAGCCAAATTCTGGATAGCGTTACTAACTCCCAGGGTGAAGGTGCCTTTTTAGTTTTGTGGTATGAGGCAGTTGTGCTTTGTCAGCCATATTGACAAAGCCACAATCCTTTCCAACTAGTTTAGGCCTTCCCCTCTTTGCAGGGTAGGGGGTAAGGAGCATGAAATGTGTAGCTTCTCTGTTTTGGCCAAAGAATGGAGGCCTCCATCCTGGGTATCCTACAGGGAAGGAAGTAGCCTAACCACATTCTGCATCTGGAACATGAGACTTGAAGCCCTTTATGGAAACTCTGGAACTTCTCCAAAATGCTCTTTTTTCATTTTAGTCTAAAAACTAAATTTATTGGCTGAATCCCATATGAATATTTAAATACACATGGTCTTTGTATAGATAGGTATGAGTCAAGGTAAATAGACTTTAATTCTAACCCAGCCCTAAAAATATACAGTTATTGTTCATTTAAACAGTTAGCTAACTATACTGTAAATCTTTCCAGAATGCCTGAAATGTGGGTTTAAAACCACTTGCCCAACATCTCTCCCTCCCTCTACCTTTCATAGTGTTCAGAGTTCACCAGTTTAGTAGCCCATTGTTTATAAACAATCTTCTATTTTAGACTGCATCTCAGCCATCACCATCTTCTGATCTATTTGGTGATCCTTTTGGAAATCCATTTGCATAACTTTGGTAAGTGGCTCTGTGTAATTGACATGTTTCTCAGTATGTCTTTATGGAGAAACCACCAAAGAATTGGAAAGCTAGTCTACTGACCACTTTCCCCATGTGACTGGCATGGGAAGGTGGTCTGTGCTGGAGTCTGGCATTGTGGCTAATACAATTGACTAGCAAAACTCTTAGCTTGCCCAGTGGCTGGGGAAGGGAGGAGACCAAGACACTTAACATCTTTTTAAAAGCAAGTATGTTTAAACTTGGAGCAATGCAAATCACTGACCCTAATTTCTAAACTGGAAGAAATAGGTGGCCTCAGTCTGAATTCACTAACTGCATGCAGTGGAAGAGCTAACTCTTCTCCTACAAGCTTATAGAATCTGAGTCCAAGATTATCCACCCACATTGGTTAATGTCCATGCCCATAATTGCTGCAGGGTAGCTTTCAGTACCAAATTATAGAACAGGGATTCACAACATGTGGTCTTCCTTTAACTTTGTTTCCAGGATCAGATGTCGGGTGACATCTTAAAAAGTAGTAGCTGGTTTTATGAGAATACCCCTCTCCTGAGATCAGTTTAGCTATGCTCTCTCTAGTATAATCCCTTTGTTTCCAGCTTTTTTCTTTGTAGCAGAATGGTAGTTGGCATGTATACATCTGGGTCAAATATGGAAGCAGGATTTAATGCAGATAAGGGCAGCCTGAACCCCAGTAAAATGTAACTGACTCATCATATCAAATATATTGATTCTCTAGGTGTCACAGCAGACTGAGAAATCCTAATAGCACAGTATAAATGCTGTTGAAGTAACTAAAACTGTTTTTGTTCTCTAACTTATTTGATTTCACACTTTCCTGTAGTAAAGGTTAAAATACAACTTCATGCATTGGAAAAGGAATGTTTTCATTACAGCCAATAAGATTTGATCAGCAGAAAGTTGACTTAGTCCCTTCTGCAAGGTGCACAAAATTGAAAATGGACTCCACTTTAGGAAAAACTCTGCACTTAAACTACAATAGGCAGGATTACTTAAAAATTAGCCAGCTCTTCCAGACTTTGGGTGGATAACCCTTTCTAATGCAACAAATGCACTCAGCAGAACTCTGCATAAAAGGCTACACTTAGATCCTACAAGTTAAACAAATCTTCCCCTTGCTCAATTGCCTCAACCTTACAATGAGCAGACAGTATTACCATAACTAATATTTCCACATTTTACTGGAGGTCCTAGTAGTTAAGGTTACCAGCTTCTTGCTGAAGATTTAAGTTTAGACTAGAATCTCTATACAATATTTTAATCTGGTAAGCCTTTAGAATATTAGGGTGTTGAGAATTGACACACACACACACCTTCTTGCTTTGTGGGTTTTTTTTGGGGGGCGGGGGGGTTGGCTTTTTTTGGCAACATCTCTACTAGCAGTTTTATGCGGTGAGTGGGTGAAGTGTTTTTATCACAATTCCTAACCACTTTCTCTCTTTGCCAGAAACCAGGTGTAACCAGCAAAGGACAAATGGAATAACAAGACAACCCCTCCTTGTCACCATTTTCTACTAGTCTTATTTTTCATTGTCTGCCTTCATCCTTGATGCCTATTCTGATTGTTGTTAATGTCTGTCTGCTGTGATCTAAAAACTGTCTGTGTGGACTGAAACATGAGCCCTCAAAGAGAACCTGCTGTTAACATAATTCAAGATGAAGCCAAGAAAAATATCCAGACTTTCATGCTGGAGGCCCAGGTTCAAGTTGGTGGATGTGAATTTTTTTCTGTAACCTCTTCAGTTTCTTCTGATTTAAGAACTGCATATATGTCTTGTGGAAACACTGACTTCCCAGTCTTACTGTGGTGTTTTTAAACATGGTCCCCTACACTTAATTCTTGCAGCACTTACTGTAATGGTTGTAATAAGGAGTTGAGCACCCATTTTGAGGAAGAAACTATGCATTCTCCTCCACATAGGGAAAGGGACTTGTGGATTTAGAATCTTGCAAATTCTGCAACACTGACGTGACAAGCTTCTTTTTTTCACACATCTGGATTCCACTGATGGCTGTCTCACTCCAAAATGGCAGCCATTTAAAGCTTTTCTTAAACCTCCACTTTTCAATGTACAATAGTTTGTCTTGTATTTATGATTGTGCAACTGGTGATAACTTATGGCTTTCCTTCTGATTTCTAAGTAGTGGGAAAACAAAAACCAAAGTAGACAAGAATCCAGTGCTTGCTAACTCATATTGAAAATGGCAAAATGCCCTCCATCTGATTGTAATTAGTCCCTTAACTACAACATAATTGCAGAATCTGGAAAAGCAGTGGCTATAGAGAACAAACTCCAACACTGTTTCTAACTGACAAATTGTCTAAGCTAATGTTCTGGAATCTGACCTTGGACCTAAAGCTGAAACACCTCAGCCAAACTTCAACTTGTGTCTAATGCCCTGTGTTTTTAAATCTGCTAAGGGTTGTGGGTTGGGGAGGGAAATCAAATAGGGTGCTGGATTTTTCTTGCTTCAAGCAAGAAACCCATCTGCCAAGCTTTCTTGTTGAATCACTTGCTAAACTTCAGTGAATGTCCATAATGATCTGAACTCAAATCACTTGCTTTGTCACAGACATGGTGTAAGCCAGTTCCAGTATGTATTGGAAGGGCAAATGGCAATCTCTTGTATTGATCTTGATTTCACCTGATGCCTTAGTGTATTGTGAATTTTGATGCACCTCATACAATTTGAGGTAGCTATCCACCTCTCAAAGGAGGCTGTGCCTTCCTTTGTGAACCTCTGTACTAACTGACTTGTATCTAAATCAGTCTCTTATAAACTAAACTGTTAAGGTTACTTTGCTTTTTGGACACAGGCCTAATCAGCTCTTGTCATTCTGTTGGTGGTTAGTTTCTTACTCAACCATTTATAAGTGTAAACTTGAAATACTATCTTGTCTTTAATGTTGAATTGGATACCTAAACAAATGCTAAACAGAGGATTACTTCTGGAAAATCAATTTGAAGGCAACTTTAGTGACAAATTCAGCCAGTCATGCAACTTGTTCTGTATATAACCTTTCTCTTGTGCACTTTCCTACAATGCAATTAAAAGTTATGAATTTATAAGTACTTGTCTCAAACTGGAAATGTAGAAACTTATGGATGTTACTATTATATAAATTGTAGTCTCACAACTAGTAAAGTTTTCTAATGACATTAAAAAGATGCTGCTCTTTATATCAAATGAGTGCGGGTTGCCAGTTTCCTGAAGGAGCAGTACATCAAGGCATACTAACATGCCATGCAGCATATTTGTTTGTTCTGGAGCAAGAACTGAACATCCTAGGAGTTTATCACTATTTAGAACTTCCAATTTTATGGCTGTTTCTAGCCAAACTGATAGACTTCATCAAAGGAATCAAAGCATTTTCTATGCTTTCCAGTTAGAATACTTTCTGTTTAGTTGCTTTTCAGAGGAGTTTAATTTGAGAGCAGTTTTCTTTTTTTATATACTTCAAAAATGGCTACTTGAAATTCTGGACCAGTTTTTCCTCCATAGCTGTAGAACTTCAGTAAGAGATCCAAATAGTATTGGAGAGTGAGCACTGACACCACAGCAACTGCTTGACTTTTAGAATGATCCCTCACTACCTGAACCTAAAGATGCTTCAGGCATAGCAAGGGCACTTCAGTCCTTGTAGGAAAAGTTAGGATAGCCTTCCTAACAGGATGATTCAACTACATAGAAGATGGGAGGGTTTTGCAAGGAACCTTTTATTTTCATTCATGGTAGAAGGAGCTGATGGAGGGTAAGTAATTGGTTATTTGTCTTTTCTGTGTCTCTTTTTATCTGCTCCTAGCCTTGGGCTAAACTCTACCTTGTTTTTGTCAGGTGTCCAAGTACATAAAATACTTGGATGTGAAACCACTCTAAATAGTGAACACATTCCGCTCCTGTGTCTAATACTAGCAGTCCAATGGCTTACATTCAGGCTATTCCCATAAATGGGACTTTTTCCTGTTAAAGTAACAAATACACAGCTGGTCAACAGTCAAAGTTCTGTTAGACAAATGCTAAAAGTAAAAATGTTTAAATATTTATTTAAACCTGACTATTGGACTTGGATTGCTAAAGAGTCAAATGTCTGTCTGCTGGGAATGACTTGCCTCCTGAAATGGTAAATCCTGCACTACAGTATACTGATTAAGTCGATTTCAGCTTTGTTCCTTAAACACTTCTAGTTTTGTTTAAACAGTGTACCAGGAACAGTTGTGACCAAGCCTTTCCCATGAGTCCCCCATACCTAGCACAATTCTTGTTCAGTAGTTAATGGCTTGTGAGTTGAGGAACAGTCAGTGCTTAGAGTAGTGTTTCAAAAAAATCTGGCAACTCCTTTTTACATGTACTGCGGTAACACATAGCCCTCCACCCATTACTGCACAGCATTAAAGGTTACTAGGCAACTCTCGCCTAAGGAATGGTCTCAGGCCAGGTCTACATTACAAGCCTGTAGTAGTGTAACACCACTCAGGGGCATGAAAAATCCACACCTGAGGAACATAATTATACCAACCTAACACCTCAGGCAGAGCAGTAGTTTTAAAACTTTTTTCTGGTGACCTAGCTGAAGAAAATTGTTAATGCTCATGACCTAGCAGGGGTTTGGGGTGTGGGAGGCAAGTCAGGGTGCAGGAGTGAGGGCTGTGGGGTGGGCCTGGGAATGAGTGATCCACAGTCTGGGAGGGGGCTCTGGCCAGGGGCTTGAGGTGCAGGAAGGGCTTTGGGTGAAGGCTCTGGGGTAGGGCCAGGATGAGGGGTTTAGGGTACAGGAAAGGGCTCTGGGTATGGGGGGCTCAGGAGATTGGGGCACAGGCTTACCTTGGGCAGCTCCTGATCAGCAGCACAACAGGGGTGCAAAGGCAGGCTTCCTGCACTGTACCCCAGAACCAGCTAGTAGCAGATCTGGCTCCTAGATGGAGGTGCGCAAGCAGCTCCACACAGCTTTTGGTGCTGGGGGGGGGTGTCTGTGGGCAATGTAGCATTACGTGTGTAGACCTGCCTTTTTTTTTTTTTTTTTTTGTGTAGAGACTTTGCCAAGACTACAGTGAGACAGTTTGAAAGGGGAAAAACTCAGAGTCCAGATTTAACCCATCTACTAGTCTCCAATGCCATTAACAGTGGAAACCTATCTAAACTACTTAATCTTAGAAAAGTGGAATTAGGTTGAGTTGGCTTTGAAAGTCAAAGATGACAAAGTCTCTGGTAGAATTGTAAAGGCAGAGGAAAAAGCCTTTAGCCTATAAACAAAATAACCCTACGCACTGCATGTTCAGTGGAGCAAACTAACATTAGACAATTGTGAGTTTGCTACATCCAGTGCAAACTTATAGCTGCTCTGCTGTACAAGGTTTTATCTTTGATATGTAGTTATTGCTTCACACTTCTGAAATGGTAAACACGGTTATAGTAGCAGGGGTGACTGATCTGGGTGAGCAAATGGACACAGCCCACCTAGCAGTACATGTCTCAACTACTTGACACTAAAATGTTCCTAGTACAAAATGTCCATAGCCTGAAATCGTTCCTACCAGAGAAAATTAACCCTGATTTTTGGGCACTTAAATGAGCTAGTGGGCCCATCCCAAAATTAAGAGAGATTCCTAACTACAGGGAAATCCATAAAGGAAACAACCAAAAGGTTACATGCTCTAGTCATCCCTGGAAAATAGGGCAGTGCATTCAATGGATTGTTCCTGGGCTCAAAGCCCTCAGCCTATATAATGGCCCATGATACCTACAATACTATGGGTAGGCGGCTTCTCCACAATGAGTTGTGACAATGAAACTTTGGCAAAGGTAGTGATCTTGGAAATAGCCACTGATGCACCACAAGTAGCATAGAGTAACATGATTCTTGCAGAATCCAGAACCTGGTGCCATCACAGGTGGAGTGATAGCTCAGTGGTTTGAGCATTGGCCTGCAAAACCCAAACTCAAAACCCAGAGTTGAGAGTTCAATCCTTGAAGGGGCCATTTAGGGATCTGGGGCAAAAATTGGGGATTGGTCCTGCTTTGAGCAGGGAGTTGGACTAGATGACCTCCTGAGGTCCCTTTGAACCGTGGTATTCTATGATTCTATGTAATTGTGAGGTCTGATGGTACAGGGTCCTAGGGACTCATCTGATTTGAGTCCCTATCCTTTTAGATAAACAGGTCCTTCATGACAGGAGGACTGAAGGCCAGAACAGCTGACTCAACCTTATTGTGCTACTGAATTACTAAACTAGTGTAAATGGTGAAGTCTTTAAATCAGGATTTGAAGACTTCAGTAACCCAGCCAGAGGTTAGAGCTCTGTTAAAGGAGTGGGTGAGTAAGGTACTCTGCCCTGCAATGTGTGGGAGTTCAAGCTGGATGATCACAATGGTCCCTGCTTCCCTTAAAGTCTGAGTAGGTATAAATCCTTTGGGCTTGCAAAAAAATCTCCCCCATCCCACACCTCCAAGCCTCCACATAATGATTCCCTAAACATAGACAATTTCTGAATTGTTGGTATTCCTTTTGCAGTATTCTCCAATGGAGAGTTATATGCATTTAAGTGTCTTCTAGTTCAATAGAAGGGCTCTATTCCCTACCTGGTTGGTCAAAAGGGGAAGAATCTCAATCTCTGCTGGGGAAATACTGCAACAAAAGACAACTTGAATATTCATACAGACTTACTTTCCCACCATGCTTTCAGTGAACTCTAGAGCATGTACCATAAGTCAACATTAGCTATGGCCTATCACTGGCATGCTCTGTGGGCGTTGCCTTTGTGCCTCTAGTAAGAAATGACACAGGGAACAAATAAAGACTCCAAATTCAGTCCCAGCAGTTTCTTCCATCCAGCTAAAAAAGCTAAAAGCATGCATGCTATCCTGCAACTTACATGTGCGCTATGTATTTTAGAAGCAACCACCTTGGTTTCAGGAGAGATGAGAAGGTAATTCCTTTCATTTTTTAATTTGTATCAGCAGCTTTGTACTAGATTTTGTTTTTCCCAGAACAGACAGTAAAATGTGTGCATTCATCTACAGGGCTGCCTTATTCTTGTAACCCTTTTTTTAAATGCCACCTGGTAGTATCAGTTTCAGATTCCTTGGATTTTATATTGCATCTGTAGGGCATGATCAAGCATACATGGCTAAAGACAGCAATGATTATATACTGTATGGAGACCATTATTTTAGCTGTTTATGATAAATACAGTACTAAAGTATAATCTGGACTGTTGCTTGTTTTGCCTGACACATTTCTCCCTGACAGGTTTCAGAGTAGCAGCTGTGTTAGTCTGTATTTGCAAAAAGAAAAGGAGTACTTGTGGCACCTTAGAGACTAACAAATTTATTTGAGCAGAAGCTTTCGTGAGCTACAGTTCACTTCATTGGATGCAGTGAGCTGTAGCTCATGAAAGCTCATGCTCAAATAAATTTGTTAGTCTCTAAGGTGCCACAAGTACTCCTTTTCTAATTTCTCCCTGAGAGATTTTCATTTTTCTAGTGATGGCAATACAGATTACTGATATTTCAAAGCTCCTAGTCTATACTCCATTCTCTCAAGCCAGACCTTATTAATAGTGCATCAGTACCATGTAATAGTGACCAACTCTCTTAAGAGTGGTGCTAGTTATATGGTGTCTCCATAAAGATATGCAAAAAGGCACATTTCAACTCCAGCAGCAGAGTCCTGCCAGCTCAGTGCTCCTAAAATGAGATTGTCGGAATTACCAAACTGGATCAGATCCAAGAGCCATCTAGTCCAGTACCTTGTCTTTGACAGTGGTGAATACCAGATGCTTTGGAGGAAGGTATAAAACCCCTGAGGTTGTCAGAAATGGGATAACTAAAGCTGAGGAAACTTTTTTTTTAATGAAGTGTTTTTGTCGTCCCCATTCCCCCCCCAAAAAAAGGCTTTTTTGGGGAGGTGGGGGGAGGCAGTCAGAAACTGAGGTGAACTTGACCTGAATAGTTTCAGTTGACAGAGAAAAAAATTGTTTTGACCTGAAAAGTCTAAACAAAACATTGAGTCAATGTTTTGATTTCAAATTTGGCCAATTAAAAAATAAAGCGCACACACCCAGGGTGTAACTCCTGAAATGACTGAACTGAAATGGAAAAAGTCTAATTTAGAGTAGACAAACATTTTGGTCAATTTGAAGCAAACTATTTTTAGGGTTTTGGTGGTGGGGGGGGTTAGTCATCAGAAAAATTTTTGAAAATTGTCTTGGTTCAAATCTAACTGGATTTTTTTTTTGTTTTTTGTTTTGGCCTCAAAGTGAAGAAGTTGTCATTTGCTCAGCTCTAGGGATAATTTGTTCCCATAGTAGCTTTCATGCTGACTTCCTAAAAGAGGCTTAAATCCTGAAGTATGAGGTTTAACATCCCTTCTAAAAAGTTTATGAACAATAACTCTGGATAGCCTTAAGTTTCAAAGGGATGGAAGACACAGGTAAAGCGGGAGAGGGGTTGGCCTCATGAGTTCTATGATTTAGTTATGTGTTTGTATGAAAAGAATGTCCTCTTGGCTTTGAATTTCCCACCTTTTCAATTCCAGTCCCCTTCTTATCTACCTTGTTTAAACTTCTATCATGTCCCTCTAATTTGTCTCCTTCCTATCGTGAACAATCCGAATCTTCTCTCTTTCCCTATAAGTTTTTGACGCCCTTCATCATTTTTGTTGCTCTTCTCTGGAAATGCTGACATTATCTATTGAGAGGTGAGATTACCAGTACTGTACACAGATGAGAAGCCTTCTTGGGTCTCAAACGCCGATCCTCTTGATGCCTGCAGCTTGCTCTAACTCAACCATCAAGCCAACTCCCTTGCTTGAATTCATCAATTTGATAACTATTTATGAAGATGGCCCCATCTTATGATTTAACAAATTACAGTGTTGGCCAATAAACCAGGTGTATTTCTCGCACATCACTGTGAGTTCGGCCAGTGTTATGCAACAAGACCACAGGAAAAGTGCAATCCAGTTTCTGTGTAGATTGGGAAATTCTCCCAGCCCTCCCAAGAGCACTCTCCTCTCCCCCCAGACTGCTGAAATGTCAATAGTTTATTGTCAGCTAGCCAAGGCTCTCTGTTTTTCTATTTCTTCATTCAGGGACAGCTCAATATGCAAGATCCTTGATTAACAGATACACTGATCTTGAGTATATCCATTCATGGGCCTCAGAGGCAATGCTTTGATGTGGAGCCCAACTCCTCCAGGGTTCAGGGATGTTCTGAGTTTCAGGGGTTTGGGCACATTCATGTGAGCCACTTTTTCAAAGTACAAAACTCACTTTGGAGAATGAAGCAGCCAGCTGGGTGCTCCCTTCTGAGCAGAAATTATAGGGCATACTGAATGCAGCATTTGTCTTTGAAGTCCTTGCTCCCTGCTGTCATACTCAGCAGCATTCTTGATGGCTGAGCTGCTTTCAACTCCTTCCTGTTCAAACTAGGTGCATTAAATCTCCTGACTCAGCTCTGTTTGTGTTAGTAAGTAGAACTATTTCCCTGAGTTTAATAGATGACAAGCATGTCATTTTTCCTAATCTCCTCCATTTTAAATGACTTAATTTAAAACACTTTTCACACAGCTGTCACTCAGGCCTATCAGAGGGACATGGAACATGGGTCAGTCTTCTTTTGAAGCCATCATTCTTTAGGATGTAGCAAAGAACAAGCTAATAACTCTCCTGCGTATAGAGACAACGGCTGCAAACCAAGCACTGGTGCTTTAGAGATCATGAGATCATTTGCAACAAATTCTTTATATTTAAGTACACACACACACTCTCACACACCCCTGAAAACTCAAGGCATCTGTGTCTGATCTATGCCCCAGCCTGTAACTAGTCCCTTTAGAGTGACTCCTTTTAGTGTACTGGATCCTGAGGAACCACACAAATCCTCAGCGGCAAGGACGTGAAACGGGGCCTTTGGGCACCAACAATCTCTGTCGCTCTCTGTGACTCCCTGCACTTAATCCAGCTAAACCAGACTCCTGTGAGAGACTTGTATGATATCTCTTCAGCATACAATACTCTCTGTAAGTATTTGCAGTGACACCAGGCAGCCTTTTCAAAACAAGGCAGCAATTTACTAGTCACCTGGCATGCAGCATCTAGAAGTCTTTAGGTTGGCATAAAGTCACAACTGCTACAGAATCTCTTTGCTTCCTTTCTCTGCCTCTGTCCCTTTTGTCTCTCAGTGACAGCCCTGTGTCTTTATGAGCTCAGTTCTTAACACAGCCACCTGACGCCTTTTCCCTTTGTTCTCCAGTCTGGGGCCTTTGCTCTGTTTCCCTGCAGACAGGTAGGGGAATCTCTGGGCTGTTAGTTGCTAGGTGTGAATGTCCTGGCCATTGGGGTTTCCATTGTCTCTAATCTGGATCTTCCACTCACATGTGTAGACTCTAGTCAGTTTGTTAATGACTCTGGTTTCTAACCAGGCTGTTAAATGAATCAAATACCTCATCCCTACTGTCTGTACATTCTCAGTACGTAGGAATGCAAAGTACAGAGGAAAACTGACGTATGCATGTGAATTATAAAATTATTGCCAAAATTCCTACATTTGTCAGAACAAGTTTCTAGCAAACCATGGGAACTCTATGCTACATGATGAAGGGATAGAGTACCTAACTTGGACAGACAATAAAAGAGAGACCAGGCGGGTGAAGTAATATACTGTTGGTGAATGAGGTAAGATTCGGAGCTCTTCTTCGGGTCTGGAAAAGGTAAGTACCAGCTAAATACAAGGTGGAATAGACTGTTATAGCACAAAGAGTTTCAAGAAACTGTTCAAAATGAAGTGGGTAATTAACACCTCTGCACTCTTAGGACAAAGTAGATTTGGGTTACAGATTGAGACATAAAACCAGTGTCTCTAGTCTATTGAGTCCAAGATTTTTCATGTCTAGCAGGGTTATGAATTTAAGCTCCCAGCCTTGTCTTTTGAAGTGTTTTGCAGATTTCCTTTGAGTATGAGGACTAAGAGGTCAGCTATGGAGTGATTGCTTTGTGAAAAAAGTTTGTTCATGAGTAATAGAGTGTCTTTGTCTTATCATTTTTCTGTGTGAGTTCATTCAAGAGCCTGGTGGTGGTCTAGTTTTACCCATGTTGTTGCTGTTGGGGCATTTGATGCACTGGATGAGGTACACCACATGTTGTGCTAGGCATGTGTAGAGCCATGGATCTTGAAAGGTGTTGTGGAAGAGGGGTGTTGATCATTGTAGCAGTGGATACCCTTTTCAGTATCTCTGGGGGCAGATTCCCAAAGGTATTTATATGACTAAAGAAGCAGCCAGTCACTTAGTAGAATTTGAAATCCAATAGGAGTTAGGCATCTAGATGCTTTTGAAAAATCTTATTAGGCTTCTATCTGCATCTGTAGATGCCTAAACCGCTTTTGGAAATCTGGCCTCTAGTGCCCTGATACTAGTACCTAGTGCCCTGATAGCTGGCCCACTCCCCTCTTTAGGGACTCTCCTTTCCCAAATCATGCCCAATGCCAAATAAGTACAATGATCCTTACGCTCTAGGAAATGGAGATCTCCATAAGTGTGTCAGGCAGGAGGAGCAGGCCAAGCAGTTATCTCTGGAGGTCCAGGAAGGAGTAAGCAGGCCAACCAGTCACCTGCAAAAATGATGAATGTGAGAGAAGAGAAAAAAATCCATTGCTTATTCTGTTTATTGCTTATTACGATGCTCTAGTGGATTGGGCTTTCCTATAAGGTTTACAATAGGAGATAACTAAAGGTAACTAGGCATCAGGAACATTGGGAAGGATGGTAGCTGTAGCACAAGGTATGCATGACAGGATCACCTCTTGAGATTGCTCAGTAACTTTAAAAATAAATATTATATCCTTAGCCTGAAGTCCATATCCACTGCCCAGTCCCATCCATCACTGAGAGATATACACATACTTTGCATATCAGTTTGTAGAGTGCTTTGGGATGAAAAACACCGTAGAAATACAAATAGCAACAGGAACAGATTCTGGCTGTAACTCACCAGTAGAAAACTTTTCCGGAAGAGGTGAACTCCTCAAAGCCATCTGCTGTTTTCTGTCCCCAACACCCAGCATAGAGGGCGTGGTGGAGCTCTGTCTCTATACCAATACTACACAGATATGTGCCCCTTTAAGGACTGTATGGCTGCAGTGCATGATAGTGCATGCTGGAACTGGGGTGCAGAACCAGGATGGTGCAACTGTCTCCCTGTCACCAACTCCACGGCCCCAAGCAGAGCTTGACATAGAGAAAACTTCAGTGTACTCCATCTGTGTGCACATAGCTGCTTTCAGCTTTCAAATTATTCTAGAGTCCCGCCTATTTAAATCATTCTCCGCCTCAGCCAAAGACCTATTTACCAGTAGACCCAAGTTTGGGGCCCAGAGGTTTTGGGGTGAGAATCATTTTGAAGAGGGAGGCAGGGGAGTGGCTGGCTGGCATACATTTTGATCATGGCTGACCCAGTGTCAGGATCCCAACAAGGGCAGTCAGGGCCAAAGGTCAGACCTGGGGCAAACCTGAGGTTAGGAGTAGCAGAAGAACTCGTAGTCAAGTTCCAGGCAAGGGTCAATACCAAGGGTCAAGAGGCAAAGTCCAAATCAAGCTGAGGTCAAAGTCAGAAACAAGAAAGCAGGAATGGTTGTGGCAGCTACAGAAGATCCATACTGTTGCCCGGATGCTTCCTGGAATTCCCTGTGAGTTTATACAGGGCAGGGAGCCAATCAGGAGCCTTGAGGCCGCTGCCTGTCAAACCCTTGAGATGGAACTTCCCATAGTCTCTGTCCACAGCAGGTCACAGTAAGTGGCACACAAGATGGTTACAGCTGCTACTGGGTGGTAGCCTGGAGATGCCAGCTGCTTGGTAGCTCTTTAGGCCTGGGTTCTAGACTGTGGGGAGAAGAGCTGTACACTGGTTTGAAAGGGAACTGGAAGCATCTCTAGAGCCAGCCAAGGTGAGTTGGCCCTCCAAAGGGTTACACTGCATCCCAGAGCTGTTTAGGATTAAAGGTTGAAGAGTTACTGTCAGGTCAATTTAAGCCCCAAATATTTGTAAGATAATGTTCACTTTCTGTGTCTGTAGACGGATCATATAAAGCAGTGTTTCCCAAACTTGGGACCCTGCTTGTTCAGGGAAAGCCTCTGGCGGGCCGGGCCTGTTTGTTTACCTGCCGCATGCGCCGGTTCAGCTGATCGCAGCTCCCACTAGCCGCAGTTCGCTGAGCCCAGCCAATGGGGGCTGCGGGAAGGAACGCAGGCCGAGGGACGTACTGGCCACTGGTTTCGTCAGCCCCTATTGGCTGGGCACAGCGAACCGTGGCCAGTGGGAGCCGCAATCGGCTGAACCTGCAGATGCGGCAGGTAAACAAACCGGACCGACCCGCCAGGGGCTTTCCCTGAACAAGTGGCGTCCCAAGTTTGGGAAACACTGCTATAATGGATGAGAACTAGAAAGATGAACTAAGAGTTGATAGTAAGTCAGGTAAGGTAATCTTAAAAATATTGGTCCAAATTTTGGAAAGTGACCAGTGATTCTGGGTGCATCCATTTTTGGTGTCAAACTTGAGACCCCTTGAAGGAGCTGGATTTTTCAGAAATTGTTGAGCACCCACGCCCTGAACACTCAGTCCTTTTATGGTATTTCAAGCTGGGCACCAAAATCATCAGTCACATTTGAACACATCGGTCTTTAATTCTGATTTTACCAAATCTTGGAGTTTATACGCAATCCTTGGGCTGGTTGTGAGCCGTTATTTCACTACCTTAGCTGACTTGCAGCTTAACGTGATCTACACAAAGACTAAATCTTGGTGCATACAGGAAAGAAAAAGAATTGTTGGTTCATTAACTGTTCTTTGACTTTAAATATTTGTAAAAAGTAAAATGTCCTCTAGTTTCCCCTTTTAACCTGGTGAAGTGTTTGAGAATGAGGCTGTTTCTATAGCCAAATGTCAACGACTGCTGTGCAAGTGAACCAGGACGTAGCTAAAGGACATTTTGTTTTTAAACCATTAACCAATGTTTTAAAACCTGTACTTGATTTTAGCCAACTGATACTGTTTTTTAAATGTTTTGTTTGATAGCTCTTCAAAGAAAGTTTTGCATAGGAGGACAAGAGAACCTAATGGTCAGTCTCCAATAGACTGTAAACTGACCCACTGGAGTGAATGGGGACCATGTGACCCTTGCTCAAATCAAAGGGTAAGCTCTAGGTGTAGTGTTTTTATTTTAAAATGACACAGGTAATTATTGACATTTACACTTAGAAGTCCTCCATTATAGTGAAGAGTGCTAAACTCCTCCTCAATATTCTGATGTTATGATTCACGGGTATCCTCAACTGTTTTATACCCAAGAGCAGACTGCTCTCTAAAAGGGATTTGTTGGCAAAACAGAAATTTTTTCAGGAAACATCAAAGTTTGATTTTTTTTTTTCCGGTTTTCGTCAAAAACTCAACAACAAAAAAACCCCAAAAATTTACTGATAGCCAGGCTTTTCCGTTTTCATTTTTTGAAGAAAGTTTTTTTAAAATGATTTTTTTTATGAAAACTTTTTAGTTTTTGTCATTTTTCATGGTAACAAAAAACACCACATAAGCCTTTTGTGACTAGTGCCACAGCTATAGATCTGTTTATATATACATGCGAAGAATTAGTTACGAGTGCCACCTACTGGCACACAGGAATGTGTGAGATTGTACATAAGCAGTAGGTTCCATAAAGGTATTTTTCGTATGCTGCATCCAGCTCTTAACAAAGCCCTTCAGACATAGAATCTTTGCTAATTTATTTGCAGTCACAATATGTGAGGGACGTAGGTCTGGAATTAATGAACAAAAGGTAAGTTCTCCTAAACCTCGTCTTGTGTTTGTGTATAATTTGGGGACTTCCTTTGTCGAAAAAACCTGGGTTCCAAGTAAATAAAATACTAACTATGAGGCCAGTTTAGTATGAAGACTAAAATGCAAATAAAATATGAAATTTTTACTTGCTCCATAAGAATTTGAGAGAGACAAAATAGGGGAGGTAATATCTTTTATTGGATGAATTTCTGTTGGTGGAAGCTACAAGATTTTGAGCTACACCAAGCTGTTCCTCAGAATTTGGTATTCATGAAAGATTCCCACAAAAGTATCTGCAGTCTTCCCAGTCCTCAGTAATGTAAATCACCATAGCTTCACTGAAGTTTATGAAGTTATGCTGATTGGCATTAGCTGAGAATCTGGCCATAATTTGAAATATTATTTTTAATAAAATATACTACTTAGACTGTTCTCAGTGTAACCTACGAATATAAATGAGAGAAAGCATTATTTAGTGGAGAAACAGAAGAATGAGAATCAAGAGTAGAGCTATGTGAATAATATATTTTTCCATTTTCTGGCTAAAACCAAAAATTGTGGTTGGGGTCGACCCAAAATCATCTTTTTTTTTTTTTTGAGGGTTTTTTTTGAGTTTTTTGACAAACTAGTTTGGTTTGTCAAAAAAAAATTCCATGTTTGTTTTTTTAAAATTAACACAAATTAGCAAAATGTTTCAGTCAACCCAAATCTGCATTTTTTTGTCAAAAAAAAGTTTAGTCTGAAAAATTTCATCCATCTCTAATAAGGAGACCTGAGTTCTGTTCTGTCTCTCTGAACAAGTTGCTGTGTGACATTAGGAAAGTCATTCCTATCTGTTCCTCAATGTCCATTTCTGTGCTTTAAGAAAAAAAAGAGGGGGAAACACTGCTAAGATGTGATTTGTACCCTGTTTTGAGATGCTGCAAAAATGCTGCACACGTGCAAAATATTATTATTGTTTTATTATTATTAGGGCTAATCAAAATGTTTTCAATTTCTAAATGTTGACAAAATTTCCAACTTCGAGATTAAGGGACAAAAAAGGGAAACATATTGATAAAATTTCCACCAAATATTTTTCCTGGTTTTCAACCAATCAGCTTGTGAAAAAATTTCTAACTTGGATGAAATTTTGAGGGGGAAATTTCCAATTATATTGTGATTTTTGTCTTGCTTTTCTTTGAGAAAATCTAATTATTATTATATATCTTTGTAGTTTCGCTCTAGAAGTGTTCAGCAATTTGGACAGTTTCGTGGGAAACAGTGCCTGGAACCATTGGGAGACACACAAAGCTGTAAAACCAGCACAGCCTGTCCAGAAGAGCAAGAAATCGATTGTGGAGCTGACTTTAGATGTGACTCAGGTAGGTGTTGCTTTCACAATCTGAATCTCTTTTGTTTATGCTTTATGAAAAATCAGTGAGAAACAAGACATTTAAGTGGGGAAGTCCAGGTGACTTCAGCAGTTCCGGCTATCTCTGGAGATCTAGGTTCAAACCCTCTTAGAATACAGGTAAAATTACAAAACTCTATGACTTTATTTTGCATAGGGGATTTGACACATCAATCCTCCCAAGGCATATTTTAGTAATACTATATAGACCTTAGCTAGCACTTTACAGGCTAGCTAATTGACATCAATAGACTGCATCTTCTTATGTCAGGGCTGAATTTAATATCATGTAGAAACAATTAATCTTCACAAAAACACTGAGGTGAAATCTTCACTTCATTGACGTTAATGGCAAAACTCCCAATGACTTTAATGTGGGTCAGGATTTCTCCCCTTGTTTATGTCACAATAAAAACACAGATTATTTCAAGTATATGCTACATCCTCCCAGACATAAGGAGTATAAAGTGGACTATAAGGTGGATAGAAAGCTGGCTAGATTGTCAAACTCAACGGGTAGTGATCAATGGTTCCATGTCTAGTTGGCAGCTGGTATCAAGTGGAGTGCCCCAAGGGTCGGTCCTGGGGCCAGTTTTGTTCAATATCTTCATTAATGATCTGGAGGATGGTGTGGATTGCACCCTCAGCAAGTTTGTAGATGACACTAAACTGGGAGGAGAGGTAGATACGCTGGAGGGTAGGGATAGGATACAGAGGGACCTAGACAAATTAGAGGATTTGGCCAAAAGAAATTTGATGAGGTTCAACAAGAACAATTCTTCCATCCTCCACTTAGGATGGAAGAATCCCAGGCATTGCTACAGGCTGGGGACCTATTGGCTAAGCCGCAGTTCTGCAGAAAAGGACCTGGGGATTACAGTGGATGAGAAGCTGGATATGAGTCAACAGTGTGCCCTTGTTGCCAAGAAGGCTAACGGCATTTTGGGCTCTATAAGTAGGAGAATTGCCAGCAGATCGAGGGACGTGATCGTTCCCCTGTATTCGACATTGGTGAGGCCTCATCTGGAGTACTGTGTCCAGTTTTGGGCCCCACACTACAGGAAGGATGTGGAAAAATTGGAAAACATCCAGCGGAGGGCAACAAAAATGATTAGGGGGTTGGAACACATGACTTATGAGGAGAGGCTGAGGGAACTGGGATTGTTTAGTCTGCAGAAGAGAAGAATGAGGGGGGGATTTGATAGCTGCTTTCAACTACCTGAAAGGGGGTTTCAAAGAGGATGGTTCTAGACTGTTCTCAGTGGTACCAGATGACAGAACAAGGAGTAATGGTCTCAAGGTGCAGCGGGGGAGGTTTAGGTTGCATGTTAGGAAAAACTTTTTCACTAGGAGGGTGGTGAAGCACTGGAATGGGTTACCTAGGGAGGTGGTGGAATCTCCTTCCTTAGAGGTTTTCAAGGTCAGGCTTGACAAAGCCCTTGCTGGGATGATTTAGTTGGGGATTGGCTCTGCTTTGAGCAGGGGGTTGGACTAGATGAACTCCTGAGGTCCCTTCCAACCCTGATATTCAATGATTCTATGATACACTGACCATTAAAGCAACTCAAAAATATGATTTTGCTGACACTAGCCTATAAGAACTAATGTTTTCCCACATTCTTATACTTCACAGAAAAATACCCCACATCTAGACATTAAAGAATAATCTAAAAGTAAATCAAACCACGATAATTCTCTATGAATGTCAGAAATTCTTCTGCCATTTAATTTTCTGTGCCATTCCATTAAAAATAATTGGAAAATTTAAAGGGGTTTTTTTTTCTCACTTAGAGGAGCAAGGGATTAGGTTTTTACCACTCTCTGGCTGAAATGAAAATACACCTTCTAAGAGGAAGATTCCAGTAAGGAATATTTGTTTTTCTGATGTAAACCCAATGTTAAAAAAGGATTAGAAATATTCAGTTCTTCATTCTTTGCTTAGGTCGTTGTATAAAGAGGATGCTTGTATGTAATGTGGACAATGACTGTGGAGACTCTTCTGATGAAAGTGACTGTGAGAGAGATCCAAAATCACCATGTCGTAACCCGGACATTGAAGTGTCAGAGATTGGAAGGACTGCTGGACAAGGGTATTCAATGAAAAGTCATAATTAAAGGGAGACACCCTGGTTCAGTATATATATGGCACTAGACAAAGTTAGGAGACATGGGCCAGATGATGAAGCCCCAAGATTCTATTCACGATCTACTAGCCTGTTCTGTGACCTTGGGCAAAATGCTTAACCTCTGTTTCCTTTTACTCATCTGGGGTTAATAATGCTTAATATCGCCCTGAGATCAGGCAAAAAGCACTGTAAGTGCCATGTGTTGCTGCTGTTATATTAACCCGCCTTTGTTTCAGGGAAGGCAGCTGAAGATATTTTAAATGTCTTACAAAAGGAGGCACCAACATCATCCGATTTGGGCAGCTCTTCCTGGAGAATGACCAGAGAATCTCCTCTTTCCCATCCCCACTCCAGCAGGTGGCCACCACTTTCCAGCAACCTCTTGACTAAGCCCCACTACTGTGGCTATATTCATATTCCTCCAAGCACAAGCTCTATACCGGGGTAGTTGATAGGCAGACCGTGGGCCATATCTGGACCATCAGATCCCAAAATCTTTTTATTTATATATTCGTGGGCAGTGAGTAATGGAGGCTGAGCTCCCCAAACCTCTGCTAATGATTCCCGCAGCAGCCTCTGGGCAGGGTTCAGAGCACCTCTGGGTGGCCCAGGCTCACAGCTCGGCCCCAGAGGGCTGGCCAGGGCTCCTCCGGGCTCCTCCAGGCACAAGTGGGCTGGCCAGGGCTCCTCCAGATGCTGGCAGGTCAGGGTTCAGGGCTGCGTTTGTGGGCAAGACAGCAAGAGCAGGGGGACTGGAAGGGGTGGGGCGGGGCCTTGGGTGGAAGAGGCAGGGCAGGGGGCTAGCTTCACCATGCAGGGGATGCCCACACCGCCCATGTACTTATCTTTTTTTATTATTATTGTTTTCTTTGGAGTCTGAGCCTTAACTATACCTTGACCAAGAAATTTGGACCTTGACAAAAAAATAATTGACTACCCCTGCTCTATATTGTGCAGTGTTTTCCAAAGCATGTAAGGTTTGGTCATTATGGGCCTTACAAAATGGCCATGCCGCTGGTGCTGGGTTCTGTAACCAGATCTGTAGGAGTAGTGCCCAGGAGGTTGCCTGAGGTGGATGGATACCATGTTGAGACTCCGCCTCTCCAGCCCTCCCCACCTGCCCAATCTAGAAATGGCTGGGGTTTAGCAAGGCATCCATAATTACATTTCTCAAACCTTTATATATTAGGTAACTGCATTGGTGGTGGGATGGGGGGAGGAGGTATAGTTCACTATTGTACTTAGAGCAGCTTCTCAAACAATCTTTCCCCATCATCATCATACTAAAGAAATATCTGAAAAATGAGAAAATATATCGCAGACTTTTGATGAAAAAATATCTGATCTATAGCAATCATACCCTCCATTACTATTGTTACTACCTCACAGACAGGGGATATAAGGAACATGTTTATAGTTTTTGTTTGTTTGTTAACATCCTATGAACCACAGAATCCCCAGAGCTCCATTGGTTACAGCAGCCTTTTTCATCTTCTTTTCTTTGTATAGATTTACCTTTCCTTTCCCATCCTCCACGTAGTTGGAGGTTTGTTGGCTTGTTAGATTTGCTTATTGGTTTGGGGAGTTGTTCTCTTTTGTTTTGGGGTTTCATGGACAGGTGGGGAAGGGCCTGTAATTTATCTACAACTCAAACTGGAAATCAGCAGCATAAACTGGCACACACACAAATATCAGCATGTTGCAGCTCCACCTAGTGTTCAACTGAATATTATAGCCTTTCCACATCATCTCTATCTAAGACCATCTAAAATGGATAAATGAAGACCTTTATAACAGAAAAATAAGCAAACGTTATAAATGTGCTAGGCACTTTAAAGTCTTTTAGTGTTGTTACAATTAGCTAGCTTTACTATAAGGAAAATATTGTTTAGATGTATAATAGCGATGTTCATTGTTCTGTTGAATGATAGCTATTTGCTAAGGTCAACAGTGTGCATGGTGCTGTACAGGACACAAATATTGTGACAGCCTCTGCTCCAGAGCTTCCAATCTAGAAGACAGACAAGGAAAGGCAAATCCCAGTGTGAGAACGCACAGGAAGGAGTGACTTTAGGTGTATCTTCTTTGTACACTTGTTGTATCTCACATCATCACCAGATCTATGAAACTGGAAGATGAATCTGTTAACTTTCCTGTGTTTGCTATTATTTTAATTGCCTTTCCTCCGATCCAGGCCATTGTAGTGCCCAAGCTCTAATTCTTCCTGAGTAGGTTTCAGCGTGGTAGCCGTGTTAGTCTGTATCAGCAAAAACAGCGAGGAGTCCTTGTGGCACCTTAGAGACTAACGAATTTATTTGGGCATAAGCTTTCATGAGCTAGAACCCACTTCATCGCTCCTAGCCCACGAAAGCTTATGCCCAAATAAATTCATTAGTCTCTAAAGGTGCCACAAGGACTCCTCGTTGTTCTTCCTGAGCAGAGTCTAGGATAAAATTAGTTGTGTATTCTTTCTGAAGGCTGGGTGGCTTCTGTACACATTTGATATTGCAAAATATAGTAATATACAATATAATATTGAGTATTTAGAAACAATCTGATAAAAGTGTATTGGGAAAAATATATCTTAATTTTGATCCCATAAAGATTGCTAGCTATGAATAGTTATTGGAGAAGAAATAGGTCTTTATTATAGGGTTCCTTTCATTCAAAGGATCCCATTGTGTTTCATTTTTATTAATAATACCAATCACTCTTTCACTCCTCCACTTTTCATCCACAGACCTCAAAGTGCTTTACAAAGGACATATCATTATCCCCATTTTACAGATGGGAAAACTAAGGCCCCAAGAGGTAACTTGCCTAGTGTCACTGAGCATCCCAGCTGCTCTCCTGAGTCCTAATGCAGTGCCCTATCCATTAGGACATGCTGCTTCCTACTTAGTCCTTTGATTTATACCATTGGAGTTTCCAACCCAAGCTCCTGGGCACCCTTAACAATCTTTATAAACAAATGTAACCTGCAAAACGCATGGTACACTTGTAGCACCATTGAATCCAGTAACTTTTGAGATGAACTATGGCAATACATTGGCTCAGGGCAAAATAATATGGCAAACCCTCACTCTTGTGAAAAGTCTCATGGGATCTTTAATATCATTGCTGAACCAACAGGAACTCCAGCTTTTAAATTCCAGCAGGATTCAGTTTTTTGTTGGTTGTCATATGTAATTTTCATGTTTGGCTTTTCTAGGTCATAATACCACTGTCTACAGGCTAAAGGTGCTAACACCATCTTTTTGAAGTTTAACACGTTACTTTATTTTCCTTCTAGAATCAACATTCTAGGGATGCAGCCAATGGCAAGCCCATTTGAAAATGAGTATTTTAATGGTGTTTGTGACCGAGTGCGTGATGGGAATACCAGGACCTATTACCGCAAGCCATGGAACGTTGCTTTTCTCAACTACGATGTATGTCTCTGTGTAAAAATTAGGAGAAGGTTGACTGAGATTAAGTTTTCCAACAGGATGTCAAAACTCTCTCTTAAATCAGGCATTAAAAAATCTTCTGTAGTAAGATTTTGGCAGAATTCAGAAGAGAACAGAATTTATTATTTGTATTAATGGTAGTTCCTAGGGGTCTCAACTAAGGTGGCTTCTACACTTGGAGCTGGAGGTGTGATTCCCAGCTCCTGCACACACATTCGCTCTAGCTCTCATTGAGGTTGTGCACTAAAACAGTAGTGTAACTGGAGCAGCAGAATGGGCTAGCCTTCCTGACTACGTACCACAGGGCCTGGTGGGTTTGTGCAGGGGGCGGCTACCCCGTGCTGCTACTCGCCACTACCCAGGCTACCACAGTTACGCTACTATTTTAGTACACTGCCTCAATGAGAGCTAGAGCGAGTGTGTGTATGTGAGCTGGGAATCACACCTCCAGCTCCAAGTGTAGAAGTAACCCATTTACCCATTAAGTTTAGTGTGCTCACTCAGTCCATAGTAAAAGACAGTCCTTTCCCCAACAAGTTTAAACTCTAAATAGTCAAGACAGAGAGAACAGGTGGGAAGAAGGGAGCATTATTATCTCCATTTTACAGATGGGGAGTTGAGGCACACAGAAATGAAGTAACTTTCCCAGAGAGTCTAGCTCTCCTGAGCCCCGGTTGAGTCCCATAACCACTAGATCACCTTTCCTTTGCAGATTCAGATGAAGATTTTTCAAAGCCTTCTAGGAGATTTGGATGCTAATCCCTTTGGTGGCTCAGCCTCAGTTCAGTTTATAGCTAAAAATAACTACTATTCTATCGCTACCTAGTTTTCTGCGTCTACATAAGCAAGAAGTCACTTGGTGGCAATCTAAGGGTGCTTCAAGAAGAAATTCCTGAAAAATATTAAAAGCTACTTTTTAGTTAAACTTTTTTCCTGGAGAAATACTTCTGTACCTGAGCAGTTATAACTTATGTATCCAATTGACTTCATAGCAGCTAAGGCTCTGTGCCAATACAAGTAAAGGTAGCTAAATCTGACCCATAAAGCCTTGCCATGCAGCATGTGTATTTATTTTTGATGGTGGTAGCACTTCTCTGTTACCAAACCTGTATATTCTGCTAATACAAAAAATATGATACTATTAGTATTTTTATTTAACATTAAAAGCAGGTATTCAGAATTAGCCATAGACCGGTACCGAAGATAAAAGAAGGTAAAATGGCAATTCTGCTTCATTTCTGAGGTTGAGACTCCATAAAGATTCCTATCTACATCCTAATAGGAAATGGAAGATTATAATCCCTTAAATGTAATGGCACTTTCCCAGTTTTACATAGCGAAGACTTTACACCAACTGAAGCAAAAAGAAAAAAGGGAGGAAAAGTCACTGCAACTTAGCTTACTTATGAACAGCTGAGCTGATCCAGATGTTGGGGGTGAGAGGGGGAGAAGGAGTTCCATTTGTTTTGATTTTTTAGAGTTTTATGATACATTCGTGCCACGTGTGAAACTGGATAATTTTGCCTTTTACACATACCCTGCAAAGGCAAAAATAATTAAAATTGCCAAATGAAATTAAATTATGCATGTCATAGTTGAATCTACAAAATGATCACAGTTTGACAAGCATTTGTCACATATAAAAGGCATTTTCAGTGACTGCGAGCAAAGATTAAAAAAAAATCATGCCAACCATGTAACACAATGGTAAATTCTGAAGCAACAGTATGAAACTTGTCATGACATTTCTGCAAATGATTTTGGTTTCTCCATGAAAGCTCTGTGAGATTCTTGTGTTGTCAAAGTAAAATCCAAATTATACCCTCCATACAGCAGTCTTTGGCCAAGTTTTTCAAGTGATTACTGATTTGGCTGCCAACTTGACAGCTCTTAAAGGAGTCTGATTTTCATAGATGAGCTATATAGCATTTTCTAAAAGACAGGCTGCTTTAAAGTGTTTCAGACTGCAGTGAGCACCTTATATTGACACCCAAAATCACTAGTCACTTTTGAAAATATTCACCTTTACATTCTGAAAGTATCTAATCTCCAGTTTTCTTCTTGTTCTATAGAGAAATCAAGACCAAAGTGCAGCAATAGTTGTTTCACATACTAGTTAAAGCTGGTCAGAAAATGGGCTTTCATTAGACAGAAAATTTTGTTTTCATCAAAATTTTCCACAGAACATTTTGACATATTTTTCAGCTGAAAACCAAATTCTTTCCATTTGGAAATGCTGGCAGAGTGCCCCATGTGAGTTGTGGTTCACATGCCTCATGCTCCCATTTTCCTATATAGGCCAGACTACCTGATTAAACTACAACTCCCATGATGCACCACAGTCTCCCCTCAGGATGAGAAGAGACTGTTCCATTATGGGCGTCTCTGGCCATGGTGCATCATAGGTAGACTTGGAAGGGTTTGATTTTTTTTATCAATAAAAGTTGGTAAATGTCCATTTCACCATACGTACACAAACCAACTAAAAAGTATTTCCATCTATGATCATCCAAACTTACCAATAGGCAACATAAGAAAAATGCTGCTTGAAATCTTAGTTTGATTTAAAGCTATTTACTTTGTGTATTTTGACATGTGATGTTGACTATTTGTGATTTAAGAGTTATAAAGCATTAGCTTTTTGAAATCCATGTCTGTTATTAAATAATGATATGGACCCCCCACAGTAATTTCCCACAAATCTGAAAATTTAAACGGATAAAAATTGATGAAAACCCATAATTTTCTGTAACTGTGAAATTTAAGTGGATAAAAATAACAAAAATGGTTAAAATAAACATTGATATTATCCATCAAAATTATTTTAAAAAAATCAAATTCTACCAACCCTAATCATAGGAGATGTGGCCAGGGTAGGGAGCCTAGCCCATAGAGGAGAACCAAACTACAGCTTCCATGAGGCACCACAGCACAACAACCAAATCCAAATATTTTTGATTTCAGACATTTATTTTTTCAACAAAAAATGTAAAGTTTCCATGGAAAAGAGACTTTTTGCAAAACAAACAAGCCAACCAAACTTCATTTTGTCAAAAACCCAATTTTCGATCTCAAAACAGTTTCAATGGATATCTTTTTTGACCAGCCCTCATTAATATTTTACTTGTTTGAAATGACAATGCAACCATGTAAACAAACTTTTCTGTTTTCCATGGACTTAATGTTGTTCTATTTCTTGAAGTTTGGGTCCAAATCCTATACAAACTGACTTAGTATTATACCTATCAGTCCCTAGACCCTCATCTACTATATGCTCCTCAGCACCTGTTTTATATAGATTGTTTGTTTTATCATACGATTTGTGATGACATGAGAATAAAACATGCAGTTTTAGTATCTGTTCATTACATAAGTTTCAAGCTATTGTGGTTTTGTTAAATAGATCATACATGGTTTTTTATCTGTTATTCTCTTTTTTTCCTAAGACAAAAGCTGAGAAAAGATTCACAACTGAGTTCTACTATGATCGTGTGACCATGATAAAAGAGATTTACCATGAAAAACAAGAATATTTTTCGGTTTCCATGTCAGTAAAATACACACCTACTGAAAACAATCAGGCCACATCTATAAACAGCTCCCTTGGCTACCAGTTTTCAAGGAATGAAAGTCTAAATTATATCTTCCGGTACTCCAAAGAAAGGGTAAGCTCAATGGCATAAAACATTGTATGTAGTAATTTCATAGGATCTGAAATTCGCATACTGTTGGGCTATACAGGTATTAATCTTCCAAACTGTTCAGGATGTCTGTTGCCCTCCTCACACGATACAGGGGGGACTGGCAAAATGTTGGCAATGTAAAGATTAAAGTTTACTTCAGGAGTAGCCAAAATGTGGGTCAAATGCAGCCTATTTCACCACCTTGGCCTTCAATATGGATTGATGTTGCCAGAAACCAAAGATATCAGCATGCAATGATCCATTTTTATCAGTGAACAGTTGTGATCTATTCCACTGTGTGCAAATTAGACACAGCCTTTAAGTAACAAATTGCAATGAAGACCCAGGCAGGCAAAGCTTGGGTGCTCTTGATGGAGCATGTAGGTTAATAACCCAAGGGTCAGATCTTCAGGACCAGCCATTTGTTGCACAGCACATCTCAGAGGGAAACAGGTCACAAAGGACTATTCTAAGTTGCACCAGTTGCCATGGTGCCTAAGAGTCATAGAATCATAGAATATCATAGTTGGAAGGGAACTCAGGAGGTCATCTAGTCCAACCCCCTGCTCAAAGCGGGACGAGTCCCCAATGTTTGCCCCAGATCCCTAAATGGCCCCCTCAAGGATTGAACTCACAACCCTGGGTTTAGCAGGCCAATGCTCAAACCACTGAGCTATCCCTCCCCCCCAAAGTCCATTCCAGCAGTTGAGGATCACCAGTGTCCAAGAGCAATCCAGCAAGCCTCCCTTTCCTTGGCCACACACTATGCCAAGGCCTGTGATGGGGATGGGTGGCAGATACATCAGCTTTATGCCACCAGAGCATTACGCAAGCCACCAAAGGCTTGATTGCCTTTATGCATTTTATTGCTCTGTCTATAGCACATGGCCTCTTACGCTTGCTTTAAGTCTGCTTTGCACTGCCAAAGTGCTACAAAGTGGAGTTAATGGGGCTGAGGATCTGATCACAAGATTTGGCCCTGTCTGAGGGTTTGTTTCTGCTTGAATTTCATATCAAGAAATAAATGTGAGACCCATTTTAATCTGGATCAAGTTTCAGCCTAAAATACCCTTTCTAACCAGTAAGTTACAAGAAGGTAATAGAAAACGCAGGGCTAGTACACATTTTGCAAAAGATTAGACCCACTATGAAAATAATACTAAAAGGCAAGGTGTACCTCAGTCAGGTTGTCTGTAGGGATTGAACCCAGGAGCTCAAGATCTAAAAGCATGAACAACGCCCCTAACTGACAGACAGTAGCAGACTCATAAACCTCTTTAGGTGGTCAAGGAAGGAGACAGGGGACAACAAGCCTCCCTGTGTTATGATGGGGGGACAAGTGGATGAGACTGTCCTGTCACTTAGGTGTAAATTCCTTTTATAAATTAACCTTTATTTGCTTTCTTCATCTTACCCAGGAATAAGTGAATAATGTAAAATAATGATACACCACTGAGAAAAAGCAGTAATAGGTCAATGGGGAAAAAGACCCTGACTTTTTAAAAGGGGTTGGCAATGGGATACAGACTGGAAAGCTGGGTGGTGACTGGAAAAGGAACAGCTGGTTAAGGATCTCTAAAGCTGTAAGGTATTTGGCTATTTAAGCATTGTTTTTGACAGTAAGTTCAGCTGTTAGTGGGCTACATTTCTTAGTATTTCACTGTAATCTATTAGTTGATGTGTTTGTGTACCACTGCCCTCTCTTGGATGAGGTCTGCAAATGTCTCAGGACTTACATTTGTCACTAATGGTTGGCTCATGGAGTATATTTAAGCCTTAACACTACTGAATGCTAATGACAAGAATCTTTTTATTCCAAGTGCTTCATGAGCAGTGGAAGTTCTACTCCCAATATCACATGTTGGCAGTCAGATCTACATTCTAGTGCAACAGTGGAAGTAGCACCATAGTCAGTCATACAATTTGGTAAAGTGGAGCTTGGCCAAGATTTCCAAAAATTGGAGCCTAAAATTCAGCACCCAACTTCATATTTGGATTCATAAATAAGTAGCCAGCTTTTCAAAAGTGCTAAGCAACCAGCAAATTCCCATTGACAACTTCCTGGCAGCTAAATGTTTGAAAATGAAGCCTATTATTTAGTGGCATAGCGGTTAGTTTATATATGAGAATAGATTATCTAGTAGATAGGGCACTAGCCAGAGACCTGGGTTCAATTCCCTTCTCTGCTACAGACTTCCTGCATCATTTAGCCTCTCTGTTTCTTGTTGTCCTCTGTAAAAGTCGGAGAACACTTCAATCTCTCTGGTCACTTGATTACAGACCGAGAAGTGGCAATTCTTCAACAAAAAAACTTCCAAAACAGACTCCAACGAGAGATTGCTGAATTGGAATTAATTTGCAAACTGGACACAATTACCTTAGACTTGAGTAAAGACTGGGAGTGGATGTGTCATTACACAAAGTAAAACTATTTCCCCATGTTTATTTGCCCACACACACACACACACACACACTGTTCCTAACACATTCTTGTCAACTGCTGGCAATGGGCCACCTTGATTATCACTACAAAAGGTTTTTTTTCTCTCCTGCTGGTAATAGCTCACCTTACCTGATCACTCGCATTACAGTGTGTATGATAACACCCATTGTTTCATGTTCTCTGTGTATATAAAATCTCCCCACTGTATTTTCTACTGCATGCATCCGATGAAGTGAGCTGTAGCTCATGAAAGCTTATGCTCAAATAAATTTGTTAGTCTCTAAGGTGGCACAAGTACTCCTGTTCTTTTTGCAGATACAGACTAACACGGCTGCTACTCTGAAACCTGTAAAATTAGGGTAATGGTATTGGCTTCAGAAACATTGAAGATTCTGAGATATTTAGGCTCTACTTTAATGAGGACAATATAAGTACCATAGTTAGATAGGAATGGGTCTTGGGAGCCTATGCCTACATTTGAAAACATTCCCCATAAGTGGGAGGCCTAACTTTAGGCTCCTATTTTAGAAAGTCTTGTCCTTTTGTGTGGATTTGTTTCACTTAATGTTGACTTGAGGCTTTGGATTTATGCATTTGTTTGCACCATTAAGTGAGACTGTTTCATGTTTTATGCTCCTATCTTTAGGCATATGAAATATTCAATACCCCAACCTTAATCTGGGCTGCGATATGAGCTTTTCTGTTTGCATCAACATCAGCCATGTATGAGTCATAATGATGATTTGTATGTAGTATTACATCTAGTTAGAGTAGAGTGTGGCACTCATATGACTTACTGTTTTGCATAGTAGGAAATCTGCTGGATTTGATTTCATGATGTGTGTTTTTGAAAATGGAGCTACACCCTTCATTTTGACAGTTTAAGAGTAGCAGGGCACTTCCAAAAAAGGAAGATCCTAATCCTTTTCCCATTGTAGGCAATGGCATATCTCCCATTGACTTCTGAGGGTGGAGGAACAGGGCCCATTATCTGGCAAACTGGCTTGAATTATTTTTGTATGTCACAAAATTAAGTCAGGGAAGTATTTTATAGAGAATCTGGTTTAAAAAAAACCAAACCTACACACGTGATATCTGAAAACAGTAGAACACAACGAGTCTGATTTATTGAAATTGGGAAATGGAGAGTTGTGCAAAAATGGAAAAAAACCCAAAAATTATCCAAACTTCTTGCTACTTCTTCAGATTAAGTTTTAGGTGAAGTTTTAGGGAACTTCTTATTCTGTCTAAACAAGTTTGTCCTGGTCCCAAAATGCTAGAGTATCCCATACAATATTTGAAAGTTCTGCATTGTCTTTTGAGTAAAACATGTCTGATTGTGCCTTTTGTACAGAAACAAACCTTTCTGCATGTCAAAGGAAAAATACAACTGGGAAGATTCCAAATGCGAAGTCAGCGTGTACAGCTAACAGATACTTTCCTTGAAGATGTGAAGTATCTGCCCACTGAATATGACAAGGGGGAATATTTTAGATTTCTAGAAATGTATGGAACACATTATGCTGTCTCTGGGACTGTGGGAGGAAAATACGAACTTCTGTATGTTTTGGATAATTATGCCATGAAGTTAAAAGGTATGCATTTTATTGCTCTGCCTATAGCCAATAGATCAACAAATAGGCCCCAATCCTGCAATATGAGATGTGGAGACAGAACCTTGTGCAGAGCCTGATTGAAGTCAGTGAGACTCCATGCACGTGCAAGGGAATGACCATGTTGTGTACCTCATTGTAGGATAGGAGCCTTGGTCATTCGTTTTCAGAATTAAAATCCTGAGCCAAACATTAATCTCAGTTACACCAAAGTCACTTTATTGGAATCAGTGGAGTCACTCGGGAATTCTACCAGTGTAAATAAGATCAGAATCTGGCTCATTCACTTTAAGGCCATCTTCTTATAACAATCTTAATGGAAGTCTGTCATCCGTGAAAACCTTTTATTTAAAAACTACAGTATTCAAATATTACTAGTGATTGGTGACCATGTGGTCTGGTTCATAGAGGATCCCAAATCCTAATGCTAGCTGAGCTACAAAATTCAATTTGTGATCATAGGTAACTTGTCATTTGATCTCTTTGTACATCTAAATTGGTAGTAAAATCAAGAACCTTACTGAATGCAGATGCTGTATTTGGCTGTGTTGGAACTTTTTTACAGCCTTTAATGTTAATATTGGAATTTTTCTCTGGTTGAGATAGGAAAACAGTAACTTAATCCTTCTTCACATACAGTGTTGGGAGGTATGGCTTTTGTGGTAGATTGAAGTGATCATTCTAAAATAAACAAAAAAATAATTCTCATGCGAATTCTGAAGCCAAACAAATAAATACATGCCCCTTATGGCATTAAAATTCCCTGTCAGCCCAGGCAATAAGCAAGGAGTTGAGACAGAGAAGTCCTTTATACATACTTATATTCTTGTGTTCACCAGCTAGATACTATGGTGATAGGTGCTCTCTGAGGCACTGATCTTGAGGGAAAACTCCCATTGACTGCAGTGGTAGAACAAGATTAGACTTCAATTATTTACGATCAATAGATAGAAAAGAGTAGCTGTATGAGAGAAAGGGTAGAATAAGAGTGGTCGTGATGGGGTGGGAGGGCGGGCATGGAACAGATTAATAAAGTTACATTAACTTTATGGTAGAAAGAGGGGAATATCCAGGAAACAGTTTGGGTAAGACCGGGTGATGGGGAAGGAAAAGATTGAGAGGATTCAGTGATACAACAGACATAAAAAAAGAAATGAGAAGCAACAGAGAAAGACACAATCCCCAGAGGAAAGAGGGGAAGAATCATCCCTCAAGGAAGGGCAGCCCTGGAAAACAGGAGAATGTTACTTTTTAAGGAGTTGCGAATAGAGGGAGTGTTCCTAGAGTTTTCCTAATCACTGGGCAGCCCACCAATAGGTCGAAACTCCAGAGGCAAACTGCATTGAATTCATAACCTGGGAGAGGGAGAGGGGGTGAAAGACAGCGGAAGAATGAAGGCAACACGTTTTTTCAGCAGTCCTGAAACTTGGCCTCAAGAAGTATAAAATCATATTCATTTTTTCTTATTTTCTTGTTTTTAAAACCAAATATGCATTTTCCCCTAATGATCTCCAAATTAATTGCATTTGCAGAAGTCACGGAAGATGATGTAAAGAAATGTCTCGGTTATCATTTAGATGTCAGTCTAGTAAATAAAGAGTTGGCTTTCCAAGGTGGTGTAAAAGGTGGTAAATGCAAAAGCATCAACAGGAAATCTAATTGTAAGTGTATCTTTAGTTTGTGTGATCAAAACTGCAAACTCTTTTGCTTAAAGAGAGAGGATGTTGATTTCTTCCCCTTCTTTTAAAACCAGTTAAATGTCTAAGCTAATACAGTGTTCATAAAAGGCTGAGGGAGAAGGATTTAATACCAAGCACAGGACAGGCAGGTGTTGCAGGCTTCCCTGCACTGCTCTGTTCATGCAACTCAACTTTTAGCTGTGCTACCCAGGCCAGTCTAACCTTTATCCTTTCCTAGTGCAGCTCAGGTGATACTATGCCACTCATTAAACAATGTGTACTACATCCTACATTTCTGTGACATCTGGTTTACCCACCTGTCCATCCGTGCCATGCTAACCCCTTAGAAGCCCTTTTTCTTTTCTTACATTTTTGGCATTTTGGTGTGATTGCAAAATTCATAAAGTGAGATTTCTCACAAATGATGGAGAATTAGCAAAGTTAAATGAGATTTCACCACAGTCTTATAGGATGGAATCTTCCTTCTAGTCACTTTGGGGAGACGTGAGCTGATTTGTGCTAGAATCTGTGGCCATTAAACTTCCAGTCATTCTCTCTCTCTTTCTCTCGCTTGCACTCTCTCTCTGTAGACACTCATGATGATGATGCAGTTATTGATGACATCATTTCTTTGGTTGAGGGAGGGAAGATTGATTTTTCTGTGAAAATAAAAGAAATGCTACTGAGGAATGCCAAAGTGGTTGATGTAGAGGATTATATACAGTGGGCTAACTCACTGATTGATGCTCCAGTGGTGATCCAGCAGAAGGTAAGGAGAGTTTCTTCTAGGCCATGTTACAAATTCATATATCATAATTACCTGTGAAAGTTCCCTTTCCTATGGTGAGGAAAATATCAAGAATTACTTTGCTTATCATTAACTGTTAGTTAGTTTCTTCATCTTAGTAGCTTTGGTCTTTCTTAATGGATTAATAGATTCTAAGGCCAGAAGGGACCACTGTGTTCATCTAGTCAGATTTCCTGTATAACAGGCCATAGAACTGCCCTGAAATAATTCTTGTTTGAACTAGAATGTATCTTTTAGATAAACATGTTTGAGATAAGGTGACCAGAAATGAACAGAGCATTCCAGGCGATGGGTGCACTGTTGATTTATTTATATAAGAATGTTATAGTCAATATCATTTTCCAACCCATTCTTTGGATGAAGACTATGTCAGTGGGCTCTGTAATGTATTTTGGGTGCAACTATGGGGATCTGAATCTTGAGCTATCTGGTCTGCATGCCATTGCTGCAGGATTAAAATAACCCACATCCAATCGTTATACCAGATACATGGTGCAAACTATAAGTAAGGAGACTTCATGTTATCAGAAGAAAGGATTTGTTTAAAATAACTTTTTCTAAAGATTTGTATAAGGAAAGGATTTAGACATGATTATAGGGGAAATAATGTCTATAATGTATGGGTTTTTTTCCTTTACAGCCATCTCCAATATATACTCTTGTTCCAGTAAACATGAAAGATGCACATATAAAGAAACAGAATCTGGAAAGAGCCATTGAGGAATACATTACAGAGTACAGTGTGTGCAAATGCAAACCCTGCAAAAATGGTGGCACCTTGTTGCTGGTGGATGGAGAGTGCATATGTCTATGCTCCAGCTATTTTAAGGGAGATGCCTGCCAAATCCCCAAATCAAGAGTAGATGAAGGTTAGTAGATATTCATGCACTGTCAATGTTCTAAGCAGACATAAATTAAGATGTTGTCAGCATGTATGTTGGAGCTTACTTTGAAAATATGGTCTCTATCCAGATAGAATTAAACACGATCTGTAAGTTCTTATATCTAAGAACAGATTTACACACTCTGCTGACCTATTCAGCTGGGCATGAGGGATGGAAGTTAGTTTTTAGCCTGTAAAGTATTTCTGTTAAGTGGAGAAGAGATTCATCTCTCTATCCCCTGTCCATTACTGTGCCTTGTAAAGATATCCAAAAACTCTCTCAAACAAGAAAATTAACTGAGCAAGAATGTCGACTGGCAATGGCATGGAACCAAAGCAGAGAATCAGATTCAGGCAAGAGAGCCATTTCCATTTTCCTAGCTGGGTTTCTTCAGGTTTTCTGCAAAAGCCCAGTGCTTAGAAATGTATGCCTCATGTTGCATGATCACATAATGCAGGCTTACAGCTAGATTGGTCCAGTATATTGTAGGTGCCAATAAGCAGGCAGCCTAACATTTCAAGTCCCATCTCTACGTCACAAAGTCTCTCTTGTGCTCCAGCCCTGCTACCAACTGTTCCCTGCTTCCTATTAACACACAGGACAATGGCAGGAACAGCAATCTTCTTTTGATTGCTACCAACTTTTGATTGCTGTAACACTCTCTGCCCTGTAGCGCTCATCCTTCACAATTTGCCCAAAGCCTTCGATAACTAAAAAACATTACTCAGTATTTGCTATAATGTAGTAAGTGTAAGGAACAATACAAACACTAAGGTAATCGTAGCTATTTATATAAAGCATAGTCTACATCATCTACACTGGGTTTTTAGCCACTGGTGGAGCTGAACCAGTGCAACCCCCTAGTGTAGACACAATTTGCACTGATGTGGTACAATTTGCACCAGGGCATTTTATCCAGTTATATGTCATGGATGGTTAGCTACACCAGTGTAAATTGTGTCTACAATAGTGAATTAAACATTATCAGCTGGTGTAAATCCTCATAACTCCATGACTTCAATGGCGCTGCACCAGTTTACACCAGCTGAAGATCTGGCCCCCAGCATATCGTATAGAATAGAATATCAGGGTTGGAAGGGACTTCAGGGGTCATCTAGTCCAACCCCCTGCTCAAAGCAGGGCCAATCCCCAACTAAATCATCCTAGCCAGGACTTTGTCAAGCCTGACCTTAAAAACCTCTAGGGAAGGAGATTCTACCACCTGCCTAGGTAACCCATTCTAGTGCTTCACCACCCTCCGAGTGAAAATGCTTTTCCTAATATCCAACCTGAACCTCCCCCACTGCAACTTGAGACCATTACTCCTTGTTCTGTCATCTGGTACCACTGAGAACAGTCTAGATCCATCCTCTTTGGAACCCCCCTTCAGGTAGTTGAAAGCAGCTATCAAATCCCCCCTCATTCTTCTCTTCTGCAGAATAAATAATCCCAGTTCCCAGCGTAGACAAGGAAAATGGCTATTTTTAATGCAGTTCTGCCATGAAAAGCGACTCTGTAGAAATGGCTCCTTCTTATGCAATAGATTTATTCCTTGTGTCAAAATGGGTGTCCAAAGTGAGGCTCTGCATTTGATTTTTAGACACTTACATATATGGCTGGATTTTCAAAACTGCTGAGCACCCAGTAGTGCCATTGGCCCTATGTGTTTTCAGCATCCAATCTGTTGGTTCTTTGTGATGAAAATTAGTTTTACTGCTTTGGGTTTCTAGAGCCACCATAGTTGAGAGTCTGGGCTGAATTCTGTTCCATCTTGTGCTCCTTCAAAATAGTTACTTGCTGAACAGTTGCACCAGTGCCACTACACCCAAGGCAGCAGGTTGCTGGACTAATGCTGGTTTGGCCCAATACAGATAAAAAGGTCACCGATGGGGGCTGGAGCTGCTGGACTGCTTGGTCCCACTGCGTGCAAGGAGAACGCGCTCGAACTCGTCAGTGTAATAATCCTGCTCCAGGACCAGGGGGCAGGCCATGCCAAGGTGACAGCATCGAAAAAAGCCACTGTTCTCAGGCAAAATAATTGTGCAAGTCTAAAAAAGGTGAGTAGCACCTCACTGTGATGGTAATGTATTGTTGCCCTTTGGCCCAAACAGTATTTGGTGCCTTACAGGTTTGCTTCCAGTAGAAGGAGAAATTGATGAACTGTGCCAGGTATTCTTTGGTGCAATCCTGTTTGTTTACATCTGCTTTCTTCCTTTCAGCTGGCTTTCTCTGCTTTCTGCCTCTCGCACACAAATGGCTTGCTAAGCCAGCCATTAGCTGCTGTGTTTGCAATCAGTCCCAGGGAAATCTCTCAACCCACACAGTTTAACCTCTGGTTGGCCTTGCCATGTGGACCACTGACTTGGGTATTGAATTTCTATTGTTTCCAGCTATTACTGCATAAAGAGGCATTTAGTTGTTTCTTCCATTTTGCCTGAAGGAAGGTTGGTTAGCATCTGTATGGCTTTAACAAGGTCTGGGTGTCTCTAGATCAGACCTGCTTGGTGGCAGCCATTAACACCTTCCAACATAACAAGTGTATTTAAATGAAAAGGTTTTGCTGCATCACGACCTGTATCCCTCCCAAAGCAACCCCAATGGAAATATTCTGTGTGCATCATCCATATGAAATTAATAAACCCTGTTAAATATCTGATTTAGATCCATGTTCTGAGACTGTGTTTAAAAACTGACTTTCCATCTTGTGTCTGAAATTTTTGGATGCAAATAATTGTGTGCTCCGTTATGGTGCACCTGCAAATTGGGTAGCTGGGCATCTCGATGACCCATGTTGTGCTCACAAAATTGCAGGCACAAGAATGGGGATCTTGGCTAAGTCCAGGCTGAAAATTGAGCCCTGATTCCAGTCAGACTGAGCCTCCCAGTTTCTGTCTGTCTGTCTCTCTATGAGATGTAAACAATGGAGTTGAAAGTTCTTAACCCTGAATTCTATTATTTGGTGAGTTTAGTAAGACTTCCTAGTATTACTTTAACAGCAGCTTTGAGTCTTTCACCTTGAAATGATGAAAACTGTTTTTTTTATTTAATTTGGGGAGAAAAACCCTGCAAAAAACAGCAAATACTTAGGAAAGGCCTGTAAGGTTTTTCCGGTGCAAAGTGGCTTTAAGCCAATAGGGACCAGCCATTGGAGAAGTCCCCCAGCACATGGGGAACTCTCTGTTGGTAGAGACAGCTGCACTGCTCCCTGTGCCAGCTCGCAGTCTCACCCACAGTGTCAGGGGAAGGAGGGACACGTTGCTTTCAGGGCGCAGGCAAGACTGGGAACAGAACCGGCACGCTGGAACGCAGCTCAGCCATGTTGTCTTCTAAAAGTGTAACACCCGTAGGGCATTCATGCCCGTGGTTTAAGTTAGAGCTTGTGTGGGGGCCACGCATCCCTCAACAAGGGAGCCACATCTCTAGCACCTCCTCTCCATTCCAGCTAACTGTGAAGTCCTTAAAATCACAGGAACTGCTTTATTTTACTCCTGCAATTCACAACTGGCCCTGTTTATAACACAGTCCGGAAGGTAAATGTCATAATAATGTACACCGAGCCTACATATCCAAATATGTTTCCTACTGTATTGCACAATCAAATCACCTTACCCAATTAAAATACATTGAAGCCCTGGCTTTCAGAAGCGCTAAGCGCCCATAACTCCAGCTGACGTCAATCAGAGTTATAGGTGCTAAGCACTTCTGAAAAATCAGGCCTTCTTTGACTTGTTCAGCCTACATTAGAATCATATTAGAGAGACACTGAAATCATGTTTCCAGTAAGCTGTGACATTCACTATTTAAAATAAGGCAAACTATCTGATTGACACGATAGATACTTTCTATGTGAATTCTCTAATCTTTCTTTTGACAGGTGTTTCTTATGGAAAGCAATACAGCCTTCAAAGACATGCATGAACGCTGCAATTATTCTACTGCTCAAGGTTCCTGTTGGCAGAAGAGAGATCAGCCCAATGGAATTGTATGCTTCATGAGTGCCTATAGCTTAAACAGTTGCTAATCAAAAACAAAATCTGATCAAAATAAATGTTTAAGGAGATTAGCTGGTGTGATTGGTGTTCAATGTGCATTTTTATTTATTTATTTTATTTTTAGCACTGGGATACATGCTACCCAATGCCTCCAAGAAAAAATAATTTGTCATTATTGGAAAAAAAAAAAGGAGAAATATTAATGTAAATCATTTAAATCTTTTGTTTCTCTTGACTTATTGTTTCCTAGTTCCGTGTTGTTCAGCTAGCAGGGGCATGCTGCAAGTGGGTAGCCAGGGGCTGCAGGACTGGCAGTGTCCTGCCTGGAATTAGTGATGGTCAAATCTCAGAAGATTTGGGTAGGCAATGACAGGTTCCCACTCCCTCTCCATGACATGACAGATACCCAGCTTTAGCCACTCCCCATAACCTCTTCCTCAGGCCCCCTTGCCACTTTCCAGACAACCTGACAGGCTCCCAACTTGGACCCTCCCCAACTTCCCAGCTTTACTGGCTTCCTAACTTTCTTCTCTCTGTTCTAGCTTTCTTCCTTGCTCTTCAAACACAGGTTCTGTCCCCAGCTAGCAGAGTGAGGCATAACATTGGAAAAAAAAACATGCATATGACAATCAAATCATTTTCTCATCGACCAAAATCTAACCTACCTTTCATCTGTTTGTTTGCCATTGGTTATAGCTGCAACACAAAAATTAATGGGCTTGATTCATATTTATACTCAGGCTCCCTTTACACTGAGAAAGCAAATGAGAATATAGCACGGCATATTTTTGCATATATCAGACATGAGGAAGTGCCCCTGATGATAACTCTCAGTACTTAATGTAGGAAAGAGGGTGGCCTAGTGGATGGAACACTGCATTGGGACTGGGTTCTATTCCTGACTCTGCAACTGGGTGATCTTGGGCATGTCACTTCACCTATCTTGCCTCAGTTTCCCCCTCTGGAAAATGGGGATAATTGTACTTGCCTCCATGGTAAAGCGCTTTGAGATCTGCTGATGAAAAACACTGTATAAAAACTAGGCAGTAGTAGTTGTAGATAGGAAGAGTAACTTTGGGTTTGGGGGATGTTTTTGGGATCCTCACAATGACATGTCAGACTTTTTATATGATGAGCTGGGTGAAGAGTTACTGGTTTTGGTGGAATCCCATTATTGTGACATCCAATTTTTTAAAAAAACCTTCATCTAATTTAATTACTATCTCATCTCCTGCTCTTCACCACACATCCTGTTTCATCTTCCTGCTGAGAGTTACATCCATATTCTTAGTCAATAAAATGTTTAGAAACTATTTGGATGTTTCCCCTAGTTTTTAAAGCTCTGAATATTCATGGAACTAACATTTTGGTTTATTATGAATTTTTTGCGGGGGCCAGGAGAGGTAACATTTGAGAACTGCTGTGTGGGAGAGCAAGTGAACATAGTACCAAGAGACGGACTCTTGCCAGAGCTGCTATTACTGCTGCTCATGACAGAGGTTTCTAAATCTATATTTAAAGCTTTCACGCTCATTGTTAAACTCGGGGGAGGAGGAATAGCACATATAGTAAAATTGGTTACTCTACGTGCATGCTGCTTAAAAAGCATGCCAGAGTGATTATTCTGCGTGAAAAGGCCCTTGTTGATTTCACAAGAAATGTGAGCCAACCCAGCCTGCCTTACATCTGCCTCAGGCTCTGAATCACTGAAGGTTTTTACAGAAACGCTTTCAGGGAGGCATCACTGACAAAAGATAAGAACATCAGAAATAGCACCATCACTCCCCCTACTTCTGATTTTTGCCTGGTATTGCATCTTATCTAAGCAAATGGTTTGGCAGGGAGGGGTTAATTAAAGAGAGATAGACTTTTGTAGCATGGGCCTATCTTAAGTACTTATTGGTTCGCATTGAAGGAGTACCTACACACCTCACACTATTGTAATTTAGCGATCCTCACAACACCCCGTGAAATAGGGAAGTATTATTATTCCCATTTTTTACAGAGGGGAACTGAGGCATAGAGAAACTGACTTGACCACATTCCACGTGTGCTAGAGCAGGAACATGTCCTGAACCATCATGCCTTTCTGTTGCGATCTAGAGTGGAATTTTGAACAGCCAACATTCAGGGGTATTTGAATAGAGGGTTATTGCTCCACCTGTTAGAGTCAGGGTTCTGGATTCAAATTCCGAACACGCCTCAGTGTTAGACCCGGAAGGTGATGGATTAAGGAAGGCGTTACCAAAGCCTGGACATTTGAATGTTGCTGGAAAACAAGCATGAAAGGCTTTTAAAAAGAAAGGAGTCAAAATAGGATTTTGAACTCAACCAAGCACTAATGAGAAAATGTTTATAGTCATTAACCTGTTTATCATCCTTTTGGAGAGTATATAATGAACATATGTTAATTCACTTTCACTTGTCCTTCTCAGTACTACATTGTATCCCAAGAAAATACATACAGCTATAAGCATTGTTAGGCCTCTGATAATATGCAAAATAAGGATTTTGCTGTTATGGCTTCCTGTGAAGGCTGGACAGACCACACAGACTTTCAAAAAAGGAAGTGCACTCTGAAGGACAGAACATTTTTGCCTCACAATATTGCAGTACATGCTCTTTACCAGACTTGCAGACACGGAGTTGCTGACGCTATGGTAAGTACAGAACTTTCTATGCATTTACTTTTCATACACACATGTGTATGATTTAGGACTAAAACTACAGTGGACATGACTGTAAAAGTTGCTGTCGGCTCCCAGCAATTTTCATTTCAGTTCCCTGCAGTTGAACTTCCTGCTGTTTAGCAAATGATGACACTTTTACATTTCTTTACTGTCTCTTCCCAAGGCCAGCTGTACACTTAAAAATTGGAACAACCTGATCATCACTCAGAGGTGTGGAAAAAATTTGTACCCTAAGTGCTGTAGTTAGGTGTAGATGCAGCTAGGTCAGTGGAAGAACAGCCTCTCAGAGAAGTGGATTAACTACATCAATGGAAAATCCCCTTCTGTTGAGGTAGGAAGCATCTACATTATAGCGTAATAATGGTACACCTGTAATGTAGATATGGCCCAAGTGATCTGTACAGGAAAGGATGTATTTTACTGATTCTAGCATTTGAAATTAAGAAAGAGAAAACAATTGTTGCCTTCAAGAGTAAGCAGGGGGTAGGGGGGCGAGAAATGTTGCGTATCTTAGGGAGTACGATGCCAATGTAAGTGTATAGCAACAGCCACACATTGGAAATGGGAATGAGTCAAGCACTTTAATTAGACCTCCAGAAAGCCTTTCCAGTGTCCTAATCTGAAATGTAAGAACGTTGTAGCTCAGAAACATAAAGCTTTTTATGTGGCTGTACAATAGACCTGCACATTTTAGTAATCTGTTAGATTTGTTTCCTTAAAAATAAAACTTCAATGGAATTCAAGGCTTCTGTATAATACTATAAAGTTTACATTTTTTAGCTATTTTATTAGGAAATCCTGATCAGTGATTGGAGGCAGGAGATGGTGGATAGGGGGTGAACAATATGAAGTCTGAATGAGAGTAGCATTTAGTATGGTCTATCTTTTCCTCTGGGGATGATGAAAATATACAGATACTCACAGTACTTCTACAACATGGTATATGTATGCAAACAAAGCAATCTTTCAGGGTGATTTTGTAAGATAGATTCTTCATTTGAACACTTCCATGTCAGTGCAATTGTGTGAAAAGTGTAAACAGAGATTAACACAATTTGAAAGATTCTGATCTGGCTCCAGATTCTGAACACCCCAAAGTTCAGGTGGATTTGGTTCAGGTCATCATAAAGAGAAAGACAATGTGTAAATGTTCAGATCCAGATCCAGGTTTATTTTGCACCACCACACACACACAGTTTGGAAGTTATGGATCTGGGCTTTTGGTTAAGCCCTTCTCCAATGATGAAATCTTTCATGAGTCTGAGAAATGGCTTCAGAGGCTTAGAGTAAAATTTGGGATATGTAAAAACAGCATTTCTTATTCATCACTAATTTACTTTGATTTTAATTACTAGTATTCATGATAGTAACTATCTAATATCCAAAGACAAAATTCTGCTCTGTTACACCAGAGTAATTTGATTCAAACTCACTGAAGGTAATTTATGCTATCTTTACACATGTGTAACTGGGAAAAGAAATTGCCTCTAAATTTGTACAAGACTAGCATCCCATAATCAGAACACATGTCAATTTTCTATTTATTGCAGAAATTCCATCCTCATCACTAGAGCTAGTCAATAAGGCCCCAAATTTGCATGTACTCCTAGCACTTGCAAACCTCTATATTTAAATACGTATGGCTGGCACAGAGCTACTCTATTGGCACAATTCAAATGTCTGGTTGCTTATCCAAATGGGGTTGTTTCAGTGTAGGGAGTATGTATGCAAGTATGTGGAATACACCAGTTGTTCTGTGCTCCAATATAGTTTGAAAATAAAGAACAAATAACAGTGCCACTTTTTTCTTTAAAATTAAAAAAAAGTTCTCCAAGTTGCTTAGTCTGAATCTAGATTTCACTGACCATTCAAAGTAATATAAAATAACTGTGGGCATTTTTATGCTAGATTTATCTTAAACTGACACTTTTATAATACTGTTTCAAAGATACTGTTTTCTTCTCTTCTGCTGAGCATCACAAGTGTCCCAGAAATCTTTCAACGGCAAATAAGCAATATTCTGCAAAGCTGCAGGAAGTGGAAATGAACTAAGGCATGAGACTGATAGATCCAAGAGTCCACTTTATAATCTAATGACCATGACCCAATACTGGCATTTGATGATGTTTCAGCATACACCAGTAGCCATGGTCTGGAAGCATGCAAAACTTTTTTTCTGGGGGCTTTCTCCTAAGTGACCCTGTCTACAGTGTTTGAGGCTAAGGGATGCAATATCTAAGGTTTCACTTTACTGCCATAATGCGGCTGTAAGCTTATCCAACCTTAAACCAAAGCCCAGTCTGCTAGCACTGGATGAGAAAAATAGTAGTTGCTATTAATGGGTATAACTGAACCCAAGTTACTACATGGCTGAAACTAACTAATGTAAGCATGAGAAATAGGTACCATTTTCTGATTATTTCAATCCAGCTGTGTAATGCTGTTAGAAATAGCTCTTAGACCCCAGCCTTCCTGAAGTAGAATAATCCTATTGATAAGAGTCTTTAACAACAAATTCTAGATCCAAATAAGTCACCAATTTCATCATTCATCCTGATCTGGTCAACTTCTGGATAAGGGTTTATCTGATCAATTCACCTGGATTCGCAAGTTCTCCCGTTTCATGCAGTTGGTTTATTTGTTGAAGACTGTACAGAAAAAGCAGGGGGCGGTGTGTGTATTGTGCTTTTCAATCTGTAGGTGGGGAAGGCTCTAGAGAGAAGCAGAGAGCTAGTGTAGCTTTAGGTTTTATACTGTTCATTATTCCAATAAAGACCCTTTTTCAGTCTTGAGACGAAATCAACTTTTTTCTCTAGTTCTGTGCTATTCTCACACAACAGGGTTCAAGATGAAAATACAATCTCAAATCCAGATTTTAAATACATTTCAATTTGGGGGCTATTTAGATTGTTTTATTAATATTATTATTAAATATTTATCTTAGGGTAGTGCCTAGAGTTCCCAACCAGGTCAGGGTCCCACATTAGGCACTATATAAAAATAAAATACATAATAAATAAAAATATAATAAATGATAATCCCTGCCTCAAAGACTTTACAATCTTAGACACCAATTCAGCAAGTTACTTAAGCACATGCATAACTTTAAGTATGGGACTACTCATGTATTAAAAGTTATGCACATATTTAGGGCCATGAACTGGGAGGTTGGTTGTTTTTTCCAAACCATCTTTTAACTAAGTAGGACAAAACCCTGAGCATCTTATTTTCAGAGACCAACTTCAGACTAGCAGCATGAAAAATATGAATTTAGTAAATATTTTGAAAAATAGTGAACTCGTTAATTGACAGTGAAGGAATGGTAACAGCTTTGAAGTAGGGTTAGAAAGAAGACTGCTAGGTGTGTTTGAGCAGACTTTGGGACAAATCCTATCAAGCGAGTGAGCTTGCTGAAATAAACCCATTTGCAACACTCTTATCTACAGCACTTTTTAAAAGGGCACATAATGCTTCTGACAGGTACAGGATAGACCGTGCTGAACAATTAAGTAATCTGTTTCTCCAATGCAGTGCAAGCTATCCCATGTCACCCAGACAATATGACTAAAGCATGACCCATGGGGATGACTTTGAGGGTGAAGGATCATTTCTAATGGTAGCAGAGTAGTTCAGAGTTTGGGGCTGTTCATTTCTTGAGCTCTCTGCAAAGACTGCCTGAAAGATGGCCTACTGGGATATTTTATGCACCATTGTTTCAGCCTTCAATGCTTCTCCTCCACACAAGCATGCTGTCTCCAAGTTTTTGAATGATTCTGCTTCGATTTTCTAATTCTAGCAAATTCCTTCTTGATCTGGTTGCTTAGAAAACTTCCCCTACTGTGATTTTAAAAGTGCAAACACTGAAACAACAAACAACCTAAAAAGAGATGATGTGTCAAATTCAATTTCATTGAAGAAATAAACTGATAACTACAAAAACAAAGGTGCATGCAAAGAGTCTACATAGCAAACAAATTTAGTTTTCTTCTCCATTTTGGGAGAAGCAAGCTTGTTGATGTAATTATTTTACTACATGAGTTTTAGCCCACTAGGGTTAAAGTTGCTGAGAAACTAGATGATGTAAAAGATACTAAGTGGATGGTGGTTTCTTTGTTGCTATTGTCAGCGTCCACTATGCTCTGTGGTGTCAGAGCAAGACAGGATTTGGCAATCTGTCACATATTGAATCAAGACACGTTTGTGACTGTGAATCAACATAAATAATAGAGGATTATTCTCAGTATTGGCTGAAATCCACAAACTATATATATTCAGTCAGAAATGAGCCACACATGGGCTATCACTGACCCATTTAAAACATAGTTGCCTACTTACTCCAATAGGCTACCAAAAAATTGTACTTTTTATTTCCCCATCGATATGAACTATAAGATGCCTGCGTAACAGGTTTCGCACAACAGGTGTTGCATGCACATATTTTTTCCTAAACGTAATTTGTTTTGATGCTCAGCGTTTGAAAGACCTTCCATTGGGGGGATCCTTTTCCCACAAGAAGGGTTACAGAGGTAGTGTTCCTTTTCAGCTGCACCTGTCAACAAGTGAGCATAAATGTTCTGTGCTCAGAAAATGCTTTATGTGCTCCATCATCTGCACTGGCTTCAAGATCATCTCTGGGAGCAACTGAAGATACTGAAGTTTACTCTCTGGAGTCTTTTATTATGGATGGGGACCTAATAGCCTCACTTCTCAACTTAGTCCCCCTTGCTTAAGGGAGAACAGATAAGATGTTTTTAGTGAAGGGTCCTGGACAGAGGAACTGACTTCACTCATCGGTTCACCTGTGCCTTAGTTTGTTGACCACCATGTCTGTTCGTTCCCCCAGGCCTTTCTTTGGAAGCAGAGAAAGAAAGAAGGGATGGGAGAGGGTTGTGGGATAAAACACATTGTGGGACAAATGCAGTTACTGTTCGTGCACGGTCAGCAGTTTTCTTTTTTAATTCTTCGTTTCAATGAGCTGGTAGCACCACCATTCCCTGGTCATTGTGTCACTGCAGGGCTGCGCACCACAACACAGTCTGCTCTTTGCCCTGATGAAGGGCAAAAGTGATAGTCTGAGGTATAGGGCCTCAGATTGGTGAGCATCCGATGAAGTGGGCTGTAGCTCACGAAAGCTCATGCTCAAATAAATTGGTTAGTGTCAAGGTTCCTCCCCCACTCTGAACTCTAGGGTACAGATGTGGGGACCTGCATGAAAAACCTCCTAAGCTTATCTTTACCAGCTTAGGTCAAAACTTCCCCAAGGTACAAAATATTCCACCCGTCATCCTTGGATTGGCCGCTACCACCACCAAACTAATACTGGTTACTGGGGAAGAGCTGTTTGGACGCATCCTTCCCCCCAAAATACTTCCCAAAACCTTGCACCCCACTTCCTGGACAAGGTTTGGTAAAAAGCCTCACCAATTTGCCTAAGTGACTACAGACCCAGACCCTTGGATCTTAAGAACAATGAACAATCCTCCCAACACTTGCACCCCCCTTTTCCTGGGAAACGTTGGATAAAAAGCCTCACCAATTTGCATAGGTGACCACAGGCCCAAACCCTTGGATCTGAGAACAATGAAAAAGCATTCAGTGTTTTACAAGAAGACTTTTAATAAAAAATAGAAGTAAATAGAAATAAAGAAATCCCCCCTGTAAAATCAGGATGGTAGATATCTTACAGGGTAATTAGATTCAAAAACATAGAGAACCCCTCTAGGCAAAACCTTAAGTTACAAAAAAGATACACAGACAGAAATAGTTATTCTATTCAGCACAATTCTTTTCTCAGCCATTTAAAGAAATCATAATCTAACACATACCTAGCTAGATTACTTACTAAAAGTTCTAAGACTCCATTCCTGGTCTAACCCCGGCCAAGACGACTACAGACAGACACAGACCCTTTGTTTCTCTCCCTCCTCCCAGCTTTTGAAAGTATCTTGTCTCCTCATTGGTCATTTTGGTCAGGTGCCAGCGAGGTTACCTTTAGCTTCTTAACCCTTTACAGGTGAGAGGAGCTTTCCCCTGGCCAGGAGGGATTTCAAAGGGGTTTACCCTTCCCTTTATATTTATGACAGTTAGTCTCTAAGGTGCCACTAGTACTCCTTTTCTTTTTGCGAATACAGACTAACATGGCTGTTACTATGAAATATATCTCTATGGAAGTCAATCAAGTTATGCCAATTTAAATTGGCTGAAGGTTTGGCCTATAGTCTCATTTCAGCACTCCACACACAAGCATTAAGCTCACATTTGGATTCATGGTGTATAGCTGGAACCTCAGCTGCAGGCGCATGGCAGTGTGAAATTGTGTGGGAGAAGTGGGTTACGGGGAGAGTGGTGCACAGGCAAAAGCTATTTGCATCCCTTCTCTGCTGGGCACCCAGAGCCAGCTGTCACAACTGCAAAGCGACTGGAAATGGCCCAGAAGGAGGGGTAGGGGACAGGGCAGGGCTGGCCTGGAGACATGCTGATTTGGCACATTTCTCGCTGCCGGCAGGTCTTCCATGGAGCCCTGGTTGGAATTTAGAGCTACCCTCTCCTACCCTCTGTTTGCCTTTCCCTACAACATGAATACCTCCATCAAAATAGCTGCCACACTGACACCGGGGGGAAGAGCAATTTGCAATCCCTGTGCCGCTGTGCAAAGGGTATAGGACCCATCACTGAATGTTTTAATACATTGTTGCCACCTGAACTAAGTCCTGCAATGCAGTTGGAGCAGATACCTGAGCCCACGAGGAGTCCTATTGATTCTATGTGAGGACAGTGATCCATGTCAGATCAGAGATTAGGTGAACTCCTAGGTTGCATATGCAAATCACTTGGGAAGCTGGTAATGGTGGCTGTAGAATTGTTTTTCATTTTACCAAGTTTGTGGCAGGTTGTTTGTGTGTTCAGACCCTGCCCTATATGTTTGGGGAAGGTTGGGCAGTGGCCAGATACGTCACCCTAAATTGTGGAGCCCTTGCAATGAATCCCAGTGGGGGAGATCGACACGAGGTTGGTGTATAATGATGGGCCGCTGCTGCAGGAATAGGAGGTGGGCTGGGATCAGAGCTGAAAGAACCACCTGGTAACTGATGGGTTATGTGGAAGCCAGGATAAGTCTGTGCGCAGCCCAGTCCTATGTAACCCAACTGCACAATCCCGGGTTTGTGGGGACACAGATCCCATTTTGAGAGCTGAAGTTGTGTGTGTTCCAGGTCCACATGTGGGTAGTAAAGAGGTTTCCCCAAGCAGGGCTGTCCCTACCTATACTGTGCAAAGTACACAGCTGCATAGTGCACCAGGAAATTTAGGGCACCAAATTTCCTGGTGCCCTAAGCAGCTGCATGCTGCTCCAGCCCCTGCTCCGTCTCTTCCCCATGGCCCCAGCCCCCCCCCACTCCATCCCTTCTCCAAAGCCCCTGCCCTGCTCCGCCCCTGCCCTGCTCTGCCCCAGCCCCGCCCCGACTCTACCCTTTCACCTGAGAACTGCAGCAGGGGTCAGGCCTGCCCTGCACTCACCAGGCAGCAGGAAGTGGAGTGACCTGGCCCCAATGCACTCCAACTCTGCCTTGCCCCCCAAGCCTGTTCCTGCCCCCTCCTTGCGGAGGCCTGGGGCCACCCACACACCCACGGGGGGGGGCTGCATAGGGCACCAAAATGGTTAGGGACGGCCCTGTTCCCAGGTACTGAAGTACTCAAAATGACTGATAAAGTTATTCTGAAAGGTGTGTTTTCACTGTTGGTCCCTCAGAATGCACCCATATATTCCAGAGCAGCTTCAGGATAAAACGTATTGCTCTGTGCACGACAGTGATTAAGTTGCCAGTACAGAATCCCCCCTTACATAGTGGGGTGGCTGGCCCATGGAGATGAGAATACACTGCAAAGCCTCAACAGATCCCAGAAAGAAAGGCAGTTGTGTTTTCATGGATTGTTCTTTCCTTGTTGTTTACCACCTGCTATTAGTAGCTAAAAGAATTAAAACTTTACAAAGCTTTACAAAAGTTATACAATTACATGCATGGATTCACACTAACAATTCTATCCCTTATTCCTTTCTGCATATCTCACTTCCCCATAACATACTTCTGTAATCAGGAAGTATGCAAATAATCTTGTGCATGTAAGTGCCGATCTCTCTGCTGGATGGAACGTCCTCCTAAGTAATTGCACCCTCAGCAAGTTTGCAGATGATACTAAGCTGAGAGGAGAGGTAGATACACTGGAGGGTAGGGATAGGGTCCAGCGTGACCTAGACAAATTGGAGGATTGGTCCTGCTTTGACCTCCTGAGGTCTCTTCCCTTCCAACCCTGATATTCTGTGAAATCTGATGAGGTTCAACAAGGACAAGTGCAGAGTCCTGCACTTAGGAAAGAAGAATCCCATGCACTGCTACAGGCTGGGGACCAACTGGCTAAGCAGCAGTTCTGCAGAAAAGGACCAGGGAATTACAGTGGAGGAGCAGCTGGATATGAGTCAGCAGTGTGCCCTTGTTACCAAGAAGGCCAATGGCATATTGGGCTGTATTAGTAAGAGCATTTCCCGCAGATCGAGGGAAGTGATTATTCCACTCTATTCGGCGCTGGTGAGGCCACACCTCGAGTATTGTGTCCAGTTTTGGGCCAGAAGGAATGTGGACAAATTGAAGAGAGTCCAGAGGAGGGCAACAAAAATGATCAGGGAGCTGGGGCACATGACTTAACAGGAGAGGCTGAGGGAACTGGGGTTATTTAGTCTGCAGAAGAGAAGAGTGGGCGGGGGGGGGGATTTGATAGCAGCCTTCAACTACCTGAAGCGAGGTTCCAAAGAGGATGGAGCTCGGCTGTTCTCAGTGGTGGCAGATGACAGAACAAGGAGCAATGGTCTCAAGTTGCAGTGGGGGAGGTCTAGGTTGGGTATTAGGAAAAACTATTTCACTAGGAGAGTAGTGAAAGCACTGGAATGCATTACCTAGGGAAGATGGAATCTCCATCCTTAGAGGTTTTTAAGGGCTGGCTTGACAAAGCCTTGGCTGGGATGATTTAATGGGGATGGGTCCTGCGTTGAGCAGGGGTTGGACTAGATGACCTCCTGAAGTCTCTTCCAACCCTAATATTCTATGATTCTAAGTACAGGGCACAAGATATTTTTGCCCATACAGATTAAAATGCCAACCTCTATACATCATGCCATTCCAAATGTAAGCAGGCAAGGGCTCATTCAGACCCTGGCATCTAGTAATGAACTGAGGGGAAAGACTTCAGGTGCAGACCGTATGTGCATTGACACACTTACTCTGCCCAGGTGCTCAGAGGACAGAGTTGTTTTGCCAAAGTGATCAATTTTGACTGGTTTTGGGTTACAAATCACTTTGGATGCAGAGGTAATGAAATGTTGTTATCCTTAGTGTATGAGTAAAGGGCAGCATAACTATACTTAGCATGCCCTGCTAAGGGGGTCACCCTAAACAGAACCTCACTTAGTAAGCAGGAGGTGGGGATGCCAAATTCCCAGGGAAAGGAAAGAGGATAGGGGGTTCCTACAGGATGGTGTAGACTCTGCCTAGAGAGTCCTAGACTCCATTTCACCTCCCCTTTCCAGTGTTTAAAGACAGAGCTGATTGGACACAAGTGAGCATCCTTGTTTCTGATCAGTGATTGCTAGAACTGAAATCACTGGTGAGCAGACCTAGGGGCTAAGCCTTGGGCCTGGTTGGCAGGGGGGAGGGCAGTATGGCAGTGAAAAACAACGAAGAGGCAGCAGCAGTAAGAGCTGGGCTAAGTGGTGGAAACTTAGACCAGGGCATCACGGAAGTGGCAGTGAGTGGCAAGCGACAACAGCAGCGAGCAGCCAGCAATGGCAGAGCACAGCGGCAAGTGGTGGCAGAGAAAACAGCAGCGGCAGCGAGCCAGTTGCAGAGGTGGTGGCAAAAGTGGAGACATTGCTTGACACCCTCCTCCTTTTTGGGATGGGGGTGAACCCATCTGAACACACTTCTGAACTCTGGGTCTTCTCTGAGCAAGGACAACCCCCTGTGAGTGGGGCGCAGCAGAGGGAAAGGGGAGTGGTGTGCTAAAGGGACATTTGTTCGTTGTACGCTCACAACACAAGGTGAGAAACTGAGGTGAAGGACACTGCCCAGACTACTGTAGGATGGGCGCTTGTTAACTGATGGTTACATGCTTTTGAACTGCGGTGGTGGTGTTTACCCAAATTAACGCTGAGCTCCCTCTCCCTTTTCATAAATTGCTCTTTTGTTCTACACACACTCAGTGCCTGCAATTGGGGAAGTATTGCCTCTTAGAGGCAACCAGAGTGATGTTAAGTTTTCACAGCCTACTGGGTGGGGGCTAGCGCTTGCTCTGTTTTGTACTGTTAAGATGAACCCCTACATATTGAACCCAGCCCTTGTTGCTGCTGACTCAGCCCAGCTTAAGGGTTACACAGTCTGGATTAAACACCCTCTGCCTATGTCACTGTTCCTGCATCCCCTACACACGTACAAATAGATTTTTTTTTTAATTTAAGGAATGGTCTGAGGGGAATAGAGTTCATGCCTAAAAGAACATCACTGGAGTCCCTTACACACATAACGTACATTGACCTCTTCATTGATTTTGAATTAGATGCACTGAGGCACAATAGGGTGCCTGGAATACAAGTGCTATAACCAGGGCTGCCTGAGGGAGGGAGGAGTTTATCCGAGGCTCCTATCTGAGAGGGCCCCCAAACCGAGTGACTTTGTTACCTGATGCAAAGGGTCGAAATGCCACTCGCCAAAACTAGTCCCTCTGTCATGACGGAAGGGTGACTAAGCCAAACCTAAGTGGTGCTATGACCCCATGCACCAGGTCACAATGCCCAGAGCAGGGCACTGGGCACAGGGCCCAGCCCTGTGGGACAGGAGCCAAGTTTATGCTGTGTGGCTTGCGCTCCAAACCAGCCCACCTCCGCCCCAGGGCCTCCTGTCGGTGGTAATATATTTAGAAGGATGGTCCCATTTCAGATTTTGCCCTGGGCCTCTGAAAATCTCTGTGTAGCCCTGGCTGTAGCACTCCCAAATGGGAACAACATAACAGTAACAGCGTTTGTGGGTGTTAGTTAAATCTTCTTGAAAGCAGAGATGACTTGAAATAAAAAGTCACTTACTAGGTGAACTCAAGAGACACGGACAGAGGCAGCTAACAGGACAGTTTTGGACAGAGTTGAGAGAGGGAGTTGTGAGAGGCTTTCCTTCCAGGTTCAGCACCATATGTGATATCAAGATGCCCAGCAATGGAAGAGTGGTGGTGACCTGCAACGGATGTGCCACATTCTCAGACAGAAGGGATTCCTGTGAAGTGCAAGTTTGTGGCTATGCTAGAGAAAAATTGGAGGGGCAAGCTGAGATGCTGCTGAGAAGCCAAATTCCTGGACAGCCATATTTAGGAAACACCAGTACCCCAAGTTCAAGGAAGAATGGAGATGGCCACAAAGGAATCAGTGAGAGAAGTCAGAGAAGAGGCCTGGCAGTTCATAACCATCAGAGGCAAGAGGTCATGGCGGCATTCTATACTTCTGGAGACCAATGAGGATAGACAGACTATTGCCACCAAAGAGAATTCCATACAGCTAGAGGTTTCAAATTGATACCAATCCTCAGCACTGAAACTATGGAAGATACTTATCAAGTTCCAGCAGGTTCAAGGGGATGGAGAGATGTACAGGACACATATGTGGATGACAGCTCAGCACAACTTGTAAGAAAATCAAGCTTACCCACAAACCTTGGAACAACCATCCAAGGAAGCCAGATGCACCTTGTTGGAGATTAGACACTCAGAAGACTCAAAGGAACATTCTAAATGGGACAGGCAGACAACAGGGACAATGTGCTGCCTTCCCAAAGCCAAGACATGAGATGTCACTATAAGACTTCTTATGGATAGGCTTCTGAAGTCTATGAGCAAGGATGTTGACAATAGAATTAATCAAAGGACATAAAGAGAAGAAATTTTTGAATTGCCTATACACCAATGCTAGGAGCCTGGATAACAAACAAGAGAAACTGGAATTGCCCATTTATGAGTCTAAATTCAACCTAGTTGGTATGACTGAAATCTGGTGGGATGATTCACACAACTGGAATGTTAATGTCAATTTACAAGGGATTGAATGAACAAAAGGGGAGGAGTGGGACTTTGTCAAAAATGGCACTAACTGTTTCTGTGTCACTGATAACTCAAAATAAAATGATCTTAAAAGCTTCTGGATGATCATAATAGATAAAGCACAAGATGGGGTATTAGCTGGTGTCTGCTACAGACCACCAAATCTCACTAAGGAACAGGATGGCTATCACTTTATGCACCTGTCTATAATGTATAGAGGAAAAAATTGTGAGATCATGGGGAATCGTAATTTGAGTAACGTATGCCGGAGGTCACATGTTGCCAGTACGAAAACATACTTGGAATTTTTAAACATTATAGATGACAATTTCCTAACTCAAAACATGTTGCAGCCAACATGGAGGAATTCTATATTAGACCTTCTCCTAACAGATAAAGAGGAACTGATCACAGAACTAAAATATAATGGTAGCTTAATACAAGTGATCATAACTTGATCATATTTATAATGTGCAAGATGACTAACGTCCAATTATATATACACACACACACACACACACACATATATGTATATATTGTGACAGGGTCAGGCCAGATGGCTATAGGACAGTAATAGAAGGCAGATATATTAGCCCCAGGCTAAGTAGGTCCCGTTTCCCTGGGTAAGGTAACAGGGAAGGTTCCAGAACAATCAAGAACCTTCTGGAGCCAATTAAGACAGGCTGATTAGAACACCTGCAGCCAATCAATAAGCTGCTAGAATCAATTAAGGCAGGCTAATCAGGGCACCTGGCTTTTAAAAAGGAGCTCACTTCAGTTTGTGGTGTGTGTGTGAGGAGCTGGGAGCAAGAGGCACTAGGAGCTGAGAGTGAGAACTGTTGGAGGACTGAGGTGTACAAGCATTATCAGACACCAGGAGGAAGGTCCTATGGTGAGGATAAAGAAGGTGTTGGGAGGAGGCCATGGGGAAGTAGCCCAGGGAGTCGTAGCTGTCGCACAGCTGTTCCAGGAGGCACTCTAGACAGCAGCATTCCACAGGACCCTGGGATGGAACCCAGAGTAGAGGGAGGGCCCAGGTTCCCCCCAAATCCTCCCAACTCCTGGTCAGACACAGGAGGAGTTGACCTGGACTGTGAATTCAGAAAAACGGCCAAGCTGAGGTCTGCCGTGAAACTCCAAGGCGAGCAAATCCGCCAATAAGTGCAAGACCCACCAAGGTAGAGCAGGAACTTTGTCACTATATATATATATGGTGCTTTATTAGGGCCAGTGTTAGAGGGCTTATTCCTTCACCCACTTACTTCCCTGGTCCTTCTCACATGAACAGAGAGCAACAATACCCGAAGTCCAAAGGTGCAAACAATTCGATGTTTATTGGGGTGAACTTCCAGCAAGCATGATTCCAGTTTCCTTCCTTAGTATCCTCCTTCCCAGCTCTGACACCACAGAGCCTTACACCTGTGTCCCTGTTCCCATTCCTACCCTTAGCCAAACATGATTCCAACTTCCTTACTCCCATTCCCATTTCCCCCTTTAGCAAAACATGATTCCAATTTTCTTACCCCCATTCCCTGTTCCCATCTCCCCCTTTAGCAAAACATGATTCCAATTTTCTTACCCCCATTCCCTGTTCCCATCTCACACACCCACATGCCCACCCCCAGTCACTTCCTCATTGACTACAGATTATATAGTAAAACTTGAGTTCTGCTTAGCTATACCTTAACCAATCATTTTCCTGAAATTTAACTAACCAATCCTAACATATTGTAACATGATTATGTAACCAATTATATCCCACCACCTCAATTAGTTTACACCCAGCAAAATTAATTATACAGCAGACAGGAACAATCACAGAACCAGATAGAGATTATACAGACAAACAACAGCAAAGTGGGAACTATAATGACAAAACAATACAGAAGTGAGGATTTCACATCCCAGCTATTGATAAGTGAGTTCTTGCCAGACAGGATGCTATCAAACTAAGTTTCCTTTTACATTTTCTAGGCACTTCCCTTTCTCTGGAGGTGATAGGAATACAATCCTGTCCTGATAGTGCCTAACAGCCCAACAGCCCAATAGCACCTTATTTCAATGTGACTAGTTTGGAATGTGAGGATGTGACCGTTCACTTCCCAGCTTATGGCTGCCTCTGCTGCTTAGCCAAAGGCCTGAGCCTAAGCACAGGGCCACAAACTGTCACAGTAAGAGAAGGCCCTTACACTGGCAGACAGTGGTTTGATTCTTTCTTTTATACCTCTATCACTAGCCAAGTGATAAGAATACACCTAAATTCTTAGAGTATAGGCCTTTACAGACAGGCCTGAATATCTATATCCTAACAGCCAGTTTCACAAAGCTGAAAAAAATTGAGCCAAATCAGCTGTAAGGAAGAATTTAATCAGAAAAATGTGAACAATAATTGGGAATCATTTAAGAGCCGATACCCAAGAATCCACAATCCCACAATTGAGGAAGAAGGCTGTGCTGGTTTTAAAAAACAACTTGGTTTAGAGGGGAAGAGATCACTGTAAAAATTATTATTATTATCATATAAGCAAATGGATGAAATAATGAATATAAATCAGAAGTTAGGAATTGTAGAAAATTGATAAGGGAAGCCAAGAGACAGACAGAAACCTCTATGGCCAGCACAGTTAAGGACAATAAGAATGTGGGTTTTTTTAATATATTAGGAAAAAAGAATCCTGACAATGATTTTGGTCCATTACTAGATGGAAGTGGTATTAATTGATCATTCTAAGATAGAAAAGGCAGATGTGCACAATAAATATTTCTTTTCTTCATTTGGGGAAAAAACAGATGACACAGCTTCATCATGTAGAGATAACATTCATTCCATTCTATCACTGAAGGATGTTAAACAGAAGCTACTAAAGTTAAACATTTTTAAATCAGTACATCAAGATAACTTACATTTAAGCATTTTAGAAGAGCTGACTAAGGATCTTACTGGACTATTAACGTTCATTTCAATAAGTCTTGGAGCACTAGGAAAGTACCAGAAAACTGAAAAAAGTTAATGTTTTGCCACTATCTAAAAAGGGTATATGGGATGACCAGGTAATTATAGGCCTGTCAGCCTGACATCAATCCCAGGCAAGACGATGAAGCATCTGATATGGGACTCAATTAATAAAGAATTAAAGGTGGATAATGTAAGTAACGAAAATCAACATGGGTTTATGGAAAATAGATCATGTCAAATTACATTGATATCTTTTTTGATGAGCATACAAGTTTGCTTGATAAAGGTAATAATGTTGATGTAATATATTTAGACTTCTATAAGGTTTTTGACTTGATTCCACATGACATTTTGGTTAGAAAACTAGACTGATGGCACCCATTAAATGGATTTAAAACTGGCTAGCTGATAGGTCTCAAAGTGTAATTGTAAATGGGGACTCCATATTGAGTGGATCTGTTTCCAGTGGTGTCCCACAGGGATTGGTTCTTAGCCTTACTCTATTTAGTAGGTTTATCAATGACCTGAAAGAAAACATTAAACTATCACTGATAAAGTCTGAGATAACACAGAAATTGGGGGAGTGGAAAATAATGAAGAGGACAGGTCACTGATTCAGTGAGATCTAGATCACTTGGTAAACTGGGGGCAAACCAAGGGTTGTGAGTTCAATCCTTGAGGGGGCCATTAAGGGAGCTGGGGCAAACATTGGGGACTGGTCCTGCTTTGAGCAGGGGGTTGGACTAGATGACCTCCTGAGGTCCCTTCCAACTTTGATATTCTATGATTCTATGATTCCTTTTAATAGAGCTAACTGTAAATGTATACCTCTGGGAACAAAGAATGTAGGCCATACTTCAAGGATGGGGGACCCTGTCCTCTGAAGCAGTGACTGAAAAAGATTTGGGTGTTGTGGTGGATAATCAACTGAACATGAGCTCCCTCTGTGACACTGTGGCCAAAAGAGCTAATGCACTCCTGGACACAGGCGCCAACTTTCATTGGCACCAATGGGCGCTCGCGCCCCCCCTCCGTGGCCCTGGCCCCGTCCCAACTCCACCTCTCCATGCCCCTATTGGATCCCTCCCCAAATCCCCACTCTGCCCCCACCTCTTCCCCGAGCATGCTGCATTCCTCCTCCTCCTCCCCCCTCCCAGCGCTTGCACCGTGAAACAGCTGTTTCACGGTGCAAGCGCTGGGAGGGTAGGGGGAGAAGCAGGATGCGGTGACACGCTCAGGGGAGGAGGCAGAGCAGAGGTGGAGGTGAGCTGGGGAGGGGGAGCGGGTTGGGGAACTTGCAGTGGGTGCAGAGCACCCACCAATTTTTCCCGTGGGTGCTCCAGCCCCAGAGCACCCTCGGAGTCGGTGCCTATGATCCTGGGACGCATAAGCAGAGGAATCTTGAGTAGAAGTAGAAAGGTTATTTTACCTCTGTATTTGCACTGGTGTGACCGCTGCTGGAATATTGTGTCTAGTTCTGGTGTCCACAGTTCGAGAAGGATGTTGATATATTGGAGAAGGTTCAGAGAAGAGCCGCTAGAATGGTTAAAGGACTAGAAAATATGCCCCATTGTAATAGATTTAAGGCGCTCAACCTATTTAGTTCAACAAAGAGAAGGTTAAGAGGTGACTTGATTACAGTCTATAAGTACCCACATGGGGAACAACTGTTTAATAATGGGCTCTTCAATCTAGCAGAGAAATGTAAAACGTGATCCAATGGCTGGAAGTTGAAGCTAGACAAATTCAGATGGAAATAAGACATAAATATTGAATGATGAGAGTACTTAACCATTGGAACAATCTACCAAGGGTTGCAGTGGATTCTCCATCACTGACAATTTTGAAGTCAATATTAGATTTTTTTCTAAAAGATCTGCTCCAGGAATTATTTTGGGGAAGTGCTATGTCCTGTGCTGGACAGGAGATCAGAACAGGTGTTCACAACCCTCCCTTCTGGCCTTAGAATCTATTGATCTCTGAAAGCTCTCTGTGCTACATTAAAGGGTAATAGATCATAAATTATTGACGATTTTTGTTGTGGGTGATGTGGGGCCCAGTTCTGCTCCAATTAATTTAAGCGGGAATCTTCTGCCATTAACTTCAGGAGGGGCAGGATTAGGTACAATAGCCCTCATTTGGCAAGATAATTAAATACCTGCCTAACATGAAGCACATGAGTAGCCAGTGGGATTTCTCAGGTGCTTAATGCGCAGCATGTGCTTTATTGACTCAGGGTCTATATGTCTGGGTTAGTCTGTTGCACCTGGTGGCTGGTTGCAACCTAAAAAAAAAGACATGAGTCCTTCTATAGGTGAGAACTAACAGCTCATTCTTTAGCTCAAGTGATAGAGGGTTAGGACCCATAGTACTAGGAATTTAGTCCTGGCTCACCAGGTATTTGTGGCTTATTACTGAGAAGTGGAAGAAACTAAACAAGGCAATTAGCAATGTTTCATTATAAAGCCAATCTTTCCTCATTTTATCAGCGTGTGCTGTGTACTTTGTATCTCTCACGTTTCACTGCAAAATTAGCCATGTGCACAGATCCTGCAAGGTACTCCATGAAAGCTGACCTCTGTACCCTTGCAGAGGCCCAGTGAACTAACTGTACGCCACAAAGGATCCAGGCTCCAGCAGCACAGGGTTGGCTAGGGCTTGTCTAAGCAAACACAAGCTGAGGCATCACAGCACACCCTTTGTTTCCATTAGTAATTTTTTCACTCATTTGACATATACTTGAAACGTTGTATTTGTCTTTGTTGGTTAAAGATATTATCTTCTAATACAAACTCATTCACCCACCCAGTGATGGGATTACTATCACCCTGTTTACTGGGTTTTTGTGGGGGTCGTTTGTCTTATGAGGGAGCAGGTAACAGACTCTCATTGGAATATTTATTATACATTACTATAGAGACCCCATTGTCACTCAGCTCCTTCCTCCTGTGATAATTACACGGTGAATGTCACCTCACAGGATTTAGGGTAACATCCCACAAAGATGTCTGCAAGTACAGATTTATTTTTTTAGTGTTGCCTATCCAGAGTTCAGGGTGTCACCAGCTCTTGCACTGAAGTCACCCTTGAGGATACGCTCGTCTTCCTTGGCTGCAGCCTTCAGGACTGCACAAGAGCATGGTAAAACTGCTCCTTGTTGTCTTTGTTATTGTCAAATGTGGAAGCATATGCACTGATGACCATGGCAACCTGGTTGTTACTAAGCTTAAGGAAAAGAGTCACGAGACATTCGTTAATATCCATAGGGAACTCTAAACGCTGGTTTGCAATCTTGATCTTGATGACAAAACCAATCCAATGAGTACGCCTCTCTTCAGATGACTTTCCTTTCTAACAGAAAGTATAGCCACTTCCACCTTCTTTCTGTTGGCCTTAATCTGCTCAGTGTGTCTCATTTAGGGCAGCAATATTGATGTCATATCTTGCAGCTCTCTAGCTATTATGGCAGTTCTTTCAGGACAGTCGCTGCTCAGGGAATGTGACTATCCAAGTGGCGAACTTCATTACTTTGCTTCGTATATTCTAACCGTAGGTAGAGTGATTCCACTGGACACAGCCATCCAGGTGGGGGGCAGGGACTGCTGAGACAGCCTATGCTTAGGGAACCTTTTCTAGCTCCTTCTCCATTCAGGGTGAGCAGAGGGAATCCTGAAAAGGACTGCTCAGTCGCAGCCGCAGCTGCCAAATTGCACTTCTGTCTCACAAGTCCAAGTGCAAGACGAGCCACATGCGGCTGCCACCTGTGTGCAGATTTGTGACTGGGAACTCCCAGAGATCATTGCTCCTGTCCCCACCCCCACTTATCCATCACTGCAGGACCTTGTTAGTGGGAGATGTTAACCCACACTTGGCAGAGGCCTGCATGTGAAATCTTCTAATGTGGGGGAGCTGGTGCACAGGCAGCAACCTCACAAAACTTGACTGGAAGGAGCCCTGGACCTGGTGACAGGGAAGCCTGTGACAGCTAGAGGCCTCCATCCTGCTGCATCCCTCATCTGCTTTCACAGTCGCAGAGAACTGACAGGTCCTTGAATATACCTATTCCACCAGTGGGGTCTTAGGCACCATTCGGAAAGAAGGGGTGGGGAAAGACAACTCTAATGGCATTCTCCTCCTCAGCAAATGTGTGGAGCATGATTTGCTTATCACAAAGACCATCTTTATACAGAGGGACAAATATAAGACCACTTGGAAACACCCCTGTTCCAGACACTGGCATCTTCTGGACCATGTCATCATCAGCTCCCGTGATCACACTGATGTCCATATTACATGAGTTATGAGAGGTACAGATGACTGCTGGGTGGACCACCGTTTGTTCAGATCAATCATGAACATGTAGCTTGTACCACAACACCATAAAAACTGAAAGGAATGCAGAAGAGATTTAACATCAGGGTCTTTCAAAATCATGCTCTTTGTGAGACCGTTCACCAACACCTCTTTGAGGGGTCTCTGGTCTACCTGACAACATCAGTGATATCCAAATACATTGGGAGGAGTTCAAGATCATTATTCACAAGGAACATGCTCAATTGATTGGATTCCACTCACCACCATCAGGATTGGTTGGATGAAAACGACAAGGAAGTCCTAGCGCTTATTCATCAGAAGAGAAGCACACTTTGCACTTGCCCCTCCTTGCCACCCACTCACCCAGCCCACCCTCCATGCCTCTCCTCGCCACCCTTCTACCCAGTCCATCTCTGCGGTTCCCCTACTCCCATACATTCAATGCATCCTGTGATCTGCAATCAGTGCAATCTCTGCTGGTGCTGCTCCTCCCTGTCACTTGCTCCAACCACTTCAGCCTGTGCTCCCCACACACTCCTGGCAAGGGGATCCTTCACCCACGCATGACCCAGAAGCTGATCCACCCATCCCTCCTGCAGCTCCTCCGTTATGAGGAGGCACCTTTCTCCTGTGGCTGCTCTGGAAGGTATGCTGTGCTAGGCTCTGCCCTGTCATAGGCTCACTCCAATAGGGCCAACAGATCATCTCTCTTATTCCCCTGCAGGCTCTCTGGGGGTCTACCAGCACCGCAAGGGGAACAGAATAGGTCAGTCTCCGCACCTTGCCTGGGTGAGCCTAACTGTGCAGCCACAGCTCCTCTCCCTATGCAGTAAGGCAGCAGGTGGCCAGCAGGGGGGCACTGCTTAGCAGCAGTGGTGGCCCTGCCCTGTGTGCACTCTATTCACAAACAGAGGAATTGGCCTGAAAGGGTGGGCTTGTGCCTGGGGTGCTGGAAGACTGGCATCCCTTGAGGGTAGAGTTAAGGGTGTGCTGCACGGTGCATAGTACTTGTGGAGGAGTACAGACAGGGTATTGCTATAGATTAGCAAAAGATGCTAATGACCTGTGCATCAGGGATGATTGAGGTATACACACCCAGGCTGAAACTCCTCATAGAATTGAGATGTCATGTAACCAGTGCCCCCATTGAGTGATTACAGGTATTGGGTGCATTAAAACCTGAAGATCCTTCTTGTTGAAAAGCAGCTGCACTAAAGGAAGGTGGGCTCCCAGGCCCTGCAGTCTCTGCCTTGAACAATGTTTCCCATGTAGAAAGAGCAGGGCCTAAGGAATAAAAACGGACAGAGTTTTTTAAGCAGAGAAACATGTGTGAGGCCCTGGAAAGACATAGAAGGTCAAAACAGCTGTCTCTGGGAATAGGGCAGAGGTGACCTGAGTTTTATGCTAAGGGGAATTGCCGGTGTACCATGTCTCACCATCCCTGCTGCAGGGAATGGGACTCAAGTACATTTTCTAAAGAGCAAGTTGCACTGACACTGCATTGCCCGTTTCTGCTCCAGACAGGAAACTGACAGGCAGGACCCTGACAGCAGCTATTGTGTAGTGAAGGGGCAACACTGTATACTGGTAATTGGCTTAACTTTCCTTTCCTTCACCTATGTGGTGGTGGTGGGGAGGGTGTCAGATGTGTCACACTGCAACTGGTTCCTTTGAGGGGAAACAGCGCCAGCCCCAGGTGTGGCTAATCAGCTACCTCCCAAATGATGGTATGGAGCTAAGGTCATGTGACAGCCTGAACAGCAACTCCTCTTTATAAAAACCAGCAAGAGCTCATTTGAGCTGGAGTTGTGTGGATAGTAGTTAGATGTCTCTAGTAGGACCTGGGTGAGGAGAAAGAACCCAGCTATTAGCTGACTCCCAGCTAGGAATGAGAATGAGAACTGTAGGGAGTAGAAAGGCTCTTGTGAGTGTCTGGGTCAGGGTGCTGCATAAGAGGGGTGAAGGAAAGCCTTTGGGGGTTATAGCCCTTGTGGGTAGAGGAACTACTTTATTTTGCCTAAGTTTCTGTTCAGCCCTGTTCTGTTCCCTGAGGGAAGGGCCTGAAGCAGACTGTGGCGTGGCATTGCTCCTTCCTGGAATGGTTAGCTAGCCTGCTGGCTTACATCTGTAGCAAACTCAACTGCTTTGCAAATTTTATAAAAGCATAACTGTGCCGTAACTCAATGCACTGTGCCAGTGCTCCAAGAAAGGGCTTTATAGCTAACAAAGTGTTTTTCAAAGTGACTCTATACTATCAGCTCCATTGGCATAGGAGTGGCCTATTTTCTCTTCTATTGTGAATTCTTCACTGATGTAAGTTGGTGGTTTGCAACCGGAGTGGCATACTCTGCACGTAGACACAAAAGCTGAAGTTTCATCTCAGGGTGACTCATGACTGATTGGCAAAGAGGGAGGGTTTGGAGTGGAAAGAGAGGCCAGACTGTCTCACCTCTTGTAAACTTTTTTTGTAATAGTTTCTCACCTCTTGTAAACTTTTTAAGCAGAGCACTTCTAAAGAAGTGATTAAAACTTAATACAGGATTAAATCTAGGGAAATGTTTGTCACTGTCCTAAACTTAGTGTGGCTGTTGCGATCAGCAATATTAGTCAACTGCTTTCTCAGTGCAAAGGCAAGGGTTTGAAAAAACTTGGAAAGAAATAGACAAAAATGGCTAAAGCTAAATTCAGTATTACTGAACCATGTGAAGATTAGTGCCCGGTAAATGCACTTTCTTTTGCTAAAACTCAAGTCACCATTAAAAGATTAAGGATTCAATTTGAAAAGTTGCAGGTGCATACTCCCTACTATAAAGTACATTTAAGGCAGAAAATGAGATGATATGAAGTGGTAGTAGCCCTCTGCCATATCCCATCTCCATATCTCACCCAGCTGTAACTTACCCTACAATATGCACTTTCTATATGCTTGCTAAATCTGCAGAAGAAGAGCTCCTCGGGGGCTTCTTAAAATCAACTGTAATCAGACTCCCTTCTAGTGGCTGCTGTTTTGTTTTTGTTCAAGAGTTAAAAAGATTATTGGGACAGGCTGCCATAGAAGTCTGGGTAGCTTTCCTTCGACTGAGAAATTATACATCTTGTTACTCAGAAAATGGGCTTCTCTTGGCTTTATGTCAGTTTTTCTTTTGCTTGCTGTATGCCTGTCCTGTTCTTTATAACCTGCTCTTAACTAGGGGACAATTGAGCGTCAAGCCTAACAGGGCAGCACGGTGTTTTTTGAGCCTAACAATATATCCTAAATGGCATTTGCCTCCTCACTAGTTTCTGTTTCTGCTGCACCTGACAGAACTGGGGGAGGGGGGAAAGGAACTTCACCACTGGAGAGAACTGGGCCTTGTCTCCTGATCCAGCTCACCAGCAGTCTCAGCAAGACCAGAGTTATTCTACCTGCTTGGGAAAGGAGCCATCCCTGGCCAAAGGGTGATAAGTATCATCATCCACCAGCCACATAAGCCTCAAAATCCCTCTGTCTGTGTGTCTGGCTGGGAAAACGGACTCAACACAACTAGCGTGTTGTGAGTAAACTGCAAATTTTGGTCACAATGCAGGTAATATTTCCATTGCTTAACAGAGGTTTAAAGAAAATACTGGGGTTTGTAACTCACAGTTTTTCCTTTTATATTTTAATAAATAAAAATAGACAGTTTAATATCATGCATGTGCTAATTAAGGAGATAAAGTGTTAGGCCTTGAAAAAGAACCCTGATGATGATGTTACTAGCCATGGGATACACTAAATAACATATAATTAACCCATAGGCAACAACAGTGGATGGCGTGATTTGGGGCAGTAATAGGATTACACAGCCATGGTGAATTGACTGGATCCCTCTTCTTCTCGTTGCCAGATGTTCTAAAGTTTTTAGGGCTGTTCTACACTGAAAAGTTACATTGACATAGCTACATCTCTCAGGGGTGTGAAAAATCTGCACCCCTGGACTAGGTTAAACTTACTTAAGCCCCTCCCCCACACACCCCCAGACAGCAGGAGGTCGCCCTAGCTAACACCTCTCAGGGAGGTGGATTTACTACAATAGTGGGAGAACTCTTCCTGTCACTGTAGTGTCTACACTGAAGCTCTGCAGCTTTTAAATAGTCTTTTAAATAATATTTTTGTTAAATGTACTTCTGGGATGGAGGAGGAGGATATTAGCTGGACTCCACAGAAACATATTTTCAGCCTTAGCTGTTTTCTAACTCCATGTGTGAGTGTGTGTTAGAGAGAGATTTATCAATCAGGGACTCTCTGTGACTGATAGTAACTTAAAAATCTTATTTTGTGATCGTATTTTATAAAAATCCTTTAAAAACAAAAACTACCCACTTCTGGTGGTTTACCTGATGTGGACATTGAGCATGAAAATACAGGTCTTTGTACAAAATGTAAATGGGCCAAACACTGAGTCCCTTCTTCAATGAGCTTTTAAGGGCACAAAAGGCAGCTAGGCACCCAGCTCATGTTGAAAGCTAATGGTAATTGAGCTCCTAACTGTGGTATGTACCTTGAGAAATCTCACCTACCTGTTCTGAAGGCACAGGTGAGACAAATGCTAAAATACACAAAAGAACAAACACAGAGGATGGAATGCTTCCTGGAGCTTGAATGCTTCACAGGACAAGGGCATCATGTGGCATTTTTTGAAGGACACAGTTATCAAAATTGGATTCAGATCCTATTACAGATGTAAGATATAGTATGGTACCAAAGAAGGGTGCAAAGTTATGAGTGGTAAATCACGAAGACCCTTTAAGTTAGGCCCTTGTCTTACGTCACATCATTTGCATAACTTCTGGCTACAGATTTGCACATTCTTGCACATTTTTCTTTTCAGGCAGAAAGTGGGGAGGATACATTATAGATGAGAAGGGGAAGTCCACTGTGTTTGCTACTTCTATCAGTTCCTCTTTTCTTTCCCCTTCTCCCTCCTCATTGAGAAATCAGCTGTTTGGGGATGCTGAGCGGAAGCAAATCAATGTGAGAAATTCCTGGTTTGAGTTCAGGGACAGTAACGGAGTGCATAGCAGCAGAGAAAAAATTGAAGCAACTTCTCCTTGGTCAGGGAAATCTGATAAGCCCCATTTATAGTTCCCCTACTTCTCTTCTGCTTGTCTGAGGTTATTCCTGACCAAGCAGTTTCTAAAATTAATCTAAATAAACAAAAATTAGAATGGAAAATATTTGCATTCATGTAAAGGTCATAGATGCCCGGTACATGACCCTCCCTCATCTCACTCACCTGGCCTTCCTGTCAGCTTTTTCTACAGCTGGGCTGGATCCTCAGCCACCCAGTTTGCTGTAGGAAGGCTGCAGGCCTTTGGTTTTGCCTTTCTGCCAGCAGGGGCCACTGTGGCACCAGCTGAGCAGATAGCCCAGTGCCTTCTCTATAGGTGCTCCCCCTGCTGGATCTAGCCCAGCAGAGCAATTAGACAGAGGCAGGCAGTGGCACTAAGGGTTTCAGGAGGCAAGGTCTCAGACTTCTTCACCAGCAGCTCCAGGCAACTAGCAAACACCCACCTTCCTCAGCAACTGCATGCTCCAGTATCACTGATCCCACATGCACCCACTGAGCTTCAGCCACCTTTGTCACCTCAGATGACATTGGTGAGGCCTCATCTGGAGTACTGTGTCCAGTTTTGGGCCCCACACTACAAGAAGGATGTGGAAAAATTGGAGAGAATCCAGCGAAGGACAACAAAAATGATTAGGGGTCTGGAACACATGACTTATGAGGAGAGGCTGAGGGAACTGGGATTGTTTAGTCTGCAGAAGAGAAGAATGAGGGGGGGATTTGATAGCTGCTTTCAACTACCTGAGAGGTGGTTCCAGAGAGGATGGTTCTAGACTATTCTCAGTGGTAGAAGAGGACAGGACAAGGAGTAATGGTCTCAAGTTGCAGTGGGGGAGGTTTAGGTTGGATATTAGGAAAAACTTTTTCACTAGGAGGGTGGTGAAACACTGGAATGCGTTACCTAGGGAGGTGGTGGAATCTCCTTCCTTAGAAGTTTTTAAGGTCAGGCTTGACAAAGCCCTGGCTGGGATGATTTAATTGGGGATTGGTCCTGCTTTTGAGCAGGGGGTTGGACTAGATGACCTCCAGTGGTAGATACGCTGGAGGGGAGGGATAGGATACAGAAGGACCTAGACCAATTGGAAGATTGGGCCAAAAGGAATCTGATGAGGTTCAATAAGGATAAGTGCAGGGTCCTGCACTTAGGACGGAAGAACCCAATGCACAGCTACAGACTAGGGACCGAATGGCTAGGCAGCAGTTCTGCAGAAAAGGACCTAGGGGTGACAGTGGACGAGAAGCTGGATATGAGACAGCAGTGTGCCCTTGTTGCCAAGAAGGCCAATGGCATTTTGGGATGTATAAGTAGGGGCATAGCGAGCAGATCGAGGGACGTGATCGTTCCCCTCTATTCGACATTGGTGAGGCCTCATCTGGAGTACTGTGTGCAGTTTTGGGCCCCACACTTCAAGAAGGATGTGGATAAATTGGAGAGAGTCCAGCGAAGGGCAACAAAAATGATTAGGGGTCTGGAACACATGAGTTATGAGGAGAGGCTGAGGGAGCTGGGATTGTTTAGCCTGCAGAAGAGAAGAATGAGGGGGGATTTGATAGCTGCTTTCAACTACCTGAAAGGGGGTTCCAAAGAGGATGGCTCTAGACTGTTCTCAATGGTAGCAGATGACAGAACGAGGAGTAATGGTCTCAAGTTGCAGTGGGGGAGGTTTAGATTGGATATTAGGAAAAACTTTTTCACTAAGAGGGTGGTGAAACACTGGAATGCGTTACCTAGGGAGGTGGTAGAATCTCCTTCCTTAGAGGTTTTTAAGGTCAGGCTTGACAAAGCCCTGGCTGGGATGATTTAACTGGGAATTGGTCCTGCTTCGAGCAGGGGGTTGGACTAGATGACCTTCTGGGGTCCCTTCCAACCCTGATATTCTATGATTCTATGATTCCTGAGGTCCCTTCCAACCCTGATATTCTATGATTCTATGACCTTCCCACCCTGCTACTCCCTGGTCAGTCATCAGCTACCTCGCCCCAGCATCCAGCTACCCTCAACACCTCAGCCACCTCTAGCAACCCCAGATACCTTCCAGCCATCTCCCATAGCTGAAGAGACCAAGCTTCATGACGCTCCATGTCCTCCCCTCTCCATTGCTTGGGGCAGGGTTTGCTGACCATATAACTGAACATTATGGTTACGTGCAAATTATGTGTAAATATGCAAATGATCTCATTAAATACTTCGCATTAAATTGTCTCACATGGTGCCGCACAAGACGTGGCAGCTGTGCTGAAGGCACATGCTGAGTAATTTTTATGTCCTGGCAGTGACACATGTCCAGCATGAATGGAAGTAATTATGCTATCCTAGGAAAAGCTGCACAAGGGCTTCAAGTAAAGAGACAGGGACACTGTCAGCTTTCAGTTTTGGAAACGCTGGGGTTTTCAGTTCAGGTTTCTGAGCACAGTTTAAACAGTAGAGCCTGAATTTTAAAAAAGGTTTTCTGCTCCCGTAGATGATCTCTTGGGCGGGCCCAAGGACACAAACACATTCAGGCCACACTTTCTCTTTACACACACACACACACACACACACTATCCCTATCCCCATCCCCATCCCCACCCCCCACTTCCCTCTGTCCAGACTCCAGCCTGCTGCTTCATCAGTTTTAGCTTCGCTGCTGCTGGTAAAGACAGTCTGGCAGGGACTGGGGAAGATCAGTGGACAGCCACAAAACAGAGAAATTGAGTGTGCACAAAGAGCCTGGTCTGAAATTAATTGTGGTTGATGGAAAGATCCCCATTAGAGAAAGAATGAGAATGACTCTATAGCCTGGTAGCTTGGGCATTTGTCTGGGAGAGCCAGGGTCCAGTCCATTGCCCTGATTCTAATGGCTGTTGAATTATTTAGCCAAAGTGGACACGCTTCAACAGGAGAGATTGAGAATGACCCACATCAGAATATCCTGGACCTCAGTGGCTAGGGCATTCAGCTGAGAGCTGGGAGACCCCCCCGTTCAGATCCTTTCTCCCCATCATGCAGGTGTGGGGGAATTGAAAGTAGGTCTCCCACATCTCAGCTAAGTACTCTAGCCACTAGGCTAAAAGTTATAAGGGATTTGTTCTCTGGTCAAATTTTGTCTGGAGCCAATCTCATAGGCGTTTTCTGAGTATGCGTTCTGGATTGGGCCCTGCAGGCCAAATTGGCAAGGGAACACCCATCCTCCCCTGGTTGGAGGATGCCGCTGAGGGTTGGGCATGTGATTGGCATCTGGATGCCTAGAGGAAGGCCTCCAGCATGCATGACCAGAAACTGAGGCAGTTAGCAGACTTTTAGAGTAGAAATGTAGGGGCTGAGGGATTTTAGATGCCTACAGGGTTAGGTGGCAGCCAAGCAGGGGTTTTGAAGATCTCAGCGGCACCTACATTTTGGACATAGGCCCCTAAAGTGGGGTGTTAGGTGCCTAAGTCCTTTTGTGGATCTGGGTCAATGTAAATAAACTGCAAAAAAAAAATAATAATAATACAGAAAATGTGCATTTCTCTCTAATCTTTCAGCTGCAGTAGTCTAAAGAGTCACTTGTAGCCATGGTAGGTTCCATATGTTCAGGTGGCCTGTCACCTTTTAGGGCTTAAAATAAAATAACTGATACTTTTAAAAAGCAGAGTGAATAAAAAATAGAGAGTTTAAGTGCTGGAATGACTCAAAGAGTCTGATCCAGTTCCTGTCATGGGATATGCCCGGGCAGACCCCTGGCATGCTCAAACCCCCACTCTGCCCGAAGCCCCAACCCCGGAGTTGGCACCTATGCTGTACTATGATTACTCATTATTGATAGGCTGTGTAGACACTGTGTGCTGTCCATGCACTCTACATTGTGGGGTTGGGGGCCTAAGGTGCCTCTACACTCCCCAAAAAATCCCACCACAGTGAGTCTCAGAGCCTGGGTCAACTGACATAGCAGAAATAGCCAAAAATAATTAGCATAGCCCCCGAGACTGCCTCACTGGGTTTCAGAATCTGGGCTCTAGCTGGAGCAGGAACATCTACACTGTAACATAAGCCCTGCAAACCTGAATCAGTTGACCCAGGTTCTGAGATTCACTGCCACAGGGGTTTTTTGGAAGTATAGATGTACCCATTAAACACCCACAGCTGGCCTGGGTCAACTGACTCAGGCTCACAGGGCTATAGATTTCAGTTCTAGCCTAAGAATCTACACAGCAATATTTAGCCCTGCAGCCTGAGCCCAATTTGGATGACCCAGGCTAGCCTCAGCTGTGCTGCAGATCTGGCAGGGGCCACAGGTCTTGAATGTAGGTTCACAGGGCTCTTAACCTGCCACCTCCTGACTTGCTAACAGCTGCTAGAATAGAATAAAGCCAGTCCTGGGATGTGATTGGTGGAACACTGGGGCTCCTGATTGGTCCCTGGCCTCTATTTAACCTCAGCACAGGAACAAGAAGCTGTCTATGCAACTGAGTTCTCCCCGCTCAGGACTGCTTCTTCTGCAATACCTGGTCTTTGAGTCTGCTGCTGATTTCCTGGTAACCTGACCCTGCTTGCCTCCTGACACATGACTGTTGGTTTGCCCACTGGCCTATCTCAGACTCTGATCTCCTGGTAACCTGACCCTGCCTAACTCCTGCTCCAGCCACTAGGTCAGATCACCCACATCTTGGTCATGACAGCTTGCATGGACCACTTAGGCCACAGGAATGGGCCTAGTACCAGCAGAATGGACCTGGCTAACCCTTTGGGAGCACCAGACATGCTCAAGTGGGCTGCCTGCCTTCAGGCGGACAGCAACCCCTGCAGACTTGGGTCATCCAGCTAACCTCAGAGAACCAACTCTTGCAGAAGCAAGTCACTCGTTTGTCTCTGGAAAATGCCGCTCTCCAGACATGGCTCACCCAGCCCTGTTCCCCGACACCACTGCTGGAATGGTTTCATGGTAATCACTAGTGATTCCAGACTTCTATAAACCAATGCCACCGCCTGTTCATGATGCAACCTTAGTCCTATAATAGTGATCATGCCAAGGTGAGCCCAGTCATCAGCCGGCTGTCTGGGGACTAGGCCTCTCCCTCCTTGGTGTGTGACAGCTCAGCCCTGTTGAACTGGGAGGTCTTCCTCCCAGCCATGTCAGTACTATTCGATGATCCACACTGAACCCAAATGGCAGAGGCTGCTCTAAGGAAGCTCTGACGGGCAAGGCACCATAGCCTCATATGCTGTGCAATTCCGCTGCCTCACAGCTGATACAGACCAGAACAAGGTGGCACAGGCCTACCAGATCTGGTGGGGCCTGCAAGAAGAAATTAAAGATGAATTAGCCCAGATAGAGATGCCTACATGGATCTCACCATCCATATAGTTAATCGGGTATGGGAATGAAGGGAGGAAAAACGGGGGTCTTGAAACCCTCCAGTCCAGGTACTGTGACATTTTCACCCCTGCCTCCCGCCAAGCCAATGCAGATGGATGTGGGCTGTCAACAGCTCACCCCCATAAGAAAGGAACGAAGCTGCCCGTACCATCTCTGCTTCTACCGCAGTGAGTCAGATCACTCCATCTCTTCCTGCCCCATATGAACTGCCAGGCATTAGGGGAAAGAGCTCCCCTACACTTCAGTCCTGACTGGAACACATCCAGAGCCCTGCCTGAGGGCTCTTCACTTGCTGGTGCCTATCCAGGTGCACATACCTGGGTCAACCCTTCGAAATCTCATCCTACTAGCCTTCATTGACTCAGGTGCAGCAGACTGCTTCATAGCCGCAGCAGCAGCCCAGATCCTGTAGATTCCCCTGCAACACAAGGTCACTCCTGACCTTATAGAGCAGTGCTTCTCAAACTTTTGTGCTGGTGACAAAATAGACTTTCAAATAGCAAGCCTCTGAGTGTGACCCCCCTTATAAATTAAAAACACTTCTTTATATATTTAACACCATTATAAATGTTGGATGCAAAGCGGGGTTTGGGGTGGACCCCCAGTTTGAGAACCCCTGCTATAGAGGGTATTTATGGTTCCCCTTTGTCTTCTGCTTCAGTGATAGAGGAAAGAGCCCCCATGGAGGCTGTGATTCAAAGGCACCAAGAAACGTTACAATTTGGAATGGTCCATGCTCCACACTTTCCCCTGATCCTCAATGTTTCCTGGCAGGCTCTCCATAACCCACTCATTTGGTGGCAAGCACAGGAAGTCTGTTTTCTCTCAGAGTTTTGTCAGCAGCACTGTTGGGAACCAGTAGCTCCTGTCCCACCATCCAAAACTTGAGAGGCCCAGATGGCGGGGGTGGCTATCCAGGCAGAACTTTCCACTGATGCCACATCTGAACTCCCCTCAAAAGTGGATTTGTGCTGGAAGTGGCCCACCTTGATTATCATGCACATTGTAGGGAGAGTGGTCACTTTGGATAAGCTATTACCAGTAGGAGAGTGAGTTTGTGTGCGTGGTTTTTGGAGGGGGGTGAGGGAGTGAGAGAACCTGGATTTGTGCAGGAAATGGCCCACCTTGATTATCATACACATTGTGAAGAGAGTGGTCACTTTGGATGGGCTATTGCCAGCAGGAGAGTGAGTTTGTGCGGGGGGGGGAGGGTGAGAAAACCTGGATTTGTGCTGGAAATGACCCAACTTGATGATCACTTTAGATAAGCTATTACCAGCAGGAGAGTGGGGTGGGAGGAGGTATTGTTTCATGGTCTCTGTGTATATAATGTCTTCTGCAGTTTCCACGGTATGCATCCGATGAAGTGAGCTGTAGCTCACGAAAGCTCATGTTCAGATAAATTGGTTAGTCTCTAAGGTGCCACAAGTACTCCTTTTCTTTTTGCAAATACAGACTAACACGGCTGTTACTCTGAAAACTGATCTTTTTGAAAAGAAGAATGCGGGAACTCTCCCTCTGCATCAGAACTACAACAGAGCTGCAGCCAGGTGCAAAAATATAATTTGGGGGAATTTACACCATGTCAGAACCTGAACTGACTGTGCTCCGAGAAATACCCTCAGGCCAGGTTCTCCTGGTAATCTGCAAGTCGAGCTCTTCAGCTGACACACCACTCTTTTTGTCATGAAGAAAGACTGCAGTCTCGGACTCTGCTCATGAAAGCTTATGCTCAAATAAATCGGTTAGTCTCTAAGGTGCCACTAGTACTCCTTTTCTTTTTGCGAATACAGACTAACACGGCTGCTACTCTGAAACCTGCATTAATTATTGTGTACTGAATCAGATAACTATCAGGAATCGTTATCTGCTACCCCTGATTCCTGAGTTGCTAGACTGTGTGGTAGCTGCCCATATATTCACTAAATTGGACCTGAGGGGTGCATACAACCTTGTGCAAATCAGAGAAGGGGACGAGTGGAAAACTGCCTTCCAAACCCACTATGGCCCCATTAAGAATATCTCGTAATTCCCTTCTGGTTGACCAACTTCCTGGCCAATTTCCAACATTTTATGAATGATGTGTTCCAAGATATCTTGGACCACTATGTAGTAGTGTACTATGTAGTAGTCTACCTGGACAACATATTGATCTTCTTTGAGTACCCCGAACAGCATACTGCTCCCATCTGGGTGGTCCTGGAACACTTATGGCGGCACGGCCTTTTCGCCAAGCGTGAGAAGTGTGCCTTTGATCAGGCCTCCTGGAGTTCTTGGGCTTCATCTTATCCCCAGAAGGGATGCAGGTGAACACATGCAAGGCCTGAGCCATCCAAGATTGGCTGATTCCCCACATGGTACGTGACCTGTAATGCTTCCTGGGGTTCACCAATTTTTATTGATGATTTATCCTGCATTTTTCAAAACAAATCAAGCCTGTCACCACTCTTCACTGGAAAAATACCCAATTCCATTGGCCTGAAACTTGAAATTTGCCTCCACTACAGCACCCATATTGGCTCATCCAGATGTCACACAAGGCTTCACTGTAGAAGCTGATGACTCCAGTATGGCAATTGGGGGTGTCCTCTCCCAGAGACTTGGTCCCAAGCGAGTGTTACACCGTATGCTTATTATGCAAGGAAACTCACTCCTACAGAACTAAACTATGAAATACTTGATAAGGAACTCCTGGTGATAAAAACTGCCTTTGCAGAATGGCTGCTCTACCTGGAAAGAGCTGGCTACCTGGTGCAGGTACTCACTGATCAAAAAAATCTGGAATAGCTATGTAGGACAAAAGCCTTAAAACAACAGCAGCATTGGTGGACCCTGTTCTTCTCACAATGCAATTTCATTATTACATACTGCCCCAGACCCAACACCCCATAACTTTGTCAGTGCAGCTCATCACCAGGATATATCAGATTGATATGCTCACCCTCTGTCTCAGGAATTCCACCTGATGAACAAGCTATTATCCACAAGAAACTGCATGACTCCCAGGATGGGATCATATACATGAGAGACCACATATATGTTCCCTCTGGACCCACAAGAGTTGCAGTCCTGCAATTATACCACACTTTCCTCCTAGCAGGACACTTGGGGTGCTTCAAGACCCAACAAATAACATCCTGTTCCTTTTGTCAGCCCTAGATACAACCAGCAATACAGTTGTTCATTGCTTCCTCTGATGTTTGTGCCCATGTCAAGACACCATGCCACAAGCCCTGCAGTCTCCAGCCCATGGACACCCCCTATCGATCCTGGGTGGTCATCACTGTAGACTTCATTGTAGCATTACCAGAGTCCAACAAATTTACAACAGCTTTGATGGTAGTGGACCACTTTACCAAAATGGCCCACTTCATCCTTTGCACAGGCCTCCCCTCCACTGAAGAGACAGTCCAGCAGTGTAGTCTGCCTCTTTTGCTTACAGCCCCCAGCCTCTTTAGCCAGCACCAAACCAAAATATCTCTCTAGGCTTCTCCCAAGATCATATTGCGCTCATAGGCTCCTGCTTGGCTTCTTGCTCTGCCTCTGAGTCGCTCTCTGTCTTGCTCTTTCTTATCTGCCCCCCCCCCCAGTTCCACCTGGTCAGAACAATACCCAGTGTAACCCTCTGCCCACGTGGTGCTAGTTTCTCCGCTGACTCTGGGCTTGTCCTCAATACTAGCTAAATCAGCACCGCTGCAATTGATGCAGCGGCATCGATTTAGTGGGTCTGGTGAAGACGCGATAAATCAATGGTAGAGTGCTCTCCCATTGACTTCAGTACTCCACTTCCCTGAGAGGCGTAAGCTACATTAATGGGAGAGCATCTCCTGTTGACATAGGCTAGTGTAGACACTGCTGTAAATCGATCTAAGCTACATCAACTTAAATTATGTAACTTATGTAATATAACTAGAATAAGTTAGATCAACTTACCTCGTTAGTGTAGACCAGGCCTATTAGACCTTGTTTTAGGTGTGGTCTCTTAAGTACTGTCTCTTACAGCAATATTAAATAAAGGGCATGCTCACACATCAGTGTAAACAAGGTTTTAAACTTAATCTGTAACAAGATTTAATCCCGCTCATAACAATACAATACCTATGGCCCAGTTCTACCTGTGGACATCAGAGCTTTGCTCAGTTCTTCCATAATAATTTAATGTGCTAATTATCAATTCAGAACTACACTACTCAAAGCACTTTAAAATGGCAGCTGAATGGAGCTTTAATAGCATGTTGTTCAGGAAATCTATTCCCGTCTGTGGAGGCAAAGATAAGGTGCATGATCGCTGAAGGAAATGTTGGCTGATGCCTTGTTCTCCTTTTGTATTGTGCTGGTAAACACAAGGAAAAGCTTGTCTGTACTCAAAAGCTGCAAGTACACACTGAAGATTTTGGTATTTCCTAAAATGATTCCCTAATAGGATTGGTATTGGGATATCTGAGCCATTACCTGTTCTGGGAGAATGGGAATAGATGAGAAATCATTCCTAGAATTCTTGCCTTCCAGGAGCAGCGTAACAGGGCTGGTTATTGTTGGTATGTTAATTCACCATCTTTGTACTGTAATTTATAGACATTCAAACTTTTGGAAGCACTACATCCGCAAATGGCATTAAATCTCAGAGGGCAGGCAGGAGCTACTTGGCTGCCTGACAGGGTACCTGACATCTCATCTTTGGTCCCTGGCCTAGGACTAGGAGGCTGAAGTACTGCCATAGTGGTCAGAAGGAGCAAGAGAACTTCAGGAGAAAACTGTATTAAGGGGACTTTGCTCTTGCTTAGACACTTTATGCATTCTCCTGCTGGTTATTTATTGATTATTTACAGGTGTCCATCACCATAGCTTCATGATACTGGTTACATACAGTGCAACACTTCCCAAATTAGGCACAGTGCTCCCCTCCTTTCCCCCTCTCAACTAATACCCACTTGCTGAGGGACCAAGTTTAAGGGATAACCAGCCAGGAGACCGGATGTCACCAACTGTTAGGAATAAGCAGGAGCAAGGAGATTTGTGCTTCATCGTGCCCTAAAAGTGACAAGATCCCGACTCTGGTGGGCAGTGAATTCCAAAGCTAAAGGAATTCCCTCTACTGAGAATGTCCAACCCTCAAAATACAATAAGAGAAGGGGACAATTGTCTGTGATGTTTGATGTGAGCAAATGAAAGGGCAGACAAGCAGGCCAGGCCACCATTCATCCTATGGAAGCTCTATGAGGGAACTTACTATTTTTCCTGGGGTTTTTGCCTTTTTACTGCTGACTTGTTTATTTTTCTTTTTTAAAAAAACTTTTTTTCCAAGGCACAGGAAGGTGATCAACTAAGTAAATGCTTGGAAACACAGAATATACCTCATGTTATAGAGGTGGCTGATGTGTACAGGAATATTAACAAACCACTACACTGGGGATAGGAAGTCAGTATGGACTGCATTAAATCAACTTGTCAATGTGTAACAGGCAGGCACACAAATGAGCCAATCTATACACAGTGACCGGGATGGCACAAACAGGCATTACTGTCTTCGGAGTGATATGTCTGTTTTACTGGAAGCCTGAATCATTTTGTGTGGGTATTTTGGTCGTGGAGCAGTTTCCTTGCACTGTTGAGAGTGCTGGAAAGCAAAGGAAAAAAGATCTTGAGACTCTTTTCAAAGCTGCAGGTCTCACGTGCCTGCTAAAAGTGCCCCAAATCACTCACCAGTAAATGCCACAGTGACACCAGAGAACTGAGTGGAAAGCCACAAGAACTGGAAGGCTGTGGCAGTTGTAAAATGGCCCCCTGAAGCATTTGAACACCATTTTTGACTGTAAATAATCTAGTGATCTGTTGCAAACGTTGAAAGTGGGCAATTTCACTGCAAGTTCACTGTATAGATTGTGATTCCGACTAAATTACATTCTTTGGTTATAAGGTATACTCTCTTAGCAGCATTATAGCAATCAGGGCTGTTTTTACTCTACTCTTCTGCATTGTGTGACAAAGATGAAAACCAAAAACAGTCTTATCAGAGTTGCAAAGAGCAGGTCTTTCTTTGATCATCCCAAGATTTGCTTAGGGCTGATGCTGTATGCAAACTCTGGCAGCAATGTTTACCAGTAGCAAAATTTTAAAAAAATCTTTTAAAACAAAAGCTAAAGAAAGAATTTCCACCTGTGTTTCATTAATCATGGCATGGAAAGGGCCAGATCCTGTAAAATGCACCCTGACTTCCTGGGGTGCAGGCTCTGTTTCTGATTCCTGAGCTAAATGTATAACTGCCACTCACTTTCTTTCGGATATCACATGGAGAATATTGCCGATGGCAGCAGCAGAAGTCTGAATAAACACATTTTAGTTCCTTTTCTCCTACACTTCTTGCCCAATATCCTGTAAGTATTAGAGAGGGAAGGCTTCTTTGTTGATTGGAATCTTGAGCTAATGGAATCCCCAGTAGGTTTTATTCTGCAACCTTCTGCCAGGTTCAGCGCTTCTGTGCATGGATTCCTGAGCGCACAGACAGAGATAGCAAGGCCACAATGGAGGTGAAACTGTGATTCTGCAGCACTGAGAGAGCATGAAGACTGCCAGTTTTTCTGTCTTTGCCAAATTATTGGAGAACGGAATGCTTGTAAATGTCATGTATGTTTATTTTATAAATGACTTTACAGAATTCCAGGAGAAGAAAGGCACATTCGATACCAGTTGCCTCAATAAAATCTCTTATTCTTGGGAGCGTTAATTGAGCTAGATGGAGAGCAGAACAGATCACGGCACAATATGATACGTTGTTTACAGACCTCAAAGCAGACCTACCACAAGACTTAAGAGCCACAAAATTGCCCCTTCTCTCTCTGAAAAATGCACATTGTGTAATTTCCTGACTTTACTAAAAGTCACCCTGATTCAAAAAAACCTTACATCTTGAAGATTAACAGAAATATTGACCTCAAGTGGTATGTTATGGTTGTGACCAGTGATTTCTTTCCTTGCATTTTCTTAAGCGTTCTTTGTATTTGGTTGGTTTTTCTTATGCGTGTTGTGTTGTGGTTGTTTTTAGTTGGGGTTTTTTTTATGGTAGCCTGGAATGAGATATCAGTTTAAGGATCTTCCCTGTTTGTAACTGGCCAAGGAAGCGACTTTGTGGTGATTTATTATTCCTAATAATACCATTTTTATTCATTGGACCAAAACTTGAACTAAATCTCCTTGAAACTACATAGGATCTTGTTTGCTAGCATAAAATCCTTTGAAAGTAATGGTGGGGGTCCATAGCTTTCAGTGCTTGGGAAGACAGGGCTGTTGTGTTAATTCTGATGGAATAGATGGCTCCAGAAAGTCCAAGGGGTTAACAAGCCCTATCACTACAACACTAACCAGTCAAACATAATTTGGGATTTTGAGTACAGAGATTTCGACCTGCTTAGTCCCATGGCAAACTAGAAACACTAGAAAATTCATGCCAAAATTTGAAAAAAAATATTGATTAGGATACACGAGAAAGAAAAAGAAGAATTTTTTAAAAAGCTTTTTGAAATCGAGTGGTTATGTAAAACAAACTTAATCAAAACCACTTTTTGAGAGAGAGAGAGAGAGAGAGAGAGAGAGACTCTTATTTTGTCAGCTGATACTTCTAAATTAGTGGTTCTCAAACTATTGTACTGGTGATCCCTTTCACACAGCAAGCCTCTGAATGCAACCCCCCTTATAAATTAAAAACATTTTGTTTATATATTTTACACCATTATAAATGCTGGAGGCAAAGCGGGGTTTGGATTGGAGGCTGACCGCTCGCGACCCCCCATGTAATAGTCTTGCGACCCCCTGAGGGGTCCCAACCCCCAATTTGAGAACCTCTGTCCTAAATGGAGATAAAAGCTGTTGAATTTTGAGTTGGCAGCTGTAAATAGTAGTTACTCTTCCTGCTTTTGACAAAACTGGCATGCACAAAAAAGGAGAGATGGAGGGGGCAGAATACAGCTTTTGTTGATGTTCTTAGGATACAAAGTTGCTGTTCAGTGATGGATGGACATTGTAGGATGGCAGGTTGGCCATGACAGTTGTTGCTCTTGACCCTGGCTCATTTCCCTGGTCTGGGATGTCATCTATTTTTATTAGTTTATTAATAATCAAGTTTATTAGCGTAGTGTGTAAGGGCCAACTAAGAATGAGGACCCATTTACAATCCAAATAGACAAGACAGACACAGGGTGAGAGACGGGATATAATGCACAAGCAGAATGAACAATATGATGATAACCAATGGCCATGTTAGTTCCACTTTTTTTTTGTGGAAGAAGGATGTTACTTACGAGAGAATCAGCTAAATGGACAGAAAAGAAAAGGGAAGGGAAGGAGGTGGGTGACTGAGGTAAAGAGGGTAAGAGGGACAGATATGGAGTGAAGCTGAGGTGAAGAGACTGGCTGATCTGGTTAGGTCCCTCTCCTTCACTGGTCCTTCTGAGTCTGGGCAAACTGGATGGGCCATTTCATCCGGTCACGCTGATGCCATGCCATAGTGAATCGGGTGAAAAGCCAAAAGATAGTGAAAGAGGACTGGAAGCAGATGGTAGTAACAAAAAGGGACACAAGAGAAAAGGGAAGACAGAGCAGGGTCCCTCATGTGTCAGGCTGGAGTCCTCACTGATACAGAGATGATGGTCTGGCATCCTCAGCCATGTGCTGATCTAGACATACTGATATTTGAGGCTCACCGATGGAGGACAGAGTTTCTGGGGCAAAACAGAAGTCTGTTGGGCTATCCCCAAAGAATCCCCCACAATTCTATTCCATTCTGATCCCTAGAGTCTGCTTCTCTGAGAACCCCAAAGGAGCAGATTGGTGGTTGGAATAGCCCATCCTCTCATTATTTTGTTCACGAATTAGGCATTATTTCCAATGCTTTCAATTTTGCTCCATTAATTTTTTATTCCAATCTCGTTTACCAATAATGATCTTAACACAGTCCTTAAGTTGTATCAGTAGCCCTGTTTGAATGGGTGAAATCTGTCCTTTTATACCTTTTCCATCAACATTTATTATTACAGGTTATTGCAACATTTTGTGGACTTTCTCCCACTCTCCAGCTGTTGAGTTTACAATTTGGGTAGGTCAACTAGAGCCCAGTTATTACAACAGTGCCCAAGGGAAAGGAAAGAGAGACGATAGTTATTTCCTCTGAAAGGAGAACACTGCATGGTGGCAGTCTTGCAGCCCCTATGTTGAGAGAGTGATAGCCAAGAGAAGAAAACGGTCGCTCAGCCACCCTGAAAAGTACTGGCATGTTCACCAAGTGACTGAACATTCTCCACTCCCTTTGACTTCAATGGAGGCAAAAGACACCAGGACCTCCCAGGGATCACGACTGAATTTTGCAAAATAATTTTCAGATCTATATTTTTCTATCACTTTCAATGCCAGTTTTCCTGGACTGTTACTATCCAGTTCCTTATTTGACCTGTCTCACTTCCCTCAGTGGCTAGCAGCTGCTGCAGCTCTTTCATTAAGTAATGAAACATGCTGGAGTACATTGCTTTTCTCCTATAATTGATGCCATTATTGTTTTCTCATAAATCCAACTGATGAAGCCTTCTGCAAACTCAACCAGACCTCAGTCCTTTGCAGAGTTTCGATCTTCTTAGAAGCTCTGATTATGGCCCCTAACTTCCCCCAGCTGTTACAGAGACATGGCAGGTGGAAGAGAAGCTGTCACTGGTGGAAAATGTATCCAGAATGAGGAAATGGCTTTGCCTTTATAAGTCAGGTTTGTATGTATTTTTCATGAGAACTGGGTGTTTCTTATGCTTTGTGTAAAGATTGGTATCTCTCTTGAGGGAAGGGGGCATGCCCATGTGTGTGCTCGTTTGCTCGGAGCAAAATTACTTTGTTCCTTTGTTGATTGATCCAGTGCTGCTGTTTGCTTGAAAAAGAACACCCACAAGAGGAAGTTAAAGTGAAATGATCTCTTTGCATTAAAGAGAGTGGAAAGTGTGAGTGTATATGGAGTATATGTGATGCGTATATGGAGCACAAATCATTTCTCGGGGCCAAACCACGCTCCCACTTAAGTACAGTTGCATAGTTCCTAATAATTTCAATGAGATTGGAATTGGGCCCATTAGCTTTGTTGCTTTTGGGCTGCATTCTGGCCTGAAGTAACGTGGCACACTTACACTAAATTTAATAGCGAGTTGCACCTGCTTACACCAAGATTAAATTAAGCCCTGGTCCTATAAGGCACTCCATGCAAGTGGGCCCCAGAGCTGGTGTGGAGCTCTGTTGAAGACAATAGGAGTCTGTGCTGGTATAGGGTTTTGCCCATACAAAGCTCCTTGCAGCATCAAGACCGTGGGAGCCAGAGACTGGGCTATGTGAGAAATGCAGCTAGGATTGGACCATCTAGTCTGGATAAAATCACAGTTGCTACCTATTCTCAGCACATTCACATCAAATCTTTTCTGAAGTTAGAAAACCATGGGTATGTTTTTCCCCCCTCATTATTTTACTGTTTCTGACTGGGAGTGGATGCTGAAAGGCCAAAATACTTCTCATTGTATTTCCTGCTAGATTGTAAAAAATCTAAACTCTGGTCACATGAGACCGTCTCCTCCAACAGGTTTGAATACGAGGCACCCAAACATCTGGGTATTTATTCAAACTGAATCTAATTTCAGAGTCTTTTCCAGTGCCCATATCACTAACTGCAACATACTGTTTGCAGCTTTCTGCACAAACATGTGGTCACCAGAATAGGTTGCCATTGTCCCCTTTGGAGGAAGAAGCACACTAAATATGGTGACTACTCCATGGCCGGGGAAGAATGAAGAAGATTTTGTATCTGGCCTAGTCCCCACAGAGATTCCAGTGCACCACCTGGCCTGTCAAGGAGTGCACAAGGGGCCAGAATTTGGCCCTCAAGGTAGAAATTAGGGCTGTTAATTAATCACGGTTAACTCACGCGATTAACTCAAAAAATTAATCATGATTAAAAAAAATTAATTACACTTCTAACAATAGAATACCAATTGAAATTTATTAAATATTTTTGGATGTTTTTCTACATTTTCAATATTGATTTCAATTACAACACAGAATACAAAGTGCACAGTGCTCACAGTGTAATATTTTTATTACAAATATATGCACTTTAAAAATGATAAAAGAAATAGTATTTTTCAGTTCACCTCATACAAGTACTGAAGTGAAAGCTCTTTATTGTGAAAGTGTAACTTACAAATGCAGATTTATTTTTTTTTGGTTACATAACTGCACTCAAAAACAAAACAGTGTAAAATCTTAGAACCTACAAGGCCCCTCAGTCCTACTTCTTATTCTGCCAATCGCTAAGACAAAACAAGTTTGTTTACATTGACAGGAGATACTGCTGCCTGCTTCTTATTTACAATATCACCTGCAAATGAGAACCGGCATTTGCACGGCATTGTTGTAGCTGGCGTTGCAAGATATTTATGTGCCAGATGCGCTAAAGATTCATATATCCCTTCATGCTTCAACCACCATTCCAGAGGACATGCTTCCATGCTGATGATGGGTTCTGCTTGATAATGATCCAAAGCAGTGTGGACCGACACATGTTTATTTTCATCATCTGAGTCAGATGCCACCAGCAGAAGGTTGATTTTCTTTTTTGGTGGTTTGGGTTCTGTAGTTTCCGCATCAGAATGTTGCTCTTTTAAGACTTCTAAAAGCATGCTCCATACCTCGTCCCTCTCAGATTTTTGACGGCACTTCAGATTCTTAAACTTTGGGTTGAGTGCTGTAACTATTTTTAGAAATCTCACATTGGTATCTTCTTTGTGTTTTGTCAAATCTGCTGTGAAAGTGTTCTTAAAATGAACATATGCTAGGTCATCATCAGAGACTGCTATAACATGAAATATATGCAGAATGTGGGAAAAACACAGCAGGAGACATACAATCCTCCCCCTGAAGGAGTTCAGTCACAAATTTAATTGACACATTTTTTTTTTAACGAGCATCATCAATATGGAAGCATGTCCTCTGGAGTGGTGGCTGAAGCATGAAGGGGCATACGAATGTTTAGCGTATCTGGCATATAAATACCTTGCAATGCCGGCTACAACAGTGCCATGTGAATGCCTGTTCTCACTTTCAGGTGACGCTGTAAACAAGAAGCAGGCAGCATTATCTCCTGCAAATTGTAACCAACTTTGTTTGTCTGAGTGATTGGCTGACCAAGAAGTAGGACTGAGTGGACTTGTAGGTGCTAAAGTTTTACATTGTTTTATTTTTGAATGCAGTTGGTTTTTTTACATAATTCTACATTTGTAAGTTCAACTTTCATGGTAAAGAGATTGCACTACAGTACTTGTATGAGGTGAATTGAAAAATACAATTTTTTTATTTTTTACAGTGCAAATATCTGTAATCAAAAATAAATATAAAGTGAGCACTGTACACTTTGTATTCTGCATTGTAATTGAAATTAATATATTTGAAAATGTAGTAAACATCTCATAATATTTAAAATAAATGGTATTCTATTGTTCACGCGATTAATCGTGATTAATTTTTTTAATCGCTTGACAGCCCAAGTAGGAATAACAAACAAGGCCTCCACAACTTGAAATCATAATAAAAAATCAAAGAGAAAAAGATTCTTGTTCTGTTACCTTGACTACTAAAAACAAGTAAGAAAGGACATATAGTTAATTGTGTCTCCTTGCTGCACATGCTCAGTCACCACTCTCTCTTCTCTTTGCAGAGCTTGCATTCATGTATGAAGAGGGTAAGAATGCTTGTTTGTTCAAAGCACAATAGAACTCCAGGGTAGAGTTTACAGATGGAAGGACCTATTATGCAAGGTGCTGAATTCCCCCAACCTCTAATGAATTCAGCAGGAGGCAGGAGCACCCAACACCTTAGGGGAGGAGCTCAGCACTTCACAGTCCCCTAGTGTATTTAGTTAAATTATTGAAAGGGTTTCAGGATATTCCCTTCCATTTTTCAATTGATAGCCATTGTGTTTCAGAGTTGGAATGAGGACACAGCTGAGTACCTAATTTTCTAATGCATGTATAAAGGGAAAGTTTTGGTTTCCCACAGAGCAAACACGTACTATTCTATTACGTTTATTTGTTCTCGATGTATTGAATACTGAATCTGATTTGCTGGTTTGGGTTCTTTTAGCTTTGATAATGTGAAAGAAAAAATTATACATGAGGTTATGAAGACATGTTGAATTTGATCAAAAGCTCAGTGAAATCCATGAAAAGACTCTCTGAATCCAATGGGCTTTGGATGAAGCCCATAGTGAAAATATTACTGTAGCCATATGTTAACTTGGCTTAACTTCTGTTCCTGGAAAGATAATGGAGAAAATAATTAAGCAATCAATTTGCAAAAATATAGAGGATAATAAGGTGTTAAGTAACAGTCAAAATGGATTTATCAAGAACAAATCATGTCAAACCAACCTGATAGATTTCTTTGACAGGATAACAAGCCTTGTGGATGGGGGGAAGTGGTAGATGTGGTGTATCTCAACTTTAGTAAAGCTTTTGATACTGTCTCACGTGACCTTCTCATAAACAAACTCGGAAAATGCAACCTAGAGGGAGTTACTATAAGGTGGGTACAAAACTGGTTGGAAAACCATTCTCAGAGAGTAGTTATCAGCGGTTCACAGTCACGTTGGAAGGGCATCACAAGTGCGGTCCTACAGGGATCAGTTCTGGGTCCAGTTCTATTCAATATCTTCATCAATGATTTAGATAATGGTATAGAGAGTATACTTATAAAGTTTGCAGACAATACCAAACTGGGAGGGGTTGCAAGATTAAAATTCCAAATGATCTGGACAAACTGGAGAAATAGTCTATATAAATAGGATGAAATAAGGACAAACACAAAGTACTCCCCTTATCAAGGAACATTCAGTTGCACACATACAAAATGGGAAATGACTGCCTAGGAAGGAGTACTGCGGAAAGGGATCTGGGGGTTATAGTGGACCATAAGCTAAATATGAGTCAACAGTGTAATACTGTTGCAAAAAAAGCGAACATCATTCTGGGAGGTATTAGCAGGAGCGTTGTAAGCAAGATCTGAGAAGTAATTCTTCCGCTTTACTCTGCTCTGAGTAGGCCTCAACTGGAGTATTGTGTCCAGTTCTGGGCACCACATTTCAGGAAAGATGTGGACAGAGAAGAGCAACAAAAATGATTAAAGGTCTAGAAAACATGACCTATGAGAGAAGATTGAAAAAATTGGGTTTGTTTAGTCTGGAAAAGAGAAGACTGAGAGGAGACATGATAACAGTTTTCAAGTACATAAAAGGTTGTTACAAGGAGGAGGGAGAAAAAATGTTCTTCTGAACCTCTGAGGATAGGACAAGAAGCAATGGGCTTAAATTGCAGAAAGGGAAGTTTAGGTTGGACTTTAGGAAACACTTCCTAACTGTAAGGGTGGTTAAGCACTGGAATAAATTGCCTAGTGAGGTTGTGTAATCTCCATCATTGGAAATTTTTAAGAGCAGGTTAGACAAATACCTGTCAGGAATGGTCTAGATAATACTTAGTCCTGCCATGAGTGTAGGGGACTGGACTAGATGACCTCCCAAGGTCCCTTCCAGTCCTTTGATTCTGTTAGGTGAATGATTTATTACGTTTTGAAAGCATATATAAATGTAGTAAGTGCTGCCTATTGCAAAGACCCAGAAGACTCACAAAGGGAATTAGCAAAGCACTGTGCCCAAATAATATGAGAACAAATTACCATGAATAATGCAAACCAAAATAATCTGTATTATTTAAATCAGATGGAATATGGCAAATACTGTTATCCTGCCATTGAAAACATCCTTCCACTGAAGGTGTACTATGGAAGGCAGAAGTATTGTATCTTCCCCCTGAAGCACCTGGCATTGGCCATTTTCTGAATACAGAATACTGAGCTAGATGGACCATTGGTCTGACCCAGTATAGCCATTCTTACATTCTTATCTTCGATTTACAAGGAGTTTATTTGCAGCAATTCATCTCGGCCTCAGTTTGGTAGGATTTGGAATTTTTTTCCATATGGTTTGTCTTTTTAATAAAAGATGCTCCAGAAATTTTATTTCATCAAGACCTCAGATTTAAACAGAAAAAGCTTTTTTATTAGCAGCCAGATTTCCAACACCTGTTGGAAAGAGCTATGGTAAGATTCTGTGACCGGCTCGTATCTGTGAGCTTCACATTACTGTCATTTAACACGGTATGATTATAGGGATCAATTTAAATGGCCACGTGTGAATTGCTACGTGTGTAAATGGCCACATCTCTGATTGCTAGGATTCTATTGCAAAGTTTTTAAAATATGTGTATTGTGACATAAATAGGGCAATATTAAAAAGTGTAGTGAGGACAGAGACCGGGGAGCCAGAACGCCTGGGTTCTATTTGTGGCTCTGATATTAATTTCTCTTTCCATTGAGCAAATCAGTGCTCGTTGAAGCTTTTAGTCTGGTAACTACACGCATGTTCATAGTAGTTAGTTTAAACCAGGTATTATCTCTAGGGAATGTGAACTTCCTCCCTTTCCTGCATAAGCAAGAGAGCTGTACAGAGATAACAATGGGGTGCTTTAAGGCTGAAGTTTGTCTATCTATATTCTTAAACAACACCCACATTAGTTCACTTTCTGTATTATTTAAGTGACTGCACAGTACAGTATATAAACTGTGTGGAATGACTAAATGTCTGATGCCATTAAAAGGATAGGGGAGAAATGCAGAAAAACTAAATCCAGAAATACCTAGCTAGAATGATTCATAAACAGTTCATCTAATTCATTGCAATAACATGATAGGCAAAAGCAGTGGATAACCCTGATTCAGTGTGTGTTGTGCATGTAGGTTAATTTATTATCAGAATTAAACATAACTAGCACAGTGTGAATCTAAAGAAAACTGTTCTACTGCCCACCGTTATTGAGGGTGAGAGAACAAACTGCACATAGGTAACTCTTCTATCTCCTTCAAAAATTCTGAGTTTTGTTCAGCCCTTTGCCTCGCTACGGAAGTTATGCTGTATTGTTCTGTGCAGTGATATTCCTTTGTTTGCAGACAACTCACACATCACCCCACATTTTAGAATGGTAAACGCTGCACTTTAACTTTGAGGCTAATAAATGGTGATAACCGAATGCGCAAACAAAACAGTTCCCATTTCAAATAGTCTGCACATCTGGTAGCATATGCCCCCATATTTGCTGTAGCAAGTATGTTTTAGGAGACAGTCTCTCATGAGCCATTCTTTCCAAGGGTATCCTTGATATAGACTTCTCGGAGATTGAATCTTACCCCCAGTGCCAGGATCTGGGGTAGAAAAAGGGGTGTGAGATAAGGCAGTTCACTCATTGCTTCCTCCTTTTCCAGAATTACATAGAACCTTCAGTATAGTATGGCCTATGTGTGTCATGCATTTGTGCTCATTTCACATCTGGGGCTTGATCCTGCAAGGTGCTGAGCAGAGTTGATAAAATAAACAAACAAAACCTGGGCTTTTTAACAATCAGAAATCTTCACCAAAACAAAATGTTTTTGGTATGCATGGGGGTTGGGTTTGCTTTTTCTTTCTAATTTTTTTCAAGAAAGCAGGAGGAAAAAACCCCAGTTTGGTGTATACAGTATTTCAACCCCTCCCCGCCCATTTTGTCCCTCGGTTTCCTCCCCACCTCATCCGTCCCCCTTTTTCAGTGGCAAAATAGAAAAGAAAAAATAGAGAAAGGGGAGGGGAGGGGAGAAAAAAGGAGGGGGAAGGAAAACTGAAAAAACAAAATCCCAGAGAGTTCCAGTTAACACAAAATCGTTGGCAAGATAACACTATGTATATTATCTGGGCCCTAAACCAGCTTAATCTGACTGATGAGCCTAATTTTTATTTAGCGATGTTATTTACAGAATTAAGGAGAGGTTTATGTATAATGTGGCACTTCCAGTTTCTGCAAATAAAAAGAAAAGAAGAACAGAGATTACAATAACAGCACAGTAGCTACAGAACCACTCAGCAAAAAAAAATGTCTGAACTGAAAACTCTGAAAAAATGTTTAACCACGGCAAAGATATAACAAAACACTCAACTTCTTTAGCCATACAGGAAGATATGTCACAATATCTCCCCAACCAATCAGTAGTGCTGCAAGCCTCAGACCAGGAAACCCTTTAAAGTACAGTATATGTGAACATTGCAACTAAGACTTCTCACTTGCTGCTCTTTCTTTTTTTGTTCTTTCTGGCTGTAGAATGGCAAGGCAGATGTGAAGTCCCTCATGGCGAAATTTAACACTGGTAACAACCCATCAGAGGACATTTCGGTTAGCAATCAACCCTTCAAAATCCCAGGACAACCTTCATCTTCAGGACTACAGGCAAGGAAAGCTGCACTTGAGAAATTTACCAGTCCTCCTTCAGGTCCCAATACCTTTCACAAGTCTGCATCTCCTAAACCGTCATTTGGAGTAAAACCTTCTATTGAAGATAAAACAGAAAGGGATCCAAAACCTCCCTATCTGAAACATAACCCTGTGGCACACAAGTTCGGGTCTCCAGTTAATGCAGCTAACAGAGAAGCTGATGGAAAAGCTGGAGTCCCTAAATATCTGGGTCCTAAAGCCACTGAACTGTCAAAAGAAGAACCCAAGCCTATGTTTCCAAAACCTTCTGTAAACAAGTTCCTTAGCTCTACTGCCCAGGAGAATGACATAAAGCCGCCAGGACCTAAGCCGAATTTTAATTCTGCATCACAAGAGAGTGAGCCAAAACCAGCATTCCCCAAACTAGCTGGGGTTAAAGAAAAGTTCATTGCTGCATCACAAGAAAATGACCCCAAGCCTCTTTTCCCTAAACCACCCCTTGGGCAAAAACCTTCTCTAAATCCTGATGTCTCCCACCACGAAGATATTTCCAATAGACATGCTTTTCTGACTAAGGGATCTTCAGGCTCTCTAGGCCCAAAACCAAAAATACATTCATTTAAATTACCAAAGGAAACAGCAGAAAACAGCAGTAATGGAACCGATTCCCCAGGTGGTCATTTTCCTACTGTGACTCTGAAATCTATTGGTAATCGGAGCACCCCAAGCTCTCTTGCTTATGCAGGACAGGTCCCAAAAAATGTTGAAGAAAAGACTGAAGATAATAGATCGGGGGTCGCCAAGAATATTTTCCTCAGTAAAATTAATCAGGAAGATTCTGGTCCAACTCCTCCTAAATTCCTCAAGCCAACTGCCAAGCTTGCTGCAGGAGGACCATTGGGCAGCTTCCGTGAGAGAGAAGAGGGAGACAAGAATTCTACAACTCCCAAGCGCAAAGCATTACCTCCATTATTTAAATTGGGCCAGCCTCCCCAAAAGCCCAGCAGACCCCCAACTGTGGAGCTGGAAAGATTCCGAAAAAATAGTGCAAGAGACAGTGAGTCCTTTTTTTATCTTATTTTATGTATTGATTTACTACTTAATTAATTAGGGTAAAATTTCCCATGGTGTTCAGGACAGTGTAAGGCCTGTGCATCACGCCAATCCCACTTAAGCCTTTCATTTGCAAGTGTTGTCCCCTGCACAGGGCAAAACCTACTGAAAGCAAGAGAAAAATAGTTGCAAAATAAAAATCATTTGATTCTTCCAATTATTACCCAGTGGAGAAGGTGCATCTTCTTTAATTTGTGTATTTGTTTCTGAAAATTGCTTAGATGTGGTTATAACTTGAATCAAATATTTCAAGTATTTCTTCTATGAGGCTTTTATTTTCTGTTTGCTTAAAATGAGGCGTTGTCGTAAAATGTCCTTTTTCGCAAAGCAATTTCCTGGTGGAGATGGGTAGCTAAATAGCTACATGTGTTAGATACACTGTGGTTTGTCATTTTAAATGCCCAAACGTTTGTGTGGTTACTTAAGGTCAATGCATGAATCTGAGAGCACCTTTTTAAAATGTATCTATAAAGATGGGCCTTAAGCAAAACCTCAGAATCAAGTGTCCTCCAAATTTGGAGCTGTTTGAAATTCAGATCCAGATCTGAATACAGATTTCACAAACAGCTTCCAGGCTAGATCATCTGCTCGTGTAAATCATTGTGTCACTACTGGCTTCAATGGAGCTATGCTGATTTATATCAGCTAAAGATCTGGCTCATTTTTTATGAAGAAGCAAGAACCTCTGAATTTTTTGGCAATAGTAATCCCAATCTGAATTTCGAGGCTTGTGATCACCTATACATAAATACCGAGACAGCTTTATACAGAGAGCCTCTGCAAACATGCCTCCAGTATTTGTGAGTACCTGCCTGTCACTGTCTAAAATACAGAGCTGTGTGCATGCAATCATTGTCTTGTGCAAAATAAGTAATGTTGGCTCTGGTTGCGCAAGGAGTTCTGCATGGATAGACCCCTTCCCTCTCACTGGTGCACTTGCAGCACCTGGGCAGGTGCATATAAATTGCTCTTTTTCAGATACAGTTTTGCACACCAAAACAGGTGTGCCTGCCATTGCTGCAGGTTGGATTTTCTGAGACTCTGGAAAATGTGTCACCCACTAAGGCCAAACATTCAAAATATGTGTACCTAAAAGTTAGGCTCCTAAATCCATATAAGCAGAAGTTGTCAGATTTTCAAATGTATTGAACACCCTTAGTTTCTATGGAAGTCACCCAGGTTTGAAATTGTTGGTTTAAGGTATCTTTCTATATAGTGACTGCAAGCACTTTCTCTGAACTAATCCCGTGCATCTCAGTGTTGTCAACTCTCACAATTTATTGCAAATCTTGCAATAATTGATGTTTCTCTTAAAGCCTGAGCTCCAGGAGTCAAGTGATTAGTCAAGAATCTCAGCTTTCATTTTTAAAAAAGAAAGTTTCTCTCCCTCCTGGTTTAAGAGAAAAGCTGCAAAACTTGACCCAAGTGTACTCTGAGGGCTTAGGAAGATAAATAAAAAAACACCAAATTTATTATTATTTTTTAAAATATGACATTTTAATTCAATCTCATGATCTTTCTGGGCTTGTTTTATGAATTTTGAATGCTTGTTAGTAATACTGGCACAGTGAGCTTTCGGGTTATGTCACACAGATTAATAATTACAATAATACTTTGAATTCTCTAGCATTCTTTGGCTGAAGACTTCAACTCATTTCACAATCAGGTAAAGCTCTGTGTGAGGTGGTTAAGCTGTATGAGTGTAAGTCACTTTTTACACTAATGGTTTGCACTGGTGCAGCTACATCAATGTAATTATGATGGTGCAAAAAGGCCCATTGTAGACATGGGTCTACAAGCCCCATTGCCTTTGTTACTTTCATATTTAGAACACTGCATTGCATGCTTTTTGTGGTATTTGTTTTTACATACTGCTGAATGCACATAAACAAAATGTTATGCCCAGATGAAGACTCCATAGAGAAAAGAATTCAGAGTGGTGAGGTGAGTCCATTGATGATAAAAGCCATGTTATGAACACAGAGTATGGGTGCAACATTATATTCAGCTAATTCCTTCAGTGCTGAGTTCATGCTGAAGCTTGGCTAATTAAAGTGCACAATCTTATCAGTCACTACATTCTGGTTTTCCTGTGTAACTGTATTTTTTAAGTGTTTTCATTAATTCATTGCATGGGCCAAATCTTCATCTATGTGACAGTGTAGAGAACACTGTTTAAGTTAGTGACACTATAAATTGTGAAAAGCACTCAGAGAGATCAATCAAAAACAACAGCAGAATTACTAACCAGTGTTAAAAAAAATTAGGAATCAGGCCCCAAAAAGATCAAGGAATTTTAAAAGAATAATAAATATGAGGTTCATCATATTTGTCTCTGTTTTCTGAGCTGTCAGGGTGCTCTCAGGTCATGTTTTCAAGCTTTCCTCTGCAACCACCGGGGCTAGAAATCTAATTTTTAATAAATGATTTGGGTTTTGATCCTGCACTTGGCTCCACATGGGTGCAAAGGTTCAACCATGCATACCAGCTTGCATGATCAGGGACTTCATTTGTAGACTCTTTGGTGAAGAGTCCATGTGATCGTACTAGTGCTGTCAAGTGCCTCAAATATGCTGTAATAATAATAGTAATAAAACTATGTCGAAGCAAAATTACTAGCTTCCAATAGGTACCACTAATATCCTTGTAGGTTGCTCAACATACCTTGTACTTGAGGATGGATGGGTGAGTTCTTAGGTAGCTTAAATTAAAATAACTCCTGGAAAAATTAGTTTTCAAGTAAACAGATCATTCATAGCTGTTGGACTTCCTGGGATAGTAGCTTTGCAACAGTGTCATCATTTTTACTTTCTGCATCCCATTGGCACCTTTTTGCTCTGGGATTTACTTCTGTGATTTTGGGTGCTGAGTAAGCAGAGAACGAGCAAACTTGCTGGCAAACCACTGTGGTATTATCCACTAATGCCATTCCCACTTAGAGTGAAATACAGCGCAGTCTATTATCAGTTCAGTCGTAAATCATAGGTACTCTATTGGCTTTCCATAGTCAGATGATAATAATAACAACAATAATTATTAGTGAGTACCCAAAAGTGTGCTAGGACTTCACAAAAACAAGTAAAAACACGGTCCTTTCCCCAAAAAAATTGACAGCCTAAGTCTTCAACCCTGCAACTGATTGCACAGAGGAAGTCCTGCACCTGTGGCTTCATGTGGGTAGAGATGTTCACCCATGTGAAATCAGTTGCAGGATAAGATCCTAAATACCTCAAAGACCTTCCTTTTCTCTACCCTGTGAATGAAGAGCATTTGTGCTTTTGAACATTAGTTGCAGAACTGAAAGGCAATGAGTATGAATCAGTTAGGAGGGAGGGCATTTAGGGTACCTCTCCTATTTCTCCTTTTAATTTAAAGAAAAATTACTTCACAGAGATGACGCTTTCTGAAGCAAATTACCTGAGAAGAAAAGAAGGATAAAGGAAATGTTACAAAAGTTGTTGTAATCACTGTATTTAACTGCAGGTGGGAATAAATAACTAAAAAGCAGCAATAATCATAATCATGAATATTTTTGTTATAGGCCCAGTCAATATTGAGACCTCATTGTGCTAGGTGCTGTACAAACACATACCCTGCCCTGAAGAACTTACGGTCTAAGGGTATGTCTACACATCAACTGGGAAGTGAGATTCCCAGCTCGGGTTGAGAGACGTGTTAGCTCTGCTTGAGCTAACATATTGAAAATAGCAGTGGCAGCTCAGGCTAGTTGCCCAAGAACAATCCCCCCTGATTCCCTGGGTGCATAGTCGGGGGGCTAGCACATGCTGTCACCCATGCTGTCATGGCCACACTGTTTTTTTAACATGCTAGCTTTAGCAGTGCTAGCTTGTGTACATCTACCCTAGCTCAGAATTACACCCCTCAGCTACTGTGTGGACAAACCCTAAATGGATACAACAGCCAAAGAGTGGAAGGGGGAGGGGAGGAAGGCACAGAGAGCTGCCCAAAATCACAGATTGGCAGATTAAATAATTAACAATCAAATAAGATAATAAAATAATATGACACTATCTTAACTGTCTGATGCACAATATATTGGAGCAAAGGGAATGCAGTTCTGATTCGAGTTCAAAACAAAACAGTGACTTGCAAAGTTGTACATTTTTTTTATTTTAGTTATTTAAAATAGGTCACTATTAAAATAGCAACTTTGTTTAAAAAAATAGAACATACTAGAGTTGGTCAAAAGTCTTAAAATCTGATTTGTGAATATTTTTATACATAAAAGCATCAAGTTAGGTGTCCTGTTCTTCTTCAAGTAATTCATTATTTATGAGTATTCAGATAATGATCAGGTAATCATAAAAATGTGAATCAATTTCACAAACTGAATTCAATGGAACTATGCAATGGAATAAACTTACTCATGTGCATGTATGTTTGCAGGATCAGGACCTAAGGGATTACTACCGGGAGGTTTTGTTTGCTTGATTGGTAGGTTTTGGTTTTTGTTACCTCACTGCTAGAAAGGGAAAATATATATATATATAATAGCACAGGTATAAATAGAACAAAAATATATGGTAAGAAAAGAAGTTTCACTTGAAACAGAAATATCAATTTCTAAAACAATTGAAGCTTAAAAAAAAAAAAAAGCAAAAACTCCAACAGGCATTTTATCAGAGACCATAGTTTTGTTTTTAGTATCTAATAGAAGAGATCACATCTGTCATACAACATGCCACAAAGTCTTGGCTGAAAGAGTTCTCAGACCAACAGTGCTGTAGCAACAAGTGTCACAGACTGCCTCAATCTTGGTTACCTCGTCATTTCAGATAGATAAAATATCCTGCCATACATTTAAAAATATTCATGAAGTATACATGACTGATTGGGCCAGTTGACATTGGCAGGGATTTGACCTAAGTGATCTGGAGGTCTTTTCCATCTCTAGATTCCATGATTTTATGTTAATCATCATTATTATTATTATTATTTATTATTTATTATCCATAAATTTAAAGTGTGGAAGTGAAAAACAAGATTTGAGCTGAAATTTTTGCCTCACAGACGTACTAATAAATCTAATATTTGTCCACATGACTATGTATACACTGCTGTTACTTCAGTCAGCTGAGTTACTTTTGATTTACAGTGGTTTAACTGAGAGAAGAATTTGTCCCTTTGTTATTATGTGTGACTCCTAGTGGAAAGCAAGTTGTCGGTTATGTTAGTGAATGAAAGAGCCCAAAGGCTTCTGCTTCCAGATGTGTATTGGGCTATAACATTTTATATCTCTAAGGACCAGGAGAATCAGATTTTAAAGCTCCTGGCAAATATGACTCATTTCAAAGCCATGTTATAAAATTACCATGAAAACCATCATAATGTAAAGTGTGTGATGGGATACAGTGTATCTGGTGCAATGGAAAGCTGTAGTCCCTTAAGCAATTAAAATAGAAAGGGGTGGACTTTTTCCCACATGCTATGCCATTACTTAGTTACTTTCTGAGAAAATCAGTCCATATAAAGTTTTCAGTATAACCTGCAGGGAGGAGGAGATTGGTCATCTAGACGTGCCTGAAATCATCAAACCAGAAGTTTATGATTGCTTGGGTTGGAATTTGGGTCACAAACTCATAACTTTTTAGTTCCAAACCTCTCTAACCATGATTATATTGCCACATAAAAGCAGGACAATGTTAATGTAACTGGTGGTTAAAATAGAAATATTAAAGTGATGAGGCCTGTGCTCTCGGGATAAATTTGGTGAAGAATGAAATCCTCGAAGAACTGGTTAGGGGCATCTCTGATATCAGAACTATGGTGGTCACACAGGTACATTTAGATTCATTCATGATAGAGGAAGCAAGAAGAAATTACTTTACAGAAAAGATAAATAAATAAATATGTGCAATAGACTACCAATTTTTGCAATAGAAGAAAAGTTGTGAACCTATTCAAGAGAGAGCTGGGCCAATAATTTTAGCAGTTCTGAGCCAGATTCACAGCTGATATAAATTGTTGTTAGCTCTGTTGAATTCAGTGGAGCTATACTAACTTACACCATCTGAAGGTCTGCTCCCAAATTGTTGTTTGACAGCACCGGATCAATATAATGTCTGTTTCAAGGTTTGTTAGAGATAGTGTTGACTTCTTCCACAATTGCAGCATAAGTGCTCCGGGCAACTTTCATAAGCCAAATGTTTGTGTTGCGGACCAACTGAAACACTCCTCTTCTCCAAATCCTTTCTGCTTTTTGTTAATCCCAGAGTAGGAACTCAATTCACGGTGATGATAGATCACATAATTAAGAGAGCAGCCATATGCTTTCAGTCTGAGAGATTTTTTTTATTTTAGATTAAGGAAGAAAGTCTCCATAAGAGAGGACAGAGTGTATCTTCGCTTAATATTACTGATGAAATCCTGGCCCCCTGAAGTAAACAGGAGGTTTGCCGTGGACTTCATGGGGCACCAGATTTTACCCTGTGTATCCGCTCTGTCTGACTACTGCCTTTTCAACCAAGGTGTTTAAAGATTCATGGCCAGCCAGCTCTTCCACTTGTGTAAGCTGGCAAAACTGCACTGAAATCAGGAGTGTGACTCCAATTTATACCAGCTAAGGATCAGTCCTGCAGTGCGTAGTAAGCAAAATCATTACAGCTTTGAGATAAAAACACCCAATTAGACAGGGAGATTGATATATTTTTTAAACAAGTAAATCTACTTAACTGCACAGAAAGAATATCTACTGGAAGAAAGTAAATTCCAGTATTTCCCATCAGAAAGTTGTGTAAGATACTGTATGCCACTGTTGTAAATATTTAAGAGGAAGCAAAATACCACAAAGATTGCTACAATGCAAAAATGTTGCAAATCTGTATTTATACACATGCACTCTACCAATTACTTCCTTTGCTGTGTGCTCAGCAATATTTTTGGGGGGGAAATGTTTTTTTAAGATGAGAGAGAAAAATTATCCATAAAAATATACTGAAGGGAGGGCAGTCCTCAACTGGTGTGAATTGTAACTCCATCAATTGGCAATTCCCACCAGCTGAGGATCTTCTCAGGAATATCTCCACATTCTTATTCCTCCTTTACTATCAAATATAGGGACGCCCTTTCCCTTCCATACGAGCTAGTCATTGAGAAACAAAGCCCAAGATATGGGTTATAAAAATAAGTCCTAAATTATTACAACATTATTGAGATATGAGGTTACAATTTATGTGTAGGTTTTAGGGGGGCTCAGTCCTGAAGTCCTGGTTACGGAAACTTACATTAAATCAATTTGAATTTTTCCTGAGTTAGGACTTCAGGATTAGACCCAATATAAATAATGTAAATATAGCTGTCAATGCTGTTCAGCAGAGCTGAACAAATATTATAAAATAAAAATACTACAAGTACCTATTTGAATTTCAAAATGAATTCACTTCACCTGTGTTTGTTTCAGTTGTGTTAGTGCCTCTTTGATGTTTGTTTTCTATTAATATTATAGCAAATTAAAGTTAAGCACATGCTTAAGTATTTTGCTGAGTAGGGATGGACTTGTGTGATGGAGTTTTGCATGAAATTTGCTGAATCAGCCCATATGTATACTAACAAATGGAGACTGTGCTGGCTATGAGGAGATCACCACAGGCAGCGGGGTTGGGATTGGATTACATTTACATTAGGTTTCAGAGTGGCAGCCGTGTTAATCCTTATCAGCAAAAAGAACGAGAAGTACTGGTGGCACCTTAGAGACTAACACATTTATTAGGGCATAAGCTTTCGTGGGCTAAAACCCACTTCATCGGATGCATGCAGTGGAAAATACAGTAGGAAGATATATATGTACAGAGAACATGAAAAAATGGGTGTTGCCATCCCACCTTAATTGATGAGTCTCGTTAGAGTTGGGATGGCAACACCCATTTTTTCATGTTCTCCGTGTATATAAATCTTCCTACTGTATTTTCCACTGCATGCATCCGATGAAGTGGGTTTTAGCCCACGAAAGCTTATGCCCTAATAAATTTGTTAGTCTCTAAGGTGCCACAAGTACTCCTCATTCTATTTACATTAGGGTCAGTATTGAAAACACTAGTCAGAAAGGGGAAGTAACAATGAAATTATAAGAACCATATGATTTAATTCTGAAAGGTCAGTAAGGATTCACAAAAGGGAGATAAGAGGACACTGTATTAGAAAGAAAACTACAGTAAAACCAAGGGCTTACCAAAAAGGGTGTTTTTTCTTTCGGTTTTAAAACTGTACTTATTATTTCCTGGGATCTTTTGGCCTGAGCCCATGGGAAATAATGCTCATCACACAGCTACCCAAGTTCTGTTCAAAATCTAAACTGCCACCAGTGTCATAGACGACATCATTATTGGTGCCCTTCCACAAGAAAATAATATGAACGCCATTAATATTGACACAATTTAAAGCCAGTTTATAGACCCTGAGAAGAATGCTGTGCATTTGTCAGATGTGCTCAGTTTTTAAACTCTAAGTACATCTTTTTCTGAAAATCTATTTATAGATTATAAATAGTTATAGTTTTAACCAGTTATAGCAATAGCCTGTGATGTGAAACCCAAAACCTCACATCAGACCCTATGCCTATGACAGCAATATTTCTTCTTTCTCCAGCAATGGAAAAATACCACAGAAACAAAACTTTGCTTAAGCAAGACTTTGGTTATTAATACAATGATACCAATATGTGTCTTGCACTGTAATGACCTACTTTTCAGCTGATTTCAAACATGCCTCTAATTCTGTGTTCACAAATGTTGGGCCTGCACTCTTCGTGCATACAAACACACACAAAATTGTGAAAATTTAGCATACAATGGCTAATATTATCTCAGGCCCCAAAGGAGTGCACAACCTCAATATAGAGCCAATAGCTAGAAGAGATTCAACTTATTCATATAGACAAGGCATCCATGTTTTCACTGTAATTAATAAAACTTTTTCTTACTGTTTATTAGATAATCCATTTTGGCTCCAATTCAAGTTAATGTGACTACACTTAAAGTTTGACATTTGCTGAAGCACCTTGCAGAACTGGGGCCTATATTTCTATACACTTTATACTTTTAAAATAATGTCTAATAAACAATTCAATGTATTGCATACATAAAAACCTACACAAGATGTACAAAATTTATATATGAAATTACTATATAACACTAGGGACAGAATGTTCATATTTAAATGCCTAAATTTAGGAGAATTCCAGTGAAAGACAGCCATACAGCAAGTGAGAAATTATTGCTACTTAGGAAGCATCATTACAGAAAATGGAAGATCAGACACCAAAGTCAGCAGCAGAACAGCAAGAGCAAAGAGACATTCTGGAAGAATAAACATCCGATGACAGGAGACATAAGTCTGAAAACTAAATTCTGACTCTTAAAAACTTACATTTGGCCTGTGTTAAATTACAGTGGTGCAAAACGGACATTCAAACAATTCATAATAAAGAAATTACAATCCTTCAAAATATGGTGGTATAGAAGAATTCTGAAAAAATCATGGACAGACTGCGTACCCAATTAAAAAGTATTGGAGACGATTGGAACTCAACTAGTCCTAGTTAATGCTAGTCCTAGATCTTATGAAAAGAAAGATTCAATTTGCAAGGCACATTTTAATGGGTTCAATGGGCAATCATGCATATTTACAGGCACTGATAGGAAAAGTTGATGGCTGAAGAAGATGAAGCCAAAAAAAGAAGATCTCAGCTGGGCATTGAGTAGATGAAAAGGGCTATTCCTCCAAAAAGAGATTAGCAGTGGATCATACGGAATGGGCTGCCTAGGTTGCAAATCTCCAGTAATGGAGATGCCACATAAAAAGAAGAAAGTTAAGTAGCTAAATACGTGATTTTTTTAGAGCTGCTGAGCACTTGCAGCTCCTTTTGGGTTCAGGTTAATTTTGAATTCTTTCTTGGAAATTTTTCCAAAAAGAAAAATGTCCTTTCTACTTGAACAACCTCTGTTATCGTGTGGGTCTGATTGCTATGCATCTATCTGGTTGTTCACCTATTTATTTCTCTCTGTGCTTTTATGGCCTGACTCACTCTATTTCCTGAGCACCCCCGAGTATTTAACAATACAAATAATCACATCTCCTTTTCTTTTCTCTGTTGGAAAACCAGCTTGATTAGTTTATGGCTTTTGTTAATTTTGGTTGGGGGGGTGGCTATATCAGAGTGAATGAGTGGCTTTTTGAGTGTGCAGGTGTCCGCATGCATGTGTGAAGAACTTGTTGAAGGAAAACTAAATTGAAGAAATGAGTTCTGCATTTAGTTCTAAAAGTAATAAAGTCCATGGTCATTCCTGTCTCTTGCAAGAGTTTGTTCCACAGCATATATCCATTTCCTGTGAAAGCTCTGTCTCCCACAGTCACAAGCCTCCCCAATGATTGATCAATCCATTGTTCCAGTGAAATAATCCTTAATCCAAATACAATATGCAGTCATGCACAAGGGGGAGATGTGATCTTTCAGGTATTTCCAAGCAATCCCATGGAGGTCTTTAAATATCAGGACAGAGACCTTGCACTGGACTCAGAATTCACTGGGGAGCCAGTACAGGGAGTGGAGCACTCAGATGATAGATTCACAGTGATCCGTACTGCTGACCGGACAGATTGCTGCATTTTGTAAAAGTTGAAGCATTTTCAGGGTGTCTAGTTTCATTCTTAGACATGAACTGCAGTGACTAAATCCGGAGATCGTGAATGCCTCAGCATGGCCTGCTCTGTGTTAAATAAGTTAAGGTGCAAACCTCTGGCAAGTTGCAAATGTAAGTGAAAGTGTTTTGCTGTCATAACTATTTGGCCATCCAATAGCATCAAGGACTGAAAAAGGACCCAAAGGCAGCTGAGCAACTCAGCAATTTGAGGGCAGATGTCCTTCATAGAGAAGGCAATTGCTTCACATATATCTCTTCCTACCAGCACCATCTCAGTCTTGCCTGGGTTTATCTTAGGCCTGCTTATGTTCCCGCTGGTCTGATGTCAGCTAAGCAATGAGAAGCCAGGAAAGCAGGTTGACAAAATGGTTTACACGTTTATAAAGCTGGGAGTAGTCTGCGTACTTCTGGCACTTCAGCCTGGGTTGTCTCGCCAGCTCTCTCAGTCGCTCCATACAGACGTTGAATAATGTGGGGGAGAGGGTCGGGCCTCGTGGGACTGCGCTGGTGCGGTCTCTAGAGGTGGAGGAACAATTTCTCATAAGGACTCTCAGTGGTCAGTCTCAGAGGAAGGAACTGAGCCATTTCAGGGCATTTCTGTTGATCCCTGCAGCAGGAGTATTGCTGATCAGTGGTATCAAATGCCACAGAGAGGTCCTGCAGGAGGGGTCTGGAAGTACATCTCTTGTCTATGGTCATGAGGAGGTCTTCCGCCAGGGCAAGAAATGCTGACTTTGTGCCATTCTCTGTCCTGAAGCATGACTCAGGGGGTCCATTACACTGGCCACTCACAGATGGTGGCAGAGGCTGTTTTTTGCAAACTGCTCAACTGTCAAATTCAGACAGTAGTTTGCAAGGTCTCTAGCGTCGAGCGACGGTTGCTTTAGTACTGGTTGTCCTACTGTATGTTTTATGGTGGGCGATAGATTACCATTCTCAGTCTTTATTAGTAGGGGGCCCAGATACTCTCTTACCCTCCTGGACGGGCCAGGTCAGAGCCGCAGGGGTAGCCCTGACTGCTGTCCATTATTTCTTCTGAGAGTCTCCAAATATTCAGTGTTACTATCATTATTTCTTATTTACACTGGGCCATAGGTATGCCCACAGTTTGTCAAACAAATAATGCTCATTATTTTATTTGTATTGACTGTCCATCTCAAGGGCATAAAATACAAAAACTCCAGTAAAAAATTACCACAGAAAAAGCAGTTCCAAATTTAAAATAAAAGCTCAGTGCATACATTCTTCTGGCATACTCTGGGAAATATACATTTACATGGAAATAATAAACAGAAGATCAACTGGGTATAGTTTCTGTCCTCAGTTATGCAGACCAGGCTCCCATGGGGTTACCTTAAAGGGGCCTGATTTTCAAAATGTACTAAGAACCCACATTCGGAGAATCAGGACCCTTTAAGGTATTGCACGTTGGGCACTGAAAAATTTCAACATGAAAAATCATTAGTCATTTTTGAAATCCCTGGCCTTAATTACTAAATAAATGTAACAGCAGCCAAAATAAAATAAAAAAAGAAAAGGTTCAGTCATTTTATGGTAAAGATAATAAGGAATTTAGCAGACAAATATACTTATGCCAAACTTCCTATTATTTGGAAAAATATTTTATTCTACAATATTATTTTTGTAAGTTGAAAATTTGTGACTATTTCTAGTTTTTGACCAAATGTACATACTGTAAAGTGATACTTTTTGGAACAATGATGCATCTTGTGTGCTGCTCTTGAATGGAAAATATGCAAAGAAGCACCATTTGAATGCAAAGCGTGGGACTGCTTGTCTGAGTGAAGCTTTGCGTAGCTCTCCAATGGATATAACCTTATAATTAATTTTTAATTAAAATACCACTTGTCTTCTATCAACTGTTGTTACTATTACGTGCCATATAAAAAGATCTGAATGTTTTTAAAATTGAATGATCGGTGTTTCATCCAAAGTGCCTCCAATTTGCTAATTTGGGAAACAGAGGAGACACCAAATTGTTGTGTTTAGATTAATTTGTGCCTTTTCTAATAAATCTCCCCTGCGGCCCCCCCCACACCCCTTTTCCTTTCCCTGCCCTTTCTGAACTGAATCAATGGTTTATTAATGATTTATTTTAAATTATCAGCATCTTATTAGAACATACATATTCTATGTCTGAATAATTTAAATTAGGATTTTTTTTGTTGGCAAAAACTATAGAAATAAACTCTTCTAGCATGAAAATTAATTGGCTAATATCTGTAAATACTTCAATATCAGTTATTAAGGATTTATTTCAAATAATCAGGAGTTTTGTCTGACAGTTTGGCATTAATTAAATCTCTGGTACCTCCATAAAAGGGGCCAGATTTCTGCTCTCAGTTGCATCAATGTAAATTTGAAGCAACTTCACTGACATCAATGAGTGCTGCATATCTTTAACACTTCTTAATATCTGGCCACCTATTTAGAAGCCAAAGGGCTCAGTCCTGCAAACACACATTGAATAACTTTATTCACCAGAATAGTCCCATTGAAGTCTGTGGGTTTACTTGGGTTCGTAAATTTACGCATGTGCTGAAGATGGTTGGGTTTTGTTTTTATTTTCTTAAGGATCTCAGGCTCTAATTATGGATTTAGGTGCTGAATTTAAACACTTAAGTTTGAGCACATTGCCCTTAAACACTCCATGTCTCCATTACCACAGTTCAAAAACAGGAATGAGGATTAATAAGTGTTTGTACAGTGTTTTGAAAATTAAGGCATTAAGTAGGAGCTAAGTATTTTAATAACAGTGTGTTAGATTCTGTTACCAGTGTGAAGTTCTGTTTAAAAACTGAGGGCCAGATTCTCCAGTTTGCCATGTTTCTTTTGTGACCCTTACACGGCACAAAGTCGACTTCGAGCAGCTGGAGATTTGTATTGGAGAATTCCCTGAGGTAGGGGCAATTTCTTTTGCTACAGAGCAAGCAGAGGAAGCTCCATCACCTAACTGGAGTAAGAGGAGGCAAGGTAGGGAGGGGTTGTATCGGGGCTGTGCAGGATGGGGAGGGATATGGGGGAGAACAGCGTGTCAGAGAAGAAGGGAGGAGAGTGATAGTGCTACGTAGTTCTCAATGCAGAATCAAGGCCCTCACATGTAAAATTTCTGCACAGAAAGAAATTTTTTTGAAAAGTCATGGGCATGCAAAAACAGGTAGCCATAACTAAAACTTTTTGTAAACTTCACTTTAGTAGGCATTCCAGGTGCCTGCAATAATTAGCATCTTTGTGCCTCTTTCACAGTAACATAAATGATAGCAGTGTGATACTTATTAAAAAGATTTCAGTTTCAATAATGCTATGAGCATGGTTGTTTATTTTGGGCAACTCTAAAATAATATTAGTGGGAAACCTAGACTAATTGGTCTGTTGCTAAAATAGCATGCAAGATAGGGAAGCTGAGCTGAGAACAGTTTTCTGCAAAACATAAATAAAGTAGGAAGTGGGTGCTCGGCTGTAACAAGCACTGTTGCAGCTTCTTTGTTTTACAGCCAGAGCTGCAAGCAAGCTCTTTTTAAAACCAATAAACCTCCCCAGGCTCTCAGATAGAAGTGACTAAATGTGATTGCTTTTGCTTTTTCAAATGTTTCCTACTAAAACTGAAAAAATCTCAAGAAATTTGCAAAATTTAATACAAAATATTTATAAAAATCTATGAAAGTATGTACAATTTTCAGATGGCAAATATTTTGTAATGATTATTGAAATTCACAGAATTAGAATCAGCGAGCTTGAATGTACTTCTCTGCCAAAAAAAAACCCCAAAAAACGGTGAAATGTGTTTCTCTATTGTTGAAAGAGGAGGCATATAAACACTTTGGGAAATTCATGACAACTACCACTCATTTTCCGACCTGTATTTCTTTGCTACCTCATCAACAAGTTGGTGACATCCAGCCTCTCTGCATCTGTCTGTCTTTTTCTCATGTTCTCATGACTGTAGTCTCTAGCTCTTCCATGTATTCCTGGATAATATACTTGTTGTATGTAGATTTGAGGAAATGAAAGAGTTTGACTGTGTCTCTGGAAGGATCAAAAGTGAGGTTGAAGAAACAGTGGATGGAGACATAACACTGTGCACTAGGCATAGACGACTCATGCCTCCTCATACTGGGGGAGCACAATCTAAAGGGGAGGACACGTGACTGCCCCACGTGTCTCCTCTGCCCAGTGCCTCCCACACCGCCCTGTGCCCAGGCTAGGAACACCATGCTATTCCCACCCCACGTTACCTGTGAGGAGGGGGGGGCTCTGTCTTTCTCTCCCTGAGCCTCCCTCCTGCACTTCAGCTGCTCTCCCTGACAACTGGACGGAGAGTGGGATGGAGCCACTTCTGCCTGAGAGAACCTCGCTAGGAGGCAGTGGGGACCCGCTCCCTGCCCAGGTTTGGCTGCCAGGAACAGGGGCCCAGTGAGCCAGAGCCCGCCCTTCTGCCCCAGCATGCTGGGCCTCTGTCCCCAGCAGCCAAGCCCAGGCAGGGAGTAGGCCGCTGCTGCCTCCCAGCCAATCTCTCTCATGCAGAAGCAGCAGAACATGCTGATGGGGAGGGGCAGGGAGAGGAGGACAGAGCCCCTCTTTCTCTCCTCCCCCAGCAGGCCAATCTGGAGGGGCATTTGACTCTGCATTCCCCACTACATGTTGCCTCTGCAGTAAAACTGTTTGAAAATGTTTCCTCTTTTAAAAAAAAAAAAATACAAAACCTTTTGACCAGCAGTATAAATGGTTGGGGGGGGGGGGAGAAAATGTTTTTTGAGAACATGTCATAAAAATTGTCCCCACCTTCTCAAATTTTGAAATCAACCAGTTCTGCTGTGAGTTGGTTGGTGCCTTGTTGGAGGTGTTCATCATCATCATCTGTTCTTTACACCAGTGAAAGTAGAAAGCATTCAGTACCGATCAGGAGTGTTCCTCATCACACAGGCTCAGGCCTCATGTGAGGAAGGTCAAGTTAATATTTCATCGAGGTGTCCATGGAGGTTTCCATTGTGGTGTGTGCAAAATGAAGGAACACTGTTATTAGAACTGTAGGGAGGACGGGAAGATGTTGGAAATTAGTAAAATTAGGATGAGATTAGTGCAAGTAATGAGAAGGCTTCTGAAATCAGTGAAGTAGGGATAAAATGCTGAACTTGATTGTTCAAGAGACAAGGTGGTGAAGCAATATATTTAATTGGACCAACTTCTGTTGCTGAGAAGGACAGGCTGTCAAGCTACACAGAGCTCTTCTTCAGGTCTGAGAAAGGTAATAAGAGCTTCACAGCGAAATACAAGATAGACCTGATAGTTTAGCATAAGTAGTCAGTACATAATAGGCAGGACCATTCAACATGAAGTGGCCCATTAACACCCCTGTAGTCATAGGACAAAAAAGAGAGTTCGTGGGTTACAGATTGTTGTAATAAGCCATACCTCCAGTGTCTTTATTAAGACCATGATTTTTCATGTCTAGCAAAGTTATGAATTTAAGCTCCCAGGCTCATCTTTTGGAAGTGTTGTGCAGGTTTCCTTTGAGGTTGAGGACTGATAGGTCAGATATAGAGTGATTGCTCTGTGGAAAATATTCTCCCACAGGTGATATGGTGTCTGTCTGTTATAATTTTCCTGCATGAGTTCATTTGAGAGTATAGTGATTGGTTTCACCCACATAGTTCTTAGTAGGGCATTTAGTGCACTGGATGAGGTACACCACATAGTGTGATAGGCATGTGTAGGACCCATGGATCTTGAAAGGTGTGTTGTGGAGGATGTTAATCATTGTAGCAGTAGAAATATGTCTTCAGATTTTGCCTGTATTGTTCTGGTAGTGGGGTCTGGTGCCACTTTGAGTTGGTGTTTCCTGGTCTGAGGGGAGCTTGCTTCTGTTGATGAGCTTGAAAGCTTGTCTCTCTCACCAATAGAAGTTGGTCCAGTAAAAGATATTACCTCACCCACCTTGTCTCTCTAATATCCTGGGACCGAGATGGCTACAACAACACTGCATAGAACTTGACTGTGTCATTTAGGCTGTGCTGCTTCTCCTACATCACTGTGTGGGATGCAGGAAACTATCACTTGGTATGGTAGGGGAGCTCCATTGGCTGGTATATAATGGGCTGACCCATGGTCCTGCTTCCTCTCCGCCCTTTGAGGTGCCATGGATCATCTGTGGAGGAACAGGCACAGTACATCCTCTACAGTCCCCAGAGTGCACAGTAATAAGGTGTCATACACATGCTGGTAAAAGACTAGTTTTTATTTACTAGTCCCCATCACCTGATATGGATCAGGGGTTACAGAAGGTCAATGTCCACTGATTGCAGTGGCTATTTTTACACATGGGGCTGCAGTTCTTCTTGACCTCTCTGTGCAAGCACTCCCTATGTAAACATGGAATAAGGGCCAGGCACAATCTAACCCATGGAAGATACAGTACTCCTGGGGGCATCCTGCACCAAAAAATTTAAAATTCTGTGCCAAAAAAATTAAAATCCTGCACACAATATTTTAAAATTCTAAAAAATTCTGCAAATTTTATTTGTCAAAATAACACTACATAATCATGCCAGTTTCAATTATTTTGGTAATGTATTTGAAAATACTTGTCAGCAAGTATGTCTGTAACAATACAAACACACACAAAAATTCCCCCAAGAGTAGAAAGTTAAAGAAACCCCTATGACAACCCAGTTCCTGTTTCTCTACCCCTTTCCCCGCCCCAGAGCACAGCTGGGGAGCCAGACACCCACCACCCCTTCCCCCGCTCCCCCCAGAGCCCAGCTGCAGGGCCTCCTCCAGCCAATACACCTGAACCCCTCCTCCATAGAGCCCAGCCACGCCCCCCTCCGGCCAGATACCTGCACCCCCTCCCCCCCAGAGCCCAGCCATGGCCCCCAGCCCAGACATCCTCGCCTCTCCCCCCTCCCTCCCAGGGAACCAGAGGGAGAAACAGTCTGATGCTTAGTCCCAGGCTTGCATGGAGTTTCCTGCGCACCACACTCTCTTTCCCTCAGGGCATGCTGGGAACTGCAGCTTCCAGGAACTCTCTAGTGTCCTCTCCCTCCCTCCAGCAGTGTCTTCTATGTGCAAGCTGCGCTCTGCCAGATCCAGTGGCCCTTAGAGGCAGCTAGCAGCACTGCAGCCCATTTCTGTGGAGGAAAGGAAATTCTGTGCACACAATGTTAATTTCTGCAAAATTCTGTGTCATGCAGTGGTGCAGAATTCCCCCAGGAGTAATACAGGAGTTGGGAGCTGCATTTTTAATTGTAGTGATTGCTTACATGATGTTGGGTGGTTTTGTTCCAGAACAGTAGGAAGCAGAGGATTCGGAGAGATGTGTACTGGTGTTCGGTTGTATGTGAGTTGCTGGTGACCTTTTAAAATAGCTCAGTAAATTATATTCATCTCCCCTTCACCACCCTTCCAAAAGGCTCTGTTAAAACAATATGAAAAGCTAGATTCTCTTGTCTGTTACATCCATTAGAGCCCTTCACTGGTATAACATCACTTATTCAGGTGATATAAGTCAGAGTGACAGTGCTAGATCTGGGAACCATAACTGGCTCCCTGCGTTCAGCCTGCACCCTTGCATCTTCAGCAGTGGAGAACTGAGCCCTAAGGATCTTGACAGAAAACATGAAAGAAAAGAACAATCACAGTTAAAGGTCCAATAGCACTTATATTTCTAGGAAGTGGTCAATATGTTAAAAGAATCTTAATTATGGAATAACTCTCTTCTGTTTTCTGTCAGGCATCTAACGTTCTATGATTGAAAGAAAAGAAAAAATAATGGAAAGTGACTGCTTCCCAGACATCAATGACTAATGGCCTGAATTCGTTAAAAACAAACTTGTTTTTGAATTAGAAAGATGCATAATAATCTGTCAAATATTTACAATCTACGTTTGAGGTGTTCTGTAACTAAAAGTGTTCAAACTGATGAGTTTTATGCAATTTCTGTGAAAAATAGCCACAGTGTTTATGGAAAACAGGCTAGCAGGCTATGACTTTTTGAGACCACCTTCAGCCATGATTTATACCTGAAAAGGAGAGGTTCATAATGTAAATTAAAATCATCTTTACTCTTATTTTACTGATCACTTTTTATTTCTCCCCTGATTCAGGAAAATAAAAGTCACATTGAAGTCAATGGAACTTAAGCATAGACTTAAAATTAAGCACAAGCTTAAGTGCTCTCAAGTATCAGATCCAGATTTCATTTTTATTTCAGAGTCTGATTCTGAAAGCATACTCACAATGCTTAATAAGCAGTCCCATTGAAGCAAATTCAACTACTTGCATAGGAAAGAACCATCAGTGTAAATGTGACAGAATTAGGCCCTAGTGATTCGATTCAATATTACAATTAGATGAGTTCAGTGAAGACTTGGCTATTATTGGCCATGCTCCAGGTGTCCCTAAACGTCCAAGTACCAAAAGCTGGGAATGGATGATAGGGGATGGATTGCTTGAAATTGACCTTTTCTGTTCATTCCCTCTGAAGCATCTGGAACTGACTACTGTCAAAAGCCAGGATACTGCACTAGATGGACAACTGGTCTGACCTGGTATGGCCATTCTTATGTATATAGGTTCTCATATTGCACTCATCACCATAGTATCTGAGTGCCTTCCAGTAGTGCATTCAGTAATGTGACTACACAGCTGTCATGTGTTGTTTGTTCTTTCATCCTCTCCCCAGAGGAGATCCGTGTGCAGTGGAGGGTCTTGTTGTGGTAGATATTTTGTTTTGTGTTGTTATACATATTTCTATGTACTTATGTTAGAGAAGGCAAGGTCAAAGAAGTGCACCCTGCATTCAGAGAAGAAGGTGATGAGTTCCTAGAAGAGTTCATTTTACAGTATCAGACCAGCCCCCAAGATTGTTCTCACTCTCACACAGACAAGCTCTATCCTTGCAACAGAAAGTACCATTGTACCAGGGGAAGGGGTTAGTTGTCAACCAGGGTCTTTATCCCAAGGCTTTAGGTTGTCTTTTAAATATCCTGGGCCCAGGCCTTGGGGCGCCTTCAAGATAAGGACCACACCTAGAATTTGATTAAAAATTCTATGGGAAGCCAGTGTAGAGAACAGAAGACTGATGTGCTCACAGTAGCCTGTGTTACTGAGAAGTGCAGCAGTGTTCTGTACCAGTGGAAATCCCCTAAGTGCTGAAGGCTTCGTTCCAGGTATATCACATTGCTGCAATCTAGCCAAGAGGTGACAAAGGCATGAATAACTAAGGCCAGGTCACCTTCTACCAGGATGGGACAGAGCCTCCTAGCCAACTGGAGATGATAGAGAGCATTACTCATGGATGATGCTATGTGAGAGCTCAGCATCAGTGCGAAATCAAAGAGCACTCCAAAAGTATGGACTGAAATGACCAATTGTGGGTGTGTATCTTCAATCAAAGGTGATGGCATTGTGATGGAAAACTTTTCAAAGTATTATCCTCTGCCCTCCAGCATCACCTCAGTCTTGCTCAGGTTCAGTTTCAGCCAGCTGTTCTTCATCCATGAGCTGATCTTATCCAAGCACTGGGCCATCTTGCTGGTAGTGGTATGGTCATCTGTGGTGAAGGATAGGTGGAACTATTTATCTTCTGCATAGTTCTGGCACCTGAGTCCATGTTGTATGATCAGTACACCTAATAGCTGAATGTTGCAAAGAACTGGACAGAGAATTGTTCCTTGTGGGACTCCACAAGTGAGGGGTCTAGTGGTGGAGGTGCAATTTCACAAGTCTTGAGTTGGGACTCCTTTAGATGTGTCTAGAACTTCTTGATGAGTGAGTGTACTGATCTGTGGGAAAGCAGCTGGGCGGTTGGTTGGTGGGTGCAGGTGGAGTAGATCCATGCTGCTTGAGGAGGCTTCCTAATGTGTGTGATTTTTTCGGTGAAGTAGGATAATTCTTTGCAGCGCTTGGTACTTAGCTCTGATCCAGGTTGTAGGCACTCAGGATTGCTGAATCAGTTTATGCCTTGGACAGCTCCTTGGGGTGGGATTTGGCAGCTTCAATGGAGGCTGAAAGGAAGGTTCTCTTGACCTGTCATACAGCCTCAGCACAGGCTTCAAGTAATTTGTTATTCATCCTGTCTGATTCAGCTTTCATTTTCTGCCATCGGTGCTCGGCTTTCCACTCCTCTGTCTGGATCTGGTGCAGGATGTCTGAAAGCCAAAGAGATCTGTAATGGAGAGGAAGGAGTCTTTTGGTGTGCCAGTGGTTGAGGCTAGTGCACAATGATAATGATTCACCAGGTCTTTGAATGGTGTTGATTTACATGAGCAACCACAATGGTATTTCATTATTGCTTCTCTTTCTGTTTTACCTGAGTGTTCTCAGCTGACTCCAATTCCATCACTAATATAGCTCCTTTCCATGCTGTGTATTAAGACTTGCAGAAACAGACAAATATGGAACTAAGGTTAATTCAAAACATCCAATTAAAGCAGAAAAGAAGCAGTAAACATTATTATGGTTTAATCTGCAATCACTGTGGACCTGATTTTGCCAGCACTATTTTCACTGAGTGGTAGTTTCCTTCACAAATAGTCCCATTAATTTCAACACTAGAATGGAAGTATTTTGCACCCACATTGGTTTCAGTTTGCACAAGTGTGGATGACTACAGAAGGTGCAACACAGGAGATAATGAGGCCCACAGAGACAAAAGAAAAAAGAAACATTTTGAGAATGAATTGTGACGGGGCAAGGCCAGATGGCTATAGAAAAGTAGTGGGAGATAGATATATTAGCTCCAGGCTAAACAAATCCCTGGTACCAGGTTAAGTGAAATGGAAGCTGCTCCAGGTCAATTAAGACACCTGGGGCCAATTAAGAACTTTCCAGAAGGCAGGGAGAATGCTAGGTTGATTGGGACACCTGAAGCCAATCAGCGGCTGGCTGAAACTAGTTAAAAGCCTCTCAGTCAGTCAGGTGGGTGTGCATGTCAGGAGCTGTGGAAGGAAGTTGTGCTGTTGGAGAGGCTGAGCTGTACACACCATATCAGGCACAAGGAAGGAGGCCCTGAGGTAAGGATGAAGTGGAGCTTGAGGAAGTGAGGGCTGCTGTGGGGGAAGTGGCCCAGGGAATTGTACATGTCATGTTTCTAAAAGGTCAGCTACCATAGTTGATACTATTAGGGTCCCTGGGCTGGAGCCCGGAGTAGAGGGTGGGCCTGGGCTTCCCCCCCACCTTTGTCCCCTGATTAATCACTGAGACTGGGAGACAACAGAGACTGTGCAAGGAAGGATAACTTCTCCTCACCTCCCTTGCTGGCTTATGATGAAAATGGCTCATGATGAAAATGGCTCAGTAGACTGTGACCCTTGTCTCTAGAGAAAGTATTATCCACTAGCCTCAGAGGGTCACAGTGAGCCTCTGAGGCTAGTGAAATCTGCCAGGAAATGCGGGACCCACGGAGGCAAGGACAGAGCTTTGTAAAGAATGTAATTATTTAGTATATCTTAAGTGCCAACAGTGGGCTAGTACAAACCAGATTTTATAGCTCTTACTCTCTATGCTGAGCACATAGGTCCAATAGAAATCACTAAAGAAGTGTGTGTGTGGGGAAATGTGATTGTGTAATTAAAGACTGCACAAGAGGGGAGGATTAAGGTTGCATAGGGTAAAATAATGAAAAAGCTGATATGGGATTCAATTAATAAAGAACTAAAGGATAGGACTATAATTAATGCCAGTTAATGTGATTCTACTGAAAATAGGACTTGTCAAACAAAACTGATTCATTCATTGATGAGATTACAAGTTTGGTTGACAAAGGTAATTGCATAGATGTAATATACTTAGACTATTGTAAGGAGTTTGGTTTAATACTGCATGACATTCTGATTAAAAAACTAGCACTACACAATATTAATAAAGCACAGGGAGAAAATGTTGGGTACTGAAAAGCTCTCTAATGTAGCAGAGAAAAGCATGACAAGAACCAATGACTGGAAGCTGGAGCCAGACAAATTCAGATGAGAAATTAATCAAAGTTTTTTTAACTATGAGGGAATTAACCATTGGAACAAAGTACCAAGGGAAGTGGTGAATTCTCCATCTCTTGATGTCTTCAGATCAAGACTATTAGCATGTGTGAACTGGGATTATTCTCAGAGGTTTATAATTTGGCCAGATTTAGGTGGATTTTCACAGGCACAGCAAAGAATATGTCCCTAACACCAGAGCAACACACAATCCCACCCCACTTCCAAATTTGAAGTCTCTGCTCCAATGAAAGACAGTGGCACAGCTTCTCAATGAAACAATGATAAGATTTTCTTATCATGAACAAAACAATGTATTTTCCCTAATTTCATTCACAGAGACAGATGAACCATTGTTGCTAAAACCCTCTAAAAATTCAATGTGAGGGAGATGCCTAGAATGGGAAATTTCAGCCCATGTTTAAAGTTTGGAAAAGTTATACGCAACTGAAAACAGGGTCTTAAAATGGAAAAAAAAATTGGCTGCGTTAATTTTGGGCTTCACTATCAACATCACCTATTATAATTTTTTCATGTTGGCTGGTGTGCTGATACTACAGCTTATCATGCTGACCAGTATGTCCTCATTGTTTTCTTGTACTATCCCCACTGTTGTATGTGATGTTCCCCTCTGGTGGTATCTGGACCAGTGATCTGCTAGGTCACCCCAATCCTTGACTCTGGGAGCCAGCCTTACCTTGCTTTGCTGTGAGAACCCCCACTCCTGGGCTGTTCACACACAGCCTCTAGCAAGTAAGCTACTCCTTGGATTGTGCAACTGAATGACAGTAGCCTATATCTCCAGTCCCAGACCCAACCCTAGGAACCTCCGTCTTGCAGTGTCCAGTTATGCTCGCTGGACACTGCAAGCTTATATGAGTTTGTCAATTTAACAAAGAAATTGATATGTATCAGGCTTGTTATCTCAAGGGGAGCCTCTGACACACTTAAAACCAAATGTACTGATACAGGTAGAATAAACAAATGTATTAACTATAAAGATCGATTTTAAGTGATTATAAGTCAAAACATAACAAGTCAGATTTGGTCAAATGAAATAAAAGCAAAACACATCCTAAGCTGATCTTAACACTTTCAGTGCCCTTACAGAGTTAGATGGCTTGGCTTGGCTTAATGGTGAAATCCTAGCAGATCTTAAACATAAAAAAGAAGCTTACAAGAAGTGGAAGGTTGGACATATGACCAGGGAAGAGTATAAAAATATTGCTCGGGCATGTAGGAATGATATCAGGAGGGCCAAATCGCACCTGGAGCTGCAGCTAGCCAGAGATGTCAAGAGTAACAAGAAGAGTTTCTTCAGGTATGTTGGCAACAAGAAGAAAGCCAAGGAATGTGTGGGCCCCTTACTGAATGAGGAAGGCAACCTAGTGACAGAGGATGTGGAAAAAGCTAATGTACTCAATGCTTTTTTTGCCTCTGTTTTCACTAACAAGGTCAGCTCCCAGACTGCTGCGCTGGGCATCACAAAATGGGGAAGAGATGGCCAGCCCTCTGTGGAGATAGAGGTGATTAGGGACTATTTAGAAAAGCTGGACGTGCACAAGTCCATGGGGCCGGACGAGTTGCATCCGAGAGTGCTGAAGGAATTGGCGGCTGTGATTGCAGAGCCATTGGCCATTATCTTTGAAAACTCGTGGCGAACTGGGGAAGTCCCGGATGACTGGAAAAAGGCTAATGTAGTGCCAATCTTTAAAAAAGGGAAGAAGGAGGATCCTGGGAACTACAGGCCAGTCAGCCTCACCTCAGTCCCTGGAAAAATCATGGAGCAGGTCCTCAAAGAATCAATCCTGAAGCACTTGCATGAGAGGAAAGTGATCAGGAACAGCCAGCATGGATTCACCAAGGGAAGGTCATGCCTGACTAATCTAATCGCCTTTTATGATGAGATTACTGGTTCTGTGGATGAAGGGAAAGCAGTGGATGTATTGTTTCTTGACTTTAGCAAAGCTTTTGACACGGTCTCCCACAGTATTCTTGTCAGCAAGTTAAGGAAGTATGGGCTGGATGAATGCACTATAAGGTGGGTAGAAAGCTGGCTAGATTGTCGGGCTCAACGGGTAGTGATCAATGGCTCCATGTCTAGTTGGCAGCCGGTATCAAGTGGAGTGCCCCAAGGGTCGGTCCTGGGGCCGGTTTTGTTCAATATCTTCATAAATGATCTGGAGGATGGTGTGGATTGCACTCTCAGCAAATTTGCGGATGATACTAAACTGGGAGGAGTGGTAGATACGCTGGAGGGGAGGGATAGGATACAGAAGGACCTAGACAAATTGGAGGATTGGGCCAAAAGAAATCTGATAAGGTTCAATAAGGATAAGTGCAGGGTCCTGCACTTAGGACGGAAGAACCCAATGCACAGCTACAGACTAGGGACCAAATGGCTAGGCAGCAGTTCTGCGGAAAAGGACCTAGGGGTGACAGTGGACGAGAAGCTGGATATGAGTCAGCAGTGTGCCCTTGTTGCCAAGAAAGCCAATGGCATTTTGGGATGTATAAGTAGGGGCATAGCGAGCAGATCGAGGGACGTGATCGTTCCCCTCTATTCGACATTGGTGAGGCCTCATCTGGAGTACTGTGTCCAGTTTTGGGCCCCACACTGAAGGATGTGGATAAATTGGAGAGAGTCCAGCGAAGGGCAACAAAAATGATTAGGGGACTGGAACACATGAGTTATGAGGAGAGGCTGAGGGAGCTGGGATTGTTTAGCCTGCAGAAGAGAAGAATGAGGGGGGATTTGATAGCTGCTTTCAACTACCTGAAAGGGGGTTCCAAAGAGGATGGCTCTAGACTGTTCTCAATGGTAGCAGATGACAGAACGAGGAGTAATGGTCTCAAGTTGCAGTGGGGGAGGTTTAGATTGGATATTAGGAAAAACTTTTTCACTAAGAGGGTGGTGAAACACTGGAATGTGTTACCTAGGGAGGTGGTAGAATCTCCTTCCTTAGAGGTTTTTAAGGTCAGGCTTGACAAAGCCCTGGCTGGGATGATTTAACTGGGAATTGGTCCTGCTTTGAGCAGGGGGTTGGACTAGATGACCTTCTGGGGTCCCTTCCAACCCTGATATTCTATGATTCTATGGTTCTCACTACAAGCTGGCCAGTTGCTCTTCAGCCAGGCTCTCCTCTTTGATCAGCACTTCAATCACTTGGTGTGGTGTCTGTAGATGTAGGTGGAAGAGAGAGAGAGCATGGCAAATTTCTCTCCCTTTTATAATGTCCTTTCTTCCCTTTGGCTTTGCCGCCCCAGCCCCCCACCCTTCAGAGTAGGTGAGCATTACCTCATCGCAGTTCCAAATTGATCAAAGGAAGGGGGGTTGATTCCCTCGAGAGTCTAACAGATTCTTTTGTTGCTGCCTAGGCCAGCGTCCTTTGTTCCTGTGTGGCTGGGCTGGTATTGTTCCATACATGCCCTGATGAGGTGTGAACTTCCTCTCTGTTCTTGGAGAGATTTTTGCCTGAGCTTGCTTTAAGCCATGAGGATACGTTTTCAGCCTCATAACTATATATATGAAATTATAACCTATAACATTACTATAACAATTACTATAACATCATTAATATATATGATCATTATATATTATATATATATATAACACATCATCTCAGGCATCGGCACTCTTATAGCTTATATAGGATTATCTGGCTATTTGGACTCTCTCCTCAGACTCTATGCTACTAGGACCCCTAGCAATATTCGAGACATCACCGACTTCCTGAGGAAATTACAATGCTTTGGTGATCTTCCTGAAAACACCATCCTGGCCACCATGGATGTAGAAACTCTTTACACCAATATTCCATATGAGGATGGACTACAAGCTGTCAAGAACAGTATCCCTGATGAGGCCACGGCACACCTGGTGGCTGAGCTTTGTGACTTTGTCCTCACCCACAACCATTTCAGATTTGGGGACGACTTATACCTTCAAGTCAGCGGCACTACTATGGGTACCCCCATGGCCCCACAGAATGCCAACATTTTTATGGTTGACTTAGAACAATGCTTCCTCAGCTCTCGTCCCCTAGCGCCCCTCCTCTACTTGCACTACATTGATGACATCTTCATCATATGGACCAACGGAAGGAGACCCTTGAAGAATTCCACCTGGATGTCAACAATTTCCACCCCACCATCAACCTCAGGCTGGACCAGTCCACACAAGAGATACACTTCCTGGACACTACAGTGCCAATAAGTGATGGTCACATAAACACCACCCTATACCGGAAACCTACTGACCGCTATGCCTACCTACATGCCTCCAGCTTCCATTCAGGACACATCACATGATCCATTGTCTACAGCCAAGCCCTAAGAGACAACCGAATTTGCTCCAGTCCCTCAGAAACACCTACAAGATCTTTATCAAGCATTCTTAAAACTATAATACCCACCTGGGGAAGTGAGGAAACAGACTGACAGAGCGAGACAGATACCCAGAAATCACCTACTGCAGGACAGGCCCAACAAGGAAAATAACAGAACACCACTGGCCATCACGTATAGCCCCCAGCTAAAACCCTCTCCAGCACATTATCAACGATCTACAACCTATCCTGGAAAATGAACCCTCACTCTCTCAGACCATGGGAGACAGGCCAGTCCTCACTTACAGACAGCCTCCCAACCTGAAGCCAATATTCACCAGCAACTACACACCACAGAAACACTAACCCAGGAACCAATCCTTGTAGCAAACCTCGTTGCCTACTCTCTCCCCATATCTACTCTAGCGACACCATCAGAGGACCCAACCACATCAGCCACACCATCAGAGGCTCATTCACCTGCATGTCTACTAATGTTATTTATGCCATCATGTGCCAGCAATGCTTCTCTGCCAGGTACATTGGCCAAACCTGACAGTCCCTACGTAAAAGAATAAATGGACACAAATCGGACATCAGGAATGGTAACACACAAAAGCCAGTGGGAGAACACTTCAATCTTCCTGGATATTCTATAACAGATTTGAAAGTAGCTATACTTGAACAAAAAAACTGCAGAAACAGACTTCAAAGAGAAACAGCAGAACTAAAATTCATTTGAAGATTTAACACATTAATTTGGGCTTGAATAGGGACTGGGAGTGGCTGGCTCATTACAGAGGCAGCTTTGCCTCTCCTGGAATTGACACCTCCTCATCTATTGTTGGGCGTGGACCACAGCCACCGTGATAGAATTGGCCCTGTCAGCACTGGCTCACCACTTGGGAGGTAACTCCATGTGTCAGTGTATTTATGTCTGCATCTGTAACTTTCACTCCATGCATCTGAAGAAGTGGGGTTTTACCCACAAAAGCTTATGCTCAAATAAATCAGTTAGCCTTTAAGGTGCCACCAGACTCTTTATTGTTTTTATAACATCATTATAACACCCATGCTCAGCGCATCATGAGCCTTCCGAAGACACCCAACGTGATAAAATTTGCATTGGATACCACACAATCATTTTATAAAGATGAACATGGGGGTGTAGGGTGTTCCCCCAAGGTACAGTATCTATCTGTTGTCTCTTATCTTACACTTAGATTGTAAATTGTTTGAAGCAGGGACCATCTTTTTGTTCTGGGTTTGTACTGCCTAGCACAATGGGGTCCATGGCTGGGACTCCTAGATGCTGCAATAATACAAATAATATCTGTCTCTGTATGTATTATAAGGCACCATGCACCTCTACAAATATTTAAATAACATGTTAATTTCTGGGTATGTATCCTATTAATATGTTATATCTAGAGTTTATCTAAACAAGCAATGTTTTGGCTTTGGATCATCTTGAGTTGCTAACTAGATAAATTGTCTTTGTTTTGTTGGTTTTAGGTTCTAACAAAGAAGCTGTTAAACAGATCTCCCACTCAGTGCTCTCCTCATCTTTACCTCCACCCTCACATTCTGCTACACAGATACCACCACCGCCTCCTCCTTCAGCTTCTCACCCATCAACACAAGCACCACCAGTTCCCAGCCTACCTCCCAGAAACATCAAACCCAGCTCTGATCCCTTGTAAGTGAACATGAAATCCGTTTTGCTTATATTTTGCTGTTACTTTCCAGCTCATGTCTATCATGGGAAACCAGCATGCTCAGGCAGTGGCAGTTTAAGGCCAGCTCTCAGGTGCCTGGAGACCCAAGCTCCCATGCCACATTGAGTCTGCTATTAAAGTGAGAGTCTTTACATGGACTATAATGGAACTTGGATTGGGCCCTAGCTGATGAGACCTTCTACTTAGCTGATTGCTGCCAGCCCCAGGAAATATACTATCAAATCCCTCCCTTGCACTCTACAGGTGGTGGTGGGAGAAAACTCCTTCCATGTCCTGTATCACAAAGGTATAAGGGCGGGTGCTCTGTCCTCTCCCTTATGTGTAGGGAATAAGTAGTCCAGTCAGCAGCAGCAACTAAGAACCTTACTCCAGCACTCTGGGCCAATGGCAGAGGAGGGAAGAGACAGAGAAGTCAATGGGCACCAGTCAGTGCATACTGTGCAATAGGGCTGGGGGATAGTAGGTGAGACTGCACACATGAGAGAGGAACTTGGCTCATAGTTTTACATTTCAGAGCCTCTATTACCCATTGTGGTGCTATTTTCATGCTCTTCTCAAATTTGGCTTGCCAAGTCGGCACCTGCTGGCCGCCAAAGTGTTAAATGCATATGCTTCTAAAGTGAAAAGCAAATGGAAGCAGGTTCAGTATTCAAAATAAGCAATTTTGCGGTAAACAACTTATTGCACACATAGAGTGTCTCTCAGACATAAGAGGTTTCTTTCTTACCACACAACACACTGTATGTTGCTACTGACTATGTGAAAGCACACCGTCTAAAGATGCTGCTGTTCTTGAGCTTGAGAAACATTTTCAGATAGAAAATTCTCATAAACCCAACGAATATATTACTGAGTATGAAGTACATTAAGTGCTCCATCTAGTGGCCAGAGAGCAGCTAAACCACAGCAGGTCCTGCAGCCACCTTAAAAAGCATTCCTGTACATTCTCCTTCCTGTCTGCTTAAGATTCAAGCTTCTTCTCTTTCCCTGAAAGGACCTGTACAACATGCAAATATATGTTGCTATGCTTATGCATATGCAGAGATTATTAGTGTTCCAAAACCCTCAAATAGATTTCTGACTATTCTGTCTATCTGTCACTCTACCAAATTACAGTGTTTATACTACACTTGGGTATGAATGCCTTTGGCTCATTTATTTTCTGTTTTTATGTTCAGAGTCAAGATGCCACCCTGTAACAACCAAAGTCACGCTTAATCCATATGGGAATCTCAACTGTACTTAAACACATATCTAAACTCTGTAATGTTTAGGGCTGAAAGTGAACAGACTATCCAGTCAATGTCCCAAATACTTGGCACGTGCAGCAGAACAAAGCTAAATTAAGATGTAATTATAGGAACTATCTTCTCAGATTTTACATTTTCTTTTCATATTCACAGAAATCCAAACAATGAACAAAGTTACGATGACGTTGAATTTGGTTCAGATGGTAAGAATACATTTTAACTAATAGCAACCATTTAAGAATTAAGTATGTTGTATTTATAATATAAGTGACTGGCATAAATATTTATGGTGTTAGTGAACTGCAAGTCATATTTTGGAGTGGTGTATAACAGCAGTAACCACTCCACAGTCAACATGGCAGGCACTTTCTCTTGGAAAGCCTTGTTTTAGCATCCACGTAACTTTGGCTTGGAAGATTTGCTGAGCCTAATAACTTTCAACGCTGATCTGAAATGAATACTCTTTTTTCAGAGTTAGTTATTGTGTTCTCATGAAAATGCATTGCTTTTATACCGGATAAAAATAATTTGCTTGTTAGGTAAGGTCATCACTTTGTCATCTGCCCTGAGGAAGAGCCAGCACATAGATGTGTTGTACAGGAGTAGCCCAAGAAGCAGATTATGACTCTCTCTCCTGGTCTCCCCTAGGAAGAAAGTAAACTGTGCCAGGGCTATACCAGCCACAGTGTCCCTCACCCAGTATTCTGGCCAGCACAGCATGTAGTGGGGTGGAGATGAAGCCTGCTACCCCTTGCACAGCCTGGGGAAATCAGCAGCTTTGCGTCAACTTCTTTTCCTTTGCTGCAGGCCATAGTATAGCTAGCATGCACAGGAGAGTACAGGCCTTATGCCTCCATACTCTCTGCCATGGCTGTGGAGGGCTGGTGGTGCCCTATGTGACCAGTGTAAGATGTTATGTTCTTAACTATTCACTTCCTTGCTTGTAAGTGACTGGATTTTTGTAAACTGATATGATAGGAAGGACACTGTTGTCTCTGAGGAAGCTTTAAAGTGAACGTTCTGATTTGGGGTATATGTGATATAATACACACTCAGGTTTCAGAGTAACAGCCGTGTTAGTCTGTATTCGCAAAAAGAAAAGGAGGACTTGTGGCACCTTAGAGACTAACCAATTTATTAGAGCATAAGCTTTCGTGAGCTACAGCTCACTTCTTCAGATGCATATCGTGGAAACTGCAGCAGGCTTTATATATACACAGAGAATATGAAACAATACCTATTCCCACCCCACTGTCCTGCTGGTAATAGCTTATCTAAAACATGTTTTAGATAAGCTATTACCAGCAGGACAGTGGGGTGGGAATAGGTATTGTTTCATATTCTCTGTGTATATATAAAGCCTGCTGCAGTTTCCACGATATGCATCTGAAGAAGTGAGCTGTAGCTCACGAAAGCTTATGCTCTAATAAATTGGTTAGTCTCTAAGGTGCCACAAGTCCTCCTTTTCTTTTTGATAATACACACTATGGCAGATGAAGTGGAAGTCCTTAAATCAGTTACTGCTAGAAGTTTACAAAGTACCACAGTAGGAAGCTCTGTTCATCCCAATTAGTTTGCATTCTTATCCTTATTAAAACAGATAAGATCATTATAAATCTATATTTGGCACTAGTTAAGGTACAGCTGTGTATGTGTCCATATAGTTAGCATCAGCATGAGGCACTTTCTGTACAAAATAAAATAATAGTCTGTTTGTATTTTTGGTCATTCAGGTCACGGAAATACAGATGGGGTAAGTATTATCCTTTATAACACACCGAAAACATATTCTTTCCAACACATCACTGCATTAGAAAAGCCAGTTTGTTGCAGAATAGATCCAGTATATTGCTGATAAATTGCAGAAATGTAGAGGGCAACAATGAAAGTGGTTGAACCCAGAACAAAAGTGGCACTAATTATAAAGCTGGCTGGAATCCAAAAAGTTCACAAAATCTTCCATTTCCACTGACATTTCAGTTTCACTGAAATTTTCCAGAGATATAGGCCTACATCAAGGTATTCAATCATGTGCCTAATTTTAAGCACGTGAGTATCCCTGTTGATTTCAGTGGGACAACTCGTGCTTAAAATTAGGCATGTGATTAAGTACCTCACTGAATCAGGGCCTCCGTGGCTTGCCCAAGTTTACACAATAAGTCTCTGGCAGAGTCAGGAACAGAACTCTACTCTGAACCCTATTCCAATACCTTCAATAGCTTTGCCCCCCTCAATGCATCATCTCCCATAATTAGTTTTTAACCCTGTAGTCCTTTCAAGCCATGCCATCTTTCAGATGCAGTGTAATCAAAGTTGCAGCACAGAGACTCACTTCAGAATAAACAATCTGTGTGTGTGTGTGTGTGTGTGTGTGTGTGTGTGTGTGTGTGTGTGTGTGTGTGTGTGTGTGTGATGGGAAGGAGGCTGAGTTTTATTTTATATCTATATCTATCCATATAGCTATAGATAGATAATAACAACCAAGGTCAGAACAGAAGAAATAGATATTTGAACAATTTAGTAATTTGGGCTTGGAAAGATTAAATGCATTTTCAATTGATTATTTTTCTGCTTTAATTTATGTCTGTCTGTATCTAGCTAAAAAATTGAACTCCAGTGTATTTAGGCCATTGGAGACTGAATCATGATTAATTTTTCTTATAGGGTCAAGAGAGTGATGGAGAGACGTATGAAGATATCAATGACATCAGGTATCAAATCTAACTTATACAGCTATAATCCATTGTGTCTTTGTTACTGAATGAAGAAACAGATCACTAGGAAATATGCTAGGAAATATACTTAATCTGGCCCAGAAGCATGACTGCACTGCAATCTTGAGCTCCATCCACCTTAATCATCTTCCCTAAAGAAAGCATATCAGTTTACAAGTTAACTCCCTCCTAAAACTAGATGTAGCATGCAGGTGGAGATGCTTCCTCAAATGAAGTCCTGTGACTATTTTGAATTGGGTAGCAAAAGAGTATGCTCTTCAGCTCTTTGGAATATGGCTGAGCTGCTGCACAGAGTTACTCCCTGAAATGGGAACAAAATATGACACCCCCACCCCAATACTAGTTGAATTATTTTGTTAATGTTGTAGTTCTCAAGGTGAATTTTAATAGAGCTCATGAAACTGTTGGACTGACATCCCCATGGGTCTGAAACCCACTGTGTGTCCACAGAGCAGGGACAGTACAGACAGCAGAAATGCAAGCTTCCCTCCCAGTGCCTCTGCAGTGCCTCTCATCAGAAGGGACCAGCAGCCTACCTCACAATCTCCTAAAGCCCACATGTGGGAAGCAACCTGTGACAGAGAGCACAGGTGATGTTGAGACTGAAATGAGTGATGTCTCTCACAGTGAGGTACATTTGAGTTGTACGCAGGGTAATGCTGTAGTTCAACCTCTGGGCCCATTCACGTCAGTTATAGAGTCATAGAATATCAGGATTAGAAGGGACCTCAGGAGGTCATCTAGTCCAACCCCCTGCTCAAAGCAGGACCAATCCCCAATTTTTGCCCCAGATCCCTAAATGGCCCCCTCAAGGATTGAACTCACAACCCTGGGTTTAGCAGGCCAATGCTCAAACCACTGAGCTATTCCTCCCCCCAGTTCAGCAGAAGTACACAGAAAAGGGGGGCTACATTATATCTGTGAGACTCATTGCTGTGCAGTGGGGAAGAACATCATTAGGGACAATGCTTCCAGGGTGCTGGGGAGTAACAAGTCTTGCTATGCATTCCAACGCTATAGCCAGTCCTCCCTATTCCACCCCAGGTGCTGTCCAGCATGCAGGAGCAGGGCCATTCTTCTCAGACATGTCCTACGCTGCAATTAAAAAGCCGTGGGTGGCCTGTGCCAGCTGATAAGGGCTCCTGGAGCTCAGGCTAAGGGGCTGTTTAATTGTGGTGTAGACATTTGGGTTCAGGCTCAGGCTGGAGCCTGGGTTCTAGGACCCTGTGAGGTGGGAGAGTCCCAAAGCTTGGGCTGCAGCCTGAGCCTGAATGTCTACACTGCAATTAAGCAGCCCCTTAGCCCAAACCCCACGAGTCCAAGTCAGCTGGCATGGGCCAGCCATGGGTGTCTAATTACAGTGTAGACATACCCTCTGGGGCTAAAGTCACGTTGGGCCTTTCCAGCATAGCCAGCTAAATTATGGTTGCATCCTGTGCACATGCCTCGCATGGAAAGAGTCTGTAAATACCCTCTCCCATATGTAGCTCATCCATGCAGGACCAGCCACCATAGGGTTCAGAAAATGTTTTCATGCTCTTATTAGGAGAAGTCTCCTCCTAGCTGCTCTTGCTGATCTTGGAAGAGAAAGCTCTAGTGAGTGCCTACCCACTTCTGCCCACTCACTTCCACATTCATCCCCTTACCTGTGAAATAATCTGTTTTCATTGTTCAGAGCCACATCAAAAGAACAAGAAAAGAAGAGAGAGAAGGAAGAAAAGAAAAAAATGGAACAAGAGAAGAAAGAACAAAGGGAAAAAGAAAAGAAAGAGCAAGAAATCAGAAAGCGGTTCAAAGTAAGGTCCCTTTCTAGCAGGCTACACACAGACGTGCAGCAGTCATTATTTAGCCTTCTGCATTTTAAAACATACATTACAGTGCAAGGACACAGTTTGGCTGCAAAGCTGCATGGTGATGCCAGCTCGCTTGGCATTTGGGGTGAAGGTTTGTCCCCTGGACAAAGCCTCAGGAACGGCTCGATCCTCAATCCAGCTGGCCCCGAAAGAACCTAAACACACACTTGAATTTAAGCATGTGAAATTTCCCGTTGAAGTCACAAGTATTTCAGTGCTTGCAGGGCCTGATTCTCATTTCCATAAAGTCTCCTGTACGTGCACTGTACTTTACAGTTTACAGCCCCTTTACACTGCTAAGGTAGCATAGAGGGGCCTTAGTGAAAAGGAGAATTAGGTTCACAGTGTTCACATGCTTAAAGTTAAACACATGCTTTGCTTAACTGGGGCTGGAGCACCTTCCAGGATTGAGCCTGTAAATGACCTTTGCCTGCAGGAGCAACACTTGGGACAGAAGTATGAAATCTCCCAGTTCAGTAGAGAGGTTGGGAATGAGGCACCTGTGCAGCTGAGCCACAGCCACTGCTAAAGCCCATGGTGTGTAGTAGTGAGCCAAGTTCATTGTGCCCCAAAGCCCTGTATGCATAGTTTGTAACCAATGGACCCATGCAGTCTGCAAACCCACTAGTCATTCTCCACCAGCCTTGTTGCCTGGCCACAACCCCCTGCCACGTTCCTACAAAGAAACCACAGTGATTCTTCTGTGTCTAGGGCATCCCACCACTGTGGAAAGGCTGCAAAGATTTGGCACTTGGGATAGTAAATAGTGGACACCATAGCAATGCATCTACCTGTGTGTTTTTCAGGGATCTGGCCCCAAAATCCCTTTCTCACACCGAATTCTTGGCTGGAGTATAAGCATTAACATCCTCAGTGTTTTTAGGCTATCGACCATCCTATCATGGAGGCTAAAATGTATCATTATCCATAAATGCAAACACGCAAACAAACACCTTGGTGTATTCATCTAAGCAGATATCTTCTCTTTTGTTGCCCCTAACGCACAGACTTTCTGCACTGCTCCACATGGCCACTACCCAATCTACAATCAAATCTGTCCTATAAGCCACTTCTTTCATGATGCCTGAATTCAAGAAACTGGCTGATTGTAGCCAGCTTCTGGATACTTGGGGATCATCTGTACAGCATATCTTGAAAAAAAGATCATTATGTGTTGGTCAGCACTTACTCATACGAACAGTCCTACTGAAGTACATGGAACTGCTCCTGTGAGTAAATGAATGTTCACCTATGTGAACAAGGGTTACATAATCTAGCCCTATGTTATTAATCCATTGTATTCTCAAAATGTGGCCAATTACTATCTCAACTACTTTAATTATATGCTGTATCCCTCCCCTACACCCTTTGCTTTTTAGTTTGTCTTTAAAGTGTAAGCTGTTCGGAGCAGGGCCTGTGCCTTTGTGTTTGTTCACAAAGTGCCTAGCTGATGTGGGTGGTACTGAAAACAAATTATTATTGTTTTGTGTTTCATCTGAATTTTTGTCAAAGCAATCAGCACATCCTCCGCATGTTTGTATGTGTGTGTGACTTCTTTTATTGCTTTTTCTGTGCAGTTATCAGGACCCATCCAAGTCATTCATCAGGCACGAGTTTGCATGGACTACAAGGGAGGGAAGAATGAGCTGACTGTCAAACAGGGTGATAATATTGAAATCATCCGTATTACAGACAACCCTGAAGGAAAGTGGCTGGGCAGGACAACAAAAGGATATTGTACGTTTTGATTCTCCACTTTACCCCTGAATGTTTGCCCTGTCAAACACTGACTGCCTGAGTACACACAATATTACATGGGAGAGTAATATTAGCTAGGCTGGGTCCCCAGCCAATATGGACAAGGACATATAGCATAAATTGCCAAATCTCATACTGCTGTGCTAATCTGACATGGGGCACAGCTCGTACAGTAAACTTATGTACAATAAGAAAAGGAGTACTTGTGGCACCTTAGAGACTAACCAATTTATTTGAGCATAAGCTTTCACATCAGCCACACTATCAGAGGCTCGTTCACCTGCACATCTACCAATGTGATATATGCCATCATGCGCCAGCAATGCCCCTCTGCCATGTACATTGGGCAAACTGGACAGTCTCTATGTAAAGAATAAATGGACACAAATCAGATGTCAAGAATTATAACATTCATAAACCAGTCGGAGAACACTTCAATCTCTCTGGCCACTCGATTTCTGATCTCAAAGTGAGTATCCTTCAACAAAAAAACTTCGAAAACAGACTCCAACGAGAGACTGCTGAATTGGAATTAATTTGCAAATTGGATACAATTAACTTAGGCTTGAATAGAGACTGTGAGTGGTTGAGTCATTATACTAAGTGAAACTATTTCCCCTTGTTTATTCCTCCCCCACCCACTGTTCCTCAGAGGTTCTTGTTAACTCCTGGAAATGTGCTGGAAATGGCCCACCTTGATTATCACTTCAAAAGGTTTTCTCTCCCCCCACCCCACTTTCCTGCTGGTAATAGCTCTTCTTAAGTGATCACTCTCCTTACAATGTGTATTTTTTCATGGTCTGTGTGTATATATAAAATCTCCTCACTGTACTTTCCACTTTATGCATCTGATGAAGTGAGCTGTAGCTCACGAAAGCTTATGCTCAGATAAATTGGTTAGTCTCTAAGGTGCCACAAGTCCTCCTTTTCTTTTTGCGAATACAGACTAACACGGCTGCTACTCTGAAACCTGTCCTTATGTACAACAGAGTGTCAAATTTAGAGATTCTGGGATTAGTTAAGGACAATGGGCCAGATTCTCACTGGAGCTACACCAGTTCACATCCACTGAGCATGTGGCTCAGTGTGTCTGCCTTAGCGTCAGCACCGAGCCTGCCTCTGTGGAAGTATTTTCAGAGCTGTTAAAAAAGAGAGAGAGATTAGATAAGATAAAATGTTGCATTCAGAAGACTAAAGGGCCCAATATTCCCCTCATTTACAGTCACTGGAGTTACACAGATGTAGGACTGGTGTAAGTGAGAGGAGTGTAAGTAAGAAGAGAAGTAACCTTTAGAACTTCCTACCAGTCTCAAGAAAAAATGGGAACATTCCAACTTTTTATCTGAATATTGATTCCTAACATCAAAAGTTGTTTTTGAAATCAAAAATGTGTCTTTTCTTTTTCCCCTACCCTTAGCCCCAGCCCCTCCCACACATATGCAGCTAGGGCCAGACCATCAGCTGGTGTAAATCAGTGAAATAAGTGGAACTATGCTCATTTACACCAACTGAGGATCTGGTCTCTAATTTACAGAGACCCGGGCATTAGGGTCTTGATCCAGCAAAGCATTTAAGCAGAGGCTTAACTTCAAGAACATTAGTAGTTCCATTGACTTTTATGGGACTACTTGCATGTTTAAATGCTTTCCTGGATCAGGGCATAAGTGCTTTATGAGAAAAGGCATGCTAATTTATACTTTAAAAGAACCTTTCATTTTTAAAAATACGTTCTGTTCGGGAGGTTTTATACACACAGAAAAAAATCTCTGTAGGGGAGTTATGGTTCTTGTGCAGTTGTTGCAAGCCAATTAGTTTCACTTATTTTGGCTTGTCATAAACTGATTTTTATTTCAGCAAAAGCAGAAGTTGTACCAGCCTTCCCATTGGTGAAGGTTAAAGGTACAACTCAGTGTAGTTCATCGATGTTTCAACCGGAATCTTATCTGCCTACTTAAAAGCATACAAACAGATAAGGGAGGGGAGGGCTTGAAAAGGGAATGAGAGTATCAGATGGTATAAAAAACAGTATTTATAATTCACTTGAAATAAGGAACAATGGCTTTGTTTGTAATTTTCTTTCCAAGTTTCCATCATATGTTTTCTTTTTTCCAGTTATTTAATTTTCATGTGGAATTCACATGTAGGTTAGAGGGAAATGCATCAGAAATTGGACTACTGCAGCAGGAGAGGAGGAAGGTTTTCTGTGCTCATTCCTATGTGCTTTTCTCATTTTTGAAAGAACATATTTATGCTTATTGTCAAATACAGCCTGTGTAGTCAGCAAGCCCATCATTTTATCGCCTAGCAGATACAGTGTTTAAATCCATCTTATTATAATAGATTTTTTTCCAGAGACATCTACATAGTGAAGTCAAGTGCAAGTGATAAAGGTGGAGGTTCCAATCCTCAGATGAGCTAAGCTGCTTTGTACTGCTCCTCTAGCCAGGATACCCAGGTAGCAAGAGGATCACCCCCATGTAGGCTGAATCTGCAGTGGCAAAGGGCCGGCATAGTAACTCCTATGTACTTCTCTATGAGCTCACAGCATAAGGAGTGTGGCTATAATGTCCCTGCATCTCAGTGCTCTATCTACTAGCCTGTTTGGACCATAGACTGCTCTAAGTTACGCTGGAGGACTGGCCATTTGCACAGTAACCCCAGGATTAACTGAGAAAAGGTGTCTTAAAGCAACTTTGCCACTTGCCACGCTCCCCACCAGCTGCACTGCACGCTCCTCTGCTACAGCTGAGCATCCGACCCAGGGTCTCTAGTGGATATCACTGGAGTGATTATGTCGACAAGGGGCCTGATTCTCCTATGACCCAAGTGTGTCTAAATCCATTGAATTCCACGATGTTACACCTGATTTGCACAGTGTAAGTGGAGGAGATAAAGGCCCAATATGCTTAGATTCAGACATTTCTATAGAGTTATTCAGCCACACAATACAGCGGTAATCATTTGAGTTCTCAGCCTTCTATTAAAGTTCTTCCTTAGCTGTTGTGAAATGAAAATTGTTGCTGCTTGATCATAAGCTTTCATTGTTTTAGATGGATACATTAAAACAATCGTGGTGGAGATTGACTATGATTCTTTAAAAAGAAAACAAGGACCTTCCATGAGTGCTTCCCTGAGACGTGTAGACAATGACCAAGAAGTGTATGATGATGTTGGAGAGCAGGATAGTATCAGCAGGTATGTGTGAACCTACTCAAGAAAGTTGATTTAATCCAATTTGATAGATTAACCCAACCAGCCCAAATGAGGAAAACTACAACACAGAAACAAAGCATTTTTAATTTATATATTCTTGCTGACACAAAACATCAGATTTTAAAATACCTGAAATTACAGTGAGTATGATTTAAAAAACAGCATATGCTGGTCTGAGGCATTTGAGTTTTACCATAATATTTCCTGTACTTAGAATGGGAAATACTACAAATTCCATGGTGAAGTTCACAACCATGGCACATTAAATGCTGCTTGTTTAATGATACCCACTGTATGAGTTGGAGGCATTGTGGGACTTCTTTCCAGGCAGTCTGTAACTTTAAGTTACAGTATCTAAGCCAATCTGTTCAATATGCCTGTCTTAGTCAATATTTTCAGCTTCAGAAGCCATCTTGCTTGTTTAATCAGGCATCCAAATCATTTCATGATTCATTTCAGCTCTAGGTTCAGAACATTAAACTGTCAATACAATCAAAACAATACTGGGTGACATAAAACTTACTGTCAGATCTCCCATAAAGAGTTGAGATGTATGAAAGAAGACAAAATTCTACCTCGTTTAGCTAATTACATTCTCTGTGAGAAGAAAATGACTTTGAACTGCAAACTCTGGATGAAATCCATAAATTCTTTTTCAGTAGTTACACTGCCTTTGTTTAGGTAAAACCTCCACTGACTTCACAAGGACTTCAGGATTTGGCCCAATGAGATGCATGCTAGGCTGTGAGCAGAGTGGCTGTTCTCTATTTACCACAATTTATGACACTGCTCAACTTTTTACAAATATAAAACAGACTCTTGTAGCAAATGAAAAACAGCTAATCATATAAGAAAAATGTAACTGGCCTAAAAAGAATGAAGTAGTGAGAGAAGTAAGAATGAAAGAAGGAATCTAGCATCTAGAAGCATTTATGCATAATAGAGGAAAATAACAGTGGAAGTGTAGAAAATACTAGCAGAACTCCATAGAAGGAAATGAGATGAACTGCAGGACTCCCATCGATGAAGCACAAAACAGATCACAGAACAAACAACACAGTTCTCTCCTTCTCTCTTAAAGTTGCATGATGCCCTTTCTAGTCCACAGGTACAAAAGGCCCTAAAAGCGAAGGAAGCATTGCAGCTGCACAGGTGTACTCCTCACCCCCATGCATTCCCTCAGCCCATAAGCCTTGGGCCTTCTGTGTCTCTTCACACAAATGTGGAGGGATGTTTGGAGGCATGACTGGAATAGACCTTGGGAGGGATCAGTGGCTAACATAGTTAACCTCGCAGCCTCAACAAATGCCATATCTAGGCTGTGGAGGATTTCCCTTCTGGAGGAGAATTCTCCAGTGGCATGCAGCCCTCCTATTAGTATCTAGGATACTCCCCATCTCTTGACACACACGTGTTGCTGGAATAAAGGGGAGGTGGCTGGGTTGCGGCTGCATGCAGCTTTTCCTCAGCTGCCAAAACATCCCCTGGCTGCTCTGAGCGGCTGGACATAAAATAACAGGATAGTATTTTCTCCCTATTTTAAGAGGGGCCCAAATGAGCAATTGGTGCTTCCCTGGAGCTGGGAGCAGAGAGGTTGCTTAAAGCTATCTTCCTCTGCTGCGCATTGGATTATGCCAATCACAGTTTAGCCATACCGGAGAATCAAGCTACACTCACTAGTCCAGGTCAGAGTCAATTCCAGCGTTAATTACCTCACTGCAGAAGCATTTTTAGACCTCTCCTTTTCATGATGGATATTACAATCATCCATCTCAACTCAAGGAATTTAGATGTGCTGTGTTTTCAACAGCCAATCAGGATGGATTCATATTTATTTATTAAACTGGATAATTTAGAAAATAGTTGACTATATATGTGGGTTTAAGGATGATTCCTTATACTTTTGTGTATTACTTATAACAGTAAAAGGCTGTACAGTGAATACAGGGCTGGAACTTGCTTTTAGGCCCTGTAATTCATTACACCCTTCAAGCTATATTCGGCATTTTTATCTTCTCTAGTGATTTATAGCCTTGTATTCAGTTCATGAGCTTGAATTATCCTGCATATATCAAAATATCTGACACATGCACCAATATGTTTTGAGACCAACATAAGATCCCCATAATAAAAAATTCATTGATCAAAACTTATTGTAACTGGTAATGTGTCATTGGTAATTACTCCAATTTTTAATAAAATCCTAAGACTGCTGAAGTTCATGATATACTGAAATTTGATGGCATGAGGCATTTTAAAGAAAAAATGTTATGTATGGTTTTGATTTGAAAGTAGGAATGCTTAAGTTGCTATAACCCTGCTATTGGTTGCATTGTATCACAGTTAGAAAAATGAGCTCATGCCAATTTATATAGCACTTGGAATACTCTAGGAACATGAAATTTAGAAAATTAAGACGTCATTTGATCAGATCTAGTTAAGATGTATTGCATAATTTCATTTATTTACCTTTATGTCTTATGAAAATGGCATGATCGGGGATGGAATCTTATCTATATATACATTGAATTAAAGTTTTGGGGTCAGGTTATGCCACCCTTACTTACAATAAGCAGTACATTAGTCCATTAATACTCTCACTGATGTCAACAGGAACATAAAGTACATCTAAAATTAAATACAGTGATGAGTGCCTTAGAAATACCTACAAATATAAATAAATAGTAGCACTTCTTTCTGAAATCAAATGAAAATGAGGCTTTGTTGGAAATTGCTAACTATGTTTTAAAGAACAAGGAGCAAATTTTCTGCTCACGTAAATTGGCATAACTCTATTGTCTTCAGTGAATCTGTACCAGTTTATATACACACAGAATTTGGGTCCTAACTTTTATTACGAGATCGAGTCCCCTTATTTGTTTTTACATTAAACACAGAGCTATAGATAATTGTACCATATTTCTTCTAGAATGCTACTTTATAATAGTTTTGGGTGCTTCTTTCCTTGGGAGGAACTATTCCAGAGGAAGTGGGTAGAGGCAGGAATTGTTGGAGTAAAATACTAGGTTACCAGAAAATATCTGACATATTCAAATCATTAGGGTTATCTCTCTTCATATAAGAGCCTATTCATTCATGAATGGGATGAGGAGCTCTCTTGTGCATCAGTGAGAGAGAAACCAATTTCTGATTTTGGGTGCCTAATGGACACTCATCTATCATAGTGATGAGTGTGGTGAAGAAAGACAGAGAGAGAGAAAGAATTGGTACATTTGGGCATTTAGAAGGTCAGTATTTCGGCACGCAAAATGGACATTTACTTTCCTGAGTGCCCATCTGAGCATCTAGATTCGGATGTAGTATTTGGATGGATCCATGTGTTTTAAAGTATACTACATTTAGAGCAGATGTCAAGAAAATGTGTGGGTGTTTGTTGTTTTCTTTTTACAATGAATGAAAAGTTCTTTTGTTCTTCCAGCCAAAGTGGTCAAAGTGGAACTGGAGGTGAGTTTTATTTTTATTACATATATTTTTTTGGTTTGTGTTTTATTTAGTGCTTACCCACAGATGCAGACCTTTGTGATTTCCAGATAATGGGGTAATTACCCACAAGTATGCAAATATTATTTAGCAAGTGGTAAACTATGAGGCACAATGGTTTAATGCAGTTGTCTTTCACCTGTGGAAACTTGGATGAATCAGATACAACACCTTTCTTGGTCTCTTTCCCCCTTCTCCCCCACTCCAGCAACACAGAAGGAAATTCCCACCCAACTAAGTATTGTTCTCAGTTGACAGTCTGAGCAGAGAGGTCAGAGACTGATTAAAAGGACAGGAGTACTTGTGGCACCTTAGAGATTAACAAATTTATTAGAGCATAAGTTTTCGTGGGCTACAGCCCACTTCATCGGATGCATAGAATGGAACATACAGTAAGAAGAAATATATATACATACAGATAAGTTGGAAGTTGCCATACAAACTGTGAGAGGCTAATTAGTTAAGATGAGCTATTATCAGCAGGAGAAAAAATCTTTTGTAGTGATAATCAAGATGGCCCATTTAGACAATTGACAAGAAGGTGTGACGATACTTAACATGGGGAAATAGATTCAATATGTGTAAACCCAGCCACTCCCAGTCTCTATTCAAACCCAAGTTAATGGTATCTAGTTTGCATATTAATTCAAGCTCAGCAGTTTCTCGCTGGAGTCTGTTTTTGAAGCTTTTCTGTTGCAAAATTGCCACCCTTAAATCTTTTACTGAGTGGCCAGAGAGGTTGAAGTGTTCTCCTACCGGTTTTTGAATGTTATGATTCCTGATGTCAGATTTGTGTCCATTTATTCTTTTATGTAGAGACTGTCCGGTTTGGCCAATGTACATGGCAGAGGGGCATTGCTGGCATATGATGGCATATATCACATTGGTAAATGTGCAGGTGAACGAGCCCCTGATGACGTGGCTAATGTGATTAGGTCCTATGATGGTGTGACTTGAATAAATATGTGGGCAGAGTTGGCATCGGGCTTTGTTGCAAGGATAGGTTCCTGGGTTAGTGTTTTTGTTGTGTGGTGTGTGGTTGCTGGTGAGTATTTGCTTCAGCTTGGGGGGCTGTCTGTAAGCGAGGACTGGCCTGTCTCCCAAGATCTGTGAGAGTGATGGGTCGCCCTTCAGGATAGGTTGTAGATCCTTGATGATGCGTTGGAGAGGTTTTAGTTGCGGGCTGTCACTCTGAAACCTGACTGGACAGGGAGACTGAACTATCCTTTCACTCCATCAGGTGGTGTTCATAGACCAGGATTGAGGCATGGGGAGGGGGGGGAACGACACCAGTATGGAGAAGCTTGCATTGCTGCTGCCTCTGATTCACATCTTCTGTACATGAATAGAGGATGTCAATCTTTAAGAATGTCAGTCTGGCACCTTTATGTTCATCTGGCACCTTTCACCTGTACTAAAGTCACACACAAAAATAAAATTAAAAAGTTACAAACCCTGTTACTGAGTTGGTCAAATGCATAATAGCTCTCCAGTTTTCATCAATTACTTATTCGTTTTCAATGTTCAACTTATTATTATTGCTATTATTTTATTTACTTACTACCAGCCAGTCTCAAGCTGGTATAACTCAGAAGAGCTTCATTGACAAAAGGAGCTCTGCTAATTTACACCAGCTGAGGATCTAGTCCAGTACATTTAACATTACAAGTGCCTCAGAGAAGTAGCAGCCTATAGCAAACTAGTGGTTAATGTCCCACTGTAACAGAATCGGAGTATTCATGGGTTATTTCACTTTTCAATCTATTAAAGTGATGTTCCCACCTCCTCTTCCTGATGAAGAAATTTATGATGGAATTGATGACGAAGATGTTAATGCTAGGTAAGTGTTTATATCATTTATGATTGTTACCCATTTGAACTCAGTCCCATAGCTTTTTATTTTAAATTTGGGATAATCATTAACAAGTATTTGGCTAGCTCTTCAGTTGGTGTAAACATGAATGGTTCCATTGACTTCAGAAAGACACACAGAACTTGAATGACACCAAACTATTCCAGCAGCGAACAGAATCAAAAACAAGAAGGTATGAACTGAAGATGAGAACTGAGCTCTATGGTACTTCTGGAGAAAATTTTTTTAAACAATAGGATAATTAATATGTGGAATGGATTAATAAAGGCAGCAAAAGAAGCTGCATTCAAAACCCAACTGAACACAATGATCCTTAGAGGAAAGAGAAGAAAGGTACAGATGCTAGCTTGCTAAATGACAACATACAAACATTAAATGTGAATGACCTAAAAGAGATGGATCATTTTCTTCCAGTCCAGGATGTTACTTATTATAAATGCCTAAAACAGGGGATACTTTCTGACTCCTTCCACTTTCTGTCTCCTATACATTACACTGCACTGTTGGGAAGGTTTCCAGTGCAATGCAAAGTTGTTCTTAACACTTTCTACTTTGCTGTAAGTACACTGCAGTATGTCCGATCTTGTGTGCTTGTGCTATATAGGCCTCAGTCTGCAACCAACACCTCTCAAGCAGACCTTTGCAACTGCACTGAGCCAATTACAGGCTTGGGGCCTTAGACTCTGATCCTACAGCACATACCTAACTATACTCAAATGTCTAGTCTTACTGAGCTGCATAAGACTATGCAAAAGTTAGGCATGTGGTTATGTATTTCCAAGATCTGGGCCTTAGTTAGCCACTGGTTTATGCACGGCTGTTGTTCTAATAGCATTTTTAATTCTATATTTATTAGGTATGAACATTTTAGAAAATAAGTTAATAGGTGTCTATTCTCACTTCATGGTATGCCCCTAGTTCTCACTAAGGAGAATTACGTGCATTAACCAGGAGCTGAAAATGGCCAATTTAAGAGAGAATGTCCCATTCTGCATTGTGATAATTGCATGCATACTCCAAAGGTCTATATCACAGGATGAAGATAAGAATGACTTCCGGTCCTGGGGACTTTTGAAGATGTTAAAGGGAAAAGATGACAAAAAGAAAAGTGTACGAGAGAAAACAACCAAAGTCAATGAGGCAGAAGATAATGGAGGTTCCTTGTAAGAGTCTGCCATGAAAATACAGTGCACAACAACTAATGCTAACATAGTGTTGATCATGTGCTACTAACATGTTCTCACAGCAACTTAATCAGTCATGAATCAAACTGCACACAGATAAACAGACTTTGAAATAATATTGCTCTCCGTTACCTACTGCAGCATGTCCTTTCCCATGCTATGCTATCTTTATTAATGACAGAATGTATGAAGCACATACATTTGACTTCAGATTCAAAGAGAATAGATGTCCCAATCCAGCACAGCATGTACACACATTCTTAAGTTCTTCTCTATTCAGTAAAACATTGATTTCAATGGGACTTCAGCATGTGCTTAAAGTGAAGCATGTGCTTAAGTCCTTTGATGAATAGGGATGGACTGCTGAACTGGGTCAAAATGCTTACTAATTGATTTCTGCAAGCTTATAACATGAAATCATCCTATAATATGGTCTTAGAACTGTCCAGAGGACATATTTTCAATTGTATAATATAAGCATTCTGTGTTAATAAAATGTTTTTATTTGCCCAAAGAACTCAATCACTAAATTAAAATATTATATTTGCTGTGAAAAACAGGGCTTTATTCATCAGAACATCCCAGCTACTTTGTGCCTTTCTGGTGACACGACTTTGTTATAAACTCAGCAGAAGTTACTTTTATTTGCATCACCAGCATGGCACTAACCAGCTGCTGTATACTGATGAATCTGGCCCAGGAGCCCAAAATATGGATAATATGCAAAACAGAAGAATTGCAAAGATGGTCTCCTCCTCTTACCAGATTCTCCTCCTATTCAAAAAACCTCTCCAATTCTTACAAGCAGTTCTCCATAATTTCTGATTCCAAAGACTCAATGAAGCCACAAATCACATGCTCTCTGTCTAAAAGAAGACTATGAAATATGGAGAAACATTAAAAAAAATCACAGCAGAACCCCTTTATTTGGTCTAATCCTGCTCCCATTGGCTTTGTCAACAATTACAGTTTCTGGGTTATCTCCCACAGTTGTCATACGACTCGCGCATCTCCTCCAGTGTTACCAGTGATGGAGAAATAGAGTAGAAATAGAGTACCCCAGTTCTGAACACGTTTACCTGGTACACTGGTAAAAACCACATGCCCGTTTCTAGTGTTGGCGGAGTGGCACAAATTTAACAATAGGTAATGTGCAGCACCAGTGTTGTGAATTGGCTATCACGGGTTTAAATAAGGAGAAAGTCTGTTCATTTGATTATAATTATTTAATGAAGCTTGCATTTTTTTCAGCATGAATCCTCCAGTAAAGATGTTTGGGAAAGGTAAGCAATAACCCAATGTAATTTGTTACTGTTTTATTTTTATATTAATTCTTGCAGCACAATGTAGTTCACACCAACACTGCTGCATATATTGTTCTGAATTGTGTTATTCACAGAAAAAAAAATATCAAAAATAAGAATCAGGATTTCCCATTGATTAAATTTTGAAATACCTTAGCTGACCTACAAATGTAATGTTGGGTCTGTAAAAGGCTGTGTACCTTTAATAAATTGTCAAGCTTTTTTGCTTATGAGTCATAGAATCATTGAAGTGTAGGACTGGAAGGGACCTCAAGAGGTCATCTAGTCCAGTCCCCTGCACTCAAGGCAGGACTAAGTATTATCTAGCCCATCCTTGACAGGTGTTTGACTAACCTGCACTTAAAATTCTCCAATGATGGAGACTCTGCAACCTCCCTAGGCAATTTATTCAAGTGTTTTTTGTAATGTCCAACCTAAACTGCCCTTGCTGCAATTTAAGCCCATTCCTTCTTGTCCTATCTTCAGAGGTTAAAGAGAACAATTTTTCTCTTCCGCATGTCTTATTTCATTCATCATACAGTATAAACAGTTGTAGTTAGAAAGAAATATTGAATGCATGGTTTTAAAAATGTGCAATTACACAGAAGTGATGAACAGTTTTGTTTTGTTTTTAAATAATGCACTCTCTTGTTAAGGCCACAAACACTGGTAAATATCAACCCAGCTATAGAATATTAAGCAAATTCTTAAGATTCTTGCTGCTGCTGCCTAAAACCAGAACTTAAGCCTACATTTCCTGTAATCACTTTTTTTAGACACTGACTGACTTGATGTGTTGATCAACAACTAATGCCTTTCTGCAAACACAGAGGTCCAGCTTCAAAGTATAATTTTGGGGCCTGATTCTCACTTACGCTATGGCCTCTTCCCACTGCTCCAGCAGTGTAAAATATAAAGTAGTCATAAAGATAACATAAAATTGATTCATACCCAGTATAAGGCATCTTTATGTTACCAGTGTGGTATAAAATGGCCTTAGTGTCAATGAAAATCAAGCCAAAAATACGTACTTTGAGGTAGCACAGTGGGAAATGACCTAATTAAATTGAAGATTAAAGGCCACTGCATTAAACAACGTGTGCTAAAACTTGTTTAATCTTAAAAAGATTAAAGTGTTAGTGAATACTCATTGTTTATTATTAATTGTTTTATTCTGAAAAGACTGGCTGATTTTAGTGTAAATTTGTCCTGCATGGTGAGACAATCCACAATGAAAAGCTGCCTGTTAACTATAAAATATATGGATACACTTCATGCTGCAATGTATTGTCCTCTTGAACATACATTTTGTTACAGCTTGGGACTGTATCCACTTCCCAAAGACTGCATACTAATCTTTGTTTTGAACACTGCTGTTTCAGATGCAGGAGACAATGATGTTTATGATGATGTAGAATCATCTGAATTCCCTCCTCCACCAATAGAAATTGGGTAAGTGAAAATAAAAGTTATACTTGTGGGAAAAGATTATATATGGTGTGACACATTTTCAAAGTATTTGCTAATGGCAAATTGTTACATTACTCAGCTTGTGTATCTTGTTTGCTGTTGCCAGGTACTGTAGTTCTCGTTGCCTGGGAGTTGGCACTGTAAATTAAAAGTTCAAATCCTGCATTTGCAGTTAAAACAACAATGGAATTAGGCTGCTAGAGTAAATAGGCTTTGCAACATGCCCAGAATTTCAACAAATTCAGGCTCTGTTGGCCGAAAGGGAGAAATGAATTCCAGAGCCAAGGACTTCCTGCTGTAAATGCCCTGCCTTTAGTCTCTTTATTTAAACCTAGGGACTGATACCTTGTGTGCTATGGTTGATCTCAGCTGCTCCAGTATCATGTGAAGAGAGAAGGCAATCATAGAAGATTAGGGTTGGAAGAGACCTCAGGAGTTCATCTAGTCCAACTCCTCGCTCAAAGCAGGACCAACCCCAACTAAATCGTCCCAACCAGGGCTTTGTCAAGCTAGGCCTTAAAAACCTCTAAGGTTACATCCCTAATGTATCCAGGACCCAAACCACTTAGAGACTTATGTGTTACATTAACACCTGGTTTTGTACCTGGAGATGAACTGGCAATCAGGGCAGAGATGTATTATACTAATATTATGTATTTTGATGTATTATACACTGGGATCAAAGATGTATTACACTACTTGCTAAGAGGACCAGTAACTAAACAGGCTGTCATACACTTCCCTTGCTGACTTTTCATCATAGACTTCAGTACAGCCCCAGTAGAAAGCAGGTCAGTAACCCAATCTGGAGGTGACAAAGACACAGAACATTAGCAACATCCACATACAAAGGAAAGACCGGACCCACCATTTCTAGGCTATTTCAACAGCCTCCCTGTGTGAAAGGTTCGGTGGTTTTCAGCCCTAGAAAGATCAGAAAGACAGGAGGTGGAGTCAAAGCTCAACTTTCCAGAAGTGGAGGGATGGAGGGTGACAAAGGAATTCAGTCTCTGTCACAGACAGTCTGAAAGCATCACAAGCATGGAAATAACAATGGCACTCTAGGTGGACCTTGTGTATATTTGTGTGGTGCAGATTCCCTGGAATAGTGAGGCCATGTATGGTCACATAGGCTTAAGGCTGCTACTCTGTGAGAGGCTAGAACTATCCAGGCAGCTCCACAATTCATCTAGATTACAAAACCTGTTGCACAACAAGCATACATGTTCCCCAGAAAACCACATCCTGCATAGGGTTCTAAAATGGTGTCATTTATCTAATCTATAGTATGTAGGTGAGAGGTATTTTTTTAATAGTTTTCTTATTTTGTGTGGGTAGTACTGTACATAAATAACAGTCAGAACTCACATACACCTAATAAACATAGAAAAGAAAATATTCCTACTTTTCTATGCTTTTAAAAATCCAATTCATAGTGTGTAATGATTATCCATATTAGCACAGTAGATGTAAAAGAAATTGATCAAAGACAAATGAAGTGTAAATGCAAGTTTACTGAAGAGTCTGAAAGTGTATCACATCCTATCACATGTTACTAATTGTGTTTTGTCTCTAATCTGGTGTTTTAGATCATCATTAATGATGAAATCTCTGAGCCTCGGAAGGGGTAAATCAGATGAGAAAGACACACGAAAGCTTAAAAAGATGGAAAAAGAGGAGAAAGAGTTCAGAAAAAAGTTTAAAGTAAGTCTTATTTGAATACAATCTAAAAATGAAAATATTTGTATGATTTATTCTCTAATTTGTAAATTATCCATTGATTTCTTCTGCCACTGAAAGGTAAAGTACTCATTTTTGGAGATCACGTGATCAGCTTTAATGGAAAAATATTTACTCCACTCAATATTTTAAACATAGCTTTAAAAATTCCAATCATCAGCATTGATTTCTCCCCCTAAATGTCAATCTTGCAAAACTTTACATAAGAAATCCTATCAATTTAAATGGAAATACTACAGCAAGTAAGTATATTATGCATGAACAAAGGTTTCAAGGACAAGGCTTATCTCAGTTAAGTCAATACTTGATTAACAATGAAATAAAAACAAATAAAATCAAAGCAGTTTTGAGTGAGTTGCACATAGACACAGAGTCAGTGAGTGCTTGTAATAATTGACAATTTACATCTTCGGAGTGCTGAGCAAAGTTAGATACTTGATCCTCACAACCACCTTTTGAAGTAGCAAAATATTACTATCCCCACTTCTTTAGATGATGGAACTGGCCCACAGAGGTGAATTCAGAGGTGCTGAGATCCTCAGTTTTCCTGAATTAATCAGGGGTTTATGGGCGCTCAGCACCCTAGAAATCATAAGTGACTTGTCCAAATCAGTGTGAAAACTCAGATTAGAACTCAGAAGATTCTGTACCCAACTCCTCAGTCAAGGAATTGCCCTACTTCAGACTTTGGCCTTCATCTATCTGACACTCTTTTTGGTAAAGTTAAATTAAACTGCAGATGTTAGAGTAACATAAAATCTATATATCTTTTAGTTGTGTGTTCCTGTGGCAACGTTAGCTCTTTCAAATGACAGTTTAGGAACAAAAGTTAGTGCAATGATGTAGACTTATTTATATTCAGACCCACTGGATAAGGGCAGCAATTTTCAATGGTGCTTAACCCTGTCTGGCTGCCATTTGAAATCAATGGCAAACTTAGGCCAACGCTCAGCACCTTAGAAGTATAGTAATTTGTACAAGATTAATTTACACTGTGAGGGCTTCTGCCTTATGTCTAGTATCAGGAGGTAGCCACGTTAGTCAGTATCCACAAAATGATACATCTGAAGAAGTGAGTTTTTTACCCACGAAAGTTTATGTCCAAATAAATCTGTTAGTCTTTAAGGTGCCCCCAGACTCCTTGTTGTTTTGGCCTTATGTCTGACACTACCACAGTAGGCACAAATTAGTAATAATAGTACAATTCACACAGACTCATCATTTATTGTATCATTTTAATTAAAGGATTTTTTTTGCTTTGTAGTACACAAAACATTAAACAGCTGCTGCCATTAATAACTGAAATAGGATTTAGGCATTTAATCAATCTCAAAAACTATATGATGCTGATAAGCTGCAAAGTAATAAAGATCGTTCCTCTTACACAATAAAAGCACAAGAATGGCTATATTGGGTCAGACCAATCGTCCATCTAGCCCTGAAAGCTGTCTTCCGACAGCAACCAGTGCTAGATGCTTCAGAGGGAATGAATAGAACAGGGCAGTTATCGAATGCTCCATCCCCTGTTGCCCAGTTCCAGCTTCTGGCAATCAGAGCTTTAGGGACACCCAAAGCATAGAGTTGCCTCACTGACCATCTTGGCTAATAGCCATTGATGGGCCTATCCTCCACGAATTTATCTAATTCTTTTTTGAACCCAGTCTTACTTTTGGCCTTCACAATATCCCCTGGCAATGAATTCCATGGGCTGACTGTGCATTATGTGAAGAAGTACTTCCTTATGTTTGTTTTAAACTTGCTGCCTATTAATTCCATTGGGGGACCCCTGGTTCTTGTCTAATGTGAAGGAGTAAATAACACCTCCTTATTCACTTCCTGCACACCAGTCATGATTTTATACATGTCTCTCATCTCCTCCCTTAGTCGTCTCTTTTATAAATTGAACAGTCCCAGCCTTTTTTCATCTCTCCTCATAGGGAAGCTGTTCCATACCCAGAAACATTTTTGTTGCCCTTTCTGTACCTTTTCCAGTTCTAATATATCTTTTTTTTGAGATATGGCAACCAGGACTACATGCAGTATTGAAGATGTGGGCGTACCATGGGTTTATATAGTCACATTATGACATTTTCTGTCTTATTATCTATCCCTTTCCTAATGGTTCCTAACACTCTGTTAGCTTTTTTGACTGCCTCTGCACCTGGAGGAAATGTTTTCAGAGAACAATCTACAATGACTCCAAGATCTCTTTCTTGTCGGATAACAGCTAATTTAGACCCTATCGTTTTGTATGGTATAGTTGGGATTATGATTTCCAGTGTGCATTACTATGCATTTATCAATAAAGAATTTCCTCTGCCAGTTTCTTGCCCTGTCTCCCAGTTTGTGAGATCCATTTGTAACTCTTCACAGTCAACTTTAGGCTTAACAATCTTGAGTAATTTTCTGTCATCTGCAAACTTTGAAACCTGAGTTTACCCCTTTTTCCAGATCATTTATGAATATAATGAACAGCACTGGTCCCAGTGGGGACCCCACTATTTACCTCTCTCCACTGTGAAAATTGACCATTTATTCCGACTCTTTTTGTTTCCTGTCTTTTAACCAGTTACTGATCCATGAGAGGACCTTCCCTCTTATCCCATGTCTGCTTACTTTGCTTAACAGTCTTTGGTGAAGGACCTTGTCAAAGACTTTCTGAAAGTCCAAGTGCACTGTATCCACTGGATCACCCTTGTCCACATGTTTGTTGATCCATCAAAGAATTCTACAAATTGATGAGGCATGATTTCCCTTTACAAAATCCGTGTTGACTCTTCCCCAACATATTGTGTTCATCCATGCGTCTGATAATTCTGTTCTTTACTATAGTTTCAATCAGTTTGCCTGGTACTGAAGTGAGACTTACTGACCTGTAATTGCCAGGATTGCCTCTGGAGCCTTTAAAAAAAAAAGCAGCATTACATTAGCTATAAACCATAGAATAATGTTTGCCTCCCTTGGGACAGTTTGAAAGTGCTTTGTTTCCTCTGTCTCAGTAGATCCAGTGTTTCACACACTTGGGACATGGATACAAACTGAATAAAAGTGGCGCTTTGGTTGACAGTCTCAACACAGTGGCCAAGGACTGAACGATCTGTGCTCTGGCTTTTAGCCCTGGTCTACACTAGGACTTTAGGTCGAATTTAGCAGCATTAAATCGATGTAAACCTGCACCTGTCCACACGATGAAGCCCTTTATTTCGACTTAAAGGGCTCTTAAAATCGATTTCCTTACTCCACCCCTGACAAGTGGATTAGTGCTTAAATCGGCCTTGCCGGGTCGAATTTGGGGTACTGTGTACACAATTCGACGGTATTGGCCTCCGGGAGCTATCCCAGAGTGCTCCATTGTGACTGCTCTGGACAGCACTCTCAACTCAGATGCACGATTGTTTGCCGTTGCTCTGACGCAGGGAGGGGCGACTGATGACACAGCTTACAGGGTGGGCTTACAGGAAGCTAAAATCAACAAAGGGGGTGGCTTTACATCAAGGAGTATTTCAGGCAGGACTTCACGGAGGGTTCCAATAAGAAATGGTGCACCTAAGTTATTGTTCTTATTGGAACAAGGAGGTTAGTCTGGCTTCTGATTGATACATGGCTAGATTTACCTTGCTGCACCTTCTCTGTGAGTGACTGCAGTGTGACCTAGAGGAATGAGTCCCCTAGACGGGGGGCGGGAGGGGGGGGTTGCAAATGAGTACAAAACAAATCTGGTCTATTTCTTGTTTTGATACACTCCATCTATCTTTTACATCTTTGGCTGGCAGCAGATGGTGCAGAAGGACTGCATGCCATCTACATCTCATGGCTGCTCGGCAGAAGATGGTACAATAGGACTGCTAGCCATCCTCATCTCTTGCCTGCCCGGCAGAAGACGATGCAATAGGACTGCTAGCAATCCGTATCAACTGCCTGCTCACCATAAGATGGTTCAATAGGACTGACTGCAGGACTAAAGAGAATGACTTGATCAGGTCACTCCAAATTTAGTCCCTGTGCCCATGTCTGCCCAGGCGCTCCTGATCGACCTCATACAGGCGACCAGGAGCACGTCGGACATGATGATGACAGCTACCAGTCCTATTGCACCATCTGCTGCCACAAGGCAATGGGTTGCTGCTGCTGTGTAGCAATGCAGTACCGTGTCTGCCAGCACCCAGGAGACATACAGTGACAGTGAGCTGAGCGGGCTCCATGCTTCCCTGGTATGGCATTTGCACAGGTAACTCAGGAAAAAAGGCACGAAACGATTGTCTGCCCTTGCTTTCATGGAGGGAGGGAACAGAGGCCTGACGATATGTACCCAGAACCACCCGTGACAATGTTTTAGCCCCATCAGGCATTGGGATCTCAACCCAGAATTCCAATGGGCAGCGGAGACTGCGGGAACTGTGGGATAGCTACCCACAGTGCAACACTCCGAAAGTCGACTCTAGCCTCGGTACTGTGGAAGCACTCCGCCGAGTTAATGCACTTAGAGCATTTTCTGTGGGGGGACACACACTCGAATATATAAAACCGATTTCTAAAAAACTGACTTCTATAAATTCGACCTAATTTCGTAGTGTAGACATACCCTTAGAGTGATTCATCCAGCTCAGAGCGGGAGCATATTGGGAAACAGTGAAGGGAAGTCTGCGTTGCCGCTGCCTGTGCTGTACCCTGTTTGTTTGATGGAAAGATGGTTTCACTCTCTGCCTGTGCCAGTTCCGCGACCTTCGCTAACACCAAAATTCCTCTACAAAAATTTAGAAATCAGTAAAATTATTCAAATGCAGCTGAATAATTGTGTGAAAGGACTAGCCTATAGGGAAAGAAGTGATTTTATTATTTATGTCTCATGTCAATAAGAGTTTGTCATTTGTGATTTTTTGACTGACATGGCCAATTTTATCTTTTGGTAGTTCTGTCTATAATACATCATGTGTATAATGTATGATAAGTTTATTACTAGAATAAAATATACAGCATCCCGTTCATTCACACCAAGGGCTGACTTTCAAACACTTTGAAACGCAGTTGCATTCTCTATTTGTACCAGGAAATTGGGTACTTGCATAGCAAATGGCATTGCAGATGACATCAATTTGCTATCCCATACCCATAGAGACGTGCAAGCCAAAATCAAATGATCCAGATTAGTAGGATTAAAAATCAGCACCAAGAAAACTAAAACCATGAGAATTAACCCACAACAAGAAACACCAATAACCTTTTCTGGGACTGACGTAAAAAAGATCCAATATTTCACATATTTTGGCAGGATTGTAAATGTCACAGGTAGAACAGACATTAAAGCCAGAATATCAAAAGACAGACATGCCTTTGTAGTGCTCAAGTTGATCTGGAGAAACATAAATTTTGCCCTCCAGATTAAATTTCAAATATTTAACACTATTGTCAACTCAATATTACTATATTGCACTGAAACTTGGAGACTTATTAAGACCTTCCTATCTAAACTCTAAGTTTTCATAAACAGCTACCTTAGAAAAATCCTCAATATCAGATGGCCAGTAAAAAAACACAAATGAAGAACTCTGGGGGACAAAACAGAAACCGATAGGACAGGAAATTATGGAACAAAAATGGAGATAGCTCGGACATACGCGGAGGAAAGACCTGAATAACGTAAGACAGACATAGGACTGGAACAGACCCAGGGCAACAAGCAATGAGGGAGACCAAGAATAACATGGAAGCACACAACAGAAGCAGAACTGAAAGCCATCAAAATAATATGGGAAGAAGCTAAGACTGCAGCAGCAGGAGATCAGCAAAGATGGAAGGCCCTATGTTCTGCATGGAATAAAGAGGCATAAGAGATGTGCAGTCAAAAGTATAGATACCATAATAGCGCACACAATTACTTGCCTAAGTTTCTGAAAACCAGACCATAAGTGTTAAGAAACTGTAACACAATGTATAAGAGACTATAAACCTCGTGTAATGTTTGCATCTTGCATCTCTTTATTTTGTTTTTGCAGTTTGAAGGTGAAATTAGAGTTCTTTATTCCACTATGATTATCGCAGATCTGCCGTCTAAAAAATGGGGAGCAAAAGACTTACCAGTGAAACCAGGGGAGTCAGTTGAAGTTATACAACTCATAGATGATGCCAAGGTCCTGTGTAGGAACGAAGAAGGGAAATGTAAGTTATATAACACATGGTACAACATGACACATATTGTGGAACAAACTGGCAAGTAGAGAATAATAATTTACTGCACAACATCACTCATGAAACAAGAAGAACCACAACCTTGTTATGATCAAGCATTGACTGATGATCGCTTTTTCTGGTTGCTTTATGTCTGACAGCATATAGATTATTTGTTGTTATTATTTTGTTATTACTTACAGTAGTGCCTACACAAATGCATGATAAGAGACTGTGCTTGTCCTAAAAAGCTTACCAGCTAAATAGACAAGACAGATCAGGGTGAGAGAAAGGCAGCATTATTATTTAATTAAATATTAGTTTGCATTTCCCAAGATTAACAGGTTTTGTCTGCTGCTCAGATCACTCTATTCGTCATATAGAGTACAACTAAAATTTCAGATAGAATTTAATGAAGCAGTAGGGGCCAAATTCACCCTCCCTGCACCTCCAGTGTCAGCTCTCCTACAATTCACCCATAGGAGGACTAGTGATGGTGGTCCGACTTGCCCTCTTTTCTATTGTGAGGAGGGAGGTTTAATCCTTTCAGGTGGAGGGAGCACCACCAGGGAGTTCTCCACTCAGCAGATCTTAATCACATGTCCTCCCTGGCCAGTGCTGCCTGTTATTAGGGGTTCATAAAGCCGCTGCAGCCAGACATCCTGGAAAAATGTCTTGGCTTCTTCTGTCTGTCTAGCAGAAGCTGGTATGTCCCTTATGTAAATTTGGCCCATGTACTGATGGTTTTGAATCCTCCAGAGATATTTAATTACCCTATTTTATAAAATTCCCAAATCGGTAGAAATCCATGTTGTATATAAAAAGATGGATGAATAGGCTGCGGGGATACAACACTGCTCTTCCAGCTGCCCTCCTCTTCCATTCTCCCAGCCCATGCCATGGGCTAAAACAGTGACTTTTACCCTTTCATATCTCCTATGTGGGGATTACTGGTCACTGGATCTACATAAGCATGGACCTTTCTTTTGGCATGTCCACTCTGTTCCCCATGTTCTAATCTGTTCTAATTGGGAGCAGAGTCTTCTCCCCAGGGCACCTGGAGGGTGTGGAGGCTCCCCGGCATGGCTGCATGTGGGTTTTCCAATGTGTGGACAGGCCCCTGGCCTGGGCCCTTCCCCAATGGGTGACTTTCATTGTAGCATTTTTCTAAATAGATCATCAACAACAAAACAGAAAATAGTTTGTGGTGTTAGTTTTCCCTATGGATTTCTTCAAAGTCCTTTGATCATTTGAAAAATGACAGAAGCTGCTACTCTGCTGTGCACAAAGGAGTGAAAACAAACAAGAACACCTTCACTGAAAATCCCTGAACAAATCCCTGTCGACTTCCACATTAATAAGTGGATGAAAGGCCAGAACCTACCGCATTGAAGTCTATTGCACTTCTGTCATTGACTTTAGTGAGAATAGCTTCATGCCTTTTAAAGAATAATTATGCTTTAAAGCAATGGGTAGAGCAGTCCAAATTCTGTGTTAATTCTATTGACGTCAGTGGAATTGCAGAGGTTGTAAAGTTTCAGAGCAACAGCTGTGTTAATCTGTATTCACAAAAAGAAAAGAAACTTGTGGCACCTTAGAGACTAACCAATTTATTTGACCATAAGCTTTTGTGAGCTACAGCTAACTTCATCGGATGCATAGTAGCACATACTATGATCCAATCACTTCTTCTAATATTATATGATTATGCTAGATGGGGTTCATTTGTGAATCTCAAATGCAGATTTTAAGACTCTGCTGATTTTCTAGACATTTGAAAATTCAACGTGATTTTTATAATTTCTTTGTTAGTGAATTCACCCCAGCTAAGGGCATTATGATACATGCATACCTATAGGGTCAAAAAGATTTTATGAAATCAAATTTGAATATAGCTAAGGCTATGATTTTTTCACAGAGGTCTTCCGTGAATTTACCTCAGTGGTCAGGAGCTGCTCAGGAGGGAACTCCACAGCTCCCAACTACCACAGGAGGCAGGGGGACCCCACAGCTCCTGGCTGCCATGGGCAGTGGGGCACTCCTGAGCTCCAGGCTGCTGAGGATGGCAGGGCTGCAGCTCCTGACTGGAGCTCCGCGTTGCCACAGACAGTGGGGGTATCCCAGAGCTCCCGGCCACTGTGGGCAACGGGGGGACCCCGGAGATCCTGGCCTCCGCAGGTGGCAGGGGGACCCTGGAGCTCACAGCCTCTCTGGGCGGCGGGGGACTCCAGACCTCTGAGCTGCCGCAGGCGATGGGGGACCCTGGAGCTCTGAGCCCTCACAGGCAGTGGGAACACCCAGAGTTCAGAGCGGGGCCCCCGCAGCTGCACAGCTTCCCCAGGCAATGTGGGGACCTGCACCTAACTCCCCATTTTGGATATTTTTAGTAAAAGTCACGGACAGATCATGGGCTTCCATGAATTTTTCTTCATTGCCAGTGACATATCCGTGATTTTTACTAGAAATATCCATGACAAAATCTTAGCCTTAAATATAGCCAATACTGACAAGAATTCTAAAGCAATACAGCTGGTATTTCTCCCAACAAAAATAAAATTATAACAAACATACTACCATAAAACATCTGTGAAATCCATGGTAGCAAAACTCAGCAGTTAAGGACTTTTCTTGTCACTTTTTCTCTTTGCACACCGATTTCCCCCATTTAATTTTTAACTTGCTCAAATACTAACATACCTACATACTTACTTATATACTACCTACATACATGCCTACATAGATCAACACATATTCTCATCTTGATGCACAAGGAATGACGATTATAGGGACAGATTCTTCTCTCAGTTATTTGGTATAAATGTAGAATACACACATTGGAGTTATTAGAAGTACGCTGTGGATCAAATTTTCATCAACACTGCTCTCTGGGCCAGATTCAAAGTCCATGGCAGACTTTCCATTCACTTCAGTAGACTAAATGGCAGCCTAAAGGGACCTTAAAGTGTTTGTAAATGTAATTTATGCCACATTAAGGCCCCTTTACACTGCCACAGTGTTGTAAAGAGCCCTTGGAGTAAATAAGAATCAGGCCCTCCATTTTTATCAGATAAACGAGAGCAGAGTTTTACTCACAGGCACCTACATTCACATACCACGTAAAATACACAAAAGGGAACAAAGGAGTTTTAAAATCCAGCACGTTCTGATGCATAGCTTTTGGGCCATATTTTCCCACAGAGAAAGAAATGCAATATAGGCTGGAGCAGTGTCAAACAAACTCAGAGACCAGAGAGCTGCAAGAAATCCTAGCTCCTGCCTCATGAGTCCAGTCTCCTGCAATAGTAGCACAATCCTGTGACTTCAAGAAGGGGAAAAGTTGCTGGAGCCCATGAACTATTTGAGAAACAGCAATCCTGCTCTCTTGTGAATGTGCCTAATAAAGAAAGAAAGAATAAAAAGCAGAAATGAGACAGACAGAATGATTTTTAAATGGAATATTTCTCAGAGTTCTCCACGAGATATCAGCAGGTTGTCGGGCCAGTCCTGCAAAATGTTAGACTTGGTCTACACTACAGAGTTGGTCAACGTAAGGCAGCTTACATTGACCCAATTATGTCAGGGTCTACACTACAATGCTGCTCCTGCTGAAGTTAGTGGCCCGCTACACCAACATAATAAATCCACCTCCATGAGAGGCGTACTGCTTATGTCAATGAAGTTAGGGAGACACAGTGTCCGTGTAGACACTGCATTACTTACCTCAGTTGTTGGCTGTCAGCCCAAGTGGGTCTGACAGCTAGAGCCCTCCACCCAGCCCCAGCGCTGACAGCCTGAGCTGTCAGTCAGGCCCTGGGTGAGGACTGAAGGTGCCGGTGTCCCACAATACCTCACATCAGTAGTTGGAAGTGCTCCTGGTTAGGACATGCACTACCAACAGAAGGAGCCAATGTGGTTATAAACGACTGCTTTAATTACTGTGGTGGCTGTACATTGACTTAAGTCAGCTTAATTTTGTAGTGTAGACAAGCCCTTAGTCTCTACTCAGCTGGAGTCAAAAGCAGACAAAGTCTTTAAAAAGAACTCCTGTTTTTATGCCAGTGACATCCCTAGTAATGAAAGCTGAGGAAAGAGAAATGGTAAAATTCTAAATAGATAGAACTTCATGTAATTGGAGTCAGTGTTATTTAGTCAGTTGTGTGAGTAAAAATGTACAAGATTGGGTCCTTCAGCCCATTAGCAAGACAGCTGTAGTCAAATATTTGAATGAACAAGTTATGGTAGAGGTTATTTAAATAGCCACTCTTCATGACTCTCATTATATTAATACAGGCAAGATTAATACAGGCAAGAGCATAAATATTTTCCCTAATATATCTTTAATCAAATATTAAAGGTGTAGGAAAATGAGTCATATTAATGACAACAAGATTTCATGTGCCTTTTTCAAAGCATTCCTGTTCTGACTTTAGTTCAGAAGATTTTGGAACCCATATTAAAAAAAAAAAAAAAGAACTGATAATTTGGTTGCTAACTTCTTTACTGAGAAGCTGTCATTTGGTAATTAGTTTAGAACAGTGTCACTAACCTGTAGCTGTTAACTTTGGACATAATTATTTAATTAAAGAAGATTATTTTTAAATGTGATTGTGTTAATTTAACTATTAACAGTAAGAAATTGAGGCTAAAGCAGATCTCAGAAATCTGAATAGCATCCAAATAATTACTTTATTATATTAAATTAATGTAGATTATCTTTAAAGGAATTTTCAACTCTGACCCTAGATATAAATTCTCTCTAAACAATTTTACATGATTTATGTATTGTGGCTGTGACACAGAAAAATCAATAATTTGTTCTACTAAGTCTGCTAATTGGAAAATTTACATTACAGTAACATGAGACAGGAAAGCAGAGTGGTATATGCCAGAGAGAAGCTCATTTCCCCTTGGGAATTATGGTAATTGGTGATTTTTCCCTAATTTAAGAGGGAAGCATGCTAACATGAAATGAATTACAGGAACTCTGGTTTCAAAGGCCCCAGGAGAGCAGTATGATCAGGTCTTCAATTGTTGCCTTTGTAATATTTGCTATTTGAGTTGTAATTGAAAAATAAAGGGGTGGGGGAGTATCTAACATAGCAGTGCCAAATTTGTTCAGCAGAACGTGCTGAATTCCATTTTAATGAAGGTATACATTTAAGACTACATGTTTCCTTCATTCCACTGCAGGGCTCCCACTGATGTCAATGGGTGGTTTGCACAAAAATCAAGGGTAGAATACAGCTTGAGGAGTATGCACCACTCAGAGCTATTCTCTCAGGTTGTCTGCAGACTCAGACAGACATCACCCTGTCAGCTACACTTAGTTCACATTTGGAAGGTTTTCTTTACAACAATGAAAACTTCAAACTTCCTTCTTTAATAGAAGCTGTAATTCTGCAGAATCTGAATATGTCTTGTTGGCCAGACAAATACATCAGGGGGCCAGATCCTTACCAGACAGTGGGTAGTTGACATCCCTGATTGAGAGGTTTCAGACTATGGATACAATATTGCTGAATGTTTCTTTACTCTCATGGCCACCTCATCACAATTTAGAGCTTCTCCAAAAATACTAATTCTCTGTTATTTTGTAATCTAATTGGCTAATTACTTTTAAAAGATTTTTCCATTGAGTGTCTCTATTCCTAGTTCAACAATATCTTTAGGTGTATATGATTCTCTATGATTTGATTTTGCATTGACAAAATTTCTTCACTATAGCAAAATGACAGCTCTGCTATAGTTAAGATGAAGACTCACTTAATATTTAAAGAATAACTATTCTAAGTGCTCTAAAATCCACTTGCTTACTTGGATTGCACTCATGGAGGTGCAAGGTGGGGTTAGTGGTTCAAATTTGGGTTCATTTGAGCAATGGGTTCCCAAGATGCAGTCTCCCTAAAAAGGTACCTTTAAATTAGTACCAAACTTTTGCCTTCTTTACATGTACTATTGTTGATCTACATACAGTTAGATCTTGTTATAGGTTCTCTCTTCTGTCAGCAACTCCCAAATGGTGGTATCAATCTCTATTGCTAGTGTTACCCCAAAAATTAGGCTTTTGGGCGCCCCTAGAATAACCTGCCTATTGCCCCCTTAATCTGCTCTTCCTGGGGTATGTGTCTCCAGGGTAGCTAAGGAAACACTTGAGGGACACGGATGTAACCTTCCGCTAACGTGATTGACACAAGTTGCATATTTTCCAAAACAAAGTATCTTTTTATTAATTTAAGTACAATGTAATCTAAAATCGTAAATAAGATACAAATCCCTTATTGCAAATTAAAGAGCATTTAAACCACAATAGCATACAGTTTAAATGATTCTACCTGATGCACTCTATTACAGGTGATCAGTCTGCAATAGATCACTGACAATTCTTATCTTGTATTTTGAGTTTTACATAAGAATTATAATTAACAACCATTCATTCACACATTCACTCATATTAAGTATACTATACTTATGCTAAACTATAGTTAAAATTAACAAGCTTACTGTCTGGTGATTCCACCACATTGTTACTAATGTTGCTGCTACTTGCTGCTGAAGTAGCTTTTCTTAGCAGCGTTCTTCTCGGGATTCTAAACCCTCTCTCTCTGGAACTCTTCGATCTCGTCAACAACATTTCTGTTTGCTCAGTAAGCCCTTGGATCTTTCTTCTTGCTCCTTTCCAGCAGCTCTTCTCACTGGCTCCCGACTGACCTCTTTGCCTGCTCTCCAATCTTGTTCTCTGTCAAGTGTCTTAACTTCCTGCCTTTTATGCTGTTTTATCAGAGGTTTTTGTAATGCTATTCTTAACCCCTATTGAGCATACTTACTAACACACATTACCTCATCTTCGGGCTATACATGCTTATCACCATACATTACTGTATCTCATTCTGCACATGCTCACTCATGTTGTTTCTATTTCAGAACCATGATTACCTCATCTGACCCCACTGCTCATATTCTAGGACATTTACTTTGTGACCATACCTCATTTTATTCTGCATTAACTGGGCATGGTCCAAATTTGACCTACTTAGCTGATTTTTATACCATGCATGCTCATGATCTGTAGCTTCCATTTTAAAGTGGAGTGACTCCTGCTTATTCAGAATAGAGATTAGTCATACAAAATGGAGGAAAGAGAGTTTCTCCAGTAACACTAGCAACTCTTTGATACCATTGTTTGTGAGTTGCTGCAGAAGAGAAAATCTATAACAAGAACTACCTATTTGTAGATCAACAGTAGTATATGCAGAGAAGACTTATGTTTGGTATTAATTTAAAGGCACAGTGACACTTCTGCTAGATTTTATGTTATTATAAGAGTTCTAAAACTTTACACTAAAATTCTGTGTACTTTAGGGATCCATATAGTCTGCCATCTGCACAAGTTTTGAAATGAGTTTGCCTGCTTGTGTCTTGTATGCACTCAAGGTGACATCTCTTGTAATTGGATTTGAGTCATCAGATACTGTAGTTTAAGGGTAATCTAAACCAAACTAGACAAAATAATTATATACTGACTCTCCCCAACAACTGTAATGGATTGGGAATCTTGGAAATTTCTCCTTCATAACTGATCGTCCAATAGCTGTCAGATACTATAGGGATTGCCATTATATAAGAATTAGAATATCAGGTATCTTTTTCCAAAGTCAACAAGACATTTTTTTCAAAGGGATTAAAATATCCTGTGTGTAGTTGTCTCCTGATCCAGCAATAATAGAAGAAAATGTTATTTTTATTCATTGATGAGGAGCTCTTCTCAGTTTCTTTTATATTCTTATATTTTGAGTTTTTTTATTAATCTTGTCCATTAACAAATTTCAATTATAGTCACCCAATAAATTAACTTTTCCACACAACTCCAAGAATATTTCTGTCCCAGGAACAAGCTACATTTCTGTTACTTAGGCCTAACAAATACATTTTTAAAAGTGCCATTTTTATTTTCTGGTCTGGTATGGCAGTCCCAGTAATTTCTGTTATCATTCACCACAATATGAGCGTGTCCATCTCTCTGTACGTATAGATAAAAACCAATTTGTCTTAACAGTACTTTGAAAATAAAAAATTAGCATTGTTGATTAGGGATGTCGAAAAAAATTAATTGCAATTAATCATAGTTTTAATTGCACTGTTAAACAATAGAATACCAATTGAAATTTATTAAATATTTTGGATGTTTTTCTGCATTTTCAAATATATTGATTTCAATAACAATTTTTTTATTACAAATTTTTGCAGTGTAAAATGGTAAACAAAAGAAATAGTGTTTTTCAATTCACCACACACAAGTACTGTAGTGAAATTTCTTTACCATGAAAGTGCAACTTACCAATGTAGATTTTTTTTTGTTAGATAACTGCACTCAAAAACAAAACAATGTAAAACTTTAAAGCCTGCAAGTCCACACAGTCCTACTTCTTGTTCAGCCAATCACTAAGACAAACAAGTTTGTTTACATTTATGGGAGATAATGCTGCCCGCTTCTTATTTTACAATGTCACCTGAAAGTGAAAACAGGCATTCGCATGGCACTTTTGTTGCTGGAATTACAAGGTATTTACGTGCCAGATATGCTAAACATTTGTATGCCCCTTCATGCTTCGGCCACCATTCCAGAGGACATGCTTCCGTGCTGATGACACTTGTTAACAAAATAATGCATTAATTAAATTTGTGACTGAACTCATCGGGGGAGAATTGTATGTCTCCAGCTCTGCCATATATTTCATGTTATAGCAGTCTCGGATGATAACCCATCATGTGTTGTTCGTTTTAAGAACACTTTCACTGTAGATTTGACAAAACACAAAAAAGGTACTGATGTGAAATATCTAAAGATAGCACTCAACCAAGGTTTAAGAATCTGAAGTGCCTGCCAAAATCTGAGAGGGACGAGTTATGGAGTATGCTTTCACAAGTATTAAAAGAGCAACACTCCGATGCAGAACTTGAATCATTGAAAAAGAAAATCAACTTTCTGCTGGTGGCATCTGACTCAGATGATGAAAACGAACATGAGTTAGTCCACACTGCTTTGGATCATTATTGAGCAGAATCCATCATCAGCATGGACACGTCCTCTGGAATGATGGATGAAGCATGAAGGGACATAGGAATCTTTAGAACATCTGGCATTTAAATATCTTGCGACACCAGCTACAAAGGTGTCCTCACTTTCAGGAGACATTGTAAACAAGAAGCAGGCAGCATTATCTCCTGCAAATGTAAACAAACTTTTTTGTCTGAGCGATTGGCTGAACAAGAAATAGGACTGAGTGGACATGTAGGCTTTAAGGTTTACAATGTTTTATTTTTGAATGCAGTTATTTTTTGTACATAATTCTACATTTGCAAGTTCAACTTTCATGATAAAGAGATTGCACTACAGTACTTGTATTAGGAGAACTGAAAAATACTATTTCTTTTGTTTTTTACAGTGCAAATATTTGTAATCAAAAATAAATATAAAGTGAGCACTGTACACTTTGTATTCTGTGTTGTAATTGAAATCAATATATTTGAAAATGTAGAAGATATCCAAAAATATTTAAATAAATGGTATTCTATTATTGGTTAACTGCAGGATTAATCATGATTAATTTAATTGCTTGACAGCCCTATAAAAATTAATGAATACTGAGACTAAATTCAGGTTATTGGACCAATCAAAAAAAGGTGTCTCATTTAATCATGTAGTTTTACACTGTTCTGAACAGATATTGCTTAATTATTAGGTAAGCTCCTATTAAACACCATTAAATTACTTTAATGAGGCTACTCTTGTGAGTGGGAGTATGGGGGTCACACTCTGACTCTAAGTGTACCTCCTGATGAGTCTGAGTCACCTTTTGTGGATTAATGGGTAGTTTTGCAGCCAGAGCGGCAGGTATTCAGTCTTTTTGAAACATCTGGTAAGAGAAGATGTTATTTGTCTACACGACACATTTTGTAAATTCTGTTAAAACTTGTGCAATCTAACATTGTTTCACACATCTGCTAAGTAACCAAGAAATTAAAATAAAAAATAAAATCTGATCCTGTACATCTTGAATTCCCCTCTGTTCCCCATAGCACTAGGTGTCTGAGCAATGGAAATTCATTACAATTACATGAAAAATTACTGCTTATGTGCACGTACGGTGTCTAGCACAATGGATCCCTGATCTCTGATTGGGACCTGTAGGTGCTACCATAATATTACTACTTCTACTGCTACCTCTCATAACAATAATAATTAATGATGAATTAATCACTTTAAATTCATTTCAGTATCATGTGTGTAAATTCTCTGTGATTACCACCTCTGCCTTTCTACTGTACCGTAGGTATATATATTTCTATTTTATGTATTAAAAAATGCGCTATGCATTTCAAATGACTTTCTCTGGGAACACAATAAATACAATGTAAATTGAAATTAAATATATATATATATGTATATTTAATTTTACAGATGGCTATGTCCTGAGAAGCAGTTTAATGGAGAAGTAAGTACAAAATGATCTTCTGGAAACTTGTCATAAAACATTCAGTTTTGCTGTTAACTACTCATTGTGCAACTAAAAGTGAAAATAAAATATTTTATTGTATGAGTTTATTGCTAAATTGGTTATGAAGTTTAACCTTCCCACATTTGTGTTTGAAATTATCTGTGGAACCACTCCTGTATTATTGACGGAGCATTGAAAAATTCAGGACTCAGCATTGAAAAATTATACAAAACACATGCCTTAATCCATAATTTGAATGTTATAATAACCATTATTTAACTGCACATTACTTAAAATGATGGCAATTTCAAATGTTTAAATATATTAGACCAATTTCTCCTCTAATTTTCTCCTGTTTAATTCCAGTGGGGCTGCACAGGTGTAATCCAAAGCAGAATTTGGCTCAGTATTTATGCTTCCAATACTCAGTCTAGGTGCACTGGCTTTAGCATTTAGGGCCTGATCCAAAGCCCATAAAAGTAAATGGGAGTCTTTCCATTGCCTTCAGTAGGGTTTGGATCAGGCCCTTAAACACCAAATTAGATGACAGATTTAGGCCTCAACCCTGCACACTCTTATACATGCACTTAACTTTAAACATATGAGTTGTCCCATTAAAAACAATGGGACTATTCAATTACATAAATAAGTGCATAAGTAAATAACTTGTTTTGAAAATATACTCTTTGGAGAGCATGTACTGTTTGTAAACGGACAATAGCTGAATGTGTTGTCTAGCATTTACTTTCTCCAGTTCCATTATTATATTGCTGAGCATCTTTTGAGAAAGTTTAAGGATATGATGATTCCCTCTACTACTGTTTTCATTTATTGGTTAAAAAAATAAAAATGAAAATCAATGACCATTTCATTTTAAATGAACATTTTGTAAAAGTACTCACAAAAATGATGATTTTTTTAGTCATCATTTTTCTTACATTGTTTTTAAAAATGCCATTTTCCAAAAAAATGTTATCTATGTCTATTCTTTACTTTCAAGTTCCTTGAGCATGTTGTCCTCTCTACCTGTCTTGATTTCAGAATGTTCCTTCCAAATATAGAAATATCTGAAGTCTATATATAAATATGGTATTTCCTTAACCGTGTTTAATTACTTGATATGCGTCTAGACCATGCTACCTGATTTTGTATCTACTTGCAAATGATAATATATACTATGTGAGGTTTTTTTAAAATCAAATATATTTTTCTCTTTCTAAATTTACAGTGATGGAGATATCTACGATGATATTGCTGATGGTATGTTGCACATTTCAAACAATATAGTAATTGTTACATGTAATGTAACTGAAATAAATCACGTTTTTAAATCTATGTTAGTAGTAAATTATTATACAATACTAATATTTTTGCATTTTCTTTCCCATTCAGGTTGCATCTATGATAATGATTAATCTTGAATATTGTTAAAGTGTGAACTTCATTGGGGGTACTATCTCCTCTGGATTTCCAATTGGCATAAAACATCACCAAAGCTGATTAGTCACAAGTTATGGCTATCATCAGTGATTACCCTTCTACATGTACCAAGTTTTGGTTAATCTATGTCGAACGTTAGATCTTTTGGATTTATTGCTTTGAATGGTATTTCCTCTTTGTCATGTATCAGCACAACTAAAATTTGGGTAATCTGAACTGAAATTAAAATTTTCATCAAATGTGTCCTTTCTGCCTCTGCCACAGTCGACTGGTCCATATAAAAATAATTCATCAGGTAACTTCACCCAGAGATGCCAATTCACGGCTACAAAGGATATGTGGGCCACTAGGCCCTGGTGGCATGGACTGCCCACGTTGTGGAGGACAGCATCATGAAAAGAAATGTAACCACCAATGGTAGGCATCATTGTTGTGAAAGCAGAAAATAGAAGTGGGTGGCAGAGAAGCCAATATATCATTGACTCAATATTCCAATTTTAATAGTCAGGATTAATGTGATAAACATGGCCATGTGCCTCCACTGCTAAAGTTTATACTGTACCAGTAACAGACTGTAGTTCTCTAAAATAATCATTAAATGTTTCATATGTTATTTTTGAATACATAATAATTACATAATAATAAACATAATTTATCGGGGTTTTTTATGTGTTTTATGAACAGAACTCTGAGATACTAGCCATGGAAGGCTCTCCTTAACTATATAGCACATCGTTTGTTATTCAGCAGATTTTCAGGATGTTTATCCTAAGGCTTTATTCTCTGTTTAGTTTAAAGGGAATTTGCCAAGTCATTACTCTAGTTTAGGCATGAAAATCTACTTCTTATAATTGTATAATCTGGTGGGAAATAGCCTCTCGATTTAATGTATATACATAGTCTCAAATTGCAACATTCTGATGCTGAGATTTTTCTTTTAAATATTGCTTTCTTACACTAGAGTCAGTTAAAGGAAGGACGCAACTAACAAAACCTATTTCTAAAACTGCCAGCTTCATTGATGATGCTATCATACAAATAAGCAAGTCTTTATAGTAAAATAAGTTATGTAATAAATTATTAATATTACTTTGCACTTATTCATATCAGGTCCATTGAAAATACAATAATATTAACAATGAATCCCAAACACAGAAGAACAAAATGTTTAGAAAATGAGATTTTATTTGTAGCTTCTCAGGTCTTATCTACATTGGGAATTTTGGCCATCAGTAACTAGCTAACACCAGTGTAGTAGGATTAGTGCAAACTCTGAATGAAGACAGGCAAAACTGCTATAAACTATGACTTGCAATAGTGCAGCTTACCCAAGCTTGAAACCAAAGTAAATAAAAGTTACTGCTTATAGCAGTTAAGCCTGCATACACCAGAGTGAAATCTTGGCTCAGTGGGAGTTTTGCCACTGATTTCAGTAGAGCCAGGATTTCACCCTAGGGCTTGCACTAGGATAGCTACAGCAATTATTGTCCCTAATCTCCTCTGTAGTCACGGCATAGAAGGATATCAACTATAAAATGAAATAGAACACATTTTTTACGATGTTTAGTAGCAAACATGATTTAACATCACATAACCACCTGTAAACCATAGTCTAAATAATATTTTAAAATCACAGGTTTTTATAATCTGGAGCCAGTTTTGAAGTTTTGCACTGAATTAGAGCCTCCAGTTCTGCATCTGAATGTTCACATCAGCACATAGGCACACAAATACCTATTTTAGGCATTTAAGCACCACTGTTAGCATCCCAATTTGAAATCTGGCCTCTCTTAAGTACCATGAATGTTTTAAACTATTTAGCAGCTGCAATCTGTTTTATTTTTCAAAGGCACTGACGACAGCGTATCAAAATAGGGATGCGACAGAAGGCTCAGCTGGAATTCAGACACTGCAATATAGGGCTACCTGCCTGCTAGTGGAAAAATATTTTCATACCTAGCCACCTTTAATTACTGACAAAAAGATCTGTGTTGATTTCCTATGTAAATGTCCAGTCTTGTTCCTTTTACAGTCACTGACACGACGTCAGTGAGAATGGAATCAGACCCGAATCATTGTGTACAATTTACCCCTGTGCAGAGGACAAGTACAAGGGCTTAAGTAGGACTTGAGTGGTACATGGGCCTCTTGTTGTCCCCCTGTACAGGTGTGACTTTGAGTAGTGAGGCTTTTAGCAATACATTTTGAATATTTCTTTCAGTTTCCAAATAATCATATGATCTCTTATAACCATAATATAACAGACATAGATAGTATACAACTTTATAAATCATAACGTAACATGGCCCGTTCAGACTGATTAAAAGTGTCATAATATACTAGCAAATCACTGGAGTAACATTTTTATTTTACCAATGCCATTCTCTGGAACCAATCTTTTTTCTTTCTCTAAAAGAAAATGTGCACTTCCAGTGAGAAATGTGGGTGCACTGCGTTCTGCCAAAATTGTCACTGAGCAGCAAACAATATGTAAGTCAATGTTACACTTGATGTGACAGCGTACTGCTACAGATGTGACATTACTTTGTTAGTAATAACTTTTTAAAATGTGAAATGTAAGCAGGAAAACTTTCAGATAGAAAAGTCTATGCCTATATTATTGAAAAACACAAAGTATGGAACAGCATAATAAAGACTGTATCTTGGTCTTTTCTCTTATGTAGTCTATTCTGCCATCTTTAAAACTTCCCAAGGGAAGGTGAAAGTTGCTGGTAGTCTGCTAACATTCCTACCCTCATAATCCCAAACTCCATCCACAATCCTGGAGTTGCTGGATATGTCTGCTAAAGTATTCAACAATGAAACAGTTAACAAAGTTGACATTAAAAAGCAGGTAATTAAACGTCAGCTTTAAAAAAAAAACCCGGTTGTGTCAAATAGGATCAGTTTGCTTGCATCTGTCTTAGGAGCAAATAGAATCATAGAATATCAGGGTTGGAAGGGACCCCAGAAGGTCATCTAGTCCAACCCCCTGCTCGAAGCAGGACCAATTCCCAGTTAAATCATCCCAGCCAGGGCTTTGTCAAGCCTGACCTTAAAAACCTCTAAGGAAGGAGATTCTACCACCTCCCTAGGTAACGCATTCCAGTGTTTCACCACCCTCTTAGTGAAAAAGTTTTTCCTAATATCCAATCTAAACCTCCCCCACTGCAACTTGAGACCATTACTCCTCGTTCTGTCATCTGCTACCATTGAGAACAGTCTAGAGCAATCCTCTTTGGAACCCCCTTTCAGGTAGTTGAAAGCAGCTATCAAATCCCCCCTCATTCTTCTCTTCTGCAAGCTAAACAATCCCAGCTCCCTCAGCCTCTCCTCATAAGTCATGTGTTCTAGACCCCTAATCATTTTTGTTGCCCTTCGCTGGACTCTCTCCAATTTATCCACATCCTTCTTGTAGTGTGGGGCCCAAAACTGGACACAGTACTCCAGATGAGGCCTCACCAATGTCGAATAGAGGGGAACGATCACGTCCCTCGATCTGCTGGCAATGCCCCTACTTATACATCCCAAAATGCCATTGGCTTTCTTGGCAACAAGGGCACACTGCTGACTCATATCCAGCTTCTCGTCCACTGTCACCCCTAGGTCCTTTTCCGCAGAACTGCTACCTAGCCATTCGGTCCCTAGTCTGTAGCGGTGCATTGGATTCTTCCATCCTAAGTGCAGGACCCTGCACTTATCCTTATTGAACCTCATCAGATTTCTTTTGGCCCAATCCTCCAATTTGTCTAGGTCCTTCTGTATCCTATCCCTCCCCTCCAGCGTATCTACCACTCCTCCCAGTTTAGTATCATCCGCAAATTTGCTGAGAGTGCAATCCACACCATCCTCCAGATCATTTATGAAGATATTGAACAAAACCGGCCCCAGGACCGACCCTTGGGGCACTCCACTTGATACCGGCTGCCAACTAGACATGGAGCCATTGATCACTACCCGTTGAGCCCGACAATCTAGCCAGCTTTCTACCCACCTTATAGTGCATTCATCCAGCCCATATTTCCTTAACTTGCTGACAAGAATACTGTGGGAGACCGTGTCAAAAGCTTTGCTAAAGTCAAGAAACAATACATCCACTGCTTTCCCTTCATCCACAGAACCAGTAATCTCATCATAAAAGGCGATTAGATTAGTCAGGCATGACCTTCCCTTGGTGAATCCATGCTGGCTGTTCCTGATCACTTTCCTCTCATGCAAGTGCATCAGGATTGATTCTTTGAGGACCCGCTCCCTGATTTTTCCAGGGACTGAGGTGAGGCTGACTGGCCTGTAGTTCCCAGGATCCTCCTTCTTCCCTTTTTTAAAGATGGGCACTACATTAGCCTTTTTCCAGTCATCCGGGACTTCCCCGGTTCGCCACGAGTTTTCAAAGATAATGGCCAATGGCTCTGCAATCACAGCCGCCAATTCCTTCAGCACTCTCGGATGCAACTCGTCCGGCCCCATGGACTTGTGCACGTCCAGCTTTTCTAAATAGTCCCTAATCACCTCTATCTCCAGAGGGCTGGCCATCTCTTCCCCATTTTGTGATGCCCAGCGCAGCAGTCTGGGAGCTGACCTTGTTCGTGAAGACAGAGGCAAAAAAAGCATTGAGTACATTAGCTTTTTCCATATCCTCTGTCACTAGGTTGCCTCCCTCATTCAGTAAGGGGCCCACACTTTCCTTGGCTTTCTTCTTGTTGCCAACATACCTGAAGAAACCCTTCTTGTTACTCTTGACATCTCTTGCTAGCTGCAGCTCCAGGTGCGATTTGGCCCTCCTGATATCATTCCTACATGCCCGAGCAATATTTTTATACTCTTCCCTGGTCATATGTCCAACCTTCCACTTCTTGTAAGCTTCTTTTTTATGTTTAAGATCCGTTAGGATTTCACCATTAAGCCAAGCTGGTCGCCTGCCATATTTACTATTCTTTCGACTCATTGGGATGGTTTGTTCCTGTAACCTCAACAGGGATTCCTTGAAATACAGCCAGCTCTCCTGGACTCCTTTCCCCTTCAATTTAGTCCCCCGGGGATCCTGGCCATCCGTTCCCTGAGGGAGTCGAAGTCTGCTTTCCTGAAGTCCAGGGTCCGTATCCTGCTGCTTACCTTTCTTCCCTGCGTCAGGATCCTGAACTCAACCAATTCATGGTCACTGCCTCCCAGATTCCCATCCACTTTTGCTTCCCCCACTAATTCTACCCGGTTTGTGAGCAGCAGGTCAAGAAAAGCCCCCCCCCAGTTGGCTCCTCTAGCACTTGCACCAGGAAATTGTCCCCTACGCTTTCCAAAAACTTCCTGGATTGTCTATGCACCGCTGTATTGCTCTCCCAGCAGATATCAGGAAAATTAAAGTCATCCATGAGAATCAGGGCATGCGATCTAGTAGCTTCCGTGAGCTGCCGGAAGAAAGCCTCATCTACCTCATCCCCCTGGTCCGGTGGTCTATAGCAGACTCCCACCACTGCATCACTCTTGTTGCACACACTTCTAAACTTAATCCAGAGACACTCAGATTTTTCTACAGTTTCGTACCGGAGCTCTGAGCAGTCATACTGCTCCCTTACATACAGTGCTACTCCCCCACCTTTTCTGCCCTGCCTGTCCTTCCTGAACAGTTTATAACCATCCATGACAGTACTCCAGTCATGTGAGTTATCCCACCAAGTCTCTGTTATTCCAATCACATCATAGTTCCTTGACATCACCAGGACCTCCAGTTCTCCCTGCTTGTTTCCAAGGCTTTGTGCATTTGTATATAAGCACTTGAGATATACTGGGAATGAGGGGCGATCAACAGGTTGAGGCAGGAGCCCTCCCCTCACAGACATTCCTGCCTGTGCTTCCTCCCAGTATCCCGATTCCCACTTACCTCAGGGCTTTGGTCTCCTTCCCCCGGTGAACCTAGTTTAAAGCCCTCCTCACTAGGTTAGCCAGCCTGCTGGCAAAGATGCTCTTCCCTCTCTTCGTAAGATGGAGCCCGTCTCTGCCCAGCACTCCTCCTTCATGGAACACCATCCCATGGTCAAAGAATCCAAAGCCTTCTCTCCAACACCACCTGCGTAGCCATTCGTTGACTTCCACGATTCAACGGTCCCTACCCAGGCCTTTTCCTTCCACGGGGAGGATGGACGAGAACACCACTTGCGCCTCCAACTCCTTTATCCTTCTTCCCAGAGCCACGTAGCCATGCAGTGATCCGCTCAAGGTCATTCTTGGCAGTATCATTGGTGCCCACATGGAGAAGCAGGAAGGGGTAGCGATCCGAGGGCTTGATGAGTCTCGGCAGTCTCTCTGTCACATCGCAAATCTTAGCCCCTGGCAAGCAGCAGACTTCTCGGTTTTCCCAGTCAGGGCAGCAGATAGATGACTCAGTCCCCCGGAGGAGAGAGTCCCCGACCACCACCACCCGCCTTCTCCTCTTGGGAGTGGTGGTCGTGGAACCCCCAACCTCAGGACATCGCATCTCATGCCTTCCAACCAGCGGAGTCTCCTTCTGCTTTCTCGCCCCAGACATATCATCTGGTCCACTCTCCGCAATGGTACCTGTGGAGAGAACATGAAAGCGGTTAGTTACCTGTGTCTGTGTTACTGGAACCCGGACATTCCGCTTACCTCTTCTGGAGGTCACATGTTGCCAAGCTTCTTCACTGGCCTCTTGGCTCCTCTGTGCAACCTGCTCTATATCTTTAGATATAAATGTTGCTGCCTATGCCATGTCCAGGGAAAAGGGCTGAGTATCAAGGAGTGCTGAGAGAAAAGGAACTCTCCTTCCAACTCAGTGGTTTCGGAGCCATTTCTCTGCTTTTACTACAGGCTATGGATTGTACAGTAGCAATTGATTCTCTGTGCATTCCTGAACGGAGGGTTATTTTTTAATCCATATAACTGCAGCTCCTCTGGCTACTCCCCACACTATATTAATAAACCACATCTCTCTGGGGAGTCCTATTGCACTACCCTTCCCACCACCAATCCCATAGATCCTAGTGCTTTTAGGGCCTTTGGTGGAGGTGGGGCAAATTTACTCTTGGGAGCTATAGCTTCAGTCTGTTTGTCTGCACACTTGAACACTGTGTCTGTTCATGTTCAGATGGATATATTTGCAATCAAAGGTACAAACTTAAAAAAAATTGTAAATGAAAATTTAGATTCTGAAGGAGCTGATGGGGCCAGGAGAAGGGTGTGGCAGTTAGGAAATGCCAGAATTAAGCTTATGTCAACTCCCACTCTTATGTCAAAGCCCACTCTGAACTCTAGGGTACAGACGTGGGGACCTGCATGAAAAAACCTTTAAGCTTATTTTTACCAGCTTGGGTTAAAACTTCCCCAAGGTACAAACTATTTTACCTTTTGCCCCTGGACTTTATTGCTGTCACCACCAAGCGTCTAACAAATATATAACAGGGAAAGAGCCCACTTGGAAACGTGTCTTTCCCCCCAAAATCCTCCCAAACCCTACACTCCCTTTCCTGTGGAACGCTTGATAAAAATCCTCACCAATTTGCATAGGTGAACACAGACCCAAACCCTTGGATCTTAAGAACAATGAAAAAGCAATCAGGTTCTTAAAAGAAGAATTTTAATTGAAGAAAAAGTAAAAGAATCACCTCTGTAAAATCAGGATGATAAACACCTTACAGGGTAATCAGATTCAAAACAAAGAGAATCCCTCTAGGCAAAACCTTAAGTTACAAAAAGACCCAAAAACAGGAAAATATGTTCCATTCAGCACAACTTATTTTATCAGCCATTTAAACAAAACAGAATCTAACGCATATCTAACTAGATTGCTTATTAGCCCTTTACAGGAGTTCTGACCTGCATTCCTGCTCTGGTCCCAGCAAAAAAACACACAGACAGAGAGAACCTTTTGTGTCTCCCCCCTGCTCCAGCTTTGAAAGATTCTTGTCTCCTCATTGGTCATTTCGGTCAGGTGCCGGCGAGGTTATCCTACCTTCTTAACCCTTTACAGGTGAAAGGGTTTTTCTTCTGGCCAGGAGGGATTTAAAGGTGTTTACCCTTCCCTTTATATTTATGACAGCTTGTCTGTGCAACTTTTAATTCTGCCCTCTTGTGGATATGTATCTTATTGTCTTTAATTGTGCATTACATGACATACTATTTTTTTCCACAGAACCTCTGCCTCATTCAGTGCATAAAGTGAAACTAAGGGCACTGTTCAATCCTCATCATTCAGTTAGTGGCCCCTGAATCTTTTACAGCACACTTTCCAAACTCTGCACTGAATACAGAACTATTTCTTTCCTCTGGGTTTCTTTATGGCTCTCATCACAATAAAATCTGAGATACTCATGAATATTAATTAACTTATCTTCACAATTCTCTTGTGAGATAGGAAAATATTATAATTCCTATTTCTGAGATGAGGAAAAGAGGTATCAACAGAGGAAGGCCAAGACTGTCAAAAGTGTTCACTAATTTTGGGTGTCCAAATGACTTCAATGTTAAATATAAGGTAACCACATGTTTAAATGTTTCACTGAACTGGGGTCAGTTTTATGCAAACCAGTTGCACAGCATATCTGTTTATGCTTGGGTGGCTGCAACCTTATAAGACAACTGTATTTAAACAAAACCTTAGAAGTTACAGAATATTGTAGAAGGCAGCAAAAAAATAGGGGAAAATTCTAAAATTGTATTATCTACATACCCCGGGTCCTGATATCAACATAGGGTTTGTTTGTTTTTCGGGATTTTGCTGCTATTTGAATAGGACATTTACAATGTCCCTTAGATAAAGCAGCAGCCTGAGAGCAGCAATATTGCCAGCTCGGTAAGCACAAGCATTATGAGGCAATAAAAAAACCCAACAACCCTTAAACCTGGCTTTTTTTTCTAATCCGTTTTTGGCCTGACTTCTGATTTTCAAACTCTTACCAGGAAAAGCTCCCTGCTTTTCCCATTTGTATGCATGCATTTTAGGTGGGAACTGTTTCCAAAATGTGCACACACACAAACTGAGAGTCCTGTCTCCTTTTCCTCCTGACGGATGGAAGGGCCACATTCCCTAGTTCCCTGTTCTGCCAGCTCTCCAGGCACTTTGGGCACTCTCCCCAGCTCGCTCTTCTACTCTGGACACTATTTCCAAGTCTTTTGCAGTCTTCTGTCTCTGTGTTGGTTTGAAGAAGTGCTATCTCTTTGGCACCATACTCCTTTCCCTGCCAGGAGCGCTGCCCCATGCTGTCGGCTTCTCTGTCCTATTCCTGTCCCGATTCTTTGACCAGGATGCTCTGTCCCCTGCTCTTCTGCTTCTTTGTTCCTTGTTTTTTTTATCCCTCTTCACTGCTCACCTGCTCCTGTGTCTCTGGCCCCCGCACATTCATATTTTTTTATGGCTCTGCTGTTTAAAGACTCTTTTTGTGCAAGATTCTTAACTCAGTGGGTGACAGTAGCAGAGGCTCAGTGATTCAGCAACCACTAAAGAGAACTATGATTCTGGTATTTTGAGTTTCATTCCAATTATCCAATAGAATCTGAAATTAGGCCAAATGCACTTTCCTTCTCTCACTATCACCCGGGGAACTTCCTTCAGAGTTCAAACAGGGAGTCTGTAAGGTGTAAGAAAGCCATAACCACATGTCTCACTGGGGCCAGCTGAAAAACAATAAAAAGTATCAGTTGTTTTCTTTTGCATCCCATCCCTTTTTTCTACCCCTTTCATTACTAGAATGGATGGTCACAATAAGCCATTTCATACTGACTGTATGAGGGTAGCCAGTTCTCATGCTGTACATTGAGTCCAGTAAATTCTCAGGGAGTTCATCCATTTTCATACAGTTATATGAATGTAAAAGAATATTGGTATAAATATGTCGTTAGCATTTTTCCAGTCACTACCCAAGCACATAGTCAAAGGCTTCCGCAGATGTGACTGCAACTTTCAGAAGAACAGACACAAAATTTAAAAGAAAATTGTCTCTGCAGTCACTAAAGTTTTGAATCAGGTGATTTCCAATTTGGGTTGGTGAAGAGCCTCATTTATATACATCCTCCTCTCTGTGGCAACACTTTAAATTTCGAGCCATATAATAGTTTTGTTTCTTAAAGTCTTTTGCCTCAGAGCAAATTTCCATTATTAATATGTCAAGAACAGGCAGAGTCAATGTCTGCAGCTTTTCAGAGCTTATGTGGTGCACAATGCCATGAATAACTTTACATAAATGGACCCATAAATGCATGATTGCATTAAGCAAGAGTTAACCAAACCACATAGTATATATAAGTTAGCAAGACCTGATGTGTCACTTGAAAAGCTTGAAGCTGTCAGAGTTTTTATATTTTATACTGCATGGTTATGTGCATTTTTTAAATTATTTTTCTCCATAACTAGACATACAGTATATTTTACCTGGTTGCAATCAGTTAGGACTGTATATTGTTCCTATTTTAAAGAATGACAAACTTGTAAAGTGCTGCGTTGGTATCACATCCAATTAGGTCATGCTGTTTTGCTGAATCTGAGGCATGTCTCTTTGAAAGGGGTTTAAATTAAACAAAAAAAAAAGCACCAATCTTATTCTGGCATAAAAGTGTCCACATGGAGCGTTACACCTGTATAACAATAGCAGTTTAACTATTTTGGTATAGGGTTTTAGAGTAGCATCTGTGTTCGCCTGTATCCGCAAAAAGAAAAGAAGTACTTGTGGCACCTTAGAGACTCACAAATTTATTTGAACGTAAGCTTTCGTGAGCTACAGCTCACTTCATCGGATGCACGTGCATCCAGTGAAGTGAGCTGTAGCTCATGAAAGCTTATAAGCAAATAAATTTGTTAGTCTCTAAGGTGCCACAAGTACTCTTTTTCTTTTTATATTGGTATAATTATACATCATTTTTTCTTCTGCATTACCTGTTAAACAAGAGGAGAGTGGGCAGTACGAAGGATCCAAGTTGTGCTGTTCCCAATCCTGAGAAGGCAGCTCTTTCCAGAGCATGAGCTTCACAAGTCACTGGATAGGGAAGCAGACTCATTCTGCAGCATGCTTCTGTGGACACCTGGCAAATATCCAAGTGCAAGTTAAAGCTACTGTACTTTTCATTATTTACTCTTTTTGTGATAATTGAAGCTTAAAAATAAAACCTCAACCTTTTTTTTAATGTTGCAAACATTGGTTTTCCCCTTGTCTTCGATGGAGTGGAAATAAATATGGCTCCCATTGGATATGACACTGCTTTGTGTGTCATCATCATAGGTAATTTCTGTTTTTGTTAGCAGAGCGGTGGGATGGAGTTCATTGGTTAAACTGTGTTCCCTCCACTGGCTGACTGACTTGTTCTGCAACAACAAAGAATATTATCCGACAATTAAAAAGTTACTCTTTTGTAATTAGCCCCATTTTTGGGGAGAATAGTGGTGGAGTTCTTTTTAACACAGTGAGTAAGTGTCTGTATGGCACTGGTAATGGGATTAATAGTTTATAATTTGTAGGTCACAGGTTCAAACAGGGGTGCTAGAACAATTTTTATAATGGGAGTGCTGAAAGCAAAAACCTTGTATTTGGTTGTTACCAACCCCTAGCTCCCTGAGTTTCAGCCACACCTGGGTTTAAATACAGACCAGAGGTTAGTAGTGACTAAATGCCATTACATGGCATTTTAGTGGCCTGTGTGAAATGAATTAATCCTGGTACATTTCCTAGTGAACACAATTCCATATCATGAAACCATTATCATAACTGCACTCTTTTATGCCATTTTCAGGATTGGCTGGATATGGAAATAGAAATTACCATATTTGGAGAGTGAGGGAGTTATGTGTAGTATTTTTTATAAATAGCATATACCCCTCAGGTTATCTGTTTGATATTAATTTGCCTGTAGGCCACCAATTAAATCAAAGGAGGATAAAAGGGGAAACCACAAGAACTAGGGCTGTCAATTAATCGCAGTTCACTCATGCAATTAACTTAAAAAAATTAATTGAACTGTTAAACAATAGAACACCAATTGAAATTTATTAAATATTTTCAGATGTTTTACTACATTTTCAAATATATTGATTTCTATTACAACACAGAATACAAAGTGTACAGAGCTCACTTTATATTATTATTTTTATTACAAATATTTGCACTGTAAAATTATAAACAAAAGAAATAGTATTTTTCAGTTCACCTCATACAAGTACTGTAGTGCAATCTCTTTATAGTGAAAGTGTAACTTACAAATGTAGATTTTTTTTGTTGCATAACTGTACTCAAAAACAAAACAATGTAAAACTTTAGAGCCTGCAAGTCCACTCAGTCCTACTTCTTGTTCAGTCAATTACTAAGACAAACAAGTTTGTTTACATTTATGGGAGATAATGCTGCCCGCTTCTTATTTAGAGTGTCAGCTGAAAGTGAGAACAGGTGTTCACATGACACTTTTGTAGCCGGCATTGCACGGTATTTACGTGCCTGATATGCTAAACATTTGTATGCCCCTTCCTACTTCGATCACCATTCCATAGGTCATACTTCCATGCTGATGATGCTCGTTAAAAAAAAAAAGTTAATAAAATGTGTGACTGAACTCTTTGGGGGAGAATTGTATGTCTCCTGCTCTATTTTACCCACATTCTGCCATATATTTCATGTTATAGCAGTTTTGGATAATGACCCAGCACATGTTCATTTTAAGAATACTTTCACAGCAGATTAGACAAAACGCAAAGAAGGTACCAATGTGAGATTTCTAAAAATAGTGACAGCACTCTCCACTCAAGATTTAAGAATCTGAAGTGTTGTCCAAAATCTGAGAGGGACAAGGTGTGAAGCATGCTTTCAGAAATCTTAAAAGAGCAATACTCAGATGCAGAAACTACAGAACCTGAACCACCAAAAAAGAAAATCTGCCTTCTGCTGGTGGCATCTGACTCTGATGATGAAAATCAACATGTTTCAGTTCGCTCTGCTTTGGATCGTTATCAGGCAGAACCCGTCATTAGCATGGATGCATGTCCTCAGGAATGATAGTTGAAGCCTGAAGGGACATATGAATCTTTAGCGCATCTGCATAGCGCATCTTGCAATGCCGGCAACAAACAGTGCCATGCGAACGTCTTTTCTCACTTTTAGATGACATTGTAAACAAGAAGCAGGCAACATTATCGCCTGCAAATTGTAACTAAACTTGTTTGTCTGAGTGACTGGCTGAAGTAGGACTGAGTGGATATTTTTGAATGCAGTTATTTTTTATACTTAATTCTACATTTGAAAGTTCAAATTTCATGATAAAGAGATTGCACTGTAGTACTTATATTAGGTGAATTGAAAATTTTTTTTGTTTTTTTACAGTGCAAATATTTGTAATAAAAATAAATATAAAGTGAGCACTGTACACTTTGTATTCTGTATTGTAATTGAAATCAACATATTTGAAAATGTAAAAACATCCAAAAATATTTAAATAAATGGTATTCTATTATTGTTTAGCAGTGCAATTAATTGGGATTAATTTTTTTAATCACTTGTCAGTCCTAACAAGATAATGGCAAAGATAAAGCTCCTTGTGGAAACAAAGGAGGGGGGAACTAAGGAGGAATATCCCTTGTTTGGCTCCATCCAGGCTAGAATAGATTACCCCCTTCCTAAGACTGAACCTAGGATCAAAGATATAAAAAAGACCCATATGGGTGGGCCTTTTATTGGTTTTACCTTTTGCTCTATGTGTTTTATAGCTTTGAGGAATGAATAAGTAATGTGTTGTTTTGAAGATGCTATTTCTTTGTAGCTGCAAAGTTATACTGCCACAGGCTTCTGGAGGAAAACAGGTGCTAAAATCAAGCTGGGCCTATGTTGTTAATATGGTTGGAAACCAAGGGGCTGCAGCCAAGAGAACCAGTTTAAGAGTGGTTGTACTGTATCATTCTATCTATAGTGAGGTGTTGTAACCCAGTTCTCTCAGGGGTGCACTCAAGAGGGACTAAGGGTCTAAGGTGCAATTGACACTGTAACCCTGACACCTTCTCTCACATTTACAGGCTAAAGTGTGAGGTATATTGACAAAACTGTATGAGGAAGTGAGAACTACATTGCCCCAGTTCTATGGATAGATCAGACTTTGATATCCAGAGCTCTCAATCCCATGGCTTTCAGAAGAATTAAGTTAATTTTTAAAAGTTAACAAAGAACATGGAAGTCAATTTTAATGGTATAGTCATATGTTTTTTTTAATCAAACATGCTTGCTAGAATCCCTGTAAAGACAAGACAATTTTCATATCAGGGCTCAGTTTACAAGCAAAGGGATTTTTTTTAAAGATCTGCTAGTCAAGCAAGCTCATGCCATTACCAATAATAAAGGTACTGAAAGTTAAATTAGGCCTTCAATTACATCTGTGCCATCTGTTGCTTTCAATTGATTTGCAGAGGTATAAAACTCATTTTAGTCACTAAAGTTAGGAGGAGATACCAGTACTGGCTGAAGATCTGATTAAAAAAATAGAGAGAGGATGATGATCTGTGGAGTAAGAAGGTTTCATTTTTATATAGACACTTTTCAGAGTAAAACTGCACTTTGAGAAGTGCAGAGCTCACCTGAGGAGACTCATGCTATTATTTTAAATTTGTGTGTTCATAGTTTAATGTCATGGCTTGTGTGCTAAGTCTTTTAAACTTTTCTTCTGCTTAATAAACAGCTATTTTTCACAAATGGGTGGATTTAAAAGTCAAATGTTTAAAATATGGAGTATATTTTCTATCAGATTATAAATGTTACAGTAAGTGAAATTGTGGATATAAACTACTTGACATTATTCTTTTAATAATTGCATTATCTTGCTACACTCCCTGCAAAAGTGGTTGAAGAATCACTTACAAATGCAGTTTTTAGCTTGGGCCCACATAATTTATATATGAAATTAAATTAAATCTTTCCAGGCCTTATGGGCCCCACCCAAAGCCTACTGAAATTCATATGCACATTCATTGATTTCAATAAGCTTTGGATCAGGCTCTGCTGTTGGATGAGATTAGTCAATTAAAAAAAAAATTCACAGGAACAAGTCATGTCCTTAGTCTACTGATAGAGATTGATGGACTCTGGAGATTTAGATAAATCTTAAGTGTCTTTGGTATTGACACCAAAGCTCTGTTGAATCATTGGAAGATGCTGCCTTGGGTAGATGAGATTGCTTGAATGATTTCATTCTTCTTTGTGTGATCTCAAAGGGAGGTATTGGAACTTTGTCTATTGACCCAAGAGCTCTGTATTTTACGGTTCTCCAAAGTTGCATTGTCACTAAGGTAAATTATGAAAAGTTTTGTGTTGCAATGCTATTGATATGCACCTTGTCTACTTTTTGTCAAACCTGGATGATAGCCTCTTTTCATAGAGCCATAGAATATCAGGATTGGAAGGGACCTCAGGAGGTCATCTAGTCCAACCCCCTGCTCAAAGCAGGACCAATCCGCAACAAAATCATCCCAGCCAGGACTTTGTCAAGCCTGACCTTAAAGACTTCTAAGGAAGGAGATTCCACCATCTCCCTAGGTAACGCATTCCAGTGTTTCACCACCCTCCTAGTGAAAAAGTTTTTCCTAATATCCAACCTAAACCTTCCCCACTGCAACTTGAGACCATTACTCCTCGTTCTGTCATCTGCTACCACTGAGAACAGTCTAGATCCATCCTCTTTGGAACCTCCTTTCAGGTAGTTGAAAGCAGCTATGAAATCCCCTCTCATTCTTCTCTTCTTCAGACTAAACAATCCCAGTTCCCTCAGCCTCTCCTCATAAGTTATGTGTTCCAGTCCCCTAATAATTTTTGTTGCCCTCCGCTGGACGTTTTCCAATTTTTCCACATCCTTCTTGTAGTGTGGGGCCCAAAACTGGACACAGTACTCCAGATGAGGCCTCACCAATGTCGATCAGAGGGGAAGATCACGTCCCTCGGTCTGCTGGCAATGCCCCTACTTACACATCCTGAAATGCCATTGGCCTTCTTGACAACAACAGCACACTGTTGACTCATATCCAGCTTCTCGTCCACTGTAACCCCTAGGTCCTTTTCTGCAGAACTGCTGCCTAGCCATTCAGTCCCTAGTCTGTAGTGGTGCATGGGATTCTTCCGTCCTAAGTGCAGAACCCTGCACTTGTCCTTGTTGAACCTCATCAGATTTCTTTTGGCCCAATCCTCTAATTTATCTAGGTCCCTCTGTATCCTATCCCTACCCTCCAGCATATCTACCTCTCCTCCCAGTTTAGTGTCATGTGCAAACTTGCTGAGGGTGCAATCCACACCATCCTCCAGATCATTTGTGAAGATATTGAACAAAACCGGCCCCAGGACCGATCCTTGGGGCACTCCACTTGATACCGGCTGCCAGCTAGACATGGAGCCATTGATCACTACCCATTGAGCCCGACAAGCTAGCCAGCTTTCTAAACACCTTATAGTCCATTCATCCAGCCCATACTTCTTTAACTTGCTGGCAAGAATACTGTGGGAGACCATGCCAAAAGCTTTGCTAAAGTCAAGGAACAACACATCCACTGCTTTCCCCTCATCCACAGGGCCAGTTATCTCTTCATAGAAGGCAATTAGATTAGTCAGGCATGACTTGCCCTTCGTGAATCCATGCTGACTGTTCCTGATCACTTTCCTCTCCTCTAAGTGCTTCAAAATTGATTCCTTGAGGACCTGCTCCATGATTTTTGCAGGGACTGAAGTGAGGCTGACTGGCTTGTTGTTCCCAGGATCCTCCTTCTTCCCTTTTTTAAAGATGGGCACTACATTAGCCTTTTTCCAGTCATCCGGGACTTCCCCTGATCGCCATGAGTTTTCAAAGATAATGGCCAATGGCTCTGCAATCACATTCACCAACTCCTTTAGCACTCTCGGATGCAGCACATCCGGCCCCATGGACTTGTGCTCGTCCAGCTTTTCTAAATAGTGCCGAACCACTTCTTTCTCCACAGAGGGCTGGTTACCTCCTCCCCATGCTGTGCTGCCCAGTGCAGTAGTCTGGGAGCTGACCTCGTTCGTGAAGACAGAGGCAAAAAAAGCATTGAGTACATTAGCTTTTTCCACATCCTCTGTCACTAGGTTGCCTCCCTCATTCAGTAAGGGGCCCACATTTTCCTTGACTTTCTTCTCGTTGCTAACATACCTGAAGAAACCCTTCTTGTTACTCTTAACATCTCTTGCTAGCTGCAACTCCAGGTGTGATTTGGCCTTCCTGATTTCACTCCTGCGTGTCCGAGCAATATTTTTATACTCTTCCCTGGTCATTTGTCCAGTCTTCCACTTCTTGTAAGCTTCTTTTTTGTGTTTAAGATCAGCAAGGATTTCACTGCTAAGCCAAGCTGGTCGCCTGCCATATTTACTATTCTTTCTACACATCGCGATGGTTTGTCCCTGTAACCTCAATTAGGATTCTTTAAAATACAGCCAGCTCTCCTGGACTCCTTTCCCCCTCATGTTATTCTCCCAGGGGATCATGCCCATCAGTTCCCTGAGGTTGTCAAAGTCTGCTTTTCTGAAGTCCAGGGTCCGTATTCTGCTGCTCTCCTTTCTTCCCTGTGTCAGGATCCTGAACTCTTACCATCTCATGGTCACTGCCTCCCAGGTTCCCATCCACTTTTGCTTCCCCTACTAATTCTTCCCTGTTTGTGAACAGCAAGTCAAGAAGAGCTCTGCCCCTAGTTGGTTCCTCCAGCACTTGCACCAGGAAATTGTCCCCTACACTTTTCAAAAACTTCCTGGATTGTCTGTGTACTGCTATACTGCTCTCCCAGCAGATGTCAGGGTGATTGAAGTCTCCCATAAGAACCAGGGCCTGCGATCTAATAACTTTGGTTAGTTGCTGGAAGAAAGCCTCGTCCACCTCATCCCCCTGGTCCAGTGGTCTTTTGATTTCTAGGTGTAAAGTGGGAAAAAGGGCTAGGATGAGAGGAAGCATGGTGAGATGGTGGACAAGCTAGTGACTCTCCTGATATTGAAGGAGTATAGCCATCATTTGCCAAAGTTCAGAATTCAGGATACCTCTAGCCTTCCAGTTGTCCCAGGGATGCCGGGTAGACTTCAGAGAGAGAAGAATGGCTAGTAATCTGCTTAGTTAGTAGTATCAGCTGCAGGGCACAAAGCTGTTATCCTAACTTTTTATTTGCTTGCAGGTGCAATTCAAGGTGTTCACCTTGATCTATACAGCTCCATATGGTTTTCTATCCTGGCTGTGTGAGAAAACACCTTTCTTCCCATTAGTGACCTGAGCAATTAAAATCACTTGAGGCTAGCGTTGCCAACCCTCCAGGACTGTCCTGGACTCTCCAGGAATTAAAGATTAATCTTTAATTAAAGTTCATGTCATGTGATGAAACCTCTAGGAATACATCCAACCAAAACTGGCAACCCTACTTGAGATATTTGAGGTAACGGAGATTGAAATATCAGGACATTGGTGTTCTTATGTGTAGGGACATCCGCTAAGAACTTGCTTCATCTGTGGTCCTTCAGAAGCAGAGTTTCCTGACCTTTAGCACATGTTGTAAATCACTTCTGCTTATTTAAACTTTTGCCTGAATAGGGCAGGCATGAGCTATAGAAGGTGTGGCGTTTTTGTAATGGGAGTCAAAAAAGTAATGTCACATGACAAACCCAACCACCATCTTTAGTTGTTTAGCTGAAACAATTTTTTAGGAAGTCATTTCTAGAACTGCAAGCTCTCCTGGAAAAGAAGGCATTTTGCCACGTTTTCTACAAAGGTGTAGAATTAGACTGAAGGCAGCACAACAGGGTAAGTTGACAGGGGCAGTCTGAAGTGTTTTAAAATGTTTCTTTGAATCTGCCATTTTGGGCCTTTTCTTCAACATTTTCATTTTCACCACTTAGCAGGTCAGAGGTAAAGCTGCTGGGAAGTCTGTTACAAGGCTGCAAAAGTATTTTAAACAGCAGCAATCTGGTCTAGTGACTTGTTGGCAATGCTGACTTTTACCAATTGTGATTTTTGTTACGAGTCTGGGGACATTCGGTGTTTTTAAAGCCCTAGCTCCTGGAATGCAGTGAGAATTCCAGCTCCCAATTTAAAAAAAGAAAGAAAAAGCCTCCAGCCCTCATGGTTACAGAGGAGGGTGAACACGTGTTTCAAGTCTACCCAGTAAACAATGACCCCAGGAAGCACTTAACCCCCCCCCCTTATATATATAAAAAAACCTCACAATTTTAAGTCACATCTCGGGATTTTTGAATGCTGGGCTTTGCAATATTGTGAAAGACTCGGTGGGGGCGGGGAGCAGACAGCATACAAAGGTTTAGGAGCGAGCTAGGCGCTACGGAGAGGCCCCCAACTCTGCTGCTAAAGCTGTGGGGCCAGGGGACCCCCCACACCCCTGAAGGCGGCTGCCCCCATGGTGGACGTCATAAATCATACTAATGTGCAGGTGGTGAAGAGACACCCCCTGCCCTGGTGGGGAAAGGGGGCAGCGAATGGAGGGAAACGCCCCCTGGAGGGTGCCGAGGGAAAGCCCCCGAGCCGGGGCGGGGCGGGGCGATGGGTGGGTGGGTGTCCTGACGGCCTCCTCTCTCAAGGCGGGGGAGCCCAGGCCGGGACCTCGCTGAGCTCCGCCAGCTCCCCTCTGGCACGCCGGGGTCATTCCTTGGCGCCAGGCCCCGCCGAGCGCCCAGCTCCTCGCGCTCGCCGCCGCGCGTTCCCGCGCCCCCTCGCGACAGGCCGGTGGGGGCCGCGGGAGTCGTCGGCGTCGGCGGCTCGGTCTCCTCGCGAGAGAGGGCGAGGTTTCCGGTGTTGTGACTGCGGGGCCGTAAACATGGCGGTGAACCTCCGCGCCCGCTCGCTGAGGCACCTCCGCATCCGAGGTAAGGAGCCCGGCTAGGCCCGGCGGGAGGCGCCGCTGCTGCTGCTCCCCCGGCCCCATCACTCCCTCCCCGCCCAGGTTAACGGGCTCTCCGCTTCTCCCCCCCACACAGGTCGGAATGATAGCGGCGAGGAGAACGTCCCGCTTGATCTCAGCCGAGGTAAGCGAGGCCGGGGGGGCGCCCCGTGCCGGGGGGGGCTGGGCCCTGAGGAGGCCGGGCTGGGGCATCGCTGGTGTCCTAGGAGTCCAGCCCCACCCTTGCCCCATGGGAGGTGGGTGAAACCCCGCCTGTAAGGCGCGGCCAGGGGAGAGGGGCCTGGGCCGGGGGAGGCATGTCCAGTCCCTCCCCTGGGCGAGGGGCTTGGGTGCGTCCCGGGGGTCCGCCAAAGCCGTGGGCGGTGGCTGCTCTGTGGAAAGGAGGGGCCTTGCAGAGTGAGTGCGTCCCAGGTGAGAGCGGGGCTGCGGCTCGTCCGCTGCCCTGGGTGGTGCCGCTGGCGATTATGGGCTGTCGTCGGGGGCTAGACTTCTAGTCAGGGGATCAGTTTGTGCGTCGGTGTGTCACCAAACTGCAGGAGCGTAGGGATGCTATTTTCGGTCTTAGTCTGGACAGCTGTTGCAGTGAAGGGGTGAGATCTGGGGAGGGGGTATTGCTAGGTATGTAGAGCTCTCCTTCCCCACCTCCGTGTGTGTGCGTGCGTGTGCGGGGTGGGGGCGATGGGTTATTGGTAGACGTACGTTTACATCTAATGTACGTTTACGTCCTCTGGAGTTGTTTTTGAGAGACTCTTCTTCAGGGTCATTATTTGCTGGCTGCAGATGGGGCTGTTTACACCTTTTGGGGTTTGGACAGTTCTATTAATTTAGCCAGTACTCTAAACTCCAGTTGCCTTTCCAGAGGCTCCCCTGTTACTCCCTCCAGCCCAAATCTCACCCTAAATCAACGTGCAGCTCCACCTCATTTTGGCAGTGTTGTGTATCAGATCGTGCTTGGAATTGCTTCAGCATTTTCTGATGAATGAATTTTTCGGTGTGATAGATCCTATAGCCATCTCTTCCCATATGTACCTGGTTTGTAGGATCAGTTGTGGTGCTTAAGACTAGGGCTGTCAATTAGAGTTCACTCAAGTGATGAATGAAAAACAAACAAACTAGATTAAAAGAATTAATCATCATTAATCACAGTTTTAATCGCACCGTTAAACAATAATAGAATACCAATTTAAATTTATTATAAATATTTTGGGATTTTTTTACATTTTCAAATATGATGATATCAGTTACAACACAGAACACAAAGTGAACTGTGCTTATTTAGAAAAGGAGTACTTGTGGCACCTTAGAGACTAACCAATTTATTTGAGCATGAGCTTTCGTGAGCTACAGCTCACTTCATCGGATGCATGCCGTGGAAACTGCAGCAGACATTATATACACACAGAGACCATGAAACAATACCTCCTCCCACCCCACTGTTCTGCTGGTAATAGCTTATCTAAAGTGATCAAGTTGGGCCATTTCCAGCACAAATCCAGGTATGGGGGTGAGGGAGTGAGAGAACCTGGATTTGTGCAGGAAATGGCCCACCTTGATTATCATACACATTGTGAAGAGAGTGGTCACTTTGGATGGGCTATTACCAGCAGGAGAGTGAGTTTGGGGAGAGGGGGGGCGGAGGGTGAGAAAACCTGGATTTGTGCTGGAAATGGCCCAACTTGATGATCACTTTAGATAAGCTATTACCAGCAGGACAGTGGGGTGGGAGGAGGTATTGTTTCATGGTCTCTGTGTGTATATAATGTCTTCTGCAGCTTCCATGGTATGCATCTGATGAAGTGAGCTGTAGCTTACGAAAGCTCATGCTCAAATAAATTGGTTAGTCTCTAAGGTGCCACAAGTACTCCTTTTCTTTTTGCGAATACAGACTAACATGGCTGTTACTCTGAAACCTGTGCTTATTTAATATTTTTATTACAAATATTTGCAATGTAAAAATAAGAGATAGTATTTTTCAGTTTATCTCAGAAGTATTGTAGTTCAATCTCTTTATCATGAAAATGCAATTTACAAATAGTTTTTTTTTACATAACTACTCAAAAACAAAACAATATAAAAATTTGGAGCCTACAAGTCCACTCAGTCCTGCTACTTGTTCAGCCAATTGCTAAGACAGACAAGTTCATGTACATTTATGGGAGATAATGTTGCCAGCTTTTTATTTACATCATCACCTGAAAGTGAGAACAGGTGTTCTCTTGGCACTGTTGTAGCTGGCGTTGCAAGGTAATTATATGCCAGTTATGCTAAACGTTTTTATGCCCTTTGGTGCAATCTTCAAGTAGAAGCATGATCTTTTTTTTCTTTTTTAAAATGCAAATATTTGTAATAAAAAATAATAATTGGGGCTGTCAACTGCAGTTTTGCATGTGAATAACTCAGAACACATTAACATGTTCTTTTAACCAGCATTAATCACCCACCAGGGTGCGGTGCTCAAGGGGTGCTGCTGTGTGCCTCCGGGGCATGAGTGCCCCTCCTCCTGCTGCCTTGCTCCACTGCTGCTCCTACCTCCTTCCCCCCCCCCCCCCCCCGCCCCATAGAGCCATCCCTGGGCAAGCTGCTCCAGACCCGGAGCCTGCTTTCTGTGTGCTGCGCTGAGCTGGGGTCGGGGAGCAGGGGGAACCTGTCTGCTGCTGGCTCAGGAGTGAGTGCTGCAGATAGCAACTGCTGCTGATTGAAAAAGTGTTCAGGCTCCTGAATACTCTGCTTAAAGAGACAGTGCCCCCCAAAAATATACATACACACACACACTCCCCCTCCCCAACCAAAATATTTAAATAAATGGTGTTCTATTATTATTAAATGGTGCAATTAAAATTGTGATTAATCATGACAATATTTTTAATCTTGTGATTAATTGCAATTTTTTTTTATCGTTTGACAGCCCTACTTAAGACCTCTTTATTCTGGACTTCCTGTCACCATGTTATAGCTTAAGAAAGCACTTCATCTCGTAATTATTGTATGTGTTAGTTTGTTTCAAAGTTTGCTGACTGGCTCTCGTTAAACATACGTCCTTTTCTGTGGCAAAATATTACGGTACTATAAAGACACTTGCTACACATTAATACTCCTGAAGGCATTCTGTGCCAAAAAAAATAAAAATGTTGTTCCAAAACATTAAAAATTCTGCGCATGATATTTTTAAATTCTGCAAGTTTCTTCAAGTTTCAATTAACAAATGCAGAGGCTCCAGCATGGTATTGGGTAGCACAGGCCACTGGCTGCATGAAGATGGGAGATCACCCTGCAGCCTCCTCACCCCGTGCCCTGGACTCGGGTGAGGCTGCACCCGACCCTGAAACAGAACAAGGCCTGGACATATCCCAGAAACATGCTGGGGCCCTGCCCCTCTGTGCCAGGTGCACCACATGTGGGGCATGCAGGCTCAAACAGGCAGATTGCAAGTATGGAGGGGCTCAGTGTGGGGGATCCTGATGTGGCGTGAGAGGATTCTGTGGGACAATCTGTGTACAGGCAGCTCAGTGGGGGGTCTAGGTGTGCAGGGGATCTGGATGCACAGAGGATTGTTGTGGGTCGGGGTTCCAGATGCAGGGGCAATGGGACTCTGCAGGGCCTTCCAGGTGAAGTGGTTGGGGCTCAGTGGAGGGGTCTGGGTGCTGGGGGAGTGTGGGTCTGGGTGAAGCTAATTGGGGGTCAGTGGTGTGGGGGCTCAGGGGGGTGCAGGGGCGTAGGACTCATCATGGTGAGGGTTTGAATGCAGGGTGGTCTGGGTTCAGGGGTTGGGATCCAGAGGCAGGGTTTCTGGGCGCAGGTGGCTCTAGATGGAGGGGTTGAGGATCAGTGGGGTAAGGTTTGGGTAGGAGAGCTAGGGAGGTTCTGGTTGTACGGGGGGAGGCTTGGTGAGGGTGTCTGGGAATGGGAGGTCTGGATATAGGGGGGTTGGGCGGATGGGGGGGCAGCTCCCTGTACAGCGACCCCTCCCCCCTACCCGTAACTGAGGAGTGATGGGGGCGGGAAACAGGGGAAGATGCTGAGCTTCCTGCAGCTGGGGGATGTTTCTGGGGGTGGGATAAGTCTTGCAGGGGAAGAGGAAGTCTCATCCTCTCCTGCCTCCAGCGCAGCTGGAACTAGCAGCTGGTCCTGGCTCAGGGTAGGAGCTGGGACTCGCAGCTGGTCCTGTCTCAGGGTAGGAGCCACTGGGTGGGGCATCCCCAGCCCTGCTGTTATTTAGCTCTCTGCTGGCTGCTCCGGGTGCCTGAAACGATGTTCCTGGGCAGCTAGGGAGTGGTGTCTGACTGCTCTTGCAGGTTTCTGGCAAGGAAGCACAGGGAAGTCATTTTTGTGCAGGGAAGCAAAGAAATCTGCGGGGGACATAAATTCTGCGCACATGTAGTGGCTCAGAATTCCCTCAGGAGTAACATTAATCAGCCATGTGTTAGGCAAATACAAAACCACTGCCTAGCTAACATGATTGTTGAGGACGAACGTATACGTTTAACTATTTTTGGGGGTTTTTCTCTGACTCTGTTGGAAAACAAATTGCCCTGCTGGCAGCATTGATATTTCCCCCGAAGTTTAAAGGCAAAAACGTTCTTATCTAAAGTTCTTGATTTGTGGAAGAGAATGAGGGTTGCATTTTGTATATAAACCTGGTTGTGCTGAGCTGATGCCTGTAATATAAGTGTTTTGCTTCAGAAGATCTTAATGTTAATGCTGTGACTAGATGCGTGTTCACAAGGAGGTAGGGTGATGGGGAAGTGATGGAAGCTGAGTGTCAAAATAGTCTGCGCACTATAAGGAAATAGGATACTGGTTAGAAAAATATTTCAGGAATTATAGCAACAGCTATAAGGTTTTCCATTTCATGTGTAATTGTATTAGAGAAACAGTAGCTCCAGGTTTACAGAGTAATTAAAAAAAAAAAGGTTTCAGAGTAACAGCCGTGTTAGTCTGTATTCGCAAAAAGAAAAGGAGGACTTGTGGCACCTTAGAGACTAACCAATTTATTAGAGCATAAGCTTTCGTGAGCTACAGCTCACTTCTTCAGATGCATATCGTGGAAACTGCAGCAGGCTTTATATTTATATAGGCTCTGTTTCATATTCTCTGTGTATATATAAAGCCTGCTGCAGTTTCCACGATATGCATCTGAAGAAGTGAGCTGTAGCTCACGAAAGCTTATGCTCTAATAAATTGGTTAGTCTCTAAGGTGCCACAAGTCCTCCTTTTTTTTTAAAAAAAAAAGGGTACTTTTTGGTATGAGCCCTGTTTTGAGAAGTTATTAATAAGCAATTCTACTTACCTATAGGCTGGAACTTGACATACCATGTCTCAGGCCATACATAATTTATTTACAAAATAAAATGTCACCAAGATCAATTATTTTTTTTAGTTCTGGAAAAACAAAGTTTCTGATACTTTTTTGCACCTGTCTAATAAAAATAAAAAATTAAAAAGAGAGGTTTTGTGGTATATTGTTTTAACACTGGTTACCACAAATATAATGTAGATTGTTGCTAATGTGGTGGTCTTTAAAACTGAAGTGGGTGAGTTCTATAAACAAAATGAACCACTAAGTTCCCAGTGCTGCAAACACATTAATGATTGGTACTGCTGAAGTCAGTGGGGCTACTTGTGCATAAAGTAAAACACTTGCATGTTTGCTTCATATGGAGAGTAACTCCTTTTGACTTTGTACATTCAGGTTTCACATGTTGTACATGTACTTAATAGAGAGAGCATACAAAATCTAATTGATTTCAGTAGAACTGTACATTAGATCTTATCACCTCTGTTAATCCTTGTATAAATTTTGTTTGAAATGCATTACAAAAAAAACAATATAAAGTTGCCATTGGCTGAGGATGTTGTGAAACAACCTGGCAAAAAGTTAATATAGCATATCCAGGGGAACTTAGTAATAGCATTTTAACTGATTCATTCGTATTGACTAGTAAGACTCAGAGACATGATCCAAGTCAGGTAGCAATCCTATTTGGCAATGAGCTGAGGCCACCACTTCCCATTCTGGGCCATTGGAACAGTGAGGCATTCTGGCTGTGTGTGCAACTGAATGTCTGATATTAATAGAATGGGGGAAAATGCCTTGTGCTTTGACAATTTTTACTTCTGTAGGTGTTTCAGTTCTATGATTGCAGCTTCGTGTGGGACCACTGTGAAAACCATTCTGTGTTCCTTGTCAAAGATGTTTTCTTGCACTAAAAATTCAACCGTATTTGACTCTTCTGTAGGTCCTTCATAGAGTCATAGAAATGTAGGGCTGGAAGGAACCTTGAAAGGTTATCTAGTCCAGCCCATGAGGCAGGACCAAGTGTATCTAGACCGTCCTGACAGGTGTTTGCCTAACCTGTTCTTAAACTTTCAATGATGGGAATTCCACAACCTCCCTTGGAAGCTTATTCCCAGTGATTAAATATCCTTATAGCTAGAAAGTTTTTCCTAATATCTACCCTGAATCTTCCTTCCTCTAAACTAAGCTGATCAATTCTTGTCCTACCTTCAGAGGACATGGAGAACAGTTGATCACTACCCTCTTTATAACAGCCCTTAACATGTTTGAAGACTCTGACCAGGTGTCCCCTCGGTCTCCTTTTCTTAAAACTACAAATGCTTGATTTTTTTTTTTTTAAACCTGTCCTCATAGATTGGGTTTCTAAACCTTTTATCATATTTGTTGTTCTCCTCCGGACTCTCTCCAGTTTGTCCATATCTTTGCTAAAGTGAACACTGGGTACAGTACTCCAGCTGAGGCCTTACCCCAGTGCCAAATAGAGTGGGGAAAATTACCTCAGTGTCTTAGATGTGCAACTCCTGTTAATGCACTGCAGAATGATGACAGCCTTTTTTGCAACTGCATCACAGTGTTGGCTTACAATCAATTTGTGATACACTATAACCTCTAGATCTTTTTCAGCAGTATACTGTCTAGCCAGTTATTTCCGATTTTGTAGTAGTGCATTTTTTCCTTTTTAAGTGCAGTACTTTGCACTTATCTTATTGAATTTCATCTTTTGATTTCAGACCAGTTCTTCACTTTATCAAGGTCATTTTGAATTCTGATCCTGGGCCTTCAAAGTTTTTGCAGTCCCTCTCAATTTGGGGACATCTGCTGATTTTTGTAAGCATACTTTGCCCTCCATTGTCCTAGTCATTAATGGAAAAAAATATATAGTTCCAGACCTAAAGTGATCTCTCCGGGACCCCACTAGATATGTCCTCCCATTTGTACAGTGAACCATTGATAACTAATCCTTGAGTATGGTCGTTCAACCAGTTATGCAACTGCTTTATAGAAATTTCATCTAGACAACATTTCTCTAGTTTGCTAACGAGACTGTCATGTAGGACTGTGTCAGAGCACTACTAAAATCAAGATATCCTGTCTAGAAACTCCTACTCCCCTGTCCACTAGGTCAGTAACCTTGTCAAAGAAGGAAATTGGGTTGGTTTGGCATGATTTGTTCTTGACAAATCCATGCTGGCTATTCCTTACAATCATGTTGTCCTCTAGGTGCTTACAAACGGATTGTTTGATACCCTGACAGACCCTGGAACAAGTTATCAAAGTTAGTCTGTAGTTTCCCAGGTCATCTTTGTCACCTTTCTAAAAATAGGTACTATGTTTGCCCTTCTCTAGTCATCTGGGACCTCACCTATCTTCGGGAATATAATCTGTAATGATTCCGATATTGCTGCGGTTAGTTTAAGTACCCTAGGATGAATTTAATCAGGCCCTGCTGACTTGGATACATCTACCTTATTTAAATATTCTTTAACCTGTAATTTTCTTGAGAACATGAGTATGATGTACGAAAAGTGCTGACTCCGTGGATGCTCTGGGGTTGGAGCACCCATGGGGGAAAAATGGTGGGTGCTCAGCACCCACTGGCAGCCCCCATCAGCTCCCACCCTACCTCCCCAGTGTTTGCCGCCCACCAGCAGGCCCCACTAATCTGCGCCTCCCTCCTGCCACACACAATCAGCTGTTTCATGGCATGCAGGAGGCTTTGGGAGGGAGGGGGAAAAGCTAGGGTGTGGCGTGCTGGGGGAGGGATGGAATGGGGCGGGAAGAGGCGGGGCAGGCCTTGGAGGAAGGGGTGCAGTGGGGGAGGGGGCGGGACCTGGGGCAGAGACGGGGGTTAAATACCCCCCGGCACATTGGGAAGTTGGCACCTGTGTGATGTACCATGCAACACCACCTCCCTTTTTCCCCTTGCCTTACCTTTGTGAACAAGGTATATCCCTCTATACCAATAATTCCAGACATGAGATTTAACCCACCAAGTCTCAATGGTGTCATAATTCATAATTTAGCGTATGTACTAATACTTCCAGTTCTTCCATACTGCTTGCATTTGTATATAGACATCAAAGAAATTGAGCAGACTTTCCCCACCATTTTCACTCTTATTCCTGTAACTGTGTATTGTAATTTTCCATTCCCTCCAACCCCCAACATCTAGCCTTCTGTAAAGGTTACCTTATTTAAAAAAATATATACCTGCCTGTGGGCTTTTGACCCTACCTCCTTTTTACTTAGGCCTGGCCTACACTAGGAAATCAGGTCAGTAGAACTATGTCACTCAGAGGTGTGAAAATTTCACACGCTGAGTGAAGCAGTTAAACCGTCTTAACCCATAGAGTAGCTTTTCATGGAGAAGGATTACCTATGCCAATGAGAGAACCTCTCCCATCATTGTAGCTAGTGCCTTCACTGAAGCACTGCTGTGGTGCAGCTGTGCTGCTGCAGCATTTTGTGTAGACAAGCCCATAGTTTAAAGCCCTCCTTGCTAGATTGGCAAGTTGGTGACCAAAGATGCTCTTCCACTTTGTCAGGTGGACTCCATCTCTTCCCAGCAGTCCTCTTCCCTGGAACAACATCCTATGGTCAAGGAAGCCAGAGCCCTCCCATCAACACCATCTGCGTAACCAGGCATTCATCTCTAGGATGTATGTGTCCCGGCAGGGGCCCTTACCTTCGTCCAGGAGGATGGCTGAGAATACCGCCTGCACCCCTGACTCCTTCATCTTCGCTTCCAGAGCCTTGGAGTCACTGCAGATCTGCTCAGAATTATACCTGTCGGTATCATTAATGCCCACATGGATGAGCAGTGTGGGGTAGTGGTCAGTGGTACAGCTGAGCCTCTGCAACCTTCCTGTGATGTCTTAAATGCAGATTCTATGCAGGCAGGACCCTGGGCCATCAGATTTGCAGATGGATGTCTCTGTCCTCCTCAGAAGCGAGTCCCTGGTCAGCATTACCCTATATCTGCTCTTAGGTGTGGTTGCTGTGAGTCTCCCAGCCTTAGGGGCAGGTGGCTCCTCTTCCTCACCCATTAGGGTCTGATCCTCTCCTCCTGTTGCCGGTACAGCATACTAGTTCTTGACTTGGATGGGGTGTTGGGTGAGGGATGGAACACTATCTACTGTCCGAGATGACCAGCTGCCAGTCAACCCCCCCAGTAGAGCAGCTAGTTCTCCTTCCTTCTCTGATGCTGCTATAGTCTTCTTTAATTGGCTAGCATCCACCAACCTAGGCATTTCTGTATTCATTCCACTGATGTAGCTCCCAGATGTGACATAGATGACCCACTTCCTCCTCTAGCCCTCATACCTGCTTCCTGAGTAACTCTACCAACAGACATCTCTCATGCTGGGTGGTTCCCCTTGCCTGATTTTTCTTGGCAGGGACATGCAGCTGCATTCCCTGCAAGTCAAGACTAGGACCTGGGTAGAAGCCTCCAGGGTCAGGCTGCCTTGTTTGGCTAGGACCCCCACATGTGCAGGCTGAGGAAGAGTTAGCAGTGGTGCTGATGATACACAATTTTCCTCCCAGTGTGAGTTCTTCCTTGTAGAGTACCTGCAAGTTAAGGGGGAGGAGAGAAATCCTTGCCTTACTCAGCTGGCTAACTCCTTTAGGAGTTACAGATAAAAAGACCTGAGGCATGGTCACTGGTGGTCTGGGTCAGCTGACTTGGGCTTGCAGGGCTTGGGGGCCGAAAAATTGCTATGTAGATGTCTGGGCTCAGACTGGAGCCTGAGCTCTGGGATCTTGCAAGAGTAGAGCGTTCCTGGAGCTCCTGCTCCAGTCTGAAGCCTGCACATCTACACTGATTTTTTTTTTTTTTTTAAGCTGACCTGGGCCAGCCACAGCCATGCCGTGGGTTTTTCATCCTTGTGTAAACATAGCTTTTGTCTCCCAGCTGCTTTCATCTTACCAGCCACTAAGGATACATCTATACAATTTTATAATCTGGAGCAGCAAGTCTAAGGGCTTGTCTACACTTACAGCTCAGCAGCAGCACCGATGGGAGAACTTCTCCTGATAACATAGGTACTCCACCTCCCCGAGAGGCAGTAGCTATGTCAACGAGAGAAGCCTCCTGTCTATGCTGGGGTTAGGTTGGTTATCTGTGTTGCTCAGGGGTGTGGACTTTCCACACTCCCGAGAGACATAGTTGTACCAAAGTTTGTAGTGTAGACCAGGGCTGAGCCTGGGTCTGCAGACTCAGGATCACCTTATGGTTTAACAGCTGTGTAAATAGTGCAGCTCAGGCTCTGAAGCCCTCCCCCATCCCCAGGCATCAGAGCCCAAGTTCCAGCTTGAGCCACAGCATCTGCACAGCTGTTTTTAGTGTCATAGTGTTATCCTAAGTCTGTAGACCAGGGCTATGAGGCTTGCTGCTGTGGGTTTTAAAATGCAGTGTAGCTATATCCTGGGAGCCTGAATGCTGCTTTTTTTATTTTTATTTTTTTTAAAGCCTGGGTCCCACCCTCAGCTGGAATGGGTGACTTGCCCCCTCTAACTCAGCCGCCTTCAATTACTGACCTGTTCAGAAAATCTGCACTATTTTCACTTCAGAGCCATGCTATAAATCAGGTGCTAATTCATCTGAAAGGCCATGTGTACTGCTACTGCAGCTCCAGCACCATAGCATATATACTTATAACCAATGGAAGGAGTTTTTCTGTCAATGTAGTTAATCCACCTCTCTGAGAGGTGGTAGCTAAATTAACTGAAGAATTCATCTGTTGAACTCACCCATCATGAGCTCTGTAGTTAGGTCGATCTGTACAATGGCTAGGTCGACCTAACTATAGAGCTCATGATGTGAAATTTTTCACAGCTCTGAGCAAGGTAGCTAGGTAGATCTAATTTTTAAGTTTAGAGCAGCTCTAATTGCTGGGCACCTTACCCACAATTAGACAGTCACCAACTAAGCTTTGATTTCAAAGTCAGTAAATTAGCCCAGAGTCCTACCAAACATGATGGCAAGTTCCAAGCACAGAAGTGTGATCCTTTTTGTCCCCCAAACTTAATAGCGATAAGACAGAAGATACATCAGCTGGCTCACTACCTTAAGGCTTGTACACACTAACACTTATGTCGACATAATTTACGTCACTCAGGGGTGTGAAAAAGCCACCTTTTTTGTGGTGTAAGTTACACCAACCTAAGACCTGGTGCATACAGCGTTATGTCAGCCGGAGAGCTTCTCCCAATGACATAGCTACCACGGCTCACAGAGATGGATTTGTTATGCAGATGGGAGAGCTCTCTCCCATCGGCATAGCGCGTCTACACTACCAGCGGCGCAGCTCCACTGATGCAGTTGTGCAGCTGCATTGATTCTCGTGTAGACTAGCCCTTAGTATCACCAACCATGTGTCTTCATCTGGGAAAACTACTGCTTTTGTACACACTAAGTCTAGCATGTATTTTCCCCCAGCCTACTAAAAGGAAAACTAAGGCATAGAGAGGCTAAATCAACAAGGACGTCCCAGAAAGATGTTAGCACAGCTGGTTATAGCACTCCGAACTCCTAATCTCATGACCCACTAAACAATGCATTAGTATATACATAATGATATTTTCAATCAGAAATAAGTTTTTTTTAAAAATATATTTTTGGTTCACTCTTTTATTTTGAAGGATGCATCTGTATTTGCTACAAGAGATATTTAAATTATTTAAAATATTTGTTGTGATCTTTTTTTTAAAAAAACACTTTTTATCATTGAGAGAGCTAAATATTTTTTTAAAAATCTGTTGAAATAACCTGAAATATCTGATTTCTTTTTCTTAATCATTATCCATTTCTATTTCCAAGGGGTCTCCTTATTTATTATACGTTTAATCAGTAACAACCTGTTTAGAACAAGTTTTAACATACAATTATTTGGCTAAAATGGCTCTCAAACATATGGTTAAAAACATGGCAGTTAACTGTGCTTTGCCTCTGCAAGAGGCCTAGACTGGCACCTGGTTGTCTTTGAGTGAGTAACTTTGAACCAGTGTTCATAAAGCAGGCAGGGCACCCAACCATGTCTGTCATCACTTTGGCTGGTCTTCCTTCCTCCCAGCTATCTGTGTGGTAAGACATTCTAGAGTGCGTGGCTTCACGTGAAGCTGGTGTAGCTTTTCTGGGCATATCCTCCGGGCACTGTCCCTTGCTGAGACCAAGAGCTGCTCAGCATTCCCAAAATGCAAGAAATTTTCTTTTATTATGGTTTTACACTGCCTAATGCAATATGGTTCCAATCTGACTGGGGCTCTTGAGAGCTACTTCACAACAAATAATAAGTCACAGTAATGCACTTTATGATCAGGATTTTTACCCAACTCCTCCCAAAGTCCCCACATGGTGTAAATAAAAAAAAACCCTCTTTGGATTTTGGCTTATGTTAACAAAGAACATAAAGTTTACATCCAGCCAGGGGCTTGGTTGGTCCTATGTTCCCTACGTCAGGAATGCTCATCCTAGCTCCTCTCCTCTTATATCTGGATGCAGTAATGAGCCACCTTCCTCAGTGAAAAAAGAAAAGGAGTACTTGTGGCACCTTAGAGACTAACCACAAGTACTCCTTTTCTTTTTGCGAATACAGACTAACACGGCTGTTACTCTGAAATCTTCCTCAGTGAGTTTACCTTAGTCCTCTTAACCTCTTTCCTGGTAAAATTAACACTTGCCAGAGGTTTTGAGTGTTTTAAGGGGGAAAATTATCAGTTACACACTGATACAAACATGTTTACACAGCAACATGGATGCTGGGATGGTAGAAAAGCTGCAGTGTAGATGCAAGTTCGTGTTTACTTGTAACTAGTTAAGGTGAACATGCGTCTATCTGGTTACAAAATCAAAGTTAAAAGTTGGAGAGTGGACAGGACCTAAAGTAAACAGGCTTTGGCTATTTGTGCTACACTGCTTACTCAGAATGGTGCAAGTCAGGGCTAATGGGCCTGAGTCATCACTAATGTTACATTCCCTATGCATTCAACTTGAAGGAACTAATAGGGTGAGGCATACTATGTTAATTAGTCTGCATACCCCCTGAAAGAGTTCAGGGTGACCTGTTACTTGTTCTTCGCCAGAAACAGAGGAGAAACTGATGTTGACCTCAACCATAGTTTTGTACTTCAGCATAAAATGATTGTATTGACTTGTAGACTTCAGGGGGCTTCCTGGCCACTGCCAACTCCACCCTGTCAGAGCTCATTCTTGAACCCTGGTGGCCTCCAGGCAGAAGAAACCGCTAGAATGTGAGAAGGGGTCTGAGAATTCAAGAATCCTTTTGTAATAGTTTATGATAGCATTTTGTGAGTTACATGGAACCCTGATTGGAAAGGGAGGTCACTATTAAATGCTGACCCCATTCAGATGACTATAAAAGTCAATAGGGATTAAATTCCAAACTAGGTAGCTGATCTATATGTAGAATAGCGCCTACATTGAAATTGGAGATAATGGTTGGAACACCCAAATCAAGCCCATAGATTTTTAAGGCCAGAAGGGATTGTTGTGGTCATCTAGTCTTACCCTCCTGTATAACAAAAATCATAGGACTTCCATGAATTTTAATTCTTGCTTCAAATCCAATAGCTGCATTGTATGATCTGCAATGTGGTCAGCTTGTGGGAGTTCTTTTTTAACATTCAGGGTAAAACCACATTGAAATTTTGCATGTTTTACAAGAGATGCCAAAGTAAATTGCAGAAGAAGCCTAAAACCAAGGCACTTCCTACCATCCTCCAGGCTTATCCATTAGAATTATTAATAGGCTGCTGTAACCTATACCTTAGTTACATCAAGATTAGACTGTAACAAGGCACTCTGCTTGGAGCTATACCTAAATCTACCTGGAATGGAAACTGAGTTTGTTGGGAGAATGTGGCAGCTCTCTTACGACGTGATGTATTTCACTTGGCAACACATGACACCTGTGCTCTGTGATCTGCATTGGCTGCTTCTTAAGCTATGTCTACACTTGCAGAGTTTTTGCACTGTCAGTTTCAACAATGATGATGAATCGGTGAAAGAAGAGCGCTGGTTTGTGTACTCACTTACTTCCACAGGCATCAGAGAGTGTTTACATTTGCAGCACTTTCATCGCTTATGATAGCAGCGCACTGAGGGCAGCTATTCCACAGTGCAGCTCTCTCCATTTTGAGGATAGGTGTTGTGGGAAGGGGGGCGGTGATTGTGGAGTATCCTGGGGTCCTGCACAGCTGCCTCCTCTCTCTAAACACTGATCAGCTCCAGTAGCTCAGCATTGTTCCAAGCAGAGGATCCTTTGCTTCGAGGAGCAGGCATTGTCACCTGGCCAGATAAGTGAGCACTTGCAAAGAAAACCAGAAGGGGAGTTTCAAAGTTCCCAGGGCTTTACAGGGTGGGGGATGGGTGTCTGTTTACCGAGCAGCAGAGCTGCTGGCCAGAGTGGTCACCTAGGCACTGTGGGATAACCTGCAGAGACTAAAAGCTCTGTAAACGGGAAGAACGTGTCTTCACTTGCACATCGCCGCAAAAGCATCACCAGTAAGAGCTGTACGCCTCTTGTGGAGGTGTGTTTTTTTTTTTTTTTTGCAGTGAAACTTCTGAGTTTCACCGCAAAAAGTCATTGACAAGTATAGGTTTCAGAGTAGCAGCCGTGTTAGTCTGTATTCACAAAAAGAAAAGGAGTACTTGTGGCACCTTAGAGACTAACAAATTTATTTGAGCATAAGCTTTCGTGAGCTATAGCTCACTTCATCAGATGCATTCAGTGGAAAATACAGTGGGGAGATTTATATACATAGAGAACATGAAACAATGGGTGTTATCATACACACTGTAACCAGAGTGATCACTTAAGGTGAGCTATTACCAGCAGGAGAGCGGAGGGGAAGGGGGGGACCTTTTATAGTGATATTCTTTTACATAGAGACTGTCCAGTTAAAGTGAAACTATTTCCCCAGGTTTCTTCCCCACCCCCACTCGCTGCTACTCTGAAACCTATCTATAGTTAGGGAACAGAACTGATTATTTCTGGTCACTGTGTCCTTTAAGGTTTTTGAGCCAGTAGATCTCACCCTCGCACATTTACTTTTAATTCATAGATTGGAAGAGGAAAACAAGCTTTCCTACTGTTTCATTGGTTTCAACTCCCTATTGGTTTCTCGGCTCTGAATGAACTAGTAATTGAACTGAAGTAGTTGAGTAAATCACAATGAAGAAAATATTCTCTGCTCACCTGCAGAAGAGGCTACTGCTGTCAAAATGTGGGTTAGCACCCCAACAAACTCTTGTTCCAGGCTTTAGCCAGTGACTTCCACCAGTGCTTTGACTTTATTTAAAACTTGTCAGCAAATATGTACTGCATAATATTTTTTTATTTAAATGATTTTAATAGATTAAAATGTAAGCCTTAACATAAGTTGTCAATTTCAAATTTAATTGAATTAAAAAGTCCGATTTAAATTGAAAAATGGGGGTTTTTAAATTATTTTTTTAAAAAAAGCCTAGATTTTTATCTACCCTAGCCACAGCTGTAGTCAACAGTGGCACTAGAACCCCATTCTTATAAAAGAGGACATTTTCTTTGAGGAACCATCATCTTATAATTCTTCTCACCCTATTTACGTTTTGTAATGGCCTGAATTTGTTGTACTTTGGCTTTGAAGTATGCTCATCTCTTTCCTCAAGATTATGGGGAAGAAAAGAGCACAATGAATCACTCACAATCAACAGCCATTAGTGTAGTTTGGCTTTGATTTTCACATCTGGACAACTTCCTTATGTTCTGGTTTTGGGCGGAGCAGAAGCTGCTAACTCTAATCTGTGATGTGCTTTTAATTATCTCAGTGGTGCTTAGGGCCCAAGATCAACACTTGTTTATTGGTTATAAATAAAATTAAAGTGTATTTGAAGATGCTTCTATTTACCAACTCTCTTGCCCAGCTAATTCTTAATTCCCATGACCTCGCAAACTAGCTGTCTTCTATCTGCAACATGAGACAACAAATAAGAACAAAGTGTCTGTGGGAGCTCTTACTTCTTTTCCTGCGTGTAAAACAATTTAAGAAAATGGGCATAGACGTGACTACTGGAAACCCTTTCTCCCCTTTCTCTTTGCCTTCCTCACAGTCAATTCTCACCCCAATACATATAGTTAAAAGTGAAACAAGCAAACAAAAATCAGTAAAACAACCTAGGCTTTCTTCATCACAGACTCTTCTAAATTGCAGAAAACATATGACAGGTTTCAGAGTAACAGCTGTGTTAGTCTGTATTCGCAAAAAGAAAAGGAGTACTTGTGGCACCTTAGAGACTAGTGTGTGTGTGGGGGGGCGGGGGGGTGAGAAAACCTGGATTTGTGCTGGAAATGGCCCAACTTGATTATCATACACATTGTAAGGAGAGTGATCACTTTAAATAAGCTATTACCAGCAGGAGAGTGGGGTGGGGGAAGGTATTTTTTCATGCTTTGTGTGTATAAAAAGATCTTCTACACTTTCCACAGTATGCATCCGATGAAGTGAGCTGTAGCTCACGAAAGCTTATGCTCAAATAAATTGGTTAGTCTCTAAGGTGCCACAAGTACTCCTTTTCTTTTTGAGAAAACATATGCATGCACATTCATACAGTCTCTCCATGCACTGACTACATGCAAAGATACCCCAAAATTAATATTTGGGGAGAATGGAAAACAAAGGGAATTACAGCATTTCCCATAATAACTTGTCTACGTTATACATCTTGTATGGTCTTATTGTAGACCTATAACAGTATAAAATATATTAATCTACACATTTAAAGGGAAACATGAACCAAAATACATGGACAGCAAGACTGAATTAACATTAAAGGGACACTCTCAACTTAAAAATGCTGAAAAGTATGCTATTTTACTTAGCTTATATCTGTGTAACTAAACTGTGGTCACACTGTTTGCATTTGCAGCAGTACAAGACAGGTTACATTTCAATCCATGTGTCCATACAGCACTGTGCTGCATCAGTTGCAGTGCCCTGCAGTATGGGTAAGTATTGCATTTGCTGCTTCTTCGCTCATGACAATTCTAGATAACTTTTATGGTAGATGGTGAGATCTTCAGGAAGCTGGCAGAATTGTGTCCCAGAGGTCACTTGGTGGACTGGCATCCACACCATTTCCAGCATGCTGTCTGGAGGAGGCACAGAGGAATGTTGTGTGCTTGTCCACTATTGTGCTTTGAAAAATAAATCCTATTATAGAAGAGCACCTGCTGCAAGGCATCAGTGGCAACAGCACAGAGGTGGTGAGAGTTGTTAGAATTCCTTGTGGAGTCACAGATGGCACCACATGGATGTTTTTCTGTGATATATGTATTTGTTGGAGAACCTCTCCTGGGCCATGCCAGCAAATGTGGAGTGGTGGGACTGGATAGTTTTGCAGACTTCGGATGACTAGAAGTAGCATCAGGCCTTTAGGATGAGGAAAGTGCTTTCCTGGAGTCCTGGGCTGAGCAACCCCAGAATACTCAGATGAATGCGCCCCTCAGCGTGGAGAGGTTAGTGGCAACTACCCTTTGGAACTCTGCAGTTGCCACTGGTGACTGGGGGCAAGTTCATCACTGGGAAATCCACAGTTTGATTTATGAAGATATGGTAAAAATTTTCAGTATGCGCTGCTGCATCATGTGATCATGGAAGGAAGCATGGAGGAGATGACTGTTGGAAATTAAAATTAGGGTTTCCTAGTTGTGCTGGGGCTATTGAAATGACCTATGTGCTAAATTCGTGGTATTGTCCCATGCCAAAGCCTCAGTTTATCAGGTAAAAGGGGTGCTTCGTTATAATTCTTCTGTTCTTGGTGGATCACAGTCACAGGTTTGCCAAGATTAATGTTGCTTGGTCAGGAAAAGTCCATGATGCCAAGATATTCAACTGTTTGCAAGATTGCAACAGGGAACTTTTTTTGCCCAGTAGTACTTTAGACATTAATGGGGTGCATGGATCAACTCTGCTGGGTAATCCGGGCTACTCTCTGCTTTCCTTATTTATGAAACCATATACTAGAAGTCTTAATGGGAGTAAGAACTATTTAACTACAAATAGCTTTAGTTTTGTATATGGAGAGCCCATTTGATAGGTTGAAAGGCAAGTGAAGATGTTTCTCCTAGCTTGATGGTAGAAATATCTCCACTGTATTATCTCTGCATATTGTGTTTTGCCCAACACTTATGAGCTCGAAGGGGAAGTTATTACTTGTGGCTATCTGTGACTTTGAGCAGCATATAGGAGGAGAACCTATTGACAAGGTTGCTGATAGCAGGGGTGCTAGACCCTGGAATGCTCTATGCATGCACTTTGAGAATCCGGGCATAGATTCAGCTTAACTATGAAATTTACCTTGCTATTGTACAGTAACGTGAAATATATTGGGAAATGATTGCGTAGGAAGGAGTACTGCAGAGGAGGATATGAGAGTTGTAGTGGATCACAAATGAAATATGAGTCAACAATGTAATACTGTTGCAAAAAAGCAATACTCATTCTGGGATGTATTAACAGGAGTGTTGTAAGCAAGACACACAAAATGTAATTCTTCCACTCTATTCAGCACTGATAAGGCCTGAGCTGGAGTATTGTGTCCAGTTCTGGGCACTGCACTTAGAGAGAGATTTGGAGAAAGTCCAAGGAGAGCAACAAAAATGATGAAGCATCTTGAAAACATGGTGTAGGAGGAACGTGGTATGTGGTTTTTTGTTTTTTGTTAATGGGTTTGTTTAGTTTGGAGAAGAGAAGACTGAGGGGGATAAAGCAGTCTTCAGTACGTAAAAGGTGGTTATAAAGAGGAAGGTGATAAATTGCTCTCCTTAACCACTGAGGACAAGACAAGAAGTAATAGGCTTAAATTGCAGCAACAGAGATTTAAGTTAGACATTGGAAAAACTCCCTAACTGCAAATATAGACTAACACGGCTGTTACTCTGAAACCTAACTGTAAGGTTAGTTAGGTGCTGGAACAAATTACTTAGGGAGGTTTTGGAATTGCTATCATTGGATGTTTTTAAGAACAGGTTAAATAAACATCTGTCAGGGATGGTGTAGCTCGGGGGTTCTCACCCTTTTTCTTTCTGAGGCCCCCTGAATATGATATAAAAACTCATGGGCCCATCTGTGGCACAACAACTGTTTTTCTGCATATAAAAGCCAGTGCTGGTGTTAGGGGGTACCAAGTAGGGCAGTTCCCAGTGGGCCCTGCGAAGCTAAGCTTCTCAGGCTTGGACTTCATCCCTGGTTGACAGGGCTCAGGGTGGCGTGGGTTCAGCTTTCTGCCCTGAGCCCTAATGAGTCTAATTTCAGACCCCCTGAAATCTGCTTGCGGCCCCCTAGGGGGCCTCTGATGCCTGGTTGAGAACCACTGATATAATACATAGTCCTTCCCCGGTGGAGGGGACTGGACTAGATGACCTGTCAAGGGCCATTTCAGTCCTACGTTTCAATGATTCTATAATATTGCTAATATTTCATGATACAGTATGTATAACTTTGTGCTTTTGGCTAGATTTCAAATGTATTAATGAAACTGATTTTTTTTTAAGACTACTTTTTACTTTACTTTTTAACACTGATATGACTGTTTGCTTAATAAACCCTAGCTTTCATATTTTGAAAACAAATATAACTTTAATAATTAGCAAAAATATTAACAAGAAAAGGCAGAATCGGCCATTCATTCACCCATCATTACCAAAGTAGACAGAAGTGCAAAGATTCTAATTCTTAACTGTGTATGCATAGACATGTTACACAGTTGTGCATAGCATTTTTAAAAAGTTGTTTGCCTCTGCCCTGTGGTGTAGATCGGTGGATGGAGGCCCTTGTTCTGAGGGGAAGTGGGTGAAAGGGCGTCCCCAGCACTTTTTGTTCTCTGTTTGCTTCAGTGCAAGGTATTTGTCAGGAAATGACTATTCAGGAGGTGAGATGCAGTTTACTTTGGTATTTATACCCTCAAGCAACTTGGTGTTTCCTCATCAGTTCAGTTATCTGCTATTGCATCTTCCTGTCCTTCTCTCTTTGTTGCAGGAACTTTCAACAATTTTACTCCCTTTGTCTATCCTACTGGCTTTCTTGGCCTCTGGTATAGGTAAAATAACCATAGAATCATAGAATATCAGGGTTGGAAGGGACCCCAGAAGGTCATCTAGTCCAACCCCCTGCTCGAAGCAGGACCAATTCCCAGTTAAATCATCAATCACCATGTCTTCCTTTTTATTCCTCTTCTCCCCCCTCCCACTGCCCACCCCTTTCTTAGAGCTAGTCTACATTGGGCAATGCTAAAGCACTGCCGTGGCAGCACTTGAATGTGCCTTGTGTGGTTACGGCACTCCCACTGCAGCAGAGCAGGGGGTTGAGCAGTTGCAGTCGAGCAGTGAGCACCCCCCAGCATGTTGGAAAGTTAGAATCTGGGCTAAAACACACTTCATCAGATGCATGGAGTGAAAAATACAGTAAGCAGTGTATATATATTACAGCACAAGAAAAGACCTGTATTGCTTACTGTGTTTTTCACTCCATGCATCTGATGAGGTGGGTTTTAGCTCACAAGCTTATGCCCAAATAAATTTGTTAGTATCTAAGGTTCCACAAGAATGATTCCAGGTTTTTTGTCTGTAGAGTTATGCACATACAAAAGTGTGTGCAGGATGAGTGGGGGGGGGGGGGGGGTCTTGTCACAAAACTAATCCTTACTCATGACAGACTCATTGAAATTACTATTAGAAATGATTTATGGGAGTAAGGGTTTGCAGGATTAGGTCCAGGAAAGCAATGCTAGTAAACCTTAAATGGAGTAAGCCAGAAAGGCCTATCCCAAGAGAACTAATTAACACATGACTTTAAAGTATAAGTGATACTTTATAAAGGGTTAGTTATTTCTCCAAACAGGTCACCTGGACTTCAGTTTCTTCTATTTTTCTCCAGTGAAATAGTAGCCTTTACTTCTCCTTGATGCTGTGGGTAACTGTTTTGAAGTTAGGTTGGTGTGGAGGGAGGAGGGGAAGAAGAGGTGCAGATTGGATCTGTTTTCTCTTCTCTTACCCTCTGTCCCAATTCCTATCAAAGCAGGAGATTGTTATTCCTACTTCTCTGAAGGGGGAGACGAGTTTAGTAGGCAGAAATGGGACTGGACAGTCATAATTCTTCCTGTGTCTGGTGATGCTTAAGTGTTGAGCCAAGGAGAAACCAGGCCTGTCTTGTCTGCAGCAGGATGCATCAGAGCCCAGGCAGTCCATTTCTTTGAGTGCACTTGAGGAGGTGGTGCTAGTTTTCAGTAGGTCCACCACAATCTAGGGCAGGGGTCTCAAACTCAGTTTACCTTAGGGCCAGTGCCAGTCCTCAAATTCTCCCAGCGGGCCAATAATGTCACTGAAGATGGTGTTCAGAAAAGAAAACATTTATATTGTGTATTTTATTTCGAATTTCTTAGAAATAATAAAACTGTCATACAACTTTATACAATTAATTCTTTGCCTGCCAGAGAGTTTTTAGTGTTTGCCAGACACCTGGCAACGCTTTAGTTCTGTCTGTTTGTTGATGTTTGGCCTCAGTGACTGAGCAGTTGAAACCTTCAGGATTGCAGGAAGGTGTGCATCAGATGGTTTTGTGTTCGGTATTTTGACTTATTTATATTCATTGTGGAGGGTGAAGGGCTGATCTGCGGGGCTCGCCGGGAGGTGCTGGCAGGGAATGGGGGAGGTGGGGAGGCTGCCAGTGGGTGCGCATCAGCCACCATTCCCTCCGCCATTGGTGCTCCAGCCCTGGATCACCCACAGAGTTGGTGCCTATGTACGCTACAGTTAGACACCGACAGCTGGCCTGTGCTAGCTGACTCAGGCTTGTGGGGTTTGGGCTACGAGTCTGTTTAATTGCGGTTTAGACATTTGTGCTCAGGCCTGAGCTATGGGACCCTCCCACCTTGTGGGGTACTAGAGCCTGGGCACCAGTCTGAGCCCAAACGTCTACACCACAATTAAACAGCCCCTTAGCCTGCGCCCCATGAGCGTGAATCAGCTGGCCCGGACCAGCATTGTTTTTTAATTGCAGTATAGACAAACCCTTAAACGTTAAGTGCAAAGATAATCTTATTGCAGAGAGAGTGAAGTAATTGGTAGTGTTATAAGGAAGTGTTATAAGGAAGGCTCTGCCTTCCCAAACAGCCTGCCCCTGCCCCCTATCCAATCCCCACCCACTTCCTGCCCCCCTCAGAATCCCTGACCCATCCTGCTCCTTGTTCCCAGACCACCTGCCCAAAACCTCCCCCAACCATGACCCCGGGGACCGCCCCCGCCAACTCCCCCTGCTCCCTGTCCCCTGACTGCCCCAACTCCTATCCACCCCCCACCCCGCCTCCTGACTCCCGTGAACTCCCACGATCCAATCCACTGTCCCCGGGACTCCCTGCCCCTTATCCAACACCCCCCCCCAGCCCTAGCCTGCTTACCCTCACCTCCCCCCTCTCTTGGAGCCTCTGTGTGCAGCGTCCAGGAGCGGCCCGCTGGAACTCGCAGCCCCACCCCCTTACCACGTGGCTCTGAGCAGCAGGAGCTCAGGTCCCGCTGGAGCCACACTGCTGCAGCGCTGTCCGGGGGAAACCTCCCTGCCGAAAGCTCAGGCGGGCTGGGCAGGACAAGCTTGCCCACCCCTGCATTAGGGTGTGCCTGGGCTCACCGGCACACCCCATACGCACGCCTATGTTTGATTTTACAATTGTTCTGATGAACTGCAGAGTACCTTTACTAATGTAGTTGTACTTGTTGGCCTGTGGTTCCAATCTATTTTTTTTATTTGCTAACTACAAAAATACTTAAGCTTAATAAGAAAATTGAACTTAGGTTTGTCTGGCTTTATGGTTCAATAAGAACGTGTATGTTTTATTTAACATTCTTAAATTACTTGATATCAATTGATATTCCATGTCAACATTTGAAAAATAGATACTTTTCAAAAATTGATATCTACTATGAAGGGCCTAAAGTTGTTGGATTTTTTTTCTTTTATGTATTTTTGAAAGGAGGCTTGTCTGGTAGATCGGATACAATGACTATTTCATATTAACTGAAGGGAAGTATGTATTTTTGTCAAGTTAGCTTTAAACATTTTTCCGATATGGTTGGACGAGCTAGAATTTTCTGACTAGAGTTGGCAAAGGGGGAGGAGATTTATTGTAATAACTCATAATAATAAATTATAGCCTAGTTTAAATTAATATTTGACATTTCAGAAGATCACTACTTTCGTTTGTATAATTAACTTTAAAGGGACTGAACAATTAAGAGCATAGGACCTTTTCAGATGGTTCAATTCAACATACGGCTTCTGTGGCTTCAGTTATGATCTTTTGTTGAATGTTCTCGGGTTTACTGCTTTGCTTCAAATACATAGTGCATTCTGAGTGCTTTGAAAATATCAGTTTACTATAACGCTGTAAAAACAAGATTATAAGAGATGCTGGATACAACATGTGGCCCATACTATCTTCCAAAACTGTATTGTAACTGATTTTATTCTGTATATCTGTGTGACCGCTTGCAGGATACCAGGTTGATGTTTTAAATTTAGCACAAAACTCTCTCATTTTAAAACTATTCTCTGGTATCCTCCCTCAGCACTAAGAGTTTCATTCTCAAAGCAGCATTCCTGAAGTTTAGCATTTGTTTCAGCCATTAGGGATGTCCTTTACCTGCTCAGGAATGGCCTTGATTCAATTTCCCCCTTCTCTTCTCCAAAATGTAAAAGTATCTTGAGTGTTAACTATGTGGCAGCCTGAAATTGCCTGAACAACAGGTCTTCTGGCTTTTCTCTGTGTTTCTGTTCAAGGTAAATACTGTAGCTATAGTTGATATAATAAAGTTGTGTCACCATTTCCATTATAAAATCTGTTTTTGGTTTGTTTTTTTTTGGGGGGGGGGGACTTTATAACTTAACTGTAAAACCCAATAATTTTCTGGATTTCCTATGAATTTGGTTCAAAAAAGGTTCCAATCTGAGAACACTTAAAGGAAAAGAAACGATTAGCTTAGGGTGCCTTGTATGCACATGTAACTTAGATTTAAAACAAAATAAAAAGGAAGAAAGTAATCTGGCAAGAGATTGGATATTTTAAAAGACACAAAGATAACAATTATGGTCATTTTAAACGGGCTACTGCATATGATGGTATATTTTTCATACAGATTTTAGTTATCCACGCCTAGTAAGTTGTACAACTTATTTTTAAATTTACAGAGTCTCATGTAAGAGTGATTTATCTCTTCTACATGTATATTTATTTATACAGTAGACCCAAGATTTGGAAAACTTTACTTGGATACCTATTGACAGGAAGACTTAAGCCTGCTAGTCAGAGTTAGCTGTAAAAGATGACAGCAGGGGAGGCCTGCAAGGGAGGTCTTGAGACAGTACTGTTTCCACCACCCTCTGTTGCTGGGACATCTACAATCGTCCCTGGGCCTTACTTGGATGCTCATGTCAAGGCTGAATCCCCACTCTGTCACTTTGAGTACAGAAGGTGGGGGCTCGCAAGGATTTTAAAAATTAATACTTGCCACTCCAGGCTTGTATTAAACTCCCAAGGTTACAGCTTTTCTCTTGGTAAACGCTGCCACCACCCAAATGCAAAAAACCCCCTTTGAACCCAAGAAGGAGCACTTGGGAATTCCTCCCTGTGGGATACCCTCAAGCTCTTTCACCCCTCCCTCTGGGGAAGAGTTGAGAAAGAGAACAAAGGAAATTAGCTGTTGCTACCACCTAATCCAACAACATGCACAAACCTCTTAGGACACAAAAATCCAATCCCTGTTCTTAAAGGTAAATTTTATTAAACAAAAAAGGAAAAAAAAATCTGGAATTTAGGCTTTTGTTAGATTTTTTAAGAGTAATTCCAAAAATTAAGCACCCAAACTAGCTTTCTTGGGGGTTCAGCTTAAAGTTTGTAAGCAAACAAGAGCATCAGCACAGAGGAGATCCACAAGCCAAAATAAGAAATAAAGCTTATTGTGTCTAACTAAACATTCCCTATCCAAATAATTTCTTCTAGGTATGGAAGATACTTTTTCATACCTGGTTCAAACCTTATACAGCATTCCTACTTATAGCATTGCTGCTTTGTGTCCCTGCAGCCAGAGAACAATAGACAAAGGGAAAGTTTCTTTCTCAATTTTAAAAAGCTGGGCTCTGGGAGGAAGTTTTGGTGCGGGAAGGGATCTGGGGTGCAGGCTTAGGGATGGAGTTTGGATGCTGGGTGCAGACTCTGGGCTGGGGCAGGGGTGGGGGTTCAGGAGGAGGGGGTGGGATTTCAGGCTCTGGGAGGGAGTTTAGGGGTGGGAAGGGGTGTGTGGAAAGGAGGAGGGGTGCAGGCTCTGGAAAGGAGTTTGGGGGTGGGAGGGGGTGAGGGTGAAGGCTCTGGGAGAGGGGTGGGGGGGTCATCGCTTACCTGGGCCTTCAAGGCAGGGCGGGCTGGGGGGGCCTCTGCGTGCTGCTGTCCCCAGGCACCGACCCCACGGCTTCCCATTGGCCTCAGGGGTGCTCAGGGCAGGGGCAGCGTGTGGACGCACAGCCCCGCCCCATGGCCGCAGGGAGGGGCCAGCAGCCACTTGGAGCAAGCGTGCAGGAAGCCGCTCAGCTCCGCTGTTCTGCTGCTGGTGGGCGCGGCCCTGGGCCATTTTAAATTGCGTACCGGGGGGGGGGGGGGGCAGGTGAGGGAGAGTGTCTGGGGGGGCAGCAGGCAGGGCCAAGGGAGAGACCTGGCCCCAAAATTGCTGGAGCCCCACAGATCACATTGGGGAGGTTCTTGGGCTGCAGATGGCCTGTAGGCCGGGACTTTTTTATAGCTTTTCCCTACCTGAGCTCTGATTTTCTTAATTCTCAAATTATGTCTCCACCCACCATGAAAATTTGCTCTCCAACTCATGGAAGACCACTGGTCTGCCCAGTAACTACCAGCCCTTGCTTCTGGATGGTTTCTTGAAGTCTCTGTCTCCTTGCATGAGTACACAGAGATACAAACAAACAGGCATGCATTAATATCTCAATGGCCTATAAGCAAATAAAATACTGCCGTGCAAAAGGTATGTGGGTTACATGAGCAGAAGTCTTGTTTTGTTAGTGTTTTTGTTTTGTTTTTTTCTGGGGGGTAATGGTTGGGTGTGGCAGGGAAATTATGTAACAAGGGGAGAAGGAGCAATGTATGCAACCAGAAAGGAGCAGCACTGGTGTCAAATCAGGACTGTGGGAAGAAAGGACAACATTCTTCAGAGAGCAGCCTCTAGTGTTGATTTGAACATCTGGAGACTGGGAGGAAAGAAAAGCCTGTCACGCCTGCAGGTCCTAAAAAGATTCTGTAGGGAATATTTTCAAGAAAATGCCTGTACCTCTAAGTAAAAAGGAACATATGCCAAATGTAAACAGTGCAACAAAGAGATGCAAGACTTGGCTGTCAGAATGAAACAACATTATGAAAAATGCTCTTCAGAAGGCAATGACTTTGAAGATGAAGTGCATCTCTGAACAGTCTGGGTCAACTGGTTAGTAAAATTATTTTTGCATTATTATCGACTGCCTACCATGTTTTACTATGATAAAAGATAGCTTAGATTATTGTCATAAATTTGTGTTTTGGGTGGATTACTTATGAATTTCAAAATGTTTATTTTCAAATTATAATTGGTATGTTTGTGGAGTACTTATCAATTACTATTTTTGCTCTTACGGCTGTACTTTTTCAGATTTTTTTTATTGCTCAATATAATCAAATATCCTAGGTGAAGCTTTCCTATTTAAAAGTATTTATTAGGCAGTTCATGAATATTAACATTTTAAATGTTCTTTCAAACTGTTTGGGATGTTGTTAAAGATAAGGATTTAAATAGACTTAAATCATAAGGATTATCTATTTATCTATTTCCCTATAATACTTTTTGATTAAATTCTATCATTTAAACATTGGTACAAACATCTGCAGTAGGGGGAATCTTTCATTATTTTTTAACCATTTTTGTTTCAGGGTCCACCTTAGACATAAGAGGTTATGAATGCCCATCATCTGCCATGTCTACTGCTGGAGTCATCTACTGGTACCACCAGCAGCATTGCAAGTAAGCATACATCAGAAGGTAAACTACCTGTATCCCTCCTCCCCCCCCTCCATCCCCAAGAAAAAAAAAAAAGACTTCGCCATCCAGTATAACCACGGATGAGTTTGTAATCAGGACCAGCAAATTCCATCAAGACTCCATAGATGAAAAGATTGCTTGGTTCATTAATGCAACAAATTCTCCTTTTCATCATCTTCAGAAGAAACATTTCATTGACATGGTTCAATCATTACAACCAGGCTATGCGCCACCCAAAAGAGCAGACGTCACTTGAAGGTTGGTTGATGCAGTGTAGGAGAGGGAAATTGAACAGTGTGAAAAAAACATTGACAGGATACTCATTAATCTGAGTCTTGATGGGTGGAGCAGTGTGTACACAATAATCCAATTGTAGGTGATTTTGTGATAACAGAAGATGGGGTTGTCTATTTTACAGAAACAATTGATATGCTGTGTGAGCATTTCCTAATATAATACTTAAAAGAAGTAGCAGTAAAAGCTGTAACAAACTGTGAACAAAAAAAAAAGTGTCAAGTGCATAGTTTTGTACTGACAATGTTGCAAATGTATGAGAAGAAATCTAGAAGAAGATAATGAAGGGAACCTGCAATTTTTATAATATATGGATGCGGAGCTTGTTTGGTACGTCTTTAGCCAAAAACTTAAGTACAACTCCAGAAAAACGGAAAATGTTGAAATTGCAGAATACTTTGGTACCAATCACTTTGCTTCAGCTTCACTGAAGAGAGCCGGAAGATCCAAATTAATTCTCCCCCAAGATGTGCAGTGGAATTCAGTGATTGATTTTTGAGCTATTTATTAAGAACTGGCCAATTCTGATGACAATTTGTGAAGAAAATCATGACAACGCAGATGGAACTATCACACCACAGTAGTCAACATCAGACTAAAGAGAAATGTGGAAGATCTCCTGACTATACTGAAACATATTTTCATAGCCTTGGATAAATTGCAGAAAGATTGCTGCTGTATTGTTGATTCTGTTGCAATTTTGAAAGAACTTCAAGAGACACTGAAGAAAGGAAAAACCCAACAACAAAGTTCTGTTGCAGGCTGTAAAGAAGCAGATGGATCAAGCACTTACTCCTCCTTTTCTTGCCAATATTTTCAACCCAGAGTACTAGGGTAGATGCCTAACTCCTAGACAAGATGATGCAGCTATGGCATTGGTGACAATTAATGCCCATCAGTCATGCCAATCGTAATAAATTTCAGGGCTGGCGGTGAACTATTTAAGCAGCACAGGTTTTGCTAATGTTTTTTAAAAAAGTTACACCATTGGACTGGTAGACGTCATTAGTTAAGCACCTGCGCAGAGTTTATTGAAGTGCTAAACCAGCTTTAGACAGCAGTAGTCTCTTCAGCAGCACAGATTGAATTAGTTCAAATGAAAAAATATTCTAAGTTGGAAAATCTATTGGGAGTTGAAAAAGCTGGAAAGCTTTGTTTTTTTTTTCCTCATCCAGTCTATGAATAAAAACAAGGAGGGAGAAGGGGATGAAATCTACTATTTTTAAAAGTCTGAAGGACAGCCTAAGTAATTTAGGAGACTGCTCATTTTCAAGAGACTTGGGCAAGTAGGAACTTACATTCCCATTACTTTTACTTAGATGTATTTGAAAAGTTTCCCAGGCTGCCCTGAAATAATCAGTTTAATTCAATGAGTACAATTAATCTCTCTTGTTTAATAAATCATTTAGTTGTAATTGTGAAACATATTTTGATAAAAGATGGTTATGTATCCAAAACGCTTACGGTTATTTTGTTTAATAAAAATACATTTTATATGCAGTTTTGTGTCTTTAATTAAATTCCAGTTACTGTCCTAATGCTCTTGACACAAATAATGAGAGAGAAGTTAATTATTCATTTTCTAAATACTAAAAACTTAGTAAGAATTTGCAAATATTAAGTTATGTAATTGCTTAAATAAATGTGATAGAGTGTACCCTTCTAGTCACAAAAAGATGTACCAAATCTAGTATAAAGATTCTACTTAATTGTAAATCAACATGATTTAATGGTTATATCCGTCAATGAGTGTGCCTTTTTTAGAAAATATCTGAAGTACAAATGGAAAAGCTCATTTAAATTGAGGCTTTCCACTTCATGATTTAAATGGCCTTGATTTAAATTGATTCACCTGTTAATCTTTTTCTTTGTCCCAATTATCTAATAGAAGTACCTCCATTTCACATAATGCTCATTTTAATAGTACTGCTCTCTAAACTAATATATTAACTGCAATTTAAAATCCAGATTCACCAGTGAGCTTTGAGAGCTTTTTACTGCTCCATCACATCTGCGTGAGGGGGGAGTATATGAAAAAAAAATCCAGTATTTAAAAATCAGTTTAGTCTAGTCAGGGACCACAAACATTAAAATGCCTTAATCCTAATCCTATAGGTATTTCATTGTCTGGGTATAACACAAGAAGGACATGAGACACTTGTTATGGATCTTAATCAGGCTGCAACTTTATTATATAGATGTCTGGGACTACCCGGCAGATGGAGTGTACAGTGCAGGCAAATCCATGATTATTCAAATCAGTTCTCCGGGATTTTCACCAGCCCCCCTTTGTTTCTATCCAGGTCCCCCAGCTAATCCTTGGCTTGGACCTTACCATCCACCACCCTCATAAGAGGGTTAAGGTGGGCTATGAGAATGGGGGGAGAGGGGAGGTTGGTTCCCTGCCATACCAATCAGAGAAGTTCCCAATCCCCTCCCCCGTTCTGTTCTTTTATCCATTACCTCCTTTTAAGTCCTTTAACAGGCCATTTATCTGGTCACTGGCTGCCTTCCCTATGGAGTACTTGCACTGGACATCCGCCCAACCTTACAAAGTAAGTGCATGGCTACACTTGCAGATGTAGAGTGCTTTGAGTTAAACCAGCCTTCGTAGAGCGCAGTAGGGAAAGCGCTGCAGTCTGTCCACACTGACAGCTGCAAGTGAACTGCTGTGGCCACATTAGCAGCTCTTGCAATGGCCACAGAGAGCAGTGCATAGTGGTAGCTATCCCAGCATGCAAGTGGCTGCAACGTGCTTTTCAAATGGGGTGGAGTGTGACAGGGAGTGTGTTGTGTGTATGTGGGGGGGGAGGAGAGCATGTCAGCATGCTGTCTTGTAAGTTCAGACAGCAGCACACACCCCCCCCCGCCGCACCCTTCCGCCCCCCCCCACACCATTCTACAGTAATGGTTTGCTTTGTCTCGGAGCAGATAAGCATGCCAGCTGTCAAAACAGAGCTTTCAAAGGGCATATGTGCATTCCTGCAGTGATTCCAAAACAATGACAAGAGTGGCCACTTGATTTAAGGGGATTATGGGACGTTCCCGGAGGTTGATCAGAAGGCAGTAATGCAACACCTCGTTCACGCTGACGCCTGGAAATTTCAGCCAAGGCGCACCAAGTGTTAATCTTCTTGCCGAGGTGGAGTACCAAGAGCGCTCTAGCCGTGGAGAGAGAGCGCTCTACGTGCCTTGCCAGTGTGGATGGGTAGTGAGCTAGGGCGCCCGGGGCTGCTTTAATGCGCTCTAACTCACAAGTGTAGCCAAGCCCTAAATTGTGACATGGCCTACCACCTTTTTCTCTCACCAGAAAAGGTTCTCTCACACCCACTGTGGAGAAAGTGAAAAAACCTCACTCTGCCGAAGTCAAATTCAGGTGGTGTGGGAAAAATTCCTTCCCAGCCCCCCTTTAAAAGGAGCGACTAGTGTAGTACTCACAGCAGGTCCTAACCCAGCCTGCCATTTGCTTCCACTAGGGGAGGGAGGGTGGGCACTGGCTTCCTTGCTGCGTGGAACAGACACACTTGCCCCTCCCAAGTTTCATACCTTTATGCCCTTTGGACCTCACATTCCTGGGAGGGGGGAGTCATTGCTGCAAAGCTGTCCACCGAGCATCTTTTTTACAGCAGTTTTTGACCTCTTTCTCCCCCCCCCCCCCCGCCCCCACCATAAACCAGAGCCCCAGACAAACTCTGCCCCACCTTACTTGTGGTGCAGTCATTGTCATTGCAGGGCAGAGTTAAGTGTGTTTTGGTCATTAACTATGTATTTTTAACATATTTGGATTTCTTTTAAGTGTAATCTTAAACCCAGGAAATGTAGAGTTATGCTGTGTGGTGTGTTATGTTTTGTGTGGTAATTGCATCCCTTTAATATATATTTTTTACTCTTAAATTACTGATACATGCCCTCTACTAAACTCCATCTTTTCTGTCTGGGAATCATATACTCAGTGTAAAGTCTTCAGAGATTCTTTTAATTGTGTGTACAGATCTATCACAATTGGATTCTGATCCTTGATTGGGGACAAAGAACAAATAATCCTTAATCTATTCACATCTATGAAAAGGGCAGCATGGTGTGTCTTGGAGAACAACGCCTATAAATGTTAGAAGTCAGATGCATTGCCTACTTGAGTGAGGGAACTCAAATTTTTGGGGTAGTTTCTGAATTCTGGACTTCACATGCATGTGGGTATGAATTCAGAGTGCTTATTGTCATTGTGAATAGTTTTCCCTCCAGACATTACCTTAATAAACTGATAGTGAAGGTTATGCCTTCATTCACATGCAGTGCCTCAGATTGCATTGTTTACTGATAAAACATTGTTTATTGACTTCTTAATGAGCCTGATATGTGACGATCTTCCAAACTTGCATGAACACCTTGATAAGCTATGAGTACTTGTAAAGAACTTTCACTTTCAAAAAATAATTTACATCTATCTACTTAACTCTGACCAGTGATTGATTCAATTCCATTGAATGTTTCTAGTCAGATTATTCCTTTATGCTCTGCTTAATTCCTGTGGACAGCATCGAGTTTGGAAGGCTGTTCTCAGAGGCTTGTTTGCGAACAACTCCATTGCACCCAAATACTTTGTATAATCTTCATGTGATTCAGGTATAACACAGTGGTTGTCTGGGGTTGTTAATTCTGTGGTCCTCTTAAAGTGAGAGGAAGAAAAAAAAATTTATATAATTTTTAATCGGAGTTGTTAAATGAACTTTTGCATGAATTGTAGTTGTAAATTAGTCCCAGGATATTAGAGAGACAAGGTGGTCCAATAAAAGATATGCCCTCACCCATTTTATGTCTCTAAGTACAATGTTGTGAGGTGAAAGGAGTTCCTGACCTTTAGTTCTAGTTACTTGAGAGAAGACTTTAGGGAAGTTTCTGTTTGAGCTCACTTTTAGCACTTTAGACCATTTTGTTTTCAAACTGTGAGGCACTTTCGCCCCTAGGCAGGGTGCCGTGACGTTATCAGGGGTCAGGGAGTGAGGTTTCCACAGGGCTCCGGCCAGCCAAGTGTCCGGTCCAAGGCAGGACAGGACCCTTCCTTTACCAGAGGTTGTAAAGGAGATGGGGAGAGCATGGTCCCTTCCAGCCCTCCCCAGGGAGCAGCCGCCTGCTGCTCTCCCCTCCGTGATTTCTGGGAACTCCTTGAGTGCTCTTCCTGCTGCTGCCCAGTCCTGGATGCCCACTGGTCAACAGCCCTGGGTATTTTTAAACTGTCCTGAGCCTGTGGGAGTCAGAGGCTCTGGCAAGAGGGGGGGAAGGCAAGGACCCCTTGTCCATTCCATGCCACTCTGCCCTGGGCACCTCCGGGGGTGGAGCCAACTAAATGCTGCCACCACTGTGCTCCTCTTGGGTGAAAAGAAAAGGAGTACTTGTGGCACCTTAGAGACTAACCAATTTATTTGAGTATGAGCTTTCGTGAGCTACAGCTCACTTCATCGGATGCATACTGTGGAAACTGCAGAAGACATTATATACACACAGAGACTATGAAAGATGACCATGAGATCATGGTCTCTGTGTGTGTATATAATGTCTTCTGCAGTTTCCACGGTATGCATCCGATGAAGTGAGCTGTAGCTCACGAAAGCTCATGCTCAAATAAATTGGTTAATCTCTAAGGTGCCACAAGTACTTCTTTTCTTTTTGCGAATACAGACTAACATGGCTGTTACTCTGAAACCTCTTGGGTGAGTCACTTTCTGCAGTAGATGGGAGTGGGTTAGCAGCGGGGCTGTTATGAGACTCCAGTGTAGAAGGGGAAGTTTGGGTAGTTCTGCTTTAGACTAGTTTTGTTGGATCCTTTGATAGAAGTGATATTGGCTGGTGCTTCAGCCTGCTGTTTCTACTGTAAATATACTCACAATACATGCACTGGTTATTGTATTAACTACTGATCAAGCATCTTGGAAGGGATGTGTGTGAAATTACACATTAATCAATTAACTTATTTATAGAGTCATTGACATTTTTGTGGAAATCTACCATGCTTCCTGTTTGTTCTGCCAGTATATGCTTAACAGGAACAGTGGTTGGAACATTATTTTTACATGTGGTCAGACAATGCTGCCAAATCTGCTAGGGGAAGGTGGTGTCACTGGTGCTAGTGTGATGATTACAGCGTGTGGTCCATCCCTTCACTGACTGCTTTATGAAGTAGAGCTCTTTGGTGTTATCATGAACACGCTAGGGAATAGAATCTCTGACTCACCACATTTACCCCACCTGAATCATAACGTATCTCCATCCTCAAGTGCTTAAAAGTCATGAGAATTTTGTAAAATATGGATTCTTCTTGCTTTCTGATTTTGCATTTTTAGCGTATGTGCTGGAGGATTCTCTGCACCTTGAAGTCTTTAAACCACAATTTGAGGACTTCAGTAGCTCAGACATAGCTCAGGGTTTTGTTACAGGAATGGGTGGGTGAGATTCTGTGGCCTGCGTTGTGCAGGAGGTCAGACTAGATGATCGTAATGGTCCCTTCTGACCTTAAAGTCTATGATTCTATGATTGTCATATTTTCAAGCAGGAGGGCTAAAAAACTTTTTTTAAATGAAAGATTGATTCTAGGAGCTAGTGTTTCAGGAAAACTAAACATTGTGACACTCATGATAAAATCGTGAGAGTTGGCAACACTGCCAATCAATCTTCCTACCTTTTCCTATTATTTATAGGAAATTTCAATCCATTATTCTGCAAATATACACACACCAGTTCTGGACTTCCCCCTGCTGCCATGATATAAGAATTTACAGGGATGTCAAGGAGAAAGTTATGCACTGAATCTTGGATCTTTGATTCAACGGGAATCCAGTTAGCTGCAGAACCTCAGATCTGGTTAGGGTGAGGATTTATATCTCTGTTGCAGGTAGGAAAAGAATGGCTGTGGTCAGGCTGAGCCAGATTACTTTCCATAAACTGTGTTCACTCTGTGTTTTACCCTACCCCTCCCACTGGTATTTCTCTCATCTTACGCCCTTTTATTCAAGTTTATTTCTGGTAATGATATGAAAATGAGCCATGCCTCTTTTACCTAGTTGGAATCCGTTCCCTGTGAGTATTGATTGGAACTAAGGTTTCAGTTGACAATGTTTGACCTACATGCTGACTACTTCATACTTCTCTCCTGAACAAGTGTATTCTGAGGTGGCATTCTGTAATTCTTTATCAGCCTGGTCCTTCTGCAATTGTATATTGCTGGTATGAACAGATCACAATGGACCAAATTGTTTTACTCATCTTTGTAGTTTAGTAATAGAAAAGACCACTTGTCCTCTCAATTTCCTGCTTATATTGTAGCTTGTATACTGGAGTCCCTTCTCCAGGACAGCAAGATTGTGCTGCAATGAGATCTTACTGGGGGATTTGTGTGTGTGTGTGTGTTTTTTTTTTTTTCCCCCTGTTTGATGGTAGGGGTTTTGGAAAGTATCCAGGACTCTGAGTTGCATGAAAAGCTTGGGATGCTTTCTGGCCCCTCGGTAAGCTAGAAAATTAGTTTAGCAAAATTTTTTTCAAGCTTTGTACTCTGTATGAATAAGAATGACTGTATCATTAGAGAAACATACTTGCCTATAATTCAGCCTCTCTGAAGATATCACTAAATTCCTATTTGTCCACCTTCCTTCCTCTCAAAGTTTAAACTTTATCGGCTTAAGTCTGATAATTTACGGCATTCTTTGCTCCCCGTTTATCAGAGAACTGAAGATGAACATTTTAGAAGGCTTGGCGGTATTGGCAGCTGTGTGTTACAGGTCCAAAAGCTTTTGTGAGCTAGGGAAATTCCCACCTATGCCATGCTAAAAGCAAAACCAAAAAGAATAGGAGTCAGTTAAATTATATTTTCAGAGAAGACAAATAACAGGGAGGTAGTTTCCCCCTTCGGTTTAAGCCCTGAAATGAGGGGTTATGACCTAAACTGAAAGCAGTACCATAACTATACCCTAGCATCATTCTCTTTAATTTTCCTTTGTTTTGGCTTTGACAGCTTGAAGCATCTAAAACTGGATAAAATGCTAGAAAAATAAACTATACAGAATAATCCTGAACTTGGATCATGATGGACCTGCCAATAGAATCTCTTCCATCTTTAAATTGTATGATCCTCTCAAAAGTAAATGCTTTTGATGTGGTATCCAAATATATGTGTAGAAATGTTTTATATCGACCTCAGTTTGTTTAGTGGGTTTTATTTGGTTTAACCCTGATGCATAACATTCTACCATACACTCTCTCCCCAAGCTATCGTGTATGTGTTTGACCAGTTACCTAATTGATGGTGCTTACTGACTGTTCAGTTGGAAGTTAGACTGTTGGAGTAAATTTTTTAGGAGTAAAGGTTGCATCTCCTAGTGGTAGGGCAGGCTCTTGCCCTGTTCTTCTACATCAGTTCAGGATATGTCTTGAGTAGAGACTTGTCCATTTATTCAGATTTTGTGATCTGCAGTAAATCTTTTTGAACGACAGAGACCAGTAATGTGTTTATGGAGTTATGGGGGATAGCGCTCTCTGTGATTAGAGCAGTCATTTTCAAACTGCTTTGCACGGAGCTGGCTGTCCTTTTTTTCCAGCTGCAAGTTTCACTAAGACAGTAGAAAATGCATTACATATTTCACTAATAATGCTTTTCCAGTCTGTGATAGGATTACTTGAAAGGGCTAATGTCCCATGTTCTCAGTTGTAGCCGGTCCTGGCTGCTTTAGAAAAGCAGTTCCCTGAGTCTTGATTACAATAGATCCACCTCCAGGCAAACTCCTTCTTGCCGCCGCTTCCTAGCGGGTCCCTCTCTGGCCGTGGTATGGCCTGGGGTAGTGGTTGGTTGGGAAATATAAGGTATTAATATCAGAAAAGTTAAGAAGGTGAATATTTTATTGAATGTTGTACAGCTTCTGTTAAACAATGCATGCCTACAATTTGGTATCATGGAAGAATAGCCTCTGGCTAAGGCACTGCACTAGTATTTGGGAGATCAGGGTCACTTCCTAATTTGACCACAAAATTCCTGAGTGATGCTGAACAAATTGCTCATTCGTTGTGCTTTAATTCACAGTCTGTAAAAAGCAAGTAATACTTCCCTCTCAGAGATGCTGAGGATAAATTCATTAAGATTTATGATGTACTCAGGTATTGTAGTGTTGGAGAATTTTTAAATATCTAGATTTACAAATTGCTGAAGTTTGTTTAATAACAGGGTATTGCTAAAATTTTCCTTTGAAATAGGTGTGTGTCCACTTCTTGGGCTTATGCCACTTATTCTGGGAACGCAAATACGCATATTGCGGTTCTAGGTGTAAGCCAAATCGGAACTCTTTGAAGAAAAACAGGCTAGATCCTTAACCAAAAGCCGGAAAAATGAACAGGGTACCTATTATGTTTGGGAAAATATGTGGTGAATGCTTGTTTTTCTGAATCATATCTACCAATAATCTGTTTCTTTTGCAGAACCCTATGATAACTTGAGGGAGATTCTCCAAAATGTGGCCAAATTACAAGGTGTTTCAAATATGAGAAAACTAGGCCACTTGAATAATTTTACTAAGGTAAGAACTTAACTGGTACAGCTTGTTCAGTGGTAATTTCTTTTAATGATTATTTTATTTTTACTATGCCAGATGTTTGTTAGGACCCTCACAGTAGTCCCTGCTGCGAAGAATTTATGATTCAGAATTTAGATGTGACACCATGGCGAGAGAGAACAAACAAGATTATGCATTAGTTCACTTACCTCTTGGTGGCTGAATTTTTGTTTGTTTAATTCACTCATGGGTTTTGTGACAGAAGTGAGTTTTAGTAGAAATTTGAATGACGTGCGCAAAGCTGGAATAGGTTTGAGAGGGGAATGGAGTTGCACGGAAAAAGGAATGGAGATGTTTGCGGGGGGGGAGGACATAGAGGGAGTGTTTCCAGAGATCTGGGGAAAGTGAAAGGAGACTAATTCGGTTATAAGTAGAAATGTACCTTTTAATGTAAGGCAGAAATACACAGAGCAATGGATAGCCAGTAGAGCAGTTCAGAGAGAAGAGTTGTGGCTTGGTCTTAACAGGAGGCAAGAAATATTTCAAAAGCAGAATTTGGGTAGACTAGAACAGAGAGGGTTAGGTAAGAGGCCTTTTTTTTCCTACTTATATTTACTGTTGATTCACGGTGGTATGATTTATAGTTTTCACTTCAGTCCAGGTAACTGGTGCACAAACACCAAAATAGTGAGCAGTATATAAATGCCTTAGTAGTATATTAGATCCTGATTTTGTATGGAAATTGACTAATGTTTTTAAAAGTGTATTTAGTATCTCTTTTGATCAAGCTAATCCCTTTCCAGTTACATTTATTCCATACTTACTCATACTTCAAAACTCCTACTTTAAGGGGGTGATTATATGGGCTTGAAAATATAGTCTCCTCGCTGACAGTTTCAGCGAGTGTTGTTGGGGAAGGAAAAACCTGACTGAAATTTCATTCAGAAATCTGTGATGGAAAGGATGATACAGGTAACTTCTTAAGTTGTTCTGTGTTTAAATACCAAAATCCTCTGATAAAAGGAAATGAATAGGAATTATGACACTTTTTCGCATTATGTATATTTGAGTTATACCTGCTATCTTTAGTGACTAAAATATTTATTCCTGTCACTGTAAAACCAACATAGTTAAGAAAATGATCTGGATTCTATTACTACATGTACATCAACTAATTTTTATTAAGTTCCAACCAGGGGTGTGCACAAGGGGGGGGCAAGCAGGGGCACAGTTCCCCACAAATCAGCCTGGGCACAGAACTCCCCTGGGGCAGGCAGAGCGAACTGCTCGGCCCCTGGGCGGTGGAGGGAGGGAGAGTCAGCACCACTGGCCCTTGGGCCATTGTGGGAAAGGAGGAGAGCCAGCTCCACCTCCTGTAGCGGGGAGAACTAGCTCCTCAGTGCTGGTCCAGGGCAGGAGATGACAACTTCTCTAGTCACAGGGCCGTGGGGGAGAGAGGGAGAGCCAACTCCACCGGGCCGTGGCGGGGAGAGGCAGCTCCTCTGGACGCAGGAGTTGGGGTGGGGGTGGAGGAAGGAAAGGCAGCTCCTCTGGTTGCAGGGACACAAAGTGCCCCTCCAAAAGTGGCCAATTTTTTATACCTGTTCATGCCACTGGTTCCAACAACAGTGAAGGTTGTCAAATCTGCTTCATTCTCATGCAGAAAGAAAAGGAGTACTTGTGGCACCTTAGAGACTAACCAATTTATTTGAGCATAAGAGCGGTTAGACAAAGGACTCCTTGAAACCTGTCCAGAAGCCAATCCGAAGTCTTTAAAGTGTGCATCCTTGAAGTTGAAACTTGAATTGAGTTCCTCTGAGTGCCTGAGCTATGCATCAGTGCTGTCTGCGTCGATGCAGTCAAGCAGATCAGCTTCACCCACGGTTCCCTTCACTACAGGAAGAGCTCTTCATACCACAAGTGAAGTTACATCTACCATTGTACAAAGCACAGAAGGTCCTAAAGTAGAGCTGATCATCCTCAGTACCACTGACAAATCTCTCTCTTCCAGGCCGGCTCTGAATCTCTTGACACCCGCTTCATGCAGGCTTAGCCTTTACAGAGAATTTGGAGAGTCTGCAGTGTGTAGTGAGATTTTTGCCCCTTTGGATAATTCTCAACAATTTTTGTCCAGACTTCCTTTTCAGAAATCTGTCCTGGACCAGCAGTCCCATCCAGAGCTCCTTATCATGACACACACATCAAAAGTTCTTCCTCTTTATTTGAAATACTTTACACTAATTTATCAAAGTCAGCTAAACAAAAGAGCCAAATAAACAAAAGAGCCAAATAACACCCTTCCAGCTCATCAGAATTCAGAAAAAAAACTCTTACTGTGGCATCCCACAAACAATTGCAACTTTTCTCTCATAAAAGGGCAGAATTTCCTCCTTCCCTTCAGAAGAATCTGGGACAGTTTAGGGGAGGCTATTTAATGCCAGTGGTCTATAACATCCAGTGAATTGATCCCCACTATAGTGGGGATCAAAGAATTATAATTACCCCAAATCAAGTGGGATTATCTCAATTCAAAACCAGAATGGTTAGGTTTTTCCTATTCGCTAACATCTGGGAGATTAGAATTATCCAAGTGTACATGCTACATAAACAAGAAAGAAACTTATTTTTTGAGTTTGATAAGAACAGGAAGTTCGTTTCTGTCCTAAAAATAGATTTTTTTTTTCACCCTCTGGCAGAGCCACCATCAAGCACAGAAAATTCTGATGTCTGTGGGCAGAGTGGGTGCCACCAAAGAAATGTGTGAATAAAAAGGATAAAAATCATTCAAACAGGGTTTTGAGTTCTTATCTACTGGATTAAGAATCTGTAGTTTCAGTGATTACAAGTTCACAAGTGCTCCCTCTACACCAGTGGTTCTCAAACTAGGGCCACCGCTTGTTCAGGGAAAGCCCCTGGTGAGCCGGGCTGGTTTGTTTACCTGCTGCGTCTGCAGGTTCGGCCAATTGCGGCTCCCACTGGCCATGGTTTACCACTCCAGGCCAATGGGGGCTGCAGGAAGGGCAGCCAGCACATTCCTTGGCCCATGTCGCTATCTGCAGCCCCCATTGGCCTGGAGCGGTGAACTGCAGCCAGTGAAAGCCATGATCAGCCAAACCCATGGATGCGGCAGGTAAACAAACTGGCCTGGCCAACCGGGAGCTTTCCCTGAACAAGCGGCAGCCCTAGTTTGAGAACCACTGCCCTACACCAAAAAGTAGGGTTGTAGATGAATGGAAGGGTTCAAAAACTCCCAAGAGGTATAAAAACAGACTTCTCTCTGACACAGCTTGTGATGCCATCAAGTTCGTACCATACTCTTTTAGTGTAATAAAAGTGGTTGTTGCAACTTGTGGCTCAGAGCAGTTGAAGTGCACTGTGCATTTGGGTTTCCTGATTGGAGTTTTTGGAGGGTGTTGGGGACAACTTCCTGGTACAAGTGCTGGAGGAACTGACATGGGGCTGTGCTTCTCTTGACCTGCTGCTTACAAACAGGGAAGAATTGGTAGGGGAAGTAGAAGTGGGTGGCAGCCTAGGCAGCAGTGACCATGAAATGGTTGAGTTCAGGATCCTGAAAAAAGGAAGAAAGGAGAGTAGCAAAATACGGACCCTGGACTTCAGAGAAGCAGACTTAAGGAACTGATGGGCAGGATACCCTGGGAGGCTAATATGAGGGGGCAAGGAATCCAGGAGAGCTGTCTGTATTTTAATGAAGCCTTATTGAGGGCACAGGAACAAACCATCCTGAAGTGCAGAAAGAATAGCAAACATGGCAGGCGACCAGCTTGGCTTAACAGTGAAATCTTCGGTGAGTCTAAACTCAAAAAGGAAGCTTACAAGAAGTGGAAATTTGGACAGATGACTAGGGAGGTGTATAGAAATATTGCTAGAGCATGCAGGGTTTAATCAGGAAGGCCAAGGCACAATTGGAATTGCATCTAGCAAGGGATGTAAAGGGTAATAAGAAGGGTTTCTACAGGTGTGTTAACAACAAGAAGGTTAAGGGAAGTGTGGGACCCTTACTGAATGGGGGAGGCAAAATAGTGACAGATGATGTGGTAAAAGCTGAAGTACTCGGTGGTTTTTTTGCTTTGGTCTTCACAGACAAGGTCAGCTCCCAGACTGCTGCACTGGGCAATACAGTATGGGGAGTAGGTGAGCAGCCTTCAGTGGTGAAAGAACTGGTTAAGGACTATTTAGAAAAGCTGGATGTGCACAAGTCCATGGGTCCAGATCTAATGCATCCAAGGGTGCTGAGGGAGTTGGCTGATGTGTTTGCAGAGCCATTGGCCATTATCTTTGAAAATTCATGGTGCGCGGGGGAAGTCCCGGACGATTGGAAAAAGGCAAATATAGTGCCCATATTTTAGAAAAGGGGGGAAAAAAGAGACCCCGGGGAACTACAGCCCAGTCAGCCTCACTTCAGTTTCTGGCAAAATCGTGGAGCAGGTCCTCAAGGAATCCATTCTGAAGCACTTGGAGAAGAAGGTGATCAGGAACAGTCAATATGGATTCACCAAGGGAAGTCATGCCTGACCAACCTGATTGCCTTCTGTAATGAGATAATGGGCTCTGTGGATATGGGGAAGGTGGTGGATGTGATGTATCTTGACTTTAGCAAAGCTTTTGGTACGGTCTCCCACGGTATTCTTGCCAGCAAATTAAAGAAGTATGGCTTGGATAAATGGACTATAAGGTGTATTGAAAGCTGGCTATATTGTCGGGCTCAACGGGTAGTGATCAATGGCTTGATGTCTAGTTGGCAGCTGGTATCAAGCAGAGTGCCCCAAGGGTTGGTCCTGGAGCCGGTTTTGTTCAACCTCCTTATTAATGGTCTGGATGATGGGATTAATTGCACCCTCAGCAAATTCGCAGATGACATTAAACTGGGGGGAGAGGTAGAAAAGCTGGAGGGTAGGGATAGGGTCCAGAGTGACCTAGACAAATTGAAGGATTGGTCCAAAAGAAATCGAATGAGGTTCAACAAGGACAAGTGCAGAGTCCTGCACTTAGGAAGGAAGAATCCCATGCCCCGCTAGAGGTTGGGGACCGACTGGCTAAACAACAGTTCTGCAGAAAAGGACCTGGGGATTACTGTGGATGAGAAGCTGCATGAGAGTCAGCAGTGTGCCCTTGTTGCTAAAAAGGCCAATAGCGTATTGGGCTGTATTAGTAGGAGCATTGCCAGCAAATTGAGGGAAGTGATTATTCCCCTCTATTTGGCACTGATGGGGCCACACCTGGAGTATTGCATCCAGTTTTGGTCCCCCCACTACAGAAGGGACGTGGACAAATTGGAGAGAGTCCAGCAGAGGGCAACAAAAATGATTAGGGGGTTGGGGCACATGACTTATGAGGAGAGGCTGAGGGAAATGGGCTTATTTAGTCTGCGGAAGAGAAGAGTGAGGGGGGATTTGATGGCAGCCTTCAATTACCTGAAAGGGGGTTCCAAAGAGGATGGAGCTCAGCTGTTCTCAGTGGTGGCAGATAAGAGAACAAGAAGCAATGGTCTCAAGTTGCAGTGGGGGAGATCTGGATATTAGGAAACACTATTTCTCCAGGAGGGTGGTGAAGCACTGGAATGGGTTACTTAGGGAGGTAGTGGAATCTCCATCCTTAGAGGTTTTAAGGCTTAGGTTGACAAAGCCTTGGCTGGGATAATTTAGTTAGTGGTGTTCCTGCTTTAAGCAGGGGATTGGACTAGATGACCTCCTGAGGTCTCTTCCAACCCTAATATTTTGTGATTGAAGGCCAGGCCCCAACTTCACTTCTAAATGAAAAATTAAATTTTTTAAACTTTCTTTTTCTCCCATCTAATTACAAATGTTAGTGATGCACACCCTGATAGACATTGGATCCATCATTACTGTCCCTATCTGAAAAAAAGCATAGATTTCTACTTTAAATTTTTTTTCAAGTATCAAAAAAGAGTGGGACTTGTGACCAGTCCTGATCTTTCAAATATAAATCTGTTCTATGGGCCAATTATGTCATTTATATTATGCTGTTAACTGCCTCAGTCTATTCCTTATGTCCTAAAAAGCATTTGCAAAAATGATAATGTATAATACCTAGATGTCTGAGTATCATAGTCTTTTGCACACAAATGGGAGCAGGGCCATTTCATGTTTAATCTTTTAAAGTATGCATAGAGTTTTACAGGCAGATAAGAAGCCTTACCTCAGTTTCATAGGCTTATTTTAAATTTTGTTTAACTTTGACATGAAAGTGAGATTTCCCATAGAGACACTAACGATCCTGATACTCATCAGGATATAGCTTGGCTTCCTTTAGAGCTACAGGTGAGTCGCATCATGCGCACATTTAACTTATGTGAATTCAGCTATATGTGCTCGGCAAAAAAAAACAAAACCAAGATATCTGTAAATAGTGCGGGCGCGTCCACCCACCTTTCCATTCAATGAGCATATGCCTCGGAATGAGCGTGAGATGGGAGAGGGGAATCTGCTATTCCCTCATTCGGTCTCAGTTCTCGTGTGCCTCTCATAGTGCAAGCATCTCGCCGCGCTGAGTGGGATTCTAGTGTTCAAAGATACTGTATGTATTTTTCATACAACATGGCCCCTAAATGCAAGTCAACTACTTCATCTGGTGCTCAACCGAAAAAACAGCGGTCTGTTCCAACACTGCAGGAAAAACTGGCTGTGTTGGACTTATTGAGAGATGGTATGTCGGTCTCCAATGTGGCGCATAAATATGGCTGCAATGAATTTAGCATCTGTGCCATCAAGATTCGAGAGAGAGAAATTAGTCAAGCCGTGGTATCGAGTGCTCCAATAACTGCTACCGTGACGAGCCAGGTGCGTGATAAGACTTTAGTGAAGACTGAAAAGGCATTAAACTTATGGCTGAAAGACGTGAACCGTAAACCCGTGCCTATCGATGGCAACATGTTGGAAGAGAAGGCTCTTAGCCTCTATGCGCTGTTCAAAGCTCCCGCCAAAGAGGGACAGCCTTCTGATGAGAAGGAATTCAAAGCCAGCTAAGGTTCGCTTAACAGTTTTAGGAATCACTTCAACCTCAGAAACGTGCAGACTACTGGTGAAGCTGCATCTGCCAATGAAGAGGCAGCAAAAGCCTACCCCGAACAATTAAAGAAAATCATAAAAGAAAAGGGCTATCTTCCGGAACAAGTTTTTAATGCTGACGAGACTGGGCTCTTCTAGGGGGAAAAAAGCCCAACCACACTTACACTTTAAAATCAGAAAGACAAGCCCCTGGCTTCAAAGCAGTTAAAGACCATGTGTCTGTGTTGTTTTGTGGCAATGTGGCTGGGCATTTAATAAAGCCGGGCTTGCTCTACAGGGCTGCAAATCCCCGTGCCCTAAAAGGCAAGAAGAGAAATCTCCTGCCTGTGTTCTGGCAATCAAATAAAAAGGCTTGGGTGATGGCAGCATTATTTCTGGATTGGTTCCACAAATGTTTAATTCCGGAGGTCAAGCGGTACCTTGAAGAGAGAGGATTTGACTTTAAAGTGTTGCTGATCGTAGACAGTGCTCCTGGCCACCCTGCGGCACTCTGGTTTGCGCATAACGATGTTGAAGTAGTCTTCCCCCCCCCCCCCCGATATCTCCTCCAACCTCTCGACCAAGACGTGATTCGCTGTTTCAAGGCCATGTACGCAAGGCTTATGTTCTCACGGATACGTAGCGCTATGGATGCTGATCCCAATCTTTATGTGATGGAGTGTTGGAAGTCCTTCAACATTGCCGATTGTATCACTTATATTAAACAGGCAATGGATGCAATCAAGCCTGAAACAGTCAATACATGTTGGTGAAACCTATGGAAAGAATGCATGAATGATTTTAAGGGTTTCCTGACCATTGACAAAGAAGTGAAACGCATTGTTCAGGTGGCCAGGCAAGTGGGTGGTGATGGCTTTGTCGACATCCTTGGGGAAGAAATTAAAGAATTAATTGAGAGCCATAGAGAAACATTGACTAATGAAGAGTTAGAGGAACTGATGAAATCGTCTACAGCAATGCTTCTCAAGTTATCTGATGTGGGGGACTGGCAATTTTTTTTTTCAATATGCGCGCAGACCGGCAGCCGATGGCTTGCAGACCACCGCTTTGAGTAGCACTGGTCTATAGAAGACTAAGATGATGACGACTAACAGGAAGAGCCAGCAAGTTGGAATCTTCATAAATTTGCTGAAGTGTTCCAAGCAGCGAAACACTTGAATGATTTAATTTCTGAATACGATCCCTCTATGGAACGAAGCCTCAAAATCACACATCGTATTACGGATGATTTGAGACCGTATCAATAAATGTTTGAGCACCTCAAGAGACAACAGCGACAGATGCCAATCACCATGTTTTTTCAAGGAAAAACAACCAGCAGTAGATGAGCCTACGCAATCAACTTCTCAAGCTGAACCAGAGCCAACCACTTCATCTACGACTCGCTCTCCATCACCCAAGCTCTGTCATCTGTCTCCTGGATCGACATCAAACCTTGACGACCCCCTGTAATTAAAAATACAATACTGTAAAATTATAGTTTGCATATGTACTCTTTACTGTATACATTATACATTACTGTACAGGGTTGTATACACAACCATGTACAGTATACTGTACTTTATGGGCGATTTAAGGGATTTTCAAGGGTAATTTTGACTATAACGCGATTTTCACCTTACGCGCTGACTTTAGAACCTAACCCCTGCGTAAGATGCGACTCCACTGTGTTATCTTCACATCCCAATTCCCATGCCAACTATGGTTCTTGAGAATTGCAGTTGAGGACCAATACTTTGTAGCCATGTCGTGCAGTCTTTCATCTTCTTTGATACTGTGGTTACCACACCTAACAATAATTATGGTCTCAAATTTTGAGGAATGAAGCATCCAAATATACTGTTATCTGTGCAGCCGAAGACACTATCATCCAGAGGCCTGGAGAACAGAGGCAGTTTCCTTTCACCTAGTTCAGAATTCTGTGAAAATCTAGTGGCTAGGAAGATTAGGAAAGACCGATTAGTGGCAGAACTATGAGTAGACCAACTTCTAACACAGTTTTGTACACTGACAAACAGATCTTTTTTTCCCTTGACAAATATATATCAAATATCTAGCTCTTTGCAGAGTATATTGTATATTTATTGAAAATATCATATTGTTTTGAATCAAGCTAGCAACAATGTCTTGAAACTTTGAAATAAGATGAATGACATAATCGGGGTTAGGTACTCAGGTTTTCAGTGTCTTGCAAAAGATTAGAGTTTTTAAAGTGATTATAGAATTCCAACCCACTGCAAATAGTCTAAATATTTCTGTTTTTGTGTCAGTTTGGTATTCCTAAGACTGACTTTTACAAAGTGCATACTTTTCCTCTTTAAAAACCAGTTTTGACTTATCTAATATGTTTTTTCATTTTTTGTAGATATGAGTGTATATGTGGAATAGTTTGAAGAAATAGTTTACTGCTAAGGTGAATCTTATAGATTCCCACACTTGACACTGTCTGCAGCATATGACTGACGGAGCTGAGTAACAAGCCAAGAATTTAGAACCCTAGGCAGAGCCTCAGTTATGTGACCCTAGGAAACATACTGACACAGATACCATCTGCCAGTTTCTTACTTATAGGCGGTGTTATTGTTGGTCCCAGAATATTTAGAGATGTTTACTCTTAAATTCATTATGCTTTCCTATCTTCTGGTTTTATTTTTCATTTTTCTTTAATAAGGAAAAATGAAGGAGTAAATGTGGTATATTTTAGATGTACAGTAAAAATGATTTTCTATTTTAATACTTCATTATCTCTTCCTGGAACAGGCGACTTCTGGTCACATTGACCATTTTATGTTCAAAGAGTCAGTGAATAGGATGAGATGAGGCTTACCTTTATTTCCAAAACAGGGAATCAATATTTTTTCCTGTTTGCTTCTGTTTATATATTCCTTTTACAGTTTCCTTGTGTATGCCATCAAACAGTTACTTTTTGGTTAAATTTCTCCTCTGTTCAGCTGTATTTCAGAAAGAGACAGGAGTACATATGACTAATTGAATATGAGCTCTCTATGAAGCAGTGGTAGAATTTGATACAAGTAGGGAGTCAGGATTTAAATGGGTTTTTAATTTAAGCAGGGATTTCAGATACAATTGGATTCTTTATTTAAGTAAACTAATGTAAATGGAAGTGCTCCCACCATCTTGTCTTCCCTCTGTTTGCTTTCCCTAAATTATGTCCTATGCTCTAGAATGTATTGCATTTACTTCTGCTGCGTCAATAGTACAACATTCAACATATCTCCTAAAACAGAGGTGGGCAAACTACGGCTGACCGTCCTGCCTGGCCCCTGAGCTCCCGGCTGGGGAGGTTAGTCCCTGGCCCCTCCCCCTCAGCCTCAGTGTGCTGTGCCACCAGCACTCTGGCCCACCTCTCCTACCGGGAAGCACACTTCTGCTGGGCAGCGGGGCTGCGAGCTCCTGCTGCTCTGAGCAGCATGGTAATGCGGTGGTGGTGGTGGGGCGGGGGTCCTGAGGGCAGTCAGGGGACAGGGAGCAGGCGGTTGGATAGGGGGTGGGGTTCCAGGGGGGCAGTTATGGGTGGGGGTGTGGATAGGGGTTGTGGCAGTCAGGGAGCAGGGAAAGGTTGGATGGGGCGGAGGTTCTGGGGGGGGGGTGTCAGGGGATGGGGAACAGGGGGGTTGGATGGGGGCGGGGGCCAGGCTGTTTGGGGAGGCACAGTCTTCCCTACCCGGACCTCCATACAGTTTCGCTATGCCGATGTGGCCCTCGGGCCAAAAAGTTTGCCCATCCCGTCCTAAAAGATAGATACTATGTTTTATACATATGACCTTAAGCCAAGAATGTAGAAACCTAGTCTAAATACAACCGTTTGTTTCAGTAATTAGTAGCTAGCAGTAAGTAGTAGTGATTAGATCAGTAGTTGCTGATCCAGTAACTGCTTCTAAGTTTTCCTCTAGAAACGTTTTTTTATATTCAAAAGTGGACTGCCAGATTTGGAAAGTCTCTTTGCTTTGTGGAAAAATTGGAACATTTTAAAGTGAGTCCAGAGTGCTGTTGGCATCTTAGGTTAATGTTTCTTTCTTTCTTTTTTTTTTGGAGGGGGGAGGGGTTCTTGTTTAGATCAAAGTGTGTCTAAATTGAAGAGCACACGGTCTTGTATCTTTACACAGCTTTCGGGTTAAAAAGTTGCTTCTACTCTAGAATGTATCTATGGATTTACCCCTAAGAGACTTTTTGGTTTCCTTCAACTTACAGCCATCATTTCTCCTCATAATGATTCTACATTAAGAACATTTTCTGTTGGTTAGAGGCAGTACATGAAGCAGAAGCAAGTGAGCTTGATTTTCATAAGCTAGTTTGACACTTCCATGCTAAGGAAAATAAGATGTATTTTCACGAGTAAACATAATTTGGAATCCATTATATGAAGTAACTTCTCCAAAGGAGCTTAAAAATTATTTTAAATTATGAAACTTTGTGCATGTTTGCAGAACTAAATCTTATGTAAGTATGTACTTGGCACACTGTACAGAAGTGCAGCCAATTCATATAATCGGCGTAGCACAAAATAAAGATGTATTTAGAAGGACCTGAAAAGCTATTGGCTGAGGGGGGCCCCACAGCTTGGCTCAGGGAGGGGAGAAAGGGGACAGAGAAATAGGAACTGGGTTGTCATAGGGGTTTCTTTAACTCTCTTCTCCTGGGGTAATTTTTGTGTGTCTCTGTATTGTTACAGACATACTTGCTGACAGGTATTTTGAAATAAATTACCAAAATAATTGAAACTGGCACGATTATATAGTATGTTGACAAATAAAATTTGCAGAATTTTAAAATATTGTGTGCAGAATTTTTTAGGCACAGAATGCCCCCAGGAGTAATAAATACTTGTGGATTATACTATGAAAGGTCATGTCATCCTCATGAGGATATCCCAAATGGATCTAACAAAGCACAAACAAAGTATTTACATGCTTAATTCTGTAGCCAAAGTATGTTTTCATATTCTTCTTCACGGGAGATCCTTATTTCTTTAGGCAACTGATAATTCATAGATTCATAAAGTTTAAGGCCATTATATCATCTAGTGTGGCCTCTATATCCCAAGCCTTACATTTCACCCAGTTACCCTATATTGAGCCCCATAACTTGAGTTTGGCTAAAACATTTATTCCAGGAAGGTATTCAGTCTTGATTTTAAGACATCCAAGAGATTCAGATTCTGACCATTCTATTTGTGGTTTGTTCTAATGAGTCACCCTCACAGTTGAGAAATTTGGCACATTTTCTTATTTGATTGGCTGGATGCTAAAGCCATGTGTAAGTGTGCAGGACAATCAGTCATTTGATCCATAGTGTGTCAATATTATGAAATTAGTCGTGATTCCAGTGTTAGTTTACCACAAGTACTGTTGAGAGGACAACTGAATTTTCTGAAACATTTTGAATAAAATAGTTTAATAACTCTTCTAGGAAAAACAATTAAATCAATCTGTTTTGAACTTTAGCCCCGAAAGGGTGTTTTTGAATGTGTGTTTAGCATCTTTTAGCTTAAACCACCACAGTTACTGCAAATCAAAACTACACTCACTCACTCTGCATTATCATGGTGCTTTGATCACAGAATTCTGTTAAAATTTTAAAATTAAACGGGGAAAAAAATCCTGTTTGGCACAAGTCTTCATTACAAATCATGTTCCCCAAAAATAATAGCTTTCTCTGACGGGGCAACAAGCCTTGTGGATAGGGAGGGGGGAAAGTGGTAGATGTGGTATGTCTTGACTATAGTAAGGCTTTTTGATACTGTCTCACATGGTCTTCTCATAAACAAACAAGGGAAATAAAACCTAGATGAAGCTAGTGTTAGGTGGGGTGCATAAGTGGTTGGAAAACTATTCCTAGAGAGTAGTTAGCTGTGGTTCACAGTCCAGCTGGAAAGGCATATCAAGTGGGGTCCTGCAGGGATCAGTTGTGGGTCCACTTATGTTCAATATCTTAATGATTTAGATAATGGCAAAGAGAGTACTCTTATAAAGTTTGCAAGTGATACCAAACTGGGAGAGATTACGAGTACTTTGAGGCATAGGATTACAATTCAAAATGATCTGGACAAATTGGAGAAATGGTCTGAAATAAATAGGATGAAATTCAATAAGGACAAATACAAAGTACTCCACTTAGGAAGGAAAAATCAGTTGCACACGTACAATATGGGAAATGACTGCCCAGGAAGGAGTACTGTGGAAAAGGATCCAGGGATCCTAGTGGATCAAAAGCTAAATATGAGTCAACAGTGTAACATTGTTGCAAAAACAAGCAGACATCATTCTGGGATGCGTTAGCAGGAGTGTTATAAGCAAGATGCGAGAAGTAATTCTTCCGCTCTGCTCTGAGTTTAGTAGGCATCTAGTGACATATTGTGTCCAGTTCTGGGAACCACATTTCAGGAAAGATGTGGACAAATTGAAGAAAGTCCAGAGAAGAGCAATAAAAATTATTAAAGGTCTAAAAAACATGGTGATGGAGGAAAGTGTTTTTTTGTTTTGTTTTTTTTTAAAGTGGGTTTGTTTAATGTGGAGAATTAAATGTGGAAAATAGTTTTCAAGTACTTAAAAGATTGTTACAAGAAGCAGGGAAAAAAATTGTTCTCCTCAACTTCTGAGGATAGGATAAGAAGCAATGGACTTAAATTGCAGCAGCGGTTGTTTAGGTTGGACACTAGGAAAAGCTTCCTAACTGTCAGGGTGGTTAAGCACTGGAATAAATTGTCTAGGAAGGTTGTAGACTCTCTGTCATTGGAGATTTTTAAGAGCAGGTTAGGCAGACACCTGTCTGGGATGGTCTAGATGATAACTTAGTCCTGCCTTGAGTGCAGGGGACTGGACTAGATGACTTCTTGAGGTCCCTTCCAGTTCTACGATTCTGTGATTATAGCAGATCTCCAGTTAAAGGTTAAAATCAACTTTCTGTTTTAAAGCTTAGACTCTTCTAAGTGCTCTGAAATCCACATGGCTTCTCAGAATATCGTGAAATGTGGTATGCAGGGTAGGATTGGTGGTCCGCATTTGGGGTCATTTTACCAAGGGATTTCTGAGATAAAGCCCCCTGGAGGTGGGGAGGGGCAACTATTTATTTTTAAGATTGACCCATTCTACCAACACCCTTCTCCTGTCCCCATCCAAAATTGTCTCAGTTCCTGGGCATTTACCCCAGCTGTATATGGCACTCTTTGCGGGAACCAATTGACAAAAGAAGGAAATTCACTGACATACTTGATTACCAATGGACAACATTAACTCTGTGTTATCTCATGCTCTTCCAGGAAGTTGAGTTCAGCAAATCTTAAAGGCTGAAAACTATGAAATAGAGCTAAAGTGCAGTTCCACAAAATCTTAACTCTGCTCTGTTTGAAAGATGGCCCAGTATGCCCATAACGCACATACCTGCACTCTGCCTTTGTGCTGTACTGAACAGGAGCTGCCTCTACCTGCTCAACACTCAAGTGCTTAGCCTTACTCAGAAAAAACCCTCACATCTGTTTAAATTTTGCAACCCCTTCACCTTATGCACGCAATACCACTTATTGCTAAATTTCATTTACTTTTCATTAAGCCCATAGTCCACACTTCCATTGTAACTAACTGTTGGGAAGCCCCATTGCAAGAAGAAGCCCTGCTACTAATGCAACCTACGCAACACGGTGCTGAAAGGAGGCACACTAGATCTTTGAAAGTACCTGTGCACCTCTTTCCTTTAATCATGCATAGGGGTGAGGTGAGGGGTGGAGTCATATCCCCCCCCATCACCTTGTATAACAATCAGAACTCTGCAGAGTTGCTCCATCTAATTCCTAAAAAGAAAAGGAGTACTTGTGGAACCTTAGAGACTAACCAATTTATCTGAGCATAAGCTTTTGCGAATACAGACTAACACGGCTGTTACTCTGAAACCCATCTAATTCCTGCATCATTCAACACAGCTACACCTTATACAGTGAGTGCAGCTGAAGTGCACGGAGATTATTCCTATAGCTCAAGGAAGTCAAAATTAAGGTTGCATTGACCTTTACCTCAATTCTGTATTTCTTGCTTTTAGAAGTTTTGAGTTTTGCTGAACTTGACTTTCTGGAAGTACACGAGATACCTCCAAGCAACCTGAACTGTCATTCAGTTTCCAGTGTAGACAAAGCCTTAGTGATCAAGAGCTCACAGATGTCCCAGTGGCCATCGTGTACTTCCGTTGTCAACCACTTCTTTTCATGATGCTACTGCTCAACTTTCCCAGCTCCACAGCACCACTTCTCTCATAAACATCTCTACTCCACTCCCAAGCCATCCCTGTTCCCTTCTTCAGTTTTACGCCAGGCTATCATTCCAACTGCAGGCTATTGATAGAGACATGGTATTGTCCTAGATGCCTTTCTTCTCAGAGTTCTCCCACAGCCCCCTCAGCTGCTGAGAGCAGCATCATGAGTAGTTCTGTGAGCTCTCCATGCTGAGGAATGGCAAAGCAGCACAGCAGTCTGTCCCCCTCCCCTTGCAGCAGCAGTCTGTTCCTAGTGTTCCTAGTGCAGGGCAGAACAGGAGCATTCCAATGATTTGGAAATGGAGCAGCACACAGATACTTCTCAGAGCTTTGAAAGGGGAGGGGCGCATGTCTGCAGGGCAGCAGAGATCAAAACACTGAGCAAAGCAATCAGGATAGGCATTGTGGGATACTGGCGGAAGCCAGTTCTGTCGATAAAACAATCAGCAGTGTCTACACTGGCTCTTTGTTGACAATAAAGGAAGGGGGAAAGACTAAAGTCTCTCATAGGGGTGGAAGTTTTTTGTCGCCAAAACTGGGCGTTTTTCACGACAAAAGTCCCATTGTAGTGTGTATGGTCTTGCTGTTTTGTTGCCAAAAGTCAGTTTTTGGTGACAAAACTTGCCAGTGTAGACAAGCTCTCAGAGAGGTGGATTACCTACGCCGATGGGAGAGTTCCTCCCATCACCATAGGTAGTGTGTACATTGAAATGGTACAGCTGCACTGCTGTAGCGTTTTAAGTGTAGACATGCCATAAGAGTTGGAAAAAGGTTGGAGGGAGTGGGCTAGGAGACACAAGCTGTGCGTGTTAGGCAAATTTGCCTGCAAGGCTGCCCATCCCCCAATATTAGTAGTAATGGAGGCACAAAGGAGAGTAAAATGGGAAAGGGAAAGGTTAGACTTGTAGGCAGATTTCACTGAAGATGTACCCTCCAAATCCTCAAAAAAAATTTCTTGCACAACTTAACTCTGACCTTTTATATTTCTTTCTTGATAAATACGTTATAGATTTTTCTAACACAAGCATGTTTCTTAATCTTGCTGATGACAGAGATAAGATTTTACATCTCTGTGTTTTTTGAGGAATTAAAAGATGTATGAGCTGTTGGTGGTTGTATGCTGGTATTGAAAAGGAGTTTGTTACGGACCTAAGGAGTCTGAATGTGTTTGAGTGTTATGTTTTGGAGTTATGATATTAGATTGATCTAGATTGTAATGTTTGTAAGCTGGATAGGTGATTTTCCTTAGTGAGTGGTTTGATAGGAAATGCAAGTGGAAATAAATGGTTTTTTTAAATTTTTGTTTTTTAAATAAACCTCTGTCTCTTGGAAAGAGGTTTTTATAATATCCTGTGAAAGATTTTTTTGCTGTTCATTATTTATATTCTACTCTTAGGCTTGAAACGGGCAAGAAACCTCACAGTAGGCAAATATGAGGTGAAAAAGTTCATGTGAGTAAATTTAATAATTTTTTATAATTTAGGCTTCTATAAATGGCTTCTGAATTATATACTTGGAATCCAGTGGATATTTTCCACTGATTACAATTGTAAAAGTAGAGCAAATGCTGGTATATAAACCACTTGTCATTTCCTTCCCAAATACCATTGGGATGGGGAAAAACCCAAGGAAATTCGTAAAAAAGTTTAACATGGTTTCAATATTAGCCAGCAAGAAGTTGGGAACCTTACAGACCTTCTGTGATCACAGAAGGGATCAAAGATGGGTGGGTCCCCTTTAGGGTAAGGCTAAGATTTTTGTCATGGATATTTTTAGTAAAAGTCAGGGACTGGTCACGAGCAATAAAGAAAAATTCATGGAAGCCTGTGACCTGTCCCTGACTTTTACTAAAAATATCCATGATAAAATGGGAATGGGCTGGGCAGCTGTAGGGTGGCTGGGAGCTCTGGGGCTCCCATCATCTCTGAGGGTTCAGAGCTCCAGAGTCCCCTGAGCCCGCATGATGGTGGGAAGTTGCAGGGTCCCCCTACTCCCTCCCTGGCAATGGGGAGCTGCAGGGATCCCCCCTGCCGCTGCTGCAGTGGGGAGCTGTGTGGGGTCCCCCTCAGTGGCAGCTGGGGGCTTGCGGAGGTCCCCCTGCTGCTGCTGCAGCCGGTGGGCTCTGGGGTACCTCTGCTGCCCATGGAGGCTCAGAGCTTGGGGGCCTGCTGCTTCAGGCAGCAGGGGTGCCTCACAGTGCCCTGCCGGTGCGGGAGGCGACAGGACCCTGCAGCGCCCAGCCGCCGGTGCTGAAGTCACGGAGATCTTTGGAAGTCACAGATTCCGTGACTTCCGCAACCTCTGTGACAGAATTGTAGCCTTAATAATGGAAAAGCAAGCAAATGTTCAGTCAGAGGGCCAGCAGTATATAAGCATTCATGTGTTTGTGGGTTGCTAGTCATCAGCATTAGGTAAAATTAAGTATGTCATGAAAAAATGTAACATTTTCAAAATTATCCTATTTATAGATACGTTTTCTATGTTAACACTCGCTGATTTGATGGTTGAAATGCCATTATTTAGTGAGGACTATATCCTAAGAGTTAAAAGCTCCTTTTAAGGTGAGGGCAGAGGGAACTGGTGATATGATCTCTTAAGCATGTACATGTGTCACAATCGTGCCTACCTTCTGACATCACTTCAGTAGATAAAGTAATGAGTATATCTACTCCAGACCAACAAAATCCTAAAGGATTTTGTTTGAAAATTCCTGGAATGTAAATACATACATTCAAAAAAAAAAAAAAAAAGTAGACCTATTTTGTGCAATAAATTCTGTTCAAAACCAATCCTTTTAAAAGAAAATAAATCTGAAGCTAACACATTCAAATGTCCCAGAATGGCTAGAAATCATAACATCAGACATGAGTTCTGGCAGGAAAAGTCCAAATTAATTTATCTGACTTCTGCATGAACAAAGATCCCTTGGTTCAGTTTTACCAAATATAGGTTTGGTAAAAGTGGGGTAATATTTTTGCCAAATCTGAGGATTTTATTTTAATTTAAAAAGACTCATGTGCTGCAGTTAAATATATTTGTCTAATAGCTATTTAGAATATTGGCTCTGACTTTTTTCAGATTGCTTATAATAAGAGTTACAAGTCCAGTTCTCTTGGGAATGAGAGTTTGCAGGTATGAAGAATTAATTTTTGCAGGCTCTATGAATTTTTGCTATTATAATTAAAATGCTACTAATAGGCTTGAAAAAAAAATTTCTTCATAAGAGCACATGATGGTGGCAAAAATTAAACTGACTTTTTCATGAAGCAGTTCACTAGGCTTGTGTAACAGAAAAGACACTTCATTTTTCTTGTTCCGTGCATTTCTTCTGTTCTGTAAAGATAATAATTACTACTAATTTTGAGTACTAACTTCGGAATTTTATATGTAAAGATGACATGCTCCTTGTACTAAGGATGTTGTGAACTAGTTCAGATGAAAATTTATATGTGCTGTGCCAGTAGCAGTTGGATGTGTTAAAGTAGAGCAGTGAACATCATCTTAAGGCTTTATAGAAGCATGTTCACAGGGGGGATTTTAATGTGGAGAGGTCTGATTGCACAAGGAAAGCTGTTGCAGGCTTTGGGGTGGAAAAGGAAGAAGGCATGTGGATTAGGTGAATGAACGGCGTGAGAGAGTAGAAAGAAATAGGAGCAGAAATTACTTTGACTGCAACATTTTGTTCTAGAAGAGAATGAAAAGAGATCGTAAGCAATTCAGGAAAGTTGTGGGGGCTCTTTTTGGTGAAATGTTGTCAAAGCTGTTTTCACCTTCCCTTTCATATTGTTGCCTTCCAATTTACTAGAAACTTTGCCCCTTCCTGCTAGATGAGAATCCAGCCACAATGGTCCATATATTTGCTGAAATTCACTGTAGCAAGGGCAGAATGGGGAAGTGTAAGGCAGAACCTTCAGTTCATGCAATACATAGTAACCTGACAGCTCAACAGTATAGGCTGTGCCTTTGGTCCTTGCATTGGCTTCTAGTCTGCTGCCATTGCTTTTTCAAGTTGTTGTGTTAACACTTGCATTCATCGACTGATTGCGTGATCCACCATGACAGCTACATTACTGTGATACAAGGTGGTTCAGAAAGGCTATGATGAAACATGAAAGAGCCCACAATGACGTTCTGTCAAAGAGAGTCAGCTGTGTAACAAACTTTCAGAATAGATTTCAGAGTAGCAGCTGTGTTAGTCTATATTCGCAGAAAGAAAAGGAGTACTTGTGGCACCTTAGAAGCTAACAAATTTATTTGAGCATAAGCTTTCGTGAGCTACAGCTCATTTCATCAGATGCATTTCGAATGCATCCGATGAAGTGAGCTGCGGAATACATCCAATGAAATGAGCTGTAGCTCACGAAAGCTTATGCTCAAATAAATTCGTTAGTCTCTAAGGTGCCACAAGTACTCCTTTTCTTTTTTCGGAGTAGACTAGTTCAGATCTAGATTCTGTTGCCATCTTTAGGGCATGTCACAAGGCCTTTCATTATTATTTAATTCTATGTTATTCTGTATCTCACTAATGTATTACCTATTCATTACAGTTAATAGACTATATTCAATTTTGTATATGCTGTGGACCTTCTGTGGGTTTGCTGTTTTGAGCTGCTGTTTCTAAGTCATGCTTCTATGGTGCTAGAATTGCTATGACTCATCCCAGTAACATGAACAACTCATGGGTGACAATAAGCACGAAAAGATCTTCATTGAAATATGTGGGATAAAAAGCCACTGTGTGGCCTAGCGTAACATTTTTGTGCTAATATTAAATTAACCATTCCAAGAATCTGTTCTATTTTTCTTTTTGATTTTCTGTTGTATTGAAATATGTGAATTTCAGAACTGAATTATAGCCAGTAAATACGAATGAGTGACAGGCAGCAAAAGTGTATTAATGTTAAAACTTACAAACTAATTCTCTTGGTATGCTTGTATTAATTCCAGGAATTTAAAAGGTATGCTAGCCCATTTCCATTTTAGTAAACTACATGAGTATCTAAGCCAAATATTGGAATGTAGAGGACAGTTTTGTATTCTAGCCATGTTTGAACTTATAGATATATGAAATGAAGTGCATGTTGATTGTTAAACGTGGAGATCAAAAGTCCTTCTGATCAGTGTATCTATTCTTAACAAGAGTTTAGCATTCTGTACAAATAGATTGATGTACTTAAGGCATATGAAGGTGAAATGAGAAGAAATTGGCAAATTAATAGATTGGAGATTTGTTCTAAAACTTAATGTAATTAAGAGGGTTTTGTTTACTAATAAAATTTTCAGATTAAATTGCAACCTCTTCTCCATTATATACAATAGGAGTACAGATATACAAAAGTTACCAAATGTTTTTTATATTTATAGATATATGGGCTTTAATACTGAGAATCTTGTGGACCCTCTGCCCCTCCCATTTGTGATTGTGTTGAGCACTTCCCTCCTCATTTGATTCCATAACACGTGTGGCAACTGTAGTAATTGCTTGCATGAAAAAGTAATATTAGAAAACTAATGTATTTTTAACTGATTTTTACACAATTTAGCATCAGCAAACATAGAGGAACCACAACCTCGTGATCAGCAAGTGCTTCATGGATCACCAGTGTTCTGTGGACCATAACTGGAGAACAGCTGTGTTAATTTGTGAAGGACTGAATTTCTACAGTATTATTTTGTGGGCTTTTGGAATATGTAAACTAGCATTAGTGAAAGGTGCCAAATTAAGAAGACTTGTAATCTTAAACCCTCTATGAGTATGTCTACACTGTGTGTTTTTAAAAAAAAAAAAAACCACAGCAGGGTCTCAGAACCTGGGTCAACTGAGTTTGGGCTTGCAGGGCTCACACCACGGGGCTTAATATAGCAGTACAGAGTCATAGATTTTTTTTTTTAAGGCCAGAAGGGACCATAACAATTCTAGTCTGACCTGATTCTAGTCTGCACATAGCAGGCTACAGAACCTAACCCATCCACAGCCCGAGCAGGAATGTCTACATCACTATTTTTAGTTTCATAGTGTGAGCCCTGCAAAGCCAAGTCAGTTGACATGGGCTTTGAGATGCTCTGCCATGTGTGCATGTGGCTTTGTTTTTATTTTGGAAGTTTAGACATACCCTAAGAGATTCAGGAGTGGCTTACCATCACTTTCAGATCCCAAGGCAAGAAGGGATCATTTTGATCACTCATGAAGAGAGACCTCCTCCTAGCAACTTCCGAGTTCCCTACGCCTGGGTTCTTATGCTGTTCTCTGGACCAAAAAGGACAAATGTTCTGTGAACAAAAGTTTGAGAAACCACTAAGATACATGACGAGTCAGTGTAATAGTCTACATTTTCATGCCAGTGTTTCAACCCTGATGAGACAGAACCATCTGTAGAGGGTAAAATGATAGCTTATTCCCCAAACCTGTGTGGTCTTTGGTCTTGGTGAAACTGCCATCAAGAATGCTTGTTGTGCAGAGGCATTTATTTGTATGTATAATCTTTATTGATTTTTACATTTTATTGTAACTTATATTAATGAAGTTCACTAAGCGTTAGTGATAGAAAAATGTTTATTAGCCCTGGTCTACACTATGACTTTAGGTCGAATTTAGCAGCGTTAAATCGATGTAAACCTGCACCCGTCCACACAATGAAGCCCTTTATTTCGACTTAAAGGGCTCTTAAAATCGATTTCCTTACTCCACCCCTGACAAGTGGATTAGCGCTTAAATCGACCTTGCCGGCTCGAATTTGGGGTACTGTGGACACAATTCGATGGTATTGGCCTCCGGGAGCTATCCCAGAGTGCTCCATTGTGACCGCTCTGGACAGCACTCTCAACTCAGATGCACTGGCCAGGTAGACAGGAAAAGAACCACGAACTTTTGAATCTCATTTCCTGTTTGGCCAGCGTGGCAAGCTGCAGGTGACCATGCAGAGCTCATCAGCAGAGGTGACCATGATAGAGTCCCAGAATCGCAAAAGAGCTCCAGCATGGACCGAACGGGAGGTACGGGATCTGATTGGGGAGAGGAATCCGTGCTATCAGAACTCCGTTCCAGTTTTCGAAATGCCAAAACCTTTGTCAAAATCTCCCAGGGCATGAAGGACAGAGGCCATAACAGGGACCCGAAGCAGTGCCGCGTGAAACTGAAGGAGCTGAGGCAAGCCTACCAGAAACCCAGAGAGGCGAACGGCCGCTCCGGGTCAGAGCCCCAAACATGCCGCTTCTATGATGAGCTGCATGCCATTTTAGGGGGTTCAGCCACCACTACCCCAGCCGTGTTGTTTGACTCCTTCAATGGAGATGGAGGCAATACGGAAGCAGGTTTTGGGGACGAAGAAGATGATGATGAGGTTGTAGATAGCTCACAGCAAGCAAGCGGAGAAACCGTTTTTTCCGACAGCCAGGAACTGTTTCTCACCCTGGACCTGGAGCCAGTACCCCCCGAACCCACCCAAGGCTGCCTCCTGGACCCAGCAGGCGGAGAAGGGACTTCTGGTGAGTGTACCTTTTAAAATACTATACATGGTTCAAAAGCAAGCATGTGAAAGGATTAATTTGCCCTGGCATTTGCGGTTCTCCTAGATGTACTCCTAAACCCTTTGCAAAAGGTTTCTGGGGAGGGCAGCCTTATTGTGTCCTTCATGGTAGGACACTTTACCACTCCAGGCCAGTAACACGTACTCGGGAATCATTGTAGAACACAGCATTGCAGTGTGTGTTTGCTGGCATTCAAACAACATCCGTTCTTTATCTCTCTGTGTTATCTTCAGGAGAGTGAGATATAATTCATGGTCACCTGGTTGAAATAGAGTGCTTTTCTTCAGGGGACACTCAGAGGAGCCCATTCCTGCTGGGCTGTTTGCCTGTGGCTAAACAGAAATGTTCCCCGCTGTTAGCCACAGGGAGGGGGGAAGGTTGAGGGGGTAGCCACGCGGTGGGGGGAGGCAAAATGCGACCTTGTAACGAAAGCACATGTGCTATGTATGTAATGTTAACAGCAAGGTTTACCCTGAAAGCATGTAGCCACTGTTTTATAAAATGTCTTTTTAAATACCGCTGTCCCTTTTTTTTTCTCCACCAGCTGCATGTGTTTCAATGATCACAGGATCTTCTCCTTCCCAGAGGCTAGTGAAGCTTAGAAAGAAAAAAAAAACGCACTCGCGATGAAATGTTCTCCGAGCTCATGCTGTCCTCCCACACTGACAGAGCACAGACGAATGCGTGGAGGCAAATAATGTCAGAGTGCAGGAAAGCATAAAATGACCGGGAGGAGAGGTGGCGGGCTGAAGAGAGTAAGTGGCGGGCTGAAGAGAGGGCTGAAGCTCAAATGTGGCGGCAGCGTGATGAGAGGAGGCAGGATTCAATGCAGAGGCTGCTGGAGGACCAAACCAGCATGCTCCAGTGTATGGTTGAGCTGCAGCAAAGGCAGCTGGAGCACAGACTGCCACTGCAGCCCCTCTGTAACCAACCGCCCTCCTCCCCAAGTTCCATAGCCTCCACACCCAGACGCCCAAGAACGCGGTGGGGGGGCCTCCGGCCAACCAGCCACTCCACCACAGAGGATTGCCCCAAAAAAAGAAGGCTGTCATTCAATAAATTTTAAAGTTGTAAACTTTTAAAGTGCTGTGCTTAAAGTGCTGTGTGGCATTTTCCTTCCCTCCTCCACCACCCGTCGTGGACTACCTTGGTAGTCATCCCCCTATTTGTGTGATGAATGAATAAAGAATGCATGAATGTGAAGCAACAATGACTTTATTGCCTCTGCAAGCAGTGATCGAAGGGAGGAGGGGCGGGTGGTTAGCTTACAGGGAAGTAGAGTGAACCAAGGGGCGGGGGTTTCATCAAGGAGAAACAAACAGAACTTTCACACCATAGCCTGGCCAGTCATGAAACTGGTTTTCAAAGCTTCTCTGATGCGTACCGCGCCCTCCTGTGCTCTTCTAACCGCCCTGGTGTCTGGCTGCGTGTAACCAGCAGCCAGGCGATTTGCCTCAACCTCCAAACCCGCCATAAACATCTCCCCCTTACTCTCACAGATATTGTGGAGCGCACAGCAAGCAGTAATAACAGTGGGAATATTGGTTTCGCTGAGGTCTAAGCGAGTCAGTAAACTGCGCCAGCGCGCCTTTAAACGTCCAAATGCACATTCTACCACCATTCTGCACTTGCTCAGCCTGTAGTTGAACAGCTCCTGACTACTGTCCAGGCTGCCTGTGTATGGCTTCATGAGCCATGGCATTAAGGGGTAGTCTGGGTCCCCAAGGATACATATAGGCATTTCAACATCCCCAACAGTTATTTTCTGGTCTGGGAATAAAGTCCCTTCCTGCAGCTTTTGAAACAGACCAGAGTTCCTGAAGAAGCGAGCGTCATGCCCCTTTCCCGGCCATCCCACGTTGATGTTGGTGAAACGTCCCGTGTGATCCACCAGAGCTTGCAGCACTATTGAAAAGTACCCCTTGCGGTTTATGTACTCGGCGGCTTGGTGCTCCGGTGCTAAGATAGGGATATGGGTTCCGTCTATGGCCCCACCACAGTTAGGGAATCCCATTGCAGCAAAGCCATCCACTATGACCTGTACATTTCCCAGGGTCACTACCCTTGATATCAGCAGATCTTTGATTGAGTGGGCTACTTGCATCACAGCAGCCCCCACAGTAGATTTGCCCACTCCAAATTGATTCCCAACTGACCGGTAGCTGTCTGGCGTTGCAAGCTTCCACAGGGCTATCGCCACTCGCTTCTCAACTGAGAGGGCTGCTCTCATCTTGGTATTCATGCGCCTGAGTGCAGGGGAAAGCAAGTCACAAAGTTCCATGAAAGTGCCCTTACGCATGCGAAAGTTTCGCAGCCACTGGGAATCGTCTCAGACCCGCAACACTATGCGGTCCCACCACTCTGTGCTTGTTTCCCGAGCCCAGAATCCGCGTTCCACAGCATGAACCTGCCCCATTAGCACCATGATGCATGCATTGGCAGGGCCCAGGCTTTCAGAGAAATCTGTTCCCATGTCCTGATCACTCACGTGACCGCGCTGACGTCGCCTCCTCGCCTGGTATCGCTTTGCTAGGTTCCGGTGCTGCATATACTGCTGTATAATGCGTGTGGTGTTTAATATGCTCCTAATTGCCAAAGTGAGCTGAGCGGCCTCCATGCTTGCCTTTGTATGGCGTCCGCACAGAAAAAAGGCGCGGAACGATTGTCTGCCGTTGCTCTGACGGAGGGAGGGGCGACTGACGACACGGCTTACAGGGTTGGCTTCAGGGAGCTAAAATCAACAAAGGGGGTGTCTTTACATCAAGGAGTATTTCAGGCAGGACTTCACGGAGGGTTCCAATAAGAAATGGTGCACCTACGTTATCGTTCTTATTGGAACAAGAAGGTTAGCCTGGCCTCTGATTGATACATGGCTAGATTTACCTCGCTGCACCTTCTCTGTGAGTGACTGCAGTGTAACCTAGAGGAATGAGTCCCCTAGACAGGGGAGGGGGGGAAGCAAATGAGTACAAAACAAATCTGGTCTATTTCTTGTTTTGATCCACTCCATCTATCTTTTACATCTTTGGCTGGCAGCAGACAGTGCAGAAGGACTGCATGCCATTCACATCTCATGGCTGCTCGGCAGAAGATGGTACAGTACGACTGCTAGCCATCCTCATCTCTTGCCTGCCTGGCAGAAGATGGTACAGTACGACTGCTAGCAATCCGTATCACCTGCCTGCTCACCATAAGACGGTTCAATAGGACTGATTGCAGGACTAAAGAGAATGACCTGGTCAAGTCACTCTAAATTAAGTCTCTGCGCCCATGTCTGTCCAGGCGCTCCCAGCCGACGTGGCCAGGAGCACCTCGGACATGACGATGACGGCTACCAGTTGTACTGTACCGTCTGCTGCCAGAAGGCAAGGGGTTGCTGCTACTGTGTAGCAAAGCCGTACCGCGTCTGCCCGCACCCAGGAGACATAGGATGACGGTTACCGGAGCAGGCTCCATGCTTGCCGTGGTATGGCGTCTGCACAGGTAACTCAGGAAAAAAGGCGCGAAACGATTGTCTGCTGCTGCTTTCACGGAGGGAGGGAGGGAACTGGGGCCTGACGATATGTACCCAGAACCACCCGCAACAATGTTTTAGCCCCATCAGGCATTGGGATCTCAACCCAGAATTCCAATGGGCAGCGGAGACTGCGGGAACTGTGGGATAGCTATCCACCTTGCAACGCTCCGGAAGTCGACTCTAGCCTCGGTACTGTGGAAGCACTCCACCGAGTTAATGCACTTAGAGCATTTTCTGTGGGGACACACACACTCAAATATATAAAACCGATTTCTAAAAAACCGACTTCTGTAAATTCGACCTTATTCCGTAGTGTAGACATACCCTTAGACTCCAATCTCTCTCAATAGAAATTATTTTGTATTTGAACAATAGTTGAACAGAAGTAAAAAATCTAAGTGTTTATCCATTTTATCCCCTGTATCACTCCTTCCTCAACATTCCAACTTGAGGGGGGCGTTGAAGGGGAGAAGAATGAACATAAAAATATTTTTTAATATGATTTGCATAACATACCATTTAAATTATTCCAGATATGAATTTTCATTCTTCATTTAAGTAATTAGGGATGGGAAGGGAGGCATTGTAAAGACACTTATTCTCTTATTTAGTTGAAGACAATGTTCTGGAAGATTTGAGTTTCCAGTGTTGTCATTGTATTTGTGTACACTGTGAACAGCATTTTTTTAATGAACCAGATTAGAAACATTTACAAATGGCTTATTTGTTGAGTAATGGTGATGTGCTCAAAAACGAAGTCTTATGTCTTATGGAAAGTGAACAAAATGCTTGTAATATCAAATACCTTAAATTTTTTCTCCTTCACATATGCAATCCATCTTACTTCCTCTTTATCTTAAGTCTCTCTCTTTTTTTTTACATTAAGATCTTTACCTTGCCTTCCTTATAGCAAGCATAATTTTTAATATTCCTATTTGTAACAGTGCCTGGCACTTTACAGGACAAATAAAAAGACCACGACCTTGCACTGAATTTCTTAAAATCTGATTTTAAGCATGACAGAAAATGGTAGGACAGAGATGAAGAGAGGAAGGGTGAAGGTTTCATCAATAAGATCATTGTGGCTATGAGCCCATCTTGGTGGTTCAATAGGAAGTAGCCCATCCGCAGGCATGGCTGCCCGCAGCTCTCAGTGGCCGCGGTTTGCCGTTCCCGGCCAATGGGAGCTGTGGGAAGCCGTGCCTGCGGATGGTCAATGTAAAACCATCTCACGGCCTGCCAGTGGATTACCCTGATGGGCCGCAGGTTGCCCACCACTGTTCTAGAGCACTGTTTTAATTTATCCTCTCCTCTGTTTCTTTTCCTTCCATAATGCAGTTGTGTTGTGGAAATGAAGTAACTAGAGTAATGAAAGTAGAAAAATAGTGAGAGGAGGAGATATAAGGCGAAGTCAAAGATGAAGGGGTAAAAATGATCAAAGGGAAGAGAAATAAGGGACAAAATCATAAGTAGAGGTGACATCATTAAATAGGCTTGGCAACAGGGAGTTAGTGAACTAAATCGAACAACAATGCAGATGGCCCAGTTAATGGCAATGGCTTGCATGGAAAAGTAATATTAGGAAATTATTTAATGTATTTTTAGCTGAGAAGTTGTCTGGAGACCTTACAGAAGAAGTGAGAAGACCTGATGAGAGCAGTGAAGAACTCTGAAGATGTTGTCAGGGTATTGTAGGCTGTGATAGTATGGTTTTGATGCTCCTACTATCCATGGAGATGAAGTCTTTAAAAGGCTGTTCTCAGATCCCTGGAGAGTTGTTTCCACTATTGTAATAGTGGGAACAGAGGGAACTCAATGAGGACTGGTGGGGTTTGGGAGTGCTGGAAGGCATGTGTTCTTCTACGCTGATGGAAAACTGAAACCATTGCAGTCAAACCAGGTTTCTTTTTTGACCAGTTTTTAAAAACAATAGAATGCTATCTGTTTGTTTAATGAGAGAAAATTCCAATGTTACATTTTACCTCTATAGCATATTACATGGCATATACCCACTAGTTATAGTTAACGTCTGGCTCTGATGTTAGTGTGAATTCTGTATCTGTGTATTCTTTTTTGCTCTCCAATTCACATTAAAACTATTAGGATAGAAACAGAATTATGGAACCATGTGTGTAATCAGATTAAGTTATGAATTTTTCCTTGCAAATGAGGGTTAGATTAAGCCTCTCTTTCTTCAGGAATAAGTTTCAATATATTGAATTTGAATATTTTCTAAAAGGAACTTTATTGGAGAATGGACTGTACAAAGCACTAAAAATATACCGTAGAGAAGAATCTTGCAGATATCTGATGTATCTAAAATTATTTTGTTATGATTCACCAACTTTGACATGGTGGACAGTCTTCCAGCTTCCCTTCAAAGAGATATTACTTTGTAATTTATAACTAATCCCATTTTAAAGTAATTTACAGGCCAGTAGTGTAATCTTAATCCTGGTGCATGATACTGGAAAAACTCATCTTTCTCTTATCCTTTGCAGAATTACCCACGCTTTCAGACCTGCCAATACTACTGTTGTCTGACATTGTTTTCTAGTTCTCACACCTTCTTATACAGGAAAAAAAGAAATCTCTCTACTCAGTAGGGAATATTTTTGCTCTTTGGAAAGATGTTTTTTTCATACTTAAATTATCACTCAGATTTTTCAAAGTGAAAATGCTTGTTAAGGCTCCTGAAGAAAGTTCTATGAAAGCATAACTTTCTTGTTTCACAGATATTTACATTTGGGGGGAGAGGGCGTGAATAATTTTTCCTAAAATGATGTACCTAAACAAGTATTGACTCACTTGTCTGGAATACAACAAAAAAACACTTTTAGCAAGTATTTCCTCACACCGTTTTGTCAACCAATTTTTACACTTCATAAGACATCAGTAGAAATGCTAAAGTGGCCATAGGCAATTCAATATTAGGTGGAGTCACAAAAATAGGTTAATACCAGGATGTGACACACTGTCATAACCAGTTAATGCATGCAGATGTCTGGTGTTGAGCTCACTACAATTTGGAAACCAGGAGAAAAATTAGGCTTTATATTTGTAAATTTATTGAAATTACCTTGTAACAATGTGTGTACTTATTTTTAAGGCAAATACATAATCCCAAATATTTCAGAATAGTTTTGAAGCAAAATGTAGCCATTCTAGATCAAGTTTTTACTATCTGGTCTGCTCCTTTTTAATGGTGTTGGAGTTCAACATACAACTGTGTTTGTTTTTTGTTTTCTCACAGTATAGAAAAAAATTCATTAAGCAAGATGTACTTACATCTAATTACATGTATTTGTGAAGTGGTTTTTAAATTTAAATGGCCTTAACATTGAAAGGACTAAGAGTCACAACATAAAACCTAGAAGGGTCACATTTTTTGCAGGAAGTATACCTAAAAAATCATTTAAATCTAGTTTATCGGCAGCAAAATCTGGTTTTTAAAAATAGAATCCTATCTAAATGATTTGCGCTCCACTGATTACAGGAGTCTGAGTGACAGAGATAGGGAGAATACAGAACACACATTAAATATTTTGGCTTAGTACATTGAACAGTAAGTATATTGGATACTAAATTTTCAATATTACATTTTGTTTGTGTATTATTGATGGCACTAAACACACACTCTGAATAGGTTTCAGAGTAGCAGCTGTTTTAGTCTGTATTCGCAAAAAGAAAAGGAGTACTTGTGGCACCTTAGAGACTAACAAATTTATTTGAGCAGAAGCTTTTGTGAGCTACAGCTCACTTCATGGATGCATTCTGTGAATACTGAGCCAGAAATATAGTAAGAATCTTTAAGCAAATGTTAAAGATTGCTATTTTGAGGTCGGTATACCCCTTTCCTGTTGTATTTCTCATTGTGAGGGTTTTGGTGTACGTTAGTAAGCTCATTCTGATTTAGATTCTGTCAGTCTCTGATGTCAGGACAGAGGGGGCATATGCAAAGTCTGTTCTGTTTCAACCAGTGTTATTCACTGAGGTTCTGGAAGTGCTTGGAAAAAGGTTGAGCTCCAGTCTGAGTGGGATTTATATTGTACTTGAATAGTCTAATTGTATTATGGGGTGGTGAGGCCATTATTAGAGGAGTTTGTTAGTGAAAGGCAAAAAGGAATTGTCAGATCTCACTCAAGAAGCGAAAACTAGATTTTGAGGTTTTTACCCATTATCTTATTTCCAGTCTTCCTTCTTTAGGGAAGATTGTGGAGAAGTAACACTAGCACTTTCTAGACCTTTTTCTTGACACCTCTGTCTGGTTTTAGGCCCAGATATGGTATGGTAACTGTACTTATCAATCTGTTACTGGAAAGTCATAGATAAAACCAAACGATTCAAAAGCGGACGCTAATTACAGATTGCCTCCCTTTTTGGGTACTCAACTTGACACTGTGGGCCTCATTTGCTATTGATTCTAAAGAGCTATGGGAGTTCAGCACCTCTGAATATCAAGCCAAAGATGTATTACATTGGACACGCAAAATCAGTGGCTGCTTCTGAAAATTTTGGTCCGAAAGTCTGTGCTGCTGTTACAAAACATGGAAATGGACTGTCTGTTTCTCTTTGCTTAAAGAACCCCCTGAGTGCAGATCTTTAAAAGAAAGTGCTTTGACTGTAGTTCAGTTTAGCCATCTTCAGGCTTCTTGACCAGTCACCCAACTAGTGCATGTAGTGAATCATCTGATCAGTGCTTCAAGAAGACCGGGGAAACAGCTTCAGAAGTAGTGCTTGTACGACTGAGTAGTCCAATAATTGACTGGGAGGGAATTCTGTTGATTCTCATGCTACACTGTTTCTGTACAGCTTTGCAGAAGAGCTCGGTATGTCTGCTGTTAAATGAATGAAATATTCTATATAAAAGTAATGGTTGAGATTTTTAAATCACTCTGAGATTGACACATCATCTGTTAATTTTCATGGAAGAAGTGCTAAATCCTCTAGATTGCTTTTAAAAGTCTCTGGCAATATTTTTAAGCGTTAAAGAATAAATCAGTTTTAAAGCATTATCAAACATGAATATTTTGTTTTGCTTGCAGCTTCTTTGTAATACTGGCCACACTGAAGAAAAATTAGGTTTTACCTATGATGACATCATAATATGGTAAGTATTCTGTAAATTACTTCTGAGCAATATTTGGACACTTTAAACAATATACATTTAAAGTAGCTGTTTTGAATTAAATGAAAGAAAACAACTTTAAGTAGTTTTAAAACCCAATTCAAGTATTTTGTAGTTCTTATTTTTTAATGGTTTAATATTCCATAACACACAATACGTAAAATCATACAAGTATAAAACAGTTTTATGGAAATAGGAAAGAGAAACTCAGGAAATAATAAACTAGAACATCATTTCTACGTAAGGCACAGAACTCATGCTGCATTAATCACGAATGTAATGTAAAATAAGAATATTCTGAAATGTAGCTCTCATAAAGGCTTGCAGAAACTCTTGGGATGGAATTTTGGCCCTACTGAAGACAATGGCAAAACTTCCTTTTATATAAGTGGGGCCAGGATTTCACCTGTAAGTTTCTATAATAGTTTACTAAATTCCCTGAAGAGAGACTTAACAGTTTTTTGCAGTATCATCCTATTGGCAACTAAGGCAACTTTTAGATAAACTTTCTAAAGGAATCTGCCTCGATCTTATCACCATGTCTTAGAATAAAAATATTTTTGTTTATATTTATTAAATCCCTTCTTTTCTGCACAGACACTGCTAACTTGCCGTGGATTCAGCCTAGGTAGCAGAAACAACAAAAATGCGGCTGGCTCTTCCAGTCAACCTAATTGTTTTGCCATTCAGTGTAGGTGAACTTCTGATACTGAGAACTCAGTAGATCCAAAGAAAAATCAAATCAAATCAGAAAACATTGCCTTAAATTTTGTGGGGATTTGTTCAGTTTCTTTCAGAAAAACTGACCATGTTGCAACTTTCTTCTCCTAAATGATGAGTTTTCTCAGATGGAACTGAATGCTTCAGTCAGTGCTACTGAGTACCTTTCTGTTAATACTCCTTTTTGTTGTGAATTATAACACTTTCATTATCCTCTTTCTGAGTATATTAGAATTCATGTCAGATTGTTTGCTTGCTTTGTGATGTAGAGACTGTAATGTCCAAATTAAGTTTCATTTCTTTACCAAATCAAATTTTAATACAGGTCTCAAGAGGTGCATGTCTAGTGCATTTTGTTATACAATTCCAAGTCCGGTTTCAGAGTAGCAGCCGTGTTAGTCTGTATCCGCAAAAAGAACAGGAGTACTTGTGGCACCTTAGAGACTAACAAATTTATATGAGCATGTAGCCCACGAAAGCTTATGTGCAAATAAATTTGTTAGTCTCCAAGATGCCACAAGTACTCCAATTCCAAGTTAGGAAGTCCTCCTAGTCCAGGACATGACTAAGGAAGAATAAACATTTTTAGATATAAAATTCACACCCAACAAACTCATAAAAATCTATAAGCCCTCTCTAGGAAGAATGATGATATTTTCTGAAAATCCATAGGCAGATGTGCCAAAGAGGACCCTTTTCATGGAAGATGCTTTGCTCAAGGATCTGCGTGAGAGTCTGTCTTTTAAAAAGGCATTGAAATAGTCTATTCAGTACCTTCATGCATTTATATATGCAATTTATTCTGCCATAGTAGTGATCAGATGGGTATAGAAGCTGACGAAGTCTTCAGAGATGAACAGTCAGCCTTGGCTGTGTCATTTGTGATCTTCTGAAAATGTCATTGTAGGATAAAGAACTTTATATAGAAATGCTCATTTTTAAAGCAATGCTTTAATGCTTGCTGTTGAAGCCAGTATTGTTGATACTGATCTTTTAAAAGAAGAATAAAGAATTGGTCTTTTTTTGTTCTGCCTGGATCTTTAAGTGTATGGTGTTGCTATTTTCTTCTTTGATTTCTTGTATTTAACTATGGGGTAAAAATGTCAAAAGTGCCTATATTCCATTTTCAAAAATGCCTTGGGAACTTAAGTTTAATTGAAAGTTAGTAGGAGTAGAGACTAAGTGATTGAGTCAGTTCTGAAAATAGGACTTAAGACTTTGACTCCTAAGTCATTTAGGTTAACATTTTCAAAAATACCTATGTCAGAATGCTTAAAGTGTTCAGATAGAAGCCTGTTTAAAGAACTTGCTTTTTGTTTTTAATTTATTTTAAAGAATACATTTGTTTTGCTGGAGACACAGGAAGTATTCTACAAAAATGTTTGTGTCTTCTTGAACCATGAGGTATTAAGAATTAGTCATACACCTCTACTCCAATATAATGCGACCCGATATAACACAAATTCAGATATAACGTGGTAAAGCAGTGCTCTGGGAGGGCGGGGCTGCACGCTCTGGTGGATCAAAGCAAGTTCGATATAACGCAGTTTCACCTATAACGCGGTAAGATTTTTTTGGCTCTCGAGGACCGCGTTATATCGTGGTAGAGGTGTATAAGGTTGCTAATTTAACCTATTATTACAATGGAATATTTAAGCAAACTAAAGACCATGTGTATATTTGCTAGATTTTTATCCAAGAATAAATGCAATTGTTAGAATTTGTTCTTTGGTCCTTTTTGCTAGTCCATGTGCTTGATTATAATTTCTTCCTGCCAACAGATGGAGACAGTACACTGACAGATTTTGACATCATTCCCTGCATAGAAGGATCTTGACAGCTCACAGAGTTCAGTTGTTTTTTCTCCAGCAGATGGAGTCTCAGTGCCATTGACAGGTGAAAGAAACTCCTGAGCAAAGGAGAGAGTGGAGTACTTTTGGGCCTCAGAAGTCTTTGAGGTTCTTAGCCCTGTCCTGGAGTAGCTGTCAGTCTGTGGACTCTATCCTACATGCAGTGATTTAGTCCTCACAGGAGTATAGCATAACTGACTCCTACAAAAATTCCAAGAAGTACCAAGCTTTCACACACAAAGTAGATCCATACATGGGGTTCATGCCCCCCTCTACCCAAGCTCAAGGACTAGGAAGTAAAAAAGGTACATAGGAATGTCATTTCACCTTGGGGTAGTCAGAGTGGCCAGAGTAAGCATAAGAGGGAAAATGAATCTCCTCCAGGATCAAATATCTTCTCTCTCTTCCTGATACCCACCATGGGGACCAGTGCTATTTTAAGATTGGTGACTTGAAGTCCTTCAGATACCTTGTTTGTAAGAGGTAATCACTAGGGAACAAAAATCCTCTTCAGGAAGGAGAGAGCCACAGCGATGAGGGCAACTTGGAAATGTCTGTTTTGTTTTTTTCTCCTTCCCTCCCTCCACAGTTGAGAGGGAAAATTCAGGATATTCATAGGAATAGCCCTATTGCCTCAGACCCTCACATTAGGTCGCTCTGACCTTGATCATTCTTGTCGTTCTTCTTTGAACTCCCTTCTAGTTCTGCAGTGTCCTTTTTGAGGTGGGGTGACCAGTACTATACACAATATTCCAGATGAGGCTGCACTATTGATTTATATAAAAGTACTATAATATTTTTGTATTAGTTACCATCCTATTCCTTATGCATCCTAACAGATTGTTAGCTTTTTTTTAATCACAGCTGCACATTGAGTCGTCTGTAGTAATACCCAAGGCCCTTCCTTGAGCGGATCAGTTAATTTAGAATCCTGTAATAAATGAGTAGTATAACTTTTTTCCCATCACTGTACATTACTTTACATTTATCAATATTGAATTTCTTATGCCATCATATTGCCCATTCACCTAGCATGTTTGTTTCTCTGAAGTTCCTCATAGTTCTCTCTGATCCTGATTAACTTAAACCCTTCTTCTTTCCAGATTTGCTACCTCATCTCCCTTTCCAGATCACAATAAATGTATCACACACCGTGGAACCTACTAGGGATCCTTGAGGGACCATGCTGTTCATCTTTTGTCATGATGAAAATTGACAGTTTACATAGGAGACAAAATAAAGAATAGGATTAGTTTGTGATCCATGACAATACTTTTCCTCTCACCCCATGGCTATTTAGGTTCTTTAATAGCCTCTTCTGCAGAACTTTATCAGAGATCTTTTGGAAGTAATATTATGTCAGTTGGTTCTCCTTTATCCACCGCTTTATTGATATGTCCAAAGAATTCTAAGAGATTAGTGAGACACAGTTTTCCAGTGCACAAACTGTGCTGGTCACATTCTGTCATATGATCTTATAAGAGTTTTGTTCTATTTTAACTCACATTTCAACCAGTTTTCCAGGTGCATATATAAGGCTCACTACTCTGTAATTGCTTGGATCACTCCTAGAAGCTTTTTTTAAAATATACTTACATTTGTTACCTTTGAATTTTCTTGGACAGTGGCTGTTTTTAATGATAGCGTATTTTTATTTGCAGCTCAGCTACTTCATAAGTTCCTTCAGAACTCTTGGAAATACCATTTCGATCTGACCTAAGTCATGTCAGCATACAGTAGCTGAAGGTATTACATCGCTTGTTTGTGTGCACGCTACACTTGTCAGCAGTGCACGTTCTCACCAGGAGTGCTTGTATCGATTGTATTGTCAGTGTGGAGCATTATGGGATGACTCCTGAAAGGCAGTAAAGGCAGTTTGAATAGCCTCTCAAACCTTGCCATTCAGTCATTTTGATTTATTCCTTGTCTTTTGGGGTCACATTTTGTTTAGCAATATGCATGTCTAAGACTCTATTTTTTTTTTTAAAAGTAGCATCTGTGCCATGGATTTTACTTGTGGATTTTACTTCCTTTGCTTGTAACTTTAGGGGTTTATTGATTAGCCTTGCCACTTTTTATTAAAATCTCCCTTTCTAAAGTTTAGTGTCAGTTACTTTTGGTACCCTGCCTCCCCCTTGAGCCTTAACCCTAAATATAATGTGGTCACCATTAGTTGCTAAACTATTGTCCGTTCTTGAATTAGGTCCTGTGTGTAACTTAAGACTAAATCAAGAAATATCTTCTATTCTTTTGAGCTCTAGAACTAGCTGTTCCAAGAGCCAGTCACTTGAAGTATTAAAAATTGTTTCTCTAAACTTTGTCCTTTTGTCATTCAAGAAGGATCTATTCTTAATTATAAAAGTAGCCCCTACTTTAAATTTGGAGAGGAAACATCCAGTATTTTTAATACTAGGAAATTCTAGTCTCTTGAGCTAGTACAAGGTTCCAAAAGCTTTGTTTGTGCATTCTCATGCCAGAAATATAATTGACTGTCAGGGGGTGCTCTTGGTGAGAAAGGGAAGAAATTAGTTGTCCTAACTGAAAACCCTTGGATTGATGTGTCCTGAGTAGCCAAACAAACTACTCGTTGGCACCCTTAAGGACCACAGAACAGGAAAATAAAGACTCTACTATATTGAAAAGGGCTGCTACGTAATCTGGGTCCATCCTTTAGGTTTCCTAGTATAAAATGTTAGAGTACTTGTCAGGTGACACAGCCAAAATTCATGAGAACATGATCCTTACTCAACGCTCTTAAGAAGCTAGTAGTCATGCCCACCCAGACTTACTTGGAACTTAAATCTGATATCCAGTTCATTTCTACTCCTGTATTTTAACCTTTTTAGAGGAAGAATATCTTAGCCACCTACTGTTTGTTTGTCACCAACTCAGCTAGCAGAAGAAAAACTTGTGGGGCCCTGCCCTATAAAGAGAGACACTTGATTTTTTTTCACTGAGAGGAGGCAATTCTTAGAATATTTCCTTAATGATGAAACTCTTAATGCTGAAGGTGATATATGACCCAATTTTGGATGATATATGACCAGATTTGCTGTTTTTCTGCTTTAAGTCTAGAAATAGCAAAGAAACTAGGTCCTAGCATCTAAATCTTACAAAGGTTAATCTTCAAAAAGGTACAACAGATTGGGCTTTTGGAATAGCTGCTTATCGTGCACAAGCACCTTACAAGGAAAGAGAAGGGGTTAAAAAAAAAAAAAAAGCGTGCAGCATCAATATCCTTAAGTGGATAAAGTTTTAGGTAGGGAAACTGGCTACAGTGCAGATAAGACTTTTTTTTTCTTCAGTCTACCTGACCAGAAAGTTATCTACATTATGAGCTGCATCATTACTAGTGATATGTAAGCAGCCACATATTTTCCCTTGTTTACTTTCTCTAAGTACTTCAAATTAATGTTCAGGAAGTGGCTACTATGTGACTTAGTGAGTAGTGCAGGCAATCAGGCATTACTCCTTCCTTATTCCATGCAGGACGCCGCTTATAAGTTCCATATGTATGAACTGACATGGTCTACCGGAGAGGGAAATTTTCCTAACCATTTTCTTTATAATATTGACAGTGCAGAACACCTTCTTTTGAAGACCAGTATTATCTCCTCTTGATTTTTTTCCCCCCAAATAGCAAGTCACACATGAGAGAACAAAGTATCAGTTCTCTGATATATTTCACTTAGCAAATAATATTATATGACCTGCTTTCAAAGATTCATCTTAAGTCTGGGAGCCTTCAAACCTCTGTGTATGGGGGGAGTGACAGAACCAAAAATCTCAATGTACTGTCTACATCTGCTGGCTGAAAGGTGCTTTACCCAAGTGACTGGACTGGCGTAGATCTCAAAGGAAGAAAATTAATAAGGTAAGGAAAATTTCCCTTTAAGTGTTAAATTATTTTCATGTAAGTAAACCGTGTCTGTCCCTCAAATGGGAGCTCTATTTGTTGTTGTGTAATTTGTTTTCCTACTTATTTTTTTTCCATTGTAGTTTGCGATTAGCTTTACTGAATGAAGCAAAAGAGGTGCGAGCAGCAGGGTTGCGAGCCCTTCGCTATCTCATCCGAGACTCCAGTGTTCTACAAAAGGTGCTAAAATTGAAAGTGGATTACTTGATAGCTAGGTAATTTTCCTAGATTTTATTATATTACAATGACTTACTTAATTTTCTCATCTTTGACTGATTGTGGGGTATGTGTGGAAATGACTATCTTAATATTCTCTGTAAATGTTGATTCTTGGTATTTTAAGGTATTTTCTATTTTCTTTTGGGAAACTTCCTTTTTAAATAAAATATTATACAAGAATGCCAACCAAATCAAAAGAAACACAAATCCAAAGAAAATGCTATCATGTGAAATGATACCATGAGGAAACAAAAGTATATGTGTGGGGGGAAATAAACTTGTCTCTAAAAATCAGTTTAATGTGATCCTGAACTCTGAATTAATTGTAATTGTATGACATGACTACATGTCAGAAATAAAATTGGATACCTTAACTATATTTCCATACTTTAACATGTTTGGATTTCTTTACAGTTTAACTGTAACTCTGAATTTCCATGTTTGTTTTGGGGATAGTTACTCTCAATCCTAATGCCATTTAATTTAGTTTGTTTTGTCTGGAAAGATGAGATTGATGATATGGTATATTATAAATATGTTATTGGTACTCCTCTGAAATGACTAGCAGTTTTGTAGGCATCTCAAAACTACTATTAAGACCTTTATATCTCGCCACAGTGTTATGTAAATGCGCGTATATAAGAAAATTGTTTTAATGATCCTTCATCTATAATAAAGATTATTATTGAAGAGAAACCTCAAACTAAAGTTCTGTGACCAGTCATGATCCATGTGCTCTCTGAAAGCTAGAATTTCTGGACAGCAAGTTTGTTATAGTATTCATGCAATCTCTTGAATAGTAGCACCAAGGTGTTAATAGTTAGGAATAGGGGTAACTTCTATCTACAAACCACATTTTTTATTTAATTTTTGTTTTATTTTAGGTGCATTGACATACAACAGAGTAATGAAGTAGAGAGAACACAAGCTCTTCGATTAGTGAGAAAGGTAAAAATTTAACTGTGTACTGTTCTCATGTTGGCTACATCAGTAGCCCAATCAGTAAGTCATATTTGCTACAGAACTGTCCCATCAACCGTCCATCTTTGGACAGTCTCTGGTTCCCTATCTCACTTTATGCTGGCTGCAGATATCTTGGCTGCTATCTCTAAAGTCAGATATCTTGGCTGCTATCTCTAAAGTAAAAAGGAAAGGCACTAGATGAGACCTGGCTCGATTTTTCATCTTTTGCCATTGACAACCTTCCCCTGAGTGTGGAAAGGGAATCCCACTGAATACCCCTATTTTGGATAGGGTTTTGGCAGGAGCTTTGGTTCTCTTGATATCACCCTAAAGAGGCCCAGCCCTCTTCAGAGGGTAAGACAACCTGGGAACAACAATGCAAGTCTAGTTTGCTGGTTTAGGCTTTCCTGTGTTACTTTTCTAGATGGACAGTCTTGGATAGAGGAGCTTGTCTCTGCCCTGTAAGAATGATGGCCCCCTTCAGAATCCTCTGACTCTGAGGATTATTCCACAGCTTTATTTGGTACCTTTCTCAGGGCTGCAAGAGGACCTAGTCAATCTGAGCTATGCTGGTCAATCCTGCGCTCAAATGCATGAGATTTGTAGGGCTGTAGCTAGCACCTGTAATTCCTTCCTACTTGACACTTGTAGACTAGTCACAGATGATGAGATCTTTATTCTGGCATAAGGTACTCTGCCTTTGACTGGACCTGAGTGTTCTGCATTCAGCTCCTACTCCTCTAGGCAGCATCAACATCACAGAAACAGAACAAAGGTTTACCTAAAGACTCAGTTGAGGTTTGGAGCAGTTCCAAAGGGTGGTGTCCACAGGAACAGTGAGTTCAGAATGACTGCTTTTCCTGTGTTTATGTAGTTGTTTGAGAATATCTGTGACACCAAAATTTAGAGTCCATTTTAAGAAAACCTTTGTTGTTCATATGTATCTCAGTTGTGGCATTCATAGCTCTTACACGCAAGCCTTAAGTTCTTGGGTAAAACAGCTTTGGCTCAAAGAATGAGGGGGAAAAAAGCAAACGTCCTTTAGGGTAATAGTGACTTTTTCCTTCACTGGATTCTCTTATATGGACAAAAGTCACAATCCAGCTAAATGGAGACCTTCCATAATCTAAGACAAGTACAATCTCTGGTTTCAGATCAATACATGGAATGGACACTATTAATAGTGCTGATAGATAGTCTCTTGTTGATGGGTGGAGGGCAGGCATCCATTCTCATATTCCTTGACCTCTCTCCCTCATTTGATAGTAGATCAAGGAATGCCACTGGAGTGCAGAGGAACTCTCAAATTGCGTTAGTCCATCCTACAATGCACCCAAGGGATAGTGATAGAAAATTACTCATTTCACTACTAGAACTTACACGTGCATAGTCACACAAGGACTGTTCTCCTTCAGTCCTGTTTAACATCTATATGCAGCTACTAGAACTGGTGAATTATCATGGACTTACCTGCCAATGGGACATAGATACGGCACAGCTTTTTACCTTCTATGTCACAACATATAACAAAGCAGTCACCAAGTTTGTGCGGTGTTTGGTCAAGATCAGGACACAGATGAAGGACAGCTAGTTGAAGATGAACCTCAATAAGATGGATGCAGAGGAAATGTCTTTGAGGAATGTGTATCCTTGATATAGTCTCCTTTGGTTGAAGATACACAATTGCAATTAGTCAATTCAGTCCCTAGTCTGAGTGCCACTGGATTCCTCTGTGATGCTATGCCCTCATATAGCGACACTGGTGAGCAATGTTTCCTAACATCTTTGGCTGACAAGGATACTGTGTCCTATCCTGGGAGGAAAATGACCTGGCCTCAGTAATACACACTGTAGTCACCTCCTGGCTCGACTACAGCAGTACAATATATCTGGGCATGAAGTCAGCCCTTAGGAAACTCCAGCTAGTAAAGAACACTGCGACACATCTCCTTGGCAGCATACGATATATCAGACCTGTCCTCTGTGAAGTACGCTAGCTTCCTACAGTCAGATTCAATGTCTCAGTCCTTCTCTTCAAGGTATTCAGTGTTTTGAGTTCAGGATACCTAAAAGATTGTCTAAAGCTCCAAGACAAGGAACATAGCTATGCTTCTCCACAGTGAAGTTGTTTGTTGCATGCATAAATCTTGTTTGTGTAAGAGACCTTGCTTTCTCTGGAGCCAGTCAGACACTGGAATGGGTTCCCTCTGGATGTTAGAACCACCAAAGAATTCACCACTTTCTGCTCCAAGTTCAAGGTTCACTTCTTCAACCTTGCCTTCAATAACCATACAAAATATCATAGTACTACAGATATAAAATAAAACTTCACATATGTATGATGATAATTGTATTGCTTTATGTGCTTCTGGAAGGTACTCAGATCTCAGTGATGGGATTGGTATAAAATCCAAAATAGAATAGGAGACGGAAAGAAAAACATCTTCATTGTGGACCATTATAAACTTTCCTTTTTATCCTGACTTTTAGCTTCATGGAGGGCCTTGGCACAAGCATTCTTTTTCTCTTGTGCCTGTACCCTTTGGAGGTCATTCATGCTAGATACTTGCCATCTCCAAACAGATCTGGCAGCCAGTTTCCCACTGGGAACTTTGAAGCTCTTGTAGAAACTGTCTTGAATGTTGGGTCTCTGAAGAAAGCATTGCAGAGCAGCTCCGTAAAACACTTCTCCATATCTGAAGGAATCCTGGATCATTCTCTCTCCTGGATAATTCAAAAAGGAGACTGTTCTATTTCAGACCTTACAGACAGAGGTCAAGATGAGGTCATTTCAATGTGACCCCTTACTCTTTAAAGGAGAGATGCTTTTTTTTAAGACTCCACATTTGGCTTTCTTCTTGACAGAACCTCCTGGCTGCCTCCAAGAAGCTCTCATTTACCTATCGCTGATCTTTCAGAGGCCTAAATTTATGTAAATCTGCATTAAAATAAAGGCAGAGTTCAGCTGACATTTACTGTAATAAAACATTAGGAATTTGATTATTTAACAGAAGATCTTTTCCTTCCCATATTCTAAAAACAGAAAGAAACCTGAGAAGCAAAGCAGCCTTCATTTTAAGAGATTGTTTACACTCTCCCAACATGATGAGTGTAATAACGTTTATCCTGTCAGTTCAAGACCAGGAGGGGATATTTTGTAAAAGTGATTAGTCCCACCCACTATTGCTAATTAATTCTTATTTGTACCATTATAGTAAATGAAAGGCTCAGTATGTCCGTGGGTGGGTGAGGAATTTGGGATTTTTCTCTGAAGTTCGGTTTTAAAGAGCTTCCTGTTTTGTGGGTAAGAGCATCATGGTATGACAAGCAGTAGTTTCTTAAAAACATCTTACAAAAATAAACTTGTTTTGTATGTTTAAATCTGTTTAGCATTAGTGACTTCTCATTTAATAGTGACCTGCAAAGGAAGCAAACTAGGCTTGTTCACTTTTTTTTTTTGCTGCTCTATGTGAAACATAAAGAAGGCCTGAAATGTGTGTAGAGCAAATAAAGGTTGAGAAAAGGGGTTCTGTTTGCTTTTTTAAATTTTAGAACTATCAAGAATACCAAGCCTGGTCTGTACAGGGTTTTAAGGGAAGAATTGTCAGAAGTTCCAGGATGTATATTGGGAGCATTTTCTATTTAAAGATGGTGTATCTTTATAGAACTGGTTCACTACATAACTCATCTGTTTGATAGGACAGACTCCTGGGAACACATTACACTGTATTTACATATAAGCTCTTCAAAGAAGAGAAACAAAATTTGTACTCTGTCCCAAAGAGATAAGCTATCTTGAGGCAAAACCAGGTCTCTGTTTTCCTCAGAGCTCACAGCAAGGGGCTGTTCTTCAGATGAAATTCTCAGACTAGTAGAAAGATGTCTTATACAGTTGTATAAAAATTGGCCAGATTCATGATCTGTCTGATATTCAGCAGAGGAAATTCCGCGCCTAAGGGTTCTCTGTGGAAGCTAACTTCATCCTGTCCATGTAAATTCCAACTCATGTAAATAAGGCCAAGATATTACATAGAGAGGCACCATAGAAAATACATGTAGTAATAACAAATGTGCTAACTTTTTGCCTAATATAGTAGTGCAAACAAACAAGATGCTGTTCCCTATAAGAATATATGAGCGTTTGTGCTGTTTATTGAATGTATTAATGATAGTTTCCTTTAATGTCAAAGTACATTGCAAAACTGGGGGAAAGCTCAAGAGCAGGAGACAAAATGAAACAGAGCCTGTCGAGCTCCCTGTAGAGTACTTTATATGTACTTACTTTCTTGCCATACTCTTTTGAATTAACATCAGCTGAACAGAACTGTGCTGAGATTGTCTAAATTTTATTGCTGGCTGGTTTTGTTTTTTTACTCTGACCTAAATGTGATGGCTAGACAGTCATTTAAGACTCTCTTGTTGAATCACTGCACTTATCTGTAAAGTATGTCCTTCTGTAATGAGGGGTCCTAAATAGTCTACTTCTGGGGCAGTGCTGGAATTATTATTTATGTAGAGTATTACCATGACACTAATTTACTCATAAATCCCTCTATTAAATCCAAAGGCCAAATGGTAATTACAGTTGCTATAAACATGTCTAACAACCTAAAAATAAGCAGTCCCTACACCCAACACAGTGATAAAGTATTCATAAGCATGCGATCAGTTTACTTACAAATAAGCCAGACCTAGGGATGACAGTCTCGTTCTGGCCATGGCCCAGCATGATCAGGTAGGGTCTGACAAAGAACCTTCAAATTCATAGCTCTTTTTATACACTTCAGCTAACTTGCTAGCTCTGGCAAAAACCTAGTTTGAAGCAGTTCATCCTTGCTACTTTCCTTTCTCTAAGGCTTTCCTTTCCTATTCTTCCCCACACCTCCACCCCTGCTTTCTAGTAGAACAGTGAGAATGTTTATGCTTGTTTCTTTTAAGACAGTTTTCCTTTGTCTTATTAATGCAGCTTTTCACTTTATCAGTTACTTTTTGATCATATATCTTTCCCACTTTGTAAGCAATAGTACTTATTCTCATTATCTTCTTTTACTTGCTGATTGGGATTTTTTCCTTACTAGCCACAAACCAGATACTATTTTTTTTAAGCAAACTTACGCTAACTTTAATTAACTATCCCTACATTACCCACCTTAAAACCATACATACCATGTGGGTTTTACTACATTTAAGCATTTCAAACATTTCTTTTTATTTTGCAACATTTTGTACAATTAATAAATTTGACAAATACAACCTCCAAAATAAGTTATCACAGTCGCATTGACAACTGCCAAAGCTTTGAATGACCATCTTCACCATGGATGTAATCCTACTTTGTAAGTGTTCTGACCAGAAAGGACTAGTTAACTACCAAATTCCCTGTTCCTGCCTATTTACAATTTTTAGTTCTTCTTCGAGTGATTGCTCATGTGTATTCCACAATAGGGGTGGGGGCGTGTGTGTGTGTGCTTGCCACATGCACCGGTGCCGGACGTTTTTCTCCTAGCAGTACCTGGGGGTGGGGGAAGTGCCCCCTGCAACCTCTGGAGTGTCGCCTGCCTGGTGTGGTATAAGGGGAGCTGTGCGCTCCCCCTACCCTCAGTTCCTTCTTGCCGCCAGTGAAGGTGTGTCGGAACTGCTCTGTTCCAGCTTTGCTGTAGCTCCTCCCCAGAACTGTTTGTTCGTTCAGTGTTAGTACCTGTAGTTAATTAGCTGTGTAGTTAGTTAGTTTAGTTAGTCAGTGACCCCAGCCGGGGCATGCCGCACACCCCGGGGTTTAAGTCGTTCTGCTCTTTTAGGCGTTCTATGCCAAGAAGTGACCCGCACGCAGACTGTTTGCGCTGTTTGGGTGAAACCCATATCAGCAAAAGGTGCAAGATTTGCAAGTCGTTTAAGCCTCGGACCAAAAGAGAAAGGGACATTAGGCTCTGGGCCATCCTGATGGAATCGGCACTGACCCTGACTCCAGCACGCAGCTCTGAACCGGTACCCAGCACCGCAGCATCGGTACGCGGCGACCCTCCGGTGCCATCGACCAGTCAGCACCACTCCCCATCCACGGGGCATGCCAAGAGGGCCAGAAAGACTCCCTCTTCACAGCGGCACCGAGGGAAGTCTGGGACAGAGGCTAGGCCCATGTCGGGTAGTCCTCGATCCCCACCGGGTCCCAGGCCTCCAACTCACATTGAATGGAGTAGCCCGGCCCCTTTGGAACAGGCCTGCCCCAATGCCCTCCAGGCAGCCTGGGATGCTGTATCTATGCTGGTGCCTGGAGTGCTGCCGATGTCACCCCCACGCTCCAGAGGCAAGCCGCTGCTGGGATCTTCTTAGTCGCCTCCATCCTGGTACCGGTCTCGGTCGAGGGAACGTTCCCGATGCCAGTCGCCGCCCAGCGACCGTTCAGGGCAGAGTCCACGTGGATTGCCCTTGATGCCGACCAGACTGTCTGGCTGGGTTCCGGCCGGCCGGGACTCTCGGCACTGCTCATCCTCAAGGAGCAAATATCGACGGGACCGCGGCAGGCATCCGTGCTCATCTCTGAGGAGGTACCGCAGTCAGTCATGGCACAGTCATTGATGCCGTTCCTGCTCGGACTCCTGCTCCAAGTCTCCGCCAAGACATTGCAGCCCGGGGCGTCGCTCGCCGTTGTGGGTCTGCCCATCGAGGCCGTTCGTGGAGCAGCTGTTACCGTCAGTACCAGTCCTCCACGTTGAGATTGCAGTCCCGTGTCTGATGTAGATCCCGGCTCCGCCACTCCTCCTGGTCCAGAGACAGCAGATTTTATGCCAGCCTGGCCTCCATTCATAGCCGTCCTTCAATGGGCCAGGCCAGCCAACCCAAACAGCCGGCCCTGCCGGTGCCACAGCAGGTGCAGTGGCACTGAGCGTCGTGGTTGGCCCAGTGGGCACCGTGGCCCCTGGCGGGAGCTTACTCGGTGACCAGAGCTTCGGAAGCACTGTCGGCCTCCCTCTCCAGACCCCCAAGAAAGGAGTCGGTTGGACGTGAGTCCTTGGCACCATGCCCGGAATCCGACCAGATGGTGGACCATCCAGTGCCAGCCAATACCCAGAGCATCGTACCGGCCTCCTTGCCCCACCTGGAGGAGGTGATTGCTGCCCCTCTGTCCCGCAGGAGGACTTCAGGGCCCATCAAGAACTCTTAAAGAGGGTGGCAGCAAGCCTCCGCCTCCAGGTAGAGGAGAGGGAGGAGCCCTCAGACTCCCTGTTTAATGTGCTGTCTTCGTCGTCACCGGGTAGGGTGGCCTTGCCCCTCCATGAAGGGGTGGCTAAGATTTCTAATGCCCTGTGGCAAACACCAGACCCATCTCTAAGAAGATGGAACGCAAGTACTTTGTACCCACTAAGGGGCATGAGTACTTGTATACCAACCCAGCGCCCAACTCCCTGGTGGTAGAGTCAGTCAACCACAGGGAATGGCAGGGTGTCAGGGTTCCTCCCCCACGCTGAACTCTAGGGTACAGATGTGGGGACCTGCATGAAAAACCTCCTAAGCTTATCTTTACCAGCTTAGGTCAAAACTTCCCCAAGGTACAAAATATTCCCCCCGTTGTCCTTGGACTGGCCGCTACCACCACCAAACTAATACTGGTTACTGGGGAAGAGCTGTTTGGACGCGTCCTTCCCCCCAAAATACTTCCCAAAACCTTGCACCCCACTTCCTGGACAAGGTTTGGTAAAAAGCCTCACCAATTTGCCTAGGTGACTACAGACCCAGACCCTTGGATCTTAAGAACAATGAACAATCCTCCCAACACTTGCACCCCCCCTTTCCTGGGAAATGTTGGATAAAAAGCCTCACCAATTTGCATAGGTGACCACAGACCCAAACCCTTGGATCTGAGAACAATGAAAAAGCATTCAGTTTTTTACAAGAAGACTTTTAATAAAAAATAGAAGTAAATAGAAATAAAGAAATCCCCCCTGTAAAATCAGGATGGTAGATATCTTACAGGGTAATTAGATTCAAAAACATAGAGAACCCCTCTAGGCAAAACCTTAAGTTACAAAAAAGATACACAGACAGAAATAGTTATTCTATTCAGCACAATTCTTTTCTCAGCCATTTAAAGAAATCATAATCTAACACATACCTAGCTAGATTACTTACTAAAAGTTCTAAGACTCCATTCCTGGTCTATCCCTGGCAGAAACCCAGCATACAGACAGACACAGACCCTTTGTTTCTCTCCCTCCTCCCAGCTTTTGAAAGTATCTTGTCTCCTCATTGGTCATTTTGGTCAGGTGCCAGCGAGGTTACCTTTAGCTTCTTAACCCTTTACAGATGAGAGGAGCTTTCCCCTGGCCAGGAGGGATTTCAAAGGGGTTTACCCTTCCCTTTATATTTATGACACAGGGTCAGCCAGCCCCGACCCCAAAGAATAAAGACTCTCTGAGACTGGACTCTTTCGGAAGGAAAATTTATTCTTCTTTGAGCTTCTAATTATGAGTGGCAAACCATCAGGTTCTCCTGGGCCGGTATGAATTCAATCTGTGGGGCTCCCTGCCCAAGTTGGAGGACTCCCTCCAGGAGAGTGATAGGAAGGAGTTCAAGGCACTAGTGGAGGAAGGGTAGCGGCTGCTAGGGTGTCCCTGCAGGCAGCCTCGGATGCTGCGGACACGGCCCCACAATCCATGGCTTCTGCAGTGTCCATGAGACGGGCATCATGGCTCCTGCTCTCTGGGCTGTCCAGCGAGGCGCAGTCTTCCATGCAGGATCTCCCGTTTGACGGGGAAGCTCTGTTTGCGGCAGAAACAGATATAAGGCTGCATGGCATGAGAGAGTCCCTCACAACCCTCCAGACTCTGGGCTTCTGTCCCAGCTCTGGCAAAACCTAAGTTCAAACCACAGCAGACTCCCGGCCAGGCTGCCCTCCCGAAGTATGAGGCCGCCCATAAGAAGCAGAAAGACTATAAGAGATGCCCTCAGAGGCAGTTTTGGCCTGCCCCCCAGCCTGGGTCCTCCAAGGGCAAGCAGGTGGGGAAAAGGCGCTTTTGATGGGACTCTCGGGGGCACCCCGCCAGTCCTCATCAGGGATCCACCCCCAATAAAGCTCCCCTTCTCCAACCGGTTGTGTGCTTTCCTCCCAGAATGGTCACGGCTAACCTCGGACTGATGGGGTCCTCAACGCTATCTCCTGGAGTTACACCCTCCAGTTTACTTCCTCCCTGCCCAACCACCCCCCATCCCTCTTGGGGGACTCCTCGCACGAAGCTCTGCTCGAGCAGGAGGTGGGGCGGCTCCTAGGACTAGGAGTGATAGAGGCGGTGCCCGAGGAGTTCATGGGCAAGGGGTATTACTCCTGTTTATTTCCTTATCCCGAAGGCCAAAAGGGGGCTCAGGCCCATCCTGGACCTGCGAGGTCTGAACCAGTACATGGTGAAACTCAAGTTCCGTGTGGTTTCCCTGGCTTGCATCATCCCCTCCCTGGATCCTGGGGACTGGTACGCTGCCCTCGATCTACAGGACGTGTAATTCCACATCCACCTATTCGAGGGGCTCAGGTGCTTCCTCCGTTTCGTGGTGGGACAGAATCATTACCAATTCACGGTCCTTCCAATTGGTCTGTCCACTGCCCCCAAGGTGTTTACAAAATGCATGTAGGTGGTAGCGGCCTACCTCAGATGGCAGGGGTTCCAGATATTTCCCCATCTGGACGATTGGCTTGTCCAGGGCACTTCCTGGTCGCAGGTGAGGGATCACGTGGTGCTCCTCCTGTCCACGTGCACCGCCTTGGGACTGTTGGTAAACACCAAGTCCATGTTAGTCCCGGTCCAATGCATAGAGTTTATCGGGGCACTCCTGGACGTAGTGTCGGCCAGGGCCTCTCTCCCACCAGACAGATTCAAGACCCTGAAAAGTCTCATCGACTCGGTCACAAGGTTCCCCGTGACAACAGCCAGGGTTTGCCTGCAGCTCTTGGGTCACATGTTGGCATGCACATACATGGTCCATCACGCCAGACTCAGGATCAGGCCCCTCCAGCTCTGGTTGGCCTCGAACTTCTCACAGGCTACTGACAGGATAGACAAGGTCCTCACCGTGCCAGACTCTGTGATCACCTCCCTACGGTGGTAGTCCACCCTAGACAACATGTTCCAAGGGGGTCCCGTTCAGGGACAGGGCCCCGTTGTTGGAGCTGGTATCCGATGTGTAGGACCTGGGTTGGGGGGCCTATGTAGGGAACTGTCAGACCCAAGGCCTGTGGTTGGCTCAACACCTGACCCTACATATAAATGTCAAGGAGCTCAGAGCGGTGTGGCTGGCGTATGACTTTCCGCTCGCACCAGGAGGGCAAGGTAGTCAGGGTCCTCACGGACAACACGGCCTCGATGTTCTGTATCAACAGGCAAGGCGGGGCACGATCCTCTGCCCTCTGCCACGAAGCCCTCAGGCTGTGAGACTTCTGTATAGCCCACGACAGCCACCCGAAGGCCTTCCACTACTGGGCACCCGGAACGAGAGGGCGGATCACTTGAGCAGGGACTTTTCCTCACAACACGAGTGGTCCCTCCACCCAGAAGGACCACTGGCTCTTCCGAAGGTGGGGAACTCCCGAGGTGGACCTATTTGTGACTTGGCAGAACCGTCGATGCCCCCGGTTCTGCTCCAGGAGGGCCCAGGGAGGGGCGCTATCTCCGATGCCTTTATCCTGTCCTGGTCAGGCTGGCTTCTCTATGCCTTTCTCCTGTTCCCTCTAATCAGCAGGGTGCTGGAGAAGATAAAGACGGTCAATACCAGGGTCCTCCTGATTGCCCCAGCATGGCCCAGGCAGCTTTGGTACGGGACCCTCACGGGCCTGGCAGTAGCTCCGCCGTGGCCGTTGCCGCTCTGCCCGGACATGCTCTCTCAGGACCAGGGCCGCCTCCTCCATCCCAACCTAGCAGTTCTTCACCTCACGGCGTGGCTGCTCAGTGGTTACGTGGAGAGGAAAGGACGTACTCAAGACAGGTTCAGTGCAGTCTCCTCAAAAGTAGATGGCCCTCCACTCGCCACACTTATTTGGCGAAGTGGTCTTGGTTTTCTAGGTGGGCGGCGGACCAGGGTGTCTCTTCTGTGGCCGCCCCGATTCAGCTTATCCTTGATTACCTCTTCCACCTGAGGTCCCAGGGCCTGGCGCCCTCGTCAGTCAAGGTGCACCTGGCTGCCATATCGGCCTCCCATCCGCCGGTGCAAGGGCACACGGTATTTTCCCATGCCAAGACTGGCCGGTTCCTTAAGGGTTTGGACCGTCTCTTTCCATATTCTAGACCCCCCGGTCCCGCAGTGGAACCTAAACCTGGTGCTGGCTTGTCTCACGGAACCCCCGTTTGAACCACTGGCCACGTGCTCCTGATCTCACCTCTTATGGAAGGTGGCCTTCCTGGTTGCAGTCACGTCGGCCAGGCGAGTCTCGGAGCTCGGGGCCCTGACCTCCCGAAGGTGGTCTCTGCCTACGACATGGGTTAGGACATTTTTCTACCTGTCCACTGCCCCGAACCTCATGTCTCAAGTGAGGAGTGCCGTCTCCACACACTTGATGCGCGGCAGGCTCTGGCTTTCTACGTCGAGTGGAACAAGCCATTCAGAAAGTCCTCGCAACTGTTCGTCGCCTCGGCTGAGCGCACGAGGAACCAGCCGATTTCCACTCAGCGGCTTTCCGATTGGATCATTTCGTGCATCCATTCCTGTTATGAGCTGGTGGGTGTCCCCCTGCCACCCATTGTGAGGGCACACTTGACTCAGGCAAAGGCTTCGTTGGCTACCTTTGTGGCCCGTGTCCCCATCCAGGACATTTATAGGGTCACCACATGGTCTTCGGTTCACACGTTCACCTTGCACTATGCAATCATCCTCCAAACCAGGGATGATGCAGGGTTCGGCAGGGCTGTCCTCTGTCCTGGGAACTTGTGAACTCCTACCCACCTCCAACAGATATAGCCTGGAATCGCCTATTGTGGAATACACATGAGCAATCACTCGGAGAAGAAAAGACAGTCTTTTCCAAGCTCGAAGACGCCCAAACTTGGGTACCGCTTTTCAAGCGTTCTACTGTAATTTGACTTCAGCCTGTAATTCAGTTACAATATGAAAAATGGGCATGGAATGTAAGGTCTTTCCATTTATCCCCATAGTGAATTTTGGTGTGGAAACAAAAGATTGGCCAATCAGAATAACAATCTTTGGATTCATACCAAAAGTGGTGATTTCCAGCCACCATGCAATATTTACCATTCCCAACATAAGTGGCTTATACTTCACCAGTTCCCCAGTGTCTCAACAGTACTGTGAAGTTTGGAGATTGCTCCCCCAGAGAGAACCCACCTGTTGGCAACACTGTAAAACATTATACCTGCACATGTGGGTGTCCCCTAGGTGCAAGCAACAGGACAAGTCCAGGGCTTTCCAGAACCTGTTGTTGTTTTGCCACAGTATTTGAGGAGAACAAACTTCTCAAACCTTATCGGCTTCATTGTCTTCTAGTACTCCTACTGGTGGTATTTTGCAGTTACTGATATGGATTGTGTGAATGGTGTAAAACAACCCCCCCCCCCCCAAAAAAAAGAAAAAGAAAAAAGAAAAAAATTGCAAAAAAAACCCCAACCCTCTCAAGGGCCCAGTATCATGGGGGTTAATTGTGGAAAGGCGGTAGGGCTCCTTATCCCTATCAATATGATCTCTGCCATACCAAGTTTTCAATTTCTCTGTTGAATAAAGAGGGCAGTTTACCTTGTTATGTATCAATGAGAGAGGCTGATTTTTGTCTAGTGCATACCCTGTGTATGAAGGGTATGCTATGGCCTGGCTGTTGCCCTGCTTTGATGATCCTCACTGGTTTGGTTGATTATTTCATTTACTTTATGCTGTACTTCCTTAAATGCATTCACTATACTGTGCATATTATATACATTCAGAAGTTTTTGATTAATGAGTTCTTTGCTTTGCTCATTCATTGTGCTTAGTGTGTCCGCAGCCAGCTTGTGTTGGAATGCTCAGTCATGTTCCCACAGGGTCTTAATGTCCACTAGGTCCAGGTTTCAGATTGATGCTCCTGCTCTAAACCACTCTGCTAAATCACTGGCAGATAGGGCTCTGTTAGCATCTTTTTTTAATTGATTCAAGTGCCTTTACCTCTACATTTCTATCAACAAAGTCTTTACAATAGTCCTTTATCATTTGCCATACAATTGGTCAAGCTCTGGTGGACATAATCCTTTTGGCAAATGCAGTGAAGTCAAGCTGAACAACATAGGTACATGTAGCAGTTGAACATCACTGTACAGCGCTTCTTTAAGGGACTATAATACCAATCCATTACTGGGTTCTACCTCCACTTTGGGAAATTTTTTTTTCTTTTCATCGTATGGTATTTGTGCCACCCTTATTTCTGCTGTTCTTGATTCTCAAAAAGGTACATATTCATGAGACCTTATTTGAGTAAAATTTACAGGAAACACAAAGCATGTATAATGCCTCTCATGTCTAACATACACATGGAAAATTCAAGGTACTGTGCCAGATAAACTGCAGTGCTGACTTTTTTGTATTATATAGTAGGGGCCTCCTCATCTAGGAGCTGGAAATGTTTTTTTTCCCAAGGTTAAGTGTACCAGAACTCTGTCCCCTACTTGCCAGTCTGCATTTTGGGCTTGTCAGTTAAAGCATGTCCTCATTTTTGGCACGATCCTGCTGTGCACTAGACACATAAATTATAATTTTTCCCCATCTGTCTTATCCATTGTTTTATGGCCAACTCTTCTGTTCTGGGAGTCTCATTTCTCTGCCTGTTATAGCAGTAAAAGGAGACACACCAGTTATCCAGTTTTATTTGGGTTCCCATTAAAGTCGGAAGAGTCATAGTCATTTTTTCATCTTTGCCTGATTCACACACCATTTTCTTTAGCGTTGTTTTGACTGTTCTGTTTGTACTTACTTTTCAGCCACATGCTTCTGGCTTGGTAGAAATATGGAATTTTTGCTCTATTCCCAGCATAATGCAAGCATCTTTCATCACTTCCACTGTGAACGTTGTTCCCTGGTCTCTGTCTCTGGAGCATTCCCCACCTGGAAAAGACTTTCTACTAATAGTTTTGCTGTAACAGGAGCAGGGCTTTTCCAGTAGATGAGGCTTCTATCCATTTAGTAAAGACATCGACAATTACAAGTAGATATTAGTTTGCTGCCTCTTGGGCGCAATAACTCCCCAACATGGTGAATCTGCAGTCTTTCCCAAGGAACCCTGAGGTGCTGTTCCTGAATAAATCCACACTTTGTTTTCCCTGGTGAATTGCTTTTAGCACCAAATAACACAATTGTTAACATGATCTATTAACTTTTTTTTTTATAATCAGGCCATTTTAATCAGTCACTGATAAGTGGCATCAGTATTTTGTTGGGCTCCCAATGATACATCATGCACACATCTTAACATTTCCCTTTTAAGGGGCTGTGGTAGAATTCAGACCAGGTAAGGTAAATCATCCCCTTCAGTGAGCAACAAATTTTCCCTCACAAGGAGCAATTTGCCATTTAACTGATTTAACTCCCCATGTAATACTTTTTGTTTAAGAGCAAATACTTCTGGATCAGATTCTTGTAATGTTGTTAAATCAGTGTTTTCTGCTTGTGCTCAAGTGGTAACACCAAGGACTGGATAATCATGAGTGGGACCTATACTGGAGCTCCACTAGCAGCAGCTTCATCCACCCTATTGTTTTTCTTGCTCACTTCCCCGTGTCTGGAATGAGCTTTTACCTTAAGCATACATACCCACTGAGTTACCCAATTTGTTAGCTAGCTCCCATACACAGGACAAAAGGGCTTAATGGTGTAAAGGCTTTTGATCTGTACTGCAAAATAAATTCATACTCCACCAAGGGAGATATGTTGTCAGAGCCTCACAGATGCACTGAGAGTTTGAACGTGTTATAGTTGCCGGTGCTTGTCCTTTATTACAGAGTGACGATACCTCTCCTACAGCAGCCACTTCAGCATACTGGGTTGAGTGTGTACTACACCTGTACTGCACATGTTTAACCTAAACCGAAGGCACCCAAACCGTACATCTTATTTTTGGTGATAAGATGACTCATCAACATATATTGTCAGACCCTCAGGGTGAAGCCATTCAGAATTTAAAATATGTATTGCGCATGGGATAAAATGGTTAGAGGCTCCTTTTCTAGGATACTTGCGTGGAGTACCACAATTAACAGTCTCGCAGGCAAAGATGAGGGTTGTTTAAGATGACAGACTTCAATTTGGTGCTCTTCCAACAGCAAGGACCACTGTGTCAATCTAGGACTAGTCTGGTAAAATCAGAGATGGTATAGTGTCAAAAGATACTTTAAAGGAGTATGAGCAGTGTACAATTGTGTCCCCCAATCCCATCAGACATCTTAAATGTGTCAAGCTCACCAAACAGTCGATAAATGTTTTTCACATTGGGTATGCTACTTTCCAGCTCCATTCAGTATCCTGGAAGCATAAGCAATAGGTTTTTTTCTGTCATGATAGTCGTGAATTAACACAGCTGAAATGGCTGTGTCCCTGTTTGCAACAAACAATCCAAAAGGTTTTATATAACTTGGAGTGCTAAGAACTGGAGCTTTTGTTAAAGCCTCTTTTAACTTATATGCTATGGGGGGATGTCCATTCCCATTCTACCGTTTTCTGCAGGAGCTGGTAGAGAGGTGCAGTGTTTGCTGTGTAGTCAGGGAAGAAATCCTGACAAAATCCTGTCCTGCCCAGTGAGATAGCAGCACTGTTTCTGTGTTAGAGAAGGGCAGCTCCAAAATCACTTCACCCTTTTGTTTTTCTGGAGCTTGCTGGCCAGGATGCAGGGTTAGTTCCAGGAAGGAAACCTCCTGCAAATAGGTTTCCAGTACATTTTAAATGGTTTTCCCTATCAGAAGTATGCACCAGAATATCATCTACATATTGCACAGCATTTTCTTAATAGGGTTAGCCCTAAGCCATTAGTAGGATTTTTTTTCAGTCTGGGGCATTTCAATCTATTGAACAATTTCTTAGTTTTTATACTGTTAATCTTTTCCACTTACAAAACACCACGGTATAGATTTTTACTCCCTAATGACATTTACTTCACAGTTAATCATAACTCTTATAGTTTAATTTCCACTTTTTATTTGCTATTGCATTATATTAGCCATATCAATTTCCACATGAAGTGTAACTTTTTGTGCTTAAAGAGTTTCCATGTATCCTTATCAATGTGACTTTCTCATAGCCACCTTTAAGGGTCAATCTTTCTAATATGGTGTCTCTTGTGCACTCCCCCCTTCCCCCCCTGCTGTTTCTTAAGAGGTGCACTGTCTTTAGTTTTTCATTCTTTTTCTGCAGTGCTTTTAGCTGCTGTTTTATTACTGAAAAAGGATCTCTCCCCATTATCCTGGTTCTGGCTGGCCCTGCCACAGTTCTGACCATGTCCTCTGGCCCTTATTTAAGAGGATATTGAACTTTAACCCTTTTGGTACCTCAATGCTTTTATAAATGCTAAATAACAAAACCACATGACACTAGATATCTGTGTTTGGCAAAACATCTCTGTCCACTTTGCAACTTTGAATGAAAGATTTGGATAGATGATTAGTGGATTTTTTTTTTTAAAAGCCAATTTATTTCACACATCTTACATTTTCTTTTTAGATCTTTTGTTTTTTTTTTAAATTCTGAGGTCCATTGCTGTACTGTAAACAGTTTATTATGAAAGACCAAATAAATACTTTAAACTTGCTCAGTTTACCCTGCCACTGAGCCTCAACCTTCTTTCCTAAAATGGTTAACTTTGCAAATTGCAATTTATGAGCATATGATACTTTTAAGTTCCTCACATTTCTAAACTGCCATTTTGTTTTTATATTTATGCTTTAGATAAATTTTCACAGGCAAGATAACTTTTTGGGCCTAGGCTCTGCTAATTGCTGAATCCTAGCAATGGTTTTTTTTTTTTTTTAACTGCTATTTTCACTCCCTTATTTTCCTCAGTGTCTCAGCTATCTGCAACTTTAGTAAGCTCATTTACACTTACATTTTTCTTTTTCTGACAGGCAGTATTTCTGTTCTAATTTACGAGGTGTTGTCCCCCTTTTTTCTTACAGTCTGTTGTTTTAGCTGATCAGGACCCCTTGTGTTGCTTTTAATAATCTTTCTGCACAACTGTACATAGGTTATGTCCCCATTTGTACATTTGGAAGTACTCAAGCCATATAGAAATCCCTATTTCCTTTTCAGTGATTTTTTGACTAACTCATCCATAGTCAAATGATGATGTGTCTCTGCATGCAGCAGTCATTTACAGTTGATTATTTACAGACAAGTTCTTTGGGAAAAGAGCCCATTTTCCTTCAGAGGATCTGTAAAGGCTACTGGGGCAAAAGTGTAGTGGGGGTAGTCTCACCACCTGACCAGCCCTTTGCGTGATTTGACTACCTGGTTTCCACTGGGTATGACCACTAGAATTGTATTGCATTGCCATAAGTTAGTTTCATTATTAAACCAACCTTTTAACACTTTAACATCCTCATTAACAGTTCTGTTTCTATTGTTAACACTTCTGCAAACTTTGACTGTTCAGTTCCCTCCAAAATTTGCAGCATTAATTTGTGCAAAAGCTACTTTTTTAACTCACTCTCTCTCCTTAAAAATCACTTGTTTATCTCCCAAAATGACACATTCATCAGCTGATCTCTCTCAGCAGCTCTGAGCTTATTTCTGTGCTTTTTGCACTCATTCTTCAAGGTGGTGCACTTTGCCTGCAAAGACTAGCTTGATCTGCACTATAGAGTTAGGTCAGTGTAAGGCAGCTTATGTTGCCCTAAGTGTGTCTGTCTATACTACAGCCTTGCTCCACAAAAGGTTTAGGGTGTATGTCGATGTAGTTAGGGCAGCGCAGTGTCTATGTAGACGCTTACTTAACATGGGTTGTTGACTAAATTTTCTCTTCATTTTCATGGCTCCATCCCTGGCTCACAGCTTGGGCTGTCACACTTGGGTGGATGGGGGGCCCCAACTAGAGCCCAGCTGCCCCCTGGGCTCCCAGCTACCTGTTCCCAATGGGCTGCTGCCCAGGCTCCCCACTCCCAGCAGGGAGCCCTGCTTCCCCCCGGTTTCCCTGCTCCCAGCCAGGCTGCTGCCTGGGCTCCCTGCTCTGAACGCAGCTGCTAGGTGCTGAGGGCCAGGCCTCCCAGCTCCCCACATTGCAGCTGCTCTGAGAGGAGACAATAGCAGCATGAAATTGAGCCTGGCTGGGGCTCACAGCTGGGGCTGTCACCCTCGAGTGAATGGAGGGGCTCCAGCTGTGAGCCCTGCATGGCTGTCATTTTTCCACAATGCCCCACTTTAGTCACTGCAAGAATCTCTGGTGAGGATACACTCCATCAGCAAAAGGAGGGTAGTGTGGACACCAACAGCTGATTGAATGACTGTGGTGGCTGCAGGTTGACCTAAATTAAGTCGACCTAATTTTGTAGTGTAGGCACCCGCCCTTAGCCCCCAAGTACAATCCCTGTAACACAGCTGCGTTTGTCTGTTTTCTTTACCTTGGGATTGTTTAAGAAGGCAGTATTAATATTGGTCTCCTCTGGTCTTATTATTTAAAATTTCAGTGGTATTCAATGGACCTCTGCCATGCTTTGCCAAGAAGCTTTCTGCATAGGTATCCAAGGTACTTTCCATTTCTCTTTTGCTCGTGATTTTTACTTTAGGAGAGAAATTATAATGGCTCCAGAGGATAAGTCACTACACTTTACCCTGGGGTTTTAGAGCAACTGAAATTAATGTTGGTGGAAGTCCCTTCATGGTTGCCAGAATGTTAGAATTATTATTTATGAAAGGTATTACCACAACACTAATTGAACCATAAATTACTTTATTAAATCCAAAGGCCACATAGTATTTATACAATTGCTGTAAACATATCTATCTGCCTGAAAACAAGCAGTCGCTATATCCAAAACAGTAACAAAGTATTCTTAAGCATATGAGCAGTACACTTACAAACTGGCCACACCGAGGGATGATCATCTCATTCAGACATACCCTAGCATGATCAGCTAGAGTCTGACAAAGAACCTTCAAATTCATAGCTCTCTTTATGCACCTCAGCTAGCTTTTGCAAAAACTCAGTTTGAAGCAGTTCATCCTTGCTACTTTCCTTCTTCCAAGTCCTTCCTTTCTCCCCAGCCCTTTTGCTTACCAGTAGAACAGTGGGAGGGTTTATGCTTGTTTCTTTTAAGACAGTTTTCCTCTGTCTTGTTTCTGCAGCTTTTCATGTTGTCAGTTACTTTTGAACCGTACATCTTTCCCACACTGTAAGCAATATTGCTTATTATTCTCTTGACCTTTTACTTGCTGATTGGGGCCTTTTCTGTACTTGCCACAAACCATAAAGCAGATATTTTCTTAGCTTAAATTTGCCTAACTTTAATTAACTATCCCTACTTGCCATGTAGTGCTATATATGTATTTAAAAGGCCCTGTGTACTTATGTTGTGTATTAGACCTAAGGTTTGTGACACAGCCCCACAGATTATATGGCAGAGTAGAATTGTGTTGTAATGTTTGGGAGAACAGCTTCATTAAAGCAGAATTTATGAGCTTCACATGGCAGCCACCTCCATCTAACCCCAGGAGTACTGTAGTCCCTTCTGCTGCTGGCTGCTCTTTCTACTCCAGTCTGCAACACAGTTTCCCTTCCTATGGACCTTAGTAGCTCTGCAAGATGGGAGGCCCATTTCTGCAGTTCAGCAGCTGAGTAGCTGTGAAGTGACTGCCATGCAGAGCTTTTAAGCCCTGAAGAAAGGAAGTAGCTTGAAAGGCCTTGTCTATACTACAGAGTTTTGTCAACGCAAGTTAAGCCGACAATTTAAAAACTGGTGTAATTATATCGCTTGTGCATGTTAATACAACGCTCCTTCTGTTGGCTGAGTGCATTTACAGTCGGTGCTCTAGCATCAACAGTGAGAGCAGTGCACTGTGGGTAGCTATCCCACTCTGCTACTTGCTACCTTCTGCAGCTAGGAGTTGTGGCAAGGCAGAGTGAATCGCAGTGCAGCATGGGTGGGGGCTCAATGTCTCATGATGCAGTTCTTTCCGTCCCAGCATTCCATGGGCTTCCGACTGCGTTTTGTGACATTTTTCAATGGCTACTGTTTACTATGTGCAAGCCATCTCTGTGTGGAAGGATGGATCCTGCACTGCTCTCTACTGTTGTGGTCACTGTTATGAATACATTGCAGATGATCATGCAGTATATCATGAGCTTCCAATCTGAACAGAAATCAGAGTTGCCTGACCTGCTCTGTGCCATGGAAAGAAACAATACCAGGTAACTTTTAGCATTCATGGAGCAGCTGCACACAGGGTACCGTCACTTTTGGGCTCAGGAAATGAGCACAGAGTGGTGGGATTGCATCATTCTCCTGGCAGAACATGTGCATGCTGGCCCCTCCCTGCAGCTGATACAGAACTGCTTTCCATGCCTTCTCCAAACTCCTCCCACACATTCTTTGCACTATCCTGGAACGTCTTGGTATCCTATTCACTCCACCCTTTCATACAGCTTCTAAAATGATAGCTGGACTTACACACCGCTATTAACGCCTTCACTGCCCTGCACTCTTATCTCCCTTCCCACCAAGTCTTGTGGGTGGTGTTAATTGGTATTTAATAAAAACAAACTCTCTGAAAGATAACCAATCTTTGTCTCCTACAGACGGTGGTTGCTGCTGGTAGTAAAATATAGTGGCAGTCTAATCATTTGCTGACTACAAATCCCAGTCAGGAATCATCACAATTTTTATGCAAGGCGGCAAGTTAACAAAGCATGGCAGAATGCAGTATAGAAGAACACATTATTCATGCTCATTGTCAAAATGTTGCCTCAAAACCTCCCTGATTTGAATAGCCCCCCAGCTGTGCACCTCCAATAGCCCTGGTATCTGGCTGCGCAAATTCAGCTGCCAGGTGATCCACCTTCACGCCCCACCTGGGGGGAACTTTTTACCCTTAGCCTTGGAAATATTATGGAGTGCACAGCAGGCTGCTATGACCACAGGAATATTTTGGTCATTTATGTCTAACCTGCCGTAAAGGCAGCATCAGCGTACTTTTAATCTGCCAAAGGCACATTCTATGGTCATTGTGCACCTGCTCAGCCTGTTGTTGAAGCACTCCTTGCTGCTGTCCAGGTTTCCCATGTAAGGCTTCAAGAGCCATAGGAGTAAGGGATATGCTGGATCTCCCAGGATCACTATGGGCATTTCAACATTCCCCAACGGAAACTTCTGATCTGGAAACGAAGTTCCTACTTGGAGCTTTCTGTACAGGCCAGTGTTACTGAAGATGCATATGTCATGCGCCTTCCTGGACCACCCCGCGTTAATGTCAGTGAAACACTCACAGTGATCCACAAGCACCTGCAATACCATTCAGAAGTACCCCTTTCTATTAATGTAGTCCATTGCAAAATAGGGAAAGAACAAGTTAAAAATTATTTGGACAAATTAGATGTCTTTAAGTCACCAGGGCCTGATGAAATGCATCCTAGAATACACAACGAGCTGACTGAGGAGATATCTTAGCCATTAGCGATTATCTTTGAGAAGTCATTGAAGATGGGAGAGATTCCAGAAGACTAGAAAAGAACAAAGATAGTGCCCATCTATGAAAAGGGAAATAATGACAATGCAGGGAATTACAGACCAGTCAGCTTAACTTCTGTACCCAGAAAAATAACGGAGCAAATAATTAAGCAATCAATTTGCAAACATCTAGAAGATAATAAGGTAATAAGTAACAGTCAGCATGGATTAGGGCCAATATTGTAAATTTTGTCACCATTTTACACATCAGGGGTCATTGAAGCCAATCTCTCACTTCTGAGGGTAAACAAGGATGCATCTTCTGCATGCGTGCTGCTTCAGACCCAGTCCCTACTCTGCTCGCCTTTGTGCCACTTTGATCCCTGCACAAGTGATTGCCAATTGGTGCGGAGAAAGTGGAGGAAAGAACCTTTGCAGAGGATTGGTGAGTACCTCTAGGAAAGTTTCCCTGAAATCTCTCTAGGATTCCCATGAAATCTTGGTGTGCCTTAACACACTGTTCTGCTGTACTGCTTAGCTGCAGAAGGAAATGTAGAGCACACTCAAACACCGCTGGTCTTGTACGTTTCTGTCCCTTCACCCACTTCTTGAATATACAGAGCAAAGGACAGCTCTATCTCATATAACCGAGGAGCATCAACTCAAAAAGTTCACTTACCAGGGCTCTCCTCTCCTGCATCATGCGCACCAGAGACAGACTGCTGCGACCGGGTAGACCCCTCTGGTGTGGAAAAGAGGTCCTGACTTGCTGTGCCACTGGACAACCCTGATGTGTGCACCACATCGTCCTCCAACTCAACCTCCTTGTCCACGACTTCATCCTCAGGGTCAGTCCACTGTCCTCCGCTTCCAGCCCCATTTGAAGTATCCCCAGGGCTTTTGGCAGTGGAGGTGGGGTCGCCACCAAAGATGGCGTCCAGCTCCTTATAGAAGCATCAGTTATTCAGCACCAGAGCGACGGTTTGCTTCCCTTGTATGCCTGCCTCAGCTTCTTTGTCTTCACACGGCACTAATGCATGTCCCATACATAGTCTGTATCTAACAAGCCATGAGAAATCTGACAATCAGTATCGAAGTTCCTATGGCTTGAGCGGAGCTGGGACTGAGCAGCTTGTTCTCCCCACAGTGCCAGCAGATCCAGCAACTCAAATGTGCTCGAAGCAGGAGAGCGTTTGCTGCATGGAGCCACCATGGTCAGCTGAGAAGATGCGATGTGAGCTGTCCACACCCAGCTAACAGAAAGTGGAATTTCAGTAATTTCCATGCCTTTAAAGGGGGAGGGGTGGATGCCTGTGTACATGGTGCAGGACAGCGGAGTTTGAACCACTGCCCAAAGCGGTTAGGATGGGCATTGTGAGACACCTCCTGGAGGCTATTTAGAGTGATATAATGAAGCATTGTGTCTACACTGCCACTTTGTCAATATAACTTTGCCACAAAAATCTCTACGCCTCTCATCGAGGTGATTTTATTTTGTTGGCAAAGCAGGAGCATTTTGTCGGTAGAAGGAACATTGCAGTTTGTATACCTCCACTGTTTTGTCGACGAAACCCGACTTTTGTCGACAAAACTGTCTAGTGTAGACAAGGCCTAAGATACTGCAGTCCATCTCTCTCTCTCTCTCTCAGTAAAATTTAACAGAGGCTCCTGCAGAAGTTCTGAGTAGGCTAGTAATCACTTTTTTCATTGCTGCTTTACCCTCTGGAACAATCTCCCCTTCCATTTTCTTAATGCCCATGTGCAGAAATTAAAATACAAACGGAGGAATAAGATAGAAAACCAAAAGGGTCAGCCAAGAAGCTAAAGACCAGAAGGCAGTGGTTTAGAGGATTTGTAATATAAGCAAGTAATATAAGGGGCTATATGTTTGGCTACATCATATTATACACATGATTCTGGACGTGGGTGTGCATGTGGCAACCTAGAAATTGCTCATCCTTTTTTGGTTTTTGTTCTTTTGGCAGATGATCACTGTGAATGCTTCCTTGTTCCCTAGCTCTATTACTAATTCCTTGATAGCAGTTGGAAATGATGGCCTTCAGGAGAGAGACAGAATGGTTCGAGCTTGTATTGCCATTATCTGTGAACTAGGTGAGAATGTTGAAACAATTATCAAATTCAATACAAAGCATCAACTCATCAAATCTTTAAAGGATCCTTTCTTTTGTAGGTTTTTACTAAAGTGCTTTTCTCCCCCCCCCCCCCCAAGTAATCGAATATATTATAGTAGGTAGTTTGTAAAGCAGATAATCATGGGTTTTTTTGTGAAAATGCCACAAATCTAGTGAATATTTTTAGTTGTCAAAAAAGTCAGTCAATTTGAAATCTAGTCAGTTTAAAAAAAAAACACACCCAAAAAACAAAGAAATTGACGATTTTATCCTTGTCCTGAGCTCTTTGCCATTTTTTGTGGTTTTTACAATTAATCTTTGCTATAAAAAAATAAAAGTCCCTCCCTCCCATCCCCCCATGTCAGCTGCTGTGTAAAAGACGCACACAAACTGGCAATAATTGTCTTTGTGGGAGGGGGAAACTGAAAATTACTAGGCACTGTCAAATGTGCAAATGAAGCTGCAAAATGTTTTCCTCAAGTACTTTTCAGTTATAGTAATGGTGACCATTACGTGTAATAATAGGTGGCAGTAGTTTCGGAGAAAAATGCAAGTATTCAAGTTGGCCATGTCTTTTTAATATGTTAATCCCCACATTTATTACACATGTTAATATGCATTCCAATCAGATATTAAACTGTAACATTTAATTTGCATGAAAAGTTTTAAAATTGGTAATATCCACTGACAACAAAAAATAAGTCTGTTTTCACAGAGATCATTTGGACAATGTGACCTTTATTGCATCCACCATGCTTTGTAGAATTAGTGTAGAACAGTTTCATTGAGATCATTTCATGCTAGTATCAACTGATGGGAAATAAGTGTAACTGCTGTTTTCAAGATTTAAATTTTAGATTTAAAAAAGTAGAAACTGAACTATCTTTGACACATATACAACATTTATACCGCAATGCAAATTCATTCTATTCCAAAAACAATATACCTATAATGAAATGTCCATGTACTCTTGTGTGTGTGCTCAGAAGCAAGCATATTCGTCTTTGTCAAGAAGCACTGTGCAGTGACTGACTCTTGCCAGTATTTATATTGATGAAATATTATTGCAATATGTCAGCAGCTGATGGGGGTATCAACAACATAACTTGACTTCATTAAAAGCTTTTTATGACCACCACCACCTGATGGCATTTACAGGAAAAAAAGTTTATAAACAAATTTTTGATATATTAATCTCAAATATAATGGGTTGCACTCCTGATTTCTTGCTGCAAGTTTATAGATAATGCCATTACATATTCCAGTATTAGCCATAGTTAGCAAGATTCAAAGAGGCTTCAGAGGTTTATGTGGATAAAAATATCCAGGGTTTAAATAAGTGAATTCTAACAAAGAGTATTGGAAGGGAGCTAAAACTTTTTGCTTCAGGATTTAATCCAATCTCTAACCATTAGGGATTAGGATGAAACCTTCATGGGCAACCGGTTACCCCACATCTGCCTACTGTAGGGTTTCTTGCACTTTCCTCTGAAACATCTGTGGGGTGGTCACTGTTTGGGACAAGGTACTGAACTAGATGGATCAAGGTTCTGATCCAGTATGGCGGTTACTATATTGGAGGCACTTAAAATTTTTACTTTCGTTTGAGTTGTTAAATTGACATTTTTCTCCTATTTTAGCACTTCAAAATCCAGAGGTGGTAGCTCTTCGGGGTGGACTAAGTACCATCTTGAAAAATGTGATTGATTGTCAATTAAGCCGAATAAATGAGGCTCTCATAACTACAGTTTTGCACCTCCTTAATCATCCAAAGACTCGACAATATGTGCGAGCAGATGTTGAATTAGAGGTAGTAATTTCATTTTCTTTTCCATTCTTAAATGTTATTAAATTATATTTATTTTGAAATCCTGAAGCGTGGGTGACTTGTCACATGCAAGATGCAGTACCATTTCAAAATAGGAAAAAAATGGAAGTGGACCACAGTTGCTGGTATAACTTATTGTACAGTAACTGAGGGCTTCACTTTGAGAATAAGCTTGACTCAAACCTGTAATCGGTTGTTCCAGCTTCTAGGAAAAGAGCTGTTTGCTCTGTATATGAGAGAAATTAATAAATTTTTGGATTTACTTTACCACTTCAAAATATGTGCTAGTGCACATTAGTACATGAGCCTTCTGGTTTGCTTCTCTGGACAAGGAGAGGAATATATCTAGCTGTACAAGAATAAATTGATAAATCAGATGCTGATTTGTATCATGAATGTTAATAGAATTGAGCATCGTTGAGTTTTGAAATGAGAATTAGGCAGATACTTCGTGCTCATGGATATAGCTGTTTATTCTGTCTTGACTAATGTGTCCTTTTTGTGAACACAGTGTAGAATTTACTGCAACTCTCACTAGTAACTGAAAGCTGTCTCTGACAAGTGGGGATACAGTGCCATTTAGGCTAATAATTTCTTTCTTCCTGAAGGTGGGGAGGGGTAAAAGTTTGTTTTGGTTATTTTGCTACTAATTAGTGACATGAATAATTTAATTTACTGTTCACTTCAAATTTTATTCTGTACTCTACTATAAAAGTGTCAATTTTTAAGTGAAACACGTTATTTTAAAATCTTTAAATGGATAAATAAAAGCATAAATTGAAGACTTGAGGGGTGGGGGTGGGGAAGGAACAAAGTTCTTTAATTTGTCAAGAGGATACACTTATGTGTGTGTTTCTATCTGCTTAGCGAATTTTAGCTCCATACACAGACTTTCACTACAGGCACAATCCGGACACAGCAGAAGGACAGCTGAAGTAAGTACTAGTACTATTTCTTGTGTCACAGGTTGTGGTAAAGTTGCAGTATTATAACTGAACATTTTTTTCCATTGTAAGAGATTTAAATATACTATAGTTCACAAAAGTAAAAGAATAAAGATTTATGGTAGCCTAGGTAAAATTAAAAGTGTAAACTGTGTAGCTTGTTGAGTTACTTATAACTTAAACACTAAAAATTAAATGGGTTATAAATGTAGTTCTCTTTAAATTATCAAAGGCATGAATTAGAAATGGAGTTATAAACCTTGTTGTGTGAAGTAGAGAGTTTTGGTGTCAAGGAACATTGGACCCCTTTTGTGTCATTTCAGTAGTAGGCAAACCAGCCTTCAGGGTGACAGTCTAGTTAGTATAATACCCTCCTGGACTAACCTAACAACAAAAGGGAAGGGGCTAAACATAGTGCTAATGCTCAAGCATATAACCCTTGATGAAGGGACAAAAAGAGAAAAAAATTGCCTGTATATCAATGCTAGAAGCCTGAGAAATCAACAAAAGTTAAGTGCTCATTCATCAGAAGAAACTGGTATTACTGAAATCTGGTAGAAATCACATGAATAGAATGTTAAAATTTCTGCATACACTCAGTTTAGGAAGGATGGAGTTTGCAGAAATGCTCTTCTAAACCAGGTAATGGTATCTTTGATGTAAATTAATTGACAGCTCAGCAGCACAGGACCTGGAATGTTCTTAGATAATTTTCTGACCAATAAAGCAAAGAGAGGGGGATTAGTAGAGGTCTAGTGTAGACCATCATATCAGACTAGAAAACAGGAGAAACAGTTCCATAAGCTTCTGTCTATAATATATAGATAGAGGGAAAACTTCATTACCTTGTAGGTTTTCAGCCTGGAGGACATATGCTCAAGGTGTCATTCTGCCAGTAGTAAACCATTTTTGGAGTTTATGGCATCTCTGTGCACAACACTCTGAACTATGGGGTGTTTCCATGTCCCTGAAGCAAGGAGACAAAACAGTAGATTTGTCTGCATACAGAGGCTAGGCTCATACCATACTAAAGTTCTCCAGAGTTTTCTGCCTCCATTCCTGGGCAGAGAGCAATGTTGGACCAGGAGTGTAATAAGAACCTTATAGGTAAGATCTAATTTTCCCTTCTAAATTATAGATAATTTTCTAACCGAGTATTATACTCAACTTTGGGTAATTTAGTATTACATATCTTTTTTTGACATAAAACAGTTGATGGCTCAACTAAAAATTAGTGGTTGCCTATGTGCCAGTAATCACAATCTGAGTACATTCGTTAGGTTCAAACAGAATATAATCCCAAAATGTAACGTATTTGGCACTTTACAATGCCAATTTCCCAAAACTGAAAAATTACAGCAAAATTGATTAGAAGGAAAAAATTGAATTGGGAATTGTTTAATAATGTTCGCTAGATAATTAAAGCGGTACAAGTCTGTAATCAGTTAAGAAGGCTATTTAAGGTTTAAAAAAAAAACCTCTCAAAACATCCTGCCTAATAAGCGAAGTGAAAATAGTGACAAAATACAGTATATAAACATGGACAAAAGTTGACAGCAAGCACTATAAATTATGAAGTACAGACATCTGAAAAAGGAAGCTAAAGAGAATGAGAATTTAAAAATTTTATTAAATTCAGGAAAAGAATAAATTCTAGCAGTGACATAGGTTCATTTCTAGATGGAGAGGGTAGAATTGTAAGTTATGATACTGAAAAGGCAAAAGATTCAATAAATATTTCTGACTGTATTTGGAAAGAAGTTGGATGATGAATTCATATATTATTAGTAAAGGAATAGTTTGTATTGAGCAGTAAGTTGTTACATAGCACCAATTAAAGTAAAATATTGTTAAGTCTGCAAGACCATTTAACTTGCACCCTAGAGTTCTTGTTTTTAAAAAAAAATTGTTCAAGGAGTTCTCTGAACCACTGACGTTGGTTTTGTTTTTTTAAATAATTATTGGAAAACTGAGGAAGTTCAACAGGACTGAGGAAAAAAAACCTAATATCATGTTCATATTTCAAAATGTAAATTGGTTAACCAGGGCAACTATTGGCCTGTTAGCGTGACATTAATTCAGAGCAGAATAATGGAATGACTGATATGGGATGCAATCAGAAAAGAATTAAGAGATTTGAAGCATAACTAATGACAGTCAACATGGTTTTTTGGAAATACATCTTGTCAAACTTGATATTATTTTGTGGTCATATTACAGGTTTGGTTGATGGAAACTGACAATATGCTATTTATTTATAACATTTGAACCAGTACTGAACAATATTCTGATTACAAAATTAGTGCTATATATAATCAATATAACACATATTAAAGAAAATAAAAACTGGCTAATTTGCAGATCTCAAAGTAATTATTAATGGGGAATCATAATCAAATGTGAGTGTTTCTGGTGTGGTCCCACAAAGGCTGTGTTCTTGGCTCATTCCTATTCTGTGCCTCTATCAGCTGGAAGAAAATGTAAAATTGTTGGTAAAATGTGCATATGACACAGACTGGGTAAGTAAGGAGAACAGGTAATTTACACTAAATGATCCGGATTGCTTTGTAAAATGGGCTCATTAAAACAACATGCCTTTTAATATCTAATGCAGAGACCTACATCTAGGAACAAAATATAGTGGTCATGTTTATGTAAAAGATTGTGAATTGCATCCTAGAAAGCAGCGACTCTGAAAAGGACATCGATATCATGATAAGTAACTGAATATATGTTGTTAGTACAATGATGTGGCTAAGAAGGCTAATGAAATCCTTGGCTGTACAAACACAGAAATATCACATAGCAATATGGAACTGGCATCACTTTGTATACCACCTATGTGAGGCTGTTGTTGGAATCCTAAGTGCAGTTCTGGTGTCCATACTTAAGATGTTGAAAAAATTGGAAAGGGTTTAAAAAGAGCTACAAATCATTTGAAGTATGGAAAACTTACCTTACAGTAAAAGACAAGCTAAACAGATTGAGCTTATCAGAGAAGTTAGGGACAACTTCATCATGATCTAGAGATACTTGTATGGGCAGAGTATTACTGAGAGTAAAGGGGTCTTTAATATAATATAGGCAAATCAAGAGCCAGTGGCTTCATGTTGAAGCTGGACACATTCAAATTAGAAAAAAAGTGCAAATTTTTACCAGTGATTTTAATAATTGCTCATTGTATCATCTTACCAGGGTTGTCATAGAGTCTCCATTGCTTAATTTTTTAAATCAAAAGTGGATGGCTTTCTAATAGATCCTCTAGCTCAATCAGAAATTGTAGGCTTGATGTAGGGATTACTGTATAAAATTGTGATATGCATTATGGAGGTCAGACTATAGACCCCTTTTGGCCTTAAAAATCCATGGGTATGGTTGTGTGTTATACTACCAGAAAATTAGAGGGGGTACAGCCCATGGTAGATGGGATCTTAGTGGCTTTATGATTACTTTTTTGCCTTCCTGATTCTGGGCTGTTCTGGAGGTTGGAGTGGCCCTAGCATAATTTTTGGCAGTGCTGCCCAAAATATTCACAGTGATGTGCTCTGTCCCTACCCTGCACCCTCTGTGTTGGGCCTCCCAAGAGATTGTGTCTAAGGTTGCTGTGGCAACATTACGTAGTCTTTGTGTTTGGAGAATTCTGTCCCAGCTAGTGAAATGACTTCATGATCACTTTATGCTGCTACAGCTGTGTTCAGGGGTTGGCCTATGGGGGAGAATCCCTTTCTGTGAATTCTGTGAAGCCGCGTAGTTCTTTGTGTAGTTGACTGGGGAATATCTATAACATTTACTATTACAATAACTTCTCTTGGCTTGATGGTCAAAAATGCCAAGGTGCATCCTTCTGAAAATGTTATGTCAACTGAAGAAAAATCTGCTATCCAAATGCTTATAAAGTTATGTGACTTCTTTATAAAATTATTGTGGGATTTTATTTTGGTCTGTGATGGTAGTGGTCTAAATCAGAACTTACATCTTCTCAGAAATACATTTTTCAACAGAAGAGGCCTGAATGTTTTATCTTAGGGGTTGTTGCCTATCACAGTAGTTTAAAAGTTCATTGTTAACCATAGTAAAGAATGTGACAAATAACGATGACACCTCTGTATGAATCACTTGCTAAATATTTTTAAAACCTGATCTTTTATCCCCTCCACTATCTTTAAAATTGAAAAAATCTTGTTTATAATTGGCTTTTTCATTTTTAGATTAGAGAAGCATTCCATGGCTAGCAAGGTAACTCGCTAGGGAGATTGGGTTCTTTAATTTTACAAGAAAAAAAGTCATAAAATTAAAACTCTGATTCTGTAATCTTTATATTATAAATATGGAACCTGAATTTTTTACGTTGTGTCCCATTCCCCATCAAAAAGCCTCTAATAGTTAGTTGTACTCTTGTTTGAAGTGGCTGGTAAACAAAGTATTGCTCTAGGTTTAACAGTAACGTAATGGTAGTATATCTGTCTGGCATTTGTTGTTTTTATAACAGAGAGGACAGAGAAGCACGCTTCCTAGCTAGCAAAATGGGAATAGTGGCAGCATTTCGGTCATGGGCAGGTAAGTGGTTTGTTTTATTTCACCCCGCCCCTACCCCCTATTTGTGTGCAGAGAAGGGAGTTTAAAGAGTGAGAGAATGGCTCATTTAAATATAGAATCTGTTCCTATGAGTCTACTTTGTATTGTCTTCATCAGTACCTTGTCTGCAATGATATTAATGTGTTTTGATGTGTCAAATCAGATGAGGTTCCACTATGTGGCGTGCTCTGATTGTCATTCCTCACCAAGAGATGCAACTCTTGTTGCCAATTTGGGAATTCCATATCCAATATCTGTTTACTTTAGCTGTGTTTCCTGATATTTGATGGGTGAGGCTGATGATCACCGTAGTCTAAAGTTTTATCTACACTGGAGATCTGCCCTATTCACTAACCAGTGCAAATAACGCCACTGTTTGTCTGCCTGAAGAGTTTGCACCAGCGTAGCCTCACCAATGACTGGCCACTGATTGCTGTAATTGGGGCAAATCCCCAATGTAGACATCACCTAAGGTTTTTGAGGGATTTGCCCCAATTACAGCAATCAGTGGCCAGTCATTGGTGAGGCTATGCTGGTGCAAACTCGTCAGGCAGATGTCTGATTAGAAACATCTAACAAACCATTCCCTGGTTGCCTCTTATACAACCTCCCTCACCCACGCACTGGGAGCTAGCTTAAAAACCTGAAAGGCCCTTCAGAAGACTAAAGGAACAGTGGGCTTGTAATATGCCACTTCCCTTGACATTTTCTTTATTATTTGTCCCTTTTTCTGCCCCTTTGGTACTCCCCCCCCATAATTTTAGTTTTTAAGGTGTACTTATAAAGGATTTTTAAAAAGGGCTTGTGCCCTCTTTTGCTGCTTTCATACATAAAGGTGGCTTTAAATATTTTAAAACAAATAAAAAGCTAACTTTTTCCTACTTGTGTTTTTTACCTTTATAAATATCAGGAATGTAGAATTGGGAGGGCTCAGAAGTGCATATTGTGAGCTGTGGTATAAGGGTGTTTGGATAAAACCTTCCTTCTATCCAAAAAATTAGTCATTGAAATATTTACAGAAGTAAATACATTTAATTTTTAAAGTTTGTCTAAAAATCCCTTCCCTTCTCACTTTTCACTTTTAGCTTTCGTGATTTCACCATTTCAGTAGTTTTCCTAGTCATCTGTAGTTTTCCATTCTCAAATGGAAAATACCTTTTTAAAACAAATACATAAACTTTAGGCTTTTTTGTACATCAAAGAATTGAAAAAGGTCAGAAGCCCAAATTTTTGTTCATTGGAGATTGCATTTAAGACAGAGCATGCATGTTTTTTGGCAGTCATTGACTCGTCCTGTTGGGCTGTTCCATACCTAATTTCTCTGTTACTGTATTTTATAATACAGTGATAACTTAAGGGTGCTTCCACTTTCCAATATGATAAACATATCCTGGGATAGTGTATTCTTCTTCAAGTAGTGTCCACATAGGTGCTTCACTTCAAGTGCTTTGTGAGCCCTTGACTCGAGATTTTTCAATAGTAGTGTCCATTTGGCCTGCTCGTGTATAGCTATATGGGACTGCGCAGGTGAATCACCCTCAATTTCTTCTCAACCATCTCAGCCTGAGACTGAGGCCTAGCTTGTCTGCCTTGAGCATGCTTCAGCTAACTCTTTGTTTATAGTTTAGTAATAGGTGGTAGTTTGTTAGGTAGTTAGTAGATACATAATGAGAGGATTAACTTTATGCCGCTTTCTCCCTCTGGAGACCCTTACTCTTCTGGCAGGGCATGCCCAGCTCTCTAGGATTCAAAAGTTGCCTCTGTTGTCAGAAAGTTAGTGACAGCCCCTCTAAATGTGTTTGCTGCCTGATCATAGAATCATAGAATATCAGGGTTGAAAGGGACTTCAGGAGGTCATCTAGTCCAACCACCTGCTCAAAGCAGGACCAATCCCCAACTAAATCATCCCAGCCAGGGCTTTGTCAAGCCTGACCTTAAAAACCTCAAAGGAAGGAGATTCCACCACCTCCCTAGGTAACGCATTCCAGTGCTTCACCACCCTCCTAGTGACAAAGTTTTTCCTAATATTCAACCTAAACCTCCCCCACTGCAACTTGAGACCATTACCTGCCTCGGACAGTTACATATATCCCAGATGTGTAACTTCTGCCTGGCCCTTAAATCTAGAGCAAGGAAGAATCAGGAGACCAGGTTGAAGCTAATGATGCTGATTGAAGCGCTCCCTTTTATCTGCTTCAGAATCAGGTTAGGAGACCCTCCCTGAACATCTGTGTCTAGGCACCAATTGACTTTGGTGCAGATCTCCCCCTAAGAAATGGAAGAATCTTGAGATCCCAGTGATGATTCCCAGAAGCGGAGCTCTGGCTCTCATCATAAGGAGGCTGCTCCCAAAAACCTTGGTCCTCCTGCTGAGTCCATGGTATCGGAAGCTTCGACCTCTTGGTTCAGCGCCTTAGAGGTGAAAGACTCTTTCTCCAGTACTGGCAAGTCCCTGAGCTCTAAGGAAAAACAGTGCTCCGACAGAACCCCAGTAGCATCTACAAAGTACAAGGAGGGCAAGGACAAGCATTCATCCAGACTGGTACCATCAGGTACAACTCTGTCATTGATACCTCCCCAATTGGGACCCTCGGTACCATGCAAACTAAAGCATTAGACATGATCGATGCCTATTTTGTTACACTTTAAATCTGTGGTACTCCTCTGCTTCAATTGCCAAGCATGCTACCGCATCAGCACCAATCCTCCACTTGGTACCACAGGAATTTAGATACCCAAAAGACTTATCAGTGGCAGATGAACCAGAATTTCCACTGCTCATGGTTACTGAATGCTTCTCAATACTGAGACCCTGGTCTCTGGACTACTGTCGCTCTCTGGTACTGCCAGGCTCTCCATCCTTTTCTGCTGGTGCCCCCCGTCCATTGGAGGATATCAAGAAGGTGAGGGAGACCTATTCAGTCTCTTCCATGTCACTGCAGGGTTCTCATAGCTATCCATACAGAAATCAGTTCTTTGACACTCATAGGGAAGACCTTTGGTGCACAACACCAAAGGTGGTGGCACCAACCCTGAATGCCACCCCTTCTCCTATATGGGCCCCTGCAGTGGCCATACTGCGATGCCTGGGCTGCATACAGACAGCAATTTGCCTGGCCACCAGCTCCAAAGAATTGGGAGGCTAGAGATGCTCAGTCTTCTCCTCCTTAACTGGGACCCCAACTTAAGGAGACGTTTGAGGAAAAGGAGGCTAGAGCAGATAAAGAAGCCATCCATCAAACTCCTATCTCATCTTCTGCAGCTGATGTGATCATGCCTCCACCACCATCCGTGACCAATGATTTCTAGCAGGTTCAAGACCTTATAAAGGGGGTAGCTGATCTTCAAATGCCACTCGAGGAGATGAAGGATTAGCATCGCAAATCGCTTGATGTTTTACAATCAGCAACACCCACTGGAGGTATGTTACTCTTTAATAAGGCACTCCTGGACTCAGCAAAAACTGTTCGGCAACACCTGCAACTGTTCTACCAACTTGCAAATGGGTGGATACAAAAATACTATGTCCCCTCCAAGAACACTGAATTTTTGTTGTTCCACCCCTCACCTAATTCTCTGATGGTAGAAGCAGTGAATGAGTTCATTAAGCAAACACTGCTCCAAGTGTACCCCATATAACAAAGACCAAAAGTGCTTGGACCACTTTGGTTGGAAATTCTGTTCATCTGCCACACTACAATTTCAGGCTGCAAACTGTTAGCCGGTTGTGGTAAAATATAATTTCACAAAGTATAATAAATATGTGGCTTTCATTGATCATATTGCACAGGAACACACAATAATTTCAGGCTATTGTCACGGAGGGTCAATTAATAGCCAGGACATCTTTCCAACCATCCTTGGATGCCACACACACTGCTGCCAGGTCCATCTCTATGGTGGTAGTTATGTGCAGGGTGTCATGGCTCCAATTCTTGGGATCGTGAGAGTAGTTCAGAAAACTGTTGAGAACCTCCTCTTCAGTGGTCAAAAGTTCTCAGAAACCACAGATGACTCTCTTCACATGCTAAAGACTCCCGCGCCACATTAAAATCTCTGGCTATATATACTCCTGCAAATAAAAGATGATTTAGTAGTTCACAGACTTCCCAGAGATCTTGCTTTGCTCAGATCTCTGAGTTTCATAGATCCACTGAACTGCACAGAAAGAGACAGAAGTTCCAAAGAAAGAGGGGTGCTCTTCCTTTTTCAGCAAGTACCCAGTCACTATCAAAACCACATTTTTGGTGGCTCAGTCAAGTGTTTGAATCCTCTCATGCTTCTAGTTCAGCAGCTGCAATGCTTTGCCCACATACCCCCTTTTGGGGACTGCCTTTGCCATTTCCATCATGCCTGGAGGTGGATCTGTACAGCCAAGTAGGTCATAGAAATTAGAGCATTGGGCTATACCATCCAACTACCCTTCTTCCCCATCCTTATGCGTGGACCCTTCTCATGAGCTTTTACTGAGACAAGAAATAGACTCTCCCCTTTGATTTGATTTGACTCTCTCCTTTGATCTGATTTCAGCTCCTCACAAAGGAAAGGGGTTCTATTTGAGGTATTTCCTTGTGCCAAAGGAGGACAGAGGGTGGACACTGATTTTTGGATCTTAGACTACTAAATACATTCTTAGTCTCAAAAGTTCAGGATGATGACTGGCAGCTATAAATCACTTCACTAGACGCAGATTGGTTTTCGGACCTCAACCTACAAGATCTCTATTTCCATGTAGTGATACACCCCTCTTACAGAAAATACCTATGCTTAAATACAGGCCAGGAACATTTACAGTACCAAGTACTTCCCTTCAGCCTCCCCTCAGCGCCAAGGGTGTTCTCAAGGCTCCTAGTGACGGCGATCACTTACCTTCTTCGTGAGGTGATTTTAGGCTTCCCGTACTGTGACAACTTGTTCAAGGGCTGATTTTACAAAGCAGTATGATCATCCACTCAGAAAAATTCTTTTTTCGAAGAATTAGGTCTTTAGCTCAGTGTAAGAAAATCTACATTTACCCCCAGAATTGAGAGGGAGTGTCTGGGATAAGATAGCAATGCACTTGTGTCCATAATAACTAACTTGTAGAAAGGAGAAGAGAAATTAGAGAAACAAGTACAAAAATAAAGTTGGACAACCTCATTTTGTTTTGCCTTGTATTGCTTTTCCTTCATTTAAAATTAATTTACAGCTAAAGCTCAGTCTTATTGCTTGAAAACAAATCTAAATTTCTGTGTACAGGAGGCAGAGCAATCTATTACATTTTAATTTAATAATTACACAATTATCAGAGTCAGAATACAAGGAGCTGCATAGGGACCATAATTATTGAGAAATAACTAGTGAATATGCAAAGCACACATGGCCTGTTGCTGGGGATTGCATAACTAGAGGAAAAACTGTAGTTATGATTTAGTAACTGCATAATCCTATGAGACAATTGTTTAGTTATTTTTATTAGTATTTCAAGCAGTGTTTTTTAAAACATTTGTTGTTTTGATTGAGACACTAATTATATATTTTGTGTGTTCTAGGTATTATCAATTTATGCAAACCTGGCAACTCTGGGATCCAGTCTCTTATTGGGGTACTTTGTATACCAAATATGGAAATACGGGTAGGCAATAAATAAGATAATTACAGAGGGAATAGTATTCTAAAACTGTGTGCATTTGTGTGTGTTTCTTGTTTATTTTTAACCCTTAATTTTAACATTAATGGTAGGAAGATTCGTCGAGTGGTTAGGTTGCTTGCTTAGAACGTAAAAGAGCTGGATTCAAATCCTCGACAGATTTCCTGTGTGATCTTGGATAGATCAGTTATCCTCTCTGTATCTCAATTCCCCTTCTGTAAAATGAAGATAATAGCAGTGCTCTGCTTCACAAGGGTGTTGTGGGGATAATTACATGAAAGATCATGTGGCAGTCGTATACTACAGTAAACAGGCTCTTGTAAAGAGCCTTGGAAGGATTGGATTTTATTTGTAAATGTTGGTAAACAGATTTTTTACTGTACACACATATATATACACACACCCACACCCACACACACACCATCCAAAAATATTACATCACTGTTAAAATTTACAGATACGCAAAGTAAGAAAAATGCTGCTTGAAAACGTATTAGAGTTTGATTAAAGGATAGTTACTTTGCATATTTTGACGTGATGTTGACAATGTGTGTTTTAAGGATTAAAAAGCTTTAACTTTTTGAATCTGTGTTTGTTGTTAATAATTCAGACCTCCCATGATTTCCAACAACTGTGAAAATTAAAGTTTATCAAAGAAAATCTTAAAACCCATAAATTTGTGCAATGGTGAAAATTTAAATCAGTAAAGATCTAAAACAAGCTTAAAATCAGTTGAAATTATAAAATATAAAAATTGAATTCTGCTAAGTTTTCTTTAAAATACTTAAGATATATAGATACAGTAACTAGAAGAGTACATAAGTTTTATTTGCATGTTATCTGATTGTTATTCCTATGTATATCAAAACTCCATTATATGGACTTACACTGTGATTAATTGGAGCTGAAAAGAACTTTCTTTCTGAGATTGAGGCAATTTTTGTCGCAGCAATTGTCCATGATCCTGGCAAGAATGAGAGAGAAGCGAAAGTGCAGTAGCTTCCAGCGATTTTTTTTTAATGCAATTGATCACTCATGTCTCTGTGTGAAGTAGGAAAAAACACATGTAGTTGGAGACTGACTAAACACTAGAAAATGTGTACTTGGAGACAATCCTTCATTGACAGGGAGATGAGCTAGTTGCTCTAATAAGTGTTTTTCATATTTAACTTCCTTCATTTTATTACTTTGTCAACACAGAAATATTTTATTGTTTTTAATACATAATACTACATTAATTTGACTTTTGTATTTATTTGTGTATCATTTAGTAGCTATATTTTGGACACACTGCAAGGCTTGTACGTTGCTTGCTAATTAAGAATGGAGTGGCAACCCATAAATTCCCCCCTTTTGTCATTTAATTAGCATTGTAGCGTCTTTATACAAAACACAATACAAAATGTAATATAACAGTTGACAGTAATTTTCTACTTTATTGTGGCCAAATTTTGATATAGCTAGCATCATTTTTCTAAAAAAAATCTGCAGTTGGATACCACATGCCTCTCACCTTGAAGGTTTCTGTGAGAAAGATGACTGCCTAGTCCTAGAGCTCCTGTCACCCCATATATTAATTATTACTTTTCTAGCAAATTTGACTAAGTTTCTGTCCTAAAGGTCTAAATTCCCTGGATAAACTTCAAACTGTTGAACATGGATTCCAGTGGGAAAAAATGAGAGGCAACCAAAGACCTAAACCAGAATCACCTAAAGAGCTGGGGGAGAAGGGCCACAGCAGAACCTACCTCAGGAATCCTGGCACTGAAAAAGCATCAGAGAGTTCTGTGGCACCTTATAGACTGACAGACGTATTGGAGCATAAGCTTTTGTGGGTGAATACCCACTTCATCGGATGCATGGCTCTGAAGGAATTCCTCAGGACCAAGTGGATTTAATCTCAAAAGATATTTGTGGCCTCTCTCAAGAAGTAGGTGTAAAATTGAGAATTGGTTACTTGGAAAATGAGCCACAATAGGCTGCCATTGAAACGAGTAAAATTAAAGAAGAAACTGCCTCCTTAAAACTTAGACTAAACAAATTGGAAGAAAAACAAGATTACTTGGAAAATGGATCTCAAAGAAACAATCTTCACATCTTGCGTATTGCTGAAGGTCTAAAGGAAAAGAATATTATCAGCTTTCTCCAGAAGCTGCTCCCTGACATTTAAATTGGACTCCTTGTTGCCCTCCCTAAAATATTGAAAGATTGATTGAATTCCTGATGCTAGAAAGTTGGAATCTGACAAGCCCAGACTTATCTTCAGGTTGCTGAAGTTCAATGATAAAGTAATGTTAATGAATGCTGCCAGAAAAGCCAAAACCCTTATGTACAAAGGGCCCAAGATTTCTTTGTCCTGACTTCTCAGCTGAGCTTAACAAAAAGAGGACTGCATTCAGTGACATAAAGCAAATCCCAGGGGACCAATATCAGCTACAGCATCAAGTCCCATATACTTTCACTATGGATTTAGCAGGCTTCAAAAGATTTTGCAAAACTTCCTGCAAAATTTGTAAGATGCTTAATATTGCAGCCAGATTTTACCAAAAAAAACCCATAATGGCTCACCATAAAGAGCATACTTTCACATGCTGAAAAATCCATTTTTCTTATGTATCCTTGTAGATATGCTATAATAATAATCACCTATATAATCTAGCAGTTAGGCTGAACTCTTCAGTTTACCCCCTTTGGAGCTGAGTACAAACAACACTGCAATGCATGGAGTACAGTTTAACACTAAGCTGGGGGATATAGCACCATGTACTCAAGGAAGTATTATCAACCCCAGTCATCACAACTTGCACTGCTAGACAGTCTCTTCACTAGTTCTTCCTCTGATAGATCATGTTATGTTAACCACAAGTCCTTTGGATCAGTCAATATTTCTGACATGAAAAGTACTTCAAACCTAAACCATAAATAACACTAGTTACTCAGTTTGTGCAGGACATTTTCATATTATGAATATGAATATTTTGTACTTATTCAGATTAGTATTTCATTGACCAAATCAGTTGGAAATTTATATGTGATGACTCCATGTGTGTATATGCATATATTTATTATACATGTTCTTAGAAAATGTGTTTGCATTTAGTGAAGATTAGAATATTATTAGATAACATGGGAGGGGAAGAGAGAATGAAACAGATGCCATCAGGGATCTGAACATGCTCACAGTGGTTTATTTTAAGTGTCTTCCGCTGCCCCCGTTACAGATATACTTTGGAATACAACTATTTATTCTTTGGATATTTAACTATAGATCTTTTTGTATACCTGAAACCTTAGAGGCCAAATTGAAGGCATAAATTCTTTGAAAACTAACCAGTATTGAATGTGTATGAATACACACCATATTTTAGAGATGTGGTTTAACAATATTAACTAGAAATACATATCTTTACAGTCAAGTTGTATATCTTAATATATCTTTCAAAACTTTGCCATGAATTTTCTTAGGGTATGATTCCGGAACATGAGGGGACTCAATAAATCTTCCAAAATAATTAAAAATCTTGAGACACCTCAGATTTTAAAATAAATGCCAAGTAGCTTGATTTCAGGAAATTAATCTAGCAGAAATCATAGAATCATAGAATATCAGGATTGGAAGGGTCCTTAGGAGGTCATCTAGTCCAACCCCCTGCTCAAAGCAGGACCAATCCTCAACTAAATCATCCCAGCCAGGCCTTTGTCAAGCCTGACAAATAGATGCCAAAAGAATCAAGAAGGTGTAGCATATCATTCATCATTGAATTCTAAGAGCAAAAGCACATCCATCTTATTTTATACAGTGTTGGTCTGATCCTGAGGGAAGATGATCCTTCTTAAATGATGATCCTGGTTTTGTCTCAAAAAGGTTAATTCTAGGAAGCCTTTACAATCCAAGTGGAGGTCGTTCTAATTTTTTCAAAGACACTGCCAACATCCTTTGTAATATAAAAGATATTCTTGTACTAAAGGGAGGCGATTGAAATACTATCCTAGAAAGACATCTGGACAAATCCAATTACGTAAGACTCAGCTTCAAAACACAATAGGCCAGCCGTCATTATTAATTAATGAATTTTATTTAAAAGATATATGGAGACTGAGACAAACCGAGGAGCATGGCTATACTTATTTCTGTATAGTACATTCATCTTACTCCTAGAATTGACTTTTCTTTCCTATCTGATTCTAGCATGCCTAGAAGTAGCTATTGATATGCTAATTTTGTATCATATGCCAATTATATTCACCATAGATGCTGGTTACACTTCACTGAAGTCTTCTAGGTGGGAAGCTGAATACTCTGCTACTAAAAGATGCAAAAATTTATTGCATAGTTGATTCAGTCAACTATAACTTCATATGAGAAAATAAGGACTCGGTTGCCTGAGTTACCATCTTTTGAGAAGCTCTGAAAGCTACTGCAAAGCTACTGGGTGGATGCGAAAGTATACCTCCCAAAAGGAGAGAGACTCAAGTTACTAGACTCTGGCCAAGGAAATAGACGATTTGGAGAGAATGCACAAGACTGACCCAAATAGTGAATAACTCCTGTGTTCCCTAATCTGCTCCAAATATAGATCTAATAAATGCTTATCCAGCCAAATTGAATTTACACTTGACGGCCAAACAAAGACATTTATGAATGGGGAAGACAAAGGAGATAAACTACTTGCCAGAAGACTTAAGATGGAACTATCCGGTAACAATATTTCTTCCGTATTACGAGGAGATGGGAGTGTCATCTTTGAACTAATAGATATAAATAACCACTTAAAGCAATTCTGTCAAGCTTTTATATAAATCAGACAACCAGTTTGTTTGACACTAACAGATTTGATCATTTTGTTGAAGACTTGCCTTTTAATGCCCTAACTTCAGAACAAATATTGTTTTTTGATAAAGATTTCTCAACACGAGATTGAACACGCTATAAAAAAATTAATTCTGGCAAAGCTCCAGGAATGGATGACGCATGGTAAATTTGTAAATTACAAAACACATTGTATTCCGTTATCTTCTATTCTTTCAAAGGTCTTCCCTGGAACAGTCCAAAAAGGAAGCTATGTCTAGTGAAATGACAACTGCTTTATTTATTTTAATACTGAAGAAGATCAAAGACAGTTGCAACTGTATCAGCTTCTGCCCATATCTGTCGAATACAGATTTGCAAAATAATTATAAAAATTTTTGCTACATAACTGAACACCATCATCCCATCAGGCTGGTTTCATTAAAGAAAGATTGACTGGTAATAGTAGGAGAAAAATTACTCAATCCAGCAAGCTCATAAATTAGAAATTTCCTCTATAGCATTATCTCTAGATGCTGAGAAGGTCTTCGGCAGGGTTGAATGGATTTATCCAATGGCTGTTCTTTTTAAAAAAATAAATAAATAAACAAAAAAAAATTGAATTTGGTCCAATATTCCTGAACTGGATTAGTGTATTATACAACTCTCCCTTGTCAACTAATGGATTTTTTTCTCCAGGATTTCAACTAGAAAATAGGACAACAGAGTTGTCCTCTGTCTTCTCTCCTTTTTAATCTCTCTTGAAACACTGCTGTGTATGTTATCAGTTCTCCGCCATTCAAGATATGAACTGAGAAGAACAAAATCAGTTTATATGCTGATGACATTTTTGTACTTTTTTGAAGAATCCATCCTCATCTGTGCCATAATTGATGTAGTTGACATTTTTGGAGAGATCTCTGGTTTTCTCATTAATTGGAATGAATCACAAGCAATGGGTATATCCAAAAGATTAGACCCTTGTCAATTTCAGTATTCTCAATTTCAAATATACATGGAAATCACTTACTAATGTGTTAAGATTTGTCCTAATCTTCTGAAAATTGTTTCTATAAGTATGCACTATATAGTTAAACTTCCAAGGTTGTAGCAAGATGGTGTCTTGTCCTGTCATCTTTACTGAGGAGAATGGAAGTAGCCAAAATGAATGTTTTCCCAGGATTGACTTATATGATTAGCCTCTTGCCTTTCAAAATCTTTCCCATGCCCTTTGTTCAAATAAAAATAGGTGTATTATGAAGTTTAAATGGGATAAAAAATTGCCTCCTGGGTGTCACAAGACCCTGAAATCCTGGGCAACTGGAGGTATGGTATTGCCAGATTTGTATTTATATTATCCAGCATTCCAAATGCATTGTATCATAAGGTGGCTCACATCCAGTGGTGGCTTATACCATTTGGAGTCTATCCATACCCTTAAGGAAAAATCCAATCTTTGCTTCTACGTGGGGCATACTGCAATACGTTACAGCATCCAATCTTACTTATCCTCTGTATCACTATAGGATAACCTGCACCTCAGGATCAGGGCCAACTCCATACTTAAGACCATTTGGATAGAAAAAGGATTAACAAAAATTGAAGATGATCAACTGATTTTCTATTACATGTGTAACAAATACCAGCCACTGCTGTCTCTCAGTTCCTTCTTTCAGTGACTATGCTCAAGGATTTATACACTGATAGGAAACAATTGGTCTGTTTAACTCTCTCTCCTCTAGGTGAACAAGTTAAGAAATATGGAAACAAGTCACTGTGTAGGAATTACTTCTAGATGGCTTAATGTTTTGCAGTATCCTTGCAGTATCCTCTCAGTCTCAAAGAAAATTGGAAAAAAACATAGCCTTACTATCTCAACAGAAATCTGGAAAGATACCTGGCTTAATGTGAAAGATACTTTAAGTCCCTGCTATTCTTCCAGAGCAAGATATTAAACAGGTGCTACTGGACTCCAGACTCTTTAAGGGTCGATTAGCAATGCAGAGTGAGTGTTGGAGACCATACCAACGTTTCACACATCCTCTAAACCTCTCAAACACGTTACGGAATATTATATACAGTGTTCTCTCAAAAACATTGTTACTATTTTCCCTTCTCCAAGCTTGTGTATTTTAGGAGTGCTGGATGAGTTGGAACTATTAGTTAACATTAAGAAATGGTTTGTAGTAACTATTCTAGTGGCCAGAAGTTACTTTTAGAAAATCTGCAATTTCCACTTCATATGCAGGCTGGCTGAGTGAGCTCTCTGCTACCTGCATTCATGGAAAAAAAATGACTCTATGTAATAGAAACACTTGGAAAAAATATGAGGATGTCTAGTCACACAAGAAAATATTGCATACCTTTGAAGTTTAGTACATATTAGATGCTAATATTCGTAGACCGTGTTCTCACTTATTTATCTATTTAGTCACTGCATGACCTTTTTGAGTTCAGGATTTTTTTGTTTTGTTTTGGTGTTTAATTTTTTTTAACAGATTTAGCAAATTATGAACATTGAACTTTAAATGCTAGTTCTTCCTTGTATGTGTTTTTTTGTTTCATTATATGCTTCCTTTGCATAAAAAACATAAAGATAAAGTTTAAAAATAAAGTCAAGACAAATTGAGTTTTTGCTGCTTGATAGTCTGCTTCAAACTGCTTCAAATAGTTACATTTCAATGTATTTTTCATTTTGGATAATTTTCTAACTTTCAAGACTGACTTTTTCTACTAGTTTTAAAGTGAAGTTCTGGTTTCTAATAGCTTGTGAAAATAAGTATTTTCCTTTTGTATTTGTAGCGAGGTCTACTTGAGGTTCTTTATGATATATTTCGCCTTCCTCTTCCTGTTGTGACAGAAGAATTCATAGAAGCACTTCTGAGTGTAGGTAGGTATTAAGAATCAATGCACAGTACAGGTTATCCTACTTATTTATTTCTTCTAAAATTTGAGTCCTTTGGGGTTTTCCGTGCCACAGTAAATCATGTCAATATTGACAATTTCATCATTTAATTTGTTTTTAAAAAATACTTGTTTAAAAATTGGCTTGTTTTCAGCTGTTGATTACTTTCAAATATATCACTGGGGGGCAATTAATCTTAAAGGACACCAGTAAATGTTTTGCTGTAGGTTAACAGGATACTTTGACTGTAGAGAAAGAGTTATCTCAAGTTAGAGTCACAGAAATCTATAGTTGATATCTATTATTGGGAGGGTGGGGAATGTTGTCAGATTATATCCTATTACATAAGAGAATTCACCTTTAATAATGTGAATCCTTGCTGCTACCAGTGGTACATTTCACTTAAACATATTCCAAATGAGTCTAATTAAAATAGTAAATTTTTTAGATTCATTTGTCAAATTTAAATAATAATGTTGCTGTGTAGACTTTTTTCATCTAAGATGCATTGGAGGGATAGGATACATGTCAGCAATACACAAGAATTCTAGGTGAGCTAAGTTTTAGTAGGCTAATTATATCGTTTCAAAGAACATCACCTCTGAAATGCATCATTGCTGCTAATATTATTTAAAGGTATTATTACCCATGACAACCTGTAGCTAGCACTTTGACTGTTAAAACCGTGTTTTAAAGTAATCTTTGATTTTTCTAAACATCTAACTTTTAATAGTTTTCTTTCTGTTGCATTTTTTCCACACAGCAAATAGACTTTCCAGTGCCTTTACAAATATACTTCCCTACCTACAGCCAGGCAGATTACAAACATCAGAACTCACTTTCCTATGTTGTGATTGTTACACCAGCTACTGCACTTAACTACCAGAGCAACATAGAAGTGCTTTTATTAAGTAATACATTGAGAGTTCTAATTTTAATATTTATAAATTTAGCACTTATCATTAATGTTTAATTTCTAAATACCCAATATATCTGCCTTTGATTACTAGTAGTACATAATTAACAAACATTGTATGTTTACTATTATATAGGAACTCTCATCCGTACTGCAGATTTTCCATAATCCCCTTGAGGTGGATGTGTGAAGCTGCAGCGTCAGATGTGATGCTAGTTTTATGTCAGTAGAAGCCACACTCTCCTGCAACTCTGTAGAAGCAGCCCCTCCTTTGTTTTTCACTGCAGGAGTATGCACCCGGGTGGAAGGACAGAGGACAGCCTCTCCCTTTCACCCTGCAGTAGTGTGCAGTTTTCCCAGCCTCACAAGTTAAACCTTGGGCAGAGTTGCTGACTAAAGCTTGATCTAAATTACAAAATTCTATTGTATGAACATGGGGGCTGAACACTGTTTAGCAGTCAGGGTCTAGTAGAACAAATCATACTCATATAGTTAGCAATACTACTTCTCTGCAATCTGAGAACTGGTGTTCATGTAATGTACATTCTAAGTTTTAAGTCTCTTTCAGTTGATCCAGTAAAAGATATTACCTTAGCCACCTTGTGTGTCTCATATTAAGTTTTAGTTAATCTAAATTATGATATTTGCTAATAACAAGTTCAGTGCTATATTAAAGTGAAGAATGTGAAAATCATATTTGTACTGTTTTGGTCTACACTTGAGATTAGAAGAAATAAACAAAACCACTTGTTGCTAATGTAATGAATAATTTACTCTAATAAATGCAACTGCAGGTATTAAAATGACCCTTTAAAGTTAAATGTTACAATTACTGGTGTCCACATTTTTCTTGCTCTAGATCCAGGTCGGTTTCAGGACTGTTGGAGACTTTCTGATGGTTTTGTAGCAGCTGAATCTAAAACTATATTACCCCATCGAGCCAGATCAAGGTAGCATTTTGTAACTGAGACTGGATGATTGTTGTGGTGTTTGTGACACAAGCTGTATTGTTTTCTAACTTTTGTAATGAGAAATAAAAATAGAAGAAGAAACTACACATTTTACATTATGTGCATGGTTTGTTTGTTTTTTTTTTTAGACCTGACCTCATGGATAATTATTTGGCTTTGGTGCTTTCAGCTTTTATTACTAATGGACTTTTAGAAGTAAGTACAGAGTTTGTTAGAATTATCATTTCCTCAAAATAATAATAAAATATGTATACATTAAATGCAGCTATTTCAGTAAATTTTTACTTTTCTTTAAGGGTCTGGTTGAGGTAATTACAAGCAGTGATGACCATGTGTCTGTTAGAGCAACAATCCTGTTAGGAGAACTTTTGCACATGGTAAGTCAGGGCTTATTGTTCATTATAGATAGGATTGGTAGTGTCACATATTGTTAAGGTTGCCTTAACCATGAGATCAACTTTTCTCTTCCTGCAGTCTTTTGTTTCATTCACTACACACCTTGCAACTTCTGCAACAAATAAAGGGGGAGGGAGGAGTGCTACAGAGAAATCTTCATTATGCAACGTTTTTCATCCCAGAGCAGGTCCATCCTGTGTGTTGAATGAGGCAAAGGCACAATGGAAAAAATATGTAATTAAAGACTTTGTCATAATGCATACAGCCATGGCGAGAGCAGGCGGTGGGGGGTGTGTGTGTGAAGGGGGAGTGAGTAAATTATGGTTTGACAGGCAACCCTGCATTCTAGTATTTTCTGATATTTTGGTGCTTGACTTTGAATCTTAATGTTCTTATGACATAGATTTTTGTGTGTAGGCCTTTAAAATTTATTCTGACTGTATTAAATTCTTTGCCATCCGAACAATAGGGGTTTGATCTTTATTTCAACACCTGAAGAAATATTTTTGTGCACTTCCATAGTCGTGGCATCTGCAACAACATTTTGGCAGCCAAATGTTGAGAGTATTCCAAAGGGTCACTAGCAACTGAAAACCTCTCAATTCTGTTTCATATTTTTTCCTGAGTATTGTAACAAATATCATCATGGACTACTATGGTTGAAAGGAGTATTTTTTGCTATCTTTCAGTTTGTTGACTTTGGGCATTTGACAACATTTTGTATTATCATTTTCACGGTTTAATTTGATTGTAAAACCACAAGTTAACAGGAGACTTCAGAGGCAAGTGCAGTCTCTAGAACTATTTTAAATGCCTTTTAACAAATGTGGTATATTTCAAAGTTGTCTTTTTAGTAAAAAAGGGTTATTATAACAGGAATCTCTAATCATGTATAAGAAAGTGTTCTAACATAGAGCTGTCTTATATGAAAAGAGTAAATGGAGCCATATTGTATCATTGTTTTGCATAGGAAAGTTCTGTTAAAGTCTGTGGGATTTTTGTGTGCTGATTGCTTGTGGAATATGGCCAAAAAAGTGTAATACTGATGAATAGCTGGACCAAGTTTTTAATAACAAATGTATCTCTTTCAGGCAAACACAATCCTTCCTCATTCACATAGCCATCACTTGCACTGCTTACCAACGCTAATGAATATGGCAGCATCATTTGATATCCTGAAGGAGAAAAGACTGTAAGCATATTACGTTGTACTAAGATACTGAGAATGTGTGAACATATTCAATATATATTTATTACAGTAAAAACTGCTGTTTTTTAACAAGTGTGCATACATAAATGTGTTTTGACCCTTACTGGATTTATGTCTGTAGTTATTAATGGTTAGTACATATATGCAGTACAGGTAAATATTGTTTCAGTGTACAGTGTATAAGTTCCAAGTTGCAATATAGTGACCATAATTAATTCTGAAATTAAGACAGAATTAGAAGAAAGATTTTGATATGAGCAAGTTTGTCATATCAAAATTACTTTGCATCAGGTATTAAAAGAATTATTTTTGAGGCAGTTCATATTACTAAGAAGAGATCTTATTATTAATAATAATAATAATGTAAATTAATATCTAACCAACAGTATGAACCACATTACTTGAGGTGTGTTCTGAATTTTGTCTCCTTTAACTCTAGCTATATTAATTAGTAATTTATCAAATTTATGAAGCATTAATAGGAAAACTGAAGAGCAATGTTAGACTTTCTGTCTGAAAACTCAGGAACTAGAAATGCTCAGTCTCAGAAAGATGGACTGTCCAAGAGACTGTGATTTAAAAAACCCAGAGAAATAGCTTCTATCTTCTGCTACAGCTTCTTTTGTTTGAGGCTTCCACTAATTTTCAAAATGTTTCTTATACTGTAGGTCTGTTTAAACATGAGGTGCAAACAAAGCAGAAGCTTCAAACAATTACCACTGCATTTGATGGAGCAGACATACTGTATTTGCTAGTAGTTACACACCAATCATAGTTTTTTGTCTGGCACTGTCACAATAATGAAATGAGAGCTATATACCAGCAATACTGACGAAAACTAAATTTCTATAAAAGCCATTTATTCCTCACAGTAAATATGAAAGAAGAAAATTAATTAAATGTTTACGATTTTTTACTGAAATTTCACTTTTTTGCAGTTCAATTTCAGAAGAGTGAATTTTTGCATTTGGGGCAGAAGTCAGATTAATTTTATTTATTCCAAATTTCTATAAATTGCCTAACCATAACTCTAGGTGCTTTTACTTTATTGAGTATGCTTAAGTATTGTCCTCTACAAAGCTAAACAATTTTGTAGTAAATTGTGCAAAATATTGTTGTCATTATTTGCGATGGCTCAGGTTATTCTCAGTATTATTTTTGATCTGGCTTTTCAAATTTGTATCTGGTGGTGATAAAACCAGGAAAGAAATTCCTTGATATTTTACTTTCTCTGTTGTGCTTTTAATGATAATCACTGAATTATTTTTAAACTACTGTTGTAAAATTTCTGGTGCTATGTTGATGGTTGTAGGTGGTATCATAAATACTAAAAATAATAAAGGTTTCTGTGACTACACCTCTACCCCCATATAACACGGTCCTCGGGAGATGACAAATCTCACCGCTTCACAGGTGAGACCGCGTTATATCGAACTTGCTTTGGCCCCCCCGTTCCTCGTTCCCTGACCGCCCCCACCAGAGACCCCTGTCCCTAATCACCCCCAGGACCCCACCCCCTACCCAACCCCCCTGCTCCCTGTCCCCTGACTGCTCCAACCCCATCCACACCCCTTGCCCCCTGACGCGCTCACCGGCAGTGGCAACGCTGCCCCAGCCCGCTCCACTCTGCCACCTCCCAGCCGCAGCACTCCGCTTCCCGCCTGTGGGGAGGTTGGGGAAAGGCCACCACCCACCCCCCGCACTCACCTGCTGCAGCCCTCTCCGCTTTCCTTGCCCCAGCCCCGTGTCGCTGAGGGGGGTTGGGGAAAGGTCCTCTGTGGCGGGAAGCGGAGCAGAGCAGGCTGGGGCCGGGCTGCTCCGCTTCCGCCACTGCTGGTGAGTGCGGGAGGGATCCCTCCCCCGAGTGACAAGGTTGGGGCCGGGCCAAGGGAAGCGGAGCTGGCTGCTCCCAGCCCCCCGCTAATGCCACAGGGCACTCTGGGATTGTGGGGCCCCCAAAAGTGCCCCCCCCAGCTCCTGCCTCCCAGACCCTGGTGGGGTGGGGGGAAGCCCGTGGCTGCCCCAGAGACCCTCTGCCCCTTATCCAACCCCTCAAGCCTGGCCTGGCACCCTTAACACGCTGCTCAGAGCAGCGTGTCAGAGCTTTACCGCATTATATGCGAACCCGTGTTATATCGGGGTAGAGGTGTATTTCCAAGGTGTTATTGAAAAGCTTGAGTACAATCTGGCAAGAATGTTAACTCTTAACTAAGTTGTACATATTGGGGGTGAGGGGGGATTCTTTTTTATGTGGTTATAATTCTGCCTGTATTTCTTTTGCATTGCGAGAGTAGTTAGTATGAAGAAAGCCATAGAAAGTCTTAGTGGTGACACATTTGTGAAAGTGTAAGTATTACATGTCTAAAAATTCTGCTGAAAGTGTAAAAAAAAAAAAAAAAAAATCCACAAAATGGTTTTAATATAAATGTTGGCATATTAAAAGAAGTGGTGAAATTCTAATTTTAATCTGTTAACATTGGACTTAAGTGGATGCCAGGGAAGGAATAGAAGAACTGTAGCAATAACTGGTAACGTTCACACTTGGTTAGGACAGTGGGTGAGGAAAGGAACTGAAGAGTAGAAATGGCACGCCTCCCTCCACACTGGTTTGACTTCTCTTTAGATTACAATTTTTCTGCTTCTTGGCCCCTCTGAAAATAATTCAAAGGGTCGAAGGAGTCCTTAGCCACTTAACTCCATTTCTCTCTACCTGTCTCTACTGAAGAAATGTAGTCTTAGGGTATGTCTACACTACGAAATTAGGTCAAATTTATAGAAGTTGTTTCTTTAGAAATCGGTTTTATATATTCGAGTATGTGTGTCACCACAGAAAATGCTCTAAGTGCATTAAGTGCATAAACTAGACGGAGTGCTTTCACAGTACCGAGGCAAGCGTCGACTTCCGGAGTGTTGCACTGTGGGTAGCTATCCCACAGTTCCCTCAGTCTCCGCTGCCCATTGGAATTCTGGGTTGAGATCCCAATGCCTGATGGGGCTAAAACATTGTCGCGGGTGGTTCTGGGTACATATCGTCAGGCCCCCGTTCCCTCCCTCCCTCCGTGAAAGCAGCAGCAGACAATCGTTTCGCGCCTTTTTTCTTGAGTTACCTGTGCAGACACCATACCACGGCAAGCATGGAGCTCGCTCAGGTAACCATCACCATATGTCTCCTGGGTGCTGGCAGACGTGGTACTGCATTGCTACACAGCAGCAGCAACCCATTGCCTTGTGGCAGCAGACGGTACAATAGGACTGGTAGCCGTCATCGTCATATCTGAGGTGCTCCTGGCCACGTCGGCCAGGAGCACCTGGGCAGACATGGGTGCAGGGACTATATTAGAAGTGACTTGACCAGGTCATTCTCTTTAGTCCTGCAGTCAGTCCTATTGAACCATCTTGGGATGAGCAGGCAGACGATACGGATTGCTAGCAGTCCTATTGTACCATCTTCTGCCGGGCAGGCAAGAGATGAGGATGGCTAGCCTTCTGCACCGTCTGCTGCCAGCCAAAGATGTAAAAGATAGATGGAGTGGATCAAAACAAGAAATAGACCAGATTTGTTTTCTACTCATTTGCTTCCCCCCTCCACCGTCTAGGGGACTCATTCCTCTAGGTTACACTGCAGTCACTCACAGAGAAGGTGCAGCGAGGTAAATCTAGCCATGTATCAATCAGAGGCCAGACCAACCTGCTTGTTCCAATAAGAACAATTACTTAGGTGCACCATTTCTTATTGGAACCCTCCGTGAAGTCCTGCCTGAAATACTCATTGAAGTAAAGCCACCCCCTTTGTTGATTTTAGCTCCCTGTAAGCCATGTCGTCAGTCACCCCTCCCTCCGTCAGAGCAACGGCAGACAATCGTTCTGCGCCTTTTTTCTGTGCAGACGCCATACCAAGGCAAGCATGGAGGCCGCTCAGCTCACTTTGGCAATTAGGAGCACATTAAACACCACACGCATTATCCAGCAGTACATGCAGCACCAGAACCTGGCAGAGCGATAACAGGTGAGGAGGCGACGTCAGCGCGGTCACGTGAGTGATCAGGACATGGACACAGATTTCTCTGAAAGCATGGGTCCTGCCAGTGCATGCATCATGGTGCTAATCAGGTTCATGCCGTGGAACGCGGATTCTGGGCTCGGGAAACAAGCACAGAGTGGTGGGACCGCATAGTGTTGCGGGTCTGGGACGATTCCCAGTGGCTGCGAAACTTTCGCATGCGTAAGGGCACTTTCGTGGAACTTTGTGACTTGCTTTCCCCTGCCCTGAATCGCACAAATACCAAGATGAGAGCAGCCCTCACAGTTGAGAAGCGAGTGGCGATAGCCCTGTGGAAGCTTGCAACGCCAGACAGCTACCGGTCAGTTGGGAATCAATTTGGAGTGGGCAAATCTACTGTGGGGGCTGCTCTGATGAAAGAGCCTACACAATCAAAGATCTGCTGATATCAAGGGTAGTGACCCTGGGAAATGTACAGCTCATAGTGGATGGCTTTGCTGCAATGGGATTCCCTAACTGTGGTTGGGCCATAGACGGAACCCATATCCCTATCTTGGCACCAGAGCACCAAGCCGGCGAGTATATAAACCGCAAGGGGTACTTTTCAATAGTGCTGCAAGCTCTGGTGGATCACACGGGACGTTTCACCAACATCAACATGAGATGGCCGGGAAAGGTACATGACGCTCGCATCTTCAGGAACTCTGGTCTGTTTCAAAAGCTGCAGGAAGGGACTTTATTCCCAGACCAGAAAATAACTGTTGGGACTGTTGAAATGCCTATATGTATCCTTGGGGACCCAGACTACCCCTTAATGCCATGGCTCATGAAGCCGTACGCAGGCAGCCTGGACAGTAGTCAGGAGCTGTTCAACTACAGGCTGAGCAAGTGCAGAATGGTGGTAGAATGTGCATTTGGACGTTTAAAGGCGCGCTGGCGCAGTTTACTGACTCACTTAGACTTCAGCGAAACCAATATTCCCACTGTTATTACTGCTTGCTGTGCCCTCCACAATATCTGTGAGAGTAAGGGGGAGACGTTTATGGCGGGTTTGGAGGTTGAGGCAAATCGCCTGGCTGCTGGTTACGCGCAGCCAGACACCAGGGCGGTTAGAAGAGCACAGGAGGGCGCAGTACGCATCAGAGAAGCTTTGAAAACCAGTTTCATGACTGGCCAGGCTACGGTGTGAAAGTTCTGTTTGTTTCTCCTTGATGAAACCCCCCACCCCTTGGTTCACTCTACTTCCCTGTAAGCTAACCACCCTCCCCTCCTCCCTTCGATCACTGCTTGCAGAGGCAATAAAGTCATTGTTGCTTCACATTCATGCATTCTTTATTCATTCATCACACAAATAGGGGGATGACTACCAAGGTAGCCCAGGAGGGGTGGTGGAGGAGGGAAGGAAAATGCCACACAGCACTTTAAAAGTTTACAACTTTAAAATTTATTGAATGCCAGCCTTCTGTATTTTGGGCAATCCTCTGTGGTGGAGTGGCTGGTTGGCTGGAGGGCCCCCCCACCGCGTTCTTGCGTGTCTGGGTGTGGAGGCTATGGAACTTGGGGAGGAGGGTGGTTGGTTACACAGGGGCTGTAGTGGCAGTCTGTGCTCCAGCTGCCTTTGCTGCAGCTCAACCATACACTGGAGCATACTGGTTTGGTCCTCCAGCAGCCTCAGCATTGAATCCTGCCTCCTCTCATCACGCTGCCGCCACATTTGAGCTTCAGCCCTCTCTTCAGCCTGCCACTTCTCCTCCCGGTCATTTTTTGCTTTCCTGCTCTCTCACATTATTTGCCTCCACGCATTCGTCTGTGCTCTGTCAGTGTGGGAGGACAGCATGAGCTCAGAGAACATTTCATCACGAGTGCATTTTTTTTCTTTCTAATCTTCACTAGCCTCTGGGAAGGAGAAGATCCTGTGATCATTGAAACACATGCAGCTGGTGGAGGAAAAAAAAAGGGACAGCTGTATTTAAAAAGACACATTTTATAAAACAGTGGCTACACTCTTTCAGGGTAAACCTTGCTGTTAACATTACATACATAGCACATGTGCTTTCGTTACAAGGTCGCATTTTGCCTCCCCCCACTGCTTGGCTACCCCCTCAACCCTCCCCACTCCCCGTGGCTAACAGCAGGAAATATTTCTGTTCAGTCACAGACGAACAGCCCAGCAGGAACGGGCACCTCTGAGTGTCCCCTGAAGAAAAGCACCCTGTTTCAACCAGGTGACCATGAATGATATCTCACTCTCCTGAGGATAACACAGAGAGATAAAGAACGGATGTTGTTTGAATGCCAGCAAACATACACTGCAATGCTTTGTTGTACAATGATTCCCGAGTATGTGTTACTGGCCTGGAGTGGTAAAGTGTCCTACCATGGAGGACGCAATAAGGCTGCCCTCCCCAGAAACCTTTTGCAAAGGCTTTGGGAGTTCATCCAGGAGAGCCGCAAATGCCAGGGCAAATTAATCCTTTCACATGCTTGCTTTTAAACCATGTGTAGTATTTTAAAAGGTACACTCACTGGAGGTCCCTTCTCCGCCTGCCGGGTCCAGGAGGTAGCCTTGGGTGGGTTTGGGGGGTACTGGCTCCAGGTCCAGGGTGAGAAACAGTTCCTGGCTTTCGGGAAAACCGGTTTCTCCGCTTGCTTGCTGTGAGCTATCTACAACCTCATCATCATCATCTTCTTCGTCGTCCCCAAAACCTGCTTCTGTGTTGCCTCCATCTCCATTGAAGGAGTCAAACAACACGTAGAACCCCCTAAAATGGCATGCAGCTCATCGTAGAAGCGGCATGTTTGGGGCTCTGACCCGGAGCGGCCGTTCGCCTCTCTGGGTTTCTGGTAGGCTTGCCTCAGCTCCTTAAGTTTCATGCAGCACTGCTTTGGGTCCCTGTTATGGCCTCTGTCCTTCATGCCCTGGGAGATTTTGACAAAGGTTTTGGCATTTCAAAAACTGGAACCAAGTTCTGATAGCACGGATTCCTCTCCCCATACAGTGATCAGATCCCGTACCTCCCGTTCAGTCCATGCTGGAGCTCTTTTGCGATTCTGGGACTCTATCATGGTCACCTCTGCTGATGAGCTCTGCATGGTCACCTGCAGCTTGCCACACTGGCCAAACAGGAAATGAGATACAAAAGTTCGCGGTTCTTTTCCTGTCTACCTGGCCAGTGCATCTGAGTTGAGAGTGCTGTTCAGAGCGGTCACAATGGAGCACTCTGGGATAGCTCCCAGAGGTCAATACCGTCAAATTGTGTCCACAGTACCCCAAATTTGACCCAGCAGGGCCGATTTAAGCGCTAATCCACTTGTCAGGGGTGGAGTAAGGAAATCGATTTTAAGAGCCCTTTAAGTCAAAATGAAGGGCTTCATCATGTGGATGGGTGCAGGTTTACATCGTTTTAACGCTGCTAAATTCGACCTAAAGTCCTAGTGTAGACCAGGGCTTACTGATATTGCGTCTGTTATATCTGGGGACCCTGACCCTGTCTGCATTGTCTTGATCTAGGAGTTCCAAAGTTACAAGTTGTGAGTGTAGTTATCCATCAAATAACACATGTATTAAAAATTGTTTTTAAAAAAAAAAAAAGGTACATGAAAATATCTCCCAAGTAGGGAACAGTGTATATCCAAGTATTACATCCATATCTACAAGTGCTGGTATTCGTAGGATTGCTGTACTTTTTAAAAACACACGCACACAAGCTGCCAAACCATCCTTTTCAAGCATTTGTAAACTTGTAATTAATGCACACCATTAGGTCTTATCTCTAGGCAAGTGGTATGTCTCTATAGTTCAGTGTTAAAGTTTATGATGAATATTTGATTTCATAAGCTATTTGATGTCTGATGCTAGTTTGATTAACTCCTGAATGGCCTATGTCCTGGTTTCCCCTGGTTTCCTATCGCTAAGATTATCAAAACTAATTTCTCACTGAAGGTACAAGATTGGAGAGTATAAATCTGTTGGAACTTGCTCCTTCTAGAATTATAAGACGACAGTAATTTTACTCATCCTTTTTGAATTCAGAATGTGATTTTTTTCATTGACAACGTCTTGGTTGACCCAGGCTTATTTAATACAAGACTTAGCAATAGTGGCCTGTGTTTATTGTAATAAAATCAGTTAAACAGTGATAAATATCAATATTTTTCCCTACTAGACGAGCCAGCGCAGCGCTAAATTGCTTAAAACGCTTTCATGAGATGAAGAAACGAGGACCTAAACCTTACAGCCTCCATTTAGATCATATTGTTCAGAAGGCAATCTCAACACACCAAAAAAGGGATCAATACCGTGTGCAGAAAGATATCTTTGTTTTAAAGGTATCTTGATTAACCATTTAACTGGTAGTAAGCTTAATGTTAAATTTCAGAGACTCTGACGTTAATTTATGTTGTGATTTTTTTAAATCATTCTCCAAAAATGCTGGGGTTTTTTTTGTTTTTTTTTTAATATCACGATTTCTGTTTGGGGTTTTTTTGTTTGTTTGTTTGATTTTAACCCACGATCTTTTATGCACTTTCTCTTCAGCAGCCAGACCATTTAAGGGATATTGTGAGGTTTGCTTCTAACTTTAATAAAATAAATGTAATTGCCTCTTTCGCAAATGAAATTTTTAACTCTAATAAAAATGAACATATTTGACTTACAGAACTAGAAGGCATTCTGAAAATCTAATTTACTTTTTGCTTTTTATGCTGTCTGCTACTTTGCAAACCTACTGCTAAGATGCAACAGACTACTTTTTCTAAGCTTTGGCAATGAAACTAAACTAGTTCTCTTTAATTTCAAGACTAGTTTTTAGTCAGTTTTACTTTTAGACTGTCATTGCGGCACCAGAATGCTGCAGTTTGAGTTGTATACACACATGATAGGTTTTTGCAAAAAAGTAGGAAATGCTTTTCATTGGAATTTATCTTCAGTTTCAAAAATGTAGTATAAATTAATTTGAGGTTTAGACTTTATAATGCTTATTTCACTGCTGATAGTGTAACCTTGTTTGATGTAGAATGCTGTTTGTCAAACATTAGTACAGTTGCAATATAATCAACAACAGTTCATTAAACGATTGTAGATTTGATCATAAGCATTTTTATGTTAGGATAATTTGCAGCAAAGAAACTTCCTATTTTCACTTCTTTTCTAATATTCTAGGATACAGAAGAAGCACTTGTAATGAATCTTAGAGATAGTCAAGTACTTCATCATAAAGAGAACCTTGAGTGGAATTGGAATCTGATAGGGACCATACTGAAGGTGAGCAAAGAAAATTCATAATAATGGTTTTATGAAATAGATTGAAAAAATAATTTGTCTTATTTCTTATGTGAGCTTAAAGTTTGTAGTATTAGAAGAGAGCTATAAGTAGACACTTCTGAAATCTTCTAATAGAAGTAGGTTCCTGTTTGTTTTTTTTCACCAGGAGTGTTTGTATACTCTGGTATTTCTGCTTTTCAAAATGACTTCTAGTTTTTCTATTCAGTTGTCTTATTCTGAATTGAAAAACAAGAATTGCATTTGGTAGACCACTAAGGTTTCTCCTCATAAAATTGGAGAAATTAGATAATAAAAAACTGCTAAGCCATCTGGTTAATTTTCCTGCCAATGGAGGATTTTCCATACAATATATTTTTTTAGTGCTTTGTCAAACTAAATTTTAAATGTTTCAAAGAATGAAGCTTTAGATCCTCCAAAATGAAATCCCATTTTGTTTTCTGCTTGTATTTTAACCTGTTTAGATGCCGTTTTATTATCTCTCAGTATTCACTGGTGTTTTTAAGTTAGTACCTCAAATATGAATTATTTGGTATTTACCCATTTTAGATTATTAATAAAAACCCAATTTAGCACATATCCCTGCAACTCCCCACCTAAATACCATTCTTCAAATTCGCATTGACTATTATCCATTACCCTTAGGTGAAAGGTCTCAGATATTTGTCAGTGACATTGCTCGTATTCAGAACTATTCAAATGATCATGCAGCACCATGAAATGCTTTGCTAAAATAAAGTGTTCTCCTTAACACTAATGTTAAATTCTATTTAATGCTAATGAGGAGGGAGTGACAGAGGAATAGAATAGACAGCTGTGCACTGTTGACTTTAGAAATCACATTTATCTGATAATTTTTTACTGCTAGTATTACAAATCATTCATAGGATTGCTATAACTGAAAGAGTAGAATTTTTTTTCTTTATTTTTTGTTAGCTGTTAACTTTGTGCTGTTCAAACTTAGTGAAAAGTGATACTGACTACATAATCTGTTGCCCTACTTCTCGTGTATTAGCATGATGATATTGCTCATGCCTTGCCTAGGCAGGAGGGACAGTGTTCATGTGTGTGTTTTTTTCCCAAAGACCTTGCAAGAGGGTGTTTATTAGTAACAATAAAAGTACAGATGACTGTGAAGAGACAACAGGAAAGAATGAGCACAAAGGGGAAGTGGTGGTTCAAGGTGGGGTGGGCTTAGGCATGCTTTGTGGTGTTCATGGGCCTGGCCGAAAGATCCTTATAAACATCAACTGGGGAGCAGAGAAATTCTTATTAAAATACTGTTTAATAGGTGCAGTATCAAAATGTTGAATTTATTCAAACTTATTAATTTTGATTAATACAAACAATTCATGTAGCCCGTGTTCCTCTAAAATGCCTGTTTTTAAAGTTGCTGTTTATTTATAGATAAGAAAAATAAGCAGACTTGGTTTTCAATATTTTGAAATTTTATTCACTGGAATTTTGTACACAGACACAAATGGCCCACTCCTGTCAACCCCAACTCCTCACCAGAGAGAAAATGGGCTTTTCCATAAAAAATAAATAAATACATAAATTTTTAAAAAATGTTTCTAGACTTGATAACCATTAGTTTTATATTTATAAACAGCCAGAACCATGAGTGAGTAACTATGTTCAACTGTGAAGCTAATTGAAAGAAAATAAAGATGTAATGACACTTTAATTGTTACTGGAATGAAATCATTCTTCAGAGGTTTCTTTAGATTCTTTCATGCACAAAGAGAATAACTAATGAGAAATTTTTAAATAGTAACTGAAGCATCTGTGTCCATGTAGAAGGGAAGAAATTTTACTGAATAACTCAAGAGTGATGTACAAGTCTTACATAATGCCATATCTGCTCTTTTTCTAGTGGCCAAATGTAAATCTAAGGAACTATAAAGATGAACAGTTGCACAGGTATGTAAAACTTATTTAGACTTCCCGTGGGGGGGGGGGGTGTTTGAAATATTTCAATCATCTATTCCTTAGAAATGCAACATTTCTAAATTCTACTCTGTATATTTGCTGTGAAAATGAAAATTAGGCAATTAAGTTGTAAAGCTTAAATATAAGGAGCCATTTATGTATGCTAAGAGTTATTTTCTGTGCAAATATTTTTAATATATTTATCCCCTAAAACAGGAGTATATCAAATAGCCAAACACTCTTCATTACATTTTAAACCTCAAAAGATTATATTTCTTCAATTTAGTGTTTGAGAAACATTTTGAGAAACATTCCTGAGTAAAGCAAACCTGGTCACTCAGCTGGTACCAAAAAATAAAACAAAAGGGTGAAGATTTAAAAAAAAAAAAAAGGGGGGGGGGGCAACAATTTGAAATCAAATGTAGGTGTTTTTTAAGAACTAAAAACTCTAACAGTGCTTTTCATCTGCATTTGTAATCTTTGGAACAAGGGCATTTTTCTTTTCTCACTTCTACTCCCAGCTTCAAGTGTTAGTAAATATCTTTGGGATGTCATTCATAATGTAGACCTTAGACATTGATCTGAATAAACAATCTTTTAGTTTTCCCTCATTTTGCTGCCATGACAAGATATTTTTGTGTAGACTTATGAGGAAAACCTTCTGCTAAGATACAACCTTAAGGACTACACCTTGACCTCTGAATTTCTTTTAGTAAAAATAATGAGTCTACTTTGTAATGTAAATGTAAAAATGGATTGCTACCCTTTACATTCTGTTCTAAACCTGAGTGGTGGTGTCATGATGATCATAATGGCCACAATCTAACTGTATTCCTCTTTCCTCGTGACCCTTTCATACACACACAATACAAAAGTAATTGCTAACTGGTAATACGTGATACAGGAGTATTTTCCAGATTCACTAATTTGTAATAATACTCTTTTCAAAGGAATGTCTACTATTCTGTTTCCTACATTGTACTGTATTCATTCATTGTTCAGTGGATGAGTGATTTTTTTAATGCTCAATAAATTGTGAAAAGCGAGGACACTTTATTATAAAACTTATTACTGCACTTGCAGAATTGCAAACCGCTATCTCCATGCTTTTACTCTAACTCTTGGTTGCAATTAACATAGATTAAAAAAAAAAAAAAACCTCTGCAGTCTTGGATGACTCAGAGCTATGAACTGTTAACTGGATCATTCTCAAAAGTTGTTGACACCAAAACACTTTTTTTTTTCCTTCAGGCTTTATGTTCTCCGTTGTATAAATACACAACTTGTGCTGTGTGTTAGTGCATTTAGTCTAATGTATGTTGTGAAAATCTTATGACTATTAAAGTAATCAAAATGGCTCTTAAAAATGATTAAATCATAATTGTGGTGTTCAAGTTATTGCTAGCCTTACTTAATCTTTGAGAGATGCACATAAACATAATCCATAAGAATGTTTAATTATGACTTACGTTCGCTCACATGCTCTCATTATAGGTTGGTTGTTGTGTGAAAATATAAAACAGCCTGGAGAGGACTCCTCAGGAATTTCTCTGCCCTGTGTTTTGTCAGTTAGACTTGGACAGAGGCCTGTTCTCTCATTCCTGCTGTAACAACAATAAAAAAAAAAAATCAGTGTTTGTAGAGAGAGTCATAGATACCCCTTAAAAAGCATTCTGTGTTCTCTTATACTAAATGACTAGTGATTTATGGAAAATATTAATATATATTTTAATTACAAACTTAGGGCCCCACTGCTGCAATCCTGAATTGGTTCCACCTGAATCAGTGTAGCTTTGCACTGAGACACTTATAGGGCTTCATATTTGATCATTAGTAATGCCCGAGATCTGTTTAAACTGTCAAAACAAGAAGTATCACTTTGGGAAAATATGGGGTGACATTCGTAGAAGGCATGTATTTTTCTTGAAGACAAACACATACTAGCCACTATGTGGTCTGACTTCTCTTAGGAATACATAACAAATACCAGGACACATTAATTTTTTTAAAAATCTGCCAAGAGAAGAATAGTTTAATACAGGAAGTGGGTCACTCTTCTAGACAGACAGATGGGAGTAATCTCTAAATTTTCCACAGGAGAAATGTTACAGAAGAGATTATAATTGAATTAACTTGTTTTATTGCCTGCTTTTGTTGTTCACTGTAAAAAAAAAAAAAAAAAAGTTCCTCTTGATAACTTGAATTTTTTGTTTATCTTATATTGTGGCATTCCCAAAAGGCATAGAAAGAACTTTTGTGACTCTTCACATGGTCACATCTCTGAAATTGTTCTCTTGATATACTTGTTATTTGAGCTGCCTGATCTTTGTTTCTGCAGACTACAATTTTAGTAATTTGGGGAAAAATCTACTTGGTACCCATCACCCTAACTCCTCACATACAAAATATCCCTTTCATGACCACATGTTCATATAAATTATTTCTTGCAGCACAGTAAGAATTTTTTAGGGTAATCAATTAATTCTTCTCATTTTAATCTTAATTAGGTTTGTCCGACGACTGCTGTATTTTTACAAGCCTAGCAGTAAGTTGTATGCCAACCTGGATCTGGATTATGCCAAGTCTAAGCAACTCACTGTTGTGGGTTGCCAGTTTGCTGAATTTCTTCTTGAATCTGAAGAGGTGAGAAATGATTTCAGCTGCAAGATATAAGAAAAAATGACAGTTCTCTGTGCTAGACAAGCAAAATCTTAATTTTAATAATGAGCTTTGCAAGAAAACTTTAGGGTTTTAAAATTTAAAAAGACCATCTTGGCAAGTCTAATTAGAATCCTGTGGCACGCTGGCCAGCAGATATAGAAGTGCCTCAGTACTGTGGGGATTTGTTTATTAAAAAGGAGTGGGTTTTTTGTTTTGTGATGTTTTTTAAAGTAGAAATGGGTTTTGTGGGATGTTCCCTGGCCTCTTGTTCAATACCAGAGATGTATCCCTATTATCATGCTCAAATTCCTTTCCTTCAACTATACTAAAATATTTTACTTTGTCTTTACTCAGGGGACTTTTCATAACTGTCATACTTCATATGTCAAAATTGGTACAGAGCTCCCCCTGAAACCAAACAGTCTTTTTATATTTGCCTTTAGCTTTTTTCACGTAGTTAAACTGTTTGCGCTAGTTAACATTTTTATTTTATCATCTTGATGTAAGTGCATTCTGAAAAATTTAAATCAATACATATTAGTAAACATAAACCAACTAAAGCTGTTCATTACCAGTAATAAATGAAAATATCTTTTTACTTCTTTTGGGTAGGATGGACAAGGCTATCTGGAGGAATTGGTAAAAGATATTGTGCATTGGCTGAACTCTTCCTCTGGAATGAAACCAGAACGCAGTCTTCAGAACAATGGGTTACTAAGCACCCTTAGTCAGCACTACTTTCTGTTTTTTGGTACACTCTCCTGTCACCCTCATGGAGTGAAAATGCTTGAAAAATGCAATGTGTTTCAGTGGTGAGTGTTCGTATTTACTTCAGTTTGTAATATGCTGTGGGTAACATGTACAATCCATATAAAAACTGCAAATAGTAAATAAAGATCTATGTCCAACAAAACGAAAAACCTCCCAAATCTCACTGGGTTCTCCAACCTTTTCGGAAAAAGCCCTGTAATACAGATGGATTTTGTAGAATAGCCTTTTTTTCCATGCATGTCTGACTGACAAAAACATCTTGGTGACTGCATCAGGGAGACTGTTTCTGTCTACACACTAAAAATAACGAGGAGTCCTTGTGGCACCTTAGAGACTGACAAATTTATTTGTGCATAAGCTTTCATGGGTTAGAACCCACTTCATCAAGTGCATGGAGTGAAAATACAGGAGCAGGTATAAATACATGAAAGGATGGGGGTTGCTTTACCAAGTGTGAGGAGAGTCTAACAAGATAAATCAATTAACAGCAGGATACCAAGGGAGGCAAAATAACTTTTGAAGTGGTATGAGAGTGGCCCATTACAGACAGTTGACAAGAATGTGTGAGTAATAATAGGGAGAAATCAGTATTGGGAAAATTAAGTTTAGGTTTTGTAATGACCCAACCACTCCCAGCCTCTATTCAGGCCTAGACTGTTGGTATCCAGTTTGCAAATTGGTTCCAGTTCTGCAGCTTCATGTTGGAGTCTGTTTTTGCAGATTTTAGTTGAAGAATTGTCACTTTTAGGTCTGTTACTGAGTGACCAGAGAGATTGAAGTGTTCTCCTACTGGTTTTTGAACGTTATGATTCCTGATGTCAGATTTGTATCCATTTATTCTTTTGCGTGGAGACTGTCCGGTTTGGCCAATGTACATGGCAGAGGCGCATTGCTGGCACATGATGGCATATATCACGTTGGTAGATATGCAGGTGAATGAGCCGTTGATGGTGTGGCTGATGTGGTTAGGTCCTGTGATGGTGTCTCTTGATTAGATATGTGGACAGAGTTGGCACCAGGGTTTGTAGCAGGGTTTGGTTCCTGGGTTGGTGTTTTCGTTGTGTGGTGTATAGTTGCTGGTGAGTATTTGCTTCAGGTTGGGAGGCTGTCTGTAAGCGAGGACTGGCCTGTCTCCCAAGGTCTGTGAGAGTGAGGGATCGTCCTTCAGGATAGGTTGTAGATCCTTGATGATGCGTTGGAGAGGTTTTAGTTGGGGACAGTAGGTGACGGTTAGTGGTGTCCTGTTACTTTCTTTGTTGGGCCTGTCTTGTAGTAGGTGACTTCTCGGTTCCCTTCTGGCTCTGTCAATCTGTTTCTTCACTTCACCAGGTGGGTATTGCCGTTTTAAGAATGCTTGATAGAGATTCTGTATGTGTTTGTCTCTGTCTGAGGGATTGGGGCAAATGCGGTTGTATCTTAGAGCTTGGCTATAGACAATGGATCGTGTGATGTGGTCTGGATGAAAGCTGGAGGCATGTAGCTAAGTATAGCAGTCAGTAGGTTTCCGGTTACCCGCATGGCCCCTAAGTATGCCAACATTATTGTGGCTGACTTAGAACAACGCTTCGTCAGCTCTCATCCCCTTACCCCCCCCACACTTTACTTGTGCTACATTGATGACATCTTCATCATCTGGACCCATGGGAAGGAGACCCTTGAGGAATTCCTCCAAGATTTCAATGATTTCCACCCCACCATCAACCTCAGCCTGGACTAGTCCACACAAGAGGTCCACTTCCTAGACACTACAGTGCTAATAAGCAATGGTCACATAAACACCACCCAATACCGGAAACCTACTATACTTACCTACATGCCTCCAGCTTTCATCCAGACCACTCTGAAACCTATCTACGCGCTGGAAATATGAGAAAAAGGCGGTCAGCATGTATTGTCAAATATCATGCTAATGTTTCTTAAGCAGCCAGTATCAGATTAACATTTGTCCTTACCTTAATTTTGACTCAACACATTATGTTGAATGGTAAAAATGATAATTAGCAAGGTGGTGTATATATTATGTGTACATGCATAAAATACTAAAGTTTAAAGTGGATTCCAACTAATACTTTCTTTCAACTTTTTTCAGTCTTCTTAATCTCTGCTCCTTGAAGAACCAAGATCACTTTCTAAAACTGACAGTTTCTAGTTTGGATTACAGCAGAGATGGGTTAGCAAGAGTGATCCTTTCCAAAATTTTAACTGCATCTACTGATGTAAGTGTAATTAATCAAGCACCCTGCTTGTCAATATTTATTATTAAATATTTTATTTCTTTTGTTGTTTAATTTAGTAACCTAAAACTGGTTAATTTAAAATGTCATATGTTCATTCATTAAAACAGGCTTTCATTTTTCTTTATGTAACACACACTCTCCTAGCATACCACAGAAAACTTTTTAAAATATAACGTGGGCCTCATGTATTCTGTGATACTGTTAACTGCACAACTTGCCATAGAGTCCATTCCTTGCCACCTAATTGGACTCGAATTTAAGCTTTTATTTAATAGTTTCTAGCCCTCAGGTTTGAGGGAGCTGATGGTGGAGGGGAAATGTTCTTAAATGCATGAACCAAATATAAACCAATGCCAAGTTATCATCTTGATGAATAACTGGAAGGCCTGATCTTCACTAGGAGAAAGTTGGATTTTTAATGTTAGCTAACGCATGTTAAAATCCTAGTGAAAACAAGTTTTAACACATGAGCTGATTGAAGTAAATCTTAGAAAGATGCGTAGGGGAAGGCGTGATTGCAGAGTGAGAGAAGGATACAAAAATTGGCATTGACACTGGAACTGCTGGAGTGAAGGAGGTGAGTGGGATAATATAGGCTAAGGAAAGAAGCCTACTGGATCCTCAAGAAAAGAGCAAGAAGTTTAGGTTTGATATCGTAGACAAGTAGCGACCAGTGGAGGAATTCAATTTGAGTGATGTCAAAAAGGATAAATAAAGTTGAGACTTGCCCAAGAAAGTCATTGTATACCTTGTTTGCAGTATTGTAGCCATGTTGGTCCCAGGATGTTAGCGAGACAAGGTGGGTGAGGTAATATCTTCTATTGGATCAACTTATGTTGGTAAAAGATACAAACTTTTGAGCTGTTCTTCAGAAGAAGAGCTGTGTGCAACTTGAAAGCTTGTCTCTTTCCCCAACAGAAGTTGGTCCAGTAAAGATATTACTTCACCCACCTTATCTCAGTGATATACCTTGGTGAGAGCAGCTCTTCTGTAGACTGGAGAGGACAAAATTAAGTGCCAAGAGGGAGTTAGGGGATGGGAAGTCAGACAGTTACTATAAATGCCCTGTATTTCTTTGAGGCTGGCAAATATTGAAGGATTTCTGTATGCGAAGGTGAGAGGTTGAGGGTAAGGGAGGTGGGTGGTTGAGAGTGGGGACTAGGAAGTTTGTGTCAAGATGGCAGTTTGAAAGTGGACAGTAAGACCTTGGACTGGAATTCATATTCTTTAAAGAAATCGAGTACTTGTGGCACCTTAGAGACTAACCAATTTATTTGAGCATGAGCTTTCGTGAGCTACAGCTCACTTCATCGGATGCATACCGTGGAAACTGCAGAAGACATTATATACACAGAGACCATGAAACAATATCTCCTCCCACCCCACTCTCCTGCTGGTAATAGCTTATCTAAAGTGATCATCAAGTTGGGCCATTTCCAGCACAAATCCAGGTTTTCTCACCCTCCGCTCCCCCCACACACAAACTCACTCTCCTGCTGGTAATAGCCCATCCAAAGTGACCACTCTCTTTAAAATGTGTATGATGATCAAGGTGGGCCTTTCCAGCACAAATCCAGGTTTTCACCCTCCCCCCCCAAACTCACTCTCCTGCTGGCAATAGCTCATCCAAACTGACCACTCTCCTTACAATGTGAATGATAACCAACAACCACATACCACACAACAGAACCACTAACCCAGGAACCTATCCTTGCAACAAAGCCCGTTGCCAACTGTGCCCACATATCTATTCAGGGGACACCATCAAAGGGCCTAATGACATCAGCCACACCATCAGAGGCTCGTTCACCTGCACATCCACCAATGTGATATATGCCATCATATGCCAGCAATGCCCCTCTGCCATGTACATTGGTCAAACTGGACAATCTCTACGTAAAAGAATAAATGGACACGAATCAGATGTCAAGAATTATAACATTCATAAACCAGTCGGAGAACACTTCAATCTCTCTGGTCATGCAATCACAGACATGAAGGTCGCTATCTTACAACAAAAAAACTTCAAATCCAGACTCCAGCGAGAAACTGCTGAATTGGAATTCATTTGCAAATTGGATACTATTAATTTAGGCTTAAATAGAGACTGGGAGTGGCTAAGTCATTATGCAAGGTAGCCTATTTCCCCTTGTTTTTTTCTACCCCCCGACGTTTTGGTTAAACTTGGATTTATGCTGGAAATGGCCCACCTTGATTATCATGCACATTGTAAGGAGAGTGGTCAGTTTGGATGAGCTATTGCCAGCAGGAGAGAGTTTGTGTGGGGGGGGGTGGGGTGGGGGGTGAGAGAACCTGGATTTGTGCCGGAAATGGCCCACCTTGATTATCATACACATTTTAAAGAGAGTGGTCACTTTGGATGGGTTATTACCAGCAGGAGAGTGAGTTTGTGTGTGTGTGGTGGGGGGGGGGGGGCGGAGGGTGAGAAAACCTGGATTTGTGCCGGAAATGGCCCACCTTGATGATCACTTTAGATAAGCTATTACCAGCAGGAGAGTGGGGTGGGAGGAGGTATGGCCCACCTTGATTATCACGATTATCACGAAAGCTCATGCTCAAATAAATTGGTCAGTCTCTAAGGTGCCACAAATACTCCTTTTTGCGAATACAGACTAACACGGCTGTTACTCTGAAACCTTTAAAGAAATCGTGATGATAGAAACTCTTGGATTTCTTGCTTCTCCCACCGTGAGATAGGGAGGAACTCCATGAGGTCTAAGTTTGTGGTGTGGGAGGAGGGGGAGACTTGGAGGGCAGGGGTTACCCTTGTGTTGAGCAAAGCCAGATAATCAAGGAATTTTTGTAGTTCCGCTTTTGCTCTCCCCAGAACCCTCATCCTACACCATCATTTGGCTTGTCTTCACTAGACTTCTTGTCTAAAATTAATTGATTGCCAGCTAACTAGCTATTTAATGCATGTAAAAGTTAGTCCGCAACTCTCGTAGGGATAAGCTTAAGCTAAACAACAAATGTTTGTAGCCTAGGTTAAGCCTACCTGGCTCCACTTTTCCTCAGAGCTTTCCCCAGTAGCAATAGTGAAATTGACTTGATAGTTACCAGTTTTCATTGCTGCCCACAGGGTTCTGAGTACAGTAGAACCTCAGTTACGAACACCTTGGGAATGGAGGTTGTTCATAACTCAGCAAAACATTATGGTGGTTCTTTCAAAAGTTTTCTATTGAACATTGACTTAATACAGCTTGGAAACTTTAATATGTAGAAGAAAAATGCTGCTTTTAACCATCTTAATTTAAACAAAACAAGCACAGAAACTGTTTCCTTATCTTGTCAAATCTTTTTTTTAAAACTTTCCCTTTATTTTTTTTTTAGTAATTTACGTTTAACACAGTACTGTACTGCATTTGCTTTTTTTGGTCTCTGCTGTTGTCTGGTTGTGTACTTCCGGTTCCAAATGAGGTGTGTGGTTGACTGGTCAGTTCGTAACTCTGGCATTCGTAACTCTGAGGTTCTACTGTAGCAGCAATGGACCAATGTCTTGTTCATTTCACTCTGCTACTTAGGAAAGCTGCAAGTGGCAACATAAGCATTGGAGTTGTCTGGCTTGGGAAAACCGCACTGAATTTGTTCACATTTAGAAGGTTGTCTTCACAACTTAAGCAACATATTGTAAGAGATCTTAAATTCTTCAAAAATTGATAGTATAAATCGCTTCAGGTACCAGGGCCAGCTTTCCCACTCATCAGAGAAAAGTAGATTTTTCAAATCATTGCTGCAGGTAGAGCATAGAAGCTGTCCTGTATGAAATAGTGCTGGCAATTCACAAGGCAGCACTTATAACTGTACTGACAATTTTCTACACCGTGCCAAAGACAGTGGACTGTTAGATGGTATTGGCTTTCAGATGAGACAAGTGAGACTTGTCCTGACCAGATAACTTGTGGTCATGGAAAAAATAATTACATCACACTTTCTGTAAGAGAAAAACATGTAGACCGTTGTAATTCTAGTAACACATGCAAAACAATGTGTAAACTGCACTTATTTGCTGTGTAACATTATGATGGAAGTGCACTGCTTTTGAATATGAAAAATCCATTTAATATTTAACTACTGTATATTCTCTCTTGCAAATTTTTTTTTTCCTTTTGCAGAGCTGCAGGTTATATGCAACAAAACATTTACGAGTATTGTTGAGGGCCAATGTAGAATTCTTTAGTAACTGGGGGATTGAATTACTGGTGACCCAGCTGCATGATAAAAATAAAACCATATCTTCTGAAGCACTTGATATCTTAGATGAGGCGTGTGAAGATAAGGTGAGCATCATTAGTCTACAGCAATAACTTAAGAATGTATGTAGAAAAATTATATTTTCTTTCTTTAAAAAATTAAATCAAATTTCCTTTTTTGATAATTACACTTTGCAGAGTGTTTTAATTTGCCTGCTACAGAGTGCCTATATAATGAATATTAGTGAACTACAATAGCATATATTGTAGGACATTTTTGTGATGTTGATTACTCTCTGTCATATACTTTCAATTTCACGTGCTTCTGGGTGGTTATCACTGCTATTGTAATTTTCATTCTTAAAGGTGCTCAGAGCTTCTATATAGATATTTCTTATTCTAAATAAATAGTTGTCTTTTTAATTTAAATGGCTTACATAAATTCAGGATTTTAAAATAAGTTTTTCTTCTCTTTTAGGCCAATCTTCACGCCCTTATCCAGATGAAACCTGCTCTCTCCCATCTTGGAGACAAAGGGTTGCTTTTGCTTCTAAGGTAGGTGTTACATGCATCTTTTCATTTCAGAAAAACGTTCATACTCAAAGTGGTTTGTTAGAGATGGACTATTCATTGTCTGTTGTTACTTTACAGATTTCTGTCCATTCCAAAGGGGTTTTCCTATCTAAATGAGAGAGGTTATGTAACAAAACAAATGGAGAAATGGCAAAAGGTAATTCTAATTATTTTTAAAGGAGGGACGATGTGAATATAGTCATTTAGAAGCTTGGAAGGAATTCACAGTTGTACAATATTAATGTCAGGACATTCTGTTGCTTCAATGATTAAGGGTTTGTGAGTCTTTCTAGTGAAACATCCTGTTATTGGGGACTCTTCACTCCATTGTGTGAATACTGTCTTGTCTTATTAAGAGCATGTTGATGAGATTTTTGATGATATAAAATTAACAAAAAAACCCTCCAACATTTGGCAACAGTTCCCTTTTCCCCAAATGTACACAACTACATGACAGATTAGATGCTTTAGAAGAGTGGTGGGTCTGCTGAGTTGTCAGCAGAAGGTGGTGCGTAATACCTTCTCTGGGAGAGAGAATTTCTTTCACAAAGAATTGCCTTTTTTCCAAATGGCTACTGGCTCTAATGGTTACCAAAGAAAGTGAAGCTTAGGTGGTCTAATGAAGATGTTGACACACTATTCTGTTAGAAAGTGAACAGGAACACTCAGACTCACTGACAACAATGGAGAGATAGGTACCCGAGGGCAGCTTCTTGCTTCAGTACACTGAGAGCCATTGGAGATGACCGCCATTTTGAAAGAGGGCAGTTCTTGGAATCCTCTATAGTAGGTCCATAATTCTTCAGCCTCTGTTGATGGAGAAAATTAGTTATTAAAATAAGTCTGTCTTTCCATTAATCCTACAAAAAATATTCAAATATAGCCTACACACAAGATTTCAGTGTTTAAACTAAAAGCTTGAATTATCTCTTGTCCTTTTAGGATTATTTGAGAGAAAAAGTGCTATATCAGGTGCTAATTCTCTTAGCATCCATTTTTTAACTAATTTTATCCCCTAAAGTAGTTGGGGAGATTCACTGTAAATTTTCAGAAAATTCATTCTGTACTCTAAGTACTGTAATTACTGCACTAGCTGAAAAACTCAACCTTGATTATAGTCAGAAATAGTTTCTCCATAATACGGTAGTATATTGTAAATACTAGAAACATTTGTTGACGGTCATATTATCAACAAGGTGATAGGCTCTATATTTTAATTTTCCTTTTTAGGAGTACAATTTAAAATATGTTGAATTAATTGAAGAACAACTTAATGAAGCACTTACCACTTACCGTAAACCTATTGATGGCGATAACTATGTTCGTCGGAGCAACCAAAGGTAACTTCTGTTACACGTAAACTTGTTTTAAGAAAGACATGAATTGTGATTGCTTTTTAAAATGTCATAATTATTGCCATCTAAACAGATCATCTCTCTTTCTACCAGATTACAGCGGCCACATGTCTACCTGCCAGTTCACCTTTATGGCCAACTGGTGCACCACAAAACAGGCTGTCATTTGTTGGAAGTTCAGGTGAGGACATTGACTATAGATAAATTAAAAGTAGGGCTGTCAATTAATTCCAGATAACTCACGATTAACTCAAAAAAAATTAATCACGATTAATCACAGTTGTAATCGCATTGTTAAACAATAGAATACTAATTGAAATTTATTAAATATTTTTCGATGTTTTTCTACATTTTAAAATGTATTGATTTCAATTACAACACAGAATACAAAGTGTACACTGCTCACTCTATTTTTTATTACAAATATTTGCACTGAAAAATGATAAAAGAAACCGTGTTTTTCAGTTCACCTCATACAAGTACTGTAGTGCAATTTCTTTGTTGTGAAAGTGTAACTTACAACTGTAGATTTTTTTTTTTTTTGCTCCATAACTGCACTCAAAAAAATTTTTAGAGCCTACAAGTCCACAGAGCCCTACTTCTTGTTCAGCCAATTGCTAAGACAAACAAGTTTGTTTATGTTTAGGGGAGATAATGCTGCCCACTTCTTATTTACAATGTCACTGATAAGTGAGAACATGTTCCCATGGGTCTTTTGCAGCTGGCGTCACAAGCTATGCTAAACATTCGTATGCCCCTTCATGCTTCAACCACCATTCCAGAAAGAAACAGACTGAGTGGTCCTGCACCAGACTGAGTGGTCTTGTAGGCTCTAAAGTTTTACATTCTTTTTCGAGTGCTTGGTCATGTGTATTCCACAGTAGGTGTGCGTGCGCGCCATGTACACCCGTGCCGGTTTTTCCCTTAGCAGTACCCATGTGGGGGAGCAGCACTGCGACCCCTGGAGTGGTGCCTCTATATCACGCTATAAGGGGAGCCGTGAGCTCCCCCCACCCTCAGTTCCTTCTTGCCGCCAGTGAAGGTGCATCAGAACATCTTGCTCCAGCGTTGCTGCAGCCTTTCCAGTTGATCTTAGTGGTACCTTTAGCTAGTGTTGTTAGCTCGTAGAAAGTAGTTTCTCAGTTGTTAGAGTGGCCCACTGCATGCCCTGTGTCCCAGGCTTCAAGTCGTGCGACTCCTGTCACCATTCTATGCCAAGGAGCGATCCACATGCTGAGTGTCTCTGCTGCTTAGCGAAACTCACGTGAGTGAATGCTGTAAGATCTGCAGGTCTTTCAAGCCGCGAACTAAGAAGGAGAGACCCATCAGGCTTCACGCTCTCCTCATGGAATTGGCACTCGCTCCAACTCCGGCACACTGTGCGGACTCAGCACCAGGCGCCGCATCGTTGGTGCGCAGCGAAGCCCCCTCCACCGGTCGGCACCGTTCCCCTTCCAAGAAATAAAGGAAGAGGTCGACCTCGCAGCAGCGCTGAGAGAATGAAGGGTGAGAGGCTGGTCCCGCGCTGGACAGCCCTCGGTTCCCCCCCCGAGCTCGGAACCTCTGACTCGTGCTGAGCGGAGTAGCCTGGCAGCGTCGACACGCACCTCTCCCGCAGTCAGGATGCCGTCAACGCCAGAGGCTCTACAGGCCGCATGAGACATTCTGAGCTTGCTGGTGCCTGGGGCGCTGCCAGTGGCGGGCCCTTGGTCCCTAGGCAAACCACCTCTCAGCACTCGACAGGCCTCCCCAGAACGTCGCAGCTCTCACCCTGAAGACCACTCTCTGCCTCGTTCAGTGCGCAGCAACCGGTCCACTCGCAGCTCGTGTCCATCACCCTCGACGCCAACCAGGGTTCCATCTGGGCAGGGGTCCCCGGGTCCCTCCACGCCACGCAGCAGCAGACGCAGGCACCGAGATAGGTGTCAAAGGCGCTCTTCTTCACGACGCAGCTATCATATCTGGTCTCTGTGTGACTGATGCTTCCGCTCTGTCAGGCATCACACACGGGGCTCCTGCCGCGTGTCACCACCACCGCAGGTCCAGGCGCCGAAGCGAGTCTTGGGACAGTACTTCCGGCAGGTACCTGTCTCAACATTGAGGTCTTGGTCCCATGGAAGACAGCATCATAGGCACCGCTGCTCCTACGGTACCGTTCGGTCGGTGGTGGCTTCGGCCTCAGCACTCAGCCACTCCTCGCTGGGTTGTACCGCCCGACCAGATAGTGCCACTGGGCCTGCAGCATGGACAGTGGCAAGGGGCCCCATGGCAGGGACAATGGTGTCAATGGGCACCGTGGCCGCCGATACCCACCCAGCCTGGAACCCGCTTGGTGGCCGGGGCGTCTGAGGCCTCGTCGGCCTCGCTATCTAGGCAGAGGGACAAGTTGACAGGTCATGAGTCGTCGGCTCTGCGCCTAGACTCCGACCTGGGGGTTGATGCACCGGCTGAGGCCCACAGCCCTGTGCCGGCCTCCTTTCCTGCACCAGATAACACCATCACGGCACCACCGCCCTCTGCTCCACAGGAAAACTTCAGGCCTCATCAAGACCTGCTAAAGCAGGTGGCGTCGAGCCTCCAGTTGCAGGCCGAGGAGATGGAGGGCCTGTCCAATTCCTTCTTTAATGTACTGTCCTCCTCGGTGCCGGGCCATGTGGCTTTACCCCTTCACCAAGGAATAGCCAATATCTCCAATGCCTTGTGGCTAACTCTTGCCTCTCTGGCCCTGATTTCCAAGAAGGCTGAGAGGAAGTATTTCATGCCGGCCAAGAACCATGAATACCTCTACTCTCACCTGGCACCTAACTCTCTGGTGGTGGAATCTGTGAACCACTGGGAGCAGCAGAGCCAGCCCTCGCCCACCCCCAAGAATAAAGAGGCCAGGAGACTAGACTCTTTTGGTTGAAAACTTTACTTCTCTTTGAGTTTCCAGTGTTAGGGGGCTTATTCCTTCACCCACTTACTTCCCTGGTCCTTCTCGCATGAACAGAGAGCAACAATACCCGAAGTCCAAAGGTGCAAACAATTCGATGTTTATTGGGGTGAACTTCCAGCAAGCATGATTCCAGTTTCCTTCCTTAGTGTCCTCCTTCCCAGCTCTGACACCACAGAGCCTTAGACCTGTGTCCCTGTTCCCATTCCTACCCTTAGCCAAACATGATTCCAACTTTCTTACTCCCATTCCCTGTTCCCATTTCCCCCTTTAGCAAAACATGATTCCAATTTTCTTACCCCCATTCCCTGCTCCCATTTTCCTCACCCACATGCCCATGCCCACCCCCATCCACACCCTTCCTCATTGACTATAGATTATATAGTAAAACTTGAGTTCTGCTTAGCTATACCTTAACCAATCATTTTCCTGAAATTTAACTAACCAATCCTAACATATTGTAACATGATTATGTAACCAATTATATCCCACCACCTTAATTAGTTTACACCCAGCAAAATTAATTATACAGCAGACAGGAACAATCACAGAACCAGACAGAGATTATACAGACAAACAATAGCAAAGTGGGAACTATAATGACAAAACAATACAGAAGTGAGGATTTCACATCCCAGCTATTGATAAGTGAGTTCTTGCCAGACAGGATGCTATCAAACTAAGTTTCCTTTTACATTTTCTAGGCACTTCCCTTTCTCTGGAGGTGATAGGAATACAATCCTGTCCTGATAATACCTAACAGCCCAATAGCACCTTATTTCAGTGTGACTAGTTTGGAATGTGAGGATGTGACTGTTCGCTTCCCAGCTTATGGTTGCCTCTGCTGCTTAGCCAAAGGCCTTAGCCTAAGAACAGGGCCTCAGACTGTCACAGTAAGAGAAGGCCCTTACACCGGCAGACAGTGACTTCTTTCTTTTATACCTCTATCACTAGCCAAGTGATAAGAATACACCTAAATTCTTAGAGTATAGGCCTTTACAGACAGGCCTGAATATCTATATCCTAACATCCAGCTCTGGGTGGCCAACCATCAGGCCTTACTGAGCCGATATGATTTTAATATATGGGAGTCCCTGCCAAAGTTCGAGCCACTCCTCCCAGAGTGGGATAGGAAGGACTTTAAGGCATTGGTGGATGAGGGGGCGACGGCAGCCAAAGCTTCCCTGCAGGCAGTGTCAGACGCGGCGGATACGGTGGCTCGCTCGATGGCCTCTGCAATCTCCATGCACAGGGAGTCATGGCTCTTCCTGTCCGGGCTTTCGGGGGAGGTCCAGTCCCTCATGCAGGACCCGCCATTCAACGGGAAAGCCCTGTTCGCCGAACAGACAGACATCAGGCTGCACGGGATGAAAGACTCTCACACCACCCTGCAGGCCTTGGGCCTGTGCGTCCCTCCAGCTAAGGACAAGGCCAAACCGCAGACGTCGGCTCACCCTGCACAGAGCAGATATGAGTCCCCTTTCAAGAGGCTGAGAGACCAAAATTGCCGGCCTCAACGACAGTCCCGCTCTGCTCCACAGCCTGGGCCCTCTAAGGTCAAGAGGCAGGGACAGAGGCGATTTTGACTATTTGCAGGGGGGCACCAGGGTAGTTGCCATGGAAACCCCTCTACTAATAAAGTTTGTGTTCAGCAACCGATTGTCTGCCTTCCGTGGCGAATGATCACAAATAACCTCAGACATTCAACACCATTTCCAAGGGCTACATGTTGCAGTTGAGTTCACCCCTGCCCAACCACCTCCATCCCTGGTGGGCTCAGGGGACCCAGAGCACATTCACCTCCTAGGTCAGGAGGTGGAACGACTACTGCGCCTGGGGGCGGTGGAGAGAGTGCCAGTAGAATTCCAGGGCAGGGGCTTCTACTCCCTATTATTTCCTGATCCCAAAGACGAAAGGGGGTCTCAGGCCAATCCTAGATCTGCGGAATCTCAATTGGTTTATGGTCCGCTCTAAGTTCCGCATGGTATCCCTGGCTTCTATTATCCCCTCCTTGGACCTGGGGGACTGGTACTCTGCCCTGGACCTTCAGGATGCATATTTCCACATCCATATTTTCAAAAGGCACAGGCACTTCCTCCTGTTCCTGGTGGGGCCCGACCACTACCAGTTCACAGTTCTCCCGTTTGTCCTATCCACGGCGCTCAGGGTATTCACAAAGTGTATGGTGGTGGTGGCGGCCTACCTTAGATGAGAAGGGGTCCAGATGTTCCCATATCTGGATGATTGGCTTCTCAAGGGAAACTCACGGTCTCAGATGAGGGCCCATGTGGATCTGCTCCTGTCTACATGCTCCAATCTCGGCCTGTTGGTAAACGAGACCAAATCAATGCTGGTCCCGGTGCAGCACATAGAATTCGTAGGGGCACTACTGGACTCCTTAAGGGCCACAGCCTCTCTCCCAGTGGGCAGGTTCGAAACCCTCAAAGGTCTCATCGCATCAGTCACGGCTTTTCCGGTGACAACAGCAAGGGCATGCCTTCAGATTCTGGGACACATGGTGGCGTGCACGTATGTGGTCCACCACGCCAGGCTCCGAATGAGGCCCCTCCAGCTATGGCTAGCCTCCCACTTCTCCCAGGCACGGGACGGCCTGGACAAGGTCCTCACGGTACCAACCCAGTAATTGCCTCCCTAGAATGGTGGTCCTCCCCAGGCAACATGCTCCAAGGGGTTCCTTTCCGGGAGACAGCCCCATCAATAGACCTGGTGTCCGATGCGTCGGACTTGGGCCAGGGAGCCCACATAAGGAACATGCAAACCCAAGGGATGTGTGGTCAACCTTGGACGCGTCCCTCCATTCGTCACACAGTTTCATGGCAAGGTGGTCAGAGTCCTTACGGACAGGACCACCGCAATGTTCTACATCAACAGGCAAGGTAGGGCACAGTCCTCGGCCCTCTGCCGGGAAGCCCTGAGCCTGTGGGAGTTCTGTATAGCCCACAACATCTCCCTGAGGGCTTTCCACCTACCAGGCACCCGCAATACACAGGCCAATCGCCTCAGCAGGGCTTTTTCCCCCCATTACGAGTGGACGCTCCCCACGGAGGTCACTCACCAGCTCTTTCAGGAGTGGGGAATTCTCCACATGGATCTGTTCGCGCCCCGCCAGAACCGGCGTTGCCCCCGGGTTTGTTCCAAGGCGGAGGTTGGGAAGGGACTCGATCTCAGATGCCTTCCTCCTGCAGTGGTTGGACCAGCTTTTCTATGCTTTTCCACCATTTTCCCCTTATAGGCAAAGTTCTAGAAAAAGTGAAAACAGACAAGGCACATCCTCATCGCCCCAGCCTGGCCCCGTCAACATTGGTATGGGACCCTACTGGACCTGTTGGCGGCCCCTCCAAGGAGGTTGCCGCTTCGCCCAGACCTCCTCTCCCAGAACGGGGGAGCCACCTCCTTCATTCCAATCTGGCTGCTCTCCGCCTGACAGCATGGCAGCTCAGTGGCTAGACAAGGAGGTGTTCTGAGGAAGTCAGGCGGGTCCTCCCAGAAAGTAGGAAGTTGTCCACATGCCGGACGTACCTGGCGAAGTGGTCCAGATTTTCCGGGGGAGCGGGGACTTCCCTCATTGTCCACACCACTCCAGTGTATCCTTGAGTGGCAACCGCCTCTGTCAGAGTACACTTGGCGGCCATATCGGCCTTCCACCCACCAGTGCAAGGGCACTCGGTCTTCTCCCATACTATGACCTCCCGCTTCCTGAGAGGCCTTGACCGTTCATTCCCGTATGCTAGATCCCCTGTACCGCAGTGGGACCTAAACCTGGTGTTGTCCCGCCTCACCGGGCCTCCCTTTGAACCCTTGGCCACATGTTCCTGGTCTCACCTCTCCTGGAAGATAGCTTTCCTTGTAGCAGTCTCGTCGGCCCGACGTGTCTCGGAGCTCAGGGCCTTGATCTCAGAACCTCCATATATGGTCTTCCACAAGGATAAGGTCCAACTTTGCCCATCCCCTGCATTCCTCCCAAAGGTGGTCTCCGCCTTCCATATGGAACAGGACATCTTCCTTCTCATGCTCTGTCCCAAGCCCCATTTCTCCAATGAGGAATGCCGCCTCCACACGCTCAACGTACGCAGGGCACTGGTCTTCTACCTGGTTCGTACTAAACTGTTCCGTAAATCCTCACAACTCTTCGTTACCTCGGCTGAGCGTATGAAGGGGCAGCCTATTTCCACCCAGCGCCTTTGTCGCTGGATCACCTCATGCATACGCACGTGCTATGATCTGGCAGGGGTTCCATCACCACCGATCGTCAGGGCGCACTCAATGAGGGCTCAGGCCTTGTCGGCTGCCTATGTAGCCCATGTCCTTACCCAGGACATCTGTAGGGCTGCCACCTGGTCTTCAGTTCACACGTTCACTGCACACTATACGATCGTCTCCCAAACTAGGGATGATGCTGGGTTCGGCAGAGCAGTACTGTGTCCCAGGAACTCGTGAACTCCTACCCACCTCCAACAGATATAGCTTGGAATCACCTACTGTGGAATACACATGAGCAAGCACTCGAAGAAGAAAAGACGGTTACCTTTTCAGTAACTGGTGTTCTTCGAGATGTGTTGATCATGTCTATTCCACATCCCGCCCTCCTTCCCCTCTGTCAGAGTTGTCCTGCAAGAAGGAACCGAGGGTGGGGGGAACTCGCAGCTCTCTGTTTAGCGCGATATAGAGGCACCACTCCAGGGGTTGCAGCGGTGCTCACCCCCTCTCCCCCCCAACAGGTACTGCTAAGGGAAAAACTTACGGCACCGGTGCACGTGGCACACACGCACACCCACTGTGGAATAGACATGAGCAATACATCTCAAAGAACACCAGTTACGGAACAGGTAACAGACTTTTTTGAATGCAGTTATTTTTTGGTACATAATTTTACATTTGTAAGTTCAACTTTCATGATAAAGAGATTGCACTACAGTACTTGTATTAGGTGAATTGAAAAATACTATTTCTTTTGTTTATCAATTTTTCAGTGCAAATATTCGTAATCAAAAATAATAATATAGCGTGAGCACTGTACACTTTGTATTCTGTGTTGTAATTGAAATCAATATATTTGAAAATGTAGAAAACATCCAAAAATATTTAAATAAATGATATTCTATTGTTTAACAGTATGTATAATCGCTGTTAATTTTTTTAATTACTTGGCAGCCCTAACTGAAAGTAAAAACAACTTTTCAAGTGTAATGTAACCCTTCTGGAATAACTGACTTGGATAACCTCTGTTTTGATCATCATTTGAACAGTCATTAAATGAAGATTCATAAAACTATGGACTTTCCAAATTTCAAAGAAGTTATATCTTGCAAGGACAATCTTTACCTGCATTCTGTCATCATGTGAAATTCTTCCCTGTTGTTGAAAACATCAGAGAAATATCTTTCAATCTGCTTCTTACAACTGATCATTCTGAATGGTCAGGACCGAAATAGGAAAGGCAAACACATCACCAATAAGAAATGCTTTCTGGAGAGTATATTTTAGCTGGATGAACACTATAAGCAATGATTAGTAAAGCTATGCTTTTGCTTTATGCATATAGAAAATATGGATTGACAATTTTTGTTAAATGTGTATTTTAGGTCCTTGAAAATGGAGAGAGAAATAAATAAGTCTTTTTTCATTTTTAAAAATTAACTTGTAAACTTATCTTATAGAGTGAGTTTTATAGAATTGTTTAAATAAAATAACTTCAAGTGGAGGGTCAAATAATGCATTGAGTTAATTCAATGAATCCGTCCCCTTTTGAGACCTGAATTAAACTTGCATAATTCACTAACAATTATATTTGATGCTTTCACTCAAGCTGCTGGTGAGCCTCTGTCTGTTCATGTAATTAAAACCATTGCACAATTAGACAGAATGTGAAATTGTTGACAGTCTTTGTACAAAAGAGGCCCGAAACTCAGATAGTGACCGCACCAAAAGCAGGGGGAATGGTGTCTCAGCTTGCCAAGGGAAGGCAGTTGTGTTTTATGGCCGCGGGGAGGGAGGGAAACGAGGTCAGAAACTGCTGCAAAAAGTGAACAGTGGTCAGCTTTGCGGCGCTGACTCACCCCCTGGGAATGTGAGGTCGGAAGGCTATAAAGGTGCAAGACCTGGGCATTGTAAGCCCCTTTTTCCACACAGCAGGCAAGGCAGCACCCTCTGTCCCTCCCCAAGAGGTGGCAAATATCAGGTTGGTCTAGGACCTGTTGTGGGCATTGTGCTGGTTGCTTCTTTTTAAGGAAGGCTGGGAAGTAATTTTTCCTGCACCACCAGATTGGCCTTGTGGGGAAGGCAAAAAATCCTCACTCCACCAACAGGTGTCAGGGAGGACCTTTCCTGGTAAGAAGAAAAGGTGGTAGGCCTTATGTCGCAACTCATTTTGTAAGTGTGGGGCGGCTGTCCTATGCAGGTACTCCCTAGGGAAGGCATCCACTTACCAGATAAATGACCTGGTAAAGGACTAAAAAGGATGTGCTGGATAAAGGAACGGAATGGGGGAGGGGGCTTGGAGACTCCTATGATTGGTATGGCAGGGAGCCAAATCCTCTTGCCCCCCGTTCTTATAGCCAACCTTAACCCTCTACAAGTGGGGTGGATGGTAAGGTCCAAGCCATGGGTTGGCTGGGGGAACTTGGATGAAAAATAAAGGGTGGCTGGTGGAAGCCCCGGGTAACAATTTGAATAAACATGGGTTTGCCTACACTGTACACTTTATCTGCCGGGTAGTCCCATACATCTATATAATAAAGTTGTAGCCTGGTTAAAATCCATATCAAGTGTCTCCTGTCCTCCTTTTGGTATACCCAGACAACAGGGGGATTGTGATTAGGTTTGAAGTATGTTGGATTGAGCTCTGCTGGGGAGATTACATAATGCCATCCCTAAATGAAGTTAATCATGCTATTAATCTCTGATTTGTAAATCATTTGGATATGAGGGAAAGGAAAAAGAATATACTAGGAATCTCTTTACCCTTTGAATTGTAAAACTGCAATGAGAAGGCTTTCCAATGGTGTAAAAGTAAGTATTAACATGTTGTATGCACTGACTACAGAATCATTTGCTCTTCTTTGGCAGATGAGGTAGTGTTAAGTTTATAATTTTCCTTCGGCATTTTTGGTGTTAATCAGTCAAAGTTTTTATATGCTGGAACTGTCCAATTTAAAGTGTGTGTATGTAAACATTTGTTAAAAGCTTTAGGAGAACCTGATGTATTAAAACTTTCAATATTTAGTCACTTTGAACTGAGTTTGTTTTGTTCTCGTCCTCTAGAGTGTTGTCCCAGATTTAAGTTACACTGTTCGTTCCCCGATGTTGGATAAGTGGGAAGGAATTAAACATCTGAAAGCAGCCCTTTGGGCCTTGGTTAGTAATAGAAATATCTGTCTATTGCTTTTCTTTCCTCTTATTTCTGCTGTAATTTTTCACATACTGAAATAATTAAGGAATTTAGTTTTAAGTAAAAGTCGTTCACAAGACTTACTCTTCTGGTATCCTACCTGGTCTTGCTGATGGAATACTATGCATTGCATGTGGCTCTTTAAAAAATCTTTGGTTTCAGAGTAGCAGCCATATTAGTCTGCATCCGCAAAAAGAACAGGAATACTTGTGGCACCTTAGAGACTAACAAATTTATTTAAGCATAAGCTTTCGTGCATAGAATGGAACATATAGTAAAAAGATATATAGATAGATAGATACACACACACACTCCAATTTTTCATGTTCTCTGTAAGAGGCTAATTAGTTAAGATGAGCTGTTATCAGCAAGAGGAAAAAGAAAACCTTTTGTAGTGATAATCAAGATGGCCCATTTCGACAGTTGACAAGAAGGTGTGAGGATACTTAACATGAGGAAATAGATTCAATATGTGTAATGACCCAGCCACTCCCAGTCTCTATTGAAACCCAAGTTAATGGTATCTAGTTTGCATATTAATTCAAGCTCAGCAGTTTCTCCTTGGAGCCTGTTTTTGAAGCTTTTCTGTTGCAAAATTGCCACCCTTAAATCTCTTACTGAGTGGCCAAAGAGGTTGAAGTGTTCTCCTACCGGTTTTTGAATGTTATGATTCCTGATGTCAGATTTGTGTCCATTTATTCTTTTGCTTAGAACTGTTCACACAAAGATGGACTACAAGCTGTCAAGAACACTATCCCCGATAATGTCAGGGCAAACCTGGTGGCTGACCTTTGTGACTTTGTCCTCACCCACAACTGTTTCACATTTGGGGACAATATATATCTTCAAGTCAGCGGCACTGCTATGGTACCCGCATGGCCCCACAGTATGCCAACATTTTTATGGCTGACTTAGAACAACGCTTCCTTAGCTCTCGTCCCCTAATGCCCCTACTCTATTTGCACTACATTGATGACATCTTCTTCATCTGGACCCATGGAAAAGAAGCCCTTGAGGAATTCCACCATGATTTCAACAATTTCCATCCACCATCAACCTCAGCCTAGACCAATCCACACAAGTGGTCCATTTCCTGGACACTACTGTGCTAATAAGCGATGGTCACATAACCACCACCCTATACCGGAAACCTACTGAAGTGAAAAAACAGATTAACAGAGCCAGAAGAGTACACAGAAGTTACCTACTACAGAACAGGCCCAATAAAGAAAATAACAGAACGCCACTAGCTGTCACCTTCAGCCCCCAACTAAAACCTCTCCAGCGCATCATCAAAAATTTACAACCTATCCTGAAAAATGATCCCTCACTCTCACAAATCTTGGGAGACAGACAAGTCCTCGCTTACAGACAGCCCCCCAACCTGAAGCAAATACTCTCCAGTAACCACACAGCAAAAACACTAATCCAGGAACCTATCCTTGCAACAAAGCCCAATGCCAACTCTGTCCACATGTTTATTCAAGTATCAGATGGGTAAAAGTGTTAGTCTGGATCTGTAAAAGCAGCAAAGAGTCCTGGGGCACCTTATAGACTAACAGACGTATTGGAGCATAAGCTTTCGTGGGTGAATACCCACTTTGTCGGATGCAACTGATGCATCCCACAAAGTGGGTATTCACCCACGAAAGTTTATGCTCCAATACGTCTGTTAGTTTATAAGGTGCCACAGGACTCTTTGCCATATTTATTCAAGTGACACCATCATAGAGCCTAATCACATTAGCCACGCCATCAGGGGCTGTTCACCTGCACATCTACCAGTGTGATATATGCAATCATGTGCCAGCAATGCTGTGTACATTGGCCAAACCGGACAGTCTCTACAGAAAAGAATAAATGGACACAAATCTGACATCGGGAATCATAACATTCAAAAACCGGTAGAAGAACACTTCAGCCTCTCTGGCCACTCAGTAAAAGATTTAAAGGGTGGCAATTTTGCAACAGAAAAGCTTCAAAAACAGGCTCCAAGGAGAAACTGCTGAGCTTGAATTAATATGCAAACTAGATACCATTAACTTGGGTTTGAATAGAGACTGGGAGTGGCTGGGTTTACACATATTGAATCTATTTCCTCATGTTAAGTATCCTCACACCTTCTTGTCAACTGTCGAAATGGGCCATCTTCATTATCACTACAAAAGGTTTTCTTTTTCTCCTACTGATAATAGCTCATCTTAATTAATTAGCTTCTTACTCCACTTTTTCACATTCTCTGTACGTGTATATATACATATTTTCTTACTATATGTTCCATTCTATGCATCCGATGAAGTGGGCTGTAGCCCACAAAAGCTTGTGCTCAAATAAATTTGTTAGTCTCTAAGGTGCCAGAAGTACTCCTGTTCTTTTTAAAAAATCATTATTACTCTTCACTTTTTTACAAAGCAAAAGAATGGACTGCCATAATGTAGCATGTATGGTAATATGTGTGGCTAATCTTCAGGGGATATGACTTGCTGTGACCTGCTTAGTGTCACCATCATTTTCCCAAAACATTTGAGGGGAGACATCGACTAGTGGGTTTGAACCTACCTGGTTCAATTGGCCCACTGGGGGGAGATAGAAGGGAAGTCTGAAATCCTTTTGGGGTGGAGCAGGAACAAAACTGGACATTAGTTTCATCATATATCATGGGTCTGTCTTCCCTCCCTCACCAATGTTTTTTTCTCTATGCCCCAGTCCAAGTTGACTATTGATGGGAACAAGTAAAGTGCCTGTATGATGAGCGGAAATGTAGGATTATCCTTGTTCTGTTATCCCAGAGCCCAGGGTGACATATGGTGCCCTGAGTCCTTCATTGCTCACAGATGAAAAATACCAGAAGGATTGGCTATCTGATCTTAAAAGTTAAAGGTTTGAAGTTGTACTAAAATTGTGGCCAGGTGGCATTTCACCTTATTAGTATGCCAAGAGTTTTGTGGGCACCACTACAAATGACATCAGCAGTTAATTATATTTGATGGCAAATAACTTCATTCTAGGGAAATATCGGATCATCTAACTGGGGCCTTAACTTGCTTCAAGAGGAGAATGTGATTCCTGACATAATGGCACTTGCCCAGCACTGTGAAGTTCTGTCCATTAGGGGGTATGTATATCTAATTTTAAAATTAAAGTCTGAAAATAGTATTTCCTGACAAGCCTAAGATGTATAAAGATTTCTACTTTTGCTTACACTGGATGTCCTTTATTAAACATTATTGACAAAGTTTGAGAAATTTTCCAGGTCCTCTAAATAGGTCAAAAGTTTATTTGCAGGAAGTGTCATGGAAACTAGGTTAGGAAAAGGTCATCATGGAAGGCATTAATTTATTTATTTTTAAAGAAGCAAGTAAAATTTTTAGAAGTTCTTAAATCTCTACTTTTTGATTTTTATCCAGTAATATTTGTACAAGATTTTAGGAGGAAACCGATAAAATGTATTTGGTCTCCAAAAGCCTATTATCACATTACCCCATAGACTCTTTGAATGTAATAGAAAATGAGAAAAACACAGTTAATATGTTGAGTTAAATGGATCCCATAGCAATTTTGTGGCAGCAGAGTGCATGCTAGTGGTTTTAGACTGTTTTGTTCCCTTGTTCCCCTCTGCTCCACCCACCCAGTCTGGTTTCTGCAACCTTATCTCCTCCTCTACTCGTATTTTCTCTCTCTTCCCTTCCACCCCATTCCATTCCTCACCTTTCTGCATTTGAATCAGAACCACTGCTTCTGTTTCTCTGTTACCTAGCTGCCAGCATGAGGAGCATTGAGAGGACAGGAGAGATGTCTCCCTTCTCTCAATTCCTGTGTGTGGCACCAGATTAGCCCCCATCTGGCAGGAAGAACAGTTGCAGTTCTGCTCAGTCCGCTGCAGCCATAATAAATCTCTATAGAGATTGGGTGAACTGAGAATTTTAGAAGGCTTATAACTTGGCCACATTTGGCTGAATTTTCACAAGGACAGCAAAAGGCATATCCCTGACATCAGTACATCTCTTTGCATAATTTCATGTTCCTGTGCCAAAGCATGGACATGCTATAGCTTCTGCTTAAAATGGTAATTTTTTAACATTGGCAAATGACATTTTCCCCTAAACTTGTTTTTGGAATATTATCTGAAACTTCAGGAAAAGAAACCACACACCCACCAAAAAAACAAAAACAGAAAACAACCCACAACGAGCAGCAGTCTGAGGCAGATACTCAACACAGAAAATTTCAGCCCTAACAGTTAGTTTGTCATAGTTATAAACAACTGAAAAAGCGGTCTTATAATGGAAAGTGTTAGGCTACCGGTTCAGCCTATAATTTTCTATTACTGTATTTCTTGTTACATGGGCAGTTTCTTACCTTTTGTTTAGTTCTGTACCGTAAAACAAACAGGAAGTATGAACTGGTTAACATTGCTGTAAGAACCTTAACTTTAGCCTTTCCTGATCAACTTTTTAAAACTGTGGAATATTAACATTGTACTACACAAGGTTTTTTTTCTCCATTTTATAAATCTAATGTGTAGTTGTTACCTGTACGACACTTGCTCTGATTTGTTTTTCCATTAGATAGAACAAAAAAAGCTACTCAACTGGTTTACAAGGTCTATCTATATTGGATTATCTTGCAACTTTGTTTCCTCTTAAAAATCAAATGTATGTTTGAGTAACTCAGATCTATTGATTAAATCATATTATTGTTACTGTTTTTATTAAATACAGAACCTGTGTCTACGTGCTTGGTTTAATAGCCAAAACTAAACAAGGTTGTGACATTCTGAAGCAGCACAATTGGGATGCAGTGAGGCACAGTCGTAGACAGCTGTGGCCAGTAGTCCCCGATGACATGGAGCAACTCTGCAATGAACTCTCTTCTATACCCAGCACTCTTAGCTTGAACTCGGGGTCCACCAGTTCTAGGCATAACAGTGAAAGTGAATCTGCACCATCAAGTAAGCATAACTAGAATTAATGATACAGTGGTAAATATTTCCTAGTAAGTTTTCAAAACAACGTCTAGAAAATGTTTTTGTATGTACAGTATTATTATACCTATAACCTTGGTGTAAACTTTCTAGGCTTAATAATAATAATACATTCATTTTGTGACCAATATTGGGAATTTAAATCTGCTGCTAAACATACTTTATTTAGACATCTTTAAATAGCTCTAAAGAATGCAGCATTGCTGATTGAAGGTTAGTCTGAGGTTAAGTATTAAATACAATAATGTAGCTATGTCTTTGAAATAATGAAATGCATCCGATGAAGTGAGCTGTAGCTCACGAAAGCTTATGCTCAAATAGATTTGTTAGTCTCTAAGGTGCCACAAGTACTCCTTTTCTTTTTAAAGAAATCTTTAACATATAAAGGATTTTGTAAAAGATAAGTAACCTGACAAACCAGGATTTGAAGAGATGTTTTCCTTTTCTGATGGGCACAAAAACTAGTATATGCAAGTACTGCATGTTGCAGAAATTGAAACAAAAGCATAGTAATACTTACTGCTATTGTCATTGTAAACACCAAAGGAAATGATTATTTTCAATAGCCTGTGAGGAATTTAGTAACACAAGTCCCATTGCATTTCAGTGAGACTTGTGTGCCTAAATCCTTTAGATGTTTAGACGCCTTCAGTTGTCAGGTTACTTGCCTTACTATTTTTTTAAAGAAATTGTACATATTGACAGGCAAAAGGAAATCCTAGAAAATTTGTGACAGGCAGCTCTTTTTAAGCAATTGTTCTGTAGATCATAAGATTCAATAATTATGGTCATCAGGAATAAACAAACAGTGTAGGTTGGGAGATCACAAAAATGTAATTCTCAAAGTGTTAGCAGATGCATACGTGCAGAGAAAATACCTTTCAAAACCCTTGAAATAGCTCGTTGGTTTTTTGGTTCCCCTTTTATGAAGACTAAAATTTCTGGTGCAGGTGGCTATCTAGCTTATGCTCAAAACTCATATTTGTACAAACCATTTAGGCATCCACATTTTAAAAATGTCATATGAGGAAATGAACAAAATTCGAATGAATAGTAAAGGTGAAATCAAGCTGTGTAATTCAGATTTTAAGTTTCATACAGCTTCTATTAACAAAGAATGTAACTACAGTTTGTTTTCATGGAAATTTCTTAGCGTTGGCTCTAGGTGGAATTAACAGCCATCTTTTCCAAAGCACAAAACTAAGAAAGGGCAAGGGAAGGGGATTGTTTTTTAAGCAGGAAACAAATGCTCATTTAAAATGTGATTTGTGCATCATAACGTACATGTGTACTTCTTTTTGTTTTAGAATTATTAAATGTATTTACCTGATCTTGCTGTGTATCAAGTTCCAGTAATTTTTCAGTAGGTTTTTTACAGTTTAGTTGCTACACTTTCTGGAAATACCAGCATTCCGCAATAAGAATCCTTATTTAATTTCAGGTATGTTTATCATGGAGGATGACCGGTTTGGCAGTACTTCCACTAGCACATTTTTCCTAGATATCAGTGAGGATGCAGAACAAACATTTTCTGACAAACCTGGACCCTTAAAGGATAAGGATCGTAGTCCTTTTCCCTTTTTTGCTTCCAGCAGACTTGTGAAGAATCGCATCCTAAATTCACTTACTCTGCCTAATAAAAAACATAGAAGTAGCAGCGATCCTAAAGGAGGCAAACTGTCATCATCAGACAGTAAGTCAGGCTTGAGGCGAAATCGTACAGTAACAGAGCCTTCCAGTAGTATAGACTTTACTCCTGGGGATGTATTCACTCCTGGGTTCAAAGTTCCTAAAATCCATACTTTACGCTTAGAAACTTCATTTGTTGGGAGCAAGCACATGGAAGATACAGGTAGTACCCCAAGTATTGGAGAAAATGATCTAAAGCTGCCAAAAGGTCTTGGAAATGAAAATCACAGGGAAAACACAAGCAGAGAGAGACTAATAGGAGATGGTTCTACACAAACACATTTCAAGAGTCGTAGCTTAAGTTTTAATACGGATACCACAACAAGTGGCATAAGCTCAATGAGCTCAAGTCCGTCAAGGGAGACGATGGGTGTGGACACTACAAATGTAGACACTGACTGTGGAAGTTTGAGTACTGTGGTAAGTACAAAAACAGTTAAGACAAGCCACTGTTCAACTCCACAATCTAACCACCTGCCTCTTTCAAAATCAATTTCTGTATCCCTGGTGCCGCCGGGGTCTTCTCATACACTTCCTCGAAGAGCACAGTCCCTTAAAGCTCCTTCTCTTGCTACCATAAAGAGTCTTGCTGACTACAACTTTAGTTATACAAGTTCTCGAGATGCCTTCGGCTACGCTACATTGAAACGCTTACAGCAGCAAAGGATGCATCCTTCACTGTCGCATTCAGAAGCCTTAGCATCTCCAGCAAAGGATGTGCTGTTTACTGACGCTATTACCATGAAGTCTGGGAGCTTGGATTCTCGGCTAACGCCAAGCAGGTAAGAGGCATCCATGCTAACTTATTATTTCACAAGCATATCTGCAAATTAATTTTTTTTTCTCATGAAAATTACTTCTTCAGTTTTCTGCTAATGATAGGTAACATTCAATGCCTAATGATCTGCAAGTCCTTTGGAAGAAGTGTAACTGTGTTAAGGAATAATTAATCAACTAGGGATCTGAACTTCCTAGTTGCTGTTCTAAAAGGCCCAGCACACATAACTGTCTTCATTTCCTCTCTGCCAGGTAGATCAGGCACAGGACCAACTATTTTCTTATTTACCTTGGTGTTTTTTCCCTTTTAACTTTTTTGGTAGGTTTTTGTTTTGTTTTTGTTTTTTAATAAATACTAATATTACTTAAGCTGAAATAATAATGATTCAGGCTGATCTCTCTGGGCTCATGCAAGGAGAACAAACAGTGTTTTATTTTCTAGAGTTTCACTTACTGAGGTTTTAAACTGAGAGCACTACCTCTGGATTAGACCTGGATTAAGTCCAGCACAGGGAGACACTAGGTGAAATTCTTGCCCCACTGAAGTCAATAGGAGTTTTGTCACTGACTTCATTGGGTCCAGAATTTCATCCGTGGGACCCATTTTTAGAGAAAGTCAATGTCTCCTTTATATGAGTGTGATATCAGGCATACTGAAGCAACGATTAGGCCATTACATAAAATGCTTGTCTCATGACATTGACAGTCTTGCCTTTGCTAGAGAGAAACCACCAGCTGCTGAAGTCCCAGCACATGCCCCCTTTTTATCAGGTCACGGTCCCTGGACTCGGTTTCCAGAGTTTTCTCTTTTGTGTTAGTCTTTGACTACTGTTGTCTCAGATTTGAGACTGCTTCTGGCAGGGAGAAGGAGTTTTCTAGCTCTGTTTCTTGGTCCATCTCCCCCCTCTCCCTTCAACACACACATCCTTCCACCAGCATACTGGTTGATGTGAGAGAAAGGGGAGAGATTACCATAGTTGTTTCTTCTCTGGAGCCTCCTAGCTGCTGCACAGGAGGCAGGCATCTGCTGCCTGTCTCTGTTGCTCATTGCTTTCTCAAGCAGCAGCAGCAGCATGAAATAGGACATATTTGACTTTCTCATATGTTCTAAATTGAAGTGCACAGTTTTGAAAATCTTGATCTTATGATAGGATATGGTCCTTGTTTAGTCAAATGTAATTCGAGAGGTGCTTAGTGCCCGCAACTTCCCTTTAAGTTATGATTACTGAGCATCTTTCAGGTCATGCCCCAAATCATCATATAAGCTCTCACCTGTTTTGTTGTTATACCAATAAAATAAAAACCAGCAGGGTCTTAAAGGGGAAAAGGCAAAATGCCACATTTATTGTGAATACAGAAAGAATCATACTAAGCAGTTAGTTATAGCTATAATATTCCATTCAATTTCATATTTATTCACACACACACACGCGCGCACACACACACGCACATTCTGCAAGGTTGTTATCATAGTTACCAGCCTTAGAGTTGCGCATGCCAAGCCGCTGGCCGGTGGCCTGGACATGAGGAGGGAGCAGGGCCTTGTCAGATGCACATCCGATGCTCCTGGAAGTTGGTTTGAAGAATCAGACCCCAAAGTTCTCACTTTCTAGAGTCCATTTTTATAGGAATTTATTCCTATGCCAGTCTATGGGAATTGCTTCATCATGCTGTTGCTGAATCAATCAGCAGATGGCACATTCCTGATGGCTCCGTGCTGCCAGATGTTATCTTGTTCTTCGGTTCTCCCATCCTTGAGGCTGTTGGGTGGATTCCAGTCTGCCTTCTGGGGGGGTCCTCTGGTTGTTTCCACTTGATGCCTTCTTCGCCAATGGACACTGGATTCTTAGGCTGGCACCTCCCTGATCATTTATTTATTATCCACACCAAGCATCCATCCACATACATCCTCAATCTCTATTTTAATCACAATTGTTAACAAAGCGAGATAAATACAACAAAAGGGTGGGGAGTCTCTGTGTGCTCCTTCTGTTGTTACAATGTATTGCTCTGAGAACAGACTCTCTTAGAATGTACTAACACAATTAGCAGCTTGCAAGTTTCACACAGAGAGGGAGAGAAACAGTACCAAAAACCAAGATACCTCTTAATTAGTAAAACCCTGGAATTTAAACTATGGGGAATCAAATTCATTTGTGATTTTAATATAGAACTTCTTTAATATGATCCGACATTATTACTTACTAGATCTCAGGAAAATGTCCTCATTCTTTACCTACACTAGTGTTTTTTCTTCTGGTCTTTCCCTGAGAAAAATAAAGTTCATAGGTTAATATTAAATTCATAGCACTGCAGTTGAAAATGAGGAAAATAGTGGCAAATAGGTGTCATTAGAACATTTAAAGTGGTATGGCTGTTTTGTGGTGTTCACTCATTGTAAAAAGTAGTTGTCTAGGTCTAGATTAATGGCATGAATTTTTTTCTGCATCAGTTGCCATTCTAATTAGTGCTGGTACACAGAGATAGTAGAATAAGTTATCAAGAATAAAATCCAATTCTCCTACCTGCTTTAACCATGAGACCAGCAAATGAAGCACTGGTGCTACAGATGATCTCCTTCACTACACAGCCCTGATTCATGTATACTGAGTGTGCCAGGGGTCCTGTGAAAAAAGTAGTATTTGATCATGTAACTAAAGATTGAGTATGCACACAAGGGGACTGAATTAAGGTTGAACAGGTAATCTTAATTGTCCTATTTCCTAAGCTCTGAGTGCTTGACTTGGCAAACAATGTTCTTTTAACATAGTTTTTGTATTTAATTTCCTATGTTTTTAAAAAACAAATGGGAAAGGGGGGGAAAAAGAAATTTAATTATATGGCATAATATTGACCCCCCCTCCCCCATGGGTCATTGGTGGGGTTGAGACCTTTAGATCCACCACATACCTCTGCCACTTGAGCTAACAGAGTAACTGATAGGTGTTAGTAGGTTGTCCTCTATGTGGACCAGTACTAAAGGGGAATGAGAGAGACAGTTTGCCAGATATTTGCTGACAGCAGGGGGATGGGGAGACTCTGGAATCTTGGGTTCTGTTCCAAGATCTGTAGGGGGAGTGATCTAGTGGGCACAGACTCTTCTTCGCATTCCCTCAAAACATGTCCCCCTTCTGCCCCATGCCCTCCAACATGTTCTTGTCTCTTCCCCACCCCTCCCAGTCCTCCTGTTCTTCCATAGCCACTACCAGTCTCCATTCCTCAAAACTCTCATCCCATTGATCAGTCGGTCCCGTTCTCCGCTGCTTGGCACATCATATGATCTCTTTCTCCCCACTCACCCAGTCCTGCCTCCTGCATACACTATCATCACTGGCTCCCAGTCCCAAGCCCCGCATTGGTTCATCTCATTGTGCCCTTCAGCCCCAACTCCTGTCTGTTTTTTTCCAGCCAGTACCAGTTTTTGCCCTGCATTCTGGCTCTTTATCAGATCTGTCTCCCACCTTGTCTCCCACCCCACTGGCTTTCAGTCCCAGTCTTTTGCATAGCCAGACTTCCAGACTTCCCCGTCCCAATTTCCCTCTCCTCCTCTCACCAATGCCAGTCCACCCTCCCAGGTTCCTTGTCCCCATTTCTTCCATTCTCCATCCTTGGGTACAGATCTTGTCCCCTCTGCATTCAGTTCAGGTGTTTTTTTCCTCCAGTCTTCCTGAGCCCATCCAGGGTAGGGAAATCATTAAGCACATAGGAGAAAGAGTCCCTGCTCTTAGTTCTAATGCCCAGACCTGGAATGGCCTGCAGCAGCCCAGAGCTGCAATTGTAGGAAGAGATCAGCTCAGCACCAGGAACATGCCTAGTGAAGACAGAATCTTTAGAGAATTTAGCCCAGGGGTGTGCAAACGTTTTGGCCTGAGGGCCACATCTGGGTGGGGAAATTGCATGCAGGGTCACGAATGTAGGGCTGGGGCGGGGTGTGGGAGGGGGTGCTGTGTGCAGGAAGGGGCTCAGGGCAAGGGGTTGGGTGCGGGGTGTACAAGGGGGCTCAGGGCAGGGGGTTGGGGTGCAGGAGGGGTTGGTGGTGCAGGCTCTAGCCCGGCACCGCTTACCTGGAGCGGCTCCGGGGTGGCAGCGGCGTGCACCGGGGCCAGGGCAGGTTCCCTGCTTGCCCTGGCCCTGTGCCACTCCTGGAAGCGGCCAGCACCATGTCCCTGCAGCCCCTGGGGGAGGGGGACAGAGGGCTCCATGCGCTGCCGTCGCCTGTGGGTACCTCCCCCGAAGCTCCCATTGGCCGCGGTTCCCCGTTCCTGGTCAATGGGAGCTGCGGGGCCCGTGGCACCACGGGGGTGGCAATCCCGCGGACCGTAGTTTGCCCACCCCTGATTTAGCCACTGAAATCTGAAATCTCTGTTGAGCATATGTGAAATGTGACTTTTTTCCATCCTGAGGCTTGTAAGTTGGCAAATTCGAACAGATATCAAAAGTCACATCCTTGGCACAGAGGCAAGACCTTGCCAGATTTCAAGTCCTTTCCCCAAATCATGGGGATGCTAGTTTCCCAAATAAAGATTGTCAGAAATTTTTTAACATTGGCAAAATGTATATATCCTTGACCTTGTTCTTGGAAATAGATAAACTATTTTGGCTGAAATTTCTTTTGGAAAATTTCAACCTGAAGAGACACCTAGCATGGAAAAGTTAAGCCCAAGTGGTTAAAGTTTGGCCAAGTCATAAGTAACAGGAAATGGGGTCATATATTGGGATGTGTTTGGCAACCTTAACAGCTCCCACCTATAGATGCAGAATCTAAAAAGGAGTGATTGTCAGAAGTTTGTTATTTGTTCTTTTAATTATGTTACAGGTTCATGAAAGCTTTAAGTTATGCCTCACTAGATAAAGAAGATTTATTAAGCCCTATTAACCAAAACACACTGCAGCGTTCCTCCTCTGTTCGGTCCATGGTGTCCAATGCTACATATGGTAGTACTGATGATTACATTGGCCTTGCTCTCCCAGTGGATATCAATGAAATATTTCAGGTATGTACACAGCAATGTGTTTAACTGATGTACAGAATAAAAATGAGTTTGCATTTATTTTCATGAGTAATGGCAAAACTTCCCCCACTGATTCAGGATTCTGTTAGGATATGTGAAATTCTCATCTACTTCAGTGAGAAGATCTACATATGTAGGAATATCAGGATACTGAAATTTCTGAGTTGGACACGTTTCTGAACTGGGGACACTTTCCTACCATTGGAAGGAAAAAAGTTTACAAAAAAGTTCCAATCAGTTGTTGTGACATGATTTTGGAAGGGTGTTCTTCATTTAAGTTACCTGTTCTTAGACAAAATGCTAGTGAATTAAAGTAGAAAACCTATGCTTCTTGCGGTTGAAATCTCAGCAGTCGCTAACAGCTACGTATGTGATATTACTTTGTAGTTCATTACAATAGGACTTCCTGTTGACATTGTTTTATATTAATGGCATAATTGATCATTTTGCACCCCCTACATCTGCACTTGATCTTTCCTCTTTCTGCCACTCCCAGTGCACTCCCCTCATTAAATAACTACTGCTTCATTTCTCTTCTCCTCTACATGCTCTCTCGCCTGTTTCTCTTCTCTAATCCTTTGTAAGTCCTCTGCGATTTCATTTCTCCTCTGCTCCACTTAGTTGTTTTCACTACTGGCCAACTTAAAGAGGCTCTTCCATGTCCTTATCCTCTTTGATCTACTGATAGCCTGTCACTTCCCCCTCTTTTAACATTCACTTGACTGTATCTCTGCCTTTCTCATCAAACTCTCCTTCAGCAGAATTTTCCTCATTGGCTTCACCTCCTCTTTGTTGGTGGTGTTCAAGGTTTTGTCCTTGGCCCCCTCCTCTTACTGCACGCTTTTCCTAGGTAAACTTTTTCTTTTAAGACCTGCCATCTCTCTGCTGGTGATTCCCAAATCTAACTTTGTATCCCTTCAGTAATGTTCTGCAACTTTCTCTACCCATACACATACCTAAATAGCTATACAGATGATAACATACAATTATGGACATCAAGCTGCCAGCCAGCTCAAAACAACTATAGTGCAATGTGGAACTCTGTTCATCCCCAAAGCCCTCTTCCTCATTTCTGTTAATAATTGCACCAATCTCCCTGTTACCCTGCTTCACAAACTGGATGGAATTTTTTTTACCGTACTCTTCAGTGCACACATTCAGACTTGATAAATCTGGCCAATTCTTTCCTACTATTTGTACAGCATCTAACATGATGGGGCCCTTATCCTGACGGAGTTCTGTAAGTGCTACTGTAATCTAAGTAATGAATAATTTATCTTCAAAGTGTGACCCATCTTCTACACCCCTAGTGCTAAAAAACCCGATTGATGCCATGGCTATATTACTCTCCTATCCAGCATGCTGTATCTAAAATAATTTTCCTTGAATGTCCCTCACTCTTTGCTTTTCTGCACTCTTTTCTGATCATTTTTCATCATATTCAAACTCACTCATTCTCATCTTCTTGGCTGCAGATACCACTGCTTGTGCCTAGTTCTTCATTCCCTATCCTGACTTCCAGCTCAGTGCACCTAGCTATTCCTAGGGGAGTATAGAATATCCTCTGATCCTGTGTGATGCAGTTTCACTCCTCCTTCAAATTCCTGCTCATGACTCACTTTGGTTAGACTTTCAGTACTGATCTCTCACCAATATTGCCTAATTCCATTAAATTTATCATATAATATATTAATATATAATATATAAAAACTATGTACACAGAGGAAAAAACAAAGAACTAATAAGATAGTAACTACATACAGTAATTTATTCCTTGATTTTTACTGTTGTAATCCTCCTTTCAACATTTCCTTTCACCCTCTACCATTAGTTGTTTTGCCATACATAAGGGCTTGTCTACATGGGCGGGGGGAGGGGGAAGCCTACAGTAGCTGGTAGTGCGGAGTAGATATGCTACACTAACTTCCGACGTGGACACTCTCTGGGGTCTCTGCACACTAACTTCCCCATGTAATCAAGCCCTTACTTGCATCTTAAACTCCATTGAGCAGAGATCTGTCTTTAAAGCACCTTTCACATGTATGATATTGTAGAAATATTTGTAGGTGCAGCAAATGATATAATCTTCAGGTTATTGTGTGCACTTTGTCTGTTGGCTATATAGATTATAAAAACGTAACTAATTATGATCATCTTGTTTTGTAAGCTTCAGTTTCCAGCTGTTCAATAAAATCTAAAAAAAATTCTGCATATTAGTTCAAAGATCCTTTATTGACTTTCTTGAAACACTTTTGCATAACTTTCATTTAAAATGTTTCAGGTTAAGGAGACTCCTTATTTCCAAAAGAAAACCATGCCTCCATTTGATGACCGTGGAACTAGAGTCTTTGCATCTGGTGTAGGAGGTAGTTGTTTTTTCTTTTCAATACCATTTAACTATATAGCTTGACTTTACCATACTTTTTTTTTTCCTTACCCTTCTTGAAAAAGTTATTCTTAGCTGTTCAGTTTTGAGGACTGAATTTAGATTTTTCAGGATAACGGAGCATTGGCCCCTTATCAGATCTTGCTTGCAAGGTGTCCGGGTCTTGCTTGGAAGCAAGATAACAGACCAGGGAAATGAACTAGAGCCCAAATGAGAAACAACTGATCATGATGGGTTAGAGAAAGCAAACTAACTGTAAACCAGGCAGAAATTCTCTCCCGCATTGATAGTAAGGTATGTCTCTGCCAATTGTTGCTCACTGTTTGTAACCTGGAAGATTGGTTAGATTCCCGTTTCCTCTGGATGATCATCTTTGCCTGCTTGGTAACCTGACTTTCTTGCCATAAGCATATTCAACCACTGTCTCATGATCTTCTCTGACTACTTTTGTATTTCCTGGTGGTGTTGACCTACAAAGCCTTACCGCTTGTGATTTTTCTACTGAAATACCACCTCTCTCCTTGTGACATATTGTAACAATTGAAATCAGCAGGGGCGCTTGAGCTGGACACCCCACCCTACTCCAGTATGGTGTAAAAGATGGTGTTCTTTTGATGTAAAAGATGGTGGATATCATGTTTTCTTTGGGAATGTGTTTCCCTCTTAGTCCAAAATAGTCAGAATCCACTGACCTTCAGGACTCACTGCAAGACACATGTTTGTTTTTTAAAGAGCTACTGAAGAAAGAAATATTGTTAGTGGCAATGTAAAGGGAAAGTGGGGGATTTGGTTTATTTTTGGGCTTCCTGGTTATTTAATGTTATGGGGTTGCTTTTCTTCTTTGTTGTAATTTTAACTGTATGTCAGCAGCACTTGCAGTGTCTTGGTAAGTTTTGTGGTTGTCAAACTTGTCACATAAAAAACTATTATACAAAACATTTTGATTGCATACATCAGTTTGTTGCACCCGTAAAAGAGAGGGTCAAATACCAGATTCTATTTTTGTATATTGAGTTTATACCAAAGTTTCATTCTTTTATTTTGAAAGGGAGTCAATATTTATTATGTATATTTTGAAATAGATTAATTATTGGCTGTGTATATATTCTTCAGTTTGAATGTGCAATTGAATTTATGGATGTATTAATTTTGCAATATTTTGACTGTCTTACTCATAAAGAAATTGAGGTTGTATGGGATGTTGAGATTTATTACAGAAAGGAAATCAGGGTTTTAATACTAACAACTCTTCTTGGAGATACCCCACTTCCCAACTAAAAATATTTTGTTGTTTTTTGGCTAATTTTAAAAGGAATTTAATTAAAAGAATGTAATCTTAACTTTGATCTTGCTTTTTCTGATTTCTAATTGTGTGTCTACAGGCCATCCATCTGGGACTGCGGATGTTGTCAAAAGTCCCTTCCAAATGCTTAGACAGCAGATCAGCCTCACAGAGATAATGAATACAAGTCGTTCAGATGCCTCGCAGTTTTTAGAAAACACAGAAGACACTGGGTTACAGGAGCACACAGATGATAACTGCCTTTATTGTGTCTGTATCCAGATGCTGGGATATCAGCATAATAACAGAGTGAACCCTGCATATAGTCATACAGGTTAGTTTGCCTCCATTACTGTCTGCTTTTGCTTATGATTCAATGGGATTTATAGAAATGCTGAATAAAAATACTAATGTAGTCTGTTGTGAAGATGAACAAAAATAATACATCCTTTTTAATGGCTATGCTGTCTTTGTATAGCACTAAAATCTTGTGCAATCAGCAGTGATATTTCTAGATGGTAATTTCCCAATTTTCTGCATCTTCTGTTGGTGTTCATGCAACTGTGTGCATACATTCTTTTTCTAATTTTTTTTAAAAAGCTCACCAAAGAACGTTATTTAAAATGTGCAAGTTTGAAACCTAATTCAAGCCTGCACATAGATCAGCATGCAGAAAACTGAGACTCACTTTCAAACCAACTGGAAAAAAAAATACTTTTTTCCATGTCAGACAATATGTATGTTAAAATGGAAATAACCAGTTTATGCTTGAGGAGTCTGTCCGAGAAGAGATGTAGTAAACAGAAGTCCAGTGGAATTATGCTGATGTAAAACTGGAGTAATGCCTCAGTTCTCCATCTGTTAAAATAGCTTAACACTTCCTTTTTCTGCAGTCCAGCCTCTCCCACAATTCTGATACATATGGGCTGTTTGCTTTCTGCCTTCCGTTTCCAGAGGCAGTTCAGTGCTGTAACATAGCCCCTTCTGGTCACATCCCATTTTCTAGCTTGGTGCAGATCTTCTGCTTCCACAGCAGCAGTTCATAGGCAATTCACTTTGCCCTCAACCATTTCTTTGCCAGCTTTAATTTTAATCATTTTTCAGGTAGTTGTGAGCTTTTACTCTCCTTCCTCCTCCGATCAGGTAAAAAGCAATGTAGTGGTATCTGCCACCAGGATCTGGCCATTACCTTGCCGGTACAGGCATGACGGAGCACTCCTTCGAACATCAAGCTAAATCTGTGTAAGGCATCATTTACAGGCTCTTCAAAGGGCCTGTTCATAGCCAGCCGACCCTCATGCTGCCAAGGCCTGGGATTTAGTCAGACAGTCTTATTGGGTCCCTCTTTACCCCAAGGAGCCATGACTTAAATGCAGAAAAGCCTGATCAGGAGTCTCAGAGCATATTGAGGAGAGAATCAAAGGACGGGGAGGACACCATCTGGCCAGCCCAAGGGGTAAATCTTAGGGCATACCAAGGTCAGAAGAGGAAACCATTAAGCAGCACCATGACCTATTCTTCTGTTCCCCACCAGATGTTAAAGTGAGTCCTAAGGTTTCTGGGGAAAGAAGTAAGACCACATGCAGCTCCGCTTCTTCTCAACACAAGTCTGGGGATTCTAGCAATGAGACCCCATCCTCCAGGAAGAGGGAGTGGAACCCGGAGCGGGAGAACAGAGAGGGAGATCTATTCAGATCGCTTAAGATAGAATCATAGAATATCAGGGTTGGAAGGGACCCCAGGAGGTTATCTAGTCCAACCCCCTGCTCAAAAGCAGGATCAATCCCCAATTAAATCATCCCAGCCAGGGCTTTGTCAAGCCTGACCTTAAAAACTTCTAAGGAAGGAGATTCCACCACCTCCCTAGGCAACGCATTCCAGTGTTTCACCACCCTCCTAGTGAAAAAGTTTTTCCTAATATCCAACCTAAACCTCCCCCACTGCAACTTGAGACCATTACTCCTTGTCCTGTCCTCTCCTACCACTGAGAATAGTCTAGAACCATCCTCTCTGGAACCACCTCTCAGGTAGTTGAAAGCAGCTATCAAATCCCCCCTCATTCTTCTCTTCTGCAAACTAAACAATCCCAGTTCCCTCAGCCTCTCCTCATAAGTCATGTGTTCCAGACCCCTAATCATTTTTGTTGCCCTTCGCTGGACTCTTTCCAATTTATCCACATCCTTCTTGTAGTGTGGGGCCCAAAACTGGACACAGTACTCCAGATGAGGCCTCACCAATGTCGAATAGAGGGGGACGATCACGTCCCTCGATCTGCTCGCTATGCCCCTACTTATACATCCCAAAATGCCATTGGCCTTCTTGGCAACAAGGGCACACTGCTGACTCATATCCAGCTTCTCGTCCACTGTCACCCCTAGGTCCTTTTCCGCAGAACTGCTGCCTAGCCATTCGGTCCCTAGTCTGTAGCTGTGCATTGGGTTCTTCCGTCCTAAGTGCAGAACCGTGCACTTATCCTTATTGAACCTCATCAGATTTCTTTTGGCCCAATCCTCCAATTTGTCTAGGTCCCTCTGTATCCTATCTCTGCCCTCCAGCGTATCTACCACTCCTCCCAGTTTAGTATCATCCGCAAATTTGCTGAGAGTGCAATCCACACCATCCTCCAGATCATTTACGAAGATATTGAACAAAACCGGCCCCAGGACCGACCCCTGGGGCACTCCACTTGGCACCAGCTGCCAACTAGACATGGAGCCAGAAGAGCTAGAGCTGCAAGAGACCCTGCTCCAGCCACACCTGGGTGGTAAATCTTTTAAAGCCGGTGGGAAAAAAAGTTTTTAAAAACCAAAAAAGAATAAAAATGAGGAAAAAACGTAGAAATCTAAGAGGTGTTTGTGCCCTGACTTAAAGCACCACCCCTTGAGGTAAGGAAGGAGAGCTCTCATATTCAGGCTCTGAGTAGGGCATGGAAGAAATGCAGCAAAGGTATTTTCCTCTGTTTAAATTTGAGACCATGTGATGCAACAGGAGCAGATATGTGAGGAAAAGTCTCAGGGCAAATGCCTGCCTTCCAAATCTTTGTCTGAGACAGCAATCCCACTGTACCCATTCTTTGAAGGTGTGATCAGGGAGAAATGTGAATTCCTTAACAAGGGTAAGTCATAAGCAGGTATGCACATGCCTTAGCTGTGTCAGCCCAATGAGCTGTTGGGGGGACTTTGAGTTGGACATTACCACTGTCACATGTATCAACAGCCATGGGAGAACTTGGAGCTCAACTCTACATGCAGAAGCAATAGAAATAATGGAATGAGATGAGAAGAACTTCTTTTCCACAAGAGCAGTACATATACAATACAAGCAAACAAAGGGAGAACTGAACCAGAAGGTAAACTAGCTGGGTTGATGTGCAGTCAACTCAGAATTATATCTGAATTAGGAAGCCTTCAGCCTGATTTCACAGAAATATGGCCTCCAGCAGTTGACCTGTTTGCCGGTCACAAGAACAGAAAGTTGTTGAAGTACTATACCAGAGAAGCAGGTCCCTCAAAGTGCATGCTTTTTGACACAGATGGCCACAAGGCCTGCTTTATGCATTCACACCTTTCCCATTTTTAGGGAAGGTGATTCAGAAGTTAAGGCAAGAAGAAGCAAAAGTGATAGCTCGGCTTCACACTGGCTGAGTAGAGTGTTTAGATATGGCAGACTTGGCCTTGAAACTGCATTATATGTACCAGTGAGACGAGATATCCTTCACCAAGGTCCTCTCCTCAATCTAGACCTAGACCATCTACAACTGACAGCTTGGCTATTGACAGGGAAGCTTTAAACACTCTATCCTCCCTAGTAATTGGGACTCTAATCTCCTCGAAATTGGCTTTAATGCTAAATGCCTATTCCTCCATCTGGACAAGAACATAAGAATGGCCATACTGGGTCAGATCAAAGGTCCACCCAGCCCAGTATCCTGTCTACCGACAGTGGCCAATGCTAGGTGCCCCAGAGGGAGGGAACCTAACAGGTAATGATCTAGTGATCTCTCTCCTGCCATCCATCTCCACCCTCTGACAAACAGAGACTAGAGACACCATTCCTTGTGCATCCTGGCTAATAGCAATTAATGGACTTAACCTCCATGAATTTATCCAGTTCTCTTTTAAACCCTGCTATAGTCCTAGCCTTCACAACCTCCTCAGGCAAGGAGTTCCACTGTGCGCTGAGTGAAGAAAAACTTCTTTTTATTTGTTTTACACCTGATACCCATTAATTTCATTTGGTGGCCTCTAGTTCTTATATTATGGGAACAAGTAAATAACTTTTCCTTATTCACTTTCTTCACACCACTCATGATTTTATATACCTCTATCATATCCTTCCTTAGTCTCCTCTTTTCCAAGCTGATGTTTAGTGCATAGTGTCTAAAATCAATAAAAATCCCGTGTACCCTGATATCCCAGCTATTCTGACTTTCTTGAGGACAATGTGGGCAAGGGACTTGAGCCCAACACCATATCATGCCAGGTGTTCGCCTTAAGCAGCATCTTACATGCAGGTTCCTTGTCAAAAAATCTTCAAGTATCCAGATTTCTCAGAGCAGTCAGAGTGGCTAGACTTGTGGTCAGACCAGCCTTTCCTAAACAGGACCTACTGCAGGTGCTGAAAGCACTACCCTTTGGAGCCATTGGTCACACCATTCTGCCTGTTCATCCAAATCTGTTTCTTGGTTGCTATCAAATTTTCAGGATGAGTCTGATACAACCGCATTTGCTCCAACCCCTCAGACAGAGACAAACACCTACAAGATCTCATCAAGCATTCTTAAACTACAATACCCACCTGCTGAAGTGAAGAAACAGATTGACAGAGCCAGAAGAGTACCCAGAAGTCACCTACTATAGGACAGGCCCAACAAAGAAAATAACAGCACGCCACTAGCCCTCACCTTCAGCCCCCAACTAAAACCTCTCCAACACATCATCAAGGATCTACAACCTATCCTGAAGGACGACCCATCGCTCTCGCAGATCTTGGGAGACAGGCCAGTCCTTGCTTACAGACGCCCCCCCAACCTGAAGCAGATATTCACCAGCAACCACACCACACAACAGAACCACTAACCCAGGAACCTATCCTTGCAACAAAGCCCCGTTGCCAACTGTGCCCACATATCTATTCACGGGACACCATCATAGGGCCTAATCACACCAGCCACACTGTCAGAGGCTGGTTCACCTGCACATCTGCCAATGTGATATATGCCACCATGTGCCAGCAGTGCCCCTCCGCCATGTACATTGATCAGACTGGACAGTCTCTATGTAAAAGAATCAGTGGACACAAATCAGACGCCAAGAATTATAACATTCAAAAACCAATCGGAGAACACTTCAGTCTCTTTGGTCACTCGATTACGGACCTAAAAGTTGCAATTCTTCAACAATAACACTTCAAAAACAGACTCCAATGAGAGACTGCTGAATTGGAATTAATTTGCAAACTGGATACAATTAACTTTGGCTTGAATAGAGACTGGGAGTGGATGGGTCATTACACAAAGTAAAACTATTTCCCCTTGTTTATTACCCCCCGCCACCCTCCACTGTTCCTCAGACATTCTTGTCAACTGCTGGAAATGGCCCACCTTGATTATCACTACAAAAGGATTTTTCCCCACCGCTCTCCTGCTGGTAATAGCTCACCTTAAGTGATCTCTCTTGTTAGAGTGTGTATGGTAACACCCATTGTTTCATGTTCTCTATATATATAAATCTCCCCACTGTATTTTCCACTGAATGCATCCGATGAAGTGAGCTGTCGCTCACGAAAGCTTATGCTCAAATGAATTTGTTAGTCTCTAAGGTGCCACAAGTCTTCCTTTTCTTTTTGCAAATACTGAGGGTTTGTTTACACTTACCGACAATTACCATTTCTCATGCATCAACATATTGTGGACTAAACATTGCAATTTGTTTTCTTCTCCCTTCAAATGCATACTTGTATGTTTTCAGTACTTTTTGTTAATTGAAATAGGCAATTTTTTTTCCAGATTTTCCTGACATTCCATATTCTGATTGGTGCGGGCAGACCATACATAATCACTTAGATGTGGTTTCTCATTCCTCAAAGTTTTCTGGGATTTCAGGATGTAGTGATGCAGTATCGCATGGTTCAGCTGGTAGTGCCAAGAGTACAGATCTTGTACTAGGTAAGCATGCAAACTTGCTAGTATTAGAAAAGTACTAATTCATTTTTTAAAGTATTTTCTTTCTTATACTTACATATTTTAAAAGACAATTTTGTTTGCATTTACTGTAATAGAGCAGCAGTGGTTTTTTTAAAATGATTTAGGTGCTTTCCTGTCAGTATCAGGAAGATAGCATGAATAGAGCACCAAAACTGGGTGTCAGGAGAGCTGAGTTCTGTTTCTGGCTCTATCATTTACTCAGTGTGGCCTTTTGGCAGGTCAGTTAAACTTCTCTGAACCTCAGTTTAAATCAAATTAATCATCTTATTTTTCCAGCCTAGTGTTAGCAGACTGAAAATTATCTTTAAAGGTGTTTGTATCTTAAGAATATTCTATTCCATATTTTGGACCTTTAAAATAGAATAGGGGACCATATTTAAACACAATTATAAACTGATAAATGTTAAGCTTTTTATAGTTTGGATTTCTTTTAAAATATTAGGGAAGACATTTTCTCTTTGAATATAATTCCTTGTTGGTTTGTAATAATTTGAATTATTGTAATTACTTTACATATAAAGTAGAACCTTTCTAACTCAAACAGCGTATAATTCACATACAAAGGCAGATCTCCCACCTAATTCTGAGCAAAAATGTAGTGGGAAGTGTCATGTTGTGTGGAATGGTTCATGACCACGAATGCCAGCCTCAGGGCATACCGTCAAGCACCAAGGCAGAGATCCCAGACTGGTTGTGTGTTCTATAATTGGAATTCACCAACCCAGTAACAAATGTGAACTCTTAGAGTCGCATAGTCCACGTGGGTATTCCTGTCTTTCTTGCCACCCCAGCAAGCTGGATTTTATGATAGTTGGTTGCTGTGCAACAAGGGTCACACAAGATTCAGATTGCTTCCAGTCCCAAGAGACAAGTCACTTACCCCTGGTCAATCTGTACCTTAAATCTCTCACCAAAGACAACACTTGCAGCCAATCCAGTAATAAACTAAAGATTTATTAAGGAAAAAGAAATGAGAGCTATTACAAGGTTAAAGCAGGCAAGCATATATACACAAATGAGTTAGTGTGTGGTTCCAGTAGGTGACCGAGCTGTAGTAATGTCAGCTCTGAATGTCTTTTAGGGCTATCCTAGGGTGACCTTGTGGATGTCTGCTTCTGTTTCATAGCTCTGGCCCTGTGAGAGTCCAGATAGCAAAAGAGATGAAAAATGTTCTTGTCAGCTATTTTTATTTCCTTCTTCCAGAATTCATCCCATCAGCTTGAGCCCTTTTTCATGTAGCTGCTTCATGGTGTGAGGGGGCAATTAACAAAGTCTTTCTATACCGATGTTCCACAATGGCCCATTTAGTCTGGATGGCCTTTCTTGATGGGCAGGAGATGATAGCGTCAGCGCAAACATATTTTTGTGGTTACAAAGCAAAAACGTAAATATTACTTTTATAGCATGTGATAAAGGTATGATAAGTGAGATTATTGCATGCAGCAGTCTCACTTACAATACCTTTATCACATGCTATTTAAGTTTTTCCTAAAGACTCAACACTTTGATATAAGTCCAGTACCCATCTTATCCATACTAACACACGGGTGAAACAGCCTGGTTTCCAGCAGTGAATTTGTGAGTGCTTGGCCAAGGCCTAAAGCCGTGGCTAGAGCTGGTACCTGGTCTGCCAGTGCCACAGCAGGGACAGAAGTGTAGTTAGGTGTTGCATCTTTAAGACCTTGTTGTTGTAAAATATATTGCACAATATTTACTAGTTTACTTAAGAAGCTGTAATCTAACTAGTTAAAACTAAATTACTGTTGTGTGAAAATAAATAAAATAAATGAACAAAGTATATTTAGTGATTTTTGTTGGTTTTGTATTTTTTAGCTTGTGTGTGTGTGTGTTGGTAATTCACAAAATGCAGCAATTTTTGTGAATTAGCACAGTTCAGCTGTATATAGTACATGACACTTCCATTTAACACAATGAAACAGTGTCCTGATTGAAATTAATACTGTGGAATTTATTTTCCTAAGGAGTAAAGTCAATCCCAGATGATACACCAGTGTGCCGAATACTGCTGCGAAAAGAAGTCTTACGCTTAGTAATCAATTTGAGTAGTTCAGTAGGAACAAAAGGCCATGAAACTGGACTCCTAACGTAAGTAAAACATGTCCTTCAAACTATAGTTTTTACCAGCATTCAGTGTATATATCTTGTAAAATCGTAACTAATATTTTTTTTCATTTTTTTTCTCCTGGCTTTAAAAAGCATCAAAACTGATTTCATCATAAGTCTGTAGAGATGGGTTGGCATGATGTCTCAACTAAGTGAATCCAAAATTAGGGCTCAGTTTTTGCTTAATAAGTGCACTCTAAGCACTGCACATACTTGTTTTGGTATGGTTGTACAATTTTGTAGGAACTCTGTCATGCCTATGTACTGGTGGGAGTTAAGGACAGGTTGAGGGATGACAAACTTTAAGGACTTGCCTTTTTAAGATTTATTAATAAACCTTAAATTAATATCTACTTGTTTTCTCTGTGTCGTTTTCTTTCATAATAGTCCTTTAACCATTATGATATTTTGTGCATCTGATATGCAGTGGTTTTGTACATTTAAAAAAAGTGACTGCTTGAAGTCCTCATTGTATGAATTTTCTTAATGCTTCACTACATACAATGAGTGAGTGCCTGTTGCTTTTAATTATATACTGTACTATTTGGTTATAAACTACTATGCTGTGCTGTTCACTTTAAAATAAAATCTAGCCTCAGGATATGAATGGTGCTTTCCAATTTGAGATTTTTATTTGTATACTTGTATAGAACTTCATTTAATCTAAATTTCCCCTAATTGGATACAAAATATTAGCTAATGTAACCCAAACAGTATAATAATCGCTGTAGATCATTTGGATTAGGTGCTTCTCTTCTTACATGAGTTGATTTGTTTTGGCTCATCAAATTCAAAATTCTCAACTTCTGTTGTTGAAGAGATAAGTTTTTGTTAACCATTATGACCAACATTTAGCTGAACAATTTTTTAACAAATATATTATGATGGTTACGTGTGAGATTATATTAAAATTGCTTTCTTTTCCTAAATAATTAGCATTAAAGAGAAATTCCCCCAAGCGTTTGATGACATATGCCTTTACTCGGAGGTGTCCTACTTGCTAGCACACTGCACATTTCGACTGCCATCTCGAAGGTTCATTCAGGAGCTATTTCAAGATGTACAGTTTTTACAAGTAAGTTGAAGTGAAGATTTATTTGTCATGATCCTTGGGTAAGCTGCCCCTTCTGAGACCCTTTTGTCATCCCATGTGTACTCTTTTCAAGTGATAGGTCCAGGCCTCTACTTCTCTTTCGGTAGGACCCTGTAATCCAGCTACTGGATCTTTTGGTCTTTGAGTTACATCCCCAGGTTTCCAACCATGATATCTACTAGGCCCCAGTGGTCTTGGGAAGGGTTTCCTTTCGGGAGCCTCTGTTTAGTATGCAGTAACTCAGGAGCAGTTTATTTAAAACAAAGTATGATTTACTTGCCAGAAGGTGCACATCACTCTGAGACAGGGATTTAAACAGACATCTATTCTTATAGTGTCTTACCTATATTTGGCATTCCCTCCATGGTAAGTAACCCATCAACATATAGAGGCATGCACAATGTTCATAAAAAATAGGTATTTCCCAGTTCTTCACAGTATTAATTTCAAAAGATGCACCAATTGGATTCAGGCTTCATCGTGCTGTAACTGAAGTGAGCACTCATGCCAATTTTGTGGTTCTATGATGTGTTCGTGGTAGAACACCTGTAAGTTAATACTGCATCCTCTTTGCCCTTTAGATGCATGAAGAAGCAGAGGCTGTTCTAACAACACCACCAAAACAACCAGTAATTGACACATCCGCTGAATCCTGACCTCAGTTTTGTACAGTGCATGGTATATGGACTTGCTGAAAGCTTCAGACAACTTCTGATTGACTGGACAGCAAAGAGAGGAGCACCATCTCCTAGACAGTTCCAGAAATTACTGGTACATGAAGAGTGAATTGAAGACTCTTCTCAACAAAAAGGACTGCCCCAGCCCTCTGAGCCCTTGGGGAATTGTGATTCATTACCATAGTTTTAATAATAGTAGTTACCAATATATGCAAGAAACAAGCACTGAACGCCTGCACAGGTTTTCATTTCATTTTTAATACGACAGTTAAACAATATACGACAGTGTGCAGAGACCTCTTTTAAATGGTTGACTTCAAATTCTGTTCCAGATAAACAGAATGATGCCTTGTTTATTAACCCCTGGACGCCAGGAGTCCGGATACATGAGAGTATATCCCATTGCCAACAGTGGGGCATACTGTAACCATGGACACCAAGAGACTAATGTTGGCCCTTCTATGTTAGTTTTCTTAATGTTTGTAACACTACTTGAGGGGTTCATAACCTCAGATAGAAAGAAAAGCCTCCGTGAATCCGGGGTTTTCTTATATAAGTTATTTTAATGTTACTATAGTTGCAAGATTTCTTATTTTATTAGCACTCTCTCCAGTTTTGTGGCAATTACATACAACATGTTATCTAAATTGGTTAAGGATTTTCACTACAGTTTCTGATTTAAAAAGCAACAAATCCTTTTTTTAAATCAACTGAAATTTGATTGTTTTCCCTGTACATTATGCATGTGGTGTTTGGGATTTCTGTATTCATGCTCATGTATTGAGAACATCGGTCTTATTCTTAAATGAAAATCTTTAACAAGCATGATTTGTATCAGATGGGGTGAATACTGTATCAGCTAAACTAGAAAATATTTGATCATTGTTGCTTTTTTTGGTAAAATACATAGTAGTAGGTAATTTCCACATTCCATGGGAAACATTTTTCTAAAACAAATGTTTGCTTTAATTTTCATGTCTGACTGATCACCAGATAATGCTAATAATTGTAGCGAAAAGCCTTAAATACCAAATTTTGAAAGAGCAGTACTTTAATTTTATATTGGTGTTCTTTAGGATCTTTTGCACAATTTACTTGATACAATGACCGATAAATGGGTACAATAACTGCCTTCATCATGTTATTAGTGAGGTTGATAAATTGAGTGCAACCTAAAAAAAAAAATCTTTTATGTATCTAAAGAGATTTGGAAGCCTTGACAAGAATTAAATACAAATATATGCAAATCTGTATATACAGTAGCTTGGCCACCTTCATTAGAAAGCCTGATTTTGATATGTGAATCATTCAGCTGGACTGTATTAGATAGAACATCTTTTTAACCCATTCACTTTTACCTTTGTTATAATTAAAGTGTCAGATTAGATAGTTTAGATGAAGATAGGTTAAATTTATCCCAATATTTCATAACCCTCATGTTACCTTATTAAATAATGTGCTATTGGAGATTTCCATAGCCCTGTGAGCTAATAAGAGCAAAACACAGTTCCTAATGACATGTAGAATTAATTTTATCATATCGGAAATTCATTTTGGGGACAAAGCAATTTCATGTTGTTGCCTAACATTGCTTTGCAGAATTAATTTCACTGAGTGCACTGCATGTCACTCTATGCCAACACCTGACAGCAAAGCAGTTGAAGGGCTACAGACTGCTTCTCTCACAGTAAAATTTAGTTCCCTGAGTTTTTCATCTTTTTATGAGATCCCACTGAAGGAAAGAGCAGAAGGAAACCACTTTAACTCTTACCATCAATGACACCAATAACAGTATATTGTGTCTATGAAATATATTCGATAACGGAAAACATTACCCAACAGTAGTTATTTGGACTTCTCTGGTCTTAAGGAATAAACATTTCTGCAAAACCAAAATAACCACAATATAAGAAATAGTGATATAAACTCCAAAGCAAATAATGTAGTATTCCCATCAAAAATGGGATTAGCATATGTTATACAGTAGTTTCCAACACTACCTCAGTTAGGATAGAGTATGAACTCTTTGTTTTAAGAACTCTAGATGGTGTTAAATCAAATAAATCTGTTTATTTTTTGCAGTTAAGGCAATGTAAACCATTTATCCACCTTTATTTAAAAAAACAAAACTTTGTCAATGTTTTTATCTACAATATAGAAAGAACATTAGAAAGTCTCTCAATAAACAAAAAGCAAGCAAATGAAGATTTCAGTATACTTCTAAAAATTGATGCTACTCTGTTAACTCCTCTGTTCGCCGCCAGGTCTGGATCTCCACCCTTGAATGCTTATGTATTTTGAAGTACTCAATTATGTGGGGAATCATTACACCAAGAAGTTAATGTATGGAAACATTGCTAAAAATTTAAGGGTTGATCTCAATGGTAGCAGAAGATTAATTTTTCAAATATCTATATCAATGTTATTAGATTTCAACAAAATATGCATAATAGATGTAATGTCAGTTCTGTAAGCTTCATAGATACAGCATTTCTAGAACTCACATTTAGTTCACACTAATTTTTAATGTTAATTGACAAATGAAGGGGTACTGTATGATTTGGAGTAATTTGTGACATTTGCATTAGTTATAAGCTGTGAATTTTGAATTTTAGAGTGAATTTTCAAAATATCCTTTTGCAAAGTTCCTAATTTAAGAGCATTTATTCTGCTCCTTTAATATCATTTAGGTATATTTACATAAAGAGAAAAATAAGAATTGTAAAATGCAGCTTATTTTAGACCTAATTGAAAATCCTTATACTTAATTCCCCTCCTGCATTTTAGAAGGAGACAAGAAGCTGACAGACTCTGCCCACTCTGTATCTTTCCAAACCTAAAAATTTGTAATGCTGTTTAACATCTGCTAAAGCCTATAGCATTCAGTTACAGTATTTGCATTTTAAGTATACTCACAAGAGTTGCATTTGCTGTGACTTAGAACTCATGAATAAATCAATATTACAGTATAGCCACAATGTTCAGAGGAGGGTCCCTGAAGTTAAACACCTAAAGCCATATTTAGGCATCAGATTAGAGGTCCAATTTTCAAAGGTGTTGAACACTCCTAGCTCTCTAATGTCAAGGAAAGTTGCAGCAGTTCATCACTTATCTGTGGCTAGGTGTGCACATTCAGTAATTTTGGCCATTGGACATAAAGTATGTGAGAAACAGAATAGTGCTCATCAAAGAATTTTACTGTTTAATCTGACCTTAAATATTTACCTACAGATGTCTTCTGATTTTTGTTATGACACACTAAAATGATAAAGTATTCAATAGTTTACACCATAAAAGCTTACTTGTCTAGAGATTTTGGAGGTGGGGGTGACTTGAGGGTTGGGTTGAAACACTCAGAAGTAAGTTGCATTTATGTACATCTTAAAGTATGTTCCAGGCAGCAGTGAGAAATCATTCATATATTTTACCATTATTCTTAGAAACATATGCAGTGATCTTGAATGTGAATCTAATTTATGGTGAGAGGGAGTTGAACAAAAAACAGTAACGGCTATGATAGTAGTATAAAGAAGAGAAATAATTATTCTAGAAATAGTTCTAAAACATTTAGAGAATGAGTAATGAGCGACGAAGTTTTCAGATGCTTCCATTACAGTCTGCACTGTAATCCACAGTTGTTTTTCTAGATTTGGGCAAATTTATGTAACATTGTAAAGTGAATGTACATTCATAATGAGGAATCCTCCTTCATGGAAGAAGTTTAGATTAGGTTTGGAAATGTCTCCTGTAGCCGTCTACTCATACCCTTTCTGCTCTTACACAGAAGGTTCTAACGAGTTGTGCTTCGCTGTGGAGGCAGCTGAAAAGATTCTGTAATCTTTTTCGGTTACATTCACTTATACCACTCTGCTTATTTAAAGGCATACTAGTAGTGAAAGTAAAATCCTAAATTTATGAAAGACCTTTGGGAACATGTTAGAAACCGTGTTAGTTTTCCCCTTGGCAGGAAGTGGGAAAGGTTAGCCTTTTGTTTCTTCAATTTGTTTATTAGCTCCATGTTCTGATTTCCTAGATATTTTTGTTCACAACAGATTTTTATGTTCATTAAAGAATGTGGATTTTCTTTGGACTGTTTTTGTAAAATAGGCGGATAGCAATGCCACAGCATGCAGAAATTGCACATTTTGCTTGACTTGCTTTGTAAAATACACTATTTAATTTGAGAAATGTAATTTATGCCAAAAAAGTGTAACTTGCCATTTTGCCACTGAATAGGTTGTTTTAGCACAAAATGCAGTGTCTTAGGGGGAAAAGGCAGACATTTTGTAGATGTAGTTGAAAAAATGTTCCAATATTGGCTGTCAGTATCCCTAAAACTGCATTATAAGAGATGATGTAAATTAGTCTTTCTGAAGAGGGAAGGGATTGTTAAAATCTCAAGACTTATTTTCCCTGCCCCATGTGGTTTCTTTACTTTTATTATTATTATTATTATTTAGTAATACGCTGCTACATATTTGGAGGTTCTAGTGTTTGTAGGTCACTGAACAGACATTGAAATCTGATTTATATTGTATACCTGTAACATAGAAAGAAAAAGTATTTATATATTTTCCGTAAGAATATTTCATTGAGCTGTGTATAATTTAAACAGAGGCTTGTCTCATCATGGCTTTGCCCACCTTGATCTTTTTTTGTGTTTTTTGGTTTTTGTATAGTGCGTACAGTTCATGTTCATGGGCATTAAAAGCCTCCTGAAGTATAATCTTATCAAAGGGATGCATTGTTAATAAAATGCTTAAATTACTTAAATTTGTCCTGGTGTCTTAACTACCTCTAAGCACTGGAAATGAGTTGGAATTTCTTATTATACAGTGTATTTGAGTTACTAAATATAACTAGAACAACTTAAATTTTCAAATGAAAATTGGGCAGAAATGCCCATTTGAGGAAAAATTCCCATTTTCCGAAAAATATTTTAATCTATTTTTATAAATTGATGAATCAACTTTAATTTTTATCACTTAAATTACAAATTTTCATAAATGATTTTTGAATTTTGAAAAATGTTTAAACAGTTTTAACCATATGATCTTTTACTTGTGGTAATTACCAAAGTGGTTTTTTGGAAAGTAATTCAAATTATTAAAAATCACTCTTGAAAGTTTCCTATTTTGGAAATGAATGATAACATGTTGATATATTTCAAAAAGCAAAAAATTCCATTTTGAAAACTAAATGAAAATTTCAGATTTTTTTTTAGTTTTTGACCAGTTCTTAGTATAACCCATAAAGAAATTTTTCCATAATAGTATAGATATCAAGTGACATAGGATTCAACAGGATATACTATACTGGTGTATAGTTTTTATTACAGTGTTCCCACTATTCTTTGACTAATATGTCATTAGAAAATAACACAAAAAGGATTATCCTTGCTTGGATATCGGCTTACTAATGCTTGACTGTTTTCATATCGTATCTTATTTTGAAGTACAATTAATTTATGTGATGTGGCTGCCATTGGTCTGGACTAGTGGGTGGGTTCTCTTCATTTCTGAGGTAAGTGATAACCAGTCTTGATGTAGGATTTTCAAACGTCCTCTTGGCAAACAGTGAAGCTTTCCCAGTTGTTCTGCAGTCCAGTGTGTGTCTCAGTTCTTGACATCTAGGCTACTCTCTCTCTGCTGCTGATGGAAACAGATCAGAGTTCTGGAGTCGCATTGTCTGGCCATACTTCCACTTGTTTCCAATTTCTCTGCCTTTGTGGCAGCATGCAGACAGCTCCCACCTTCACTTCTGCTTGGAAGGTGTGGGGGACTTCTTTGTCAAAATTTGGGGCAGTGGTGATCTCCCTCTCAGCCCCTCCTCTTCCCTGGCCAGTTTTTTAGCTGGGTGTTGGAACTCCTGAGAGCTGCAGTTGCAGTGCCTCCCTGCAGTGCCTCCCTTGCTTCTCTGCAACTTCCAGGTATGGGAGAGTAGCCTAAAAAGCTCCAACTGAAATCCATACAGTGCTCCATCTGTTAGACTGCCCTCCTGAGGCTTGGAAGACAGTGAGTTGTTCCCAGGCTGCACCCAGCCTTCTAGATCTAACTCTTTTAGGTCCAAGGGCTATGAGTTGGACAGGCATGTGGGATCCGCTACTCACTAGAGTTGCTGTGATTTCAACATGGGTAAAATGAACCAGGAGTCAATGGGCAGAGCAGGTAAAGGCTCCGAGGACAAGGAGGACCCCAGCCAGCTGACTCAAGGGGTAAGTCCCAAGGGGCCTCTGGAAAACAGGGCAGACTTTGCAGGGTAACAAATCCCTCCCTCCTCCTCCTTCCCCTGACCCCCAAGTCCCAAAATGGGTCCTGAGCATACTGGGGAAAGAAGCAGGGCTCATAAGCACTTCCCAATTTGGCCGGGAGGACTCTAGAAACTTTTTCTCTTCCACATCCCTGGGGGAATGGGACACAGCAGGGGAAGACTCAGGAGGAGATCTTTTGAGATCAGGCTCTCGGCAATGCTAGCTGCACAAGTCTTCACCAAAGCCGCAACAGCTCATAAGCTCTCTAGGTAAGCTAAAAAAAAATCAAAGGATGCAAAAAAAGAGGAAGAAAGTGTAAAAAGATCTAGGTGGTATGAGTCCTCTTCTTTTTTCCCCCTCCACAGAGAATGGTGACTTGTCAGGCTCTGACTTTGATCAGGATTGGGGAAAGCCTTCCCCTGTCTCCCCCCACCATGAGAAATTCAGGGCCATATACCAACAAGGTTGTATCTACTATTCAGATTCAACCTAAAAAAATCCCAAGAGTAAGCCTCTGAGCCAATTTCTCCCCTCAAAATACTCCCCTGAGGCTGTGATTCCCCTACCTTCCTCCTTCGAGGAAGTAATCTGGGAAGAATGGGGTAAGCCAAACAAGGGCAAGCATGTTATCAGAAAGGATCTTGGGTTCTGTAGGATCTAGGAATGAAAGTTCCAGTTACTGAGATACCAAAGGTTGACCCTGCCGTAGCATCCCCCTCTCAAGATATGGTTCTATCTGAAGGATCCCATGGATAGAAAAACGGAGGCTACTCTCAAAGGCTTTGAGGTCTCCCTCAGAGAGTCCCTGACTGCTACTTGCTTTCTTAAGACATCTTTTTCCTGGCTGGAAGATTTCTTGAGCCATCAAGGCTAGAGGTCACCCTGACTTTGGATCTATTTAAAGAAAGTTTCCCTCATTGGACACAATGAATCTCAACCAAAGCTATGGCCACGAGCTCAGTGACCAGGCATCACATATGGCTCAGTCCTTGTGGAAGATGGATAGACGCTCAAAGCTGGTGCTGTGCTCTGCCAAGTTCACAGGAGCCCTGCTTTTTGGAAAGAAGCTAGACAAGGCAGTGGCAGACAATGCTGCAAAATCTAGAGAGTCCCTCCTGACATCACACCATGCCTTTAAGAGAGAGTAGAGACCAGTTTTCAGATGAAAGGGCTCCTTTTGGCCTTCATCCTCACAGAACTACCAACACAGAGACAGCAGGTTCTCCAGAAAAAGCTGTAGAATCTTGGTTTGGGAAGAAAGCCAAGCCCAAGGGAATTCTGCTGCTCCCAAAGCCTCTTTATGACAAAGACTGCATAGGTTTCCACCAGGAGCTGAAGCCTAGGGGCAGGATTTCCCATTTCTGGAGGAAATAGATCAGTGAGCCAGGGATTGTCCCTTGAGTTATAGGCTCCACCCCATCTGTTTTTCATTCAGCTCCCCCATCTCAAATGACCCTTTAAAGCAAGGTCTAGTCCAGAACAAAAATTTTCACCTCCTGGATATGGGAGTAATAGGGACCATTCCCTCAGAAGAAAGAATCTCAGTGTTTGTGGTGTTTAGATGTTGCTTGTAATTATTAGAATTGGGAGCACTGGCTGTTGGGAGTCTGAAAGGACAGGAAACAGGAGGGAGGAGTTGAAGAGGCTGAGGGAGAGCTACAGAGGGTGCAGCAGCAGCTTGGAAAAGAGGTTTCCACTTTAAAAATAAAGTCCTGTTGAAGTTTGTTAGTACCTTGCCTGGCTACTACAAAAGTGTTCTTCTCCATATTTATCATTCAGAAGTGTTGGGGGGAATCCAATCCATTCTAGATCTCAAGAGGCTCAGAAAGTAGATGAAGAAAATTAAGTTCTGAATGACAGGTTTCAGAGTAACAGCCGTGTTAGTCTGTATTCGCAAAAAGAAAAGGAGTACTTGTGGCACCTTAGAGACTAACCAATTTATTAGAGCATAAGCTTTCGTGAGCTACAGAGCTGTAGCTCACGAAAGCTTATGCTCTAATAAATTGGTTAGTCTCTAAGGTGCCACAAGTACTCCTTTTCTTTAAGTTCTGAATGGAGACCCTAATCTCTGTGGTGTCATCACTGTCCCAGGGAAATTTTCTGACTTTAGTAAAAAAAAAAAAAAAAAAAAAAACCACAAGGGGTCCTTGTGGCACCTTAGAGACTAACAAATTTATTTGGGCATAAGCTTTTGTGGGATATAACCCATTTCATCAGATGCCCCTACTCTACTTGCGCTACATTGATGACATCATCATCATATGGACCCATGGAAAGGAGACCCTTGAGGAATTCCACCTAGATTTCAAAAATTTCCACCCCACCATCAACCTCAGCCTGGACCAGTCCAAACAAGAGATCCACTTTCTGGATGCTACAGTACAAATAAGTGATGGTCACATAAACATCACCCTATACAGGAAACCTACTGACTTCTATACTTACCTACATGCCTCCAGCTTTCATCCAGACCACATCACACGATCCATTGTCTGCAGCCAAGACCTCAGATACAACCGCATTTGCTCCAATCCCTCAGACAGAGACAAACACCTACAGGATCTCCATCAGACATTCTTAAAACTACAGTACCCACCTGGTGAAGTGACGAAACAGACTGATAGAGCCAGAAGGGTATCCAGAAGTCACCTACTACAGGCCCAACAAAGTAACAGAACACCACTAGCTATCACCTATAGCCCCCAACTAAAATCTCTCCAGCGCATCATCAAGGATCTACAACCTATCCTGAAGGACGATCCGTCACTCTCACAGATCTTGGGAGACAGGCCAGTCCTCACTTACAGACAGCCCCGCAACCTGAAGCAAATACCAGCAACTACACACCACACAACAGAAACACTAACCAAGGAACCAACCCCTGCAACAAACCCCGTTGCCAACTCTGTCCGCATATCTATTCAAGGGACACCATCATAAGACCCAACCACATCAGCCACATCATCAAGGGCTCATTCACCTGCACATCTACCAATATATGCCATCATGTGCCAGCAATTGCCCTCTGCCATATACAATGGCCAAGTCTCTACGCAAAAGAATAAATGGACACAAATCGGACATCAAGAATTGTAACATTCAAAAACCAGTAGGAGAGCACTTCCATCTCACTGGGCACTCAATAACAGACTTAAGTTGCCATTCTTCAACAAAAAAAAACCCTTCAAAAACAGACTTCAAGAAGAAACTGCAGAACTGGAATTAATTTGAAAATTTGACACCATCAAATTAAGCCTGAAAAAAGACTTGGAATGGCTGGGTCATTACAAAAAATAATTTTCCCTCTGTTGATACTCAGACCTTCTTGTCAACCGTTGGGAATGGGCCACATCCACTTTGATTGCATTGGCCTTGTTAGAACTACAAAATGTAATTTTCCCTCTGTTGATATTCACCCCTTCTTGTCAACTGTTTGGAATGGGCCACATCCACCCTAATTGAATTGGCCTCATTAGCACCGATTCCCCACTTGGTTAGGTAACTCCCATCTTTTCATGTGCTGTATATTTATACCTGCTTACTGTATTTTCCACTCCATGTATATGATGAAGTGGGCTATAGCCCATGAAAGTTTATGCCCGAATAAATTTTCGTCTCTAAGGTGCCACAAGGACTCCTGTCTGTTTTTACTGATACAGACTAACATGGCTACCCTTCTGAAACCTTTCTGACTTCAGTGGACCTGGCAGATGCATATAGCCACATCCCTGGCAGACTGTGCTATCACAGGTTCCTAGGGTTTTCCTATAGCAGGAAGCAATCTCAATATCAGATGCCTCCCATTCAGCCTGTCTTGAGCCCCACATGTTTTTACAAAGGTGGTGGTGATAATCATAGCCAGACTCAGGTTTCAGGGGATCCATCTGTACTTGTTCCTGCATGACATCTTAATCAGAAACAGCACACGCTGTTACATCCCTAACCTTGAATCTCCTGTATGCGAATGGCTTTATTATCTACCTCGAGAAAAGCGCCTTGATTCTGTCCACCCAAATAACTCACTTGGGAGTGGACATAGATACCTTGATAGCAAGGATATATCCCTCTTCTAGAGAGGTTCCAGAAGGTTCAAGAAGACCTCACATTGTTTTGGAACTGCAGGAGCGCCCACTATTGCAGTGAAAATTCAATTGCTAGGCCTTCTAGTATTGTGCGTAGGGATCACTCCATGGGACAGGGCTGTGCATAATCACACATCAGGTGCCTTCAAGGCTTCATCTTCAAGGTATGGAACCCATTTCCCAGAATACCTGAAAGATCAAATAAGGATTCCGGTACAGGTGATCAACTCCTTAAATCAGTGGTCAGCCCAGGGCAATGCCTGCCAGAAAATGCACATATGCCTTCCAGATCCCCTGATCCTGACAACCGATGACAGTCTGGAGGGCAGGGGAACACACCTGGCATCCCAAACAGCTCAAGACATCTACAACATGGAGGAAAGGACCCACAACATATAGCTCATAGAACTATGCAGTCAAGCTTGAGCTTACCCAAGGTTCATTCCAGCCTAGAGAGGAACCAGTCGGATAACATGACCACAGTCACATATGTGAACAACCACAGGAGAACAAGATGATCAGGGTTACATGCCAGAGCAATGGAAATCATGTAATGGGCGGAGCACTCTCTCGTCTCTCTGAGGGCAGTGCATGTAAAGGGAGACCTGAACCAGAAGGTGAACTGGCTCAGCAGGCCCAAGGTGAGCAATTCTGAATTGTGCCTGTATCAGGAAGTCTTCAAGTTAATTGTCCAATCTTTCAGCCTACCCTCAACTGACATATTCACAAACCACATGAATGTGACAAGATCAAAGTACTTCACCAGAGGAGTGGACCCCAGATCCAAGGAGACAGATGCACTATCACACAGACGGCCACAGGGCCCCCTCTGCATTTCCATCCTTCCCATTATTAGGGAACGTGGCCCAGAAAATAAAATGAGAACAGGTGACGGTAATATTGGTAACCCCACATTGGCCAAGGAGACCTTGGTTTTTGGACTAGAGCTGAAATAGTACTGCCACTACAGCTTCCAAAGAGACAGGACTTCCTCTCACAAGGTCTTCTGCTTCATCCAGACCAAACTGGCTGCATCTAACAGCCTTCCTATTGGAAAGGGAAGCACTAGTACTGTTGGGTCTGTCGTCCAAAGTCATCAGATCACTTATTTCATCTAGAAGACTATCAACCTTGAAAGCATACTCTGTCTGGACCAAGTTTTGCAGAACATGAAGCAGCCAGAATTCCTGGATTTCTAGGGCTTATCTTCAATTTCTTCAAGAAGGCTTTGATGAAGGTCTCTAACCAAGCACTGTCTACACTATGAAATTAGGTCGAATTTATAGAAGTCAATTTTTTAGAAAGCGATTTTATACAGTCAATTGTGTGTCTCCCCACTAAGCTCATTAAGTTGGCAGAGTGTGTCCACAGTACCGAGGCGAGTGTCAACTTTTGGAGTGTTGCACTGTGGTTAGCAATCCCACAGTTCCAGCAGTCTCCACCGCCCATTGGAATTCTGGGTTGAGCTCCCAATGCCTGATGGGGCAAAAACATTGTCGTGGGTGGTTTTGGGTACATGTCGTCAGTCACCCCTCTCTCTGTGAAAACAAGGGCAGACAATCGTTTCGCGCCTTTCTTCTGTGTGGGCGCCATACTGCTTTCAGCAGACGGTGCAGTAGGGCTGCAACCGCTTCCACTTCCACTCTGCTCTCCTGGTGGTCTCGCAGGTCCTCTATATGACTGTTGTCATCTGCCGCTTCCGCTGCAACTCTGCTCGGCTGCTCTTGTCTCGCCATACCATGGCAAGCGTGCAGCCCGCTCAGCTGTTGTGTCCTGGCAGCAGACAGTGCAGTAGGTCTGCAAAACTGGTCATCCAAACCACCGCTTCCCCTGCAATTCTGCTCTCCTGCAGACACCATGCCACAGCAAGCATGGAGCCCACTCAGCTCACCATGGCAGTTATGAGCATTGTAAACACCTCATGCATTATCATGTAGTCTATGCAGAATGTAGTCAGGAGCTGTTCAACTACAGGCTGAGCAAGCGCAGAATGGTGGTAGAATGTGCATTTGGACATTTAAAAGCACGCTGGTGCAGTTTACTGACTCAGTTAGACCTCAGCAAAACCAATATTCCCATTGTTATTACTGCTTGCTGTGTGCTCCACAATATCTGTGAGAGTAAGGAGATGTTTATGGCAGGGTGGGAAGTTGAAGCAAATTGCCTGGCCACTGATTACGCACAGCCGGACACGAGGGCAATTAGAAGGGCACAGCAGGGCGCGCTGCGCAATAGAGAAGCTTTGAAAACTAGTTTCATGGCTGACCAGGCTATGGTGTGACAGTTTGGTTTGTTTCTCCTTGATGAAAACCAACCCCCTTGGTTCACTTTACTTCCCTGTAAGCCAACCGCCCTCCCTTCCCCCCTCTTTGATCACCGCTTGCAGAGGCAATAAAGTCATTGTTTCAAATTCATGCATTCTTTATTAATTCGTCACACAAATAGGGGGATAACTGCCAAGGTTGCCTGGGAGGGGTGGGCCCGGACCTGGGAGAGGTGGGAGGGGGGAAGGACAAGGCCACACTGCACTTCAAAACTTATTGAATGCCAGCGTTCTGTAGCTTGGGCAGTCCTCTGGGGTGGAGTGGTTGGGTGCCCGGAGGGGCCACCCCCACTGCGTTCTTGGGCGTCTGGGGGAGGAGGGCAGTTGATTACACAGGGGCTGCAGTGGTGGTCTGTGCTCCTGCTGCCTTTCCTGCAGTTCAACCAGACACCGGAGCATATCAGTTTGATCCCCCCAGTAGCCTCAGCATTACATCCTGTCTCCTCTCATCACACTGCTGCCACCTCTCCTGTTGCTCCAGCCATTTGTCCTTTCACGTGTCCCTCCTGTCCTCATGTTCATTTTGTGCTTTTCTGGACTCTGACATTGTCTGCTCCACAGATTCTGCTGGGCTCTTTCAGTGTGGGAGGACTGCATGAGCTCAGAGAACATTTCGGCACGAGTACTTTTTTTTGGCTTCTTATCTGCGCTAGCCTTTGGGACGGAGATGCTAGTGGCAGCGTTGAAACATTTGCAGCTGCAGGAGGGAAAAAAAGGGAGAGTAAAACTGAAAAAGACACACTGGCCATTTAAAAGGAGGGGCTGATGTTTTCAGGTTAACGTGCAGCACAAACCCAACTAAACCCTCCCCACGCCCAATTTTCTGGGATGATCACTTCACCCCTCCCCTCACCACGTGGCTAACAGCGGGGATGATTTGTTTTCAGCAACAGGCAAACAGCCCAGCAGGAGCGGCCACCTCTGAATGTCCGCTTAATAAAATTCCCCTATTGCAACCAGGTGACCATGAATGATATCACTCTCCTGAGGATAACACAGAGAGCTAAAGAACGGATGTTGCTTGAATGCCAGCAAACACCGGAACCACATGCTGCCAGGCTTTGTTATGCAATGATTCCAGACTACGTGCTACTGGCCTGGCACGGTAAAATGTCCTACCATGGAGGACGCAATAAGGCTGCCCTCCCCAGAAACCTTTCGCAAAGGCTTTGGGGAATACCTCCAGGAGACCTTCATTGAGATGTCACTGGAGGATTTCCGCTCCGTCCCCAGACACGTTAACAGACTTTTCCAGTAGCTGTACTGGCCGTGAATGCAGCCCAAGTCTTCAGGGCAAATTAATCATTAAACATGTTTGCTTTTAAACCGTGTATTATATTTACAAAGGTACACTCACCAGAGGTGCCTTCTCTGCCTTCAAAGTCCGGAAGCCCAGGTTGGGAGGGTATTGGCTGCAGGGTGATAAACAGTTCCTGGCTGTCAGGGAGAACTGTTTCTCCACTTGCCTGGTGTGCGCTATCTTCAACCTCCCCCTCCTCATCTTCCTTGTCCCCAAAATCCTCATCCCTGTTGCATGAGACTCCCTTGCAAGAGTCCACGTACAGGTGTGGGGTAGTTGTAGGGGCACCTCCTAGAATTGAATGCAGCTCATCATAGAAGCGGCATGTCTGGGGCTCTGACTCTGAGTGGGCGTTTGCCTCTTTGGTTTTTTTTGGTAGGCTTGCCTGAGCTCCTTAAGTTTCACGCGGCACTGCTGTTAAAGCCTCTGTCCTTCATGCCCTGGGAGATTTTTGAAAATATATTGGCATTTCGTCTTTTGGAACAGAGTTCTGATAGCACAGATTCATCTCCCCATACAGCGATCAGATCCAATACCGCCCGTTCGGTCCATGCTGGAGCTCTTTTGCGATTCTGGGACTCCATGGTCACCTCTGCTGATGAGATCTGCACGGTCACCTGTGCTGATCAGCTTGCCACAGTGGCCAAACAGGAAATGAAATTCAAAAGTTTGCAGGGCTTTTCCTGTCTACCTGGCCAGTGCAGCCGAGTTGAGAGTGCTGTCCAGAGCGGTCACAATGGAGCACTCCCGGAGGCCAACACTGTCGACTTGCATCCACACTACCCCAAATTTGACTCTGTGATGTCGATTTCAGCGTTAATCCCCTCGTTGGGGAGGAGTACAGAAATTGATTTTAAGAGCCTATTAAGTCGACAAAAATGGCTTCGTTGTGTGGACGGGTGCAGGGTTAAATCGATCTAATGCTGCTAAATTCGACCTAAACTCGTAATGTAGACCAGGGCTGAGCTGCAGACTGAACTCAGCAGTCAGAAGTGAGGGTGCCTGGGCCCTAAGCTTAGGTAAAATTGAGATGTATGTAATTCTTGTGTTAAAACACCCTTGCTCTTGTTATGCTTTGTTTCTACTGTTGAGATGAAACAATCCTTTGTTTCTGAAAAGGCCATTCTGGGTCCTGATATTCACTTCTGATCAGAGTTGCTGCAGGGTTTGCAAGGCCGAACCCAGTTGGGCAATCATGATTGGTACACAGAAGGAGGGCTGTTGCCTGAGATTCAGTCTTAGAGTGAGAGAATCATGGGATTCCCCCTAGAGGCAGGTGGTGCTAGGCCCCATGCCCTAGCACCTGAAGGGGTGCACTCAGAGAGCCCAGAGAAGGGTCAAAGGTGCAGCTAGTGCTGTGTACCACAATAAATTCCTTTAAACACTTAGCCCCCAGAATGAAGGCTTCAGCTGATCTTTCATGGCAATTTTTTTTTATTACTGTTATGTGGAAAATTAAATAAACACAGTTAACTAACATTCTGACCCCAACCAATCAAAGCCAGGGAGTTCAAAGTTAGGAGTAATGTTCCATGCTGAGGTTCACAATACATGCCTTCTATGCTAGCGTCAGCAATGCAATAAGTCCATGCCGGATAATACATGTGAAGGGTGTCCCTTGGCTGTGATCAGAGAATGAAAATGTTCTCTGTTGTAGTTTAGTGACCTTGCACAAATCATGGTGCATCTTATCTCTCGCATTCATAGATTTTAGGGCCAGAAGAGACAGCTGTGATCTGAATGTGTAGATACAACAGGCCATACCATCTCACCCTATAATTCCTACTTAATGCCCTTAACTTCTGATTGAACTGCAGCATATGGATTGTTTAAATGTGCAGGTCAGTTTTTAATGCCGGCCTGGAAGCAATAACGCTGTTGAGTTGCTAGAAGTAGAGCTGTCCTGACTCTGAATGCCTTCATCAGATGTAGATGTGACCAGCTCTGAACCCAAGACTGTTTGTATTTTGTAACTTGAATGTTCTATGGGCTCAGTGAAATGGGGCAAATCACTCAACTTAGCCTCAGAACGAGGTACTTCCATTTGTGAAATATATCTCAAACTACCTTCTCTCTCAGTGATTTCTCTTAATGATGTGACAGTGTCTTCACTCAGAATTTCAATGTAATGCTGTGGCTGGTACAACAAGATAGACAACTGTGGCTCACTCTTTTCTGACATCCACAGGTTCTGATAGAGGCTGGAACCAAGTGCAGTCTGGGAAGAATAGGCTAAGTTTTCAAATGAAGTGCAAGCTTCTGGAGCCGACTGTGTGCACATCAAATTTCCCACTTCATTTTGAATAAAATACACCCAGGAAGGATTGATAACTTTGCTTTCACTTTCTAAAATAGTCCCATGGCTCCTCAGCTGTAGTGTATTGGCTTCTGATGTATTCTCCAATACTACAGTATCAGGAATGCAGTCACTTAGCTTCAGTACTGCTTCAGAATTAAGCTGCAGAGCAATGAGAAGACAGTTACTTTAGAACAATGAAAAATACACTGACTAGGTGAAAAGGGAATGATTATTTTAAGCATTTTTAGAAATGTAGAGTAAATTCGGTATAGTCAGAATTTTTACAAGATGTATAGGATCAGAGGGGGAGGGCATACACATCATTCTAGTTCGCTGGAAGTTTGATCTTCAGCTGGATCTAATTACAAGACAGTTTTGGAGAGCTCTTTTTCTCATCTCAACAGAGGAAATTTGCTGAGCAATGAGAGACCATGCCCCTTTGAACAGATGTACAAGTTCTTAAATTAGTGTCCGTCATGTAACACTGCAAACCATAATTAAGACTACAACTGAGGGTATGTTTACACTTACCATTTAAAGCGCAAAAAGTCCCTTTTTTGCGCGAAAACCACGGGAGCATCTACACTTGTTAATGACTTTTTGCATTGAAACTCAGAAGTTTCACTGCAAAAACAAAATCACCTTCACGAGAGGCATACAGCTCTTACCACTGTTCTTTTTGCGCTGCTGTGAAAGTGAAGACACATTCTACTATTGTAAACCCCTTTTGACCTCCGAAGGATATCCCACAGTTCCAAAAGCGACCACTCTGTTCAGCACCTCCTCTGCTCTGACACACAGACATCTGCCCCTTCCCTTGTAAGCCCTGGGACGTTTGAAGCTCCCTTTCCCTTAGTTTGTAGATGTGACGGGGGAAGCAGCCAGACAGCAGGAGATTTTTTAAAAAATGCCACAGAAGAAACAAGAAAGTAATGGGGCTGCTGGGACATGAAGCACGGCAGCACGGGACCCAGAATGCCTTCCGTTCGCACATCCCCCTTCCGACAAGACCTATTGAGAGAGCTGCATTGTGGGATAGCTGCCCTACAGCGCTGCTCTCATTGGCGATGGAAGTGCTGGTAGTGTAAACACTCTCTGACACCTGAGGAATTGAGTGAGTATACAAACCAGCGCTTTACTTTCACCAGTTCCCTATCACTGGTGAAACTTACAGCGCAAAAACTCTGTAAGTGTAGACATATCCTGACTGTGTTAAACCTGTCTGGGGGGCTTGTCCTTCTAAAAATCCACAAGGAACATAAACATTGGCAGGTTAAGTTCTCCCAGAAGTCTAACTTCTTGCTGTAGCAAACATCAGGAGAGGGAGCAGCAATCATGCATAGTTTACTGGACTCCCATAGTCAAGATGTAGTGCATGTCTCAGAGGAATAGTCAAATTTAAGCTCTAATTTTGAAAGCTAAGATATCAAAGGGCATTAGAAGGACTTTGCTCTGACAGGTCTGAGAGTGTGGAAAGAGCTTTTATAACTTTTGAAGTAACTGTCTAGAGCCTATCCTTGCAAAGACAGACTTTAAAGCGTAAACTAATCACTACAGAGTCATGTCGATGGAAAATGGAGACTTTTTTCAACCAAAAGTAAAATTAATCAGACAAGCCATTTGTAAAATGAGCATCATTATTAAAAATAATTGTCAATACAGAAAGAAAATTCTTCTAATACATTTTGCTGGACCTTAGTTTGAGAATAGAAAAATTAAAGTTATTGGATTTGTCTAATGACTTCACCTTTAATCCATTAAATGAGAGGACTTGGCTCTTGTTAGGATTGGGAATTTCAGGATAACAGCAATCCTTCACCCTAGAAAAACACAGACAAACAAGTAAACTTTGTTCTCTTCATTTGTCAGCATTCATTCTCCCTTCACCTTTACAGCAGGGCTAAGATTCTTACAGAAATAAGTGGAGATGCCATGTACTATACACCACAGCAAGCCAAATATTCAGGGCATCCACTTACTAAGACGCTCAAAGAGAGAAATGAAGGAGGTATTATGAAGGGGGGTTAAATAGACAAACAACAACTCCATTTTGAATTAAAACAGACCATTTCTCTATTTACAGAAGGAAAATGTATTGTAATGAACTTACCACTTGATTTTCCAGAAGCACACAGCAGTTATTACTACAAAAGGAATGATCACTAGCAGAACTGGAAGGTAAATCTTTGCTATGAAAGAAAAATAGTATTTCAAAAAACAGTTTTCTAACTTTCCCTTGTTTGAATCAATACAATTAGAGCTTCTGGGATAAAAGATCATCTTTAAATCAAGCATGGATGTCTTTCTAAAAGATCTGCTCTACCTCGACTACCTGTCACTAGAGCTGATAACGGAATCACTTGATGAAATTCTGTGCCCGGCGTTATGCAGAAGGTCAGACTAGATTATCATAATGGTCCCTTCTGGCCTGCAAATCTATAAGTGAACACATGTATTTTTTGGCATTTATTTTTATTGCCAAAAGTTCAGCTTTACCAGTCCTTTTATTTTTTTAATTGCCTTTTACTTACAGACACCATCATTTTACCTGAGTTGATTTGCTAACTATCAAAGATTTCAAGGAGTAGCTATGTAAATAAATACCCTCCCGTTGGCTATGTCTTCACAGCAAAAAAAGGCGTGTTTTTATGCTGAGATTGCTATCTTGCAGTAAAATCCCAATGGAGACAAAGCATGGGTAGTTCTGACCTCGATGTAACTGCTCAAGTTCAGTCCCCATGTCCCTCTAGGAGCTACCTCAAGCAGCTACACTGAAGCAAAACCTGCCTGTGCCCTGTCTCCACTAGGGTGCTACACTGAAATGGTTACATCAATGTAAAAATTACATTTTTGGGTGGGGGGGGGGGGTTGCACTGAAGACACTTACTTAGCAAAGCACTTAAACATCTCTAGTCCATCTATCCCTGTGCAAGAAAGAATTGCCGTAAATAGGACGTAAGGACATGCTTAACTGCTTTAGTTAATGGGGGCCAAAGGCCCCAATACTACAGTGTTCCAAGTGCCAAAGCAAGGGAGTTGAGGGAGCTCAGCACCAAACCGAAGTGAGTCCCCAGAGCTTAAGTGTCCACAACAGTTACCAACGGAGTCATGCAGTGGTGTAACGAAGAAGGAAATTGAGTTTTGATATTAAATTAACCAAGGGGGGACAGAAGGGATGGCTTCTCTTGGGACATTTTTAAGTGTTAGTTTATGGATTTTTATTTTACTTCTCACTGGTTTTGGTTAGGAGACCTTGCTTTTACATACAATTCACTAGCTGTCGGGGAGGGTCTAGGCACTGAGGTGTAATGGTAGTGCATGCTGCTCCGTGTAAAATGTACGGCTCTCATGCACTAATCCACTCTCCACCTCTTCTGAGGACAAAGCTGGGGAGTTTCAGCTTGGGAACACAAGTCCCAAGAGTGAGATTCTGGTGTGATATCTTCAAGCGAACAGAATTACAGGTAAGTAATTAATTACTTTTGTTTTTCTGGATGTCTAATTTGGCCACAGTTAGTGAGCATGATTCTAATGCAGCAACCCTTCTTTGGTCACATCTAGCATGGAATGCAAGAGTTGGTGGATTTGTAAGCCAGTTTTTCATACAAACCAGTGTTAAGAAGTCTAGAGCTCTTATTTGCACAAAAATTAGCTACATGGTCATGAAAGCAACAGCCAATATATGCTAAGTTTTATATTCTTCTATAGTTTATAAAATTAGCTGGAACTAAATAAAATTCCTCTCTAATATTTGGAGAAGAGGACCAGGAGTCAGCATTCCTGGGTTCTCGTTTCAACTCTGTCACTGGTTCCATTCTGTAAATGAGCCTCAGTGTTGCTATCTGCAAAGTGAGTATAAATTTGCTTAGCTACCTTACAGGGGGATTATGAGGTTTAAATAACATGGTAAAATGCTTTAAATATGCGGCAATGTTTCTAGGGTGAAAGGAGCTATTCAAGTACTATAACATTTAATTTGGCAATTAGTATTATTTGACTGCATCCATTAATAAATCTTCTAACTGGGATCCTTCTCAAATCCATTCATCTCTACCTAATCTTTTTAGAAAACAAGCCAGCAGTGACAGGTGCTAATTTCCCTTCTTGCCCCCCTCCTCTGCTGGCTCCTCCAAATCATATTTTCATTTTCTAAACTCACAGTCATGTAGTGTATCTACGTTTATATAGGCATCAATGGGGGTCTCTCCTCCTCCAGTGTAAGCTTTAACTGCCAGTGCATATGTTGTTTCTGGCATCAGGTCTTTCACCACGTATCTCTTTTCTTCTGGGTTTTCTATAGTGTATTTACATAGGACTGAACCATCTATAATCAAAGGAGATGTTACAAACCATTACTCTCAATTGTTTTTTAATATGCATTGCCTTTCAGGAAGGGGGATATGCTTTAGCTCAGTGGTTCTCAGATTTATTTGATCGCGTCCCCGTTCTTTGTGTCTGTAGTCCTTTACGTCCTCCCAGCTCCCACCACACAAATACACATGCTGCTGCCCAGCTCTGAAGGCAGAGCAGAGAATGGCAGCTGCTGGCCAGGCGCACAGCTCTGAAGGCAGCGCTGCCGCGAGCAGCAGCAGAGAAGTAAGGGTGGCACATTGCTCCCTGGAAGCCTCCCAGCTTGAAGGCAGAGCGGCTTCTCATACCCCCACAGAATACATTCCTTTGAGAATCTCTGCTCTACCTCATTACTGCTGGGTTGGATGGTGCCTCTTCTGATTGGACTGGAGATAGCAGCAGCAGTGTGTCTCAGAGAGCCAATCCAATAGGGGACCAGCCACCAACTTCCTGTCAGAAGTCTCTGCTCCTGCCAAGCTACGAACTCTGTTTCCACTTCCACAATTCACTTACCTTTTGCTAGTAGCTTTTCAGCAGGTTTTGTTTTCTTGGTCTGCCTCTGTCCATTTTTTCTCTCTGCACCCTCCATCCCCCACCCCGCAACACCTTACTGGTAGCTGAGAGGCAGAAATGCGTTCAATACAAAGGACACAGAGAAACCAGGGCTAGCAATCTGTTCCCACTTCAAGTGTTTCTTAGCCACATCCTTCATCCTTCCCAGCCTCAACGCCGGTTCTGCCTGAGATAACAACCCCCCTGCCCCAGCCCCAATCAGTACCTCAGATGGGGAGGTGGTTGGGCTTTGCTCTTACACCCTTCCTGGGTGGGAATATTTGCAAGTATGTACAGTTACAGTAGTGCCAACTGTTCCACAGTTAATCTTATTCTGACAGGATGTTGGTGGGCAGGCCCCTGACAGCCCAGGGTCACACAGACACGCAGCTTTACCTGACACCAGTCCCCTCAGAAGAGGGGAATGGACCTACAGATGGTGAATCAGGACACGGTCCATGTTGGAGAAGAGAAATCAACAGGTAAGAATAAACATTTTTTTTTTTGCGTTCAGTGGGAGGGTCTGAGAATTTGGCTGCACTGAAATTTTGTCATCTCGAGTAGAGTTCAATGTGAGACAAGAAAATCAGAGACGATATGCCAAGTAGCTCCATGCTGCAAATGCTTAACACAGTCCCCAGGTCAGCTTCACCACTAGACAAACAGGCTGTGTAGAGCAGAGCTACGCACATCTTCATTTAATGGAATAAATGGGGAATTTTCACAGAGCCACAACCCTAAAGCTATGAAAACATCAGCACACAAATCGGACCCAACTACCTCTAAAAAATCCCCACTGTCATAATAAAACTGATAGCAGCTTCTTTGTCTATCTTCCAAAAAGAGAATGAGTGGGAATTTTGAAAACTCTGCCAGAGCTCAGTTCATCAGAGATGAAAACTCAGTGCCGCACAGGGAGCTGATACTGCAGCCATTCCACCTGTGAAGTGCACTTTGAAGTCAATGGAAGCTCCCTGCATAATGGCCTACAAAATGAGGCCCTATGTAATCTTCTGTATATTGGTAGAGTCCTGCTTCTGTCAATTAAAAGCACTCTACACTCAGTTCTTGGAGAGAAGGCAACAGCTACCTCACTTTAGAGGTCAACATCATTCCATTTATTCCCCAGTGTGTTTATCTGCCTAACATGCACGTGTGAGGAACTTTTCAGGAGGCTCCAATTTATTGATCTCCTGAGCAAAAAATCTGCAGCTTTTCACACATTTCAGCATGTGATGGATTGATGGGTGTGCAGCTTTCTGGGTTCAAAGAATCAATTACCTGAAAGAGCATGTTTTGCTGATCCCTTCAAACTGCATTCTTCTTCCATGGTTTTCACATAAACATGATAACCTCTTATGAATCCAGGCTGTGACTCATTTACGGGATAAGAATCCCAAGTTACGGTCACAGTATGGGAAGTCATCTCAGCTATTTCCCCTTGAGGGTTAAGTCTAGGAGCTGGAAGGAAGGAAATTGACAAACATGTTTGATTTCTAGAAAGTTTATCTCCCCACTTGGCATTGCTCCTGAATTCCCATCTGTTGCCTCTTGTTAAATTTGCGTTGTTTATAAACTGAACATCACTGATTTTCAAATAAAAACTGAACTAAGCCTGTTCTTCCTGAAAGCCTCCTGGTACCACAGAACACCTGTGGACCCATCTACGTCATGCACAGAAACAACTGTTTAATCATAGTTATTGCTAATGTAGTTATAGCTCAGTTTTCCTGACTGGTGTGGACTCTTGTTTTCCTGACATCTGTACTAACCAAACTGCCTCATAGCAGTCACCAGAGGCCATTTTGTAGTGTTTTATTAAATATATGCAATGGGAATGGGGGAAGCAATATTGTGTATGTCAAACATTGCTTGTAGTTAGTGCAAGGAGGCAGAGAAAAGACAGTACAGCTACAGAACTCCCCTTTATTTTCATGAGCCCCATTTAGCAAATATGTACACATGTAAAATATTTTCAGCTTACCCAGTTCTTTGGTATACCCAACCTTCTTCCCCAGGAAAAAATCTTCATTAGCTAGAGATCCATAAACCCTGAAGTTGTATCTGACCCCAGGCATGAAAGCAGCTAGAAAATAATAAAGCCATTTTTAAAAAATTAAGCTTCAGTAGTTTTAGGTAACAAAATGGAACCACATTTGATTTATATGGAGCTCTATAATTCATTAAAAATCCTGATCTTGCACCACTGAAGTTGCCAAAAGGAGGCCCTAGAAAACACAGCTCTTACTTAGTGCTGGTAAGACAACTGGAGGTGTTTAAACCAAATCCCAGCTAACCCTAGTAATGTTGACCACCTGTTTGTGGTGTTTGATCAAAATAGTAAACAAAACAATACCACAGATGGTCCTGATGGACAAACACCTGTCAGCAATGGTCTTTACTTGGTCCTGCCTCAGTGCAGGGGGCTGGACTTTATGACCTCTCAAGGTCCTTGCCCCACCCTACCTGTCTATGATTCTGTGAAAGAAAAAACTGACACACTGGGCAGTTGTTAGATTTTAATAATTGAGTTCCCAGAATCTGTTTCCTAAAATTCAGGTGCATGCCACTCAATGCCCTAACAAAGAGTTGCAGCATAAACATCTTAATAAAGAATTGTTCTGCTTTCACCTGACTTGATAAAACAACTGGAGGTGTTGAAATCGAATCTCTTCCACTGAAAGTCACAATGCTGGGACCTCGGAAAGTTGCACCAATCGACAATGTATCCATCAAATGCATTTGTGGCCTTCCAAGAAATATAAATGCCATCAACTGTGCCATTAACTCTTTCTTCTTCAAGGTCAGTGCGATCAACCTTTTCTTCAGCACCTTGGAAAGAATGGACTAAAGCACTTCACAAAATAGTATATTTATCATCTATCTATAATATATGTTTTCTAGCAGGAAGACCTATACTTTAGGTCTAATTAAGATTGGTAGAATTACTATGCTAGTATTCGCAAAAAGAAAAGGAGTACTTGTGGCACCTTAGAGACTAACCAATTTATTTGAGCATGAGCTTTTGTGAGCTACAGCTCACTTCATCGGATGCTAGTATTGCCATTACTATACCTGATGACTGGATACCGGTAAAACTGCAGATTTTGTCTTTTCAATAATGTTTCATCATTATGAAATACTCGCCCCCAATAGGGAAAGGACCCTGAAAGTTGATCCTTACCACTAAGAGGCTAATCACTCAAATACCTTGTAGTTGGTTAACTGCATTAAAATTTGTAACATAAGGAACTGAACTGCAGGCTCACAAAACTGGAGCCTGAAATAATAGGTCACTAGACCCTGATTCTGCAATGAGTTCTGTGTGAGTGGGATCCTTGCATCCATATGCAAATGCAGGATAGAGGACCTTGTTGGTTAAACCTATATGTATTTTGCTCACTGGGATAACCCCATGAATGTACCATATTATATTTGTGAAAAAACCCAGGTGGGTAGAGAATGGGGAATATATAAAGATACATATACTGCTATTATCTTACAGACTAAGTGATCTCCATTGATAGAAGGAAGTAGTTTTTAAACACATCAGTGGCAAACAGTCATTTTAATTCCAAGACTAGATTAATTATTCCATGATGATAAATAAAATATTACTGACTGTAAAATAACTATACAAGATAAGCACCCACAAAAGTTATTTTAATTGGATTGAAGATACACAAACCATTATCTGTCGCTCGGGAGATGATCATCACTGAAGGAAGTGAAGAATTAATATTGTTCCTTGCTGCCACGCTGATTTTGTAGGAATGGTTATCGATGGAAATTGTTGTACTGTTTTGTAATGCAGAAATGGAGATGTGTTCAAGTTCAGAGGCTTTCTTTAACTTTTCCCAGGTTATCTCAAATGAAATATCTCCACCATTAGCTCTAAAGTCTGGTAATGGCTGGGGAAAAAAATGGAAAATATTTCAAGACCTATTTAATCTGCAGCTAAATTTACACTACTACAAATTGTATTTGGCATGATTCTTATAGTAGAAGCTTTTAAGGGTACGAAGGATACTGTACTTGTGATATTCTGTTTTACAGAAAAAAGAAAATTGGTTTTCACTTGATGGATGACATTAAACAAATGACAGAATTATTTCTGCTTAACCCGTAAGTATATAGAAATATTTTTTTAAGTGACTGGGAGTTTTGAAATAAGGCAACCTGAAGGTTTTGTGTATGTTGTTTCCTATTTGTGCTCACTGAATGGACAATTTTAAAAAAGTAGGCTTTCATTCACTTTTTAAAAAACATTTTGGCACCCAAACTACATTTTCTTGGGGAGAAAAAAAGCAACATATGGTCCAAATCCATGGCTTGAACAAAAATCCAGACTCTCTCAGTACCAGTGTAAGCAGAGTGGTGATTATGGTTTCCATTGTCACAAGAGCCACACATCATAATGGAAAACTAAAATGAGAGAGAAATCTTGCACCCTGCCAGGAAAAATACCCCAGATACTGTGCCGGTCATTTCTGTAAACTTTCTTAACCATTTCTGTGCCCAGACTCACCTTCCAGAATAAGGTCACATTCCGTCCTCCCAAAACTGGGGTAACTTCTCTCCAGACATCAAGTTTCCCTGAGGGAGCTGTGATCAATCACATAAAACAAAGCTGTTGTATATTGGGAAGGGTGAACTGTCCAAACCTTTGCTAATATTTGTTAAGGAGACCATCCCACCTGCAACTCAGCTAGACCTCAAAACTCACCGACCCTGTGCCTCCATACCAAAAACTGGAGCTCCCTTGAAACTACAAAAACTACTCCTGGCTCATTCCGTGCCGAGCCCCACTTCCCCTCCCTCCCCAACACACATGGATGTTCCCACCACTGAATGATGCCTCCACACACAAAACGCACAGCAACTACTATGCCCATTCAGTGGTCCAGCTGCACCCACTTCATATCTCACCAATTCTGATTCATCTGGTGCATTCTGGGCTCTATCAAGTACCACAACTTCAGATTTAAAGCGGTGGAGACTTAGGAGGTTGACAGATTCCAGACAAACAGAACCTTTTAAAGATGTGGTATGCCAACAGTCAGGGGAGGCATAAGAAGAGGGGGTTACAGGGAGGAGGGAGCCAAGGCAGAGGTACCATAGAAGATATGCTGGGAGTTGCAGAGGGAAGAAGAGGAGCTGGCCAGCACGTCTCACTGATCAGGGAAAAAAGTGATGGGATTGAGTTTGGCACAAGGTTCAGATAATGCACCTGGAGTTCTGAAACCTTATCTGGTTTCACCCAAAGCTCGAGTTTCACCGATCAGTCTGTTCTGTGCACATGTATGCTGTCATAAATATAAAGGGAAGGGTAAACCCCTTTGAAATCCCTCCTGGCCAGGGGAAAGCTCCTCTCATCTGTAAAGGGTTAAGAAGCTAAAAGTAACCTCGCTGGCACCTGACCAAAATGACCAATGAGGAGACAAGATACTTTCAAAAGCTGGGAGGAGGGACTGAAACAAAGGGTCTGTGGGTCTGTCTATATTCTGTCTTTGTCGGGGATAGACCAGGATTGGAGTCTTAGAACTTTTAGTAAGTAATCTAGCTAGGTACGTGTTAGATTATGATTTCTTTAAATGGCTGAGAAAAGAACTGTGCTGAATAGAATAACTATTTCTGTCTGTGTATCTTTTTTGTAACTTAAGGTTTTGCCTAGAGGGGTTCTCTATGTTTTTGAATCTAATTACCCTGTAAGGTATCTACCATCCTGATTTTACAGGGGGGATTTCTTTATTTCTATTTACTTCTATTTTTTTATTAAAAGTCTTCTTGTAAGAAAACTGAATGCTTTTTCATTGTTCTCAGATCCAAGGGTTTGGGTCTGTGGTCACCTATGCAAATTGGTAAGGCTTTTTATCCAACATTTCCCAGGAAAGGGGGGGTACAAGTGTTGGGAGGATTGTTCATTGTTCCAAGGGTCTGGGTCTGTAGTCACCTAGGCAAATTGGTGAGGCTTTTTACCAAACCTTGTCCAGGAAGTGGGGTGCAAGGTTTTGGGAAGTATTTTGGGGGGAAAGACGCGTCCAAACAGTTCTTCCCCAGTAACCAGTATTAGTTTGGTGGTGGTAGCGGCCAATCCAAGGACAAAGGGTGGAATATTTTGTACCTTGGGGAAGTTTTGACCTAAGCTGGTAAAGATAAGCTTAGGAGGTTTTTCATGCAGGTCCCCACATCTGTACCCTAGAGTTCAGAGTGGGGGAGGAACCTTGACATATGCGCATATTTTAAAATGGTTTTGACCCAATACCTTCAGCTCTTAGGCTTGCAGCCCCATACACCAAAAACAACGAGCTTTCTGGTATTTCCAGACATCAGTCTGGCAGATGGCGAACAGCAACTTGAAGAGCAAGTTTCAGCTGCAAACCCCTCCCTCCCCCCACCCCATTTCCCAATGGATTGAACTCACCTGCTTCATTTGTTCTGACTCTGAGGGTTTTGCTCCATTCACTCCATTTCCAGAAGTGGCTAGCTGCACCACAGCGCATTCTAAAGTTGTAATAGGTGAAAGGCTGCAAGCCACCTAGGGTGAGGTGTGGATATGAATTTGACTGAACAGGTGAACTATTGTGCTGCAAAAGCAAAGGAGAAATGTGACGTGGTTAGGGTTCAGACATCTTTCATGAGAAAGAGGTTTTTGGCTAAGATTCGGGAAGTCATTCTGTCCCCTGCTTCAACCAACAGCACGTTTATTACATCTGCCTTGTCAGGTTTGACCCAATGCAGAAAATTATGTGGAAACATGCTGGAAAAGTCAGAGTAGGTCCAAATACATGGACATATGGGAGGCGCACAGAGAGCTCTATTAACCCCTTTGGCCAATGCTGTTGACAGGATCCCTTCATGTTGGTCTGCCAAAATTGCTACTTAATTTTTTATCTATGTAGGTTGAAAAAGGTGTAATTAGTGAGCCTATTTCTCCCACTTCTGCCTGTGGTGCTTCTGTTGTTGTCCATATGCCCCTTTCTTTTATCATATATTTAAAATATCTAAAACTTAAATTTAAAATATTTAAAACATGGACCTCCTTACTAGGATCAGGTAAATAGGATGCTGTTCTGGATACGTACATACCATTGGGATATTAGCATACACATGTTCCACATTGGACCCTCCCTTTGGGTGTCCCCACAACTTGCTACCATCCTCAAAAGGATTAGGATGAACTCTGCCCAAGATAAAGTGGCTATGTCGTAGGGACCCCATGTTTTGTATAGTCCCCTCCTCTAAACTATCATCTGTGATGATCTCCCGCAGCTGGCACTCTTGAGGCAGAACATCCACTGGGAGGTCTCCAGGGAGGCCTGTCCATGTACACTTCCTACAAAAGTGGAGCACTCCTGCTTGTGCTTTAGTTAGAGAAGCAAGGTGGGTGAGGTAATATTTTTTTATTGGACCAACTTCTCTTCGGTGAGAGAGACAAGCTTTCAAGCTTTACTTGTCCTGTAATACTCTGGAGATGAGCTGCCCCTGTGTGGACTGGACCACAGGGAAACCTAGATGAACTTGTGAAGAACAGGCAAGCTGAACACTCACTAAAGTATGTGGAACAAGGTTATGGACTCTGCTGCAACCTTCCTCCCCCTCCAGGAAGTTATATGTTCACACAGGTCTTTACGGACATCAGCTATACTACATGCTGTAGCTGCACAGACACCAAGCTGTAATTCAGGACATTCTGCCCCCTCCACATCAGCCTCTACCACTGGAACTGACGCTGAAATCTCCATTAGCTCCAGTAATATTAGAGCTTATAAGGCCTCCTGCCAGTACATGGTAGCAAGCTCTTACACACTGCAGCAAGTCTAGCATTCTATCCAACAGAGGGCAGTAATGTATATGCAGACTAGTCTGCATAATACATCTGGAAGTCTAAATGCCAACTGCAACAGTTCTTTGGTCACAGTGACATCACAGTCATCAGCAGTACTCTAATGGAGTTGACTCTGACATAGCCTGATGGTTTTCAGCTCCTCAAGCTTTCACATGGCCAAGCCTGAGCAATTTATTTTCCTTCCTAAGCTTTCTGCATTCTCTCCTTTCACCATTGCTATTCACACAGCCATTTTTTCCTGTGTCTCAGGCTCACAAGCTAGAGGGCATCTGTGATTCCTTCCTTTCCTGCTCCTCATCCAACCAGGTTGTCACTAAATCTTGTTGCTATTTCCTCCACAACATTTTAAAAACACTTGTCCATGGCCCGATTCCCTTCCCACCACCGAGACACATGCACCTTCCTCACCTGAAGCCTCGATTATTGCTTCTCCCAAGATTTCCAGTGACTGGAAAGTGAAAGTTCAAATTGGAAACAAATGCCCATTTTTAAATGAAGGTTATTAACAACTGGGACAGCTTGCCTGCTGATGTCTTTCTACAAGTTTTGTTCTTGTTTAACCATGTTGGGCTAGATGCAGAAATCATTGGGTGAAATTCTATGGCCTGTGTTATGCACAAGGTCAGACTAGATGACAACAGTGGTCCATTTTGACTTTAAATATCTATTAATTATGCAACTGCTACGATTCTCTTCCTCACTTGCTCAGACCACATCACTCACTACTAAAGTCTCTCCATTGGCTCTGTCCCAACCTAGCTCTTGAATTTCATCTCTCATCAGATCTCTTTTGCTGCTCCTACAGAGACTCAATAATTTGTATGTTCTCAGTGGCCTTTGCAGTGGTGGTGTAGCCATGCTGGTGGCAGGATATGAGACAAACAAGGCAGGGGAGATAACATCTATTGGTGGTGTGATACTCTGATTATCTTCATAGAATCATAGAATATCAGGGTTGGAAGGGACCCCAGAAGGTCATCTAGTCCAACCCCCTGCTCAAAGCAGGACCAATTCCCAGTTAAATCATCCCAGCCAGGGCTTTGTCAAGCCTGACCTTAAAAACCTCTAAGGAACGAGATTCTACCACCTCCCTAGGTAACTCATTCCAGTGTTTCACCACCCTCTTAGTGAAAAAGTTTTTCCTAATATCCAATCTAAACCTCCCCCACTGCAACTTGAGACCATTACTCCTCGTTCTGTCATCTGCTACCATTGAGAACAGTCTAGAGCCATCCTCTTTGGAACCCCCTTTCAGGTAGTTGAAAGCAGCTATCAAATCCCCCCTCATTCTTCTCTTCTGCAAACTAAACAATCCCAGCTCCCTCAGCCTCTCCTCATAAGTCATGTGTTCCAGTCCCCTAATCATTTTTGTTGCCCTTCGCTGGACTCTCTCCAATTTATCCACATCCTTCTTGAAGTGTGGGGCCCAAAACTGGACACAGTACTCCAGATGAGGCCTCACCAATGTCGAATAGAGGGGAACGATCACGTCCCTCGATCTGCTCGCTATGCCCCTACTTATACATCCCAAAATGCCATTGGCCTTCTTGGCAACAAGGGCACACTGCTGACTCATATCCAGCTTCTCGTCCACTGTCACCCCTAGGTCCTTTTCCGCAGAACTGCTGCCTAGCCATTCGGTCCCTAGTCTGTAGCTGTGCATTGGGTTCTTCCGTCCTAAGTGCAGGACCCTGCACTTATCCTTATTGAACCTCATCAGATTCCTTTTGGCCCAATCTTCCAATTGGTCTAGGTCCTTCTGTATCCTATCCCTCCCCTCCAGCGTATCTACCACTCCTCCCAGTTTAGTATCATCCGCAAATTTGCTGAGAGTGCAATCCACACCATCCTCCAGATCATTTATGAAGATATTGAATAAAACCGGCCCCAGGACCAACCCTTGGGGCACTCCACTTGATACCGGCTGCCAACTAGACATGGAGCCATTGATCACTACCCGTTGAGCCCGACAATCTAGCCAGCTTTCTACCCACCTTATAGTGCATTCATCCAGCCCATACTTCCTTAACTTGCTGACAAGAATACTATGGGAGACCGTGTCAAAAGCTTTGCTAAAGTCAAGAAACAATACATCCACTGCTTTCCCTTCATCCACAGAACCAGTAATCTCATCATAAAAGGCGATTAGATTAGTCAGGCATGACCTTCCCTTGGTGAATCCATGCTGGCTGTTCCTGATCACTTTCCTCTCATGCAAGTGCTTCAGGATTGATTCTTTGAGGACCTGCTCCATGATTTTTCCAGGGACTGAGGTGAGGCTGACTGGCCTGTAGTTCCCAGGATCTTCCTTCTTCCCTTTTTTAAAGATGGGCACTACATTAGCCTTTTTCCAGTCATCCGGGACTTCCCCGGTTCGCCACGAGTTTTCAAAGATAATGGCCAGTGGCTCTGCAATCACAGCCGCCAATTCCTTCAGCACTCTCGGATGCAACTCGTCCGGCCCCATGGACTTGTGCACGTCCAGCTTTTCTAAATAGTCCCTAACCGCCTCTATCTCCACAGAGGGCTGGCCATCTCTTCCACATTTTGTGATGCCCAGCGCAGCAGTCTGGGAGCTGACCTTGTTAGTGAAAACAGAGGCAAAAAAAGCATTGAGTACATTAGCTTTTTCCACATCCTCTGTCACTAGGTTGCCTCCCTCATTCAGTAAGGGGCCCACACATTCCTTGGCTTTCTTCTTGTTGCCAACATACCTGAAGAAACCCTTCTTGTTACTCTTGACATCTCTGGCTAGCTGCAGCTCCAGGTGCGATTTGGCCCTCCTGATAACATTCCTACATGCCCGAGCAATATTTTTATACTCTTCCCTGGTCATATGTCCAACCTTCCACTTCTTGTAAGCTTCTTTTTTATGTTTAAGATCCGTTAGGATTTCACCATTAAGCCAAGCTGGTCGCCTGCCATATTTACTATTCTTTCAACTCATCGGGATGGTTTGTCCCTGTAACCTCAACAGGGATTCCTTGAAATACAGCCAGCTCTCCTGGACTCCTTTCCCCTTCAAGTTAGTCCCCCAGGGGATCCTGGCCATCCGTTCCCTGAGGGAGTCGAAGTCTGCTTTCCTGAAGTCCAGGGTCCGTATCCTGCTGCTTACCTTTCTTCCCTGCGTCAGGATCCTGAACTCAACCAACTCATGGTCACTGCCTCCCAGATTCCCATCCACTTTTGCTTCCCCCACTAATTCTACCCGATTTGTGAGCAGCGGGTCAAGAAAAGCGCCCCCCCTAGTTGGCTCCTCTAGCACTTGCGCCATCTTCTCTAGACATGAGGAAGAGCTCTGCGAAGCCTGAAAATTTGTCCCTTCTACCAACAGAAGTTGATCTAATAAAATATATGGACCTCACCCACCTTGCCTCTCACAATAGCTTTGTCTCTCACCTGGTCTCCAACAACACTGACAACCTCAAAGACCTGAACATTTCTCCTAGAATGTGATTCCATCACACATATTGTGCACGTTTGGCATTCCACCTAATAAGGGCCAGTGATTCACCCACCCACTACCGATGGCATTAAAAACCATGATACAAATATACTATACTCCATACCCCAAAACCCCAGTTGCTTGTTTAGACTGAAACTTAAGTTTCTTACCAGTTCCACTTGCCCACTTGGGTGGCGATTTTCAATCTGACATAGCAGCTTAATTGCTTTGTACTTGGGCTGCATACGCCAGTATAAACTGACTTCTGTGGCTTTCATATGTTCCACAGAAAGGTCAGAGGGGGGATATGGATGAACTGCCAAAGGGAAAGATAAGTTAGATTCTGAAAAACTTGAATTCAAGAACTTTCAAAATGTTCTCATTGAGCAATGAAAGTGAATACGAGGCTTAGTCTAGGATTTCCTCATTACATCTCTCCCAGTGGGATTCCAGGCAGAGAGACATATGTATTAGTAAAAATAAGTGATGCTTTTAGAAATTGAGTCTTTTATTGTTTATCTACTTCTCTAGTGGGGCTCTGCATCCCAGAAGTAGTTCACTGGACTTGGAGCCAAAGACCTGCAGTTCTATTCACCACTCTTCTATTGACTGAATGTGAGCAGATCAATTAAACTTTCTGTGGCTCAGCTTCTGCATCCAAAAAAAGGGCCTACTTCTATTCATCTTCCCTTGTTAAAGTCCTTTGAGATCCTCAGATGATATGTGCTCTATAAGCAGTATTAGGCTAGATGGTGTCCAAATCTGACCCTTGAATGCTTCCATTATTGATACTGCAGAGCTACAATATAGGGTGTAAATTTTGTTTTGCTTTATTTGCTAATGTTTTTTAAATCCGCAAAAAATCTACAGCAAATATCTGTAGCAATAGAAAAATGGCAAGACTTGCCTAAAAAGACTGGTTAGAAGAGCACTCAAGCTTTATGCCATCAGAAAGAGACAGCTAGTATTGTTACAAGAAGCACCCACAATTCCTAGAACTGAAAGCAGTTGGAGAAAGAAACTCATTTTCTTGTGTTTTCAGTGTGTTTCCTTTATGCATTTGAAAGCATTTTGTGTAGTCAATTTTTCTGCTTCACTTATGGTAAATTGCTCTTCTTGTCTCATGCACTAGCATGTTGGTACTCCTGTCATCCACTGCCCCTGGGGGGCATATGCCCACTCCCTCAGGCGCTGTAATAATGCATTTACCACTCAAATGCCAATCATTATGAGGGAATCATTCATTCTAGTGCCAAAATCATGTCCATCCCACACAAATTTGGTGTCCTCTCCCTTTTGTTTTTGAAGATTTACATCAGAAACGTGTAATTGTGAAACTGTGGTGTCAAAGTTCTGTACAACAAAGGAATGATCCCACAGCACTTCGTTTCCTGAGTGGCTCCTTTTTTTGTGCCTCTCATTTAGGCCCTTTGTTGCATATCACTCCCCACATTTGGACATTTGGCAGATTCTGAGGCCACAAAAGGGATCATTTTGATCACTTAGCTCTCAACCTGGAGATCGGATTGTGTTCATCAGTAACAGCAGCTGCAAAACTGAAACTGAAGAGGGAGCAGGCAAGTGTGGGCACAGAGAAGATGGGAATCAGGGCAAGCTGGGAAGGAAAAATCATTTATCTTTAAATCTGAGAGGTTTTCAGACAATACTGCCCCATAGAGAAATAGGACGGGCGGCCCCAGAATGTTTCATGGTGGTGATCTTCAGCCTACCCAAAAGACCCTTCAAAACATCAACAAGGAGCAGAAAAACCCTTACCTCTGTGAGCTACATCAAGGACAAAATTAGCACTTCTCTTTCCAAGAGGGTTTTGGGCAGTCAGTGTTAGGTTGTATATCATCTGCTGGTCTATAGCCCAAGAACAATGGATGGGTTCTAGATAGTGTGCTGTTTCTTGGTAGCAAAATGTTTTTTGGGAAAACCTTTCAAGAGAGAGGAAAAAGTCATTGGTTTATTTTTCTTTGGTTTAAAATCATAGATGCTGCAGAAGCGCAATAATGGATTCAGAAACTGTGATGCCTACCTAGAACAGAACTAAAACTTAAATAAAAATACAGTTGTTGTATGTGCATAATTCTCTATCAACAAATGTAACAGAAATAGTAATTTCTATTATATTTTAAAAGAACTGTGGTATAAAGGAGGGTACCCAGGAATGGTTTATTTGAAAAGCAAAAGGCTTTCAGAAGTTGGTAAGCAACTGTGGCTGATTATCTAATGAGGTTGTTTGGGTGATCTAATATTTCTATCTTGTTTCATGGGCTGACTGTTCATGCCACTCAGTATTCTGCAGGAGATCTGTGGGGATGGAGAATTGGATGAATTCCCCATGTTCTTGCTGTTGACCACAGAAAACTTCCATGGGAGTTAAATGCTAAAATTCTGACCAATTCAATTCCAAAATGGCCTTGTGCAAGACGGTTCAGTACAGCCCATAAGTATTTTCAGTACTGTTGGCTTTTCAGCAGAGGTTAAGCTGTTATACTGAATGGATTGAACTCACATGCACAAAGTTACTCATGTCTATAGCTGTTTGTAGGATCCAGGCCATAGAACACTGATGCTTTCCAGACTGTCCAACAACTGTGTGTGTGTGGGGGGGGGGGGGCATGGCATAGGCATAGTTTGACTGCTATTTTGTGGGGGAGGTACGACATGCACACTGAAGCCAGTTCCCCTGGTTCACTGTCTCTTTCACCCATCTGGAGTGATACCTAGGCTGCCAGTGCTGGGGGGGAGAAGGACCGGCTTAATGGGGGAGCACCATCTGCTGCATATGACCCTGGGTGCCCCCACATGCCTTGCCTCTGTTTGGGGGGAAATGCTGCCCAAACTACACCTATGGGGAGGGTGGGTATGGGGTGTGTGGGGGGGAAAGGGGCTGGGATGAGTTTGTGCAAGTAAATGTGTGTAGTCTCTAAACAAAAATTAATTAGCAATGCCTAATCTTAGGCAGGGCTAGAAGGGGGAAAATTAGTGTGGCTCACTCTGAGAACAGATCTGGGCTTCTGGGCTGTCTCTGACTACCACAAGGTGGTGGGAACAGAATGAGCCATCCAGCCCTTTTGACAACAAAATAGTGAGTAACAGAGAATATATTTCGAGGACTCACTTGGACACTCAAAAAGCTTTGACAAAGCCTCTCACAAGAAACTATTAAAGAAAATTAGTCAGTCCTGGTTAAAGAGGTAATTTATTAGTGTGATGGATCAGAAACTGGTGAGGAGACAAAACGAAGAGTGAGGCTAGTTGGTCAGTTTTCAACATGAGAAAGTGTTAATGGTGGGTGCTCCAAAGTCCTGGGCTGTTAAACCTTTGTTGTTTGAATGTATTGCTTAATGATCTGGAAAAGGGTGCAACTTCTTATAGCAAACAGAGAAAAATACTTTAATAGATTGTAAATAATAGATTCCAAGGGCAGAAGGGACCGTTAGATCATCTCGTCTGACCTCCTGTATAGTGCAGACCATAGAACTAATTTAATCAGTTGAGAAAACTTACCTTTCAAACAAGTGGTATTTTGTTGAATGAGCCCCATAAAGATAGGTATTTTTTCCTGGATTCCAAGTACAAGTTAATGTCTTAATGTCCCGAGTGTCACAGGAAATATCTTCAGGCTCATAAGGTGGTTCTTGTAATTAAAACCAAGGAGAAGATCAACATGACAAACTAACGATTAACATGTACAAAGCCTGGCTGACTACAGACATTATTATTTCAATTGCACTCATACAAAGACAGCCTCAGAGAAGAAAGCAGACTAAAATGTACTGTACTCTGAAAGATCACTGCACTCCAAACATGTTATTTATGTAAAATAAAGATCTATTCAATGTTTAGGGTGTCACCCAACTTAAAACTTACGTCTATACTTGGAGGGGAAACATTTTATGCTATGCTAGTATTATGCATATTCAGGCTGAATTCTTAGGTGACTGTGTTTGACCAGAAGAAGAGCTGTGTAAGCTCGAAATCTCTCTCTCTCCAATCTTGTTCAATAAAAGATCCTCACCCAGCTTGTCTGTGGTTGTTAATTCAGTGTTGTAGCTGCGTCAGTCCCAGGATATTAGAGAGACAAGGTGAGGTATCATCTTTTACTGGACCAACTTCTGTTGGTGAGAAAGACCAGCTTTCGAGCTTAGCCTCAGACCTGAAGAAGAGCTCTGTGTATGTCTACACTACAGCAGATGCAGCACCAAGAGAGCTCTCTCCTGTCGGCTTAACTCCTGCTTTAGCGAGAGGCGATAGCTATGTCTGACAAAGTGCTGACCACACCGGAGTTTAGATCAGTATAACTTTCGTCACTCAGGTGTGGATTATTTACACCCCTGAGAGATGTAACTTTTACCGAAGTAATTTGTTGTGGAGACATAGCCTGGGAAATGTATTCAGAATGTCATAGGGAAATACAAAGTAGAACAGATTGTTTAGCGTAAGTAGTTAACATTTCAAGGGACTGTTCAAGGTGAAGTGGCCTGTTAACACCCCTCCAGTTGGGGAAGGAAGGCAGCTGCAGGGGGAAAAGGAGGGGTTGTTAATGGGTTGTAAATTGCTGTAATAAGCCATAAATCCAGTGTCTTTATTCAGTCCATGATTTTTAGTATCTACCAAAGTTATTAATTTAAGCTCCCTGGTTTATCTGTTTGCTAAAGCATTAATAGGTTTTGGGATTCATCCATGAACCTCTTTTAGTCAAAATCTACTTGCACTCTTTAAACTTGAAAACAAAGTTTTCTCTTTCTTCTCTGGAATGTGTAATGTAAGGACATGCTGTTGGAGCCAGTTCCTCAGCTGGTGTAAATAGGCATAGCTCCACTGAGGCTACCAGAGCAATGCCAATTTATAGCTGCTCAGAACCGACCCCTTGAACTTTACAAGTGATTTTTGTAGAGCGCAATCCCTCCCACACGCATCAGCAACAGAAAAAGAGACCCAAAGCAAAGTGTGTACTTACTGCCCACAAAGAGAAGCGTTGCACTGTATTTTTTGTTTTCTTTACCAGAGATTTTACAAAAGACAGGAATGCCAGGCACTTCTGCATGCAACACCTTCTTCATAGTAATCACCATGTTTTGCTGGCTGGTGTTTGAATCTGGGTAATAATAATCAGTGTAATTAAACAAAAGATACTCAATTCTGCTATCTTTGCCTCCAATGCAGCAAAAAGTGACATTTGAACCTTCCTCTACAACTTTATCTTCTGGGAAGATGTATGGTGTGTTGTCATCTGAAGTATCTAGGCCTGCAAGATACAAAAGAATAAATCTTTTAACTTGAATATTCTTTCTTTATGCTGTGGAGTCTCTTGTGAACAGTCTACCCCATGACTAGATAGCTGAGAAAGCACTAGGGACAAGTTTTCCAAAGGGTGTTCAAGATAGGTGATTGTGACTTTGAATGCATAACTGGGCATTTGCACACATCTGGTAATTGTACCTCAACTATCAACATGCAAACATCCATTTGTACACCCTCCTGTGATGTTCTCCCACTTCAGTCCTACTTAAACCCGTAAGATATAAAACTTAAGTGGTGCATGAGCCTTTGTACAGTGGTGAATTTCACCCCCTAGGACCTGATCCAGATCCCAATGAAGTCAATGGAAAGACTCCCATTAACTTGGCATGCATCCAACGAAGTGGGTATTCATTCACGAAAGCTTATGCTCCAATACGTCTGTTAGTCTATAAGGTGCCACAGGACTCTTTGCCCCATTAACTTTAGTGAGCTTTACATCTGGCCTCTAACACAGGATTTGTACATACGATTTTGCAAAGGCAAGCTGGGATGATATGTGTGTTCATTTCTTCCTTAATGACCAGGAAATGGTGTGTTTGATCCCTATCCAATGTTAATTCATAAAGGGATCCCTTATGGCTTCAGTCTAACAAGCATAAAAAGATTTCATCCATTAAAAGGTGAGTTTGAAAAGCTTGTTATCTGCCAAGACCCAAGTTAAGGGCTCTGTGCTTCCCCTGCTACATTTGGTAACATTTCTAGTATCTAAATCCAAGCACGACCTGTGCAAACCTGAACCAGTGTGGATAACTAAACTTGGCAGATAAAAAGCTTTTCAAACTCACCTTTTAATGGATGAAATCTTTTTATTCTTGTTAGACTGAAGCCATAAGGGATCCATTTATGAATTAACATTGGACAGGGATCAAACACACCATTTCCTGGTCATTAAGGAAGAAAAGTTTAGTGATCCTTTCAAAACACATTTTTAAAAATCATCTAAGTTCACCAGAAACTATGCTGTTCCAGTCAATCTGAAAGAGCTAATCACTGCCTTGTATTCAGCCAATTTTTCCTGGGTTCTACGATTACATTTCACAGAAGTTCATTCAGAAGTGACGTAAGTAGTTGGTTTACTGCTAGTGTCTCTTGTCCTTAATATTAATTACGATTGCCAGACACAAACCTGTGAGAAACTAGTTAAGGTTATAAGTCTGTATCAAAACATGAAAAAAGAAAAAAGAAAAAAAACTTACTAGAGAGCTGTAGTTGAAATCCTAACCCCCAACCTCATCCCTTCCCCATCCCACACCCACACTAATTAAATGATAAAAATGTCTAGAAATTCTAAATTAAGATTACATTTTTGAAAAAATGTAGAAATATTGAAATACAGAGTTAAGGGGTGAAATCCTGGCCCTAGTGAAGCAAATGGGAGTTCTACCATTGACTGCCATGTGGCCAGGAGTTCACCAAGGGAGCCTAAACCATTGTGGATCTAAGTCCCAGAAGACTTATAATAGAAACCTTGTTATAACCTTAGCTACAGAAAGATTTCTGTGTATTCATATTAAACTAGTACATGAATGCAGAGCCAAATCAACAATCTTGCATTAGGAAAAAAGAAGCATAAAATATAAACTTCAGAGAAACATTAATAACTCTTGATTCTCAGTATTAGTTTATATGAATACTACAGCCTGATGACAGTGAAGCAAGAATCACAGGTGGTTAATTTATGCCCCACATTCACAGAACACACGATGCTGTTACAAATTTTGTGAAATTGTTGAAGTGATTCTGCAGAGTCCAAGAATTATTATGCAACAGCTTCCGAAGAGACACTTTCTTCCTAGAAGAGCCCTAATCAAAGGAACAAGTCAGACTTCAGTGGTAAGGATATTACACCTTCCTTGTTTACTACAGCAGCATTGCCAAGGACATCACGGATATACAATGAAGTAGGACTAAATTTATCCTCAAAGACTAAGGCCTTGTCTACACTGGGACTTTACAGGGCTGCAACTTTCTTGCTCAGGGGTGTGAAAAAACACCCCCCTGAGCACTGCAAGTTTCAGCGCTGTAAAGTGCGAGTGTAGACAGTGCACCAGCGCTGGTAGCTACTCCCCTCGTGGAGCTGGTTTTTTTACGGTGCCACAACTATACAGCCATGTTAAAGCGCTGCTGCAACAGTGCTTTAATGTTGCTAGTGAAGACATGCCCTCAGGCTGTCTCCACACTGCATTTTCATCCTTAAAACTTTTCTTGCTCAAGGGTGTGAAAAAATTATTCCTCTGAGTGACAAAAGTTTTAACCATGAAAAGCGCCGGTATGGACAGCACTTCATCAGTGGAAGACGCTCTCCCACCAACAAAGCTACTGTTCCCCTCGTTGGGGGGTGGTTTTATTTATTTTATTTTATTTTTATATTTGGTATTTATTTTTTATTTTATTTTATTTTGAGCTCTCTCCTGGCAACAAAGAGCAGCTACCGCGTACAACGGCTCAGCTGTAGCTGCACAGCAGTGCCGCTGTAAGGCATGCAGTGTAGACATAGCCTAAGAGATCCTGGAGTTGTACAACTCAATTGCCTTCTAGCCAGGTATAACATTTAATTTACATAACTTTACTGAAACTAAAATTGAACATATTTTAAATACATGATTTAATATAATCTGGATTAACAACATTAAAAGTTTCCTATAAAATAAAAACATCATATAGCGTGCTAATTAACTAATTCAATACTTACATTTCTCATTTCCTTCAGTAGAAACCTTGAAATTAAGAATGCAGGTAAGAAATCTGCCATTCAACCAGATGCTGAAAACAAAACACTCTCGTCTCCTATAGTCTTTTGTTCTTTGATAATAAAAAACACACACTCAAAACATATAAAAGTCCATTTTAAATTTAACTCCATTTATTGTGATCAGAATCCTACTGACCTTATGCATGTGACTAGTCCCAGTGGACACAGGCTGCAAGACTGAGCCCTTTAGAGGAAATTCCATGCACACAAGTTTGTTTTCTAAATAAAGTTAATGAGATCTATACTACTTTTCACAGTTTTACTACTTTTATGCAATGATTGGTGTTAGTGAGCAGGCTGTCTCAGACTTTATACTTTGCAGTTGTACTGTAGTTTTCATCTGAGGATCTCAAAGTGCTATACAAAATGTAATCAATCCTCATTATCTCCTATAAGGAAAGTAAGCCTTGTTCTATCTATCCTACAGTTGGGTAAAGGGAAACACGGGAAGGTGAAGCAATTTTCCAAGGTCACATAGCAAATCAGTGACAGAGCTAGGAAAAGAAGCAAGAGTTCCTGGCTCTACCCAGCAGCTATCTTTCTTCTCTGCTTTTATACAGTAATACTCCTATCTGTTGTTTTAATTTGCGGACTACAGTTTTCCTAATGAGATTAAACAATACTTGGAAGTTCTATCATTTTTCTAGGACATTAAAAACATTTTAACAAATGCACTAAATGACACAATTGTTCAAACCTAGAGGAAACTAGGGTGATAAGTAATAGCTAATGTGAATTTGTCAAAAACAAATAATTCCAAACCAATCTAATTTCCTTCTTTGACAGGTTTAGGGCCTATTCAATAGCGGGGAAGCAATAGATACAATATATAAGGAAGGTTTTTGGCACAGTCCTACATGACATTGTCATAAGCAAACTAGGGACGGTGGTCTAGATTAAATTACTATAAAGTGGATGCACAACTGGCTGAAAAATTATACTCAAAGAGTAGTTTGAAATGGTTTGCTGTTAAGCTGGGAGGATGTATCAAGAGGGGTCCTGCAGAGGTCTGTTCTGGGGCCAGTGCCATTTAGTATTTTCATTAATGATTTAGATAATGAAGTAGAGAGTATATTTACAAAATGTGCAGATGCACCAAGCTGGAAGGGGTTGCGAACACTTCGGAAGACAGGATTAGAATTCAAAATGATCTTGATAAACTGAAGAATTGGTCTGAAATCAACAGGATGAAATTCCATAAAGACAAGTGTGAAATATTTCACTTAGGAAGAAAAGGATCTGGGGGTGATAGTGGATCACAAATTGAATACAAGGTGTCAATGTCACAGAGCATCAAATGTAAGGCACAGGAGGTAACTGTCCCAGCACTGGTCAGTACTGTGTCCAGTTCTGGGCACTACATTTTCAGAAAGATGCGGACAAACTGAAGAGTGTCCAACAAAAAATGGAAAAAGGGCTGGAAAATGTATGAGGAAAAATTGAAAACTGAACATGTTTATTCGAGTCAAGAGAAGGCTGAGGGGAGACCTGATATCTGGTTTCAAATCTGTCATAAAGAGGACAGTGATCAATTGTTCTCCATATCCATTGAAGAAAGGACAAGAAGTAAACATTCTAGTTTGCAATAAGGAAGATTTAGGCTAGATATTACGAAAAACTTTCTAACTATAAGGATGATGATGTTGTTCGTCCTTCGAGTTTGAAGATGACCATGACATCACTGATTGACTTGGTTTCTGTGAACACATGACGGTCTGATCAGGCCAATGATTTAGTTGGGACTGGTCCTGCTCTGGGCAGGGGGTTGGACTAGATGGCCTCCAGAGGTCCCTTCCAATTCTGTTATTCTATGATTCTATGAGCTTTGAACTGTCTGTAGCACACTGAACAAGAGATGCCACTATGGGTTACTTGATTAACAGTGGACATGCTGCTGTTGTGAGATTTATGCTGCTGGCACTTCTGTTCTGCCTCAGTAGTTCTCCTCTGCTCAGACTGGTGCTCCAGTATGGATGAGACTTCTCCAGGTAGAATGATCATGAGCAAGATCTTCCCAAAACTCTGTTGAAATGCCTCAAGGACAACTTCAGGGAGTCTTTGAAACATTTCTTCTGGCGTCCCTGACAGCACTTTCTCTGCTTTAGTTCACCATAAAAGATCTTTGGTAGTCACCCATCTGACATTCTGGTGACATGGCCTACCATCTCAACTGTGACTTTATCAACAGAGTATGGGTGCTTGGAATACCTGCCCATATGAGAATCTCCCTCTCTGGAACCTTGTCGTGCCATCTTATCCTCATCAGTCTCCTCAGACAGCCCATGTGAAAGTGATTCAGCTTCATAACATGGCATCTATACACCATCTAGGTTTTTCATGCATACATCAAAGTTAGAAACATGATAGCTTTGTAGCTCATTATACATGATAGCTCAGTTTTGTTTGTTGACTAATCCCTGTGCACTCCCACACAATTGCACATAGGCCACACTAGCTTTGGCAATTCTGGTGTTGGTTTCACTATCAATATGAACTGCATGTGACAGTGTACTGCTGAGGTAGGTGAACTTGTCCAGTGACTGGAGGGTTTGGCCATGCACTGTGATAATAGGCTCTACATAAGGCTTTCTTGGTACAGGCTGGTACAGCACTTCTGTCTTCTTGATGTTGATTGAGAGACCAAAACTATAAGGATAGCTAAGCACTGGAACATGTTACCTAGGGAGGCTGTGGAATCCTTGCCAATGGAGATTTTAAGGCCAGGTTAGACAAATGCTTTACAGGGATGTGCTAAGTATACTTAATCCTGCCCCAGCACAGTGCTGAGGGGTGGGGCAGGAGGGAAGGCGGAGGACGACTAGATGACCTCATAAGGGCCCTTCCAGTCCCACATTTCTATGGTTCTATGAAACCATGCACACAAGTACAGTAGAACCCCATTTATCTGACCCTCCCTTAACTGGCTCCCTGCATTTACTGAACAAGCAGGACTCCAAGGCCAGAAGCGGGTGATCTCTCCTGTGGCCACTAGATGGCGCTGCAGTATCACATTTTCCCATTCTCTGGTTTATCCGGATTTTTGCTTGTCTGATCTAGCCAGGCCTATCCCAATTAAATCAGATAAACAGGGTTCTGCTGTATTAGCAGTATATTCTAAAATGGTCCATTGATGTTGCATAGCCACTGCTGACATGAACTCCAGTATTTTACTGGCTTTACACTAGCAAATTAAACCACAGCATTAAATCAGCAAGGAAATATTCCAAAGTCTTGCTTTGCTTACCCAGCACAGTCTCCCACTGACTCCAGCGACTCCAGAGTTTAGAGAATCTTTCATCATTCACCATGCTCCTGATTCTTACAGAGTGGGACATGCATTCCAAAGGTAATTCTGAATCCCAACTCCAGTGCAGAGTTTTTTTCAATTTACTGAGAGTTGTGTTATAATACTCCTAAAAACAAACAATAGGTAAGCATGCTATTAAGGCGGAGTGTGGTGAACAAAGACACGTGTAGAATGCTTAGTTTGGAATTAGGTTTAGCTGTTACGACATAAGATAGGCTAATAGGAGTTGCTGTTACCCTGGAATTGACATTCCTGTGTGTGCCCCAGAACTTGACAGTACCACAGTCAGCCATTTTGTATGTTCTGCCAGTGCCAACTGAAAACCAAACATCACATTGCTAGGAATAATCTTAGGCCTTTGTGACACAAGGTCAGACAGCTGCATGCTTGTAGTTTGTTAATCAGAATAATAAAATAGGACAAAAATTATTAAAAGTATGTCAATAGCAACCTGGGTTTAGGTGCCCCTGACATGTTGTTGTTAGGTAAAAATATTTTAAATATTTAAAATAAATTTATTAAAATTTTAAAAATTGGTAACCCAGTAGAGGTTGTTATGCTAACCGACTAGGAGTCACTATAGGTTATGTGCTTTGTTAAAGTTCGCCATAGAAATTAGGCAAAAGTAAATACCTCAGAGCAGTCTGAGGGAGCTTTTCTTCGGGCAAGGAGCTGACAGCTAAACTCCCCATCAGCTGTATGGGGAAAGGGCCCCGGAAACCTGGCTGTTTATCACTCAAAACCATCTCAGATTGTTGGTAACTATATCTGGAATTTCCTAAACCAAGTGTGTGTGTGTATGCTTAATATCTAATAAATAGTAGTTTTAAATAAGAGCATGCTTCCTTATATCAATCATTTATCAGACAGAAGCTCTGTGTTCCTATTAATTTATTCCTAACACAGCCTGAAAAAAAATGGTAAGTTACCACTGTTTTGGGTTCTGAAAACTCCAGGTAATATTGGTGGTGTAACTCCCTAAAGCTCCTTGAAAATCCCAGTTGTAATCCTGCATCTCAGATTTTCAGAAAAATTTGTGTGTAACTATGGACCTCATTTACACATGCATGATTACAGACTTGATTCACAATCATATTGTTTCCACTCCATGCCGGTGCAATTCTACTGAAATCAATTAAGCTATGTCCGCATAAAATCAGAGTCATGCAGTGGTGGATCAGGCCCTGTATGTTCAAAAGCAGTAATTTCACTTTCAGGTGACCAATAGGTTGATTGTGCTTGCAGTTATGCTAATTTGCACACACACCATTCCACGCACAGCTGCACACTTGATAGTTTTCTGATCATCTGGAGGCTTATGTACATCCTCACTCTACACTACTACTATATATATCTGTATTGGTGGAGAATTAATTTTATATTTGACTGTAGTCCTCAGACTGAAAGAGAGCTGAAAGTCCTACAATGGGATGGGGAACAAAAGGCATGGTAGGAAATGGTTTAAAAGATACGGTGGGGCTTTGTAATCTGCAAAAAGTCATTTTAAAATATACTACTGTTGAAAGGATACTTATCTGTCTGACAGGTTTCAGAGTAGCAGCCATGTTAGTCTGTATTCACAAAAAGAAAAGGAGTACTAGTGGCACCTTAGAGACTAACAAATTTATTTGAACATAAGCTTTCGTGAGCTACAGCTCACTTCATTGGATGCATTCAGTGGAAAATACAGTGGGGAGATTTATATACATACAGAACATGAAACAATGAGTGTTACAAGAGTGATCACTTAAGGTGAGCTATTACAAGCAGGAGGGCAGGGGAGGACCTTTTGTAGTGATAATCAAGGTGGGCCATTTCCAGCAGTTGACAAGAAAGTGTGATGAACAGAGGGGGATAGGGAAGGGGGGGAATAAACATGGGGAAATAGTTTTACTTTGTGTAATGACCGATCCACTCCCAGTCTTTATTCAAGCCTAAGTTAATTGTATCCAGTTTGCAAATTAATTCCAATTCAGCAGTCTCTCATTGGAGTCTGTTTTTGAAGTTTTTTTGTTGAAGAATTGCAACTTTTAGGTCCGTAATTGAGTGACCAAAGAGATTGAAGTTGTCAAGGTTCCTCCCCCACTCTGAACTCTAGGGTACAGATGTGGGGACCTGCATGAAAACCTCCTAAGCTTACTTTTACCAGCTTAGGTTAAAACTTCCCCAAGGTTCAAATTAATTTTACCCTTTGCCCTTGGAATTTCCACTGCCACCACCAAACTTTAACTGGGTTTACTGGGAAACATAGTTTGGACACGTCTTTCCCCCAAAAATCCTCCCAACCCTTGCACCCCACTTCCTGGGGAAGGTTTGGTAAAAATCCTCACCAATTTGCATAGGTGACCATAGACCCAAACCCTTGGATCTTAGAACAATGAAAAAGCATTCAGTTTTCTTACAAGACTTTTAATAGAAGTAAAGGAACCACCTCTGTAAAAGAATGGTAGATACCTTACAGGGTAATTAGATTCAAAACATAGAGAATCCCTCTAGGCAAAACCTTAAGTTACAAAAAAGACACACAGACAAGAATAGTCATTCTATTCAGCACAGTTCTTTTATCAGCCATTTAAAGAAATCATAATCTAACACATACCTAGCTAGATTACTTACTTACAGTTCTAAGACTCCATGCCTGTTCTGTCCCCGGCAAAAACAGCATACAGACAGACACAGACCCTTTGTTTCTCTCCCTCCTCCCAGCTTTTGAAAGTATCTTGTCTCCTCATTGGTCGTTTTGGTCAGGTGCCAGCGAGGTTACCTTTAGCTTCTTAACCCTTTACAGGTGAGAGGATTTTTCCTCTGGCCAGGAGGGATTTTAAAGGGGTTTACCCTTCCCTTTATATTTATGACAGAAGTGTTCTCCAACTGGTTTTTGAATGTTATAATTCTTGACGTCTGATTTGTGTCCATTTATTCTTTTATGTAGAGACTGTCCAGTTTGACCAATGTACGTGGCAGATGGGCATTGCTGGCACATGATAGCATATATCATATTGGTAGATGTGCAGGTGAACGAGCCTCTGATAGTGTGGCTTATGTGATTAGGCCCTATGATGGTGTCCCGTGAATAGATATGTGGACACAGTTGGCAACGGGCTTTGTTGCAAGGATAGGTTCCTGGGTTAGTGGAAGGATCTACAACATATCCTGAAGGATGACCCATCACTCTCACAGATCTTGGGAGACAGGCCAGTCCTTGCTTACAGACAGCCCCCCAACCTGAAGCAAATACTCACCAGCAACCACACACCACACAACAGAACCACTAACCCAGGAACCTATCCTTGCAACAAAGCCCGTTGCCAACTGTGTCCACATATCTATTCAGGGGACGTTCTTGTCAAGTGCTGGAAATGGCCCACCTTGATTATCACAACAAAAGGTCTCCCCCTCCCCGCTCTCCTGCTGGTAATAGCTCACCTTAAGTGATCACTCTTGTTAGAGTGTGTATGGTAACACCCATTGTTTCATGTTCTCTATGTATATAAATCTCCCCAGTGTATTTTCCACTGAATGCATCCGATGAAGTGAGCTGTAGCTCATGAAAGTTTATGCTCAAATACATTTGTTAGTCTCTAAGGAGCCACTAGTACTCCCTTTCTTTTTATCTGTCTATGAAAGTCAAGAGGATAGTGACTGTCTAAAATATACAATGGAAAAGACGTTGATGATAGCAAAGAGGTCTTAGGAAATCATTTATACAGAAAGTCAGTAGTTTTAATCCCATATAAAAGGGAATGATAACATACTAGCAAAATTAATGAAGGGCTGGACAGAGGCTGGTTTCTGCCTGGTGGAAGATCCCTTGCAATCTCACTCCCGACACCCTCCTGAGTACAGAGACCATGTGAGGCTATCCCTGCCAGTGCACATAGTGCACAGGAATAGCCCCTGGTGCTTATGACTCAAACTGATTCAAGGACCAGACTAGCCATGCAGGCAAACGTTGCTCTGTTTTCTGAAGGGGCGCGGGGTGCATTTTTCCCAGCATGCTGCAAGTCTGCACAACCCCAGTGCAGGAGCATGGCTCAAGGCCACGACAAAACAACCCCCACACACACACTCCTAATTAAATTGCCTGCTGCAAGTGTACAGTTCAGAACGCTTCTCACTTTTTAAAAACAATAAACTGGGTCCAATCCTCAGCTGGTGTAAATCAGCATAGCTCCACTGACAGCTCTGACTAGGATTAGAATTCACCTATCTCTGTTCATAAGATAACACCTGGGCTTTCGTCAATGGCTTTGCTCCCCAGACTTTTACAATTGATTTCAGTAGTATTTTATGATTTAATGTTAGTTTTTAATTACAGGGAAACTCTTTAGCTTCTGTTCTGAATAGTATGCAAACTGTACTTGCTTCAACGTGAACTATATCACTCATCCACTGTATTATTATGGTACTTACTACTATTTTATTGTAAAGAAGAAAGAACATAAGCTGCTGGTACTGACACACAACAACTGACCAAATGGAGTTTGTATGTTAAGCTTTTACCCTATGCATTGGATACTAGTCATATAAATTCAGCCTACTGACCTGGAATTTACAAGCCTGTCAGTCTTTCGGTGGAAGACAAATCAAGCATACACCATGTTGATTTTGAATCCATCACTTCAATTTCTATGGGAAGTGATAATACCTAATGAGCTCCCATATTCTTCCCTAAATGGTAAATAAATCTAAATAACTATAATGAGTCTATTACTCTTTAAGTAAGGGTGCCACAAATGGCCATTTATTTTATACTGAAACATTAGCTTTATTGCTAGACTAATGGGACGCCATGTCTGTTTCCAAGCACTAGCTATTATCTTAATCAAGGCTATTTGTCCTCTTGGCATTAATCACATTTTTTTCCAAAATGGATCTACAGCCAAAACTCTCTCTTCCTAAGGCCTTGGCTATACTTGCAAGTTAGAGCACATTAAATCAACCCCGGGCGCCCTAACTCCTCAGGTGTCCACACTGGCAAGGCACTTAGAGCGCCCGGACTCTGCAGCTGAAGCGCTCCTGGTAATCCACCTCCACAAGAAGCATAAAGCTTGCTGTGCCCTGGCTGAAACGCCCGGGTGCCAGTGTGGATGATGTGTTGCATTACGGCGCTGTGACTGGCCTTCAGAAACGTCCCATAATTCCTTGAAGTCAAGTGGCCACTCTTGTCATTGTTTTGAACTCCGGCTGCAGGCATGCAGATATCCCCTTTCAAAGCTCCGTGTCTGACACCCGGCCTGCTTATCTGCTCCAGGACAAAGCAAACCATTACTGTGGAATGCTGCTGCTGCTAAGGCAGGCGTGTGGGGGTGGAGGGGGCTGATGTCTGGGTTTCCCCCTGCTGCTGTCTGAACTTACAAGACAGCATGCTGACATACTCTCTGCCCCCCAAAAGTTTCTCCCCCCCATACACACAACACACTCCCTGTCACACTCCACCCTCCCCATTTGAAAAGCACGCTGCAGCCACTTGCACAGTGGGATAGCTACCACAATGCACTGCTCTCTGTGGCGTTACAGAGCTGCTAATGTGGCCACGCCACTGCGCTTGCAGCTGACAGTGTAAACACACGGCAGCACTTTCCCTGCTTCTGTCTCCTGAGGGATGGTTTAACTCCTGGCGCTCTACATCTGCAAGTGTAGCCATGCCCTTAGATGCAAAAGGCCCAAAAGTCAGTTTAGCTTGTGTAAGGTATGAGAGTGATAGCGTTTCATTGGTAAGGAGCATCCTCTGTGCTGCATACACAAATTAGAGAGGTGTAAATGGCAATTTACTGTGAACCATACTCAGCCTGGGAGGCATTTTGCTTCCTTAAAACACAATGGGCAAAATCCTGGCCCTATTTAAGTTCCTGGGAGTTTTGCAATTCTTGCTTTCAGCTGTGTGGACCCTCCCTTCCTCTAGTATAGACTAGTTTTTAACAGGCATGATTCTGTATGTTGCATTCTTGATGTCCTAGCAGATGGGATTTTCAAAAGTATTCAGCATAAGTTCTAATTCTGCTCCCATTGACTTCAACAGAAGCAGAGTTCAATCAACACTGAATGCATCTAAAAATCCCACCCTTTCGGTCTATTCTCCTGGGTAGTGGCTTTCTTGTATAATAAACTGGCCTTGAGAATTAGAACATTCCTCAGATTTTTCTAGGTTTTAACATCTGTGGTTAATATTCTCCCACATTTCAATCAACAGATGGTTTAAAAAAATATATTTAAAAGCCCTACAAACACAGATTTCAAAAATATCACTTTTGTTAAAGCACTTCTGGAGCATATTTGTTTCACACCAGCTTACTAGGTGATTTAACTTGGTCACTTGGAGCATAAGCTTAGCAGCAATTTTAGGCTATTCCCTCTTGATTATGTTGTGACATTCTATACCTTGGGGGAGAGTCCTGTAACCCCCATATTACTCATCTGTATATAATTGTGGGCCGTGTGCAGTATCAGGAAAAGGTTATGATCTGCTGAAACTCATTTTTTTAAATCTAAATGTGTCTATCATTAATGCATATGAAGTTATGAGAATGTGTTGTATGGTTGTCACTAAAATATGCTGTGGGTTTGGGAAGTGCCCAGATACTAGCTCTCCAGAAACAATGAAAAGGGAAGAGGTAACCAGTGCCCGAGTGAGTGCTGAACAGACATCACCAGCCACTGTCCAGCAGAGGAGTTACAATTCAATGACTCACTCACAGGAGACACACCCAGGGATTGCTTCACCTTGTTACTCAGCAATGCCCACCAGACATGCCTGGACTTGTGTTCTCCAAGCACATGGACGTAGGGTATAAAATAGAACACAGGGGTCCCATGCTTCACTTTTCTCCTTCCCCCACCTACGCTGCAAGCAACAAGGGCACTCAGAAGACTGAAGACTTCAACAGAGGAGACTGGCCCAGGTTTAAGGGACAAACCTGTATATTAAGGACTGCAATATCCAGTGGAGTGAGAAAAACTGCTTAATCTGGATGTTGCCCACTCTAATAGGGTTGACAGTTTAGACTGTTTGCTTATATTTTATTTTATTTTGGTAACTAACTGACTTTTGGCTTATCACTTTTATATTCACTTAAAATCTATCTTTTGGAGTTAATACATTTATTTAACTGTTTATCTTTACCAATGAGTTTGCCTGAAGTGTTTGGTAAGGGTGTTTGCTCAGGTTTACAAAGGCTGGTGTATATCCACTTTTCATTGATGAAGTGGTGAACCAATTAATAAATTTGCACAACTCGTCTTGAGCAGTGCAAGACAATATATTCCTGAGGTACAAGGCTGGGAGCTGGCGGGGTTTGGCTGGTGCCTTTCTCTATGTGATTCATGAGTGGCTCTGGGGGCATTCATGCAATCTAGCTGGGTGTGGAGCTCCACATGTTGTTGTGCTGAGTGATCACAGTGCCTGGAGGAGTTTGCTGCTTGTCACTAGCAAAGCATTGTGAGAGACAACCCAGGCTGGAGAGTTAAGGGGGCACAGCAGTCCCGCAGTGCCAGACTTCACCTCGGGGATCCCATCACACATATATTCCCAGTGTGTGTTGATTCTCAGGAAGGCACAGAAAAATATACAAACAATGCAATGCACTGGATTCTGGTAGGTAATGCCTCAGAGGCAGCAGTGGCATCAACTGTTAAGGCCTATGCTTGCTCTTTCCTCGGCATGGAAAACAAGAAGGGCAATAGCCATCTAAAGTAGGTGAGTAGAAGAAAACAGGAATAAAATTCACAAATCAATAGTCAGGCTTGATGGCCTAGCTGTAGTGTGCTCACACACAGGAGACCAAAGCTTGTTTCCCCATTCTAGACTCATGTTTCTTGAGGGAAGCTACGAGAAACTCTAATGGAAATTATGTCTTATCTTTCTTAGCGAGAAGGATAGAGGTTCTAATAAGGGACCCTTAGTATGGAGTTTAGAGCAGTGTGGAGGAGTCCTCAAGGCACCTCATGCACTTGGGAGAAACCTTAGTAATGGACTTAGAACTCAATGATCCTTCTTAATATATTCTGTTTCCATGATCAGACGATGTTTCTATGTTAAACTGAGTGTAGCGCTAGTAAAATATATAGACCAGGGATCAGCAACCTTTGGCACATGGCCCATCAGGGAAATCTGCTGGCGGGCGGGGACAGTTTGTTTACCTGTAGCATCTGCAGGTTTGGCCGATCGCAGCTCCCACTGGCTGCAGTTCGCCATTCCAGGCCAATGGGGGCTGTGGAACGCGGCGGCCAGCACATCCCTCGGCCCACGCCACTTCCTGTACCCCCATTGGCCTGAACCACAGCCAATGGAAGGTGAACCACAGCCAATGGAAGCCATGATTGGCCGAACCTGCGGATGCTACACGTAAACAAACCGTCCCGGCCCGCCAGCAGCTTTCCCTGACAGGCCGCATGCCAAAGGTTGCCAATCCCTGATGTAGACCTTTCTTTTGAAGCCTTGGACATGTCCATGTGACAAAGCTACCTCTACACATCAGAATGTTTGATTTTGATCATATTGATACATGAAGACATTTGAAATATATGTTTTTTAAAAGATACTTACTGTCCAGACAACATTCATTTCTTCAGTTCGACTAACTTGAATGTCAAAAACCATTTCTAGTTCAAACTTGTGGGCGAAGTCACTAACATCCCATTCCACCAACAAACGCTGCAGAGGCAAATTCTTGGAAACTTTAAGGAATGTAGGTGGAAATTCCTGGATTTCTGGAAGAATAAATATGGTTTAAAAATATTAACACTGATGCCTGTTTAACTCCATCAAATTTGTTTGAGCCAGGACAGGCTGTAATACCGGGGCCACTAGAGAAATGGCCTGTCAACATTTTCATCACAAACCTGAGAGTTCAAAAAGCTTCCTTTAGCCTCATTTCAAAATGAACTTAAAAGGACAGCTTTATGAAGACAAAACTGAGCCAAGATTTCCTTCTCATATGGAAAGTCTGACTCCACCTGGCAGCTCGACCAAGCTCCTCAGAGCATACCCCTCTTTTAATCTAATTGACCATACCTGGGCCCAGCCACATATCCCCTCACACTCCCTGAACCTGGGGCATGCAGATGTTGACATTCCTCCTTTCAGGGCGACAGCAAATAATAAATTTAAAAACTACAAACAAATGTGAAACTAGAATGCTGTTGGATACCACCGTGTTTGTTCATGCTGATGTTCTATCTCTTTCCTCCACCCTGTGCCTGCTACGTACTGTACAAACACAGAACAAATAGACAGTCCCTCTCCCAAAGAACTTCTGTTCAAAGTATAAGACAAGAGACAACAGATGGACACGGAGGACATCGATGGGGAAGTACAAGAAAACAAAGTGACAGTATTGCTCAGCATGGCAGACAACGGTTTTAGCACACCAGAAACCTAATTGTTAAGGTTTTTTGGTAGGCTTCATGGCAGAAGAGTTTTAAGGAGAGATTTGAAGGTGGATAATGAATAAGTTTAAGATTTTGTCATGGTTATTTTTAGTAAAAGTCACAGGTAGATCATGGGCAATAAACAAGAATTCATGGAAGCCCGATCCCGGCCTGAGAGGGGGGCGCTGACAGCCCTGGGATGGGAGGGCTGACAGCCCGAGCCCTGCCACCCACCTGGGGGCAGGGGAGGTACACTGATAGCCCAACCCCTGAAGTCACGGAGGTGCCCTCTTTTAAGCCTAATTAGGAGTCAGCGGGCCCCACACAGGTGCATTGGCCTCTTCCCTCATAAAGGGCCAGTGGCACCCTGTGACATTTAGGCACTATCATAATAAAAACAATAATAACTCCACAGATGGGGATGATCTATAAGCGTCATAGCATCTATCTAACATTTATTCTCTGTGAAAGCTGAGAGGGAATTGCCACTGTATTTCAGCCCAGCAATTAGTATATTAGTACTGTCTGGTTGTAAAGAGTTCTAAATGACTAGAAAGTGCTGAGTTTTAGTTAGGTTTCCTACCTCACTACTTTCTCCTTCAGGTTTTTTCATATAAAGAATCATCCTTATTCCCCCCCAACTAACTACTGGGGTCCTTCACCCCCATCTCTTCTTCCTCTGCATCTTGTTTCTGGGCAGTATTATTTGCAAACACAAATTCAACCAGTGACTCACAGGTTTGGAGCAGAGAGATAGGATCTATCTCTTTCTGTCCAAGCTAAAAATCTCAGCTTGTCTGTCTGACATCTCCTCATGGATGTCTAAGCCCACCATGACCAAAGCAGAGCTTTTAATCCCTCCCCTTCCATACTTTCTCCTCTAACCTCATTTCTCAGTCACTGTGGTCAGTGCCACCATCCTCTCTGGATGCATCTGAAGAAGTGAGGTTTTTATCCACAAAAGTTTATGCTCAAATAAATCTGTTAGTCTTTAAGGTGCCACCGGACTCCTTGTTACCATCGTCTCTGTCACTCAGCCTGTGTTCCCGGTAAAGCTGCGGTAAAGCTGCGCACTTGAGTGGCTGCCCTGGAGAGATTTAAGTGCCACCCAGCTGATTAGGAGAGCCCTCACAGCTGGCATCATGTGTTTAGGTACCCCTCCCCCCATGTTGCTCCGTCCTGCAGCTGCTCCCCTGGCTGTGCAGGGGGGGAGGGTGCTGATGTCAGGGTGCCCCCCTGTTCCCCACCCCATCTCCACAGAGCAGGGGAGACCGCCTGACTTGGGACTCAGAGCTGTTGCAGGGAAGGGTTGAGTGGCTGAGTGCCTTTTTTAAAGAGACAGTACATGTTTCTGAGATTTCCCCAGCAGCCACTCACAGTCTCTCTCTCTCCCTCCCTATGTACCCCATCTCCGCGGAGCAGGGGAGGGGAGACAACAGGGCTAAGGACAGAGCCGGAGAGCTTTCAGTGAGTGTCTTAAAGAGACAGCGCAGCGTGTCTCTCAGAAACTTTCCCAGCAGCCAGCACACACACTGTCTCTGTGACATGCACACACTGTGTCACACATTGTCGCTGTCACACACAATCTGTCACACACACACACTGTATCAGTCACAAACTCCGTCATACACTGTCACAGTGTTACAGACACTATCACACACGCACACACACTGTATCAGTCACACATACACTCTCTCTGTGTCAGTGTGTCTCACACACACTGTCACGCACACACACACACTGTCACGCACACAAAAACACAATCTGTCACACACACCTCCCAACACATACTTGTATTGTTGTTGTTGTTACTTCTTGGTACTTCCTGCAATGCACATATATTCTCTGTAATTTAATTCTTTCAAAGTGTGTTATTTTAGTGTTTTGACTGGTCTAGGTATTTCATCATTTTTATTTCTCTTACACTGAAATTTAATTCTTTGAGTAGTGAGTTGTAAAATGCCTAACCAGTTCTGACTGGAGTACTTGTCCCTATTTAACTTTTTTAAAATGTATATTATATCTAGGGTTTTTGTTTCTACTGGTGGCGCACATCCGCACATAGCTCGGTGCAATAACAAAATTTATTCCATACATGGATGGAAAAAATCAGAGGGAACATTGCTAACCTGGATACCCTCTTCAACTCAGATCTCACTCTAAAGCCTCACATCCAGGCCATGTCTAAATCTTGCTTATTCTTCCTGCATAATATCTCTAAGATCTGGCCTTTCCTATCCATCCACACAGTTAGATCTCTCATCCAGGCCCTCATTATCTTGTATCTTAATTACTGTAACATCCTGATCTCTGGCCTTCACAAATGCAGTCTTGGCCCACTTATATCCTAGCTTGTCACTTTAATCATGTCACCCCTCTTTTGCATCCCTTCACTGGCTCCCCCTACTGCATAGCATCAAGCACAAACTACTTGCCTTCACATTCAAGCTCCTTCATGGCCTATTCCCAATGCCACTTATCTCTCACACACTATCACAATGTTGGCACCAACCTTCACTCTGCCAATACTGCCAGTCTTCATCATCCACTTGTTAAACAAGCACCTTTGTACTTTTTCCCATGCTGCCTGTAACAGGATAACTGTACCCTTAAAGGTAGTAGGGACTAGATGTCAGTCAATCCTTGCTCGGTGGTATGTCTGTTTAAGGTCTTTGGGATTACTGGAGATGAAGAAGACCTAGAGAAGGGCAGAGGCAGGTGTTGAGAGAGGATGGTTATCCCAGATGAATGCTTGGAGAAGACCCAGGTTACTGTATCTTTAAGAGTTTGGGACCTGACCCCTCTCTGCCTAGAAATTACAAAGGGAGGCCAGGTGGGGAGAAGCTAGTTATAGGGCTGCAACAAGCCTGACAGAACAGACGCGGCCCCTGAGGAGTTGTAGGAGTCCTAAATGAAGAAGGGTGGGGGCTGAGCTGTGTTTTTGGGAAAAGACTAACTAAATAAGACTGCATGGGGGGAACCTTGTTTAAGTACTCTGCCCTGAGAGCAAGTCATTATAAAGAACCAAGATGAAACTGAGGGCAGGGTGCCTGCCGGGGTAGACAAGAGAGGGTTCCCTGGGACGGCATCCATCCACAACCGGCGTAGTTGCCGGGATCCAAAATGCCTTCCCATAAAGAAAGAATGACTGAGTGATAGAGCATGGATACCTTCTTTGGCAGGCAGATGTTCCCCCTCCCCAGGTGGCATATAGAGAGGGAGCAACAACCTTGGGAGTGTCAGCAGCAGCAGCATGTCAAAGAGGTCCAGTGACCGGGAGAATTCGGCTGCTATGGATACTGACAAGGAAAAAGGTGAGGGGCTTGGCCACTTGTGTGCACAAGTGGGGCATGTAAGATGGGTTTGCCCCTCTATGGACAATGACTATATAAAATATATTGAATAGAGCACTGGGCTGTTAAAGGTACCCTGCCAAAAGGTGCTGGAGCCCAAGCTACTGCAAAGCCTCCACAGAGGACTGTGAAGACCCAACTTGGGGCAAGGAAGGGTGAGAATCCAGAGACAAGCTGTTCAAGTTGTGGGGACCTGGGGCACATAGATGTTGTCCAGCTAATATTTTTGACTTTGAGTGGATGGACAGATGAAACAGGATGGAGGCTGAGAAGAAAGACTGAAGAAGCAGCTAATTGAACAAGCAGAGGTAAACAGGAACCATAAAAAAGCAGTTTCCAATATAAAGTCCTGACAGAAAAAGTTAGAAGACTTGCTTGTTGAAAGGTTGGAACATACGGAAATAGAAGTGTACAGGAACACGAGACAGCAAACCTCTCCTTCAACAGAGGAGTAAGCTCTGAAACAGAGGCTGGAGCTAGAGAAGGTCAAGTGTTCCCTGGAGAGCTAGATGAAAAAGGAGCTGAAGACTAAGACCAGTGAGCTCCAGGAACTGGTCAATGAAACAGTAGCACTACGCACCCTGGCAGAAGAAGCTGGGTTGCCAAGAAAGACAGACCAGCACTACATAGAAATGCAGGGCCGAGGCATTGAAATATTGATAAGATGTACGATAAAATGGTGGAGCATGTGAGGGGATTACCAGGAGGCCTGTGTTGATACAGAGAAGCTGACTGACATCACTCCTCCAGAAAGACTTTCCAAAAAGGACAATTAATAGTTCATCAAAGGACTGTGTATTCTGTGGCACAAACATTGAGGATGGGCATAAAACAGAATCGTAGAATATCAGGGTTGGAAGGGACCTCAGGAGGTCATTTAGTCCAACCCCCTGCTCAAAGCAGGATCAATCCCCAATTAAATCATCCCAAGATGTGATAGAAGATGTGATAATTGCAATAGATCCCTCAGCTACCTAGCAGACCCATACAATAATGGACTGGAGAAAGCTGGAAGAGAAGACTGCTACTGCTGATGGGACTACAGACGCACATTGCTAAATACCTGTAGGAGCTGGAAGAGACAAGTGCTTCACATGGAAGGCTCTTAGTGCAGGTTACACAGCAAGAGCAGGAGCTGACCTGCCTCAAAGGGGACCAGGGAACAGCAGTGTTTACTGCTACATAAGGAGCTGATTAAGCTCCAGAATCAACCTCAGGGTACATCTACACAGCAAAATAAACACCCACAGCTGGCCCTAGTCAGGTGACTTGGGCTCATGGGGCTTGGGCTGCGGAACTATAAAACTGCTGTGTAGACAAGGGGGGAGGGTTCCAGAGCCCAGGCTCCAGCCCAAGCCTGAATGTCTATCCAGCAATTTTTACTCCTGTGAGCCCAAGTCAGCTGACCCAGGCCAGACATGGCCATACCGTGTATTCCAGTGTAGATGTACCCTCAAAGGAAGGGAGGATTGAAATCTGATTCTGAGATGGATAAAAGCTAGAAATCCTAGAGGCTGAAGTGGCTGCCTTGCAAAGGGAACTGGACATATGCAAAGAGAGAGGCTGGCTCCTCAAAGGTACCTCTGCTGGAGGAAGATAAGAGCTACCCTGATGTGAATGCAGAGGAAGTAGAATTAGAAAAGAAGAAGGTGAAAAAGGCCCTTTCACCGATCAGAGGAACTACAATGCAGAGCCACAACCAGAACAGGACTAAGATGAAGCGGTTCACCCCACAGAGAGAGACAAGGATGCCTCCATGTACAGAATATCAGTAAAGCAATGCAGGTGGAAAAGGAACAGAAATGGGTCATGCTAATTAACATACTAAAAGCAGCAGGCAAACATATGCAGTCCTTAGCATTTGGGACCCCTAAAAATAATATGAACATAACTAGAGATGTCCTGAACTTTACGGGTGGTGGTGTGTGTGTATTCAGGGAGGCTGCTCTCCAGGAGACTAGGAAGCCACCCTGTATCAGTTTAACTTGGGTAAAAGTCCATTTATGTGGACTAAGATGGAAGTAGGAAGAAGACTGTACATTCTAGGAATTCAGCATGTGACAACTATAACATTCCAAAGATTGAAGAACTACATTCACCACATGGGCAACATATGGCATGGAGACACTGACAATCTGTACCCCATGTTCATCCTTTTTACAAGATCATGATAAATTTTGTACAAATTATGCCTTGTGAGGTATCATTTGAAAACTCAATCTGCGGAACATTATGTCCTGGTAAAATGTGTGTCAACATTGTATGTAAAGTTATATGATTCTACTGTACGAAATTGCTAAGACATGTCCCAAGTTTAGAAAAATAGCTTCAGACCAGTTCCCCAGAAACAAAATGCTAGCCAACACCTCAACCAGGTATCAAGAAAATCAAGTGGAACATCACCTAGTTAAGTGGACATTCTTTGGCAGGAAGAAGGGGTTTTGCGAGAACCTTACATATTGGCAATGGAGCAGCTGGAGGTTTCCATGGACTGAAGTGTTTGGGAACCTCCATTTGAGATAACAGCATTTGTACATATCATTTTCTATTAATGAAATGACAGACTTTCTATGAGCTTGTATTGTCCAGGAGGGTGCTGGGCAGTACAAGAAGCACATTTCTGGGAACAAGTCTAGGACTGAGAATTTGCTGGTGTTGCTCTGCAATTAATTCAGGAGTGACTGGCTAGAGCACTCATATAATCCAGCTGGGAGTGATTTTGCATGCTAGAGGCTGTGTGTGAATAGGCCAGGAGTGATTGTTCTCACAGCAGAGCAATGTAAAATGCACCCCAGGTTGGAGAGTTGAGGGGACACCGCTGTTCAGATGTCCAGATTGTAGCCTGGGTAATGTCACAGAGACCCAACTTCTGGTTACTTCATTTTTTTTTAATTATAAGAACATGGAGTTTGGTAGGGATTTGCTAGACTTCCTTGTAGTGCCATGCCAAGAGTGTTCTGGTGCTGGTTTAAAAACTCAAATCCTACCCCTCCATCACCCTCCCACCCCACAAAAATGCTATCATCATCAAGTTCTTTTACAAAGGAACCTTCCTAGCCTTCCCTGAAGCAATCTCAGTAATCAGATATTCTGAATCTATCCGCTTTGTTTGAGTTCTCTATAGAAAAACTGTGAGATCGCTTAACCTTTCCTGTATCATTTATGTTCTTAAATCATAATTAATTTTACGTTGCTAAAACACCTTTCATAAGCATCTGCAGTTGCACAAAGACAACAAAAAAATACACAGTGCTGTTTCTGTGTTAGGGAGCTCCCAGCTAAAGGCCTTTTGTGAATGTAGCCAGGGAGATCAATGGGCGCTTTCATAGCACTTACAACACACTATCATGACTTGCAAGCAATTCAAGTAAACCCAAAAACTGCCTGTCAAGTTTCCTTCCCCACTCTGAACTCTAGGGTACAGATATGGGGACCTGCATGAAAGACCCCCTAAGCTTATTCTTACCAGCTTAGGTTAAAAACTTCCTCAAGTTACACACTTTGCCTTGTCCTTGAACCCTATGCTGCCACCACCAAGCGTGTTAAACAAAGAACAGGGAAAGAGCCCACTTGGAGACGTCTTTCCCCCCCCACCCCAAATATTCCCCCAAGCCATACACCCCCTTTCCTGGGGAAGGCTTGATAAAAATCCTCACCAATTTGCATAGGTGAACACAGACCCAAACCCTTGGATCTTAAGAACAATGAAAAAGCAATCAGGATCTTAAAAGAAGAATTTTAATTAAAAGAAAAAGTAAAAGAATCACCTCTGTAAAATCAGGATGATAAATACCTTACAGGGTAATCAGATTCAAAACATAGAGAATCCCTCTAGGCAAAACCTTAAGTTACAAAAAGACACAAAAACAGGAATATACATTCCATTCAGCACAGTTATTTTACCAGCCATTAAACAAAAGGAAATCTAACGCATTTCTAGCTAGATTACTTACTAACTTAAGGAGTTATGAAAAGCATCACACAAACAGACAGACCCTTTGTTTCCCACCCGCCTCCAGCTTTGAAAGTATCTTGTCTCCCCATTGGTCATTTTGGGTCAGGTGCCAGCGAGGTTATCTTAGCTTCTTAACCCTTTACAGGTGAAAGGGTTTTGCTTCTGGCCAGGAGGGATTTTATAGTTCTGTATACAGAAAGGTGGTTACCCTTCCCTTTATATTTATGACACTGCCATTACGAGGCTTGTATAATTTCTCATCTGCACTGCACCTCACCTCTCAATTAAGTGCAGCAAATTACCCATGAGATGACGCAAAATAATGTTCCACGCGTCCTTCTACAACTTACAGCAGGTTTGCATGCCTTTTGTGAGACCCTTTTCCAACCAGATCCATCCAATAAGCAATGTGTTCCTTTGAACACTCATGTTGGCATACATGCTCACTAAGATGGAAAAAAGAGAGTGAACCCAATTTGACAGTGCGCAAAAGAAGATGAAGAATGTGGCTGGAAAAGCAAACAAAGCAAAGGTAAAAGTCCGACTGTACATCAACCAAGCTTACTGGTGTAACTTCCCATTAGAACTTTTGAGAACCATGACTTTAATACTTGCCTTCCTTTGCATTTGCTAGGCAAAAAGTCTTGTTCTAAATTAGCAACAGGACTGTTCTCTATGAAAAAATAGTGAACAAAATTAATCTCCTGTGGCCAAGTAGCCAGATCTGCCTTGTCAAAGTCAAAATTCTGCCCCATGCTTTCAATAGTTGAACCTCTTTCGGCATCCATGCCCATAACAGTTGCACTAGCAACTAATGGACAACTTTCAGACACTCTGGGTCCCAACAATTCAGCACTAAACTCCGTGCTGGAATCAGAGACTCTGACATTCAACAAGTCTGACAAACCCAAATCAACATCCTCACTAACTAAGAAAAGCTCAGAAGTGCAAGTTGCAGAACAATCTGTGGATTGTTCATTAAAAACATGGTCAAACTTTGCATGTTTCAAGAAACTTTGTAGATCACTCTCAGTTTTCTGATCTTAATGGGTCTGCTGCAGCCTGCATTTTTGAGCACTACTCTTGTGCTTGTAAGGGCTCATTTTCTAGTTCAAGACTCTACAGACATTTGAGTTACAATAAGTGGATTAGAAGCTTTCCTCCTTTAATTTACACTTACACATACAGAGTCAACTCCTTTAAGAAACCATCAATTGGCACTTCTGTGATGGAGATTTTTAGAAAAGGGAAATAACTGTGGTATCTCAGATAATGGCTTGTCTACATTAGAATGTTTTTCTGCTTTAATTATACTGATCTTGTATAAGCACCTGTCTCCCAGTATAATTGCATCCACACTAGAGCTAATATAACTGTTTATTCCTGGAAGAATTCTGCATCACTGCACATGCGCAGAATTGATGTCCCCCACAGATTTCTTTGCTTCCTACAGAAAAAGGGCTTCTGACGGTGAAGCAAAGGGAAGCTGCAAGAGTGGTCACATGCCCATCCCCAGCAGTGCAGGCAGATTGGTTCAGGTGCCCGGAGCAGCCAGTAGAAATGTAAATCACTGGGAGTGGTGAGGGGAGGGAGGGGGTTTAGGAAGTCATGTGTGTGAGAGAAAGAGACACACTGTCCCTCTCGCAGCACGCTTGATGTGGTGGGGCAGGGCTTCGGGGTGTTTCTGAGGAGGTAGGTGTGGGACAGGCTCTGTCTCCTCAGGAGAGCAGAGTATAGCAGCCTGTCTGCTTAGTGAATTTTTCCCATTGTCTTTGTGAATTCCCCCAGGAGCATAAAACAGGTGTAAAAATTTTAAGGCTCCTTTACATTGCCAGAGTGGTGTAAAGGATAGTATGGCCTTATAAATGCATATGTTGCTTTAGCAATTAGAACTGGTCTAACTTTTTGGACAGAAAAAATTTCCTATCGAAATGTGCTCCATGAACTGTTTGCTACTTCCTTTTCTGGAGATGGTCAGTAGCCAATATAAATTATGAATTTGATTCCCCAGTCCTCACTTGCTCTTCAGTTGCCCATGATGTAACACTGAGCATATGGCTGCATATATTTGTTGACTAATAACTAGAAATAAAGGGTGAAACCTATCTACATTACTATTAGGCAAGGGGATTTGGGGATTTCATTCAATGCTCCCCATTCCCAATCTCCATCCATTGTATTGTAGTTTAAATAAATTGCCAAAATAGTTGAAACTAGAGTGATTATACTGCATTACTTTGACAAATAAAATATGCAGAATTTTAAAATATTGTGCACAGAATTTTTAGGTGCAGAATTGCCCCAGGAGTATATAACTATGCAAAAAATCAGCCACCAAACTAATATAGTCAAACCAGTATAACTTTTCTAGTGTAGATCAGCCCTTGGTAACTGCTGTCTTTTCATGATAACCACTGAAAATACAATAACACAATAACCTACGCAATGCTTTAATTATGGATTCATGTGCATGGTTCCAAAACTATTGTTACAAGCCATGTTCATTTAAATATACACAGGCTTAGTGAAAGGTGTCCACACAATTTCCCTTGCCATCTAAGCATATGCATATGTGCTCGTGTCCGGAAATAGCACATGCATTTGTGGTGCAAAATTTTGAGGATTTAGCCCTAAGATTTGGATAAGTGTGACTAGAAGGCAGAAGACCAATGCTGACATTTACATGGATGAGACAACCAAGACAAATGCAACAAGAAGTGTGATGCTTCCTTGGGATGCCCAGAACTGTGAGTCACCTTGTTATCCCCCTGCCTCAGTGAGAGAGAGAGAGAGAGAGAGAGAGACTTGCTTGTGTTTAAGTGAGCATCAGCTCCCTGACGTCACCCATTTGTTGGCTACACAAACAATCTCCTCAGGGCTCTGCCAGCCCTTACTTTGCAATAGGTGCATCCCAACCCCTGAACCCCCTTGAAGCACTTCCCCTGTAGCGTCCAGCCCTTAACCACTGGACACTCCCAAAAATTACCAGCTAAGCTGTTCCCAAAGGAACGGTACAAACATCAGCTTGTTTGGTTCAACTGAGGATCAGATGCAATATAACATCACAGCACTGAGATATATTTACAGTGAAAACAATCATAAGTTTATTATCAAAGGCTAAGATTTAAGAGATAATGAATGAGTATAATGGTGTAAACAGAAATGGTTACATATAAAACAAAAAGTATACCATGCTTTCTACAATCTAAACTTAACTTTAACAGGCTAAACTGTTGTCTAAATTTGTTTTAGGTGAGAGGGTTTCTCTCTCAACATCTCCAACCAACACGATGTGGATCCCCCTTTCATAAATGCAAAAACTGCTGTCTTTTTTGTTTTTTCAGTGAGGGATGAAGGATATCTTTCTGCCTTCTCCTTATACTTCCCAAAGTCATTGTTTTCTCCCCAGAGTCAGGATGACCCCATGCGGTTTACTCCCTGGTGTGCTGGCTCCATGTTGACTTACATCTTCATGTTGACATTGTATGCAAACCAGATTCCATTGTGTTGGCTTACAATTCTTTTTTAACATATGAATCGAGTACACATGTGACTACATCCTTTGTCTGGCCAAAACCGGTATGTCAACCCTGCCTGAGACATATCCCTAAAACATATTTTCAGTACTCCTTACATAACTCCTTAATATCATCTGTACATACATCTCACAACAATTATGAGGATCAGTATGCCTGATTAGAGACTTCAATAACCCTTTTTGGATAGGATTCAGAGTAGCAGCCGTGTTAGTCTGTATTTATCCAAAAAGGAAAGGAGTACTTGTGGCACCTTAGAGACTAACAAATTTATTTGAGCATAAGCTTTCGTGAGCACGAAAGCTTATGCTCAAATAAATTTGTTAGTCTCTAAGGTGCCACAAGTACTCCTTTCCTTTTTGGATAAATACTCTAAAAGTGGTGCGCTAAGTGTAATGAGTTTGTGAGGCCTGTTTGGATTTGCTGTTACAGAACAATGAACCCTTTGCAAGCTGGCAGCAATGGGCCTCCGTGTCACATGAAGGAGTCTTGGAGGAGTACAAAACTGGGCAAATTGGAAATGAATAATCCAGAGAAGAAAATACAGGTCAAAAATGGCTGAGAAAAGTAGTAGTAGATAGATAAATGTGTCTGATTTCAAATCAACGTGAATTATTGATTTAACAAAAGGTAATTTTACAAGGTGAACTGTGGTGCTTTTGACCCTCCCTCATGCTTTGTAATGAAGACAGACTGATTTATTAGCATGATAGGTTACCTAATAACAGTAGAGCTGGAAATGAGCCAGCCCTAATTTCTACAGAGAAAGTTCTATTTGTTGTATATGCATTTCTAAGTAAAAAGCATGCATTCAGATCTCTACCTTGACCTTGGTATATACTGAAGCACAACGCCGTGTAGAGGAATATTGTCCAAAGCATAAAATTATCCATCAGTTATCCACCTTCTCCTGAAAAGGACAAATTGTGAAAGAATAAACTTTCTTTTAGTTTGAATTTCATGCTAGAAAATTGAGCCTCATATCACTTAAATATAGGAAGCATGAACAAAGGAAAACAAGACATAAAGAGAAATTACAGTTATCTTTTTGGATCTGGTTACACTATGTGGAAACATCCACAAATCCCATCAAAGATTAAATTAAGCTAATTTAACAAAACAATCGGTCTTTAAAATGCTGTGAGGGTTTTCCTTTCAAGGAATAAATCTTACTAAATTGAACAATAAACATGAATATTCATCCTCAGCTCCACATATCTTATCTCCTAGGGGTCTGCCATGTAAGTGAAAGAGAGATTCCCCTCAGCAAGGAGAGAACAACAACAAAATTGTAAAATACCGTGTGGCTCTAGGACCAAAATCTGCCTTACACAGGTTCTGAGTCAAAGCTCACTGAAGTCAATGGAAAGACTCCCATGAACATCAGTGTGCTTTGGATCAAACCCTTAGCACCTATTTGAAATTAAATGAAAACATTTTGTTTTCACACTTTGCTTTAATATGACATAAATGTACAGTTCTCTGCCTTTCCGGAAATTACCCACAGCCTTGTCTAAACCATTTACAGGCTGAGTTGCTCTCTGGAACTCACATTGCGATAGGTAGGAATTCTGCTTTGACTTGCAACATTGGAACCTAATGGTCTGATTGTCTGATGTTGTGAGATACATAGCACCCTCAATTCCCATCACAGTCTCAACACCTTGCCCTGTCACTGCAGAAGATATTTTCCACAGGAAACAGTTATTCCAACTTAGTATCCCTGGGCAGTTGTGAAAAGTACTCCATGCTTAATGGACCTGATTTAGGTCAACTCTATTTGAGGACTCTTTGAATTGGTTAATGGGTGCTCAGAAACTTGCAAAATCAAACCTCCTCTTTGGAAGTTTTTCTTTTCCACTCAGTCAAGAGGATCTTCCCATTTGCATTCTGCTTTCTTCAAAATTGTTTAAACCATGAAATACTAGCTGATGCTCATGTTCCTGTGATAATCATGGTGTTGATGTCACCATCTGTTCTTTGTGTCAATGATGTGACCTGTGACATTATTTAAGTTTTAACCATCATCTGACACATACATACTACAAAAATCAGGACAAAATCTCCTCAATTTATCACTAACTAAAACTGCCAACTATAGAATATTTGTGGTGGAGCTGGGTTTACTCATCTCATGAGAAATAAACAATTGTGGTAATCTTAACCTAGTACAAGAAAAGGACAATTCCTGATGGTAAAAGAAATGCTGATCAGAGAGAAAAACCCCCAAAGCATGAATCAGCTATGGCATTCCAATCTCATGTTACTGTTTAGGAAAAGTTGAAGCACAGAACCCCTGCCCTAAAGCACTGCATGTAGTAGCAGGAGTTGAACTGTTGCTCATCTAATTTGATGCTGCTGCTTGTCTCATTCTAGTAAAGGCAAACAGAATGCAGCCACATTTGTTTCTGTATTAGCACAAGGCTTTAAAAGTAAAATCTGTGTTTAAACCATACTGTGTATAGATCTATTACAGCCGGCATGGAAAACTTCTCTAAAAACTCTAACATACATAGATTATAAGATTAAAGAAAGCTAATAAGATGTCTTTGTGGATGCACGCAACATAAATCCACTGTTCTCATGTCTGTCCAAGACTCAAAGAACTGATAACTATAGCTTTGTCAGGCTCACTTCGCAGGTAGAACAGAATCTGAAAAGCGCTATGTGAAACCATGTGGGTTACTTTACAAAATAATAAATTACAGTAAACTGAATGTAGACAAAGAGAGGAACTAGTGCCTGCTTACAATAAGCCACAGAGTGCTGGACATTAGAACTTGTTTTACTGAGAGAGAAAATGCTGATTAGGATATTCAGGTTATTCTCAACTCTCTTTGAACAGTGCTATGCAATCTTTCATTTTCTAAAGACACAGGCAGAAGCAATTTTGGTTTAATTTCTCATGCTAGGGAAGCAAGAAAAACCACTCCCCTACCCACTGTAAAAAATTCTTACAAGTACAAATGTATTCAGTGGACTCTCCCAAATTTGAACATCAATTATCTTTACATACTGTACTACGAGCGCCGACTTCAATGAGTTTCCCTGCATTTATGCTGAAGTAAGTGAACACAGAATCTAGTTGTATGAGACTGCCAGTTAAGAGGGGTCAAAGGAATGGAAATACCTACTTTATTTGTTTAAAATATTACCGATTCAGGGATATATTAATTTGTCATGTGGAGTGAATTTTTGTACTGTTTGGCCAAATAATTGATCTCCCTACTTATAACACATAGTATGTTCATATTCAGTGAATTCACATATAACCAAAGGACCGCTGCAAGAGCTAGCTATAGCAAACCAGTTATTTGCACTGTTAAAAGTTTAGAAATTTTTTTTCTAGCTGATCTAATTTAAGAGAGATCAATGGAAAATTATTCATATGAGTTTTGCACAAATTTCCCTTTCTGATAGACTAATGGATGGTCTCTGCTGCATAAGTGCAATATGCAACTAAGCAGAATCCTTTCAAAGCAAGTAACATTAAACCTCAGACAACATTCTATTTAATGGATTTTATTTCAATTATACCAAAGGAGTTCAGAGACACAGCTCTTTCTCTCCTTATTTAGGGGAAAAATCATTTAAAGTCAGGGTGCTGAGTCTGTTTGCACTCGCACCAATTTCATGCCAGTATAACTCTGTTTATTTCAGATGCATTATTCCCTGTTTACACTAGTATCAGTTTGAAGATAATTAAGCCCAAAAGGAGTCATGTCTTGTAGTGTTTTGTAGGATTTAGCCCAAATTATTTTATCTGATTTGTTGCTCATTATGGGCTTGATATTGTGAAATGCTGAATACCCTGGCCCTGATTAAGCACAGCATTTACGTACATGCTTAACCATAAGCACATCAGCAGTCCTAGCAACTTAAAATTAAATATTTACATAAGTGCTGTTCTAGATTGGAGCTAGCATACTCAGCAATTTATAGGATCAAGCTCACTCATGACACACACACAATGAAATGAGAAAGCAGAAATTATCTGGTCTTTATCTCTAACCAGGGGGGGTCAATCCTGTAGTCCTTATACAAGCTAACTTTCCATTAAACAAGTCACTGGGGCAAACCTAATGTGAAAAAAGTTGACAAATCTGATAAATTCTGTCTTGATTACAGGTCGCCTTTCAACTAGCATGGGCAGGCGAGAGAGCACATCTGCATTTGCGTGCACTTCTGTTCTTTGACTTTGATGTCATAGACGTAACCAGCTAAGAAAAACTTCCTAACTGTAAGTATGGTAGGACAATGGAATAAACTGCTAGGGAAGTCGTGGAATCTCTTTCACTAGAGGTTTTCAAAAAGAGGCTGGATAGCCATCTGTCTTGTATGGTATACACACAAATCCTGCATCTTGGGAGGGGATTAGACTAGATGACCCTTGCGGTTCCTTCTAACCCTATGGTTCTATTATTCTAAATTCACTGGGAATTTTGACTGAGTAAGAACTGCAACATCAGGCCTTTTGCCTAAACTACTTTCGTTTAAAAAAAAAAGTTTTTATCTAAACTGAAATTTTAAACTACTTTCTAAAAATGAATACAAATGTGACCACCTAACTCCATCCATGTGCAGCATCAATTGATTTAGTGCATTTCATTTAGGATATTGTATTGTTACTTATTATACATTAAGAATGGTTGGTACAATATTATATTCCTTTCTATGCATCATATATATTCCTGAGCTAGCTGCAGCATTCAGCACTATAATGATCTAATGTAACGTTTCTCAAACTGGGATCTGCGAGGGTACTCCAGGGGGTCTGCCAACCCTGCTGCTCAACTCCTCCCCCTCCTTCCCAGTGCCTCCTGCACACCGAGGAACAGCTGTTTATTGGCATGCAGGAGGCGCTGGGAGGGAGGGTGAGGAGCGGGGATGGGGCATGCTAGGGGAGGAGCAGGAAGAGGAGGGGCAGAGGTGGAGACGGGGCAGAAAGAGGCAGGGACAAGAAGGGGCAGGAGTAGAGTGGGAAGAGGGGGGACAGGGTGGGGTCTCGGGGGAAGAGGTGGGTGCGGGTGGGGCCTGGAGCTAAGTGGGGGGTTTGGGGGTCTGTGAAAAATGTTAAACCAAAATGGGGGTCCTCGGGTTGCTAAAGTTTGAGAACCACTGATCTAATATAATGCTATATTTTGATCATATTTGTATGTGATTGTAGTTAATTAAACCAAATAACAAGGAGAAAGGCTATAACACCCCATTAAAAACCAAAAAATATGTATTAAACATTTAAATAACTAACATCTGATTAGGAATTAGGTAACAAACAGAATTCTTAATATGTAAAATATATAGTTATAGCTAATGCTTTGACTCAAGTGTCTTCCACAGAGCCATAAACATTCAATCTTCATTTATACAAAAGCTTCAGATTGCAAATACCTGTAGTAAACAAACTACCTCATGATTAATACCAATTACTGTCAATCACTTATTTCATAAAAATAATCATTATAAACAGCGCAACAGAGCAGCATTCACAAAGTGTCTTTAACAGCATAAAACATTGCAGTCAAGGCTATGCCTTTGTAGAGCACAGAGGATATAGCTTCACCCACTGTCTGCAAAGCGTACAAATTCCATCCTTTTATAACCATTGTATTCAGGCAAATTTCCAGACTGTGAACTAATCCAGAGGGAAGAATGTTAACTTTGGCACCTGTATCCACCATGCATTTAGAGGTATATCATAAATTTATCTGATATGGGATCCCAGGGCCTTGCCATATGAAAGGAAACATCAGAGTCCCTGATAAAAGTGGTCTCATGTGGCTCCATGTTTACAGCATGCATTTCAGGCCTCCCATCATTGCGAACCAGTATACGACAGTACTCTAATTTAAAGTGTTCTTCATTCCCACGAGCCCAACACACAGCAGTTCTATACAGGCAGGCAGGGAAGTTGACCAAGTGACTCGTACTACCACAGCAGAAACAGTGAGAAGCTGGCAACTTTTGCTGCTGAGGGTGTGGAGCAGGAGTAGGTAGAATTATATGACTTTCTTTGGGTGATGGAAGCAGGAGCAGCTAATGATTTTGTTGGGGACACTGGGGGATGGCCACTAGGTAACTCGAGGGGATGGAAGACCACGAGTGTCGATGAAGACCCCTTGCACTAGGCCCAGGTGTCCTTGGCCCCCCCTCCCGCCTGGAGCCACTCGCAGCAGCTCCGCGTACTAGGCCCAAGTGTCCTTGGCCCCCCCGCCTGGAGGCACACACAGCAGTTATGCTGAGAATCTGCAACAATATGTTGCAGAGTCAGACTGCCTGAAACTAAGCAAGGCCACACAGGGCAGATATGGAAGAACAATGCTGAATAAAGCAGCTTTATGTATAGTTTAATAAATGATACAGAGAATCAGGGAACTAGCTGGTAACTGGATTGGCTGGCTATATGGATACTTGGGGCAGCTTGCTATTGGATAAGTATGCTGGGAAAAAGGATGTATAAAAGCCAGTGTAACTTCCTGCTCTGGGTGCAGGATTTGAGATTTTATTCTCCCTCTACCTTTTTGCAGCTGCAAATAAACTTTTCTGCTTCTCCATCCCGTTGTGATTATTGGGTGTAGCACACCGGGTAACGAACCAACTCAAGCTGTTGTTCAGCCTCTCGGCACTGGGTGCCGGCAACAGTTTAAGGGTAGACACAAAGGTAGCAGCAGTCTGAGACACAGACCCCTTTCAACCCGAGCCCTCTCAAATGCCTCACTCCTAGCAACTGAAGCATCAAAAGTTAGAGCTCTAACATCTTCAGCCAGTAACTGTTCACCCAGGGAGTCCTTGGCTATGCTAGTCACAAAAATATCCCTCAGCATAGTCATCATAATGTTCCCAAATTCACAGTCCTGGGCCAACCACAACAAATGATACGCAAACTCACATATGGTTTTGTTGGACTGCTGGCAAGCTTCAACATATGTTTTCCTCTTTAGCAAAACAGAATCTCCAGTCCCAAAATTGACGTGGCTGTGCAGCGCCTCAGTGACTAAGGAGGACTTGGGCTCTGGGAGTCCATCATAAATATCAACGGCATCATGGGCTAAGCAGTTCTGTAGCGAGGGTAATCTAGCAGCATCAGAAAGTTCAGAATCTGCACATAGTTTAGAAAATTCCAAATAAAGTATTGCCAGTCAACAGCCAAAGGATGTGCAGGTAGCATGTGTTGCAGAATAGAAGCACTCGTTACCATAATGTTACACTCTGGTCCACCCCAGAACAGTTATCCCAAAACACAAGGAAATCAAAGCAAGTAAGTGGTCAATCAAACCAAAACATATAATAACCATGAACCACGCAAGTCAGCAACAGTGTGAACAAAACATAATAACAGTACAAATGGCAGGTTTGTAGCAGCAGGCCCTGGGTAACTGCACACACCCAATGCTATGTACATACACAGGAATAGGAACTGGAACACTGAGTTTAGAGAGCCAGAAAATGAACAGGAACAGGGATCAGGAAGCAACACACAGGAAGGCAATATACATGCACAGCTGTCATCATGAGGACAAAAAGAATTGCAACCTTGGAATAAAATGCAAATTCAATTTCAATAAAACATAATTCTTGAACAGTCATTTTAAGATTAACTCTCACTCGAGTAGCCTGAATAAGGTAGACATGGAATTTTCATACTTTTTCCTTGCCATTTACTTGAGTCATCAAAATAATTCCATATTTTGAAATAGCAATTCTTTGGTAGTTGACTACGATGGTTCAACCAAATATTTTATACTAGTATCACTCAGTGATTAGATTAAAAAGATAGCATCATATTTTGGGATGGATTCTGTGACCTGCACATACAGTCCCATATTAGAGTATGGCACAACAGGACCAAGCTGTATATGTGTAGATTTAATAGGCTATATGTGAGTAGATTTATTTACACTAAACCGCTTTACACCACTCTAGTAATATAATGGGGCCTTAAATGGATGTTAAATGAAACTCACTTTAAGACCCATGCCAGAGTGCTGTACAATACCTTTACTATAAATGATAATCAGGCCCTGTTTCCAAAGTCTTTTATTTTACAGTTTACTGCTAATTTGACATATTTTTATTTACAAGTTTCATTAGCTTGAAGAGAAAAATCTGCTGCTTCAAATTACATTTATGGGCTAATTTTGTGTCTGCAAAGATGCCTGTTTACATAAATTTTACCAGTAAGAAATTAATTCCATAAATAAACTATTTTACTAAATTGTGGGTTTTAAAAAAAATATTTTCCATAGTACAATAAACAGCGGAATTTGCATGCTTGCATAACAGTATTTTTCACATCTGCACTAAAATCAGAAATACACACAAGGCTAACTGATTACTTGCCAAATATTTTTTTCTCCTTATTTTAGTCATGTACATTTTTCTTCTGGACATTTCAGCACCCAGAGTCAGATCCTCATTTGGTGTAAATCAGTGTAGCTCTATTGGTTTCAGTACAGGTATGCCATTTTACACCAGCTAAGGATCCAAGTTTCCACTATTCTTTGAAATGTTTGCTCTCTGTTTGGCCTGTTTCCTCAAGTTTAAGGACCCTCAGTTTGTGACTTTTAAAACCTGATAATGCAAACTCAATTCATGTGAGTGAGGTCAGCTTATGAAGAAAGGTTTGATTTGTAGAGGGGATAAAAAGTCAAAGGAGGACTTGTGGCACCTTAGAGACTAACTAACAAATTTATTTGAGCATAAGCTTTCGTGAGCTACAGCTCACTTCATCGGATAGTTGATAATTGATGTTAGGCACACCTAGCAATCCACCAACCTTATTCCTTCAAGAACTGTCCCGACTAACATGTTACCTTTCCCTTTCCCCGCAATGGCTATGGGAAGAACCCTTTAACAGCAACATTGCTTATACCAATCCTTCCCATCCCTTTTCAGGTCCGGCTTAAGAACTGTCAAGCATGAAAGTGAGTGTGACAGTGAAGGAATTAAAAAACAAAACAAAAAAAAGAAACCGTAGGAGACAGATGATGACAGAAATAAAGAAACTGCAGCTGAAGAGGAAAAAAAGAAAAGACAAATGATAACAAAGAGTGTCCGAAGTACGGGACATTATTCTAAAAGGCCTGTCCTTTTCAAAAGCAAAAACAAACCAAAGAAAACTGTTAAAAACAATATGCAAAAAGAAAAGGAGTACTTGTGGCACCTTAGAGACTAACCAATTTATTTGAGCATAAGCTTTCGTGAGCTAAAGCTCACTTCATCGGATTTTATGTATCCGATGAAGTGAGCTGTAGCTCACGAAAGCTTATGCTCAAATAAATTGGTTAGTCTCTAAGGTGCCACAAGTACTCCTTTTCTTTTTGCGAATACAGACTACACGGCTGTTACTCTGAAAAACAATATGCTAACACAAATACCTACCAGGTTTCAGCTGAGTTTTTCCCTGTAGGACTTTCTTCTGCAATTTTCTTGTCCTTCAGTCCCACTTTGCTAATTCCTTTCTCCCTTTCCCTGGCTTACTCCTCTCTCTCTCTCTCTCTCTCGCAACCCTGCACGTATTTCCTGTTTTCCTCTTCTCACTCTCTCTCTTTCCTCAGGAAAACGTGTGAAGAGCAGCCAAAGGAAACTCGTAATCTAATGCTGCTCTGTGACAACGTAGGTTTTGCTCTGTGCAGTGAGAGGAGTTGCAAGGGTTGGGAGAATCACATGGAATGCTGCCACCAGGAGCATTCCCTATGCAGTATTATGAAACTGGTGCCCCTATGCCTGACGGCAGCCCGGGGGGCAGAGGGGAGGCAGCAAAGGATACCAAGACACCTGCCCGCCTCACGGTGGTGGAGAGTCATCGTTCCCCGCAGAGACCCCTGTACCTTCTCCCTCTCACAGAATGCACAGCGCCAGCGTATTCGGCTCTGTGAATACGGCCCCTGCCTAAGGAGACTGCAGTGCACGCTGCGTGTGCGGGAGCTGACCCATTCTTACCTGCTGTCATGGGCAGTGGGTGAAGCTGCCACTTGGGGAGGCTAGCTCCCCAGCCCACCTCTTCTGCCTGTTGCCCCGCATATACTTGACCCTTGCTCTGCCCCAGGTCCCGCCCCCACTCTGCACAGGCCCCATCCCTCCCCACTGTCTCCCTTCTCTCTTCCCTCCCTCACCCTGCTCACCACCTTCCAGCCAAATCCCTGAACCCAAATGACATTTGAAAAAAAACACTCTTCTGCAATTTCTTTCTAAAGAAAATGTAGCACTTTTCCACTGCAAGCCAGATGGTGAAGACTGGACATGCAGAAGGTACCTAATTAAAAGCACTAAACTTGTGAATAATAAATGTCAGTCACAGGTTTTTTGATATGCCCTGAAGTTTGTCAGATTTATTTCCAAAAACTTTGTAGTAAGGGCAAGTCAGCTGTCTTGCTGAATACAACATTAAATATTATGGAATACATGATGCAGCTCTTCTCTTTTTTACATTTTCTTAATCAGTATTTCTAAGCTGATTTTATATTTTAAATGTACTCTTAAGCCTTCATAAAGTAATCATTCCAGATCACTACATATTTAACTCACTGAAACAAAGACATTATTTTAAAATAATAAGTCACAGAGATTTAGTGTGTTCATAACAATGTTCATTGCCCTTAGAAAAAGGGAACACTATTTTACTTTGTGTGATCTCCATAACAATAGACATGTTTATGAAATTTCACCAACTTTAAAAAATATTTTTCCATGGATTTTAGGCATGGCATAAAGGATTTTATATCTTACTAGGTACTGATTTTGCTGGAGGGTTCTTTTAAAACTAGTTCATCAGATAGTCAGAAGTAAAGAAAGGGAAACTCTCTGTCCAGCTATCTGGAAGGAAAGGGGTGTTGTCTCTATAAGGGCTCTCTTCATCCGGGGCAAGGGGGAGAAGGGAGAAAGGGATGGATCAAAAGGACAGGAAGATTTTGGAAGCAAGTTTTTTTTCTATAGTAATTAAAATTAAAATGTGTATTTTAGATAAATGTGGTCTTTTGAAGGATTTATTTAAAAAACTAAAGGAGTACTTGTGGCACCTTAGAGACTAACCAATTTATTTGAGCATGAGCTTTCATGAGCTACAGCTCACTTCACGTGAATGAAAACTCACTTTAAGACCCATGCCAGAGTGCTGTACAATACCTTTACTATAAATGATAATCAGGCCCTGTTTCCAAAGTCTTTTATTTTACAGTTTACTGCTAATTTGACATATTTTTATTTACAAGTTTCATTAGCTTGTAAAAAATATTAGCTGTAGCTCACGAAAGCTCATGCTCAAATAAATTGGTTAGTCTCTAAGGTGCCACAAGTACTCCTTTTCTTTTTGCGAATACAGACTAACACGGCTGTTACTCTGAAACCTGTCATTTAAAAAACTGTATGTCTGAAGATCCAAGCATTTAAGGCTAAAGATGATTGTGCATCTAAAAATCTATGCAAGGATTTTTTAGAGATGTGATTTTATAATCTTCACCAACTCACTAATGAAATATTTTTTAAGCAAATTTTAAACTAAGGTTCTGTAGACTAACATGTTCTGAGTAAATATTACAGTAATGCACAACTGCTTTTGTCAGTAAATTCAGAAATTGACAGGAATATGCCTGGGGTTTGTCAAATGCCTGTTAAATGGCTTTATTACCACTTGCATGACTCTTTAACAGTTTCAACGTTGTGCTAATAGGTCTGGCAGGCTGGAAGTCTTTTTCACTTTTAAGTTACTAGATCTCCTCTGCAGTAACATACTCTTTTACACAGGTTTTTTACACACCTCTGAACAACATACTAACCCACAGAGACCTTCCTACCAAGACTACAAAAAGAAGAATTCTGGGTGGACTCCTCCTGAAGGTCGAAACAACAGGCTGGACTTCTACATAGAGTGCTTCCGCCGACGTACACAGGCTGAAATTGTGGAAAAGCAGCATCACTTGCCCCATAACCTCAGCCGTGCAGAACACAATGCCACCCACAGCCTCAGAAACAACTCTGACGTCATAATCAAAAAGGCTGACAAAGGAGGTGCTGTCGTCATCATGAATAGGTCGGAATATGAACAAGAGGCTGCTAGGCAGCTCTCCAACACCACTTTCTACAAGCCATTACCCTCTGTTCCCACTGAGGGTTACCAAAAGAAACTACACAATTTGCTCAAGAAACTCCCTGAAAAAGCACAAGAACAAATCCGCACAGACACACGCCTGGAACCCTGACCAGGGGTATTCTACCTGCTATCCAAGATCCATAAACCTGGAAATCCTGAACGCCCCATCATCTCAGGCATTGGCACCCTGACAGCAGGATTGTCTGGCTATGTAGACTCCCTCCTCAGTCCCTACGCTTCCAGCACTCCCAGCTATCTTCGAGATACCACTGACTTCCTGAGAAAACTACAATCCATCGGTGATCTTCCTGAAAACACCATCCTGGTCACTATGGATGTAGAAGCTCTCTACACCAACATTCCACACAAAGATGGACTACAAGCCATCAGGAACAGTATCCCTGATAATGTCACGGCAAACCTGGTGACTGAACTTTGTGATTTTGCCCTCACACACAACTATTTCACATTTGGGGACAATGTATACCTTCAAATCAGCAGCACTGCTATGGGTACCCGCATGGCCCCACAGTATGCCAATATTTTTATGGCTGACTTAGAACAACGCTTCCTCAGCTCTCGTCCCCTAATGCCCCTACTCTACTTGCGCTACATGGGATGACATCTTCAAATCAGACATCAAGAATTATAACATTCAAAAACCAGTTGGAGAACACTTCAATCTCTTTGGTCACTTGATTACAGACCTAAAAGTTGCAATTCTTCAACAAAAAAACTTCAAAAACAGACTCCAATGAGAGACTGCTGAATTGGAATTAATTTGCAAACTGGATACAATTAACTTAGGCTTGAATAAAGACTGGGAGTGGATGGGTCATTACACAAAGTAAACAATTTCCCCATGTTTATTCCCCCCCCCCTCCACTGTTCCTCAGACGTTCTTGTCAACTGCTGGAAATGGCCCACCTTGATTATCACTACAATAGGTTCCCTCCTCCCCCGCTCTCCTGCTGGTAATAGCTCACCTTAAGAGATCACTCTCGTTACAGTGTGTATGGTAACACCCATTGTTTCATGTTCTCTATGTATATAAATCTCCCCACTGTATTTTCCACTGAATGCATCCGATGAAGTGAGCTGTAGCTCACGAAAGCTTATGCTCAAATAAATCTGTTAGTCTGTAAGGTGCCACAAGTACTCCTTTACTTTGTTCTTAGTATGTATTTGGAGGCTCACAAAGATTCTGTGGAGTAGCATCCACTGAGGCAGCCTGGAACCAAATAGAACCCTTAAGAAATTAAATATGGCATTGACTAGTCATAATATGACCTGCTAACTCTTAGTATTTTGAAAAAATACACAGCTGAATTCTACAAATTAGTCAATCTCTTTTACATATGCAGTCTTTTTCTGAATATATATATATAAAATCTTCATGAGAGAGAAACAGAAAGCATCTCATGAGCTGTTGTGTTTAATGGGTAAATAACAGGCTTCTAAAAATGCATATGTAAGAAATGAACGGATACCATTCAGGTCTCCTAGACACATAAAGTTGTACTTAAGTCATCACTTACTCTTGTTTTTCTGATAAATACAAAGCTCTTTAGAAACCTAACCTCATGCATTATTACCCAAACAGGGAAGATATTATGTAATTAATAATAGTCTCCTGTGAAGGCTTTTATTCCCCCCCCGCCCCCCCAAAAAAGAGCATTACATGCTCATGTGTCTCTTCAAATATGTGAAGTCCTTGCACTCCCCATACCTCTCAAGGAAGACATGCTATATCGCAGTCTGTAAAGTGCCAGGGTCCAGGTCTGTGACTGATACTGATGGAATCAGTAGCCCAACGTAAGGGATCCTGCAGCAATAAGAGTGCTAGTATCATGATCTACTTCAGGAATCAGCTATGTGAACTGATGTTGGGATTTGGTTTACTCTGGACTAGGGGAAATTGCATATCTCCTAAATTAGGGTGGTAAAAGGGGGGCAATGTGGGTTGCAGGCGTGGAGGGGAGGGAGACATGCAACCAAAAATTAGCCTGATCCAGCAGGATACAGGTGATCTATTGAAGTTTTTGCTGCTTGCTTCCACCCAAATATGTTGAGGTTTGCTGAAGTAAGTGTGGGGGATGAGGAGAGAGAGACAGCAGAAGCAATACAGTACTTCTTTCCTCTGTTTTGACTTACAGTTGCATTTGTGACCAAAATTTGGTATGATTTGACAGGATCCAGATGAGAAAGCTGAGTTTTTGCAGGGCTATTGTGATCAGATGTGTCCAGGTCTGGATTTCTGAGATGCAGTAGGAGCAGGTAAACATGTTCTCTAAAGTAGTGGCATCTTGGAAACTGGAGCCAAAATCTGGCAGGATCTAGCAGCAGGATTTGCAGCATCGTTGTTGGGATGTGTTCAGCTTTTTGTTGTTGTTGCTGGAACAATGTATTTAAACAACGAAACAAAGTATCGGGACCAAGTATTAGTTGCTCCAGCAGATACTAGATGTCGTATTTGACTGTATTGCTGGGCCAGGATGCATCAGGGTCAGGGTGTCTGAAGAGGAGCATTGATATTTTTTCTCTATTTATGCAGTAGAAATTGTTGCACTGAGACCAACAAGTGTCAGGATCCAGCTTTTAGCTCCCCCTCCCAACATTCTTTCTAAGTTCTATGACAAATGTGTCTAGAGTAACACACCAGCCACTTTATGGTCACGGTTGGAATATTTGAGGCTACAAATTTACCCTAGTTGTAACCTCATTTGTAAAAAGTATTGTAACATCTTGTGAACTTTCATATAACATATAATAAAAAAATGGTGGTGGAAAGTAGGTTAATTTGCTTTCAGTAATAAATGTTATAAACAGGTGCAAGAGAACCAGACAGTGAGACTACATTACTCCAAACAGTAAAGGCCATGCTGATATGATTAAGGACTATGCTTGGAAAAAATGGAAGATAAATGAATCAAAGTTGGTGTGTCAGATAATAGGCCTAGGTCTGTCGATTAATCACAGTTAACTCACGCGATTAACTCAAAAAAATTAATCGCACTTTTAATCGGACTGTTAAACAATAGAATACCAATTGAAATTTATTAAATATTTTTGGATGTTTTTCTACATTTTCAAATATATTGATTTCTGTTACAACACAATACAAAGTGTACAGCGCTCACTTTATTTTTTATTACAAACATTTGCACTGTAAAAATGATAAAGAAATAGTATTTTTCAATTCACCTAATACAAGTACTGAAGTGCAATCTGTTTATCATGAAAGTTCAATTTACAAAATGTAGAATGATGTACAAAAAAAATAACCGCACCCAAAAACAAAACAGTGTAAAACTTTAGCACCTTCAAGTCCACTCAGTCCTACTTCTTGTTCAGCCAGTCAAACATGTTTGTTTACATTTATGGGAGATAATGCTGCCCGTTTTTTTATTTACAATGTCACCTGAAGGTGAGAAAAGGCATTTGCATGGCACTTTTGTAGCCAGCATTGCAAGGTATTTACATGCCAGATATGCTAAACATTAGTATGTCCCTTCATGCTTTGGCCCCCATTCCAGAGGACATGCTTGCATGCTGATGACGCTCGTTAAAAAAAATGCGTTAATTAAATTTGTGACTGAACTCCTTGGGGAGAATTCGCAAAAAGAAAAGGAGTACTTGTGGCACCTTAGAGACTAACCAATTTATTTGAGCATCAGCTTTCGTGAGCTACAGCTCACTTCATCGGATGCATCAAATAAATTGGTTAGTCTCTAAGGTGCCACAAGTACTCCTTTTCTTTTTGCGAATACAAACTAACACGGCTGCTACTCAAATTTGGGGAGAATTGTAATCTTGGATGATGACCAGCACGTGTTGTTCGTTTTAAGAACACTTTCGCTGCAGATTTGACAAAAGAAGGTACTAATGTAAGATTTCTAAAGATAGCTACAGCACTCCACCCAACGTTTAAGAATCTGAAGTGTCTTCCAAAATCTGAGAGGGATGAGGTGTGGAGCATGCTTTCAGAAGTCTAAAAGAGCAACACTCCAATGCGGAAACTACAGAACTGAACCACCAAAAAAGAAAATCAACCTTCTGCTGATGACGACAGACTCAGATGTTGAAAATGAATATGCATCTTTCTGCACTGCTTTGGATTGTAATCAAGCAGAATGTGTCATCGGCATGGACGCATCTGGCATGTAAATATCTTGTGATGTTAGCTACAACAGTGCCATGCGAACGCCTGTTCTCATTTTCAGGTGACATTGTAAACAAGAAGTAAGCAGCATTATCTCCTGCAGATGTAAACAAACTTGTTTGAGTGACTGGCTGAACAAGAAATAGGACTGAGTGGACTTATAGGCGCTAAAGTTTTACATTGTTGAATACAGTTATTTTTTGTACATAATTCTACATTTGTAAATTCAATATTCATGATAGAGATTGCACTACATTATTCATATTAGGTGAATTGAAAAATACTATTTCTTGTTTTTTACAAATATTTGTAATAAAAAATAATATAAAGTGAGCACTGTACACTTTGTATTCTGTATGGTATTTGAAATCAATAGATTTGAAAATGTAAAAAAATCCACAAATGTTTAAATAAATGGTATTCTATCATTCTTTAACAGTGCACTTAATCACAGTTAATTTTTTTAATTGCTTGACAGCCCTAATTAGGCCTAATTTGTGGGCAAAATATTCATCCCTCTCTGGGTCACCGAAAGAGGAGTCGGAGAACAAAACTGCAGGATGTGTTAATTAATTAGACCCTTACCAAGCAATAGGAGGTTTGAAATTCAAAAAGGAGACCTTTGCAATAAAGACTTGCTAGTGATAGAAAAGCCCACTTTCAAACGCCACCAGTGGAACCACAAGGGCTTTTGTTGGCCATGGATGGTGTGTGGGGGAGATAAATTTGAACTCCCACCGTCCCTCAAATCACCACCCATGTTAAGTGCCCAGGAATCATCCTGCCCTGGAAAATAAACGGAGTAAAGAGAGCGGGAGAGAGGGCCAGCAGGAGGGGGTGGGGGAAAGGGGTACTCACTGCCTTGGCTGCTGGAGCTGCCGGGGGCTGGGTAGCCGCGGGCTCGCTACGAAGGCGTCTAGCCTGGCTAGGGGAAGGCACCTGAAGCGGGGCACACGCCGCATGCAGAGCCCTCCCTTCCCTTCCCCGCTCGCTCACCAGGGATTGGGAAGCTGGGAGTTTTAGCAGCTGGGCCGGGCTGCCGTGTGGGTTAGCGGGGACTGGCCCGACTCCGTGCTCGCCAGCTGCCCCCGCGGTGAATCAGCCGCCCCCAGCTGGCTTTACGGGAACGGCGGCTTGGAGCGGGAGGGGGCTGCGCTTCCCAGGCTCCTTCTGGGGACCGGCGGCGCGGGGGACTGCGCCGCTGCCTCGGGCCGGGGCCGGGTGCTTCACCCCCGCCAAGGCTGACGGGCGGGCAGCCAGCGCATTCCTCCTGGGGCCGCCGCTCTCCGCCGCGACGGTGCGGTGGGAATTTCCCTGCCTGGCTGACTCCAGCTCGGGGAAGTGGAATCAGTTCCGCGGGCTGGAGGCGCCGTTTTCCCAGGCGGAGGAGGCTGGGACTTGCTTTATCTTGGCCCGTTGCCCCCGGGGCCTGCTGGGCAGGCAGGCCCGAGGAGGAGGATTGAATTAGGGCCGCGGGCGGGGTGCAGGGAGCTAGTCCGACAAGCAGGCGAGGGGCCGAGAGCGCTGCTGGTGTCCCGCGTGCGGAGAGGGGCCGGGGTTGCGTCTCGCACCGGGTTCGCTAACACGTGTTAGCTACCCCAGACCTGCGCGCGCTGGCCTTAGGAAGCACTTTTAGCTGGACGGGTTCTGGGCTCCTGCCTCCAGGCTGTCACCCAGCCAGAGTGTGGGCTAAACCCAACCTCAACTCGACCGCTTTTCGTACGGGGGCGGGGGAGACTGGAGGTTGAATGCGGAGCCTCGAGGGCGAGACTGGGGACGGACACAGCAAAGAGACAGGACTCAGGCCACGAGGAGGAGCAGTTGTGGGGGTATAAGAAGGAGTTGGTGCAGGGACAGAAAGGGGTCGACCTGGGGCTGGGGGAAGAGGGCGAACAGGCAGAAGAGTCTGATCACTGGAACACGCTCTCTCCAAAACCTGGAATGGAATCCAAGACTCCTGAGTCTCATCACCCTTCCTGTGCTCTCAGCAAACATCCCTGTATCTCAAATCTCCCTCTGTCTAGTATAGTGGATGAGGACCAAGTACTGTTATCTGTTACTCAGGTAGTTGAAGTGGAAGGGGTCTGTGCAGTGGATCTAAAGGTTCCAATCCTGTTAATGACCCAGTATGATTCTGCATGACTGAAATTCTATTTTTAAAGTTTGCAGTTTTTTGAGAAACCTAGGAAATTATATAGTATACACACACTATGTTAAACGAATGCTAGATTGAAAAGGCAAGCAGTTAAAAATTAGGAAATACCAGTATTAAGGCTACCTCTGCATATGCATTATGAGAGTCTTTAATTATGTGATCCCATTCTATTTTTCCACAGAATCCTGCTTCATTCAGTACACAGGATGGACCAAGTTCTGTGACTGAATCAGGGTTGGGTAGTGAAGGAGACTGTTGTCTGTAAGTGCCCTGTCTCATTTTGTGCAAAAGCTGGAAGGAGTGTAGTGAATGAATGTAGTGAAGTAGGGGATTGCAGGTAGAGCAAGGGTGGTTTCATGGTTAAGCCAGTTGAATGCTGCCGTGGAGAAGTGGATTATATTGCTGCCTCTTCCACAAAGTTTCGGGTGAGTCACTTAAAGCAAACTTTTCTCAGATGGCCATTGTATGTTCGTCATTTTTTGAGGGCTCTACTTGCAACACTGGGGCTAAGCAGTCACAGCTGCAACTGAAGTCGATGGGAGTGCTGCTTTGAATCAGTACAATCCTATATAATGCTAAGTACCTTGAAAATCAGATCCTAGGCAACCAAAATTAGTGGACACTTGATTTTAATCTCTCTGTGTCTCAGTTCCCTCCCACCTCACAGGGATACTATGAAAATAAATCAGTTAATGTTTATGAATCACTCAGATACCATTGTGATGAGCAGCACAGAAAAGCCTATGAGGAAATGAATAATTCTGTATTCAGATCATGGCTTGAATAATAAAGATGGCACGGAGTATATTTTTCCTTTGGGAAAAATAGTGTGTAATCAAGTAATTAAAGACTGTATCATAATGCATGTAACCAGGGGGCTGAATTAAGTTTGCACAGGCAACCTTACTTCGGGCATTTCCTAACTTTTGAGTGAGACATTGCAACCTTAATATCTTCTTAAGGTAATGTGTGGTGGGGGGTCTTATTTTAAAGACACGATATGAAGCCAAGTCCATCTGAGTTTCCTAGTCTGTATTTGAATATTTGTCTTTTAGGCCGTGCTTCTGCAATTACATCCACATAAGCATCCACCTGGAACATTGCTGAAATCAATAGGGTCATGGGTGGCGAATTCTGTGGGCACCTGGTGCCTCGGCACCAGGGATATTCCTGGCCCGGGACCCAGCTCTAGCAATGTTTGCGGCCGGGTCTCTCCCTCGACCCCACCTTCCACCCCTGGCTGCTCCCCTCACCGCTTGTCCCCCAGGCAATTTAAAACAGCTCAGGGCCCCCACCCACCACCAGGCAGCACAGCGGAGCTGAGCAGCTTCCTGCCTGCTTGCTACACATGGCTGCCGGCCTCTCCCTTCGGTCCCTGGGGAGGGCGGGTCTGTGTCTACCCACACTGCTCTCGCCCCGAGTGCCTCTGTGGCCAATAGGATGCTGCAGGGGCTGTGCCTGGGGGTAGCAGCACACGGAGGCCCCCCCAGTCTGCCCTGCCTAGGAGCCCCCAGTAAGGGCTGCACCCCCCCACCTCCTCCCATAGCCTGCATCCCCACCCCTTTCCCATGCCCCCTCCCACCCCCAAACTCCCTTCCAAAGCCTGAACCCCCACCCCAGAGCCGGCACCCAAACTCCAACCCAGAGCCTGCACCCCTCACCCCTTCCTGCCCCCACACCTCCTACCCCAGCCTGGAGCCTGCACCCAAACTCTCTCCCAGAGCTTGCACCCCTCATCCCCTCCTGCACTCCCACCCCCTGCCCCAACCTGGAGCCTGCACTCAGCACCGAAACTCCATCCCAGAGCCTGCACCCCAGACCCCCTCCCCCACCCAAATTACCTGCCAGAGCCCAACCTCTCACCCCTTCTGTACCCAAACTCCTTCCCAGAGCCTGCACTCCAATCCCCTGCCCACTAAAATTTCTACAAATCTGCCGCCCCTAAATAGGGTTCTTCTTCTTCGAGTGCTTGTTCACGTCCATTCCACATTAGGTGTGCGCGCTCGCTGCATGCACAGGAGTCGGAAACTTTTTCCCATAGCGGCTCCCTTTGGGCGGTGGCCTCCCCCCCCCCCCGAGTGGCACCACTGCGCTGTGCATAAATATCCCTGCCGGCCCAACCCCCTCCAGTTCCTTCTTACCGTCCATGGTGGCGCTGGAACAACCTCTCTCTCTCGTAGAAGAGCAGTCCCTTAGCCTTTTCAGAGTAGCTGTTATCAGTTAGTTAACATACCTTTTTTGTGGACACTTAAGTGATTAGGTACTTGGAAGCTTCCAGCACCCGCCCCAGGCCGCAGGGCATGCGGCAAGCGCACGGCTTCAAGGCTTGCGCCACGTGCCGCAAACCTATGCCAGTTAGTGACCCCCACGACTCGTGTCTACGTTGCCTGGGGGACGGACATCAAACTGAGCGGTGTAGGATTTGCAAGGTGTTTAAGCCAAGAACAAGGAAAGAAAGAGACTTTCTTTTAAAGCCACATTGCAGCCAACGGGCCTGACACGGCCCGACACGGCCCAGGCTTCTTCGGTGCATAGTGCCCCGGAGCCATCGAGAGACCCGGCACCAGCTATGCACCATAAACTGTCAGCCCCAGAGTGCCAGACTAGGCCCCAGCACTGCTCATCCTCTCCGGTGCGGCCCCCGGTGCAACTGAAAGGAAGGTGCAGTCGTTCCCCGTACAGAAGGCCAGCGCCTCCCAAGGCCCCAAGCACCGGGAAGGCCGTCGTACTGACACCGGTGGTCCCGGCAGCACAAGCCGCACCAAGCCCAGACCTAAATGAGCTCAGTGCGGACAATGCACTCGAGGACATAATGGATCAGCCCTCCAGGCCTGGCACCTTTTAGGCTGCAAAGGACCTCATCGAGCTGTCGGCAGCAAGTCCCCTCCAGCATAGGGAGAACCCTCTGGCACCCATGCCACAGGTGCTGTCGAGGGGTAAGCTGGCAATGGTGTGCTGCTCGATGACGCCATCCTGGCACCGCTCCCAGAGTTGGTCCTGGTCAAGCTCCAACTCCGCAGACTCACAGTTACCAGCAGCCCAGAAGAAGGTCGCGGCACCGGGAGTGGGTCGGCACAAGGAAGCACCGGAAAGGGCACACCGCTCTCCGGCACCACCCAGAGACTGGCACTGGGAAGGGTTGAGACGGCCCTCGCCAGAGGACTTCTGCAGACGGTCCCGGTCCAGGGAATGCTGGCACCGGTCCTGGTCCAGGTCCCGGTCCCGGTCCTGGGGATACCAGTACTGCTCCCGCTCAGTCAGGAGCTGCTCGTTCTCCCACCAACGCAGATTGTTGGCACCACTGTGGCCTTCGTGATCAGCATCGCCGCAGTCTGGCACCAACTCCAGCTGCTATAGTTACCCGCACTGGGCCCCGGACAGCAGGAACCCTCAAGTGGGCTGGCAACCACAACAGGGGCTGCCAGGCCATTGGCCCTTCTGGACCCCCTGGGCCTATTAGGAGCACCAAGGGGCCCTGTCAAGGGCAAGTTACTCGGTGCAGCAGTCCCGGTCCTCGCACCGATGCCAGACGGTGCCGGAGGCTACAGTATCCAGGCCTCCAGCATCCCCCCAGGATAAACTGGAGAGACCGGCACTGAGTCTGGTGCCATCCCATGTACTCCTGCCCCAGCCCAAGCCGGAGGCCCCTCCCATGGGAGAAGGGGAGCAGGAGGACCAGCCAAAGGGGGTCGAGCAGCAGCTATCCTCCTCGTCATCCCTGGATGAGGCGGTGGCGGGTACGGCAGTGTCCGGCCCTCCACCGATAGACCATAGAGCCCATCAGGAGTTGCTGCGCAGGGTCATCCAGAACTTGGGATTGCAGGCTGAGGAGACGGTTGAGCAGGAGGACCCCATGGTGGACATTTTGAGCCCCAAAGGTCCATCCAGAATAGCACTCCCGCTCATTAAGACCATTCAGTCCAACTATAACACTATATGGCAGACCCCGGTCTCTAGCACTCCAGTGGCCAAAGGAGTGGAGCGTAAATACTTTGCCCCATCTAAGGGCTATGAGTTCCTGTTCTGCCACCTGAGTCCATGCTCCCTAGTGGTCTCAGCGGTAAATGAAAGGGAGCACCCTGGACAGCAGGCCCCAGCCTCTAAGGCCAAGGAGGCGAAACACCTGGAACTTTTTGGCAGAAAGGTGTACTCATCTGGGGGCCTTCAGTTGAGGATTGCAAACCAGCAGGCCATCCTCAACAGGCATAATTTCAACTCCTGGGCGGCAGTGGAGAAGTTTAAGGACAACCTCCCGCAAGGGTCCCAACAGAAGTTCATGGCCCTGGTGGACAAGGGCAAGGCAGTAGCCAAGACCTCTCTCCAGGCCTCCTGGATTCGGCAGACGCGGCAGCTAGAACAATCGCATCGGGGTGGTCATGAGGCACTCGGCTTGGCTCCAGGAGTCAGGCCTGCTGCCCGAGGTCCAGAATACGCTCCAGGACCTCCCTTTCAAAGAGTCTGGGCTTTTCTCGGACCAGACAGACACAAGGCTGCACAGCCTTAAGGACTCGTGGGCTATGCTTAAGTCCCTGGGTATGCACACCCCAGCAACCCAGAAGAAGCCCTTTAAGCCGCAGCCTCCCCCTCAACGCCAGTACCAGCCTCGCCATAGGCATGAGCCTTACCGTAGGCGAGGCAGGGATAACAGGCGACGGTGCAACAACAAGAGTAACAATAATGTACCGGGCCAGAACCAAGGCCAGCACAAACCCCAGCTGGTCACTAAGCCAGGTGCGCTCGAGGACAGCGTACCAGACCAGTCACCGGATCCGTCCCTTTGTTTCCTGAACTGTCTGTCCCGTTTCTCCCGTGCATGGTCCAACATTACACCAGACCAGAGAATCATAGAATATCAGGGTTGGAAGGGACCTCAGGAGGTCATCTAGTCCAACCCCCTGCTCAAAGCAGGACCAGTCCCCAATTAAATCATCCCAGCCAGGGCTTTGTCAAGCCTGACCTTAAAAACTTCTAAGGAAGGAGATTCTACCACCTCCCTAGGTAACGCATTCCAGTGTTTCACCACCCTCCTAGTGAAAAAGTTTTTCCTAATATCCAACCTAAACCTCCCCCACTGCAACTTGAGACCATTACTCCTTGTCCTGTCCTCTTCTACCACTGAGAATAGTCTAGAACCATCCTCTCTGGAACCACCTCTCAGGTAGTTGAAAGCAGCTATCAAATCCCCCCTCATTCTTCTCTTCTGCAGACTAAACAATCCCAGTTCCCTCAGCCTCTCCTCATAAGTCATGTGTTCCAGACCCCTAATCATTTTTGTTGCCCTTCGCTGGACTCTCTCCAATTTATCCACATTCTTCTTATAGTGCGGGGCCCAAAACTGGACACAGTACTCCAGGTGAGGCCTCACCAATGTCAAATAGAGGGGAACGATCACGTCCCTCGATCTGCTGGCTGTGCCCCTAGTTATACATCCCAAAATGCCATTGGCTTTCTTGGCAACAAGGGCACACTGTTGACTCATATCCAGCTTCTCGTCCACTGTCACCCCTAGGTCCTTTTCTGCAGAACTGCTGCCTAGCCATTCGGTCCCTAGTCTGTAGCAGTGCATTGGGTTCTTTGGGTCTTACGCACGGTGTGGAACAGGTACTCTCTGCAGTTGTCCTCCCTCCCATCCCCCTTCTCTGTCCCTCTTTAGGGACCCCTCTCACGAGCATCTCCTAGAGAAGGAAGTCTGCTTGCAGCTAGAGGCGGGGGTGGTAGAGACGGTGCCATACAGCCTAAGGGGAAAGGGGTTCTACTCCTGGTACTTCCTCATCCTCAAGGCAAAAGGGGGCCTTCGCCCCATCCTAGATCTGCATGGGCTCAACAAGTTCCTGGTCAAGGCTCGGTTCCACATGGTCTCTCTGGGCACCATCATCCCTTCCCTGGATCCGGGGGACTGGTACGCCGCCCTCGACATAAAGGATGCATACTTTCATATCGCCATCCACCCAGCACATTGGTGGTTCCTATGCTTCACCATGGGCCAAGAACATTACCAGTTTGCGGTTCTCCCATTCGGTCTAGCCGCGGCTCCATGGGTGTTCACAAAGTGTATGGCGGTGGTGGCAGCCTTCTTACAGAGGCAGAGAATCCGGGTGTACCCATACCTCGACAAGTGGCTCCTGGCGGGTCGATCCGAGGCGGAAGTGTGGGGCCATGTGGAGGTGGCCCTGAGATTGTTCCACGAGCTGGGGTTCCTGGTCAACGTCCCCAAGTCCACACTCGTACCCACGCAGAGAGTGGAATTCATAGGGGTGGTCCTGGATGCGGTGCAGGCCAGAGCAAGCCTTCCAGTATCCCGATTCCAGGCTATCCAGCAAGCGGTCACCGCCCCACACCAGTCTCCAATGACAACGGCCAGGTGCTGCCTGCGGCTGCTGGGTCACATGGCACCATGCACGCACGTGGTCAGACATGCCAGACTGAGACTCAGGACTCTGCAGGCATGGCTCGCTCGGGTGTACCGCCCAGGCAGGAACCCCCTGGATTTGGTAGTCACAGCCCCAAGGGACGTGCTGGACTCCCTGCGGTGGTGGCAGTCCCAGCCCATGATTTGCGAAGGCATCCCCTTTGCCGCCCCACAGCCGGACCTGCCGCGTCAGACCATGGACGGGGGGCTGACCTGGGGGACCTCATGATGCAGGGGTTGTGGTCCGGAGCAGAGCGGTTGCTCCATATTAATGTGAAGGAGCTCAGGGCGGTTGGTCTTGCCTGCCAGAACTTTCACACCACTCTGAGTGGTCACAGCATGACAGTTCTGATGGACAACACTACTGCCATGTTTTTATATAAACAAGCAGGGCGGGGATTGTTCCTCGCCACTCTGTCGTGAGGCTCTCCTCCTCTGGGACCTTTGCATAGCCCACGCAATTCACCTCGAGGTGTCCTATCTCCCGGGGATATGAAACGAGCTGGCAGATCTCCCTCAGTAGGTCATACTGCATGCACGAGTGGACGCTCAGGGTGGACGTCATGCTTTTGCTCTTCTGCAGGTGGGGGTTTCCCCAGGTAGGCCTGTTTGCCACCAGGGCCAATGCCCAGTGCCCACGGTTCTGCTCATTCCAGGGCCGCAGCCCGGGCTCGCTCGCACATGTGTTTGCGATCCCGTGGAGAGGGGGCTTGATGTATGCCTTCTCCCCGCTCCCCTTGGTACACAAGGTCCTACTCAAGGTGCACAGGGACAGGGCAGCGGTGATCCTCATCGCCCCTGCCTGGGCCCGCCAGCACTGGTACACATCACTCCTAGAGCTGTCGGTGGAGGCCCCAGTAGTCCTGCCCCTACACCGGGACCTCATTACGCAGGACTGCAGGCGGCTTCTTCACCCTGATCTGCAGTCACTGCACCTGATGGCTTGGAGTCTCTGTGGGCTAAACGCCCTGGAGAGCCAGTGCTCCCTTCCCATGCAGCAGATTTTGCTTGGCAGTAGAAAGTCCTCTACCAGGGAAACCTATATGGCCAAGTGGAAAAGTTTCTCTGTTGGTGTGAACCTCGACAGGTGTGGCCATGCCAGGCTCCGGTGCAGGCCATTCTGGAGTACCTCCTGCACCGCAAGCAGCAAGGGCTAGCCCTGTCCTCACTCAGAGCACACCTGGCAGCCATCTCCACCTTCATCCAGGGTTCTCGGGGGGCTTGGTGTTTTCCCACCCAATGGTGGGATGGTTCCTTAAAGGGTTGGAGAGGGTGTTTCTGTACTCATGCCCCCCAGTCCCTCCATGGAACCTTAACCTGGTCCTCTCTAAACTCATGGGACCCCTTTTCGAGCCCCTCACTTCCTGTTCTCTCCTCCACCTTTCCTAGAAGGTGGCATTTCTGGTTGCCATTACCTTGGCCAGAAGGGTGTCTGAACTGAGGGCCCTCACCTCTGAGCCACTGTATACAGTATTTCACAAGGACAAGGTGCAGCTCCAACCACACCCCAAGTTCCTCCCTAAGGTATTCTCCCAATTCCATTTGGGCCAGGGCATTTTTCTGCCGGTGTTCTTCCCAAAACCCCATATGGACCCAGGTCGCTGCAGCTTGCACACCCTGGATGTGTGTCGAGTGCTGGTGTTCTATTTGGAGCGCACCAAGCCCTTTCGCAAATCCGCACAGCTGTTTGTGGCTGTAGCCGAGAGAAAGAAAGGCCTCCTGGTGTCAGCGCAACAGATTTTGTCTTGGATTACAAGATGCATCCAGAGGTGCTATGAGCTCACAGGTGTTTTGACCCCGGCGGTCATGGCCCACTTGACCAGGGCGCAAGCGACTTCCATGGCGTTCCTGGCACAGGTCCCAATCCAGGAGATCTGCAGAGCAGCCACCTGGTCCTCAGTGCACACCTTCATGACCCACTATGCTGTCAACCAGCAAGCCAGAGAGAATGCGGCGGTTGGCAGAGCGGTCCTCCGAGCAGTTGTTTCGTGACTCCTACCCTCCTCCAGAGGTAAGCTTGTAATTCACCTAATGTGGAATGGACATGAACAAGCACACGAAGAAGAAAAAATGGTTACTTACTTTCTCGTAACAGCTGTTCTTCGAGATGTGTTGTTCACGTCCATTCCACCACCCACCCTCCTACCCCTCTGTCAGAGTTGCTGGCAAGACTTTGGCCAGCAGAGGGCACTCCAGAGCTGGAGCTGAGCTAATTCACAGGATGACCAGCAGGAAGCACCGTGCCGGTGAGTGTCGGCTTTGCGACAAGGTACAATCTGCCTCTCCAGAACTGTGTATGTACAGCTACTAGCAAAATGGGGCTTTGGTCACAGCTGGGACCTGTATGCGTTACAGCAATAAAAATGAGTACATTCCTGGTATTTGAGCTTTGTGAGTTGGAAATTCTTATCAGTAGTTCTTTCACAGTGCTGTAAATTTTTTTTACTCTTCTGTATCTAATTCCAGTAAATTACTTTCCCTCTAGATTTAAACTTCTGGTGGGAGAAAGCTGTGGTGAAATCCTTTATAATGTGTTCAATGGAGGAAAATGCACAACAATAAAAAACAATGACACAAGGAAAACATGTCATGTTCCTGCAAATCTTGAGACCATCAGCTTTCAGGTATTGTATGAGGATTTTAAAATATCCAACAACACTTACCTGAAGGACTCTTATAATAATCTTATGGCTCACAATGTACATGACTATATTAATCAGTGATTTACGTTACCTTTTAGATACACTTTTGATTATGACTCATATAGAAAACTCTTCTTAAATACTTGTGCACTCTGGTCATGTTGCACATCAATTTAGTGCAATATGTTTTAGTTTTTAAGCATTCAGGTATGATTTTACCTACTGTAGACCACATCTAAAGATCCTGTTTGAATAGATTCACTGGATGTGCACTGTACATATCATATACTGTAGGTCCAGCGATTGCACCAATGGCTAATGCAGGAATATATATATATATATAATTTCTTAATGGAGGAAATAAATTGAAGTTTGCTCAGTTGCCCTGATAATAGAAACATTTTTCCATGATGACTTGGTCACCCATAAAAAGTATCAGTAATGGGTGCACTTCAGAAAGTTTGGCAGAGTTTAAGCAAATAAACATCAACACTTTTTGGAATTTTTAATCAAGCCTCTTTGATCTAGAAACCTTGCTGGAAATTTCACAAGAACAAGCTTTCTTTAGAGAGTTTGGGTTCCAGATGGATTGACAATGCTGTGAGAATTGCCTTTCACTAAGAGAGAGTCTGCTGAAAATGAAGTATATAAAATATTCAGAGAAGTCATGATAGCCTCTGCATATCATAAAATCATAGAAATGTCGGGCTGGAAGGGACCTCAAGAGGTCATCCAGCCCAGCTCCCCCTATGCTGATGCAGGACCAAGTGTCCATTTATTCTTTTACGTAGAGACTGTCCGGTTTGCCCAATGTACATGGCAGAGGGGCATTGCTGGCACATGATGGTATATATCACATTGGTAGATGTGCAGGTGAACAAGCCTCTGATAGTGTGGCTGATGTAATTAGGCCCTGTGATGGTGTCCCCTGAATAGATATGTGGACACAGTTGGCAATGGGCTTTGTTGCAAGGATAGGTTCTTGGGTTAGTGTTTTTGTTGTGTGGTGTGTGGTTGCTGGTGAGTATTTGTGTCAGGTTGGGGGGCTGTCTGTAAGCAAGGACTGACCTGTCTCCCAAGATCTGTGAGAGTGATGGGTCATCCTTCAGGATAGGTTGTAGATCCTTGATGATGCGTTGGAGAGGTTTTAGTTGGGGGCTGAAGGTGATGGCTAGTGGCGTTCTATTATTTTCTTTGTTGGGCCTATTCTGTAGTAGGTAATTTCTTGGTACTCTTCTGGCTCTGTCAATCTGTTTCTTCACTTCAGCAGGTGGGTATTGTAGTTTTAAGAATGTTTGATAGAGATCTTGTAGGTGTTTGTCTCTGTCTGAGGGGTTGGAGCAAATGTGGTTGTATCGTAGAGCTTGGCTGTAGACAATGGATCATGTGGTGTGGTCTGGATGAAAGCTGGAGGCATGTAGGTAAGTATAGCGGTCATAAGGTTTCCGGTATAGGGTGGTGTTTATGTGACCATCGCTTATTAGCACCATCACTTATTAGAAACCTACTGACGGCTATACTTACCTACATGCCTCCAGCTTTCATCCAGACCACACCACACAATCCATTGTCTACAGCCAAGCTCCATGATACAACCGCATTTGCTCCAACCCCTCAGACAGAGACAAACACTCAGCCTCTACCCCAGTCTGTCCTCCCCCACTAGCCCTTATGAGCCTATGCCTGACCCCTCCTCCACTCCACACTGTCTGTCTCCCCAGAATCCCTATCTCCTGACCTGGCCTGACAGATGCTGCAAAAAAGGCAGGCTCTTTCTCTTCCGTGGCTGGCTGAGAGCTGCTGCTGTTTTGATGCTACAGCACCCTCTGGTGGTCAAAAAGTGGAACTATAGCAACATTTCAGCAGAAGCTTTTTTCTGTGCAAAAAAATTAAAAGATGCATGGCTCATTAATCTTGCACAAACGCAGTAGTGCAGAATTCCCCCAGGAGTAATATTCCCATCTTGTATGTTGCAGGACTGGGACCTTGGATTATAAACTCAAGGAAGAAACCATGTCTCGCACAGGGCAGAGCACACTAGTAGCACTGATCAAGTAATACATGAACAATATATGTACATCTGGAATGCACTTATCAAGAGACCCACCTACTGCAGACTCTGTTTTCCCCACAGGGTCAGAGAGCTATAGACACAGCTGGGAGCATCTAGCTTAGGCTCAGCCCTGATAAAATGGAAGTGGAGTTGATAAGCAGGGGTGGGGGTGGAGGGAGGCAGAAGATTGCTTTGAAGGATAAGGGCACATTCTGTTGGAGGTGCTGTTAAGTCCTTATAGACTAGTGCATGGAGTACTGGATGGGGATTCAGGAGACCTGGTGTGTGTTTCTGGTGCTGCCATTGGCCTGCTGGGTGACCTTGGGTAAGTCATGTCACTCTGCATCCCTATTTCTAAAATGAGGGTAATCATAGGACTGCAAGGGACCTCAACACATCTAGTCCAGTCCCCTGCAGTCATGGCAGGACTAACTATTTTCTTGACCATCCCAGACAGGTGTTTGGCTAACCTGCTCTTAAAAGTCTTCAATGATGGAGATTCCACAATCTCCCTATGCAATTTATTCCAGTGCTTAACTACCCTGACAGAAAGTTTTTACTAATGTACAACTTATACCGCTCTTGGTGCAATTTAAGCCCATTGCTTCTTGTCCTATCCTCAGACGTTAAGGAGAACAATTTTTCGCCATCCTCCTTTTAAACAACCTTTTATGTACTTGAAAAGTGTTGTCATGTTCCCTCTCAGTCTTCTCTTCTCCAGACTAAACATACCCAGTGTTTTCGATCTTCTCTCATAGGTCATGTTTTCTAGACCTTTAATCAACCATTTTTGTTGCTCTTCTCTGAACTTTCTCCAATTTGTTCACATCTTTCCTGAAATATGGCTCTCAGAACTGGACACAATACTCCAGTTGAGACCCAATCAGCGTGGAGTAGAGTGGAAGAATTACTTTTCGTGTCTTGCTTTCAACATTCCTGCTAATACATCCCCAGTAATGATCCTGACTCCCTTTGCTTTGAGATCTGCTGATGAAAAGTGCTACATAAGAGCTAGGTATTAATAGTTTCTGGATCACATTACATTTGTCTCTGCTCCTGGGTGGTCAGAAAATTGCCTTTTCCCAAATTCTGTGGCTGGCTTACAGGGGCTGTGACTTCTCTGATGTGGCTCTTCCATACTACAGAAGCTTTGCTTGCAGCAACCCTTCTGGAGAAGTCTGAAAAAGTCTCTGGAAGTTGGCTAATGCAGAATGTAGCAGCTCATCCTTTGAATGCACCACAGCATTATGCTCTGCACTGGCTACCTATCTGCCTTCTGGTAGAATTCAAGGTATGGTTATGTCTGAAATGACACTGCATGATCTGGGAGCATGTTATTTGAGAGAGCAGCTCTCTGTGGCAGCTGTGATTAGCTGGGGTCACTCTTGCTGTTGCACCTAGACACGTAAATATAGAAAAGCTTATTGCAAATATTTGTTAGACTGCTACATGAATTTGATGTAGTTACGTTCTTGTCCCTTTTGTGTTTACTTTCTGCAAATATTCATGTAAATTAGTTTTACCAGTAGGGATGCTCAAGGAAAATTACTTTTGAGCTCATGCTAATTTTAAATGAGTTTCCAATTCAGAAACAGAAACAGCATCATGTGATTTATGTGAACAGTCACAAATTTGCAATACAGTCCATGTTTTGGATTTTCAATAAAAAAACATAGAATAAACAAATTAAGGAAAATGTGGTTGCATCATTTTGAACAATGAATAAATGCAAGATGATTGTGATCTGTTCAAACAGAGAGAGGAATCAGATCTACAGAAGGATTGTCTTGTGGTGGACACCAGGAGATCTGGGTTCAGTTTCTGACTTCGTGTAACCTTGAAAGTCACTTAACTTCTACTGACTCAGTTCCCCAACTGGGAATTGGGGATAATACTTCCTTTCTGTCTTGTCCATGTATACTGTAATTTCTTCAGGGCACAGATTGTCTCTTTCTGTTGTCTGTACAACACCTAACACAAAAGGACCCCAATCCCAGCTGGAGCTTTTAGGCACCGCTATAAAATAATGTTTCTGGAAATGGAAAAGGTGTATTAACTAGCTACATAAGATGATAAATCAGGTGCTAATTTTAGCCTTAGATTTGAATATCAACCTTACTTTTGTCAGTATAAATCTAATGATTTAATAGATCTTTATATGAACAATAAACCTTTCACTTTTGTGGCATTATCTATACTTAAAACTGAAGATGATGTGTATACATTTACACATTAAACTCAATTACGATAGCATCTGAGCCTTTAAACCCAGCTCTTCTCTGGTAAGGTCTATATTTCACAAAGGCACTTATAGCTTTACCCGCATCTTCTTTCATCTCTCTTTAAATACAGATTAAGCATTATATTTACTTTGGCGTGCCAATTATTTTTACTGAGTACTGACTTTTACAATGTGGTAAATATGCCCCTTATGAATAACTTGCAGGTTTTTCAATTATTTGGGATGGAATGAAGCCATTGGAACAATGCTACCTACATTCACAGTGAGTCTTCTAAAGAAAAGGGGAAAATATGTACAGTATCCATGGTGGAAACAGTATATATGAAAAAGCACTGCATGTGGCAGGCACTGATTCAGAGACTCCACAGAATAAGAGTAACAGGCTTGTGAAATGTTTCACAAAAGACCATGGCAATGGAAGACCTTCCAGGAACACATTATCGAAGAAATATCTTTTTCTATATTTTATGAGTGTCTGTTGTTTCTTGAAAACAGTCTTCAGGAATTCATTGTGAGCATCCCCTGGGATACTCTGGGCAGCTCACTCCATATGTGGAGCCTCTTTTAAAAGCCAACTAACTTGTATGAAAAAAATCTAAAGCCCTTTTAAATGGAAAATAATACATGGGAGCAGTTGACAAAAAAGTAATAGCAACCCTTTTCTTACTCTGTGGGCAGGTTCCTCCCGCAAGATTTTATTTCTAACCAAAATGGATTTTAAAAAGGAGTTAGTACATATAAAAGGTGCAGCATTGGAGTGAGAAACCACTTTAATTGTTAGCTGACGTGCTATGAGATGGTGTTTGGGAAGATAAAGTGTACTATTTGTTTGGACCATAAAATGGCGAGGTTTATGGCAGATCTTCGTTCCTGTGGGAGTTTCAATCTTTGACCAACCCCTGAGAAAATTAAAATCTACTGAACAAATGAGCTTCATTATTGCAGTAGCCGAGGAGGAGAGTTGTCAAGAGAAATATCTGAGCACATGCTGACTGTACCACAGCCTTGTACTGCCCTGGCATCAATTTCTTCTTTAAAAGTCTGAATTCATAAGTCGTATCACTGATTGGGTAACAACTGTAGTACATAGCAGCATGGTGATGCAGAGAAGTGTTATATCAAGAGATATCTGATTGGCTCAGTATGACTACATTTATTATAACATGTAAGAGAATGCTTAGGTTTGTACAAGAATGAAAATTTAATACCATAAATAACAGTAACAAGATCATTATCAGAAAATAATACTCAGGGTCATATGCCATTATTTAAGGAAAACAATTACACACACACACACACACACACTTTTAAAAAAAATTTCAGGTTCCAAAGTCAAGCACTAAAAAGTTAGGAAATGACAGATTTAATATTACAAACCTAATTCCGCCCCCTTGTACCTATCCATTGTGATACAGTCTTTAATTACATGATCACATCCTATCTTTTCCAGAGGACCCCTGCCTCATTCGGTGCACAGGATAGGCAGTGTTCAGGGGAGGCAGTGGAGGCCAGGAGCAATTGTGGGGAGGGAAGCCCAGGGAGGCAGTGGGGCCAGAAGGGATTGGGGGACCAAGGAGGCAGTGGGGAGGGGTGGGAGTCCAGTGGAGGCAGGAGGCAGTAGGGGCCAGGGTGCCATTTTCCATAAGGCTGACCTTGACAGGACCAGCCTTAAGGGTGGGCGATATGAGTGACCTCCCAATGTGGCATAGATTCATAGATACTAAGGTCAGAAGGGACCATTATGATCATCTAGTCTGACCTCCTGCACAACACAGGCCACAGAATCTCACCCACCACTCCTGCGAAAAACCTCTCACCTATGTCTGAGCTATTGAAGTCCTCAAATCATGGTTTAAAGACTTCAAAGAGCAGAGAATCCTCCAGCAAGTGACCCATGCTACAGAGGAAGGCAAAAAACCTCCAGGGCCTCTTCCAATCTGCCCTGGAGGAAAATTCCTTTCTGACCCCAGATATGGCGATCAGCTAAACCCTGAGCATATGGGCAAGATTCACCTGTCATGGTCAGGGGGGCCCCGTGGTCAAGAGGGTGTTGCTGGAGGGTGCCTTGGCAGTCACCAGGAAGTTGACCATGACTGTGGTGGTGAGGGGAAGTGGCCTGCCATTGTAACCACCCACTATCAGCAGTTACCAGTTGCCTGTGCTGGGCACAGTACTCCAGTTGAGGCCTTATCAGTACTTGGTAGAGTGAAAGAATTACTTCTCATATCTTGCTTACAACAATCCTGCTGATACATTCCGGCATGATGTTCACCCTTTTTTGCAATAGTGTTACATTGCTGACTCATATTTAGTTTGTGATCCACTATAACCCCCAGATCCTTTTCTGCAGTACTACTTCCTAGGCAATCATCTCCCCTTTTGTATTTGTGCAATTGATTATTCCTTCCAAAGCACAGTACTTTGCATTTGTCCTTACTGAATTTCATTCTATTCATTTCAGACCGTTTCTTCAATTTGTCAAGATCATCTTGAATTCTAATTCTGTCCTCCAAAGAGCTTGCAGCCCTCCCTGCGTGGTATTGTCCATCAAATTTATAAATGTATTCTCTGTCATTATCCAAATCACTTATGAAAATATTTAATAGAACCAGACCTAGGATAGATTCCTGCTGGACACCACTTATTATGCCCTTCCAGCTTGACTGTGGACCATTGATAACTACTCTGAGTACAACTTTCCGACCAGTTGTATACCCACCTCACAGGCTATATTTTCCTAATTTGCTTATGAGCAGGTCATGTGACACAGTATCAAAAGACTTACTAAAGTCAAGGTACACCACATCTACTCCTTCCCCCCATTCACAAAGCTTGTTATCCTGTCAAAGAAGGATATTATGTTGGTTTGGCATGATTTGTTCTTGACAAATCCTTGTTGTCTGTTGCTTATCACCTTATTATCTCCTAGGTGCTTACAAATTGATTATTTGATTTATTTGCTCCATTATCTTTCCAGTAGCAAATTAAGATGACTGGTCTATAATTGCCTGGGTTGTCCTTATTCCTCTTTTTATAGATAGGTAGTGTATTTGCTCTTTTTCCAGTTCTCTGGGATCTCTTCTGTCCTCTATGAGTTTTCAAAGATAATTTCTAATGGCTCAGATCTCTTCTGCCAGTTCTTTAAGAGTTCTAGGATGTATTTTATCAGGCCATGCTAATTTGAGGATATCTAACTTGTCTAAGTAATTCTTAACTTTTTTCCCTATTTTAACATCAGATCATAGAATCATAGACTATCAGGGTTGGAAGGGACTTCAGGAGGTCATGTAGTCCAATCCCCAACTAAATCATCCCAGCCAGGGCTTTGTCAAGCCTGGCTATAAAAACCTCTAAGAAAGGAGATTCCACCACCTCCCTAGGTAACCCATTCCAGTGCTTCACCACGCTCCTAGTGAAAAAGGTTTTCCTAATATCCAACCTAAACCTCCCCCACTGCAACTTGATACCATTACTCCTCGTTCTGTCATCTGGTACCACTGAGAACAGTCTAGATCCATCCTCTTTGGAACCCCCTTTCAAGTAGTTGAAAGCAGCTATCAAATCCCCCCTCATTCTTCTCTTCTGCAAACTAAATAATCCCAGTTCCCTCAGCCTCTCCTCATAAATCATGTGCTCCAGCCCCCTAATCATTTTTGTTGCCCTTTGCTGGACTCTTTCCAATTTTTCCACATCCTTCTTGTTGTGTGGGGCCCAAAACTGGACACAGTATTCTAGATGAGGCCTCATCAATGCCGAAGAGAGGGGAATGGTCACGTCCCTCGATCTGCTGGCAGTGCTCCTACTTATACAGCCCAAAATGCCGTTAGCCTTCTTGGCAACAAGGGCACGCTGTTGACTCATATCCAGCTTCTCGTCCAGTGTAACCCTGAGGTCCTTTTCTGCAGAACTGCTGCCTAGCCACTTGGTCCCTAGTCTGTAGCGGTGCATGGGATTCTTCCGTCCTAAGTGCAAGACTCTGCACTTGTCTTTGTGGAACCTCCTCAGATTTCTTTTGGCCCAATCCTCTAATTTGTTTAGGTCCCTCTGTATCCTATCCCTACCTTCCAAAGTATCTACCACTCCTCCCAGTTTAGTGTTATCTCCAAACTTGCTTAGGATGCAATCCACGCCATCCTTCAGATCGTTAATGAAGATATTGAACAAAACCGGCTGCAGAACCGACCCTTAGAGCACTCCGCTTGATACCAGCTGCCAATTAGACATGGAGCCATTGATCACTACCTGTTGAGTCCGATAATCTAGCCAGCTTTCTATCCACCTTATAGTCCATTCATCCAGCCCATACTTCTTTAACTTGCTGCCAGATACTACCCATTTACACTGATGTTCACTATGTTCATTGTCCGATCACTGCTAACATTTTTGGTGAAAACTGAAACACAAGAGAGATTTAACACTTTAGCCATTTCTACATTTTCTGTTGTTGTTTTTCCCTCCTCACTGAGAGTTGGCAACACTGCAACAGTAATTTCTTCTTTACAAACCACATAACTTAAAACTGAACTTCCAATTGTCAACTCAAAACTTCCAGTAGACATCTCATAAAGAAAGTATATTCACTCTGGTGAGAGAAGAAACAGCTACAATTATTATTTATTAATATTAGTATTATGGTAGTGCCCAAAGATCAGCCAAGAATGGGGCCCCTTTATGGTTGGCACTGTACAAAGACAGAGTAGTAGATGGTCTTTGCCCTGAAGACTTTAGAATGTAAACGGATGAGACGGACGCAGGGTGCAGGAAGGGGATAGAACACAACAAGCAGAGTGAGCTATGTGTTGGTAGCAAACATCCTGTTAGTTTCATGATTTGCGGGGGCGAGTGTTATTTGGAGGGAGATCAGCTAAATGGAAAGAAAGGTGAAGGGATGGGAACATGGAAGGGAAGTGAGGGGGACAGGTTAGGGGAGAGGAAGATTGGGGGCAGGTGTAGAGACGTGAAAGAAGTAGGGCAAGAGGATTGGAGCAAACAGTCAATCAGCACAGGGCAGAGAAAGTCCAGTCAAAACTGTAGATAGTTCTATGAACGTCTGAAGCTACTTCTGCAGCTGCTCCTACTGCCTGGAGTCTCTGGTGGTTCCTCTCTGCAGTAGGGGGTGGGGAGTTGTCATCTTGTTTCCCTGGGGAATGGGGATGTCTCCCCTGCACAGTTTCAGGTTCCAGGGGGAACATGCTGGGGAGGGAGAGGTAGCCCCATCTGGGCCCCATTTTACCTCCTCCCCCCTTCAAGTGTTTCAAAATTGGCTTCAGGCAAAGTAGGTTGATCAAATTTTTAAGTGTTGACTAGGCCACACTGTTACACAGTCACAAAAATTAAAGGCTTGTGTACCAGGGAACGTTTTACCAGTCATAATAGTAGAGTTAAACCAATGTAGTTATAACTCCCTGTGTGGATGCTTGTAGGCCTTAAAAGGGTTTGCTGTCATAGATGTACCATTAGAGCTATACTAACAAACACCCATAATGGAGATGTAAGAACTCTTTTTCCCAGATAGCTTATGCCAGTTCACAAAGCGAAATGAGCTATGTCGGCAAAGGGATATTTTTTGCTGGCCGTGTTAGTTAGGGGTGTTATTTTTTTTCATACAGGGAGGTATATTGATATAACTATATCTGTTTAATTTCACACCTTCACTGGTACCAGTGGTTCCCAAACTTTAACAGCCTGCGAACCCTTTTCACTAAATTGTGAAATCTCGTGAACCCCCTCCTAAAAATGAATATTTCCAGGGATTTAAGTGTAAATTTCCTCAGTGAGATGGATGCGCTTGCTTTGCTCTGCATAGCTCTTGGAAGTCCAGAACCACTGGAGAAAGATAAAGTCTCAGGTCTGGTTTGGCATCAAGACTGTTTCTGTATTTGGTTTTCAGATGTCCATACGAGGAAAACACTTTCTCGCATAAGTATGTTGTCAAAAATGGTAACAAAACTGCAGCAGCTTTTTCTGCCAGAAGGGGGTACTCGTTTCTTAAACTCAGCCAAAAGTTGATCAATGACAGATTTCTGAAACTCCTTTTCAGTTCGTAATCACAGGAGATCTTAATCAATTTCTCTTTTTCCTCAGTGTTCAATATCTGTGTTGAGATAGTGGTATCATCAAAAGGGTTGTGAATCCAATCATTATCGCCTGACATAGCTGGAAAATATTCTCTGAAAGTTGTGCAAAGTCCTTGTAGGTGTGCAGTTATATTGGTTTTAGTGCACTGATCCAACTGAAGTTTATGTTCTGCCAGGAAGTCATGAAGAGTACTGAAACGCTCAGTTTAATTGTTTTCCAAACAACTTTCCCAGAACTGCAACTTCTTTATCATGGATTCAACTCGCTCTTGTACATTGAAAACTGTTATACTGAGGCCTTGAAGAGATAAATTTAGGTAATTAATTCTTGAGAAAATATCTGCTAAATAAGCTAGGCTCTGGAGCCAGACATTATTTTCCATACAGCTGGCAAGGTGGAAAGGGTGGCTGTTGAAAAAAACTAGGATTTCCATTTTAAGCTCAAACAAGCGCACAAGGATTTTGCCCTGTGAGAGCCATCTAACTTCCGTATGGGTCAACAGACAATTGTGTATACTACCCATTTCTTCACAAAGTATGTGAAGTATTCTGGAATTTGTTGCCCATGATTTTAGGAAATTCACCATTTTCACTGCATTGTCTAGCACTTCCTTCAGTCCCTCAGGCATGCATTTCGTTGCGAGGGCTTGTCTATGGATGCTGCAATGAGTCCAAGAGGCTTTTGATACAACCTCTTTTGTTCGAGCTACAAATCCAGTATACTTCCCCATCATTGATGTGGCCTCATCAGTGCAAATGCCTAGGCAACGAAACCAATCTATTTCCTTTTCTTGAAAATATGCATTAGTCACATTGAAGATATCTTCTCCAGTTGTACGTTCTTCCAGTGGTCGGCAAAATCACAAGTCTTCTTCAACCATACCTTCATTCACATAACGTACAAATAATAGCAAAATAGCTAGATTAGCTACGTCAGTTGATTCATCCAACTGTATAGCATAATATGGACTATTTTTCACTCTATGTACAATTGTGGTCTTTACATTATTTGACATGTCATTAATTCTTCGTGATAACATATTATTGGACAAAGGTACCATATCGATCCTTTTTGCAGCCTTTTCTCCAAGCATATGAACTACATCTTTTATACATGGATCAATCAAGTTCTCTGCTATAGTATAGGCTTCTGATGCTTTCGCTACTCGGTAGCTCACGCGGGATGACACTTCAAGTGCATTTTATTATCAGTACTTGCTTTGGATATAAAACTGGTAATGTCACTTTTCCTCTCAGCTGATTTTCACTTGGAAAAAAACAAGCTTGTCGAGTTGTGCAGGATGCCTAGTTTCTAAATGGCGCCGAAGTAGAGAAGGTTTGAGGCTGCTGTTTGCTCGAACATCACCACAAATCACACACAGTGGTTTTGGACATTCTTGATCACCAATGCATGTAAAGCCATATTTTATATAATTATCATCATATTTTCTTTTCTTTGTAAGTGACTTTCCAGGACCATCATGATCATTAGACTTAGATTTTCCAGGGTGGACTTGAGGAAACACTAGCTGATCCTTGCGTCTTTACACTCTCCTTTTTCAGCCACTTATCCATTGAACTTGTGTACAAAAGTTCTAATAAAAATAACACAGAGAGACTGCGAACAACCAACAAACTAGAAAATGAGAAGATTCACTCAAGTCTCACTGAATTAAAACAGCACTCCAGAGAGAATGACAGTTACTGAGGCACCTTAACACTGCTACACTGGCTACAATGTGCTTCCGGCTGGTTTGGGTCGTAAACAGCTTTTCTTTTGCCACAAGGTCTGTCCCTATGAGGGTGCCCTGCGAGGGACAAATTAGCTTGGACCACCCCCCACATACAGCGCGGCCCCTGCTCACTCTGCCCTTGATGCCAACTTCCCTTTTCTGACAAGGACAGGGGTCCGAGCTGCCACCTGCAAGCCTGCGGTCTCAGCTACCTCCCTGCCCACCACAGGACTCAGACTACTGGCCCTGTGCCACGGTCTAGGCTCCCAGCTCTGCACGCCGTGGGGCTCCTGCTGCTGGACCCCTTTGACCCCCTGGTCAACTGAGCTCCACTGAGCTTGGGCTGCAGGTCCTGCTGACCATCAGGGCTCGGGCTGCCGGCCCCAACTGCCCAGTCCCACTCTCCCTGGGGCTCGGGCTACCAACCCCACGTGGAGCGCTGGGGTTTGGGCTTCACCAGCTCCCTCGCTGACAGGGGCAGGGCTCGGCCTGCCAGCCCAAAGCACCTGGCCCTTCTCTTGCTGGGGCTTGGGTTGCCAGTCCTCTACGGAGCATTTGGGTTCGGGCTGGTGGCTCCCCCACTGACAGTGGTAGGGCTTGGGCTGCAAGCCCCAACTGCCTAGCCCCGCTCTTCCTTGGGCTTGAGCTGTCTGCCCTACAACCAGGTCCCACTTGCTGCCTCCAATGCCCTGGGTCCTCTGTCCGCCATTAGTGAAATTTTTCTGGCGAACCCCCTGTAACATTCTGCAAACCCCAGTTTGGGAACCACTGACTTATGGCAATACCTTTCCTGTGTAGACAAGGCCTAAGAGAAAATACCCACTAGTGGCCGCTAGGTGGCGCCGTAGATTAATACATTATAAAATATCCAGAAAAGTTTAGTCCCTAAAATCCTGTAAATTTCCACAGAGTCACATGTTTGACACAGTGAAGCATTAATAAATATGGGAGCAGCACATTCCTCCTTGTGGCTTTAATGAATGGGAACTTTTCATACTGGTTGTTAAATGAAAGTCCACATAGAAAAGCCATGTGCAGACTCTCATGACATAACAATGACAGTCCTTTGCATCAACTTTGTTAGAATGTTGGCTAAGTACTTGGGGAAGTTAATTAGTTAATTAGGCCTCACTACTGGCTTTTTAGGGAAAATCTCAGGTTTACAGAGTACTCCAAAAATGTGCAATTATGGTTTCTTATAAATATTTTGCTCTTTTCCATGAAAACAGAAGTTGATTTCTGGAGGTGAAAAGCTGCTATTTTTAAATGAGGAAAAATCACAAAACCAAAATGGATAGTTTTGCAAAGCTTCATGAACTAAGGTTAGATCTAGCACATCTTTGCTACTAAATTAGCATTTTGCGTGAAGGCAATTTGTCAGACAAAGACATGATTTTATTAAGTTAAATGAGGCCAAATATAAGAGTGCATCCCATATATCATTATGTGCAGGAGATAACAGTATGGCAACTAATAATTTATTTATATTCTCTAGAAAAGGTCAGCACACAGAAGTTATCATTACTCAGGCAGCTGCATGTAAGAAAATTGTTGCAGCTGAGGAATTTTAAATACCTCAGCTGGGGAACAGGTGGGTTTAAAGCCTGACAGTTAATTTAGCATCTATTTCTGTGAGGTGTTGAGTGTCAGCCTCAGTGAGGCACTGCGTGAGCCCAAATTACATTAAAATAATGGGAATTGAGGGAACTCATTTCCTTTCAGGAGGTTCTTAGCTACTGGCAGGATAAGGCCATTAGCATTCAGTCAGTGATGGAAAGCAAGAAAAATCCAATTCCCTCTTCTGTTTATCTTCTAGAAATTTTTGGCATGGACCAAGCTGATGCTGTTTTTAATGGCAGATTACTTCTGCGTAGACTGTTGCTTCTGGGCCAAGGCCACACATTGTGATGGAAACATGGGATGACCAGCAGTGGGCCCATACATGGAGCTGTGTGAGGAGCTTGCTCCAGCACCTGAGTGGCAGAGCACCCAGATATGAGAGAGCCAACAATGGTCCAAAAGCGTGATGCTATCACCTTGAGGAAATTTGGAACCCCAGACTGCTATGGATCTTGGCCATCAATTTGGGGTTGGAAAATCTATGGCTGGCACACGGGTGTTTGCAAGACAACTAATGCTGTGCTGTCCCCCAGGATTGTAAAAACTAGAAATATTGTAATTCTGTAATATTTGAGGGGTTTGAACAGATGGGTTCCTGAATTGCACAAGTGCAACTGATGGGACGCATACACCTATCCTATGCCTGCCATTTCAAACAAGCAAGTACATTATCAAGAAAGGATCATATTCCCTCTTTAAGCAGACCCTTGTGGACCACAATGGCATATTCATGGACATCTATATTGTATGCACCGGCAGGGTGCATGATGCAAAGGTGCTGTGGCGATCTGGCCTGTTTCAATGTGGGCAAGCTGGTACATTGTTCCTCCCTAACAACTCAGTCATCATCAGTGGGGTGTCTGGGCCAGCTGTCATTGTAGGTGACCCAGTTTCCACACTGCCTTGGATGATAAAGTCTTATCGTGATCTGCACCAATAGGACAAAAGACAGTTCAGCTACAGGCTGAGCAATTGCAGGATGGTGCGGGAATGTGCCTTTAGTCAACTAAAGACAAGATGGCATTGCTTACTAATTCGGTTGGATTATAGTATCTTTAATGCCATACATGTGACTGGGGCGTGTTTTGTATATGTGAGGATCACAGGGAATACTTTGGGATGGACAGTTATGAATTGGGGTGCAGTTACAGATAACTAACAAATTAGCTTTTTACCGCCATAGGATCTGCTAAAGGAAAGGCTGTATGGGATGCCATTTCATTTGTGATAATATATTGGAACTGCATGACAAGTACCGTGGGGCTAAATAATGGGGTTGCTTGGCACACTGGGGTTGTTTTATGGTACACTGATGCTCTTGACTGGTATTCAAATGTTGTGTTTCTTCAGGCATTAAATACAAGAGAAAAGAAAGGGATCTATATTTATTGAAATTCACTTGAGACTAAAAAAGTGGGCATATCAGCAGCCCTAGCTTGGTGAAAGTATGTGCAAACATAAGACTCTAGACAAAACCTTGTCACTCATAAGAACTGTATGCTCACTAATGTATCTCTTTCTGGCACACAGGATCAGTTATGGAGTGAATTTGATACTGCTGATGGTGTAGTGGTCTGTGGCTCAGTGTCTGTCTCTCTCAGGAATTGTTCCGAATATTTTGTACTACATAGTAACTTTAAGGCAATTTCATGGGGCTCCAAGATTCATGGGGGCTCATCCCTCTGGCTCATGACCTTGAATAGATTCTCAAACATGTCCCTCATGCTTTGAGAGAAACTCCATGTCTCATTCCCTCATCTCACAATCATGGCAGACATACTCTGCCAGCAGCTCCTTCTCTTCCTTCCTTCTCTTCTCCTCAGCCTTCTTCCCTTTCATCTTTTGCTTCTCCTTCAACTCCACACGTTTTTCTGATTGTCTGGAGAACTCCTGATGCACCAGCATTAATAAATCATCCCTGCTCCTCCATTGCTTTGTCCTCAAATTCAGAATCTTGCACAGACACTGTGTGGTCTCCTAGTTGCCAGGCCATCCCTTGACAAGTCTAATACTGTTGTATTTATTCCTAACGGACAGAAGAACCCTGATCTCAGTTAGTGTCTTCAGAGTATAATATACTACTGTTAATAAGAATACCAGGTGTCTTATGAGTCTGGAATGTAAGGCTGGTTGCTAGACCTGGGAGCAAGTGTTTAGCTCAGATCTGACCTTGTAATAAATAGCTGTATAGGCAAGCTAAATTTATCCAGTGTTTATTCCCACAGTCTTTTTCTGTGAGGCATGAAGATTTAATAATGCCCTTCTCAACATAGAGAATGTTTATTTTGCCTTGATGAATACCCTTTTGCTCATGACTCATTTGTTTGAATCAAAAACCCAACAATTTGGAAACTAACATTCAGTTTATGTCTAGGAAACTTAAGCTCAACTACACTGTAGCACTGGTTTTCAGAAATATTCTGAATTTGGAAGTTCTTTTATTCAATTTTTCAAGTCAGGTTAATTGGAATAGAAACATTAAGGGGCTTCCCAGAGATTAGAGAACTGGTTGCTCAGCTAGCATTCTCCCTGTTCCCAGGCCTTTCCTCATACCAAAAGACCACCTGGTCTCTTTTCTGAGGAGAACCATGGTTAACATGTCTCATAGTGGTTGACGTCTCTTGCAGAACCATCAAGCACAATACAACACAATACTTCTACAACGGCACTATTTGTTTTGGCAATGCAGCACTACTCCACATTCCCCCAGCTTGCTTTTGTAGCAGGGTCTGAATAAATGCTTCCCTGACAGCTACCTGAGAGGGAAAGAGACTATGGGTGTGTTTATGTAAATACAGTTTGCTCCTACTTAGTTTACATATTTATCAGATGTGTCAAATAATCAACTTTGGCTGCTGGCTCTACCTGGCAGAAGAGCTCTGCAAAGATAAACAAAAAAGTCCATCCTTAATGGAACTACTTGCTGCTGACAATCGTGCCATTTTATGCGTGCACTTTTTGCTTTACAGTAAGCTGGATCTGTACATACTTTTTCACATGGTAGCATATTTCCTGATTTTTCTTGACCACTTGGTAGAAGGCGGTAGACTTTCCAAGTTGTGAACTTCAATACAAAAAGAAATGTAGCTGTTCTTTGTGGCTAGAGCTATAGATCAACCTGGTCATCTGCTTCCTATGAAAATAGCAAAACCTTTACCTAATACTTATAAAACCCTTTAATCTTACATTCAGAGAGGACTTGCATCAGCAACTCGTTTAGACATGAGAGAAACAAAGAAGATGCTTCAGTTTCTTTTAAGTTGCTTCAAGATCTTCTGTGACAGTCAGGATTTTGGAACAGAATTACTCTAAGTGATTTAATAAAAATGCAATCTGTACATAGCTTCTTGGTAACATAACCTTTCATAAGCACTCTGAGAGTATACTAATATCTGTGCAAGTAGGGCTAATTTCGAGGAAAAGCAGTTATGTCCGTCTTCACAAAAGGTAATATAAAAGCACAAGTGAAGGAGAAAGAATCAATGAAAGCTAGATACACCAGCATAGATCCATAAACCATCTCTTCTGCCTCTCAATAGGGTTCCCTTCAAGAAAGTCTGAGCTGAATGAACAGAAGGCTGGGGAAATGATTAGGTACTTACCACAACTTCTAGTGCTATTCACCCCACAAGGCATAACAGAGCTGTAAATCAGCAGCCAACCAGTGGTTTGAGAGGTTTTTTGCATTTTTCTCCTGTACTCTGCAAATTAACTCATATTTCATAGGGTCTCAGAAGGTAAAGAAAAAGAAGCCTTCGTGTAAATGAGAAGCTTTCAAATCTAGCTTTTAAAGGAACGTGTTAAAAATTCAGATAATTTCAAATAATATTTCTCAAGCTCCAACTGATTACTAATTTGTTGTATACACTTTGTCTCCTTAATGGGGTTACCATTACCAGCACTTCCACCACAATCTTGAATCTTAGATTTGACTTCTCAAAGCATAGGTGGCAGAACCACTGCACGCTAGGGAGGCCAACTCCTCCAAACAAAGGAGTCTATCTAGCCCCTGTTCAGCTGCAGCAGGCTTTATAAGCTTCTGAGAATTATATACTTCTTAGAAATTGTTTCCTTCCGTAGGGAGTATTTCTCCCTCCACAGAAGCCAGAGGATGTTGGTTCAGGCATTCCAGTTGTTCTCCAGCAGGTCTCTCCAGGCAGAGCTGTCACCCAGGGACCCTGAAGAGAAGCCTTGTAGTTCAAAAGGTTACTATCCCTTCCTTGCAGCAATAAACAGTGAACTTCAGAAGCACGCCTCTCCACTAGCAGCAATACTCATAGGAGCAAAAAGTGAAATGCTTGTCAGCTGCATGGAAACTTTTTAAAAACACTGTAATAGAGGCTCAAATTAAATGTATATCCCAAATTTAAAAACATAGAGGACCAGAAAAGTGCCACCATAGCTAAATAACAAAGTAAAAGAAGTGGGTAGAGGCAAAAAGGCACACTTTAAAAATTGGAAGTTAAATCCTATTGAGGAAAATAGAAAGGAGCATCAACTCTGGTAAGTCAAGTATAAAAGTATAATTAGGCAGGCCAAAAAAGAATTTGAAGAGCAATTGCCAAAAGACTCAAAAATACTTTGGGCGGGGGGGGGGTCAAACTTTTGGACAAGTGTGATCCAATGGACATAGACTTTCAGAAAGCCTTTAACAAGGTCCCTCACCAAAGGCTCTTACGAAAGGTAAGCTGCCACAGGATAAGAGGAAAGGTCCTTTCATGGACCAGTAACTGGTTACAATACAGAAAACAAAGGGTGGGAATAAAGGGTCAGTTTTCAGAATGAAAAAAGGTAAATCGTGGTGTCCCCCAGGGGTCTGAACTGGGATCAGTGCTGTTCAATAGATTCATAAATGATATGGAAAAAGGGGTAAACAGTGAGGTGGCAAAATTTGCAGACAATACAAAATTACTCAAGATAGTTACGCACAGAGCAGACTGCAAAGAGTTACAAAGTGATCTCACAAAACTGGGTGATTGAGCAACAAAATGGCAGATGAAATTCAATGTTGATAAATGCAAAGTAATGCAAATTGGAAAACATAATCCAGATTTCTTAGTGTATGAGCAATGTGCCACACATGGCATGTGACAAGGATTCATCACCAAATTTGGATCCGCTGGTTGGATCATTAGCTTCCCTGTCTTGGGCCGGGTATTGATGGGGAGTGTGACAAGAACGCTGATCCATACCCCCCCTTAATCTCAATTATACGTGCAAAATAGTGGTGGTTAAATTAGCTGGTACCATTCAAGAAAGAGATCTTGGAGTCATCGTGGATAGTTCTTTGAAAACATCTGCCCAATGTGCAGTGGAAGTCAAAAAAAGCTTACAGTGTCTAACATTTGATTAGGAAAGGAATAGATAAGACAGAAAATATAATAAATTCATGGTATGCCTACACCTTGAATGCTATGTGCAGAAGTGGTCACCCCATCTCAAAAATTATATATTGCAATTGGAAAAGGTACAGAGAAGGGCAAAAAAAATTATTAGGGGTATGGAACAGCTTCCGTATGAGGAGAGATTAAAAAGGTTTGGACTTTTCAGCTTTGGAAAATGACAACTAAGTAGGGTGACCAGATGTCCTGATTTTATAGGGACAGTCCTGATTTTGGGGTTCTTTTCTTATATAGGTGCCTATTACCCCCACCCCCATCCTGATTTTTCACATTTGCTGTCTGGTCACCCTACAACTAAGGGGGGATATGATAGATGTCTATAAAATCTTGACTAGTGTGAGCAAGTGAATAAGGAAATGTTATTTTTTCCTCCACATAACACATGAACCAGGGGCCATCCAATAAAATTAATACTCAGCAGGTTTAAAACAAACAAAAGGAAGTACTTCACACAACACACAGTCAACCTGTGAAACTCCTTGCCAGGGGATATTATGAAGGCCAAAACTATAACAGGGTTCAAAAAAGAACTAAAGAAGTTCCTGGAGGTTAGGTCCATTAATGGCTATTAGCCAGGATGGGCAAGAATGTAACACCATGCTCTGTGTCACTAGCCTTTGTTTGCCAGAAGCTAGGAGTGGATGACAGGATGGATTGCCTTTCTGTTAATTCCCTCTGAAGCACCTGGTATTGGCCACTGTTGGAAGACAGGATACTAGGCTAGATGGACCATTGGTCCGATCCAGTATGGCCGTTCTTATGAGCTTGCCAATACCTCCTTGTTTCACTGAGCCACTCTCTCTTTGATATTCGGCCTGCCACCAACTTTCCTGGGATTTGTACAGCCCAAAAGGCAGTGGTATTTTCTACAGGATCACGTCCTTGTAACATACTATTAAGCAGGTTTAATTTGGGGGCAATCACCACAATGGAAAGTATACTACTGCTACTCTGGGATACATGAAACTTTGCCCAAAGCTTGTTTTTCATCTGGGTTGATTCCAAGAATTTTTATAGCATCAGCGCTGGAAAATTATCATTTTCTTTCCTTACAGACAGATTTATTGAGTTTAATAGCTTGTTTTAAATACTAAGACAAAGCAAAGCTAACTTTCTCAGCAAATTTAAGTCATATGTAAGTGTGTACTAGACAACAGGAGAAATCTATATTTGTACCAAGGCCTCCTAGGAAAGACAAATTTCAGGGACTCTAAGCAAACACTGCTGTGATGTATAATGAAATGCCTTTCCTTTATATATTCTGTTTTTCTTTAGATTTAATAAAGATTATAATATGACAAGGGCAGAAGGATAAGGAGTCACTGATTAGCCAATGCCATACTGCATGCTGATTGTCTGGTTAGGCCTTTTTCTGATGATGCCAGTCATGCAACAACTCCCAATGGTGTACAGCTGGGATCCCATTGTTTCAACACAGATTAAAATGTTCATTGCACCAGATTCTCAGTTATTCTCAAAGGGTCAGATCCTGCATCACTGAAGTCAATGGTAATTTTGCTATTGACTTAATGGACACAGGATCAGAGCAAAATGCATAGATTAGAAGATGGAGAGTGAAGTTCAAACCAACATAAAGCTTTCCCTAATCCTGTTCTGCTCTGTGCATATCTTCTACTCTGTGCTGTGTTAGAGCAACCTGAGAGCATCAGGATGTCAACGGGTTGCTGTACTCTTTAAGGCGCGATGGGTCCCAGCCCCACCTGGGACACACTTAACTTGTCTCCCCAGGTGGTGGTGAGGGAAATGAGTTATGTCTTGTGACAGATAGGTCATGTGGGGCCTCTGGGGAGGTAGCTAAGAAAGGTCTGTGAAAAGCCAGACAGAGGAGGAAGATTCCAGGAAGCTCTGGGTGTTCCTGCTCGGTAAAGGGCAGGGAGAGACTCAAACAGCCCAGAAGGGATTGAGGGGAAAGACTCAGAGCTTGGGAAAGGCTGCAGGCTGAACTCAGAGGAGGAGCCTCTGAAATTTGAGGACAGAGGAGAGATCCTCAGGAAGGAGGGACTGGGCCCAGTTGGAGAGTAGGCAGAAGACTCTCTTTTGTGCTTGGTAAGAATTTCAGAAGGGACCTGGCCAGAGGGACAGGTCACCAACACAGGAGCCAATACTAGCTCGAGAGGCTGCAATGTAGAGAACAAGCTGGCTGAAGGAAAAGCCTCAGCTGGAAGCCTTGTCTTCCTTTTGAACGTTGTTAATAAACAAGACAATGGGAAGGGGTATTAGTATTGGACATGCGAAAGCCGTTTGTAAGCTAAGGAGTCCAAGAAGGGATGCTGAGGCAGTGGCCAGCATGACCCCCACCTGGGTAAGGTGGCATGGCAACATAGGACTGGCCAGTTGCCACCTGAACACTTTACTCTTGTCTGTCCAGGTTGGGTTTTTAACCTGTTTGGGGAGGGACTGGCCCTATATCGTACGTTTTAATTGCCTAGTGTATCAGGAGCACTACTGACAACAAACAAACAAATGGTCATTGTGACACGGTGTACAAACTCCACATCAGGCAAGAAGGGGTTAAAGAGCAGCCTTGGGCTCAAACAGGAGCTGGCCACTGCACCTGCCAAGTATGCCAGTCTCGGAGGAGCTTAAAAAAGAGATAAGTTCAATTCAGAAAGCCCAGTCTGGGAAGACAGAGAGGCATCTCATCCTCCACTCCTAGACGAGCACAGCAGAGAGCCAAACTACCTTCAGTTGCCTGTGAGCACAGAAGTGGTAGGACAGGTGGCTGGAGGATCCTGGAAGGACAGAGAAGCTGATGCTGCTCTTTATTTCTGTTAATTTAGTTTCCTTTCCTTTGTTGTCTAGGAAACAGGCACTAGGGGCTTGACCCTGAGCCAGACCCTTCCCACTTCTCTCCCTGCCCTGATGAGAATACGAGTCCCATGGGAAGAAAGTGAGCTAACATAGGAAGTAGCCCAGGAAGAAACAAACAGTCTCACCAGACAGGCCTTAACCGCTTGCACCCTCTCTTCCCTGACGCTGCTTGGTTTAAGGAAGAGACAGAATGATGATATTTTTTGTGACAAATATTTTTTTCCAACCAGCTCTAGTTTAAAGGCGAAACTCATTATGTGGAACTTTAGTGTATGATGTATATGAGGTACATTGTATCATCCTTCCTGCCCCTGCAGTAGACATGCTAAGACAGAGTTGGCTACCACAGGTGTCTAGTTGCTGTGTAGACATACCGTATAGTGGCCTGTAACGTGACCAGATCTGGGTGGGTTTTCATGCAGATAGCAAAAGAGCTCATATCCCAGGGACTGAACCAGTGCCATATTTCAAGATCCTCGTCCAAAGCATGAAGTTCTTAGAGCTCTTCAAAGATAACTTTGGAAACATCTAGCATTGGATAACCTACCTATTTTGCACTAAGCTCATTCTCTGAAAGGGATGAATCATTTTTGCTGAAACTTAAAAATTCATCTTGAATGGCTGAAGTTTGGTGACAAAAAACAGGTGTGTATAATGGAAAGTATTGGGCAACTTTATAGTCATTACCAACTCCACCAATAATTTAATGGGAGAACAGAGCAAACAGTAACATACAAATTCAAGTTCTAAAATAAAGTGATAGTAAAACCTGAGTCAGTGATTTGTGGGGGGTGTAGGGAGGGGGGCGTGTTTTAGCTAAATTTGTATCTTGCTTCTTTAAATCTGTCAAGGATTTAATGTACTTTGGTCTTCACTTTTTATATTATCACCAGGTAACCTACAGATTATTAGTAGCTCACTATTTGGGAGTACTGTACTTAATCTTTTGTATGTATTAGGTTATTATTATCAGTTGGCTTTCTCTCTACATACCCAAGTCTAAATAGTTGGCACTCTTGGAAGTCTCTGTTTTAGATCAGCTGAGAATAAAAATAGGGGAGGGAAAGGCGTTGCAGATACATATTAGTTTTGAGACGTATTGGCTACCCAGTAGCTACCTACACTATATTCCTGTCTCTTGCCCTTATTTGTTCTTCACTCTTCATTAGTCCCTGTAGGCTGCTGGCCTGTCTCCCCAGCCCAGGAAGGCCTGATAGCACATCCAGCATCTGGTTCAGGCCCTTTTCCTCAGGGTTTCAGCTATATTTCTTGCTAATAAAAGCTGGTAACACAAATTCCACATCAATCGTTTCTTCTCCCTAATCCAGCATCTTCTGCAAGAGCTATCTATTCCCTTCAGGCTTCCTATCTGCAGGCTATTTGCCTTAGAATCATCCACAAACTGTGCTTTTTTACCCCTCCCCCAAGGGTTTCCTGCCAGAGCCTTCCTGCTTCCTGGCAGTGCTTTTACAGTCCTCCTAGAAGTTGTTTGCCTGGAAGTTCTCCTGCCACAGGAGTCAAACCACTTCCTCTAGGTCTCCTCCCTGCAACTCCCCCTTTTACTCCTGGGCTTCTTGACAGCTCTTAACCCAAATGGAGCCACTTGCTGGCTTTTAAAATCACCAGATCCATAGCTGATCAGTCTGGGAGACAGCTGATCAGTCACACCTGAAGCTGGGCCCAGCTCCCCATACAGGGCCAGCCTCCTTATAGAAGTACCATTATGCATTTTAGTTGGAAAAATATAAAGAAAATGGCATTGCTTAACCTCATACTTCTATCCTCTCTTTATAGTTAAGCATTCTCAAATATAAAGCAATTACCTAAGGACTGCCAGCCTGTAAAAAAGTATAGTTCTGAGAGACAGGAAAACAACAAAGTAGTGATAGCGCAGCTGGCCTCGAGGAAAAGGTGTGAACTGGAGTTCAATAGATGGGAGTGCTCTTCTCCAGTGGCCTACTCCTCCAAAACAATGAGGGCTAGATTCACAAAGGGATTTAGGAACCTCAATCCAAAATGTACTTCCTCCAATCCCTGCGGTTGCCAACTTCTAATCGCACCAAACCAAACACCCTAGCCCCGAGGCCCCGCCCCCTGCTCACTACGTTCCCCCTCTTTCGGTGGCTCGCTCTCCCCCACCCTCACTCACTTTGACTGGGCTGGGGCATGGGGTTGGGATGCGGGAGAGGGTGAAGGCTCTAACTGGGGGGTGCAGGCTCCGTGGTGGGGCCATAAATGAGGGGTTCAGGGTGTGGGAGGGGACCCTGGGCTGGGGCAGAGAGTTGGGGTGCGGGCTCTGGCTGGGGGTCCTGGCTCTGGGGTGGGGTCGGGGATGAGGTGTTTGGGGTGTAGGAGGGGGCTCCAGGCTTGGGGGTGGGGCCGCGGGATTCAGAGAGATGGTGATATACTTAAATATTAATTGGAGCAGGGACTTGAACCTGACTCTCCCACATCCAGAGGAGTTCCCTATCAGCTGGGTTATGCAAGGAGACAGCACATCACTTTTATTTTTGTGCAAGAAAGGGCTGATCTTGCTTAAGCACCTAACTTCAGCAGAGGGTTCATGGCTAAGAATCCCAGGTTGAGATTGGTGCCTCCCTCCAGCCTGTGGATTCCACAGACAGCACGGGAACTAAAGTTAGGCATTGTGACACTGAGTTTAAGTCCCGTTTGCGGATCTAGCCCTGATTGCCTCATTGACTTCTGCAGAGTTAAAAGTGCCTCGCACTTTGCAGGCAGTACTTAGCAGCCTGGGAGATTGTGCTCTGGGTGTTATATGGTGAGCAGTAGTTACTGGTTTTCCTAAATGTTTTCCTGAATGTTCAGAAATTCTTCTCTCTCTGTAGATTAAAAAAAGGTCTAAATTGTTTACATAAAGACAATTTTATGCTGCTGCAAAGTTAATTGTGTCATGGACCAAGTTCAGATATTAAGTAGGCTGCATGGGCCTTGATTACAATGGGGTTCTTCTGCAATTCCTGCCATCAAAGCCAACCCATGATGAAGCTGCAGAGATGCAAATCCCTAGTACAGACAGAGTAAGCCCTGATTTGCACTAGGGCAATTTGGTATAATTTGATGTGATGAGATATTTTTACATTTTAAAGGCCTATATCAGTATTCAACAAGGAGTCCGGTGGCACCTTAAAGACTAACAGATTTATTTGGGCATAAGCTTTCGTGGGTAAAAAACCACTTCTTCAGATGCATGGAGTGAAAATTACAGATGCAGGCATTATATAATGACACATGAAGAGAAGGGAGTGACCACACAAATGGAGAACCAATATTGACAGGGCCAATTCGATCAGGGTGGATGCAGTCCACTCCCAATAATAGATGAGGAGGTGTCAATTCCAGGAGAGGCAAAGCTGCTTTTGTAATGAGCCAGCCACTCCCAGTCCTTATTCAAGCCCAAATTAATGGTGTTAAATTTGCAAATGAATTTTAGTTCTGCTGTTTCTCTCTGAAGTCTGTTTCTGAAGTTTTTTTTGTTGAAGTATTGCCACTTTTAGATCTGTTATAGAATGTCGAGGAAGATTGAAGTGTTCTCCTACTGGTTTTTGTATGTTAGCATTCCTGATGTCTGATTTGTGTCCATTTATTCTTTTACGTAGAGACTGTCCGGTTTGGCCAATGTACATGGCAGAGGGGCATTGCTGGCACATGATGGCATGTGTCACTTTGGTAGATGTGCAGGTGAACGAGCCTCTGATAATGTGGCTGATGTGATTAGGCCCTAGGATGGTGTCCCCTGAATAGATATGTGGACATAGTTGGCAATGGGCTTTGTTGCAAGGATAGGTTCTTAGGTTAGTGTTTTTGGTGTGTGATGTGTGGTTGCTGGTGAGTATTTGCTTCAGGTTGGGGGGCTGTCTGTAAGCAAGGACTGGCCTATCTCCCAAGATCTGTGAGAGTGATGGGTCGTCCTTCAGGATAGGTTATAGATCCTTGATGATGCGTTGGAGAGGTTTTAGTTGGGGGGCTGAAGGTGATAGCTAGTGGTGTTCTGTTATTTTCTTTGTTGGGCCTGTCCTGTAGTAGGTAACTTCTGGGTACTCTTCTGGCTCTGTCAATCTGTTTATTCACTTCAGCAGGTGGGTATTGTAGTTGTAAGAATGCTTGATAGAGATCTTGTAGGTGTTTGTCTCTGTCTGAGGGGTTGGAGCAAATGCAGTTGTATTGTAGAGCTTGGCTGTAGACAATGGATCATGTGGTGTGGTCTGGATGAAAGCTGGAGGCATGTAGGTAAGTATAGCGGTCAGTAGGTTTCCGATATAGGGTGGTGTTTATGTGACCATCACTTATTGGCACTGTAGTATCCAGAAAGTGGATCTCTTGTGTGGACTGGTCCAGGCTGAGGTTGATGGTGGGGTGGAAATTGTTGAAATCCAGGTGGAATTCTTCAAGGGTCTCCTTCCATGGGTCCATACGATGAGGATGTCATCAATGTAGTGCAAGTAGAGGAGGGACGCTAGGGGACGAGAGCTGAGGAAGCATTGTTTTAAGTCAGCCATAAAAATGTTGGCATACTGTGGGGCCACGTGGGTACCCATAGCAGTGCCATTGACTTGAAGGTATAAGTTGTCCCCAAATCTGAAATGGTTGTGGGTGAGGACAAAGTCACAAAGCTCAGCCACCAGGTGTGCCGTGGCCTCATCAGGGATACTGTTCTTGACAGCTTGTAGTCCATCCTCATGTGGAATATTGGTGTAAAGAGCTTCTACATCCATGGTGGCCAGGATGGTGTTTTCAGGAAGATCACCAATGCATTATAGTTTCCTCAGGAAGTTGGTGGTGTGTCAGATCTCTGGCATATATCTGCTTAAACTGTCCATTTTCTGCTAGTCTCTCTCTTTCTCTCTTTAATTAATACCTTGTTAAAATTTCTTGGAGAAAAGGCAAGACTGTTTGCTATTGGCTTTTGTCTGCTAAATAAATGAAAATTACATGCTGAAGGAGAGCCTCCTAATGATTTTGCCACTCTTCTGCTACACTCAGACCAGTTCCTTCTACATTCCTGTTTAGATTCTCTAATCAGAGTTTAAAGTAAATTAGATCTATTCAGCATGTACTTTTGCTTCTATTTTGTTTGGGGATTGTCCATAACAATATTGTGGTTTCCTCAAATTTAGTCATCGCTGAATTAAAAATTGTTAAAAATCATTCACAAAGTTTTGAACTCTCTCTAGCTTGTAGGTTAAATTCAAACTGCTGCTAGTTGTCCTAATTGCTGGTTAGTTGTTACTAACTGCTGGTTAGTAAGTCACATGATATTGTTTCTGTTCCTTGATTGGATGAGCATAACTCTTAGAATCAGATTTCTACCACGAATGCTCACAAGAAAGCAATTTGCTTACTTTGAGCATTCCAGAGTAAGAGCTTAAAATGTACACACTTCTGCACAAATTTGTGCTAATAAAAGTTGATCGCTCAAATCTTTGCAGACGGAGAACACAAAAGGTGTCAGGAACCATGGGCTTGAGTTCCCTCCACTGAGCCTGGGGTTAGCCAGTTCAGCTTTCAGTCAGGTTAATAAACCCAGCGGGACTGCAGCAGAATTTCCTGACTGGCAGGCCCCCATTGGCTAAAAGGAGCCAAGATTTCATTTAAGCTCAGCAGCAGCAGGGCACACTGGCTGCTCAATGCCTAGGCCTGCAGCTGTGATTGCACCTGTGCCTGCCTTGTACCTAACCTTGCTCCTGTTCTGGTCTTGTTCCAGTCCGACCCAGCCCTGCCCCCTTGCTGTAGCTTTGGCTTTCACCCCTGCCTCTGGTTTTTGACTCCTGGCTCTGACCCTGACCCTTGGCTTGATTCCTGGTTCCTGACTCCGGCTTAGTCTGTGGTGCTGGCTCCCAGCTCCTGACTAGCTCTAACCATTAGGTGAAACGGCCCACATTCCAGTCCTGACAAAGACTGTGAATTCACTCAAGACTGTGAACTGAAAAAAACTGCTGAAAATTCTGGCTAATTGGCCTATTTGCTAAAAATGTTTCTGTTTGTTCTTATCGTCCCAGTGGTTACTTCAATTCCAGAAACCATGGAAGGGACTTTCAAAATGACAGTCATGATAAAGAGAAGATACATGATGTGGGAGAAACAATAAACATTGATGCTGAGTAAATATATTATCACCCAAAATCTTTCTTTAAAGCCCCTTTCACTGAATTCACAATCTTGTCTGGGGGCTTTACAACACTCAGTGATCCCACTCCTTGCTACAGAAGAAACTGACCCTGCGGTGTTCTTTGTTTCCAATGGCACTCTGTTACCAAGTAAACCACCGAAATGCTTAAGTTATAACAGATCCGAGGGTCAAACAAAGACTACTCGGGGGTCTGCTTTGCCCAAGCATTTCACTGAGCATTCATAGCAGGCAGGGGAGTTGAACCTGAAAGCTCATAAGGTTGAGGGGGGGGGGGGAGGGCAAAGATGACTCCAACATGCACTATAAAAGGAATATAGTGGAAATATTTCTGCCTCACTTCCCAGTTCAGCATACACTGTGCATATTGTTCTGCTGTGCTGTGAATGGTGCTTATTAACATGCTGGTCAAAGATCGCGGACAATCATACTGTACAGGCTGTAATAAAATCTGAGAAGTAAAGTGAGAGATTAGGTCAGAGTTTATAAACCCAGTGAATTCTCTCTCTTTTTTTCCTCTCTTCCCCTGATATCTTATTCATATATATAAATCTGTTCTTGCTGGGGTGCATCATTAATGTGATGTGTAGGAATTTCCCACCAATTAATGCTGGGAGTCGTGCAGCTCAATCCCCATACGCTCTCAACTAAAAATGTAGCTCTCAGGGTGCTTACACTTACAACGCTTTTATGCTTAAGTAAGTGTCCAATCTTCCTCCTTTATGTCTTTATGAATTACTACATGATTCAAATTTTGGATAGTGGGGGCAGAGCAGTGTGCTTTTTTGATCAGGAAAGTTTAGGCAAAATTAATGAGCTGGCACAGTACATGATGTTCAGAGTACATACTGTATCTAGCTTGCACCTTCAACAAAACTCACACTGATTTCATTACCAGCAGGATTTGGCCCTTGTTTGTTCACCTAGGCCAGAATGGCAGTTTATTCATAGTTTTCATCCTGTCAGATCATGTTCTGCTTCTTGTTTCTCTGTTAAGTGGTATGTTTTCTCTTTAGCTGCTGTCTTGATTTGCTTCTTCACTGTATAATCAACAACAGACAGCAATTCCTCATTGTTTATTAATAGGATGGGTGTTCCAGTGCTCTTAGCAGAGCTCTTTACCTGAAAACACATCAGCAGGGAAGTGAAGTGAGAAGTCTTCAGAATAAATCTGTTTCTTTTTAATTTATCAATAACTTACTGCTTGTCCATTTAATCATTTATAGCATGTTATGTGCTAGTGATTCCAGGAGAGTCCGATCACCGATATACAAATGTAAATGAAAACGTTTAAGAAAAAGAATATGGTTTTTTTTCTCTCACGTGCGTGCACTCTCTCTTGCTCACTCTCTCACACACATGCATGCTCACTTGCGTGCGCACACACACACACACACACACATATCCCTCCACCATCCCCAGAGTATTGGACATTCTGGTGCTTCCTGGAATGGCTTGGGCCCAACCCCGGTAGCATGATGTCACGCACACAGCGTGTGCAAGGTCATGCTGCACAGAGGATGCTATTTTGAAGAGTGTGCTGCCCTGTCAGCATGACCTACCATGCCTGGTGCATGCGAGGTCATGCCAGTGGGGGCAGAGCAGTGTGCTTTGCAAAATGGCGTCCCCTTCTGTTATACTGGAGAAAACTACATCCAGTTTTGTCTCCGTACCAGTCAGGGCACTGAACCACAGAAAAAGAAGCGTGTCCATCTTAAAACCGTATGAATGGCGTGCCTTAACATGTGCACAAATTCAAGGATCGGAAGTGAGCACTAATTCTGGCTCTGACCCTGACTTGTGTGACCTTGGACAGGTCATTTAGACCCCGAATCTCAAAGTATTTAGCTGCCTAACTCCCACTGATTTCAATGGGAGTTGGACACCTCAATACTTTAGAATCATAGAATATCAGGGTTGGAAGGGACCTCAGGAGGTCATCTAGTCCAACGCCCTGCTCAAAGCAGGACCGATCCCCAATTAAATCATCCCAGCCAGGGCTTTGTCAAGCCTGACCTTAAAAACTTCTAAGGAAGGAGATTCCACCACTTCCCTAGGTAACGCATTCCAGTGTTTCACCACCCTCCTAGTGAAAAAGTTTTTCCTAATATCCAACCTAAATCTCCCCCACTGCAACTTAAGACCATTACTCCTTGTTCTGCCAAGGCTACCACTGAGAACAGTCTAGAGCCATCCTCTTTGGAACCCCCTTTCAGGTAGTTGAAAGCAGCTATCAAATCCCCCCTCATTCTTCTCTTCTGTAGACTAAACATCCCCACTTCCCTCAGCCTCTCCTCATAACTCATGTGTTCCAGTCCCCTAATCATTTTTGTTGCCCTTCGCTGGACTCTTTCCAATTTTTCCACATCCTTCTTGTAGTGGGGGGCCCAAAACTGGACACAGTACTCCAGATGAAGCCTCACCAGTGTCGAACAGAGGGGAACGATCACGTCCCTCAATCTGCTGGCAATGCCCCTATGTATACATCCCAAAATACCATTGGCCTTCTTGGCAACAAGGGCACACTGTTGACTCATATCCAGCTTCTCGTCCAGTGTAACCCCGAGGTCCTTTTGTGCAGAACTGCTGCTGAGCCATTCGGTCCCTAGTCTGTAGCGGTGCATTGGATTCTTCCGTCCTAAGTGCAGGGCTCTGCACTTGTCCTTGTTGAACCTCCTCAGATTTCTTTTGGCCCAATCCTCCAATTTGTCTAGGGCCCTCTGTATCCTATCCCTACCCTCCAACGTATCTACCTCTCCTCCCAGTTTAGTGTCACCTGCAAACTTGCTGAGGGTGCAATCCACACCATCCTCCAGATCATTTATGAAGATATTGAACAAAACCGGCCCCAGGACCGACCCTTGGGGCACTCCACTTGATACCGGCTGCCAACTAGACATGGAGCCATTGATCACTACCCGTTGAGCCCGACAATCTAGCCAGCTTTCTATCCACCTTATAGTCCATTCATCCAGCCCATACTTCTTTAACTTGCTGGCAAGAATACTGTGAGGAAGAATACCTTGTGAGGATGTGAGCCTTATCTCAAAAACTTTAAATGTGAGTGCCTCAAGTTAAGTACTGAGAGCTGTATTTAGGCATCTAAATAAGATTTTCAAAATGATTCACAGATACAGTTCCTGTTGAGATCAATCAGACCATTATTTATCTGACAGATTTTCATACTTAATGATAATCTGAGGATTAGCTGAACCTGTGATTTAAGATCCAGATTAATTTAGTAAAAGTCTGGAATTTTGACATCAGCCATCCAGAAGAGCCAGATCCATATAGTTTGGGCAGTGTGAAATTCAGGCCCTGAAGGCCAAATCTGGAGCTGAGAGTATTGATCTCCTTATAGGATTTGGTCCTTGCTGTCCAGATTGATGAAGGGGCATGTCTGATTTTAACATACTTCCATCGCCATTCTCCTTGACTAAGGAATTGTTGTGATGTCATTTGGCAACAGGGAACTAAATGAAGGACTAGAAATATGGAAATAAAATTAGCTTTACTTTGAAAACACAAATGATAATAAATAGGCTCCCATATGTATTACGCCCTTCTGTTTTGTATTTTCTGAATTACTCTTTTAATTGTTTGAACAGTTGGTTTATTGATGCAGCAGTATAGCTGGTCTTGGCATCTCATTTTTCAGTAATACAATTTTTTTCAAAGTAAGGCAGTGATATATTATTGATACATCAGGACATTGGGCCAAATTTTCCCCTCGTGTGACTATTTAGTGCAGTGTAGTTACACCAGAGATGATCCATTGACTGAGTTTCCAGGTAGGAATTCAAATCCTCCTAGCACTGAACATTTTTGTTTCAGTTACACCCTATCTGTGCCTGACTCAGCGCTATATTATTCCACTTTCACATTGGCGTAACTCCTGTCAGTAGCATAGCATAAATCTAACAGAGTAACAGACAGTAACATGACAGTAACAGAGTCATGAATCAAGCCTATTATCTTCATGTTCTGGACACACTATCTTCCTGAGATAAGAATAAATAGACTGAGTTCCAAATCTCTACAAAATATTAAACTCTGCAGTCTCAGCATATATTTTCCATTTACCACCTTGTATCCTTGAAGCTTTTAAGTATTTGCTTTATATATTTCTGATCACCCCCATTGACTTGCTCTGGTTTGGTTTTGCCCATAAAAACTGGCATTAAGTGGTCCTTTTCCCAGCAATAATAATCTCATTTACCATAAATTATTTTATTTGCAATACCTTGGAGACACCCTAATGGTTCTGTGTAATAAAGGAGTAATTTATTACCAAATATTTTAAAGCTGATTTTCAATATTTTTCTCATGTTTAATGTGGAAGCCATTGAACCTGACTGGAAGAGAACTGCTATTTAAAGAGAAAAAGTGTTGCTAGAAGAACATAGTAACTTTATGTGAAGGAAATAAGACAAGGAAATGCTTAGCTGCCACATTTACTGTACACTCCCGTTTAGCTGAATGGCATGCAATACATCCAAAAATTTCAGATCATAGGCATTCAGAAGGACAGAAGTGCTGATTAATTAATTTAGTATGTCTCCCATATAGTCCTGTGGTTCGGATAACTAGGATTTTCAGATAAAAGGAATTTGGATACTGGAATTATACTGTAAATGAAAATATACACTGGATTTACATAAAATGAAGAAAATGGAAAACATGGAAAAGAAATACAGTGTATGCAGAAATTATCTGTCCTATTGCAGCCTGCAATAGAGTTTACATTGAAACTGGCAATTTGCTAGCTAAGAAAGAAGTCTGATACCAGTAAAGCAGATTATCGACGCCAAACTTGCATCAGCATGACTTCCATTTTAAGCAAGTCTGGTTAAAAGGAGGAAGCTTTAAGAATCAATATTAGTGGCTGGATCAGGTCATGGTGCAAGTGAAGGATCTGTGAATTCTGGTCTGCATAATCTGAGCAATAATTAATTAGGGCAGGGCTGTTTTATTCTGTACTGGCATGGGCCTCAACAAAGTAAAGTCAGGGGACACCGTCTTATGAGACATATAGAGGGGGATTTGATATCTGGGAAGAAAAAGGGAGCAGGTTGTTGTAAGGGTTAATTCATTAATCTCTGCAAGGCTCTATTGTGTGTGTATAGATATTATTTTCAGTTGGGTGGGTGGAGATGGAATCTGGAGAATACACAAGTTGGTGTGGCTTGTTGTTCTGGGACCAATCCTGCAAACCTCTATTTGTTTGTGTGAATTCACACATGTAGTCACACTGAAATCAGTGGGACCCCTCTCATGATTAAAGGTTTGCAAGGTCAAGCCCTATATTATCAATCTATGAATGAAATCTATTTAAAAGTCGAAAGGTTTAAGAACCAATATTTTGCTAGTAGGATGTGGAATTGGTTACGAATCTGTGAGTAAAGCTACGCTACAAAAATAAAAACCAAAAAAACTAAATAACTATGACAGGAAGTCTCAGAGCCTGGGTCCACTGGGCTGATCCTACAGAGCTAGAAACAGTAGTGTAAATATTCCCACTTAGGCTGGGCCCTGAGCTCTGAAACCTGGTGAGGCTGCACACTCTAGAATTTGCCTTCTGCTTTGCAACCACAGCTGGAGACTAATGCTAAAAATGTCTGTGAATTTCCAATTTTGTAATGAATTTGCTTTGGTCCTGCCACACTCCCGCATGTTTTGTGTTTGCTTTGTGTGAACACTTGATCAATTGAGCTTTACTCGCTCAAATGTTTAATGTAAACACTTTCAGAGCATGTAATTATAGCATGTTATTACTGCCAGCTTTTGATGTAGCTCATTTTCATTAAAGTAGCATATGTGTTTCAGAGTGGTGCATTATGCCCATAAAGCTGATAATACCAGATTTCATTTAATGACATGTAGCATGGTTCTGTATTCCTGTACACAAAGAGCAGAGACATGCATTTTTTATTTTGGTTTAACCAAGTAAGTACAATTATAAACTTCTACAAGAGAGAACACAGTGTGACTCCCTGTACCATTCTACAGCTGAATTAACACACAATATGGCAGTTGCCTTACAGTTGCCTCTGGTATTGGCAACAAGACTCCTACATATTTAGAACTGCAGTACACTGAAAACAGAATGCCCTCATCTTTTTAACCAAAAGCACAAAATAAGCACTTATATTGTGCTTTATGTTTTACAGAGCACTGTCAAAACATGCTGTTTTGTGAGTTCAAATGTGAGTCTTCATACACAAAGTGCAGCATTCCAGAGATTATAACTGCTGGGAAGGGTCATGTTGAATTTCCAGTTACAACCCTGGTTTGTTTATTTCTAGTTCTTGAGTTTTAGACTGAGCCAAGTTATTAGCTATCACAGGAGGTCACAGCTTCTTTGAACTCTTGTGTCTTCGTGGAAAGCAAAGCAAATTAATGCAAGCTCTGGTATTATTTGTTGACAAGAAGCTCATTTCCATTTTTTCTTTTTAAAGAAAAGAGGTATGCTTCTTGTCACTTGCAAAAGAGCCATAAGAGATTTAAGGAAGCGAAGTAGCTGTATATCTGACCCCTTTCCTGAGACATGGGGTCTTGACTGTCAGGTCTCTTGATAAATGAGAATGTAAGGGTATTGCATTGTTGTGTTTTTGAGGGAGGACCAGATTTATTTATTTATTGATTGATTGTATACTGGAATCTCACATAAAAAAATACTTCCCTGCCTGCCCAATTAACTCACAATGTTCACTTTGCATTCTTTTCTCGGGCCATTTCACTAGCTTGTTTTTCCTCCGTCTGCTTCAGATAGTATCCCAGAAATCTCTGCTCTAGCCTCAGTTGGTTTCACAGCAATCTCTGCTTACACAATGTGATGCATTGTGTCGCTCCTCAGACAGCTGCTCCCTAGCTGCAATTTGTATTTTGAAATGGGGCGGGGAGACTGGAATACAAGTGAGAAATGTTCCCTGTCTCCGCCAGTTCATGAGCATACCTGAAGCTTACAGCACTGCAGTTGCTGATGTGAAAGCTTTCCCACTGCTGTAACACTTATTGAAGAGGCTACCTACAGCAGCGGGAGAGCTTTCACATCAGCGTAGGTGCTCCCCAAGAAGCGGTAGTTATGCCCATGGAGAAGCTCTCCCATTGACACAGCCCTGTCCACACCAGGAATTGGGTCCTAATTGTGTTGCTCAGGATTTTCCACATCCCTGAGCAACATAGTTATACTGACATAAGTTTGTAGTATTGACCAGGGCTCAGGGATGAGGAACTGTGCTTGTTCTGACACGTCTGGGACTCACTGATCATGGTGTTAATTGGACCTGATCAGTGAATTTTTCATGGGAAATTTTAAAATTTTCTTTATTCTTAGGAATTTTTATAAGAAACACTGTTTTGGGTAACAATTTTCAGGTTTTGGTTTAAAAAAAATCAGATTTTTTGGCTTAAAGAAATGAAAAATTTCAACCAAAATGAAAATTTTCCATGGAAAATTAGTTTTTCTTGAGCTGAAAAGCCACTTTTTGTTGAAAACAACACTTTGATGAAAAAAATGTTGATCGACTCGAGTCAAAGTTCACTACTGCTGCCCGTCAGATCTGTTTTTCACATCTGGACAGTGGTAACTACAGACAAACAACATCCAAAATATATAGAGTCACCCAGTGGGGATATCATTACTTAGTATTTAAATCCCTAAGACACCACTGGGGATCAGGGCCCAGTTGTGCAGGGTTCTGTGCAAACACAGATAAGGAGACAGTTTGATCAACTACTTACCTGACTTTGGGTGACAAAAGGGCACTGGAATATCTTCAGCGGAAGCCAGTATTTCATGTCCACGCTGCTACCAGATGGGAAGAGAGAGCAGGCTCCTGACCTCCCCCCAAAATGATCTTGAGGTTGGGAGTAAGAAGCAGTAGGCACCCCAGGCATCCCTCCTAAAGAGAGCTGATTGGAGAGTAGCAACCTGATACGCCCTTGATAATCGGGGAGGAAGAAGAGTGGGTACTCAGCCTCAGAGAGCATCTGATTGGTGCAGAGGTCACTGAGAACCTCAAAGGAAACAGCAGAGTCCTGGGGCTTATGGCAGGGAGGGGTGCAAGGCCTGGGTTAGGAGCAGGGAGTCCCACAGAAGGGAGAAATAGGCTTATATGCACATTGTGTGGGCAACATTCCAGTTCCCTGGAGAGGCCAATAATGCTGGTCATTCAGAGAATTTATTATTCAGGCTTCACATTCCAGTTGTCCATGTGGCTCTGCCCCGGCATGTGTATAAAAAGCAGCTTATAAAATACATTGCAGTCCTTTAGGATGAAAGATTCTATATATTATCAGTTTAAAAATACATCTGTAATGATGTCAACATAACAACAGATCTAATATGAGAGGATGTTCTGGTAACACAGCTGGACTGGGTTTAGTCAGGGTTTCCATAGGTAGCTCTTTTAACTCATCTGCAAATGTGATGAAGGCTCTCTATCTTGTCAAGTTTCACATTTGGTGTAAGTGTTTTGTGGACAGAGCCTTTTTTTTGGTGCTCCTGAACAACTCTATTCAGAGGAAAATTAATCAATCAGGCGGTAGCTTTAGGTTGACAAAACAAGCAATGGGAGGCTACTGGAGATGTCACAGAAGGTATACAAACCCCGCACCTGTAAGGAAGGGGTTAAGCAGCTGCTTTGGGCCCAAGCAACCCCACCCTGCCACACCTGAAAAGCATGCACATGTAAGCAGGGGAATAGTCCCGCTTTTGTGGGGAACTTTCCTGGTTTCTGCACTACCCCGGTGAAGTGGGCTAGCAAAAGGATCTGAGTCCTCACTCCCACTTCCTTTACTCAGTGACCTCTCTGCCCTTGAGGACTCCCCTTCCACTCTCCTGTATGGCAGAGTCCTCATAACCCCAATAAGGCTGGGCCCAGGATTCCTGGGGGGCTCGACCCCCAACCCTGCTGTGGTCACCTAGGACAGGGGCTAGGGTGTCCCCACTCCGGGGTACACTCTCTCTGCACTCGGAACTTCTCTGACCCACTGACCATTACATCCAAGTTAAAGCAAATGCAAGTTATTTAATCAACAATTAATTTTAAAAAGAATAAGGGAAAATGGGAAAGGTTAAAGGAAACACATCAACCCGCTCTGTGGCAGGGAACATCACAAACAGTGTCTCTGGAATGTCAGGGCAGTTCAGTCTATTCCTTGTAAGTCCCAGGCCTTCTTCTCAGGCCCTGGCTGGATACTTGCTCTGGTGGTGGCCACACGCTCTCAGGCTCTAAGTGGTAGGACCCTTTTTCCAGTGTCGCCCCCACCCTGTCGGGGTTACGAGCCAAGCCTGGCCTGCAGAGCCTCTTGGCTGAGGCATCTCCCTGTGCTGGGCCCGCTGCCCAGGATCCCCCTTGCTCTCCCCAGCTGTTCACCGCACCCAGCTCCGGAATGCTCCAGCCCCAGCTGCACCACTCTGTCTCAGCACTGCTGCTGCTGCTCTGCCTCCAGCTCCCTGGGCTGCTTCTTTGGCCCCTCTGGCTCTGGTTGCTGCAGCTCTGCTCCCAGGACAGGTCTGCTCTGCAGGCTGCTTCTGTGACTCTGCTCCCAGCACTGACCTGCTTTCTGGGCTGTTTTCCTGGCCCCTCTGGCTCTGGTTGTTGCAGCTCTGCTCCCAGGGCAAGTCTGCTCTCTCTGGGCTGTGCCTCTGGCTTTGGGGCTGCAGCTCTGCTCCCAGGACAGGGTCTGCTTTCTCTAGGCTGCTTTTTTGGTCCCTCTGGATCTGGCGCAGTTCTGCTCCCCAGCTCAGCTTGGGGCCCTGCTTTCTCCTCAGCTCGACCCCACTCTGTCTAACCCAGGCAATTCCAGCTCACACGGAGGACGGGACCTCCCTGGCCTCCTGACTCCCTGATTAGCCTGCCCACCCTGTCATTCAGGCTGACCTGGAGCATTGGCCTCTCCCGATTGTTCCTGGGGGCTGTCAGTCTTAGGGTCCTGATTCCCCTTCGACCCTTCCCCCTTTTTAGTACTAGGAGCTAGCCAACCAAAACACCCCCACTGAATGTTAGTAGGGGGGCAACAGTCCCCGTACACATGGCTTGGAGGAGGAGCTCTTGCTGCCTGAGGCCTTGATTATAGCAATGTAGAGACTTGGGAGACTCAGGCCTCCTGAGAATTCATTCTTTGATTTACAGTTATTTAATGTCTTTACCTGTTGGGAAAGAGGGGACTGATAGGAAGTGAGCCAATGAGGCAGCTGTATAGCACTTTGGGGTGCAGGGCCCCAGATTGGAACCCAGTGGAGAGGGTGGGCCTGAGTTCCCCTATCAGCCACTAGGGGGTGTCAAAGGCAGAAGCTGAGCCCTGATAGGAGGAGTCTAGGAGAGAAAAAGTCCTGAGGATTGAGAGATCAAGACCGTGAGACCTCAGCATGGGGAGAGACCTGGAGACCCTCGCCTAACCCAGAGGGCTACCTTGTTGCTGAACTCTTTCTATATACCTCGAAAGAAGTGGACATAAAACACGTGGGCTGGCTCATGGAAAGGACAGGCCACAGCTGGACCACAGCAGCTGTCCATAGGAGTGCCAGGAAAGAGGAGGACCTGACACCCCTGTCTGACCACTTGGTGGCGCGAGCCCCCACTAATAATTTTATGGAGCGTCAGAAATCAACGATTCCATCGCTATTCTGGGAAGCTGTACAAGGAGAAGCAATGCCATCCATCCAGAAACAAGTGGCGGGAGATTAGCCCTTTGCAATGGCAGCACAGCATGTGACAGGTTAGAGTAGTTTGAAGGGAGGAAAAGGAAGGAGGTTGGGTTTGGAGGGAAATGGGGACTTTCCTTACCAGAGCATAGAGTGTAACAGGGAAATGCTTCCTGGGGTGGGTGCCAGAAGGAACAAGCAAGGCAATCATTCCATTTCAGTGTTTTTTGATCATGTTTCTGTCAACACCGCCAACAATCTGGCTACCTATATGTCTGATTAATGAAGGAACGAGTGCTGTGCTGTGGTGTGTTGAACTTGTTCAGACCAGTGGCTTACCGTACGATCGTCTGCTGAGGGTTTTTTCTCCAAGGTTCAGAGTCAGTTATTGTCACTGGCCATGCTCACCAGCCAGTGTGGGGTGTGGAGTGTGACTTTAATCGATAAAGATAAAGGGCTGATTTTCATTTATATCAGAATAGTTATACCCGTGTATCCCCTAGTGTGGATGCAGTTATACTGGTATAAAGCTGCACTGAACTGCTAGAACTTATTCTTTTTTGCATACAGGAATAAGCTATAGTGGCATAACTGTATTCACAACAGTATAGTTAAAGGGGTGCAACTTTTGTGTGCAGTCAAGGCCTAAGACCACTTTGGCTGTGTAACAGGGTCTTGGAGTAAATGAGAATTCTGACCAATAAATTGTGGCAAGGTAGTTAATCAAATAATGTTGATGGGTTAATCAGACAAAAATATTTAAACATAAAAAAAAATTTTGTTACCCCTTTTTTATCCAAGTGGTTAGCCAATTTTGGGGATCTAGCAGGTTGCTTCCATTAGGATAAATTGATGGAGTCAGGTTATTTCTTGGGTGCAATCCTATTTATTTACAGAGAATGGACCTCAAATTCGGTTTCCCTGAACACAGCAGGAAAGAAACAGCAGGAGAGAGTTTTTTTGCTTGTAATTCCAAGACACTTTCAGTCAAAACTTTACCCAAAAGTTCTCTCTTGGTTTTTTTCCTCAGGGTCATGCCACCACAGCTTCTCTAGCTATGTCTGGAGCTTTTTTCCTCCTTCTCTGTGTCCTTTTGTCTGTGCTACTGCTTCTCCAACAAATACAGGCACACACAGCTCCACCACTCAATGTCCCAGCCCCAGCATTTGCTATGTCAGTTTCCAGAGAAACCCCTTGGGCTACATGGTTCAGCTTCTACTCAAGCCTTGCTGTGTGCCTGTGTTTTGGGTGGTGGCTCCTATTGTTTCAACTCTGTGGTTCCATAAAAGAGCTTGTTTATTTCTTACGTTCTTCCTAACTGAAAAGCAGCTTTTTTGCCCACCAGCCTCAATGAGGTTTTGTCCAACCCCTCAGCATAACAGTATCACAGCAAAGATTAAAGTGCAAGGCAAGTTAAAAGCTGGCACAGCCAGGTACAGGAGGAAGCACTGCAAATCAGGTGGGGATTCCAGATGCTAAATCTGAAAGTTCCAGCTGAGACTCAGAGATGCAGGAGGTTCCGATGGACTCCCCTGATGCCCAATATACAATACTTTGCAATGCATATTTTTCCTCCCATTGTTGTACAAGACTAAAATTAGTGTAGAGGACAATCATGAAAAATTTGTGTGGGAACAGGAAGGTCAAACTGTTTGCCCCTAATCTTTTAATAACTTGTGAGTTATGTTGTCAATAAAATATTAGATGTAGTTGACTGTATATAAGCCCTGATTATGATGAGACCTGCAGGAGAGGAGCAGTTTAGAACTTCTGACCTGCCTCTTCTCACCCTGGTCTGAATGATGACAACCTCGGAGAGAAAGTCTAGAAAACCACAGACAGCTACAAAGAAGACAGAAAGTCAAAACAGGATGCAGAGAAGCTGAAAGAGGCAGAATTTCTGTGCCCTTGTTTGTCAAAGATTTATATGTAGAGTGGATGAGAGGATTTTACAGAGGTCCACATGACCACGTCAGTGTAATATCCATAGGGCTCAGAGTAGATGAAAGCAAGGATGGTCTTGTGGCAAACATACAGGTCCGAGTCAAGAGATCATGGTTCTGTTATTAGCTCTGCCGCAGGCTCCCTGGTGATCCTGGGCAAGTCAATTAATCACCGTTTCCCCATCTGTGAAATGCAGATGTAATATTTTCCTGCCTCAGTACTGAAAGGATTAATTCATTACTGCTTGTGGACACTTAGAGATCCTCAGCTAGAAGATGCTACAGAAGTGCAAAGGATTATTATGATGTATGTCAAAATAGAAAAGTGCCACCTGGATGTATTTCCCTGTATATTAGAAAGCAAAATCCTGCCCTGTCTTGCATGGGTGTACTATGGGGTGAAGGCAGAGAGCTCTGGGAGCCTTCTCCCCTACCTGTTGTGCATGCAAGCAGGAGCAGGACAGACTATAAGTCTATTGCTCTCTTGAATACTCAGAAGGAAGGGATCCTACTAATGCACCTGCTGGCAGCCCACCATCTCAAGGATGGCACAGTCTGTAGAGGGGTCTTAGGCAGAGGCAGGGAGAGTGGAGAAGCACACACTGGTCCTTTTAGTGAGAAGAGCAAAGTGTGCTAGAGATGATGTTGCCCCCAGACTCTTTGAAACTTCACATCCTATACAGCCTCTTAAGCTTTCGGCCCTGCTCCAACAGAATGGGTCTTATATGTGGGCCCCTCCTCACCAGTGCATCTTGGGGGAATGGGAAAGGACTGTGCTTGCTGTGTTTAAGTAAAGATGAGCATGTCTGCATTTTAAAAACAGAATGTGTTTTAAACTCAAGTTCTCTGGTCTGCTTTTATATCCAGACATGTTTTGTATGTGGACTAAGAGCAAAAGGAAGAAGCTAGTTTGTTTGTGTAAATGTCTGGAATTGGTCTGGGTAATTTGATAGGAGTTTGGGGATTTTTAAATAAAGAGAACAGTGTGTTTCTGCTTTTGATTTTTCTGCCTCTGTATTTATCTGTAATTTGTGGAATCAAAGTTAAATTGTGTTTTGCAACTGACATTTTTTTATGGTGTAATCACTCAAGCTTGTTGTCCTTGCCCCTTGCTAGGTTGGGTTCTTTCTGCAGTGCTGCTCCTTGAGGGAACCACAAACAGAGCCCCAAAGGGAGATTGGTTTTCAGCAATGAACACCAGTGAAAATCAAGCAGCCCATGGAAAGTAAACCCAAATTAGACGCTTGGATAAGGAAACACGCTAGCTTGTCATTTTTCTTACCAGTGTCATCTCACCAAAGAAATGGAAACTTCTACTTGTCAGCAAATCAAGGAGAACATTGTTGGCTGGAAAGGAAACAATTCAGGTCCTAGCAAGAGTAATGAAGTAACAGCATTATTTTTGTGAAATTCTTCCCACACCTGCACTGTGCCCAGGTGAGATTCTGCCAGTACTGTGGCAGGCTATAGCACATGTGCCTGGATGTTTGTGCTGGTTTACTGGCAGTCTGGGTGCACTGTTTACAAAGAAGGTGTGGCCATGGTGAAAGCCAGTTTATTCTGCCCACAGCAGAATATTGTACCATCCTGCCGCCAAAGCAGTGTAACAAGCTGTTTGTATAACTGTTGTCAGGAGGTCTCACTTTGCCATGCCACACTTTCAGAGTCATGGCTTCCTTCAGAACAGGGTAGGTGACAGACTGCCTACCGCCTATTCCATTTCTCATGGACGGGTCAGCAACGTGTCTGTACACGGACACAAGTGCCTGTGGTAAAAACGTTGAGGTCCGTGGTAATTTTTCAAAAAATTGAATGACATAAACCCCTCCTCCCCAATGTCCATCACGAAGTACGGTAATTTTGTCATGTGTCCGTCATGCAACATGGTGGTGCCATCCCCTACTTATGGATCCACATACTGAAAGAACTTCCTGCTTTGTGGGCACTAGCCAGAACATATGAGGAATATTGTTGCTGCATTTTCACAGAGGGATCCATTTTGATATCACTGACATGCTCTTTCAATGAGTATTTCATCCCAGAAGTGGAAAAAAAATTGCTATACTACATCTGACTGTGAAGAATCTGAAAAGGAGAAAATACAACAGGCAAAGTCCATAACGTTCAAAATCTGACTGCTAAACCCCACAGGACTATTGCAAATGTACTTCTGAATATTCACTCAGTCCAGTCTGATCCTGCTGCTATTAATTACCTCTGCTACAAACCACCTCCTTGTCATATGCAATTGGCTGAACCTGGGAAAATGTTAGTCAGTGCAACAGACATAAGGAATAAGTTTGTGGCGCTGGTGGAAAAGGATTCACCAACATCTGGTTATGCTCATGACCCTAATCTGTGAGCCATTAATACAAAGAAAAAGTTTTGTGGAGGCAAAGATGCTGGAGTTTCCCTATAGATGAGTATTTCTCAACCTTTTTGGATGCTAGGTGGAGGATGTAGGGCTTGTGGGTACTAGGAGCACTCGGGGAAGGAGGTTGGGTACGGGAGCTGGTGGGCTTGTGAAAGCTGAGCATTAGAGGGGGTTCTAGCTGTTGGGCAAAAAGGCTAGTGAGTGAGCTATGAGGAGGTTGCTGCAGATGCTGAATGGCAGAAGTTATCCATGTTCATGAGTGTGTCATAAAAGAAATGACAACACGAAGAACAAGCATTGAGAGAAGATAAGGCAAAGAGCTATCAGGCCCTGACCCAGTTCATGACCAAAATTGAAGTTGAAATATGCATTTAGAGCACAATTTTCAGTATTCACATTCTGAATTTGGATGCTCAATTCATGAAAAAAATAAACTTACACTACTTGGTGCCTAAATTAAGCCCAAAAAATTTGTATGTGCAATAATTTTTGTGTGTACATTAATACCTATTTGTGTTTGTACACACACACAGGTTTGTGCACAAGTTTTGCTGGTAATTTAAGCATCTGGATTTGAAAATATGGTCCTTCGTTTCTCTGTGCATCAGTTTCCTCTTTGTAAAAGAATTGTGATGTTTAATTCATTAACCCGGGAAACTATTTTGAGTCATAGATTTTTAAAGCCAAAGAGCCCCTTATGATCATCTAGTCTGACCCTCTGCAAAACACAGGCCATAGAATGTCACCCAGTAATTCCTGCAGTGGAAGAAATTGATTCCTCCTTTTTAGATAAGTGAACACTATCAATCCCAGTAGCTTGTGGCTGACCTACAGCCTCTATTTTAGAAAAGTATCAGAGGGGTAGCCGTGTTAGTCTGGATCTGTAAAAGCGGCAAAGAGTCCTGTGGCACCTTATAGACTAACAAATGTATTGGAGCATAAGCTTTCGTGGGTGAATACCCACTTCATCAGATGCATGTAGTAGAAATTTCCAGAGGCAGGTATAAATATGCAAGCAAGAATCAGGCTAGGGATAACGAGGTCAGTTCAATCAGGGAAGATGAGGCCCTCTTCTAGCAGTTGAGGTGTGAACACCAAGGGAGGAGAAACTGCTTTTGTAGTTGGCGAGCCATTCACAGTCTTTGTTTAATCCTGAGATGATGATGTCAAATTTGCAAATGAACTGAAGCTCAGCAATTTCTCTTTGAAGTCTGGTCCTGAAGTTTTTTGCTGCAGGATGGCTACCTTTAAATCTGCTATTGTGTGTCCAGGGAGATTGAAGTGTTCTCCTACAGGTTTTTGTATATTGCCATTCCTAATATCTGATTTGTGTCCATTTATCCTTTTACATAGGGACTGTCCAGTTTGGCTGATGTACATAGCAGAGGGGCATTGTTGGCACAAGATGGCATATATTACACTGGTGGATGTGCAGGTGAATGAACCGGTGATGGTGTGGCTGATCTGGTTAGGTCCTGTGATGGTGTCGCTGGTGTAGATATGTGGGCAGAGTTGGCATCGAGGTTTGTTGCATGGATTGGTTCCTGAGTTAGAGTTACTATGGTGCGGTGTCTCATTGCTGGTGAGAATATGCTTCAGGTTGGCGGGTGGTCTCTGGGCGAGGACTGGCCTGCCTCTCAAGGCCTGTGAAAGTGAGGGATTGTTGTCCAGGATGGGTTGTAGATCACTGATGATGCACTGGAGAGGTTTTAGCTGAGGACTGTATGTGATGGCCAGTGGAGTTCTGTTGCTTTCTTTCTTGGGCTTGTCTCGCAGCAAGAGGCTTCTGGATACACGTTTGGCTCTGTTGATCTGTTCCCTTATTTCCTCATGCGGGTATCGTAGTTTTGAGAATGCTTGGTGAAGATCTTGTAGGTGTTGGTCTCTGTATGAGGGGTTGGAGCAAATGCGGTTCTACCTCAGCGCTTGGCTGTAGACAATGGATCACGTGGTGTGTCCGGGATGGAAGCTGGAGGCATGAAGGTAGGCATAGCGTTTGGTGGGTTTTCAGTATAGGATGGTGTTAAAGTGACCGTCATGTATTTGCACCATGGTGTCTAGGAACTGGATCTCCCATGTAGATTGGTCCAGGCTGAGGTTGATGGTGGGGTGGAAGCTGTTGAAATCGTGGTGGAATTCTTCCAGCGTTTCCTTCCCACGGGTCCAGATGATGAAGATGTCATCAATGTAGCATAGGTAGAGAAGGGGCGTGAGTGGACGAGAGCTGAGGAAGCGTTGTTCCAGGTTAGCCATAAAAATGTTGGCATATTATGGGGCCACGTGGGTGCCCATAGTGGTGCCACTGGTCTGGAGGTCTATATTGTCACCAAATTTGAAATAATTGTGCATGAGGATAAAGTCACAGAGCTCAGCAACCAGTTGTGCTGTGGCATCATCAGGGATACTGTTCCTGACAGCTTGTATTCCAGCTGTGTGTGGGATGTTTGTGTAGAGAGCCTCTACATCCATGGTGGCTAGGATGGTGTTTTCTGGAAGATCACCAATGCATTGTAGTTTTCTCAGGAAAGCAGTGGTGTCACAGAGATAGCTGGGAGTGCTGGTGGCGTAGGGTCTGAGTAGAGAGTCCACATATCCGGACAGTCCTTCAGTGAGAGTGCCAATGCCCGAGATGATGGGGCATCCAGGATTTCCGGCTTTGTGGATCTTGGGTAGTAGATAGAATAGCCCCGGTTGGGGCTCTAAGGCAGTGGTTCCCAAACTTGTTCCGTCGCTTGTGCAGGGAAAGCCCCTCGTGGGCTAGCCTGGTTTGTTTACCTGCCGCGTCCGCAGATTCGGCCTATCATGGCGAATGGGAGCTGCTGGAAGCGGCGCAGGCCGAGGGACATACTGGCTGCCACTTCCAGCAGCCCCCATTGGCCTGGAGCAGTGAACCGTGGCCACTGGTAGCTGCGATCTGCCGAACCTGCGGACGCGGCAGGTAAACAAACCAGCCCGGCCCATCAGGGGCTTTCCCTGCACAAGCGGCTGACAAGTTTGGGAACCACTGCTCTAAGAGTATGTTGATTTGTTCCTGTGTTAGTGTAGGGAGTGTCCTGAGTAGATGGTGCAGTTTCTTAGTGTATTCCTCAGTGGAATCTGAGGAAAGTAGCCTGTAGAATTTGGTATTGGAGAGTTGTCTGGCAGCCATCTTTTGGTAGTCAGCCCTGTTCATGATGACAACAGCACCTCCTTTATCAGTGTCAAAGTTCCTCCCCTACTCTGAACTCTAGGGTACAGATGTGGGGACCTGCATGAAAAACCTCCTAAGCTTAACTTTACCAGCTTAGGTCAAAACTTCCCCAAGGTACAAAATATTCCACCCTTTGTCCTTGGATTGGCTGCTACCACCACCAAACTAATACTGGTTACTGGGGAAGAGCTGTTTGGACACGTCTTTCCCCCCAGAATACTTCCCAAAACCTTGCACCCCACTTCCTGGACAAGGTTTGGTAAAAAGCCTCACCAATTTGCCTAGGTGACTACAGACCCAGACCCTTAGATCTTAAGAACAATGAACAATCCTCCCAACACTTGCACCCCCCTTTCCTGGGAAATGTTGGATAAAAAGCCTCACCAATTTGCATAGGTGACCACAGACCCAAACCCTTGGATCTGAGAACAATGAAAAAGCATTCAGTTTTCTTACAAGAAGACTTTTAATAAAAATAGAAGTAAATAGAAATAAAGAAATCCCCCCTGTAAAATCAGGATGGTAGATACCTTACAGGGTAATTAGATTCAAAACATAGAGAACCCCTCTAGGCAAAACCTTAAGTTACAAAAAAGATACACAGACAGAAATAGTTATTCTATTCAGCACAGTTCTTTTCTCAGCCATTTAAAGAAATCATAATCTAACACATACCTAGCTAGATTACTTACTAAAAGTTCTAAGTCTCCATTCCTGGTCTATCCCCGGCAAAGACAGAATATAGACAGACACACAGACCCTTTGTTTCTCTCCCTCCTCCCAGCTTTTGAAAGTATCTTGTCTCCTCATTGGTCATTTTGGTCAGGTGTCAGCGAGGTTACCTTTAGCTTCTTAACCCTTTACAGGTGAGAAGAGCTTTTCCCTGGCCAGGAGGGATTTCAAAGGGGTTTACCCTTCCCTTTATATTTATGACAATCAGCCTCTTGGATTATAATATCAGGGTTGTTTCAGAGGCTGTGGATGGCATTGCGTTCTGCATGACTTTGGTTATGAGGCAAGCAATGTTGTTTTTCCACAATTTCTGCTTGTGCACCTCAGCGGAAGCATTCTATGTATAGGTCCAGTCTATCATTTCGACCCTCAGGAGGAGTCCATGTGGAGTTCTTCTTCTTGTGCTGTTGGTGGGAGGGTATCTGTATATCATTGCGCTGTTCAGTGTTATCTTGAAAGTATTCTTTGAGTCAGAGACAGTGAAAGTAGCTTCCAGATCACCGCAGAACTGTATCATGTTTGTGGGGGTGGTGGGGCAAAAAGAGAATCCCCAAGATAGGACAGACTCTTCTGCCAGGCTGACTGTGTAGCTGGACAGACTCTTCTGCTGGGCTGAGTGTGTAGCTGAATAGATTGACAATATTGCTGTTGTGGCCCTATGTGGCAGGTAGGATTTTAGACAGCTTACAGTCCTTTTTCCTTTGTAGAGAGGTGAAGTGTGTAATGTAGATCTCCTGTCTTATTTTAGTAAAGGCTGTTTGTATGGAAGGTTAGTTATTTATGAGAGTCTCCAGGTTGGAGAGCTCTTTTTTGATGTTTTCCTGTTTGCTGTATAGGATGCTGATCAGGTGGTTCCTCAGTTTCTTTAATAGTGTATGGCATAATCTCTCACTGTGGTCTGTGCAGTGTGTAGATAGCAAGGGATTTTTCACCTTCAGTCCATTTGGTATGATGTCCACCTGTTTGCATTTGGAAAGGAAAATGACATCTGTCTGTACTCGTGCAAGTTTCTTCATGAGGTTGATGGATTTCCACTCTATACGGCTAAATGCAGTGCCTTGCATGGTGTCAAGTATCAGAGGGGTAGCCGTGTTAGTCGGGATCTGTAAAAGTGGCAAAGAGTCCTGTGGCACATTATAGACTAACAGACGTATTGGAGCATAAGCTTTCGTGGGTGAATACCCACATCGTCAGATGCATGTAGTGGAAATTTCCAGAGGCAGGTATAAATATGCAAGCAAGACATTTAGAAAAGACATTAAATTCCAATTTAAAGATTTCAAATGAAAGAATTTACTGCGTCCATTTTCATGGTTAATTTCTTACTATTAAAATATGCATCTTATTTCCTGTTTGAATTTTTCTAACTGCAATTTTCAGCCGTATACCTTGTGATGCCTTTGTCTCCTGGCTTAAAGACCCCTCTAATATCAGATCTCTTCTCCCTGTGTCGGTACTAAAATACCATGATCATGTCAGCTCTTAATGTTCTGTTTGATAAACTAAGAAGATCAAGCTCCTTTAGTCTTTCTCATTGTAAGGCAGGTTTTCAAGAATCTCTCTTGTGGCTCATCTCTGAATTCTTTCAAATTTTTTCAATATCCATTTAAAAACATGGGCACCCGACTGGACATTCTAATGGTGGTCTCACCAATGTCATATATTGAGGTAATTTAACTTCTCCGCTCCTGCTTGAGAGAAATGCAAAATATATAACGTAAAATAAAACCACACCCCTCTCCCCTTACTGTATACAGAGCAACGGAGATACCAGACAACCTGACTCTTTGTTCATGTTTATGCCATGATAGAATGATTAATTCCTTGTTAACTTTGTACTGCCAACACATCAATATATATAGATATATATATCTAGGTGAGATCCTAGTCATAATATTGGTAAGCTAAAACAGACCAAACAACTGTAATGATGAATGGATCTTGATAAGAATGGGATAATCAGACTGTAAACAGCTAAGTAGATCAAGACAATTCACAGCCGAATGGAAATGAATATAATCCATCAGCTCAGTGCTAACTTCTATGTATTGGAAATATGTTCTAGGTTGTTCCTGTGATCAGTGCTACTATTATTGTTATAGACTTAATTGCTTAGGAGCATTACATCACAGTATTTCCACTAGAAGCTAAACTTTAAGATTGAACTTTTTGTGTTAGCTCCAAGAAACTGAACTGCAGCAAACTAAATATGAGGAGCAGGGCAGCTAAGTTTCAACTTGCAAGAAAGTCATTCCTAGAACAAATGAGTTTTCTAAATTTATTTCCTAGCAAGGAAGCTAGGATATGATTTTGTTTGGGCTTTTTTTGCTTAGGTAATAGAAAGTTCAGCACTCAGTGTCATACAAGACAGCACAAGCCCCATCCGTGGAGGCCATGAGATGAGACTGATGAGAAGTTGCTATACTCGTCAGGGAGAAATACTTGACTTTTACCAACCCACATGTCTTCAGCTGTTTGTGGACTATGTTTGTGCAACTGCAAGCAGGGTGAATTGATTTAAAGGGCAATTAGGCTAAAATCCTCTGCTAAGAGCTTAGCCTTAGGGGACAGAAAGAAGGGATCCACCCCCTGAGGCAGTGGAGAGGTACTCCACTTAGCAGCTGCTACTACATCTTGAAGGTTGAAGTAGTTCCCATAGCTGATGTATAACCCCATTTTTGGGGGCGTGGAACCACACACAGTTGCAGATCTGCCAGCCCTGCCCAGCCTCCAAAGTTCCCCCTCCGTACATATGGACAGGCAGCTTCTGTGAAGTTGTGCTCTGCAAAGCACAGGTGATGTAGACCTTCGATGCAGTCTCCATGCAGCTTACTCTTTTCATGCACAGCAGAATCCTGCTGGTCCTACTAGGTCCCCAATATTTGCCCTTTAATGTGTATCACAGAAGCACGTGACGAAAGGGCTGATGTAAATATGAGATGCAGATGGGATATATGGGGTGGCACCTGACGGTGGTTTAACATTTCAAAAAATACAGTGCAGTTGTAAAATTTGCAGTGAGACCAGTGTGTTCAGCCTCCTCTCTACGTATTTAAGCTCAGGATGGAATCCTGAAATTAAGGCACCTGCTGTTTGTAATGTTTACTAGTGTGGTAATACAAATAAATAATAATACTGTTAAACATTCTGATACTGTTGAGATTAGAGATCTGAGGCACTGTGCTCAAAAGAAACATCCAAAGCAAGTGTCGCAGAGCTGTACATGCTTAATATCTAGAGTCTAATTCTTAGAGAAATTAAAACTTAAAGAAAAACAAAACAATCTTGTGAATATTTTCTTCTAAATCTTTGTTTCTTCTCTGATGGTGCAGGCTATGGTTTTAGTCATGGTGTTTGACACTGATAATGTGTCTCACTCTCAGCATAAGTGACTGAACACCCTCACATCTCATTGTTTTCAAAAACATACAGTGAAACCAGAGCATGCAGTTGCAGTGACCAGATCTAACATCTCGGTTTCTGAAAAGTTATAGGCTCTTACTGTCTTGAGCTGTCATCAAAATATTTGCAGACTGGAGGACTTAAGTATCTTCTTGCTCAGCACATGACTGATCAAGTGTAGGCAGAATTACATCAGGTGGGTTTCAAGGACAGAGCTCAGTGTTGCAAGTGTGTGGCAAAAAACCCCTGATGTCAGGGTTCTTCAAATGAAAACCTCAATATGAAGGTAGATGCTGGCTGAGAGACCAGCAGAGCCAGTGAAAACTGAATGGAAATCTGCAGTACAATCATGGGCAAAGGAATATCAGTGATTATTTCCAGATCATTTTGAATACACTGAGGAACTAATTCTTGGCATGAGTTGATTTGAGAATATTATCCAGATTGGATTGCTCAGTAATTCCCCAGCAGGATCACCAACCCAGTGTGTGGGGTCACAACACCACTCTGTTTGGGAGCCCTGGGGCACAGTGCCCCTTGGCCCCACTGACTACCCTGCCCCCCACAATGGTACGCACTATGCATAATGTGTGCGTACAGCTGTGGGTACCCACTGGCAAGATCCACTCACAATGGCACAAATTGCAGTTGCCGTTTCTTTTCTTAAAGTGACACTGCTAGGCCCCAAATCACAACTAAGCCCAAAGGGCCAGATTTTTTAAAAGGTATTTAAGCACCTGGTGGGATTTTCAAAAGCACCTGGGCACTTGACAGCCATTGTGTTCAGTGGGTGTTAGGCAACTATATGATATAGAAAATCTCCCTATGTGTCTCACTACCTTTAAAAATATGGCCCAAAATGTCTATACCACTTCAAAAAGACTTCCCCTTAAGAGAAGATAATTAAATTGTGCCTGCATAAAAGATTATGTAGACTTCCATTTACTGCAGAATAGTTTCAGGGTTGGTAACTTGGGCCCACCTGCAGTTATATATAACTAATGTATATTTGGAAATAGACCCAAGCTAGCTCAGATACAGAGTCAGATCTGAATCCAAAGGCCCCAAAGTTCAGGGTGTTCTAGTTTAGCTCATTACAAATTAAGACCCCAGCCATAAAACACACCACACACTTAAAATTTCCCCCAAAGTGGGGATTTCAGCTCTAGTGTTCTGGTTTGGGTCTCTCTACATAATTAAACCCATATCTATATCTGTCATGTGGAAGATTTGCTTGCCAGAATATTTGTGTGCATGCTGTCTTGCTAACAAACATGATGTAGAGAATCTGTATATGAGAGAAAACATTCTGCAGTAAATGGGAGACGACCCAATGTCCTTATGCGGGCAAAAATCTCATTAATTTCACTTCAAGAATGTAACCTTCTTGAGAGTTTTTCCGGCATCCAGACTGCAAGTTCACGCCCATTAAAGATGGCGAATACCTATTTCCAAACCTTCTGGCAAGAAAAGAAAAAAAAAAAAAAGGCAATATTCCAGGGTAAGTTAAATAGTCAAACCAGAGGTCAAATGCAGAGCAAAAATCCAGTCTAACCACATAAAAAATGTGAAAATGATTAATAAAAGAAAGTTCTTTTCACTTTCATTATGTTTGACAAAAGCAAACTTTGCAATATATTCACAGCTTTTAGTTCTTTCATTCAGTGTTCAAAACCCACACCAGTTTTATGAGGCTTCAGGTATCATCAAGCTACAAGAAGATCACTAAAAAATCCTAGTAAATAAAGGGGCAGATGGTCAGGATTAGACACGTGAATATACATTTGCTCATGCCTGGCTTTTGCAAGCACATACCTAATATATGTTAACAAATCAAGCATGTAGCCATGTGAATATACAAAATATTTGATTTGTGTGTAAGTTTGGCACAGGCAGATAGATAGCTTTGAAATCCTCTCTAAACATTAATACAAACCAATATTTTCAAACTTGCATCCTATTGGACACCTACATCTGTAGGTAGAAATGTTAAACAAGTTACCAGAGTTTTCAGAGGTGCTGAGCACCTCAAGCTAAAACTGAAGCTTGAAAAATCAGGCCACTTAAGGTGGTGCCTAACTAGAAATACCCGAGTGTGAAGATTTTGGCTCCAGCAACTATGCTAGACAATCTGGGCCTGATCCAAAGCCCATTGAAGTCAATGGCAGTTCCACTGATTTCAGTGAGCTTTGGATCAGGTCTTTGATGCATGTATTTGTGTCTCATCTATAGACTTTGTGTATTGAATTTTTTCAACACCTGTTAATCAAGAGTAGAGGAGACAACATCACTACTTCTTTTTTTGCGCCACAACAGGCTGCTGTAAAAACTAACAGTCAAAAACTTTCGCAAGTTAACTATTTTACAGTTAGTTATTAACTTTAAGTAATTCTTCACTCTTGTGAGATTCATGGTGGAATTTGTTTTTAGTGGTGCAACTTCCCTTACAGAAGAAATTAGTTCTGCCAAATAATTGCCCAATATGGTGTTTTCATTGTACGTAAGTGTTTACAGAGAGATTTATACGTCTTGCACAAAGAGCTCAGATGTACAGTATTCCCAAAGGCAAGAACAATGGGGTCTTGCCTGTGGTAAAACTGAAAGAAAAAAAAGTCAAACTACATCCACAGTTAAAATGAGAGAGAAATCTTGTTCTGGAACCCCATCCTGCCCAGGGCTGAACTCCATCATCTCCCCTTGGTGGCAGTGGAAGTTCAGGGCTCTCAGTACCTTTCAGGAGGCAAGCAGCCACCTGGCTCTTGGCGTAAAGTCTAAACTTGTCTGTGAGTAAATTAGAAAGCTGAGTGCATGAGTTTCTTTTACCAATCAGTTTTCCCTTTTGGTTTGCTCAGAGATGCTTCAGCCAGAGCTGTTTCTATTTTTTTTCAAAGCTGTTTATTGGTTTGGCCTGGAGTTTAAGACTGGCACATGAAGGTCATAGAATCTCTGAGGCTCCTGTGATTCCTATATCCTTGTTGAAGGAATAGAAATGGCTAAAGAAATGCACACTCCTATTTCCCTGCCCCCCTTTCCTGAGTGTATTGATCTGGGGACAGTGAGTACTAGTTAACAAATTCTGTCCTGTGCTTTTGTTGTCCTAAGTTGGCACTGTCTGGGAAACATGCCTGGACATTAGAGAGCTCCTTTTCTTAGGTTCTGCTTTTAACATGCATTTGGAAGGTGGCAGGCAGCATTAAAGGAGAAATGTGGGTGGCTAACTAAGATTTATATCCATATAACTGGAACAACCACTTGGCTTGGAAGCATTGAGACAGTTTAATTTTTCTTCAGAATGAAAAAGTGCTGTGCAATTTAAAAGGGATTAAATCAATAGGTTTATACCAAACTCTAGCTAGATCTAATACTTCTGAGTGGCATCCATGAAAGAATTATTAATGCTAGAGTGTGGAATGTGGGTCTGAGAGTTCCTATGCAATTTTATAATGGAAGCATCTTTGGCAGCAAAAGGAGAAATAAGCATTAATATTTCAGAAATTGGCATGGACTGCACTCCCATCTAAGTAAATGTGAATTTGGTCATTGATTTCAGGGGGAAGAGGCTTTGGGTTTGCATATAAATGCTATTTTTCACATGCTTCTGTTTTGGATGTCCTGGGCAGCTCCCAGGTCATTGACCTTTTGCAGATTATGCAACAGAGAGTCCTCCAAGGAAAGAAAAGAGTGACTCCTATATTTATATGGAAGCACTAATCATTGGTTCAGCACGCTAAAAGTTTCCTGTTTATGTTTAGCATAACACATTTAAAAGAGATATTGCAAGCTCCAATTTGGCACCAACTTCAGATTTGATAAAAAAAAAAAAAGCTTTTATCAAATTTGAGAATAATAGAAAGGTTTCCATAAAGAGAAATCTGAATGAACATTATTTTTTATACCAAATTAAATGTTCTCCCACTGTTGCAACCCAAACACCCTGGCAGGGAGAATCTAAAGTGAAACTGTGGATGAATTAAAAGCCTACTTCATACTTAGAAAAGAATGACAAACAGTGGATGTTTGAAAACAATTGAACATTCACATGGTTAGGTCCTCTTGAAGGTAATGCACAGACAACTATTTCAATCAATGCAGCTTATGACATTTTCCTTGCATTGCCCTGTTGGTTGGATCATTGGCTCACATAGTGTTTCTGACCTCAGTAGCAGTGGTATAAATCCACTGAAGTCATTGTTATTGCTCCAGAATCACAGAAATCCGAATTCTCTGTGGCTTGTTGAGGCATCAGCAGATTCAGGGCTGCGTAGTTTGGCCTAGTAGATACTGGGTGACCTTTAATGCCATGCACCAGTTTGCCCATTGTAAGTGCTGAATCCAGACCTGATTGATGCTTGAGGAGCCAGTCTCATTTCTGATATGCATTTCTTGGCACATTGCTTGTACCATCAACAAGAAGGCTGAGGTGTTCAATGCCTATTTTGCTTCAGTCTTCACTAAAAAAAGTTAATGGTGACCAGATACTCAACACAATATTAACCACAAAGGGGAAGAAATGCAAGCCAAATTTAGGAAAAGAACAGGTTGAAGAATAGATAGATAAATTTGATGTATTCAAGTTGACAGGACCTGATGGAAATTTATCCTAGGATGCTTAAGGAACTAGCTGAAGCAATCTCAGAACTGTTAGCAGTTATCTTTGAGAACTTAGGAAAGACAGGTGAGGTCGCAGAGGACAGGAGAAGGGCAAATATAATACCTATCTTTTAAAAAGGGAACAAAGAGGACCCAGGGAATTACAGACCAATCAGCCTAACTTCAATAGCTGGAAAGATACTGGAAGAAATTAGCAAACAATTCATCTATAAGCACCTAGAGGATAATAGGGTTTTAAGGACTAGCCAGCATGTATTTGTGAAATCATGCCAGACCAACCTAATTTCCTTCTTTGACAGGATGACATAAGAACGGTCATACTGGGTCAGAACAAAGGTCCATCTAGCCCAGCATCCTGTCTTCCGACAGTGGCCAATGCCAGGTGCCCAGAAGGAATGAAGAGAACAGGTAATCATCAAGTGATCCATCCCCTGTCACCCATTCCTAGCTTCTGGCAAAAAATGGGGCGGGAGGAAGCAGTAGACATGATATATCTTGATTCTAGTTGGCTTTTGACACCATCTCACATGACAATCTCATAAGCAAACTAGGGAAGTGTTGTCTAGATTAAATGTCTATAAAGTGGGTGCACTACTGATTGAAAGACCATACTCACAGAGTATTTAACAGTGATTCGCTATCAGACTGGGAGGGCATATGTAGTGTGATCTCAGGGGTCAATGCTGTTCCAGTACTATTCAATGTTTTCATTAATGACTTGGATCATGGAGTTGAGAGTATGCTAATGCAATTTGCAGATGACATCAAATTGGGAGGGGTTACTAGCTGTGGAGAATGGGATTAGGCTTCAAAATGACCTGGAAAATTGGAGAAGTGTTCTGAAATTCACTAAAGACAAGTGCATGTTCTACACTTAGGAAGGAAAAAAATCAAATGCACAACTACAAAATGGGGAGTAGCTGGTTCAGAAGGTGGTAGTACTGTTGGAAAGGATTTGGGGGGTATAATGGTACAAAATAAATACGAATTTACAATGTGAGGTAGTTGCGAAAAAGGCTAATATAATTCTGCGGTGTACTAATGGGAGTGTCGTATGTAAGGCATGGGAGGTAGGTGTCCCACAGTAGTCGGCACTGGTGAGGCCTTGGCTGGAGTGCTGTGTCCAATTTGAGGTGCCACACTCTAGGAAAGATGGGGACAAACTGGAGAGATTCCAAAGGCTGCAACAAAAATAATAAAAGGTTTAGAAAATCTGACCGGCTCAGTTGGTCAAATAAGTATTCGCCAGCTCTCTTCCCCAGTGTTCAGTTGTCCTCCCTCCACAGGAAGTGGGCAAGGGAAAAGAGGTCCCTACCCTTCTGGTTGGGGTCTTATGCTCTGTCCAAAGCCTTCTCCAGCAGATCACTTTGCTCTCAGAAGCTGCAACCCAGCTTCCTCTCTTCAGAAAGTCTCCCCTTCATTCTTCCCCCTGCTTATCATATAATCATAGAATATCAGAGTTGGAAGGGACCTCAGGAGGTCATCTAGTCCAACCCCCTGCTCAAAGCAAGACCAATCCCCAACTAAATCATCCCAGCTAGGGCTTTGTCAAGCCTGACCTTAAAAACCTCCTAGGAAGGAGATTCCACCACCTCCCTAGGTAACGCATTCCAGTCCTTCACCACCCTCCTAGTGAACACTAATATCCAACCTAAACCTCCCCCACTGCAGCTTGAGACAATTACTCCTTGTTCTGTCATCTGCTGCCACTGAGAACAGTCTAGAGCCATCCTCTTTGGAACCCCCTTCAGGTAGTTGAAAGCAGCTGTTAAATCACCCCTCATTCTTCTCTTCTGCAGACTAAACAATCCCAGTTCCCTCAGCCTCTCCTCGTAAGTCATGTGTTCCAGTCCCCTAATCATTTTTGTTGCCCTCCACTGGACTCTTTCCAATTTTTCCACATCCTTCTTGTAGTGTGGGGCCCAAAACTGGGCACAGTACTCCATATGAGGCCTCACCAATGTCGAATAGAGGGGAATGATCACATCCCTCGATCTACTGGCAATGCCCCTACTGATACAGCCCAAAATGCCGTTAGCCTTCTTGGCAACAGGGGCACACTGTTGACTCATATGCAGCTTCTCATCCAGTGTAACCCCTAGGTCCTTTTCTGCAGAACTGCTCCCTAGCTGTTCGTTCCCTAGTTTGTAGCAGTGCATGGGATTCTTCCATCCTAAGTGCAGGACTCTGCACTTGTCCTTGTTGAACCTCCTCAGATTTCTTTTGGCCCAATCCTCCAATTTGTCTAGGTCCCTCTGTATCCTATCCCTACCCTCCAGCGTATCTACCTCTCCTCCCAGTTTAGCGTCATCTGCAAACTTGCTGAGGGTGCAATCCACGCCATCCTCCAGATCATTAATGACAGGTTTCAGAGTAACAGCCGTGTTAGTCTGTATTCGCAAAAAGAAAAGGAGTACTTGTGGCACCTTAGAGACTAACCAATTTATTTGAGCATGAGCTTTCGTGAGCTACAGCTCCGATGAAGTGAGCTGTAGCTCACGAAAGCTCATGCTCAAATAAATTGCTTAGTCTCTAAGGTGCCACAAGTACTCCTTTTCTTTTTGCAGATCATTAATGAAGATATTGAACAAAACCAGCCCAAGGGCCAACCCTTGGGGCACGCCACTTGATACCGACTGCCAACTAGACATGGAAATATTGATCACTACTCATTGAGCCCAACGATCTAGCCAGCTTTCTATCCACCTTATAGTCCATTCATCCAGCCCATACTTCTTTAACTTGCTGGCAAGAATACTGTGGGAGACCGTATCAAAAGCTTTTCTAAAATCAAGGAATAACACGTCCACTGCTTTCCCCTCATCCACAGAGCCAGTTATCTCGTCATAGAAGGCAATTAGGTTAGTCAGGCATGATTTGCCCTTGGTGAATCCATGCTGACTGTTCCTAATCAATTTCCTCTCCTGTAAGTGCTTCATAATTGATTCCTTGAGGATCTGCTCCATGATTTTTGCAGGGAGTGAGGTGAGGCTGACAGACGTGTAGTTACAAGGATCCTCCTCCTTCCCTTTTTTAAAGATGGGCACTACATTAGCCTTTTTCTAGTCATCTGCGACCTCCCCCAATCACCATGAGTTTTCAGAGATAATGGCCAATCGCTCTGCAATCACATCCGATAACTCCTTTAGCACTCTCAGATGCAGTCCATCCAGCCCTGGACTTGTGCTTGTCCAGCTTTTCTAAATAGTCCCAAACCACTTCTTTCTCCACAGAGGGCTGGTCACCTCCTCCCCACACTGTGCTACCCAGTGCAATCATCTGGGAGCTGACCTCGTTTATGAAGACAAAAGCAAAAAAAGCATTGAGTACATTAGCTTTTTCCACATCCTCTGTCACTATGTTGCCTCCCCCATTCTGTAAAGGGGCCCACTATTTTCTTGACCTTCGTCTTGTTGCTAACATACCGAAGAAATCCTTTTTGTTACTCTTAACATCCCTTGCTAGCTGCAACTCCAAGTGTGATTTGACCTTCCTGATTTCACTCCTGCATGCCTGAGCAATGTTTTTATATTCCTCCCTGGTCATTTGTCCAATCTTCCACTTCTTGCAAGCTTCTTTTTTGTGTTAAAGATCAGCAGCGATTTCACTGTTAAGCCAAGCTGGTTGCCTGCCACACTTACTATTCTTTCTACACATCGGGATGGTTTGTTCTCAATAGGATTCCTTAAAATACAGCCAGCTCTCCTGGACTCCTTTCCCCCTCATGTTATTCTCCCAGGGGATCCTGCCCATCAGTTCCCTGGGGGAGTCAAAGTCTGCTTTTCTGAAGTCCAGAGTCCACAATCTGCTGCTCTCCTTTCTTCCTTGTGTCAGGATCCTGAACTCGACCATCTCATGGTCACTGCCTCCCAGCTTCCCATCCACTTTTGCTTCCCCTACTAATTCTTCCCTGTTTGTGAACAGCAGGTCAAGAAGAGCTCTGCCCCTAGTTGGTTCCTCCAGCACTTACATCAGGAAATTGTCCCCTACACTTTCCAAAAACTTCCTGTATTGTCTGTTCACTGCTGTATTGCTGTCCCAGCAGATATCGTGGTGATTGAAGTCCCCCATGAGAACATGGGCCTGTGATCCAGTAACTTCTGTTAGTTGCCTGAAGAAAGTCTCATCCACCTAATCCCCCGGTCTGGTGATCTATAGCAGACTCCCACTGTGACATCACCCTTGTTGCTCACACTTCTAAATTTAATCCAGAGAGTCTCAGGTTTTTCTGCAGTTTCATACCGGAGTTCTGAGCAGTCATACTGCTCCCGTACATACAATGCAACTCCCCCACCTTTTCTGCCGCACCTGTCCTTCCTGAACAGTTTATATCCATCCATGACAGTACTCCAGTCATGTGAGTTATCCCACCAAGTCTCTGCTATTCCAATCACATCATAATTCCTTGACTGTGCCAGGACTTCCAGTTCTCCCTGCTTGTTTCCCAGGCTTCCTGCATTTATGTATAGGCACTTAAGATAACTCTCTGATCATCCTGCTTTCTCAGTATGAGGCAGGAGTCCTCTGCTCTTGCGCTCTCCTGCTCGTGTTTCCTCCTGGTATCCCACTTCCCCACTTACCACAGGGCTTTGGTCTCCTTCCCCCGGTGAGCCTAGTTTAAAGTCCTCCTCACTAGGTTAGCCAGCTTGCTTGCGAAGATGCTCTTCCCTCTCTTCATTAGGTGGAGCCCGTCTCTGCCTAACAATCCTTGTGGGGCCCTCTTGACCGAATACTGCTTTTTCCATCCCTTAGTTTCTGTGGGGGGGACTGTACACCCCAATACACTACAATAAAGGGTTAAATTATAAAACAAAATGCCTCGGGATTCCAGAAATTTCCAGTACAAGTTTAAATAACCAAACAAACCATCGGAGGATTTCACACTTGCATGATGGGGCAGTTTGAATCCCCCTGCACATCCTCCAGCATGGAGGGACAGGATGCAGAGAGTGGGTCCACGTCCCTTGTGCTGCACCGTAGGCTCCTTATGCCCTAGCACAGATGTGCTTTCTTGACACAGGATACAGGAGGTTTGGGGGCAGGGCCAGTGGATCCATAACTATGCATACCTACTAGCCAGTGGATCCATAACTATGCATACCTACCAGCCAGACCTCTCTTCTTCCCCTACATGTCAGAGTGGAGACAGCAGAAATGGAATTTTTCTGCAGCTGGCTAGATGAGTTCAACTGCTGCTCTTCAGGGGGAGAAGGATCCCATCTCAGCCTTCTAGTGCCAAGCTCATTTACTGTCCTCAGATTTGGTGTGGGTCCTCAGGTTTCCCCTGTGGGTCAAATCCTAATCCCACTGAATGGGAATTTTGCAGCTGATTTCAATGGGACCAGGATTTGTCCCTATATGCACAGGCCCATTGACCTAAATAAGTGTCTGATCTTCAGAGATGCTGAGTGCAAAGGCCGTGCATGCGACAGAAAGGGGAAGTAGGCTTCTTGGGTCCCCCCTCTGACCTCCTTACAGTGCATGCTTGTGCAGGGGCCAAGGAATCTCTGGCTTTAGTGAATGAATTTTAACCCAGCAATATCAGTTTAGGCACCACAGCTCCCAAAACATGATCTACATAAATAACATGGGATATTTACCTATGGGCTTGTCTACACGTGACTTATTTCTGATTAACTCCATGTGTGGATGATTTTATTCCTCAATAAAAACACCTTATTCCAAATTTGCTTAATCCATTTTGGAAGTGGATTAAATGAATAAGAATAAATGGAGTTAATCAGGAATAGTTAATCCACTTTAAATTGCACCATACCTTATTCTGGATTAGTTTTATGTGTAGACAAGACCTATGTTTGTGGTGGAGCTCACTATCTAGTGGGATAGATGTCACAAGTGATTAAAAAAAATTATAGTGCTATTCCAGAATCAAAAAAAGTTCAGTCATGCAACAATAGCATGCAAGCTGAACCCATAAATCCATCCTCCTTTGGAGAAAGGTGGGTGGGTAATGTACATTACAATGGATCGGTTCAAGCATAATAAATATAAGGGTGCCTTACAGATTCTTACTTTTTATCTCCTCAGCTGTGTTTTTACAGACAAAGGAACTGGTATTTGATAGCATATAAAAATGCTGACTAGAGTGCAAGCCTATTATTTTTAATTAAATTTTGTGTTTAACCATCCTGATTTTCAGGGCCTGGTTTTTTAGAAGGTGCAATCAGATAGGCAGACGTTTAATTGACCTAATCATTTGCACTTGCAAACAATTGTGGCTGTAGTGTCTTCAAGTCTTCACATCCAAACTGGAACTTTCTAGAAGATATGCTTTAGTCAAATGCAGATAAGTTAGGCTCTGTGCAGGAGGAAGTGGATGAAATTTTGTTGCCTGTATTGTATTGGATGTTAGGCTAGATGATTTGATAATCCCTTCTGCCCTTATAGATCTATGAATTTATTAATCTGTTTGAAGTTACAATTCTTTGTGGGCATTTCTGAAACTCAGATCCCAAGCTATGGTGAGCAGGGGAATTAGTGAGCAAAACTGTTGTACCCTGTTCCTGAGGGTGCCTTCCCAAATTATATCATATCTGACCTTTTGCAGATCCCTGTGGCATTTTATGGCATGGCTAAGGAAGTAGGCATGTGGAATCTAGCCAGGTTGCTGGGGAGAAAATTCCTCCAGCCTGGAGAATATTGGTGCTCCCTACCTCTGAATCTTTGGTTCAGCATGTTATGACTTTTTTAGCACATACTGCCCAGACCAGCCCACAGCTCCTACATGCCCTCTTTCATTTGTTTTTTTCATGCTCACAGCACAAGGAATCCTGCTGGGTTTGTACATCTTAGGACAGCCAGGATTTGAGTGTAAAGGGGGCAAAATGTGGGGAGGGCCAGAATTGGGCCACATATTTGTAATTTCAATTAAAACTGTATTTTCAGGCTGGGAGTGCTGTACTGTCTGGGCTGAGGGGAACTGTCTGTTTGCTTTTTTTTGTTATAGAAGTTGTGAATGTTTCCAGCAATATAAAGATCTCTTTATTTCATATCCAAGATAAAAGGAAGCCCATAGGTGGTCTCTCCCAAGCTCCTCCTAGAGTAGGTGAGGAGACTGGCATGATAGACACAAGAAATAAGACCATAGGTGATCTCAGAACTCATCTATTTTCAGCTGGGATGGCAAATTAAATGCAATAACACAATAAAGGCTAAATTCCATTCCTCACGTCAAGTAAGAGTTATAGGGATTTAGAGTAAGGTGGTCGTGGGAATCAGGGTGAGGGAAGGAATAGGAACTTTCTCCCTCCATCCCTAACAATTCTCTATTCTGCCTCTGCAACTGACATGCTGTGTGACCATAGCCAAGTCACTTCACCTCTCCGTGCCATTGTTTCTCCTCCCAGTCTTAATCTGTCAGGGACTGTCCCTCAGTGTGTGTTTGTACAACACCTAGCACAATGAGGCTCCAATCTGCTATTATACAAATAACAACAGGGATGGGCTTGATATGCAAAATTTTGCTCTGGATTTTGAACACCCAAACATCAGAGGGTTTAAAATTTGGAGGTGGTTGAAAACGTTGTAAATATAGGGGCCATTGTGAAATTTGCATCTGAATCTGGGTCTGAATTTTGTGAGTGTTCCATCCTGGGGGTAGATAAGGGTGAGTCTCTAATTCTAACCCAACAGGTAGTTTCCAAAGGAATGAAACTAATCAGTGTGAGTATAAATGGCCTAATCTTCCAGACATTGTTATGTTCTCAGCTTTAATGTATTTTCATTGTGCCGGAGAATAATAACATTGTAATAATAAAGTTCTTATTGTGCCAGATAACAAGCGGCTTAAAAACAGGAAATAACAGTCCTTCACACATTATAAACACTTTGCTGGACTAGATTTGAAGAAGATGGCTAGAGATTGCCCCATTGGTGCCACAGTGTCTGCAGATATTGCAAGAAAACAATGTAACGTGAGAGGGGTGTGCTGTGGGGAGATGCAGTTTGTCCAGAGTACTGAGAGGCACAACCACTGAGTTCAGTTCTTGACATATCCACTAACTAGGAAAGTCAGAATCAGAATTTTATAGGTATTTGGGCACCTAAAGATGTAGATTGTTCCGAGTGGGATTTCAGTGGGAGTTAGATGCCTAAATATGCTACAGGATCTGGTCCCAGGTGCTTCTGAAAATCCTACTAGGTCCCTAGGTATATCTTTAGGCACCTAATGATATTTAAAAATCTGACTCTTTGGGTTTGACTGGTGAAAGTGCTCAGCACTCACAATTGGGGCTGGGACAAAGGGAGCTTCTGGATGCTGAACCCTTTTGAAAATCTGTCAATGAGGGCTTGTTCAGTGCTGAGTGTTATCAATTTCCCTTTACAGCAGTGGGATTTGAGGTTGCTCATCACTATTTATGATCTGGCCCTGAACCTTTTTCGGCTGCAGTTTTCCCAAGATCAGGCCCAATTCTGAAAACTGCTGTGGATGCAAGTAGTCCTTGACCTAAATGGGACTTCTCATATGAGTAAAGGGAGCAGGCTTGGGCCAAAATGGTTAAAATACTTCCCACCTCGCAAGCATGTTGTGATGTATAATTCAAGTTTATAAGTGCTTTTAGATCTTTGGCTGCTATTGTAACCCACAAATTTTATACTACAACTCAAAGGAAAGGAGAGAGGCGGTGAGGAGGAGACATGAATTTTGTTTTGACTGCTCTGTGTCTCTGCACATGTGCATAGTGCAGGGCAGAGCAACTCACCTAAAATAGCCCAGAAACTCCCAGAACTGGTGTGTGGCAGTTTCTTCACAGGCTCAGCAGTTGTTTCTGAAGATTTAGAGGATATATGTAACATCAACATAGTGGGGAAGGCTGTATAAGGAGCACCAGTAGATTTGCTGCCTGTCAGATTTTGTTTAAAAGTTATTCATAGTATTTTAAATACTAGTATATTACATACTATTTACCATGTTTTCTGTGTGCATTAAATATTTGTTTACTGAGAAACTGTAGGTACTCCCTCTGAAGTCAATGGTAACTACTAACACCTGCTTACCAAGGTTTTACATACAATAACCCTGAGGTTTAACTCTGCTAATTTCTGAAAAGACCAAATTTTGTCTGTGCTGCAGCAGAGTTAAGATGAAGTACAGGAAGAAGGAGAGTGTAATAAAGTTACACATAACATTGCCTCAGCATCTCACTGCCTTATTATACCATGGAAGTACAGAGAATTAGGATTATCATAATCTTTTATCATGTATTTTGTGTAGTGTACAATATGTCTGAGCAACAGAGAAATTAGTTCTCAGTGTGCGAGTGTTGTGACAAATAAGGAATTAATCACTTATGTCTCCTCAGAGTGAAGAACATTTCAACTACATTCTACCTAGTGAGGACACTTTAGCCGTAGATGGTATCACCACAGTGGTTCTGGTCAGCTGGAACGCTCAAGCTAACAATACCTTTATTTAAATATCTGAGGACTTGTTGACAGATGGTGCTCAGTGAGCCATAGATTTTGGTGCTTGCTTCTCCTGTTGGTCCAACTGAGGTGGAGGGTTATATCTTTAGGTGGGGTGTGACCTTTTGCACTCACTGAGATCAGAATCTGGCTGTAGAGCCAATGCAGCCAACTGTCAGAGGATCACTCCTGTGTGACAACAGGATCATCTGGTGACATGGAATCAGTGTAGTAGCTCCCACAACCTGCCCATCTAAAGGGGACAGGCTAAGGAAAGGAGGCATCACTGGGGCTCCCCTACATCTCACTGCTCCCTAGCTGCCATTTTGGCCCCTTGGAGCTGTTGGCAGTTAGTGTAATTTAGAGCACCTTTCAGGCAACTGTAAGATCTGCTGAGAGACTGGCCCAGTACGCAGCCAGTCTAGGTCATCTGAACTTGTGTTCTTGTTGATAAAGGAAGCAAAATATGTATGTTTAATTAGGTGTATGCCTTGAGATGGGTTAAATAGGGGGCATTTGGGGAGTAAAAAATTAAATTTGGCTTTTATCATTTTACTAGTTTCAGTACTCAGCACATTTACTGCAGGACTTAGGGTTCCTTTGAAATACTTAAGACAAATTTAAGTTCAAAATATGATGAGAAAACTCTAGAAGACAGCAGTCGTGTTACAAGAATGTAGCATGTGCATATGAAGCTAGCATGTGCATACAAACAGATGCACATGCACTTGTAACATACAGATAGATGCAGGCATATCTTGAAATATAGAAAGAGATTTCCTCAGTTTTGACATAATGTTTAATACTCATTGTAAAGGAGAGGGAAGGCTCAAAGGAAGCACAACATACCAAAGATTCAAATCTGGATTTGGTGCATCAAGTCCTTATGGCACATCTTAGGAGAGAAAAGCATATCCTGTAACACTAGCTGATCAGCCAGCAGCATATTGTTCTGCTGATCACACAGGAGACACTTGTTTTGATGGTAGTCTCAGCATCCCATTCCTGATGGCAGTACAAGCTGATGGGAGCTTGGTGTAGATATTCAGACTGTACCACTCAGGGAGCACCCCATGGAGACAGTCCATTAACTCCACTTGCATTGAGTGCTAAAGGGAGACATTTGCTTGCTTTCTTGGCTAGAATTAAGGTATGATTGTAAATGGCTGCTAAGAGACAGGAGTGGAATAATTATAAACAGAAAGGAGAGAGAGAGAGCCAGAAACCAGTGATGAAGGAGCAATGCTGAAGTCCTTTTAAAGTCGATAAGAGCTGTGTGTGCTCAACACTCTGAAGATAGGCCCAAGATGTCTCAACCTAGGCTCCCAAAAACTGATGCACCCATTAGGGCACACCTGAAAATGTAAGCCTTAAAGACCTGCCCGTGACATGCAGTGGGTCATTAGCACAGCAGTGATTAGAAATCAGGAGTCCTGGCTCCAAGTCCCCGCTCTAATGTTTCACGATATGTAATGAGTGAAGGCCAAATTTTGCCCTGGCTGATGCTGCAAAGGAGAACAGAAATGCTTTATTTGGAAGGCTGGTGCTATGCTGCCAGTAATTTTTCACAAAATGGGGTTACACAATTTCCTCGAGTCAAACCTCATAACCAAGGAGAGACACAATACCTGCCATTCATGCAATACAGTCCATTCCAAAAGCAGACAATATGCTCCTCAGAAGCATTTTTATGAGCCTTAGTGAAGGGTAGTTTACTGTAATGATATCTGGAGAGCGTGACTCCATCAGAGACAGTGAAATTATCTTAATCCTTCATTCAGCTACTGGAAGAATTTTAGCCCAGGCTCCAGATGACCCCCTGTTGTCCATATCTGATCACCTGTTGCATTCCGTTCAGTGGGCATAGGAAGCATGCCGTTGATTGCACTTCACGGCTGTTGCAAATCAAAAGGAACAGCATGTGCCAGGCTAGAGCATACTGCTGTCTACATTGGTGCTAAGAGGCTGGACATCCCACCACCAGCTGGCGGACCGCACATCCTTGGAGTGCATGGAGTTGGCTAGTAAACAGGCAACTTATCTAGTGCTGTCATGAATGCAAGGGAAGAAGGATCCTGCCCTGCTGCTTGCTTGAGGGCAGGATGTGAGAGAGACATCACCTATATCCCATCCACTGATGCCATCCTACCTGCAGGTTGTTCAGGTATGCATGAACTAACAGCCCCTTTGCACACCAGCACAGAGCAATATCTAGTGCTACTGGTTTCATTTTCCAGTTCTCTTCCTTCAGGGGTGAAAGTAAGTCTAGGGACTTACTAGTATGGGGCTGGGCTGGGGCCGGCTCTGGCCCCCAGAAGGGGCAGGACCTCAGGCAGAAGGGGCATGGCTCGGGGAGGTCAGAGCCAGCCCCAGCCCTCCCTGTACCGGCAAGTGCCTCCTTCCCTGGTCCCTGGGGTAACCACGGCAGCCGGGGACTCTAGCAGTCCCCTTTAAATCATCCCTGGAGCCCCGCCGCCGCTTCCCCAGGGCTCCAGCAGCAGGGCTCCAGGGACGGGGCTCCGGCTGCCACTACCGTGCCGGGCCCTTTAAATCGTCCCCAGAGCCTGCTGGAGCCCTGGGGAAGCAGCGGTGGGGCTCCGGGGACGATTTAAAAGGCCACTACCGCCCTGGGCCCTCTAAATCACCGCCCCAGCCCTGCCACCGTTACCCCAGGGCTCCAGCAGCGGGGCTCTGGCAGCAATTTAAAGGACTGGGGGCTCCAGCTGCTGCTGGGAGCCGCAGGCCCTTTAAATTGCACCTGGGGAAGCTGATCCACCCCAGTACGGCTCATTGTCTCTTGCCGGTACGCCATACAGGGGCGTACTGGCTTACTTTCACCTCTGTTTTCCTTACATAACTCCTGCAGCAACACTGACATAGCATCTATGGGGGAGGCAACTGACAGCCATACACTTGCAGGTGAACGGGAATAACAGAAGATAAACAGTGGAATAACAAGGTGCTGCTGATATTTATTTACACAACCATGATCCAAGCTTACTTTGGCTTCCTTCCAGCTGCTGCTGCCCGCCAGTTGGATTGAGACCAGCTGAGCCTTTATTTACTAATTATTGTTTTAAAGGTCATGGACAGAAAAGGTTAAAAAAGCAAAGCAGAAACCCACTTTTAAATAGCAAGCATAAAACAGAGTGAACTTTTAAGAAAAGAAAGAAAAAGTAGAGGTTTCTTCAGAATGAAGTCCAGTAAATATGCATCCAGTGGAATAGACAGATGGTCCAGATTCTCTGCCTAGGTCCATGGATGGAGGGAACTCTCTGCATCTAGATTGCTCCCCTTCCACAAAGAAGAGTGCCTCAGCCACTTCTGCACTACCATTGCCCATGTCCATACTAAGACTGGTATAAGAAGACCTCATTTGCTCTGCATGCAAAATATGACTTTGAGGATCCATTCCAAGCAGGCTAAGATGAAGTCATGGTGTACAAGTACATACTTTACTCGTAGGTGATAAGTGGTTCACAATTATCAAAAGATTCTGCTTTATGTACTTTGGGTAGAATAAGAAGTCTTGTAATATTGCAGTCCTGCAATGGGAAAAATGCCTTTGTATGATAAATATTTCATTCTAAAAATGTCTTATTTAGGTACTGTCACATTCATATTTGCTGATCCTCTGAGGATCAGTGAGGAAACAGAATCTGGTGGCAAGGAGGGCGTGCATGAAATTAAAAGGAAAAATGGGCAAAGAATACAGAATGCCATGCAAGGAAATTCATGTGAAGATCAAAGAAGACTAGAAAGAAGAAATTGAGAGAGGTGGCTGAAAAAAATGAGAGTCTGAAGAAGGTAGAAAGAGATGTTAGGTTGAAACAGATTATCCTGGCAGCACTGAAAGATGAAAATGGTGAAAGGACATTGGAAAGGAGCAAGATGAATGAACTATGTACAAAATTCTACAATGACTTCTACTCCTTGCATGTCAATGTCCAGCATACACCAACGCAGCAGGTTACAGAAGAAGTTCCCAACGTTATGTGGGAAAAAATTGAATACATAATTCATAACATAAAGAGAGGGAAGAGTCCGGGAGCAGACGATGTTTGGCCAGAATATCTCAAAGCAGGGGAAGATACTCTCTTCAAAGCGTTGGTGCAACGGTTCACTATCTACATCAATAGCAAGCGTGTTCCAGATGCATGGAAGAAATCAAAAACAATACTATTGATAAATAAAGGCAATCCAGAAGAACTGAGCAACTACCATCTGATCACACTCCTCTCACAAGTGTATAAAGTCTTCACCCGCGTCACACTCAATCGGATTAGGAAGAATCTTGAAATGCACAAAAGCAGAGAACAAACTGGTTTCCACTAAGTATAATAAGGCAGGCTAAGAAAGAATTTGAAGAGCAACTGGTTAAGGACACAAAAACTAACAAAATTTTTTAGAGAATATCAGAAGCAGGAAGCCTGCCAGACAGTCAGTGGGGCCACTGGATGATCAGGGTGCTAACATAGCACTCAAGGCCATTGTAAAGAAGCTAAATGAATTCTTTGCATTGGTTTTCACTGCAGAGCATATAGGGCAGGGGTCGGCAACCTCTCAGAAATGGTGTGCTAAGTCTTTATTTATTCACTTTAATTTAAGGTTTCACGTGCCAGTAATGCATTTTAACATTTTTTAGAAGGCCTCTCTCTATAAGTCTATATATTATATAACTAAACTATTGTCATATGTAAAGTAAACAAGGTTTTCAAAATGTTTAAAAAGCTTCATTTAAAATTAAATTAAAATGCTGATCTTATGCCACCGGCCCGCTCAGCCCGCTGCCAGCCAGGGGTTCCGTTCACCTAGGCCAGCAGCGGGCTGAGCAGGGCCTGTGGCCAGGACCCCGGCTGGCAAGGGGCAAGTAGCCAGAACCCCAGACCGGCAGCGGGCTGAGCGGGGCTGGCGGCCAGGACTCCAGACCAGCAGTCGGCTGAGCGGCTCAGCCCGCTGCCAATCTGGGGTTCCATCTGCTGGCTCCTGCCAGCCAGGGTCCTGGCTGCCGGCCCCACTCAGCATGCTGCCGGTCTGGGATCCTGGCCCTGCCCACATAGAGTGGGTACCTACCTTCTCCCTGGTTCTAGCCCATTCTCTTCCTCTCTCTCTGCACTGAGCAGAGGGCTGGGGGTGAAGGAGCAGGCTGGGGGTTGGGGTGTAGGGTCTGGCCAGGAGCTAGAATGAGGGAGGGGGCTCAGGGTTGGGGCAGGAGGTTTGGGTGTGGAGTGTTTACCTGGGCAGCTTCCATTTGGTGTGAGGGGTGCAGGTGAGAATGGGGGGGGGTGCAGGAGCTCCCGTTTGGTGCTCAGGGTGGGGGGAGGAATTGGGGGGGGTGCAAGAGTCAGGGCATGGGGTGTGGGGGGTGCAGAAGTCAGGGCAGGGGGCTGCGGGTATGTGTGGGGGGTGCTGGAGTCAGGGCTGTGGTCATGGGGGGCTGCAGGGGTCAGGGCAGGGGGCTGGGGTGTGTGAGAAGGGTGCAGGAGTCAGGGCAGGGGGCTGAGGGCATATGAGGGGGGTGCAGGAGTCAGGGCATGGGGGGCTGGGTATGTGTGTGGGGTGCTTGAGTCAGGGCTGGGGTCGTGGGGGATGCAGGGGTCAGGACAGGAGGCTGGGGTGTGTGGGGGGTGCAGGGGTCAGGGCAGAGGGCTGGGGGTGTGGGCAAGGGTCATGAGAGTGCTTCCAGCCCCCTGCCCAGAACGGCTCATGGCAGGGGGCTGGAGGGGATATGCCCTGATTCCACCCCGCTTCCCCAAGGCCCCGTCCCCACCTCTTCTCTGCTTCCTCCCCGGAGCAGCAAGCGCGCTGCGGCTCCGCTTCTCCCCCTCCCGCGCAAGGGCCATCAGCTGATCGGCATCAGGGAGGGAGCGGAGGAGGGGCAGGCACCCAGCGTGCTGGGGGAAGAGGCGCGGGAGGGGGGACCTTGCCTGCTCTGCAGCAGCCTCCGGCAGGACCAAGCTTCTTCACCTTGCCCCCGTGGGGGGAGGGGGAGAGGCGGAGAAGAGCGGGCGGGGGGGGCAGGATTTTTAATGGCACGCTTCTACCTGCCGGGGTCCCGGCCTGGTTTCGACAGTGGGCTGAGCGGGGCCAGCGGCTGAGGCAGGCAGCAGTGTGCCATAGGTTGCCGGCCCCTGATATAGGGAATCCCCACACCCGAGCCATTCCTTTTAGGTGACAAATCTGAAGAACTTTCCCACATTGAGGTGTCAATAGAGTAGCATACTGGAACTTATTGATAAACAGTAATAGACACCAGGACCAGAGGGTATTCATCCAAGAGTTCAGAAGGAACAGTGGGGGGTGTTCCTCAGACATTCTTGTCAACTGCTGGAAATGGCCCACCTTGATTATCACTACAAAAGGTTCTCCCCCCCCCCCCCCCCCCCGCTCTCCTGCTGGTAATAGCTCACCTTAAGTGATCACTCTCGTTACAGTGTGTATGATAGCACCCATTGTTTCATGTTCTCTATGTATATAAATCTCCCCACTGAATGCATCCGATGAAGTGAGCTGTAGCTCACGAAAGCTTATGCTCAAATAAATTTGTTAGTCTTTAAGGTGCCACAAGTACTCCTTTTCCTTTTGTGAATACAGACTAACACGGCTGATACTCTGAAACCTGTAACTGTGGTATGTAACCTATTGCTTAAGTCACCCTCTGTACCACATGACTGGAAGGCAGCTAATGTAAAGCCAGTTTTTAAAAAAAGTTCCAGGTGATGCTGGTAATTACAGGCCAGTAAGTTTAACTTCAGTACCAGGTAAATTGGTTGAAATGATAGTAAAGAACAGTTATCACACATAGATAAACACGATATGTAAGGGAAGAATTAACATGTTTTTTTGTAAAGGGAAATCATGCCTCACCAATCATAGAATTATTTGAGGGAATCAACAAGCATGTAGATAGGGTGATCCAGTTGATATTGTGTATTTGGACTTTCAGAAAGCTTTTGACTGGTCCCTCGCCAAAGCCTCTGAAGCACAGTAAGCAGTCATAGGATAAGAGGGAAGGTCCTCACAGGGACAAGTAATTGGTTAAAAGATAGGAAGCAAAGGGTAAGAATAAATGGTCAGTTTTCATAATGGAAAGAGGTAAATAGGAGCGTTCCCCCAAAGGATCAATACTGGGACCTCTGCTGTTCTACATATTCTTAAGTGATATGGACAAAGGGGGTGAACAGTGAGAGAGCAAAATTTGCAGACAATTCAAAATTATTCAAGATAGTTACATCCAAAGCTGATTGTGAAGAGTTACAAAGGGATCTCACAAAACTGAGTGACTGGGTGACAAAATGGCAGATTAAATTCAATGTTGATAACTGCAAAGTAATGCACGTTGGAAAAAATAATCCCAACTATACATACAAAATGATGGGGTCTAAGTTAGCTGTTACTACTTAAGAAAGAGATCTTGGACTCATAGTGGATAGTTCTCTGAAAATATCTGCTCAGTGTGCAGTAGCAGTCAGAAAAGCTAACAAAAAGTTAAGAGCCATTAGGAAAGGGATGGATAGATAAATTTAGAAAATGACAGCTCAGAGGTGATATGATAGAGGTCTATAAAATCATGACTGGTGTGGAGAGAGTGATGAGGGAAGTGTTGTTTACTGCTTCACATAACACAAGAACTAAGGAGTCACCCAATGAAATTAATAGGCAGCAGGTTAAATACAAATATAAGGAAGTACCTCACATAACACATGGTTAGCCTGTGAAGCTTGTTGCGTTGGAATATTGTGAAGGCCAAAAGAATAACTGGGTTAAAAAAAGAATTAGATAAATTCATGAAGCATATTTCCGTTAATTTTTGTTAGCCAAGATGGTCAGGGAAGGAACCCCATGCTCTGAGTGTCCCTAAAGATCCAATTGCCAGAAGCTGGGATTGGATGGTAGGGTACGGATCACTCAAAATTTCCCTGTTCTGTTCAATCCCTCTGAAGCATTTGGCACTGGCCACTGTCAGACACAGGATCCTGGGCTAGATGAAACATTGGTTTTACCCATTATGGCCATTCTTATATTCTTCTAGCCACCCATTTGCCAACATTTAAAGGACAATCCCAGAGCTTCTCTTTGTTGTTCTATTTTCAACAGCTGTGGCCAGTGCTGAGCTTAGTTGGTAACTTTGTAGTTACTACCAAACTGGTTTTGAGATTGGGGTCTAAGCTTGTAAACACAGGAGAATAAAGACCCCCAACTAGTTTTTGAAAAGACACTCCCTCAAGCAGGGGTCAGAGAGGTGACACAGTGGAAGGAAACCGACTGACACTCAGACCCCAAGGTTTGGGGAGATTAAGAAAGGGAAGCCTTCCTAAGCTCCATCCTGAGGATGATGAGCCCTTAGGTGAGATAAACATGTGTAGACATTTTGTTGTTTTCAAATCCTTTTTCTCTTATGTTATACTTTATTCCTACTTTTAAGATTAAACAATGCTTTGGTTGGAGAAGGCTATTTGATCTGTGTTCACCACTAGTCTCAAACTCTGAAAAGGAAGAACTGCAGGTACCCAAACCTACTTGTACCTTCTGGGTAAACACGATCAATGCACTGTAGCCCCAACCCAGTCTACGAGTGGAGAAATCACATGATTCCATTCAAACAAAGGTAAAGCCTGTGGGAGTATTAGGTATTAGCTGTGGGAATGCACTCAGAAAAACCAGGGAGAGGATGGATGTTCAGCAATCCCTGCAATCATGGCAGATGTTTGTGCTATAACCGTTTTATTATAGACATGAGCTTGGAATGTTCATCTTGCACCATAAATGAGTTAAGCAGGTCATCCCAAACAAGTACCAATACAACCATTACGCCAAACCAGCATATATTTTGTAGATGCTATCTGTCTATTTAAAGTATTTATATGGCCTGCATTATTGGAGTATCTGAGTTCCTCACAATGCTACATTATAAACAAAACCCAAACCCCATGAGGTTAGAAGTGGTTAAAGAGTTTTAAAAAATGTTATTGGTATGCAGACAAGTATACAGACCACAGAGAAAGAGGTTATAACAAAAACATATAGAAATCTAAAAATTACCCTGCAGTGGATGATTTATATGTAATAATTCTGAGGTACAGTACTGGAGGGCCTTCCAAGATCAGAGGCAAATGCTCTGTATTCCACTGGGTAGCTGAGAATCTTCTCTTTTCCAATCTCCCATTTCTAGCCATGAATAGTAACAAGGTATTGAGTATGAGAACCTCACTCCCAGTCTGGTTCCTGTACCGAAGGCAAAAGGGCCAGGCTATCATAAAGGGGTTCCAAAAGCCCTATATTTGGCTGGGAGAGGATCGCCCTGGCACAGCCACAGTGGAAGATAGCCATACGGCTGGCTCCTGAGAACCCCTTCACAAGCCTTGGTATGGGGTGAGCCACAAGCAGGGTGGGGGTTGGAAAGATGTGTCCACTGCAGGCCACAGCCCCATGGAGATTCCAGGTGGTGGCCCATGGAGGCAGCTGTAATTAAGAGAGGTTCCTGCAGGGCTGACTCAGTTACTCTGGGGGCCTTCAGCCCCTGGAGAAGCCCAGTATCAGGAGAGTACAAAGGCTTAAAGCTACCCTCCCATGGGGCTGCAAGTTCTGTGCTGTGTTTCTTAGAGAATCTCGCCATGGGACTTTAAATCTGCTCTTGCTCCAGTTACTGAACAAGGACTGGGCAAGAGAGGCATTCAGAGGTGCGTGAAAAATGCAGTTTCACCACACGGATGTGACATCAGACATCATTTTACTAAACTGAGTTTACAGGTGGCATGACTAAGAAAAAACACTTCATTCGCCAAAAGGGGCCCATGCTATAGCTTGCAGTGCACTAGGCAGGGAAACCCTTGCTATTAAAAACCATGTTTAAATATAAATATAAATATATAAATATAAACCATGCCTAGGGAGGTGGTGGAATCTCCTTTCTTAGAAGTTTTTAAGGTCAGGCTTGACAAAGCCCTGGCTGGGATGATTTAATTGGGGATTGGTCCTGCTTTTGAGCAGGGGGTTGGACTAGATGACCTCCTGAGGTCGCTTCCAACCCTGATATTCTATGATTCTATGATAATTCAGTCCTATGGCTACAACTGTAGTGAAATATATTATAAACAGGTCTTTATTCGTGTTATGTAACCTCGTGGACTATGTTGCTGTCATAAACCCAATGCTATCTTCCAGTTTCCTCCTGTTCCCTTGTTATTTTATTTGGGTGTCACCTCACAGAATGAGTTGATAATCTCATTACAGGCTACTCCTGTTTACTCTTTTAGCAGAACAATATTATCATTGCCTACTTACTTTCTTTTCTTACCACCTACTTCTCTTGTTCCTGTGTTCTCTCTCAGGACTCTCACTTCATAACATATAACCTCTTGGTGAGAGTGCTTATCCTGTTTACTGGCTAGTATTCCAGCCTCATCAAATTCACCTTCCTGCCCTATGTCCTTGCAATAAATAGTTTATTTTGAGCCAAAAGTGCAAATCTTAATCTGTAGCTCTCCTTTGCTCAATTCACCAAGGCTGATAATGGCTGTGCTCTATGGTAGTGGTTCTCAACCAGGGGTAGTGTACCCCTGGGGGTACCCAGAGGTCTTCCAGGGGGTACATCAACTCATTTAGATATTTGCCTAGTTTTACAACAGGCTACATAAAAAGCACTAGCAAAGTTAGTCAAACAAACTAAAATTTCATACAGACAAAATGAGAAAGTAAGCAATTTGTCAGTAATCGTGTGCTGTGACACTTTTGTATTTTTATGTCTGATTTCATAAGCAAGTCATTTTTAAGTGAGGTGAAACTTGGGGGTACACAAGACAAATGAGATTCCTGAAAGTGGTACAGTAGTCTGGAAAGATGGAGAACCATTGCTCTATGGAAATGAAAACTGCTCAATTGACTTTGCAGGTCTACATTATTTTTCCAGAGCTATATTTAAAACATTCATTGCAGGGTTCTTCTTTACACCCCAAAACAAAAAAGGCCGATATCAATGTAAATAACATACATACAATATTAGGTGCTCAGGTATTATGGAGATAAGCAGGGTGTAAATTAAATGTCTTGGTTGACAGAGAGGTTATATAGATCTCTAGGGGGATGTACCGGCCGCCGCTTCCCACAGCCCCCATTGACCTGGAGTGGCGAACCACGGCCAGCGGGAGCCGCGATCAGCTGAACCTGCGGACGCAGCAGGTAAACAAACCGGCCCGGCCCGCCAGGGGCTTTCCCTGAACAAGCGGTGTCCCAAGTTTGGGAAACACTGATGTAGAGGATAGGAGATGAACACAATGAACCCCCCAATACAGATTTGGGGGCACAATTTGTGATTTTAAAAGATTCAGAAAACTAATTACAGCTATTAAACCCCCTACAAGTTACAAAGGGTATAATGTAATAACATTTTAATTTAACTTTGATAATCACCATGCTATTTTATACATGAACTGCACTGCAGTCACCTTGCTGTTACAATGTGCAGGAAATTAACTTCATTGTAGCTAAACTAGTTACAATGTCATTATCACACATTTTTGTCTTAAATTATTTGTATTGCAATAGTGTCTAGAGGCCCCAACTGAGGCCTTATTTTCATAAGCACTGTTCAGGCACATAATAGGACAGTCCCTGCCCTGGCCTGAAGAATTTGAAATCTAAATAGACAAGACAGCCAAATCATGGGAGAAAGAAAGTATCATCATCTGTTTACAGTTGGGGGAATTGAGACATTAAGTGGCTTGTCCAAATACACACAGAAATCTGTGGTGAAATCAAAAATTGAGCCCAGATCTCCTGATTTCCAGACCAGCACCTTGAACCTTCATCTCTATAAGACCATCTTTCCTATTTACCATGCTATTTAGTATGTGGAAATGGTTTTTAAACTGTAGTGTGAAAGCCACAACCAGGTGTTACATGGCGTGATTTATAGTTTCAGAATGTAACAATCCATCTGCACTGATTAAAATTACAAAGGAGGTACCCCAAGTACTTATGAGTTTCAGAAGTAGCAGGTCCAGATTTAGGGGAAGGCAACCTCCTGGAGTGCCGGACTTAGGGGATGACGAGCCTGGAGTGCTGTTTTTGTTGTTACTGACAAAAGGGAAAATAGAATGTTTGAAGTAAAATGTTTCAGGTATTCCATATGTGGATTCATTTTTCACTAACCTCCTACAATGTTCTGGACCCTTGTAGAATCTCATGGAATCTTCCAGACTTTTTTAGAACTACATTTTCCTCAAATCTCCTAGATTTATAGATCTTAGCGTGAAAACATATCGTCTTATGTGACAGGGATAAATCATGCATGCAAATCGTGCATCAAAGTAATGAAATGGGCTACAAATGCAATAAAAATAAGGTAGTCAAGAGTTTAACAAATGCGGGGGGGAAGGGGCCACCAAAGATACTCCTCACCTGGGACACTATTTGGCCTAAGACTGGCCCTGAGAAGTAGTACCCTAGTTCCTACAGTCTGAGAACAGCTGTACGGAAGCATGTTAATAATACATAATTTCTTGGTAACTTCAGTACACTGGCACTTGGGCTAGGTTGCATTAGCTTTTTCAGGTAACTATCTGCCCTCCCAGGTGCCTCCCCCGCATCCCACTGCTGCTCTGCTCTCCCCTTCTCCACTTGCCCGGACCCTGGACCATGTGGAGAAGGCTCTTCGGGATCTGGAAAGTTGGGGACAGTGCCCAGGAATCCCTTCCTCACGTAGGGGATGGGAGATGAACACAATGAGAACCCCCTTTCCCCTGTGCAGATTTGGAACGCAATTTGGTCCAGTGTGCTGCAGATTATGTCAGGGAGTTGTAGTGGCTTCTGTACTACACTGGCCCTTTTCTTCTTCTTCCAGGCAGTTTGTGGGCCCCAATTCAGCAAAGCACTGAAGTATGTTCATAACTTTAAAACCACGCCTGGTTACGAAAGAAATTAAGTACATGTTTAAAGCTAAGAACATGCTTAAGTTCTTTTGCTGAATCAGGCCATTAAAAGAAGCATGGTTCCTGTTAGTAAAGATTTACTTGCTACTTTATTGTGGCTGCAATACTGCCCTTTTCCCACTTAACCAGAATGCATATAATGAGAAGAATTTTGCCCAAAAGAGTCCGTAAATGTTGTAGAACAATGGGATTTAGACCTATCAGAAAATACTGAAGAGAAAACCAATCTCAGTGTTTCTTTTTAACAGCTACATTAGAATTGCAGGGTCTATGAGCAATAACACCTTGCTGATATAGATAGTTATATTTTCAGTTAGAAGAATGCCCAGTTATTTTTGCCTTGCAGGAATTCCTACAGACTTCTAGACCTGGCATTGATGGGCACATGCTGTCTTATGCCAAACAATTTTAATCAATTTTATTAAGGAAACAAAAATACTGGAATGTACCTGCTTAAAGAGAGCCTCTCTCTTTTATTAGGCTTCATTGTTCTATTGCACAATAATAAATGTTGACAGAGAAAAGCACAGAAATTTCATTTCCCTTGGGATGTCTCAAACTCTGTGGCACACAGACTCAATGTTGGACACTTGAGTTGGGATTGTCAAAGGAGCCCAAGGGATTTAGCTACACTGAAATTCTATGAGTTGGGTACTTAACTCCCTTAGGCCCCTTTGAAATTCCCAGCCATATTCTTTGCCAGAATTGATGCTGTGAGATCTGCTCCAATCCTACAGGCCCTCTGTGCATGAAAAACCCATACATTTGAGTGAAATTCTTCTGAAACAAACCTATAAATTCTGCTCCAATTAATGGGAGCTGAGGACACTCAGCACCTGACAGAGTAAGGCCTTATGATATTAGTTGTAATGTTCTTATTAAAACTAGCCAGATTCTGCAAGGTGTGGAACAGCTTCCACTCCCACTGACTTAATGGCAAAGGAGTTCACACCAAAACTGACTGGCCTGAACTTAGACAGTGCAGCAGTGATAGCAGCTGTTTAAATAGTGTGCAAGCCAAGCCTCAGACCATATCACCAGCGGCATGCCATACTCTTCATTATTTTTATGCAGTCAGACAACCGTGAGCTTACTATTCTGGCTCTTAAAAAAAATGATCCCTATCTTTAAAAAGTTACATTTTAGCTTAAGGATATTTTTTAATTTTACTATTTAAGTCCCAAAACATGACAGTAACTGTAAGCTCATGCTGAGCCATTTGGTGTAACTGCATGCCAGTTTGTAGCTAAATATAATGTACATTGGGTTGCTAGTCAGGCCCCAAAATTGAAGGTAACAATCAAAAATGGTAATTGGGCTTGTCACCCATTCGGAACATGCTGCAGAAATCAAGCCAGGCTAATATAGCTAGAGTTGTCCTGAGGACATTCTTATGGAGTTCACAATGGATTTAATCACCATTGTAAATGAAAGTCCTTCCCATTTTTTTCAAGGAAAGGAAGTCTTATTGTCTGAGGGTTTGAAAAAGCGTATAGGGTCTATCCTTAGAACAGTGCTGCTGTAGCGCTTCAGTGTAGACACTACCTACGCTGACTTGGGGGGTTCGTTTATTGGTATAGGTAATCACCTTCCCAAGAGGTGTTAGGTAGGTTGATGGGAGAAGTCTTCTGTCAGCTTAGTGCTGTTTACATGGGGACTTAGTCTGTCTTAAAAACACTGCTCAGGGGTATGAATTTTTCACACCCTCTCTCCCCATCCTGACCGATGTAGTTAAACCGACCCAATTTTCTAGTGTAGACCCAGCCTCAGCACTGAGAGACAATCCTGGCCCTTACGTTAAAAAAAAAAATCTTTAGGGATGTGATGAGTCTTAACCCCCATCACCTAAGGTAAGGGATAAAACACTAGTTAGTCATGCTCTTTGTCTAGGGGGTGGCTGATTACTTAATTGCCTCCTGGCAAGAAGAGGCAAAGCTTGGCCTTATAACTAGAAAGAGGGTGCTCAGCTGGGGAGGGAAGACCCAGGAGAGAGGAGGTAGGGAGTTCCTGCCCTCTCTCTCTCTCTCTCTCTCGGGGAAAGGGCTGAGGTAGGCAGACTAAGGAAGGTCATAGGGACAGAATTGGTCCCCCATGGTGGGTCCTGGAAAAACAAGAAGAATCAGGTCTAGATCCCCGATTTAGATGCTGCCAAGTTAGACAATCCCAGCTGAAATAGTATTTCATTTTAATTTACGTGAGGGAATGAGATCACATGCCAAAAATTGGGACAAACCTTTTTTACGCTGAATAAATGGACACAAATCAGACGTCAAGAATTATAACATTCAAAAACCAGTTGGAGAACATGTCAGTCTCCCTGGTCACTCGATTACAGACCTAAAAGTCACAATATTACAACAAAAAAACTTCAAAAACCGACTCCAACGAGAGACTGCTGAATTGGAATTAATTTGCAAACTGGACACCATTAACTTAGGCTTGAATAAAGACTGGGAGTGGATGGGTCATTACACAAAGTAAAACTATTTCCCCATGCTTATTCCCCCCCCCCCCCCGCTGTTACTCACACCTTCTTGTCAACTGTTGGAAATGGGCCATCCTGATTATCACTACAAAAGGTTTTTTTCTCCTGCTGATAATAGCTCACCTTAATTGATCACTCTCATTACAGTGTGTATGGCAACACCCATTTTTCAACTTCTCTGTGTGTATATATATCTTCCTACTGTATTTTCCACTGCATGCATCCGATGAAGTGGGTTTAGCCCACGAAAGCTTATGCTCAAATAAATTTGGTAGTCTCTAAGGTGCTACAAGTCCTTGTTCTTTTAGCTTAAATAGTATTTCATTTTAATTTCAGTGAGGGAATGAGATCACATACCAAAAATTGGGACAAACTTCTTTTACGTTGGACAGCCAAATTTGAAGCCTTAGTTGCCAGAGTCTGATGTATTTTATTTTACTTTACTTTTTTAAGCCAACCTGCTTCTGTTCTTTCAAAATAAGGTTTACGTCAAGTGTCCTTGCCCGTTTTCACATGTCACCAGCCTCCACTGATTGACTTTGTTTATTCAGGATTCTCCATTAATGTGATTAGACACAGTCATAGAGAATATATAGTCATTGGGCACAAGAATCCAGTGAATGGTATTTTGTAACTAAAACACTTTTAGCCAGCAATTTGCTACTGGATTCAAAGTACAATAATTGAAAATAATAATGAACTATAGCCCTATCTGTTGCCTATTGGGAACACTGAATTCAATCTTAGCTTCACAGGCAGAACAGAGAGCATTTTACAAATATCCTCTAGGCCTGAAGATGCTGTCCAGTAAATGTGGCCATATGTGCTGTACTGGAGTTGAGATCAAAATTATATTTTAAGAAAACAAAAATATTTTAGGGTGAGTCATTGGTCCTGACTGTAGTGGCAAAAGTGACCACAAAGTTTGTGCATAGTCTATACGGTGACCTTAAAATGGTTGCCAAAACCTTTAATTTCCATTTGTCTTAGCAGAACTAAACCCAGACTTTAAACAACATGCAATCCTTTCACAACAGCAGATTAAAAGTTTAGTTTAAGCATTAACTCCTGCTGTGTGGTGCTGCGTAAGGCTCAGTGAATGTGCAGTGTGCTATACATTTCAGGGATTCAGAGGAAACAGTGGAGATGCAGCTGTGCAGTTGTGGGCATAGCCTGAGCAGTGTTATGTGGGGAAAAAAATCTCAGTAGTCTTTTTCAATACATTTGCTGTTACAATTCAGGGATCTAGCTAAGGATATATTTCAAGATAAAGTGTGATCTGCTGGATCATGCAATATGAAGCAAGAACTTCTGAGCACTAATCTGACCTCTGACACTGACTCCCTGTGTAGCCTTGGACAAGTCACTAAAAGCTCTCTCTGCTTTAGTTTCCCTGTTTGTTAAATGGAGACAATACCTCCTTCACAGGGTGCTTGTCAAGATTAATTAGTCCAGGTTAGAATGGCACTTTAAAGATGTCAAGTACATAGGACCTGATCCAAAGCTCATTGAAGGCAATGGGAGTCCTTCCATTGACTTCAGTGGGCATTGTATTAGGCCAGAGGTGGGTAAACTACAGCCCGCAGGCCACATCTGGCCCATGGGACTGTCCTGCCCGGCCCCTGAGCTCCTTGCCTGGGAGGCTGTCCCCCCTCCCCCGCAGCCACACCGCTGCGCAGCACAGTGCTCTGGGCGGCGGGGCTGCAGAGCCTGGCCTGACAAGGTGCTCTGTGCTGCGTGGCCACGGCGCGGCTGCCTGTCCTGGTGCAGCCACGCCGCCAGCCACCAGTGCTCCAGGCAGCACGGTAAGGGGGCAGGAAGCGGGGGGGGGGGATTGGATAGAGGGCAGGGGAGTTCAGTGGGTGGTCAGGGGTGTGGATAGGGGTCGGGGCAGTCAAAGGGCGGGGAACGGGGGTTGAATGGGGACAGTGGTCCCGGAGGGGCAGTCAGGAAGGAGAGGAGGGGTTGGATGGGGCAGCGAGGGCAGTCAGGGGACAGGGAGCAGGGGGGGTGGATGGGGCAGGGGTCCCGGGGGGGAAAGTCAGGAAGGAGGGGGGGTTGAACGGGGTGGTGGAGGGCAGTTAGGGGTGAGGGGTCCGGGGCAGTCAGGGAGAAGTGGGGGTTGGATGGGGCGGGGGACCCAGGGGGGCATCAGGAAGGAGCGGGGGAGGGGGTTGGATGGGTGGTGGTGGACAGTTAGGGGCAGGAGGTCTGGGGACAGTCAGGGGACCAAGAGCGGGGGGTTGGGGGGGAATGGGGCAGAGGTCCCTGGGGGGGCGTCAGGGAGCGGGGGGTGGTGGATGGGGCAGGAGTCCTGGGCGGGTCCGTCAGGGAACAGGGGGGTTGGATGGGGCAGGAGTCCTGAGGGGGCAGTCAGGGGGCGAGAAGCAGGGGGATCAGATAGGGGCGGGGGCTGGGCCACGCCTGACTGTTTGGGGAGGCACAGCCTCCCCTAACCGGCCCTCCATACAATTTCAGAAACTCGATGCGGCCCTCAGGCCAAAAAATTTGCCCGTCCCTGTATTAGGCCCTTAGTACTGTAACAGTAGCCCAGTGAATGACTAATATTAAACAGTGCTTCTATCAATACCAAACTAGGGAGCACATGAAGCTTTGTGCACTATGCATAAACCCTTCTTTATGAACAACCGTACTGTAGCCTGCCTTGGGCCCTGTCGTACTCCCATTAAGGCTAAAAAGCTACGTTGGCCTGCAGGATGAGGTTTGTTTCATCTCAGTGATATTACTCATGTGAGTAGAGCTTGCAGATCTGAACCTCAGTCTTCAGAGAGTATTTCCCATCAATAAAAATGCAAAATTGCAGACCTACAGTGTTCATCTAATCAGGGTTACTTTACATCTCACTTGTTCATAAAATGAAAAGTAGACGATGCCATGAATAAACCTGACAGATAAGGATATAGATGCTTTTCAGAACACAAAGCCATTTGAAAAAGTTGATTATTTGGCTCTTGGTGTAGTACAAGAACCAAAAATGTTGAGGATAGATGATTTCTTCCTGACTATACTGAAAGAATGGGATTATCTGCGTGTTTCTGTGCATTTGACTGAAGGAAGCTGTATCACTGGAGTACATGATTCCTTCGGGAAAGCCTAAGTAATTTTTCTGCAACATCAAGTAAACAAGAAGTGAGCTGGAACTTTTGTGCAAGGACTTTTTTGTGGAATAAATCAGAAACCTGGGACTCTGTTTTCAATGTAATATTTAATCAGAAAACCCTCTGGCTTTGTTTGAAGGTTCCATATCTACTCATGTGCTACTCAGATCTGTCTCTCCAAATGTCACATCTCCAAAACCCTGACTTTTGCCAACTTAAGTTTTGGGTTTTTAAGAGATGCTCTTTCACCTCTTTAAAAATTTTGGGAATCACAGAATGCTGGGAGCTCTATAGTGATCAAATTATACCTCTCAGCAGAGGTAGATAGTAAAGCATCCTTAGAAATATAGGACCTTAGACAGAAGAGGTGAATAACCTGATTAAGAATAACCTCATATCTCTGACAAGAAGCTGGTTATTTTTTATATGGCTTTCGCTCTGATCCCACACTGGATTTGCATGGTCACTGTCTGTGCATGCACAATTCTCAAGGTAGGATCAGGGCCTTAAATTATTAAATAATGTGCATCATTTATTTAACATGGTATAGCTCACTCATGAATTAATTAAACATATCTAATTTTATTTTGAAGCGTTTCTTCTACTTCCTGGGTTCCTGTTGCCCAATCCTTTAAATTATGTATTAATTATATTGATTACTTAAGAATCCCCAGTTATCACTTTGAGAGTTGCCAGGTTCTTGCCCCAAGATCAGGCCCAGTATTATTCAAATTATTACATAGTTGGGAACTCTGATGTGCACAGATGCAACACTGACACTATAGAAACTCTTTTATATTGACAAAGATAGTTTATTAATACATTTAGCACAGTCACAAACACCCCAGCTTAATAAGATATATCTAGAGATACTACAGAATGTACATCTGCACATCCACATACTCACACCAACCCTAGCAGGACAATCTGAAATGTTAGCCATTGTCTTCCTCATCATCATCACCTTCCCCCTCATCACCAGTGACCATCAATCTGGCACCTCCTAAGAACTACATATCTCTCTCCTACTGCTGGGATGCCACTTTTATAATATGTTATGCTGACACCGCTGTGTTTGATGCATATTCAGTAGGGGATTTTTCCCCCTTTTCCTCATTTGTATTTCCTCACCTTATTAATGTTGGAGTGTCTTTTTCCTATAGATTAGTATATCAGTGATCTCAACTTATTATCATATACATCAATTCGTTACCATGGCTCTTTTGTGATTAGGTATAACATTTGTTATTTCTGTCCTAACTGGTTATTTTGCTTCTTTCCAAGTTCCAAGTTGTGGTGTACCTGTTCAGTTTAAAAGGGTATGAACTTAGGAAAATTCCTATACCAACCTGCTTTAACGCATCCTCTCTGTTAAAGGTCGCAGCCATAAGTGGATCTTATGCTTTAGCTCATCGCCATCTATCAAGGTGAAAGGTCTCAAACATATGTATGTTAACTTTGCCTTAGCTCAAAATACAGGCTGTGGCCTACAGGTCCCTTAGTGTTACAGCCAAAGTATAAACCTATTATAATAAAACAAATAAGCAAACCCATAAGAATATGGTTATATAACAGGAAGGATATACTGTATGTAAAGTAATTAAACATTCAAAGGAAGTGGTGTTTGGGTGGAATTTGGTCCAACACAATCTTTCTGCAAGCATATGTATACACATTTCCTAATTCTGGACCATTTGGGACCATTTGGGAGAAGGGGGCCTGAATTTTCCAGGTGCTGAGTGCCAGCACCTCCCATTGAAGCAAATAGGAATGGTGGGTGTTCAGCACTTTTGAAAGTCAGCTGTCTTTACACTTGACTGTGCACTTTATACAGGACACAGTAAGAAAATAGTTCTCATCATTCCACTGGTGATGTACATGAATTGCTTTCATATGAACGGTTTGGTTTAGTTTCATAGACAGGAAAAACTGCTTCTACAGTTTAATCTTGTTAACAGTCCATTAAAATGGGAGTGGAGAGGGAAGGAAAAACATGAACTAAAAAAAAGAAGAAAACCTACTTGTACTAGTTACAGTGAATAAATAGTTTCTCAGACCTACAGACTCTCCTGTAAAATGATTAAGCTCCTGGAGGCCTGGGTTATCTGATGTATATTTATCAGCTGTGCAAGTTAAACTAACTCAGGAGCAGCTTTAACTGCCCTAATTTTTAACACAGCTTTGAATTTATAATTATTTTGTCTGTAGAGACTCCAATTTATTTCAGCAGGGGCAGGATTTTACCCTATGTGTTCTGTAAATTAGTTAAATTTACTGAGCAATACACTGGCAAGCCTGAGGCCTTTCAAGGCAGCTTCAAAAGATCTGGGAATGGAGACAATTGTTAAATACAGCTGTCTAAGCGAAATTCATTGCTATACAGAGGGCCAGGACAAGGCCTGTGAAACACTTACATTCCACTTAAGATCTCAAATTAGAAAGTTGGAGGTAAGGATGCCTGTATGCTTGTCATAAATATAAAGGGAAGGGTAAACCCCTTGGAAATCCCTCCTGGACAGGGGAAAGCTCCTTTCACCTGTAAAGGGTTAAGAAGCTAAAGGTAACCTCGCTGACACCTGACCAAAATGACCAATGAGGAGACAAGATACTTTCAAAAGCTGGGAGGAGGGAGAGAAACAAAGGGTCTGTGTGTCTGTCTTATGCTGGTTTTCTGCTGGGGATAGACCAGGAATGGAGTCTTAGAACTTTTAGTAAGTAATCTAGCTAGGTATGTGTTAGATTATGATTTCTTTAAATGGCTGAGAAAAGAATTGTGCTGAATAGAATAACTATTTCTGTCTGTGTATCTTTTTTGTAACTTAAGGTTTTGCCTAGAGGGGTTCTCTATGTTTTTGAATCTAATTACCCTGTAAGATATCTACTATCCTGATTTTACAGGGGGGATTTCTTTATTTCTATTTACTTCTATTTTTATTAAAAGTCTTCTTGTAAGAAAACTGAATGCTTTTTCATTGCTCTCAGATCCAAGGGTTTGGGTCTGTGGTCACCTATGCAAATTGGTGAGGCTTTTTACCAAACCTTGCCCAGGAAGTGGGGTGCAAGGTTTTGGGAAGTCTTTTGGGGGGGGAAGACGTGTCCAAACAGCTCTTTCCCAGTAACCAGTATTCGTTTGGTGGTGGTAGCGGCCAATCCAAGGATGATGGGTGGAATATTGTGTACCTTGGGGAAGTTTTGACCTAAGCTGGTAAAGATAAGCTTAGGAGGTTTTTCATGCAGGTCCCCACATCTGTACCCTAGAGTTCAGAGTGGGGGAGGAACCTTGACAATGCTAAAAAAAAAAAAAAAAAAAAATTCAGGAATCCCTGGATCAGGGAAACTCTGCTCCTTGCCTTCTGACCACACTGAGGCCTGGCCTAAACTAAAAAGTTAAGTCAACCCAGCTATGTCACTCAAGGGTGTGAAAAATCCATACCCTGAGCGATGTAGTTAAGCTGAGCGAACCCCAGTGTAGACAGAGCTAACTCATTAGAATAATTCTTCTATTTAACTACCTACCTCTCGAGGAGGTGGATTACCTATGCTGACAAGAGAACCCCTCTCATCAGTGTAGGTAGTGTCTACACTGAGGTAATTCAGCAGTGCAGCTGCAGTTTTTGTGTTGCCAAGCCTCCAGGATTGGCCAGGAGTTCCCTGGAATTGGCATTGATCCCCCCAATGACTATTGTAAGCAATCTGGGATATTTTTGAGTAGGATATTTTAAGAAAATGGCATTACATCACATTGGGGAAAAAAATCTCCTGGAATAGTTTCAGTCAGAGTTGGCAACACTAGCAGTGGTGAAGCTGTGACATTTCAAATATGGACAAGCCCTGAGAAATAAATCACAGACATGCGCAATTTTGTGTTGTTTGATCAAAGTCACAAACATTTTAAACATGTATGTTAATTCAAAGCTTTTGTTTTCAGATGATCTGTTGGGACCCTGGTTATGAGCTTAGAGTTAGGCATGTTTCTCATGATGCTTTATTCACCTTTAGTAATAAACCATAAATAGTAACATTTGATTCAGGTCTACAGCTGAATTACCCTATCAAGCAGTCCTCTAGAGTTGTGTAGCTGTGATTTCCACATGCAAATTAATATTCTCACCTCAGATATTTTTGGGATCAAGGCTATTTCTAAGATACACATATACAAGTACTATTGTCTTTAGTGGAAACTGTATGTGCTTATATTAGGGTAAAGTTGGCCTTAAATATCTATCACCAAGAGCCTGATTCTGCTCCCATTGAAGTCAATTGACACTTTGCCATTGACTTCAATGGGAAGGGACTTGCTCCCTATCTGTAGAGTGATAACAGTAACATGAATGCAGTTAATTACCCCAGAACCTTTTACAAAGCAGCAAAAACATAACTTCCCTTGGAGTTTTTTGTTTGTTTTTTTAGTTGTTGTGAAGTTGGAACATAACATCCTAAAATAGAATTATACTCCTGGGTACAGTGCACTGACTCATTTCTGTGACTTCCTTTAGTAATCCATGGAAGGTCTATGCAGCTAGTACCAAAAGAGCCTTGGGGAGGAAGGAATCGGTGGTACCATTTTCTCTCTTTCAAATGCCTGGACAGCAAATCTCAGTAGTCTATGGTAGCTCTGCTATCTGGCTATCTCTTTATTGCTCCTCACTAGTTTAGAATCTGCATATCTTGTTGTGCTTTTTACTCTATATGCTCCTCAGGCTTTCTGAAGAATAGAGCTGAAAAAAATGCTTCAACAAATAAAAACATATTACAGAAGTGTAGCCTTTCTGCTCATGGAATATCACAATTTCCTCGTCTGGCTCTTTTTATGTCTCTTAACTGTATGGATTCATATCTCTCAACCTCCCAAGGCCCAAATGTGATGCTATTTGTGACAAAGACCCAAAATGGAGGGCACAAAACATTCATCCAGGGAAGTTAAAACACTGGGATTCATTCCTTTAGTATCAATAACTCTTTCTATAATCTGTTTTCATGATTTTTTTTAATTTTCAATATAAATAATTTTCAACAATAAAATTTGTCAAATTTGTGGTAATTTTGGGAGTAAAAGGAATAATGTCCCTTGGAATAAAGGGATATTTGAGATCTATCACAAATTTCTCTCTCAATAATTATGACTTGAGTTGTTAATTAGTTGTGAATGGACAGAAGTCACAGGATATCACTTCTATTTCCTGATTGGATCAATGTGGAAACCACTTCCAAATAGTTGTGATTATCAATTTAAAATTCAGTACCTGTGAATACTTGTGCCTGTTAAACCAATAATCAGAAAAAAACAGAGAAAAGATCTGGGAGTGTGTGTAAAGTAAATTCATTTAAAATTGTGAGCAGATGTGTTCACTGGAAGTTGTTTATAGCCTTCGTCTTTAGGAGCAAAATGACTCAGACATGGTAACCCTCTCTCTTTTCTTGTAGTTTAGGCAGATATCTCTGTGTCTCTTTCAATGTTTCTGTGATCCCAACCAAAGTAAAAATCTAATGATTTGTACTAATATGTATCTACTGGTGTAATCATCCATGTGATTATAACTGCCAGGCTGCATAAGAATCTGATCCTGCTCTCAGGCAACATTTTCACCAAAGTTTTTCTGAATACAGAGTGCAAGATCAGGACCCAAAATAGTCATGACTGTATAATATTATCCCATTAGCATCTACAGAGAACTTGCTTTCCCTCCCCAATGCAATTTATCTTACTTAATCCTCACCCTTGCAGTTTTCTATCGGCTGTTGAAATTCTGCTTACATAAATGATTTCATATTTCCTCAAGATAAGGTAAAATAATGCTGATATTTAAAATTATAGTGAATGCGAAGTGTTCAGTTAATTTCAGAACTATCAATGGCCAAAGTTGAGTATTAATTGGTAATGCTGTATCTGTGAATTAATCATGTTTGTGATAAGACATTAAAGCATTTCTTTAAACTTAATTGGCTTTTAAAATTTTTCCACTTAGGAAAAAAAATGAATGAAAAATGAGCAGTGAGGCATCATGGTAAAGAGATAAACTGTCCATTTTTCTAATAAAATTTCTCTTAAAATAGTCATCTCCGCCAAATTCATCTTATGGGAAAGATTTCGTGAGAACGTAGGTTATAAACAGAAGGGCTCAGTGCTGCTCTCATTGAAGTCAATAGTAAAGTTCACATTGACTTCAGTTGCAGTAGCATCAGGGCTAGGGGCTCATGTTTAATTTGCTTGAGAGCTGGGTTTAACATCTGCAGCAGAATTTGTATGCTAACAGGAGTAGTGCTGTTGGAGTCCATTGTACCAAGCTGATATATGCCACTTAATAATATTTAACACTTATAATGTTTTATATTTTCAGATCACTGCACAAATATTAACCAATTAATGACCCTTGAAATATAAATTCACAAAGGCTTTTTTAGCTCTTATACAGTCCAATATTTCCCATTAATTGACAAAGAGGAAAGTGTCCATAGCAGGTACTCCTCTTTGCAGGACTGCCACCAGAGGAGGAAATCTGGGGCAGTTGTCAAAGGCCTGGACTTCCAAGTGGGTGCTCAGTGGGTCCTTGCTGCTGGGTGCAGTATCCCATTAAGGATGCGGTAGTATGTCTGGTCAGTGGTCACTGCTGTTGCGGCCATGAAGCGAGCTTATTGGAAAGAGGTTCTGGGGAAGCTTTAGTAGTACTTAGGGCAGCATGAGAGTAGCCCTGAGCAGCCTCTTAGTCATCCTGAGCCTGATACAAGAGAAAGAGACAAAGGTGGAGGGATAGGGAAGTGGGCAATAACAAAGGGGGAAAGGAAAACCATGTAGGAGACAAAGTAAGTGTGTATGACGTGGGGGGATAATAGCAAAACATAGAATTTTGGGTCCACAGATAGTGGGGACAGGACCAGCCATGCTCCACAGCACTGCCTCTCTAGATTTCCCATCTCTGAGCTGTCACCAGCTTTCACTTTCCCTAGGGCACCTTTTTTGGATGCGACTGAGCTGCAGGGGGACCCACCTAATAGCTGCACAGGTCCTGCAAGAGCAATAGGAAGGAGTGGGATCTTGGGCAAATCACTAAGGGATAAAAAGTATTTAGGCACCTAACTCCCATTGATTTGGGACTTAGGTGCCTACATCCATTTAAAAATCTGGCCCTTAGCCTCTCTGCACCTCAGTTCCCCATCTGTACAATGTGGATAATAGCAGTGCACTACCTGCCCAGCGTGTTGTGAGGATAAATACATGGAAGATTGTGAGGTGCTCAGACACTGTGATTATTTGGGTCATATAAGTACCTGAGTAATTTAAACACTGGGAAATGTGGAAAATGGAGATATCCAGGCCTTAAATAAGAACAGACTATCCACCTCTGTCCACATTCTAAATGTTAGGAGTACAGGGGTAAAAATCTTTATTTAATAGTGCCCACAAGTGTGCTAGGTGTTTCACAGAAACACACAGAATACAGGTCTCTGCCCGAAGGCCCTGATCCTACAATTATCCCTTTCCCCCTGTAGCTACGCCCTTCATAGGCACCGACTTCATGAGAGCTCTGGGGCTTGAGCACCCACGGAAAAAAAAAGTGGATGCTCAGCACCCACCAGAATCCCCGCCGATCAGCTCCTCCCCTCTGATCAGTGGTGTGCAGGTGGACTGCGGTGTCTGCATGGAGTCCCCTTGAAGTTATTGAAGCTCTAGGTGGGTACAGCAGTCCATTCCAGCACAACGCTGTGCAGGATTGAGGCCTAAGCAGTAGGCTTATAAAGGGTGTGAGAGGGAACCAATCAAGCTTTTAAAAAATCATAAAGTAAGCATTATTCCCCCCCCCCCCCGCTACTCCTGGTTGTCTGAGTTCTTATATGCATGGCAGCAGAGGTTGGTCTTGAGCAGAGATTTGAGGAAGGGGGCAGTAGCCTTACAGTGTGCTTCAAGGGTACAAGGAAGAGGAAAAGCGAAGGACTGATGAGGGCATGTGAGAAGCTGGACAGACAAGGCTGGTATCACTGACCGGATGAAGGAGGTGGAGGTAACACAATAGAAGACAAGAACAGATAAGTAAAGAAGGGCAGAGTTGTGAAGAGTCTTATTCCACAAGGCAAGATGCTTGAACTGGATGTGGTGAAATAAGGAAGCCAATGGAAGGATTCAAAATAGTTACACTAACAAATCTTCTTGTTGTATATGTTCTAATTAAAATTCCCAAATTCTTTCTACTACTGTGCACACTAAAGTAAATCAGTTTAATTTCACATCCATAAATCAGATTTAAATTCCACTCACCACTACACAGTTAGTAAGACTGTTACCATTTTTTTGTTTTTTATCCTTTATCTAGAAATTTGTATTTAGTTGCACTGGTTTCTTTCAAGACCTCTTCTGTACCTTGTTCCACTGATTTGCAGGGTTGGTTTCATATAGGTAAGTCGCTATCTGATCCAGTACGGCATTTAAGCACGTGCTTAACTTTAATCATGTGAGTAATCCTATTGGATACTGCACTAGCAGTGTCATATAGGGATCAATCCCACAATATACTGAGTTAGTGTACATCATGCAGAATAGTTTTATAGACAAAGGCTCCCTCCTAGAGCATTTAATCATGCAAATAGCTGATTAACATTGCAATAAGTATTAATTGAATAAAGTTTGCAGCATGGGTGTTAAAGATAGATGTAGTGCTCCCTGCAGCACAGGGAGCACAATCCATCTGCTGAATTCTCAGAATCCTGGGTATTCTCAGTGGGTGAAATCCTGGCTCCATGTAAGCCAATGAGATTTCTGCCATTAACTTTAATTTCACCTGGTATGTTTTTCAGGAACGGAACACAAGCAAAGTATAAACATTTCCAGCACATGCATTAGATTTAATTTTTTTTGGGGGGGCCAGGTGATTTATCTTTCTCTTTTTTTTACATTCGTGAGCATGTACAATTCATTAATGTAATTTATTTAAATTAAATGAGGATACAGATATTTAGTCCTTCATTGCTCTTCTCTGTAAACTTTGCACCTCTTAAATTGGACACAATTTGTCATAGGCAAAGGAGAACAGGAAATTTTGTGGAGACTCCCTGGTAACATATTGCCAACTCATCCCTGGGATTTGCAGGATTGGGTCCCTAATGATGGAGAGATATCTTTATCTCTTAAAAGTCTTAATTATGGAATTCCTTAGAAGGTACTCTGGTTCAAGAATAGCTCAGGAAGCAGCTTGGCAACACACAGATGCTTCCACTGAGATTTCTTAAGCAAAAGCTGTTGTCTTGTGATGTACCAAAAATATATCCACAATCCAATGTTCCTAAAAAACTATTCTTGCAAGTATGATGCCTTCTATAAAAGGCCTGCTCCAGCTCCCATTGCAGTCAATGTGAGTTTTGCAATTGACTTCAGTGAGAGCAGGCCCCAAAGCTGCCTTGTTAACTGCATTATAAACATAACTTTAAAAAGGGATTATAAAGTTAATAAAAAAGACTTCTCTGTCACATCTAACAGGGCCTCCAAGACAACATTGACTTACATTGCACAGTGTCATGTGGACTGGTATCAACTAATAGGCCAGGCAATTTTTTAAAATGTTCATATAATCTATTTGGCAAAAGTCCACACACTATCAAATGTGCATAGCACAGAGTATGCAAAATATTACTTTTCAGCACATCATTTCTCTCCTATTTTTCATTAGCTGAAGGAAAGTGATTGCCAAATACAACTGCGGAAATGGGAAACAATGCGTAGAGGAAAAGTCCCACACCATTAAGGCATCCGTTTCTTTCCCCTGCCATAAATAAATTCAACATGTCTTTAAAGGCAAGACTAAATGGCTCCAGGAAATTCTCATTAAGGAAATAGCCCCTGCCTGTGCTACTTACTTTCATTTGACATTTACAACCCACTGACAAGTTTTCTCTGACATCAGAGAAGTTATTTTATAAGTAATAACCAATAAAACAAGTTAGCTAGCCTATTACTAGGGGGATTTTAATCCTCTTCACTGGCTGTCCAGAATGCTAACACCCAAGGGTTTGACCCTGCTTCTATAAAAGTCAGTAACAGAATTTAGATCTGGACCTATGCTTCTGCACTTTGATTTTGAAGGTTCAGTTTGTTTTCCAAAACTCAGCCCTACAAGACAGAAAATCCTTTATTGGGAAACCAGAGATAATGCAACAAGTAAAATAAATGTCCTAAAGGTAAAATCCAATATCTGCAAATGAGTTTTGCTTTAACTGTGGCAGCCGTGCTATATTATGATGGGAGAGGAAGCAAGATAAGACCGGATGAAAAAAAAGTGTGCGTGTTGTTTATTACAGATCAGGAGCACCAGCATGTGGAAGATAAACCAAGCCTTTCATCTGCAGAATGCTTGTATTAAAATTGTCATCTTTCATACAAAATACAGAGTACTCTAAAATGGGAATGTGGTTTATACCATAATCACTGTAAAACTTGGACGCGGAGATGATGTATTAAAGGAACATAAGGGAATGCACCTTCCTGTTACAAAGGCTTACTGGGCAGGGACCTAATCCTGCAATCAGATCTGCCTGGGTTCAGCAATCCACGATCGTTGAGAGGGAAAACTCTGAAACTGACTCTGTGAAGGGTTTTTTATAAATCTTTGTGGTTAGTTGGTTCGTTACTTTTTGCTCTTCACTCAGCTCACTGGAAACGGAGTCATGTCTCTCTCTGCTGGCAGGATCAGGGCCTCCGAGACAGAGGGAGGAAGGGGAAAGTGGTGATCAAAGACTTTAGAACAGCCCAATGATTCCGCCCCCCCCTTTGTTTTTTTGTGACACTAGCTCCAAGTCCCCGCACCCTCCTCTGTCCCTGCCGTATCATTGCTGCTCTGCGGCACAATCCAGCCCCGGGCAGTAGAAGTGACTGAGTGTCAGGGGCCAGCTGAGATTCAAGCCCCGGCCAGCCCGACAGCGCCTCCCCCCACGCCGGGCTGCAGTGCGCTCCGGCGGCGAGGCCGCCTCCTCCCCTTCCCCTGCCGGCTGGGCAGAGCCCGGGCAGCCGCCGCCGCCGCCTCCGCCTCGGGGCCCGACCCCGGTCCTGCCGTGTCAACGCCTGCAGCCCGCCGGCCGCTCCAGCGCGCAGGCTCCGCTCGCCTCCATCCCTGTGGAGAGGCCGGCCCTCGCACTCCCCTCCCCGCCTTCCTGCCCCCGCTGTGCAGCGCAGAGCCGGCGGCGGCAGCCGGAGCTGGGCCCCGTGCGCTATGGAGCGCCCCGCGTAGCCGCTGCTCAGGGCTCGCCGCCCGCGGGACCAGGCTGCAGGAGAGGCGCTGGAGGGTGAGTGTCGGCGGAGGGGCCCTGCAGGGCTGGGGAGGGGGACCGGGCATTGCGAGGGCTTCTCAGCCGGTCGGGGGCGGTGGAGCTCTCCCCAGGCTGACCCTAGCTGGGCCGCCTCCCCCAACACGCAGCGCCGAGCCCCCCAGGTCAGAGAAATGTCCGGTTACCCCCTAGGTGGCGGGGGTGGGACACAGGGACCGGGAGGTGCCCCGGGGAGCGGGCTCAGTGCCCCCTGCCACACGCCGTCCCACGCAGCCCGGCTAGGTCACTGCCGTTGTTATTTGGCTCAGGGATCGGACGCCCGCAGGTCTGGAGCCGGCGCTGGATCTCCCGTTTTAGGAGGTGGCTGTGTTTACACGCGGGTAAGGGAGGACTCGGCGCTGGCGCTCGCTGATGCGGTTCTGCGTGGGTGGAAACGCGTTTCTGGCTTTTCTGTGTTGCTGTTCAGTCCTCAACCGGCGGTGGGCTCCCTGGGTGGGGGATGATTCTGCTAGAGGAATTCTGTCGTTTAAGCGGTTTTTTGTTTCAGAATGAAAAATAGTTATTAAATCACTCTTCAAAAAAAAAATCGTTGAACCCCCGTCTCAGTTGGTATTGGAGGGTAAATAAATGTCCGCTGTACATGGTAAAGGAATGACTTGTTAGGAACGCCTAATGGTGTCTTAGGATCTATTTATACCTCTACTGCCATCCTGAGCAGGAGTTACATTGAGTTTTGCTTTGTAAACAGTTATTACTTATTCAAGACTGCAGTTGATAGATTGTGTATTTATTAAATTCTTTAAAGCAAAATGTAAACAAAATTTTTATTTGTTAGATGGGGTTTTTGAGGGAAATTTGGAATACATATGAATAATTTAGTTCAATTAGTAGTCATTATATGGGAAATTCTTAGACATGTTGATGCAATATGACTCTCGTTCTAAAAGGTTAGGTTATTTATTCTGTGTTGTTGGTTTTTATCAGTACAGGACTATATACTGTCCTAGATCTGTGCAGGGACTTTGTGCCTATTTTAATTTTAAGTGCTCAGTGTTTGTGGAATCATGGGAGTATAGGACTGGAAGGGACCTTGATAGGTCATCTAGTCTGGTCCCCTGCATGGAGGCAGGACTAAGTATTCTCTAGATCATCCCTGACAGATGTTTATTTAACCTGTTCTTAAAAACCTCCAATGACAGAGATCCCACAACCACCCTAGGTAATTTGTTCCAGTGCTTAACTACGGCTTTACAGTTAAGAAGTTTTTCCTAATGTCTAACCTAAATCTCCTTTGCTACAATTTAAGCCCATTGCTTCTTGTCCTGACGTCTGTAGTTAAGGAGAACAATTTATCACCTTCCTCTTCCTAACATCTTTTGTATGTACTTGAAGACTGTTATGTCCCTCTCAGTCTTCTCTTCTCCAGACTAAACAAACACATTTTTTTCAATCTTTCCTTGTAGGTCATGTTTTCTAGACTTTTGATCATTTTTGTTGTTCTCCTCTGGACTTTCTTCTATTTGTTCACATCTTTACTGAAATGTGGTACCCAGAACTGGACTCAATACTCCTGTTGAGGCCTTCTCAGTGTTGAATAGAGTTTAACAATTACTTCTCATGTCCTGTTTACAACACTCCTGCTAATACATCCAGAATTATCTTTGCTTTTTTTTTTTTTGCTACAGCATTACATTGTTGACTCATTTAGTTTGTGATTCACTAAAACCCCCAGATCCTTTTCTACAGTACTCCTTCCTAGGCAATCATCTCTTGTTTTGTATTTATGCAATACTTTCCATTTGTCCTCATTGAATTTCATTGTATTTATTTCAGCCCATTTTTCCAGTTTGTCTTACATATTTCTTTTTTAAAATGCAACACAAAAATGATCTATTTGATAATATTTTATAAAAAGTGGCTTAGAAGAGAGAAATTTATAGTATCGTGACTTAAAATTCTTCAAGTGTAAGTAAATTTGACTCAGAACCAACAATATTGTGTTATATTTGCTCCCTCTCTGCTCTGCCTGAAAGGATTTACAAGTTATAGTGATAAAAAGGACTTGATCCTCCTACTGAAATCAATGATCAACTGCCGGCTAATTTCATTGTAAGTAGGATTGGACCCATGGGTAAGTACTAGAAATTATTTTAGAGCAAGTGCCAGAAGCAGCTGTCAGCCTTCATGCCAAGAATTATCATTCCCACTTTTTTACAGAGATTTTCACATTTAAAAACACTTAAACTTTTTGTACCAAGTATTGTAAAACCAGTCTCATAGACTATAACCAAATTGGACAGGTCCCCATTGCCTCCTGAAGGTAGGCTGGCTACTTCAAACACAAAACACCTTAATGTCTCATGTTAAAGTCCATACAGTTACCAAGTTTAAGTAAAGTAATCTTGATTGTGTCTGTCATCCCAGTTGGAAGTCTATTCTTCCTCTTCACTTTTTGGCAAAATAGTACCTCATTTGAATTCTTGTTATAGTTCTCTCAAACCTTACAACCATTAGTTCTGGCCTATTGAATGACCTTGAACAGATCATCAGACTTAACCGGTTTAGTACCTCAGAGGTAACTTAAATGTTAAGTCTTGTCACCTCTCAGCCATTTTCTATCAAGATTTAACAATTCTAATTGAACCAGTTTCCCATGTTGTTAATAATTCATTTAGGACCATAGGTATGCATTTTTTTTTTTTTTTTACTAGAAGATAAAGAAAATTCCTGCCCCAAGGATCTTACCATGTAAGCCATTATTCTGCAAACAGGATACGCTTGTGCTTATCTTAACTACCATGGACTTCAATGGGACTGCTCTCAGTAGGAAAGTTAAGTATGTGTATAAGGGTTTGCAGGATCAGGGCCTAGTGTAGACCAAGAACAAGAGAGATGGTGGAGGCTGGGGAAAAAGCAGAAAAGGTAAGGGGTGGATCTATGAAATTTTACTGTGTCTGAATTCTGTTGTCAACAGTCTTGGTTGGTGAAGACCATGACAAACTGCATTAAGCTAACTGATTATTTAGATAGAAATACTGCTGTTGGGGGAGTATAGTTTTTGTACAGAGGTCAGATCATTTGAGTTAGTTGCTGTGCTTGTTTCTTGTTGTTTACATAGGCCTCTTGTAAATCCCTCCTTTATCACCATTTAATCTTTTCATCGTCTTTGATAGATCACCTTTGATAAATCTCCACTGTATTATCTCTAGTTTTTAACAATATCTTTAATCAGATATAGCGACCTGAACTGGACAGTCTGGCTCTTTGAAAATATTGTACCCAATCCCTTTGCAGATGCACAAGGAAAAGGAGAGACTTCCCCACTAATCCTTTGGTCCTCCAGGCAGGGACAGAGCACAAGGAAGCCAGGCTTCTAGCCTCTCTAAATGGTGTGGAACCATGGACCAGCCAGCTGTGGTCTGGAGTGGGATTCTCTTTGCAAGAGACGTGTAGATACTTATGGATAAGCTTGCATATTTATGGTCATAAAGCCACTGCTACAATGACTTTAACCCAGAAATTAAGAGTTCTGAATATTTTTGTAAGGGTTTGTTGTAGAATGGGAACTGCTGCAATAAGGTCAGATCTGTTTTCAGACAGTGCATGGTTTACACATATTATACACTTTTGTGCCTCAGCAAAGCTATCTGAATATATAAATCTCCATAGACACTTTTAGAACATTATATGATTCTGTAAATCTATCAGTAACAGTCCTGTTAGAGCATTAACTTGTTTTATTGCAGAAATGACTAATGTAATGTTGTTTCATGCCCATTTAATAGGATTTGTATAAAAACAATATAGTAAACTTTCTATGAGAAACATTCAGTTAAAAATAGACCAGAGACTCAATAGATATGCTTTTTTTGGTTGCGGGTCAAGTTTATAAAATGTTAGTCTTATTTTTTTAAACACACATGTCATAAATATAAAGGGAAGGGTAAACCCCTTTGAAATCCCTCCTGGCCAGGGGAAAGCTCCTCTCACCTGTAAAGGGTTAAGAAGCTAAAGGTAACCTCGCTGGCACCTGACCAAAATGACCAATGAGGAGACAAGATACTTTCAAAAGAATGTTATGCCATTGTCTACGCTCTGGAAAAGCTACGCCCATATGTTTGGGGACGGCGTTTCCACCTGCAAACCGACCATGCTGCACTAAAGTGGCTTCACACCGTCAAAGAAACTAACAAAAAACTTCTTCGGTGGAGTTTAGCTCTCCAAGATTTTGATTTCGACATCCAACACATCTCAGGAGCTTCTAACAAAGTGGCTGATGCACTCTCCCGTGAAAGTTTCCCAGAATCAACTGGTTAAAATCGTCCTTGAGATGTGGAAAATATTGTTAGTCTTTATGTACTTGGTAGTATATTTAGAGATGCATGTGTCTTATTAACTCTGTTTTCCTAGAGCTCCAGGAAGAAATCCCAGCCAGTGTTTCACCCTAGCTGAGATTTGGGGGGCGTGTCATAAATATAAAGGGAAGGGTAAACCCCTTTGAAATCCCTCCTGGCCAGGGGAAAGCTCCTCTCACCTGTAAAGGGTTAAGAAGCTAAAGGTAACCTCGCTGGCACCTGACCAAAATGACCAATGAGGAGACAAGATACTTTCAAAAGCTGGGAGGAAGGAGAGAAACAAAGGGTCTGTGTCTGTCTGTATGCTGGTCTTGGCCGGGGATAGACCAGGAATGGAGTCTTAGAACTTTTAGTAAGTAATCTAGCTAGGTATGTGTTAGATTATGATTTCTTTAAATGGCTGAGAAAAGAATTGTGCTGAATAGAATAACTATTTCTGTCTGTGTATCTTTTTTGTAACTTAAGGTTTTGCCTAGAGGGGTTCTCTATGTTTTTGAATCTAATTACCCTGTAAGATATCTACCATCCTGATTTTACAGGGGGGATTTCTTTATTTCTATTTACTTCTATTTTTTATTAAAAGTCTTCTTGTAAAAAACTGAATGCTTTTTCATTGTTCTCAGATCCAAGGGTTTGGGTCTGTGGTCACCTATGCAAATTGGTGAGGCTTTTTACCAAACCTTGTCCAGGAAGTGGGGTGCAAGGTTTTGGGAAGTATTTTGGGGGGAAGGACGCGTCCAAAGAGCTCTTCCCCAGTAACCAGTATTAGTTTGGTGGTGGTAGCGGCCAGTCCAAGGATAACGGGTGTAATATTTTGTACCTTGGGGAAGTTTTGACCTAAGCTGGTAAAGATAAGCTTAGGAGGTTTTTCATGCAGGTCCCCACATCTGTACCCTAGAGTTCAGAGTGGGGGAGGAACCTTGACAACACATTTTATACTGACTCTGTGGTGTAGAATTAATATATTGCAAGGTTGATGCAACTGGATTAGGTTTTCATACAGATGATTCAGTAGATGATGTGTTTAGGTACATGGGTTTTTTTTCCCCTTCCATTTATATTTTTATTACATCCCCTGAAGAGTTGGAGAACCTTTTTATTTATGTATTAGTTTGGAATAGGAATGCTGATTTGTGTGGCAAATGTAGCCACTCCTTTCTGTGTAGTTCTAAAGCTTGTTGGGGCATATTTGTCTTTGTTTTCCTCCAACAATCTTGTTATATACATTCTTATTCATAAAAGAAAGCTACCTTGAAATAAGCTATGATCCTTTCTTGTGTGTGTTAATCATTACTATTGTATAGTGGAAGGAAGAAATGGAGGAAACAGGAAGCTTCTTAAAACAATGCTAAAGCATTTAAATTACATAAATTAGGCAAACTGTTTTATACTAAAATCTCACATTGGAGTCTTGGACTTTGAATGTGTTTTGAAGTATGAGGAAGGTGTATTTAAGTACAGTGAACTACAGAGGAATACAATTATGCAAATGAGGTTGAAAACGCCTTGCTCAGAACTACAGTGATATAACTTACCTAGGTGGTCCACTCCTCACCTAGTTCTACCTATCTCCATGTTCTGTGTTTGTACAGTGCCTACTGCAGTCCTGGTCGATAACTAGGGCTTCTAAGTACTACTGCAATACAAATATTAAATAAGTATTACCTGGGTAGAACTAGGCCTTCTGATTTGATACATTAAATGATGATATGGGAGCATTGATTTCTTTCTTTTTGTATGTGCTACCTGTTTGGTCATTGATTTTTGCTGTGCACTATGTAGAATGCCTCTGAACTGGAGGTAGTGGTGCAACGAGAGAACAAAAACGAATAAAAAAGTGTCTGACTTGTGGCCCAAAAGGTTTTAGTTGCCTTTGTCACTGCTGGACTGAGAGAAGCATGTGAAAAAATTCCAGTCCAAATGATGGAGCTGCATTTGGAATGCTGCTGCTCTTGTTTTTATTACTGCTTGTATTGCAGTAGTGACTAAAGGACCCAGTTGGCTCAGGGACCTCTTCTGTTAGGCGCTTTGCAAACACAAAGACCTTACAGTCTATTTAATGTTGAAATTACTCTTGTACTTTCCTGTTTGTAGGACAACAGCCAAATTTCAGGCTTTCGCTGCCATTATCCAAGGTTGTCCCCAGAGGGATCTCCGATTAGGCCCCATAAAGACTAAGAACTCTGTAAGTTTCTGTTTGTGGAGTTTCTTCTTGTTTATCATTGTCCTCCCTCCCTATGAGCACATGGAAGATTCGGACCCCTGAACTTACAGTTCACTGGAATTCAGCCTGGATTTCAGGGGAAATGCAATAATTTACGTTTTTGGCAGTGATTCCATGGTTGCTTCATTTCAGTCTCCCATATCAGCCACTACCTCTGGAATCCTCCTTAGTAGGAAGGATTCTACTGCATGGGAAGGGGGGGCTGGGCCTAATTTAAAAAATGACTCCTGTGAGTAGGAACTTAGGTCAGTGAATCTCTGTGGGTTTGGGGATGTAAGATTACTGAAGAGTCCCTGTCCCCCAACCCTCTTCTTGTAGTCACACTGCAGAACTATTATCCAGGTGAGGTCAAGAGGGAATGGTGCTGCAGAGACAGCTCTCCCTTCCTCCAAAGGCTGGGTTCTGCTTGTGATTTGGATGTGGTTCTCTCCAAGGAGGGATGGGGGGCATAAATTAGGCTCCATTTATAAAATGCATCTCCTGGGAGCAGGGAGAACACTGTAGCTATGCCCTACTCCTCCCTCTCGCTACATTGTAAAATTTGCCTTGAAAGAGAGTCTCCACTACATTCAATGAAAACTAAGGAAGTGGTTCACCAAAAAAGTTCTGTGATTTTGGTGCTGGGAGTGATTGGGACCGGGACTTCACATGCCTCACTTGGTGAAATTGAGTGCATTTTGCATCTTGAGAGAACTGACACACTTTGGATTCAGGATTCTGTTTCCCTTACAACAGGTGCTAATACTTTCAGCACCAAACAATGCAGAGCTGCATTACCAGCCATGGGGAGTCTGAAGGTGCCACTCTTTAGATAACTAAATGAGGGTTTCGGCTACATTGTGTGTTCAGTATTAGGGCAGGTCTACAGTAGAAACTTGGGCTAATAATATTGGGCTATAAACTTGGGCTAATAACCAGTAATATTGGTTAGTGGAGTGTAAGTATGTGTAGTTTTTGTTTGTTTTTTTAAATAACATTTCTCTACTGGCAGATGCCCTACTGGAGAATCAGTTGCACTGGCAAGAAAGGTGCTATTTGCCAGTATAGCTTGTTTCATTTAGGGAAGTGGTATAAACTATTCCAACCTGCATCTATGCTAGGAGGGATCTATATCTACATTAGTGCAGATTGGCCTTAGGAACCTGGAGTGTGTTCTTACGGTACTACATAAATGATAAATGTTTGTGTTAATTTCTGGATTGTAAACGTTTGTTTGAGGAACTTCAGTATGCCTTTAATCTATATAACTCATTTTTGTCAACACTTCACAAATTATCTGGTGATGTTAGCTAAAGCTCGGGTAACTGGGCACACTACAAGGGTAGTAACTGGGTGAAATTCTAATTTGTGATATTCAGGAAGTTAGAATAGATAATCTGATTTTACCCTGTGGCTTTAAAATGTCTGAATATGGACTTATAAAATAACTCTTGAGTAATAATTGCTGTTAATACAGCAGAGGAGAAGTACTTCTGATGTCTAATGAAATTTAGAAGAAAATTATGTTGCCCAGTATTATCTGAGCTTCTTCGGACTCTGCTGCTCAAAGGTGGATGGGAATTACAAGCATCCTTTCTTCAGAGGAAATCACTCAAACCGATCTTTTCATATTATTTCAGGTTTTGGAGCAGCTTCAGAGCTTGTGGTAAAAAAGGCAGACATTTAATCTTTGAGGTTTTAGAACCACTCAAGAGCTAGGACAAAGGAGAGAAGCTCTTAATGTTTTAGTTCTTGAGAGACTTTAATACATGGTGTGTGTGTTTGCTATGGAACTTTAAAAAAAAATCACAATCTTAATGTCAGATGGGCACAAGTGTCACCAAGAAAACTTCTGTCAGGATTTATTTGCAGGTTTTGAAGGCAGCACGTTTTGTCTGTCATCAGGTGTCTACTTCTCCTCCCTTTCCCCCCCACCACCACAGGAAAAAAAATAGAGCTATAGAGAATTGTTGGCACATAAAGCCTTAAGCATATACATTTATCTGCTTGAAGCATATGAGTTATTAATATTGCATGAGATCCCGATATAGAACAATGTTCTCACATCTTCCATATTACAGATAGTTGTCTGTTGTTTTTTCCAGTGAAATGAAATGATATGTTCATAAGAAGATGTGTTTGACCAAATGCTGTCTCTCAGTTCAAATCAGAGGATCATTTCTCTTCGACATCAGCTTTATAACAAATTTGGCACCCTGTGCTACAAACCTTCGTTCAAAGATTTGCTGGATTGGCTCCTTCCACGCTGCCTTCCGTAGGCCTTTTTATTCCTTGGTTAATAGATTGGGTTTTTTTTAAGGCAAGAAGGGACCTATTGGATCATCTAATCTGATGTTGAGCATGACACAGCCTACAGAACTTCACCCGTAATTTCTCCATCAAGCCTATCATTTCTGGGTGAGCATATTTTTTAGAAAGACATCCAGTCTTGATTTATAGTCTTTAAGTGATGAGGAATCTGCCACATCAGTAGATCAGCTGGTCCAAGAGTTAATCACCTTCCCTGTTTACAAAATTGCACTTATTTTTAAGCCAGATTTGTCTAGCTTCAGCTTCCAGCCATTGGATCATTATGCCCTCTGTCTACTAGGGTAAAGAGCTCTCTACTATCAGAAATCTTCTCTCCATGTGAGTAGTTGTAAATTATCATCAAGTCACATTAAGCTTCTAATGGATGAACTAAATCGATGGAGCTTCTGGTAGCCTCTTGCAGTAAGGCGTGGTATCCAGACCTTGGGCTGCTCTTGTAGTTCGTCATGCCCACTTTTAGGAGAGTATGCTTGATTCTGCAAGAGAATGGACTGATTATTTAAACAATTTCTGTCACTAACTTCTATGATCCTATTGGTAAATTTTCCTTTTATTCTCTTGAGTTATGTTGCCTCACAGTACCATGTTGTTACTATAAGGACTATAACACTTCTAAGACCAAGAGGCCTTATATAATAAGATTGATACAGCTTTGGGCTATGCTTGTTTGTTTTATAAAACCAGCAGTTGGGGGGAAGGGTTGTAAGGGTTTTAATACTAGTAAGGATATTGAGTGTAAATGGCCTATATTAGAAAACTGCTGATTGAAAACATGACTAGATTTAATTACTGATATTATATGCACATTAATAGTATTACTGTATTTCTTTTCTGTGTAAAAAGAAAAGGAGGACTTGTGGCACCTTAGAGACTAACCAATTTATTAGAGCATAAGCTTTCGTGAGCTACAGCTCACTTCCTCAGATGCATATCGTGGAAACTGCAGCAGGCTTTATATATACACAGAGAATATGAAACAATACCTATTCCCACCCCACTGTCCTGCTGGTAATAGCTTATCTAAAGTGATTTCCAGCACAAATCCAGGTTTTCTCACCCTCCACCCCCCCACACAAATTCACTCTCCTGCTGGTGATAGCCCATCCAAAGTGACAACTCTTTACACAATGTGCATGACAATCAAGCTGGGCTATTTCCTGCATAAATCCAGGTTCTCACATCCCCCCCACCCCCATACACACACAAACTCGTCATCTTTGATATTTAGGAAACTTGCAAAGTAGAAATTCTATTTTAAGGTTTTAATTCTTATTTAGTTGATGACTTCAAACAAATAATGGAAGCTGGGAAAAAAAAGGATGGAGTAAGTATTGTATTTTACTATAGGTGGTTGTAATGGGAGTCAATAAAGGGACAAAGTCAACTTTAATATAACTTTGTACTTTTAAAAAATGTTTTTTTTTTAAGTACTACATCTGCCGTAGTTCCCTTATGCCGTAGTTCCCTTAGAAATGCATTTTCCCATTTTTCCATTTTTTCCAATAGTATGAAGTACCCATTCAAGCAGGGGAAATTGATTTAGGCCCTAACCTTGTAAAATACATATGCACACAACTAAGTATTTGCATTATTGGGACCTAAATGATTATATGCAAAGTGCTGTCAGGTAAACTGACTTCTTCCCCCCCCCCCCCCCCCCATTACAGTAAACAAATGCTTCTTGTAAATGTTATAAAGAAAAAAATACTAGAAGTGATTTTTATGTTGAAAGTATACATTTAAGCACTGTACTATATTAATGTTAGTGTGTGCTGCTTTGTTCTCTGAATTCTGTGGAAACAACAATTTCTTTCTTTTGTTGTTCTCTTTCATTGTTAGTACACACTGTGGAAGTACCCACATAGAAAACTTTACTGCTGAGTTTATACAAAAAATAAGGTTTGGGGGTTTTGTTGCTTACCCTTGGTTTAATGTTTATTGAGGTTATTCAATATTTCGTGCTATATTAGGGATATATCCTGCAAATACTTACAGTGTAAAACTTACTGCTGCAAGTGGTCTCTTGAACATAATGGGGTGTAATCATGGTATTCTGTAAAGTGTTTGCAGGATCAGCTTCTCAGTGGTTTTATGAAACAAAATGTCACCTTCCCCTTTTATGCATACTTATACACATGTGTGTGTTTGTAGTGTTTTGTTTGTAAGCTGGTGTCTCTTACCAACAGAAGTTGATCTGATAAGAGATATTACCTCATTCACCTTGTCTCTCTAATAGGACCAACGTTTCGACAAGAACTGCCACATATAAACAACCCCACACACTTTTACAGGTTTTAAATGTTGCTCTTAATGCTTTAGCTCCCAATCTTGCCTTGATAGAATTTAGGTGTGAGCCTTCCATCATAGGAGTATGGAAAATCAGCCCTGGTCTACAATGCAAAAACTTGTAAGCATGTATTTCTTAATCTGAGCAAAGTTACTCACATGCTTATATTTGCAAGATTGGGACCAGGGTGCATGACTCTGTGTGTGTGTGTGTGTGTGGGGTGGGGGTTACTTACAATATTTATATAAGATCAGCTGTAGCATAACTGCAGAATAGCATGCAAAGGCTCTTTAGACACTTTCATCTTTTCAATAACTGGCACATATAATCTTTGGTTTCAGAGTAGCAGCCGTGTTAGTCTGTATTCGCAAAAAGAAATGGAGTACTTGTGGCACCTTAGAGACTAACAAATTTATTTGAACATAAGCTTTCATTATTCTGTTTGAAAACCATTTATAGTGGTTTCCTGCTAGCTGTAAACTAGATCCAATTACTGGCAATGCTAATTAATTTCCTTTGAAGTTGAGTTTGCAGTACAAAATACAGGGTATGGAAAGCCTTCTCGTGATTTTTTTTTTTTTAAATACATTCTTACTATTTTGGAAGCCCCAAAGGTACAGTCGTGGTTTTTTCTTGTTGGTTGCTAAATTTAAAAAATAAATCAGAGTTACTTGAAAACAAAGTATATTTAATGTCCTGTGTCAGGTACTAGGGGAAAAGTTGAGGGTTGGGAAATCCACATCCCTCAAGTTCAAAGAGCAAATGTTTGTAAGTAAAACAATTTATGTTTATGTCCCCATTGTTCTCTAAACATCTATTGTACAGTGAATCTAGTGAGAAGGTTTGAGAACCTGGTTTGCTGATAGTATGATGTACAGCAGTGGTTCTCAAACTAGGGCCGCTGCTTGTTCAGGGAAAGCCACTGGTGGGCCGGGCCAGTTTGTTTACCTGCCGCGTCTGCAGGTTCGGCCAATCGCGGTTCCCACTGCCCACGGTTCGCCGCTCCAGGCCAATGGGGCTGTGGGAAGCAGTGCGGGCCGAGGGATGTGCTGGCCGCCTTTCCCGCAGCCCCCATTGGCCTGGAGCAGCGAACCGCAGTCAGTGGGAGCCACAATCGGCTGAACCTGCAGACGCGACAGGTAAACAAACTGGCCTGGCCCACCAGGGGCTTTCCCTGAACAAGCGGCGGCCCTAGTTTGAGAACCACCGATGTACAGCATGTGGTGGCAATATAACATACATATCAGCAGTCTTATGTATTCATGTAATAATTGAAATAAATTTTGCATGTGTAATGACTGCAGGGATCCTAGGGGAAGATCTTCAATATGTAAGGTTATAGAACTGAAAAAATACTCTCCAAAGGCTTTCAGGGTTATTGGGTTTTAAATGTTAAGTAGGTTTTATGACTCTTGCTTTCTGGTGAGCTATCGAGAACATTTTTGCTGAATGAGAACATTTCATACACAAAGTCAATTGTGACTTGTTAAAGTGTTACACCATGACATTCAAGCTAATTGTGTTACGTATGTCCGAACTTAGAAAAGTGAGATAAGAGAAACCTTGGCCTTGTGACTGGAGTGTCACTATATCTCTGGCTGAATTCTGCGAAATACACAATGAAGAAAAAAAATCTCTATAGAGATGGGCTTATAATTAAGGCTGCAAGTCTTTCATGGCGGTCACGGAAGTCATGGATTCCGGGACCTCTGGGACTTCTGCAGTGGCTGGTTCGACTGACTGGTTGGCCCCAGGCAGCTGGTGCCAGGCACTGCCCCAGAGCAATGGTCCGGGAGAAGCAGCAGCAGTGGGACCCCAGGTGGCCTCTCCCCTCCCGAGCAGAGCAGCAGCCAGAACGCCCTCCACTGTCCACAGGATGTCTCCCACCCCAGAGCACCGAAGTCAGGGGTATTTATATAGTAAAAGTCATGGACAGGTCATGGGCCGTGACTTTTTGTTTATTGTCCGTGACCTGCCCATGACTTTTACTAAAAGTACCATGACTAAATCATAGCCTTACTTATAATAAATACTTTGTTTAAAATAAATGTGTGCTGTCTGGATTGAGTTTAGTGTATCTTAAAAGAATCAAACAATTGTGTATGAATATTGTATAAATAGACCTAGGGGTTTTATATTAAATAAATAATACACAGAATAGCGGGTAGTGGTTATGCAATATCTATTTAGCTTGGAATGTCTAAGACATTTTTAAGGAATGACAGTAGTTCACGAGAATTAAATTGATTTCTTAGTAATCCAAGGAACAAGATAGTCCTGAAACTACAGATCCATACTTTCTGATGAATTACTTTTGTATTAGTATTTCCTGTGTCTTAAAACCTTACATGACATGTAGTATTTCAGCTCTTGACACCTGCCTACAGTGTGTCAGTTTCTTTTAACATCTGTAAATTAATCTAACTAGACAACCATTCTGTTCGGGTGATTATGGACTATGTAACTAGACGTGGATACCTCACAGTACACTATTGTCATCACCCACTGTGGACTTTTTTCTCCCACAACATTGCGAAGTGACTGACACTCACTCTCTGTGTGTGGGGGGGAAGGGCAGGGTTGGTCAAGGAATGAGGTTTACTATTCTGAGTGAACTGACTTAAATCACTGATCTTAATCATGATTTAAATTGGCAAGCAGGAAACCTTGATATAAATGATTATTTAATGAAAATTAGAATTCAATTAAAATGCGCAAAACCAGCATTTTAAAATTTAGTTAAATAACACTGCCTGATGTGTTAGATGTGTATTTTTTCTCATGTTTTATCAAAACATGTTTTTCATTTAAAATTGGTTTATTAAATAAAGAAAGTATTATTTATAATCACCGTGTCCTTTATGTTTTTAGAACTAGTAGCTCTCTTCCTCTCTGTACTACTTCCCATCTTTAGAATGGGAAGTGGACAGCAAGTTTTCCTGCTTCTTATTCAACTGCTAATCAATTTCTCAACTTTGAATAAACTAATCACTGAACTGAAGTAGTTGAATAAATGGAAATGAAGAAAATATTCTCTCTGCATCTGCATAGGAGGCTTCTGCGATCAAAAGCTGTTCTTGCACTTCAACAAATTCTGATTCCAGATGCCCAGCCGGTGACTTCCTCCAGGTTAGTGGTCTGACTTAAAAATGGCAGTAGAAAACATGTACTGTTCGAATATTACTTTTTAATTCAGATTCTTTTAATAGATTATACTAAATTTAGGCTTTAAAGGTTGTCCTAATTTCAAATTTAATTTCAAGTAGTTTATTTTTAAAAGAAAAATATATTTAAATTAAATACAAAAAATTGATTTATTTAAAAAATCAATTTTTATCCACTCTGCTGTTAATTTAAAAGAACAGAGTGAAAGAAAAAAACAGGAATTTATCATGTATAATTTAAAAATAGAATGTTTTAAGTGATTTGGAGCATGTTCTTTCTTACTATCCCTTTGTACAGCACCGTGCACAATGAGGCTCCCACTGCAATACAAAGTATAAATATTAATTCTGCTAGTTTTGCCTGTGAGCAAGTTAAATACAGAAATACATACGATGATTCCAGAAATGTGAACTTAGCCTTCATCAGAGCTAAGACCCTAGTATTGCAAACACTAGGCAATTGCTTAACTTTACTACTATGAGTAGCCCCATTGATTACAATATCAGAGGCAAAAAAAGCGGGTTTTGTTTTATAATTGTCAAACACATTTTTTCATTTCAAGTAATTTATTGATGGGTTATTTTGGCCGCCATACAATGAATAAAGAAGTCCAGAAAAGTTTAAATTAGATTGTTTTGTTCTTTAAATTTAAATATTCAGAATGTCGGCTCTTGTCTTGTGTTTTGTGGGGTCACGTCACAGGTGACACAGTTGCGTACTGGAAACTTCCTGAGTCCTCATTTAAGTTAAACAAACACCATTGCTTAAATCACTGTGAATAATAATCACATCCCCTCTCTTATCAGGTTTAATTTCTGGAGTCTGTCATAAACCTGCCAGTTCTCTAGTTGGCCATAGGGTCTTCAAAGGTGACCAACACCTGACTTTCTAATATGAAATTTTTTTATTGCCGGCAGGAGGAAAGAGAAACAAACTATATTGCAGGCCATGGTTATGTCATAAAGCTGGTGATTGGAAGAAGTAGTGAGCATACTGAGATCTGTATTTGATTTGGTAATTTTTAATACTAGACATGGTTTTTGGAATCTAGGTATGGGTATCTTTATTGTTCTAAAATTAAACTTTTTTTGAATAGTCAAAAGAAAAAAAAACTTAGAAAAACAAGGGGGTATTCATAGGCCCTCAGCTCACCCAAGAAGTTTGAGATGGGAGCACTATAAGACTAGTAAAAAGAAAAGGAGTACTTGTGGCACCTTAGAGACTAACCAATTTATTTGAGTATAAGCTTTTGTGAGCTACAGCTCACTTCATCGGGTGCATACTGTGGAAAGTGTAGATCTTTTCGTACACACAAAGCATGAAAAAATACCTCCCCCCACCCCACTCTCCTGCTGGTGGGGTGGGGGGAGGTATTTTTTCATGCTTTGTGTGTATAAAAAGATCTTCTACACTTTCCACAGTATGCACCCGATGAAGTGAGCTGTAGCTCACGAAAGCTTATGCTCAAATAAATTGGTTAGTCTCTAAGGTGCTACAAGTACTTCTTTTCTTGCGAATACAGACTAACATGGCTGTTACTCTGAAACCTATAAGACTAGTGTTGCTATATGGCATTTAATCTGAGACCCTTACACCGAAAAGGGTGATTTGCTCTAGACTTCGCTCACTGTAGGTACAGCAGCCTTCTCCTGGCGCACTCGAGCCTTAGTATTATTGGTGGAAGAAGCAGTCTGCATAGGCGCAAGCTGGACTTTACTTCACATGTCCACTACAAGTTGCAAATTGGATTTGCTTTTCTCTTCTAATGCTTCCTTTAGGAGGAGGATTCTCTTAAGTGGAGGTTTTTGTGTGAAATCCAAGGTTGTGGGTTTGTTTTATGTTTTTTCTAAAGGAATAATTCCAAGTTTGCTATGTCTGTTCAGCTTGGGGCTTCTTTCCTGTCATTTATTAGTAGCTCTCATAACTTAATACACTATTTCCTCAGTACTGGGCTAGCAGCTGATTTACGAGGGAGAAAGACTTCTTACCTACTAGTTTCTGTTCTCTGATAACTCCTCCCCCACTCTGGACTGAACTGTAAAATTATCGTCACAGACGCACCTTTTTCCATTGGAGATTAGTCTGGGAGTCATGAGACATAGTTGATATGCTTAATTTCTTTGTTTACTGCTTCATTACTCAGTAGCCAATGTTAGTCTTGTTCAGAGATTTGGAAATAGTCATTCTGTGGGAACCAGAGAAGTGTGACGATTCCAGATGACTGCTGGTAGTTGGGGACACTGGGGGAGGCTCAAGCTCCAGATTCAAAGATGAGTTAATGAAGGAAAATATGTATAGAAAAGTTATGTCTTGATAATTTATTATTTTATTACTATAATATAAAGATTGTGCATCTCCATGTGAGGCACTTCTGTCTATGGCACCGTAGAAAATCAAATTCTCTGATAGTCTGATATTTAATTATGGAAGCATCACTGATCAGTTTTTCACTTTGCGTTTCGGAAGGCTTATTTTAGCAAATGTGCTGCTTTTTGATATTCAAGTGTTCTCCTTTTAAGCAGTTAAGTTACATGCTTTATTGGAAAAACTTCACAGTATTAAAAGTTGTAGGTTCTTTAGTGTATGATTCCAATTTCAGATCATTATCCTTTGTATTAGATAAGTAGCTGGAATTGCAACATGCTGCTGTTATCCCATCATAAAACTAAATAAGCTGTTTTGTTTTGGCAAGAAGAGCAAAGGCCATGAAGTACAAAATAGTTTGATATTTTTGCTTATAAACACTACAAGAAAAATTGAGAGTATTTCATTAAATAAGATTTTTATATTCAACCAGCCTTTTTTGATCTAGGCTAATTTAAGTGGCCACACTTGGTCAGACCAATGGTCCCTCTACCCCAGTATCCTATATTCTGGCAGTGGCTGGTGCCACTTGCTTCAGAGGGAACGAACAGAAGAGGGCAATTATTGAATGATCTATCCACTGTCATCCACTCCCAGATTCTGGCAGTTGGATGTTTAGGGACACTCAGAGCGTAGGGTTACTGCCCTTACCATCTTGTCTAATAGCCATTGATGGACCTATTCTCTATAACCTTATATATGGTTTTTTAACCTGCTTATGCTTTTTGCTTTCCCAATATCCTATGGCAATGAGCTCCACAGATTGACTCAGAGTTCTGTGATGAAGTATTTCCTTATGCTTGTTTTTAAACCTTCTGTCAATTAATTTCATTGGGTGACTCTGGTTCTTGTGTTATGTGAAGGGGTAAATTCCCTATTCATTTCCTCCACGTGATTTTATAGACCTTGATCATATCCCCCATTAGTTGTCTCTTTCCTAAGATTAACGTCCCCAGTTTTTATTCTCTCCTCGTATGGAAGCTGTTCCATACCCCAATCACTTTGTTGCCCTTCTCTGTGTCTTTTCCAATTCTAATGTACTGTTTGTGGAAGGAGGTGACCACAACTGCACATAGTAGTCAAGGTGTGGGCATACTGTTGATTTATATAGAGGCATTATTATATGTTCTATCTTTATTGTCTTTCTCTTTCAAAATATACAAAATATAAAAGAGTACAAAATATATTGGAAGGTCGTGCTGGTGGGGGAGTGGCATTATATGTGAAAGAAAGCATGCAATCAAATGAAGTAAAAATCATAAATGAATCAAACTGTCCCATAGAATCTCTCTGGCTAGAAATTCTGTGCTCTAATAATAGGAGTATAGCAGTAGGGATATATTACCGACCACCTGACCAGGATGGTGATCAGTGTTCCCTCTAATTTTTGTCAGACCATGTGCGCCAAAAATTTCTCCTGTGCAAATGTTTGACAGGCTGTGTGCGCTAAAAATTTCTTCTATGCAAATTGTTGTGCTTCTGTGCAAAATTTTGTGCATGTGGTATTTGGCCGTGTGCGCTGGGTTTAGGATCTGTGTACGTGCGCACGCACACAGCTTAGAGGGAACAGTGATGGTGATAGTGATTGTGAAATGCTCAGGCTGATTAGAGAGGCTATTAAAATAAAAAACTCAATAATAATAATAATAGGGGATTTCAATTATCCCTAAATTGACTGGGTACATGTCACCTCAGGACGGGATGCAGAGATAAAGTTTCTTGACACCTTAAATGACTGCTTCTTGGAGGAGCTGGTCCTGGAACCCACCAGAGGAGAGGCAATTCTTGATTTAGTCCTAAGTGGAGCACAGGATCTGGTCCAAGAGGTGATATAGCTGGACTGCTTGGTAATAGTGACCATAATATAATTAAATTTAATACCCCTGTGGCAGGAAAAACACCACAGCAGCCCAACACTGTAGCATTTAATTTCAGAAAGGGGAACTACACAAAAATGAGAAAGTTAGTTAAACAGAAGTTAAAGCGTACGGTGCCAAAAGTGAAATCTCTGCAAGCTGACAGGAAACTTTTTAAAGACACCATAATAGAGTCTCAACTTAAATGTATACTGCAAATTAAAAAACATAGTAAGAGAACCAAAAAAGAACCACCGTGGCTAAACAACTAAGTAAAAGAAGCAGTTAGAGGCAAAAAGGCATCCTTTAAAAAGTGGAAGTTTAAATTCTAGTGAGGAAAATAGAAAGGAGCATAAACACTAGCAAATGACGCGTAAAAATATAATTAGGAAGGCCAAAAAAGAATTTGAGGGATAGTTAGCCAAAGACTCAAAAAGTAATAGCAAATATTTTTTTAAGTACATCTGAAGCAGGAAGCCCACTAAACAACCCGTGTGGCCACTGGACGATCGAAGTGTTAAAGGAGCACTCAAGGACGATAAGGCCATTACGGAGAAACTAAATGAATTCTTTGCATCGGTCTTCATGGCTGAGGATGTGAGGGAGATTCCCAAACCTGAGCCATTCTTTTTAGGTGACAGATCTGAGGAACTGTCCCAAACTGATATCTCATTAGAGGAGGTTTGGGAACAAATTAATAAATTAAACAGCAACAAGTAACCAGGACCAGATGGTATTCACCCAAGAGTTCTGAAGGAATTCAAATGTGAAATTGCAGAACTACTAACTGTATTCTGTAACCTGTCATTTAAATCAGCTTCTGTACCAGATGACTGGAGGATAGCTAATGTGACGCCAATTTTTAAAAAGGGCTCCAGAGGTGATCCCGGCAATTTTAGGCCTGTAAGACTGACTTCAGTACCAGGCAAATTGGTTGAAACTATAATAAAGAACAATATTGTCAGACATCTAGATGAACATAATTTGTTGAGGAAGAGTCAGCATCGTTTTAGTAAAGGGAAATCATGCCTCACTAATCTACTAGAATTCTTTGTGGGGGTCAACAAGCATGTAGATCAAGGGGATCCAGTGGATGTAGATTACTTAGATTTTCAGAAAGCCTTTGACAGGGTCCCTCACCAAAGGCTCTTATGCAAAGTAAGCTGTCACGGGATAAGAGGAAAGATGCTCTCATGGATTGGTAACTGGTTAAAAGATAGGAAACAAAGGGTAGCTATAAATGGTCAGTTTTCAGAAGGGAGATAGATAAATAGTGGTGTCCACCAGGGGTTTGTTCTGGGACCAGTCCTGTTCAACATATTCATAAATGATCTGGAAAAGGGAGTAAACAGGTGAGGTGGCAAAATTTGCAGATGATGCAAAATTACTAAATATAGTTAAGACCCAGGCAGACTGCAAAGAGCTACAAAAGGATCTCTCAAAACTGCGTGATTGGGCAACAAAATGGCAGATGAAATTTAAGGTTGATAAATGCAAAGTGGTGCACATTGGAAAGCATAATCCCAACTATACATATAAAATGATGGGGTCTAAATTAGCTGTTACCACTCAAAAAAGAGATCTTGGAGTCATTGTGGATAGTTCTCTGAAAACATCCACTCAATGTGCAGTGGCAGTCAAAAAACGAACGGAATGCTGGGAATAATTAAGAAAGGGATAGATAATGGGACAGAAAATATCATGTTGCCTCTGTATAAATCCATGGTACGCCCACATCTTGAATACTGTGTGCAGATGTGGTCGCCCCATCTCAAAAAAGATATATTGGAACTGGAAAAGGTTCTGAAAAGGGCAACAAAAATGATTAGGGGTATGGCTGCCATATGAGGGGAGATTAATAAAACTGCGACTTTTCAGCTTGGAAAAGACATGGTGTCACGGTTCCTCCCCCACTCTGAACTCTAGGGTACAGATGTGGGGACCTGCATGAAAACCCTCCTAAGCTTATCTTTACCAGCTTAGGTCAAAACTTCCCCAAGGTACAAAATATTACCCCCGTTATCCTTGGACTGGCCGCTACCACCACCAAACTAATACTGGTTACTGGGGAAGAGCTGTTTGGACGCGTCCTTCCCCCCAAAATACTTCCCAAAACCTTGCACCCCACTTCCTGGACAAGGTTTGGTAAAAAGCCTCACCAATTTGCCTAGGTGACTACAGACCCAGACCCTTGGATCTTAAGAACAATGAACAATCCTCCCAACACTTGCACCCCCCCTTTCCTGGGAAATGTTGGATAAAAAGCCTCACCAATTTGCATAGGTGACCACAGACCCAAACCCTTGGATCTGAGAACAATGAAAAAGCATTCAGTGTTTTACAAGAAGACTTTTAATAAAAAATAGAAGTAAATAGAAATAAAGAAATCCCCCCTGTAAAATCAGGATGGTAGATATCTTACAGGGTAATTAGATTCAAAAACATAGAGAACCCCTCTAGGCAAAACCTTAAGTTACAAAAAAGATACACAGACAGAAATAGTTATTCTATTCAGCACAATTCTTTTCTCAGCCATTTAAAGAAATCATAATCTAACACATACCTAGCTAGATTACTTACTAAAAGTTCTAAGACTCCATTCCTGTTCTGTCCCTGGCCAAGACGACTACAGACAGACACAGACCCTTTGTTTCTCTCCCTCCTCCCAGCTTTTGAAAGTATCTTGTCTCCTCATTGGTCATTTTGGTCAGGTGCCAGCGAGGTTACCTTTAGCTTCTTAACCCTTTACAGGTGAGAGGAGCTTTCCCCTGGCCAGGAGGGATTTCAAAGGGGTTTACCCTTCCCTTTATATTTATGACACATGGCTAAGGGGAGATATGATTGAGGTCTATAAAATCATGACTGGTGTAGAAGAAGTAGATAAGGAAGTGTTGTTTACTACTTCTCATAACACAAGAACTAGGGGTCATGAAATGAAATTAATAGGCAGCAGGTTTAAAACAAATAAAAGGAAGTATTTCTTCACACAACACACAGTCAACCTGTGGAACTCCTTGCCAGAGGATGTTGTGAAGGCCAAGACCATTACAGGGTTCAAAAAAGAACTAGAAAAATTAATGGAGGATAGGTCCATCAATGGCTATTGCCAGGATGGGCAGGAATGGTGTCCCTAGCCTCTGTTTGCCAGAGGCTGGGAATGAGCAACAGGGGATGCGTCAGTTGATGATTACCTGTTCTGTTCATTCCCTCTGGGGTACCTGGCACTGGCCACTGTCGGAAGACAGGATACTGGGCTAGATGGACCTTTGGTCTGACCCAGTAGGGCCATTCTTATGTTCTTCCCTAATGGTTCCTAACATTCTTTTGGCTTTTTTTGTCTGCTGCTGCATACAGAGCAGATATTTTCAGAGAACTATCCACAATGATTCCAAGATCTTTCCTGAACAGTAACATCTAATTTAGATCCCATCATTTTGTATGGATAGCTGGGATTATTTTTTACAATGTGTATTACTTTGCACTTATCAACATTGAATTTCATCTGCCATTTTATTGTCCAATCACCTAGTTTAGTGAGATCCCTTTGTAACTCTTTGCAGTTAGCTTTGGATTTACCTATCTTGAGTAATTTAGTATCATTTTTAAATTTTGCCACCTCACTATTCACCCCTTCTTTCAGATCATTTATGATTATGTTGAACAGCACAGGTCCCAGTGCAGATCCCTGGGTGAGACACTGTATTTACCTCTTTCCATTGTGAAAACTGGCCATTTATTCCAGCCCTTTGTTTCCTATCTTTTAACCAGTTCCTGATCCATGAGAGGACCTTCCCTCTTATCCCATGACTGTTCACTTTGCTCAAGAGCTTTAGGTGTGGACCTTGTCAAAGGCTTTCTGAAAGTCCAGTTGACAAAGTGCACTTGGATTACTCTGTTGACACCTTCAAAGAATTTTGATAGATTGGTGAAGCACGATTACCCTTTACAAAATCAATGTACAGTCTTCTCCAATATATTGTGTTCATCTGTGTGTCTGATAATTATCTTTTTTACTATAGTTTCAACCAGTTTGCCTGGTACTGAAGTTAAGCTTACTGGCTTGTAATTGCCAGGATGGCTTAGGTGTAGGAATGTCCCTCTCATCCTTTGCAGTGAAAACTAACGTCAAGAATTCAGTTTGCTTCTCTGCAATAGCCTTGTCTTCCTTGTGTTCTCCTTTAATACCTTGATCATCCAGTGGCAGGTTCTGCGTGGCAGGCTCTACATGGCATCTACTAAACTAGGCACTTGGATAATGTGGTGATAGGGGCTGTATTAGAATCTACCAAAATAGAAATGCAAGATTTATTTCTCTTCCCTCTCCTATAACCCTGTACACACACTATTGAGTAGGTGCATTGACATTGGGCTTTGAGGCATACATTTAGTAAAGCACAGTGGACAGTATTGCTGTGAATAATTTTCTGTTCTGAAAACTTTGCTCTTATGACAGTTGTATTGAGTTCTTATATTAGCAAAAATTTATTTCTCAGATTTCAGACCATATGTTGGCATGTCTGTGAGTGTTTGATATATGTAATGATTTATTATGCAGATTGACAGTGGGAAAATCTATGTCTAGTATACTTTAATTATATTTTCAAACAAATTTACCAAAGAAGTTTGCAGTGTTCTGTGCATGGGTTATACTTCTTTATAGCATAGAAACAAAGTGCTGAAAATATGCAGTGGGTATTCAAATAGCCTGAAGTAATCCTGGACTTGTGTCCTTGGTCAGTGTACTTGTTCAATTAATAGCTGCACAATTCAAGAATTCAAGGAAGTGTGAATTTGAGCTCACTGAATTCAAGGGTAGCAAGAAGCTTGCATAACTTTTTCAGACTCACAAAGATAAAATAGTAGAGTCCTTCACCTTAAGATGATATTGTTGACTTGCCTTTTACAGTAGGTGTCAAAATGTTTTGCTCAAACAGGTTAAAATATCATGAACTAATGCTAGTGACTTCTTGTTCAACTATCATAGTAGCTTCCATCATGTGGTATATTGAGCTTTAAGGCATGAAAACGATACTTCTGATTTAACTGATAAAGTACTTTCGGGCCCTTTTAACTCAGTTTTCATCTAGATGAGTAGGTGTTGCCCATCTGCAGTTCTGGGAATGATACGCCCTATGGGAGAGGAATCTGTGCTCTTTTGTTGAAGGATCCTGGTCTCATGTGATAGCATGAAGACTGGTCGCCTCTCTGGGACAGTCTGCATGAAATTCCCAAACAGTCTATACTAGATTTTTTTTTCTCTTGGTGCAGCTCTTGCAAATGTAGCAATGATGGATGTGCTTGTATTTTAGCCACTTGCATGGAAAAAGTCTAGATAGCGCAGGCTGAGATTTTTGATTCAAGAGTAAGATTCAGCTCCCATTGAAAGTCCTCTTCATGCTCTGTAAAATCTTGCCTTCAGAGGTTAAAATGCTAGTAGTCAGTTTACGCTAATGGTCCCACTGTAGATAGCAACGTTGGAACACGTTATGAGAAAGGAGTCTCAGGTTAACACCCAAGTCATGGGTCTGTTTTAACGTAATACAAAATTTATTAAGAATAGAGTGGTTATCCAGTTACATTTTGCATAATGTTTGTTATTATATCTGGCCTGAAATTCTGCAAAAGCTCCTAGGTAGGTTCACCTTAAGTTTAGATACGGTGACTAAAAATAAATCTTTAATTTCTTGGGTGCCTCTTTCTCCCTTCTTACCCTTTCATCTGGCCTGCTAAGTATAGCTTTTGATTTCACTTGTCTTGTGTCCTCCTTTTTCTCTGGGTCTGACTCTTACAGCACTGTTGTACCTTTCAGATTTCTTGTAAGGGCATGTCTACACTGGCAGAGTTACAGCGCTGGGAGTTACAGCGCCGCTCAGAGAGCGCTGAAGGGAAACCGCTGTTGTGTGTTCACACTGTCAGCTGCCTGTGCAATAGCATGTTCACGCTTGCAGCATTTGCAATGCTATTCGGAGCGGTGCATTCTGGGCAGCTATCCCACAGAGCACCTCTTCCTCTTCTGGCGCTAAGAGTTGTGGGAAGGCGGAGGGAATCGCGGGGCATTCTGGGTCCAGACCCAGTGCCCTGTGATGCATTGCTTCACATCCCAGCAGTCCCTGTGCTTCTGTCCTCATTTGGCACCATCTTTCAACGGTTTCTGTATTGCACACCCTGCCTCTTCGGGCTGCAGGAATGGAACATGATCTGCTGACCAGTACGCTGCTCGCTCTGACCAACGCGTCGCGAGTGGCAGTGGAGTTATTCCTTAGACTACAAAGGCAAGAGGAGTGCGACACTGATCTCACCACGCGTAGTAGCTACGTCACAAGATTGCTTGTGGCATTCACAGAGGTGCTGATCGCAGTGGAACGCTGCTTTTGGGCTCGAGAAACAAGCACCGAGTGGTAGGATCACATCGTGATGCACATCTGGGATGATGAGCAGTGGCTACAGAACTTTTGGATGAGGAAAGACATATTCATGGGACTGTGTGATGAGCTCGCCTGAGCCCTTTGGCGCAAGGACATGAGAATGAGAGCTGCCCTGCTGTTGGAGAAGCACGTGGCGATTGCACTGTGGAAGCTGGCTACTTCAGACTGCTACCGATTGGTCACTAACCAGTTCAAAGTGGGAAAGTCGACCATTGGACTTGTGTTGATGGAATTCTGCAAGGCCATTAATCACATCCTGCTCTGAAAGACCGTGACTCTGGGCAACGTGCGTCACATTGTGGATGGCTTTGCACAAATGGGCTTCCCTAACTGCGGAGGGGTGATAGATGGCACACACATTCCAATTCTGGCACCAGACCACCTAGCCACCATGTACATTAATCACGAGGGTATTTCTCAATGGTTCTCCAGGCGCTTGTGGATCACCGTGGGCGTTTCACAGAAATTAACACAGGCTGGTCCGGAAAGGTGCATGACGCACGCATCTTTCAGAACACTGGCCTGTTCAGGAAGCTGCAAGCAGGGACTTTCTTCCCAGGCCAGAAGATCACAGTAGGGGCAGTTGAAATGCCCATTGTGATCCTGGGAGACCCCACCTACCCCTTAATGCCGTGGCTTATGAAGCCATACACGGGGCACGTTGACAGCAGCAAGGAGCGGTTCAACAACAGGCTGAGCAAGTGTAGAATGACTGTTGAGTGTGCTTTGGCTGTTTAAAAGCCCGCTGGTACAGCCTCTATGGGAAGCTGGACCTGGCCGATGACAATATTCCTATGCTTATAGCAACGTGCTGAACATGCCATAATATCTGTGAAGGGAAGGGTGAAAGCTTCACTCAGGGTTGGATCGCAGAGGCTCAGGGCCTGGAGGCTGAGTTTGAACAGCCAGAGACCAGGGCTATTAGAGGGGTGCAGCGCAGGGCCGTAAGAATCAGGGATGTGTTGAGGCAGCAATTTGAAGCTGAAAGCCACTAATATTTGTTGCTATGCTCAGAAGTGCAGTGATTGTAATGCTAGGAGGTGATTGGTGCAGATGATGCAATATGTGGGTTTAACGTAATTGTATGTTGCTTTGCAGGGCTCTTTTTGCTTTCAAATAATAGAATAAAGATTGCTTTCAAACCAACACAATTCTTTTATTAAAAACCAACAACCAGAGGAGAGAGTCAAACCAAAAAAAACCCCATCAGTGGTGAGGGGGATAGGGGAAGGGAAGGTCCCAGGAGGAGGAGGGGTCCCAGGGTGGCTAAAGATTTGTGTATGTCCAGGGATCATACCCTTCCTTCTCCTTTGGAGTACAGTGCAGCGGGTGCTGTGCTTCAGCAGGGCCAAACTGCAGAGGGATGGGTGTTGAGTGCAGTGGGTAGTGGGAGTCCGCAGGGCTGGACTGTGAGGGGGAGGAGTGGAATGCTGCGGTATATGTATAGACTGGAACCAGGAGGTTGATAAGAGTGTGTTGGCGGTGTCTGGGGGGCATATGGGAAAGAGCTCTGCAACAGCAGCTGCAGGGGAGGGCGGGTACGGAGTTGGTAGGTTTGAAGAGCTAGTATTGCCTGGAGCATGTCTGCTTGGCACTCCATAACCTTTAAGAGCTGCTCCATGGCTTCATTCTGGCATGCTGTGTTCTCCTTTCGGTCCCTCTTCTCGCTGTCCTGCCACGCCTTCAATTCCTGTTTCTCGGCAGCGGAGTGCATCATAACATCATGCAGAAAATCCTCCTTAGTTCTTCTTGGCCGCTTTCTAATTCTGTGCAGCCGTTCAGCTGCCAATAACAGAGGGAGACTGGGCTCCCAAGGTCATCTCTGTGAAGTTTCAACGCAACATTTTACAGAAGCAGTAATGTTTGCAACACAGAGAACACTGATTCAATGCTTTAAAACGCAGCCAGTATTCTCTCACCTGTCACTAACTGGCTGACCCCAGGCAAGCACACATGAGCCACAAGACCCCCAAAATGGTGAGTAGCCACAGGGGCAGGGTAAATCACTCTTAGAATCATAGAATATCAGGGTTGGAAGGGACTTCAGGAAGTCATCTAGTCCAACCCCCTGCTCAAAGCAGGATCAATCCCCAACTAAATCTTCCCAGCCAGGGCTTTGTCAAACCTGACCTTAAAAATCGCTAAGGAAGGAGATTCCACCACCTTCCTAGGTAATCCATTCCAGTGCTTCACCACCCTCCTAGTGACAAAGTTTTTCCTAATATCCAACCTAAACCTCCCCCACTGCAACTTGAGACCATTACTCCTTGTTCTAGCATCTGGTACCACTGAAAACAGTCTGGATCCATCCTCTTTGGAACCCCCTTCAGGTAGTTGAAAGCAGCTGTCAAATCCCCCCTCATTCTTCTCTTTTGCAGACTAAATAATCCCAGTTCCTTCAGCCTCTCCTCATAAGTCATGTGCTCCAGCCCCCTAATCATTTTTGTTGCCCTCTGCTGGATTCTTTCCAATTTTTCCATATTCTTCTTGTAGTGTGGGGCCCAAGACTGGACACAGTACTCCAGATAAGGCCTCGCCATTGCCGAATAGAGGGGAACGATCACATCCCTCGATCTGCTGGCAATGCTCCAACTTATACAGCCCAAAATGCCGTTAGCCTTCTTGGCAACAAGGGCACACTGTTGACTCATATCCAGCTTCCATCCACTGTAACCCCTAGGTCCTTTTCGGCAGAACTGCTGCCTAGCCACTTGGTCCCTAGTCTGTAGCAGTGCATGGGATTCTTCCGTCCTAAGTGCAGGACTCTACACTTGTCCTTGTTGAACCTCCTCAGATTTCTTTTGGCCCAATCCTCTAATTTGTCTAGGTCCCTCTGTATCCTATTCCTACCCTCCAGTGTATCTACCACTCCTCCCAGTTTAGTGTCATCTGCAAACTTGCTGAGGGTGCAATCCACGCCGTCTTCCAGAACATTAATGAAGATATTGAACAAAACTGGCCCCAGGACCGACCCTGCTTGATACCGGCTGCTGACTAGACATGGAGCCATTAATCACTACCCATTGAGCCCAATGATCTAGCCAGCTTTCTATCCACCTTATAGTCCATTCATCCAGCCCATACTTCTTTAACTTGCTGGCAAGAATACTGTGGGAGACAGTGTCAAAAGATTTGCTAAAGTCCAGGAATAACACATCCACTGCTTTCCCCTCATCCACAGAGCCAGTTATCTCATCATAGAAGGCAATTAGGTTAGTCAGGCGTGATTTGCCCTTGGTGAATCCATGCTGACTGTTCCTGATCACTTTCCTCTCCTCTAAGTGCTTCATAATTGATTCCTTGAGGACCTGCTCCATGATTTTTGCAGGGACTGAGGTGAGGCTGACTGGCCTGTAGTTCCCCGGATCCTCCTCCTTCCCCTTTTTAAAGATGTACACTACATTAGCCTTTTTCCAGTCATCCGGGACCTCCCCGGACCGCCATCATTTTTCAGAGATAATGGCCAATCGTTCTGCAATCACATTTGCCAACTCCTTTAGCACTCTCGGTTGCAGTGCATCCGGCCCCATGGACTTGTGCTCATCCAGCTTTTCTAAATAGTCCTGAACCACTTCTTTCTCCACAGAGGGCTGGTCACCTCCTCCCCATACTGTGCTGCCCAGTGGAGTACTCTGGGAGCTGACCTTGTTCATGAAGACAGAGGCAAAAAAAGCATTGAGTACATTAGCTTTTTCCACATCCTCTGTAAATAGGTTGCCTCCCCCATTCAGTAAGGGGCCCACACTTTCCTTGACTTTCTTCTTGTTGCTAACATACCTGAAGAAACCCTTCTTGTTACTCTTAACATCCCTTGCTAGCTGCAACTCCAAATGTGATTTGTCCTTCCTGATTTCACTCCTACATACCTGAGCAATATTTTTATACTCCTCCCTGGTCATTTGTCCAATCTTCCACTTTTTGTATGCTTCTTTTTTGTGTTTTAAGATCAGCAAAGATTTCACTGTTAAGTCAAGCTGGTCGCCTGCCATATTTACTATTCTTTCAACACATCGGGATGGTTTGTTCCTGCAGCCCCAATAAGGATTCTTTAAAATGCGGCCAGCTCTCCTGGTCTCCTTTCCCCCTCATGTTATTCTCCCAGGGGATCCTGCCCATCAGTTCCCTGAGGGAGTCAAAGTCTGCTTTTCTGAAGTCCAGGGTCCGTATTCTGCTGCTCTCCTTTCTTCCTTGTGTCAGGATCCTGAACTTGACCATCTCATGGTCACTGCCTCCCAGCTTCCCATCCACTTTTGCTTCCCCTACTAATTCTTCCCTGTTTGTGAGCAGCAGGTCAAGAAGAGCTCTGCCCCTAGTTGGTTCCTCCAGCACTTGCATCAGGAAATTGTCCCCTTCATTTTCCAAAAACTTCCTGGATTGTCTGTGCACTGCTGTATTGCTCTCCTAGCAGATATCAGGGTGATTGAAGTCCCCCATGAGAACATGGGCTTGCGATCTAGTAACTTCCATTAGTTGCCAGAAGAAAGTCTTGTCCATCTCATCTCCCTGGTCTGGTGGTCTATAGTAGACTCCCACCACGACATCACCCTTGTTGCTCACATTTCTAAATTTAATCCAGAGAGTCTGCAGTTTCATACTGAAGCTCTGAGCAGTCATACTGCTCCCTTACATACAATGCAACTCCCCCACCTTTTCTGCCGCACCTGTCCTTCCTGAACAGTTTATATCCATCCATGACAGTACTCCAGTCATGTGAGTTATCCCACCAAGTCTCTGTTATTCCAATCATATCATAGTTCCTTGACTGTGCCAGGACTTCCAGTTCTCCCTGCTTGTTTCCAAGGCTTCTTGCATTTGTGTATAGGCATTTAAGATAACTTGCTGATTGTCCTGCTTTCTCAGTGTGAGGCAGGAGTTCTTCCCTCTTGCGCTATCCTGCTGATGCTTCCTCCTGGTATCCCACTTATCTCAGGGCTTTGGTCTCCTTCCCCCAGTGAACCTAATTTAAAGCCCTCTGCAAGCAGGCTGGCTAACGTAGTGAGAAGATGCTCTTCCCTCTCTTGGTTAGGTGGAGCCCGTCTCTTCCTAGCAATCCTTCTTCTGGAACACCTTCCTATGGTCAAAGAATCCAAAGCCTTCTCTCTGACACCACCTGCGTAGCCATTCGTTGACTTCCATGATTCGACAGTTTCTACCTGGGCCTTTTCCTTCCATGGGGAGGATGGATGAGAACACCACTTGAGCTTCAAACTCCTTTATCCTTCTTCCCAGAGCCATGTAGTCTGCAGTGATCTGCTCAAGGTCATTCTTGGCAGTATCATGGGTGCCAACGTGGAGAAGCAGGAAAGGGTAGCGATTTGAGGGCTTGAATAGTCTTGGTAGTCTCTCCGTCACATTATGAATCCTAGCTCCTGGCAGTTAGCACACTTCTCGGTTTTCCTGGTCTGGATGGCAGATAGATGACTCAGTCCCCCATAGGAGAGAGTCCCTGACCACCACCACCACCCTCCTTCTCTTGGGAGTGGTGGTCGTGGAACCCCCATCCCTAGGACAGTGCATCTCATGCCTTCCAATCAGTGAAGCCTCCTTCTGCTCCCTTCTATCAGATGTATCATCTAGTCCACTGTCCACATTAGTACCTGTGGAGAGAACATGAAAACGGTTGCTCATCTGTATCTGCATTGCTGGTACATGGATGGTCCTCTTTCTTCTTCTGGAAGTCACATGCTGCCAATTTTCCTCACTGTCCTTCTGTCCCCGCCACACAGCCTGCTGTGATTCTTCAGAATGTTGTGCCGGTAGAAGCATATCCTGACGTATGTGCAGGAAATCTTCATTTTCTCTTATGAAACGCAGGGTTGATACTTGTTTCTCCAGAACTTGAACCTCCTCTTCCAATATGGAGACCAGCTTGCACTTTGTACACACAAAGTCACTTCTGTCCTATGAAAGAAAGACAAACATAGCACATCCTGTGCAGGTCACAACAGCTGATCGCTCACCATCCATATTACCTTCCTTCTAAGAGCTTCCTTAGCTGTTGCAGTAACTACTTAGAGAAGCCTGCAAGATGAAAGCCTCAGTGGGCTCTCCCCAGGTGAAATCACAGTCAAACTCCCTCTGTTAGACTCTCCGCTGTTCGCTGCTTCCCTGACCCTGCTGTACACTGGGTATGTGGCTCTTGGGGAGAGCCAGCACTTTAGTGGGGGCCTGATAATCATTCCTGTCCCCACACTTCCCACAGGATGTGATCATTATGGAAGATATCTCGCTGCTGAGGGTGAGCAGGGAATCAAGGGAGGGTCTTCTCCAAGCTTGCAGCTTCCGCCCTGGCCCCCATGTGGCTTGCCTGTGTGCAGCAATGGTCACCCCTCCTGCCCACCCCCGCCCCCCGTGAAAGCACAGTGGCGCAGGAAAGTTACCGTTAATGGGGCAAGAAACAAAGCAGCTCTGCTGAAGATCCTGTGGCAGGGGATTGCCCAGTATCTCCACGAGAGTTTCCTGGAGATCTCTGAGGGAGATTCCCGAGAAGCATGGAAGTCAGTCAACAAACAGCCTGTTCCGCCGCTCAGACTAGGCATGCGGTGGGAGACAAGCCAGCTTTCTGCAACCCTCCTGCCTCCAACAACTCATTTCGGCAATTCCCCAAATCAGACCCACTTACCATGGGCCTCCTCTCCTGTTTGCACTTCGCCAACATCCGACAGCTGTGACTGGCTAGCCTCCTCCGGGTTAGAAAAGAGCGCCTGGCTGCATGCATCTCTGACCTCCGAATCATCCTCTGCCTCTGGGGCCCCTCCCCCTCCACATCCTCATCCAAGATTTCCTCCTCCTGTCTTGGTCCACTCTCAACTGGCACGTGAGCCACCGAAGTATCCACGGGGGCCTTTGCCGTGGCGGTGGGGTTGCCACCGAGTATCGCATCCAGCTCTTTGTAGAACTGGCAGCTCGTGGGCGCAGCGCAGGAGCAGCAGTTTGCCTCCCGTGCCTTGTGGTAGGCATTTCGCAGCTCCTTCACTTCGACCCTACATCGCAGTGCGTCCCGATCCTGGCCCCTTTCTGTCATGCATCGTGAAATCTGTCTGTAGGTATCATAATTCCTGTGGCTGGAACGCAGCTGGGACTGGACAGCCTCCTCTCCCCAAATGCTGATGAGGACCAGCAGTTTGGCATTCCTCCAAGCGGGGGATTGCCTTATGTGTGGAGCAGGCATGGCCACCTGGAAAGATGCACTGAGACCACTGCATGCATCACCGAGCAAACAGGTCCGGGACTTTCAAAATACCGAAGGAATTTACGGGATGGGGATGACAGTTGGTCACCTGAGGGCAGGGCAGTAGAGTTCAAACCAATGAGTAGAGAGGCAAGAACAGGCATTGTGGGACACCTCCCGGAGGCCAGTCTCAGTGCTGTAATGAACCACAGTGTCTACACTGGCATTGCAGCGCTGTAGCCCCAGCGCAGAAAGCTGTACGCCTCTCGCTGAGGTGGTTTTTTTACAGTGCTACAACTGCAGTTTCTGCGCACTAAGGGGCGTGGCAGTGTGTACACATCGGGAGTTACAGCGCAGAAAGCTGCTTTACTTGCAGAAAATTGCCGGTGTAGACAGGGCCTAAGTTTCCTGTCCTGTTGTTGCACACACATGGATTAGGGGAATCTCATGCCATCGTCTCATTATTTTCATCCCAAATGCCTTCAGGACTATATTCAACAATTTGATTAAGCTCTTTTGGTTCCTGTTTCCTGCATACAGGAATTATTTCTGAAGAAAAATAGGCACAATAGAAGTGTCTTAGTCCACGTTTGTTTTGCTCTATTGACCACAATGTATTAAATGCTTTCCCCTGCTTTGTGAAGGTTGCACCTTTAGGACAGATGGATGGGTAGAGAGCATGGAAGGGGAAACAAGAAAAGGGATTTTCTATATGAATCAACAAGACCCCAAAACCCTCTCACCTATGTGAAACACTTTGTGCTATTCATTCTTGAATGAACTCTCAAAGAAAAGTGATAAACACAATCACCCTATCACCCATGGGTGAACACTTTTCACAAAAGCATTGTTCCATGTGTGACCTCTCAGTCCTCGTCCTCAAAGGAAACCAGCACAACACCTTTAAAAGATAGCTTAGTCATAACTCTGCTAGACACTAAAAATCCTGGACTCAATAGAGACAATCTGTAACCCACTAACTCTCCTTTGTCCTATGACTGAAGAGGTATTAATTGCACAGTTCATTTTGAATGGTTTCTTACAACTTGTTAACTTCTTATGCTTAACTATCTATTTCACCTTGTATTGAACTATGACACTCTTAATTACCTTTTCCAGATAGTCAGACTTGACCTGAAGAAGAGCTCTGTGGGGCTAAAGAGTTTTTCTCTCTCACCAACCGAAGTTGGTCCAGTAAAACCGATTACCTCACCCACCTTCTCTCTTGTATCCTGGCGCCAGCACAACTACAACAATACTGCAGACAACAAAGAAAAGAATTGCCCTTAAGAACTATCTCCCATATTAATCAGGTGACAGTTTAGTTTTAATTGATCCAAATACACAGGAAATAGCGTGAAGGAAAGGGAAATTGGAAATAGAGGAATATATAGTCTGAAACAGTGGTGCCCAAACTTTTCTTCTCACGTCATGTCGCCCCCCTCACCCCCGTTACCAGTAATGGAATCTGTCTGTGCTCCCCCATCCATTGCTGTACAGTTGGCTCAGCAAACGAGCTTGGGCTGAAGGTGCAGCTGGGGGTGGGGGAGGTGTTGGGGCTAGAGGCAGCACTGGCTTGAGGGCAGAGAGGGATTTAGGGAAGAGCTGAGCAGGGGCCAGAGTGGAGCTGGGCTGGGTGGCACTCCCTCCCCACCCCCCCATGGGGGCTGGCACGGGCCCTGCTGCACACACCCAAAATGTTCCTCCACTCCCCCTAGGGGGGGCGTGCCCCACAGTTTGGGGACCACTGGCCTAAAATATCAAACAGTTCATGACTGAAAAAACACACGGAGCTTCCACTTTGATCATTAGAGATTGGAGTTCTGTTCCTTGCTCTCACAAACTTTGTGACTTAGGGTAAGTCACCCTCAGGGCTTTAGTTTACCTGTGTGTATAATGGTTCAAATGTTGACTTTAATGGAAGCCAACCATGAACACTTGTGAAATTGTCATAGAATTCTTGTCCTGGCAGAATGTACTTCTCAAAATAAAGGGCATCCCTACTGCACAATGGTTCTACAGGCAAGCCTATATTGTCATTCATTTGAAATGTGTCCCTCAGCAAATAGTATTCATGACAAATCACTTGCAAAATGGTTTTATGAAAGTCTCAGTCCTTCACATAAGTTAATTCTGCTCCATTCTCAGATCACTGGTCACAGGAGCAAAACATATGCTGCAGTTCCAACTACTGAAAGACTCTGTACTGCAACTCCGCAGCTGGAGGAAACTGCTGTGGAACCTCGCTCATCCCTTCCAAGCTCCTTGTGCTTGGCATGTGCACGTACAAGAAGCGTTCGCTGCAAAGTGTTCAAAGAGCTGCCTGAGCATTCTCCTACTTACTTGAGTACAATATTTGAGTAAACTATCCTATACTCTTTGCTGTCTTTACAAGGAAATCCTTTTCCACCTTTGCAGATTACTAAGGCACATGTGCATGCATAAGTTACAATCATTAATTGTTTCATTCTTTGATTCTGTTTGCCTTCAGAAAAAAATTAACAGTCCAGTCCCTGAATTGATTCCATGGAACTTGGTGGAAACCAAATTCCCCAGTGGGGATTCATTTTTCTTCACAAACTGTCCCACTTTTTTTTTTTGTACTCTGGAATACTGCCATAATACGAAACACAGAAGGAAAGCCTACATTTTAGATGACTAAAGGGAGATTTGTGCCTTAAGTTTGGGAATTTCTTTGGAAAAGAATTTAGTCCATTGAAGAAAAGCCAAGAAGAATGTTGGCATGACCACTCAATTGTAGTTTCATTCTGTATCACATCAATTAGTTTGAAAGCCAAGGACAGAATGTTGGAAGGTCACAGCAAAGCCTATTCTTAAAGGAAGCAAGTTAATCTTCTGTTTCTATTCCTATTATCTTTAGTGTCAGCAGTATTGGCAATGTGTTTTTGTTTCCCAGAAATGTGTACTTCTGGAATGAATGTGTAATTAGGGGGAACTTTTGTCTGTGCATCCTGCAATACTAGGATGTGTATTATGATATGTACATCTTTTCTCTAGAGCCACGGGTGTTCTCTTCCTTTGGCTGCTAATTAATTCCTTTATTTTCAGAAACATGCAACTCCACTTAAATAAAAAAGAGAACATTTGTTTCATTCCCTCCTGCTCATCACCAGGTCTCAAATCTATCTTTACTGGCATCAAGGGCCTGACCCTACAAAGTGCCTGCGATTCTCTTTGGCTGAATTGGGAATTATGGTTGCTCCGTACTGCTCAGGCTCAAACACTATATGAATTATCTATTATCCTTTAGATTTTTCACTACCACCCTATGTAATCACTTCCCCCAACAATCTTTTCTACCTTCAGTTGGCTGTCTTGGTGGTGACACCAACACCTTAGGGGAAAGAAAATTTACAGGTTTCATAAGTCACTGTAGAGCAGATTTCCCATACAGCATTTGATACTTATCCTTCACTAGTTTCACAGCCTCACAGCATCTTCCTGTAATCAGAAAAAGCTGTCCCCAAGGTTTCTGTATATATTTTCACTGTTCCTCATTATCTGTTTATGGCAGACACAATTTTAGTTAGTTCAGATAACTAAACATTTTAAAAAATATAAGCTTTGTACCCTAACTTAGAGATTTCAAGGCCAGGGGGGACCATTAGGATCATCTAGCCCAGGGGTTTGGCAACCTTTCAGAAGTGGTGAGCTGAGTCTTCATTTATTCACTTTAATTTAAGGTTTCGCGTGCTGGTAATGCATTTTAACATTTTTAGAAGGTCTCTCACTATAAATCTATATATTATATAACTAAACTATTGTTGTATGTAAAGTAAACAAGGTTTTCAAAATGTTTAAGAAGCTTCATTTAAAATTAAATTAAAATGCTGATCTTATGCTGCCGGCCTTCTCAGCCCGCTGCCAGCCTGGGGTTCCGTTCACCTAGGCCAGCAGCAGGCTGAGCGGGGCAAGCGGCTGGGACCCCGGCTGGCAAGGGGCTGGTAGCCAGAACCCCAGACCGGCAGCGGGCTGAGCGGGGCCGGCGGCCGGAACCCCAGACCGGCAGTAGGCTGAGCAGCTCAGCCCGCTGCCAGTCTGGGGTTCCGTCTGCCGGCTCCTGCCAGCCAGGGTCCCGGCTGCCGGCCCCGCTCTATCCTCTGCCAGTCTGGGATCCCGGCCCTGCCCACATAGAGTGGGTACCTACCTTCTCCCTGGTTCTAGCCCATTCTCTTCCTCTCTCTCTGCACTGAGCTGAGAGTGGGAGGGCACTGAGCAGAGGGCTGGGGGTGAAGGAGCAGGCTGGGGGTTGGGGTGTAGGGTCTGGCCAGGAGCTAGAATGAGGGAGAGGGCTCAGGAGTGGGGCAGGAGGTTTGGGTGTGGAGTGCTTACCTGGGCAGCTCCCATTTGGTGCGAGGGGTGCAGGTGGGAATGTGTGTGGGGGCGTGCAGGAGCTGCTGTTTGGTGCTCAGGGTGGGAGTGGGAATGTGGGGGGGTGCAAGAGTCAGGACATGGGGTGGGGGACCTGGGGGCATGTGAGGGGGTGCAGAGTCAGGGCAAGGGGTGTAGAGGGGGGTGCAGGGGTCAGGGCAGGAGGCTGGGGGTGTGGGCTGGGGTCATGGGAGGTGCTCCCAGCCCTGAGCGGCTCACAGCAGGGGGCTGGAGGGGAATATGCCCTGATTCCACCTCGCTTCCCCAAGGCCCCATCCCCCCCTCTACTCCGCTTCCTCCCTTTATCAGGGAGTGTGCTGTGGCTCCGCTTCTCCCCCTCCCTCACAAGGGCCATCAGCTGATCGGTGGCAGGGAGGGAGAGGGGGAGGGGCAGGCACCCAGCGCACTGGGGGAAAAGGCGGGGGAGGGGAGGACCTTGCTTGCTGTGTGGCAGCCTCCGGCAGGACCAAACTTCTTCACCCTGCCCCTGTGGGGGAACGGGGAGGGGGGGAGGGAGGAGACGGAGAAGAGCGGGCCGGGGTGGGCAGGATTTTAAATGGCATGCTGCTGCCTGCTGGGGTCCCGGCCTGGGTTTGACAGCAGGCTGAGCAGGGCCGGCGGCTGGGACCCGGCAGGCAGCAGCGTGCCATTAACAATTGACTCGCGTGCCATCTTTGGTACGCGTGCCATAAGTTGATGACCCCTGATCTAGCCTGACCTCCAGCAGAACATATGCCAGAGAGTTGCATATAGTTTCCTTTGTTTTCCAAGTCTTTTCCAAACACTTACTCTAAAGTAAATTGTCATAGAGAGAGATTTGGAACTCTACATTTGATTTTTTTTCTTCTCCTTAATGGAGCATCATTGAACTGCTACATTTGAACAAAACTTGAGTTTTATGCCTCAATTACCTAAGCAAATAAATATTTTTGTTTCAGAAAGTGAATTATTAGGTACACATGCTCAGTCATTGGGACATGCAGGAATTAGTCAATAAGTTCAAATATTAAAACATAGCAGAAAGGTAGGGGGAATAGAAGTCAACCAAAATATTTTATGTGAAAGTTACTTTTTAGTGGAATGAGATGTGTGTGTTTGTGTCACATTGACAAGTAATCAGTGCATGTGTTTAAAGGTCTTGTGACGAGCTGAGAAAATGAAATTCAAAAACCTGTTCCCTCATAGCAGGATACACAGTCACAAAGTGTAATATAAATTTCTCATAAATGTTTTACCAGGTGTACTGTATTCACTCCTTTGTTTCTCTGACATATTACCTAGCACTCCCTACAGATGACTGTGTTGAATGCATCAAAATCATCTGTACAAGTTAGTCCTCGCTAGTCAACTGTTTGTTAAACTATTAATGGCTCTTTTGAGGATTGTTCCTGTTTAGTATGGACCAGCTCCCATTGACTTAAGTGGTTCAGGATCAGATCCTAATCCAGGTGTAATGTCACCCATGCTGCTTATCAGAATTAGTCTACCTTTTCTATCAATTATGGTATGCAGGCAAATACCTGAACCTTCTACATGTAAAATCTCTGAATGAACTTTAGGATATCTTCATTAATGTAGCTTTTGAGAAGGCTACAGTAAGAGTCTGTCTAGGTAGGTGGAATAAAAGCCATTAATATAGAAGATCTTAGCTCTTTTCACAACTTGGACATTTGTATACTGTAAGAATGGCTGCTACATTTCTACCCTAGAAGTGGCTTCATTTTAGAGAGTGCAGGAATATGCCTTTGGGTATACACACTTACACTGTTGTTTAAGAGCCTTTTTTCATGTTTGTTTGTTTTTAATTCAAAGTAGAAGATCTGTTTCTGAAAACTCTTGAAAATTAGTCTACTGTATGCCAGTAAATATCACTTCTACTTAAAGCCAGTGTCACTCCTGACACATTCAGAGAAGCCTCAGGCAAAAATTTGCTTTAATTTAACAAACTAATAAGATACTGAGCTCTAGTGAATGTATATCATATAACTGATAAGCTAAAGCTTGCATTGTTCTATTGAGATTTAAGAATACAGTTGCTGCATGGTTCATTTAAAACAACTGTATTCCACTCTGATAATGAAGGACCTTTTAACTCTCATGTGAATTTGCTTTAGGAGACTGGAGGCAGCTTTTATCAAAAGACAAAAGAACTTTCTGTTTCAAAATTACTTCATGTATTTTGTAACTTTATAGCTGAAAAAGAAACCTATAAAATGGGATTTTTTCCTGACTAATAACATTTAATTACAGTATGTGACTCTTCTAGTAGTACATTTTATAGTTCACCGAAGAATAGGCAAGAGCCAATGAGTCTACTCCTTTTCTGTAACAGATTATATTTAATGCTTTTAATACTCCGTACATATGTGCATATGTTTCTTTTGTTCATTGTTTTAGTGTCTCACTGACTTGGAAGCAAACTGTTTTGAGAAATGATTTAGGATTGTCTTGTTTTATTTGAACTTTTAGTGTGCCTCTGCTAAAATGTTGTTTTGTAACTTTGCACAGCAGGGCAGTTCAGTAAATGAGTTACACCTGCTTGTAGCAACAATACATAAGGGACAAGACTGTTTCCTCCAAGGCATAAACACACAGTTGTCATAGTACTGAGCTATGTCAGAACTCCAGCCATTGCCATAGTGAAACAGATAGGTTCATATTATATAGTTGTATAAAAGAACAAATCTTGATCCCATTGACTTTGGTGGCAAACCCCCTACTCATTCTAGTGAGGTCTGGATATGGCCCATACTGTGTTTCTTACTGCTTCAGTGCTGCTAACTTAGGGGGTTCTCAAACTGAGGGTCGGTATCTCTCAGGGGGTTGCAAGGTTCTTACATGGGGGGGTTGTGAGCTGTCAGCCTCCACCCCAAGCCCCACTTTGCCTCCAGCATTAATAATGGTATTAAATATATAAAAAAGCATTTTTAATTGATTGGGGGTGGAGAGAGAGAGGGGATATTGCACCCAGAGGCTTGCTATGTGAAAGGGGTCACCAGTAAAAAAAAAAAAAAAAAAAATTGAGAATCACTGTGCTAGCTGAAGGGAAACTGTCAACTGGTTTGAAGGCCAAACTTAAGTGTTTGCATTTTTTTTATTTTTGCATTTTTTATTTTTTACAAAATAAACAAACGCCCAATGATCAGATAATTCAAGTGTTTATATATGCACAACTGTGAGTTGGGTATGCATATCAATACAGATCAGGCATTTTGTTCCTAAAAGTGCATGTGCAGTTTTTTCATGCATACTTGAAAAAATATTGGTCTTGTGTGCTAATATCGGTCTTGAGTTTGCACAGAAATAGTTAAAATATATTTCTACTTAAAAAATAATATGAACAAATCTGGTCTGAAGGCACTGAGAGACAATAAACATGAAATCCTGTGTTGCAGCATTGACCTCCTAGAACCACTTAAATTTTCCATTTGTCTTCGAGATCTTTGAAGCTGAAGTTCTGGGCCTATAGTAGACTGGAAAGTGCTGTCATTGTCTGAACACAGGTTTTCAGCATTGGGCATGCCTACCTAAGGGCTTTTCTACACTTGAAACACTACAGCAGCACAGCTGCAGCGTTGCTCTAGCGCTTCAGTGTGGACACTACTGATGCCCATTGGTGTAGGTAATCCACCTCCCTGAGAGGCGGTAGCTATGACAACAGAAGAACTCTTCTATCAATGTAGTACTGTCTACATCGGGGTTAGGCTGGTACAGCTGCTATGTCTTTGGTGTGGATTTTTCAGACCCCTGAGAAACATAGCTATGCTGATGTAAGTTCCTAGTGTTAGAGCAACCCTTAGGCTAATAGAAAAGGAGGACTTGTGGCACCTTAGAGACTAACCAATTTATTTGAGCATAAGCTTTCGTGAGCTACAGCTCAATTCATCGGATGGTAATATTAGAGTTGAGCACACATGGGTGTGATCCCAAATTAGTTTGGCCTGGTTATATCAAAAATGAACCCTGGTAAATGAATATGAGCTATCTCATCCTTACAGCTAATGACCTGTCACCATAGTATCCAGGCACCTCACAATCTTTATTTATCCTCACAACTCTGTGAGGTAGAGCAGTGCTATTATCCCCATTTTACAGATGGAGAGCTGAGGCACAGAGAGGCTAAATGACTTAACTAAGGCCACACAGAAAGAGAATTCAATGCCCTAAACATTCGATTCCCTTCCTCTCCTTTCTGACACTCAGTTACATTTCTGACCAACAGTGACTTGCCTGACCTTGGACATGTCACTGTTTCTGTACCACAGTTCACCATTATATAAAAAGGATGTGGTGTTTATGTACCTCCTGTGGGTTTGGAGAGGCTTAATTTTGTGTCATTGTAACATCCTTAGATGACATCTTTCTCTCTTCCTCCTCAAAATCTCCCCATTGGAATCCCCCTAGTTCCTTTCCCCACTGGATATTTTCCCCTAAGCCTTGGCATTGTAAAATTAGGAAAGGAGCTGATATTCCTTTTCTATACAGCACTCTTCCAGTAATCTAAAACTCCCAGTTATCTGAATCCAGTGTGTCCCCCATATAGCCCTATGTTAGTTAATAGCACTTCTGTTTATCTGAACACCTGGTTATCCAAAAGTTTTGGATGTCCCAGAGGCTGTTTGGATAAACAGGCGTGTACTGTATTTCATTTAGTTCTGGTCTCTGCACTACAAGAAAGATATTGATAAATTGGAGGGTGTTAGGAAAAGAACAACTACATTGATTGGGGGTCTAATGGGATTGAGTTGTGAGGGTGAGTCTGTTTTTAAAAGAGCTTAAATATAGCTTGGTTAAATTTCAGGGTTGAGCGGGACACGTAGCTATACATAGTCAAATGGTGTAAATGCCCAGTGGAGCAGAAGATTGGTTGGTGTACAGAAATATTACTAGATCTAATAACATGAAATTAGAAAAAAATAAAAGTCTTGAAAACCTCCCTGATGGTGACCTGTGCTTGGCTGTGGAATAGAATCATAAGGAGGCGTTCCCCAACTTTTTACAAAGGTGACCCACCAACTGCATTATGTTTTTAAACCCACACAATGTCCAAACTTGGGGGGAGGAATCATAGGCCAGTGTCATTCTCTGCCAGCTCCTTTCGCCACTTACAAGGCACTGACCACCTGCAGCAGCACCTCTGCCTTGGCACCACAACCTAATCCTGACCTGGTGTGGAGGGAAGGGATATTTGGAGAGTGATCCCACCTACCCTCAGTGGTAGCTCCTGTCCCAAGGGGTTGTGCCTAGCTCTCTGCTCCGGGCATTGTGATCTGGCACATGGAGTCACCACACCACTCAGGTTTGGCCTGGCCACTGTCATGAGAGAGGGATGGCTGGGCCAAATTTGAGTGAGAGGTATTGCAACCTGGCACATGGTGTCCCAGTGCTACTCTGGTTTGGCCTGTCCACTTGTGCTATGAGATCTTGTGTGCCCGGTTGTAATTCCCGGAGCAGGGATCTGTCCCATACCGGTGGGGACAGGAGCCACTGCTGTGGGATGAATGGGGGGTGGGCTTACTCTCCACCTTCAACCCCACACCTTCCCAGGTCTCCCCTCCATCCTGGGTCCACAACCCATTTAGAACCTTCCTGGGACCCATAGTTTGGGAAATACTATCCTAAGATGAGAATTGAAATTCTGTCATTAGGGACTTTTAAAAGTATTCTGGACAAAATACTAGTAAATGGATTATAGGGAACTATTCTGGATTTGCAGGGAAATGGACTGGTTGGATTATATGCTTGTTAGGTCTTTCTCATCTAATTTTTATGGTTCTTCAGTATAATAAGGCCACATCCTGTATTGCAACCATGATGTTCATAGATGTGTTCAGTCTTCTGTTTTCAAAGTTTTCCAGCATTAAGGAGAAAACAAATGTGTCTGTGCCGCAGGGACGGGGTAGGTGTTGGGGGGTAAACTTTTCCCATCTTCCTCCCTAGGAGCAAAAATTGACACAGAAGCTAATTATTAAACATGAATACGGGTTAAACAAAGTTTGTTCCAGAGAAACTGCAAAACACTGAAAAGGTCGCTTTGTAAAACCCTCAATTCACACGTCCTAAAATAACATTGTGTCCACTGATACAGCCAAAAATGTAGATAGTTTTGACCGTTAGGAGGTTGACATACAGTTGCAAAGAAACACTGGTTAAGAAATGACAACTGTTTATTTACTTCTGCCAGCGAATTGAGACCATTTGAGTGCCAGCATGCATAGGGATGTTTTTTTTAAAAGGCGTGGATGGAGTGGAATGTTTTCTGCCTCTCCCAGCAGCTTAGTCTAAATTGACAGTCCTAACATAATCTGCATACAAACCTATTCCAGCATAAAACATCCACTGAAGGACAAGTATACATGGAATTGAATTTTAGACATGCACACAGTACTTGAAATTATCTTTGAAAGTCCTTGTAAAAGAAATATGTACTAAGAAGGAGTATGAGCAAGGTGAGGGAGGTTGCTTGACAAGCAAAGAAAGGCCTGAGGGCAGTACTGAGGAAGACAAGTGGAGAAAATAAAAGATGTGGTTAGGCAAGAGACTTGGGAGAAGTTTATAGGCAGAGAGAGAGAAAGCTATACTAGGCAGAGATACTGAGCAAGAGATGTTAACATGAGCAAGTGAGGAGCTTGAATCTTGATGAAAAAGATTTAAGTAAGTGGAGGTATATGAAGAAAATAAGTGAATTGTTACCTTGTGCGTATGGATTGGAGAACCACATTTTGTCATTGGCTTTCTTGTAACTCACCAGTTACATACTTCTCTCAGGTTAAAAAAAAAAAAAAAAAGGCAACCCCCCACCCCCACCCCAAACATTAGTGCTTTTGGTGGTAAGAATTTAAGAATTTGGTGGCCTAGTATTTAAATGATTCAATGTGGGCTGCGCTTGCTTATCAGGATAGAGTTGGGATTTCTGTGAGCATGTTCTGCAAAAGTGCTTGTCTGGTTCAATTCAAGAAATATTCATGGTATCTATGTAAGAATTTGCTGTTTTATTAGAAAGATTCCTTCCTACAACAATTTTAGGATACTCTAAATAGATATAGTGGAAGTTGTCAATGACTTGATATGTCAGGTCTCTCTCTTGTGGTGGTTCTTTTTCTGTGCAAAAGACTTCTGTGTAGTGCAATTTAAATTTTTTTAACCAAAACTGCTTTTCAGTGGAAAATAGGATTTTCAGCAAAACTAAATTTTCCATGGAATGTGTATATTTTCCACAGAAAACTTCAACTTTTTAAAATAAAAAGCTGGCTCTTCAAAAAAAAATATTTTTTTTTCATTTGTGTTGAAATTTTTTTCATGGGGTTAGAAAAAGTCACATTTTCTGACCAGCTCTACTTTTGTGATTTCCCATTTGGAATGTCCACTTACAGGTCCGGGTTTCTTTTTAGAGTGATTTTATGTTCTTTATTAACTTTTTGTCAGGGTCTTTTAAAGTAACTGCTGCATCTGTACAAGTAATATGTCTGGCATTTCAGTCTTGTTCAAACATACATCTATAGAAAACTTGTATTATTTGCTGCATAGCAGGGGGTGTCAGTGATTTTAAAGAGACTGTTCGTTTTGTTTTTGGTTTCAGAACTGGCAAATTTGTGTGGAAGATGAAGTTTATTCCTGCTTAAGGTTGTCATCCTAAATAGTAAATGGTAAAAGAATGTGGGATAATCCAAGTCTCCGATGTCTCCTAGCAATAGCTTTCTTACATTTGCTGAGCTTAATATATAGTCAGGAGACAGGTAAGTGTAGTTTGATACTGTTTGCTAGATTGCTTGCTCTTAGGATATGTGCCTACTCTATAAATGTGCTGCATTTATTATGTACTCAGGGTCAAATAATGTTGCCTCTCTAGGAATGAAAGATCTTAAGAGTAGAAATGCTGGATCTAATGCTCCAATTTCCTGCATCTTGTGTAGCCTCTAACACCAGTGCAAAGCTGGGTGCTTCTGCCTCACAATGGCGGCAATTTACATTCACTGGTGTAAATGACTCCACAGTGTGCAGGGCAACAGACACTCAGGCCCACTGCAGTTCTGCTGTGCATAGAGCCTGCACACGGAGGTTCCACAGCTCCACGCACCGTAGAGCAATGCTGTCTAGGCTGGACTGTAGAGGAGAGTATTGTAAGTTGACCAGTGGAGTTTGGGGGTTTGGACACAGGATATATGCAAGATGCAACTTCACTGGCCCAAACCCTGCACATAATGGAGGGATCCATTGTAGAAGGCCGATGAAGTGAGCTGTAGCTCACGAAAGCTCACGCTCAAATAAATTGGTTAGTCTCTAAGGTGCCACAAGTACTCCTTTTCTTTTAGCTACACCCAGAGGCTGTAACAGAATCCCTGGCCCAGCTGTTTAAGTATTCTACATTCAGCTTTAATGTAGTAAAGGGGATTCTGTTGTGCCTTGTTCCTCTCAAGTTGTGTAGGTATGTTTGAAGTATTCGAATTACTGAAAACTCAAGAAGCTAAACAAGTTCAGTTCACCAGAATTACAGCATCTGAATTGTCCAGATCAAAGCTGGATAGGTTGCACTGCACATATCACACCCAGTGGTAGAAAGCTGTTTAATTTGCAGTGAGGCACAGTAGTAGCTTGGATTTTTTTATTTTATTTTATTTTTTTAAGCAATAGTGATGTGGCCAGCTATGAACTAGAGCTTTTACTTTTTTCCTGACAACTTCCTTTGAGCACTCAACAAAATCAATAACTACAAACAATTAAAAGAAAGTTGGGATTTTAAAACTTTATTTCAAAGCAAGTGTATCGGATATACACAACTTTTGTAGGGTTTCCCAAGCAGAATTCACTTGTCAAATCAAAATGCTGAGGGTGAACCACTTAGGACCTGATCCTGCAAGATGCTGAGCAATCTCCGCTCTCATTGACACCCCTCAGGCGTGGAGGGGAATTGACATTACTCAGCACCTCTCAGGATTGGGTCCTTTTGTGGTTCAATAGGAGTTTAATTGACCCAGGCATTAAACTAAACAAAAATGGCACAAACTCCTCACCTCTGTGTGTGAAAAGGAGTGGAAGGGGAGAATTGACTAACAGGTTTATGTGTCTGAGTGCAGGAATCTTCTGTGTACTTCCTTCATGGAGTCCATGGTGCGGACCCAACCAGAGGGAGTCTGCTCGTAACATGGAGCCAGATTCTGCTACTCTTATTGCTTTAGTGTAATACCATTGACTCTAATATACAGAACCAGTCAAGGGCCAAGATTTTCAAAACACAAAGTCACCTCAGTTTTTGGGCGCCCAACTTGAGACAGCCTTAGAGGAGCCTCATTTTTCAGAAACTGTTGAAAACCCACCCTCCAAAGATGAGTACTTTTTAAGGTGTTTCAGGTTGTGTACCCAAAATTATTGGTCATGTTTGAAAATCTTGGCCTGCAACTATGTAATGGAAGTTTAAAAGTATTGTAAATGAGCGTGAGGTAATCTGTAAAATGTGTATATCTGATGGAGCATCAGTCTGAGAGCATTAAATTGTTACATTGTAACTATGTAGATGTTGCAATTTCAGGTTTTCCAGAAGCACCCTGGAGTTTGAAATGTATTACACATGACTTAAACAGAATGATCTGTTCCTGGGATGCCACCTCCAGTGCAAACCTTGGACTGACTTACAAGATCTGTTATACAAACAGGTAATTGTTTCTTCTTATCAAATTATGTATGTATTATTGTTCTTCAATCCATATTCATAAAATTTGTATCATCCTGTGTTTCTCAGAGCATGTCTGTCCACCAGTCAGTTACATCTAGAATGGTGTCTTCTGCTCTGAATGTTTTCAGTTCTAAATTGGGCAATTGTAAGCTTCCCAGCAAAGGACCTCTGTATGCCAAAGATTCTCTTGCCAGAACACCTTGCTACCCCCTCACATTGGGTAGGGAGTGCTCACACTCCTACTTCTGAATTCTCAGTGTCCATATGGCCCTTGTTTTCAGTTCTCAAAAGGTTATCTTCATAGTTTGGTTTAGTCCAAAAGGAAATGCCTGAAATATGTTCTGTGCTGAAATACCAGGGACCTTAAGCATTAAGATTCAGACATGAAAATGCCTTTAGGAAACTTAGATTACATCTAAGTAAAATCCCTTAATGGCTGTATTTTTTTTTTACCAATTTAAATATTAAATCCCTTTTGAAGATAAATGCTTTTGGAGTAGAAAACAAAATTGAAATAGCCTATTTGAAATGGAGTATAGTTTAGATTTTTAAGGTACGCTAAAAAAGTGTAATATTTTCAGACACATCTCTAGAACTTTTGTGCATTCCATGTGTAACTCACCAGAATGAAAATCTGCCAATTTTCTGTCATGCACTAGGCATGAGGTTTGAAGTCTTTTCTGGATCCTGACTTCTTCCTCGGTGCTGATATTTGTGCTATGCCTCTCTTCCTGTGAATAGTGAAGACAGCTCAGACTTGTTCATGCAGCTCCAGGGCTTGGCTGCACTCCTTTCCCCACCTCACACACCAGGTTCTCTGCCTCCAGTGGTGCAGAGAGAGTGGCACTTTAGTGTGCCTGAATTTTCAGTTGCCATCCCAGTTTGCAAAGAGTGTGTGTGTGTGTGTGTGTGTCAGTAGTGAACTGAATGAATCCCCTCACCACCATCTTGTTTGAAGGAGCAACTGCATCCTGAACAAGATCACCCAGTGAGCTGCTGCCTCTGTTTATTCCCTTTCCCTTAGCATGGTGGAGTAGGCAGGTGGCACAGAAAGCAATAAGGTGAGGAGACATTCTTGGGATCCACAGAAAGGGAGCTCAGCCACAGCTAATCCCGTCCTCCAGACCTTCACCTGATGCTCTCCACATACTCTGTGGCCAAGATCCCTTTGGAAATGTCTCTGCACTGGGGGAGGGTTAGTCCTCTTCAGCACTTGAGACTCAACAGGGTGTATTAGCCTTATCAGTCAGGGACTGCGGGGTTAAGTCCAAAAACCTCCCCAGTCCTCTTATTTAAACCACTTCAAAAGGGGAAAGCTCCAGGGTCCCATTTAAGTGAGTAATAGTTAATTAGCAGGAAGTTGGGCATTGTTCTGACTTTTTCCTTTCCCCCCCAGCCCTGAGAGGAAGATCTGGGCACTTTCCAATCTCTTTCTCCTCTCCAGTTACATATGAAATGTTAAGGAGAGTGAGGACTCAAGCCGCATCCTATCTATCCATCAAATCTATCATTAATTATGTGTTAGGCTGAGATTTTATCACAGTTATTTTTTAGTAAAAGTCAGGGACAAAACACAAAAATTCACGGAGCCCATGACCTCTCCGTGACTTTACTAAAAATAACCAGGGGGCAGGGCTAGGCCGGGGGGGGGGGGGAATGGAGTCCCATAGGGTGGGAGTGGGCGGCTGACAGGCTGAGCCCCCTGCCATGGTGGGGGACACAGCCTCAGCGTCAGCAGCCGCAGCGGGAGATGCAGCCATGGGGGACACACAGCCTGTGCTCCACAGCTGGCTGCACCTGCGGCACAGGGGTACACTGGTCACAGCTGCAGTGCCCCCGCCCCCACAAAGCCCTGGCTGCAGCCAGGGTGGGGGCATATCGCCCTGGGAAGCCACGAGTGAGGCACATGGCTCCAGCTGCAGCCGCCAGGCAGGGGCGCGCAGCCTCAATTGCAGCCCCTGGCGAAAGCCACGGGGTTGGGGTGCACTGCCTCAGCTGCAGCCCCTGCCAAGCCCAGGATGCTGCAGGGTTGGGGTGTGTGGCCCTGGCTGCAGCCCCCACCAAGCCCGGGACGCCGCAGGGATGGGGCGCACGGCCCTGGCTGCGGGGCCCGCCAAGCCCAGGACGCCGCGGGGATGGGGTGCATGGCCCTGGCTGCAGCTCCCAGTGGAAGCTGCAAGGTTGGGGCTGCAGGGTCCTGGTTCCAGCCAGCTCCAGTTGCAGGGCAGAGGCGCACAGTCCCACCTCCAACTCCTGAAGCCTTGGAAGTCATGGAAGTCTGGTAAAGTCACAGAATCCGTGACTGCTGTGACCTCTGTAGCCTTAATTATGTGCATTGCTGAGGAGTCACAGACCAGAACCTCATTGTGCCAAGCATTCTACATATACCGCCCCCCACCCCAAAAAAGGCCGTCCCCTGCGCCAAACCGCTTATGTTCTTATTAACCCCCTTATTCCCCTGTAGGCTAAAGCCCAAAAGGAAGCACCAGCTCTGTCCCCTGATGGGAATGAACATCCTTTCTGCACCCACATCCTCACCACAAAAAGTTATGAGAAAAGCAAAAAAGGCCAGAACGCAAAGCTATTTTGTGGCGTTTGATAAAAATACTGTCTGGAGTGAGTAAAGGGTTGGAGTAGTGTTCTGAATAAAATATCACAATTTTTAACTTTCTTTCTTTTGCCAAAGCTTATCCAAGTCTTACTACTTCTGAAATTTGACTCTGATCTCTCACAGTTTTGTTCTGAGAATAAATTGGACCTTTAAAGGTTTGCAATGTTAAATTTAGTAGGGAGCTCTCTAACTTCCTAATACATGGAGAACTTTTCTAATTCTTCTTTATTATTGTTTCAGTGAGCCATTCTCTCCAGTGTGTATTGAAACTGGGGAGAAAAGGGCAGATATTCCAGTGGCAATGGGCTCCACTAACATACAGATAACCACACTAAATGCTTCTGGAACTCCTTTAGCTACTGAAACGTTTGTATTGCCTGAGGAAAATGTTTGTAAGTATCAAGTTTATGTATAATGGCTTTATATGAACACTTAACTATAACATTCTGGAAATGGATACGATGATTTAATAGTTGTCTTTGGCAACATTTCCCTGTATAAAGAGCTTCTCTTGTTGAGATGCAGAACACCCCCGTGCTCCACCATGCACAGGCACTTCTGCTAAATGCATATTTTGGTAGCCAAGTATGGTATTTGATGCCATGATAGAAAACAACTTATTCCCTCAGGCTAATTTGTTTGGGGATGAGGTAGGCGAATTACATTAAAAAAAAAAAAAACCATCAGTGGTAATTCTCACCTCCAAGATATTTCCTTGAACCATCACTGCTTGAGCACCATTTATGCCCATTTTTTCACAACATTTTAGGGGAAATGATATCTTCCTTTGTCTCTCTCACAGCTGCTAGGACCAAAAAAGCAAAATAAAACAATCTGTAATAGGGTGGCCTGCCCTGTAAGGCCTTGTTTAATTAGCTCGGCCTTGCTGCACCTGTGCTGGGTGTAGAACTTAATAAGGGAGGAAGCACAACAATTAGGGTTGGCTGGGGAGAGAATAGCTGAGTTGATGTGTAGCTGGAGAGCAGAGCCCCAGGACTGAAGCTAACTTCCTGACGTGGGACCCTGGAATGACATGCTGTTTCTCTTGCACAGCGCTGGCTTCAGGGCTGCCTCCCTCCTTAATGGGTTTCATAGCAGTGTACAGAACGTAGATATAATCTTGTCATCTCCCCTAGAAATGTACCCATGTTGGAACTGTCACTCTGGAATGAGTATTATAAACAACCATTTTTAGAAGGGGAAATGGGAAAAAACCTTCTAGTTCAGCGGTTCTCAGACTGTGGGTCGGGACCCCAAAGTAGGCTGCGACCCGATGTTAATGGGGTTGCCTGGGCTGACTTAGACTGCTGGGGCCTGGGGCTGAAGCCCGAGGGCTTTAGTCCTGGGCATTGGGACTCAGATTACAGGCCTCTGACTGGAACTGAAGGCTTTGTCTCTCTCCCCATCCCCCGCCCCCACCTGGGGCTTGGGCTGGCTCAGGCTTTGGTTCCCCCTCATGGGGGCATGTAATTGTCGAAAGGGGGTCACGATGCATTGAAGTTTGAGAACCTCTGCTCTAGTTAAAGCAGAGGGGAAGAAGGAACTAAAATATATTTTTCCCAACTTGGAATTGTGTAGAATAGGTACACTTCACAAAAAGCACCATGAGACCTTAGTGACAAAAGGGCCTCTATTTTATCTCAAGTGAAGAACAGCCCCTCCAAGAGCACACTACTTCCTAACAAACACGGAAGGATCGTTACTTTGCATTCACAACAATTTATGATTTAGACAAGTGCCGATCCTGAGACTTAGTCTCATTTGTATAGATACAAAAGGTAAAGGGGCTAGGATGAAGAAAAGATTTTTCTCAGCCAATCATTGACAGAAAACTGTGGGAAAGACGTGTTAGAGCAGCTTGGAGGAGATCGCACTTGGCACCCCTAATGTAGCAGGAGAAATGCTGCCTGCGGAGTCACCAACAAAACTTCAGAGGATGTTTCTGTGCTTTCTTGGGAAGCTTCCTACATGAGGAATGGCAAATCCCAACCCAGTTTAATTAATGAGAACAAACCTCACATTGGTATGGCAGCAGGCCAGTTCAGAGTTGCAGCTATTAAACACCTGTAAGCGCTGTTGCTGGTAATTATTTTGAATGTATGCTTTTTCCCTTGTTTCTTTTCAAGCACTTATTCCACTCACCCCCCAAATTCTTAATCTGAATGCCGACTTTTCAACTTACACATTATATATGAAGTGGAACGATAGTGGCTCAGTCTTCCAACATGAATTAGATGCCAGCTGGCAGATTCAGATTCTGCGTAAGGAAACAATGGAGACAGTGACACTAGTAAGTCCTCTTTTTCGCTTTTTTTATGAAAATGCATTTCCCCTCTTTACCCCCACTTCCCCCCATACATTTTGGAGGGGTCACACAAGCAGGAGAGTTCAGAAAAACATGGACACAGACCTTACGGACTCATGCTATACATAGGTGTTGTTCATTTATTTTTATTAGTGTTTGAGAACCTCCTAGCACTAAAACAACTGAAAGTGATAGGGAGAAAGGCATGCCATGGCTATTGCACTTACTCCACACGGCACTGGCAGCTTCAGCAGTTTTTGTTCAGTTGTGCAGTGCCAGTGCCATTTAGAACCAAGTGAATTTTACTGTTTCCCTTCCCTGTTATTTTAAGAGTTGTGCAGGTATCTTATGCCCATTAATGGCCCCACCTGCCCCCACCCCTGCTTGTTTGGTTCTGCAGCGCTGCAAAGCCAACCACCTCCTGGAGCCAAGGCTGCATGGACAAGCCCTCCCTCACTCTAGGCCCAGGGATGGTGTGCCAGTTAAATCCAAGGTGCATAACTTTGAATGTGTCAGTCTGCCAGGTCCGTACCAGTGAGATAGCATGGTGAAAAGTGCTGTTTAAGTAACTCAATAGGTTGTGGTTGCTCAGTGCTGGTGGGATGGGTAGCAAGTAGAATGAGTCCAACGTTTTTGTCACCGGAGATGACGACTGGGAGGGGAGATTTTTCTAGGTTAGTCACTCATTTTATCAGAATAGCCACTGAACCTGAACTCCAGATTTTGGGTTCAACGCAGCAGGCTCAAAAGCAGGCAATTCAGATTCCATCCCAAACCACTTTTCCAGTCATACTGTTGATTTAAAGGATTAATCTTATCTTCCTAACAGCTTCTTTTGGATGACCTACATTACTCCACGACCCAGGGCATGGCTTGCCAGTTCTATTTTAAATGATAAATGTAAAATTTTCTATAAACAAGCCAAATCGAAATACTTTACATGACGTGCTGTAAAGTTTTCATCTCGTAAACGTTAATTCTGCTTAGTTCAATTTTACATTTTAAAAATATTTTATATAAAATGTGGTAGGATCATAACAATGACAATTGCAGTCTTTGAATTTTTAGAAAGTGCCCATAAGAAATTAGTTCATCATCATTATGGGAAAGAGTTACTTTAAAAAAGAAAAATATAATCTTCCAGTGGATGTTATTCTCCCAGTAGATCTTACTTTTTGTGGGTCTTTGCTGTGGAGGTACATTTTCCTTATGAAATTGGTCTTTCATTGTTTTCTGTTCCTGATTGGTGACTGCCTTAAGAGTGCTATTAAATAGTCAAGTTTTAATGCTCCTTTTGTAGTCTCCAAAAAGGAGATTCCAGATCTAGTGAAAGCCCCTGTACTTTCCTTTCAGAGTAATAAAAAGCTTTCTTCATCAGTGCTATTTCCTAGGTTCCTCAAAACTGTATTAAGTATATTGTATTGTATTCTGTGAAAGATTTCTGTTTTTCAAATGGCTGATTACTTTCATTGGCAATTAATGCAGTACTCTGTAAATATAGTGCGTATTATAAAGGTATTGTGTAATGTCATAAACTAAACAAACATTTGGAGGATGGTAGTTCTTCAGATTTTTGTCAACACGTGACTTTGTTCTGTAAGTTTAATAATTGAGAAAATATGTGCACTAGGGTATGTAGATGATCGTTGCAATTACAGATAAGAAAAGGCATATTACATCACCAGGTCCATCCCCTGTCAGGTACCTCCCTGGACTTCCTATCTAGATGCTGTAACTGTTAAAACATTGGTACAATATTTAGTTTGGGCTAATGCGTAAGGGCCTCCTGCAGCAAACTCTTGCTCACGTGAGTAGTCCTCCTACAGGGAGTCCCATTGCTGTTAACAGTGCTGAATGCATGAGTAGTAAGTATTTGCAGTATCTTGTCCTGTATTTTGATTTCTTAGATGTGATTAATAGGAGTGAAATGCTTGCCTGTATTCTCCTCTTGTGTGTCAGTGTAGATTGCAAGCATGGACTTACTCAGATCATGAATTGCTCTTTTAAAATAACCAAACCAATTTAATTCACATAGTGATCTGATTTTAAATTTCTTTTTATATTATTATTTTCAGATAATCCAGAAGTATAGTAGGTGCTTCACATCACAGATAAGATGACATGGAGTGAAATCCTGGCTGCTATTGAAGTCAATGGGAGTTTTGCCATTGCCTTCAGTTGGAACAGGATTTCACCCAGAGAGCTCACAACCTAATTCCAAATATTATGCAGTGAAGGGAGTGACAAAACTAAAGGGAGAGGGCTGGGGATGATAAGGGGATGACATCAGTATAATTTTTTTTATTTGGTCAGGGAAGACATGAAGTCTTTAAATCATGATTTGAGGACTTCAGTAACTCAGCCAGAGGTTATGCGTCTGTTACAGAAGTAGGTGGGTAAGGTTCTGTGGCTTGCGATGTACAAAAGGTCAGACTAGATTATCACAGTGGTCCCTTCTGGCCTTAAAGTCTGTGAGACAGTAAGGCAGGTATTTTATTCTAACAAATAAAGATTAACTTTCTTGTAGTTTTTCATACAAGGACTCTTCACTATCAGTGATTGCAAATGAGTCTTTGTTTCAGTATTAGAATACAAGTGAGCTGGGGGTACTGTGCGGGTGGAGGAATTACAGCTAATTCAAGGCTTTAAGAAAGGTAATTTAAGTTCTGATATAGTGATCACAGATTTACATTTCATCTGTCAATGAAGTTGTATAAAGTTAGAAAAACTTAAGTCAGTTTGTTGAAGTAGAAAGACCACAGCAAACTTAATGAAATATTGCAAATTTTAAACAGTGCCAATTCCCTCTAAAAGAAAACACTGCTGAATAACAACACTTCCTGTATTAGTTTTGTGTCCACTTTGTGATATGTGCTAAAGGCTCTCTGAAGGCAGAGTATACACCCACAAAACAGAAACATTTCATTCTAGAATGAATATCTAAAAAACGTACAGGGCTAAAATGTTTGTGATGAAGCTTTTTATATCTGAATACTCTAGGAAACAGTTTTTTTAACATTTACAGAGCACCTTGCTCTGTGTGTGTGTGTGTGTGTGTGTGTGTTCACCCAACATTGAAATGTAGTCACTGCTTGGGTGGAACATAGCAGTTGTTAATTGTGCACAGCAAAACCACCGAACAATTTAGGTCAGGAAATAAAGGATATCTTACAGAGTTGGATGTAGATGGGGGGGTTGAATGAATTTCCTAAGCTAGAACTGGACCAGGAACAGTAAATTTAAGTTGTTCTCTAGTAGTAAACTGTCTGTTTTAAAATGCATTCATTTTCCAGCTTCAGACTAAATCCTATGCCATAATTAATGAACTTTTAAAATGTCCATATGTTGTTCAGAGATATTATTATATGTAAAATGTAATTATGTTTTCAGCACAATTGAGTAGTTTGTCAGTATTTAGAAGCCCAAATGAGAAGAATTTAGTTTAGTTCTGTAATTAGCTATTGACTTAGCACCATTCTATTAAGATCCAGGTTTAATATGTTTCCTGTGATGCCAGCATGTTTTCCAGTCTTGAGGTAGGGTAGGGCCTTGGTAAAGAGGCCAGGTTGGGATGACTGCTTTCTACTCATGCTTTAAAAAAAAACAAAAACAAAAACCACCAGTTGAAAACAGTTTCTAGTAGAGTTGGCTGATCAATGCAGACTGGCCAAAATTGTGGCCAGCATTGGAATACAACTTTACAATATAATAAACAGCACTGAAAGACTATCCCTGCTTACCAGTTAGTTCTCGCTACAAATCTTTGGTGATTAACTAATAGGAGTGGTTGAAAATTTTCTGTTAAAACTGCTTTTTAATGGAAAATTGGGGAGGAGTTGGGGCTAAATAAAGTGTTTCATAAAGTGTCTGCTTCCTATGAAAGACTTCAACTTTTCATTAAACAAACACTTGAAAACCAAAGTGGTTTTGGTTTTGGCTTTGGCTTTGGCCAAAACCTGAAAACTTTGTATGCAGAAATGCCATCACAGTGTCTCTTGACACTATTATCCTCTATGGGTTGGGTTCCCTAGCTGGATGACACCTTCCATGAGGCACTGTGGCTGCTTAGCACAAGGGGAGTCTGTGGTACATGGGATATTGGTCCAGGTAGGGAGCCCGGCACATAGAGGAGAATGGGGCATGAGGGACTATGCCAGCATTTCCTATTTGACATTTTTCAGTTGAAACTTTTGCCAAAAATTTGAAATTTCCTTGGAAAACTTCAGCATATATGGTTTTTTTTCATTATTATGGGGGGTTTTGGGGTCAAAATTTTCATGGGGGGAAACCCCATTTTCTAAGTAGTACTAACTTAGGTTGTAATGCCTGTAATGTCTATCTTTGAAAAAGCTTTATTTGTTTTTCTTTTTAGATGAATTATGATTCAAAATTGACTGGCAAAGACTCTATTCTTTCTTGGAATTGGACATCTGACATACCTTTGGAGTGTACTTCACACCATGTGAAAATTAGATGTTATATTAATGATCCATATTTTAGTGGTAGGACGGAATGGAGTGAATGGAGCCCAATTAAAACAGTTCCTGGTACGTTTACTTTCTTGCATGTTGCACAGAATTTAGCTACTTTTAAAATTGTGCTGAATTAAAAATAAACGTTAAATGAATAATATTCCCTTTTAATTCTGAAAGTTGATAGACAATTGTAGATCTTGTGGGACTGTTTCAGTTAAATATGTAAAGATGTGTAAAGTGCAGTAACAAATGTTTTGAGTGGGTGAAACATGTTAAAAATAGATTTCTGTACATTTTACAAGAGAGTTTTTATGCAAAACGGAATAGCCTGAGTGCTCCTACTTTGTATTAGCACTGACCAGCTGAATATATAAGAAAGTAATATTACTTTATTGAGCTATAAAAATCATTTGATCATGTATTATTTTTCTTCCTCCTAGGAAAAGATACTAAGCTCAGTAGTGCTGTGGTATTTCCTCAAGACAAAGTGGTACTAGTGGGCTCAAATGTCACATTTTGCTGTTTATACAACGAAGGGGAAAGTATAAAATACATGAAATACGGATCAAAAAGTTATTCACTCCTTCACCTCAGCAAGTGGAGCAGTGCAATCAAAGTGCAGAATGTCAGTGCTTCAATTTCTAGTGGGACAAATGTATGGTGCTCGCTGCTGCCAGATAATGCAGCAGGAACAGTATTATTTGTAGGATGTAAGTATACCATACTGTTACTGAAATGAGGTTCACTATGGTTTATTCACCTTGATAAAATCAAAATATAAGTAGGAAACTAAAAGGTTTTATGACTCTAGCCCTCTTGCTTTTAAAACAGTGGTTTAGTTTGGCCTACCTGGTTTCCAAGGATAGTTTACATTTGGGGGGTGGGGTGGGGGGATGTTTGGTTTTTATTGTAATGACCCAGTTAACTCCCCCAATGCTCAGATGCCATAGTGATAAAGATGTAGTGTAAACATAATAGAAATAGATAATCTCCAGTATAACCTGGCAGCTCAAAGCCATCATGTCCCTGCTATTCATGATCATGGGGGAGAGCAACAGGAGATGCCCCAGATCCATCAAAGTTGTGATGAGCGTATGTGGGATGGGGGAGAGACAAGGAGGAGAGGTAAAGAGCTGCTGAGAGCATCCTTACCCACCTGAGAGTGGAGTATAGAAAGCCCCCCAGGGTCCAGGGTGGGGGATAAGTGTCTCCATCCTCAACTTCCCACTAGCCAAGTTTGTAAACCAAAATATCAATTTTATATCCATTTTGATTATCTCTGATCACTGAAGAGGGGCAGGCATGTTATAGAAGAGGACCCTCTCCTGATTTTTGGTCTGTCAAGAAGTGGTGACTGTTCATGCACACATAAGTCATTACCACGCTTATTTTATTGGCTTCTGCCCATCATATATGTACAGTACCCTGCCTAAGTGTGAAATGTTAGCAGCGAAAACTCTGACACCTAGCAGAATGTTTTTGTGACTGTCAGAAGCTCTTTCTTCTGCCTGTTGCATTTCCAGAGTCACCGTTTGTATGGCCAAGAACACTTTGCTTGAAGATGAGCCATTGTTTAACCAGGTTTCAGAGTAACAGCCGTGTTAGTCTGTATTCGCAAAAAGAAAAGGAGTACTTGTGGCACCTTAGAGACTAACCAATTTATTAGAGCATAAGCTTTCGTGAGCTACAGCTCACTTCATCAGATGCATATCGTGGAAACTGCAGCAGACTTTATATATACACAGAGAATATGAACCAATACCTCCTCCCACCCCACTGTCCTGCTGGTAATAGCTTATCTAAAGTGATCATCAGGTGGGCCATTTCCAGCACAAATCCAGGTTTTCTCACCCTCCACCCCCCCACACAAATTCACTCTCCTGCTGGTGATAGCCCATCCAAAGTGACAACTCTTTACACAATGTGCATGACAATCAAGTTGGGCTATTTCCTGCCCAAATCCAGGTTTTCTCACATCCCCCCCACCCCCATACACACACAAACTCACTCTCCTGCTGGTAATAGCTCATCCAAACTGACCACTCTTCAAGTTAAAATCCAAGTTAAACCAGAACATCTGGGGGGGGGGGGTAGGAAAAAACAAGAGGAAACAGGCTACCTTGCATAATGACTTAGCCACTCCAAGTCTCTATTTAAGCCTAAATTAATAGTATCCAATTTGCAAATGAATTCCAATTCAGCAGTTTCTCGCTGGAGTCTGGATTTGAAGATTTTTTGTTTTAAGATAGCGACCTTCATGTCTGTGATTGCGTGACCAGAGAGATTGAAGTGTTCTCCGACTGGTTTCTGAATGTTATAATTCTTGACATCTGATTTGTGTCCATTTATTCTTTTACGTAGAGACTGTCCAGTTTGACCAATGTACATGGCAGAGGGGCATTGCTGGCACATGATGGCATATATCACATTGGTGGATGTGCAGGTGAACGAGCCTCTGATAGTGTGGCTGATGTTATTAGGCCCTGTGATGGTGTCCCCTGAATAGATATGTGGGCACAATTGGCAACGGGCTTTGTTGCAAGGATAAGTTCCTGGGTTAGTGGTTCTGTTGTGTGGTATGTGGTTGTTGGTGAGTATTTGCTTCAGGTTGCGGGGCTGTCTGTAGGCAAGGACTGGCCTGTCTCCCAAGACTTGTGAGAGTGTTGGGTCATCCTTTAGGATAGGTTGTAGATCCTTAATAATGCGTTGGGGGCTGAAGGTGACGGCTAGTGGCGTTCTGTTATTTTCTTTGTTAGGCCTGTCCTGTAGTAGGTAACTTCTGGGAACTCTTCTGGCTCTATCAATCTGTTTCTTTACTTCTGCAGGTGGGTATTGTAGTTGTAAGAAAGCTTGACAGAGATCTTGTAGGTGTTTGTCTCTGTCTGAGGGGTTGGAGCAAATGCGGTTGTATCGCAGAGCTTGGCTGTAGATGATGGATCGTGTGGTGTGGTCAGGGTGAAAGCTGGAGGCATGCAGGTAGGAATAGCGGTTTAACCAGTTTATATTACATCAAAGGCAGTGGGGAAATAAACACCACCTTAAACTTGGAGACTAGCAAGTAAGCAGAGAAGCAATCCGTTGTTCAAACAATATACACCTAAAACTGGCAAGGAGCTGCACTGTGTTGTTGAAGGTGTTAGTGGTGCCCTCTGCCACTGCAGGAAAAGCACAGAACTCCGAAATTGCCTGTTATGGGAAAGAGGAACTAAACATTTGCAGTATTTTGTTTTAAGGTGTCATTATGTTTGTAGAAGGTTTTTGAGGCTTATGACCCTACACAAGCAGCTAATGATTTGGTATCTAAAACAGATTAAAGTTTTTCCATTCAAAAGATATTTTCCATGAGAAACTAATAATTTTAGAACTTGATTCTTTACCATTACAAGACACCCAAAAGCTACTGCACCGGATAGGGAAGTTCAACATTCAACCTGCCACTTTGAACACCACAATGTGTATTTTTGGTAGTTTAACACTAAATGAGATTCAGCTGGAAATGCTGGTAACATAAGGTTTAACATCTTAGCTTTCTTGCCCCACTATTTGCCCTTTCAGACTCAAATAAAGAAATTCTAGGGCTTTGCAAAAGGAACAGGCGTAAGTGTAACTTGATGATCTCCTTAGATAAGGTATTACCAGCAGGACGGTGGGGTGGGAGGAGGTATTGTTTCATGATCTCTGTGTGTATATAATATCTGCTGCAGTTTCCATGGTATGCATCCGATGAAGTGAGCTGTAGCTCACGAAAGCTCATGCTCAAATAAATTGGTTAGTCTCTAAGGTGCCACAAGTACTCCTTTTCTTTTTGCGAATACAGACTGACACGGCTGTTACTCTGAAACCTGTTTTTAAAGGTGTGTGTTTAGTACTTCAGTCTGCACATTCTGTTACTGATTTTGAATCTTAAACAGGTCATTTAAAAAAAACAAAAACAAAAGAACCCTTTTTTCGGGGGGGACATCCCTCTAATATACCATCCAGTCGTATGGAATTTTTAAAATGGATAACTCTACATGTAAATATAAGTCAGGGATTCACACAATATTGGCTGTAGGTCAGTGACAGTGCAGCCCACAAAGGGTTTGCAGATGTGTCCATCCTTGAAGGTCTAGTGTGTTCAAGCCACTTCCTTCCTAGCGTTTTACAAACTCCTGTCTCTCTGCCGCCTACTCCATGAGGGGAGCGGAGACATCTTGTTTGGAGGCACCAGTCCAGCAAGACAATGGGATGCAGGGGAAAGGGACAAGATAAGAAGCCAGATAGAAAGGGGAAAGGGACAGTGCACCATCTCTATCTCGGGGTGTTTATATGTGCTTCAGAGATGTCAGTTTGAGTACCTGTGGCTCTGGTGAGCTAAATGCTCTTCCCCTAGCACATTAGACCTATATTCATTGTGTACGCTTACATCACTCACACTGTTGCCTCTCAGCTGTGCGCGTGTGCGTGCACACACAGATCTTAAACCCTGTGCACACGGCGAAACACTGCACACACAACAATTTGAACAGAAACACAACAATTTGCACAGAAGAAATTTTTTGCGCACGCGGCCTGTCAAAAATTTGCACAGAAGAAATTTTTTGCGCACATGGACTGTCAAAAATCAGAGGGAATATTGGTCTCTCATAATCCTAACTGAGACATCCTTACCACTCACGCCAAACGAACACAGTGTGAAGCCCGTCCCGTCCGGGGTGGCCAGAAAGAAACTGGTTTCCTGGCTTCTGGGAGGAAAGATGCCCACAAGCAGCTGGAGAAAGGAGCTCCCTAGAGGCTCATCCCCATCACAGCTACTCAGCTCTGGTTTCTAGGGGGAGTATGGCATGTCATTCTGCAGTGACTCTTCTACGGAGAGAGCTGCCATCAATCCTATGCTAGGGATTATGATCATTGCAGTCCTGGGGTCTAGAATTGAGGGACAAGCTTAAATGAAAGTGGGGGATGGAGACTTGTAAAGCATCTTGGAGGAGGATGACATGTGTGGTCTTCTTAAAAAAATCAGAAACTTTTAAAATAAAATACAGTGTGCGCATGTACTAAGTATTTCATGTTTCATAGAGTGCATGTGGGTTCACTTGTTTGAATAATTTGTTTAAATGGATTCTAAGCAACAGTGAGGCCTGCACTTGCCAAAACATGGCACACAACCTAATAACCTTCCTAAATCGCTTGGAGGCAAAATTGTGCAGTTTGGGATCTTGAAACATGTTTTGTAAAATTGTGTAATGCTTATAGTTCAGTGCCCTGATCCTGCAAAAACTTATATATGTGGTTAACTTTAAATACAGGAGTAATCCCATTGTCTAATGCTTGACTTCAATGGGCACTGTTAATGTGCTTAAAATTTAGCACACACATGACTGTTTGCAGGTTTGGGGCATAATTGTCACTGTTTATTTATGCTACGTGTTCTGGAAACAAAATATTGCTTACAGATTTCCAAGCAATTGTCTGACCTTCTATGTTAGGACGTATTCTGTGAACATGCAGGCTAATTGTTTTGTCTTACTTCCGTGCTACAGATGCCCCTGATACGCCACAAAACCTGAACTGTGAAACACGCACCTTTATTACTATAACGTGTAGCTGGAACCCAGGCAGACCCACGGGACTGTACAGGCAACGGCAAACAAAGTATATTTTATTTGAAAGGTAAAGTCATTTAGCAAGGAAGGATTAAAAAGTTAGAATACAAATTGGTCCACTATGGGCTTCCCAGGATACTGAATGACTGCTGCATGCCCACTCAAGTCATTTAAACTCTCCACTGCTTAGAGTTTAAAATAAATATAAAAATACACAGGAAGTTGGAACTAATTTTTAAATTACTTGAAGACAGAATCACGTGATTGCAATATAGTGCTGCAGTAGTATGGTGATAGTATAGTCAGGGTTGGGGGGCACATTTCTTTATAAGACATTTGATGATGATAGTTATATTATTTATTACTTATATTATGGTAGAACCTTGAGTTCAGGGCTCCATTGGGGTAGGCACTGTACAAACATGACAAAAAGAAGATCCTTGTCCTGAAGAGCTTACAACTTAAGTGTAAGACTGTGGACAACAGGTGGATAAGACCAACAGGTGCGGGTGCAGAAGAAAACAATGAGATTGGACTGGTCAACACAAAAACCAGTGATCACGGCTGCCTAACATTTGTTGAGGGCTCTCGAGCCAAGCTTTCTCATCCTTGTTCTGAGTGCACAGTGGGCTATTGCAGCCCCAAATACATGGAGCTACCCCTAAAAACCACTCAAATTTCTGCTAGTATAGATGAGGATGGCTGGTTGCTTACAGAGATCATATTACACTTATGCTCTCTGTTCAGCACTGGCTTTCAGTTTGTTTTCAGATGCAATTCAAAATTTTGGCTTTATTATATAAAAACCTAAATAATGTGGGTCTTGGCTACGGGATGGACAACTTCTCTCCTTGTGTGGCCCAGAGATACCCGAGATCAGCTGAGGTACACAAAGTGCCTGACTCTGATTTAGATGGGGAGGGGCTGGTGATTGGTCATCTTCAGTGCAAAGACCTTAACACTAGAACCTACTCCTTCTGCTGAGTCAACTAGTTCCTGATTCTGGAAAGCACTTAAGCAAATACTTAAATCCCATTAACGATAGGCATGTGCTTAAGTGCTGTCCTGAATATGGATATTTTCCTGAATCAGGACTCTAAAGCCTAGTTTTGACCTCAGGGCTCACTACCGAATCTATCTATTTTCCCAGGCTTCTGAGGAAGTAGGGTGGAAGTAAAAATTAAAGTGAGGATGAATTAGGTTGTGCTAGGGAGAAGGAAAGGGATTCTCTTTGGGCTGGGAGCCATGGATTTTGTGACTAATGCCAATCCAAGCTACATTGTGTCATTAAATTGTATGTACTATACAATGCAGCATGGGGTAGGCAAATAATGACACTGCATTAACTAAATAATGGCATAGTGACTTGCCATTCATTCCTTTTAGCATCTACATCCAGTGAAGTCTGTACTAAGAAACTTCAATTCAGTGCTGTTAAATGGGTTGCTCAGAAATTAAAAATAATCTTTTTTTCAATTCACAGAATATCTAGAGAAAATGTTACATGCAAAGTAGATGAATTGAATAAGAAACATCACTGTGACTTTCCAGTGCATGCTAATCAAAAAATCTACAGTTTCACACTAGGAGCTTCCAATCCTCTTGGTCGAGCAGAATCATCGCTCTTAATTGATGTAAATCAAAGAGGTGAGCATTTAACAAGTGTGCAAAACCAAAAAGGGTTATCAAATAGAGGGTTAGTGCAATAGATAATAACTCATTGGGCACTAATATGGAATGTTGCAATTGTAATTGGTTTTGGTTTATTTTCTTCACTGGTTTAGATTCTCAGTAATTGGGATTAGAGGTCCTTTTTTCCCCTATTGTGTGTGCCGACAAGCGGGTAAGGATGTGGTGAGATGACAGATCTGCACAGAAACCATATAGCTTAGCCCCATGTTAGGAGAGGAATCTTATGCATGCACTAGTAACTAGCTAAATATCTGTAATTTACGTGGCACATAATATTCCAGTCAATTCTAATAACTAAATTTGCAACATTATTAGGACCCAATTCTGCAAAGTCTTATGTGCGGCCGTGGTGGCCTTAACTTTCTGCACTGAGAGTGACACTGTGACTTCCATGTATCTGCTCATGGTACATGATGTTATTAAACACATGCATATGTCTTAACAGGATCATGTCTTTACAAAGTAGCAATAAAATGTGGAACTTACCTTCTGTGCCTCCATAACACATGCATGCATTTTGTGTCCTAACAACTTCAGTGTTCATATTTTCCTCCTGAAAACTTTAATGGCAAATAATAAATAGAAAATTGCATTTAAATGTTTATTATAGAGCTTGCATTTTTAATACATTTTTCCATGTACAGCAGCTTTATTATTTGAATTGGCAATGAAGTTGCAAAATATCATGTAATGTTGAAATAGAATTGTCTCAACTACTTAGAATGTAGGGTTGTTGTACAGATGCTGTTCTTTGCCATTTCCCCTCTGCCATTTCAGTTCTCTTCCTTCTGCATGCAGTCTTTCTATCCTTCATTGGTACTATTACTGTGCAGATAGTTCTCAAACAGAGAGTTCACACATCCCTGTATCTGTCAGGTGACCAAAATGCAGGGTTTGCATATGCATTGTGTGCTTATTTCCCAAAAACATCGAGTCCAGTGGCTGAGAATCTTCTCAACAGGAGGCATAGAGGATCTGTGGCCAGTATTCAAAGCCCTGGTCTACACTAGGGGGCAGGGATCGATCTACGTTATGCAACTTCAGTTACGTGAATAACTTAGCTGAAGTCAACGTACTTAGATCTACTCTCCGTGGTGTCTTCACTGCGGTGCGTCGACTGCTGCTGCTCCCCCATCAACTCTGTCTGCGCCTCATGGTGGTGGAGTACAGGAGTCAACGGGAGAGTGCTCAGAGGTCGATTTATTGAGTCTAGACTAGACGCGATAAATCGACCACCGCTGGATCGATTGCTGCCCACGGATCCGGCAGGTAGTATAGACATACCCAAAGATAGAAGGAGGACAAAAGAGGTGAAGAAATGAAAAGAGCTGGGTGGGAAATGGTGTGTTATGTAACATTGCTCTGCTATGTTTGGTAGGATATGAGTTTTATATTTTTGCCCCACTTTCCAATTATTAATTATGGATGTTTTTGGTTAATTTCCTGTTTGATCAAATACTGATATGATCTTGTGAAACAGCCACTGTGATCTTCGAAAGTGTAGCTATTTTATAGTAAAATCAGTAGCAGTTAACAGGAATAATGTTATGCTGTAATTTTACTTTTAACTCCTTGGGCCATTATGCCAATTACTGCTTCTGACTAAAATAAAACTATTCCCACGAGTGTCAGCCAAATTTTCAGTATGGACAAAAACTGCTTGCTGGCGTGCCTTCATAGCAAGAGACTAATATATATTGTTTGATTTTTAAAACAACACTCAGCTGTCACAATAATTATCAATCTGATGAATGTTCTGTTCTGTTGATTATTTTTGACTACTTTAAAAGTAAGATTTTTCTTACAGAATTAAAAATAATAATAAAGCTATTATTTATCACCTTTAAAAATCCTAGTTGATTTTCTTTATAAATTTAATTTTCAGTTAATCTGGAAACTCCTGATAAATTCACTGTGAGCGCTAATAGTTCAACAAATGCCCATCTGTCTTGGTATATACCTGGCAACTTTATTCAAATCAGACTTTTGTGTCAAATTGAAATTAGTAACAGTAATTCAGAACGACAACTGGTGAGTATTATTTTTAATGTAATTTTGCTCTGCTGAAATGTTGGTTTTATTGAAATGCATTTCTTTACAATTTTGTACCAGTAAAAGAGAAACTGATAGGTTATACCAATAGGTAACTGTGTTAAATGTCAAAAGTCTAGCTCCTAAGCTTACAGAAAGAAAAGGAGTACTTGTGGCACCTTAGAGACTAACAAATAAGAAATATATTTGTTAGTCTCTGAGGTGCTACAAGTACTCCTTTTCTTTTTGTGAATACAGACTAACATGGCTGCTACTCTGAAACCTAAGCTTACAGAGAAGCTCTAGTCACGTTTACTTCCAGTTCTTTTCACAGTGCAGTGGTAGGTCATAACAGGCTAAAACTAAGTAGTGTTTTGAGACGTTGCAAAGCATTAAAATTAGCCATAATATTTGAGTTCTATCATAAGTTTGCAAAATTGCTTTTCTGAAGATGTCTCTTTATTAAATTGCCACTTTTAGGCGATAGACTATAGTGGTTGTGTCTTTGGGAGGTAGGTAGCACTCATGCACACATTATCACTACTCTTGTACTCTGAAAATTTTCTTTGAAGTTGTTTTAAGATTCCAGTCTTGCAGTTTCCAAGTCACTTTTACAGTTGGTGTAAGTGGCATCTCAGTAAATGCTGTGTACGTGTTTGTCAGCTATTTCAGCAATTCGCTACTGCAATCTGTGGATGATATAAAGAATGAGAGGGGAAGAATTTTCCTGTTGAGCGAGATGAGCCGCGTGTGTCAGTAGGATATCCCGACTGAAGTCCTCTATATCTGTCATTTAGAGAAAACTAAAAGTACCTGTCAGATGTTCTCAAAATTTCAGTCAAAGTTGAAGAAGCGAGGTACACTTCCTGGAACTTGATGCTGATTGGGATTCAGTGGCCATGCACACAGTACAGTTACTATGAGTTCTGTCACTTTTTTTTCCCCCCCATGCAGCCATCATAAACGGTCCCTCTCAGGCTAGATCCACACTAGAGGTGGGGGTGCGATTCTGAGCTCACATATACATACCTGTACTAGCCCTGCTCAAGCTAGCCTGCTAAAAATAGCAGTGTAGTTGGGGTAGCACATGTGATGGCTCAGGCTAGCTGTCCTGAGAACATTCCTGCTTGGACTCCCTGGAAACTAGCCTGAGCCGCCACCCATGTTAGCCCTGACACTGCTATTTTTAGTGTATTAACTCGAGCATCTCTACGCTAGCTGAGAATCACACACCCCCTTTGCTCCACGTACAGGCATAGCCTAATTTAACATTTTTACAGCCTCCAGAAAAACTCGTAAGGTCCCTTGCAAAGCTGCTCTATTGTGCTGGCAGCACCAGACATTTTATTAATTGGCCCCTTTTTAAGGTTATAGATTACCCCCCTTCATCTCTTAAAGCTACCGTTACAAAAAAAATCTACTGTAAGTGTGTAACACCTGAGAACTCAGAAAGTATTAGGGATAAAGAGCTTTTACCATATCCTGGACCCTGGTCCAAAGCCTGCTGTAGTCAGTAGAAAACATTTTTTTTGGCAATGTCTGTGTTTTTGTTTTTTAAATAAACTACACTGAGGGGAAGTCTCTGGGTTTAAATATAGCTTCATGGACTAGTGTTTCAAAGCTGTGTTGACCTGGTCTTTCTAAGCTGTGCACTCCAAAATCTTGATTTGTATTCTGTGGTTTGAGAGATTTTGAGTCTTTTGTATTAAAATTATAAAATGTGCTAAAAAGTACTAGTAGGTTAAGTACCACAAGTAAAATCCATACAGGTTGCTTGAGGGTTTGAGGGGAGAGCAGAAAGAAATGACATTTAGACATGAGTAAGTTTAGACCTAGGCGGCTGCTATTGAAACACAGGCCAAAACTTTACAAAAGATGTAGCTTTGTTACCTTGTTCTCCAGACGCTAGAGCAGGGGTTCTCACAAGACATGTTTTGGTGGCCTCAGTGTGCGGCCACCAACTCTTGCTGGTGGCCGTTCTGACAGTTTTTTTCCTAAAATACTTAATTAACTTTAGGAAAAAACAAATAAAAATGCATATATACATGTCCAAATCATTGTAATGTATTTATGTAGAGGTTTTTTTTCCAGACAAAATTATTGACAGTTGTCTCTATTCTTTACTGGACCTAAACAGAATAGAAATACAAATAAGGTGCTTTGCATGTTTTGCCTTTTTTTTTTTTTTTTTTTTTTTTTAAGACTTGCTAGTTAGTAAGTCTGCTACTGTGAAAAGCGATATTTGTATATTTGTTAATACTACTTTTCAGAGCAGACTTACTCAGCCCCGGCAAGATGGGGGACAAATTAAGCCCTGGGTGGGGAGATGGGGGCGGAGGTGCAGTGGCAATTGGAGGGCTGGAGGAGGAAGCAGAGGCCAGGGCGACGGTGGGGGGTGAGCCTGGGGTCAGAGCATGAAACTCTGTGGCTGGGGGAAGGAGCCCAGCTCCACATGGATGAAGGCCCAGGAAGGCAGTGAACTCCCACTGATCTCCTGCTCCTACAGTGTTTATAGCTCCAGAAGGGGGCAGGGACAAACCGCTGCTGGTCGGCCCACGGGAGGAGCTGCTGCTTTGCCCCCATCACTACCCAGGAGGCTGTGGCCGCACGAAAAGCCCCTGGTGGCTGTATGCATGGCCGCATTTGAGAAACACTGTGCTAGAATATAAGTGAACAGGGTACAGTGTAATCAAGGAATAGATGTGAAATTGTTATCGATACTGCAAGATGTTTTGGTGACGGTGGCAGAAGCTTTTCCACTCATATGCTCAATTGCTGGCTTTTTGACATTTTCTATTTGTCATTTGGATTAGAAGAAAAATTATAACTAATTTCAGACTAAAATTAACTTTGGAGACCAGTTCTTGGCAGCCACGATAGATGTGTATTGATAAGTAGATTCAGTAAGAAATGTTCCCAGGGTCAGGATTTCTCACAGCAGCCTTGGCACTGAGTCACTGTACACATTTATAGTAGTATGCATATGTGTCACTATTATGCACTGTTTTAACTGCTTTAAACTCAATACTATGCAATTGACTGTTTATACTAAAACCTGATTATGTTTGCTTTCCTTCGAAGGAAAAAGGAGCACTTAGTAGGAATACTGTTACTGATATATATTTTATTTGAATGATATGGATGTTGGTCAAGCATTTTTTCTTGGGTGTGCTTTGTGCAGGCACCATTTTACAGAGGAAGAATGTTTTTTATCTGTCCAGGTTCTCATACCATGCCCATCACTTGAGCATAGGAGCACCCCGGGTGAAATCCTGGTCCCATTGAAATCAGTGGGGATTTTGCCATTGATTTCAGTGGAGCCAGGATTTAATGCATATGTAGAAAGAGTGTTCAGTGATAATAGCTGTCATATATAGCCTCATGGAACCGGCTCAAAAGAAAGGGGTATTCAAATTATGGTCAGTGGACCACCAGTCCTTCCTGGTGGTTCAGAGAGTGCAATACTTTGGGGAATCAAATGGTAGGGGGCTGGGAAAGCAGAGAGAGTGTTGTTAGCATTGTGATTACTCTCCTTTATGGTATAGGATAATTCCCAGTATCACATGGGATACAGCATCTAATGTTGACAATTTAGTATATACCCACATGCGTTTTAAAGTAGTTATTGGTATTTTAATTTCTATACTAGGTGTAACTTCTTATGATAGGCCCCTGAAAAACTTTCACTGGTGAACGGTGATTTTATGTAAAATATTTTCCCTATATATTTTCTTTCATTTACATTTATTTCCCCACATATTCTGGTTTGGAAGCTTTTTAGCATACATTCCCATTGCCCGTTAAAAGAAACTACATCCCACGAGACTTTATATAACAGATTCTTCTTAAATAATCACACAGATGCCTGATAGTACAACTTTAATACTGTAGTTGACTTTTAAAAAACATTTTCCAGGTAATGGTACTAGCATGATACGGGACAGGGGAAAGGTTTTCATATAGAATTCTATTAATTCTTAACAGCGGAATATCTCAATGGCCGGTGCAGAAAACTCAAATTACAGAGCTCGGGTGGACGCATTACATCCGTATGCCACATACACGTTCCGAGTGCGTTGTTCAGCTTCTGAGCATTTCTGGAGATGGAGTAAATGGAGTGAGACAAAAAAGCTCACAACTTTGGAAGCCCGTAAGTTTATTGAACTGTCTTTTATGTCAAAATATTGAACTTGTAAGCCATATGCTTAACAAAAAGAAAAGGAGTACTTGTGGCACCTTAGAGACTAACCAATTTATTTGAGCATAAGCTTTCGTGAGCTAGCTGTAGCTCACGAAAGCTTATGCTCAAATAAATTGGTTAGTCTCTAAGGTGCCACAAGTACTCCTTTTCTTTTTGCGAATACAGACTAACACGGCTGCTACTCTGAAACCTGTCATTATGCTTAACAAAGTTGCCTTATTTTGTAAAATCTCCTTTCTTAGCTCCTGCAAGAGGACCGGATATCTGGAGAGAGAGAAGTCCTGTCAGAGAAACTCTAACAGTCTTTTGGAAGGTATGTACCTCTGTGTGTGTGTGTGTGTGTGTGTCCATTGCTTTTCTTACATATTTTTAATGTCTGCAAAGTTTAAAGCCAGTAAATCTAATTGTTGTTCTTAAATATTTTATAGTGCCTTTACTCAGAAAATTAGTGTCCTAAACGAAAACATCATTGTTCCAGAAATGTGGACTATGCTTTTAAAAAAAAAAAAAGATTAAAAAAAAAAGATATTACTAAAAACAGCTGCATATGGAATTAAGTAGGATTTCACAAACAGGATAACTTCCTTAAATTTGTCCCTTTTGAGAGTTGTCTTCAGTGCTCATGTGTTAACTCCTAAAAACATTCTTGCTTTACTGACTTCTTTTGCCTGGTAATCCCAACTCTTGAGTATTAGATGCATGTAATCCTGTGTCCTGATTTTTAACAAAAGTTTTGGTTTTAATGTGATTTGTGCTTTTTTTGTTGCATAGCCATTACTTCTTTCTGAAGCCAATGGAATAATACTGTCCCATGAAGTGTCATGTTACCTGCGGGAGACCATGCTTGAAGTCCCTGTACCCTTGAACAGCACTGAAATAAAACTTGAGGGAAATGATTGTTTAATTAGTGTTGCAGCCAAAAATCATGCTGGCTTATCTCCCCCTTCTAGGATAACTAGTGTGGATCTTCCAAGTGGTGAGTACACGATTCAAGGATTTAAAACATTCGAAGCTTGTGGAACAGCTGGGTGGTTGTGTTTCAGAAAATTGAGCTGATCTGCGCAAGTAACGAGTGCTTTTTTCAATCTACAGTCACTGCTTTTTTTTTAAGTGCAGCGTCTCACCAGCAAATTATACTCGTTGCATAGAAGGAAGGCAGCAGTTACAAGCTAGGTTGCTGTGTTGCAGTTTTCTGGACACTTCCCAGGAATAACAAGGGAGAGGCTAAATCTTTGCCACAAATCTTCAACTTTTAGGAGGTTTTATTTATTTTTGTGCCATCTTTTTGACTCAAATGAATATGATTAAATGTAAGAGGATCAAAATAGGTTTTTCTTCAGTGGAACCTCCTCAATGCTGCATAGTTGTTTAACAGTTTTCCACTCTGTGGGATTCGAACATCAACTAAATGCATCTGTAGTTGATCACATGAAGGGAGAGTAGGAGCAGACCACGTACATCACAACATGGTCCCAGTTCCCTCTTGCTCCAGGGAGAAAGTAATCTCTGTCAGCTCTATACCTGGTGCAGATTACTTCCCCATCCACTCCCATTCATCTGGGTCGTCTGGCACATTGGGAAGACAGAGTCAAGGCACTGCTAGCTCTCGCCCAACTCTTCTGGAGCGGGGAGTAGCAGCTCTGCAGAAGCTGTGCTTCCTAGCCCCTCAGCCCTATGCTGTGACCTGTCTTAAGGCACATAATGTGACCCATACACCCAATGTGGGCATGTAACAGACATCACAGTTGTGCACTTTCTGTCTGAAGTTCTGAAAATAAAATCACATCTCTTGAGGCAGAAATGTGTTTTGTTTGAGATTGATAGTTGGGATGTCAGTAACCATGATCCCCCATTATCCAGAATGAGTTTTGTCCTCAGGCTAAATAGCCTTCAGCTCCTGTATAGCGACACTTCCTATTAATTTATCACTGCATATGTGAAAGAAAAGGAATTGGGCAGGATAGATAAATTAATGGCATCACTTTAATAACTCCACATCATGAGCAACAAATGCAGCTGACTCTGCAGAATGTAGGGCTCTCTAGATAATTCAGCTCTGTAGCCTGTGACCGAGGGTGACAGCCGGAACTCTGTGATTATTACAGCATAGTACTGGAAAGGTAACATTTGGAAGACTGAATTTCCCTTTGGTGTTACCCAACATATACTCATTCTGAATTGTCTTCCGAGTTGACATAGGAATTATTTGAAACATGACTCACCACTGACCTGGATTACGCTGCTATACAGTCACTTCTGGCTGCATCCTGTACATGTTTATAACATCAATAAGAGAGAAACGTTTCTGATGCTCGAGACAGGTTTCATGAAAGAATTGAAAGGGAAGCAAAACCTATGTCATATCCTACTTAATGTGAGCTTTCAACATAATTAAAAAGATACAGTGGAGGAGAAGCAAACTTACTATGTGGGTGCTTATCTGGCCTCCTTCGTGGCAGTATTTGTGCTGCTAGTCTAGACTGCAGCAAAAAGATGCACGTACAGCACTTCAATATCCAGTGTTGTTTTTTGCTGAGAGAATGCTATTGAGCCGGCTGTCAGTAAATTAATTTCATATTAACAAAATTCTAGAAATAAAATACTGTGCAAGTGTCATAAAAAACGAGCACCCTAACTTGTGATTTCTTTGAATGTTCAACTTTTTAGAAACTATGTGTTTCAGGGTTGTTTTTTTAACAGTTTAAGAACTTGCCCTGTCTATACATTTACCCTTATAGTCCCATCAAATGGAGAGAAATGAATACAAAAAGAGGTGAAATTGACATGGCTTTAAGTGGCAATTCAGCAATGATATTTTCTTCCAAACAGTTGTACGGCTAGCACACAGCATACGGTCTCATAGAACACTCAGCATTAACATAGCCCTTTAATATTCACAACGCCTCAGTGAGGAATTAAGGTGTTTCTCTTTGCAACATTTTTTTTTTTTAATTACTGAGGTTTGCCTTTCCCTTTAAAGTCAGTCTTGCCTAGACTGGACAGTTTTAATAAAATGTGATGATCCAAGCAAACAGGGATCAAGGCTAAGAACATTGAAACTCAAGGAAAGTTGAGGAGGTTCTGAAGATGTGATGGGGTGTTCAAGTATTTTGGTTGCTCGTGGAGGGGATCTTTAAGACTTACTGGGCCCCACCTGAATAGTGGCCATAGGTGGAGGTGAGGTTCTGTAGGAACTAGTTAACAGCCTGGTGTTTGGGGGGTGGATGAATGAAAGGAATTAGTAGCTGGAGTCTTCTACCAAATTGCTGTCAATTTGACTTAAACCAGAACCCCTGCAACAGAAACTTATCCCCAGAAGGTGATTTGTATCCAAACCTGAGGATTTGCTGAAATTTTTATCTCCTTTCTGCACTACTCTTGCAGACTTCACTATGGACGTCTAAGCTTGATTTATAGTGCTTCAAAAAGTACAGTATAATTTACTACAATTTCACAGAACCAGTGGCGTGATCCTCTTTCCAAGTGTGAACACATTGTATGTGTGTTCTCATGATACCTGTTTTCTAAGAACTGTAGTTCAGGCTTCAAGAAAGCCCTTTGAGCTAAAGATACAGGGCTGAGATCTAATGTTTTTTATATACTGTCTTTATTGTAGACAATGTCAAAACAGAGCTGGCAATTGCAATGGGAAATGGAATTTACATTTCTTGGCATTCTGACCCCAACGTGACCTGTGGCTACACATTAAAATGGTGTATTTCATCTGGATCTGAACCCTGTAGTGTGGACTGGGAAACGTTTCCTTCAAATGCAACAGATGCTGTGATAAAATCTGGTAAGAGAAAATCATTGTTTAAATTAGGCTGTCCAATTCAAAGCTTGCATGGTATGCAAGTGAATGCCGAAAATTATCAGGGGGAAAAGGATAAAAGGTACTGTTTTAAAATACCTTCTTTGTGCTAATATTTCTGTTAACTTCTCTCTCTCCTCAGCTGTCTCCATCTCTTCGTTCTTGATTCAACTATTATTTTCTTTACACTTTCCATAATGTTTTGAAGTTACTAAAAGAAATGTAGCTGAAGCCCAAACTTTAGCATTCTGTAAAATTGTTAAAATCCCAGGCAAATCTTCCAGATTCCAAATGTACCAGTCTGGACACCAAGGGGAGGGGTGGGGGAAAAGAATGAATTGGTTTTTTGAGTGTGAGAAAGTGTGAGCTTCCTCTGTTGGCTTGCAATAAGTAGACAATTGACTTTTCCTGGAGCAAGGCACATTCCAGGTATCTAGATGCAGGTGGACAGGCTAAGAAATAAGCAAAAGGCAGGTGTGATGGGAACAGTGGGGAGCAAAGTGGGGAGAAAAGAAATAAGCAGGAAAAGAGGCATATTTCCTGCTGTCCAAGAAGGCATTACAAAGACTAGAACTTAATAAATTAAATATAAAGGCCCCAACTAGAGCCAACATTTAAGACTCAGTCACCTAGAGCCTCAACCCTACAATGAAATTCTTGTAGTCAGACCCCTGCACCTGCCCGGAGCCCATTTGGCAGCACCGAGGCTCCCAACACTCATAGGGATCAACCCACATGCATCAGATTGTTGGCTCAAGGTCTGAGCATTTGACTGCGCAAAGACTACTACTGAGCACCTCCTGCAACTTCACCGAGTGTCAAGGGCATGCAGCGCTTTGGAGGGCTGAATCTTTTGTCATCTTATAGAATGATGGAATAATAGAAATGTAGGGCTGGAAGGGACCTCGAGAAGTCAAGTCCAGCACCCTGCACTGTGACAGGACCAAGTAACCTTGACCATTCCTGACAGGTGTTTGTCCAACCTGTTCTTAAAACCCTCCAGTGATGGGATTCCACAAGCTCCATTAGAAGCCTATTCCAGAGATTAACTCCCCTTATAGATAGAAAGTTTTTCCTAATATCGCACCTAAATCTCTTTTGCTGCAACTTAAGGTCATTATGTTGTATTCTACCTTGAGGAGACATGGAGAATTATTGATCCTCATCCTCTTTATAACAGTCTTTAATATATTGTGAAGATTCTTATCAGGTCCCCACTCAGTCATCTTTTCTGAAGATTAAACATGCCCAGTTTTCTTCTTTTACCCTTCGTCATAGGTCAGGTTTTCTAAATACGTTATCATTGATTAAATAATTGTTCTCCTCCGGACTCTCTCCACTTTGTCTGCTTCTTTCCTAAAACGTGGTACCACAAATTGAACACATTACTCCAACTGAGGCTTCCCCAGTGCCAAGTAGAGCGGGACAATTGTCTCCTGTGTCTGACATATGACACTCCTGTTAATACACCCCAGAATGATGTTAGCCTTTTTTCACAGCTGCATCACATTTTTGACTCATATTCGGTTTGTGATCCATTATAACACCAGATCCTTTTCAGCAGTAGTACCACCTAGGCAGTTCTTCCCCATTTTGTAGCTGTGCATTTGATTTTTCCTTCTTTGATACTTTTCACTTGTCTTTATTGAATTTCATCTTGTTGAATTCAGACAAATTCTCCAATATGTCAAGATTATTTTGAATTCCAATCTTGTATTCCAAAGTGCTTGAAATCGCTCCCAGGTTCATGTCACCTTCATATTTTATAAGCATACTCTCCACTCCATTATCCAAGACATTTGATGAAAATATTGAATAGTACCAGACCCAGGGCTGGCCCCTGTCGGACTCCACTAGATACACCCTTCCAGTTTGAGAGCAAACCACTGATGGTTAGTCTTTGAGTATGGTCTCTTTACCAGTTTTGTATCCACATTATAGTAATGTCATCGAGAACACATTTCCCTTGTGTATGAGAATGTCATATGGGACTGTTTCAAAAGATTTACAAAAATCAAAATATATCACATCTACTGCTTCCCCCTCACCCCCCATCCACTAGGCCGGTAACACTGTCAAAGGAGGAAATTAGGTTGTTTTAGCATGATTTGTTCATGACAAATTCATGCTGGCTGTCTATTACCCCCATTATCCTTTGGGTGCTTACAAATTAATTGTTTAATAATTTGTTCCAGGTATAAAGTTAGGCTAACTGATCTATAATTCCCCAGGTCTTCTTTGTTCCCCTTTTTAAAGATAGGTGCTATGTTTGCCTTCTCCAGTCTTGTGGGACCTCACTGGTACTCCAGGAATTCTCAAAGATAATTGTTAATGGTTCCGAGACTATTTCAGGGTAGTTCCTTAATTTCATTAGGCCTTGTCACTTAGACATATTTAATCTTATATAAATATTCTTTAACCTGTTCTTTCCCTAGTTTGACTGGCATTCCTTCCCCTGGGTTGTTTAATATTAATTGTGTTGAGTATCTGGTCACCATGAGCCTTTTCACTGAAGACTGACACAACATAGGCATTAAACACCTCAGCTTTCTTGATGCCATCAGTGATTAGCTCTCCTTCCCTGCTAAGTAGAGGACCTACACTTTCCTTCATCTTTCTCTTGCTCCTAATGTATTTAAAGAACCTCTTCTTATTATTACCTTTTATGTCCTTTGCCAGGTGTAACTCATTTTGTGCTTTAGCCTTTCTGGTTTTTTTCTTACATGCTTGTGCTATTCTTTGGTACTACTTGTTAGCATTTTGTCCATGTTCCCACTTTTTGTAGGGTACCTTTTTGATTTTCAGGTCATAAAGAGCTCCCGATGGAGTGAGCTGTAGCTCACGAAAGCTCATGCTCAAATAAATTGGTTAGTCTCTAAGGTGCCACAAGTACTCCTTTTCTTGTTGCGAATACAGACTAACACGGCTGTTACTCTGAAACCTGTCATATAGGCCTTTTATTATTCTTCCTGTCTTTCCATTGTATTAGGGTAGTTTGCAGTTGTGCCTTTAATATTGCCTCCTTGCAAAGCTGCCAGCTCTCTTGAACTCCTTTGTCCCTTAGACTTTCTTCCCCTGGGATCTTCTCTCTCTAAACAAGAGGGAAAAACAATGTATGTTTTATACAGACTTGATTCAAGCCTGGAGCTCATTATTGAAGAGAATAGTCACCCTGAATAACAGTGCTGTAATGGGTATGGCTATAATAACTAAGAAGAAATCAGTTGATGAGCCACTATATCTGGGGAGGGAAAAGAAGCACCAGGACAGCCTTGAAGGAAAAATAGCATCTCTGTTAACATTGCAAGTGTGTCTTTCATAATGGAAAGCAACAATTCGTGCTGCTTCCAACGTTTTCGTAATTTATATTTGTTCAACTGTCTAGGTTGCTCTGAGTGGGCCAAAATGATTTACTGACTCTGAACTGTGCGAGTAACGGCACACCTTTTGTGTATAAATACAGTAGGGATTAAATAGGGGAAATATTTATCTGTAAATACCGTATGGTCTAATTCAGGGGTTCTCAGGCTTTTTCTTTCCCAGGCCGACTTGTGTCCCAACAACTGTTTTTCTGCATATAAAAGCCAGAGCTGGTAATAAGCAGGGCAATTGCCTGGGGCCCCAGGAAGCTCAATTGCTCAGGCTTCTATATGCAGAAAAACAGTTGTTTCCTGCGGCTTCAGTGTTCTTCAGCTTCAGCCCCAGGCAGCAGGACTCCAGGGCAGTGGGGCTTTAGCCCCTGCAGTGTGGCGGGGCTTGGCAGACTCCCTGAAACCTGTTTGTGGCCCCCAGCGTGCCACGAACCCCCAGTTTAGAATTGGTGGTCTAATTATTGGTGGTGTTACTTTAAATGTTTTTGTATGAAAATATGCATGTAAAAGCTTAAAATATAACTCTTGCTAAAAAGATTTTGCTTACCAATGATATTCTTCTGCAGCTCTATTTCAACCTGGTGTGAGATACAATTTTTCACTATATGGCTGCAAACACAATGGATATCAGTTATTACAGAATATAACGGGATACATGAAAGAATTGCGTAAGTGCATTTTATTGTTAAGATCCTTTAGAAATACAAGATCAAATAAATATGACTAACCTGTACTAGTTTTTGCTAGATAAATTAAAACAAGTCTGAAAGCAGAATCTCCTTACTGCTGAATATTTCCTTTTTCTCTTTCAGTGCCACCAGCCTTCAGAGTTCATTAATAAAGATTTTTAATGTATCACTTATTCACTAATTCAGTGAACTTCCACTCTCTGCATCCTAGCTGGTTCTTATTCTGTTGTCTGAAAATCAGATTGAAATTATTGTAATATTTAATGCGAGAGGGGATACAGACATTAAAATGGGGATTCAGCCCTAAAATGTTTGAATAAATGGCAATATGAATTCCACCTTCCTCGTCTTACTCACTTCTGTGACAAATGTGCTCAGTTTGCAAGTCAAAAGACGTTTTTCCCACTGTCACCCCCACAATGTTATCCTGAGTTTTGACAGCCTGGTGATTGGCTTCCATATTGCACATCATCAACAACACACTCTGCATCCAAATATGCCCTTTGTTGTGCTCATGTAACTGCATTGTCTTCAGATTATGCTGTGTGACACAGGCGCCGACTTTCCAAAGTGCCAGGGCGTGCTCAACCCCCGGCTCTGCACCAGGCCCCGCACCCACTCCACCCCTTTTCCCAAGGCCCCACCCCAGCTTCACCCCCGCCCCGTCTCTTCCCGCTCAGTTTGGCCCCCGTCCCCCGAGCACACCGCATCCTCGCTCCTCCCCTCACCCCCCACCCCCGACCCTCCTGAACACTGCAAAGCAGCTGATCGTGGCGCGCAGGAGGTGTGGGGCGGGAGGGGAAGGTACTGATCCACGGGGCCCGCCGATGGGCGGAAGGCGCTGGGGGGAGGGAGAATAACAGGGGGGCTGTGAGTGATTGCTCAGCACCCACCATTTTTTCCTCGTGGGTGCTCCAGCCCTGGGGCACGCATGGAGTCAGCACCTATGCTGTGTGACATCTGTGCAGTCCCATTTACAGCCAGTGTGGTTGCACAGGGGTTGTACAGGTAAAGACAGTTGTACAGGTGAAGATAGTGGTTGTACAGGTAAAGCTGAGGTATAATTTGGGCTTCAAGGAACCATTTTTACCAGCCTTCTGCGGTGTGAAAAGAGTCCATCTTGACGAGAGCTGGGCAAAAAATGTTGGCCAAAACTTTTTTCCCCAAAGAATTAGCTTCAGGTTGACTGAAACATTTTGTGAATTCAGGTTGAATTCACCAAATTGTTTTGGTTGGAAAACAAAACAAAATTCTGGAAAAATTAAAACATTTCATCTCATCATCAATGTTTTTCTAAACAAAAAGCGTAGATTCTTTTTATTCAAAACACATTTTTGGTTCAAATGATGCAATTTTGCTTGTTTAACAAATGAAAGGTTTTATTGTTTTTGAATAAAAATATTTTTTTCAACCTGAAACCTACATTTTCTTTACTTTTTTGGGTCACCAGAACATTTAAAAAAATTTGTCTTTGGTTCGATGCAAAACAATTTTTTTTGTTTGGCCAGTGAACTAAAAAATCAGTCATTCACGCAACTCTAATCTTGACTGTTGAAGCCAAAGTGAGTGTGTGGGGCTCAGTTACTTTGCACGTAAAAATATGTCTGAGTATATTTAATATAGAAATCAGTGAGACACAGTGAATAAAGAAACCTACAATGTTCTTTATATCTAAATCAGTTTTTAGAGTAAAATTGCATTTTTAAAATATGAATGTACAAATTGTCTCATTAATTAAAATTCCAGAGTTTCTATAGCTACTGCTATTTGCATTTATATCTGATATATGCTGATATTGATTTGGAATGCCTTAGACATTTAAGGACAACCCCTGCACTCCCTTTTGCTCTGTTCCTGGAAGTCTGAACTCCTCTTTATACTTAATAGCTAGGAGAGTGAAGGATAAATGCATATTTTGGAGCTATAGGACCCATTTCATTTCTGCCAGGTGCTTGGAATAATTTTATTGGAAACTTTCTCTGATCACGTAGTCTGAGCCAAGGTAATGCTTTGTAGGGATCATTGCTTGTTGCTTAATGCTATGATGGAAGATGAAATGAAATGTTTACTCTAAACTCTTGTTTTCAACCATTTACACCTCTCTTAAAAAACAAAAAAGCATTTGGACTAAGTTTGTCATTTTTCAAAACAGAAATTGTGATATAATAGATATATAATTTCTTGTTTTGTAAGAACACAGTTGGCTTCTAAAATTTCACTCATGATGGTATCTGTACCTCCAGCTTAAGGCCTGTTGTGTGAATTTGCCTGGCTATGATCCCTGCACTAGATCCCATGTATTGCAATGGAGACTTGTGACTCCGGCTGGGACGCAGCAGTGCTTTTAAACAGCGTTAATATTTTTCTCAGTGAAGAATGCAGGCTCTGTTGTTACTAAACACAATTTCTTCAAATAAAGCAAAGTTACAGACATTTGAAAACGAGACAATTTCTATTAAGTTGCGTCTTTCTAAATGTTTGCACTAGTTGGATTTATTTTTAACGTGTGTTCATACTGCAAGCAGGAGCATCTTTTTGTTCTGTTTGTATAGCACCTAGCACAATAGAGTCCTTGTCCATGACTGGGATTAGTAGATGCCCTTGCAATACAAATTAGTGGTGATAATATACCAACAGGGAGGCTGATGTAGTGACACTTGGCTAATGTCACCTCCTTTTCTTTTTATTAAGAACATTTTCAGTGTAGTGATCAACATGTAAGTCTTAATAATAATGCTGTAATACTAACATACTCTTAGCATACAATGGAAGGATAGTTGTGTAACTTTTTTTTTTTTTTCAATTCTTTCCACAGCTCCAAAGGTAGCACCAAATTTTACTGTAGAAGAAACCTCTTCAGAGTCAATATTAGTAAAATGGGAAGACATTCCTGTTGAAGACTGCCAGGGCTTTTTAAAGGGATATATTCTTTACTTTGCAAAAGGGGAGAAAGGTACTTCAAAGACTAATTTTATGGAAGAAGGTAAATAAAATATATGGTCCTCAATTTTCCTGTAAACTCCTTACACTCGCTAATGAATTGTCCTTTAGAAACAATTGTTTAATTACAGTTCAGTTGGCATTGTTCAGCACCTAAAATTGGCCTTTAAGAACTGGTGAAGACATTTAAAATACTAACAGCTCATGTGGGCAAGAGTAAATGAATTAAGTGGAATTTCTACTTGACTAGGGTACCCACACCACACAAGTCACCATGACAATGAACATCCAGTCTCTGAGGAAAACACTGAATGAGAAGAGAGTGTGAAAATGGCGAACCCTCCAGAACTGAGTTAAGAGCATCGGCAGTGTGGTTGGGATAATGTTGTGTTGCCATTGCTCAAGCTAATCTCCGTTCTGTAGATAGAGAAGGCCAGTTTCTTTCCCTGTCAGTGTGATACTTTTCATTCAGTTCATTCCAAAACTGATAATTGTGGTAGTGTGCAAATGATAGAGGAAATAACCTTATAAAATGTAATTGCACTTACGAGAGATGTTCTGAAATGTAATTATATGAAGTCTGTAGCAAATGATGGAGTTCAGTGCGTGACATCTTTATTTTCAGCTAGCAGTTTATTAATGTTTAGTCTGCCAGGATCCTTTTTCTTCACTCTTTGGCTTGTCTGCACTGAAAACTTAGAGTTAAAATTCGAGTTCTGCTCCCAACTCAAGGTTAGGATTGTGAGTAGGCTTTAATTCCAGTATGGTGATGCTTTTAACTCAAGCTGGCTGGCCCATCAGGAAGTAGAGGCTAAAACTTAAGTTAACACAACTAGTCATCTGCTAACACAATGACTCTGTAGTACGGATGCAAGTCTTCCAAGGGCTTCTCACAGTTCCTCCCCATGTGCCAGACAGGGCAAACAAGTTCTCCCACAGTTCATTAGGAAAGAATTCATAGAATGGCTCAGCTTACTGCAGTGCTAAGAACCCAGACATATGTCATCAGAAGTCTTAGTGCAGCATCAGTGTGGACACATCAGCTTGAGTATTACTTCATAGCAGGGCTGCCCTCACTCGAGCTGGGCTAACTTAAGAGGAGTAACGCAAGTGTACATAATGAGAGTTACTTCTGCACTGAAGATATACCCTTTGTGCCGCTTAATTAACACCCTGTTACACGACACAGTAGTGGATTTTCTGCAGCATAATTCTGTATGCATGATTTCGCTCCATTAAAAAGATTGTTTTCCAGTTCAATATGAAAGTTTGAGTTTTGTGAACATATTCTAATGTGTACATTCCCTATATTTTTAAACACAAAACAAAACAGGGTCTCCTGAGCTAACAGTTAAGAATATTACTGACCTAACAAAAAAGTCTTTGAGAATACTTGATCTTCAAGGCAAAACAAGTTACCGACTGGACTTACGAGCCTATACCGTTGGTGGGATAGGCCCATCGAAAGACCTGTATGTGGTGACAAAGGAGAATTGTAAGTTGAACATTCCTGTTCGCTAATACTTGTAGCATGGCAGTGCTTAAGTCAAAGAGCATCATGATCTTTATCTTGGACTCATCTGACATCTTTTCCTGCTGAGCTATCCCAGGCCTGTTATCCATATTTTTAAATTGCAGATTGGGGGAAAAAATTAACCTTACAGCTGTTTAACTGTTACAGCTACTATGAAGCTCATAGTAATTAATGCTTAATGTTTAAAAACTTCATCTACTCATACATATGGATGGGGTCTGAACTCATAACTGCTCAAAAGATTGAAAATGACTAAATCCACCTGAGGATGGGGTTGGGGGGGGGGGGTGGGGGGAAGGGGGAGGAAAGGGGGTTACGCAGTTTGGAAAGAAGAAGTGCATGAAACAACTCTGCCCAGAAGGCTAAACAGGCAACTTTTGTTAGGGGAGAAGAGGAGGAGATGCTCAGTGATCTTAAAAGACTAAACTAAGTAAAAGGCAATGCACTTATGCAACATGTAATTAACCTGTAGAAATCACTGCCACAGAATAGACAAATAGTTTGATAATTTTAAATAGCCATCTAAAATACAATAAACACTAGAAGTTATGCTCTCTGGGATAAACTTTGCAATCAGGCCTATCACCATGCGTCTGAGGCTTAGTACCAATAGGGGATCAAACAGAAACGTCTTCCTTTTCTACACACTATTTCACAATTGACCAACTGGGAGGATTTGTCTTTTGCAATGAAGGATGTGCTATAGGTCACGTTATAGGCAGATGGGGCTTGATGAGCCTCCACTGATCTATAAAGTGGCCTATAATATCTGGGAATGTTACAAAAGGGTTGTGAGCCACGAACTTTGCTGATAACTTTGAATATCTCTTACTGTTTTTCTTTATTTTTTCCTAGCCATGGGGTTGATCATTGCCATTCTCATCCCAGTGGCAGTAGCTGTTGTGCTTGGAGTGGTGACCAGCATCCTTTGCTACCAAAAGAGGGAATGGTAAACGCTCATTTTCAGTTAAATTCTGTTTTTGTTGAGTAATTTATTGCCTTCCTGGGGCGGGAGGTGGACGTGGACCTCACCTCTCATGAGTGCCTCTGGTTGGCTGGGGGTGGTGCTGCAATCTTATTTTCCTCCTGGCACCCCCTGTAGGCTGCCGACTTTGCTAAAGGCAGGTTTTCAGTGGCCCAGCACTCCAGGCAAGTCACACACAATCTAAAATGGACAAACCTCTTCTGGGGTACTCAAGTAAAAAACAAACATAAACAAGTCTTCCAGTTCCCTGGCTCAAACTGGACTCAGCTCATTCTTCCTGAGGGTGCCTTCTCTCTTCAGTCCCTGTTGGGCACATTTAAATCTAGCCCCCTTTCTTGGGCTTTTAGTAAAGAATCTTTTACCCTCTTCAGGGTTTAGGCCACTTCTCCACTGGCCGGTGGGAGAGAGGGGGCCGAGGCCCACTTGCTACTCTGGGCCCCAACCCAGGGACCCTGCAGACAGCAGCCACGTGCTGCTTTCCTTAATAGTTGCTGCTGCATTCCCTGGGCTGTTTCACACTCGGTCTCCTTGCCTTCACCTATTACCTTAGGGTTAGTCTTGGGTTCTCTCTGCCTTATCTCTGCTTGAGCAGGGTCTCTCCCAGGCCTCCTTCCCTGAAGAGTTTTGCAGCCTTCCTCACCCTTCTGGTCCTAACCACTGACTGACCTGCTAAGCCCCTTCAGCTGCTTTTAACTGAGCCTGTTGGGCTCTGATTGCTTGCAAGGAAGCAACCATTCTAGGAAGGCCTGGAGGACCCACCTTCACTGCTCCTGCAGGGGGCCTCAAAAGGCCTGGTACCCCCTGTCATGCTTCCCAAAACACCTGAGGATTTCAGTGGGCTTTACGCAAGACTTTTGAGTGAGGAGAAGTATTATTCCCATTTTATAGTTGGGAAGGATAGGAAGGAAGGGAGGCCCAGAAAAGTAGCGATTTGGCCACAAGGTCCCACAGTGAGTCAGTGACAGAGCCAGAAGAACCCAAATCTTCTGCTCATTGTCCAATGCTCTTAACCATTAGCCTGTGTGTAGGGAGCAGTAGAAGATCTCTTAGGATCCTCTTCCCCTCCACCTGAGGCTGCATTCAAGGTCAGATGAAGAAGAATCCTAATTACAATGTGTAGAATTAGGCATACTTTTAATTTGTGATCTGCCCACAATCAATTTGCAGTCCATCTTCAAGCTTTCAGAAACCTGAAACTCCAGTGGAAGCATCAGAAGAGTGTGTGTGCATTTTTTTACATGCAGCCCAAAGCACAACTGTGTAAAGTGAAAAATTTGAACAGTTAAAGTTTATTAATCCTGTGTTGAGGATTATGACCTGATAGTAACATCATGACTGTTTTTCTTGCATTCTTATTTTGACATGCTGAACTTTTGTTGGTAATTTTGAAAATTCCTTAAATTTTCTCTATAAAGGATTAAAGAAACGTTCTACCCTGACATTCCAAATCCTGAGAACAGTAAGGCATTGCAGTTTCAGAAGAATATATGTGAGGTAACCTTCATTTTAATTCAGTTTTTAAGCATCTAAAACAGTGGTCCCCAAACTGTGGAGCCTGGGCCAGCCCCCGGAGGTGGGGAGGGAGCACCACCCAGCTCTGCTCTGGCCCAGCCACCAGCCCCTGGCTGTAACTCCACTCCCGGCCTGAGGGATGGGGGTGGGAGTGGGGGTTGGGGTGTGAGAACACATTCTATTACAGGTAAGGAGGGGTGCGAGAGGGAAAGTTTGGGGACCACTGATCTAAAATGTACAGTTGCATCAAGAAGATATGTCCCAAGGGTCAGTAGAAGTGATGGTATGATCTGGCTTATCCCCTGCTGTTAATTTCCTTCCTCCTTGCATTGGCAGCAGTGCGAAGCGAGGGTATGGCATTCTCGCCAGCTCCCTTCCATGCCCACTACTAACACTTTGTAATTGGAAGTAAATGGAAAGGCAAACTTATCTTTCTTGTGTAATCTACTCTGACAGCATTAAAGGGAAATAGTGGTTGGTTTTATATTAGAAATATTTTTTGGCAAAATTTAGGAATAGTTTGAACTTGCTAAAATATTTTAAAATGAGCTGAACATCAGATATACAAATAGATATATGGGGAAGCTGGGGAGTTGAATAGTTGAATAAGTTGAATAGTTTTTTAAACAGTAAACAATTGCTCTGCTGCAGTGTACAGATGGTGACACTTTTCTCAATTTAACTAAGCAAACCACAGTACAATATACTGTCTATATAAACTAAAATAGTATTCAGTTTTCTTAATATCAAACTCTTTTGCATTATCCTCACTTTCTTGCTTTTCTTGTGGCTTATTTTTAGGGGAACACAGCTCTTAAAACCTTGGAAATGAACCCTTGTACCCCGAATAGTGTGGAAGTGGTGGAAACGCGATCCACAGTCCTTAAGATAGAAGACACAGAAATTATATCCCCTGTAGCGGATAGTGAGCTTCCTGAAGATGGGTCTGACCCAGAAACAGGAAGCCACGTGGTAGTGTCATACTGCCCACCAATCATTGAGGAGGAGATCTCCAGTCCACTAATAGATGAACCTGTGGGATCTTCTCAGCTCATTTATATTGACATTCAGTCAATGTATCAGCCTCAGATTAATCCAGAGGAAGAGCCAGAAATTAACTTTGTCACTACAGCAGGCTATAAGCCGCAAATGCAACTGCCAATTAATTCTATGAAAATGGAGTGTCACTCACCTACAGAAGAGGACTTAGATAAAACTGCGGGCTACAGACCTCAAGCAAACACTAATGTCTGGAAGTTAGACTCTCCAGACTCTCCTATATCAATTCAAAGCAACAATGAAAATGGATCTTTTGGAAGTCCGTGCTCCATTAATTCTCGACAGTTTTTGATCCCCCCAAAGGATTATGAAGACTCTCCCACCCCTAATAACACAGGGTGGGCCTTTACAAATTTTTTTCAGAACAAACCAAATGATTAGCAATCATGGTAATCGTCATTTCATCTGAACCTGCCATTCAAGAAGTTCTTGTTCCTAGTGTTGTCGTAACAGCATGGGTTATCCTTGGAGACAGTCGGCAGCATTTTTTTTCGTGAGCTGAATGTTACCACATTTAAGTTAAAGTGTTAATGTTCCATTTTAATACAGGCTAAAAACCCAAAGTTATAGAAACTCAATTGTTACACTACAAAGATATTGGGGTTTTGAGGCTGGATCTCCTCGGAATCCTAGTCAAAGAACTCTGTCTGCTTTCAAGTTGTGTTTCAAAATCAATATGATCTCATACAACTTGTTACTTTGAAAGGGGTTCTGCTTCTGTTGTTAACTGGTTCTTATTATGAATATTCAGAATGACTAAATCCAAACCAATTTACAAACTGTCTAGATGAGGGTGATGGCGGTAGGCAAACTTTTAGTCTAACAGCTGGAAATTACATGCTTAGATTGGTAGTTAATTAAATCTGTTACCTAGACATTACAATTAGCACTTCAATCTGTGCTTAGTTAAACTTCCACAGGAAAAATATCATAATCATTTAACACTTTTAAACAATGGCTATTCATGTTTGTTAACCAGAACACTAGTTTCTGTACCTACTGTACAATGTTTATTCAATATCTGACTCAGGGGTACAAACTTGGAAAATGAGTATAACACTGATTTAAACCTCAACAAGAACTGCAAAATGTTTAAACTTCAGCATTAATTTTTTAAACCTTAAAACACTATATTTTTTCTCTTTTGGTTAAGGAGGTAGTATTTCCTAACATATTGCACTAATGTGTTTTGTATTTTATAGCTGCAGCTCCAGATCTGCTACCTCAAAGAGGTGATGCATCTTTTTCTTCTAGAAACACTCATTTTGACCATTATTAGTCTAGAACTAAAGTGCTGTGAGCAGGCCACCCGAATGATTTGTCTCATTCTTCAACAGTCATTGATTGCACTCACCTATCAGTAGAGACTGCTCCGTAGATTGCATTTAATAGCACTAGCTGCCCAGGCAGATTTGCTCCACCAGTGAGAAAGGTTGGTCTTTATCTGTAATAGTTTCCACCAACCAGGAAGACTCCGTGGCTAATCTCCAGAAACACTATCTACCAAACAGAGCACTCTTTCCAAATCTTAGGTGGAAACATAAGGTGGGATTTCTCTACGGGCAAGGGGGATCCCACGTAAGCTAATGCCACTAATGATTTTTAATAGCTACCTCCCCAGCACTGGTCACCTGATGTAATTTTCTAATGGCAAGATTAGTGTTTGTGTATGTTTTAAAGAAAAGTTAAAAATCATCATCTTTGAGTATTTCTGCTTTCACACTTGCGTCACATAAACATGCTATAAACAGCTCTAATAGTAACACTTCAATGTATAAACATTAGGTTGTGACAGATGCATCAAAAGAACCAAGCCATTACTTCATTGACTTTGTTTTTTAAATGCTTTATAACTTAAATATGTTACTAATTGTTAAAAAAAAAAAAAAAAAAAAAAGAATAATGGAGGGTCAGGAGATACAACATTGAAGGAAAACAGAGTGTCCTTAAGATCTTAGCTGAATCCTTTTAAGGTCTTGATTTCAAGCATTAATTTGTGGCTCCTCAAATAATTAAATTGCAGAAATAGTTTTCTAAACCAAGCTCTGAGACAGCCCGTCCTGCTGAATTTGGTATCAGACCCACAGCTCTGAAGTAGTCTGAGCAGATCAGGAAGACGGGTCTGCAAAACCATACACATCCACTGCATGAGGAACTGTAATCTGGCCACCCATCAGACAAAAATTACCTTAAACCTGATCACAGCAATACATACTAAGATTCTGTATCTGCACCCACTCTTTGAAGTATATAAAAGGTGGCATAGCTTACCATGATCTATGTTTGGCTGAGTCACTTGGATAAAAATCAAAAGGAGTACTTGTGGCACCTTAGAGACTAACCAATTTATTTGAGCATGAGCTTTCGTGAGCTACAGCTCACTTCATCGGATGCATGCCGTGGAAACTGCAGCAGACTTTATTTATACACAGAGAATATGAAAAAATACCTCCTCCCACCCCACTGTCCTGCTGGTAATAGCTTATCTAAAGTGATCAACAGGTGGGCCATTTCCAGCACAAATCCAGGTTTTCTCACCCTCCACCCCCCCACACAAATTCACTCTTCTGCTGGTGATAGCCCATCCAAAGTGACAATTCTTTACACAATGTGCATGATAATAAAGTTGGGCCATTTCCTGCACAAATCCAGGTTCTCTCACCCCCCTCCCAAAAACCACACACACAAACTCTCTATCCTGCTGGTAATAGCTCATCCAAAGTGACCATTCTCCCTACAATGTGCATAATTAAGGTGGGCCATTTCCAGCACAAATCCAGGTTTTCTCACATCCCCACCACCCCCATACACACACAAACTCACTCTCCTGCTGGTAATAGCTCATCCAAACTGACCACTCTCCAAGTTTAAATCCAAGTTAAACCAGAACATCTGGGGCGGGGGGGTAGGAAAAAACAAGAGGAAATAGGCTGGATTTGTGCTGGAAATGGCCCACCTGATGATCACTTTAGATAAGCTATTACCAGCAGGACAGTGGGGTGGGAGGAGGTATTTTTTCATATTCTCTGTGTATAAATAAAGTCTGCTGCAGTTTCCACGGCATGCATCCGATGAAGTGAGCTGTAGCTCACGAAAGCTCATGCTCAAATAAATTGGTTAGTCTCTAAGGTGCCACAAGTACTCCTTTTCTTTTTGCGAATACAGACTAACACGGCTGTTACTCTGAAACCTTGGATAAAAATGAATGTCTTTCTCCAAGTGTTCCCTATCCTCTCTTAAACCAAAAAACACTGGATGGATCAGGTATTGATTTTTATGTGACATAAGAGGTCCTGATGATCAGCTTGATGAGGCTTGAAAGGCAGAAAACAAAAGAGGATATTAACCTCTTCAGATCTGATTTATGGTGAAGGCACATTGCTCCATCAGGATATCAGAGAACATCCTGTCCTCGGGACCACTCTGCAAATGTGGGGAAAAAGCAGTTCCACACCTTGGTCTATTATCAAAATTCTCATTGACTTCCCAGATGTGTGCAGGGTACCAGCTTTTCTTTCGGTAACTTCAGGTAACTTCAAAGGTTGGGCTGTCAAAGGACAGTAGATTCTTGGAGATTTTTATCCCAAGTCATAATGCAACTGACTTTTGAACTGTTCAGAATTAAATTTAATCTTTCTTGGGATTTCTATACATACCTGCAAGTAACTCACTTCCTAGACATGGTAGCTAAATGAGAAACTCCACAATTGGGAGTACCAATTGGAAGAAACTCTGATGGTGGCCTTACTCAAACTCTTCTGGCTACCGTACAATTTTTGTTAAGAAATGCAAGTACGTGCCTCAAGGTCTTTCATCTCCTGAGCTTCATATCCATAAGATCTTCAGGAAGAGGCATAACAAATTAGTGAAGATGTCAGCCAACCTTTGGGTCTGAAAGGGTAAAATAGGATTGAATGACTAATATTGTTAAGTGATTGAATTTCTTTCCAAACCTGTGCAAATGTACACTAATCGCTGAAGCGCCTTAAAGAAAAAAGTAGAGTAGTAACTAGTCTTCCATACCAAGGTTACTCTCTATGCATGGTGCTCTTTAACTTCCATAAACATTAATGGGGGTTGTGAGGATAAAGCCATGTGTTTCAAATGAAATTAGGCTCCTTAACTGATGTCTTGTAGCTTCCCAATGAAATCCCTTTGTTAAGATAGGGTCGTTTTCCCGTTTCTGAAAAGCTTCTCATATAATAGAAAATTTTGCAAGACATTTATCTTTTTTATATCTCAGCCTTTGGATTTATTAAAAACCTATAGATATTTACTTTAAAGTGTGTGGGGGGGAATAAATGTTACTTCCAAAAGGGAGTTGAATTTAATAATAAGGGATTCTGTCAACACTCACTATCACTCTTTTTTAGATCACGGCTAGTATTTCGGTTTTAACACTGTTGAGGCATCTAAGAGATGTTAATGTGTTTTTTGCTTTTTTTTAAATGTCAGGCAGTTTAATTCTGGAGCAAATAATTTATGCTGCTGCTTTTTAATTTTGAGCCATGTCTGGTTTGTAGGATTTTGTTTTGTGGAAAGGATTTTTGTATTCTCTCCATTATTGAGCATCGGTAGCATTTGATTTATTTGTGTGTACTCTCTAGTCTATGTTCATTGTTTGTGTTGTATTGACTGATACATGGGGACTTGGAATCCTAACTGATATGACATTTTAATTAGGGTTGTAAATTTGAATAGCCTATATATGATATACCTCACAAAGCTGGTTAATATACCATCAAATGTAGTAAGCTAACGTTACAGGTAGTCCAGTGAATTTTTTCCTCTGCCACGTGTTCTCTGCATATGCAGGCTTAGGACCTGATCCTGCAAACATTTACTACCATGTAGGCCTCACTATGGTAACTAGTCCATTGAAGTAATGCTACTACATAGAGTAATGAGCACCACATCTGGTAGAAACTGCTTGCAATATTGTCGCTCAGATTGAAGTCAATTGGCAGATTCAGCATATTTCTTAGAGTACGTCTGCACTTCGAGCTAGCAATGTATTTCCCAGCTCAACATACTTTTGCCGGCTAATGTCTCCTTGAGCTGGGAATCTTACCTCCAGCGCAAAGTGTAGATGTATCTTTTGTTTTACATGGTAGGATGAGGGTGTTAGTTTTACAGGGAAGTGGGATAGGGTACTTCTTCCCCTCTGAAGTAGAAACCTGGGTTACTCTGAAGAGGAAAATACAGGCCTCTGAACATCACCTAAGCAAAGCAAGTTTGGGCCTGATAACCATTTGATGCAGGTTTATATTGTGTGGTCCCCTGAGACTGTCCCTCTGACCCAAGTTCAGTTGAATGTGAAATTGCTCAGAGAGGGAGAGTAATTGCAGAATCAAAGGAAATTGTATGCATGGGAGGGGGCAAGATATTCCAGAGAGAAATGTAACAAGATCATCAGTGCTATATTTTTAGTCAATTTAATTATATTGCTTTTTGTTTATTGTACATATTAAATACGCTACAGTAATAGATGTGACTAGCATTCAATAGCTATATTGGAAATATAAAGGAAAAACATGAAAATTGATTAGACTGGAAGAATCAAATGGATAGCTGTGCTGTGTTTTACTATAATAAATAGCTAGCATATCCTAGCTTCTCGTGTAAATAAAATAGTATTCTCAGTTCCAAAGTAGAGGAATTTTGGGAGAACTTTAGTTCAAATGGTTTTAATATCATTTCTAATTTTTTTAAAGGTCCTAAATTATTTATGCAAATATATACTTGTACTTATACTGTACTTCCATATTGTATAATAAGTCATCTTGAAATTCCAGGACATTTTATCAGAGAGCCCCACTCTGGCACATGACGTATTAGAGGTAGAACATTTTCTAAAATGCTAGAAAGGGGAATGCTACCTGGACTTCCCACAACATGGTTACATTGTGGTTCATGTTGTTGCATGTAAAATATTGACTTGTGCAATTAACGTTTAAATGGATGCTGTTAGCAGTTGTTCTTTAGACTGTTGTAGTTTTTGTTTCAGTAACTCTCCGTTCTTTAGAGAGGAACAAGAACCCCAAATCCAAATACATTCAGACTTCGGAGGTTTTGAAATCCAAGCCCAGATACAGCTCCAAACTTGGTATGTTTAAAGATCCAGTTCCACATCCTGAAGCTTGGGCCCATCTGTTATTTTTTAAATGTCCTCATAGCAGCTGGAAAATAGTTCCTTTCATCATAATTATTTTCTTTTCCATTTGTCTAACACTGGATTTCCCCCAGTGTTTCTAACATAGCCAATATCTGTGGTTCCTTTTTCATGTTAGGCAAACAAGTATCAAATGAGGCTAGCAGGAGTGATGTTTTGCAGCCTTAGAAATTGTCCCAGCAGGTGAAAGAATAGTTTTGCCCACAAAATGGTAGCTGATTTCTCTGCAGAAGGGAGATGAATATCCACATGAGTTTCAAACCTTGGCAGACTACATGTTAAGCCTAAATTATTTCACAGGCTCCTTTTTATTATGTACCACTTAAGGAGATATTGCTAGATAAAATTTGGCAGAGTTAGGATCTGTGTAATAAGAAAAAAAATCAAAAGCGAACACCAACAGAAATATTTTCATGATTTAAACAATTCTAATTGGAACAATTTTTTTAAAACAAACATTTGCAACTCATATTGCCGCATTTCACTAAGGCATGAGAACTAAAGAGTGTAATCGATTAGAAATTGACTATAAAGAAAAGTTGCTAATTTATTTTCATTGTTCAAACTCAGAAAAATTCAAAAAGTAATCAGTTTAACTAGTGAAAAATCAAATTGAATTAGCAAAGGGCTTCCTTTTACTTTAGATTATTCAAGGGTTTGTAACAAAAATAAGAAAATGAATTTTTAAATACATTTTTAATCTGGCAGTATCTCTTTATGTAATAGTAAAAAGTGAATGAGGATGCGTAGTACTACATTTCATAGAGCTCCTGGAATGCTTGCAAAGGAGGTTGACTTTCACTTTTGACTATTTTGATTCAGATCTTGCCTAAAATCCTGCCACAATGCAATGTAATTTCAATTCTAAACTTTATCCTATTGTGGTGCACAGATTAAACGTTCTGGTAGTATCCTCCAGGTGATGAGAAAAAAATAGTGTTATGCTAAAATGCTGTTGTTTAAAAACACATACTGTGAATGGGTTTAGTGGGTTTTTTAGGTCTCTTTTATACCATATTTTTTTACAGCCTAAATATTATGTTTAGAAATGTTTTATGTTTTTTACATGTATTTCAATGGAATCTGTTTATAGCACTAATGAAAGCATTGTCCACTAATTTCAAATTGTAAAGTATGAAGTTAGTTCTGAGAATAAATGAAGGTGAAAAAGACAGTCAATTTAACACTCTTCCCTTTACATTGCTTCTAATTTAGAAATTTACCACGACAGTTTTTTGCTGAAATTGGCATACATTTCCAAATCTGCTATGTATTTAAAACAGAATAATCACAAGGCACTTTATTAAATAAAGTTAAAACGCACCAAGTAAACAAAATGTTGATTCACGAAAATGTATTAGCAGACAGTTTTATTGAATGGACATCTAAACAAACGCATGCTTGGAAAGAGAAGTGTGACATCATGTTGGGAAACATGATAATATGGTATGCTACATTTATAACTAACCTAGTACTAAGATTCCACCTTTTTTGCATACATTTTAAGCTAGTTTGCTTGGCTGTGTAACTCTTGACATATTGCTTATGTCTGTTTAAAAATATGCATGTATTTAACAGTTTTGCCATAGTATTGCCATAGAATTTAATAAATATATTTTCTTACTCTATTATAGGTTTGAACATTCTTTGCTTATGTATTTTTTTAATTGAGAGAGTCAAGTGTTTGTTTGGTATAAACTGAGTTACTTCAGCTTTACACCAGTATAAATGATGACAGAATTTGGCCCCGGGTGTTTAATAAATCTGCTACTGACCTCATGCCAATGTGCTCCATTATGTGGCTTATATCAGTTCAGTTGACATTTCTGGTTTCCTGCTCCACTGGGCTAGTAGGAACTGAGAGGTGCTCCGTACGACCTACCGTATTATGAAGTTCAGAAACAAGCTCCTAAAGAAACTCCTGTCACACACTGACATTTAAAGACATATTTAAAATTAGTTGCAAGGCCTTAGAAAACACTAAATCATATGGACAATTAGTTTTATGACAGATTTCTAATCTAACTGTTGGGAGAGATTATTGCATCTGACCCCCAGAAAAAAAAATATTAACTGAAGCCAAAAGTATGAGTATGTCAGTGTGACGTTCTGGGGTTCACCCAGACTAGTAAGGGTTTGGTCACTGTTTGCCTGGAAACCCTGGGTGTCTTGTAGCTGTGCAGCTTTGGTCCAGAGCTCTGACCTCAACAGACTGCCAGCGGCCCACAAGCGTCATCCTGGCTTTGTCCAACCTGGTTGCTCCTTGCAGGCCGACTTTAGTGCCCTTCCAGCCCCAAATTCACCCTAAAAAACATCCAGTGCAAGGACCAGTCCCTCTCACTGGACCCTCACAGGGAAAGTGTTAGGTTTGCTGCTTTTACAGGGACAGTAAAACACTCTCACCTGTCCATTGTCTAGAAGCACACACTTTACTGAATTTATACAACACTGATGATTTATAATGAAAGCAAAACACATTTAGTGACAGAAGGGTAAAAGGGATAAAGGTAGAGATGCTACAAACAAATAAGAGTGAAAACATGCATCTAAAAGTCTAAAACAATCTAGCAAGATACAGTCTTTGTTCAAGATGGTTTCTCTCACCCACAATCGCCAAGCTTTTGCTGGCCAGGACCCCTCACAGAGATCAAATGGCTAGACTTCCTTGTCTCCCAAGGTGAAGGATAAAAATAGAGTGTCTCTCTCTGTTCCTTATAACTCTAAAGGGGTTGTTTTTTGTCTTAAAAGGCCCGCCCTGGGGATTCAGTCTCCTGTGCCTGGGGTTGGGGGGGCGGGCAGGAGCCAGGTTAATTCTCTGTCTCCAGTTCAGAATCAGGATAACCTCTGCTGGTTTAGCTTGATGGCTTTGTTTACTGCTAATAATTAAGCTGAGATAACCCCACATTCCTTTGTCTAGGATGAACCTGTTTATCACCTTGACCTAGGCTAGGCTGTCTTGTTTTTACCATGTTCTATACTTACACTAGTAACATCACAGAGGGAATTCACAACTGCACATTTAGAATGCATGTGCTAATGTTATAATGATAATAACCAGTGTGGTGTTAGCTTTCATATGATACCTTACAAGGCCTATGTTGTACAAATACTGCAGTAGCATGTGAAAACAGGTGTGCCTGGGGTCACAGTCAGACATTTATGGGAAATTTCTAAACTGCAAGACAAACCAGGTGGGAGGGTAATTAGTAGATGGCTACATAGAGCCTCCCTAATTTTTACACACTATCTGCTAGCGTAGTTCTCAAACTCTCCCAGAAAAATGAATGCTGACTTAAGATATTGCTTGCCAGTTCAAGAGATTAGGGTACCAAATTCCAAAGCTGTAGACTCCAGTTGGTATTTAAGAGCCTTCATGCTCATCCAAGTGACCAAAATGAAAACTTTGGCATGCTAACTTGGACACTTTGGAAGTTGGCTGCGCATTCATTTAGTGATTCTCCAGCAGTGTTTTGGTGGTGTCTCAGCTGCCCCAGGTGTAAGGAGTGCAAGCACTCATCACAAAATCTTGGTTACCAGACAGATAAGATCATCTCTGTTGCCTCAGATAAACCTGTTACAAATGTTAGTAATGCATCTGTGACCAGCTGTGGTCACTCAATTAGGGTGACAATCTCCCAAAAGCTGGTGGATATTCTAATACTTAGATTTACCAAGCCACTACAAAACAGCTTCTTTATTACCTTACTGGTTACTCAGAAGTCCAAACAACACAGTTCTCTTAAAGTGATCCAGCCTCAGGCCGCCATCCAGGTACACACGTCAAATATGATGATTTCTGAAAATCTTATTTCATCATATAAAAGAAAAGGTTTAACCAATCCCAAAGGATCGGACACATTACCTCCTAGGTTACTGAATATTCCAGATCTTACCCAAATACACACTACAGCCAATTCTTATTAACTAAACTAAAATTTATTAAAAAACAAAAGAGAGTATGGTTAAAAGATCAATACATACAGACGTGAGCTCAAGTCATTGAGGTTCAGATTCATAGCAGAGATGATGAGCTTTGTAGTTGCAAAGAGTTGTTTCAGAAATAGTTCATAGGTTATAGCCCCATGTCCAAATATCATATTCAGGGCATACCAGCATAAATGGGACCTCAGTCTTGCAACTCAAACTTCCCCCAGTGAAGCTTAAACAGATCTGAGATGACAGAATCAGTACCCAACGATCTTTTATACAATTTTATGTCTTCTGACAAGTTGGATTTCAAAAGGTAATTAGCATGATTTTGAAGGCGGTGGAACACTGGTATTTAGCTGTATGAATTAACATAAGGCAATTTGCTTGTTCCTCCACCATTCACAGTATATTTCAAAGTGGGATGAATGCCAAGATATCCTGTGTTTCCAATTCATTAAAATGACAGGATGTTCCTTTACTCTTTGAATTAACAGAATACAACATAGACAGGGACTGTTGATTACATTGTTGACCATACACATATATATGTAAATACACAAAAATACAAACATCATCTTCCCAAATGTCTTTTGAGGGATATTTGTTTTTCAGGATGTTTAACCCTTTCTGTGGCCATGCCTCACAGCACCCAGGACAGCTTTAGATTTCAGCTGTGGACGATTTCCCTTGCATTGCACAGACATCTCAGGCTGAAGGAGAAATTCCTAATATGCAGCTGGGACCAGTCATGTCTCAAACTTGGATACGGCATAAGTGGTTATTTTTAATCACTTCTATTTTCTGGGGCAGGGCTCACAAAGTGACAGCTTTCTGTGTTTGTAGAGCAGCCTGAGCCACATGATGCTGAATTCAATGAAAAGATAAGGCCATTTGGGAGCTATGCCAAACAGAGATGCCAATAAAGAGCAGTTACTCATTTGTGAAAGTCTTGTACAAAGAGGGCAACTGCCACAGCGTGCACATGACACTGCAGTGAGGCAAATGGTGCCTTGTCCCCATATAAGGTAGTTAGAACATGATCATTCAACCCACAGAAAAAATATAGATGGGGCGGGAGGGCTACACTCATTGGAGCTGGGAATGTTTTGAGTAGTAAGCCCCAAGGCCAATTACAAGTTAGAGGGGCTTCCCCTGAAAAATAAATGGCTGAAAAGTGAAGCTGATTTTTATGAGTTGGCTTGCCCCACAAAAATGTTGTAGCATTTGACATTTTATATATAGTGCTGGAAACTTGCACCCCAAGCAAAAAAGTGATGCAGTCAGTTTTCTGTAACTGATGTAGCTAGCAGAGATGCCCCGCAGCTGGGCCCTGGGTATACCTGGACAGCATGTCTGGCCTGATGTAGTGTGTTTACCAAATGTAAAGTGTTACAAAAACTGAGTGCTTTTTAATTAAAAAACAATCACTCATGGCAAGTTAATTAAATAGAAGCAACTTTGTCCCAACAGCAGCCTGCCATAAAGTGCCCTGCCTGCGTTTGAATCCATGCTAATTTTTGTTTGCTGGTGCCACACACTAAAGATGACATCTTTTCTCTCTTGGGCAGCAGGGCGAGATGGCTGAAGTAATAAGACGCACTCACAATATGTTCCCCCCGTCTGTGTCTTGTTTCCTTCTGCCTGTTTTTGTCTCTCCTGACCTCCTTCTTTGTTGCTTAGTGCATAAACTGCTCTGTGAGTGTCAGGCATGAATTCAGCTAATTCCCAAATAGCTGGCTCCTAGAAACTGGGTTGGTGCTAGGTGCCAGTGAGGGTGTGCTAAGAAGGGGAATGATTTTTGCCTTTTGAGAGGGCAGGTGAGTAGTAAATCTATGGAGGACTAAGACCCTGCCTTTGCCTGTGTGCCTGATGTCACCAGTCTACTTTATGTCTAGCTACTCGTCCATGTCAAGGACTAGTGTGTACTTAGGGCTAGGGCGGAGAAGAACTGGTGTGAAACGTCCACTAAGACGAGACAGGGTCAGTGCCACAAAGCTGCAGGAGCCTAGTCTGCTGGTTGCAGTGGGGCGTTCAAGAGACGTGGAACATTAGGATGATGAGAGGAGTGAGGTGTTGGGCCAAGCTCTTCGGACACCTATTGCCTAGGGAACTGGGGCTTCGGCATCTGGAAATAGGTGCCACCCTCCCCCACCCCCGCAAGATTTAGGTGTCTAGGTCAGGTCAACCCTATCTGGAGAGGGGATGGAGGGACTGGAAAGTGCCCTCTCCCGAGCCTCACTGTAGCCAAGAGCCCACTGGTTAGGGCATTCACCTGGGATGTGGGAGAGCTGTTTTCAAATTCATGCTCTACCCAATTTGGAAAAGGGCCTTGAGTCCACATCCTATGTTGAGTGCCCTGACCACCAGGTTCCTTCTGGGGGTGGGGCTCTCTGTCACTCCTGTTGGAGGTATTCCACTTGGTTTAAATAAAGATTTAGTGGAGAAAAGACTTAAGCCTGATTCTCCCACAGGGCTATTGAATAAGTAAATAAACTAGATACATTCATGGAGGATAGGTCCATCAATGGCTAATAGCCAGGATGGCCAGGAATGGTGTGCCTACCCTCTGTTTGCCAGAAGCTGGGAATGAGCGATAGGGGATGGATCACTTGATGATTACCTGTTCTATTCATTCCCTCTGGGACACTGGCCACTGTCAGAAGACAGGATACTGGGTTAGATCGACCCTTGGTCTGACCCAGTAGGGCCATTCTTAAACACACCTGCCAGGCAGCCACAAACATTTTCACCTCCATCTGTCTTTTAAGTGTGCTCTAGAATCTCCTACAGGATTGGGCTCTGCTGGTGAGACAGGCAGGCGAATGCTTATTTTGGGAATCTTGCCATGGCTTATGTGTCAGCAAGGGCTCCAAGTGGCTCATTAACTGTGGGACAGTGGCCAGTCGTTAGGGGGTATTGAGCATTCCCACTGGTGGAAATTTAAGCTCCTGCGGGGTTAGGTAGCAGCAGAGTGGCAATTTTAAGAACCACCGTGACTCCTAAACATTGACCTTAGGCACATAAGTCTTCTTGTGAATCTAGGCCCAAAAGACTTGCTCTGCATTTCTCAAGATATAGGCCCCAATTCTGGACTGTGTTCTGCTCCCTTTACACGACTGGCATAGCATAAAGGCGCTGGAAAGCAGCCAGATTTCCCTACCTGGAGATGCTTGAAGTATTATGCCCACGTTAAAGCTCAGGAAGACACACTGCACTGGCCCCAAAGATGTGAAGTGTAGCATATAATTTATGCTCATGTAGTAATATTATATGATATTCTGCAATGATTCTATGTACAGGCAGTCTTCAACTTTACAATGTTCGAGGTACACCAAACGTTTATAAATTGTCATCGTGTTTCGACTTTACGATGTCGGTTTTGACTTTATGATGCCTGAGCTGATATTGTTCCTATAGGAAATTCGAGTTATACCCTTTTCAACTTAAGACGCAATTTTCAGGAACCAATTGTGTCGTAAGTCCGAGTATTTCAGATTCAAGTGAACTGTTACTGTAAACCAAAGGGCTGTTGAAAGCAGTCATGAAAAAGCTGTTAATCTTTTCCTGCTGTACTGATTCTCCCAGGCTATTTTTGGAGCAAGCTGATTACATTGTCAAGTCCTAAAACTTGAAGGAAGGAAAAGTATTTGAGCTGCCAGTGTGCCCAGAATTTTTGTGGAGGAAAACCCTGCAGCAGTCGCAGTTCCTTGTTAACTGGGAGTGTGCTAGTCACAGCTTGCCCGCACCACGCAAAGCTGCCATGTTTTGTAACCTGTGCTGGATAGTTTTGGGTTTGTTTTTTAAACTAACTCAACCACGAGTACTGAGCATAGTTGTGTCAATGCAACAAGTTGACAGAGCATGTGTCAGGTTTTCCTGTGGAGAATGACTGACTGCTTTGTAAAGTACCATTTCTTCTTCTCCAGCCTGTGATGTGAAAATTAGAGCCCAAATAATCCTCCCTTTTTATTCCACTCTCAAGGTCTGTTTGATCCTCTCACTTTACTTCCAGCCAAGGAGGCCATCACTTCCTTTCAGACTGTCAATGTCAGTCCTTAAGCAAGCATAGGGGGCAGTGTTAAGCAATACGTGGCTTCTCCCCCACTCACCATGAGGCTGAACATGTTGCTGCTACCCCTCTGCAGCTGGAATTCCAACAAGAATGTGAAACAAGTCAAAAAGCTGGATCCTTTATTGGTGGTGGTAGGTAGGCCCCTTCACTGCAGTGAGAGATTTGGTTTCTCAGCTCCGTTCTTCAAGGGGTGAGCAAGGCTATCTTTAAAATTAAAGCTGCCCAAAAGAAATCCGCTTTAAAGGAGCCCAGTATTACAGTATGCACAGCATCTGCTAGTGCAGCCATGTTTCTTATTATGCTTCATTTGCTCAGCTGGATAGGTGAGGCTGGCAACTCAGAGGTCTCACATAGCCAGTGAGGCAATCCGAGTTATGAGTGTTTGTCGGTTTGTGGCGTATATCTCTATTGGCCTCCCACACTAACAAACATGGAGTTTCTTAAAAACCAAACCCACACTTTTCAAAGACCAGTCCCTGTTCCACCAACATAGCTCCTTGTCCTGAGGTGGCCTTATCTGTAATAAACTTTCTTAAAATACATAGTCATCTCCTGCCAGATGGTGATCTTTGAACAGGGCTCCAGATTTTATGACAGAGTTGAAAGGAGAGAGGAAGCAACCAGATGAAAAAAGGTAAAAGTAAATATGATTAAAGCGTCATGTAGCGCTGACCAAACAGCTGTGCTTCACAGAGACTACACATAGCAACAGAGTCACTCTTAATAAATGGTCCCATATATTTAAGGTATAGCAATAGGAGGCTCCAAGTGAATTGCCATCTCTATGTTCACAATAAAATGCAGCAGAAACCTGCTTAAATGCCTGTTTCTACATCATCTTCTAAACAAGTACTACTTGAAGAGTATATTGTCTTACAAATGTCTTCATTTAACTAATCTAGTACTTTAGCAGAACAATTTTCTATTTTATCTTATCTCTTCTGGTTCACTAGGTCTTTGAATGACCCTAGCCCTATATTAAAAGTTCAGCTACCGAGGCCAGAAATCCACCTGAGTCAGTGTGCTCCGGTCAGTGCACCATACCGTGTACTGTCTTCTGGAAATAACCATACAGCCATCTTCCTCTCCTGTCCAATAGATCCAGCATCATTTCCTTGGCAGCACTCCAGTAGCTGACTAATATTCTGTAACTGCACCTGCAGTACTGACTGATTCTAGCAGCAGTATTGGGGTCCTTGAGTTTCCACATTATGGTGGCCTTTAAGGGCTACACCATTATATGTGTTGCCTCATATTTTCGTTGGTTTGTTCACTGCTCACTATTCTACTTTATGTGAACACAGCCAAATGAAAATGACAAATCTCCAAACTCTGAAATTCCGACTCTCCCTGCAGCATTTTCTGTCTGTTCTGCTGATCCTATAAACATCAGTTTGACAAATACTGTTGAATAGGTTTTATTCTGATGCATGGAAAATGAAGTATTTAAGTTGGCTGCACTCTGCTATGTCCTCTTGCTTACACAGTCTGATCTTTGTGTGAAATCAGATAGATAAATACTGATGGTGAAATATCACAGTAGCAAGAGATTTTTATATCTTTTTAATCTGTTTAAGCCATGAAAGCTTCATGAACGTTCAATTTTAACTGTCAAAATTTACAAAAAAGAAGTCAGATTTAAAACTGGTTATAATTCACAAATATCTTCACTGACACTGTATAATACAGACATTAAACTTCCTTATATAACAAATTAAAAACAGTTTGTTTTGTTATTTTTAGGAAAATGTGCAAAGAGCTAAGTGTAGTACACCTAAACTTTAGAAGTTATACTAATTGATCAGTTCTTTTGCTGCAGCTATAAAAATATACAAGTACAAAATTACTTCTACAAAATTGGACTGTTGATTTTGCTGCTGGCAATAAAAAAGTAGACTTTAATATTAAGAATTATCCTCTTCAGCAAACAACATTGTTTTGAAACCAGGAGATGTAGGTTTTTGTTATTTACGTAGGATGGACAGTAACTTGAACACTGCAGTGAATGGTAAGAAGATCTGCTTATTCTGGGATAGAAATTTGAATGCATAGATACAGAGCCTGAAAAGATGTTAGTTGGATGATAGTCACTGTGCCATTGTAAGCTGGAAAGAATATGTTTCAATACTGTTCTGGTGGATATGTAAAAAAATCTCTATGGAATCACAACACTCATTACATCACACCTTTCTTTGTAATTTGTATGGATGTATGATCTTCAGTGTTCACTAAACATTTAATGGTTAAATGTGACATTTCCTACACAAAATACTCAGTTTGGTTGAGTCACAGAGCATGAAAAGGAGGAGAGTGGAAAATGGTCCCCCTTTGTATGATTTCCCTTCAGTTTGGTTCTTTCCTTCATGACTAACTCAAAGCATTGGCCTTAGAGTGCAGTACCGGTCATTTTGATCTCAGCCACACCCACATCCACACAACGGTCCTTCCATGTGGAGAGTCTGCTCTTGTCACTTTGTCCCACAGGTGTTAATATTCTTCCCATCTGTGGCATCTTCAACCAGTGAAATGTGGTAATCTGTTGACAGGGTGAAGTGCGAGATACACCCCACCAGACCCCTCATGTACTGTCGGTTTGTGTGAAGTGCTATTTCTTTCATGCCACCTAGGAGAGACAGAGTGTGATCAAGTGAATGAGAAACTCATAGAAGAACATGCGCTTCCTTATTTCCACTTTAAAAAATGTAAACCACACTACAGTACTAGATTCCTATTCTAACACAAAAGGAAGCATCAGCTCTGATACAGCAGCTGGTTTCAATGAGGGTCTTCCTTCTTTTTAAATATCATTTCTTAGGCACTCAAAAATACAATTGTGATGAGCCTGATAGAGAAAACTGGGAAGCTAATCCCTTCCACCACAGCTCATAGTCAACTGTTAAAAGGAGATTAGAGCTCAGCATCTAGTTACTTGCTTTAACCACTAGCATGCAGGGTTCTCAGTGGACCACTATAGTCTACAATGGTGGTCACTTACCTACGTACAGATCTCCATTGATGTTTAATTGTCTCATCATGCCAGGTGATTTACCAGTTCTAGCACCGTAATCATCCACAGTTACCTTTCCAGACTGCCCATCCCTGAAATGGAAAATGAAATCCAGAATTTGGGTTTACTCTAGCAACTGATTCCTCCATTGCATAGTGTAAACAATCAAGCAGCAGCAGCTCCTCCTCCACAAGGTTGGACAGCTCAGACCTATCATCACTGAGCACGGTGCTTTTATTGTGAAGGCCTGATCTTGATTTGGGGAAGATTCCATGAGGTGCTCTTCAATTGAAACACCACAGTGTCATTTGGGTGAGTAAAGTATTAAGAGGAGGCAGGAGAGAAGGAATGAGTTTCTACAGGTTGTTAAGGGGATGAAAGAAGAAAATTGAAAACAAATATGCTGAGGGTTACAAAGGAAAGGAATATGGGTGACATCACAGCAGAATTTCCGGAAGCCTTCTGCTAATCATCCCCTCTATGATATCTTTCTCAAGGTTATCCCCAGCGCTAGCCTGATGTGACCAAAGTACATAAGTTTACACCAATTGATTTTTCAACAGCAGGGTCTGCTCCTGTCCAATAATACTGGAGGGAGGAAGGGGAAGAGAAAAGGAACTGAGTTGTCCTAGGGTTTCCTTAACTCTGTACTCCTGGGGGAATTTTTTTGTAACTCTATTCTTACAGACATAGTTGCTGATAAGTATTTTGAAATAAATTACCAAAATAATTGAAACTGGCCCGATTATATGGTGTTATTTTTACAAATAAAACATGCAGAATTTTAAAATATTGTGTGCAGACTTTTTAATTTTTTAGCCCAGAATTTCCCCAGGAGTATTATAAAAATGTATTGTGTTTAGACCCTATAATATGCTTGTAAATTGCTGCATGCATTAATCTCGCTTATCTGTATTCCATGCTACAGGTAAAATATGTTTGTTTTATAATTGTAACAATGCCTGCTCTGAACTTTGTGAACTCAGATGGGAAGAGTGCCTTCCCCTCTTCTCCCACTCCCACTAAATGCAGGAGGACTATCAAAAATTAAGTGGACCATCATGGGACAAAAGCTTTGTTAACTGCCCCAGCCACTTATGAAGACAGCCTTGTCCTATGGGTTTGAGTGCAGAAAGAGGGAAATAAAAATAGTTGACATAAAGATTTGTCATCCCTCTTCAGTTTGAACTCTCACAAGGCCTGGATTAAGAAACAAAACAGCAGAGATCCTCAAGGTTGACCTGGAGTAAGCCCATTCAGTGCTGACAGATTGCTACATCTCTGGCACCTTTTGAATCCCAGACTGAAATTCATCTGTGTATATACACTTGCTTGCTTTAACCTGTAAATAACTCTTTTTCCTAGTTAATAAATCTTGAGTTAGTTTATTACAAGATTGACTACAGGCATGGACAGTGGGTAACCGGTGGGCTTGGGTAGGCTAGCCCCTGCCAGGCCCGCCCCTCCTCCCCGCCCTGCCCCGCCGGAGCCCAGAGCATCTCCCCTGCCCCCAGCTCCGGAGTGCCCGGTGGGCGGACAGGCAGCTGAGCACACCCCACCCCCACGCTGGAGAGCTGGGTGGGCAGACAGCACGGCCCCAGCACAGCCCCTAACCCCTAGTGGTACCAGCACCAGCTCTAGCCACCTGGAGTCCCTGCCTGCAGGCCAGCCCTCACTAGCCTCAGTCGAGGGCAAGGGTGCCAGAGCCCTCCCAAAAGTGGGGGAGGCGGGGGCCCCCACCTGAGGTGGAAACAAAGGCAGCCCCCCTGCCCGTGTCCCAGGACCCCGCAGCCAGGGCAGGTGGAGGGACCCAGGCTCCTCTGGGGTTGCCAACTGTCTAATGGCCCAAACTCAAATACCCTTGCCCCGCTCCTTCTGGACCTGCTCACTCCAGCCCTCCTCCCTCCATTGCTCGCTCTCCCTCCCTCACCCTCACTCACCTTCACGGGGTTGCAGCAGGGGGGAGGGGTGCATAGGGGATTCGGAAGGGGGTGCAGGCTCTGGGAGGGAGTTTGGGTGCGGGAAGGGGCTCTGGGCTAAGGTTGGGGCAGCGGGTGGGGGTGCGGAGTGTGGGCACTGGAAGGGAGTTTGGGTGCAGGAGGGGGTGAGAGGTCAGCATCTGGGAGGGAATTTGAGTGTGGGCTCAGGGCTGGGGTGGGGGGATGGCAGTTACCTAGGGCGGCTCCCAAAAGTGACTGGCACATCCCTCTGGCAGTGATTCGGATGGGGGAGGGGGCAGAAAGCACCGAGTGCTGCCCCTGCCCACAGGCACCGCCCCCACAACTCCCACTGGCCGCAGTTCTCAGCCAATGGGAGCTGCAGAGTCAGCGCTTGGGGCGGGGGCAGCGCGTGGAGACCCCCTTCGCCTCCCGCCCTGGTGCCACAGGGACAGTGCTGGCCGCTTCTGGAAGCGGTGTGGAGCGAGTGCAGGCAGGAAGCCTGCCTTAGCCCCGCTGCACCGCCAGACTGTTAACACCCCAAATCTCCTGGTTTGGCCACAATAGCCTCTGGGAGATAGGGCCTGATTCCGGGAGACTCCTGACAAAACCGGGAGAGTTGGCAACCCTTGGCTCCCCACAGCTGCCCAACCCGGCTCTCGCTGGGGGGAGGAGGACCTTGGAGCTGCAGCCCGGCCATGATAAGAGACAGGCGGGCAGCTGTGGGGATTTACTGTGGACCCTCTACCTGGCCCTGCCCGAAGCGAGCAGTTCCCTGCCCCCCAGACTTCCCTCCCAGGTCGAGTAGAGCCGTGCAAGCAGCTGTGGAGAGCCAGCGTGGAGTCACGACCCCACCCCCTCCATTCCACCTGTCCCCCATGTCTCAGGTTCCCAGGTGGTGCACATGGGCACACGCTGCAGGCCCATAAGGAGGTGCTCGTAGAAACATACTATTACACTGGGAGTTGGCAATGCAGGGTCTTGATCCATGTAGATGAAAATCATTGTGCAGATGCAACATGCCTTAATGGGGCAAGACTGAACCCTAACTACATATCTAACTATACTACAGGGTATTCATTCAGGCTCCTGTTCTGGCTGAGCAGTCAAGACATGATGCAGGCAAGCAGGTCCTCCCTGGGGATTGCTGGAGAGGGACTTACTGCCCATTCCCTTCTAGAATGGTGCTGACAGTTTTTAAAGCTTGGAACCCATGGGTTCAGATGTAAGCAGGTCAGGTCTCTGGCTCTAAAAATCTCAGATCTGGAGTGGGCTGGCTGCAGTGCAAGCAGGCTGCAGGTGGTGGCAGGTGAGATGGGCTGTCTCCTCCTGTTGTTGGCAGGCAGGCTGGGGGCAGAGGGAGTGGACTGGCTTTCGCTGAGGCTTTTTTGCAGGCTGGGTTTACAGACTGGGCATTTGCTGGGCCAGCATTTTAGCAGGCTGCAGGGAGATCTCTCCCCTCTGCGCCCCAGCTGGTCTGTGCCACGTGGGAAAGCCAGGCTATTCATAGCCTTCATCCTCCTTTCCCAGGCATCTGGGGCTCTGCCCTGGGTCAGAAACTGCTTGCAGTCTGTCTGGTTGTTTTCTGCCTCTGATTGTGTACTGGAGATTGCTGCTCTTTCTTCCTCCCATTGGTTGAGGGAGAAAGGTTGCCTGGGTGACTGGAGGGGCGGGGTGTTGCCTCCCTCTCCCCTTCCCTTCTGCTGTTGGAAGTCAGCAGTGCATGATTCTGCTATGGACCTTAGAGGAGCCCAAGCAGGGTGTCTCTTCTCTTTAGGGTGCAGCCTCCTTGCTGAGGGGGCTGGGGAGCTACAAAATCTTATCACTTGACATTATACAGCTAATAAAAGTAAGAGGGCAGAGGGTAACATTCTTCAGAAAATGGACAGGGGCAAAGTTTTAAGATGGGTTTTTAAAAATTCCAATTGTTTAAAACCCAAAAGAAAGAAATTAGCAGAATTTTTGTTTTTAAAAGCGGGAGGGGAAGGGAGAAGAAAATAAATGAAAAAAATAGGCGACCGTTAAAACACAAATACAGAAAAAAGCACCTTTCCCTCGTGATTGTAAGACTTTAGAGACTGCCTATTACTAGGGGTTTGTACAGCAGGTAACTCAAGGGAACCTTCTTCCTAACTGGGCTCTTGAGCACTTCCATAGTATAAATGTTTAATAATAATAATAATAATTACATTGATGTAATTGCCATTTCATGGGTTGCTTTGCTTAAGGTTGCCAACTTTCTAATTGCCCAAAATCGAGAACCCTTGCTTCACCCTCTGCCCTGAGGCCCTGCGCCTGCCATGCCCCCACTCACTCCATCCCCCTTCCCTCTGTCGCTCGCTCTCCCCCACCCTCACTCACCTTGGAGCAGGCGGTTGGGGTGCGGGAGGGGGGTGAGCTCTGGGCTGGGGGTGCAGGCTCAGGGGTGCATCCAGAAATGAGGGGTTTAGGGTTTGGGAGGGGGCTCAGGGCTGGGCAGGGGGTTGGGGTGCAGGAGGGAGTGAGGGCTCTGGCTGGGGGTGCAGGCTCTGGGGTGGGGCTGGGGATGAGGGGTTTGTGGTGCATGAAGGGGCTCAGGGCTAGGGTGTGGACTCCAGGAGGGAGTTTGGGGATTCTAACCTGGGGCAGGGGGTTGGGGTGCAGGAGTGGATTTGGGCTCCAGCCAGGCAGCACATACCTCAGGTGGCTCCCAGAAGCGGACAGCATGTCCAGCTCCTAGGAGGAGGGGCCAGGGGACTCTGCGCACTGCCTGCGCTCACAGGTGCTGCCCTCACAGCTCCTTTTGGCCATTGTTCCTGGCCAATGGGGGCTGTGGAGTCGGTGCTCAGAGCAGGGGCAGTGCGCTGAGCCTCCTTGGCCACCCCTGTGCCTTGGAGCTACAGGAAGATGCTGACCGCTTCCGGGAGCAGTGCGGAGCCAGGGCAGGTAGGGAGCCTGCCTTAGCCCCACTGTGCCGCTGACTGGACTTTAAGCAGCCATGCTGACTGGAGCCTTCAGAAAACCAGACATCTGGCAACCCTACTCCTGCTTTCACTGAAATCAGTAGCATATGAAATGTGCTATTTTCAGCCTCTGGGTTCAAGATAGCTAGCCAAGCTGCCAAAGAAAGGGGTTTGCTCTCTTGATGATGGGGGCACTTAACTCCCATTAGTGTACCTCCCAAAATGCCTAAGCCATAGTGTTTCTGCTGTTCTAAATACTTTGGAAAAATAGTGATATAGATGCAACACTACAACACAGGTACTAACCCACACTTAGAATTTTATTTATCTGGAAAGTTCAAAATATCACTCTTAACTCAAATGGTAATCTGAGATAAGACACACATGGAATCAAATGAAACAGCCTTCAAGTGAGTGGTATGGATTTAAGTACACGCCTACCACAGCTTCTATAACTAACCATGCACTACTAGGGCAGACTGGTTTGAGCTATGCCTGACTTCAAGGCTGCTCTTTGCCTAGATCATCTTGAGTATGACAATGTTTGTTTGTAATTCTTCTGCCACATGAGTTCAAAGTTGCTAAGCGTTTAGGGCCAAAGGTCCGTGCCATAGAATTATAGAAATGTTGAACTGGAAGAGATCCAAGGGGTCATCTAGTCCAGTCTCCTGCACTGAGGCAGGACTAAATATTATCTAGACCATCCCTGACAGGTGTTTATCTCACCTGTTTGCTTTTAGGCTTTCCTAAACGCCTCAATGATGGCAATTCCACAGTCTTCCTAGGTAATTTGTTCTATTGCTTAACTACGCTTACAGTTAGGAAGTTTTTACTAATGTCTAACCTAAATTGCCTTCGCTGCAATTTAAGCCCATTACTTCTTGTCCTGTCCTCAGTGGTTAAGAAGAACAATTTATCACCTTCTTCTTTGTAACAACCTTTAAAGTACCCGCAGACTTATCATGTACCCCCTCAATCTTCTCTTCTCCAAACTAAACAAACCCATTTTTCTCCCAATCTTTCCTCATAGGTTACCTTTTCTAGACCTTTAATAATTTTTGTTGCTCTCTTCTGGACTTTCTCCACATCTTTCCTGAAACGTGGCGCCCAGAACTGAACACAATACCCCAGTTGAGATCTTACCAATGCTGAGTAGACTGAAAGAGTTACTTCCTATGTCTTGCTTACAACACTCCTGCTAATACATCCCAGAATAATTTTCACTTTTTTTGCAACACAATTACATTGTCGACTCATATTTAGTTTGTGATCCACTATTATCCTCAGATCTTTTTCTGAAGTATTCCTTCCTAGGCAGTCATTTCCCATTTTGTATTTGTGCAATTGATTATTCCTTCACAAGTGTAGTACTTTGCATGTGTCCTTACTGAATTTCATTTTATTGATTTAAGACCATTTCTCCAGTTTGTCATGATCATTTTGAATTCTAATCCTGTCCTCCAAAGAGCCAGCAACTTCTCCCAGCTTGGTACCATCCACAAACTTTAGAAGTGTACTCTCTGTGCCATTATCCAAACCATTGATACAAATATCAAATAGAACCAGACTCAGGACAGATACTTGATCACTCAATGTGCCCTTTGAGCTTGATTGTGAGCCATTGATATCTACTCACCTTAGAGTAGGTTCATCGAGGCTACATTTCTCTAGTTTATTTATGAGAAGGTCATGTAACACAGTATCAAAAGCCTTACTAAAGTCAAGATATATCACATCTACTGCTTTCCCATATCCACAAGACTTGTTACACCATCAAAGAAGGTTATTAGGTTGATTTGGCATGATTTGTTCTTGAATAGATCCATAAAGACAGTTGCTGATCACCTAATTTTCTTCTAGATGCTTATAAAGTGATTGATCATTTACTTCATTATCTTTCCAGGTACCAAAGTTAAGCAGACAGGTCCCTGGGTTGTCTGTTTTCCTTTTTTATAGATAGGCACTATATTTTCCCTTTTTCCATGGGTGGTGAGTGGAACCTCTGTTCGGGGAGGCTAGCCCCTGGCTCTGCCCCTTCCACCTGTGCCCCCCCACACCCTCACAACCAGAGCCCGGAGACCCCTGCGGCCAGCGCAAAGAGCTCCCTCTGCCCCCCCCCACACCACCCGGAGGATCCCTGAGTGCCCCCGTCAGCCGGAGGAGCCCTGAGCTGGCCGGAGGCCCGAGCACCGCAACCACCCCGCCCCATCCGGTCAGAGGAACCCCAGGCTGGCTGAAACCCTGGTTCCCCCCACCCTCACACCTGCCCGGAGGAGCCCCAAGCCCCCCATCTGTCTGGAGGAGCCCCAAGCCCCCCGCCCCTTGCCTGGAGGAGCCCCGGGCCAGCCGCAGCCATGACGCACCTCCCCTCCCCAGACTCCAAGCCGCCCAGGAAAAGCTGCAGCATGACAGGTTCAGGGGGCAACTGAGGAGGCAGCATCTCTCTGGAGTCCAGGGAAATTACTAATGACCCCGGGAAGCTGAATAGCACATACCACCGCCTCAGCGGCCCCAGAACCTGCACGGGGCATAATAAAGCAAAAACTTCCCCCACCAAACCTGCAACTGGGTGTCCAGTGGCAGCAGCAAGTGCCACAGGAGGCTCTGCCTCCCCTGGCCTACTATACCTGCTGCCCATGCCTTTTCCAGTGCTTTGGAATCTCTTCCATCCTCCATGAGTTCTGCAAGATAATTGCTAATGGCTCAGAGATCTCTTCAGCCAGTTCCCTAAGTATTCTAGCATATATGTCACCAGGCCTTCCGACTTCATAGAATCATAGAATATCAGGGTTGGAAGGGACCTCAGGAGGTCATCTAGTCCAACCCCTGACATCTAACGTGTCTAAATGTCAATGGAGCTGCAAGCCTTTGCACCGCCTGGGGATCTGGCCCTTACAGTTTTCTTCTGTTTTAAGTTTCTGATCAGGGCACTTCTCTGGTGCAATCTCCAAAATGGTTCCTAAATAAATGAGACTGTTGATAACATGAAGCTGGACTTACCGAACTGCCTTTACTCTGTGCCACCTGCCATCATTGAAAGAGCCATTCACCATTATAGAAGCAATGCCACTGCCCAGATTGTAGCTAAAATGTTAAAAACAAATAGATGTTGTTTACCTCCCTTATGGGACCCTGAGTCCCCAACACACTGTCCAGGGAGCCTCATCCCTTGGCCCCAGCTTTGATTTGACCACCTAAGCTACACCTTGCAGCCAGCATCCTTGGGGAAGAGCTTGGACTCCCTTTGAAGGCTACCTTCATTGGATGGAGGGGGCTGCAGGGTGATGTGCCACTTCTTTACTCTCCAAAGGCAGAGGGTGCTGCTTCCACAGCACTGCTAGGCCAGCAAGTGAGATCAGTCATAACACTGAGGGCTCCTGTATGGTGGTTTTTCATAGAAACAGAAGGCTAAAAAGATGAGTAACCCACAAATCTTTTGGCTTAATAGGGCCACATTATAGGAGCGAATAAAACAACTAACCTGAAATTCACAAAAGGATCATTTGTATTAGGGGGAACATGAGCTGTATGATGTTAGCAAGGGGCATGGTCCAGTGCTCTGAGCACAAAACCAAGAACTCCTTCGTTTCAATGTCTCTGGGTTAGTCTACAGTACGCAGTCTCTGCCAATAGAGCTACAGCGACAGAGCCCTGTAGGTGCAGCATATGCTGACAGGAGGAGTTTTTCTGCTGGTATAGTAATACCACATGCCTGTTCTGGAGCACGGACCCAGGTCTTCCACATCCCAAGTGAGCGTGCTAGCCAGCAGGCTATTGGAGAGACAAGGTGTGTGAGGATTCTTTCATTGGACCAACTTCTGTTGGTGAGAGAGTCAAGCTTTCTCACCAACAGAAGCTGGTCCAATAAAAGATATTACCTCACCCACCTCGTCTCTAATATCCTGGGCCCAACAGAGCTACAACTACACAGCATACAACAGACTATTGCACAGCCTGAGGTGGGTTGCTTTCATTATCTCCTGCTGAAACTGTTTTGCTCTGTATAAATAGTGAACTATTAATCAGGCCAAAGAAAGAGAAAGACTGACTCAGAGGTTAGAACACTCATTTGGGATATGAGAGATCTGGGTTCAGTCCTTGCTCCAAAGAACATGTAATTATTTGGAAGTACTGGCTGTCCTAATGAAAACTATGAAACCCGTGAACTATTTCATTTACTGTTTCAGTTCCCTGTTTCGCATACACTGAGACAGCTAAGATTTTTGCAAGGTTAACCACAGGAAACCACATGAAAATACCTTTATAGCAACCATTACAAGATAAGCTTTGGAATGGGAAACTTAGTATTTGTATCTGTGAGATTCAGTCACAACCAGATAAAGCCAAAACGTTGATAATGTATCTTGGCATTAGACTATCATCAATTAATTGGTTTAAAAAGCTTTTCCATTTGTGAACAGCTATAATAATGTTTAAAGATGACCTGCTCTAGTTCATTGTTTGCTTCACTTAATCTGAAAATAAATTCTAACACAGAAAGACATGGCTTCCACCAATCAATATCCCACCAGAGCACTCTGAGATAAGCCACTCAAAAGCTATCTGAGCACTTAAAATAAAAAAAAAATTCCTCTGAGAGCACATGACTTTGTGTGTGTTGTCTGATGTGCCCGGGTTTTAGATTTTGGTTTTTTTGGCAGTAAGAATATTTGAATTTGAAAACAATTTGGTGCTTGACACAGGGGGAAAAAATGTAAAACCAAGTAGCAGGGTGCATTTGAAACACACAGGCACCTGTCCAAGGGACCAAACAAATTTAAACTCTATCAGTGCACAAGACCATGAAGTTATAATCCCAGGGGTCCTTGCTCCATGTTGAAAGGTAATAACATTACTGTACAGCGTGGTGATTTGTGCACACTGTGTAAATAATTAAACCAGTTAGAGATTACCTGAATACTAACGCTCCTTCTTGAAGACCTACAGAAATGAAATCACTATTAGGGCGCATGGGACTGTCTCCCCTCCACATCAGCAGACCATCCTTCAGGGTAGTCTTGAACCTCATGAACACGTTTGATCGTGATCCTGATACTCTGTTTGATTGGGAGAAAAAATAATCACACAGGAAAGTTATGAGATGGGTTTTTTTCCCCCTTTTTAACTTTACCAATGTACCCCTCAACACAAGGCTGTTTAGGGACATATAGGCTGGGTACTCTAACACTCAGCAAGGTATGATTTGATACCATAAAACATATTTTACTCTGATCACAGTTAAACTTCCCCTTCTCAATGCAAAACTCCTAGAAATGCTATTGCAGTGTTGGAATCCTTGGTTCTATGAAATGTACCGGCAGGAGCTATCACAGCCCTGCAATTTAGTACAGGCTGTGGGTATAGCGAGGGTGACTGCCAATGTGTGGTGCTATTTTATTTGGCATGTAATAAATGGGGTCAGCCCCAGAGAACATACAGACTACAGGCCCATAAACATTACCAGGAAGTGCTTGCTGCTGCAAGTAGTCCCATCCAGGAAGGTGTGGGGGGAAGGGGGGATGGAAACTCCCCCTGGCCATAATCCCAGGCAGTTCTGGTCTCTCCAGGATTCTGGGAAGCAGCGAACCGAGGCCAGACCCAGGGGGCCATTAGGTACAGCCAGGGGGGGCACTTTCCTGCCCAGGGAAAAGACCTGAGCACAGAGGATGGGCTGCAGCTGGTGCGTCAAGTGGATATCCCCCCCACCAAGCACCATCCCAGGCTACTTCACAGTGCCAAGCCTGCACAGGACAGCTATGATTGGGCCATTGCACTACCAGTGATTGCAGCTCGGGAAGGTGTGTGTGTGTGGGGGGGGGGGGGATGCTGCTTGCTGACTCCCGCCCCCCACCCCCTGAAATCACACCCCGGCCAGAGCTCCAGGAGGAGATACCCCCGCTCCCCAATTCAGGCCATGCTGGTCACTGACAGCTTCAATCCCATCTCCCATGACTGGCCCAGGTGAGAGTGATTGAAGCGGTCAGCAACCACTATGGCCTGGAGCAGGAGTGGATGCTTCTCCTGGGCCTCTTGGCTGTGGCTCCCCACATCCCAGAGCCCTGTGCTGCCATCTCCTCATGCTGTCTCCTCCAACTCTGCTGCTTCCAGGGCTGCTTCAGAAGGGGAGGAGAGGGCTCAGCGAGGTCATACATGGGCTGGGCCCCCACCTTAGGAAAATTCTAGTTGTGCACCTATTGCCATCAGTGTCAGCACTGTAGTGCCAGTTCCAAGTGTTGATGGGATCAGGCCCAATGTTCAGGAATGACTTGATGAGGAATGATTATAAATACAGAGGTGGGGAGGGAGGGAAGGGTAACAGCACTAGACCCTTGGTGATGGCAATATCAGAGAGATTCCAAATTTGTTTTGCCTATATAGGCCTGATCTGGTAGGCACGCTCTGAGCACGCTTACCCCAGCATGCCTTGCAGGAGAGTTAGGCAGAGCATTAGCTCTCTTCTCTCACTTCGTGTACTGCTCTAGGGCTTGGACACCTGGCCTGGGGCGGCAGGATGCATATTCAGAAGTAGAAATATAGGTGCCTATGGAATTTTTACTGCAAAAACTTAGATGTTAAGCAAGTTTAGGCACTACATGGTTCAGAGGCAGCTTACTGGGGACTTTGTGAATCCCAGTTGGACCAGATTCTGGGATTTAGGTGCCTAAAGGGGCAGTTAGGCGCGTAAGTCCGTTTATGAACCTAATGCTCTGCCTCTTAGGTTCTCATCTGTAAAACAGGGAGAACAGCACTACTCTACCTCATGGAGATGTTAAGAGGATAAACACAATAAAGACTGAGAGGTGCTCAGATGCTAGTGATGTGGGGATATAAGTATGATTAAAAAGTTTGTTTTTCTAACATTAATGTTCTCAATGGTAGCAGATGACAGAACGAGGAGTAATGGTCTCAAGTTGCAGTGGGGGAGGTTTAGATTGGATATTAGGAAAAACTTTTTCACTAAGAGGGTGGTGAAACACTGGAATGCGTTACCTAGGGAGGTGGTAGAATCTCCTTCCTTAGAGGTTTTTAAGGTCAGGCTTGACAAAGCCCTGGCTGGGATGATTTAACTGGGAATTGGTCCTGCTTTGAGCAGGGGGTTGGACTAGATGACCTTCTGGGGTGCCTTCCAACCCTGATATTCTATGATTCTATGATTCTATGAAACACATTCCATGTGGCAACCATGGCTTAGCAGGACTAACTGATGGTACAATAGGACCTACTTACACAACATCTTTTATAGTTTAATGGTAAAGGAAAAGCAGAATCATTTAGGGTCAGGGTCGGTGAATTACCTTTTGAGGATATCCGGGTTATCATATGTGAGGTAACTACGGCCAATGAACTGTGGGATTTCAATGGCTTCTGTAACGGCTGGAAAAGTGAAAGAAAATCACAGACTATCAGCTAGTGGCAGGAAAATACAGTGAATTGACTGCTTCACTGATTCAGTTTCTTTACTCCATTTACAGCCACTACTCACTGACACTAAGCCAAGCTGACAGCACAGATAAACTGCTGAGCAAAATAGCCGAGCTGTTTTGCACCCAAGGGTGGGGAAAAAGTCAAGAAATCTTTGTCCATGCCCACACCCAAGGGTGGGGAAAATGTCAAAAAATCTTGTCCATGCCCACACCCAAGGGTGGGGAAAAAGTCAAGAAATCTTGTCCAGGCCCACACCCAGCCCTATTCTCTCTGCCTGTGGCTTTCTTTTCATATTCAATTTATCCTCCCACTGCGGAAAGTAGCTCCTAGCTGAAAAATGGAGACAGTAAGAGGTCGGGTGACCAGAGGGCCCAATTTTATAGGGACAGTCCCAATTTTGGGGTCTTTTTCTTATATAGGCTCCTATTACCCTCCACCCCCGTCCCGATTTTTCACACTTGCTGTCTGGTCACCCTACTAAGAGGTAAAATGGTCCTAACATCTATTTTTGCCTGTTTTACCCAGTGTTTACAGACTCCTCCCTGAGCCCAGATAATCATTCAGCAGAAATTTGTGGTTCAACCGCCCTGCCCTTCCAATTCTTGCCTTTTATTGAAGAAACTAAATTGGGTTTCTGATTTAGTGTTCTCAACAGAGCGTGTTCTGTGGCCCAACACAGTTGCTGAGCGGGCTCTAGTCTCCTGGGGCGGGGGGGGGGGAGAGGCGGCAGCAGGAGGGGTAGGTCTAGAGCTCCCACTTTTCCCTTTCCGACCTCTTCCTCTAGAGCCCTGTTTCTTCCTGTACTTCTGGCCACCCTCCAGCCTGACTTTGCCCAGCTGGGGGCCATGGCAGTTGCTCCTGAGCAGTGTCCTTCCTTGCATAGGCCCAACTTCCTCTATTCCCACGGGGTGCTTGACCCTCAGCTCTGCCCCAGGCCCTGCCCCCCACTCCACCCCTTCCCCCAAGCCGCTGAACAGCTGATCGTGGCAGGTGGGAAGTGCTGGGAGGGTGGAGGAGGAGCTGATTGGCAAGGCCGCCGGTGGATGGGAGGCGCTGTGGGGGGCAAGAGGGGAGTCACTGATCCACAGGGCTGCTGGTGGGTGCTCCAGCCCTGGAGCACCCATGGAGTCAGCACCTATGCTTCCTTGGCAACTCCCAGTACAGATAACGGCAGGGGAAGAGCAGGAGGCTGCTGTTGCAAGTATGGCTCCAAATGAAGTGTGGCTCTTGGGCAGTGGACCAGAAACTCAGCTGGTGTAAATTAGCCTAGCCTCACTGAAGGCAACAAAGAAGCTGGCTCATAATTTCAATGGTTCCAAGACAAGCTCTACCCCTCTCTATCCCTTCAAGTGGCGAGAGGCTTTAGGAGCCTCTCAGGAAGTTTCACAGTAGGCTTGGAAGCCAGATCAAGCCTGCCCACATCTGCCGAAGAACAAAAATGGCTAATGACTGGCAATGTTTGCTAATTCACATCTGCGCCCATAAGAGCGACAAATGCTTTTCTGCTCTGTTTTCACTACTAAATTTCTATCCTGAGATTTACATAACATCCTATTTCTTTCTAGGCTGTGATTATTGCAATATCTAGTGGTCCATAAATAAGGGAAAGCGAACAATATACATAGCTGTTGGTTTGGACTAGTCATTCCTCCTTGTTTGGGGAAAAGAGCTCTTTTGCAATATTCTGGACAATATACTCACACTGAAGCCAGTAGAAGAGTGACTGAGTTTGAGCATTCAGCATACAGAGGATTTGTGGGGAAGAACAGTTGAGCAAGGCTCTGCTGTGGCTGCAATTTTTGTGTGAATGTCCTGCAATTTGCTGCAGTGCTCACACAATTGATCATTTCCTTAATAATACAGTTTATGGATTCATAAAATAGCTGAATTCATTTCATCCATCTGCTAGCAGTTAGTATCAATTCCTCCTTCTCCAGAAGGTTTTAATGAACTTTTCAAATGCTTTGCTATAAGTGTATGTTCCATTCAAAGGACAAGTGCGGAAAGAGTTTGGCAGAATGAGCAGTAAAAACCTCAGTTCTTTTATTTCACTGATGGAAGCAATTACAATATTTTTAAAATTGAAAATTTTATTAATTGAAACAATTTTTAGGTGGCTGAAAAAGCTACTCTAGGATAATGCCCCCCACTCCTCCCCTCTACCCCCCATTTCTATAGCACATCAACATTAAAATGAGCACTATTCAGATGGAGGTTTGTGGTTAAATTACTAGACTGGGAGAAAGGAGATCTGGATTAAATTCCCAACTCTGCCACAGACTTCCTATGTGATCTTGATCAAGTCCCTTAGGTCCTAATCCATTTAAAATTAAGCAGGAGCATAAATCTTTGCAGGATTAGGGCCTTAATCCCTCCATGACCCAGTTTTCAATCTTCTGTTTGAATGCTGAAGCCTCTGCTGCTACAGCTTGTATGCCATGGCTATTTAAATTACAAGCTTCTCAGTACAGGGATTGTCTCTCACTTGTGTTTGTACAGTGCCTAGCACAATGGGGTCGCACTGTTGCTTGGGGCTTGGGTCACTACTGTTAATACAAAGTTGTCGTAATTTGTGCACACTGAAAGCCACCAGCAGCAATAAGGGCAAACTGGGAACTTCAGAAGGTAACATATGGCTTTTGCATCAGTAAGGAAATTAGGAAAACTGTCCAGTGTGTCTGAAGAGGAAACCATGTGTTGTGCAACACTACTGAAAGACTGAAATCTGTTTCAGGTTTCAAAAGAAATTGTATTATAATTGGGCCTGGCAGTCACTGCATGAATGGAAAAGTTGTAGGCCAGATGGTCTCTGACCCTAGTGTGGGTGAGCAAAATAGTGCAAGGATTCAAAGAACCCTCCTCCTGCTGCACACAGACTGGGGATGGCAGAGTCCTTGCTGCCTAGAGGCTCAAAGGGGTAGCCCCATTTGTGCACCATGTATTGCCCTTGCTGGAACAGACCTGAGCAGTTTCGCTTCCCTACTCAGAGCAATGCCTAAGGGTATGTCTACGCTGTAATTAAAAGCCCACGGCTGCCCTGTGCCATCTGACTTAGGCTTGCAGGGCTCGGGGCTGTTTAATTGCAAGGTAGATATTGGGGCTCAGGCTGGAGCCTGGACTTTAGGACTCTGTGAGCTGGGAGGGTCCCATAGCTTGGCTGCAGCCCAAGCCCAAATGTCTACACTGCAATTAAACAGCCCTTTAGCCTGAGCCCCGCGAGCTTGAGTCAGCTGGCATGGGCCAGCAAAGGGTGTCTAATTGTAGCGTAGACATACCCAAAGAGACACAATCTAGCCCTTTGTCTTTATTAGTGCTGAGTCCTTGGTATGCTCTTCCTTTGCTATTGACTCTGACTGAGCTGGATTGTCAGTCTGAATTCTATCTAGGCTAGCAGTAACCAAAACATGTCACCATCTAAATGGTTTCCCAGCAGACAGGTGCCCAAACCACTTCTCTAACTGAAATCCTAGATAACAGTCATGGCAGAGGATGGCCTGAATGGCCATGGTGAGCACTGAACTACACTAAAGCAACTAAAGCGTGAGTTAGACACCCAAGTCCAAAATTTAGGCATGATGGAGATCCTCAAAACCCCTGTTAAATTGCTACGTAACCCTGGAGGTGCCTAAACCCCCTTGGTGCCCTAACTGCTGGACTCTGGGATATTCTGATGTGGGTCTCTCTCCATCTCTCTTGTTGAAGCTGTCCCACTATGGATAAATAATAAAATGTGCATTGGGCCAGAGAAAGACTGACTCTATAGCCCAATGGTTATACTGACTGAAGTTGAGAAACCCACATCCAAATCCCTTCGCCTCATCAGGGAGAGGTGGGAATTGAACTGGAGTCTTCCACATCCAGGGTGAGTGCTTTAACCACTGGGCTAAAGGTTATACAGGGGTTGTATAACCCCTTGTCCCCGGCTGTCGTGTGTGGAGTTAGGTGTACTCCACCATACTGGCTAGAAACAGCTTAGATGCCTGACTCCAGGAGACGGGCTCCTGGCCTTGGACCCCAAGCAGAGATAGCACCTCCCTCCAGCCTGGACTTAGGTGCCTAACTCCTTGAGAGGGGTGAGACTTAGCATACATCACTCGCCTCAGTATCTCCCACTGGCGAGTTTATGCAACTGTCTGCCTGGCATGCTGGCTTTTGTGGATCTCATCCTCAGGGGCCTATCTTTCCCCATTCACTGAACAGAGAGCCTAGGAGCCTAACTCAGAGTTTGTGGACTCAACTGGATAGGTAGGCATCTAAAAGTTAGGCACTGTAATACAAGGCATTGCAACAATTAAGTGTCTGTTGATTTGGGCTTTCCCTCTGACTCCTGAGAACCCTCCAGGGTTGAGTTGAGACACACAGGGAGCAGCAGTGCAGATTCCACAAAGCGCTCTGTCAGCTGGTGCAGACCCTTTTTTTCTGGAATACAGGGACTTTGCTTCTGTCTCTAGCATGGTCAGCGTGGCACTCTCAATGAGTTCTGAAGTCACATTTAAAAACACTAACACGACGAGGTGCTGGAGAATTACTGTATAACCTCAAAAAAAGAACAGGAGGATGTGTGGCACCTTAGAGACTAACAAATTTATTTGAGCATAAGCTTTCATGAGCTACAGCTCACTTCATCGGATATTTTTGGCTTGCATGCAGACTGCAGTGTAAATCCAGCTATCACCTTGACAGAGTAGGCACAGACATGCAGAGACAGAGCAGTTTTCACACCATTTGCAGTACTTACTGTTAAAGCAGTAATTCCCACACTCTGCAACGCGTCAGCGTAAAACAAAACAAGAACATGTAGATTTTATTTTTCAATGGTTTTAAAATCTCAATTTCAATAGTCTGCCCTGTTTTAAGCAGGTCTTTCCTTCACTGAGCTTTCCCTGCTTCATTTTTGCAGTGTATCTCTAGATAAAGTGGTGGTATGATGAGAGGAACAATCTTAGAAGGTAGGGCACCCTCTTTCTATTGTCTTTAGGCAATAATTTAGTTTTGTCTATTTAAAATGCACAAATGGTGAAATTCATCCCTCTGCAGAGGGACACATCAAATATTATTTTGAGGTCTTAAGTGATGTATCAGACATGCGCAGACTTCAGCACAAGGCTGAATTTCACACAAAGGGAAAAAGAGTGGTTAGCTTTTTTGGTACTTCTTACTATTAAATATTAATTACCATGACCACTCATCACAGCTTATACAGAAAACATACAACAATGATTTCAGCAGAAAACTATTGACTCCTCATCCAGTTAAGACATCAAAGTATGTGTCTTATGTACTCGCACTTATATCACCTTGGTTAAATGTTCAAAGGTGCTGTGTGTGACTTAGGGTCCCTAAGTCCTATTTTCAAAAGTGACTTAAAAACTGACAAGCCTAAGTCTCATTGGAAAAGGTGCTTTTTAACATAATCACCTCTTGATCTGAGAAGTGCTCTTAAAATGTCGCCACAGAAATTTGGTTAAAACAAATTTGAATTTTAATCTAGTATGTTTGTGAAACAATGTTCAGAGCATTGGAAGGAAGTTGACAAGACTATCTCTAATTCATTAACTGGCCCTTAACTCATGCTGTAGATGTCAGTACTGCAGTACACAGAGCTGTGTATGTAAGGCTTCTCCACTAGCACCCTGTAAATACCTAGACAATAAAATGACAAACCAAAGACTCTGGAATTAATGATGCTCCATCTTTAGTTAAATCACAATATTATCCATGTAGGGCATTTTTGCATTTTTTTATTTTTAATAAAATGTATTTGTTGTGCTAAATTTCTTTTTTTGAGAAGAAAAGCTTATTTTTTCATCATGACTTAACCGAAACACGTACTTTTCATTTGAAAAACTGTCTGTGATAATTAAAGAGTGAAATTTCAATGTCCTTCTAAATTAGCATGCTGGTGTAGCACAATCATTTCCCTAGTGAGTCCCCCAAGATAATACTTGACAGAAGGGAAACAACCCCATCTAGTGGCATAACACTGGTTTCAGAGTAGCAGCCTCGTTAGTCTGTATTCGCAAAAAGAAAAGGAGGACTTGTGGCACCTTAGAGACGAACCAATTTATTTGAGCATAAGCTTTCGTGAGCTACAGCTCACTTCAGCTGTAGCTCACGAAAGCTTATGCAGGAATAACACTGTGTGCATGTTTTCCATGTTTATGCAATCTTAACTCTCTTTCATAAACCTACTGGTTTGAAATACACTATTGTCTCTTTGAGTAGAGGAGAACAAAACTCTTTGTTTTGGAAAGAATTCCTTGGTGGTCTCCAATGTTTTGCTGAGGTAGAAATTGCACCTACTGTGAAATTACAGGGTAGTCAGAGGCTAAAAAAGGGATTAGACCTTGATGTGAATAAGAACAGCATTTGTTGTTAACATAGCGAGGATAAAATTACAAAAGCTATCAATCCTCATGATTCAGGGTGTAAGGATAATCATCAGGTGGAGGAGAGAGGCTGGAATTCCCCCTTCAGATAGGGCTGCATAATTAGGGAGTTTTATGGCATTCTCTGAAGCATTCAGCACTGGCTACTGTGGGTGACCAGAGGCCCTGGTACCATCTCTGGATCATTGCTCTGTTCTGAGATAGCAATTATCATGTTCCTAAATGACAGAATGGATGCTGCTATGGGTAAGTGGAATGTGCAGTAATGCAGAAAAAGTGCAAGCCCCTCTGGTTTCTATTCTGAAAGATGTGCAAAATCTCTCCATTATTTTTGGAAGAATTCTATATTTAAAGTTTGAAAAAAAACTCATTGTTACCTTTTCGGCAGTGCTGGCCATCAAAGCCCAAAGGGCAATCGCATTCATAACTGTCCTTTTTGGGCATGCAGTTTCCCCCATTAGCACATGGAGAATTCACACAGGGATGGACAGCGTTCTCTACGTTGACTCCAGAAGTGAAATCCTGCTTCACATCAATCGTCCGGTCATTCAATATAATCTTGGGTTAAAAGAGAAGAGAAAACAATGCAGAAATCTCCAGATTCAGATGCTACCCCTTCAGGAACACATTTTTTGCTTTAATACTCAATATTTAGCATTAGGACTTCCCTGAATGGCTCCAGAGAAAAGCATTGTTTTCAAAACCTGATCTAACATCTATTTATTGTAATCAATGAGTTTTCAGAGCTTAGCCTTCCAAAACATTTAGCTGTTTATCCTGAGGTGGGGGAAATACACTTTCTTTTGTTTTTCCTGGAAACACAAAACAACTTAAGAACCCAATCAGATAAAAGCTGCCTGATATTTACAAGCCTTATGTCTGAATTTTGGTGCATTGTTTTGTAGCTCAGCTGTACACCAGAAATAAAATACTATATGAGCTTTGCTGAAGAAGTCAATTTCATCCTATTGTAGAAGGACATTGTGATGTGTCATTCCATATTTTTTATGAAAATATGCTTATGATATGAATATGACATAACTGAGATATACTTTATTCAAGATGGCTCATGTGAGATCTCACTGGAAAGGTTATGATTTACTGAATGTGATTAGCCTATTAGCAGGCATGTATCATTTCTGTATCTGCAATTAGAAATATTGACTATGTAGCTATATTTCAACAATGTTACTTTGGGTGACGCCCCCTGCTAACACTTAAGGTAAAACAATGAAAAATCCCAACAGGGCTGATGGCCCATCAGCAAGAGACAATGGACTGTAAAAGAGCTTAGTCTTCCTGTGAATCTGTGGGTCAGCCGGTGTAGAATGGTTACAGGGGCCCTACAGAGGCAGGTGACCATGTCACCTGATACTGGAACCCATCTTGAATTCTCTACTTTTCCACGAGAAGCTAGAGGGGGGTCAAACTAGGAAACAAAGCACTCCCGCCTTATGCAAATCCTATTTAAGGGTGGGAATTTAGGTAATCCAGGTCGTGAGTTCTCCCTTGCTACCCCACTCCAGATGACTGCTGGAAACAACTAAGACTGAACACGGGGGAAAAGAACTGGACCCAGGCTGGAAGGGCATCTGACCTGTGAAGAAGATTATTAGAACCACATTTAGGGTGAGAACTTGCATGTAACCAGTTTCTTTAGTGTATTAAGCTTAGTTTGCGTGCTCTGTTTTATTTTCTTAGTAATCTGCCTTGTTCTGTCTGCTACCTCCTTAACTACTTAAAATAGACCTGTTATAGTTAATACATTTATTTCTGGTTTACAATATAAACCCGTTTTTGCTATTTCTAACGGGGGGCGGGGGAGGAGAAGTGTGCACACCTCTCTCCACATTGAGGGAGGGGGCGAATTTCATAGTATATCTTTGGGTCTGTACTCCAAGGGCGGTGGATATCTGAGTACTGAAGCAAGTCCCTTAAGCTGAGTCTTCCCAGAGCTAATCTGCAACTGGATATGGCCCTGCCTGTGCATGTGTTAGAGGACATTTTAAGAGCCTGGCTCAGCAAGACAGGTTAAAGGGGGCCCATGCTGGCAGAACTGGTAGACTCAGTGGAATCTCAGCACATCAGGTGGCTTCCCCAAGGGGTCCTACCCCTCACAGACATATCTTGGAGAACATAACAGGAAATTTATGCAGAGCAGTGTATCTAGCACTGTCTACTGCTAGTATGTTTGCCTGGAGAACTCACAACTAGCAATGGGCAAAAGGTCCAATTTGTTACTTCTTAAAATGTTGGGAGCAGTTCAATTGAAGATATCTGTGAAACTATAGGATTCTTCCAAAACATGTCCACATTTTGAGCTCTCTAAGAAAAAATATTGCATTTTGTACAACCTCATTTAATATATAACCAAGTTATACACAAGGTGCCATATTCTGATCTTGGTTACATCAGTGTAAATATGGCAAAAGTCCATTTACATTAATAGTTTCACAGATTTGAACCCCAAAAGGGACCAGTATTATCATCTGATCTGACCCCTCCATAACACAGGCCACAGAACGTCACCAATAATTTCTGCATCAAGCCCATAATTTTTGTTTGAATTATAGTATACCTTTTAGAAAGATATCCAGTTTTGATTGCAAGTGGTGGAGAATCCACCATCGCTAAGTAAGTTGTTCCAATGGTTAATTATCCTCACTTAAAAATGTGCATCTTATATTTTAGTCTGAATTTGTCTATCTTCCACTTCCACACACTGATCCTCATTATGCCTTTTGCTGCTTCGTTGAAGAGCATCTACTGTCAGAAATCTCTTCCCCATATACATATTTGTAGATTGTGATCAAAATCACCACTTAACCTTCTCTTGGATAATCAAAATAGATTGAATTTCTTAAGTCTCTCACTATAAAACACATTTTCAAAGATTCAGATCATTCTTGTAAGCTCTTTTCTGAATGGCTTTCAATTCTTCAACATCTTGTGTTAGGTGTTGACACCGCTACTGGACACAGTATTCCATTAAGAGTCTCACTTAATGCCATATACAGAAGTAATAAAACCTCCCTACTCCTATTTGATGTTCATCAGCTTATGCATCCAAGAATTTGTGTTTGCCCTCTTAACTGTAGCAGTGCATTGGGAGTTTGTGCTCATGGGCGGACGGTGAACTGGCCATTGGGAAAGCCTAGCTCCCGGCCCCTCCCCTTCTGTCTGAGGCCCCACGCCTCACTCCCCTCTTCTGCCCAGAGCACTCCCATGTGGTCCCGGTTCCCCAGCCCTGGGCCGCCTGAGTGCCCCCAGCCCTGGAGCTCCGAGCAGGCTCCCAACCCCAACCCCAGAGCTCCCCTGGGCAGTATGGCCACAGTGCCCCCAGTCCCGGAGCTCTGTGTGGGCCCCCAACTCCAGTCCCAGAGCACCAGGGGGCACAGTTCCAGTGCCCCGAGCGCCAGGTGGGTGCTGCGGCCCTGGCACCACCTGCCCTGAGTCCTGGCGACACGCTAGTCACCCCAGCCCTAGCCAGCCTGGGCTACGGAAGAGCGGGAACCAGGAAGTAACTGCAGGAAGGGGCTTAGGGGTGGAGCGTGGGTGGAGCCACATCAGCCTTCCCAAGTCTATGATACCCACAACCCATGTGCTCAGTCAATTATTTCCCATTACCTTTAAGTCCTTTTCAGTGTCACTGCATTCCAAGATATAGTCCCCTATCTTGTAAGAATGACCCACATTATTTGCCCCTAGATGTCTGGCCTTGCGTTTGGCTCTATGAAAATGCACCTTGTTCTAACAAGCTCATCTTACCAAGTAATCAAAATAGGACTCTATAATGACATGTCCTCGTCATTATTTACCTCTCCATCAATTTTTGTGTCAACTGCAAATTTTGCTAGCAATGATTTTGTATCCTTTTCCATATCAATAAAGATATTGAAGAGTAGTAGCACTAAAAACACCCCTAATGTATGACAAATCTCCATTTACAATAACTTTTTCAGGATCTATCAATTAACCAGTTTTTAATCCATTTACTGTGGGCTTCATTGATTTGTTATTTAATTCTATGGAGTTACTCAGATTTAACTCTAAGGATTCCGGGCTACATTCAGAGTGTGGCTAAGTTATTCTAAAGAACTCTACAGGAAACCAGTGCTGGAGTAATTTATATTTTCTTTTGGCCCCTCATTGTGTATATTATACCAATTTAGTCTGCTTACACCTGACTCCATTAAACATCACTTCTGAATTTTGACCACTAACTGAGGAAAGGGTGAGTAGGTTGGTGTCGCTCACGCGCTAAGAGGCCACAAGAAAGGAGGGTAGCAAGAAAAGCAACTAATGGAAAGCTGTAAGAGTGTGTAAGTTACATTACACTACGTTATGTTAGTCTTCACCCTACTTTGACTTGCACTTTCTTCTGGGTCGCTAGCGTGTAAGTTATGCCAACCATTTATCTGTCTATACTTTGTCCATCACTGAGCATTCTTTAGACTCCCCTTATGCTCACTTATTTACATATAGGTGTAAATGAGTCTAAGGAGGTCTAATTTTGACAGCTTCACACATCAACTCTGACTTTGACCCAGCATGTCTGTGGTTCACTTATCAGTACAGCATGGAAGGTAAATCGAAAAACAGCAACAACACTTACCAGTAATTTGTCAATAGCATTAGGAAGAACATGGTGTTCTTGATTGTTAAACGTATTTTTAAGAAAGGAGAAATCAACCATCTTGTGAAGGGTTGCTGAGGTCTAGGGTTGAAATCTTGGCCTATCAGGAGTTTTGCCATTAACTTCAGTAGGGCCAGGATTTCACCCTTGATGTCCAAGTGTCAGGGATACAAAGATATGAAGTGAATGCACAGAGTTAGTTTATTTCAAAACATGTACCTTCTGAATACTTCCACTGAAAGCCTTCAGTATCCCAGAGTTCTTCTTCAGGTTATCATAATTAGGGACTCCACCGATAAATATGTCAGTGTTGCACTTAATCTGCGTGAAAGCTCCCTGTCACAAAAGTCAGAATCCATTTTTGTTAGATCAGCTACAACTATGCTTGCATTTTCAGGCTAGCTTGCTTTATATTTTTAGAAGGGAGCCCTGGGTGACACAGGATTTCTGTATGGTATGCAACATAGCCTTACATCTTCATGCTAACGTGGAAGGGACAATGTGGATCCTGTACTAAGTGGCTGGGCCTGATTCTATTTAGAGCTGTCTGGAAAATTTCAGATGTTTTGACAAAAAGTGTGTGTGTGGGGGGGGGGGGGGGGATTTTAAAATGGTATTTAATTTCTTCTCTTTCCTTTTTTTAGCCAGTTCTAATTCTGATCTCTTGATCACATTTGTGTGAAGTGGGAATAACTCCACTGCAGTCACACTGGTATGATACTGGTAGCAGTGAAATCAGAACCAGTATTGATTTTAACTCTGAACCCTCAGAGTTAAAATCAATACTAAACAGAAAAGAGTCAAACGCTTGCAGTATTTGAAAAAGCAAACCTGTAATACAGGAAACAGATAAAAAGAAGAAATATCATGTGTCTGAACTGGGTGCTGGAAGCTGACACAGTCACTCAGACTACACTGGAGTTCTGGTTAACGTTTTTGTATGAATTGGAAAGACTCTAAAGGTAAGGACATAATAAATATGTAATTCTAGTTCTGCAGGAGTTCTTTGTTGGCAGCTGCAAAGCCAACCGCTCTCTACAGCTGCTGCACAATGCTCAGCTAGAGAGAAAAAACAGAAACCTTGTTCTTCTCCTTTGTTCATTATGGACCAGATTGTTGAAGGAATCTCATATAGGGCTTGACAGCAGATGAACCAGATTACCCATGATTCTTTGTATTCCTATATTTATATATAAAATGCTATGATCCTTTGCGCATGAACCAAAGTGCTTTGTATCTATAATTCTAGAGCTTTGTGTCTATGATTCTAGGGACTTTGGATGTTTGGTTGAACTTTAGAGTGTGACCAAATAAGGGAAAGTATGTAATATTTTTACCCTGACCTGTTGAGAATGTGTCCAAATACCCAGGAAAAGACAACTTGTGATTGATTAATGAGGGATACTTGTTATTACAAATGTCTTCAATATTCCATACAATATGTGACTCACTGAAAGATATTTTTAGCTTATTAGGAATTACTTGTTGCCACAGGTGTTTCCTATAATAAGGATGTAGTTAGAAATGTCTTTAGCTTATTGATAAAATAAGCTAAAATGCCATAAAAAGACAAATAAATTACAGATATATTTAGCTCATTGATTAGGTATGCTGAAATACCATAAAGGGAATGTCTCAGATAAATCAGTTATGGGAAAGGAATTATTTTTTCTCTTGAACAAATATATAAGGAGGAGAGTTTTTGGAAATTAGTTAGGGATAAATCAAGCTGCAGCCACTTCTCCAGTCTCCAACTCAGCTTGGTAACAATAGCCTTTATTTCTGTATTGTGCTGTACAAATTTTTAACTAACAATCTTTAATAAATAAATAATAATTAAGCTGATTATTTAACTAAAGCACAATAGACTGGTAAAAAAAAATTTCCATTGAATCTGTTGAGGGAAAACTGGATTTCCAATTAAATGAAATTTTGCATGAAAAGTGTCTGCTTTCCATATAAAAATGCTAGTTTGCCTGAAAACCTGAAGACTTTTCTGCTGAAAACTTGGGTTTTCAGATTTTCAATGAAAAGTCGAATATTTCTGCATGAAGAAAATAAACAAGCCATTTTTCAACTTGAGTCTCAGTTTATTTGGAGAAAAAGCTTTTCTGACTGTAAATTCTAACTCTTGTGCTTAGAGGTGCTAGTGGTTGAAAAATGCACATGCTGGTGTTTTGTAATAGGTACAACTATGACCGATAAATTGATGAAGAGGAAGAAATGAACCTCATGTATGAAACAAGAAATGTAGGTCAAAGCACAAACACCTGGGTCAAGGCAGAAGAGAGGTGCTCCCAGTTATGTCCTGGGCTCCTCTCCTTCCCAACTCAAAGCTAAAGAAGAGGCTGCCCCATATATGTGCTTCAATAAACTCTTATAGGCATCAGAGATCAGGGACTGTGGCTTATCTGAAGATCTCATTTTTGTTAATATTTAGATGAGAAGTTAGGTCATTTTATGAACAAATTGCTTTATATATGAGAATATACATTATATGCTTCTTACCTCTGCCATTCCTTCCACTGGCTTTTGTTTATCAACCTGCAAAATACCATTCTTCGCAGTGCGAGACACTCTGAGTTCATGCCACTGGCCCAGAACAACAGGTTCTTCACTCCTGTTTAAACCAAAAACCACAAACATAAAAACCCATAAGAAGTCTATACCTGCATTTTTTTGATACTTTCAAACATTTTTCTTTACCAACTAGCCTTTTGAAGATAATGTCCATGACCCTTCCTTCAACAGAAACAAATTACTGAGTATCTTTACCTATTAGCACTAAATAAAAGAAAGGGGAAAAATATGACTGCACAAAAGCTCGATGTATATGAGGCGCAACAGAAGGCACCATTTCTAAACACTGGCAGTGAAGGAATATGTGTCAGTGTTCCCATATTAAACTAAAAGCATTTTAGTTTTATTTGTAAAAGAAACCACTTTAAGCAACCAGTGCACATTTAACTATCTGAGAGCTAAAATTTCTATTCAATTTCTGCAGTTTTAATTGATTTAATTTAATTGATTTAATTGATTTAATTGATTTAATTAGATTTAAATACATGAGGAAAAAGTCTCAGCTATACATCGCCCAACTCCAAATGACTGAAGCTGGCGTTACAGAAATTTACCTAAGGCAGAAGTTCCCCAAAGCCTTTGTCTCCTTATGAGACAGAAACATTTTGTGTTTGCTTATCCATTCAATTCAGATAAGCTCTTTTGATGCAGGCTATCCCAGTGATCCTTTTTTTTTAAAAAAATAAACTGAATGTTGTACATTATGGGCTGTAACCAAAATATGATCCTAATTGTGTAATGAGATTCTGAATAAGAACCACAATCTCCAATTGTTATGCCAAGTGACCACCAGTCTCACAGGAAACATTTTAAAACTGTTCAGATAATCTTTATTAACCCAGCACTAATCTGGGACAGAAAAACAGTCTGCAGAGTGGATAGAAACCATGTCCCTGCAGATGTTACAATTAATGAAGTCCTATAGACATTCCCTTTACTTTGAAATGTCATTTTTACTACTTTGGGTTAAAGCAGTTCAAATCCAAATCATATCTCGAAGCCTTTTGTACGCATTTTTGCCAATCTTCTTCTGACACCAAACCCTCCAAAAAGCATCACCAAGCAATGTCATTCATTCTTTGTCCTTTTCTTGTTTAGTGACAATTAGGGTTTAATCACATTGGATAAATCACTAGGTAATAGGTTTTAATGCCTTGGATAAATCAATATGTAATAAAGAAACCAGATGAGTCTGACTACTTAATAAGATGCAATACATATATTCTCTGTCCTTTGCAGAACAAGTTATCATCATGCCAACCCTCCTGCTTTTGTAAACTGTAATTTTAATTAGGGATGGGTGAACCTTGCAGAGCTTGAGATTTTCAGAACTGTAAGTTTATTTTTTGGATTCACAGGGTTTTCAAAACTAGTACAAGTTTGTCAATCCTTTTTAATACAATTTAAACCCTTTTTTCCTCAAGGATGAGTTGTTTTTTTAAATTGTTTTTCTCGTTATATTGAATCCTTGGCTATGTGCTAGGGATAGACTCACTTCCCCTCATTTCTAGGTTCCTGATCCTGCATTAAGATCCAGGAATGTGAATATCTGTGCCCACGTGAAGTCTCATGGGCACAGTGGATCCTGGTAGAGGATAGGCTGTCACAGTGGTAGCCTGTACCTAATCGTCTATTCAATTTTTTTGTCTCCTCCTTTTACAACCTCTATTACTGTGTGCCTGCATTCTGCTTCTTTGCTCACCATGTTGCCTAAGCAAGCACAAAACTCAGTCACGTTCAAGATGAATGTTTAAACTCTCATTATCAAAGTGGCAACGAGCTCATCTATCCTTAATTATAATGGTAACATTCACATCCAGCTCATTTCAGCATGGTGCAATGGCCAAGGTAGTCAGGAGACGTGAGTCATATTCCCAGCTTTGGCACTGACTGTATGTGTGACTTTGGTCAAGTCACCTATGAACTCTGTGAGCCTATTTCACCATCAGCAAAATAGGTATAATGCTGCTTACCTCATCTTTGAGATCTATGGAAGAATAGTGCTATCCAAGACTTAAGTATTGCATGAAGAACTGCCAGCGATTCCTACATGTAGTTTGTCTAACACTTGCCATTATAAAAGATTCTTGAAACCATTTTTTTAGATTCTCTAACACTTGCACACGTGCATTTATGATACAGTCTTTAATTACATGATCACATGCTATATTTTTCACGGGACTTGATTCTTGATCCCCATCCATCAAGGTTGTATAGAGAATCTGTATAATTGAGATACTAATGCTCTCCTACTTTGTGTTGGAGAGATATTCATTGTTTGTGCGGCACTCAGATACTATAATGATGAGTGCTCAAGAAAGTTCCGTGATGAAATGAGTAATTCTATATTTGTTACAGGCTTTGGATGGTGTGCTCACTGAATAAATCATGTTTAACTCATCATTAGTAATCATGTTTATTGAACAGCTGCCTGTTCCCTATGTTCTGTCCATTCTGTGCACTGAATGAGGGAGGAATCCCTTGGAAAAAAAAGTAACAGGTGATCATATAATTAAAGACTATTAAAACTGCATACACACAAGGTAGCAGAACTAAGGTAGCATGGACAACCTAAATTCCTACTTTAAATGCTTCACTTTGTAACCTGCAAACCTTTTAACACAGTTATTTGTATGCTATTACTCTTTGTTAGTACTCTGTATTGTATGAGTGCATAGCTTTGATTGTTTTCAAGTAAGCTTACCATCAGGTTGACCAATTTTCCTTTTTTCAGCAATCAATAACAACTTGTATTTTTCCTCAATCTATTTGAAATCCAAATGTTAGTTTCTTTCTCCCTCTCTGTTTTTTTTAAATGTAAAAAAACGAATTCCACTCTCATATACACATGTACAACTCCTGATGGGAAGTGCATCCATCTATCTGAGTTCGAATTTGGCCCAAAGTGTTTTTAAGCAGTAAAAATGGTATTTGGGGAAAAATCATAATTTCTTTCAATATGTGTCTCTAATATGGATTACATACTGAAGATAGAGACTACAAGATGTTATTTGAATGTATGTACTCAGGCCCTCCCAGAGTGAAAATCAGTATATTTCATAGCCTCCAGTATGACCATCATTTCTTATGAACACAGGAAACATACAATATATAATGGCCACAGGCAATATACTGTGTTACTCACATCTTTGCATACATTATTGCCACATTTTAGGCTATTGTTAAAGATGACTGTAAAATATCTAGTTTCATTATATATTATTCCTTAATTTCTTGTGTTAATATTAGTGAGGCAAGGAGATGAATATTTTTAAAGTATTTTCCCTACATGGATAAGAATAACATCTGCAGTTGCAGGGTAGGATGAAATGATAAATGCTATCAATGCTTATGTCAGCTTCAGACCACCAGAGAAGAAAAAATACCCCTGTGTTATAGTATTGCAGTTAGACACATAGCTTCTGTGCCTTCCCTAGAAGTACCCGTCACTGGATTTTGTTGGAGAGTGAATATATAACTACACAAACCAGTAGCCTCTCCAACATAGCTATTCCTTTCCCATATCTTCATTGTGGCATTGTTTGAAAAACGATTACAACTAATATTTACCTGATAATGGCTGTTCCTGAACCACAATCAAACCTGAACTCCACATAGCTGCCCACCATGTTAATAGACAGGAAGTCCTTGCTGTCTGTGTCATAGCTGTACAAGAGGACCCCATTCTCTGAATCTGGACGAAATGTCATCTCAAACTCCATGAAGGAAAGGTAGTTCTGTGGTTCCAAAGGCCAGGATGTTGTAGCAAATGACCTCAACGACTCATTGAACTGAGGTATGGCCAGGATAAATGCTGGAATTCCAGAAAAAACAAGTAGGTCAGCTTGGGCTCTAAGGTAAGAAATTGACTAACTCCCTAACCAATTTCAGACAGCTTTCTTCATTATGCATTTAAATCTACCGTCACACTAGAAGCCCTGCCATTCCTTCTGCAGCTCTCAGGCACACAGGATAAACATGCTACTGAACTTCCTTCCTCAGACAGCCCAACTCTATTGGTCAGGCATAGAGAAACATCAGGAACACAGCCCTGTTTTCTCCCAAGCCCTTAGAATGGGTTTCCCAGCAGGCAGTGTGAAGAAGGAGCGGTCCCCGTGCTCTGAAGTGCACAAGGACTGCAACTGTTCCCCTATCCACACCAAAGGGAGCACGGAGTCTCACCTACTTATCCATGCAAGATGCTCTCTAGCCCATAAAAATAAACAACATAACATGCACACAAGGCATCTAGCACCATTTTATCAGCATATGCCTGTGCTTTTTAGGAGAAGGAACAAATCAGGACTGTTTTCTGACAGTTCAATGACATCCAAACGGATCTTATCCTATTGAGAAAGTGTATTGAACACAGACTAACACTTAAGTCAGAAATAAAACACATCTGGTGTCCTCTCACCTTCTTCACAATGCCGACCTTTAAATCCAAGAGGGCAAAGGCACATGTATGAATCAGCTTGGCTTGCAGTGCAGGTGCCGCTGTTAATACAGGAAGCCTCATCGCAGATTCCACTGCTGCATTCACCTAAACTCAGAGCCAGAATGTCATACCATACCAGTTAATCCAAGAGGATTTAGCGGGCTGCTTGCTTGTTGTTACAAACAAGTGCAATTTGCTTTCTCAAGTAAACAGAATTCTCTCTCAGTGTGCAAAGCTACAAAGCAGATTTTAGGGTAAGTGCTTGATTTCAGCATTGATTTTACACTGCATCATAAAGATGCTTTAAAAATGGTAGAAACGAGAACTAACCAAATAACTCACAAGATATTTTTTTACAGTATAACCATTTGCCTACCCTCAGTAGCATCTTTGTTGTTCTCACGAATGTGTATTTCAGAACCTCCTCGTGTCACCCGATTGTTTACATTACAAACATGCTGATTTGTTTAACCTCAATTATCTTAAGTGCTGCTTTGTTCATTCAAAGTTTGGGGACAGTATGGTAAGCACTGAATGTATTAAGCAGCACCATCTAAGCTTATTAACCAGCATGTAGTTGTTAACTGTTCTGTCTGCACTGCAGGGGATCCATATTACCAACATATGGGCTTTCTAATCACCATTTCCACCACGCTGGCATATGATGTCTACAGCACAGAAAGGTGCCCTGAGGTAACAATATCAAAACTGTCATAGAAGGACGGATTTTTTTGTATTTCCTTCTCAGTCAGTGATACATGTGTTTAATAGTCAAAAGTGTATGAAGTACCAGTTAACTCAGATATTTTTCTTTATTTTAAATTGTATTATTGTTTATTTAAATCATTTCCCCCCTAGTCTACAGGAATAAATTGTAAATATTAGTTAACAAGGCCCAGATCAACATGTGCGCTGTGTGTGAGTACATCGCTTATGTTTCTGCAGTGTTTTAAAGGGGTGAAGTCCCACAAAATGGTGACAGACAATAAATTTACACTTGAATACCTTCAGACATACTCCTGGAGGTGGGGTATGTATATTGAGGGAGCTTCAAGTGAGTATTTTCAGGGTGATTGACCTCAGATTACAGGTTGGATCATTCAGACATGAAACATGCACAAGGGTGAGTAGTTTTCAGAGTAGCAGCCGTGTTAGTCTGTATCCGCAAAAAGAACAGGAGTACTTGTGACACCTTAGAGACTAACAAATTTATTAGAGCATAAGTTTTCATGGGCTACAGCCCACTTCATCGGATGCATAGAATGGAACATATAGGAAGACGATATATATATTCACATACAGAGAAGTTGCCATACAAATTGTAAGAGGCTAGTTTCAGAGTAGCAGCCGTGTTAGTCTGTATTCGCAAAAAGAAAAGGAGTACTAGTGGCACCTTAGAGACTTAGTGGCCAATGTACATGGCAGAGGGGCATTGCTGGCACATGATGGCATATATCACATTGGTAGATGTGCAGGTGAATGAGCCCCTGATGGAGTGGCTAAACCAGACAGCCTCTACGCAAAAGAATAAATGGACACAAATCTGACATCAGGAATCATAACATTCAAAAACCAGTAGGAGAACACCTCAACCTCTCTGGCCACTCAGTAAAAGATTTAAGGGTGGTAATTTTGCAACAGAAAAGCTTCAAAAACAGACTCCAATGAAAAACTGCTGAGCTTGAATTAATATGCAAACTAGATACCATTAACTTGGGTTTGAACAGAGACTGGGAGTGGCTGGGTCATTACACATATTGAATCTATTTCCCTATGTTAAGTATCCTCACACTTTCTTGTTAACTGTCTAAATGGGCCATCTTGATTATCACTACAAAAGTTTTTTCTCCTGCTGATAATAGCTCATCTTAACTAATTAGCTTCTTACAGTTTGTATAGCAACTTCCACCTTCTCTGTATATATATCTATATATCTATATCTTCTTACTATAGGTTCCATTCTATGCATCCGATGAAGTGGGCTATAGCCCACGAAAGCTTGTGCTCAAATAAATTTGTTAGTCTCTAAGGTGTCACAAGTACTCCTGTTCTTTTTAAGGGTGAGTAGGAAACAGTCAGAACTGACCAGCAGGGAGTGGTTGTGAGGTGACTGAGCAAAGTTTGGCAAACCTGCTATTGACAAGAGGAACCCTTTTTTTAAAAAGGAAGAGGCGCATCAGGCAGAAATATTTAATCTACTGCACAGGGCACTGTAAAATCTCAGTGGGGTCCTGGCATCACTACAGTTCAAACTCAGAGTTTCATTTCCTATCTTACATTCATTCAGTGTGTAAAGAACAGCAGGGAAAGAACTTCTGTAGAGATTTAACACATGATAAACTTCAATTCAGCCAGTCATTTCAACCAGAGTTGATTAATTTTTTTGTCCTGTTACATGAACAAGAAGACCACTATGCTATACAACCTGGAATATAACCTTTGGATCACAAAGTCACAGAAGTTAGAGATGGAAAAATATCTATTAGGTCATTTGGTCCCTCTCCCTGACAGTGCAGAATTGTTCCTTATTGTACATTTATAAGTGTTTCATCAAGCCTAGTCTTTAATGTACCAAGTGGTGGCCTGATTACATTATTCATAGCACAAAGCATGAGGTACCCAACCAGAGGACTACAGGTTAAAGACAGAACCCATGCGGACACATCTTCTCCTCAGGGACAGGATGAATTCCACTTCCAGGTGAAGAGAGACAATTACCCTAAAAAATGCCTCCCCTGCCAGCCAGCTGTGTGAGCAGCTGTTCTTGCAATGCTAATTATTCCCCTTCCTCTCTCACAAACAGCTGTCAACCATGGTAAAGTGGGGGCTGGATAGGAGTAGGGATCCTACGATACTGTTTTTCATCTGAATATAATCCACGGTTGTGGGTTTAAACAACATTTGCACACACAGAGCACCTATACTTTGAGGCTCTCACCCCACTTATCACTAATAATCACAGCAGCACTATGATGGAAGTGAATAGTACAAGGCCTATTTTATAAATGGGGAAACTGAGGCAACCAGTGAATGGCAAAGTCACAGATGGAACCCAGAAGTCATGGGTTCCAGTATGATTCTCTAACTGCTAGATTCTACTTTTTTCCCTTAATCATAAGGCTATGAGTTTTCTAATAGACTATGAAGTCATCTGCAAATATATATGATGTAGCAGTGTAGCGCTTCCAGAGTGTTCACTCTCAAGGCTTGTCTACGCTTACTGCACTGGGGGTTAGGACAATACAATTGTTTCACTCGGGGGTCTGGATTTTCCACACCCTTGAGCAACATAGTTATACTGACATCAGTTTGTAGTGCGGACCAAGGCTCAGTGATCTGTGCACCTGGATGCAGGTGTTTTTCAGACGAACATATTTCTGAGATGGGATGAAATCCTGGACCCAGTGAAATCAATGGTAAAGCTCGCATTGATTTCAAAATGTTTCACCCAAAGGATTCCACCCAGGGGGAATTCCAAATTACATGTCAGCTCTCTATGAGTTTGTGACCTCGGGGAAACCGCTAGTAAAACATCAGGCTTTATGAAGGCCTGCTGTGCCTCTGGGTAATTCTCCCATGCAGACAGTGAGCAGAGTCTGCATTGCCTCCCTCCTACATGAGACTGTCCCAAACAGCATACGCACTGCTTCCTTCCCCTCATGGCTTCCACTGGGGCAGGAGAACATTGAAACTGTGACTGGAGGCCACACTAGGGAATGAAAGTTCCACTGCTTTCTCCTTTGGCTGCCCCGGCCAGATTCTTCTGGGTACTGCTCCCAGGGGACTCTGTATTACCAGGGGGCCCTGAGTTATGCCAGCAGAATCTAACCCATCACCCTCATGTTGCTAAAGAGGGACAAGTTGTGTGACAATTTATACCAACCTTCACAAGCTGCCCAGATTGTCAGCTCTATGGGGCAGGGACCATCTTTTTGTGCTTACACATTGGGGCCTGTTCCCGATAGGGACCCTTATGCTCTACCACAATACAAACAGCAGCTTGTGATAAATCCAAAGGAGTGAAAAAAAGAAGTCCAGCAGCACACCGAGGCAAGAAAGGCAAGATCGACTGAATTCACTTACCAAGCTTCACAAAGAAAAATCCAATAATCTAATAAACAGACCTCTCAAAACAGATGTCAGCAACTGATGACCTCTTCCTATCCCATCTGTTCACTGATCAACTGATCAACATCATTATCACCATGGAATATTTAAGGCCTCAACACAAAGAGCCAAACTAAATATGGCCAGTACGATCCCGTCCCTATTTCAACAATACACTAATGAATCTGTGCTCTCATGAATTATTAACAGAGGACTACATTTAAATGTCTGGCTTTGACATCTGTGGGACTGGCCCTGGAAAGTGCTTCTGGAAATCCCTGCTTGGGAGGAGATCACCAGTACTGTATTAGGAGGGTGCTGCAGGTTACCAGAGAGACATATGGGCAGAGATGTAAGTAGAAACCTACACAACACAACACCCATCTGTACTATGTTTATTGTAGTGGTCGTCATTGCTGTTAGTTTTTCACTTTCATGAGCAGAAAATTTAAGCAAAATCTTTGAGATAAAGGACAATACATTTGTTTAAATTAATGGTAGAAGTTCCAAACTGACACGTTCTCAGTGATTAAGGTGAAGAGACTGCTTCTGTTCCAGCCAGCGCATTCTCAGTTTCTAAGGAGACCATCCACAAATCCTGCATCTTGACTGGGGGTTAGACTAGATGACCCTTGTGGTACCTTCTAACCCTATGGTTCTATGATCCTGCTGTCCAAACAACCCCCCGCCCCAAGTGACATTGAGGTATTCCATTTTTCAGTTCAGTATTGATGAGTACACTGAAAAGTCAACCTTCCCCTCCTGCATCTCATGCCTCCATGAAATCCCAGGCGTGGGGCCCTCATAGTGGCAGAAGAGAAAGAAGGGAGCTTCAGCAGGAATATGCAGTACTAAAGGTGTTTGCCCTTCCTCCTTTGCCAGCACTTTGATTTACAGTTCTATGTGAGATTCATAATCTCACCAGTAGGACTGATTTATACACAGGACAGGCCTCTCTTCTTTTTTTCCATTTTGTGGTCCCTGATTTATACCCAATATAAAAGCAGAATAGAATGGAAGGTCAGTTACCAGAAAAGCTAATAGACTTGAATCGCTAATTCCAGTTTATATTATGTACAGTTTTTAGTCATTTTCTATACTGTTTGCAAAGCTTCCATGGTACATGGTACACAGCAAGCTCTGCAATTGCAAGGAGCAATGTAACACACAGTATGGTTCTATCTTTCGGCTTCAGGTCACACATGGAAAAATCCAGCATTTATTTTAGTTGATGTTGATTGTTAATGCAACAGTGTGTGGAGGGCACATGGCTGGGAATGACTAGCTGGGACCCAAGAGGCAATAGAGATTAGGGATGAGGGAACCTTAGAAAGGTTTTAAGCTGTTTTCCATAGATTCTCACTCTATCATGAAATTACTCTCTCTGCTTCCAAAACCCTATTTTTTTCAGTGTCCGGTTCCTGGGTCACTCTGTTCCTTTCTTATACAGCACAGAGTCTGGTCATCTTATCCAGAGAATACAGAGCTGTTGTTAGTAAGTTGCACATTGATCACTGCCCTACTGGGATTTTGACTGCAAAACTATAAAAGAGAAGAAAGATGACTTCGTGCCTAAAGCACAGGACAGTCAGGACGTATGGATTCTATTCCTGCTTTTAGAGTAACAGCCGTGTTAGTCTGTATTCGCAAAAAGAAAAGGAGTACTTGTGGCACCTTAGAGACTAACCAATTTATTTGAGCATGAGCTTTCGTGAGCTACAGCTCACTTCATCGGATGCATACCATGGAAACTGCAGCAGACTTTATATATACACAGAGAATATGAAACAATACCTCCTCCCACCCCACTGTCCTGCTGGTAATAGCTTATCTAAAGTGATCATCAGGTGGGCCATTTCCAGCACAAATCCAGGTTTTCTCACCCTCCACCCCCCCACACAAATTCACTCTCCTGCTGGTGATAGCCCATCCAAAGTGACAACTCTTTACACAATGTGCATGATAATCAAGTTGGGCTATTTCCTGCACAAATCCAGGTTCTCACATCCCCCCCACCCCCATACACACACAAACTCACTCTCCTGCTGGTAATAGCTCATCCAAACTGACCACTCTCCAAGTTTAAATCCAAGTTAAACCAGAACATCTGGGGGGGGGGTAGGAAAAAACAAGAGGAAACAGGCTACCTTGCATAATGACTTAGCCACTCCCAGTCTCTATTTAAGCCTCAATTAATAGTATCCAATTTGCAAATGAATTCCAATTCAGCAGTTTCTCGCTGGAGTCTGGATTTGAAGTTTTTTTGTTTTAAGATAGCGACCTTCATGTCTGTGATTGCGTGTGGACACAAATCAGATGTCAAGAATTATAACATTCAGAAACCAGTCGGAGAACACTTCAATCTCTCTGGTCACGCAATCACAGAAATGAAGGTCGCTATCTTAAAACAAAAAAACTTCAAATCCAGACTCCAGCGAGAAACTGCTGAATTGGAATTCATTTGCAAATTGGATACTATTAATTTAGACTTAAATAGAGACTGGGAGTGGCTAAGTCATTATGCAAGGTAGCCTGTTTCCTCTTGTTTTTTCCTACCCCCCCCCCCCCCAGATGTTCTGATTTAACTTGGATTTAAACTTGGAGAGTGGTCAGTTTGGATGAGCTATTACCAGCAGGAGAGTGAGTTTGTGTGTGTATGGGGGTGGGGGGGATGTGAGAAAACCTGGATTTGTGCAGGAAATAGCCCAACTTGATTATCATGCACATTGTGTAAAGAGTTGTCACTTTGGATGGGCTATCACCAGCAGGAGAGTGAATTTGTGTGGGGGGGTGGAGGGTGAGAAAACCTGGATTTGTGCTGGAAATGGCCCACCTGATGATCACTTTAGATAAGCTATTACCAGCAGGACAGTGGGGTGGGAGGAGGTATTGTTTCATATTCTCTGTGTATATATAAAGTCTGCTGCAGTTTCCACGGTATGCATCCGATGAAGTGAGCTGTAGCTCACGAAAGCTCATGCTCAAATAAATTGGTTAGTCTCTAAGGTGCCACAAGTACTCCTTTTCTTATTCCTGCTTTTGCCACTGACTCACTGTGTGACCTTGGGCAAATCAATCGTTCTGTTCAGACTGTAAGTGTGACAGACATGTCAATTTCCTGCAATATTTTTGGGAGACTTTACTGAATTAGATTTACATAGCTTTGGGGTCCATTGTTTTATAAAGGCAAAATTGATGCATCATTGTGGGGAAGGGATAGCTCAGTGGTTTGAGCAATGGCCTGCTAAACCCAGGATTGTGAGTTCAGTCCTTGAGGATGCCATTTAGGGATCTGGGGCAAAAATAAGGGATGGTACTTGGTCCGGCTGTGAAGGCAGTGGTCTGGACTGGACTCAACTCAATGACCTTTCAAGGTCCCTTCCAGTTCTATGAGATAGGTACACCTCTACCCTGATATAACGTGGTCCGTGGGAGACAAATAAATCTCACCACATTTCCCCCCAAACTCACCAGTGGCGGGAAGTGGAGCAACGTGGCCCCAGCCTGCTCCGCTTTCCTTGCCCCGTCCCCAGCCGTGTCGCTGGCCGGGGCTGGGGGGAGGTCCTGCACTCACCTGCGGTGGGAAGTGGAGTGCTGCGGCTGGGAGCTGGCGGAGTGCCGCGCACTGGGGCCAGGCTGCTCCGTTTCTACTGCTGCCGGTGAGTGCGGGGGGGATCCCTTCCCTCAAGTCCCCTCTCCCGCACGACACGTCTAGAGCCGGGGCGAGGGAAGCAGAGCGGGCTGCTTCCGCCCCCCCCCCCGCTAATCCCCTGGGACTGCGGGGCCCCCAAAAGTTCCCCACCCACAGCTCCTGCCTCCCAGACCTTGGGGTGGGGGGAGCCCCTGACCATCCCCGATACCCTCTGCCCCTTATCCAACCCCTAGGCCCCGGCTTGGCCCAGCACTCTTAACATGCTGCTCAGAGCGTTTTATGTGAACCCATGTTATATCGGGTCACGTTATGTTGGGGTAGAGGTGTATATCTTCATATTATAATGTATGTAAGTTCTCTAGATGGAAGATGTGTAACACCTATGTAAGTGTTATGAGCATCAAAGGACTATTTTAAACAATGTGCCACACGAGAAGGAACTTTGGGACAAAGATATATTGTTTCCCTAGGAAGTACATGGGGAAGAGGGGAATACAGATTCCCACCTCTGCACCCAATCTTTTGCAGCTATGCCCTGAAGATATAACCATTGTCTGGTTGATAACCTATTCATGGTCTCTGCAAATCAAGGATGCAGTCTGCATAAAGGAAAAGCTAACCTGTGCATAAGGGTTCTTGTTCTGAGCAAAAAGCTGTTATGAATTTGTGATAACAGAAGAACCCCTTGGTGGGATTTGAAGCACTGAATCCTATCAGAATCCTTATTGGAATTGGGAGTGATCTCTGGTAATTTTCCCAGGGGATGCTCAACGCCCGCTCAGCCCCAGGCCCTGCCCCCACTCCACACCTTTCCCCAAGGTTCCACCCCACCCCACCTCTCCCTGGCCCCGCTCCACCCCTGCCCCTCCTCTTCCCCGACTCTTTCTGCCCCCTCCCCCAAGTGCGCCCCATCCCTGCTCCTCCCCACCCCTCCCAGCACCTCCTGCACCCACTGAACAGCTGTTCCGTGGTGTGCAGGAGGCACTGGGAGGGAAGGCAAGGAGTTGATCAGAGGGGCCGGCAGCCCCGGACATGACTAGCGGACCCCCTGGAGCCGGACATGATTCACGGACTCCCTGGAGTACCCTTGCGGACCCACAGGGGTCTGCTGACCCCAGTTTGAGAACTGCTGGACTAGTGTACTGGGTCCTCATTTGGGGAGAAGAGTCCTTTATCATGCCAAGAAATTCTGTCATGGATCTCAAATTCGCCCCTGGAAACTTTCTCTGGGGCAATTACTAATGATGCACCCAGGCCAACAGTCAGCATGCTTTGTTGAGAGCTTGTCTTCACTGAGTGTTTGAAATACGAACTCAAAATCCTTTACAGAGTCTAGAGAAATACTATACAAAATATACAGACCTAACCCCCACTCTCCCCAACCAAACTCTGAACACAACTGTTTCATTTTTCAATTGGTAGAAAATAATGCTATTATTCTTGTTTAACATTGATAAAGGACCCCATAACATTGCACTTACCTACGTCAGCGCCGCTTAAAGCCTTCCCTAGTGGCCAGGGTCTCATATCAACTATCTTCCCATTGACAATGAGTGACTGAACGCAGCCCTGAAAGCCACGGTTGGTTCCTGCTGCTCTGATCAACCAGTATGTACTAGGAGCACCACCAAGATAGAAAGGAGTCCGGAAGGTAATTTTACTATATTGGCCCTACAAGGTAAAACAAAGCTGTTTAACTATTTTAAATAACATGTTATATTCCATGATAGACTAATGAAGGCAAGGTAATTAAGCCATACAGTCATGATCAGTTTTTTTCCCCTCAATGAAGAAAAAGATGCCTTTGAGGAAAACTACGTTGTCCATTAGTAATTCTTTCCCACTCATTCCTCCTCCTAAAATATCAGCACCCTAAACATTTACTTTTATGCCTATTTCTTATCTTGGGATGCTTTGAATCTACTAATGTAAACAAAATTAACAAATCATTTGATTATGAGGGCATGTCTGTCCTTCCTTTGTGCTTCCCAGTATAACTTGTTGTCCTATGTTTGTGTTTTCATTTGTAGGCTCTGTGGGGTCCAAAGTAACTTAATATTTGTGTCTTGGACAGCACTGAGCAAAGTGTGAGCATTAAATAAATAAATAATAATAAATTAAGCCCTATGTTAACAGGACACATTTCAGTGGAATTATACCCATTTATGCCAGGGCTAAATTTATTCTACATTTTTTGATTTCTTTAGGCCAGGACTCAACTTAAAGTTTTACTGGCATATCTATGTCGGAAAGGCGTGTGATTTTTTTTTGGATGTCATAGTTTTGTCAGTAAGAGCCCTACTGCAGATGCAGTTATGCCAGGATAAGGTGCTTTACACCAGTACATCTTATTTTGGTTCCCCTATCAGAATAAATTATACTGGCATAAGCACTTGTAGAACCAGTATAAATGTGCTACATTTAGGCAGAGGGTTCACTGCTTTAACCATGCCAGCATAGATAAAGTGCACAACTTTTAAGTTTAGCCAGTGCCTTTGGGTGTTTTATTTTAAATACTATCTTTAGAGTTTGTAAATAAATGTCTAAAGCCAAATTTAGTGATATAACCTCTAGAGCCAAATCAAAACCACTTCATTTTCAGGGGTGGCGGAGGAGGCTAGTAGTGGTTGCCCTGGGGGTAGTAGAAGTAACAGGAGCTGAGTTATTGGCAATTGTCCACTAATTATTTTTCTTCTGTTCTCTCCTCAGGTAACAGAGGATCAAGTCAAGGTATCTTCATTTATAATATTTATCTTGGCTGTGCCACATGAAATCATTGGAGTTAAAAGAGGCCTCACTCAGGGCAGATTCTGGCACTGTGTCTCTAACTGCATAACAACTGTTCAGAGCCTATTATTACTTTTATTTTTCTTTCTTTTTCTTTTCAGTTCATTCTTAGATATTTTAGCAGTTTCCTTTTACAGTGAACCAGTGTTTCTACAGTTTTCCACCATCTCTATTTTTAATTTTTATTTAATGAAAATATTATTGAGCTCTTTTGTCTTTGAAGCCCTTGTGCCGTTATACATGCGCATCTGTCTATGTCTCTGGGGCCCTGTCTGCACTACGGGCGCTACATAGTTATGGTGAGGCAGCTGTGTCATGGCAGTGCTATAGCACAGACTCTTCCGATAGTGGCGGAAGGAGTTATTCTGTCACTGTAGGCAATCCACTTCTCCAAGCAGCAGTAGCTAGGTTGATGGAAGAATTCTTCCATCAACCTCATTGCATCAACACTGGTGGTTAATTGGCTTAACTATGGTGCTCAGAGTGGGAATTTTTCACACAACTGAGCACTGTGGCTATGTCAACCTAACTTTTAAGGATAGACAAGCCTGGGGGGTGTGGTGTGATGTGTGCATGCGTGAGAGAGAGAGAGAGGTATTTTTTTAATCTGGACTAGGCAGCAGTGGGGAGCAGATATGGGAGGCGAGGCAAGGAATTGGGGAGAACAACAGTATGCTCTGCTAGATATTGGAAAGGAGAACACATCTGGGGCTAGGGATGGTGGCTGGAGGATTGCTGGACAATGGGAAAGTGCAGTGGGGAAACCAAGCCTTTTTAAATATTCAAATTGATTCTCGTTCATGCAACTGTCCCATCCCTAATAAAGACACACACATTTAATCTGATCTAGTGCAACACACTCCCTGTTAGGAAGAAATGCCGTCAGTTTGCAGAGAACCAAGGCTGAACATTAGGAACATGATTACTTACCTGAGATTTACCTGTGACTGGTGTGTCGTTATCCAGCCGGAGCCAGCCATTCAGCCCATCTCTGAACACAGTGACACTGTGCCAGTTGCCCACTTTGATTTTGCTTTCACTCATAATGACTGCAACTCCAGTCCCACAATTGAACCTGCAAGAGACAGACAAGGAGCACGAAAGTGACAATTTTTCATTAAACAACCAACCTAATCTTGTTTTTTGACTAAAAAGGGTGCCTTCTCTTCTCAGAGCCTCTCTGTTTCTCCTTTTACATTAAAGAGCGATATAAAAACACTCAGACAACTGATCTATATCTGGTCTATTTTAGAGCAGATAAAATATCTTTTCAAATTTTAAACTTTCTTTAATCTGTTTCCTTCTTCCATGTAGGATACTTTACATCCTCTGGCAATACGAAGTATATGGCAAAGTCTGCCAACTTTCTGAAATGGTTTCAAGATGCAGCGTATTAGAATTTGAGTTGCTGCTATCACAGTAATTTCTCTTGGGAATTTTCCTAAATCCTTGGTGAGAGCTGCAGCTAAAGCAATAATATTGGGATTCTATATGAAACTCAGAATGTTTGGTACTGACTGACAAGGAGACCTCAATAGCAGCAAAGCTGAACATGCACAAAGCATGCTATTTTCTTTGCTTTGTCTCCACTATATGGGTCAGGTTGAGATAGACCAGAAATAGGGTTAGGACACATCATTCCCTTTTGTTGTCCCCCCATCTTTATAGCAATCACCATTCCGGTTAATAAGTGCCAGATGGAAGTCTCTCCAGATATCCTTTAAGATACAGTCACTAGAGCAATGTGAGACTCTTTTTCTCCATTTCCATTAAAGCTCCTCAAGCTCCGACCAGATCGGTGATGTGGGACCAAGTTCCAGCCCCAAACTTGATTCCTGCAGAGTAATGCATTGTACTACTACTAGACACCTGGGTTAGGTGCATCTCCTTTGTTCTGAAAACTTTCTTGGGGTTCCCTTATTTATGAAGCAAAGTAACTAACTGTATACACCTAGCTACAGCGCTAGCATAGTGGTAGTGGACTGCAGGCATTTCTGACCTTGCTAAGAAATAATAATGTTCACTTTGTGAAGGAATCCTCAGGGGGCAGCCTTCCCCAGATGTGGCTGACTTCCCCAGTGCCTGAGCTGGGGGAATCCTCTGGTTGCAGAACATTTAAAGGCCCCTTTTCACTGCACACAAGGACTGGAGTGGGTTAGGAGCTCATGCGTGGAAGGGCAGTAGATCCATTACCTGAACTGGATGTTGCGTCGGATTATCGCCAGTGACATAAAATCACCACGACCATGCTCATTCTCTCCACAGTACAGCAGCAAACCATCCTCTGCTTCAGCCTGTGATCACAGTATCAACATGCAAAAGTCAGTCTCCACCTCCTGGCTATAAAGTAAATGCACTAATGGAAGTAAGAGTGCAGGAACCAGGAACTGTTTTCTCAGAGAGGGGGAAAAACAAGGGGTAGTGATATTGGTTTTGAAACACCATTGTTGGATGGAATTTTTTCTTGCAGAGTCAAAATTAGAAGTGGTTCAATTCCAAATCCTATATTTGATGGGCATCCACTATTAGGGTTTTATTGGAAATTGGTTCCGATTTTAGGCCACCTGTTCTATGTATACTGACTTTGTCCTATTGCAAAGGAGCAGGTATACAAACTCTGATTTATTCATGGAAAGTGTTGGGCAACCTTAATCACAGGCTATCAGCTGTGTCTGTAATAAATAGCACAAATGCAAGTGAACAAAGAAATTACACTTTCAGATCAGATAAGCCCATTGATCTAACTAGTCCAGTATCTAGTGTTTCAGAGGGAGAAAATAATCATAGTGATATTACGCCTGGTGGAAGAAGGAAAAAATAACTTCCTCATCTCTGAAGATGATCAGTGTATGCTGTAAAGCATGAGGGACATCTACTTATCTATGAAACAGGAAGTTCAGAGGTACTTAATTAGTTTATAGGTGTGCCACTGCTGAACAGACAGACATTTACAAAAATTCTAAACATAATGCAGTCTAAAGTTCACTCGTATAGCTCTGTCACAGTAAGTGAGTGCTAACCTGCAATCCCTCAACACTGCCATTTCCAGGACCTTCCCTAAGAAAAAGGAGTGTGGACAAATACCAGGAGTATGGACAAATCTCGGTGGAGACTATCACATTTATTTTCTCTTGTGCGATGCAAACCCAGATTTCCAAAGGTGAAGGCTACGGATTAACTCACTGCAATATCTAGCTTGCAGCCTAGGCTTTTGAAGCTACTCACTCTCCTATTGTTCCTTCCTTACACTAATGGAAGTGAATAACATTTAAAAATGCTTTGTGAGTTTTGGACTGTTTAAACTTACCCTGAATTCAAGGGTAATTTGGAATGTCTGATAGGAATTTTTCAGCGGTTCAAAGGTGATGTATGAGTATCCATATAACTGAGGATACTGGATAATAATATCTGAAAGGCAAAGATAAGAGCATATTGTTTAGCAATGTGTTCAAATATAAAATGGATACACACATTTAGCACTAGATAACATCAGGCAAAAAAACAAGACAGAGTTCCTCCAGAGACAACTATTAGTCAGCAACAGTCAACAATCAGAAAAGGAGTACTTGTGGCACCTTTCTTTTTGCGAATACAGACTAACACGGCTGTTACTCTGAAACCAGTCAACAATCAGTTAACCTACAGCTTTCTCCTCCTCCTACCTTTCAGAGCTAATTCCCTTGTTCCAAAGGATCTGCTGAACTTGCACAGAAACAGCACACTCATGGGAAAATTCTGCTCAACAGTTTCATCAGTGGCATCACTAGGTTTTCACTGATGTAACTGAAAGCAGAATTGGGTCCTTGGTGATTCATCTTGATTTAAGAAAATGTTTAACACAGAGACAGCAAGGCATTTTTTTCCTCAGGGAAGAGAACATATGTGGGAAAGACACATTGAGTCAGATTCCAGGCTGCATTAGGTCAGCTCTGTAGTGCAAAGCTGCTCTAAAGCTGATGTACTTAGCCACCAGAGAATCCTTAGGTGGCTTAGAGTGGGTATAACAGCTTCCACATTACCACCTCCTCTCTGTGGCCAGCTTAGAGTGTATGGCCGGGGTAGCCTATGCCCTAGCAATCATTGGCTGCTATAATGGTCCCTCAGGGCTGTTGACAGCTGGCGTATCAGCCCTCATGCTTCTCTCGCTTATGTCAGAAGGTCAGCCCAGCACAGGACAGCCCCATGATTGGGAAGAGCACAAAGATGGCTTAAAGACACCTTTGCATGTTCTGGTCCTGAGGAGCATCAAGGACTCCTCAGCCACAGCTCAGGATGTGACTATTATCTCTGAATCAGATATAAACCTAATGAAGTAGGAAGGATGAAGGGTCTAACCTTTCTCTATTACTTGTTTTCGGGGTGATTTTGCCTTTCCATTTGTACACAAGTACAGTTACTTTTACAGCTGTAATACAAAGAAACAAAATAAATCTTAGACTGATGCTAACAGAGCTTTAGCGCAGTGGTCCCCAAACTTTTCAGGGTCACACCCCCCTTACCCCTGTCTGAGCCCCCCACACCTCTGGAGCCGGGGCTGGGAGTGGGGTCATGGCTCCCAGGTTGGGGGGGACGGGACAGGGACTCAGAGGTAAGGAGGCCAAGGCTGGAGCTGCAGCTGGGGGAAGGGCTGGGAGCAGAGCTGGGGCAGGGAATGAAGACACAACGAGGGACTGAGGCTGGGTGTGGAGCTGAGGCAGGGCCATGGTTGGGGGTTGGAGCTGGAGGAGGGGCCAGGCACGGAGCCAGGAGCTGGGGCCATGGGCGGAGCCGGGTGCCGCATGGGGCTGGGTGGCACTCCCTCCCTGCCTGCCAGGGGGCTGGTCTCGGTCCAACCCACCTCCCGCCCCGAATGTTCCTCTGCGCAGGGGGCGTGCCTCACAGTCTGGGACCTCTTCTTTAGAGAGACAAAGCTGGGTGAGGTAATATCTTTTATTGGACCAACTTCTTTTGGTGAGAAAGACAAGCTTTCGAGCTTATACAGAGTTCTACTTCAGGTCTGGGAAATGTACTCAGGAGAGTTACAGCTAAATAGGAGGTTTAACAGATTGTTTAGCATACATAGTTAACACTTATTTCAAGGGACCATTCCATTAGCACCGCTCCAATCAGAGAGGGGAAAGTGTGTGTAGGGGAAAGGCAGTGGTGGGGGGATGATTAGCATGTTATAGATTGTTGTTATATGCCATAAATCCACTGTCTCTATTCAATCCAGGATTTTTAGTGTCTAGCAAAGTTATGAATTTAAGCTCCCCGGTTCGTCTTTTGAAAGTGTTGTGCAGGTGTCCTTTGAGGATGATATCTGATAGGCATGGGAAGTGGGTGAAGCTTCCCATGGGGGAGGCTAGCCCCCTGTCCCGCCTCTTCTACCTGCAGCCCTGCCCGCACTCCTCCAAGGCCCCTCCTCCATTCCGCCCCAGGCCCTGCCCCCTCCCCGCTTGGCACCGTCACTCACCGAGTCCCTCTTCGCCCTCCCAGCCCATTGCAAGACCCCCCATGCTCACCACCTGATCCCCCACCCGCCCGCCTGGTCCCTCCTCACTCCTCTGCTCACCACAAGATACCCCACCTCCCGACCATGCTGATAAGTCAGATATAGAATGATCACTTTGTGAACAGTGTTCACTCACAGGTGATATGGTGGTTTTTCCTTCCCCTCTATGACTGGAGGAGTGTTATTGGGCCACTTCACTTCGAATGGTCTCTTGAAATATTTGTTAATTGCTTATGCTAAACAATCTGTATCTCACTGTGACATTCTGAGTACATTTCCCAGACCTGAAAAAGAGTTCTGTGTAAGCCTGAAAGCTTGTCTCTCTCACCAACAGAAGTTTGTCCAATAAAAGATATTACCTCACCCAGCTTGTCTCTCTGATATCCTGGGATAGATACGGCTACCCCACCCCCGCACCTCATCTCCTCCTCCACCGCCTGCTCTGAGCGTGCCAGGTCTCTGCTCCTTCCTCCCTCCCAGCACTTGCCGGCACCAAACAGGTGTAGCAAGCTCTGGGAGGGAGGGGGTAGGAGCGGGAACATGGCACTCTCAGGGGAGGAGGCGGGGAAGAGGTGGGACTGGAGTGGAGATTTGGGGAAGGAGTCGAATAGGGGCAGGGAGGGGGCAGAGTTCGGGCAGGGATTTTGGGGAAGGGGTTGGAGTCGGGGCAGGGCGGGGATAGAGGGGGGTCGAGCAGCCACCGGCGCCAGAAGAAGTTGGTGCCTATGCAAGTCTTAATGAAAATACTGAATATTACTAGACCCAGGAGTCATCTCTGTGGTCCCCATTAGATATGCCCTCCCAGTGTGATAATGAACTGTTGATAGCTACTCTTTGAGTACAGTCTTTCAACCAGTTGTGCACTCACCTTAGTAATTCATCTTAGTACTCATTTTAGTAATTCATTTAGACCACATTTCTCTGGTTTGCTTATGAGAATGCCAAATGCTATGTTCAACTGTGTAAAAATCCTTACTAAAATCAAGATATATCATGTCTATTGCTTCCTGCTTAGGCACTAGGCCAGTAACTCTGCCAAAGAAGGAAATTAGGTTGGTTTGGTATGATGTAAACCCCTGGATGCAGTCCCTTCAGTGTGTGCTCACGTCCTTTTGTAAGACAAATCCATGCTGGCTATTTCTTATAACCCCTATTATCCTCTAAGTGCTTACAAACTGATTGTTTAAGAATTTGTTCCAGAAGTTAGGCTGACTGGTCTGTAGTTTCCCAGATCCTCTTTGTTCCCTCTTTTAAGGATAGGTATTATGTTTGCCATTCTCAAGTCCTCTGGGACCTCAAATGAATTCTCAAAGATAGTTGCTAATGATTCTGAGATTGCTTCAGCTAGCTCCTTAAGCACTCTAGGATGAATTTAATCAGGCCCTACGGACCTGAATAAATCCAGAGTGTCGAAATATTCTTTAACCTGTTCTTTCCTTGTTTTGACTTGTCTTCCTTCCCCTTTTTCATTAATATTAACTGGGTTAAGTATCTGATCACCATTAACCTTTCTAGTGAAGACTGAAGCAAAATAGGCATTAAAGAACTGAGCTTTTTTGATGTCATCTATTATTAGCTCACCTTCCCCACTAAGTAGAGAAATTATACTTTCCTTCATCTTGCTCTTGTTCCTAATGTATTTAAAGAACCTCTTCCTATTACCTTCTATGTCCCTTGCTAGGTGTAACTCATTTGGTGGCTTAGCCTTTCTGATTTTGTCCCTACATGCCACAGTCACTGCTGATCTGCTCAGAGCCACACCTGGCAGTATCACTAGTTATGTGGATAAGCAGCATGAGGTAGTGGTTAAAGGGACAGATGAGCCACACCTTTCCATAATGTCTAAGATGCAGGCTCCAAGCAGGCAGCACACCTCCCTGGACTTCATGTCCAGTTGGCACATGGATGCCTTGGTCCCCCTCAGGAGTTTAGATAGCCGCTTTCTAAGCCAAGGAAGCCATTTCATTTTCAGGAACGGAAGCCCAGCTGGATAAAGTAGAGACAGGAAGGATTTTGCCCCCTTAAAGAGACTTACAAAAGGAGGTGAGCACACTCTGAAGGGACTGCATCCAGGGGTTTACTGTTTTCCGTAGATCTGTCTCTCTCGTGTTTTTTAAATTGTGTGTAAAAAATTCCTTTGCTAATCCTGGATGTCCTTGCTTTACTGCTATGTTGTTCCTCTGAAACCAGAGCTCCCACAGCCAGGTGGTCACTGAGGGGAAAAGTGTCTAAGTAAGCAAGGGCTCAGGAGAGTTGTGGCATTGGTGCCAGGGTCTAGGTGACCAGACTGCAGGGATCCATTGTCCAAGAAGAGTATCAGCATGGGGTCTGCACTAGAGAGTTGTGGTGCTGGAACTGGGAGGGGGAGGAGAGGCACGGCCCTCCCACTTTTTGAAAGTGGACAGGCCTGGCCCATCCACTTTTTGCTGGGGCAGAGCCTGCCCCCTTCCTCTCCTCTTCCCCACAAGGCCCCAACCCCCGACCAGGCCAGTGTGGAACCCAGCCAGGGAGCCATGAAGACCCTCCACCTGCCCATGGTGTGTGTGTGGGGGGGGTGAGAGCAGCCCCCAGCCCATGTCCCTGCCCCCTGGGTCTCTCGCATGTGTCCCTACCCCCTGGATCTCTCAGTCCAGGGCAGGAGGTAGGTCCGCGACTCCATGCTGGCTCCTCACAGCTGCCCATGTGGCTCTCCCCGACCTGGCTCCAGCTGAAGTGGGGGGGCTTTCTCGGAGCCACAGCCTGTCCATGGTAAGAGCCATGCAGGCAGGGGAGCCGCAGACCATCCACCTGCCCTGGATGGGGAGGCCCAGAGGGCAGAGACATGGGCCGGGGGTTTCTCAGGCCCCCTTCACCGTGGGCAGGTGGAGGGTCCACCATGGCTCCCCACAACTGCCCATGCGACTCTTATCATGGCCGGGCTGCAGCTCTCAGGCCTCCACCTCCCCCTGGCTGGAGCTGTGTCAGGAAGAGCCATGTGGGCAGCTGTGGGGAGCCTGGGTCCCTCCACCTGCCCTGGGCAGGGGACACAGAGAGTGGGAACACAGGCAGGGGACTGCTTTCGGCCCTCCACCCTGCCCTGGGTTTGGGGTGGGCTCCCCAGCCCTGCTCTGGCTTCCAGCTTGGCTGGGGTCAGGGCCTCGGGTGGCGGGGCCTCAGGGGGTTTTGTGAAAGCTCTGATGCCCTTGCTATGGAGTACATCTGAGAAACCCAGAACTAGGAACAGTGATTCTCACTATCCAGACCCAGGGAGCTTAGTAGTGCTTGGGATTCAGCAGCTGGATATTATCACACAGACTGGTGTCAGCTTAAAGAGCAGGACTGGACGTGGTTGTGACAATCATTGTTTTCCAGAAGGAGAAAATGAGACATGGTGTAAGATCTGAGCCCTTTTTCTGTGGCCACATTAGGACAGCAGCCGCTATGAGCTAAAGAGCGGAAAGTCACATCCTCACATTTAATCTAAATTACATTAAAACAATGAAATACTGGGCTGTGAAGAAGGCATTTTGGTCCTAATAGTACCCACCATCACCAGATAAAGAAACAGATCTTAAAATGTTTAAAGAAAACTTTGATAGCATTCTGTCTGGCAAGGAATCACTTATCAACAGTTGTGATCGTGAAATCAATACTTCTTTATTGTTTTGCCTTTATGGTCCCTCCTTTATTATCTGTATGGTCTCTGTCTGGTTCTTACTAATTTTGCAAGATTTAATTCAACTACGATGGTGGGGTCTGATTGGTTAAAGAATTGTTTCATAATGGGCTAGGATTGGTGAAAAACACTGTTTTGTAGTATTTTAGTTTACAATGACTGGTTAAGGTAGAGCTAAGCAGCACTCAAGTTCAACTACATAAACTGGGGTCCAAAAGGAAGTTCTTTGGAACCTAACTCCAGGACACAGCCCAAGATCAGAGCTGCCAGACCCCAACATCATGCCATCCTGCAGAAGCTGGAGGAAGCCCAGATGACCTGATCCTGACTGGCCACCAGGAAAAGTTTGTCGGCCTTATTGGGAGTGGTGAGCAAGTATCAGCAGTTGCCAAACTGGTTACCATCAGAGGCAAAATGTGGGAGCCAATTAGGAAAAGAACCCCATCCATCCATCAAGTTGCTAAGGACAGAATTGTGTTGTGCTTGGAGAATAATTGCCCTAACCCACAGCACAAAACCTACCTTCTGTGCAAGTCTCTCCTCCTTTGCCCAGGTTACAATGACACCGAGAACCGCCTCGATCATAATCATTGACACAAAAGCTGTCGGCAGAGCAGATGGTTTCATCACAGGACAGATCAAACAGCCGTACTGCTGAGGCCATGCCATTCCTTCTGGTTGCCTTAGCTGTAGTGGTGCTAGCAGTGGTTGTAGGGAGAGGGTGCATAGTTGTTGCAGGGGAAGCAATAGGATCTGAGGTTGTTGTAATTAGCCTGGAAAGGAGCCTTGTGCTAGCCCCTGGAGCAACCTTGGTTTCAACCAAAAACTTCCTGTTGCCTCCTTTGATAGCAGGAAGTGGCTTGAGCTAAAGCAAGATAAAAGAAACTTAAGTTTAGTACAGTCACATGCTAAAATTAAACATGTTCCATGGAAATTAAAGGTACATCCCCTAAGAAATATATTTGAAGAAACAAATTCATCCTAAAGGAAGAGAAAGACACAAACAAGCCACTTTTATTTTACCTGTGCACATAAGGTTAAAGGTTAAATATGCCAACAGGATCAAGTCCCTTTATCTAAAATACGACTAGAAAATAAATACAAATAGAAATGCCAAACTGGAACCTTTGAATTTACCTCTTCAATATAAATGTCATAGTCTGAATCATCAATATCAAATCCATCATCGTCACCGACTATGGTGCCTGTGATATACCGATGCCCATAGCTTCCACTTCCTAACTCCTCAGAACCTGTAAAGACAAAGCTGGCATATTCAGTTCACATATTTTCTCTCTTTTCAACCCAGAGCCATCAATTCCTGCACAGAAGTTCAGGTCTTAACTCATCTGTTCAGAACAATGAGAACCAGGACGGTGTTGGCATTCATTTTAAAGAATCAGCAAATGTGCCAGTGTCAAGATGGAAAGCATACTGTAGAGCTAATACATCAGAAATTAAATATAAAGCAATCCAAGTGACACTCTCCTCTGGATTTTCTACTGCACTCTGTGCTCTGTACATCATTTTTTTAGACCAGAGTTTCAGTGTGACTCCATTTTTAATAGCTATATTGTCTCATTGAACAAATTCTCCCCCATTTGCAAGTGCATGGTCCGCTACCTCCTCTTCTGGTGATTGAATATTATTCCTGTGTTAAGTACAACAACTGCTTACCTGGAAAAGTAAAAGCAGGAAGATATTCAGGGTGAGATTTTCAATAGCACTCAGCTTTGGCCTTAGTCTGCTCCCATTGACTTCAATGGTTATACTTGGCCACTTTGGAAAATGTCACCTTTAATGTATTTTTAGCTTTTTAAAGTGCAATTTAGCAGCTGAAAATGAAGTGAGCCAGCACCATGTGAGGAACCACATGGTTCCTCTGTGCACCACCAGAAGTGTGATACAGACTACAGGTTAAGGACCATTATTTCAGATGGTGCAATCTCAGGGCAGAGACTCTTTTTATTTGCATGTACTCTATAGCCGCAAGCCCACCACTAATACTAGACAAACAATGACAATAGGTTATCCTGGCCAACAAAGTTTAACAGGATAGACATTAGGCATTACAAACAAGTCTTATTATTTTTGACAGTGGTTTAAAGTACTAGGGATTTAGTAACTAATGTACCAGTAGTGTTTTCATAAATTTGCTTTTTTCACAAAATAATTTTCTCACAAAAACAACCAGTTCCGAGATATTTTTACATGTATTCTCAATGTAAGCACACCCCATAATGCTAGGTCCTTAATTGGCCATTTAAGCTACCACTGCTGATCCATGCTTTGCCAAGTCTCTGTGTGGGTTGAATGCATGTGCTTGCTTGTTTTAGGACTACCTGTACTCTCTCTAGTTAGAGGTAGTAATTTACATTACAAAGCCTGTCCAGCTAAAGAACACCTGCTGAAGGAGAGCACAGTACCAGGGATAGCTGCCAACATGAAAAAAACAACCAACCACTTTATAGCACAGAGGCCTTAACTTCCTCCACTGAGCAAAGTGATAGAATTGATCAAAAATAACACAACTGAAAGGACCTGCAGTAGGCACAGTGTGAGCTGAGGCATTCAGCATTATCACGTAGATTGTACTTGTCTAGTTCTGGCTAACAAACTCTCCTCTTGCTGTGTGGGAACAGCAAAAGAATCTCAGTGGCCTAAAGTCCAGAGGGGGAAATGCCAGTTCAAGCACAGAGCTTTTTGCAGACAATGATTAGCACAAGTGGCGCGCTCTCTTTCTGCCGCTGCACCAACAACCCAGAAACTCTGGCTGCAGACACTTATGAAATCAAACATATGCTCACCAGATATATATTCATGCTGCTACTTTACCAATCCAAAGGCAGACCATGATATGCTAGGTACTAGTTTTATTTATGGGTAGAAGCTGATATATTAGGACTCACCATAATTAGGGAGCAATTCTGGCAGAGATAATGAGGCATCTGTGTTTCCAGACCAAATAATTGAAGAAAAGGTGCAAGGCTTTTAATCCATCTTCTATCTATAAATAAGATGTTACATCAGCCCTATATTAACTGGAAGTATTTAGTGTAAATGAGTTACATCTTAGAAATGTAGCTCTGCTGAGTTTATAATATGCCTTTCAGCTCCTAATAGTTTGGTAAAAGTTCAAGGTTAACTAGTCATGCACACACTCAGAATACACTCATGTGGTTTTTGTTAAAGGGCTAAATTCTCCTTTCCGTTGCACCATGTAAATTACTGAAATAATGGTATTGACAATGGTGTCAGTGAGAGTAGAATTTGTCTCCCAGTATGTATTCAGAAACAGATGATTACTATAGTTAAAGAGAGAAGTATATATTGGGCCCAATCCCACTTTCATTGTGGGAGTAGACAAGTATCTACTATAAAAATATTGGTGAAAGCTTCTACTCCCAGTACTCATGTGAGTAGTCAGTGGGGTTAATCATATTAGTAGGGTGAGCAGAATTTAACCATAGTTAGGTAGGCACCCTGCTTTTACCTCATACAAAGAGCAATCACTGGCTGGCTGTCCTCCTTCCCCACTCTATACTACTGGCAAAATATGTTTTATGAGACATAATGAGTTTCGGCAAAAGAATCAGTGTGCAACAGAAACTAAGGAAATAATAATACTCACAGCAGCAACATTGTAAGTGAAATCTGCATTATACCTGGGCATGGTTTGAATGAAATTGAGCATATGATTAGCCAGTATTCTCATCCGCTCACCCTGGATCTAGGCAATCTCAGTCCATTGGAATATATTTGCTTTTATGTCAGATCTGTAATTTCACTAGGGACAGCTTGCCTTTCTAAAAGAGGGACTTATTTAGTGTGTCTGTAGCTGTTTCAAGGTCAATCCAGTTCAGTCAATACTCCTCTCATTTGTTGATAGGTACTAAAACTGGGGAGAGTGGCGGAGAGAAACATGGAACAATGGTGCCAGTCATGACTTGGGATGTGATCAAAACTGTATTCAAAATATCTAACATATGTACTATACCTTTTCTAATTCAAAGGTCGCAGACTACATAAGAAATATTCATAAAAGGGCAGATCCTGCGACACTCCCTCCTTTCTCAAGCAAATTTCCACTGATTTTAATGGGAGTTTTGGCTGAGTAAGGATAGCAGAAGCTGACTTGGAATAAAATGAAAAGAAAGAAAGCAGACGCCTTCCTACTATCACACACAGGGAAAAGGTTAGAGCCTTCTTTGGCCTCCAGATACATACTCACTGGGCATGGTATTGACTCCATGCTAGTTTTGCACTAGTGTAACTCCACTGATCACAATGGAATTATTCCTGAGTGACACCAGTTTCAATGAGAACAGAGGGTCAGGGTCACTGACTTGGAAACAATGCCCAATTCTGAGGGCAGAGTGTGTATCTTTTTGGGGTTTGGATCAGAATGTTCCACGTCAATGTGAAGCACAAAAGAGATGAAGTATTTTACCTTGCCAATGCCTTTTAATGTATTGAGCAGACATAGCATGTAAAGCCTGGGAAGAAGAGCAAAGAAGATATGGCTTATTAGGGCTGTCAAAAAAAAAAAAAAGAAAAAATGTTGCTTCAAGGCCCTTCTTCTGGTTGGTTTTCTGTTTTACTTAATGAGAGAATGTGGAAGTTTGGCATTACGGGGGCAAGGGCATCTTAGGGGCCCCCGTACTTACCGGTCTCTCATTTGGCTAAGATTACCCTACCCCAACCCTCTAATGCTACTCATACAGGGCCAAATTCTTAGGAAAATCTCCTGCTGATCCATGGGATCCTGAAACAACTGCAGGATTTGACCCAAACTTGACAATGAACAGAAACTTGTTTTTCAAAACAACCAAACGTTGTAAGGAAAACTTTAAGTGGGTACTTGGTCCACATGGAAAGGAAAAGCTCAGCAGAAGGCCAGACAGTCACAGCCGGCACAAGTAACTTATTACTCTACCTGTTGATCTGTGCATGACTCAGGTAAAGCGGTGGTAAACACAAATACAAAGACTGGGAGGTATAGCCTTATCTTGCTGTGTCTAGATTTGCAGGGGTGAATTCTCACACATCAAGATGAGACCATCTTCTATCCCACTGAGTTTTCAGTTCACATCATGGATCATATGATATGACATGATACCCACATATGAGGCAACACAAATATAAAATAACCAGAAGACAAAGAAGTTAAGAGGAGTATTTTAAAGAGAAATCATGTGCTGGCTGATGTATTAGGAGCACGGCATAGCTCTAGCAAAGAGCTCGCCACATAATGGGTGGCAAATCAGGAATGATTAAACCAAGTGGTGCTTTGTGAATACCAAAACAATGACTACAGAGACTAAAAACATGTTCTATATTTCATTACATCAGTGCTCCGGTGTGCAAGGAGATGAAGCCCATCTAAGACCCTCTACCAGCCTTGTAATCCTGTCCCATAATTAATTGAAAAACCTGCAGGGGTCATTGACATAAAACAGCCTCTCTCCAAATAACCTGGGATTAAGTTATACCAAAGAAACCTTTTCAAAATAAATAGGAATCAGCACAAACAGTTATTGCCAATTTAGTAGCCATGGGCATATTGAGAATTATGTAGGAACTAGATTGCAAAGTGCTTCAAAGTAGTTTTGTTAAACGTAGGTGCCGCAAACTTATTCAATTCAGAGGATCACATAGTTCTAACATCAAAATATTTGGAAGGCAGCTTTATCTAATGATCAGGAAACTGAATTCTATTCCTGTCAATGATTCACTTAGAGAAAATCCTGGATCCCAACACTGGCTTACTTTTCCTATCTACATAATGTGGTCAATAATACTAATCCACCTTTGTAAAACACTGAGAGATCTTTGGGTAAAAGGTTCTGTACGAATGGAAAGTGTATTTATTACCTTTAAAATGAAACATTCATGTCACGGCTTGGGTCCTAACTACCTGAAAGATTGCCTCTTTCCCTGTGTATGAGCTCAGATGAGTTCAGACTAGACACTCCAGGTTTAAATATCTGGGCCACCCTTTTTCAAAAGGGGCAGCTGATTTTTGGTGTAACTCGTTTTGCAAGTAGCCAGCTTGAGATGGCTGGTCCCTGAAAAAGTGATGCACCCAGAATTAGTGGACACTTTTGAAATGTTTGCCCTAGAAGGCAGGTGGCAAAATATTTGCAGTGAAAAGCCCTGAGTGGAATGCACTTCCCCGGCTGGCATGATGAAACCCAAGACTGGTGACCTCCAGGCCATAGTGAAAATTCCATCTGTTTTCCTAGACTGCAGCATGGGGGCAAGGGCACAAGAGCGGCAGGTGAGGCTACATTGCTTATTTGATACTGTGGGAGAATTTATTATTTTTGTAATTGTTACATTTGATATTTGAAATATGTTGGTTTTGAAAAAGTGTATATGCACCCAGAGCCATCTCTAAAAAGTGTGTTTTAATATACTGGGAAAATAAATACAATGAAAAATATCTGAAGTATCTTTATATCTGACATTAAGGTAATATTTTTATGTATTTATTGTATTACTGTAGCAACTATGAGCCACAGTCATGGACCAGGATCCCCCTGTGCTAGGTGCTGTACAATCAGAACAAAGACACAAAAATATACCATACAATTAACTAAAACAAAATATTACATCATTTCTTTCCAATACCAAGATATAGTTAGGATTCAAGGAGAATCCATGGTTAACGTCTCCCTTTGTCCCCTCTCTGCACGTGGATAATTGTAACGTAAAACCAACCACACTTTATTATTGCATAATGAATAAGCTCTCTGCAGGTAATCAAGGCCAGATGTTCTATTTGCAATGATTCTGGGAGGTCTGTCACCTCAGGTGACGCTGTTATCAGCTCTTCAGAATACAATCTTCTCTTATTAAGCAATTCCAACAGTTTCCTGCATTGGCTGAAACACTGCCATTAAATGTAACTAATGTATTTGGTTTCAGAGTAACAGCCATGTTAGTCTGTATTTGAAAAAAGAAAAGGAGTACTTGTGGCACCTTAGAGACTAACCAATTTATTTGAGCATAAGCTTTCGTGAGCTACAGCTCACTTCATGTATTTGGAGTACAGACATTGCTAGGATGATATAAGCGTCTGATCCAATGCTCACTAATGTTGTCATAAATATAAAGGGAAGGGTAAACCCCTTTGAAATCCCTCCTGGCCAGGGGAAAGCTCCTTTCACCTGTAAAGGGTTAAGAAGCTAAAGGTAACCTTGCTGGCACCTGACCAAAATGACCAATGAGGAGACAAGATACTTTCAAAAGCTGGGAGGAGGGAGAGAAACAAAGGGTCTGTGTGTCTGTCTATATTCTGTCTTTGCCAGGGATAGACCAGGAATGGAGTCTTAGAACTTTTAGTAAGTAATCTAGCTAGGTACGTGTTAGATTATGATTTCTTTAAATGGCTGAGAAAAGAACTGTGCTGAATAGAATAACTATTTCTGTCTGTGTATCTTTTTTGTAACTTAAGGTTTTGCCTAGAGGGGTTCTCTATGTTTTGAATCTAATTACCCTGTAAGGTATCTACCATCCTGATTTTACAGGGGGGATTTCTTTATTTCTATTTACTTCTATTTTTATTAAAAGTCTTCTTGTAAGAAAACTGAATGCTTTTTCATTGTTCTCAGATCCAAGGGTTTGGGTCTGTGGTCACCTATGCAAATTGGTGAGGCTTTTTATCCAACATTTCCCAGGAAAGGGGGGTGCAAGTGTTGGGAGGTTTGTTCATTGTTCTTAAGATCCAAGGGTCTGGGTCTGTAGTCACCTAGGCAAATTGGTGAGGCTTTTTACCAAACCTTGTCCAGGAAGTGGGGTGCAAGGTTTTGGGAAGTATTCTGGGGGGAAAGACGTGTCCAAACAGCTCTTCCCCAGTAACCAGTATTAGTTTGGTGGTGGTAGCGGCCAATCCAAGGACAAAGGGTGGAATATTTTGTACCTTGGGGAAGTTTTGACCTAAGCTGGTAAAGATAAGCTTAGGAGGTTTTTCATGCAGGTCCCCACATCTGTACCCTAGAGTTCAGAGTGGGGGAGGAACCTTGACAAATGTCAATGAAAACTTTCCATTGATTCCAATGAACATTGGGTCAGCTTTGCTAAGGTGATTGTGCACTGTAACTCACAGACAGCCTAACACAGAGATACTATTGAATTCTGTGGGAGCTGGGGGGTGAGGGATGGAGGGGTAAAGAGTTCAACATCTGTCAAAAGCAGGCCCAGAAACACCTAAATGTCCAAGGCCTTATTTACTTCATGGTAAGTAGGCAGATGGTGTGACTCTCTCAGCAGGGTCCATGTCTTCCTCGGGGTTTGGAAAGTGCCTTACACAGTATAGGAAGTACTGAACTCTAAAAAATAAATAACAATCAGAGCAGCTTGTGACACAGTAGGAAAATGAGATAGAAGATCAGGGTGCTTCGTGAATGCATGGTATACATGCGGGAGTGGAGTGCTCCTTCTATGTTAGCCTCCAATAGAGCAGAAACACATATGTTCAAATGCATTTGGAGTAACGCTCAGGATCTGGCCCACCGCATGCATGCATGTCATTATATAATATAAACAGTTTATTTAATTTTATATTCGCAGACCAAAAAATATGATAAACTAGCATTAACGCTTAAAGTACCTGTTAGTATTTTACAGGTAAGAAGTATCATAAGAATATTGTAATTATCCCCAAAACAAACATTGCAAACCTAGGAAATACAAACTGAAGGCTAAAGTTAAAAGAAATCCAAATGTATTTGGAACTTAACCACCTGCATTTAACTGCAATAAAAAGTTGTCACATGGACAAATGCCATCTCATCAAGATATTTCAGGCTACATCTACACTAGCAACTGTACTTGAGCTTGGTTGTGCCACCATAATCCCGTATTGTCCACACTTAAACCCCAGAAGCATGTGTCTGAAGCGGAGTAGAGGGCGAGAAAGCTAGCATGTCTGAGGGATGTAGATAAGTACATGCTTCAGGCTGTGGCATGTCCCTGTACCCGTGCCAGTGTGCAGTGTGGAGGGGGGTAAAGGGCATGTACCAGGTCTTGAGTTTCAATAGTCCTCCACACCCCCATTCCCATAATGCACTGAGCCCTTTTCTGCCTGACCTTACCCAATCTAAAGAGATCACTCTTTTAATCCATACAGGTGAATACAGCTCCTGCTCCCAGAGCAGCCCCCTGGCACACCCACTACACCCAGATGCTAATCAGTGTGTAGTCAGAATACACTGTCCTCCACGAATTCACCCAGAACAGCAAGAACCTACACCAGTACCAGAAAATTTCAGAGTCTGGAGCAGGGGTCACTGAATGAACTCCAGCCCAGTGTCATGAAACACTTGAGGCTCCTGCACAACCATGATCTCATCAGTAGAGTTTCCAATCCCAAAGTGGTTTGTAGTGGACATATAGCTGTTTGGTGTTGACAGCTTCCACAGGGCTATAGTCACCTGCTTCTGCACCTGTATGACTTCCCTGAACTGAGAGTTCTGGCAATGCAGAGGTGTGGTGCAAGATCTTCATGCAGCTCAATGAAGGTCTATTTCCTCTTTCAGACGTTCTGAAGCCACTGCTGGTCATCCCAGGTTCCAAATCAATGTGATCCCATCACACTGTGCTGGTTCTTCTGCACCAGAAGAATGGTCCACCCCTGGGCAACACCAGCATTCACCATATCTGTGCCATAGGAGCTGAATGAGTTGTCATTCACCTTCAATGTCAGCCATCTTCGACATGTCACAAAGTTCTGCGCAAATTCCATCCGGCATCTCACTGATAGCCTTCTCCACTACATAAACATTTGTCTCACAATAAGGAGCAGGAGCAGAACCACAACCACATCATTATCCCATTGCTCCACGTCTTCTACCCAGTTTAGCTGGGGGGAGATATCATCACAAATTGGCACCTGCAAATGCGTGACGACTGGGGACAGTACCAAGAGCACACAGCAAAGCAGTTCCTAGAGTGTCTCTGTGTGATGCACAGAACCCTGGGATACCACCTCTGAAACAGTACAGCAGCAGTATGGACATGGGTGTACATAGGGTGACCAGACATCCCAATAAAATTGGGACTGTCCCGATTTTTAGGTCTTTGTCCTGTGTCCTGACTGATGCACGGTCGGGACGCCATTTGTCCCAATATTGCGGCTTTGGCCGCTCCAGCGTTTTGGTTTTTTTTTGCTTTGTCAACTCCGGCCGCTTTTTTTTTTTTTGCTTCCCCCATGTGTCCCGATATTTTCTTTGTTTCATCTGGTCACCCTAGGTGTAAATGTACCTGGGTCCAGCACAGCATATGTGGACATACAGCATGGTATGGGGAACAGGCATAAGCATGGAGTATGTGCACCAGTGTAGACAAAGCCCCAGGTATTGAGAAATTTTGAGTTGGTAGCCAGAAAGTGGTGAGAGGGTACCAAAGAAAATATTTACTGTAAGACCTACTATTCCCTGGGAGGGAGAGAGGAAGGGGAAGGGGGGAGGACGACACTACTATTTGCTCTTTGAAGTAATACCACTTCCGAGGATGCAAAACTTAAAAGAGAAAAGATGCTTCCATATCAGACATGCCAATTTGCTGGCAATGAAATAACCTTTGCAGTAACGCTGTCTTCTTCGGAGTTTAGGGTGGATAAAAATCAATTTTTTTTTCTGAAAAAAAAAATATGGGTTTTTAAATTTAAATCTGACTTTTTAATTTTGTTATTTAAATTATAGCTAGTTTTTCTTTTTAAAAATAAACCTGTTTAAAACAAAATCTGAATTTAATACAAAATATGTTAAGGCCTAAACTTATTATAATATCTTAAAACATTCAATTAGAAAATTTATATGCTGAATCCATCAGCCTCTATCAAAAACTTTGAGTTAAAGGTTGCTTTTCTATTTAAAGAAATAAACAGGGGGAAAATATGTAACTGGTCAAGCTTTATAAATATGGCACAATAGGTTAGGTACGGTATTAAGGGCTTGATCCTGTGGGGACCAAGGGGCTGTGTGACTAGGTGCAAGAGATTGGTAAAGTCATGACAGGCACTGGGACCCAGCCTCTGACTCCAGGAGACATCATCATGTATCTCATCACCACTGAACTCACCTGGGTGGTTTCATTCTCTTATTTTATAGCTTCTCCCTACCTAACCTCTGATTGGCTCAGTTTTCAAGTTATGATTATTTATGACACCAGCCACTTACTTTCCAGCTCATGGAAAAATACTGAAGTTTATGTATCTAAAATATTTAAGGTTGTGTTGTTTAATAAATATAAATTTCATTTGCGGTTTTGTTGTGTTTAATTAAATTCCAGTTACCATCCTAGTGCAGCTTGACACAAATCATGAGCAAAAAGTTAATTATCTAGTAAATAAGCAGTATATCATTCATCATTTTCTAACAAACTAAAAATGGACAATAAGAATCTGAAAATATTAAGCTATATCATTGTTTAAATAAATGTACATAGTGTGTCCTCCTAGATAGCAAAAAGATGTACCAAATCTAGTGTAAAGAGTCTATTTAGTTGTAAATCAACATGTTTTAATGGTTATATCAACCAATAAGAAATGCACCTTTGTTCAGAAAATAACTGAAGTACAAATGGAAAAGTTGATTAAAACTGGTTATTTAAATTGAGGCTTTCCACTTGGTGATTCAAATTGACTTGATTTAAATAAATCCATCCTAGTTTCTGCTAATATTTTATTTCTGCTAATATTTTATTTCAGCCGATTGGGTCCGGGTAACTGTGGCCAGATGTGAATTAGATAGAGGTGGGCATTTCACTACCTGTAGATCTCTACTGATTTCCAACAGAGCTTGCTGGAGAGTTTTGTTAGACTTCTGTGCATCTTCTGGCTATGTTAGACCTCTGTAATGAAATATTTTAAGTTCAGTTTATGTACATTGAGGGCTTCTGGTTTTTGGAGTTTATTAATTTCATTGGGGTGGGGGGTATTTTTAGCAATTTTTTAATTTTATGGAGGCTGTCCAAAAATCAGGAGTTTTTAGAGCTCTTTATATATGATTGTAATGTATATTATATACATGAAACATGACAGTATATACTGCTGTAATGAGAAATCTTTGTAATGTTTAATGTTGTGCTGATGCAAACACCAATATGTTAAAAGTGCATTAGGAAGCCTTTAGTGTGCGCCAGCAGGGTCTACACACAGACCAATTAATGTGAAATACATTAGTGCACTTTAGAAATGACACCTCCATAGTATGCATTACTGTTCTGTGTAGACATGCCCTTATACACAAGTGATTGTTTCCAGTGTTGTTCTGGTGTTTATTGGATAAATACCAACTTCTCTTTCTTTTTGTGGATGTTTTATTGTTTTTTATCAGTTAAAATGTAAAATTAGAAGGCTTATATATATCGTACCTGACTTTGTGACTGAGCGTTTGAGGGACTGGGTAGTGCTGACAGCTAACTCATTCACACCTTCCTGTTGTAGTTACGTGTACAGATTTCTAATGAAATAACGTTGTTTTCCCTACTCTTTCCAAATTAATGTCATGTCAGTCCCATTACTCAATTTCAACAGACTGGAATGTTATTCAGAAAGTGCAACATTCCCAAATTAGCATTCAGAGCTTGAGTATCTTCTGGGCAATGGCCCACAGTGGAAGATGAAGAAAACAGGTACAAGCTGTAGATGCAGTCATCACTAAGCAGGATTGGTACCCACTCATGTAGTGAAGGATTATTAGATGGTCTAAATGATATTATGCATATTAGTACATTGTCACTTTAAAACAGTTGATCTTCCTTCAGGGTACTTTAGCAAGATGCCCTGATCTCTGAATGTTTTCAGAAGTCAGCATTTACTGTACATAAGGATAACAACATGAGTTCAGACTCCTTCCTTTATGGCTTCGTGCTCCTGCCATGTTTAAATTCCTAATGGACAGAACTGGTTGAAAATGTTCAACATTTTTCCAGAAAAATTTTCATCAGCACTGTGGACAAATATAAATCATTCTGTAAGCTGGTCGAAAAACAGCAACAATTTTTCTACAAAAAGATTCCATTCAGGAAAACTGTAAGTTTCAAAAATTTCCATCAGCTCTAAGAGTGAACAATGTGCTTTTGTGTGTTGAATCTGAATAATATTGTAGTGGCTTCTTGCACAATGCATAAGATAACATGCCAGTTGTACTAATGCTAGTGTACTCTTGCTATAGGAGGCGGACAGTGCAGTATTTACACTTACTGGTAAATTTTCAAATTATTGCACCAGTAAGTAGGAGAGTTGTGCCTGAATCTACAGTGTGAACATATTTCCAGTATAAGAACACATTTATGTAATAATTTAAATCTCGGCTCTATTACCAAGTAAGATGACAGATTACAAAATTTACATGCATTTTGTAAAAAGATTTAAACGCTTGTTTTACACAAGTACAAATCAGAGGTCATGTCGCATCATATGTGCATGCACAACTGTTCTTAAAATTGGAAAAATGGCAGTGGGGGAGGGGTAAGAAACATCATGTGGCAGTGATGGGACAAGTTAGGATCCCAAGTACCAGTGCAACGTGATATCCTCTAGAACACGAGAAAACAGTAGTCAAGTAAGCATCAGAAGCAGGAAAAAAAAAAAAGAACTACATATTTTCAGTGTCTAAATTCTCTCCCTACACAACGTGGTCTGGGGTTAATTTATTGCTATATTCTTAGTCCACATTAAAAAGCCTACCTTTAACTTCCAGGACCAACTAAGGAGGGTTTTGAACTTGTCTGGTCCCTACTTTTGCATGACTGCAAAGACAAACAATTATTTAACTTGGGCACTTTAAATAAATCTAATGATTAATATCTCTATGAGTGTCTTGGACACTGTAAGTTAAGTTACTATTATTATTCTGAATAGCAGTAAACTGGGATGTATAGATATAGGAACATTGCACAAAATGGGCACACACAGCATTGGAGAACCCACTGATAAACCCTAGTGACAGTACAAGGGACGATAGATAATGACAGTAACAGAACACCACTGTTTGCCCATGCACTGGACATTGGAGCGGAGAGGCACTGGAGACATAGGAGAGATTTTCAATGGCACAAATGGCAGTTAAGTAGCCAACTCTCACTGACCTTCAAATGGAAATTGGTTGCCTATGAGCCATTTTTAATCTTTGAAAGTCTCACCCCAGCAGACTCTAGGAGGATGTTACCATCGTTGGCCATCGGTACAGAGAACGAATGGAGGGTTTCACATATACTGGCTTTGTCAGCAGCTTTTTCAGCCTGTGTGGGCCAGGGGCACTGGAGCAATATAGTGGGGGTGCTGAACACCACTGAACAAAACTGTAAACACTGTATATGATGGAAGCCATGCATTTAGTTGTTATTATTACTTCAAGACAGGGTGTGCAGCACCCCTAGTTCCACACACCCCACCCCCCATGGGGAATTGTAGTGGTGCACAGTGATCAACATCCTCACTCTGCAGGGGTCCTGGAATTGGCCAGTGCATCTCCCAAAATGACCAGCACTGGCCAGACAAGGGATATGGCTGCAGTGGCCAAGGGAACTTTAGACAGAGGGGCTCCTATGGGATCTTGTCTGCATTTGAAAGGTGCTCTCCCCTAACAGAACTCCCAAACATTGCCTGCCCTCCCCTAGTGGTGAACAGCCCCTCATGCATAGCTGCTCCGACCAGTGCAAAGGGGATGCAATTTCCACCACCTGTGGCAATCAGGATGAAGTAAGCTCAGACAGTGCAATGTGCTACCAGTTTAAAATTTCAGTTTTTCAGATCCCTCCAAACATCCCTGGCACAATAACTCCACAGAAGCCACTGGAGTTGCACCAGGGATTAATTTGACCCAACTATGTATCCCCAGCCTTTCTGATACAAACAATTTCATACAGAACCATTGCTCTAGCTCTCTACAAGAAAGGCAACTTCCAGTTTTCAGACTTGTAAAGGAAAATAGCCTCTACTAGGTTTGCCAATTAAACTGTTAGCTGAGTACTGCATTAATAAGCCCAGTAGGAAGTCAATCCTATCCTTATTAGCAGAGCTAAACACTTTATCTTTTCTTACAAAAGAATGCAGACATTCATGTTGAAAGATAAACAGGAAATAGATGAGCACACACCTGGGTCTGAAGCGGAGGAAGCTTACCTTTCGGGATCTAAGAATCAGGGATCCCATGGAGCATACTATACTTTAGAGGTTTCCATGAACATTCAGTTCAGAAGTTGAACTTAAAGTATAGCAGCCTCAGAAAATAAACACTGCACAAACAGTTCAAGGGATCCAATTTACCAGCAAGAAAAAGACCAAGGAGTGAAAAGCAAAACTAACAGTGAAATGAGATGATTAATGACAAAATGAAAGGACTCACAAGTAAGGATATAAACCTAAGGGGCTTGAAAATCAATCCTCAGTGGGTTAAAAATATAGTCTGTAAGACCCACACCAACCTCTAAAGCTGAGGTCTACATTTACACAGCATACAATTGTTTGCTGCTATTGTGCCTCACCAAATACAAGCCTGACCTAAAAACACAACTATATCCCCCAATATCATTTGGCCTTTTGTAATGTATTTAATTACAGACAATTTTCATTCCCATGCATGTGCGAGAGCCTGTGGCAGAGGCAAGGGCTGAGCAGTGAGCACCCCCCGGCACATTGGAAAGTCGGCGCCTGTAGCTCCAGCCCCGGAGTCGGTGCCTATTGAAGGAGCCGCATAGTAACTTCTGAAGAGCTGCATGGGGCTCCGGAGCCACAGGTTGGCCACCCCTGCTCTATAGGTCTAATAACAAGCTGTTTAAAGGTATTTTAAACTTGATTCTTCTTGGAAGTTCCCAGCCCTCCCTTATGACTGTGAAGACTGTAGGTGCTTAAAGGCAGCTGGATGTATGGGGTTATTAAAATCCCCCCTCAAAAAACCCACAAACAAACAACATTATACGAAGACCGGGTTGTGGGTGATTATTTAAATGGTGTTTGAATGCAGTTCTGCCTAAAATATAACCTTCTCCATGCAGTTTCCAATCAAAAGGGTATATTTACATGTTCATACTAATAGTCCTGTATCTGTGCTTAAAAGTGCAAGATCCTCAGTCCTTCTCACATAGCAGTATAGATTTGCTTTGGTCTTTTTGAGTTGTTTGAATTATGTATGCAATATACACAATTCAATTTTAAAGAACTGCAAAAAAGGTGAGCAATAAACTTGTCTGTCTTAATTCTCCCTGTGACATTCGCTTATCAATTCTGTATGAAGTTGACACAAAAGTCAGTAAGTAGTGATCCAAAAATATCTGGCAATGACCTCTGGAGCCTGGAAACAGTATGAGACTGCTTTTGCCTATAACCTCACAGAATCTTACCAGTGGCTCAACTTTCACAGAATTCTGCAAACCTCAAAAGGAAGCACATGTGGTGTCAGGTTCAGGGTGCTTGTGTGCTTTGGTGTTCAATGAGAGTTCCTTACAACTCTGATCCTTTAAAAACTTCACTTTTAGGGTAGCCTTAATTAAGAAAAGGTATGCTACTCACTGAATGTTCGGATAATGTCACTTGGACTGCTGGATAAACTGGATCCATACGAATTCGCTGCTCTGATTGCAAACTGGTACTTGGTGTTTGGAATAAGTCCTTTTAGAACCATGGATTCCATCTGGATCTGCTCTTTTATTACTGTCCAATTGCTGTCAAGGTCTGGCCTAGGATTAAAAACAAGATAATAAATAAGTAAAGTTAGCTGTACATGTTAATTGCCTTTAAACTGTCCAGAAGTATACAAAATAATGAGGTACAAAAAAGGCACAGGAAGGAAGTACAAAGGGCAGGGGAAGTGGGCCAGGCAGAGCTGGGGTCTATAGAGAGTCAGGGCCATTCGAGACCTCTCTCCTCCTTGCCCCAGGAGCCGAGAGCTCTATTTTACTGTTGGGCTGAGGCTGTAGTGTCTGTAAAGATGGTGGGAAGGAATCATAGGACTAGAAGGAACCTCAAGAGGTCATCTAGTCCAGTCCCCTGCACTCGTGACAGGACTAAGTATTATCTACAGTGGACCATCCCTGACAGGTGTTTGTCTAACCTGCTCTTAAAAATCTCCAAAGATGGAGATTCCACAACCTCCCTAGACAATTTATTCCAGTGCTTAAGTACACTGACAGGAGGTTTTTCCTAATGTCCAACTTAAGCTGCAATTTAAGCTAATTGCTTCTTGTCCTATCCTCAGAGGTTAAGGAGAACAATTTTTCTCCCTCCTTGTAACAGCCTTTTACGTACTTACCATGTCCCCCCTCAGTCTTCTCTTCTCCAGACTAAACAAACCCATTTTTTTCATTCTCCCCTTATAGGTCATGTTTTCTAGACCTTTAATCATTTTTGCTGCTCTTCTCTGGACTGTCTCCAGTTTGTCCACATCTTTCCTGAAATGTGGCACCCAGAACTGGATAAAATCCTCCAGTTGAGGCCTAATCAGCGTGGAGTAGAGCGGAAGAATTACTTCTCATGTCTTCTTACAACACCCCTGCTAATACATCCCAGAATTAGGTTTGCTTTTTACAACAGTGTTATACAGTTGACTCCTACTTAGCTTGTGATCCACCATGACCCCCAGATCCCTTTGACAGCCAGATCCCTTTACTGTAAATAACCACTGTAAATAAAATGGCACACAATGCTTTACCAGAAAGTCTTCAAGCTGTTTGTGGGGCTAGAAAGTACGTAGAAGCGAGTCCGCACACCACAGTGGAAAAGCATTTACTCATGAAAGTTGCTCTATTAAAGCCAATGAGGCTACTCATGTGAAGTAATGCTACTCAGCATAAGTAAGGGTGGTAGAATTGGAAACATAGTGTATGCGGAAATTTTTTTTCTAATTTTTCATAATTATTATAAGATCATTTAGAAGCCTGTTTCTCAATTCAAGTGTGCTATATATTTCCCCCCTTCTTTTTCTAGCCTTTTGTATGGATTTTGTGAGCACAATTTTCAAATGTGGATATCTTAATAGGACATTTAAATGCTACATTTGAATCTACAGAATGGCACATCAGGCAAGATTCTGACCTGTTTAGTAAAATTTTGCAACTTGATGTCAATGGAGTTACTCCCGACTCACACTGGTGTAACCAAGATCAGAATCTAAATTGAAAATGATTGTTTTGCTTTATGATTAAGTGTCCATTAACAAATCTCCATTGGAAAACTGGGGGTCAAATTCTTCTCTCAGATACATCAGTGTAAATCTGGAGTAATAATGGTGGGAAAGAAGAATCTGTTCTAGGTATGTCGATTCAGTAACAAGTAATACAATTCCCATCACTGCTCCGAGGAGATGCCTAGTTAAATCTTGAATCATACTTAAGGCTGCGATTCTTCCACGGAGGTCACAGAAATCATGGATTACGTGACTTTCTGCAACCTCCGTGACTTCTGCTGTGGCAGGTGCAGCTGACGTGAGAGCTGCACGAGAAGCTGGCCCCAGGGCCAGCTTCTCAGGCGCCCCCTGGGCAGCTGCACCTGCCACTGCTGGAGCAACCTGGGGTCAGCTGCTCCAGGAGTCCCCGGGGCCAGCCACACCGGCTGCTGCTCAAGAGGCCCCAGACAGTTGGTTCCAGGGACTGTATGAGCAGCAGCCCCAAAAGTAGAGATTTAGTGAGGGGAGTTTTTGGTAAAAGTCATGGACAGGTCACAAGCTAAATTCCCTCTAATCTGCACTGCTGCACAGCTACCTGTTAAGCCCCACACAGGGGCTCAGGGCTGCAGCAGGAGAGATGCCTCTTCCCCAGCACGGATCCTGCCATGGCAGGGAGAGGCGCCTCTCCCCGCTGGCCCCAGCACAGACCTGACCTGGACTTGCTGTGGCCGGGGGAGAGGCGCCCCTCCCCCAGGCCCAACTCAGCCCCACATGGACCTGCCCCGGACTTGCCGTGTCCAGGGGAGAGGTGCCTCCCCCCAACCCCGGTGCTGCTGCGGGGAGAGAGAGCTGCAGGGAGTCCTCTCTCCCCGCCGTAGCCCCTGGGCAGCCTGCACTCCAAACCCCTCATCCTTGGCCCTACCCCAGAGCCTGCACCCCCAGCCAGAACCCTCACCCACCCACACCCCAACCCTCTGCCTCTCATCCCCAGCCCCACCCCAGAACCCTCACCCCCGCCACACACCCCAATCCTCTGCCCCAGCCCTGAGCCCCCCCCACATTCCAAACCCCTCGGCCCTACCCCCACCACATGAGATTTATTATGTGCACCGATATGGAGGTGATGTGTCACACATCACCTCCATATTGGTGCACGTAACAAAATTCATTCTGCACATGCGTGGGAAAAATTAGAGGGAACACTGGTCACAGGCCATGAATTTTTATTTATTGCCCGTGACCTGTCCATGACTTTTACCAAAAATACCCGTGACTAAATCTTAGCCTTAATCATACTGAAAGCAGAAAGCCAAATCCTGCTTGCCTTATTCGTATGAACAGACCAGCTGAAATTAGGGGATCATTCACATGAGAATACGGCCCAAACAAAAGTTCCAGAGAAACTAGATGTATTAACGTAATGAATTTTTTTGGAAGGGAAGCATGCATTGCATCTGCCTGTTCTGTAATTGACCTTAGGGGAGCTAGTCTGATATTTTGACACAGTCCCCACTCTTCATAAGAGTTAACTTGTACCACCAAAGAGAAAACATAATGGAAGGAAGTAAACAAATGTAAAAACCCAGAAATTTAAACATGAAGCCAGCTCAAAGAAACTCAGATTAAAGTAGCTGAAAATAAAAGAGGGAAAGAAATGACCTTCAAAATAAAATTATCCTGGTGTCCTTTACTAAGATGTCCTTCTGATATTTATTGCAGGAAATAACCTCCAAGTGCTTCCTGAATCTACTATTGTTTACAGAAGACTAGTTGCAAATATCTCCAGCAGTCTTCTAATGAAAATTATAGCACAAAACAGGTATTTTGCATTTCTTGTTTATTTGCAGCTGCAGGGAACAGAAAGTTACCATATGTTTTATTAGTCAATACAAGATTTATTGAATCATCCAGGCTTTTATGTCTTTTGTGCTAGTAGGGTGGGTGCATTAATAAAACAAGAGTTTGCAACTATTACCTGCATCCTGCTTAGGGCATAACCCAAGAGCTGGCAATGTGAATATTTGATTGTCTCACTGGGTGCCGCAAGAAGAAATCAGTTAAAAAAAAATTAAAAAATAAACCCTTCACAGAAATGCACAAGACGTGATGATTCAGCTAAAAATATTGCTTTAAATCCATCTCAATAGCAAATTTATCGTGTTAGACAGGGAAGCCAAAAGAAATTTCCTCTAAGCAAGAAGCAGGGGGAAGCCTTGGAAACTATAACCAGTTCCCCACTCTACTTTCCATGCCTGGGCCAAATGACCAAAATGAAAACATGCAACATTTTCCAAATTAAAGATTGCTGATGCCTTTTCTTTATATATACTTCTCAATAGCAATCTCAGTTTTCCAGTACAAATCTCGTTGGATCTAATAATAATACAAATAATTCCTGCCAATTAAAAATAGCCTTGTGGATATAATATAATGGATACAGCTACCATATGCACCAGAATGGGAATATACACATCTAAAAGGAGAAACCATGTGGAGACATAGCTTCCTGAGAGTGGATTGCAGAGATATGTTCAGTCTCCAAAGATCCTAGGCTACTGTTGACTTTTTCTAATTTTCTTTTGCAGGCCTTTCTTCTAGGGAAACAATAACAGAGGAAGAGTATTCAAACCACTAAATGCATGCAGTTAAAAACAGAGAGATTTATCACTTGACCTTTACTTTCCAGCCTGTCCTCTGTATTAACAAATCAGTATAACATGATAAAATGGCAAACAGATGGATAGAGAAACATTTGTGATAAACTCAGCTCACTATGTTCAGTGAGCCAACTTCAATGTTTTCTTGTTCTTTGGGGTTTAGAAATGTCCTGCATAAAAGTTCAGTTTATGTCAACTTTTACATCAGTAAGGCTCACTGAGAGAGTAATCAGTTCTACACAGTGATGAGCTGCCAAAAGATGAAGAACCGGTTCCTTCACTCGCTCCGGGTCTTCGGCGGCACTGAAGGACCCACCGTCGAAGTTCCACCGAAGACCCAGAGCACCGCCGGATGAGTAAAAATTGCCTAAAGTTAACCATGGGCTTAAGTGTTTTCTTGTTAAAGCATTCAAAAGCATTTCTAGTTGCCTCACAGCACACTGTCTGGTTCCTTGTGTTCTTTAACAACCGGTTCTAACCCGGCTTCAAAATTTAACAACCGGTTCGCGTGAACTGGTGCGAACCGGCTCCAGCTCACCACTGGTTCTACAATCACTTCATACAGCTATTTTTCCTTTCTCTTGACACACTGGGAATAACCCTTTGTGCTACAATACTGTGTATAAATCTGACCCTCATCAGAGAGCTCAATACAATATATCTCTCTAAGAGGAAACCAGAAGACTTAGAGCGCCATTTTCTGCTCTTAAGTTACAGCAGTGCATCTTCAAAGCAGTGTATGGAGAAGCATGGTGTAACTGAGTGCAGGATTTGGCCAACATTAAGCAGAAAGTCAAACAGAGATGTTTTAAAATATAATAAGCCACATGGTCCAAATCATTGGGATTGGGCAGATTTCACTAAGAGCTGAATTTTGTCCTGTGTGTGTCTAGAACATTTGTGTTGCTACTTCATAACATAATCTAATGTTTGATTGAATTTTTAAAAAGAAACCTTTGAACTGTAAAGAACTACAAATTCATAAGCACTTGAAATTTCTTTTTAAATGAGCTGGGAATAATTTAGTAAAATAAAACATCTGCTAATAATCCAAATTTTATAGTTCTCAGCCCTTTAAAGCCATGTTTTTACTTAGCCCAAGTAACAAGCTCAGACCTGCAAAATATTAGTTGTAATGCTCCTATACACAGTAAATAAACAAAAATTATAGGGAATTCATATTTGCCACGAAAAAATACTCTACATATGAGGTAACTCATTATGGGGCATTATTATTGTTATTTACATCCTGCTTTTTCATTCTATTGCGATTGTGCCTCAGAACCACAATCAGGGCCCCACTGTACTATGACAGCATTTCCCAAACTTTTGAAAGTTGAGCCCCCTTCAGGAAAATGAAACCAATCATGCCCTCAAATGACATGTTGTTATAGGCCTACCGTTCTTACTTTATAGATCTTCCACAGCCCTATCTTTCCCTGGTGCGCACACACACACACACACACACACACACACACAAATGTTTTCCAAAGATGTCATTCTTCATAATATACTTCTTCTCTTTTCCTGTATGGTCTGAGCAGTGACATAGTTAACAATATTGACATTAAAAGTATCATCTCTGGGCACTTGAGTTAGCACTCACTGAAATGAATGGGGCAGTTCACATGTCAGAGATATTGTTTCAGGCTCTCTGCAAACTCAAGCAGTCAGCGCTGCATTGCTTACACTCAGGTTATGGTGTGAAAGTCTTCATTACCACAGAGCTGAGGAAAACAGACCAGAATTCCTCTCCCACAGGAAATTATAATATTTCAACATTCGTTTTCATCCTGTATCAGGATGAAAAGTTGAAATCATGGAAATTTTCAATTTGGAAGTACCAAAACATTTTGTTTAGACATTTCTATTTGAAATAAACGTTTAGTTTGGTTTGTTGAACCAAACTGAAACATTTAGCTTTGAGTTCATTCAACATTGGACTGCATTCACCTATGGTGTGATGGTGCCTCATAGGAGTTGTAGATCAGATACCTCTTGTACCCTATGGACTGGGCTCCCTGGTCAGACATCTCCCATGATGCACCCCAGTCATGTGATTCCCATGTTGTAGCACATGACTCAGTAAAAGGAAACCACAGGGAATCATGAGAGATGTAATCCAGCCAAGGAGCCTGGACCAGAAGAAAGAATGGAGGCATGAAGAATCTGAACTACAACATCCATGAGGCACTGCATCATGAAATATTTTGGTTCAGTTTAACTGAAATATTTCAATTTGGGTTGAACTGACCTGAAATAAAATATTTTGTTTTGATTTTCCCAACAGAATTTTTTTTTTGTCAAAAATCAAAATATTACTGTGTAAAATTTCAATTGTGTGGAAAGTGTATTTCCCATTAAAAACACATGAAATATTTTCAGGGGGGAAATTTCAGACCAGTTGTACTTCACTGTACATAACAGCTAGAATTGCTTTTTTTAAAAAAAAAAAAAAGGAAGTGGAGACTCTGGAGAGCAACTGAGAAATCTGTCCATGCCTCCCCATCCAACTACTCTTTCGTGGCATGCAATACTTTATGAAACACTGTACAAACAATACAAACACAGTTCTTGTCCCAAGGACCCCTCAGTGGAAATTCTATTCTATCTTCTGTGACCACAGAGGGCTCTCTGTGTGTCTGGACTATGCAGATTCACCAGCCATTTGACCCCACAATGTGGGGATGCACCAGGCACAAGTCCTGGCTACATGCAGCCTGGACAGAGGATTTTCCCATGGAGATTCTCACTGTGAATTCCCATTGCTTGGACTGCTCACCAGGGAAAGGATTTACACCGATATGGAGTATGGGCGATTTCTCCTTGAGTTGAGTTTTAAATGTGAGCGATGCTTTCTGTCATGAATTTAGAATAAGCTCTATCATATGCACTTTTTTTTTCTTTGCTGTAAATTATGTTCTCTTTGCATCCATGGTTACAGTGAAGAATAGATAGCTGTTGAGGGATACAGTTTACCATATTATGTCCACTGAAATAATCTGGGCTGTTGAGTGACAATTCATTACTGCAATGGAATTACAGAAACGAGGAGTTCCATTTGAAGGGAATGGAACACCAAAAGAGGTTCATTTTGGTCCCAATCCTCTTCTCAGCACCCTCCTCTGGGTGCTATGGAAATTAGGGTTACCATATTTGAACATTCAAAAAAGAGGACTCTCCCCGCCCCTTCCGCACCCCCATTCCAACCCCTTCCTCAAAGCCCCCGCCCTAACTCTGTCCCCTTCCTGCCCCATTGGACCCCATCCCCAAATCCCCGCCCCCGGCCCTGCCTCCTCCCCTGAGCGCACCACGTTCCCCCTCTTCCCCGCTCCCTCCCAGCTGCGCGAAACAGCTGATTCATGCCGCAAGTGCTGGGAGCCGGGGGGAAAATCAGGCGCTCTCTCGAGTGATCAACATTCACTTTCTTTCTCGAATGATCAACATTCACTCTTTTTCTTGAATGATCAACTCTTCTTTGGGGAAAAATAATAATGGCAAAATCCCGGACGTTTTTAGATATTTAAAAATTCCTCCCAGATGGCGATTTAAGAACCAAAAAGCCGGACATGTCCAGGAAAATACGGACGTATGGTAACCCTAATGGAAATGCACAGGGGGCAGTGGGAAGGGAGCTACCCACCAGACCAGAGCCTTTTCGCAGCTGTTGCTGTAGCCTCTAGTTTCCTGCACCATGCAGCTTTCCTTCTCCCTTCTGCAGGTGTCTGAGGAGAAAACAGGGGAAAGGCCCAGCTATTGACACTCCAGACAGACCCTTACCCTCTGCTGCCAGCTGACATACCGTACAGCTCAGCTCCTGACCAAGCAACAGGTGTATGCCTACTGCATACGCCCTCCCTCAACTCCTGTTCCTACTTTGAACAGCAGAATCATCCTGGTTCACTGTCGATGGCTCCTCCATTGCCACCAACCACAGGAAAAGGGGCCAGGTTTTCCCTATATCTGGAGATTCATATTAACAAGTGTCCTCTGCATCAATACTTCCAAAAAGACTGAATGAAAGTAGATGACTCTTTAGCTGCTCACTTATTAAGTGATGTATGCAGCTGAAATAGGGTTTTCTGAGTACTGAAGATGTTAGCCAAAAATGTGTACTCTGATTAACTAGTTCCTCTAAAGTTGGAAGTTCAGTTATGCACCCAATGGACTAGAGTCTTTGAATATTTCAGGGAAAGTGCCTGATTTCAGAAAATTCAGTGGAGCTGAGAAGTGCGTGTGTTAGTTACAGGCAAGTCCTTTACAAAAACCCAGCATATCTGAAGCCCAATATTTTACCTCACACAGACATGCTACTTCTCAAAATACTCCTCAGCTTGAAAATTTAAAATAATTATTCCTGCAGGCATCCAAGAAAGAAGCCACTCACCTGTTTAGGCCTACCAACTGTTTGATTACATATTCCTTAAGGACCGTACTGCTAACAGTAAGTAGATAGGTATTTTACAAGTTAGCTCTAAATCAGACTCAGATATGCTCAAGCAATTAATTTATTGACAGGTTTCAGAGGAACAGCCGTGTTAGTCTGTATTCGCAAAAAGAAAAGGAGTACTTGTGGCACCTTAGAGACTAACCAATTTATTTGAGCATGAGCTTTCGTGAGCTACAGCTCACTTCATCAGATGTTTACCGTGGAAACTGCAGCAGACTTTATATACACACAGAAATCATGAAACAATACCTCCTCCCACCCCACTGTCCTGCTGGTAATAGCTTATCTAAAGTGATCAACAGGTGGGCCATTTCCAGCACAAATCCAGGTTTTCTCACCCTCCACCCCCCCACACAAATTCACTCTCCTGCTGGTGCTAGCCCATCCAAAGTGACAACTCTTTACATAATCAAGTCGGGCTATTTCCTGCATAGATCAAGGTTTTCTCACATCCCCCCCACCCCCATACACACACAAACTCACTCTCCTGCTGGTAATAGCTCATCTAAACTGACCATTCTCCAGGTTTAAATCCAAGTTAAACCAGAACATCTGGGGGGGAGGGGTAGGAAAAAACAAGAGGAAACAGGCTACCTTGCATAATGACTTAGCCACTCCCAGTCTCTATTTAAGCCTAAATTAATAGTATCCAATTTGCAAATGAATTCCAATTCAGCAGTTTCTCGCTGGAGTCTGGATTTGAAGTTTTTTTGTTTTAAGATAGCGACCTTCATGTCTGTGATTGCGTGACCAGAGAGATTGAAGTGTTCTCCGACTGGTTTATGAATGTTATAATTATATATAATTATTATATAATTATAATAACATTCCACACAAAGATGGACTACAAGCCGTCAAGAACACTATCCCCGATAATGTCACGGCTAACCTGGTGGCTGAACTTTGTGACTTTGTCCTTACCCATAACTATTTCACATTTGGGGACAATGTATACCTTCAGATCAGCGGCACTGCTATGGGTACCCGCATGGCCCCACAGTATGCCAACATTTTTATGGCTGATTTAGAACAACGCTTCCTCAGCTCTCGTCCCCTAAAGCCCCTACTCTACTTGCGCTATATTGATGACATCTTCATCATCTGGACCCATGGAAAAGAAGCCCTTGAGGAATTCCACCATGATTTCAACAATTTCCATCCCACCACCAACCTCAGCCTGGTCCAGTCCACACAAGAGATCCACTTCCTGGACACTACAGTGCTAATAAACAATGGCCACATAAACACCACCCTATACCGTAAACCTACTGACCGCTATTCCTACCTGCATGCCTCCAGCTTTCACCCTGACCACACCACACGATCCATCGTCTACAGCCAAGCTCTGCGATACAACCGCATTTGCTCCAACCCCTCAGACAGAGACAAACACCTACAAGATCTCTGTCAAGCTTTCTTACAACTACAATACCCACCTGCAGAAGTAAAGAAACAGATTGATAGAGCCAGAAGAGTTCCCAGAAGTTACCTACTACAGGACAGGCCTAACAAAGAAAATAACAGAACGCCACTAGCCGTCACCTTCAGCCCCCAACTAAAACCCCTCCAACGCATTATTAAGGATCTACAACCTATCCTAAAGGATGACCCAACACTCTCACAAGTCTTGGGAGACAGGCCAGTCCTTGCCTACAGACAGCCCCGCAACCTGAAGCAAATACTCACCAACAACCACATACCACACAACAGAACCACTAACCCAGGAACTTATCCTTGCAACAAAGCCCGTTGCCAATTGTGCCCACATATCTATTCAGGGGACACCATCACAGGGCCTAATAACATCAGCCACACTATCAGAGGCTCGTTCACCTGCACATCCACCAATGTGATCTATGCCATCATGTGCCAGCAATGCCCCTCTGCCATGTACATTGGTCAAACTGGACAGTCTCTACGTAAAAGAATAAATGGACACAAATCAGATGTCAAGAATTATAACATTCATAAACCAGTCGGAGAACACTTCAATCTCTCTGGTCACGCAATCACAGACATGAAGGTCGCTATCTTAAAACAAAAAAACTTCAAATCCAGACTCCAGCGAGAAACTGCTGAATTGGAATTCATTTGCAAATTGGATACTATTAATTTAGGCTTAAATAGAGACTGGGAGTGGCTAAGTCATTATGCAAGGTAGCCTGTTTCCTCTTGTTTTTTCCTACCCCCCCCCCAGATGTTCTGGTTTAACTTGGATTTAAACCTGGAGAATGGTCAGTTTAGATGAGCTATTACCAGCAGGAGAGTGAGTTTGTGTGTGTATGGGGGTGGGGGGGATGTGAGAAAACCTTGATCTATGCAGGAAATAGCCCGACTTGATTATGTAAAGAGTTGTCACTTTGGATGGGCTAGCACCAGCAGGAGAGTGAATTTGTGTGGGGGGGTGGAGGGTGAGAAAACCTGGATTTGTGCTGGAAATGGCCCACCTGTTGATCACTTTAGATAAGCTATTACCAGCAGGACAGTGGGGTGGGAGGAGGTATTGTTTCATGATTTCTGTGTGTATATAAAGTCTGCTGCAGTTTCCACGGTAAACATCTGATGAAGTGAGCTGTAGCTCACGAAAGCTCATGCTCAAATAAATTGGTTAGTCTCTAAGGTGCCACAATTAATTTATTGTATTTCCATGAGATTTTAAACCCAAAATTGCCACCTGGATGGAATGAAGACAGTATGGTTTCCTGTCTGTGGCAGACTCCCCCCATGTTGCTTTTCTAGGATACGGGGAAGAAACTTAGCCCTGGGGGAGTGAAATGATTTAAACAATTTCATCATTTCTGCAGGCTGCTTTTACCAGCACTAGAGATTCACAGTCCAAGAAAACCAGAGACATGTATAGAGAAGTACAGCTACTGATTCTGCAAAAACAAAGTATCGGATTGGAAGAGTATTTATTTAAGACAAGGGGGGGTTGATTCAGAATACACTTTTTTTTTTACACTGGTATAATCCTATTCGACTTCACTGGTATTACTCCTGATTGATACCAGTGTAATTTAGCCTTAAAACCGTATGCAGCAAAAGAAAATGCAGGTGAAGTGAAAAGTCTATCTCAAATTGCTATTTAAGGCTTAAGGTTCACTGAACTTTCTCCAAACAAACATACTGAAGCATCCAAATATAAGAGGGTATAATCCCCAGAATGACCAAATACATTGTGAGTTTTATTTTAAAACCTCTGACTAAACAATATTATCAAAACAATGTGCTGTTAGCAAATTCTTTCCCAAAGTCTGGAAACAACTACACACTGAATTTCAATTACTCACATCTCTTGATCTATAGAAGAGAATGCAAGTATGTACTCTGCAGCTAAGTAAATTTATTCAAGAATGCATTTTCAACGTGTCAAATGGGGAATGGGATACCTGGCTTGTACTTTCGCTAATGGGCCATAGGTATTATGAAGAGATGCTGTGACGGGATGCACTTGCTCTACAGTGGATGGGGAAGAGTTAACCCTACATTGTAGGCTAAGGAAGCAATACCCCTTCAGCTCTACTGGGCATGCTCCAGTTGGGGGCGGGACCACTGGAGAGGAAGGACACAAGTTGTAGGCTCCAGCCCCAGTTGCTGGGGACAGTGCAGATGGGGAACCCAGAGACAGCAGAGATGCCCAGACCGTAGCAGTGGGAACCACGGTAGGAAGCAGCCCAGGAGAATTAGACAGTGGTCCAGTTAGTGACCTGGAACTTTGAGTCAGCGTATTTCGGTCGGACCCCCCGCTGATTTAGTGGCACATGCTCTGGCCACTACCAGGGCTCTGACTGGGGCCCGGTGGAGAGGGAGGGCCTGGGCCTCCTTACCCAGCTGCCACCACCCCACTTTTTGTATGAAGAGGCCCCCCTTCCCCGACAGAGGCCACTTGGCCACTAGGCCTTACTGCCTCACAGATGGGGCAAACATAATGACTTTGGCCACTAGACCTTAATGCTCTGTTGACTGGGGTGAATCTATTGACTTTGGCCACTAGGCCTTACTGACATGCTAACAGGGGCAAAGCCATTGACTTAGGCCACTAGGCCTTGCTGCCTGGCTGAGTGGGGCAAATCTATTGATTTTTCTATTGACTCTGGCCATTGGGTCGCACTGCCCTGCTAATAGGGGGGGATACATTGACTTTGACTATTAGGCCTCACTGCCCTGCTAACGGGGTAAGTATATTGACTCCGGCTATGGAGGCATAAACACAGGTTACGTACACCCCGCCCCCACACCCGAGGGAAGACGGTGCGCACTCGCCCCCAGCCCTGTCACAGATGCACATAAACTTTCAGCCTCCTCTTCGCAGGACAAAGAATGAGGGTGCGAGAAGCACAATGAGTCAGAACGCGAGCAAATCCCTTTCTAACATTTCATGCTGAGTTAAAAGAAGGGGAGGGAGAGGGAAAGATTCAGATCACTATTATATTGGGAAAATAGGCAGTGGAACAATCTCCTGATAATTCTAAACCACAGCTAGCCTAACATAATGCCTATTAGACATCCTTCACTCTCATGTACTAGCTCCAAATGCAGTAATCATTGTGTCACTTCAAACCCACTAAACATCAGGCACTCTGATTTGGACGCAAAGTATCACAGAAATTCAGAACCAAACCTTCGGCATGGGGAAATCTTTTTCATTATATCTATGCTTTCTAGACTGTAATTGTGCTGTAGGAGAATCAATGTTTTGGGGGGTTTTGCAGTTTTTTTAAATTTTACAACACCAAGCTCTTAAAAAAAAATCTTTAGATGTGGTTTCCCTGATGAGATGAAGCATGAAAAAAAGATGTTTTGACCTCACAGCACACAGTAGTCCAGAGGCAAATCTGTCTTCTTGCCTAATAACTTTCAGTGAAACTAATCAACATATGTTTACTTAATGGACCAAACCAAAGGAAGAGACATGCCAGTATATTGTGCCCTTACAATATGTGCAAACACAAACAAACAAGTAGCCTTGCATATAAATATGAATTTGCATACTCGCTTGGATAATTAGGTACTACAGTATGTTTGTGCATGCAAATACACAGCTGCAAGTGCAATTACACATAGCTGACCTCTCACATACTTCTTATAGCTGCAGCTCAGGGACCAAACTTACTGACCCTCTGAGCCTCATACGATAATCTTTAGAAGTTCAAGAGCCACAAGAGACGAATAACCTTTACACATGCATTTTTTTAAACATTAGCATCCTACTTACTGTATCACGGCTAATTACAGCTAGAGCTAGAGGCCTTGTGGGTCTCTATCCTGGTCATAAGTCTTTGGAAATCTGGTTGATATGTTGTCAAGGCAGTAAGGAGGAGCTCAGTCAGATGTTGATTTGTAAGGACTGCATGATGTTTCGATTTTACAAACTTCATCACAGAATACAGCGATTCACAGCAGTATGCTGTGCCAAAAATTGAAATGAGTCGCACACTAGTCTTCTTGAGTTGAGGATACTTCATTCATAGAATCATAGAATCATAGAATATCAGGGTTGGAAGGGACCCCTGAAGGTCATCTAGTCCAACCCCCTGCTCAAAGCAGGACCAATTCCCAGTTAAATCATCCCAGCCAGGGCTTTGTCAAGCCTGACCTTAAAAACCTCTAAGGAAGGAGATTCTACCACCTCCCTAGGTAACGCATTCCAGTGTTTCACCACCCTCTTAGTGAAAAAGTTTTTCCTAATATCCAATCTAAACCTCCCCCACTGCAACTTGAGACCATTACTCCTCGTTCTGTCATCTGCTACCATTGAGAACAGTCTAGAGCCATCCTCTTTGGAACCCCCTTTCAGGTAGTTGAAAGCAGCTATCAAATCCCCCCTCATTCTTCTCTTCTGCAGGCTAAACAATCCCAGCTCCCTCAGCCTCTCCTCATAACTCATGTGTTCCAGTCCCCTAATCATTTTTGTTGCCCTTCGCTGGACTCTCTCCAATTTATCCACATCCTTCTTGAAGTGTGGGGCCCAAAACTGGACACAGTACTCCAGATGAGGCCTCACCAATGTCGAATAGAGGGGAACGATCACGTCCCTCGATCTGCTCGCTATGCCCCTACTTATACATCCCAAAATGCCATTGGCCTTCTTGGCAACAAGGGCACACTGTTGACTCATTCCTGGCACTTGCTTCCAGAACTGGATTGTACACTGTGATTTATGCATAATCTTTAGAGCCTGGTCTTCCTGGAGTTTCAATAGTTCCATTTCTACAGTAGATGTTTCTGTAATCACGGTTTTGGGAATCAGACACCTGTCATTGATCACATCAACCATGAATGGATTTACAAAAAAGGGGAAGCAGGATCTCAGCTTCTGCAACTCTTCAAACCTGGACTGACAGTCATTAAGCAGGCCTTGTAATTTACCTCTGTGAACTTCTACTTTGATTTCAGGGAATGTGTTTACCCTACTCTTGAGATGGGGAAAGTGGTTCAAGTTTCTTGACACTATGTCTCTTTGCAGAAGCTTTAACTTGTTCTGGAAGCTGGAGACTGTCTGAGTAAGGTCAGAAATAATCTTCCCTTGGAGTGCCAAGTTGAGAGTTTGCAGATGCTGCGTAATATCAATGAAAAACATCAGATCCTGCATCCGTTGCGGATTTCCTTTTCTTCAAAGGAAAGCACTGATGGAGTTCCACAAATCTATTTAAGACATTGCTGGTTGACAACCCCCCTCACAATACAGCCGAAAGAGACATTGTTAGGTTGTCTTCAAGATCCAGCTCTTCAATAAAATTTTTGAATGGTTGATGAGTCTTCTCATTTGAACAGATGAAATTGACAATTTCCAGGACTGTTTTTGTAATACTTTCATACTTGAAGTATCTGCCTGTGAGATGTTCACGACAGATGATGCAATGAACAGGGAGAAACTCTGGAAATTTAGGATCGTTTTTCAAAAGTCTGATAAGGCCTACTTTTTTTCCCCACCACTGCAGGTGCTCCATCCGTTGCAACACTAACAAGTTTATCCAGTGGTACATCAGCATTTGTCAATGCTTTGTCAAATGCATTTTTTATGTCAACACCACAGGTTGTTTCTTTTAGAGCCACTAAGTCCAACATTTCTTTTTTACAATTACATCCGTGGAAACATAGCAAACAAATATCACTAGTTGTGGTTTATCTTGAATATCTGTGGATTTGTCGACAGCTAGTCTGAATGCTAGAGAATTCTTTAGATCATTTTGCATCTTGCTTGCATCAGCACAGATCTGGGAGATCCGCCTCTCTGTAGCGTGGTGCGAAATTGGAATTTGCTGCATTAGTTGTTGAAGTTTTGTGTTACTTTGATCTAAAATTGCAACCACTTCTGCAATATTCTTCTTAACAAATTCTCCATCATGGACGTTTTGCACGAGTAATATTCCATGCCATAACAAAACTAGCTTCAGTCTTTGTGTCAGCTTCCTTACGGAATGCCGAAAGTAGTGTCTGTTGACTATTGAGGGGTAATTTTAAAGTGGTTAGCTTATTTTTCCTTAATTCTGATCCAGCAGGATATTTAGAGGAAAAGTTATTGTGATTTGTTTCATAGTGATGTTTCAAGTTGCTCGCTTTGTAGTGAGAAAGCAATGCATTGCAGATAAGGCACAGAGGGGTCTGCCACCTTTACTAGTGAATGCAAAATCTTCCTCCCATTCTGGCTGAAAACTTCAGTTTTCTTCTTCATACTTGCATTTCTTACCATTTGATGATGTCAGTGTCACCCACAAAATTAACATAGGGTTAACACTTCAATCTATAACTATTCCACTGCGACTTATGAACAGTAAACACAGCCTGTCGTGTGCAGCATGGAAACCGATCACAGCACACAAGGTCTGCAGAGCACTAGAGTGACGCAATTTCCTGTTATAATGAGCATGTGACTGAAGCTAGAGCCTAGGCGCCACTTGAAGGGCTGAAGCCCCAAGCAGCAGTGCCTCTCCTCCTGTGGGGCTGAAGCCCCAAGCAGCAGTGCCCCTCCTCCTGCAGGGTTGAAGCCAAGAGCACCAGCTCCCTCCCCCAGCAGGGCTAAAGCCCCGAGCCTTGGCTCCCTGCCTCTGCAGGGCTGAAGCCCTGAGCCTTGGCTTGCTACCCGCAGGGCTGAAGCCGCAAGCTCCAGTTCTCCCTGCTGTGGAGTGAAGCCCCAAGCCTCGGCACCCTCCCATGGGGCTCGAGCAGCAAGCGCTAGCTCCACTTCCTCCTCCCCCCCAACATGGGGTGAAGCCCCGAGCTCAGTGGGCCACAGTTGACCCCTTAAAAAGCCGCACGTGGCTTGCAAGCCGTGGTTTGGCCATGCCTGCTCTATTATATACTATTGCACGTTTTAGATAATTCATGGTAGGATCTCCTTGAAGGTTTTCTAATAACTTTTCATAAAAACTAGGACAGTAACAGTAAAGGAGATCCATAAAGTAAAGAGCACATAGTGGTTTGAGACCTGCGAACTCAAGATACCACCTCTTCTTATATTCTTACATGACAGCTAAAATCAGCTGAGACAATTGAGCTGACAGTCCCAGCATTTCTACCTCTGAGGGCTGGGCATTTTCAGGGAAAGGCCCTTGACTCTGGAATTCTCTTCTCCCTTTGGGCATGAGTTTGATGACTTTCAGAGCATGTTTCAAACCCTGTTTACTCAGGCTTTCCCCAGAGGGCGGGTATTTTCTTTAAGGCGAAGGGTGGGAGTTATTGCTGACTTTATATCAATTGAGATTATTTATTTTAAATTTTAACAGTACATTTCACACAGAGCAAGAGAGAGAGAGAGTGATAAATGCACTATATAAAATGAATGAATAAATAATGAGGAACATCTGCACTGAATCTAATAATATATTTTGAAATACATGTAGTGCACATATACTGAAATTCAGATTCCTGATTTACCTGATAAACTCCAAGGTATAGTACTGGATTGGGGAACTTCCTTCACTGACTCCAGGTTTCCATGATAGCGCAACCTCTGAATCAGAAACTACTACGACCTGAGGCTGATAGGGTGGGTCAGGGGGCATGCATTTATCTAAGCCAAAAGAATGGCATGTAATCAGTATTAGAAAAGCAGACAGATTTTATAGACACAAAACTCCACACACACACACACATTCCTCCCAGGACCGAGAATCAGACTGGTGTTTTACCACAAAACAATCATACTTGTAAAAATTCTATGTTAAAAATATTTAAACTTAAGTACTGTACATTAATCCGATTTAGCTAGGATTCACATGCTGCATTGTAGGCAGGAAATATGCTAGAGGAAAGAGGTTTCTTTCTTCAAATGCCCTTGCAGGCATTTATAAAGGGTCCACAAGGCCCCTGGTACCTCAGGTGGCATTTATCCTTTTAAATCTTTTAATAATGTTACTGACCATTTTGCCACTACAAATACAGCCTGCCCTCTGACATGAGCGACTTTGAGCAAAACAGAAATTTTAGCTCTCGCTCTATGTTTACCTGCCAGCAAAATGAAATGTCTTGGATTAACTCTGCCTCAGCCATTTCATAATGGAAAGCTATTTACACAGATTTTACCTTGGGATAAGGTTGTGATGTCTCTGGGCATGCTGGGTCGTCCTTTTCCTGCCCAGCCATAAGATCCTACACTAACGCGGTGTGGAGTGTTTGGCTTTAAATCGCCAATAACAACATCCTGTCAGAGACAAGAAAAAGAAGATACAAAAAAGTAACAGATCTGTTTCATGTTACTGAAAATGACATTGTGTGCTATGCTGCTTGGATGAGATATCTTACATTAATATCTTACATGATATTTTCCATGCAGGCCCCTAGGAAAATTGCAACAATGCCAATTCAGTACACAAACAAAACACACAAACAAGGTCACGGGTTTCCTGACAAGCTGCAGTTTTACCCCACAGGGATCTACAGAACTGACCTAGACCCATTTCTCAGCAAAATTCTGAAGTCTGAAGAAAGTTTTTATGGAGCTCACAGTCACACACTTTGGCTGCTGAAATTTAAGTCACATACATTCCCCTCTTGAGCCAAATGCTAGAGTTCATTATCTGTTTCCAGGGGGCTGTTGCTGCTTCTGATGGTGAAGAAATGTGTGACCTCTCCTTGTACACAGATCAGGAACCAATGGAAGCAGATGCCCCCTGAAATTTTCCTCCCACACTACTCTGCTAATGCTATCAAACGTGACCTGAAAGGAGTGCCTCCCTTTATGGAAGACCAAGGACTTACTTGTTTCTGTGTCACCGTCACAGGACAGGTTAACCCAAAGGCAAAACTGTCAACTGCCATATGTAAGGCATTGCTGAGCTCTGCATATGATAATTTTGTTATTTGTGATGCTGTTTAAGACTCCCAGCATGACCAAGTATTTAATCTCGGTGTCTGGTCCATTTCAGAACATATACTACCAGTCAGCTGGAGCTATTCAGATCTCATATTTTGGCTCAGCCAAACATTAATAAAGATTGGTCCATGTGCAAAATTCAGACCCTGGTCTGGGTTTGGATCTCAAAAACCCTAGAAGTTGGGGAGCTCTTGGATATGGGTTTTGATTTGGGCCCATCTCCAATTGTTTCACTGGAAACCATAAATGACACCTCAGGTGACACCTCAGTTCCAAAGATTAACGAAAGTATTTACATAAAGGCAATAATTGGACTGGATGATTTTATTATATGAAACATTATATGTACATACACACACATATATGCACTTCTAAAGAGTCATCCAGATATTTAAAATATCACTCACAGTGCATGGGAAAATTCAGAGAGCTCTTTTCCCCTGAAGCGAAGAGAAACTTGAAATAGTATTTCCAGGTGCAGCAAGCTAGTGAAAGATCCTAATACTTTATTATCTGCCAGCCTCCTGATGCCGGTCTTTCTAATAAGCTTTCCTTTATTCCTGTGGGTAAATACTGTACTAGTCCAATAGTTCTACTGCCTGTTATTGCTACCTCCAGTCCTAATCTGCAGTGAGCTCCAGAGAGGTAGACACCATAAGCTCATGCACAGTCCAATTGATCGGACAGCTTGTGGTGAGTCAGGGTTTTAGTCTAACGTTAGAAAGTCAGTGCAATTATGTGAAGTGCTTTTAAAGCAAGTTAAGATATTTATATGGATCTGGACTGAGTTCCACCTTCTTGTACTATTAATGCATCTTAAAAAATTTGCTGTGTTGTGATACTAGAGGTATAGTGGACTGAAATCTCTACTGCAGTACATTGGCTCTGTCGCAGGTACTATAGCAAGGTATGCCAAAGTTTAAACGGCATACGATGGGGCAGAATTTGGCCTTCTGTTTTATTAAAACATTATGGGTCTTACTGATGTAAATGAGAGAAGCTCTGTTGACTGCAATGGAGCTATGTCAATTTACAACAGTGGAAGATCTGGCCAAAGACAAGCTTTGCAAGGCCTAACTTTGAATCTATCACAAAATGTATTTCTCCTGTCAGGGTACACAAGCTCATAGCTATTCGTTGTTCTCCAAGTTCAGGCACTTGACCTAGAAACCTTCCACCTCTAAAGCCTGCCTATTCTTTTTTTAGGACCAAGTCCACAGGCTTACACGTGTGCTTAATGTGTAGCATGTGAATAGCCCCACTATACTCAATCGGATAAGAGCTTAATAGGTGCCTTTATATTATATTTCCATGTTTGCTGTGTGCTGTTATTTATATGTTCTATGTTGTAAAACAATAACATGACCAGGTATAATACATGCTATCCAATTTGATAATGCTTATACTTACAGGCTGGGACTGATTCTGCTCTCAGTTACAGCAGTGTAGGTCAGGAGGGAGCTCCATTGAAGTCAATGGAGTCCATCATTGTAATTTAGAGGAGAATCAGGCTCACTGTCTAAAAGACAAATCATGCAAACCTGACCACAGTGTTATTGCAGATTTCTGTTGACTTTGGTATGAGTATAACAGAAAGCATTTCAGCAAGAATGTCTGAGCTCAACAACATTTCCTGGGGATTAATGAGCAGCTGGGAGTTGATGAATCCCAGCAAGTCATTAATTCTCTAAGAAATGGCCCAACTGAAGTCATTATTGTTATCAGATGTAGAGATGGATCAAACCTGGAACCTCAAACCTGGAACCTCAAATCTGAAACACCTTCAAAATCTTCCAGTCCAAACCCAACCCTACAGTTTTGTTACTGAATCAGATCCAAAACTAGAAGGAGCCCATTTTCCCTTTTCTGGATTAGATGCATCCTAAAAGTCTCCTAACCACAGTGATTCTCCCAAGATCTAGCAAAATTTCCATTAATATAGATAGTTGAAATCTCATGAAATCTACTGATCTCACATGATTTCCACCATTTTTGGCCAAAATCTCACATAAACAGCTTGCAAGAATCCGTCAATGTTGACTCCAAGCCTATACACTGGTCCTGATTCAGTCTCAAACCAAAACCCTTTCATAAATGAACACCTCCTTTTTAGCCCATCTCTACAGCTAAACCCTTTACGGTTTTTGTTTATAGGAAGTAGAATGGTCCATTGGACTGAGCACAGGACTGGAAATAATTCACCAGCAACAAAAGTCATAAAGGGGGTTTATCTTCTATACAACATTGTCTTTAGTCTCCTATTCCTACCTCCTTTTTGTGTGCTTTCTCTGCCTCCCTTATTCCTGAATCCTATCCTCTTTTTAGCTCAGCTCAGACCTCTTTGAGAGGGAAGAAAATGAAGTAAGAAAGGATACAGCCGTGGGTAGGAGAAAGACATAAGGCGGAAGGGCAGTGTACATACTAATCTAATAGGTAATATTGGCGGTAGAATGTCTGTGCCCAATCGGGTAAAGAATGCGAGCGAAGCCAAACAGCAAAAATTAAGATGTTTGTACACTAATGCGAGGAGACTAGGTAACAAAATGGAGGAACTAGAACTACTGGTGCAGGAAGTGAAACCAGATATTATACGGATAACAGAAACAGGGTGGAATAGTCGTCATGACTGGAGTAAGGGTATTCAAGGGTATGTGCTGTTTAGGAAAGACAGAAATAAAGGCAAAGGTGGTGGAGTACCTCAGCGATGAGGTAGACTGTAAAGAAATAAGAAGTGATGGAATGGATAAGACAGAGTCTGTCTGGGCCAAAATCACTTTGGGGAAGAAAGCTACTAGAGCCTCCCCTGGGATAGTGCTTGGGGTGTGCTATAGACCGCCAGGATCTCATTTGGATATGGATAGAGACATCTTTAATACTAATGGGAATTGTGTGATCATGGGAGACTTTAGCTTCCCAGATATAGACTGGAGGACAAAGTGCTAGTAATAATAATAGGGCTCAGATTTTCCTGGATACGATGGCTGATGGATTCCTTCACCAAGTAGTTGCTGAACCAACAAGAGGGGATGCCATTTTAGACTTGGTTTTGGTGAGCAGTAAGGACCTCATAGAAGAAATGATTGTAGGCGACAACTTGGTTTGAGCGATTATGAGCTAATTCAGTTCAAACTAAGTGGAAGGATAAACAAAAATAGATCTGTGACTAGGGTTTTTGATTTCAAAAAGGCTAACTTTACAAAATTAAGGAAATTAGTTAGGGAAGTGGATCTAAAGGCGGAGGAGGCCTGGAATTACTTCAAGTCAAAGTTGCAGAAACTATCAGAAGCCTGCATCCCAAGAAAGGGGAAAAAATTCATAGGCAGGAGTTGTAGACCAAGCTGGATGAGCAAGCATCTCAGAGAGGTGATTAAGAAAAAGAAGAAAGCCTACAAGAAGTGGAAGATGGGAGGGATTAGCAAGGAAAGCTACCTTACTGAGGTCAGAACATTTAGGGATAAGCGAGAAAGGCCAAAAGTCATGTAGAGTTGGACCTTGCAAAGCGACTTAAAAGCAATAGTAAAAGGTTCTATAGCCATATAAATAAGAAGAAAACAAAGAAAGAAGAAGTGGGACTGCTTAACACTGAGGATCGAGTGGAGGTTAAGGATAATCTAGGAATGGCCCAATATCTAAACAAATACTTTGCCTCAGTCTTTAACGAGGCTAATGAGGAGCTTAGAGATAATGGTAGGATAACAAATGGGAATGAGGATATGGAGGTAGATATTACCACATCCGAGGTAGAAGCCAAACTCGAATAGTTTAATGGGACTAAATCGGGGGACCTGGATAATCTTCATCCAATAATATTAAAGGAACTGGCACATGAAATTGCAAGCCCGTTAGCAAGAATTTTTAATAAATCTGTAAACTCAGGGGTTGTACCGTATGACTGGAGAATTGCTAACATAGTTCCTATTTTTAAGAAAGGTAAAAAAAGCGATCCGGGTAACCACAGGCCTGTTAATTTGACATGTGTAGTATGCAAGGTCTTGGAAAAAATTTTGAAGGAGAAAGAAGTTAAGGACATTGAGGTCAATGTTAATTGGGACAAAATACAACATGGCTTTACAAAAGGTAGATCGTGTTAAACCAACCTGATCTCCTTCTTTGAGAAGGTAACAGATTTTTTAGACAAAGGGAACGCAGTGGATCTAATTTACCTCAATTTCAGTAAGGCATTTGATACGGTTCCACATGGAGAATTATTAGCTAAATTGGAAAAGATGGGGGTCAATATGAAAACTGAAAGGTGATAAGGGACTGGTTACAGGGGAGACTGCAGAGGGTCACACGGAAAGGTGACCTGTCAGACTGGAAGGAGGTTACTAGTGGAGTTCCTCAGGGATCAGTTTTGGGATCAATCTTATTTAATCTTTTTATTATTGACCTTGGCATAAAAAGCGGGAATGTGCTAACAAAGTTTGCAGATGACACAAAGCTGGGAGGTATTGCCAATACAGAGAAGGACCGGGATATCATACAGGAAGATCTGGATGACCTTGTAAATTGGAGTAATAGTAATAGGATGAAATTTAATAGTGAAAAGTCCAAGGTCATGCATTTAGGGATTAATAATAAGAATTTTTGTTATAAACTGGGGACACATTACTTGGAAGTAACAGAGGAGGAGAAGGACCTCGGCATATTGGTTGATCACAGGATGACTATGAGCCGCCAATGTGATATGGCCATCAAAAAAGCTAATGCGGTCTTGGGATGCATCAGGAGAGGTATTTCCAGTAGAGATAAGGAGGTGTTAATAACATTATACAAGGCACTGGTGAGACCTCATCTGGAATATTGTGTGCAGTTCTGGTCTCCCTTGTTTAAGAAGGATGAATTCAAACTGGAACAGATATAGAGAAGGGCTGCTAGGATGATCCGAGGAATGGAAAACCTGTCTTATGAAAGGAGACCCAATGAGCTTGGGTTGTTTAGCCTAACTAAAATAAGGCTGAGAGGAGATATGATTGCTATCTATAAATATATCAGAGGGATAAATACCATGAAGAGAGAAGAATTATTTAAGCTCAGTACCAATGTGGACACAAGAACAAATGGATATAAACTGGCCATCAGGAAGTTTAGACTTGAAATTAGACAAAGGTTTCTTACCATCAGAGGAGTGAAGTTCTGGAACAACCTTCCAAGGGAAGCAGCGAGGGCAAAAGATATATCTGGCTTCAAGACAAAGCTTGATACATTTATGGAGGAGATGATACGATGGGATAGCCTAATTTTGGCAATAATTGATCTTTGATTACTAGTGGTAGATATGCCCAATGGCCAGTGATGGGATGTTAGATGGGGTGGAATCTGAGTTACTACAGAGAATTCTTTCCTGGGTGTCTGGCTGGTGAGTCTTGCCCACATGCTCAGGGTTTAGCTGATCACCATATTTGGGGTCGGGAAGGAATTTTCCCCCAGGGCAGATTGGCAGAGGCCCTGGGGGGTTTTCGCCTTCCTCTGCAGTGTGGGGCACGGGTCACTTGCTGGAGGATTCTCTGCACCTTGAAGTCTTTAAACCACAATTTGAGGACTTCAATAGCTCAGATATAAGTTAGGGGTTTGTTACAGGAGTTGGTGGGTGAGATTCCATGGCCTGCGTTGTGCAGGAGGTCAGACTAGACAATCATAATGGTCCCTTCTGACCTTAAAGTCTATGATTCTACTCTTCCCATCTCTTTTCACACTTCCTTACTGCTCTATTCTACCTTCCTACCCACAGGGTATATCCCCCTTCCGTCCTCTCCCTTTTGACTGACTGATTGGCCCTCCCACTCTGGCTAACTGCTCAGCTCTCCTGTGGCCCTCGCTGCCTGGCTCTCATTCTTATACGATTGATCTCCTATAACTCAGTAAGGCACCCTTAAGTGTTTTCGATGATTAAGTGTGGAAGATTATCCATCTCTAAAATGGAGATGATCATAATGCTTTCTTACCTACCGGCTCTGAACATCAGTTAAAGTTTGTGCCACTTTGACTAGGAAAAGCCCTACTTAAGTGCCAAGTATTATTATTTTAGTAGATTATGGAGCCTTTTAGTGCACTGCATATGAATCAGTGGAAAGGGAGGCTCTAAATGTTCTGTCTTATTTTGGATCACAGCTGCGACAGTTTCAGGAAGTGCAGTACTTACAAAAATCGCTTGTCCATCAAGTTGACCCTGGGGGGAAAAATCAGAATGGGACTTGTTAACAAACAACATACTTAAAAGTTGATGGCAAATCATGAGTGATGAGTCAGCAAAGCAAGATATGACCAATATACTCAGCAGATGGGACATGTAATTCCCAGCTCAAATAGATGTACACGTGTTAGGTCAGCTGGAGCTAGTGCCTAAAAATAGCAGCGTAACCATGACTATGTGAGTAACAGCTTGGGCTAGCTGCCCGCATGCAATCCCATTTGACCCCTTGGGTAGGTATTCAGGTGGCTAGACTGAGCCTTGCAAGCACTAGCTCATGTCTAGCTTCCTGAACTGAGAATTAAACCTCCCAGCTGCTGTGTAGACATACCCTATTGTGTCATATCCTATGGTTTCAGAGTAACAGCCGTGTTAGTCTGTATTCGCAAAAAGAAAAGGAGTACTTGTGGCACCTTAGAGACTAACCAATTTATTTGAGCATAAGCTTTCGTGAGCTACAGCTCACTTCATCGGATGCATACTGTGGAAAGTTTAGAAGATCTTATATACACACAAAGCATGAAAAAATACCTCCTCCCACCCCACTCTCCTGCTGGTAATAGCTTATCTAAAGTGATCACTCTCCTTACAATGTGTATGATAATCAAGTTGGGCCATTTCCAGCACAAATCCAGGTTTTCTCACACCCCCCCCCACATACACACAAACTCACTCTCCTCCTGGTAATAGCTTATCTAAAGTGACCACTCTCCTTACAATGTGTATGATAATCAAGGTGGGCCATTTCCAACACAAATCCAGGTTTTCTCACCCCCCCTCCCCCCCACACACAAACTCACTCTCTTGCTGGTAATAGCTTATCCAAAGTGACCACTCTCCTTACATTGTGTATGATAATCCTGTGGTGGCAACAGAAGTACTTTTAGGAAAAAGAAGTGAGGAACACAGGAGGGACAAAAAATAGTGTATAACAAAGTAATAATTAATCATGACAATGAGACTCCTTCCTTTACTATGATCCCATATTTGTGAAAGCCATGAGATTCAGGAGTAGCCAAAGAAAGTGAAAAGAAAAGGAGTACTTGTGGCACCTTAGAGACTAACCAATTTATTAGAGCATAAGCTTTCGTGAGCTACAGCTCACTTCCTCAGATGCATATCGTGGAAACTGCAGCAGGCTTTATATATACACAGAGAATATGAAACAATACCTCCTCCCACCCCACTGTCCTGCTGGTAATAGCTTATCTAAAGTGATCATCAGGTGGGCCATTTCCAACACAAATCCAGGTTTTCTCACCCTCCACCCCCCCACACAAATTCACTCTCCTGCTGGTGATAGCCCATCCAAAGTGACAACTCTTTACACAATGTGCATGACAATCAAGTTGGGCTATTTCCTGCACAAATCCAGGTTTTCTCACATCCCCCCCACCCCCATACACACACAAACTCACTCTCCTGCTGGTAATAGCTCATCCAAACTGACCACTCTTCAAGTTTAAATCCAAGTTAAACCAGAACATCGGGGGGGGGGTAGGAAAAAACAAGAGGAAACAGGCTGTTTCCTACCCCCCCCCCCCCCAGATGTTCTGGTTTAACTTGGATTTAAACTTGAAGAGTGGTCAGTTTGGATGAGCTATTACCAGCAGGAGAGTGAATTTGTGTGTGTATGGGGGTGGGGGAGATGTGAGAAAACCTGGATTTGTGCAGGAAATAGCCCAACTTGATTGTCATGCACATTGTGTAAAGAGTTGTCACTTTGGATGGGCTATCACCAGCAGGAGAGTGAATTTGTGTGGGGGGGTGGAGGGTGAGAAAACCTGGATTTGTGCTGGAAATGGCCCACCTGATGATCACTTTAGATAAGCTATTACCAGCAGGACAGTGGGGTGGGAGGAGGTATTGGTTCATATTCTCTGTGTATATATAAAGCCTGCTGCAGTTTCCACGATATGCATCTGAGGAAGTAAGCTGTAGCTCACGAAAGCTTATGCTCTAATAAATTGGTTAGTCTCTAAGGTGCCACAAGTACTCCTTTTCTTTTTGCGAATACAGACTAACACGGCTGTTACTCTGAAACCTGTCAAAGAAAGTGAGCATAAGGCAACAGGGAATCTGAGAAGCTACTCTTCCCTCTTCTTCACTTCATCACTTCCTTTTGAAGAGGTTTGCTAATGTTCACCAACTTCACCACAATGCCCTTCAAAAAGAGAAAGAAATCTCCCCTCTGCCCACAAATGTTTGAATTTGATGCTATTATCTCAGTGCCAATTTCTAGCTGGTGCAGTCCTACGGAACATTCCTAATTCAGCCATGTGAAAGGAAGAGTAAAGAGGACATGGCCCAAAAGAAGGAAGGACACTGATTAGAAGGAGAGAGGGGAATGGGGAGAAGAAGAATGAAGCATATAAAGGTGAAAAGGAAAGGGATGAAGAGGGTAAAGAAAAGAAGAGAATAGGGGGAAAGGGAGGTGATGGGAAAAGACAAGAGATTTTTTTGAAAGAATAAAAAACTTCCAATCCCAGAAAAGCCCCTTGGAGACTAGAACTTGCACATTTGCCTTTTTTTTTCTTTTTCTTTTTTTTTTTTTTTTGGTAGTTAGGAGTTATTAAAGCTCACAATTAAACTTTTAATCTCAAATTTTCAGTGGGCAGAGTCTCACTTGCACACACAGGAATTTGCCAAAAATTCAACTCTGTTTGCTCAGACATTTACCATGATGGCACAGCTTTGCCAAGATGGGAGTTTAGACACCTAAATACATGGAACAGCAAATGGAGACGTGATTGCTCTTCCAGTTTTGCATGCACAAATGAACTTTTCCGAATTGAAAAAGTGAACTTGAAATCAAAAGTAATATTTAAAGAGATCCCACAGGTAATTGCTATTAAAACCCACAGCAAGTCCCAACAGTTGCAAATTCAAAACTAGCAGGAGAATGAGGTACGAAAATCATATCCCAGATTTCTGATTAGATTACAGCAGTGTGCTATGATTTCCTCTTTGCCCAATAGTCCCTGTGGGTTTGGAATTGAAGCCGGTATTAGTTCACACAGCCAAAGAAGTCAGAGTTCCTGGTTCCTACTATAGAAATATCACCAATTATTAGAAAATGCCAAACTTAACTCTCTCAAAATTCCAGAGGCTCTGATCATTCTGACAATGGATAAAGCCAGATACTCACCATGCTGAGCATATCCAAGCTAAGGGGGACATCATGTGACCGCTGTTTTACTGGTTTATCAGCTTCAACCTCTGAGTAAAACACCTTGAAGAGATGTAGTTAAGGCAGTGATACAAATACTTTAGAAATAATAAGTAAACTACTATCACATCACTGCGTATACAGCCCTTGCCCCTCCACAGACACATGGAGAGTTAGCATACATTGACATATTCTTCAGACTTACCAAGGTTTGTCTACACATCAAAATGACATAATTTATAATGTGTTAGACGATACAATGTTAAATATGACTTAGCACTTAGTTGTAGAAACGAACTGTCATATTTAACACTGTATCAGAATGGACCCTAGGGTTAACCATACTCAGCTGACACAACAATCCTTGTTTAAACTGATCATTTAACCTTGTGTTTAACACATGTGTTTTAACATATGTCATATCCCACTACAGACAAACCCTAAGTGTACATGAATTAGTTGGCATTCAGTGAACTTCCTGGTACAGTAAAATGTGGTTGCTAAATTCAGCAAAATGCAGCCTGAAATAAGTAGGTTGAATTCCCATGGAAGTCTCTAGGCTTCATTCAGCAATTACATGAATTACACTGTAAGTTATACATCATGGGCAAGATCCTCAACTGGCATAAACCCATTGAAGTCAACTGAGGATCTGGCTCCTGTGTAAATTGGTAATGGAACTGGTGGAAGTTGCAAAGCAGTGTAACTTTTACCCACTGGACATCCACTTACTCTCTCTGTGCCTCTATTCCCCATTTATAAAATGGGGATGGCCCCTTTCTTCCACTGTTTGTCTGGCCTGTTTATTTAGCTTACAAGTTCTTTAGAGCTGGTACCATCTCTTACTTATGTCTGTTCATACATTCTTAGATTTTAAGGCCTGAAGGGATCATTAGATTATCCAAATCTGACCTCCTATATAACACAGACTACAGAATGTCATCCCATGTATTGAGCCCAATAACTTGTGTTTGATTAAAGCAGATCTTCCAGAAAGGCATCCAATTTCAATTTGGAGACATTGAGAGATGGAAAATACAGCTCTTCCCTTGGTAGTTTGTTCCAGTGTTTAATCACCTTCTCAGTTAAAAATGTGTGCCTTATTTCTAATTGGAATTTGCCTGACTTCAATGTCAAGTAATTGATTCTTGTTATCCCTTTTTCTGCTAGACTAAAGAGCTTTTTAGTACAAGGTATTTTCTCTCCACGTGGTCCTTTTCTGCACCCTCTCCAAGTTTTCAACATCTTTTGTATAATGTGGACACTAGAACTGGATGCTGGTATTATAGTATCAGTCTTGCCAATGCTATATGCAGAGGTAAAACTACCTCCCTACTTCTACTCACTACTCCTCTGTTTATACATCCAAGGATGTACCAAACTAAGTACAGTGCCTAGCTCAATTATTGTTATTATAACTTATTATTTGTATTATCATGGACCTCTGGGAGCTACTACAATACAAATAATTCAATAATAATAAAAATAATTCAGCAGATGTGCAAGACAAGTGTAACTTACACAACCAAGGGAGGAAAAGATAGGGCATAGCAGGAAAAGCAAGCAGCGTGTAGGTATAAGATGAAACAGCCCCTAACCACCACAACTTATATCAGAAATAGAGAAGGTCAAACATTTTCTGTCATAACTTTTTTCCCAATGGAAAACTGAGTTTTTCATTAAATGGACATCTTTCATTCAATTGTCTGCATCCCTTGAAAACTGGTTTTTTTTTTCAATGAAAATTTGCATTTGTATTTAGATTTTTTTTTGTGGGGGAAGGGGCGCTCAATCAACATTTTCCATGGGGAAAACAAAACATTTTTGACCAGCTCTTGTCTACCATCCCCCACGTGCTCAGGGCCAAGTTCACTCCTGGCAAAAACAGCTCCCATTGACTTTAGTTTAAGGGTTAAATTTGGTTTCCACAGAATACAAAATCAGTACAAGTTTCATTTGTTTTGCATGAATGCTGAATGCCAGACTGGTGCAAAGTTACACTGCTTTGCTTCTGAGACCTACTCACACCTCTTTTATCAACAACTTACGGCAGCACAGAATCCTAGAACAGAGGTTCTCAAAATGTGGTCCATGGACCACCAGTGGTCCACGAGCTCCATTCAGGTGGCTCACGGATAGTTCCCTCTAAGGTGCACGCCTGGGCAGCCTCACATGAGAGAATGAAGGGCCACCCACCTAATTAGTGGAGCCGCACAGGCATGGCTCCACTAATTAGGTGCCTGGACCCTGGAGAAGACGCACATGTAAGGTGAGGAGGTGGCCTTGTGGGCAATAGGGGGTAGATGGGAAGGGGCTGTGGGGTGAGGAGATGGGGTGGGGGGAATTTGGGACTCAGGCTTGAGGCAGTTAGAATAAATTTCACTCTCTGTGCCTCTGCTTACCAATCTGTAAAAAAAAAAAGCATAATATTTACCTGCTCTACTCTACCTTACTGGAATGTTCTCCTATCTAATTAATTGTAAAGTGCTTTGAGATCCTTGGATAAAAGTCACAAGAGAAATGCAAATTATTGTGAATCCATGCTTCTTGCATCCACACAAAATTCCCATCATAGCTTGCTTCTAAAACATAGCTGCTTGTTAATTAAAGACTCTTTACTATTGGTTCCAACTCAGCTTTTTCACAGAACTCTTTCTAGACAACTCTAGTGTATGGTACTGAGTCTGGGATTCAAAGTACCCTCCTTGCTTTCCCTTACTGTTTTCACTTTCCTTGCGAACAATGAATGGGACTATGTGGTCCATTTGGATTCTATGCTGTATATTGCTAACAAAAATAAAGGTTTACTTACAGTGTATCCTGTGATGGTGCTCGCATGCTGCTTTGGCATTCTCCATTGTATGCTGAAAGCTGTACAGTTCAGTGAATCCACCAATATATCTAGAGGAGGCCCCAGCCTATCTGCCTCAAAGCAAAATGATATTGTGTAAGAAGTTTCAGGAAACAAAATTCCCTTGTTTATAATCAGCTGAGGGGCATATCTTTGAAGAAGAATACACATATGCTGCCCTATTCTTTAAAAATCTTCAAAAATCAGACAGACCCAATCATTAAAGGGCTAGATTCTACCACTCTCACTCATGTCGAGTAGCTTCTTACCCCACATGCTGCCCATGTGGTTTCTACTCAGTGTGACAAGTGGAGTAGAATCTGACCCAGAATTAATTTGGGTCGATCTATCAACCCATCAAAGTACATTTGCTTTCCTTTTCAGTGTATTTGCAACTACTGCAGCACACCTGTTACTCTACATAGCATTAGTGGTGCAAACTGAGATGTGAGGAAAATTCCCTGGGACCCATGCCCTTAGCTACATGAATGCAACCCTTGGAGGCCATATGAAGAAAGGGGCATGTGTGAGAATTCACCTTCTCTGTAACCAGAATAAATCTACAGAAATACTTAATTACTCTTCACCAGTTGGGTTAAAGGATTCTTTAATGTATTTCATAATTTTTGTACACAACATTTCTTTGATGATCTTGCCAAAAAAATAGCTTGCAATTAACTGAGGAAGGTTATTAGCTTTAATAACAAAGGCACTTTATCTGGTAAAATAATAAGGATCACAACTCAACCGCTACAGTAAATTGAATAAGCACTGACAAGAAACTCTATCATGCTGAGTCAAACTGCAGGGACCATGAAGCATTGGGTGGAGCCTCTCTTGTAACTGTAATCAAAGTACAGGTCTGGTGTCTAAGCTCTGGAAGCAAAACGAGAGATGCGGGTGTTTGTATGCGTGCGTGCATGTGCATAGGCATGTGCAATGAGCTCCACTTACCTGGAGAAAAGATAGTGATGGCAAATGTTACCACCCAAGGTGAAGGAATTTTAGCCACTGCCTATGAAGTCTTAACATAGAACACTACAACTCAGGGCCCCAAACCCACAGTCTTGCAGACAACATTTCCCTTGAAATCATTAGGAAGTTTGACTATGGAGTGTGGAATCAGGCCCAAGATTTTTAACAAAAATTCTGTAAGTAGCCAGACAATTACCAATGCTCTTGAAACCAAAAAACACATAGTAAAGACACTTCATAAACAAGCATAACAAAGAAGTGATGAAAATTTGCTGGTGAAAAGAATTTTCTATGGCAACTTTTATTTCCTTCATAGCAGCAGTTTTATTATATGTAATGTTTTTGTGACCTTATCTACCATAAATGACAGGGAAGGCTGAGAAAACCTGATTTTTCAACTAGTTCTAACAAAATACCAAGTGAAATCAAGTTATTTTAAAGGTCATTTTTAGATGTGAGACAAGCCAAAATCAGATTTACACTTGTCATTTCCACCAACTTATTTGATTTGAAGCTAAATACAAAACTTAACACCTTACAAATACTCACCAGAATTGATCGGCAACAATACTTTAGAAGAGAAGCTAAAACAAGAGTACAGCTGACATTTAGGTCTCTTAAGAATTTACTCTTCATTATTCCTCTACTAGGACGCTTTTGGTTTTACACATTTTTCTTTAATTGAACAGGCAGTTGGGGTGCCAAGAATGCTACTTATGATAATCAAGTAAGTTTCACTATTTACCTTGTGGTCTTGTCCATTTCCTTTTTTATCTGCTACCAGCTATGGTGGATAAAAGCTAGACACAGCAATAATAATATAAATAGACAAGGTTTAAGAAAGCACCCGGTGAATCTGTTTTTGTCTCATTGTAAGAACTGTACTTCTAAACCTTGTGGTAAACCCTTCAGTCCTTATTCAAAATAAAATTCTCATCGGCTTCAATGGGAGTTTTGCCTGATTAAAGGCTGTGTAAGGACTGCATTAATTAGACCCCTTTTGAATAATTATGTCCTTTTGTTGAGATAACAGGAACAAAACACACCTCAGGAGGAGGGGAAGAACCTGTTGTGTGTTAAACAGTTGTATTTCCCAGACACTCCAAGAAATTTCCTTATCCGGTTGCATTTGAGACTAAATTTTGAAACCCAGGGCAGCACTAAAATACCTCTGTGAAGCTCTTGTGGATACAATAAGGGAGTACTGTACTGAAAAAATAAAACTATAGTAAAAAAACTTTGGGTCCAATCTTGCAAAACTTTCCTTACATGGGTAGTCCTTACTCACAAAAACAGCTGCATTGCAGTGCATAGAAACATTCAAAGGAGTAAAGGTTTACACAATAAGGCCTTTATTTAGAAAATGGAAACCTTGAGCCAGATTCTCAGCCCCACTCCACTGCTTGTGTGGTCCCTGCTTTTGACCCTATGACCTTCACTCCCATCTCCATTTTATCATTTATTGTTCCCTGACTTTACTTGAGCCCTGGGTTCAATGGCTCCTCCCCTTAGGCTGGGGGAGGGGCCTTTACATGCAGGTGGGCTTGTGCCCACTCACCCCTGGGAACTCAATAGGTGCCCAAGCAGCACAAAAGAAGTGGAAACCTCCTGCAATTCACTCACTGGGTACACCCTCAACATGATATACAGCTGCTGGTGCCATCTTTTAAGCCTCCCTCCCTGAAGCCCCCAAAAGGGACAGGTGGAAGCTCTAGCTACTCCAGCTGGCATATGGTCTCTAGGAGAATGTAGCCAACTGGTACAGTTTAGAGCAGCCCATGGTTCTGGGGCCAAACAGAGAATCAGGAAGCTGTAACCAGGCTCCAAACAGCCCCCTTTTTTGCCGCACCTACCGGTAGTTGAATGCAGCAGAGAATCTGAGCCTTCTAATCCATTTTACCAGCTCTCTCTTCTGTCCTGCATTCAGGATCATCAACTTGACACATATTAAAGTACTGATATACAAGAACAAGAAGACCTTACAACGCCCTTGGAAATAAAACAGCAAGAATCTCAGAAAAACTAAATCTATTGGAAACAATAATAATACTTTGGTAGCCCTTTACATTTAGCAAGTGCTTCTCAAACTTTAACTAATCATCGCAGTAGTCTGGTGAGGTAGGTAAGTAACAAAGCTATGTAAATAATGAGGGGGAAATATGCCATAAATTTTTCTTAGGATTTATAAACCAATTCACTTGGTATTTTTGCCCCTCTTGTGCTTATTTGTTATGGATGTTCTAACAAATAAGTTTGCTGGGAGGAATTGTTGCAGAAACAATAAATTTCAAGCAACTCAGAAGAATATCCCTGCAAAGATGATTTCAAATTCTTAATTACAGCTGTGCTACAGATCAATAAGATTGACTGCAGAAATTATTTGGTGAATAATTTGGATTACATTTGAAAAAAGTCACGATCCATTGCAGACAATTTGAAAACACAAAGAGGCAAAACTGTTTAATACCCACTCCAAATTATTCATCCAGATCCCCTACACTTCAGTAACTTCAATTTGCAAATGAAAAAGACAAAGAGATCCAAATACTGCACAAATACATTTCCAACTTAAGCTGACATAGCTAATGCACTCAGGGATGTGAAAAATCCATGCCACTGCAACTATGCTGACCTATACCCCTGGTGTAGATGCGGCTACATTGACAGAAGCATTCTTCTCCTCTCCCCCAAGCAAAACTGCAGAACAAATGTGCAAATTAATGCTGACTGAGGCCAGGTCTACACGACAAACATATATTGGTATAACTACATCTCTCGGGGTGTGAAAAAGCCACACACACCCCCGACCAATGCAGTTATACTGGCCTTACCCCTGTTGTAGACAGTGCTATGTCGATGGGACGGCTTCTCCTGTCGCCGCAGTTACTGCCTCTTGCGGAAGTGGATTAACTACCACGATGGGAGAAGCTGTCCCATTAGCATAGTAGTGTCTTCACTGAAGCACTACAGTGGCACAACTGCAGCGTTTTAAGTGTAGACCTGCCCTCAGTCAGTGTTAATTTATACAGGTTCCCCATCGTTTTGCCCTGCACGCATTGACTCCTGATTCCGCCCTTATGCGGGTGTTGGGCTTGGCAGCACTGAAGGAAAACTTGAACAAAGTAATGGCGACTCATTCAAAATTAACTTGTGTGGCTTTGTCTCCCACAGAAGGGGTTTTCGGAGGGCGGGAGTAGGAATATCTTGTAGTGTATAGATTCTTACCCCCTCCCCCTGGTCTCCCTGCTGTCCCAGCCACAAAGCCTGCATCTTAGAGATGGCTTCCACAGTTTCAGAGAAATGTGTGAGAATGCAACTGGTCCTGTACTTCCTCTTTCCATACTCCCTGGGCTTGGATCCGCATGTTCAGCAGACTACTTACCACATAAGCTGAGGGGCACTTCTGAACCCAAGTAACCTAAGGGCACTTGTTGACTACCCTGCAAGTTAGTGAAAGAGATGTGAATAGACCCATGTGCGCCTAACTTCTAAGTTTAGTTCATGAGAACAAGCTCTTTCCAAAGAGGACTGGACTCTTCCATACAGAGGCAGATTAGGGGTTTGTGGAGCCCTGGGTCAGAGTAAGTGGGGGTGCCCTCACGCCCCACCTGCAGCAGGGTCAGGATGCGGGGGATTCCCCCACTCCCCGGCAGGAGCGCTGGGCAGGCGAGTGGAGCGGGTTGATGTGTGGGGGCGCTCATTTTTCTGGAGGCTCCCCAGTTGGCTGGGGCCCTTGGACATGGGCCCCATTGGCCCTGAGGCTAATCCGCCATGGCTTCCATACCAAAAATACTGGAAGGGAACTAGCTGTGACTCTGGATTAAACAGGTCACAAAGCAAGGTGCTTTACCTAAAATCTATGTTAAACATAATCTTCAAAATGATAGATGACTCAAGATGCTTGAGAATTAGATCAGATTATAGTGTATCAGCCGGGAAACAAGAAACAGATCCAATATCCCCATGTGTTCTATAGCTTGGTCACATTAATAATTCATCTATTCACCTCAAACTAGCCTATGAAGTCAGATTTGACTAAAACCACAGGACGCACAGAGCCTAGCAGATAGCAGTATTGTAAATAAGACATGAGCTACTAAGATTGTATTTTGCACGCTACAAAAAAAAAATAAAAATCGTTCTGTACAAATATAGCAGAACTCTATTTTTTTCCTCCTGGAATTGGGTTCTGCAACCCAAGGCAGGCACAAAAAGTTTGATGCACTACAAAATGCTTTTCTGAAAATGAAAAGAAAAGGAGGACTTGTGGCACCTTAGAGACTAACAAATTTATTTGAGCATAAGCTTTCGTGAGCTACAGCTCACTTCATCAGTAATCTTGGTCCCAAGAAAAAGTTTGTTGATTTATGAGGCGCACGGTTACACATGCTAAGACAGGGGCGGGCAAACTTTTTGGCCTGAGGGCCACATCAGGTTTCTGAAATTGTATGGGGGGCCGGTAGGGGAGGCTGTGCCTCCCCAAACAGCCAGGCGTGACCCTGCCCCCGCCCCCTATCCAACCCCCCCAGCTTCTCACCCTCTGACGGCCCCCCGGGGACCCTTTCCCCATCCAACCCACCCTGTTCCCTGATGGCCCCCCTGGGACCCCTGCCCCATCCACCCCTCCCTATCCACTGACCACCCCCTGCCGACCCATCCAACCCCTCCTCTCATTCCTGACTGCCCCCCCAGGACACCTACCCCATCCAACCACCCCTCTCCCTGACCGCCCCTGGAACCCCCGTGCCAACTGCCCCCTGCTGCCCCATCCAACTCCCCCTCTCCTTCCTGACCGCCCCCCGGGACCCCTGCCCCCATTCCACCCCCTTGTTCCGCGCCTTCTGACTGTCCCGACCCCTATCCACACCCCCGCCCCCTGACCACCACCCCCACCCTCTATCTAACCCCCTCGCTCTCTGCCCCCTGACCGCACTGCCTGGAGCACCGTGGCTGGCGGCGCTACAGCCATGCTGCCCAGAGCACCAGGACAGGCAGCCGTGCCACCTGGCTGGAGCCAGCCATGCCACCGCACAGCACAGAGCACCGGGTCAGGGCGCGGCTCTGAGCTGCACTGCCCAGCAAGAGCTCGCAGCCCCGCCGCCCAGAGCATTGTGCCGGTGATGCAGTGAGCTGAGGCTGCGGGGGAACAGCAGGGGAGGGGCCGAGGGCTAGCCTCCTGGGCCAGGAGCTCAGAGGCTGGGCAAGAGGGTCCCATGGGCCGGATGTGGCCCGCGGGCTGTACTTTGCCCACCTCTGCGCTAGGACTATAAAGAGGAAGAACTACTGCAAAACCATATCGAAGATGAGAGGACCAGAGAAGAACTAGATACGGAGCAACAATGCTGAACTGAAGTTGCTGGATTTACTTCACTGCTCGTTGTTGTTTAGATTACTGTTATTATGTCCCTGAGGCCTGGTCTACACTACAAGTTTATGCCGGATTTAGCAGCGTTAAATCAAATTAACCCTGCACCCGTCCACACAACGAAGCCATTTTTTTCAACATAAAGGGCTCTTAAAACCGATATCTGTACTCCTCCCCAACGAAGGGACTAACACTGAAATCGACATCACCGTTTTGAATTAGGGTTAGTGTGGACGCAATTGGAAGGTATTGGCCTCCGGGAGCTATCGCACAGTGTACCACTGTGACTACTCTGGACAGCATTCTGAACTCGGATGCACTGGCCAAGTGTACAGGAAAAGCCCCGGGAACTTTTGAATCTCATTTCCTGTTTGGCCAGGCGAGCTCATCAGCACAGGTGACCATGCAGAGCTCATCAGCACAGGTGACCATGCAGTCCCAGAATCGAAAAAGAGCTCCAGCATGGACCGAACAGGAGGTAGTGGATCTGATTTCTGTATGAGGAGGGGAATCCGTGCTATCAGAACTACGTTCCAAAAGACGAAATGCCAAAACATTTCAAAAACTCTCCGAGGCCATGAGGGACAGAGGCTACAGCAGGGATGCAACACAGTGCAGCATGAAACTTAAGGAGCTCAGACAAGCGTCCCAGAAAACCAAAGAATCAAACAGACACTCCGGGACAGAGCCCCAGACATTCCGCTTCTACGCTGAGCTGCATGCAATTCTAGGGGGGGCCGCCACCACTACCCCACCCTGTCCGTGGACTCCGATGATGGGGTACTCTCCGCCATGCCTGAGGATTTTGCGGATGGGGAAGATGAGGCGGAGGAGGATGAGCTTGAGGAGAGCACACAGCACACCGTTCTCCGCGACCGCCAGGATCTTTTTATCACCCTGACTGACATACCCTCCCAACCCAATCAAGCCGGAGAAGGGACCTCTGGTGAGTGTACCTTTTTAAATATAATACATGTTATAAAAGCAAGCGTTTTTTAATGATTAAGTAGCCCTGAGGACTTGGGATGCATTCGTGGCCAGTACAGCTACTGGAAAAGTCTGTTAATGTGTCTGGGGATGGAGCAGAAATCCTCCAAGGACATCTCCATAAAGCTCTCCTGGAGGTATTGTAAAAGCCTTTGCAGAAGGTTTCTGGGGAGAGCAGCCTTATTCCATCCTCCTTGGTAGGACACTTTACCACACCATGCTAGTATCAAGTAATCTGATATCATTGCATGACAAAGCCTGGCAGCATATGGTCCCAGTGTTTGCTGGCATTCAAGCAACATCCGTTCTTTATCTCTCTGTGTTATCCTCAGGAGAGTGATATCATTCATGGTAACCTGGTTGAAATAGGGGAATTTAATTAAGGGGACATTCAGAGGTGGCCGTTCCTACTTGGCTGTTTGCCTATGGCTGAAAAGAAATCCTCCACGCAGTTAGCCACGCGGTGGGGGAGGGAGGGCAATTGGCGCTGAGCTGTTCGCGTTTGGCTAGCAGGGATCTTTCCTGATACCAGCCACATAGTGGGGTGAGGGGTAAAGCAATCATCCCAGAGAATTGGATGGGGGAGGGAGGGTTAGTTTGGTGTCTGCTGCTGCACGTTAACAGGAAAACTGCAGCACTAAATGGCCAACTCAATGTGCTTTGCCAGGCATGGGAGAGTAGGGCGCTGCTGTTATGAAGGTTGAAGAAGCCAAAAGACTATGGCTTACCATGGCCACCTGCAAGCCGAATTCTGTTGCCCGGCACTGCGTGTGTGATCTCTAACACTAAAGCCGCAGGCACTCAATATAAGATGCAAAATGCGACCTTGTACCAAAATCACATGTGCTATGTAATGTGAATAGTGTTGTTCACTGTGAAAGAGTATAGCCATTGTTCTGTAAAATGTATCTTTTTAAATACTTCACTCCCTTTTTTTCCTCCAGCAGCTGCAAATGTTTCAAGCATCCCTCCTCCGTCCCAAAGTCTATCTCAGATAAGGCAGCAAAAAAAAAACGCACGCGCGATGAAACGTTCTCTGAGCTCATGCAGTCGTCCGGCACTGACAGAGCTCAGCAGAATGTGTGGAGGGACACAATAGCAGAGTACAGGAAAGCAGCCGATGAACATGAGGAGAGATGGCGGCAGGAAGATCAGAGGAGGCATGAGGCAATACTGGGGCTACTGTGGGATCAAACGGACATGCTCCAGCCTCTGGTGGAGGTTCATGAATGGCAGCAGGATCACAGACTGCCGCTGCAGCCCCTACTTAACTGCCCTCCGTCCTCCCCAAGTTCCATAGCCTCCTCACCCAGACATCCATGAACGCGGGGGGAGGCTCCGGGCACCCAACCACTCCACCCCAGTGGACAGCCCAAGCAACAGAAAGCTGTCATTCAACTAGTTTTGAAGTGGCCTTTTCCTTCCCTCCTACCCTCCTCCCACACCCCATCCGGGCTACCTTGTGAGTTATCTCCCTACTTTTATAATCAATTAATAAAGAATACGTGTTTTTTAAATGATAGTGATTTTATTTCCTTTGCAAGCAAACTGTGATCGAAGGTGGGAGGGCGGGTGGCTTACAGGGAATTTAGAGGCAACCAAGGGGGCGGGTTTTCATCAAGGAGAGACAAACAGACGTGTCACACAGTACCCTGGCCAGTCATGAAACTGGTTTTCAAAGCTTCTCTGATGCGCAGCGCTTCCTGCTGCACTCTTCTAACCACCCTGGTGTCTGGCTGCGTGTATTCAGCAGCCAGGCGATTTGCCTCAACCTCCCACCCCACCATACATATCTCCCCCTTACTCTCACAGAGATTGTGGAGCACACAGCAAGGAGCAATAACAGTGGGAATATTGGTTTCGCTGAGGTCTGAACGAATCAGTAAAGTGCGCCAGTGACTTTTTAAACGTCCAGATGCACTCTCTACCACCATTCTGCACTTGCTCAGCCTATAGTTGAACAGCTCCTTACTACTGTCCACGGTGCCTGCGTACGGCTTCATGAGCCAGGGCATTAAGGGGTAGGCTGGGTCCCCAAGGATAACTATAGGCATTTCAGGTTTCAGAGTAACAGCCGTGTTAGTCTGTATTCGCAAAAAGAAAAGGAGGACTTGTGGCACCTTAGAGACCAAATAAATTGGTTAGTCTCTAAGGTGCCACAAGTACGCCTTTTCTTTATAGGCATTTCAACATCCCCAACAGTTATTTTCTGGTCTGGGAAGTAAATCCCTTCTTGCAGCCGCTTAAACAGACCAGAGTTCCTGAAGATGCGAGCGTCATGAACCTTTCCCAGCCATCCCACGCTGATGTTGGTGAAATGTCCCTTGTGATCCACCAGTGCTTGCAGCACTATTGAAAAGTACCCCTTGCGGTTTATGTACTGGCTGCCCTGGTGGTCTGGTCCCAAGATAGGGATATGCGTTCCTTCTATAGCCCCACCACAGTTAGGGAATCCCATTGCAGCAAAGCCATCGAGTATGACCTGCACATTTTTGGGGGATAGGTCCTGCTTTGAGCAGGGGGTTGGACTAGATGACCTCCTGAGGTCCCTTCCAACCCTGATATTCTATGATTTCCCAGAGTCACTACCTTTGATAGCAGCAGCTCAATGATTGTGTTGGCTACTTGCATCACAGCAATCCCCACAGTAGATTTGCCTACTCCAAATTGATTACCAACTGACCAGTAGCTGTCTGGAGTTGCAAGCTTCCACATGGCTATTATCACTCGCTTCTGAACTGTGAGGGCTGCTCTCATCTTGGTATTCTTGCGCTTCAGGCAGGGGAAAGAAAGTCACAAAGTTCCATGAAAGTGCCCTTATGCATGCGAAAATTTCGGCACCACAGGGAATCATCCCAAACCTGCAACACTATGTGGTCCCACCACTCTGTGCTTGTTTCCTGGGCCCAGAATAGGCGTTCCACGGCATGAGCCTGCCCCAGTAACACCATGATCTCCAAATTGCCGGGGACCGCAGTTTTAGAGAAATCTGTGTTCATGTCTTCATCACTGTGCTGCCGTCACCTCCTTGCCTGGTTTTTCAGGTGCTGGTTCTGCATAAACTGCATGATAATGCATGAGGTGTTTACAATGGTCATAACTGCTGTGGTGAGTTGAACGGGCTCCATGCTTGCCGTGCTATGGCGTCTGCTCGGGGAATCCAGGGAAAAGGGCGCGAAATGATTGTCTGCTGTTGCTTTCATGGAGGGAGGGAGGGTTGACTGACAACATTTACCCATAACCACCCGCGACAAATTTTTGGGCCCATCAGGCATTGGGAGCTCAGCCCAGAATTCCAATGGGCAGCAAGGACTGCGGGAACTGTGGGATAGCTACTGTGATAGACCCAGGCCAGTTGGGTACAGTAGAGTAGCCTTATTCGGATGCTAAAGGATTCCCCCCCCAGCCTAAGGGGGGGTCCACAGGACCTGGAAAACCAAGTAATTATGGGGGACAACTAATGAACAACAGGGACAGGAGTGCAGTCATGTACAGCAGAGTAGCAGAAGGCAGATATACTGGCCACTGGATTAACAGTTTTCTGTTCCCTGACTGACCAGAGCAGGGGCTGCTCCAGGCTAATGAGAACACCTGACTCCAATTAACCTGCAAAGAGTCAGGTGAGGCCATTAAGCTAATGTGACCACCTGAATCTAATTAAGGCCCCTCTGATAATATAAAAGGGCTCACTCCAGAGGAGAGGAAGTGAGGCTGAAGGGCTGATTAATGAAGACACCCTCAAGTTATTGGTAAGGGAGCCCTAAGGTAAAGGTGAAGAAGGAAGAAGCAGGAGAGCTGTGGGGAAGTGGCCCAGGGAAATGTAGCAACTCTGGCAGTGAAAGGTTGGCTGCCAACAGCTGCTACCATTAGGGTCCCTGGGCCGGTACCCGGAGTAGAAGGTGGGCCTGGGTTCCCCCCAACCCACCACTACAGAAACACCTCCTGGGAGGGGAAAACAGGCCCCTGTCAGGACAGGAGGCTAAACTGTTTTGGCATGAGGCCGTAGGAGCAACAGAGACTGTGGGAATTCTCTCACCAACCTCCATTGCTGGCTTATGATGAAAAGGGCTCCCTGGCCCAAGAGAGAGAAGGGCTACGTGGAGGGTTGCAGTGAGCCTCTGAAGCTAGCATAAACCACCTGGAAGCGTGGGACCCATGGGGACAAGGTCGGAGCTCTGCCACACTACCCACAGTGCACCGCTTGGAATGTTGACGCTTGCCACAGTACTGTGAACGCACACCGCCGAATTAATGTGCTTAGTGTGGACGCATGCACTTGACTTTATACAATCTGTTCCCAAAAATCGACTTCTGTAAAATCGGAGTACTTTCGTAGTGCAGACATGGCCTAAGGATCTGTAGTGTTAAGAAAATAATGAAGTAACTACAACACTGGGAAAAATTACCAAGAACAGTTCCCACCATGACCAGTGGGAGCTGCAGCACAGACATGGCTCCCTCAGCCAGAGCTGATTTTACCACCATTTTAAACATGTTTTCTGCAAAGCAACTCACATTAAAATGGTGATACAAAACAATTCCGACCACAGAAGCCTTGTTTACATTGTGATTCCCCTCAGCTTTAACACTAGTTCAGCTGAACTGGTGTTAGAGCCAATGGAAGCGTTTTTGCGAACTTCCACCTGTGTTCTTGTCCGCCATATGCTTCTGATGTACTAAGTAACCTGGGGAACAAAATGGAACAACTCCAGGCTTGCTCTCCTTCAGGAAGTCCCTTGTGATCCTGTGAATTCACCCCTTTGCACTTTCAGTGTGTGGGTACTAAGGGTATTTCTACCCTGTGACTGCAGCTTGAGTAGATGTATTAGAGATTAAAGTAATCTTGCTAGCTTGGGTCCGAGGGCAGTGAAGCCGCTGCAGTACATGTTTCAGCATGGGCTGTGTAAGCCCACCTGGGACTCTCCAGCCCACACTGAGGCATGCACTGCGGTGGCTTCACTAATCTGGTACCCCAGCTATTAAGATTAAAGTTAGCTCAGATATATCTACTTGAGCTGCAATCATGCGCTGTGATTGCAGTCTACACAAATGCTAAGGCTGTGGTTGTCTCTTGCACAGAAGCTAAAGGGATGGCAGATGAACAGCACCCTCCCTCCCCTTGGACCAGCCACAATCTGACCAGAGACTTTACTGTAGTGATGGGTGATTACTGGAAAGAATCAAGTTTTAAAATAATATTTTGAGAATCAGTCCATTTCTGATGTCACTAGCACTCAAATCCATATAATAAAAGTACCCATAGATGTACTAAATTAAAATATGAGGCCTGATCAGTGTCATTGAAATCAATGGAAACAACTCAAATTGATTTCAGTGTGAACTGCAAAAGGTCCATCATTTGTGACAAAAATAAACAATGTCAGACTGTTATTTATTTGATTTCTACAGACTGAACTAGGTTAAATAAAGAATGCTGTGGGATGTAGATGGCATGACAAACCAACAAAGGTCAGGAAGTCTTAAATTAAAAAAATGTGGCATCTTTTCATCTTTTTGAAGCTTGGTCCAACTACCACTGCTCAGCAGCATTGAGTAAGAAAGCAGGAATCTCCCAACCACAACCAGAGAAGGGTGACTGTGTCAGGACCACAACAGAACAGTGACTGAAGAGACGCCGGTGCTGCCATTTTTATTATATCTGAAGCATTCAGAAAATGACAATAAGCACTATACAGCTTCTCTTTTCAGCACATGCACTGATGGACCTGTGGGGTAACTAATGAAAACAACAAAAGATGAAATTGGAAGCATTGTGTGGGCAACTGAGCAGGAGTAAAGAAGATGGAATTTACCCCTCCTCTCTCAATCTGATGCAGTCCCTCTCTTCCTGGCTATTCCAACTCACACTCTGGAACACCAGCTGCTGCCCTTCTGTGCCCTGCTTCAAAGGATCTACACAAGAGAAGATAACATAGTTCATTCCCTGAGAGCCCCCAGGATGCAGGGTCCTGCATGGGTGCTCTACGCTACCACTGCAGGATTTAAGTGATGCAGAGAGTCTTGCATGTGCTCTCTGTACATGGGTGAATTTTACGCGAGAAGAATAACTCAGGCTACATCTACACCACATACCACTGGCAGTGGCATTTAGTGTACGTGTAGGTACATGCCGCAGTGAAAAGCCGGCTGTGCCCACACCTTCACGTATTAGTGAAAGGCTCTTGCAGAAGTCTCTTCCGCACTGCAGGAGTCTTTCCAGCAGCAGGGAGCAGCTGCAGTCTTTCCCTAGGGGGAAAAAGGGCTCCAGCAGTGGAGAACTGCCAAAGTCTTTCCCTTCAGTGGGGAAGGGCTCCAGCAGCAAGGAGCTGGCAGCCTTTCCCTGCTGCCTCCCTCATACCAGAGCCTTTCCCCACTGGGCAAGTCTTTTCCTGTAGAAGGAAGGCAGCCAGATACTACACTGCTCAAAATAGCAGTGTAGACAGGCAGGCACGGCTTAGCAAGTAGAGAGCGTGTTCTGCTATTTATATCCACACCATAGGGGTATGTACTCACATGCCACCAAAAGACCTGTGCAGTGTAGACGGACCCTAATTGGAATTAATTTAGAGGTAATAGCCATCCAACTGTATCTGAATTCCAAAAGGTCTCAACAATGGTAATATTATGTTCTTGTAGTATATGTTATGCAGAGAATATCTGTCTCAGGTACAAGTAAGGTGTATATCACTGTGGTATTTATAGCCTGTGTAGAAGGAAAAGAGAGCTGTGGTCTAGAATTAAGCTAGAATACAATATGAGTCCCATTGAAAATAAGTGGACACAGTGTCCGAGTATTGACTTTGCCATGGCATCCCACCCCTTGTGGCACCCTGTTTAGGGTCCCAGTTCAGGAAAACACTCAAACACATGCTTAACTTTAAGCACCGGACATCAATAAGATTTAAGCATGTCTTAAAGTCAAGAATATGCTTAGGCATGTGTCCTGCACAAGGACACGCTCCTGAACTGAAGCCTAGCAATGTAACCCAATAGGAGTCCTTGCCCTTAGAGAATGCAAAGATAATGCAGGGCTAGTATCACTGCCAGCACTAGCCTCTCTAAAGTGGGCAGATACCAAAGCTGTTGGGGTACAGAAGGCAGCAGACACTGCATGCATTTCAAGGAAAGTGCAGTGGCCACGCTCCACCAGCACTTCTGGGCACAACTGTACATGCTTTAGGTACAATGCCTGGAGCTCCTGCTCAGGCAGTGTGCCTTCCCACTGCCTCAGACAACATGACTTCAGCATCGGGGGGAGGGATAGCTCAGTGGTTTGAGCATTGGCCTGTTAAACCCACGGTTGTGAGTTCAATCCTTGAGGGGGCCATTTGGGATCTGGGGCAAAAATTGGGGATTGGTCCTGCTTTGAGCAGGGGGTTGGATTAGATGACCTCCTGAGGTCCCTTCCAATCCTGGTATTCTATGATCATGCCAGAATCAAGCTCCTATGTATTTCAAAGCAAAGTATTTCCACCATGCCAAACATTTATTTTTGTGTAACACAAGTTATATCCTCTGTATAAAACAAATGGCAGTCACAAATGTGCTGTAGTCAGTCATGTCTTAACTGGTAAAGAAGAATGTCCTCTCTGAAACTGAACTACTTACTACCTGCTATTATCCTTTTATAATACCTCTAGTAAACATAGGTGTAAGGGTGAGTTTTCACTCAGAGAGCAATCTTTTCCTCCTTCTAGCTAAGGTACATCCAGGGCACCCATCACCATAATATTTGTCACTACTGGCTGGAAACAGACATTCCAGACACTGCAAATATCTGATGATGCCCAAGGTGTAGAAATAAATGTTTGTTTATTTCAAGTTGATGGAATTTTTGTAGTGAAAATAATTAAGCAATAAGATACATAACATAGTGGGTGTATCTCATAATACTGTCAAGAGACAGAATGCTGAAGACTTGTGTGATTTCAGCCAGCTCGTGCTTAAAGTGCATGTGATTCTTGTGCACCATTCCCTGGCAACACACAGTGTGAAGTGTGTTATAACTATTCTGAAATTAAGTGACAAAATATATATAATAGTCAGACTTCTACATTGACTGAGTATTCCTGCCACAGGTACGGCAGTGAGGATAACTACTCTCATGGACTTTGTATATATTACTGAAATCAAAGACAAAAATACAGCTCTGTAATAGAGTGTGGTGCCTTTGTAATTGTTATAACTCCAAATAAATAACCTTAAAAATCTTTTACCCATCAATCGTCATCATGTAGGAGTACATTTGTCAGGATTTAGCTATAGGAAGCTTCAGTGAGAATCATCTGGCTAAACTGTTGCCCAGTACTTGGAAAATGTTCTCCTTGCTATCTCTCAAGGTCTTTCCATCCTCTCTTACAAAACCTTCTCTTTCTCAGAAGTGTTCCTCTGACAAGATACAAAGGCCACGTCTACACTATGGTGCGACAGCAGCACAGCTACAGAGCCACAGCTATGCCTTTGTAGCTCCACAGTGTAGATGCTTTCTACAGCGAAAAAAAAGGGGGAGAAGTTCCATCACCGTAGCAACTCCTCCTCCGCAAGCAAAGGTAGCTAGTTGACGGAAACATTCTTCCATCGATCTAGCTGTTTCTACACCAAGCGTTAGGTCTGCATTGCTACGGTGCTCAGGGGTGTGAATTTTTCACATCCTGGAGCACCATGGCTATGTTAACCTAACATTTAAGTGTACTCTCGGCCCAAATTTCACTTCTTTAGGAAACATTTTAATTCCGTACCATAAATATCATTCATATTGAGCATTTAGATGCATAACCTGATCTAAATGAACAGAACGCTATCATGCAAGGAAACCACAAAGTCCATATATGTTTTATACTCTCTCTCTCTCATTCACACACTCTCAAAGGTTAACATTTAGAGGGGGTGGAGTCTAGTGTGTGACAAGGAGCAAATATGTGTACCAATTCTCCTTCAAAACAGTAAGATTTTGGCTTCTCAGAGCCTCTATGTACTCTAAACCAAATCATTTTGAACCTCATTGTCAGTGGACACTGAACAAAACTATTTGAGTGTCCCCCAAAGGCAATTACATTAAGGAAAATACAGACTTGTTAAGATCACAAGTCTGGGCACAGGCCTCAGCTTTAGCCTCACCCCCTCGACAGTGTACCATAAAGCATCTTTCTCTTCATTCTGACCAAAACTGACACAAAGCATATCATCATTGCCTTTGTGGAGAGCACAGCTGAGCTATAGCCATCTCGTTGGGCTGTCTAGATCAGCGGATGGAAAGAACAGAAGGCAGCATGTGGGGACCTGAAGAAAACTATGTAACAGAAAAAGTGCTGTAAGAAATGTAAATTTTCAAAGTGACTAGTGATTTTGATTGTCTCAATTTTTGGTATTCAACTAGAGACAGGCTGAAGGGGACTGATTTTCAAAAAGTGTTGAGTACCTGCCCCCTTTGAGGTGTCTCAGGCCTCAAATCAAATCAGGCCCCTTTGAGGTGTCACCAAAAATGGAGGCATCCAAAATCACTAGTCTCTTTTGAAAATTCAGGCCTTAAGCTTCTTCTGTGTGTGTAACTGAATTCTGTGAAAATGCAGAGCGGAGACTAGAGAAATTTGAAAATCAAGCAAGAGCCAGAAATTTGAGGTAACTAGTGCTTCTGGCAGAAGTGAAGAAATCTAACCTACTTACTTTCATTAACAAACCCATCCCACCCCTTTTGAGCATTAACAATGAGGCACAGGTAAATGCTACTGCATACTTAGCATAAACTGATTACAGAAGAGGGGATTGGCACAAACACAACTGAGATTTTAGCTAAGGCTAGTGATTGCCAAAGGGCATGGAAGGCCAGGCAGGACATCCATTTTGAAAGGTAGAAAACTAATTTCTTCCCAGACTACAGCTCCTGTGTGTAGAATGGGCAAAAGAATCAATTTCACTGTCCTTTGCTGTCACTAAGGTCACACTCCACCTGCTTCCCCATAATGTGGTCCAACACACCAGGGAAACACCATGGGGGAGTCTAGACAGTGAAGAACCTATTTGGGCAGAACAGAGGCAAACTTCACACTGGCTATCTGTGCAGGAATACAGACTTGGGGATTATCAGATGGCCAGGGCACATCTAGTGGGTCCACAGAGTTAGGACCTACTGGCCCAAAACTTTATGTCAGCTGCATCCACTGTTCCCACCATAACTACAGGAGCCATGAATCATAAGCAGTTGGGGATTCTGTTCTCCAGCTTTGCATTTTATGAATGCATTTGTCTGAGCACTTGGGCAGTGCAGTTCCCTCTTCCTCCTCACTGAAGCTTCTCTCATCCTCAGCTCCTACAAAGGTTTTCATTCTTTCCTCTACCCAATCTCATATACTAGCTCTTTCTTTTGCCAGCAGTGAGGCGTTTTCCCCTATCATTCTCTCAGTTTCTTTTTTCATTATCACTGGAGCAGCTTTGCCCTCTAGCCCAAAGTCACAAATGGCTAAATGTTATAATCCATGGGTGTCATGTCGCATCCACTGAGACGCATATGGAGAGAGAGCTGCAGTTCTTGACATTGCAATTCATGATGTTATAGTGTTGCTACCATGACACTATGTTTAAGTTGGAGACTGTAGCAACCTGCATGGAGCTTGGAGGGAGGAGCACGGGTTGTAGGAGGAAAAAGTTTGGAGAAACCACCACGAAGTCAGCCTGTGTGCACATGGCTAAAATGCTGCACTTGCAGCATCTATACAAATTGTTTTCTTAATAAAGAGTTTATTTTTATACACATGGAGTCCTCTCCTGTTATTACCCAGCATGTGGTACATGAAACCAGAGACAGAACTTCTATTCCAAGAACCAAATTTTAGCCACTGATCTCTGCAGAGAGCTCCCTCTGAAGTCAAATAAGTTTTGGTCCTAAACCCCTATTTTCAATCATTATGCTATTTTGGTTTTGTTTGTGTGGTTTTTTTTCTTCTGAAGTGACCTTTTAGATTAAAATTTCTTATGCTTGGCCTAAGCCCAGAAATTAATTCTGGGGAAATTCTCAAAAATTCTTCTCCTCTTCCTCTCCCACCCTGCCACATGATCGTTCCCCTCTATTTGACATTGGTGAGGCCTCATCTGGAGTACTGTGTCCAGGTTTGGGTCCCACACTACAAGACGGATGTGGAAAAATTGGAGAGAGTCCAGCGAAGGGCGACAAAAATTATTAGGGGTCTGGACACATGACTTATGAGGAGAATCTGGGGGAACTGGGATTGTTTAGTCTGCAGAAGAGAAGAATGAGGGGGGATTTGATAGCTGCTTTCAACTACCTGAGAGGTGGTTCCAAAGAGGATGGTTCTAGACTATTCTCAGTGGTAGAAGATGACAGGACAAGGAGTAATGGTCTCAAGTTGCAGTGGGGGAGGTTTAGGTTGGATATTAGGAAAAACTTTTTCACTAGGAGGGTGGTGAAACACTGGAATGCGTTACCTAGGGAGGTGGTGGAATCTCCTTCCTTAGAAGTTTTTAAGGTCAGGCTTGACAAAGCCCTGGCTGGGATGATTTAATTGGGGATTGGTCCTGCTTTGAGCAGGGGGTTGGACTAGATGACCTCCTGAGGTCCCTTCCAACCCTGATATTCTATGATTCTATGAAATAACTCTTTAAAAGGTTTTAAAATATAATAATAAGTAGGGTTACCATATGTCCGGGTTTTCCCCAGACATTTCCTCTTTTTTGATGCTCCATTTTCTGTCCAGTTGGATTTTACAAATAAGAGGCAATGTCCAGGATTTTTGCAGAGCAGACACTGCAACTCAGAAAGAGCTGTCCCTGAACCCTGAATTGGTCCATCCCCAGCTGATCAGTCCCTTCCCTGTAGCCACAGCTGCCAGATGCAGCTCACTCAGGCCCTGGCTCCCAGCCTTGGGGAGGGGTCGTGCAGGGATGCATTGACAGAATGGCTGGTGCCGCATTCTGAGCTTTCACAGCCACCCTGCCTCCATGACACAGAGCGACACTGCCCCCCACCTCGAGAGTGAGGCCTCACGTACCCACTCCAACAGCCTCCAGGTACCGCATCCAGCACCCCCCAGGTGCTCCCTCCAAGTACACAAATATCCCGTCCATACCCCCCAAATAGCCTCTCCAGCACCCTCTAACTGTACCCCTCCCTCCAGCTCCCCCACTTCCAGCTCCCCCCGTCCCAGCAGTGTTCTCTTTTTGGGAACCTGAAATCATAGAATCATAGAATATCAGAGTTGGAAGGGACCTCAGGAGGTCATCTCGTCCAACCCCCTGCTCAAAGCAGGACCAACACCAACTAAATCATCCCAGCCAGGGCTTTGTCAAGCCTGACCTTAAAAACTTCTAAGGAAGGAGATTCCACCACCGCCCTAGGTAACCTATTCTAGTGCTTCACCACCCTCCTAGTGAAAAAGTTTTTCCTAATATCCAACCTAAACCTCCCCCACTGCAACTTGAGACCATTACTCCTTGTTCTAGCACCTGGTACCACTGAGAACAGTCTAGATCCATCCTCTTTGGAACCCCCTTTCAGATAGTTGAAAGCAGCTATCAAATCCCCCTTCATTCTTCTCTTCTGCAGACTAAATAATCCCAGTTCCCTCAGCCTCTCCTCATAAGTCATGTGCTCCAGACCCCTAATCATTTTTGTTGTCCTCCACTGGACTCTTTCCAATTTTTCCACATCCTTCTTGTAGTGTGGAGCCCAAAACTGGACACAGTACTCCAGATGAGACCTCATCAATACCAAATAGAGGGGAATGATCACGTCCCTTGATCTGCTAGCAATGCTCCTACTTATACAGACCAAAATGCTGTTAGCCTTCATGGCAACAAGGGCACACTGTTGACTCATATCCAGCATCTCGTCCACAATAACCCCTAGGTCCTTTTCTGCAGAACTGCTGCCTAGCTGCTCGGTCCCTAGTCTGTAGCAGTGCATAGGATTCTTCCTTCCTAAGTGCAGGACTCTGCACTTGTCCTTGTAGAACCTCATCAGATTTCTTTTGGCCCAATCCTCTAATTTGTCTAAGTCCCTCTGTATCCTATCCCTACGCTCCAGTGTATCTACCACTCCTCCCAATTTAGTGTCATCTGCAAACTTGCTGAGGGTGCAATCCATGCCATCCTCCAGATCATTAATGAAGATATTGAACAAAACTGGCCCCAGGACCGACCCTTGGGGCCCTCCGCTTGATACCGGCTGCCAACTAGCCATGGAGCCATTGATCACTACCTGTTGAGCCCGACAATCTAGCCAGCTTTCTATCCACCTTATAGTCCATTCATCCAGCCCATAATTTTTTAACTTGCTGCAAGAATACTGTGGGAGACCATGTCAAAAGCTTTTCTAAAATCAAGGAACAACACATCCACTGCTTTCCCCTCATCCACAGAGCCAGTTATCTCATCATAGAAGGCAATTAGATTAGTCAGGCATGACTTGCCCTTGGTGAATCCATGCTGACTGTTCCTGATCACTTTCCTCTCCTCTAAGTGCTTCAAAATTGATTAGCTGAGGACCTGCTTCATGATTTTTTCAGGGACTGAGGTGAGGCTGATTGGCCTGTAGTTCCCCGGATCCTCCTCTTTCCCTTTTTTAAAGATGGGCACTACATTAGCCTTTTTCCAGTCATCCAGGACCTCGCCCGATCGCCATGAGTTTTCAAAGATAATGGCCAATGGCTCTGCAATCACATCCACCAACTCCTTTAGCACTCTCGGATGCAGTGCATCCAGCCCCATGGACTTGTGCTCATCCAGCTTTTCTAAATAGTCCTGAACCACTTCTTTCTCCACAGAGGGCTGGTCACCTCCTCCCCATATTGTGCTGCCCAATGCAGTGGTCTGGGAGCTGATCTTGTTCATGAAGACAGAGGTGAAAAAAGCATTGAGTACATTAGCTTTTTCCACATCCTCTGTCACTAGGTTGCCTCCCCCATTCGGTAAGGGTCCCACGCTTTCCCTGACCTTCTTTGTGTTGCTAACATACCTGTAGAAACCTTGTCAAGGTTCCTTCCTCACTCTGAACTCTAGGGTACAGATGTGGGGATCTGCATGAAAACCTCCTAAGCTTACTTTTACCAGCTTAGGTTAAAACTTCCCCAAGGTACAACATTATTTTACCCTTGGATTTCCACTGCCACCACCAAACTTTATCTGGGTTTACTGGGAAACGTAGTTTGGACACGTCTTTCCCTCCAAAATCCTCCCAACCCTTGCACCCCACTTCCTGGGGAAGATTTGGTAAAAATCCTCGCCAATTTGCGTAGGTGACCACAGACCCAAACCCTTGGATCTTAGAACAATGAAAAAGCATTCAGTTTTCTTACAAGAAGACTTTTAATAGAAGTAAAAGAATCACCTCTGTAAAATCAGGATGGTAGATACCTTACAGGGTAATTAGATTCAAAACATAGAGAATCCCTCTAGGCAAAACCTTAAGTTACAAAAAAGACACACAGACAGGAATATTCATTCTATTCAGCACAGCTATTTTCTCAGCCATTTAAAGAAATCATAATCTAACACATACCAAGCTAGATGACTTACTAAGTTCTAAGACTCCATTCCTGTTCTGTCCTTGGCAAAAGCATCATACAGACAGACACAGACCCTTTGTTCTTCTCCTTCCTCCCAGCTTTTGAAAGTATCTTGTCTCCTCATTGGTCATTTTGGTCAGGTGCCACCAAGGTTACCTTTAGCTTCTTAACCCTTTACAGGTAAGAGGATTTTTCCTCTGGCCAGGAGGGATTTTAAAGGGGTTTACCCTTCCCTTTATATTTATGACAACCCTTCTTGTTACTCTGAACATTCCCTTGCTAGCTGCAACTCCAAGTTTGATTTGGCCTTCCTGATTTCACTCCTGCATGCCTGAGCATTATTTTTATACTCCTCCCTGGTCATTTGTCCAAGCTTCCACTTCTTGTAAGCTTCTTTTCTGTGTTTAAGATCAGCAAGGTTTTCAATGTTAAGTCAAGCTGGTCACCTGCCATATTTACTATTCTTTCTACACATCGGGATGGTTTGTTCCTGCAACCTCAATCAGGATTCTTTAAAATACCGCCAGCTCTCCTGGACTCCTTTCCCCTTCATGTTATTCTCCCAGGGGATCCTGTCCATCAGTTCCCTGAGGGCGTCAAAGTCTGCTTTTCTGAAGTCCAGGGTCCGTATTCTGCTGCTCTCCTTTCTTCCTTGTGTCAAGGATCCTGAACCTGACCATCTCATGGTCACTGCCTCCCAGGTAAGTGGCAACCCTAATAATAAGGATTTTTTCAGATGATTTTTGAGCTCAGCTAACTCAAAACCAGCTTTGTTTTCAAATTTTATATTTGTGTAAGCAGGGTCTGAATGAGTTCTCCCCTGACAGCTAGCTGGGATGGGGAGAGACTTCAGGAGCGAATTGTATTTACATGAATACACCCACTCTGCCTAGATATCCAGCAGATAGAGCAATGTTGCTCAAAGTGATCAACTTTGGCTGGTGTTGGGTTACAAATCCCTTTAGTACTGAATGCAAGGGTAATGAAATGCTGTTATCAATGTTGTTGTCTTTCTTGTATGAATAAAGAGGAGCAGAACTGTGCTTTAACTTTCCCGATTGAGCGGGTCGTCCTAAGCTGAAAGAACCTAGTTAAACCAGGGGCTCAAATGCCAGACCCCTGTGAAAGTAAGAGGGGTGGGGACAGGAGTCCCAGCCAGGAGGAACAGACTCTCCCTAAAGGTCCCTGGTCTGGCTTAACCTGTTCCTCCTCACTGTTCAAAGATAGAGCCAAATAGGCTTCATTAGGAGCCTTTTGCTATTCTAAGTGCTCAAAAGAGCTGACAATCACTTGCGGTGGGACAGCTTTTCTGCCCAGCCTAAGACCTGAAAATCACAAAGAGCTGGGTGAAACCTCAAGAGACTGACCTACAGAGGTCACAGCAGAGAGGCAGGTGGCAGAAGGTGACTGGCAAGCGGAACAGAGTGAGAAGCTGGCAGGGCGGTCGCCAGAGAGGAACCGCGGCTGTCAGCGTGGCCAGCCAGAGCAAGTGCTCAGATGGTGAAGCAAGCAAGGTGCCTTCTTCCTGGGTGGGAGGTGAACTCACACAGATGCACCTCTGAACCCTGGGTCCTCACTGACCAAGGACAACCACTACGAGTGGGGTGTGGTGAGGGAGCAGAGAGGGGCACAGAAAAGGAACTTTTGGTTGTAGAACCCAAGAACATGAGGCAGAAGGCCCTGCCCCACGCACTCTGGGGCAGGTGTCCTGCTGACAGTTTTATGATTATGAATCCTGCTTGTGGCATTTTCCCTAATTAATGTTGGGTGACTTCCCTCCTTTCATTAAAAGTTTATTTTCTACACTCAGATGCTGTGCTTATGAGAAGGGAAGTATTGCCTTTCAGAGGTGCCCAGGGGTGGTGTGTAATTTCCCCAGGTTACTAGGTGGGGCTCAAGCCAGTTCTGTGCTGTGTTTTTGTAAAGGAACCCCTAGATATTGAACCTAGTACTGGCTGCTGCCGGCACCACCTGGCAGAAGGGTTACACTTGGACTAATGCCATTGACACGTCAGAAGAAACGAAGTGTCTTCGGTATTTGAAAACAGCATGCTGAACATTTACAGTGTGTTCATTTCCACTAATTGTAGAAAGACATCAAACTGCGATGTTCTAAATGTTCACAGATGTGAATTTGATTGCATGATCACTCTCACAGGTGCCAGTAATTTTAAATGACTCTGAAAACCAAGAGAGGCATGAGAGCTAATTTGGACCTGGAATTTTTTCAGACGTGAGACTCTGTCTGGGTTTGATATGCCAGTCTCCAGACCCGCTAAGAGCTTGGACATTGTTAGTCAGACTGAGCGCGGCTCAGCCTTTTTTTCATGAGAATAACCCTTCTCCGCTTGTCATCGTCACCTGAACAGCGATTTATGAGCTATATTACCTGTAAAGCAAACTCAAATAATGATAAACCAGACATGTAATTGCATCATGAACCAAAAGAGATTATCTATCTTTTTGGCATAGGGTTTTGTAAGGCGCTTATCACCACAATATCTGAGAGTCACAGGAAGTTGAGAAAAGAACAGGAGGACTTGTGGCACCTTAGAGACTAACAAATTTATTTGCGCATCAGCTTTCATGGGCTACAGCCCACTTTATCGGATGCATGTAGTGGCATTGTTTCATGTTCTCTGTGTATATAAAATCTCCCCACTGAATTTTCCACCGCATGCATCCGATGAAGTGAGCTGTAGCTCATGAAAGCTTATGCTCAAATAAATTGGTTAATCTCTAAGGTGCCACAAGTATTCCTTTTCTTTTTGAGGATACAAACTAACACGGCTGCTACTCTGAAACCTGTCAGAAAGTTGAGAGTACCTGGGTGCTTGAACGAGCAAGTCTGTTCTGTTTTTAATATGGTTGATTTTATCCAGGTTTGAAAGCTAGACAGGGTGGCTTCTGGTAACATTTGTATGAGCGATCTCCTAGGAAGAAAGGAGTGTTTGCTATGCCTGTATCTTTTGAATATCACACTACACAGACAATAGAAAAAAAAGTTTCTCCTTTGATCTGATAAGTTGCTATACTGCTTTTGGGTATAGAGCTCCTGGATCAGTATCTTACTGGAACAGATTCCGCACAAGGAAGGTTTCAGAGTAACAGCCGTGTTAGTCTGTATTTGCAAAAAGAAAAGGAGTACTTGTGGCACCTTAGAGACTAACCAATTTATCTGAGCATAAGCTTTTGTGAGCTACAGCTCACTTCATCGGATGCATACTGTGAAGTGAGCTGTAGCTCACGAAAGCTTCTGCTCAAATAAATTGGTTAGTCTCTAAGGTGCCACAAGTACTCCTTTTCTTTTCACAAGGAAGGATAATCCTTCATTCAGGACCTAGGACCTGCAAACTTTTATTCACGAGTGATCCTTACTCATGGATGTATTGCATTGAACTCAATGGCACTCTCACATGCGTCACGACGGGGACACTCACTGTATGTATTCTACACAATACACATCAGGCTTGGTGATTTTATGGATTACTACAGAGTGCATCATTAACTGTTTTTGTTCTAGTTATAGTCGACACGGCATTTTTATTCTAAGCCCTTATTTTCAGTGGCTTATTCCTTTCTGAAGCAATTACTTTTGGGAATGAAGTTTCCCATGCATTTCATCCCAGAGGTAAATGTTTTTTGTAAAGTTCAAAGAAATAATATTCAGCTTTTTTCATTAGTTTGGACAGTCAAACAAACACAGGTGTTTTTTTTTTTAAATGAGCAACTAACTAAATATGTTTTTCCCTTTTATATTGTGTAATATAATATATTATATTCCTTACAAAAAATTAAAGGAAAAAATGATACTCGGTGGGCCCAATGCTGGACACTTATTCAGATGAGTATTTTCTTTGACTTCAGTGGGCTTGCTTACTGGAATCAGGACTACTCACGTGAATAAGTTTCCCAGATGGATTTTTTTTCCAAACAAATCAGGGAATTTGGAATTAAAGTCACACAAACATAACTCTGCCCCTCTTATGTCCACACTTTTCATTAGATGATCACACAACACTGGTTGATGTTTACATACTTTTTGGCAAATGCTTCAGCTCAGCATAATTACATTGACTCATGTATTCTTTAATGCTTAAACTAACTTTTTCTATAACATTAGCTGAATATATATACACACACACACACCAAATGAAGGGCCCATTCCTGCAAAGACTTACTCATCTAAGTAATTTTAGTTACATGAGTAACCCTTTTGATTTTAAATGGAGCTCATATGAGTAAATTTATGGGTGGTCTTTTCACATTAGTATTTCAATTACTCAGTGATAGAAATAATGTGAAAAGGCCAAATCAGTCTTGCTTTGGGGTCCAATCCTGCAAACAGCTACACAAGCAATTTTACTCACTTGAATAGTCCTATTAAAAATCAAAGAGGCTGCTCATATGTATAAGGTTCCTTACAGGTGTAACTGTTTGTAAGATTGAGTCCTAAAGCAAGATTGATCCAGGAAATAATTCTTCTGAGCTCCCCTAGCATTTTATCTCAGGGCTTGTGTACACTTGAAATGCTACAGTGGCACTGCTGTAAGTGCAGAGCATTTCTCAGGGAAGCCTTGGAGGACAAGGAGACCTTCAAGCATTATTATTGTCTGTATTATGGTACTGCCTACAAGCCTTAACTGAGATCGGGGTCGCCTTGTGCTAGGCACTGCAGAAGCATATACTAAGAAACAAGCTGTCCTATGAACAGTTTATAATCTAATGAGGCAAGACAGAAAAAGGGTGGAGTAAGAAAGTATCGCTATCCTCATTTTTCAGATGGGAAACCGAGGCACAGAGAAATTAAGTGATTTCCTTCAGGTCACAGAGGAAGTCTGTGGCAGCATCAGGAAGTTAACAAATATTTCCCAAGACCCATGCTAATGCCTTAATTCCAAGACTATTCTTCCTCTTCAGAGCACTGTTGGGAACCAGACTATTCTGTTCACATTAAGCTAACTTAAAATTCCAGGGAGCTGAAGGGAGTCCCCACACCAATTCTTTTCTGAAAATGCCTTCAAAAATCCTGTATGTCTTGGACAGACTCCCAAATCCTGACAGTCTAGGGGAAAGTCCTCTGAAAAAACGTGTATGTGGAACCTTTGTAGAGCATTTGGGTGGGTGAGGGGGAGATCAACTGGCAGCTTCCCTTCCCCCCCCCCTTTTTTTAAAAGAGGAATGTTGTGATTGCTGGATGGGTGGGGTAGGGTTATTCACTTCCATGGGCAGTGGGTAGGCTCTGCCTTCCCTAGCTGAAGCTGCTGCTGTGGAACGCTGGGCTGGGGCTGCTTGGGCCTGGCCGGCCCAGGGCTCCTCTAGCGGCAAGGGGGCGGGATGTACAGGTAGCTCAGGGTTCCTGCCAGCCTGGGGCTTCTCAGGCTATAATGTTGTCCAGTAGAGTCCAAAATATTTTAAAAAAATATAACAGAAAGCAATTTCCTTTCCAAAGAAAACAAAACTATCTACACAGATAGAGACAAATTTTCAAAATGGTTCAGATCCTATTTAGACATCTAAAAAGCCAGATTTTCAAAAGTGCTTACCACCTAGAAGCTTCTGTTGTGGTCATATTTGCTAAAGAACTCAGCTAGTCCACACTCAGGTCTTTGTAAAATCTGGCCACTTATTTTAGTGCCTACCTGGGAGCTAGCTTCTGAAAATCTGGCCCTGATGGTGGAAAAATTTGGAAATCTGTTCCATAGGAGCTATGGAGCTGTGTCTCTTGTCATTCATAGCGGTGAAGCCAATGGAATACACCAATGAAAAATTAGTGTTCAGGAGATTCAAGTCCAATATTTGTATTTATTTGTAATCAAAATTGAAAATTGATCCCAAAGCATCAGAAATGAATACAAATCTTATCTTCTGTGTTCCGCCCTACTCAATAGCCTTATAAAGTACAGGCTTTTGACTTCTATTTTATATTGTGGTATACAAAAAGGTAACAACACAGTATATTGTTATTCATATTAATGCCACAAACATCAACCTAAGGGGTCTGTTCTTCCCTCCATGCAACTAGATTGCCATTAAGATCCATTATATTATTTTTACTACTATACCATGGAATAAGGCATGATTAAGCTCTTTTAGCAACCAGTCCACTGAAAGTGGGAATAAAAGTAGAACACAGAGCAAAAACGTATGAACATGAATAAAGCAAAAGCAAGAAAACAGTTTGAATGTTAAACACTAGTGACAGCTTTAGGGAGATGTATGAGGTGTTGCTGCAGCCGCGTTGGTCTTTAGAGAGACATTTGAAACAACATAAAATTGCAAGACTTTTGGGAACTCCAGGCTATTCAGTTTATTGTCACACGCTGGCTCTCGCTTCATTTTAACCTATTTTAAAATGTGCCTAATGTTCCATTTCCTCTTGCATAATAAATATATAATGTTACTGTAAACACACGTGCAAAGAAGTTTTGCACTCATCAGGATGTTTTGAATTTGACCACAAGGGTTTTCATTCCTGAAGTTTCATTTAGTAAGCTGTAGTTGTAGCATTGTTATTGTTTCTTTTACTTTTAACTTCACAAACAGATTTCTCTCTGTCACTTTCTGGGGATTACAAAATTGATCTTTGTCAATGAGACTCGGAATGAAAACTTTGAAAAACTGAGGAGAGTTTGACTACCTTTCTTCTTTTGACCCTCAAGACCTCTCAGTCAGATCTCATCATTGAAGATGAACTGGTTTTATCACTTCTCTCACAGTGTGACCTTTTTGGTTGTATCTCAGATACAATTCTTGTACAAGTCCCATTTTCTATTGGCATTAAAAGGGCAAAGAAAAAAACCCTTTTTACTATTTTATCTCTTCCTCACCCACTACTTTTTGATGTAAGAGTAAATGATAGTTGTCTTTCATTCTTAATCTTCCAACATATGATAAACAGCAGGACTGAAGCAGAGCTGCATGTTACCTAGAACTATACCTGTTCTCAGTGGATTGAAAATGGCATTTCACAGCATGGACTCAGTCTAAGGCTTCTTGGAAACGTACAGTTCCAGTAGTCTTTGGCAGCATGTAGGTAGGATTTAAATCACATACTTCTGCAGACGAACTCCCCAAGGGATTTCCTTCTCTAACTCTTGTGGCAATGTGGGTTTTCAAATGCCTGCACAGGTTTTGTAAAATTGTTGCCACAAACAAGTGGCATCTGTTTGTATAATGGAGAAGCAAGAAAACAAATCATTTTGGACATGAAACAGGATCACTTTAAGGTAGAAAAAATGAAATTGTATTAACATAATATAAGCAACCAGTAAAAGTGTTGTGTACACAAAATTAGTGTATTATTGCAGAGGAATTATAAGTTTTTCTTTTTCCATGATTAAAGCTACTTTAGTTGAACGCCTATCAATACATTTCCGTTAGGTCAGTTGTTCTCTTGTGTGTTAACCTAAGATTGAGGGACACAAAGAGACTACCACTAAGTGATACCTTCACAAATACAGCCACATTTGCATATGTAAACTTTAGCAGTGGCAATGTTACTGCACATTTAATTTTTTGAATGCAACCACTGTCCATCTAATTTACTCCAATGCTTAGTGGCAGCTATTGTGCTAACCAAGGATCACGGGACTAGATCCCTAAGAGGTAAGGTCAGACCAGTAAAATTAGCCATCTGTCAAATAAAGACCTTAAGCTCAGGTTGTATTTACGTATTATGTTTCCAACTATACTGGCATTTCTCACAACAGCGAGTGACAAAGATGTGATTAATTTTAAATTAACTGTGAAAACTAAAAAAGAAAACTGTGGAATATATATAAAAACTAAGGATCCAATCCTACAAATATTGTATACTACCAAGGAAAATATATGGAGTCTGTCAAATTTTCAATTAATCTGATTCACTAGATCTACAATCCCAGTCCAAACAAAGTCAATGAGAAAACTTACACTGACTTTAGAGGGACCAGGATATGGCTCAATGTTTTGGAACTCCTTGTCTCAGCCAGCAGTATTTCCTATAATCACTGCTGTCTTATAAATTATGCAAATACAATTAGCAAATTGGCAAACCTAGTGACTTTATCATTTCTTGTGCCTCATATGTATTTTACATTTCTATTGAGTGCAACAGGGAGCCGAAAACAATGTGATTTGCATGGAGCATAAATATTTGGTCAGTATCTAGACCTCTAACTTTTAAATACCAAGGACCATATACTGCCCTTGATCCACATGCAAAAATCCCATTGACGTCAGTGGGAGCTCAACTGCAGATCAAAGGTAGCGTATGTAGGGGACGAAGGGAGTCTTTGCTCTGACTTAACGTGCTCCATGTCATGGTCCAATGAACTGTACAAAAATATGCTTTACAAAAACGTTGCAATTACATACTGATGCAATGACTGTCTGCCTCCTTCTGTCCATTTTCTTTCACTTATGTGCCAGTCCTCTGGCACTGCATAATCCACTGCCCTGGGAGTAATTCTGCTATCAGAAATACTCTGGCCAATCCTACAGTCACTATGCAGGTAAGCCTCCCACTGACTGGGAGCCTCACCTGAGTGTTACCTGTGTTCACTGCAATGCCACAAATTATGGGCCAGATCCTCCTCTGAATGGAGGCCAGTAGAATTTTGTCAGTAATTTCAGTGGCAGCAGGTCTTGGTTCTTGAACTGGAACCTCAGTGAATCAGCCAGGAGAAGCAGGCTGTATTAGAAGGAAAAAGAGAGAATGGGGCAGATTCTGATCATATAACTCCACTGATTTCAGTGGAGTTTCCTCTAATGTGCATTCATGTATATGAGATCAGAATAGGGTGACCAGATAGCAAGTGTGGAAAAATTGGGACAAGGGGTGGGGGGTAATAAGCATCTAAATAAGACAAAACCCCACTTATTAAGACTGTCCCTATAAAATCGGAACCTCTGGTCACCCTAGATCAGAATGAGGCCCTTTGTCTTCTTTGCACACACAAATCCCTAGCCAATCAGCAAAGATCAGAAAATAACACATTGGGGAAAGTACATATTGGTAAAATATATGTTGGAAGAATTTGGACAGTGTATTGGGGGGCTAAATAGGAAATATTGCAGTTAGTATTTCAGTCACAACTACAATTTACAAAAGAGGACACATTTAAAATTTAAAAATAAGAAGGGCTATCATGTTTAAATTTATGCAAAGAAGTATCTGATAATTCTAGTAGCCTATCTGGATAATGCATAGAGAGCTGAAGACTTTTCCCACAATAAGAGACAATATAATACTATATTTGCATGCACTTGTGCTATGTTCAGAATGAATGAAATGAAACAATGTGTATCCCAAGAATACTGTTTGTTAAGCTGATATCCCTCCACTTCAATACAAGGAGCAGTCAGACAATAATCGAAAGCAGAGTGTGAAGCAGGTCCATCTTTACTGAGACACAAGTTAATTTTCAAATGGACGCATCATGAAACAATAACGTTAAGCAGCCATATGAGAAGGACAAACTCCTACTGACTTCAATGGGAACACGACTGGGACTGTTATTTTGTTTTCATGCTAACAGATTTTTCCATCTGTTAGTGTCTCCCTCCTTACAGAAACATTATTTCTGAAGGCACTTTGAGAGTCAGATTGTAAACTCTGAAATAAAGTGGTATCGTTTCCACTGTACAAACAGATCATTAATCCCAAAACAGACATCTACTGTTCCAAATAAATATTTTTAAAACAATTTTAAATCCTTACAATAGACTTATGAAGAAAAGATGCAGTCAGTTAAGAGCATTTTTATATTTATTACTGCTTTCCCTGCCCTCACTTTTTCCTTTAATACTTAACATCTCAGATATGAAAGAAAAAAAATTTAGAAAAAAAATTGTTGTACTTATGTTGCCTTTTTATAGAGGCACTGCTCTTTAGAAAGAGTTATTGAGACCAGATAGAAACTTCAAGTTAAATACTTCTTAATTAGCTTTTTTAAAAAAGGTAAAAAATGCTGTTAAAAGATGCAAAAAGAAAAGGAGTACTTGTGGCACCTTAGAGACTAACAAATTTATTTGAGCATAAGCTTTCGTGGGCTACAGCTCACTTCATCGGGATCACACACAGTTAAAGAAATCCAAGGGTTTTTTTTGAAAGCCAGACAGATCAAACAGGAAGAGATGCTGCAAATGACCAAAACATATGCGCCAAAAATCTAAGAACATCAAGAGTAACTAAACAGAGGAGGAAAAAACACCCTTCTGATTTTTTAACAACAGGAAATGGAGAGCCTTTTGACAATATGGATCAAATAATAGACGTTTAAAGACAAGGAGGGGCTCTAGTCCCCCTTTGGAGGGTTTTCTCCCCCGGTGCCCAGTAATTGAGATCATATGGAAACTGTCTCAACTCACACAGTTCTTTGTATCTAAAAAGAAATGAAATACAAACAGTGCATTCTAAAACTCTCAGATTTCCCATCAGGGGAGATATGTGATATGGATTTAACCCTGTCTGTGCCGGGGGAATGCACAGATTTGCGTTCCCACTTACCTACCCACCCACTCTCCAGACACAGGCATGTCTGGAGAGTGGGCTTCCCCCCGGGATAGTCTCCGAGCTGAAACCTTCCTACTCGCCCCTGATAAGGGGGAGTTTCTTACCTTGCCTCCTGGGGATGTTTCTCCTGGAAGCTGCTGTGTGCCCAATGCAAGAGGCCAGCAAGAGCAGAGCGAAGCAGCGGCAGCAGCGGGCTGGGCTCTGTAAATCCATCGGAGCCAGCCTTCAGCCCACCGCAAAACAGAGAAGTTTGGGGAAGTTGGGCGTGCGGGGGGCAGCTGACCGCGAGGCGGCCGGGGAGGGTGCGAACTGCTCCGCAGCCGCTCGGCTGAGGCCCGGGGGCGGGGGGAGCAGCCGCCGTCCGGAGTCGGCAGCAACCAGACAGCGAGTGGGGCTGGCGGCGAGCAGCGGGGCTTGTCACACGCGCAGGAGGGAGGAGGCTGGGACCGGCCCTTTGATGGGATTACAGCCCCCTGGAGCGCAGGCGGGCAGGGAAGGGACTAACGCGGTGGGCAGGACACCTCCCCTGAGCGCGCAGCCCACCCCGCGCAAGGGACCGGGGGAAACACAGACACCCCCGCTGCGGTCGCGCAGTCCTCCCCCTCCTCCCCCCCCCGCGCAAGGGACCGGGGGAGACACAGACACCCCCGCTGCGGTCGCGCAGTCCTCCCCCTCCTCCCCCCCCGCGCAAGGGACCGGGGGGGATACAGACACCCCCGCTGCGGTCGCGCAGCCCTCCCCCCCTCCTCCTCCTCCCCCGCCGCGCAAGGGACCGGGGGGGGACACAGATACCCCCGCTGCAGCTCGCGCAGCCCTCCCCCCCTCCTCCTCCCCGCGCAAGGGACCGGGGGGGGACACAGACACCCCCGCTGCAGCTCACGCAGCCCTCCCCCTTCTCCTCCTCCTCCCCCGCCGCGCAAGGGACCGGGGGGGGACACAGATACCCCCGCTGCAGCTCGCGCAGCCCTCCCCCCCCTTCCACGCGCAAGGGACCGGGGGGGACACAGACACCCCCGCTGCGGCTCGCGCAGCCCTCCCCCTCTTCCTCCTCCCCCGCGCAAGGGACCGGGGGCACACAGACACCCCCGCTGCGGCTCGCGCAGCCCTCCCCCTCTTCCTCCTCCCCCGCGCAAGGGACCGGGGGGACACAGACACCCCCGCTGCGGCTCGCGCAGCCCCCCCTTCTCCTCCTCCCCCCCCGCGCAAGGGACGGGGGGACACAGACACCCCCGCTGCGGCTCGCGCAGCCCCCCCTTCTCCTCCTCTCCCCCCCGCGCAAGGGACCGGGGGGACACAGACACCCCCGCTGCGGCTCGCGCAGCCCTCCCCCCCCGCGCGCAAGGGACCGGGCACAGCCCCCACTCAGGAGGGCGCAGCCCGCGCCTGCTCTCACTGCTCTGCAGCGCTTCAGGGCCCGTGTAGGGCACCCCCAGCTCAGTAGGCAGCTCCTTCCCCGCCTCCTGCAGAGACCCCGTCCCCTTCTCTCCTCGGGGCAGCCAAACAAACCCCTCCCTCCGGAGAGACTTGGGACCCAGGTAATGCCCTGCCTGTCTGTGCCCCCCCCCCCCTTCTGCAGGGTGCCATAGCCCCCTAGGACCACCCTGCCCCTACCCCGCTGGGAAGGCCCCTCACTCTTTCCAGCCCACTGGATGACCCACCCTCCCGCCAGCAGCCTTTCCCTCACCCTTCTGTGGGCCTCCCCAGCCACTGGCCTCTGCCCAGCTCCCTCTCCTTGACCCCTCTCTACATTACCCTGCTGGGCCGCCTACCCGAGTTTGGGGGGTTTAGTGCCTTCCCCTCTGCAGGAACCCCACGTCCCTCTATCCCTCCGCCCTGCCCCGCCAGGTACCAATTTCTTTGGCACTAGAGGTTAATGGGCTGCCTTCTTTCTTCTCCTGGCTTTGGGAGAGTAAGTGGCTGCGGTGGCAGGCCCATCCTGGGGGAGGGCCAGGAGGAGGATTCGGTGGGATAGTGGTTGCAGAGTTAAGAAGATCAATGAGATTTAATCCCCCCCCCCCCCCAGATGGATTCTGAGTCCACTCCAACCACTCAGACTAATATAGAAACTCTCATGGGGATTAGAGGCCAGCCGGAGGAGGTGTCCTGGGAAGGAAGGAGGAGAATAGGGAAAAGGAGCCCAAACCACCCTATCATAGCAACATAGGAATTACCTTACTGGATCAGACCCACAGTCCATTTTGGCCAGTGTCCTGTCTCCAATACTGGCCAGACCCAGACCCTTCAGAGGAAGGTGCAAGAAACCTCATATTAGATAATCTGGGGGGGTGTGGGGCAAATTATCCCACAGCTAAATCTCATCCTAATCTCGGATAGAATCTTAAACCCTGCTTGAAGCATGAAGTTTCATATGTCTTCCAAAATTGTTATTAATTATGACTGGATATTTTTATGCATATAACATTATCCACTCCTTTGTTGAATCTGGTTAAATTCTTGACCCCAGTGACATGCTGGGGCAATGAATTCCACAATCTAATTACACATTATGGGTGGGGGGGAGAATCTCCAGGCAAAGAGAAACAAGGAGAGAAGGAGCTGTGGTTCAGCCCACTATGAGTAGTACAAGGAGGTAGGGAGATGGAGCCTGTGCCATTTGAGGAGAAACAGGGGCAGTGATAGACTCTGACTTCTCCAAAGGAGAGGACAGGAAGATGGAGCTGAAGTCCCTTTGAAGAGAGGTTGGAGGAGGAAATTTTGAGCATCCTGATGAGAGGAAGCCCATGTGTTTTAAGTACCATGGGCTCACTCATTCATATTAAAAAATGTTTTCCATTTCCAACACCTGCTTTGATCATAAATAATTTAGGAAGCAGTTTGCCATGAAGTGATTTGTTTTTAATTCCAACCAACAGGATATCTAGTTGAAAAAACTGTCTGGTGAAAATGGGGCAGTCTTATTCTCTGGGCAGCTAAGTGAGCAGACTGTGAAAGAACAGCTGCCTGGCCAATGGGCTTAGCTGGCTTTTCCACTGTGATTAATGGAGAAAAAAGATATGCCAGTGCCTTAGAAGACCCCAGTGACGAAGTCCTGTGAGTTAGCAATATAAACATAGGTGAAGTCCAATTTAAATTATACCATCATATATAATTGCTGTAAGATTAAGAGCAAAGGAAGCTAGTAAGATGAATTCTTTAAATTTATGGGTTTTTTAAAATGGGAGAACAGATAAAAAAGACAGAACAAAAGGTAAAGGAATGAGGGAGGAAGGAAAGGAAAGGAAGAGGCAGGGAAGCAAAAGAAGAGCTACATCTCAGTTTCCATCCACTAGGAATTAAATTAGTAGTTTCTAATTTAGACCAGAAAGTTAGACCAAATCTTTTCAAATTTATCCGAGGTCCCTCTTCTCTAAAATGCTACCCACTCTTTAGTTGCCAGGTCTGCTAAGTCACTGTGCCAAGCTTCTATCCCTGGAGGCAATTTGCTATTCCGGTAATATGCATTCTTAATGCTTGGCATCACTGATGAAATGAGGATTTCTACATGTTTCTTGTTGTTCTTAGGATGACTGTACAAGACAGAGTTAAGAAGCTTAAATTAATTTATCTGTGTACTTTCATACTTTAGAAAAAAATCCCAGTTTTGGATTCAGTTGAAGCCTTTCACGGTTTTCAAAAAAGTCTTTGGGTGGGGGGAGTTATTTTAATCAAACTACAACTTTTTTTTAAAGGGGACTTCTAAAATGGGGTATTACATCTGCTCAGCCTGAACTCTGTTGTAACAAAGTTTTGCCTGGGAGTTTCCTAATCTCTCTTTTCTTTTAATGCGAGCCCCTCAGAGTCCCTGATAGACCGTGCAAGGTGCACACACACTCTCCTAGACCTTGCATGCTACACAGAAACATTACAGATCTTGCAAGCTGCACAGTTCAACTCCAGACTGTCCCTATTCCTATTTGGTTCTCTTTTTTGACTCCAGGCCAGCCAATCATTTTCCCTGTGGCTCTCTCTTTTTCCAGCTCCTTCTAAACTGGACAGATCTGCCCTCATGTTATTCTCCCTGCTGTTTAGGCATTTTATAAAGTCTGCATTAGAACTTTTAAATCAAAACAAACAAATAAAAAATCCTACTGAGATCACAACCCAAATGGTAAATTTCTATGATGATTCCTCTTTCACTTTTACCTTAGAAATGGATCTTTTAGGTGAAGTTTCTCTTCAGACAGTTCTTCCTAATTTACTGCCCTGATGCTATTTGCCAGATCAGATATTGACTATGATCCTATGCTACTGACCTAATATAGAGAATTACATGGATCTGAGGGTCTTTTCATTTACTTTAATGGGAGCTGGTATTGATGCACAGACTATTCAGAAGTTTATGGAAAGCAGAGGAACCAATAAGATGCAAGATTTTAGGTATAAAACCAGCACATGTAACTTTCCATTAAAAATACCAGACAGTATTTTATGATACAACCACATTTGCTCCAACCCCTCAGACAGAGACAAACACCTATAAGATCTCTATCAAGCATTCTTACAACTACAATATCCACCTGCTGAAGTGAAGAAACAGATTGACAGAGCCAGAAGAGTACCCAGAAGTCACCTACTACAGGACAGGCCCAACAAAGAAAATAACAGAACGCCACTAGCCGTCACCTTCAGCCCCCAACTAAAACCTCTCCAACGCATTATCAAGGATCTACAACCTATCCTGAAGGACAACCCATCACTCTCACAAATCTTGGGAGACAGGCCAGTCCTTGCCTACAGACAGCCCCCCAACCTGAAGCAAATACTCACCAGCAACCACACACCACACAACAGAACCACTAACCCAGGAACCTATCCTTGCAACAAAGCCCGTTGCCAACTGTGCCCACATATCTATTCAGGGGATACCATCATAGGGCCTAATCACATCAGCCACACTATCAGAGGCTTGTTCACCTGCACATCTACCAATGTGATATATGCCATCATGTGCCAGCAATGCCCCTCTGCCATGTATATTGGTCAAACTGGACAGTCTCTACGTAAAAGAATAAATGGACACAAATCAGATGTCAAGAATTATAACATTCATAAACCAGTCGGAGAACACTTCAATCTCTCTGGTCACTCGATTTCTGACCTAAAAGTGACTAATCTTCAATAAAAAAACTTCAAAAACAGAGTCCAAGGAGAGACTGCTGAATTGGAATTAATTTGCAAATTGGATACAATTAACCTAGGCTTGAATAGAGACTGGGAGTGGTTGAGTCGTTATACAAAGTAAAACTATTTCCCCTTGTTTATTCCTCTCCCTCCCCACCCCCCCAACTGTTCCTCAGACGTTCTAGTTAACTCCTGGAAATGTGCCCACCTTGATTATCACTTCAAAAGGTTTTCTCTCCCCCCACCCCAATCTCCTGCTGGTAATAGCTCATCTTAAGTGATCACTCTCCTTACAATGTGTATGATAAACACACATTTTTCATGGTCTGTGTGTATATAAATCTCCTCACTGTATTTTCCACTTTATGCATCCGATGAAGTGAGCTGTAGCTCACGAAAGCTTATGCTCAAATAAATTGGTTAGTCTCTAAGGTGCCACAAGTACTCCTTTTCTTTTTGCAAATACAGTCCAACATGGCTGCTGCTCTGAAACCTATTTTAACTTGTCATTTTCAATTTCACAGTAATATCAGACATAATGACTGGAATTTATGCCTAATTACAGTTTCATTAGAAAATAATGTTTGATTATGAATGCATATGCTGATAACTATTACTGACCAAGAATTAAATGATCCCCTAATTGCTTACAAGAGCAAGTAATTACTTAATTATTTGGTAAGAAAATTATCTACATTTATTATTGTTTTACTTTTTACTTACATGGTGTCACAGATAGAGCCCTGTGCGGATAAAAAATTTGTATCCACATCCAATCTGCAATCTGCAAAAATGATCTGCAGATATCTACATCTGTGGATATAAAGCAGATATCCACGGATTTGCAAGGCTCTCGTCCTAGTTGTGCGTGACACATTACAATACAGAGCTTACAATCTAATGTAAATGCCTTTCATTACAAAGGGTCCCAATGCAGTTTACAACAATATGCATACAGCATCACGCACATGCAGCCACATTCCCAATGAAAGGTGGCCTCTAACTGGACACCTGGCACACAACATAATAATGCAAGGAGAGGAAAATTTAGTCTGAGGGAGAAACTCATGGAGAAAGTGCCATGTGAACTTTATTTTCCATGCAGAAGAGACAGGACTTTGGTTTTTAAGGTATTATGAAGGCTCACACAGAAAGCAGCATTTTACTCAGGAAAACTGCCATGAAAGGATGAAGGGTTGAGTCAATCCTACTAGGACTCTAACTTTTGACAGAATTTACATACTTCAAACATAGTGATCATGTTACTGAACTATCCCCCCTGGGCTTGTTTCAATTCTGTCAGCATAAAAGATTTGAAGTCTGCGTGGGCTGGTTTTTTTTAATCCCTGGTAAAAGAAAGTCTTTTCTATTTTCACTAGATTATTTTGCCTTATGAGCAATCAATAGTGGACTCATGGCATCAGGAGAGGAAGGGTGTGTGAAAGTGTGAAATACAGCAATTGTTTATACTTGCACCTATGTTGTACCCAATACACAGACCCAATTCTGCATTTGGGTCTCACCCTGTGCCATTGGTCAATCGGAGTTTTGACATTGACTTCAGTGACACAGAAACTCCATGCATCTGAAGAAGTGGTTTTTTACCCATGAAAGGTTATGCCCAAATAAATCTGTTAGTCTTTAAGGTGCCACTAGACTCCTTGTTGTTTTTACAGAAACTTTTGTTTCTATGTTTTGGTTGACTAATCATTGCACTGCCTATGCAGTGTAATATATTGAATATACTTTAGCTCAGTATCTACAAGACTATACATTGCCATCATCACAGGGCTACCAAACCTATTGCTTGTAAGGACCAGACAACTCCACTTCCAGGCACTAATCTAACTCTCACTGAAGTCAATGGAATCTCCAAGGAGTGAATAGACCTGTTGAATCAGACCACAGATGTGAAGAGGAGTTGGGCCATTCATTAATTTGAACAAAAACCTGCGTGATATTTGTTTATATTTTACTTTAAAAGAAATTCCACACAAAAGGTCCCCTTGACATACATTTAAAAACACAGTAACAGGAGTTACAATACATAAAACCATCCAAAGCAGCAGCCCTCCTCTTTCCTCCCACACATCATTTATTCACCTGTCACATGACTCTGACCTTACACCCCCACTGCCTTTTCCCACCTGATAGAATTCAGACTCTCAACAGTCTCTGTCCTCCACCAATGCTCGCTCAAATACATGGGCTTTGTGGCCTAGCCAGAAAGCCAACACATTTAGGCTATTTCTGCCTTTTAGGAAAGTCATTGCAAAGGAAAGAGACTCCCACAGAGAATGCTCTGCCAGCTGTCCCTTCCCTTTAATCACAAAGGTGATACGCTCCAGGCCTGTACAGACCACAGTTATGGCAGGTCAGAATTCTTATACCCTCCTCTAGCTCAGTTTCCTTTATATCATTTACTGCCACCTATTATATCTTACTGCGCTCCTTATTGATTATCATTATGAATTATTTGTATTGCAGTAGCACCTCAAAGCTCTAATCAGGGCTCAGAGCTCTGTTGTACCAGGCATTGTACACACAAAAATATACGTAACAAAAAGACAGTTCCTGCTCCCAAAACTTACAATGAGAGACAACAAACAGATGGAGGACACACAGGATAACGAGACAATTATGAACATCATGATAAGTACTGGTCATAGCACATCAGCTGCCTAATCATTGTCAAGTTTTATCCCACTCACTATATTTCACAAGTGCTCTGATCTCTTCCACCTTTCTTACTATCCCTCTATATACCACAGAGTTTTTTCACCACACACTATAAAACAGTGCCTCCCAAACATGCTATAAATCACAATATCCACAGGATTGTATCTTGCCCAGCATTAACAGTATAATATATTGTCTATTATTAAAAATTATGCTGCATTACATTACTACTACACTACTACTACACGGAGTAACAATTTCATTTCCCTCTTAAAATAGTTTTTACAAGCTTATGATCTAGTGTCTGTTACTCTTCATAACTAAAACAAACACAGTCAGTAGTAATAAATGTATCATTCATTCAAGCCAACAGTTCTAGATATAGGGTGTTCTACAAGTTGTGCCTGTATGTTCAAATATAAGAGCTCCATCTTACCCCCCCCCCACTTACATTAACATTATTATTTCTATTGCAGTAGCATCTATGGGCCCTAATCATAGATAAGGCCCCCTATCACTATGTGATGTATGAACACAGAACCAAAACACAGTCCAAGCCCCAAAGAGCTTGTATCAAGTGCATAGTACCTATCTTTACAAAGGAGAAAAAGAGGCCCCAGGGAATTATCCATTTCCAGCCTAACTTCGATACTTGGAAAGATATTGGAACAAATTATTAAACAATCAATTTGGAAGCACCTAGAAGAAGAGGAAGATTACAAGGAATAGCCAACATGGATTTGTCAAGAACAAATCATGCCAAACCAACCTAATCTCCTTACTGGCCTAGATGATATGGGGGAAGCAGATGTGATATAATTTAATTTTAGTAAAGCTTTTGACATAGTCCCACATGCCAGTTTCATAAGCAAAGTAGGTTAATGTAGTCTAGATGGTACTATTATAAGGTGGGTACATAACTGGTTGAAAGACTGTCCTCAAAATTATCAATGGTTTGCAGCCAAACTGTGAGGATGTATCCAGTGAGGTCCCCAGGGGTCTGACCTGGATCTGGTACTATTCAATATTTTCATTAATGTCTTAGATAATAGAGTGGAGAGTATGCTAATAAAATTTGAGAATAAGACCAAGGTGGGAGGGGGTTGCAAGCACTTTGGAGGACAGGGCTTAGAATTCAAAATGACCTTGACAAATTTGAGAACTGGTCTGAAGTTAACAAGACAAAATTCAATAAAGACAAGTGCAAAGTACTATACTTAGGAAAAATCAAACACACAACTACAAAATAAGGAATAGGGCACTAGGCAGTAGTACTGCAGAAAAAAGCATCTGGGGGTTATAGTGAATCACAAATTGAACTTGAGCTAAAAAGTGGTGCAGTTACAAAAAAAGGCTAGCATCATTCTGGGGGTTAACAACAAGAGTGTCATATGTAAGACACAGAAGGTCCTACTCTACTTGGCACTGGTGATGCCTCAGCTGGAGTACTGTGTCCGATTCTGGGCATCACACTTCCTGAAAGATGTGCACAAAATGGAGAACGTCCAGAAGACAGCAACAAAAATGACAAAAGGTTAGAAAACCTGACCTGTGAGGAAAGGTTTAAAAATAACTGGGCCTGTTTAGTCATGAGAAAAGAAGATGGAGGGAGGACCTGATAATAGTCTTCAAATATGTTAAGGGCTATTATAAAGAGGATGGAGAGCAATTGTTCTCGATGTCCACTGAAGATAGGACAAGGAATAATCAGCTTAATCTGCAGCAAGGGAGATTTATGTTAGATATTAGGAAAAACTTCCTAACTATAATGATAGTTAAATACTGGAATAGGCTTCCAAGGGAGGTTGTGACTCCCTTCCCCATCATTAGCAGTTTTAAGAACAGGTTACCGACACTTGTCAGGACTGGTCGAGGTATAGTTTGTCCTGCTTCACCACAGTGGGGCTGGACTAAATGACCTCTTGAGGGTTTACGTTTCTGCACTTCTGAATTTCTATGATTCTATCATGCTTTTGTTTTCAATTTCTCAGTTTTTGCCAAGCTTAGCACCCTCAGGTAAATGGAACTAAAGGCAATGGAGGGAGGAAATAAGCACTTTCACAAACCTAAGAAAAGTGTTATTTTGGGAGCTTACAAAACTCGCCTGCACCCAGATATTATACATACAATATTTACAATTTGGGTTGGGGAAACAATATATTGCCCAGTACTGGCTTCCCTTCTCTTTTGTTCTTTTCATACTCTCTGATGATGTTATGAAGAAAAAAGAATGACTTCAAAGCACTTTGGGGAGTTCAGACTGTGCTCCTCTCATCCTGTTCTCCCATTTCAGTCTTTCTGCTGCTCTTAGGGAAAAAAATTACTTAGAATTGCTTTTTTCATTGTGTTGCTGCTTCATGCAATATGCATGCTTTCCCTTTCCCCTCATCTGTCAGTATCTCAGACTGATACATACCTGTAGCCTACTCTATAATCTCCTGGTGATATTCCCTCCAGCTTCCGCACCAGCACTTTTGAACAAGGAAAGAGATTGGCCACAGAGAATCCCTCTAGCTCTTACAGTGAGCTCAGCGTATGCTGGGACAGGACTTAGTGAGTTTAGTTATGACTATGTGAATATTGGTTGTCAAAAAACAGGGATGGGGGAGATTTCCACATTAAAAATTGGGACCATTTTTGTTGCAATTTCAACATTTCTGCTATTTTCCACCAATTTGTGTGAATAACTTTGCACGACAGATGGGACGGCCCTGTTAGAGAGTCATAGAGTTTGAGGCCAGAAGGGACCACCAGATCATCTAGTCTGATCTCCTGTATATCACAGGTCGCTGCCACCACCTAGGGCCAACACACTAAACCCCCAAACCGAAATTAGGCCAAAGTATTACAGCGCACAGGAAACTAGACTTTCATATGCCATGGGTACAGACTAGGACGGACTGAGGTGCACCAGTGTCTGAGGCATCCACAATGCAGGGAACTGATTAAGTGAGATATACCCTGATAATCCTGACAAGTGACCTGCACTCATGCTGCAGAGGAAGGCAACCCCTTCCCCCCCATGTCACTGCCAATCTGACTTGGGGGGGGAAATTCGTTTCTGACCCTATAGATGGCAATCAGTTCAATCCTGAGCATGACAGCAAGAACCAGCCAGCCAAGAGAGAGAGAATTCTTGGTGCCACCTCAGAGCCCTGGCCCATCCTGACCAATATCCCATCTCTAACTATGACCATCCCTGATGCTTCAGAGGAAGGAGATAAAAAACCAAAACCCCAGAATACATTGCAGGGAGGAATCCCTTCCTGAACTCTGCAGGTAGCCAGCTGAAACCCTGAAGCCATGAGGTTTTAGGAGCATAAGACATACACCAGAAGTGAGCTCCATGGCAGCTGAGTCCTTTCCCCTACCATCACTCTACTTCTCCAGATAAAGAAGGCGTGATCCTAACTGACCTGTGCTGGAGAGAAGGGAGAGGCCTGAAAGGAGAGTGCCACTTCCATAACTTAGTTTCCCCTCTTGTACCAATGACCTAGCAAAAATTCCTATTCAGAAGATCCATGAGGGTTGAAATCCATGGCTGGGGACTGGCTGAGGCACAAGTGGCAGGGGGCAGGATGGGGTGACAAATGCTGTCTGCAGCACCATTTCCACCTTCCCTTCCACACAACTGTGAGATCTTTTGGGATAGATACATGCTGACCTAGTCCAAATTAATTTATCTTCTTTCCCATTCCCTGGTCTGAACCACCTCCACCCCACCAGAAGAGGAATGTAGGAAAATGGCTATTAGGGGAGGAAGTATAACTTCTAGGAAGCCAGAAGGAATTGTGGGATCCAGGAGACAATGGGAGGTATAGGGCCACAAGGTATGCTTAGAATTTAGGGGACTCTTCTGGTTTACAGAGCCAACCCCCCTGCTTCCTCTGTAAGGAGATGTAAGGTCTGGGAGAGGTGGAGATGGACAGTAAAAGCTGAGTTTTCTCCCCTTGACAGAAGAGCAATGAGAACTCCACAAGTGGAGCCATGTAGCTTGGAGGGGACAACAGGGCCTACAGATGTTCCTCACATTCAAGTCTCAGAGTCTGATTTCAGAAGCACCTGGGATGCCATTCCATCCTAGGTCCCCTCATCACCATGATTTTTAAACACAAAAAAAACAAAACAAAACAAAACGACATTCAAGATCATGCATTATCATCTGGATGAGTGCAAAAGATAGGGGTCTCCAACTAATCACCACACTAATATATCGCTCATGCTCTTTCTCCTTTCCCTCCCATAGACTGATAACTCCGCCTGTCACAGATTAATTCACTGTCTCAGAAACAAAATGAGAATTCTCTAGAATTAATTCCAGCTTTTTTATTTGGTCAATGAGCCTCTAAAAAGCTTTTGAAAAATCATAAAACTTTAAAAAAGATCTTTAGAAGTAGTTTTCATGTTTGCTTCAAAAGGAGCAAGGAGATAGCAAGATCCAATCAATAGGCCATTAAAATACTGACAGGACTGAGACAGGATTACATGGTGAAGAAATTGTGAAACCTTTAACTTTTTCATTTTCAGCAAGAACAACCCAGAAAAGTTGTATTATTTTTATTTCATAAACTGAGGTAATTGACCCCTTAATTTTCATCAGGAAAGTCCCCCTGCCCACACATGTTGCAAAACCATTAGGTTAGCGGATGTTCATATTATGGATGCAGTCGTGGTTTCTATTCTACAGGATAGAAGTTTCTTAAACAAAACATCTAATCAATATTTTGCATGTGCAGCTTATTACTGAGATAGGACTAGGAAAATAAAGCAATCAGCTTCACTTTTCTTTCTAGTAAATTCACTTTGAGGTTCTCATGCACTAGCTCACTGCTGCAGTGCTGGGGGTTGCAAGACTGAAGAGGAAAATTTTTGTTCAAAAAACTGTTTGCATGGTGCAATTTAAAAATATCTTGGAAACATTTCCACAAGTTTTAAGTTCTGTGACCTAAATTTTGGATCTGACTGTGTTCCTTTAACTTGATCTTTGAGATAAAGCACCAAATGTTTTCCAGCGTGCTGTATTCTTGTGCAGGGGATGAGAAATTACATGAGTTTTAATGCATCTGTTTCTGCCTGACTGTTCCATTCAGGAAGTATTGGGAATGAGGTGTGGGCCGTGCTTAATTTGTGCCAGGGCTTGCCAAGGACGAGCACCCTGGCACCTCTAGGTTTGGCAATTCGTAGCCCTGGCACCTCTGGGCTTGCTGAATCAGTTATGAATGTAAAAAAAAAAAAAATGCTCGAGCTCTGGCACTGCTTTCATTATAAATTAAGCACTAGGTGTGGGGCAATGTGTTCAGCTCCTAAACCCCAAGGATCTTCAGCTCATCCTCAACAGAAAATTCTTAACATTAACTCTCCAGTTTCTGAGTCAGCTGTGTTAACATCGCTTCCCTGCTGCCCACTGCCATGAAACCTCATCTTGTATATGGGACTGACTGTGCAGTGGAGAAACCCATGTAAAATTAATGCTAACAGTCTCAACATTATGTTACCCCTGGAATTCCTGCAGAGTGCAGCTGTCCTCCCAGCATCACTCTGCCATCCACATCCTGTGCCCTCTCACTCACAGAGCACAAATGCATGGAGTACCTGTGGAGAGGCGGTCCCGTGATTAGGGAAATGGGGAGGGCTGCCATGAGCCAGCACTCCTCTCCTTCCACCACCTCTCTCTGGGTCTGCTGATTTACACTCCCCTCTGCCAAGAGAAGCAGCTGAGCATTTAGAATGTGGGGTTCTCTCTCAGACTAAATTACAGCTTATCTGAAAAAGTATTTTTGATTAGGGGTCCCATATGGGTAAGATACATCATTTATAATTATAAGCACATAGTTCTGCAGACCTTATTGACACAATAGCCTCACTGGGCCTGACCCACAGCCAATAAAGTGAATGGAAGACTCCCACTGACCCCAGAGGACTTTGAGTCATGCCTTGAATTTGTTAGGTGTAATTTACAATGCCACCCTGCCAGGTGGAAGAGGTGGCTGGAACGATTTTTCATTACAATAAAACTAAAGCTGCAGAGGGCAGCTGCCATCAGTGGCAGCCTTTGCTAAGCACTCCCTGCACTGTGCACACACTTAGGACTTTCCACTCAGATGACGATGCTAAATAATATGATGTGGAGTGGGGTATTTTGCATTTTTTGGACAAGGCTGCTGTCAGTGATGTCACTGGCAAAACTCCCATTGCCTTCAGTGAGCGCAGGATCCAGACCTATACTTGGAGTAGGGGTGGCAGGTTTGTAGAAATTTTGATGGTGCCCAGAACCCGCCCCCACCCAAACTCCACCCCACAACTGCCCAAGGCTCTGGGAGGGAGTTTGGATGGGGGAGAAGGTCTGGGGTGCAGGACCTAGGCTAGGGCAGGGGATTGGGGTGCAGGCTCTGGGAGGGAGTTTGGGGATGGGGTGCAGAGGGAGGAGGTGCAGGGGTGAGGGCTGTGGGGTGTGGCTGCAGATGAGGGGTTTGGGGCATGGGAAGGGCTCAGGGCAAGAGTAGGGGTGTAGGGGGTGAGGACTCTGTCTGGGGCTGGGAATGAGGGGTTTGGGGTGTGGGAGAGGCTCAGGGTGAGAGTAGGAGTGTGGGGGGTGAGGGCTCTGCCTGGGGCTGGGGGTCTTGGAGGGTTAGAGAGGCTCAGTGCTAGGGCAGAGGGTTGGAGTGCAGGGGGGTGAGGACTCTGTCTGAGGCTGGGGGACTTGGAGTGTTAGAGAGGCTCAGGGCTAAGGCAGGGGGTTGGAGAGCAGGGGGGTGAGGGCTCTGGCTGGGACTGGAGATAAGGTGTTTGGGGTGCTGGAGGGGCTCAGGGCTGGGGCAGAGGGCTGGGGGATGAGGGCTCTGGCTGGGGCTGGAGGTGAGGGGTTTGTGCTGTTGGAGAGGCTCAGGGCTAAGGCAGGGGGTTGGACAGCAGGGGGATGAGGGCTCCGGCTGGGACTGGGGATAAGGTGTTTGGGGTGTTGGAGGGGCTCAGGGTTAGGGCTAGGGTAGAGGGTTGAGGGTGCGGTGGAGGGATGAAAGCTCTGGCTGGGGGTGTGGGTCTGGGGTGGGGCAGGGCTGGGGATGAGTTTGGGGTGCAGGCAGGCTGCTCTGGGACAGAGGCCAGAGAGGAGGTCTCCCCCCCCCCCAGCCCTTTCTCTGCTGGCAGCAGCGAGCTCTGGGGGAGGACCCCCTTTTCCCGCCCCCCCAAGCAGCACACTCACCCCTACCATTGTCAATGCATGTGCTCCTAGGGCCCCTGTCAGGTCCAGGAATCTCCCTCGCCTCCCCCGTGGTGGGTGCTGCGTGCACCTCCTCCCCTGCTGTTGCCCCTGACTGTAGCCTCACTGGGGGTGAGGGATGGGGCTGCCTCCTTGCCCAGCATGCGGCAGGAGTGGTGGCTGTGGGTGGGTGGGTAGGGCTCCCTGCGCTGGTGGAGGGTCCCGCCGGAAAAGGGGAGGGTCTGAGGTGGAGGGGCAGGCTCAGTCCTCCCTCGCAGTGGAGATGGGGGGCAGTAGTTGCTGCCCGGAGGCAGCATGGAGCTGCAGGGAAGAGGCAAAGGCAGGGACGCTCTGCTCCAGGCCCGGGGGAGGCATGCAGCGAGGGCCAGGGGACACTCGGGGGAGGTGCGGCTGGTGGGGGACACCCGGCCCCAAAGATTGGCAGAGCTGGGCCCCTGGGCTCTGAATATTGCTGGTGCTAAGGCACCACGTGGAGATATAACTTGCCGCCCATTATCCAAGAGAAGGTCTGTGAACCTTCCTCTCATAGAAATGTTAAAAATTATATGAATAATGTAGCCAGTTACCAAGTAGACTATGGGAGGAATGACAATGCTTTCTTCCCCCTCCTCTCTGAGCTCTCGACAGTAATCTTTACAAAAGAATTAGCCACTTATCACAAAACACAAGTGAAGCAGGATGTTATCAAACATGATATTTTTAATCCGAAACAAAACATTTGGTTAAAAGATCAGTTACGGTTGTCTGACTCCTTGTATAGTGGACAAATGTTTAGTGCATTCAACTTACCCAGGTGCACATGCTGAAAAGTAGCAGGGCTGCCCATGTAATCTTAAAATTTACAAAGATATATACTATGTTTGGAATAACAAACTAGGAGATTATGAAATTATCATTTCCTCTTCAAGGGCTTCATTTCCAACACACTATAGCATTAACATATGATGGAACACCGATCACTGCAAAAAGACTAAGCTCCCATTGGCTTCAATAGAATCGGAATTTTGTCCCACATGCTAGTAGCTGCACAATCTAGTTAAAACATAAGCCTACAAGTTCTGCCAACACCTTGTAATCAACTCTTTTCACAACATCAAATGGATCAATCATTCCAACCGTGTCTATAAAATATTCTCCCCAGTCCACCAACACCTAACACTATTGCAAAACTTTATACACCTCTGATATAATTTAATGCATCCTGGCACTATATCCTTTTAAAACTTTTTACTACGCATGAAACAAGCAATTTATAAAATCAACCATATACACTCAAGAACATGTTTCCATTGCAGAACAAAACAAGAAGGCAAAGTTAAGACTGATCTAAAGTCAGCTGTAATAATAATGAGCCATAAAAGATATATGGCATTACAGAAACGGCTAAATCCCCTAACTATGCATTTGTACATTTTTTGAAGATTGTTTTTTTATAAAAATTTAAAGAAAGGGTAATTTTGAGGGGACTCTATTTAAAGACCCTATCAGCCTTAACTCTTTTTAAACTAAGTTATTTTCTTTGTTTAACAATACTGAAAAACGGTATTATGTCTGATAATGTCCTGAATCGCTTTTATGTTGTGATAAGTGGTTAGTTTTATTGTAGAAATTGCATAGAGGAGAAGGAAGAAAGCACTGACCTTTCATATTAGTTGCAAAATGAATAAAGCAAGATGGATTACGCTCCAGTCATTATAAACAAGAGGCTAGATTCTGATCTAAGATACACCAGTGTAAATCCAGAGTAATTCCATCCATGTCAATGGAACTATTCTGGATTTATACCACTGTTTCTCAGTTCAGAGTCAGGACCAATATCTACATTATGTGCTCAGACACTAGGGTGATGAAGGACATAAAAAGCATTTAGCTAAATAGCTAGAATGAAGTGGCCCATTGTTCCAATACTCTACTTACTAAATGACAGAATTGATCATTTTTTTCTATAGGAGGAAGATTGACACTCTGTACAAGTAGAGCCAGATCTGCACCCATTGAAAGTCATTTAAAATTTTCAAAAAAGAAAAGGAGTACTTGTGGCACCTTAGAGACTAACCAATTTATTTGAGCATGAGCTTTCGTGAGCTACAGTGAGCTAAAATTTTGTCAGTGACTTCACAAAGAGGAGATCTGACCCCTCTATTGCTATGTAGGTGGTAGCTCACCTCTTCATCTGGAGTCTGTGCTGGCAGTGAATGCCAGCATCACATTTGCTTTGCAGCCACAGAAGCAGGATGTGTTGCTTTTCGTGATATTATCAGAAGTGCTGCTCCACAGACTGATTGGCAGGGGAGCAATGACAGTGTTTGTGCATGCATAATCTTTGGAGGCCGAGTGTGTCACCTTTACCAGAGACTGTGTCAGAACCTCAGCGTGTGTAAATCAGCATAGTTCACTAAAGAGTCATTAGCTTCAAAGAAGCTATGCCAATTTACACCAGGTGGAGATCTGGCCAACCATACCAGTCTTTAGTAACATGGGAAACAGACCAAAGGCTGTTCATGGACATAGGTTCCCAGACTGATGTATTATTTGTGATTTCTAGATGGAATAAACCTTACTCAAAAGCCTTCTGTTTTTCCTTTCGCACCTCACTGTCATGAAAGTAAATGATAAGAAATCTGCTCCTAGTTAACAGTATTATAGCATTTTATCTTGTGGAATAAACTATTTTGACTTTTTACTCAGCCCAGAGAAGATATCTATGTTTTGTTTTGTTTTGGGCTGTCTCTGGAAAATGGATATTGGTTTCCAAAAGAAGAAGTGCAGAACAAAACTTAAACACATAAAAGCTTGTCAGATCCTTACAGTTTTCCAGATGCAGTCTGGTAACAAAAATAACAGATACAGGCTCGCATCCTGTGTCTCACATCTGTGAGACATCATGCTGCTCCTTGGATGAGGCCAATTTGAAACTTATTGAACCCTTTTTTGTTGTTGGCATATTCACGTTCTCTCCCCACATGCACTGTTCTGTTGCTGTCTGGGAACCATTTTTCTTTGATTTATTTCTATTCCTGTACCAGTCCCAGAGGCAAACCCTGCTATTTTATACTGAAAGAGCCACTTGGATCCATCCAATATTGTATCTTTATATACAGTAGAATTCCAGTTATTCCAACCCCCACTATCTTAACCTCCCTTTCTAACAAATTGAGAGTGTTTCCTTCTTCTATTGACTGCCAGATATTCAAAATCCAGATTAGCCAAACGTATTTAGTGTAACCCAGGTAATTCATATAATCAGGTTTCTAATATGACTTTATTGTTTAATAATACTAGGTCATAAATTTATGTCTATGTCCAAAATATGAGATTCTAGCCTTCACATCCCCAAGTAAACTGAAGAGAAAGGGCTTGATTCTGATCTCTGACATTGACTTTAAATTGGCTGCATTGATTTCAGTGAAATTACTGAGCGAAAGGGAGTTCAGAATCAGCACCAATGAATTTATAACTTTCCATAAAGACACATCTGCATTATACTGAATGCTGTTATGTAATTGGGCCCTGATCCTCCATGTAGCTGTGGTAGCATGGATTCCTGTACCTACTTGGCAGGGCTGAGGCCTTAATGTTTGATGGAGTTGTTACCACTAAGCTGTGTTTATAATGACTGACATACTTACCTGAGGATTATAATAAAATTCTGTAACCAGTTTTCTTGCTGTTTACAACTCTTTCATTGTTTGTGATTTTCAGAAACAAAGGGCAAACTCTTTTTTTAAAGTATCATTTTTATATGTAATTTCCTCTGCATTGTGGGATGCACTGATTTAGAAAGAAGAGAATCATCTGAGATGTGCTGCCATGCACTGGTGCACAGGCTCAGGAGATTTGCTTTCTCTTCAAATGATCATCGGCGTATGGCAATGTTATGAGCAATTAAGCACCACATGCTTTTAAATATTCAAGACAGTTACCACATCATGCACAGCAGTTAGAGGCAAATTGTAAACATACCATTTCAATTAGATATGTCAGGGCATTCTAGGAACTCAGAATGTGAATGGGTAGATCTGTCAAAGCTGTAGGGGATTGTATTGTTTTATTTATGTATTAGTTGCTATGACATGCAGTCTGAGGGCTATACTATTGTTGTCCTGACTCAGCTGGACAAGGCAGTAAGGAGGAGTGGTCTCTCCCCCCCAGCACAGACTGCCACTCCAGACTTGGAGAGGAGAGCAGGGACTGCCCACCCAATATGCACCCCTGTGAGCAGACTGGCAGGAAGAGGGTGGGGAAGAATGGCTCCTCCTACTCCCTTACTGACCAGCCCCTGTATCTGATCCGTCACACGCAGAGAATAAACTGCTCTCCACAAAGGAGGTGAAGTTGCTTATTCTCCCTGATGGAACAAGGGTATGGTTGGGGAGGAATAATCACTTTCCTCCTAGACTGATGCAGCTACACATTGACCCTTATTCAAGGCAGATTGGAAAGTATCAATCTAGCCCCAGGGGATTCCTTAACTTCTGTGTTTTGCTGGATACTAAGGTTCAGCTTGACCCTTCCGGTGGAGAGACCAGCAAAAGATCAACAGATCTTCAAACTCAGAGGAAATGATTCCACTGGTGCAGGGGGAGTTTTGCCTCCCAATGAGTTACCAGGGAATGAGGCCCAAGAGCCGCTAGCAAATCTTGTGGGTATCAGGGCATCTGAAGGGGGCTGGGACATTTGACTCCTCAGACCAGCCACTCTGCACTACTCCCTGACCCCCCTGTACTGCCTGGCACCATGGTACCTGTGATGGGTTGTCACCCCTGGGGTGCAGTCTGGGAGCCATGGGAACCACTCTAACCCCCCAGCTGGACTGGCCCTTTTTCACACTGCTTGGTTGGAGACACAGCCAGCCTCACCAGGCCCTGTTATCTCCCAACACAACAGCAAGTGGTGCCACTCACCTAAACTGAGCTACCTGAGTACAAACAGCAATCATCAGCCAATTTCCCTGGTCCCCAGGCTTGCACCCCCAGCTGGAGTATAAACCCTAAATTATACCATCTTGCACTGCACAGGGATCTGTACAATGTAAGCTCATAAATAGTTTGCTCTCCCCTCAATGTGGGAAAGATATGCAACAAGCCTGTGTTAACCAAAGGGGGAGGGATAGCTCAGTGGTTTGAGCATTGGCCTGCTTAAACCCAGGGTTGTGAGTTCAATCCTTGAGGGGGCCATTTAGGGATCTGGGGCAAAAATTGGGGATTGGTCCTGCTTTGAGCAGGGGGTTGGGCTAGATGGTTTTCTGAGGTCCCTTCCAACCCTGATATTCTATGATTCTAAGCTGAGATTTTTCCTCAAAGGCACACTGGTTTAGATAAAGCAAAAATAAGTTTATTAATTACAAAAGATAGATTTTAAGTGATTATAAGTGATAGCAAATAGCTCAAAGGAGATTTCCTAGCAAATAAACAAAACTGAAAACTAAGCCTAACATACTAGATAGATTGCATATGAATTTCTCACCCTGGCTGAGATACAAGCAGTCCACCAGGTTTCCATACACAGACTAGAAATTCTTTTAGCCTGGGCTCAGCACTTCCCTCCAGTTTAGTCTTTGTTTCTCAGATGTTTCCAGGAGTGTCCTTGTGTGGGGAGTGAGGCCACTAGACAATGTCACTCTCCACCTTACATAGCTTTAACATATGGAAGGAACCCTTTGTTCTAAAAACAGTTCCCAGCCCAGTTTGTGGAAAAATACAGGTAACAAAATGGAGTTCAGTATCATGTGGTCTGAGTCATAGCAGTCATTACTTACAGGCTGGCTGAAATGTTTATAGGAAACCTAAGTTTTCCACAGCCATTGTGAACCATTAACACTGACTAGCTTCATCATTGTTGTACCTGAAAGCTAGCTGTGGGTGTTACTCAGAGTAAGCACATTTCAAATACAGATCCATAATCAATATTGATAACTTCAGGTACAAAAATGATACATGCATACTGTAGCGGGGCAGTGACCCGCTCCGGGGTTGAAAGGGCTTGAAACCAGCCCTGGGGGAGGGATGGGGCTGCGAGAGGGCTGTTGCTGAGGAAAGCAGCAAGCCTTGGCTGATTGGGGAAGGCAGCCACAGCTAGGGCCAAGCCCGAATCAGGTTGAAGCTGGCCCTATAAAAGGCCAGTGAGCCAGCTTTTGAGAGGGGAGGACTTGGCTGCCTGGGAGTTGAGCAGGGATCTGAGGTAGGGCAGCAATGGGAGAAAGGCAAGAGGGGCTAGGGAGCTCCAGCGTGACAACCCCCCAGGCTCCAGGGCCTTGTGTGGGGCCTAAGCCAGGTGCTGAGGCTGCAAAGGGGCAGCCCAGGGCTAGGCAGAGGAAGCAGGTCATACCGCCCCGTGCTAATGATGAGTGGCCATTACAGGCTGCAGTTGGCCCCAGTGAGCGGGGTCTAAAAGATGACAGGCAGTAGGCATGGTGGGATTAGGGGGTTGGGGGTTCCCTGGGGAGGGGAGACCCAAGGGAGCTGAGGGGATACTGCTGGGGCAGAACCCCCAGACAAAGGGACACTGGGGTCCAGAAGGGACATGGGGGGGCCAGCAGTGGTGATGACACCGGCCTGCAGAAGATGCTCTGGAGCTGGAAAATGAGCTAATTCCCAGACAGCCAGCAGGAGGTGCTGCAGGGGTGAGTCATGCACCGTTACACATACAAATAGGATAATCATATTCTGCAAATCATAACTTTTTCAATTACACCTTACATGGCTCATCTTGTACAAATTTGCATCATAATTCTGTCTGAATCATACCATAATCATACAACTATGAAGAACATGGGATGCAGTGTCAGAGTAACATCTGGAGTGACATGGTTAGTGTCTCAGCACTTGCTTCTGACCCCTATTCTGTAAAACAGGGACCAGTGGGAAACTAAGGAGTCATGCTGACATGGCTGCTGTTATTTCCTGCCTTTATTCTCTGTGTGTTTGTTGCGGGAGTGGTGCGATCTAGAGCTGTTCTACCTTGACCACTTCCCCTCCCCTCTCCACCCAGATAAGCTCAAGCTGCTGGAGCTACAAACATGGAGTTCATGCAGAGGGGCTTCTGCAGGCTTGGGGAGGGGAGGCGGCTCACTTTCCCTCCCTCCAACAGATCTGGAGTCATTGTTAGCAGTTTTTCTGCAAAAAAAATCAAACCACTATGGTAGCTGTGGCCTCGCTTCCATGGCTGAAATATCCTGACAACACTGCTGAATGCTGTACAGGATGAGCCAGTCAGTGTGGGAGAGTGGCATTGGAACAGCAGAGGTTTTGTTTTCTGGAGGGGGGCGGGGAGGGAGACACTGCCTGTGTCTTTTCTTAACCTAAATATGATGCACAATTTGGTAACAAATAAGTCATGTATGAAGCAAAGTCTTGGGGAACAAGTGTGAGCTTATGGGTGCCAGGTGTGTATAATTTTTGGTGGTGCCTAGAATGGGTCCAAGGAGAGCTGTCCTGTCCATATGACAGACGGGGCAACTGCCCCAGGCCCCACACTTTGAGGGGCCCTGTGCTTCAGGGGGATGTGGCTTGGGGGGTGAGCGAGGGGCCTGGCACCGGCCCCAGCGAGCGACCTGGCCCCAGCCTGCCTCGCTGGCTCCCAGCATCACTCGGGGGACGGGGCAGAAGCCAGAAAGAGATGGATTGGGGGAAGGGGAGGAGCGGAGCGGGCTGGGTTGCTCGCAGCTGCCAGCGAAGGGCCCCCCCTGCTGTTTTGCACCCCTTGTCCCACTGAAGCACAGGGCCCCCCAAAGTGCAGGCCCCGGGTAGGTTGCCCCAGCCCATCCTACGGACGGGACGACTCTGAAAATAAGCCTAAACATTGGGGGAGCTGGGCCCAAGTTCCTGAATATTGGTGGAGCACAGGCACCACAGACCCATATAACTTCCCGCCTACGCATGTGCTTACCCGTGCAAAGGATTATGGGGGAAAGAGCCCCATCACAGTCCTGCATGAGCTATTTGCATCGCTAGACCCTGTCTTCAGAGGAGAGCAGCTGGAGAAGGAGTAGCAACAATGATCATGGGTGGGCAAGGAATGGACAAAGATGGGGAGCAGGTGAAGCCTTGGGTCAGAGCTGCCCAACACACCACATACTGGAGAAAGTCATCTGCACCAGCAAGAGCTGGCACAGACTACTACCTCTGGAGCACAAGGGAAGCAGGGCCTGAATTAGACTGTGACATTAAGAGTCAGTGTGATTCCTGCCCTACTCTTGGACATCACAGCTCCTGCTGCGCTTTACTTAGGCTGGATGTAGAGCTACAATCCAGCTCCTGAAAAACTATACATCTGCACTACTAGGATCTTGTAAACATGGGAACATTTCCCATTCATGGAAATGTGACATACATAATTTCTAGGTTTCAGAGTAACAGCCGTGTTAGTCTGTATTCGCAAAAAGAAAAGGAGTACTTGTGGCACCTTAGAGACTAACCAATTTATTTGAGCATAAGCTTCCATGAGCTACAGCTCACTTCATCGGATGCATACCGTGGAAACTGCAGCAGACTTTATATATACACAGAGAATATGAAACAATGATGTGACATTTAATGAATTACATAGTAAGAGCCAGATTTTCAAAAAGATACATATGTGAACTTACCACAACTCAACATGCAAGTATGCTCAATCAGCCATTTGCATGTGCAATGCACAATCAAGCAAACTGCAATCAGAAAAATAAAGATATAGGGAAAAGGGAACAAGTAGGATGTAGCCTTTTAGGCTCTTCACAGGGGAAGAAGGGAAGAGGAGAATGGAAAGATGCAGTACTGAGATGGGTTTAGAGTGAACTGTGGACTAACAAAAACAGGAAGTTTTTTTTTTTTTAAGGGAGATGAGGAAAGGTCTCAAGAGCTGGAGGAAAGAAGTTCCAGATGAATGGGACAACACAAGTGAAAGAGGAAAAACTCTGATGGAAAGAGATGAAGCAAAGATTGGAGGAGTGAAGAGTATATAAGGTCAGAGAGCATAGAACAAGACTATGGAGAGTTTTGAAAACAAGAGCAATTTTTGAACTAGATTCAGAAAAAGAGAGGAGACCAGGGAAGACAATGGGAGGATGGTGATGGTAGACTCCAGCTTCTGGGAGCTAAAGTTTGCTTGGAAAGCTACAGGATTCTGGATCCCCTGAAATGTAGAGAAAGGTTTAGGGTGACTCTGAGGGCTTGTCTTCACTACGGGGTGATCAATGTTGCTGCAATCAATGCAGCAGGGGTCGATTTAGTGGGTCTAGCGAATACCCGCTAAAGCAATGGCAGAGCACTCTCCAGTCGACCCCAGTACTCCAGCTCTCAGAGAAGAGTAAGGGAAGTCGATCGGAGAACGTCTCCTGCATCACAGTGAAGACACCGGGGTAAGTCAACCTAAGCAACATCAACTCTAGCTACGTTATTCACGTAGGTGGGGTAGCGTAACTTAGGTCAACTTACCCCTGTAGTGAAGACAAGCCCTAAATCTCCAATGTTCAGGTAAGCAATTTAAGGAATAGAATTAATGCACATTTCAGCAAAGGTGGGAATCTAGCATGTGGAGTACTTTTTCATGAATATTTCTTCCCTTTCTCAAAGATTCTGTTTCAACTAAAATTTTCCACCTTACTCTACTTATGAAAAGTGCATGCATGCTCAATCAACATGAGATCAGGCAGGATGAGAGACAGAGAGAAAGCTATGATCAGAGGTAAAGGAAAGGCAATTAACCACACAAATGAAGAGTTTCAGTACTGCGAAAGGCTGAATGCCAGACTGCAACCATCAAGTGTACTGGGCAGGAAGAGATCATCTTCTGGGCCATTTTCTATTTTCCTTTCTACTCTAACAAAGACATTTGCTACTACAAATCTTTAAGGGCTAGATTGTAAAGTTACAATCTGCCCTGGATAAGGCATTGCCCGAGGAGCAGACCAGAGAATGATTCCACTATTCAGAATGTCATAATTCCAACCCTGCTCCCAACCAGCTCTGGGGAAGAAGGAAATAATTCATTTTCACAAAGCATCTTTTTCAGTGTTGCCAACTCTTAACAATTTTATTACGCATCTCACATTATTGGGGATTGTTCTTAAAGCTCCATCTCCTGGATTCAAGTGATTGTGAGGATCTCAGCTTTTATTTAAAAAAAATAGTAAGTTTCTGATCCTTATGGCTGCCAAGAAAAGTTTGAAATCACAAACCCTAAAGGCTCTAACACCAAAACGCAAATGAAACGAACCCCAAATTTACTGCTTTTGAAATCTCATGATTTTTGAAAACTTGGGGTTGGCAACACTGAACATACTCCCTCACCTATGCACCCAACCTACTACTCTGGCTGGTGAGTACGAGGCATGGAACCAGAGCTCCTTTCACTCTCCAGACCCTTCCCACCCATTTCCTCACAAGGCTATCAAGCAAATAGCACCTGACCTCTCTCCAATCTTTTGAGGCTGTCGTCAAAATTTGAGCAGGGCCAAGAAGGAGAGTAAGGGGGAATCCTGTTGCTGTTTAATCCCTTGCACAGCCAGATCAGAATGGTGACAATCTAGCCCAATACTAAGACAACTAGTAATTTTTTATTGATGAAAAATCTTACATCAATCATGGGAAAATATATAATTAAATACAGTTTTAAACAAGGCAGATTATTTTGAAAATCATGGCATATATTTGACCATTGGAGCAACAACCCGTCCGAGCAGGAGCAGTTTGTGGTTGTCATCACGGTTTTCTTTTTCAATGTTGCAGGACACACTGCCTTATATGGGAACACTGGAAAGCACTTGTTGGTTGGCTTTGTGTTGTCATGTATGCAAGAAACGACATCTGGAGGTGGGACTCAACACTGGAGCTACCTAGAATGGGCCCAATCTTGACATCCTTAATCATTAGTCATGCAAAATGCCCATTGATACCATCGAGAAGTTTGTCTGAGTAACCAATGGAAAAATCAGACTCAAGAGATATACACTGGCTATCTGACAGCTGGCTCACTACCAATATTCCCTCTAGTTTTTAACAGACTGTGTGCGCAAAAACTTGCTTCTGTGCAAATTTTTGTGTGCATGGTGTTTTGCCGTGTGCACGGGGTTGAGGATCTGTGTGCATGCGCACAGTTTAAAGGGAACAGTGCTCACCACTATCTTAAGTGCACTGAAATTTATACAAAAGGATAAACCAAACCTTTAATGTCTCTTACTAGAAAAAATTACTCTAGAATTGTGCTTTTCTGCATACAGCTTCGCTGATAAAAACATTTCATTAGCTAGAATTAGCCACACCGTTATACTGTGATCCTAAAGAAGGTGAGAAACTTTCAGATTCTAAATTACTTATTGAAAAGTCAAGTGCTATAGACTGCCAATAATATCTTTGTCCTCAAGTGCATACAGTTCCATCTGACTAGTACAGAAATCGATCTTTCTAGTTGTAGACATATGAGAAGCCTTTTAATGCAATAATGGGGAAAAGAGGAGTATAATGAAAAGCCTTAGGATTCACCATCCACATTAAAAACAGAGATCATTAAGTTTCCTACCCTCCTCTATAGCTAGTCCATGGAGTGGGGAGTAAAGGTGCAGCAGTAGATACATCCCCTTTGCCTGTTGTGGAGTTTATGGTGATGAACTTCTGCACCACTCCTTATTCCTAAATGATACAATTGAGCCCTTAATCAGTAAGTCAGTGTGCAAAGTCTACTGTTTTGCTGTTTCAGAAGGAGGTACTTTTTCTATAACCTGACATGGAAACAATGAAAATAATTAACAAGGAAGAAAAATAGTGTAAACGTTTTGCAATGGATTCATAAACCATAACCTTGAAAGTTGTAGATCTCTCTGTCATACCAATATGAAGACTGACTTGTGGTGGCTGCTATTTGCTTTTGGATCACTCTTTAGTCATAGAGTTTAAGGGCAGAAGGGACTAGATCATCTAGTCTGACCTCCTGTCTATCACACGCCAGCAACACCACCAAGCACCTGCACATGAAACCCCAAACTGAAATTAGACTGAAGTATTACAACCAAAGGAGATTAGACTATTATGTGCCACTAGCAGAGAATAGGAATGACCTAGGTGCACCAATACCAGAAGACACTGGAATGGCAGAGAACTGAGTAAGTGAGATACACCTAGATGATCCCAGCAAGTGACCTGCCCCCCAAGCTGCAGAGGAAGGCGGGGGGGCGGGGGGAACCCACTGCTAATCTGACCCGGGGAAAATTCCTTCCCAATCCCACATATGGCACTCACAGTGGTAGTCAATTATTTTTGGTCAAAGTACAGTCAAGGTCCAGACTCCAGAGAGAAAAAAATAAAGTAAATAAAGAAGATTTCAAGGTCTGTTCAGAAGTGTCTGGCAGTCCAGATTTGCCACACAGTCTGCCTATTGACTACTCCTCAGTTAGACCCAGAGCACGTGAGCGAGAACCAGCCAGCCAAGCTCCTGAGAGACAGAATGCTCAATGCTACCTCAGAGCACCAGCCCATGCTGTCCAGTGCCCCATCTCCAGCTGTGGCAATTCCTGATGCGTCAGAAGGAGGAGACAAAAGAACAAAAACCCAGTATACGCTGGGACAGGAGGGAGAAACCCTTCCTGATACCTGCAGGTGACCAGCCCTTAATCATGAGATTTTAGAAATATAAGACATGCCCTGGAAGGGACCCCCAGGGAGCTGTTGTGCCCTGCTGCCCCATATGTCAGTAGAACTTTTAGCCAGGGCATGATGGGAGGAGGGTCAGACTGCCCTCTAGAAAGTAAACTTCATTCAGTTTCCCGATGATAAAAAAGAGAAGCTAATTCAGAATATCAGTGGTGGCAGCCGATTCGATTTGCTCTCCAATGTCTTTCAACACCTCTGCCTTATTTTCTATCCTGCTACTGCTCAAAAAGGTTCGGATCCTGGGAGCTGCTTAGTACCCACTGAAGTAAAACTGCCTCTGTTGCTATTTACTTGTATTTCAGTAGCAGCAGCTGTTACAGCCTTTCCTCATGTGAGCAGGCCCATTGAGTGCAGTGAGACCAGTTGCATGAGTAAGGGCTGTGATAATATAGAGCTAAATGGTCAGTGTCTGTCATGCAGAGGCTGAGGTAAGGGGCAGTGCTGAGCTCTGCCATCCCAGGGCAAGCATGAGAGGCACTGTGACCCAGAGAGGAATGGCTCTTTGGTGGTTCTGGGCAGGTGAGAGAAACTTGCCACACCTTTTTAATGAGGGCAGTATTGTGCCTGGCTGGCTAACTCCCTTGGCTTACAGGGCTCCACCTTCCCCCCACCATAGGGTGACCAGATGTCCCAATTTTATAGGGACAGTCCTGATTTTTTGGGTCTTTTTCTTATATACGCTCCTATTATCCTCGCACCCCCATCCTGATTTTTCACACTTGCTGTCTGGTCACCCTACTCCACCACCTTGTCTTCCAAGGAGGAAATCTCAGGCATCGGCCCCGTGCTCCCCTGAGATTCTTTACTCCATTCCCATCCTCATACAGCTAAGTATGACAGGAATACAATTTAGCCCAGAACTGGTCCACATTCTGCATGGTGTGTGTGCAGGGGGAGGAGTAAGGGCACAAGGAGTCTCCCTTTCAGCCTGCTTGTGCAGACCACATATAGGTCAGGCTTAACTGCAGCCCCTGTGTTCTGGGCCCCCTCCCTGCCCCGAGGCTGCCTAGAACCCAAAGACCATGGCCATGGCTACACTTCCCTATGCTCTGGTCAGCAGAGAAGCCCTCAAAGGGCTGTAGTAGGAAGCACATAGAGATTGTCCATGCAGGAGCTCTGGGAGGCATTCTGCCTCTTTGGGTACATTGACACTGCACTCTCCTTTTGCGGTATGAAGAGTATATATGTGCGGAGCCCCTATAGCACGAGTACAAATAGCAGTGTAGGGTGAGGCATGGCTTAGGCAAGTAAAGACACAGCTGAAGGGTGTGGGTGTGCATGTGAATACACGCCGTACACGCTCTACACTCACCCAAGCGGTGTCTCCCCATCTACACTGCTATTTTTAGCAGGGTAGTAGCCTGCTGACTCCCCAAGGCCAGAGCCTTTCTCCACTGCAGAGAAAGATTCCCACAGTGGGGAAAGGCACCCTGCAGCCAGCTCCCTGTTGCTGGAGCCTTCCCCTGTGTCAGGGAAAGACTCGGGCAGGGGGAAAAGGCTCTGCCAGCTCCCAGATGCTGGAGGATTTCCCTGCTGCCTCCCCACTGCTAGAGCCTTCCTCACCATAAGAAAAGACTCCCCCGCTGCTGGAGTCTTTCCCCTGCCACAGGGAAAGATTCTGGCAGGGAAAGGCTGCCTCCCCTCCACCAGAGCCTTTCACTGACTCATGTAGCTACATGCTGCAATGTGGACACAGCCTGCTTTTCACTGTGGTATGTAGCTATACCTACACTCCATGCCACTGCCAGTGATGCATAGCATAGATGTAAACGTAGAGAAACAACACCTGTAGTTTGCCCCGTCTGGGGTGCTGCAGCTCTGCTTTGCTCTGCTTGGCTACATGCAATTTGCACAATCTAGCCCTTAAATTATTTATTTCTAAAATTTGGGACAGATTCTGCTGCCCTTACTCCACGAATAGTTTCAAAACCATTACCAATGAAATAAGAGCACGATGAGGCAGATACACTGAGTCAGATGTCAGAACTGAGCCCATCGTTTATACAACTAGTCAGTGCTTGAGTTCCAGCTCAGGACAATTTTGTTAGCATGAAGAAAGAATTCTTTCAACTCATGGGAATTTGTGGAAGGTCAGACTCAGCACTGATACGTGATCACCTAGAAGTGAGGTTTGAATCATATAAGACATCACTGCTTGAGACTGAGTAATGCAGCTGTGTGAAATATCCCATGGAGAAACAGAAACCCTTAATCTTGGTATAAAACACATCTGAAAAATGCTCTGAGCACTACGACTGAGTGTGAATGTTTTATAACAACCTCTGTTGGGAAAGGGTGGAAGCCCCATCACTTGGTACATTTAAAACTACAGTAGACTGGACAAAACTGTATTGGTGGTTGTTTATATTATGATAGTGATCAGAGCTGTTTTGTGCTGGGTATTATACAAATATATAGTGAGAGTCTGTCCCTACTTCAAAATGCTTAAGTAGCAAATGTTCAATAGGGAACAATCTTGTATTGGAGTGGACTGTAATTAATTCTCCATGTTAATTCAGCCCCGCTAGACTGTTCTGCTTCAGTTCCACGCCTGGCTTCCTAAGACGTATCAGTGGGTCACCAGCAAAGCTCCTCAAAATTCTCTGATATAAATTTTTTTTCATCAGAAAATGTAGTTGTGTCAAAATTGAAGTTTTCTGTGAGAACTCAATTTTGACGAAATTTTTCAATTTTCCGAAGCAACATTTTGCATGTAACCAAAATGTTTCATTTTGAAATGTTGATTTGAATGGAAACACTTAGTTTTGAATTGCCATTTCAATTTAGGATGTCATTTTAATGACATTTTAAGTTGAAATATCAATTCAAAACAAAATCCTTTTTTCAAATTGGCGTTTCAGTAGGAGGAGTGAAGAGGACAATTCAGAAACTTTAAATGCACAATTTTACAAGCTGTAGTCCATAATGTTACAAACTGCAGTACAACATTTGCATGAATCCATGTAGACAGGGTAAATCCTTCAAAATTCTAAGTTATGTTTTCTTTAAAGTAACAAGGAAATTCCAAAACAAAATCTTGGTTAAACTTAACATCTTCTTATGTCTAGAACTCTGTTAGAGAATTTTAACGTTCAGCTACCTTAGTTTATCATTTCCACACTTTGTAATTGTTCTATTTTTGAAACATTATTGTTTTGATATTTTTTTTCTAACATTTGTTACTTAGTGTTATAACCTTAATTTTAAGTTAGCAAGTTTGTCTCAAAGATTGTACCTGCTCTCATTAAAGTCAGTGGGAATTTTGCCATTGACTTCAATGGAAGAAAGACTAAGGCCTAAGTCTCAGATCTTTTACAGTTTTATTTTATCAGAGTGATTCAGTTCAATGTTCTAGCATCACTTAGCTTATAAAACAAATTCCACTGAGCAAGAATGTTAAAGATCCCACCTCTCTTTCTAAACTTAGGATGCAGCGGTGTGAATCTGTCAGTGACAGCCAATTATTTGAATGTTTGTCACCAGATTTAAATGGTTAAAAAAAAATGTTTTCTTGTTAGCAGGTTATCACAGAGGATGACCATGTAGATTACCTTAGGAACACAAATTGCTGATACAGCCGATATAACATTTGCTTCCTCTCATCTCTCCTATCCCCCTCCTTGAAAGTAACTCTTTCCTTTGTGGTTGGGATGCTCATGCAGCACAAAACTCATCTCTCTCACACCACTGATTGTAGTTTCTTTTGTTATCGCACTGCATTTTATATACTAGAGTCTCCAATTCCCACATGCAGCAGGTGAGATAGAGAAGAAAGAGTGAAGCCTAGTTACACAGAAACTTTTCTATTGAGTGTGAAGGGCCAGAAAGCGGAGGGTGGCATAATCATCTAAATAATTTAAAAAGCTAAGAAAACAGATGTGAAATCCATTCCTGAACATATATTTTCTCTCAGAGGCTGTTCAGATTTTTTCTAGGGAATGGGGTTGACTTTATTTTACCTCCAAGCTAAGGATTTTTAAAGCTACATTAAAAATAAACCCTCTAAATTCCTCCCTGATATGATGACTATATAGACAATAGAATTACATCAGGGATTAACTTGCCCTATCTACTCTCTTGTCAATTTGTTTCCCAATGTGTGTCCTATGTATTTGTAACCATTTAAAGAAAAAGAAATAAAAAGATAATGTATATGGGCCTGATCCATGTCCTGTTGAAGTCCATGGAAAGACTCCCATTCACTTCAGTAGGAATTAGATTGGGCCCTAGAAGAGGAAGGCAGCATGGTAAAAATTATTAGACTGGGACTCAGGAGATATGGGTTTTATTTCTGGCTCTGCCACAGACCTTAGGCAAGTCACTTAATTTCTCTGTATCTCAGTTTCCTGATCTGTAAAATGGGGATTATAGCACACTCTGGCCTCACAGGAGTGTTGTGAAGCTGAATTAATTGATGTTTGTGGGGTGCTCCATTACTAAGATGATGAACACCAGAAAAAAGCCAATAAATAAAGGGTGACACCTTGAAATTACTAACAAATTTATTTGAGCATAAGCTTTTGTGAGCTACAGCTCACTTAATCGGGAATGCATCCGATGAAGTGAGCTGTAGCTCACGAAAGCTTATGCTCAAATAAATAAATAAATAAATTTGTTAGTCTCTAAGGTGCCACAAGTACTCCTTTTCTTTTTGCTAATACAGACTAACATGGCTGCTACTCTAAAACTTGAAATTATTATTATTCATGCAGCTTCATAGGTCTCCATGGGATTTTAGACACATGGGAGACATGTCCCCTCACAGTCTATAGGCCAGAGTCTAGCTTTTACTGGCAGAGACTCAATGGAGGGAGGTTAAAGGGTCTCAGAGGAACATGACTCCCAAGAGGAATTCTAGCTGACTCAGGCCTTGCCTACCCACAATCTTGCTGTGGAGTAGTTAAACCTGTGCAAATGGCAGTGTGGATGCTCCTGTTTTGTTTCAGGATGACTTATTGCAATTTAGTTTAAATACTTCCTAACTGATTTAAAATAACCGAGTAAGTCCACACAGTCTTTTGCACCCATTTAACCAAATCAATTTAAAAATAACACCTGAAGTTAAACCAGTGCAACTCTGCTTACAGACAAGCCCTCAATCAATGATCCTTTCAATGGAGATAGCCTGCACTCATCCAACACCAAGCCAGTTCCACTGAATATATGGGAGGAGAGAGGACACCCTGGCCCTCCCTCACTGAGTATTATATCCATTGAAAATTGTGCCTTACAGTTACATTAGTCAGTAAAATGTTCAGGAACAGAGTATACACATTTCCAGCATAGTGCTGCTTAACCATTTTATTCAGCAAATGATCCTGCCTAGTGCCTTGGTTTAAGTTATGAGAGAGCATTTTTGATCAAATTAGAAAATTAAATAAATAGATTTCTACTCAGACTCATGCACCTCTGGTATACAAGCTTCAAGGGAAATTTCTGTGACAGCCTCTTTTTGAATTTTGAAATTATATCACTGCTCACACCACCCAGGCTGCAAAAGTCACTTCTAAGCACTTCTGCCTCATTCTCTCAACACTGTCAGAGCCACTTTATCAGGGAACTTAGTGTGCATCCGTCATCTTGATAGTCCTCTATGGGACACGGTTTCCCCTCTTCAGAAGAATCCCAGAATTCCTAAGGGAAGATCTGCCCTGGATCTCTATGGTGATTGTCACGTGTTCAGCTTGAAGGCTGCTTATTCTTTTGTATAATAGCATTTCCTGTAATGCATTTATATGGGGGCTTCTCTCATATAATGGATCTTTGCACCCTGATCTCAGCTTTAGTAACACTGTATATAACTCTGTATATAAGAGCCAAATTTTGTTTTCAGTTTGAATTTCCATACCCCATCTTCCTCCTCCTTTTCCCTAAACTTGGTAAAATGCATAGTGTTGTTCTGTTAAACAGCTCCTTAACAGTCACACTTTGTATTCTGCATGCCTATATGCACTGCCTTGTGAGAGACGGCATTGTACTGTGCAGAACTATTTGGTGGGAGAATAGTTTTTATCATGTATAGTGTCACTGTTGATTTATATTACTACTGGATAACAAAGCTATAACCATAGTCCTAACTTCTAATACTACTAAAGGAAAACGTGTTTGTCAAACCTGAGAAAATTAGCAATCACTTCAACACCGGTGGTGTGCACAGTGCTGTACAAGACACAGATATAAAGGTAGACCCTGCACCCAGGAATTTAGAGGACAAGATGCACTGGGAGATCCAGAAGATTTCAGAGTTAGTGTTTCACTCTCTTTTGTCTCTTATATAACATTAGATTGGAGAGGGCATTTGGCGAATGTAATTCAGTGTTTGGAGTCCTTGTGGAAGAAATGTGTCCTTAGGAATGACAAGAAGTTGGAGGCTGGATGCATGTGAACTGGGAGGCTACTCCTTGCACAGGTGGCAGCATGGAATGAGGTATTGTATTGTATTGTGATGCTTCCCAGGGTACCTAAGATTGTTAGTAATCTCGCTACCAAGTGCCCTTATCATGATGAAGCCTTGTCTGTGCCTGGTGAGAGTCAGCTCCCCAACTCCACCAGCTATGGGCAACAAAAGCCCTGCCCTCTAGTTCCCACTGTCACTCTACAGGTTAGTGATTGGCACACCCCAACCCTCGACCCTCTGAGCATCTCTCTGGAGTGTCTAGTCTCTGTTCCACTGGACGCATGTAGCATTCACAAATTTTTTGCTTCCACAGAAAGATTACACCCTAGCTTACCAGCTCCACCTCAGATCACTGCTCCACTTAACACACAGCGGTTAGATAGGATTATATTGAAATCAAGTATATGTTTATTTAACAAAGCACAGAGGTTCAAGTGATAGCAAGTAGAAGTACTGGAAACAAATGGTTACAGATAGACAAATTCATAACACTTATTGTAGAGTCTAGGCTTAATTAACAAGATGCTATCATATTGCTCACCCAAAATCCTTGCAGAGCTTTACAGCCAGGCTGCTTTACAGACAGCTGTAACAAGCATGCTCATAGTTTGCCTCCTAGGTGAAGGATTCAGTGTGTTCCTTTGCACTTCAAGGTATATCAGACCAATCCTTTGTCCTTTCTTTGTCTTACTTTTCACTTTTCTTTATGGAATTTCATCTCGTTGATTTCTGACCAATTCTACAATGTCTCATGGTCATTTTGAATTCTGTACCTGTCCTCCAAAGTGCTTGCAACCCCTCCCAGCTTAGTGTCAACTGCAAAATTCTATAAGCATACTCTCTACCCCTTTAACAAAGCCATTAATTAAAATATCAAATATTACCAGACCCAGGACAAACCCCTGTAGGACCCCACTAGATACATCCTCCCAGTTTGACAGCTGTAGAGAATCATTTGATATAATCATTTAATTGCTCTCTGTTGTTGTGGTTAATCCGTATGTAATCAGTATGTGATGAATAGATTTACGTTGTAGGTAGAAGCGTAGGAATATGTAGGATAATATTATAGGGGTATGGGCTTGATAAGCGTATATTATTGGTAAGAATGTGCTAGGTACATAATTAAGGTAAGGCAGTAAAGCAAGTTCTGCGGGTCTCAGGCCTGTCAAATTCAGCTTAGCCATATCAGGGCTTATGCCTGAAAGAAGTTACATGACTAGCTGACCCAGGGGTAACCCTTTACCAATAAAGTTGCAAGATTATTGTAAAAGATATATTAATTGGTGCTGTTTGGGAAAATATGCCACAATGTGCCTGTCACTACTGCAAGATGACAAATTGTAACATCATGGGAAATGACCACAAGTTACCATGGGGACTTGTTGTTGGAAATGTTAATGAAGATAACGGGAACTAACAGGATAGCCTATGAAAAGCGGGGCACCCCAACATTTATGGGGTGTGGAAATCCAGATAAAGAAAAAGGAGTTGGAACCCTCATGCATATGCATAAGAGTTATGGGGGTGTGTATGTAACAAAATAGAATAAAAGGGGCTCCCCCAACATGAATAAGGAAGGAAAACTCCATCAAGAAACCCTCTACAAAAAAAGCACCTTTGAGAGATACACCCATCTCTATGGTACCCTTGGGGATGAGAGTATGCAATCATTGATGTTAGATGTTTTATGGTTTACCCCTATCTCTGTGTATGTCTCAGTAATTGTGGCTTTGTTCATCTGCTTAATGAAACTGTTGTTAAAAGGATGATTGACAACTTGTGAATGTTGTGGTCATTGCTATCTTTCATTGTATGTGTCCTCCAAACCTAATCATATTTCTAATTGTCATCCTCACCTTGCTAATTCTGATATTGTAGCCTTTAGGAAGCATGAACCCTTGGCACAGGTCACTGTGGTTTAAGATACCATTGGTAATACCAATTATAAAGGCTACATAATGAACCATTGATAGCTGCTCTTTGAGTGTGTTTTTTAATCAGCTGTGCATCCATTTTATAGCAATTTCATCTAGATCACATTTCCCTAGTTTGAGACTATCATGTATGACTGTCAAAAGCCTTACTAAAATCAAGAAATATCACAGCTTTCCCCCACTCACTAGGCAAGTAAACCTGTCAACAAAGGAAACTAAATTGGTTTGTAATGATTTGTTCTTGACAAATCCCTGTTGGTTATACTTATCAGCCTACTATCCTCCAGTGCTTACAAACTGATTGTTTGATAATTTGTTCCAGTATCTTTCCAGGAATTGAAGTTAGGCTGATTGGTCTATAATTTCCTGGGTTCATTTTGTTCCCCTTTTTAAGGATAGATACTATGTTTGCCCTTCTTCAGTCCACTGGGATCTCATCCACTCTTCATGCGTGCTCAAAGAAAATTGATAACAGATCTGAGATTACTTCAGTTAGTGCCTGAAGGCCTTGCTGACTTGAATACATCTAACTTATCTAAACATTCTTTAACCTGTTCTTTCCCTATTCTGGCTCCTGTTCGTTCCCCCTTGTTATTAACATTATTTGAGTTAAGTATCTGGTCACAATTTGTAGTGAATGCTGAAGCCAAATAGGCATTAAACACCTCAGCCTTCTTGATGTCATTGTTATTCGCTCTCCTTCCCTGGTAAGTAGTGGACCTAGACTTTCCTTCATCCTTCTCTTGCTCCTAATGTATTTCAGAACCTCTTCTTCTTGCCTTCTAGGTCTCTTACTAGTTGTAACTCATTTTTGCCTTAGCATTTCTGATTTTTGTCCCTACATGCTTGTGCTGGTTTTTTTTTTTTTGTTTGTTTTTTGTACTCTTCTTTAATCAGTTGCTGTGTTTCCACTTTTTGTAGGATTCCTTTTTGAATTTCAGTTAACTAAAAACTCCTGATTCAGCCATATTGATTTCTTGCTATTCTTCCTATCTTTGTTTCGCATCAGGAATGTTTGCTGTTGTGCCTTTAATATTGCCACCTTGAGAAACTGCCAGCTCTCCTGAACTCTGTTTTCCCTTAGATTTTCTTAACATGGGACATTGCCAACCAGATCTCTGAGTTTGTTAAAGTCTGCTTTTTTGAAATCCATTGCCCTTATACTGCTGGTCTCACTCCTTCCTTTCGTCAGAATAATGAGATCTATCATTTCATGATCACTTTCAAGTTGCCTTCCAACTTCAGATTTGCAACCAAACCTTCCTGTTAGTCAAAATAAAGTCTAAAATGGCTGTTCCCCTGTTTATTTTCTCCACCATCTGAAACAAGAAGCTGTCCTCAATATATTCCCAGAACTCACTGCAGATTTGTATTTTGCCATACTACTTTTCCAACAGATGTAGGGTAGCTAAATTCACTCATTATTAGGCCTTGTGTTTTGGATATATTTTTTTTTCTAGAAATGCTTCATCCACCTTCCTCTTCCTGATTTTGTGGTCTTTAGTAGACCCCTACCACAACATCACCCCTGTTTTTCCCCTTTTATCTTCACCCAGAGACTTTCAACTGATCCCTCACTCACCTCCTTCTGGACCTTAATACAAGTGAATACATCCTTGATGTACAATGCAACATCTCCTCCCTTTTTTCCCCTCCCTGGACAAGTTATATTCCTCTATACCAATATTCCAGTCATGAGATGGAAGTCTCTAATGCCTATTAGGTCATAATTTAGCTTATGTACTAACACTTTCAGTTCTTCCTGTTTATTCCCCATACTCCTTGCATTTGTGCATAGACATCTAAGATGTTGAACAGAATCCCCATCTGTATTCCCTCTTGTTGTTCCTATGACCTAACTGTAATTTTCCATTTCCCCGTCCCCCTCAACTTCCAGCCCTCTGTCAAGGTCACTTTTCTTAATAAGTACCTGTGGGCTTTGGTCACCTGCCCCCTCTGAACTGATTTTAAAGGCCCACTCACTGGGCTGGCGAGTTGGGGTTAGAAGCTGCTCTTCCCCTGTTTGTCAGGTGGATCCCATCTCTTCCCAGTAGTCCTCCTTCATGGAGCAGCACCTTCCAATAATGTTTGGTTCAGAGTCAAATTAAGGCATAGACACCATGCCTCTATGTCTATGGCCCCAGCTCCTGAAGTAATATGATTACATCAGAATCTCAGCTTTCATTTAACATACATACATTTCTAGCCCTCATGGTTGTGAAGAAAAACTTGGAAACATGACTGAAGTGGAACTAATGGAACTGTACAGGGGGCAAGAGGAGACGCCCGCTTGTGCCCCTGCAACTTCTGGAGGGAGTGAGGTTGCTCACTTCAATCCTTTTATTACCCACACAACTCTGCATCCCTATTGACAAGCAAACTACAAAAGGCATTCAGCTACCCCAGTGCTACAGTATTCTCTACTGTTCTTCCTTAAAATCAAAACAAAACAATAAAGCCTTTTCCATGGAAATGTTTAGGGCTCCATGGACCAAGAACAGTACCACCAATTTTGAAAAAAAATCAAACCCATGTCCTTTTGTTAGCAAAATCAGGGTGGTGGAGGGTTGGACAATGGGGATCTGTTCATGGAAAAGAAGGCTGGCTGGGGAAGACAATGCTGAGGAGAAAGGAAATGAGCCTCATAATATTCAGATGTATGGATAAGCATCTGAGCATTTGGATGAGATTCAGCTTTCAATAGCTAAGATTTCCTGCCATATATTAGAAGAGGAAAGAAGTGCAATAGTTGAGCCAGCCACCCCCTCATGCTTACATATCTGCACAGAAGAAGCCATTTAGGCCCAAATTTTCCAAAGATGGTGGAGAAAGTCGGTCACTTAAATCAGTGGCTTGATTTTCAGAGGCTATTTAATTAGATGACTAAATATGGCTTTTAGGCCATAAAGTTAGCCGGCCACAGTTGAAAATTTAGTCCTTTCATTTTAGTTTATGGATATAATATGACCCATTGGTGGAAAAAACCCATGGATGATAAGATGGACTCTTTGCAAATGTGTGTGCAGCTCTGATTTTGAATCTGCTGTCAGTGCAGAATGCTGGGGGGTGCGGGGGGGGGGTGCGGGGAAGCAGCAATACAAACGTCTTATTTACTTTGTGGTGGATTGTATATGTGTGACTGCTAGCAATACAAGACAATGAAAATTAAATCATCGCCCAGTGGGCTTAGACAGAACTTGCAGGAAGCAACATAAATAAAATATATTATTCATTTCTTTTTTTGTTTATTTGCTATTAAGGATATGAGAATTTACTGTTAAAGTGGCTTGTGAGTTTGGAGTGCAATAAAAATGATATCAATGGCCAATATGCCTAACATTTAAAAACAATACTTTATGCTATAAGACATTATTTTGTATAGTACCTCATACAAACTGCATCCCAATAGGCTATGCAGACTGAAAGAATACAATTACAAAGATAAATAATACATAGTAAAGGGAGAGAGAAATTAAGGGGGTACTGTCAAGGGGGAAAAAAACCCACAACAAATGTACTGTATGGCATACATTCTTCTTTCCTTTGTAATAGAATACCAGTGCATAATGATTAACTTGGTGGAATTCTGAAGCAAGTGGCATAGAAAGTTAAAAATTGCAGTACCCTCCATTCTTAAAGGCCACAGATACAGCAGTTCAATCTCAGTTTTGATTGTATTTGCATTGGCGACAGGCCTGATCTAATCCCCATTTGAAGTCAATGGGACTCTTTTGCTGGATCTCAAAAGCACTGGATCAGTCCCAATAGATCTACTAGACAAATGATATTTATCTGATTCAGATACTCAGACAAAAAAGCAGCCCAACATAAGACTAAAGGAAAAAGTCTTGGGGACTTTTGGGGACTGTTTGGGGGCTTTTTGGGGAGGTTGGCCTTTGTACTATTGCAATTTTAAGTGTCATTTTGTGAGATGTTTTAGGGAAAAAAAGCACTTACAAATATAAAATCTACTTTCATGAACAAAGAAAAAACCCAGCTCCTTCCAAAATGCTTTGAAATAATTAATATAGTACTTTTCATCAAGGCAATTACTTATTGATGTAGACTTTCAACTCCTTCACAATATAAGACACAGAAAAAATAATTCTTTACGGTCTTCACCTGAAAATGTAGAGAAAAGATTAACAAAACTGCAGAGAGACCAGTAGAGAATGAAAGATATAAGTGGCAAGAATATTTACCTCAAACTGGAATTTTTCAGCTTCAAAATCCGCCTTAAGAAGACATAGGCTGGATACCAGCAGAGGAGGAGACAGAACAGATACATCCACAGGTGGTCAAGAGAAAAATAAAATATTTCATGCCTAGTTTCCCATTAAAGATATTTGTGCCAGTATCATGGCTAATCCATAATGGATCTCAAGAGCTAATACATTGTCCTCATTTGTTAACATACTAAGTTTCAACAGAGTCTTTTTAAGAAAAAGTAATTTGAAAAGGAAATAAATCCAGCAACTCAAAACCAATATGAAAAATATAAAACAATCAACTTTGCAACATTAGTGAATGATAAAACCACAGGCACTGTTCTAAGAGTCAACTGGATCAGTTCAACTCAAACAGATAAATAGGAGCCAGCTACCAGTAAACAGTAGTCTTATATTTTGCCACATTGTATGAGTCATTTCCTAGAGAATGAAATGCATTTCTACAAAAATATAATGTGATTGGTTACTCAAGGACAGCTGCAAAATGGACATTAGAAAATAAAAATTCTTACCCTGAGATAAAAATCCCATTGGTACCAGGGATGTTCTCTATATTGACCTTCATCAGAAGGTGGACTGCTGCATCCTTGTCCCAGAATACATGTTCAGTCATCTAACTACTGGCTATGCAACAACCACAATAGCTCCTTTAAATGTAAACTGCTGATTCAGTAAATAAGTATCTTTCTTAGCAATAGCCAAGGTACTAAGTTTAGAAAAAAACAAAACTGATAGTCCTCTAATCAAATGGATCTTCTTAAAGTGCTGTTTTCCTCTATGGGGCCCTCAAGTGTCTTCATATTTCAGTCTATCAGGTTTTTCCTGAGTTTTCTTTTAAGGTCTTTTTCCGGCACGTGCCAGATCATTTTTATTGTGGGACAGTAGCCCACAGTCAGGCCTCAGCATCACCTGTAGTCCCTTCACACAATTGGTCAATCAATCCCAGTATTCTGCCTTCTGCAGTAGCTAAGAGCTGATGATTCAGAGGGAGGCAAAAGAAATCATGCTTCTCAATAGCTCACAATGCTGCTAAGTGGCCAGTCCACAACAAATGGTTTTGCAGTGGTTTTATCCTCAAATCTTGTGGAATTTTCCCAGACCACAGTTTTGCAGTGCCAAGATTCCCTCAGTTCTCCAAGTAATTCATACACATTTGAAGTGGGAGGAGTGGACTGACAGGATACATGCTAGAGAGGACAGCTCTGAGGTAGAGTTTCTTGAAGAAGGCCTGATCTCTTAAAAGATCTAGCTTGACTCCTTTCTGTTCCCCAGCTATTAGATCTGATGGATGCTTCTTCCTTTCCAGAGTTGTGGCCAGCTTTAACTAGATGCCTATAGTCTGTGGGAAAACAAATGAAAATCAAGATAAAGTAAATGGACACCAAGGAGCCCAAAACAAACCTGCCTATCATATATGCCAAGTTTGCTTTCCATAAACAGTTTCAAACAAGTTTATCTTTCTCTTTATTGGAAGAATGAAGTGAGAGCCCATGAAACTCAGCATCAGTGCAAGATTCCTCCTTATCCCTGCAAATATGCCTCAACCCTAACCTTGCAGAACCACTTGTAGAAAGAGTATGTAATTCAGTCTCCCTGCCAACCCAATGTATCACCTCTCTGGGAGAATGCCAGTAAGGGGATTTCTGCAATGTGAATGCATTCAAGTGAGACAAAACACAGTCTGGACCAACCAAAACACCTTGGCCAACCCAAAGCCTTCCCCAGATACAAGAGCATTGGCCTCAGCTTCCCACTGGAATCTCCACACCTTTCCAGAGCTGCTCTCCTCCTGAGATTCCCATATTCTGTTTCAGAGTAGCAGCCGTGTTAGTCTGTATTCGCAAAAAGAAAAGGAGTACTTGTGACACCTTAGAGACTAACAAATTTATTTGAGAATAAGCTTTCATGAGCTACAGCTCACTTCATCAGATGCATTCAGTGGAAAATACAGTGGGGAGATTTATATACATAGAGAACATGAAACAATGGGTGTTACCATACACACTGTAGCTAGAGTGATCACTTAAGGTGAAAAGAAAAGGAGTACTTGTGGCACCTTAGAGACTAAAAAATTTATTTGAGCATAAGCTTTAGTGAGCTACAGCATCTGATGAAGTGAGCTGTAGCTCACGAAAGCTTATGCTCAAATAAATTTGTTAGTCTCTAAGGTGCCACAAGTACTCCTTTTCTTTTTGCGAAAACAGACTAACACGGCTGCTACTCTGAAACCTGTCACTTAAGGTGAGCTATTACCAGCAGGAGAGTGGGGGGGGGAGCCTTTTTGCACTGATAATCAAGGTGGGCCATTTCCAGCAGTTGACAAGAACGTCTGAGGCACAGTGGGGGTGGGGTGGGGGTATAAACATGGGGAAATAGTTTTACTTTGTGTAATGACCCATCCACTCCCAGTCTTTGTTCAAGCCTAAGTTAATTGTATCCAGTTTGCAAATTAATTCCAATTCAGCAGTCTCTCGTTGGAGTCTGTTTTTAAAGTTTTTTTGTTGAAGAATTGCCACTTTTAGGTCTGTAATCAAGTGACCAAAGAGATCTGGCACCTGTGTGTAGAACCAGAAGCATTTCAAAGAAATTACCACAGGAGGTTCATAGCAATCTAAGTTTAGTTTCCAGGCCCCCTTTGCTGCATCACTCTATATCTTTGGTACCAATACATACCATAGCCACAGCTTCTTTACAGCACTCACAAAAAGGTTATCTAGATTTCTCTTGAGATCCATCATCTTTGTACCTGGTAGCTAAGTCAAAAAATAGCTGTTATGGTCACCTCACACCTGAGTCTTGATATTTCTAACCATCAAATCTCCTATCACCAGAGCTTACATAGACTCACAATTGTATCACCCTATCCTGGCGGGACCTCCCCACAACTACTGGAAGTTAAATCCCACTTCAGGGATAATATGCCTTATAGTGAGATACTAGGAGGAAGCTAAATGTATTTAGTTTATCCAAGGGACAGTTAAGAGGTGACTTGATCACTATTTATAAGTACCTACCTGGGGAAGAGATTTCTGATAGTAGAGAGCTCCTTAGTCTACCAGAGGAAGGTATAATGAAAGCCAATGGTTGTAAGCAGAAGCTAAACAAATTCAAATTAGAAAAAAGGTGCAATTTTTTTTAACAGTGACAGTAAATAACTATTAGAAAAACGTAACCATCCGTTAAATAGCCATTGGGCCAGAGTGAGAGAGAGAATGACTGTATAACCTCATGGTTAGCCTGGTGGCCCAGTCCTCCTATTACAATGCCTCATTTTCATCCTACATGGAACTGCTTCAGTGGGAGATACTTGGAGTCCCACATCAGAATATTCCACAACTCAGCAGTCACTCTTCTGGGTGGTGGGAGAACCCTGTTCAAATCCTTTCTCCTCATCAAGCAACAAGGGAAACTCAATCCACATCCTGGGTGAGTGCTCTAGCGATTTGGGATAAAAATTAGAACAAAGTCACTGCCACCAGCATCTCCTGTAGCCACACGTCCTCTCCACATGCCTAACAGATCAGGTCCCACAGGCTAGATAGCATGTTCCCCTACCTCTCTTCCCCAGGTTTGAGGATTGCCATGGGGTTTGCATAGGAGATAGGCATCAGGATGCCTAGTCTGAGGCAGCAGTGTGAATCCCCAGAGATAGAAACTTATTAGACGCTAAGTGGCACCCTAGGCACCTCCAGGGTGAGGCAGTAGCTGAGCAATGGTTTTGTGGATTGCAGCAGTGCCTAAAACTACTTAGATGTGTTGTCCCTGTGGATTGGTGCCAGGCTCCTGTGCATTCCCAATCCTGCTTTGCTCACTGTACCATTCTCTCTGACTCAATCTTGAGAATACTTGAAAAGATACCTACTAGAGAGATGCAAAATTACCAGTTTGAAAATCTTTCATGCAGAACAAATTCATACTAGAAATAAGCCATAAATTGTTTACAGTGAAGCTGATTAGCCAATGGAACAAACTAGGTGATGGATACACTTGAAGTTTTCAAATCAAGATGGGCTGCCTTTCTGGAAGATATGCTTTAGTCAAATCCAAGTTATTGGGCTCAATATGGGGATAACTGGATGAAGTTCTAAAGTGTATCATACAGGAGGTCAGACTCATACATTTTATGGCCAGAAGGAACCATTATCTGGGCAATATTATCATAAAAACAGAAGAATCTTTCCCACTCATGACACTCCCTCCTTCCACTGCAAAAATAAACTCTTACACCATATGTAGTTTTTTTGGAGTGGGTATGGTTGAGAATTTACAAGTAGAAAATCTCTCTCTTGCAAAAGTAGTTTCAGAATAGCAAAATAAAAGAACAAATACACCAACATTTTTACATCTTGTGATTGTTCCTTGTTCTGCAAGCACTACAGATGTTTTTTAAGGCTTTAAAAGCTGATGTTCTTGATTAATTACCTTGTGCTCCAGTCCACATTGTACAACTTAAATCAGATTCAGATTTCAAGAAATTCTTTATCAGGATAAGCTTGCAACAATAAATTTCCACTGAACTCCATCATATCAACGCCTTTAGAATTTTAAAGCTATCAGAGCAAATACCATTTCAAATATCAAGCCAATATAGAAGCATATATATTTAGTAAAAATAATTTATTTTGAAGACGAATGATTGGAAATAAGCCCTTTTATGTACCTGAGAAAAAGCCAAATTTGGATAGAATAATTTTGATTGCTGGTCTCATGAGACATCTAGTGGAAAAAGGCAAAAAAATTAGCTACATGGCCTATCACATCGATATCCAATTTAACAGAGGATTGTACTTGTCCAATGAAATACTCTATGTCCTCTGCAAATGCTAAAGAAAATTTCTCTGAGACACACAATGACAGACGTATATATGAGAGTTACTGTGCAAAGAACATCCATTGACTTCATTATAAAGCATCTACTACTTAGGGCTTTATTTTCCCTCAAGCACCAATGCTCACTTTGAATGCTCCTTATTGCTCACAATTTAAGAACTTCTCACTCCTTATCATCACTATTTTGAGTGCTGAACTGAAGGGAGGAATAGCAGGAATAAGTTTAAAAGAAAGCATGATGAAGAATGGGCTTTTCGGAAGGACATGGGCGTAAGTGCAATTTTCATTCGGGGAATAAGATTCTAAACTCTCAGAAAGAAAAGGAGTACTTGTGGCACCTTAGAGACTAACCAATTTATTTGAGCATGAGCTTTCGTGAGCTACAGCTCACTTCATTGGATGCATACTGTGGAAGCTGCAGAAGACATTATATACTCACAGAGACCATGAAACAATACCTCCTCCCACCCCACTGTCCTGCTGGTAATAGCTTATCTAAAGTGATCATCAAGTTGGGCCATTTCCAGCACAAATCCAGGTTTTCTCACCCTCCGCCCCCCCCCCCCCCCCCCCCCCCCACACACACACTCACTCTCCTGCTGGTAATAGCCCATCCAAAGTGACAAATCTCTTCACAATGTGTATGATAATCAAGGTGGGCCATTTCCTGCACAAATCCAGGTTCTCTCACTCCCTCACCCCCCTCCAAAAACCACACACACAAACTCACTCTCCTGCTGGTAATAGCTTATCCAAAGTGACCACTCTCCCTACAATGTGCATGATAATCAAGGTGGGCCATTTCCAGCACAAATCCAGGTTTTCTCACCCCTCTCCCACCCCCATACACACACAAACTCACTCTCCTGCTGGTAATAGCTTTTCTAAAGTGATCATCAAGTTGGGCCATTTCCAGCACAAATCCAGGTTTTCTCACCCTCCACCCCCCCACACACAAACTCACTCTCCTGCTGGTAATAGCTCATCCAAAGTGACCACTCTCCCTACAATGTGCATGGTAATCAAGGTGGGCCATTTCCAGCACAAATCCAGGCTTTCTCACACACACACACCCCTTCCCGGGGACACACACACACACAAACTCACTCTCCTGCTGGCAATAGCTCATCCAAACTGACCACTCTCCAAGTTTAAATCCAAGTTTAACCAGAACGTCTGGAGGGGCGGGGGGGGGGGGGGGGGGGGGGGTAGGAAAAAACAAGGGGAAATAGGCTACCTTGCATAATGACTTAGCCACTCCCAGTCTCTATTTAAGCCTAAATTAATAGTATCCAATTTGCAAATGAATTCCAATTCAGCAGTTTCTCGCTGGAGTCTGGATTTGAAGTTTTTTTGTTTTAAGATAGCGACCTTCATGTCTGTGATTGCGTGACCAGAGAGATTGAACTGTTCTCCGACTGGTTTATGAATGTTATAATTCTTGACATCTGATTTGTGTCCATTTATTCTTTTATTTAGAGACTGTCCAGTTTGACCAATGTAAATGGCAGAGGGGCATTGCTGGCACATGATGGCATATATCACATTGGTGGATGTGCAGGTGAACAAGCCTCTGATAGCGTGGCTGATGTTATTAGGCCCTGTGATGGTGTCCCCTGAATAGATATGTGGGCACAGTTGGCAACGGGCTTTGTTGCAAGGATAAGTTCCTGGGTTAGTGGTTCTGTTGTGTGGTATGTGGTTGTTGGTGAGTATTTGCTTCAGGTTCCAGGGCTGTCTGTAGGCAAGGACTGGCCTGTCTCCCAAGATTTGTGAGAGTGTTGGGTCATCCTTCAGGATAGGTTGTAGATCCTTAATAATGCGTTGGAGGGGTTTTAGTTGGGGGCTGAAGGTGACGGCTAGTGGCGTTCTGTTATTTTCTTTGTTGGGCCTGTCCTGTAGTAGGTGACTTCTGAGAACTCTTCTGGCTCTATCAATCTGTTTCTTCACTTCCGCAGGTGGGACTGTAGTTGTAAGAAAGCTTGACAGAGATCTTGTAGGTGTTTGTCTCTGTCTGAGGGGTTGGAGCAAATGCGGTTGTATCGCAGAGCTTGGCTGTAGACGATGGATCGTGTGGTGTGGTCAGGGTGAAAGCTGGAGGCATGTAGGTAGGAATAGCGGTCAGTAGGTTTCCAGTATAGGGTGGTGTTTATGTGACCATTGTTTATTAGCACTGTAGTGTCCAGGAAGCGGATCTCTTGTGTGGACTGGACCAGGCTGAGGTTGATGGTGGGATGGAAATTGTTGAAATCATGGTGGAATTCCTCAAGGGCTTCTTTTCAATGGGTCCAGATGATGAAGATGTCATCAATATAGCGCAAGTAGAGTAAGGGCTTTAGGGGACGAGAGCTGAGGAATTGTTGTTCTAAATCAGCCATAAAAATGTTGGCATACTGTGGGGCCATGCGGGTACCCATAGCAGTGCCGCTGATCTGAAGGTATACATTGTCCCCAAATGTAAAATAGTTATGGGTAAGGACAAAGTCACAAAGTTCAGCCACCAGGTTAGCCGTGACATTATCGGGGATAGTGTTCTTGACAGCTTGTAGTCCATCTTTGTGTGGAATGTTGGTGTAGAGGGTTGGTGTAGAGGGCCATAGCGGCCAGGATGGTGTTATCGGGAAGATCACCGATGGATTGTAGTTTCCTCAGGAAGTCAGTGGTGTCTCGAAGGTAGCTGGGAGTGCTGGTAGCGTAGGGCCTGAGGAGGGAGTCTACATAGCCAGACAATCCTGCTGTCAGGGTGCCAATGCCTGAGATGATGGGGTGCCCAGGATTTCCAGGTTTATGGATCTTGGGTAGTAGATAGAATATCCCAGGTCGGGGCTCCAGGGGTGTGTCTGTGCGGATTTGATCTTGTGCTTTTTCAGGAAGTTTCCTGAGCAAATGCTGTAGTTGCTGTTGGTAACTCTCAGTGGGATCATAGGGTAATGGCTTGTAGAAAGTGGTGTTGGAGAGCTGCCGAGCAGCCTCTTGTTCATATTCCAACCTATTCATGATGACAACAGCACCTCCTTTGTCAGCCTTTTTGATTATGATGTCAGAGTTGTTTCTGAGGCTGTGGATGGCATTGCGTTCTGCATGGCTGAGGTTATGGGGCAAGTGATGCTGCTTTTCCACAATTTCAGCCCGTGCACGTCGGCGGAAGCACTATGTAGAAGTCCAGTCTGCTGTTTCGACCTTCAGGAGGAGTCCACCTAGAATCCTTCTTTTTGTAGTGTTGGTAGGGAGGCCTCTGTGGATTAGTATGTTGTTCAGAGGTATTTTGGAAATATTCCTTGAGACGGAGATGTCGAAAATAGGATTCTAGGTCACCACAGAACTGTATCATGTTCGTGGGGGTGGAAGGGCAGAAGGAGAGGCCCCGAGATAGGACAGCTGCTTCTGCTGGGCTGAGAGTATAGTTGGATAGGTTAACAATATTGCTAGGTAGGTTGAGGGAACCATTGCTGTGGCCCCTTGTAGCATGTAGTAGTTTAGAAAGTTTAGTGTCCTTTTTCTTTTGTAGAGAAGCAAAGTGTGCGTTGTAAATGGCTTGTCTAGTTTTAGTAAAATCCAGCCACGAGGAAGTTTGTGTGGAAGGTTGTTTTTTTATGAGAATATCCATTTTTGAGAGCTCATTCTTAATCTTTCTCTGTTTGCTGTAGAGGATGTTGATCAGGTGATTCCGCAGTTTCTTTGAGAGTGTGTGGCACAAGCTGTCAGCATAGTCTGTGTGGTATGTAGACTGTAATGGATTTTTTACCTTCAGTCCTTTTGGTACGATGTCCATCTGTTTGCATTTGGAAAGGAAGATGATGTCTGTCTGTATCTGTACAAGTTTTTTCATGCAGTTGATAGATTTCCACTCCATACGGCTAAATGCAGTGCCTTGCATAATGACAGGACAGGCCTAACAAAGAAAATAACAGAACGCCACTAGCCGTCACCTTCAGCCCCCAACTAAAACCCCTCCAACGCATTATTAAGGATCTACAACCTATCCTGAAGGATGACCCAACACTCTCACAAATCTTGGGAGACAGGCCAGTCCTTGCCTACAGACAGCCCTGGAACCTGAAGCAAATACTCACCAACAACCACATACCACACAACAGAACCACTAACCCAGGAACTTATCCTTGCAACAAAGCCCGTTGCCAACTGTGCCCACATATCTATTCAGGGGACACCATCACAGGGCCTAATAACATCAGCCACACTATCAGAAGCTCATTCACCTGCACATCCACCAATGTGATATATGCCATCATGTGCCAGCAATGCCCCTCTGCCATGTACATTGGTCAAACTGGACAGTCTCTACGTAAAAGAATCAGTGGACACAAATCAGATGTCAAGAATTATAACATTCATAAACCAGTTGGAGAACAGTTCAATCTCTCTGGTCACGCAATCACAGACATGAAGGTCGCTATCTTAAAACAAAAAAACTTCAAATCCAGACTCCAGCGAGAAACTGCTGAATTGGAATTCATTTGCAAATTGGATACTATTAATTTAGGCTTAAATAGAGACTGGGAGTGGCTAAGTCATTATGCAAGGTAGCCTATTTCCCCTTGTTTTTTCCTACCCCCCCCCCCCGCCCCTCCAGACGTTCTGGTTAAACTTGGATTTAAACTTGGAGAGTGGTCAGTTTGGATGAGCTATTGCCAGCAGGAGAGTGAGTTTGTGTGTGTGTGTGTCCCCGGGAAGGGGTGTGTGTGTGTGAGAAAGCCTGGAATTGTGCTGGAAATGGCCCACCTTGATTACCATGCACATTGTAGGGAGAGTGGTCACTTTGGATAAGCTATTACCAGCAGGAGAGTGAGTTTGTGTGTGTGGTTTTTGGAGGGGGGTGAGGGAGTGAGAGAACCTGGATTTGTGCAGGAAATGGCCCACCTTGATTATCATACACATTGTGAAGAGAGTTGTCACTTTGGATGGGCTATTTCCAGCAGGAGAGTGAGTTTGTGTGTGTGTGTGGGGGGGGGCGGAGGGTGAGAAAACCTGGATTTGTGCTGGAAATGGCCCAACTTGATGATCACTTTAGATAAGCTATTACCAGCAGGACAGTGGGGTGGGAGGAGGTATTGTTTCATGGTCTCTGTGTGTATATAATGTCTTCTGCAGCTTCCACAGTATGCATCCGATGAAGTGAGCTGTAGCTCACGAAAGCTCATGCTCTAATAAATTGGTTAGTCTCTAAGGTGCCACAAGTCCTCCTTTTCTTTTTGCGAATACAGACTAACACGGCTGTTACTCTGAAACCATTCTAAACTCTGTGCTTCCTTCTTTGGCCTCACTCCTACTAGGCAGGAATAACTTGGTGGCCACCTTGTGGTGCTTTTATTACTGCATGAGTGAGTTTACCTGCCCCCTAGTTCTGCTCAGAACTTTTCGGCTTACGCACAACACTCAACACCTGCACCATGTAAGATCAAGCCTACTGTTTTGTAATACATCAACATGACTAGAGGCTTCTGAAGTCCTGAAAAGCGATTGATATTGTTGGAGAAATATGCATTTACTCAAAAGAGACAGATTTTTTGAATACTCTGTGACAACAGAAAGAAAAGGAGTACTTGTGGCACCTTAGAGACTAACCAATTTATCTGAGCATGAGCTTTCGTGAGCTACAGCTCACTTCATCGGATGCTCACGAAAGCTTATGCTCAAATAAATTGGTTAGTCTCTAAGGTGCCACAAGTACTCATTTTCTTTTTGCGAATAAAGACTAACACGGCTGTTACTCTGAAACCTGTGACAACAGAGTATCCCCTTCAAGACCCACATTCCCTTGTCTGTCAGAAATGGAACTATACAAATGGTCAACAACAAATCCAGTTCACTTCTTGGAAGCCTTTGCCTCTGTAAAATTGTTAAACATCCTCAGGTTGCTTCCAGCTCCCAAAGTATTACATGTCTGAAGTATTCTATTTTTCTCCATAAGTTTGCAAGCCGCTTAGGCCAGGGACCATATTTTCCTGTATGCTAGAATGGCACTGAGCACACTGTTGATGCTCAATAATAAATAATGATGCTGTAAGATTAAGCAAAGGCATTGGCTATAAAATAAGCCTTGCACCATGTTTTGAATGTTAACATCTGGCTTTTGATGGACCCTTAACTGAGAGTGCCCTGTCTCCATTTGTCAAGAATGCTCACCTACACATGGACAGCAGAAACACAGAATTAAGCACATTACATCTGTCTTCCTACCATTTGATAACAAATGTTTTTCACCGAGAGATTTATTCAGGCACTTAATAAATAAATTAAATAAACTGCACGTGGAGGGGGAGGGAAATAAAACACAATATGCTATTATACAGTCATATTTCTGCTAGCAAAAGAGACTTCAGAACATGACACCATGTATCAAAACCATGCTACACTGTTTATGGGAAGCAATTTGAAAGCAGGATTGGATTTGCAGAAGTATGTGCAGAGTAAACAGTTTACAGAAATAGCAACCCAGACTCCAGCATTCTTACTGTGGGCCAGGAAAGGCTTGGGAGTCATTATTGTGCTTAGGCTTGATTACCAGGTACAGTTAAATCCTAGAGCTCCTTACAGCAGGAAAGGATGGCTGAGTCTGACTTTATGAAGGCCAGTTGCTGGGAATGTCACACGCAGAGTCAGCATCAAGAATACCTGCCTATGTTCCTTCAGCACCATTGAAAGAAACCTTGATTTTTTTCGTCTGACCTTGAATTAAGTTCAAGAAGTAGAGTGAGATTCTTGCTTGAAGCATTTGCAGGAGGTCTGTGGAGAGCTAGTCATAGGCCACTGGTTTTCCCTCATTTCCAGCTACTAAATAGCACTAAAAGCCAGCTAAAAATGCACACATCCTTAGTTCTGCAATCACAAATGGAAATGAAGGTGGCCCTCATGGTCGCAAATCAGGGGAACAGACCTCCAAAACAATCTCTGTAAAGATGTGGTCCACACAGTATCATGTTTGTAAACCTCTGTTTATAATTTGGATAATCAATAAGACTTAGCTATACAATAGAATCATTAAGAAGAGATACATTTAGGAATTAGTGATACGAAGCCTGAGCATTAAAATTCAGATCTAGATCCACATTTGATGTAATCCAATTCAGAGTTTTGGTTCAGTCCCTTGTAAAGTTAGGAACCATTTGAGAAATTCAGATCTGGGTTCAGAATTTGTATTCACAACATTCAGGGGTACTCAGATCTGAGGCTTCTCTTAGGCGCAACTATAATATATACTCAATTTATTCCTTTTGTGAAAATGAAGTGCTGTGGAGATGCAGTGGAATAAATAAATGTGTTGGGGTGAGTTTAAAATATGATCTGCTACAGTGGTGGTCTAACACTAGTAAAAATTTCTTTGACCTTTGTAAATTAATTTCTGGCTTTCCTAGATTAATGTGGCTGAAATTATTTACTTCTGGGTAGTATTCAGTTTGGGATAAATATTTAACAATTGCTCTATCCATTTCATACTAGAGAAAAATTGAAAATAAATTAACTCACCAAAATCCATGTCCAAGTCACTTTTTAACTATATGGGTTTACAACATTCAGTGACAGAAATCTAGAATTAAGGAGTCTTTTTGCAATGTTGCAAATTTATTAGAAACATTAGAGGGACAATTCAAACCTGTGCTCCCTGCTTGCTTTAGATACTATGGACAGGATTTTCAAAAGTGCCTCATTATTTTGTGTGACCCAATTTTGGGGTACCTAACTTGAGACATCTTAAAGGGGGCTGATTTTCAGAAAGCACAGAGCCACCCAGCCTATGAAAAATCCGTCCTGTTAAGGGACCCAAAGCCACTAAGCACTTTTGAAAATCTTGGCATATATTAGGCACAAGGGGGCACAGCTTGCCTACAATATAGCTGTGATAGGCAAGGAAGGGAAATCAGTTGTGTATCTTAACTGTGACAGTGTCATCTCTTGTCCCTACACATTCCTCCCATTTCTGGTGTAAATTGACTTTTCTAAACCCAGTTTTAATGGGAATTATTTGTAATGGTTTGAGGATTTATTTGCTTTGAAAATGCTTTCAGAGGTAACTGTAAGTGCTACTCAAATGAATAGAAACGTGACTGAGTGTGGGGAAGGAGTGGATGAAAATCATTCACTATGAAAAAAAAGTAGGAAGAAGCAAAATCTAAAGACGACAAAATAAAACCCCACAGCCAGGATACAAAAAACAGTCAGGTTTCAGAGTAACAGCCGTGTTAGTCTGTATTCGCAAAAAGAAAAGGAGTACTTGTGGCACCTCAGAGACTAACCAATTTATTTGAGCATGAGCTTTCGTGAGCTACAGCTCACTTCATTGGATGCATGCCGTGGAAACTGCAGCAGACTTTATTTATACACAGAGAATATGAAAAAATACCTCCTCCCACCCCACTGTCCTCCTGGTAATAGCTTATCTAAAGTGATCATCAGGTGGGCCATTTCCAGCACAAATCCAGGTTTTCTCACCCTCCACCCCCCCACACAAATTCACTCTCCTGCTGGTGATAGCCCATCCGACATGACATGACATGAAGTGACATGAAGGTCGCTATCTTAAAACAAAAAAACTTCAAATCCAGACTCCAGCGAGAAACTGCTGAATTGGAATTCATTTGCAAATTGGATACTATTAATTTAGGCTTAAATAGAGACTGGGAGTGGCTAAGTCATTATGCAAGGTAGCCTATTTCCTCTTGTTTTTTCCTACCCCCACCCCCACCCCCCAGATGTTCTGGTTTAACTTGGATTTAAACTTGGAGAGTGGTCAGTTTGGATGAGCTATTACCAGCAGGAGAGTGAGTTTGTGTGTGTATGGGGGTGGGGGGGATGTGAGAAAACCTGGATTTGTGCTGGAAATGGCCCACCTTAATTATGCACATTGTAGGGAGAATGGTCACTTTGGATGAGCTATTACCAGCAGGATAGTGAGTTTGTGTGTTTGGTTTTTGGGAGGGGGGTGAGGGGGTGAGAGAACCTGGATTTGTGCAGGAAATGGCCCAACTTTATTATCATGCACATTGTGTAAAGAGTTGTCACTTTGGATGGGCTATCACCAGCAGGAGAGTGAATTTGTGTGGGGGGGTGGAGGGTGAGAAAACCTGGATTTGTGCTGGAAATGGCCCACCTGATGATCACTTTAGATAAGCTATTACCAGCAGGACAGTGGGGTGGGAGGAGGTATTTTTTCATATTCTCTGTGTATAAATAAAGTCTGCTGCAGTTTCCACGGCATGCATCCGATGAAGTGAGCTGTAGCTCACGAAAGCTCATGCTCAAATAAATTGGTTAGTCTCTAAGGTGCCACAAGTACTCCTTTTTTTTGAAAAAACAGTCAGAGATGCAAATCCAGAGCTGTTGTAGCTTCAAGTCTGAATTTGTCCTAGAGTACCATCTCCTAACCATTTTTAGAAACAGGCAAATACAGACAGAAAGGAATCCTGAATTGGAGCATTGCTTTCATAGCACTCTTTCAGTTGGTGGAGAGACACATCCATTTTAAGGTCCTCGTTTTCAATTGCTTATACCTTTTACAAAAAAAAGTGTGGTAAACTCTTGCTGAGGTGTTTTTAATACTGAGATTTTCTAGATACTTTCTGATGAGAATGGATAACTCAAAAATTGCTTCAGGATTGACTAAGCTTAAATCCAGGTACCCATATCACAGTTTTACATGGGTTGTAACTCCACTGAAATCAATAGAGTTGCTCCTGATTCAAATAGGAATATGTGAGAAGAGAATCAGGTCTTCAGTCTGAATACATTTGGCTGAAGAAAAGGAAGTTATAAACAGGACCCTGAGTGTTCTGTTACTTCACAGCTGTGGAATTCATGCTTTGCCACAGAATTGTGTGTCAAAATCCAAGCTTTCGTTAAAAAAAAACAAAACAAAACTATCCCTTCTGGTTGCAGAGAAAACAATTGAAAGTGCTAGTCAATGTAAACTGAAGTAGTAAAAGTCTTCCTGAATCTGCAGATAGCCTGAAAAAATAGTTCTGAGAGGTGTTAATTGCTCCATTCATTTCAATTGGTTGAGACTGAAACCTTATGATGGTCATTTCATTGTTGAGATAGTTAACTTTATTAATGAATTTCACTTCTGGTCATTTTAGAAGACATACCTAGCTACTGTGCTCATACCATAATCTGAAATAATTTCCTCAGGTGCCAAAAGTACCATCTCTCAAGCTATCGAAACCTCCAGCTTCACCTCAACAACTTCTATAACATAGTTACTTGCTTTCAGTATAAAAATCTGTGATATAGTGAAAACTGAAAATATGGAAACAGCTTATAATATATTAAATTTAATAACGGCTGTTGATTAATTTCAGTTAACTCACGCGATTAACTACAAAAAATTAATCACGATTAATAGCAGTTTTAATCGCACTGTTAAACAATAGAATACCAATTGAAATTCATTAAATATTTTAGATGGTTTTCTACATTTTCATATATATTGTGTTCTGTGTTGTAATTGAAATCCAAGTGTATATTATTTTATACAGTATTACAAATGTTTGCACTGTAAAAATGATAAACAAAAGAAATAGCGTTTTTCAATTCACCTCAGCCAATACTTTAGTGCGATCTAAGAGCCTACAAGTCCACTCAGTCCTACTTCTAGTTCAGCCAATCACTAAGAAAAACAAGTTTGTTTACATTTACAGGAGATAATGCTGCCCTCTTTTTATTTACAATGTCACCAGGAAGTGAGAACAGGCATTTGCATGGCACTTTTGTAGCTGGCATTGCAAGGTATTTACGTGCCAGATATGCTAAACATTCGTATGCCCCTTCATGCTTCGGCCACCAGTCCAGAGGACATACTTCCATGCTGATGTTGCTCGTTAAAAGCATAATGCATTAATTAAATTTGTGACTGAACTCCTTGGGGGAGAACTGTATGTCCCCTACTCTGTCTTACACACATTCTGCAATATATTTCATGTTATAGCAGTCTCGGATGATGACCCAGCATGTGTTGTTCATTTTAAGAACACTTTCACAAAACACAAAGAAGGTAAGATTTCTAAAGATAGCTACAGCACTCGGCCCAAGGTTTAAGAATATGAAGTGCCTTCCAAAATCTGAGAGGGACGAGGCGTAGAGCATGCTTTCAGAAGTCTTAAAAGAGCAACACTCCAATGCAGAAACTACAGAACCTGAACCACCAAAAAAGAAAGTCAACCTTTTGCTGGTGGAATCTGACTCAGATAATGAAGATGAAGATGAAAATGTGTTGGTCCGCACTGCTTTGGATTGTTATCGAGCAGAAGCCATCACCAGCATGGACATGTGTCCCCTGGAATGATGGTTGAAGCATGAAGGGACATATGAATCTTTAGCACATCTGGAACGTAAATAATTTGTGATGCTGACTACAACAGTGCCATGAGAACACCTGTTCTCACTTTCAGATGACATTGTAAACAAGAAGCGGGCAGCATTATCTCCTGCAAATGCAAACAAACTTGTTTGGCTGAGCGATTGGCTGAACAAGAAACAGGACCGAGTGGACTTGCAGGCTCTAAAATTGTTTTATTTTTGAATGCAGTTTTTTTGTATGTAATTCTACATTTGTAAGTTCAACTTTCATAATAAAGAGATTGCACTATCGTATTTGTATTAGGTGATTTGAAAAATACTATTTCTTTTGTTTTTTTACAGTGAAAATACTTGTAATCAAAAATAAATATAAAGTGAGCACTGTACATTTTGTATTCTGTGTTGTAATTGAAATCAGTCTATTTGAAAATGTAGAAAACATCCAAAATTATTTAAATAAATAGTATTCTAGTATTGTTTAACAGCGTGATTAATTGCACAATTAATTTTTTTAATCACTTGACATCCCTAAATTTAATATAAAAATACACAACACAGGCAGGCTACTTGACTGATTAAATAATACAATTTTATATTTAATTCCATTTAAAAACCACCATTTTAAAATTTATCAGAAGCTGCTACGGAATTTCCACCAGAGCATCCTGCCATAGAAACATAGGTTCACCTTCTCACAGAGCCTTGTTTATATGTGCTTGCAAATTATATTCGGAATAGGCACAGTATATTGAATTTCCACTACATTTTTAACAATCTAACAGCAGTTAGACATGCATGATCCTATCTGATAACATTATTTGAATCTTGCACCTTTATATTTGAGATTAGATAGCTGCACTTTCAAATAAAGGCACTCATAGATTGTAAATGGTGACAGGGACTTTGGCCCAGATTTTTAAAGGTATTTAGGCACAGCTGCGCTCAGCGTTGCAGTACCTAACTGAGTTCAGAGCCTAAACCTCCTTTTCCAAAGAGATTTAGGCAGTTAGGAGCCTAAATCCCACTAACTCTCCCTTTTGAAAATGAGACTTGGGCTCCTAAATCAGTTAGGTGTGCAATGCTGAGTGCAGCAGTGCCTAAATACCCTTAACAATCTGGGCTTTTGTCTATTTCTGGACTTGCACTGTACCTTCCACATCTTTGTACTACCAAAATAGAAATATAATAAAATTATACATTTTCTAAATGTGAAATGGTGTGATCGTTGGAATAATTGCACTTGCCTCCTTGTATTTTATTCCCTTTCCACCCCGACTTTCCGAAAGCAAGGTAATAGAGTACAAATAAACCTACATAAATACAATGGGCATGCAAATGTGAAGGTTACACCAGCATCTATACATTAGCACATGTTGCACATATGGATTCCTGTTTTCCCAGTTATATCTGTAGCTTTATGTATTACTGATTATGTCATAAAGTGAACTTGGCTGAATTAAGAGTACTATTGTAACATTTGCGCTAGGCACTGTGAAAGGGATGCAGGATTAGAAGGACTGATCTGATCTGACTAATCCTGTGTAACTATGAGGTAATGAAAGAGCAACTACCCTCTGAGATAAGCTTAGTACTTCTCCAGTTTGATTGGTCAGAGAGAGGTTTCCTTCTGGCTCCTCTAAAAGTACTAAGGCTACTGTCTTTGGTCTATGACTGAATCTCGCCTATGATAGCATGAAGGAGGCACACAGGGAGTTTATAATAGTAGCAGCTGGAATCAATGGATATTGATCCCTGTCACATGACAGAGATATTAACCCTGACCCATGAGGCCAAGCAATGCAGACGGGTCTCTTACCAGCATTCTTATATGTCATTCCTTTAATATTGCACTCCCTGGATGGTAGACTACACTAATTGGTTAATTTTGCTCTGCTGGTGGCAGACAGAGCAGTGATAACATAGAGAGAGGGCAAGAGGAAGCTGATAACAGCTGCTGTCAGGATGAAGAGCAGGCAAGCAACAACTTAAGGGAGTGAGACCAAACTGGGAAGGGCCTAACCAGCTATCTAATATGATGTGCCATGTGTGCCAATGTTTACAAGCCCATGTGAAAATGAAGATACATACCTCCAAGTTCCCTGTCAAGTGGCTTTGTTGATTGACTGACATGATATGAATCGAAGGCCACTTACTTCTCTTCACAGCCCTGGAATTGTGAGAGCACTGCCTTCAGAAGAGATAGGAAAAACCAAAGGTGATTACAATAAAGCTGTATATAGGCAATAAAGTTAAGTTAGGTTTAAATATCCTTATTACTGTACTGCAGAGGTCAGAGTCTACAGGACATTTATCTTTAATAGTGCAAAGGGTGCACCTATTGACAGGCAAGGGAGGTACCCGTTGAGGAGTCACTCACAATTATGGCCCTGCTGAAGAGATGGTCCCTGTATAACCCTCTGTATTTGCCTGCAAATGTACAGTTGTCCAGGAGAGGGCAAGATGGCGTTTTGTGAGACAGGCAGGCAAGAAGGTAAGAAAGAAGGGATAAAAATGGAAGAGGACAAAAAAGGAAAGGACATGAGGCTGGAGACAGGGGCACAAACAGTTTTGAGAAGGGGGAAAAAAGTGGGAGATGAGGAAAAAGAAAAGTTCTTTATCTTCCCTTCTCTTTTCTTTACCACTTTCTTTTTCTTTCCCCTTCTGCTTAAATCATGTCTCCTACTCTCACAGAGCAGCATACCCAGCCACCCCACACCAGGGGAATGGAAAGAACCTATTTGTTTTGCCTGGTGAAATATTACAAAGCACACAGCTTAGATACAACAATTCCACATGACATAGGCACTGATTCACCAAAGCGCTTAAGCTCATGATTAACTTTAAAGCACACGTGTAGTCCCATTAAAGAAGAGCACATGTTTAGGTGCTTTGCTGTATCAGGGCCTTAGCTCCTATTTACTTTAAAAGCTTTATTTTTTTTTCCTTTTTGTAGAGACTGAGGCTGTAATAAAGACCCAGCGAACTGTGAGAGCTTCTTGTACTAAATATATCAGGAATGCCAACAATACACCATGTAATTCTTCCAGCTGATATTGGCTTTTACAAATATTTGTGGTGCCCATGGAGCTGAGGTAGGTTTAAACTGAGAACAGAAAAACGCCAAACATAGGCTTTCAACGCATTGTCATGCTCTGCTACTTTACCGACTTTAGACAGTCCTGATTCTTTCAAATGCCAATTAACAGGTGTCAGAAATGCTAGTTCTTACCAAGAGACCTATGTCTGCATAACAGTAAAACTATTTTGGCAATCTAGCATAAATATCATGGTGTTTGAGCCCCTGGGGCCTGTGGAGTTTACAAGTATGCTGTCAAGATCTCTTCATTGGGATAATCCTTGAAGTCCTGCCAAAAAGCGAGGGGACTCCAGTGCTTTTATGTGCTCCCAAACTGAGCTCTGGCTCCAGAAGTCAACCCTCTCCCCAGTCTGAGTGCTAGTTGTGAATCTCAAACATCAAACTGACATTCCGATTGTAAGTGTGACATGCTTGGATGATGATGCCAGAACAGCAGGTGACACTGGCAGACAGAAGCAAGGGATAGTAACTTGGTGGCTTCTTGTTACATAGCCTCAGAACTCTACAGGATGGAATTAGGGACAGAGGAACAGTTATAAAATGATGTTACAAAATCCGGATGTCCTGATCAAACTGAGACAGTTGTAAGGTCTAACATTCTATGCACAGATGATAACAGCATTCAGGACTGGTACCGTATCCCCTTACATCTAATCCAGGATTAATCACATTGTGAGCAAGTGATCCAAAACACTCTTCCAGCCTCTCTAGAGGCTCACTGGAAAAGAAAAGAATGGGTTGGTGCATCGAAATGATGTCATAAAGAGGTGCAATATGGTTTCCATGCAAAAGAAAAGTGTGCAGGATCAAAGGACTTCAATACAGCTTAGAAAGGGAAACAAAAGTCATGCGGCCAAAATTCATCCATCTATCCCAAGAAGCCAAGAGTTTACACCAGTTGTGAATTTGGCCCTTTGTGTATACAGCTAATGCAGTTTTTTAGGATATACAGGGGGCAGAATTTTTAAATTTGCCCATCACTAGCGTCCAAATGTCAGAATAGCAGTTCTGTTTGGATGGTTATCAGAAGTAACCAATCCTCTTAGGTATGAAAAATTCAGGTGGAAATCTTGGCTTTGTTGAGAAATTTCTGGTGATTTCAGCATTGCTGTCAGGCTACTAATACTGTGACAACAGTTTTTCCTCGTGGCCAGAACCTAAACACAAGAGCAAGTGAAATATTTAACCCAACTTTCTAAAATTCAAAAATATTCCACATAAGTTCAGCCCGAGACAGAGGGAAGGATTTTTGACTTTATCTGATCCTGTTTATCCATCCCAGGTGGAAAGGAAACAAATGGGAAAGGTTTTGAAATAACTCAGTAAACAAAAAAAGAGAGATTGATGGAATGACAAGTGAATCCCTTCTACAAACAACAAATATCTAATTGTTCTTGCATTGCCCAGCATGGGTACTTTCCACATCAAAAAGCTACTACACCACGAAGATTTAAAACCATGAAACATTTATAAAGCATGGCCTAATCTTATAAGAAGGCTGCTTCTGATTGTAAAAGGTATGATTTGGGGACAGGAGAGCATGAATGGGTTTTTGTTTTTTTCCTTTTGGGGGACAGCAAATATATGAGAAATCATGGCTATTTCACTGATCATAATTAAGGCTAAGATTTAGTCACAGGTATTTTTGGTAAAAGTCAAAGACAAGTCACTGGAAATAAATAAAAATTCACAGCCTGTGACCTGTCCATGACTTTTACCAAAAAAAACCCCTGACTAAATCTCTACTTCTGGGGTCCCGCTGCTCTGGGGGCCCCCTGCTGGGGTGGGGCCTATGCCAGCGCTTGGGGTTGACTGCCCCCCAGCCACTGCTCCTGGGGATGCCCTGGGCCACTGCTCCAGCCACCCTGGGACTGCTACTGCTCCGGCAGTCCCCAGGGCACCCCCAGGACTGCTGCTCTGGCGGTCCCCGGAGCCAGCCACACCGTCCACTATGCACACGGTTCCCGAAGCCAGCTGGCCCCAGACCTCCCAAACAGCGGCGGAGGCGGCTGGCCCCGGCGGAGCAGCTGGCCCTGGGTTGCTCCACAAGCGGCCAGTACAGCTGGCTGTAGGGCCCTGAAGTCAGCCTCACCAGCCACTGCGGAAGTCACAGAGGTTGTGGAAAGTCACGGAATCCATGACTTCCGTGACCTCTGGGAAAGAATCGCAGCCTTAATCACAATCACTTTCTATGTAACTAGACCTTAATTTGTTTTGCAGCATGATCTACGGAAGGGCAGCATAGCTCAGAGAGCTATGTCTACTGCTGATGAGTTGCGCTGCTGGCATGCATTTGTGTGGAAATTAAAAATAAAATAAAAATCATTTAAAAAATTCATAGAGTGAACCCAACCGTCTCCTGACCTGTCATGCCTGGAACTTGTCTGAGATGAACAGGACAGAAAAGTGAAACCTAGGCAGCAGATCATGCCAAGCTTCCAACCATGCTTTTGGAAGCTGGTCATAATTTGTAATGGATTATCTTAGGAAACTGATTTGGATGCCTCGTGCTCAAGAGCCAGGATGGCCTACTTTGAAGAAAAGAATGTTTGAGTCTTAAAAATGCCCCTTCGTTGCCTAATTTTTTGCTGTTGTATGAATTTTAATGCTTGATTTGCTTTGCACCAGAGGTGGGTATCTACAAATAAAACATGCAGTTGACAGATTAAGTACTAGATGTGTTGACTTATTTATGCATTTTCTTTTCTCTACCACTTGCACGTTGTTCCCTGGCTCTTCTTGGCTTTGAGCAGCAGCATCTGGCCCCCTAATGAATTTCACAGATTGTTGCCTCTGCACTGGAGTTTTCCACATGACCAAAGGGCTATGAGGGGGCCACACTGCTTAGTGCTTCTGCAAAACTCTTTCCCTTCAGTTCGCCCTTGATTTTGTGCACATTATTTGGTTGAGGCAGGCAAAAGTCACCTGCAGGAACCTTTAATGGGAGATGGCATTAGTGGATCTACTGTACCACTCTGCTGTATTTGCCACCCCTCAAGCGTACCAGCAATCAAATTTACAAGTGTTCATTTGAATCAGTTTTGAATTAAACCTGGGTGCTAAATGTCACTGTTCTCTGTTACAACTGTCTGAAATAAATCCTCAGATTCTTTCCCGGGTCAGTCCTGAACTATACTGTGCATCCTTAATTCCCATAGATCTCCCCATTTTTACAAAGCACATGTGTGGATTTTTTTCTTAAACGTGATTTTAGAGCAATAACTGTTGGCCCTACATTTAGCATCTTCCCTTCAAAACTTTGTCATTCCTTTGGTTAAACTGACCTCCTCTTCTGTGTATGTGTGTAAGATATTTTATTGGGTTTTTATGAGACTGTAGTTGTTTGTATTCTGTTGTACAGAGCTTTGGTGGAGAGTGCTAAATAAATATATGTATTACAGGGAAAGGGAAAAATCTATAGTTGGCCAACTCTGAACCAATAGTCATTCACATGATAAACAGTGATTACTGGCTTGTTGGCAATAGGATATAGACAGAAAGCTATGCTTGCTGTAATTATGCAACTATTTGAATTACAGTATTTGCTGGTTACAATTTACCAAACTAAAGAAACAGTTAACTGTACGGTGCTGTTACGCCCTCCTAAATACAGCACATGACAATATTGCCCCCCAGGGCTACCACCTGTTCTGTCTATATAAAGTCATCAAGTTTAAGGCAGAAGAAATCAGATCATCTAGTCTGACCTCCAGTATTTCACAGGCACAGCAACACCACCCAGCACGCACACACACTAAATCCAACAACCAAAATTTGACCAAAGTATTACAGCCCATAGGAGACTAAACTATTGGGTGCCACAGGCAGAGATGGTTGTCTACACCTGAGATGGGCTGAACAGATTGGGAGGTTACAGTACATCAGAATGTGGATACATCTGCCATTCTAGAACATGATCCCATCCGCCTATTGTTAGCCTGGTATCATTATTTGAACCTGCCCTAGATATGTTAAAAACAGTTTCATAGACTTCTTTGTAAGACCTTTGTCTGAATCCAGATCTGCTCTTGAAGAAGGAACTAGGGTAAGGTTGTGATGGTGGAAAGAGCAGCATTGGAAGGAGGTGATGTGATGCTGAGCCAGTGGTACAATGCTGCCATGGCTGGAAATTACACACCCTCAAAATATGCCAAGTAGGCACAAGATTGAGAAATATATATTGCCTGTATAGAAACTACTGGAGGTCAGTGGCAATCTTAGCACATCATTCATTCCACATGTTGCTGCACTTACGCCATTAGGGAATGGTCTTGTAAATACTTATTACCAGGCATAGTGCCTGCTACCATGAGTCATCCTTTGAAGTCAATGGAACAACTCACTGTAGTAAGTATCACATCCAGTAATAAATGTTTGTAGGATTTCCCTTAACTATGATTTACATTTCTGAGGGAGAAAATATTGTAAGATATGTATCCACTTATTATTTTTGTAGCATTGATATGTAAGGTCAAAGGGTCAAATTAGCCTGGGAGTAAGCAAATGCAATATGCCTCTTAAGAGTCTAAATCTTCTGGTCTCCCCTATTAACACAGTATATTGAGGCAGCTTTTCTTATGAACAGAGGTTCAGCTAATCTCTGTTATACTAATTTATTCTTAAAAGACAAATATTCTGCTAGGTGCTGATTAAATAGGAAGGTTTTAAAGAGGCGGGAATTGAATCCCAAAATGCCAAAAAAGAAATAACTCCTTCTGCTTTTTTACAGATGGGTTAAATGAGACACTGAGAGGTTAAGTGACAACTCATGTAACAAGTCAGTGGCAGAGCTAGACATAGAAACTCAAGACACTGGACTTCCAGTTCCCTACTCCAGCTACAAGACACAGTCACTTGTTACATACTTTACACCATTATATTCAAAAGGAGACCAAAGTATGAAGTGGGGAAGGTTTTACAGTGAGCCAACAGTAGGTCGATGACATGCAGCTGTGTCATTTTCCATCAGATGCAGACGGTGCAGTTTTCCCACGGCTTGCCCAAGACAGACGTGGATGAGAGCAAGATGACTGAACTTTAATTCACACAAGGCAAAGGTGATGCTAGAGGGATGGGGAAATGAAGGGATCATGGGGTCCTTTCAGCCCATTATTGAGAGGGTTTGTCCACACACTACAAGAGACTTGCTATTTTGGGGTCTATTTATTTTACTGACTGTTCCTAACATTTCAGATGTTAGCAGCAGCCAAAATATCTTCTCTATCTGTGTCTGTCAGGTGGTATTAGACAGTGAGGTCCATACTACATCAATTACCGCCACTAAACTTGTTTCCTGTTTGTTTCTGGGTATAGTTTCAGGTGTCGACTTTGATCCCAACATGGTTTGGGCATGGCTAACTATTGAGGAAAAAAACCCAGGAATGATTTGCCCCATTTTTTAAAAAATTATATACACATGCTTTGAGACATAATTAGATGTAATGGGCCAGATCCTTTGCTGGCGTAAAACAATGTAACTCCTTAACTTAAATTGAGATATATTGATTTACATCAGACAAGGATCTAGTCCATTTTGTGTATTTGAAAATAAATAGAAATTAAGTCACTTGACTATCTATTTCTGAATTAACACACCCCATGACATTCAATTTCTGCTTCTGAGAAAGGAAAACACACTTTCCTCTAATCCAATTTTCTCCATAATTTAATCCAGAAATTCCCATCCTGTTCCCAGAAATGTTCTTGTCATAAGCGTTTGGAAGTGAGGAAACTGTTTGAACTTTGGAAATTCTTTGCATCATTAGTTTTAACAGATGCACAGTAGACTAATCATCACATGAGTCCAGTAGATGTCATGTAATTGGTATTTATAAAAGAATGGAAAGCTGTAGCTAGGTTAATCCCTGAAAAGTGCACATGCATCACTGTGGGTGACTTTTTATTCTTAGAACACTGGGCCCACAAAACTGCGATTTGCAAGGCATTAATGATTTCTCTTTCTGAATTCTCCATTGGTTCATCAGCCAGGCACTGCTTTTATCCTGATTGAATAAGATGCCCTGGGCAAGTCGCATCAAAATGTCCACTAGCCTGGATGTTGTTTTTTCCACTCCAAAAAAGCACCCATGGTAATGATCATAACTGCAAAATGCTTCTGTAGAATAGGCATGGGGTAGTAAAGTTAACGCACTGACACTGAACACGTGTTAAGATCTCTTATGAATTGCTGTTGTGATTATCATACATGCCTCCTATCTTTCCATACTTTGCATTACAAATATAGACTGTGCTTTTAAAAGATCTATTCAGTGAACAGTTTTATCTCAGAGGAAACCTGAGTTAAGTAGAGGTGTCGAGTTTTTGCCTGACACAGTGGGCGACAAGAACTCTCAGATTGCTAAGTGAATAAATAGTTCTTTGTATTTTTCTCGAACGCTGTTAGTGCTCTGATCAGTTCTAGTGCACTTGCAAAGACCTGGGATTCTCTGTGGAGTTTCAAAGCAGCAGAATTCTTGTGGAAAACTTGAAACGTATGAACAATTTTGCATATAAGATCTGATTTTTAAAGGTGGTGGGAAAAGAGCATGATTGCACAGACAGACAAATTATTACAGGCACATATCGGATAACTCTACATGCAAAGGGTTAATTATGGTAACTGCATCTGCACAGACAGGCACATACACACCCAAATTCATATATAACAACAATCCAGGCACATATCCTGTAACAGATTTTCTCTGTTCATCTACTCTTGCTCTTTACTTTTGAAAATATTTGGAGGGACACATGATTTTTGTTTCTAGAGGAACCTTGTGCTTCAGCTGACATCATAATCACTGCCACAGCAACTAGATGTCACAGGTTCACCATTAATAATGATGCTCTGGAAAGCAATAAAAAAAAAAATCACAAAGCGCCATTCTGTATAACTGATATCTTGCCCAATTGCCACTAGCTACCACTCAACCCTACTGGTTTTAATAGATTTCCCCTTAGTACTAAGAAAGCTGGATGTTTCTGGGTGGGTAGGTATTTTGGGGGGCTCTCTCCTCCTCCTTCTGTTAAGGCTGGTTTGAAGGACAGACCCCAGGCAATGGCAGCTAAAATGTTAACCTTGGTTTGCCCAGGCCTCAGTGTGCTACAGAATGTACCAGAGACACCCTCTTGGGGGGGGGGGGGGGGTCCTAACATGAAGTTATCTTCCTCAATTTTCAGGAATAGAAGTATCCAGGGAGACCAAATCCAGTGCCAGAGACTTAAAATAGACAACATTCTCCCTTTTTCAAGTCATAATGGATGTGCTTTCTTTGGACTTGCTTTTGACATAATTAAGAAGAAAACAAAAAGACGAACTATTATAGTAGTAGGGAACAGCATCCTCCCTCTTCACTGTCTCCTGATTCAGCTCTCATTCAGCTTTGAAAAGTCTCTTTTATACATTTATTTCTAATATGTTTTATTATGAGATGGTTGTTAAACCAGTTTTTATTTATCTAACCAGTGTTACATTTATTACTCTTTATTGGTGACTCACCTACCCTTTGCTTCTCATTTGCATCTGCTCAGAATTGGGAGGCAGCCTGGGGTGAGCACCTTGCACAGGTGGGAGGAGATTCAAGTGCTTCGAAGACAGGCACAGCCTCACCAGCTGCAAACTTAAAAGGTACAGGTGAAAATGTACGTGGCTCCTATTGCCCACTGATAAACCGAACATTTTTATTCACATCAGAGTTCTGGAGGCAGTTAAGCAGATAAGACTTTCTCCTTTTTCAAAATTGGGAAAAGGCAACTGGGACTTGAGATTATTATAGGGTGCAATGTATTTCACCATACAACTCCGTTAATTTCAGTGGCAGCTGTATTGCTAAATCTCCTACTCATCTTTGAAAATTTTAACCAATATGTGTGGCAAACGTTTGCTTTCCAGAGGCCCAATCAACCTCCAGTAGAAGTCAATGGGAGTTTTGCCATTCGTTTCAAACAGAACTGTATTAGGTCAAAGAAGCAGCAGAGTGGTTAATGTTATGATGGATTTATTAAAATCCACATACCTTCTCCTTGCGAATATTGCCCCTCATTGACATAGTTGTGGGTAGCAAGCTGCACTGTCTCGGGGGATAAAACTGAGCATGGCTAGTTTGGCTGGGGCTGCTCAGATATTGTAGCCTCAGACCAACTCTATCATTCATTTCTTGGTACTTCTACCTCTGCTCAGAAGCAGATCTTATTAAGACTGCACTTTCATAAGTGTAGAATAGCGCTCATGGCCAGGAGGTGTTCTATTACCACATGAAGAATTTAAAGATTAATATACCATTTTACCATTTATATACTGGTATCTTTGACACGGATTAATACTTGCTGATTTTATCAATCCCATTGTTAATATAATTAACATTAAGTTCTATAAACTTGTGATTTCAAGAGATTTAGAAGAATAAAAAAGGAACACAACCAATAAAGTGCTAACTGGGAGATTCTCCAAAACTATGAATACTATTCATGCTAAAACTATACGATAGAGTTGGTAGATATTTACTGCAGAATCCGAGGGGTCAAGACACTACAGGTGACCAGCATCTTTAGTACATCTTGTGGCTCATTCATACATATGATCCTGTACAAAATAGGACTATTTGACTAGCTGCCTCTTGTTTCAATTAATATTAGAGCACCACTCAGTAACATTTGGAGGAACATCTTTTAGATTAGACTGGTCAGAGCTGGATTGAATCTTAGCTGCTCTTTTGTCCGTTGCTTATGTTTTCAGTTATTTCTCTGTTCTGATGAACCCTGTGCCTGTGTTCTAGTCTAGTGCATAATGGATGGCATTGTTTCTTCAAAGCAAACTCACAGACAAGTTCAATGAGCACAGAAAAAAGCTGAATGGGAATGGGGTGGGGAGGTGGGGGTATCTGCTTGACACTGAGGCCCTTCTTCTATCATTATGGTGCTGACATGGCTGAGTCACCAGCTGATGAAGTCAATGCCTGTTTCAATACACTTTCCCCAAGGTCATTCAGTGAGTCGATGAGTAAACTGGGATGAGAACACAGGAGTTCTGTCTTGCAGCCCTACTATATTTATCCAGGGTCTCATGATTCTTAGGGCTTTTTTTACGCTCTGCCCACTACTTTGCACCAAGCCAGCTGTAATATGCTAAACAGCAGGCAAGCAGCTTGAAGCAGTCATTATTTGTGAGTGCTATTGAAAGTGTTCATAACACAAGATGAGGTGTGGGCAGGTCAGGGTTGGGGAGGGAAGAGCAGGCAGAGTGCAGCAAAGGAGTTGGGTGTAAAAATTCAGCTGACACTTGCGATGAATGTTAATGTTTAAATATCAACTGAATAAAAAAAGGATTCAATTCCAAAATGAATTAGAATGAAATGTGGTCCTGGAAAAAGTCATTCACACAATGATGCACTTTTCTACATTGTTTGGTTCAGATACCAGAGTATGAACAGGACATTTGGCAGCTCTGAGCTTATGGAGAGGTAAAAATCACTTAGTCACATGAAATTCAAACACACGTGTCCTGCTGCCTTAGTCTTAATCATAAGAAGGGGTTTTTTTAAATTTTTTGCACTGAATAAACGAAGTCTGATCTTTCACCACTTATTTTCTATCTCACCATAAATAAGAAGGCCCAGGTATTGGTCTTGACTCCAGTAGTCTGCATTGCTCTATGAACTCAGTCTTTTAAGGTGCTGGGCAACTCCTGGACATACTCAGCACCCTGAACTCTCATTGGTAGGACCTACCAAAGGTCCATTTTGGTCAATTTCACAGTCAGAGGATTTTAAAAATCATAATTTTCATGATTTCAGCGATTTAAATCTGAAATTTCATGATGTTGCAATTGTAGGGATCCTGACCCAAAAAGGAGTTGGGGGGGGGAGGGTTCCATAAGGTTATTGTAGGAAGGATTGTGACACTGCTACCCTTACTTCTGCCCTGCTGCTGGCAGCGGTGCTGCCTTCAGAGTTGGTCAGCTGGAAAGCAGCGGCTGCTGGCTGGGAGCCCAGCTCTGAAGGCAGAGCCGCCGCCAGCAGCAGCGCAGACATAAGGATGGCCTGGTATGGTATTGCCACCCTTACTTCTGCACTGCTGCCTGCACAGCCAGGCCCTCAGTCAGCAGCCACCACTCTCTGGCCACCCAGTTCTGAAGGCAGCGGCGCAGAAGTAAGGGTGACATGGTATGGTGTTGCCACCCTTACTTCTGTGCTGCTACTGGCAGGACGCTGCCTTCAGAGCTGGGTGTCCGGCCAACGGCAGCTGCTCTCCAGCTGCCCAGCTGTGAAGGCAGTGCAGAAGTAAGGATGGCAATTCCATGACCCCCCTCAAATAACCTGGTGACCCCCCCTTCAGCTCCCTGTTGGGTCAAGACCCTCAATTTGAAAAACTCTGTTCTTACCCATGAAATCTGTATAGTATAGTATAAACACACACAAAAGACTGGATTTCATGGGGGGAGACCACTTTTCATGGTCCACGACACTGTTTTCATGGTCGTGAATTAGGTACTCATCAGCATCAGTTGGAGAGGAGGGTGCTCAGCACCTGGCAAGGTGGAACTCTAAATGCCTTTTTTCCTCATCAAATGAATAAGAAAGAGCAAGAGATTTGTAGGCAGCCAGCTAGAACCTGGATGATAAAGTGAGACCTTCCCCATGCTGAACTCCTCCACTGAAATACCACCCACCCTCAACTCCCATTTAAGTCCACTGATGAGAGTCAATGGGAGTGGAGAGTGCTCTGCACTTTTCAGGTACAACTCATCACTTTGCAAGACTGAGCTTGAAATCAGCAGCCAATTATTTTTATTTCCCACCCCCCATCACAGGGGGCCCAACATGTTAAGCGGGGATGCCGCCATTGGCCCCATTGCAGGGTTGGTACACCCTGTCACGTGATCGTCAGGATTCCCTGTTGTTTCAAACAATTGCGATGTGGTGGACTCAGAGCCCCTGGTAAGGCCGAGTAACTAAGCAATCCATAGCCCTTGAGGCGGGGCAGAGCAAATGCTCAGTCTTTAGCCTCCCAAGGCTCCAGGCTGGGGCAAACAATAGCATCTGGGGGCTCTGACCCTCTGAGCTGGGCAGAATAAACAAACAGTCTGCAACTCCTGAGATGAGGCAGAGCAAATGCTCAGTCTCTAGCCAGGGCCCCCCAGTAGCCATGCCTAGTGACAGCATTGGGGGAAGGGAACCCAGGCCCACCCTACGTCACTGGGTTCCAAACCAGGACCCCAGGAAGCTGAAGAATTCCCTGTTAAGGGTTCAAGCATATGATTTTAATACATTACCTGAGTCACTTCCTACCATAAAGCCCATCTCAGGCATCAACTCAGCAGCAGCAGCTCAGCATCCCAGTCAGTCTCTATGGTCAGCTGGTCGTCTGCAGAGTAGTCCAGATCCACAATCTCAACAATCTGGAGAGTCACAGATTCTTCTGCAGGAGCTTGCAGCATACATCCTTCCTCCTCCTCTGCCAGTCCTGCCTGTGCTGGGCTACCTCCTTTTATCAGTCTCCTCCACCTGGAGGGGGCATGGTCTCCTGGGCCCACTGTTATTGGTCAGGTCCCGTTGGCTCAGTATGGGGTTGGTACACCTTGTCACACCACCTTCTTTATATGTGTCTGGTGCCTCTTGACGCAGGCATCTCAAAACTTGCTCCACCAAGCTTAAAGCTGATGAGGTTCCAGAGACGGTATTCATGTGTATCAGATGAGAAAGACTCCAAAAGAAATCCCAATACCAGTGCAAAGAAACTTTAACATGTTTCTGTTGTTGTAGGAGTGCTAAGGGGGAAAGGTTTTCATAGCAATTTAAGGATTAGTCAAGGCGGCAGTAGTTGGAAAGTCCAGGGGAAGAGAGTCCCATTGTCAAACAAAAGCTACAAAATGGCTTTACACACAATTGAAAATGCTGCCAGGGACAATTCCCCAAATATCTTATTCTGCAAATACCCTAATTCAAAGCCACCAAAGGTTTGGGGTCTAGATAAACATCCAGATATTTGGATGCTTACCCTAACCTACACACTTTTCTACCCCACAACAGGTTTACCTTACCTTACTGCAAAATGTCTTCTTTTGAGGAGGCCCCCTCAGCTGTATCCAGGGGAAGGATGGCAGCCTGTTTGCTCTCCCCTCCAGGAAGAGTTCTCTCCTTTTTCCCACCTTCCCAGAAAATGCACTGGGCTTTACCTACACAGATGGTGGGGTGGGGTCCCCATTTTGTCTTTCTTTTGGATCCCAATTTTTTCTTGCTACTTAACATGTTTCCTCTGCTGCTTTGTGCCATCCTTCATTTTGTGTGAGTGTGCATGTACACCTCTCTCTGTTCCTTTAACACTCTCATTTGTGAAACACTTTGTGTTGTCTTTTTGTGCCCCTGCACCCACAATTTGGCTACCTTTGTGTAGGTCCCAAAGGTTGCCTCCTTTTCAGTCTCTCTTCCTCCCTTCTTTTACTGTGGCACTGAGGAGGCAGATGCTCTGGCTGTTCTAGCAGTGGGGGTGGTTGAGGTAGAAAGACATGGGAAGCTGGTGCTCTCACTGCAAGCAGCAAGAACTTAGCATAGGCCTGGAGAACTCTCATCTCACTCCCTGTCTTGGCCTTTCCTGCTGCTATCTGAGGGCAGGAGGGAGAGCATCTCAGCTACAGGCTGCTGCGAGCATGCTCTGCAGTGACATCTCGTCACAGGAACACCGTTTTTTAAAAAAGTAAAAATGCTCAGGAAGCTGCCTGGAAATGGGCCAGGACTCAGCGGCCCTGGGGCTGGGTTTAAAACTCTGTTCTATTCAGGACAGTTAGCAAGTATGCTCTTAAACCTAAGGACTCCAAATGGGGCATGAGCAAAACATCATCATTGATCTCAGAGGGCAATCACTTTGTGTCCATAGAAGTTTATTTCAGTTAAACAGATCATACCTGCTACATCCTTGCAGCATTGTAAGCTGATCTAAGACGAAGTTGACAATTTAATGATTTAAAGTTAGAGCAATGTTTTCTTTGATAGAGCAATGTTTTCTTTGCTACGGGCTCTCAGGATCGTTCCTGCTGCTGCAGTCTGGACCAGCTGCAATCTGATGCAGGCCAAACCGTGGGCAAAGAATTACACTGAGCCAGTCAGGAGAAAATAAGAGCATCAGAAATAGTCTCCACGGCTACAAAAATCAAGCAGAATTTGATCCTTGCTTTACATGTAGAAGGATAAACATTATCAAGAGTTTGACAATGCCAGTTTCTGTAGCACCTAGGCAATCTTGTATCCATCTTCCACATATAACTATTTACTTTGCTTGAAGCTGGGAGGATGTGCCATCTCCTCAGGCATAACAAAGGGAAAAACATAAAAGTAGCAAAGAATGCTTATCAGCTGGAGGGTAGGAAAGGACAGCCTGCAGCAGCCAGGTACAAAATGGCTACCATGGGACTGCAGCTGCTTGTCTCTCCCAAATTTAAAGGGCCAGCACAAGGACTTTATCAGCCGGTGAAGACAACCTGGGGAGCTCTGTGGTAATCAGGTAATTACACAGTAAATAGCTCATAGGGAAGAGTTGAATTTATACCTTTCAAAGGGCCAAGGGATGTAGGTGGAATGTATCCTGGGTTGAGGTATTTGAAATAGTTCCACCAATTGTTATTTGTGTTCCTTTGTTATTAAGTTTGTTCAATAAAAACTGCCCAGGGGACCCTTTCTAACATTAACAAAGCGCATGGCTTGAGCCACACCTAAAACCTTAACCACTTCCAGGTTTTGTGAACTTAAAATTTAAGACCTCTGGTCACCTTTACAGGTGGCTATTCCCTCCCCATCCCCCAAATAACTTGTATCTGGGAAAAACAAAATAATCAGATAGTTACATCAAAATAAAAGTTAGCAAAACCCAAAGCATGTGTTACCGGTACAGTCAGCCCCATGGGTCCAGTTATGAATTCTGCAGCTTGTTGAGGTACAGAACTCTTACTCACAGGACAGTCTCTACCCTTCTCAAACCTCACCTGTGAATCCAAACAGATTCAATGGTAGACTCCACCTACACAGTCTGAGTTCAGCTCCAGCAGTTTGGCTGCTGCTTGGTCCAGCTCCTACAGAGTCAGCTCCACCAGCTCGCCCATTGTCTCCTTTGATCCTGCAAGTCTGTACCTCAACAAGCTGCAGAATTCATAACTGGACCCATGGGGCTGACTGTACCGGTAACACATGCTTTGGGTTTTGCTAACTTTTATTTTGATGTAACTATCTGATTATTTTGGGGGTTGGCCTAGATGACCTTCTGGGGTCCCTTCCAACCCTGATATTCTATGATTCTATGATAAGTCAGCTCTGCTGCTGCCGCTGCCAGTCCGCCCCACCAATGCTAGCATCCCGGTCCTATAAAGCCAACTCTACACAGCTTTCAGAAGCTCTTGAAGGGAAACCAAGGCAGAACAGGACTCCTGGGAAAAGTCTCTACTCTTTCCCTTCTTGACTTTGAATTCCCTATGCATCCAGAGCTCAGGGTGACCCACTTTTCACACCCTATACCTTTCACAATTTCTCCCCTTTCATAAATACATTTACATATACCATATAACATTTCCAAAAACAGAACACAAGAATTCTAGCAATACAACAAAACACCATACAGAAATGCATTGGGGCAGAATTCTAATGTATGTAAATGAAGGCTGCCATAGCTAGCTGCTTTTCCTTTCTCTGCTCCAGTGGAGCAGACAGCTTCTTTTCCCTTTAAACTGTCTTGCTTTGAGGCTTACATCTATTTTAGGGTTGTGGCAGAGTACATCACCACAGTATCCAAGGGCTTCCCAGGTAAATTAAATCAGTATGGCAAGGAACTTACTGAACTTCAGCGGAATCTTTTCCTTTTCCTGATACAGGAGTCTTTCGCTGGGAAACATATGAAAGTCAAAATCTCTCTTGGGGTCTGCTCAAGGGGCAGCATAACAATATACTGCCCCTTGTTCAGGGCTTGAAGCAAAGCTATGACTGAACCCATAGAAATTAGTTATATTGTACAACAAATAAAGGGGCAATGACTGAGCCTTGTGACACAAGGCCAAAAAGGAGATGAACTGGAAATAAATCCGTAAACGGTCACCAGGATCAGATTAAATCTTTGGGCTAACAGAATACCTAAAAAGCCCATGCAGCTTTTTAGACAATCAATATTAGTCCATTAACTGACACTGTTAGCAGAGCTGCAGCAAATTGTTAACTCCACTGGTGATCTGAGATAAAAACGCCTCACTGAGTTTGGAACTCATTTCCATTTGCCTAAAATACTTCTACTAAATTTGCCACTAGATAACCTCACTTCTTTCCATTCCTTTGCCCTAAATCTGCACCTCTAACCTGCCATCTGGATATTCCAAACCACTCTGTTATTTTCCTTCCCCTTTTCTAGACCTCAGCATTTTTGCAGCTCTTTCTAGGTGTTTCTGTCTTCGCCCTGATCTCTTCCCAGGCTCACCTGAGAATTTTCCTTCTCAAATATATCAGTGTTACTGATTTCACCTCTGAGTCCTTAGGTTCTGGGCTGTTCTTGTAGTCACTAGTATTCAGGGGAGACCCCAAAATTTTTTTGCATAGTCTGTACAACTGAACCACTGTTGCTTTAATTTAGCATCACACCACTCAGATTTGGAGGTGCCATTGGGCCAAATTTCAGTGAGTGGCACTGTGATACAGTGCACCAAGTCACAACACCACTCAGTTTGGGGGCACTCTTAAACACAGGCCTGGGACAAACCACCCCTTTTATTTCCCTCTGGGCAGCCTTGCCCCTGCCAATCTCACAGTTCACAACATGCATACAGCTGCAGGGACCTTGATTGATCTTGATTCTCTTTTCACACTGGTTTGAATCAGGAGAATGGAGGTCTATGGGATCACTGAGGCCAACAGTTACAATAGTGAAAAACTGTTGTGAGAGGAGAATCAGAAAAAGTAAGTACCAGTCACATGAAGAGACGCTCACAGGATTGATCCCTATGGTCAGTGAAAGAATTAATGTTGTCACTTGATTGAAAACCCACATTTATGCCAGAGCTTTTCACTGTTAGCCTGTGGTAATCATTTGCAGTATATCAATAAGTAGGCATTTCTGGGCATTTTTGATATAAATGACTTTCATAGAGCCTGTTTGGCATACACAAGACAGTAGTACCCAGTTTCACACGATGTCACACATGTGGATCTATTGTTGAACAAAAGGCTTGTATAACACCAAAATATTGAATCTGAGAAATAGTATGTGATCATGTCATTACAGACTGTATTGTAATGTGCTGGCTGAGTTAATGTTCAATGGTTACTTACTTCTGAGAAATTTAATCTGTAACTTTAAATTTACATTAATGTAAATTAGGTTTTACTTACATCTTTATCTAAGCAATTGGCTCAAAATGACCCCTGGCAAGAGAACCGATTTTCACTAGCAGTGACATTTGCTCTTGGAGTCTACTGTCATTATAAGCCGTATCATCATGACAGTCCCCAGACTGAAATTGCTCCTGGAACTTGAGGTGATGCAAATGATAGTGGAATTGAACCTTGGACATTTTAGCAGAATCCTAGCAACCGATAGGAGATTCCAGACTGGAAAAAAATGTTCACATTTTCCACCAATCATGTCACCTTGAGAGCAGATGGAACTGAAGCCCACTTTAAGAAAATGGAAAAATACCTTCATGATAGGAATGTTACAGTTTTTAACTGCATAACTTGGTGAACACACATCTATGAATTAACAACGAGAGCCCTGGACCAACATCATAGGTAGTCAGATACAAACCCCACATGCACACACAAAAAAATCAGATACAGATATTTGTGCTAACCAACTAAAGCAAAAGAATTCAGGTCAAGAGCACAACTATAAGTGACAGTAATATTTAATGAATTCCGTATATTTGACAAAATATGTTACTCCTAGAAATAAGGAAAGCATTCACAAGCTGCACTAAAGGAAATAAACAGAGTGATCGAGCATGGAAATTGGAGGTTACTTACTTTAACTGGAGGGTCTTTGAGATGTGTCGTCCCTATCTGTATTCCACACACGGGGTACACATGTGCACCATACGCCCAAGTCTGGAAATTCTTCAAAGCAGTGTCCATTGGCCCACACATACACAGGAGCTCTCCTCAGGCTGCCGACCAAGAATACAAGAGACGGTGTGGCTCAATGCTCCTCCAGTTCCTCTTCTTACTGCAAATCCAACAGAATCCTAAGCAGAGGGGATGGAGGGCAGGTAATGGAATACAGATAGAGACCACCCATTTCAAAGACCCTCCAGTTACAATAAGTAACCTCCACTTCTCCTTTGAGTGATCATCCCTATGTATATTCCACATGTGGATGATTGGCAAGCAGTGTTCAGACTGGAAGTTGGTGCAAGGAAGCTGGTAGCAAAGACACTTGCAATACTGTTGATTCCACCACTGCATCCTCAGCCGAGGCATGAACCAGAGCATAGTGTATTGCGAACATGTGGATTGAACTCCAGGTGACTGCTTTGCAAATGTCTTGTAGTAGAACATCCGATAGGAATGCCATGGAGGCAGCTTGTGCTCATGTGGAGAGAGCTGGGATACCACCAGGGGGAGGAACGTTTGCTATCTTGTAGCACTCTAAGCTGCATTCCGAGACCCACTTCGAAATCCTCTGGGAGGAAATGGCTTGCCCATGCAATCTCTCTGCTATGGTGATAAAGAGTCTTTATGCTTTCCTAATGGGCTTTGCTCTTTCAGATAGAACACCAGGACATGCTGGGCATCCAGGGAATGAAGTCTCTTGTCTTACTCATAGACCGATAGACTTTAAGGTCAGAAGGGGACCATCATGATAATCTAGTCTGACCTCCTGCACATTGCAGGCCACAGAACCTCACCCATCCACTCCTGTAACAGATGCATAACCTCTGGCTGAGTTACTGAAGTCCTCAAATCATGATTTAAAAACTTCAAAGTAACAGAGAATCAACCATTTACACTAATTTAAATCTGCAACTGGCCCATGCCACATGCTGCAAAGGAAGGTGAAAAACCCTAAGGGTCTCTGCCAATCTGACTCAGAGGAAAAATTCCTTCCTGACTCCAAATATGGCAATCAATTAGACCCTGAGCATGTGGGCAAGACCCACCAGCCAGAGGAAGCTTCAGTGGAAGCGTGGGGTTTCAGGAAAATGCAGGTAAGTAAGGGATTCTTCTGTCCTAAGTGCAGGACTCTGCATTTCCTTGTTGATCATCATCAGATTTCTTTTGGTCCAATCCTTCAATTTGTCTAGGTCACTCTGAACCCTATCCCTACCCTCCAGTGAATCTACGTCTCCCCCAAGCTTAGTGTCATCCGTGAACTTGCTGAAGGTGCAATCCATCCCATCATTCAGATCATTAATGAATATATTGAACAAAACCACCCCCAGGACAGACCCCTGGGGCACTCTGCTCGATACCGACTGCCAACTAGACACTGAGCTATTGATCACTACCTGTTGAACCCAACAATCTAGCCAGCTTTCTATCCACCATTCAACCATCCCATACTTCTTTAACTTGCTGGAAAGAATACTCTGGGAGACCGTACCAAAAGCTTTGCTAAAGTTGGTATGTCACTTCCACCACTTTCCCCATATCCAGAGAGCCAGTTATCTCATCACAGAAGGCAATCATGTTGGTCAGGCATAACTTGCTCTTGGTGAATCCACATTAACTGTTCTGATCACCTTCCTCTCCTCCAAGTGCTTCAAAATGGATTCCTTGAAGACCTGCTCCATGATTTTTCCGGGGACCAAGGTGAGGCTGACCAGTCTGTACTTCCTCGGGTTCTCCTCCTTCCCTTTTTTAAAGATGGGCACTATATTTGCCTTTTTCCAATCGTCTGGGACCTCCCCCAATCACGACGAGTTTTCAAAGATAATGGTAAATGGCTCTGCAATCACATCAGCTAACTCCCTCAGCACCCTCGGATGCATTGCATCCAGCCCCATGGATTTGTGCTTTGGCCTTCTGATTACACCCCTGCACACTTGAGCAATATCTTTATACTCCTTCCTAGTCATCTGTCCAAGTTTCCACTTCTTGTAAGTTTCCCTTTTATGTTTAAGCTCACCGAAGATTTCTCTGTTAAGCCAAGCTGGTCGCCGGTCATATTTGCTATTCTTTCTGCACATCGGGATGGTTTGTTCCTGTGCCCTCAGTAAGACTTCTTTAAAATACAGCCAGCTCTCCTGTACTCCTTTCCCCCTCATATTAGCCTCCCAGGGTATCCTACCTATCAGTTCCCTGAGGGAAGCATATGTGCATTCAACCATGTGGCCTAACTTGTGCACTGCAGTTCATGGTCAGTCTGTATTGTATGAAATCAGGTTGCTTATTACATGAAACATTTCTGGTGGGAGAAACAGTTTTGTAGAGAATGAGTCCAACCTTGCCGCTATAAGGTTTATTGGCCTTGTGATTAACAAAACAGACTTTTTGTCATTTATGCAAATGCCTCAAATGCCTGTAAAAAGTTGCATGAGAAACCCTGTCACCATCCTGACCTCCTAACGAGATTGGCCTGCCGGGACCCAATCATTCAGGTATGAGAATACTGCATAGTCCAGCATGTCATCTGGGCTGCTAGCACAAAGAAAACCTTTGTAAATGCTCCAGGTGCCATAGCCAGCCCAAAGGGGACAACTCAAAACTGGAAGTGTTCCTGGCCCAACATAAAATGCAGTAACTTCCTGTGTGATGCGTGAATGTCCACATGGAAATATGTGTCCACCACATTGAAAGCCGCAAACCACATCCCGTCTTGAAGGGAGGGGATTACAGATGCCAGAGTAATCATCCAGAACTTCAGCTTTCAAATAAAGATGTTAAGTTGCCAAAGCTCCAGGATGGGGCTCTGTCTTTTGGGGGGGATTAGAAAATAGAGGGAATAGAACCCTCTCCCATGGCCATGAGGCGGGATGCGCTCTATTACCCCTCAAAGAACTACCTCATGAGAGTGGTCTCTGAAAGGGGACTGGAAAGGGGGCTTGTGAAGTGGGAAGAAGAGAAACTATTTGGAGTCTCCCTGGTGGATAATCTCTAGATCCCAATTGTCTGTAGTGATCTTGTTTCAGCTGTGGGTGAAGATTATAGATGACAGGTGACAGTGTGGTTGGCATCAGTGGGGGCATGCAGGGTCTCAACCAATATGCGAAATGTAGCTCTTGTCTGGTGGCTGAGAGTGAGTAGAGGCTGTGGTAGCAGATGTGGCTAAGAAGAGAGGCCTCTGAATCTTTTGGTATTTGCACAGAGGCTCAGCTGTGCACTGGTAATAAGGTGCAGAAAGGGGGGTGGCGTTGGTCTATAGGATTGTCTCTGGTGTTTCCCCCTAGGGGCAAGAGTATAAATCCCCAGGGAATGCAGAGTCAATCTTGAGTCTTTCAGTGAGTGAAGGGACTCATCTGTCTTCTCACTGAAGAGATTCAACTCATCAAAAGGGAGGTCCTGCTAGACAGTGTTTTGGACCTCCCTAGGAAATCCTGACAATTGCATCCAGGAATCCCTCTTCATGACTAGACCAAATTTCTGGAAGCCATGTCTGCTGCATCAACTGCATCCACTGCAGCCTGGAGGGCTACTTAGGTCACTGGCTTCCCTTCAGCTAAGAGAATGAAATTGGACCCGGTCTTCTGTGGGAAACTTGTCCATGAAGTCCACGTGCCTGGAATAGGTATTAAAATTGTATTTCTCTAACAACACTTGATAGTTAGCAACAGGAAATTGCAGGCCCGTTGAGGAGAAGCCCTTCCTCCCCAGCAAGTCCAGACTCTTAGAACCTTAATCTGCCAGGGTGGCCTTTTGACAGTGTGACCGAGCCCTTTCAGCAGCCACCTGGGCCACCAGCAAGTGGGAGCAGGATGGGGGAATAAGAATTTAGCCCCTTTAGAAGGAACAAAATCCCATCTCTTGGCCATTTTCAGTGTAGGGGCACAGGATGCCACAGTGTGCCATACCACTCTCACCAGTTCTAGTATGGTCCCTGCAGCTGCAAGATATCCAGGAGCCGGTGGTGAGGTCCTGGATCTCCTCTAATGGGATCTGTAGGCCATTGGCAACTCTCTGTAACAGTTCCTGGTACTGGCAGTGATCATCTGGCAAAAAAGGTGAAAAGGAGTGACCACCTCATTTGGGAATGATGAAGAAGCACCCGTCAGCACTTAAGTTCCATCTCCTTCTCCTTTTACATTGAGAGAACTGGCTGATGAGAGGGAAAGGAGCAGTACAACTCCTGAGAGGGGTCCAAATGCCTGCCATAAGGATCCCTCTGACCCCGATAAGACCAAAAACAGGGATCAGTTGGTTGTGTGGGACCCCAGGGAAATCGGTGCAAGCAGTTCCAGGGCACTCCTGCCAGATGGTTGGAGGTGAGGTGGCTCCTGGGACGGTGATGTAGACTCCTCCTCTGGAATAAGAATATCCCTCAGGAGGGCCAGCGTCAGTGTTCATCACTGATGGAGGAGGATAGAGGGCAGGAGATGCAATTCCTGAATCCCAGGACTCTGGGTATAGTATCAGAAGCAGGGAGGGGCTCCCAAAATGGGGAGAAAGAAATATTCTGTACTGTGCTGTAAACTTTAATTACTAACTACTAATCTAAGAATATAAGTGAATTTACTGTTCATGGAAGATGTCATGAGGAAGGCCCTAGCCCTGGATATTGCAGTTCTTTATATACCCGCATTGCAGGAGAAGGGGCAAGACCACCACCATTGTACAAATATCTTTGAACGTCAGTCTGGAGAAGCCACCTTTGTGGATGAACAAATGTTTTAGTCTCCATGGCCTATTCAGTCCTTTGCCCTTCTGCTTTGACCCTCCAACAAGGGTCTTAATTAATACCAAATGAGTTGGTGGTTATGGGAACTGGATTGAAATCACCTACTAATTTCATATTAGTCACCAAACAACTATGAGATGATAATGACTTTCAGTTTTTACTAGTCCAAGCAGGACTGGAACTATTGAGCTCGAGTTCAGTAAAGGTTCAGTGTCCCATTATCACAAAGGGACTGTGTTAGTCATGCCACAGTGTATATGGCTTTTGAAGACTATTTCTTTAAATGTCCACAGAGATTTTAAATTGAATTACATTTGATTTTTTGTAAAACAAAATTCCCTGGATAAATTTATATTTGGAAGCCTGACTAAGTTGAAAAAAACATCCCAGCTCCATCTGTACCCAAGAAACAGGTAGTTGTACTGGTTTTCTTTGTCCTAACTAAATTAAACTTCTGTTTTTTAAAAAAAAGTGGGGAAGAATGTATTGTCCTCTGTTGGAACTCAAGGACAAATACTCAATTGAATCTCCCAGTGAGAATGAACATAGATCATTGTACTCTGGTATGTCCTTTCACAGTGCCTAACACAGTGTTTCCTCTAGAAGGCTGCTCTCGGGAGGCAGGTGTCTTGCATGTAACAGAGAGGTACATGTTTAAAACTGGTGGCCTTATGACAAAGAGCTTTCTAAAGAGGGTACTTTGTTTTTAAAGAGCAATAGAATATAGACATAAAACAAAACATTCTTGTGAACTCTCCATGAAACTCAAGGCCAGATTTCCAGTCGTCTTTTTATTTGTTTTTTAGTGAAATAAGTAGTGAAATTCTCTGGAAGAAATGAAACGTTCCTGGTAAATTAAAATTGTGCACAGATCATGCAGCCTATTAAGATTAAATAGCAAAGACCTGAGTACTATTCATTGGTTCAACTGCAGCCTTTCAGCTCGTATAAAATCAGACGTTAGATGAGATGCTAGAGTTTCAATGATTCAATGGTTATTTAACTTAACATGACAGTATGTTACCTAATATTAAATCAGTCAACTCTCTGACCATTTGTTATGATAGTACTTGATATTGTTATTAGTAACCCATTGAGTGCCACATGTAAGGGAACTCAGACAGTAGCAAAATGCCCTCCAAAAATTCTGTGAAACAGTGACATAACACATTGCAACGTGTTCCACTCTGATAGTTATACATCAACTGTCCATAGAGCAATGAAAAATTAATACAGTGAAATATAAGATATAAAAGTTTCAAAAGTTTCAAAGTGATTTAGGAGCCTAAGCTGAAATTTAGCATAGCTCTGGCCTTTGTCTGCCCAGATCTTTACCAAAAATTAGTTCTACTGATTTAAAATAGGTTTCAGAGTAGCAGCCGTGTTAGTCTGTATTCGCAAAAAGAAAAGGAGTACTAGTGGCACCTTAGAGACTAACCAATTTATTTGAGCATAAGCCGAAAGCTTATGCTCAAATAAATTGGTTAGTCTCTAAGGTGCCACTAGTACTCCTTTTGTTTTAAAATAGTTTCTTTTTAAATGAGGAGTTTCACTTCAACAACGTCTTTGTACTCAAAGAACTTTAAAGGGGATTTTACAAAAGGAAAGTAGGCAAATAATTGGCCCATTGAATAAATCATGTCTAGCCTATTGAGTAAATCATATTATTTGTCATGGTGATTCATTTGAAATTTGTATGGATGAGGCATACAAAGCGCCCCAGCAGAGTTCACATTTGAGCTTTTCCTCCTTAACCCATACAGCGGGTGGCAGCAGAGTCCCTGTATAGGTCAAAAGTGACAGCAATGCCTTAATCCCTGAGATATCTATCAGTACAAACAGATGTTACAAGGGTGACTTTTCATTTCATTATTCCCTAAATAAACCAGTCAGCTTCACATAAAATGAACAGGAAACACTTTGACATCAAGTTGAATTGCATTTTTGTGTGTGATTTGTTAAATATCTTGTATTGGGAAATGGTTCTAAGTATATAATTACATGATGCAAATACCATCTTTCTAAACATGAGACACGCACAAAGCAGTGATGTGCTGCCAATATTTTAACAAAAGGCTATGGCAAAAATGGCATCCTTCCCTTGTCACATGTACACCTTGTGTGAGAGCTCAGCCAGAGGAGGGCTGAGGGATCAGGGAATCCATTCAGATGTTTTTTCACAGTTAAATAAAAATGCTTTCTTGCAACTACGACAAAGAGAAGAAGCAAAACCAGCTGGCAAACAAACTTCTATTAAGTGTACTTGCTGGGAAACTTTATGTGACTATTATAGACAGGCATAGCACAATGTTCAGCTTGTGTCATTCAAACTGGGTTGGTGTTAGGGCTGTCAAGAGATTAAAAAAATTAATCACGATTAATCACACTGTTAAACCACACTAGAATACCATTTATTTAAATATTTTGCATGTTTTCTACATTTTCAAATATATTGATTTCAATTACAACACAGAATACAAAGTGTACAGTGCTCACTTTATATTTATTTTTGATTACAAATATTTGCACTCTAAAAAAAACAAAAGAAATAGTATTTTTCAATTTACCTAATACAAGTACTGTAGTGCAATGTATGGACTCTCTCAGAAAATCACTTCCAACTCTCTTTTTGATTTGGTGTTGGAATTTCAGTGAGGGCCCTGTCCAGCACATCACTGACACAAAGCACTTGAAACAGGTAACCCTCATTAAAGTCAATATGCGCAGAAGTCTTTAAAATTCCACTTATCAGTGAATTCCACACTCTCACCTTTGCTTTCAGTTTCAAGGTCTAAAGTTTTTGATGTTTAAACATTTTTGCTCCATTCCAGAGAATGCTTGACCTGATCGTCCTCATGCTAAAGTTATTGGCATGTCAAAGAACATAAGGGCAAAAGTGAATTTACACAAAACTTTCATTCCCCTAATCCTGGGGACTGCCAGGTTCCAGGCTGGTTTGGTGTAAATTAAAGCAATCAAACTACTCTTACACTTGATCCAGCTATGCACAGCCCGAGGCACCATTCCAACAGCCAGGGGACCACCAGGTCACCCCAACCAAACCTCCTTTTCCCTGGAAACATCCCCCACATCAGGGGTTGGACACAGGGTGGCATGGAGCCACAGGTTTCAGAGTAGCAGCTGTGTTAGTCTGTATCTGCAAAAAGAACAGGAGTACTTGTGGCACCTTAGAGACTAACAAATTTATTAGAGCATAAGCTTTCGTGGGCTACAGCCCATTTCATCAGATGCATAGAATGGAACATATAGTAAGAAGATATATATACGTACAGAGAACATGAAAAGGTGGAAGTTGCCATACCAACTCTAAGAGGCTAATTAATTAAGAGGAGCTATTATCAGCAGGAGAAAAAAAACTTTTGTAGCGATAATCAAGATGGCCCATTTCAGACAGTTGACAAGGAGGTGTGAGGATACTTAACATGGGGAAATAGATTCAATTTGTGTAATGACCCAGCCACTCCCAGTCTCTATTCAAGCCCAAGTTAATGGTATCTCGTTTGCAAATTAATTCTAGTTCAGCAGTTTCTCATTGAATTAAAGGTGGCAATTTTGCAACAGAAAAGCTTCAAGAACAGACTCCAGTGAGAAACTGCTGAACTAGAATTAATTTGCAAACTAGATACCATCAACTAGAACAGATGTCTGTCAACAAAGGAATGATCCAAGCTGCATTACATCTTCACTTAGGTGCCACAGATAAGAACATCAAGCAAAACTTTCAATCCATCATCAGAAATGCATCATACATGATCTGGAAGATTCACAACGAAATAATAGCTATTATAGGCCATCAAATTCAACAACAAATTGTTGTAGACATTTTGAGAGCCAAGGTCTTTGAAGTGCTCATTGACTAAACAACTAATATATCTCAAAAGGCGTTTTTGTAGCTGTGTTGGTCCCATTATATTAGAGAGACAAGGTCTGTGAGCAATGTCTTTTATTGGACCAACTTCTGTTGGTAAGAGAGACAAGCTTTTGAGCTACACAGAGCTCTCTCTCAGACAACTTTTAGGGGGACCCTCCAGGGCTAAATAGTGAGCATGGCCAATCAGAAGGCCTTGAACCCTTTGGGCAGTATATTCTGTGGCACCTAATCTCCTGGAGGAAGCTCTGCGTGACCTCCTCGGGTTATGTGGGACTGTCAACTGTCCCCCACTCCACAGACCTGGCTTCTAGCCCTGTGGGTCCTTACAATATGCTAGGTTTCTGAGGATTCCATAGCTCAGAATTTTCTAACCTGCATCAGTGTTGAGGATATAGCCATCTCTGACTTAGATTCTGTAACCCATCAGGAGCTGGCAAAACATGGCCGCAATTTGGAATTTCTCTCTAGACAAGGCTAGGATGGAGCCAGCATGATAAGCATGCCATAGTGTTTAAGCAAAAGTCAAAGCTATGTACATGCATTGCTACAATGTCTTAAATCTCGCCATCATTAGTGCAGCATCACTTCTAATTATCTGCAGCACATGAACACTCTGATCAGTCGCTCATGAATTACATAGAGGACAACACCCACAAGCTCTCAAGTCCCAGCCTTATTCCCCCAGAAATGTGCATCTTGTACTGCCAAGAACACTACTGAATTATGCAAGCTCATAGAAAGTCCATCATTTCATGAAAGGAAAATGATATATGCACCACCTATTTTCATCCAAAATGGAGTTTCCCACGCACTTTAATCCAAACACACTGGTTAAGATAAAACAATAAGATAAGTTTATTAACTACAGAAAGATAGATTTTAAGTGATTACAAGTACTGATGCATAAAAGTCAGGATTGGTTACAAAAAGAAAATAAAAGAGTAATACGCAAGCTAAAACCTAACTTAACAAGCTAAGTGAACTTAAAAGCAAAGATTTTGTCTCACCATATGCTGTCGTAAATTTCACAGGCTGGGTCTCCTTTCCGCCTGGGACCACTCCCCCTTAGTTCAGTTCTTTGAGGGTCAACGTCCTGAGCAGAGAGATGGCAGGAGGAGAGATGACATCACGTGTTTTCCTTCCACTTTATAACTCAATTTCTTGTGCTAGAAACATCCTTGCTGAGTCATGGTGACACTCAGTCTGTTGTGGATGTGAGGTTTGAATCATCCCTGAGATGAAATGTAAATTTCTTGTTTATACCTTCTCCCGCACTGGACAATGGCTGCTTAAGTGAGTGATCTCCTTCTAATACCTGTCTGGGGTGCTAGTGTGTCTTTGTCTCTGAAAAACTGGTTTGAGCCTGCTTTTCTAACTTCGGAACAAGTTATGGCAATGTTATGCAGTAGAAACTTATAACTTTACACACAATGTTGACACACATTTTACACCAGGACAGTAATGTTCATCCGATTATGAGTTTTCAAATGATACCTCACAAGGCGTACGTTGTACAAAATTTATCATAGTCTTATAAAAGTGGTGACCATAATAGTATAGCCCATCATCCATATAGTAAAAAATGTATGAGATAACCATGAAACAGTGTTTAAATCCCTCTTTACCAAAGCAGTTAGATATCAGATATGAATAAGTGAACATTCCTATGAGGACTCCAAAGGAAGCAGATATAGAGTGAGACATCACAGCAACTACTGTACAGAAGACCAGAAGACCTCTATCAACAATAAATCCTTCACCATATCTCAACGTTGTGATCATTGAATTGACCAGTTGTTTTGCAGATTTATGTGAGGGATATAATTGCCTTGTTGCCTAAGCACCTGGCTGACTTTTGATGAATCAATAATGGAGCTAATTTAGTTATGCAATTACATAGTGTATTTTATAGGGTGTTGTTACTAATTTGCAAATGGACTTTTTCAAAAAGCCCATTTCACAGGAATTAGGAACATGAAGTATTATCTAATTCTACTATGGTGATGAAGTCGGTGACAATCATTTTGTCTCACTGGAGGTGTAATAGTCAGATATAGCACATCTCACTGTGGTTGCTCCTGAAGTAGACAGGTGGCACCTCAAATGAGCAAATAGTCCAGTAGAAGAAATGCCACCAAATGTGCTTGAAACACTGGTGCACTGAAATGCCACAAGTTACCCTAATATCTCCCATCTACTGAGAATAATGGCCATGCTGCTAGTATCAACTGCTATGTTGAAGGATCTCTCTGGTGCTTTCCAGTGAATAAACAGCTATACACACGCAACTGTGGGAGAAAGTTGACTTACTAGATTAGCACTACTGGAAGTGCATAGTGGTTAGCCTATAACGTTAGAGAATGTGATTGGCAATCTTGCACTCACACCCCGACACCTTGATTTTGTACTTTAATTTTCTGTATATTACATGTACAAATAGAGACTTTTAGGCCCTGTCTTTTGTAATGACCTCTGCTACCTGGCAGGTAACCTGGGCCCCCCACGCTAGAAAAATTCTGGTTGTGCCCCCGGCTCCCTCCTACCTCTTCCAGGTCCCATCTGACTCCAGGGCCTCCCAGGCCCGTCACTGCCCTCTGAATCCCTTTAGCAAGATGCAAAAGCACACAAAAGGCTCCATCAGAATGAACTTTGAATGGAAACCCTACAGTGTGCACATTCTTCCAGACCTGCCATTGGCCACTGTCTCCCCAGGAGCAGATTCCTGCATTCACAGAGGGGTCTCCACAAGATCTTGCAGAAGATGCCAAAGAGGTGGCGCTGCTCCCTTCTACTATGACAGAGGGAGTTCTTTGAGCTTTGTTCCTCAAAAAAAAAAAATGAATCCAGTCACAAAACCTACAGCCTTAGTGAATTCCAAGCCATAGGCCATTCTAACGGGACAGTAGAAAGCTGAGAAGAAGAACTGGATGATCCCAAATCAACCATTATGCTAACACTGTTTCTGACAGTTAAACTGAACGGCAAGTTATTGACATTTAGATGCATGAAGATATATCTGAGCTTGTATGAGACACATCAAATTTACCTGCAGAATTTATTTCCTGAATCAGTCAGTCATTCATGTAAGAGATGCCATTTCCCACTAAAGAAAAGTCTTCTAGAGAAAATTCCCTCCTTTCTATTGCTATAAGCAATATTGTTGTAGACATGTTGGTCCCAGGATATTAGAGAGATGAAGTGGGTGAGGTAATAGCTTTTACTGAACCAACTTACGTTGGTGAAAGGGAGAAGCTTTCTGAAGAAGAGCGCTGTGTAGCTTTCACCAACAGAAATTACCCTCTCCCCCCCAAAAAGTTACCTTGCCCACTTTGCCTCGCCTTTCTGTTGTTACATTTTTCTAAGTAGATGATTCAATAGAGAAGTAAAACTATTTTATGGTTCAGTCTTGACAAGACCAGAGTTTTCTTATTTGTGGGTGGGTCGTTTGTTTGTTTACAAACTCACAGCGCTGCCTCAAGAGCAGATTGAGTTATAGAGGAAAAATAAGAAGTAGAGGCAAGAGAAAGCTTGGGCACTTTTTGGATTTGTCAAATTACTTGAGTAAATTAATTTGAGATAGTTCAAAATTAGACCCTGTTGGTTGATTAAAGTTACGTAGGCCATCATTCAGCACAGCACTTAAGTGTATGTTTAATTTTGAGCATGTGCTTAAGTCCCTTTAATTTCAATTAAATCTTAAAGAGACATTCCAAAAGTTTAAGAGCCAAAAACTATTTCCCATGACATTGTTCTTGTTTGAAGGTGTCAAATTAAAGATTTCGCAGTTTCTTTCCTGGTTTCAATTATTATTAAAACAAAGATACTGTGACACCTACCATGGCCTAAGAATAAACAGCAGTGAAGCGTGTGGTAAATGTTTTCAGTGATATATTTTTCTTACAACCGACCATGCGTATTGTTATATCTGTAACGAGATCATTAAATCCAGGATCCGGTCTCCAACAGGGCTAAGCCCACGTGCTTCAGTGGAAGGTGCAAGAAATCCCTCAACTGACAATTACAGAATAATCTTCCCATGGGGGAAGTTTCTTTCTTACCCAGTTAATGGTGAGCCCTTCCCTGAAGTATGAGGGTTTATATCCCTTCTAGAAATTATATTCCCGTCTAATGCAACTACTAATCCATAAAATGTCTGATCCCATTTATAAATCTTGCTAAAGTCTTTGTCTCAATGATATTTTGTGGGAATGAGTTCAATAGGTTAATTACACAGTGTATAAGGACACATATTTACAAAAATTTTGGGCTGAAAAATTCAGATTTAGATCTGGATTTCTTGCACTCCAGTACCTGAGGGGTGTTCCACTCCAAGGTTGTTTTTCTTTCTACCATCAGTGTGATTCCCTCCTTGGTCTCCCTGCAAAGAGACAATTAGCCTTGGAGATAGAAAGGAAGAGCAAGCCTGTTTGACCATTCATGCAAAACTAGAAAATGCAGCTTTGCAATGCTTTAAGATGTCTCTCTCTTTCTCTTTAACAAAGCATTTTATAGGAGCTTTAACATGAGTCACGAGTAAGTTTTCCCACCCGCTGCCAAAGACACAATGCATTATAGTCCCAGACAAAGTGGGGTGGCTGCTGGCAGTACCAAGAAACCACAGAAGATTTTGCACAAGCTAAATTCCCTCAAACATTTCCAGATGAATAATGAGAATTACCTTATACTGTTGTTTCAAAACAGGATGCATTGCCCATTTTCAGATAGTCCTCTTTACAACTGTTGATGTTTCCAGGCAAGATTTTGCTATTCTTTTGATGTGGCTAACTGGCCAGAAATCTAGATACTTACACAAAATTATTTCAATGAATCCCAGGCATATCCTAAGGCATTTGTGTCTTTTTGTCATTGTTTGTTTCCCACAAAGCCTCCTTAAATGCCTCGTGTTACAAAAAGATGAACCTGTTATGCACAGTCCCCCTTTGCGCTTCATATGTAAGTTACTTTGGTGGATCATCTTGACATATGCAGTTTGTCTCCATCTTGCGGCAAGATATAATTTGGTTTGTGAGCTAGTCTTTTATGCACAGAAGAAAGCAATCATATCCTCTGATAGTCAGTGTATGCGTCACAGTGAAGCATGTCTCTTATCTCCCATGCTACAAACATTAGTTCTGATCTGTAAGTCATTTTAGAACAAAATCTGTTTGTGCATGGTCAGATTCCTTCTGGGCTTGCTGGAAAGGCCTGTGAGAGTGGCCCTTAGAGGCTTGTGAACTTGCAACTACCTTGCTTTTCTATAAGGGTCATCCCTTCAGGACGACATCCTGTTCTGCGAGTGAGGCACGAGAGTCAAAAATAAGGCCTGAGGGATACAACAAGATTATCTACATGTGCCAAGATTTTCAGAAGTGACTAGTGAAGGTAGGTGCTCAAACTGAGATTCCTTAAAGGGACCTGATTTGCTGAGGTTGGGTGCTCTCTGAAAAATCACGCTCCTTTAAGGAGTCCCAAGTTACCCACTCAAAAGTGGAGGCATTCACATCACTAGTCACTTTTGAAAATCTTGTTCTACATTTTTTCTTAATATCACCCACTGGTGCAACCCCACTGGTTTTACCAAGAATGGGGGTACTACTTTAGATCGGGCAGAGTGGCCTTTGCTATTTTAACCTACCCATTAGACTCATCAGGAACAGGTTTAATGACAGTTTTCAGACTGATTTAGAGTACCTCACATCTGGGTCCCTTCTGGGACACTTCTATTGCCTGCTCTCTGCTTCAGATGCCCCATCTATAACGTGGCTGTAGAGAAACTTGACAACATTACAGAAGTGTTGCGAAGCTGAATGCATGTTTATAAATCATTTTGAGATCTGCTTGAAAGGAGCTAGATGAATCCAGCAAATTATTATTATGGTGGCTCACTGATTGTGTGTGAATGCAGGAATAAGTCTCTGTCTACACTAACCCTTTAAAAAAAAATCCCAGCATTGCTACCATGGATGCAATTCCCTTTATGGTAGCAATAGTAAGAACACTAGTGTAGCCAAGCCACTGGCATTTTAACTACTCAGCATTGGCTAACTCTGAGCTGAATGAAGTTAATGAACCAGTGACTTTAGTGGGAGCAGAGTCAGGCCTACATAGAGTGCTTTTGAAAACCCTGGCCATAACCGTTCAGTTTGTTTAAAAACAGAACAAGAGGCAAACAAACTGTTCAGACTCTATGGCAAATTATCTACAACCTTAAAGCCTCTTGGGGTTCTTCATGTTTGATTTTCTGTCTGACACTGATAAATCACCTAAATCCATTTTGGTTCCATGAATCAAAAATCCTGTAATCCTTGTAGACAGATCAGGCGTGGAAATTCTGGAGATTCTGCAGATTCAGGGCCTTGCTGCATGTTTTCCTACAGTCTCCAAAATCCAAACTTTTACAGGGAAGAAAGGAAAAAGAAGGAAATGAAGTGTTTTGCCCTTGTAGATGTGAAGATAACCTCCAACCTATAAAACAATGCACTTTGGCCTTGTGGAGACCTCAATCAGACAGACTAAGGCAAAAGCAGCAACTGAGGTGTTAACATCAGCCATTTATCTTTAGCAGAGTGTTCACTTCAAAGGATAATGTAATCATTTCGGTGTTAGCCTTTCTAAACAGCTAGCACATACAGGAACAGCCAGCATTAGGTCAACTGATTTTTGTTTCAAGGGATATAATTTATCAAGGGTAGAAAATACAGAGGGTTTCAAGCCACAGAATTCTGACCCAGATTTTGAAAACTACATTTTAGGATTGTTTTGATCTGGAATTTTGGATTAGCCTGCTAGAAAGACAGGGGACATTTGCAAAATTAGAATCAAGGCTGAGATTTTGAATACTTCTAACAACCAGGGGTGTTCAATATTGAGATTTAGGTCAAGCCCATCTTTAGTTTGCAGTCAGTATAAAGGCCAAGATTTTCAAAACTGGACACTTATAGCTAGATCCCTTCAGTGCTTAGGTCAGTAACTAAATAAGTGATCAGATTTCCAACAGTGCTGTGCACCCAGCATCTCCCAGTGACGTAAACGCAAGCAACCACATGCTCTGCACTTTTAAAATCAGGCCACTTATTTAGGCACCTAAATAAGGCATTTAGGTGCCGATGTTTAACACTTAGTTTTCAAAATCTTGACCAACAGTTCTGCTGATAGTGGTGTACAATTTCATCAACCTAAATCAAATCACTTTTAAAAATGCTGGAATATCTCTTTTGTGAAAAAAATCAAATAAATTAAATGGAAAAGATTCTTGTAGAGGCTGAAAAACAGAATTTGCCATCATAATACCCAAGGTTTTAAAATAAAAATGGTCTTTTTTTAGTATACTGGCTACAGTATGGTATTTGCTGTACCATACAAATTGTAGGTTTAGTACAGTAATTTTTATCCTGAGACAAGGCAAGCTAGCTGGAACTGGAACTTCAGCAATCTGTGGGCCTTTCCAAAGAGTTGCAGTAATCAAGCTCCCAAGGTTTTTGCTGCCTGGTCAGCCCTTTCTCCCTGTGAACCTGAATGAATTCATTTAGCATGAGATGCAGAGTAACCCAGGGCCAAAAAATGCTGCATTAATGTCAAGCCAACTGTTTTTTCCCAATTGCAAATATGAGTCTGTGGAACTGCAGAAATGAAAAGCCACGTTCAAGCTAGGGTCTGGACTTGAATAGGCAGGGCCCTCCTTAGGCACAGGCAGAATACGCAGCTGCGTAGGACACCTGAAAAGTTGGGGCACCACTGGGTCTTAGTGTCCACCCTTCCCGCAGCTGGCTGCTGCAGCCTGGTGACTCTTACTCCAGAGGGGATCTAGTAACTTAAAAGTGAAAAGCCTTCCAGCCTGCCAGACCTATTAGCACAACGTTGAAACTGTTAAAGTGCCATTCAAGTGGTAACGAAGCCATTTAACAGGCATTTGCCAACCTCCAGGTATATCCTGTCAGTTTCTGAATTTACTGACAAAAACAGTTGTACATTACTGTAATATTTACTCAGAACATATTAGTCTACAGGACCTTAGTTTAAAATTTGCTTTAAAAATATTTCATTAGTGAGTTGGTGAAGATTATAAAATCACATCTCTAAAAAATCCTTGCATAGATTTTTAGATGCACAATCAGCTTAAGCCTTACATGCTTGGATATTCAGACATATAGTTTAAATAAATCCTTCCAAAGACCACCCTTATCTAAAATACACATTTTAATTTTAATTATTATAGGAAAAAAAACTTGCTTCCAAAGTCTTCCTGTCCTTTCTGTCCATCCCTCTCTTCCTTCTCCTCCCCCCCCCTCCACCTTTGAAGAGAGCCCTTAAAGGGACAACACCCCTTTCCTTCCAGATAGCTGGACAAAAAGAGTCTCCCTTTCCTTACTTCTGACTATCTGATGAATTAGTTTTAAGAGAACCTTCCAGCAAAATCTGTACCTTAATAAGATATAAGATCCTTTGTTATGCCTAAAATCTTTGGAAACATATTTTTTAAAGTTGGTGACATTTCATAAACATTTCGATTGTTATGGAGATCACACAAAGTAAATTAGTGTTCCCTTTTTCTAAAAGCAATGAACATTGTTATGAATACACTAAACCTCTGTGACTCATTAATTTAAAATAATGTCTTTGTTTCAGAGAGTTAAATATGTAGTAATCTGGAATGATTATTTTATAAGGTTTAAGAGTACATTTAAAATATAAAATCATCTTAGAAATACTGCTGAATTGGAATTAATTTGCAAACTGGATATAATTAACTTATATAGAGACTGGGAGTGGATGGGTCATTACACAAAGTAAACTATTTCCCCATGTTTATTCCCACCCCTCCACCCCCCACTGTTCCTCAGACGTTCTTGTCAACTGCTGGAAATGGCCCACCTTGATTATCACTACAAAAGGCTCCCCCCCTCCCCCCCCCTCTCCTGCTGGTAATAGCTCACCTTAAGTGATCACTCTCGTTACAGTGTGTATGGTAACACCCATTGTTTCATGTTCTCTATGTATATAAATCTCCCCACTGTATTTTCCACTGAATGTATCCGATGAAGTGAGCTGTAGCTCACGAAAGCTTATGCTCAAATAAATTGGTTAGTCTCTAAAGTGCCACAAGTACTCCTTTTCTGATTAAGAAAATGTAAAACAGAGCAGAGCTGCATCATGTATTCCATAATATTTAATGTTGTATTCAGCAAGACAGTTGACTTGCCCTTACTACAAAGTTTTTACAAATAAATCTCTGACAAACTTCAGGGCATATCAAAAAACCTGACCTTTTTTATTCCCAAATTCAGTGCTTGTAACTAGGTACTTTCTGCATGTCCAGTCTTCAACATCAGGCATGCAATGGAAAACATGCCCCATTTTCTTTAGAAAGAAATTGGAGAAGAGTGTTTTTTTCAAATGTCATTTGCTTCATTTGGGTTCACGGGTTTGGCTGGAAGGGGGTGAGCAGGGTGGGGAAGGGAAGAGAGGAGGGAGACAGTGGGGAGAGGGTGGGGCAGAAGAGGTGGGCTGTTCCCACCCTCTCTCAACTCCACTGGACTTTGGCACCCATGTACCCTGCCTAGCGTGTGCAGTTCAGTTGAGGGTGAGTCCCTCTATCGGGGTATTCCAAGCACAGTTCTACTGCCTTTGATTCACATAATAAGGATAACAACCCTTTAGAACCCTGACCCAATAACAAAGTGACTTGTGATCCAACACCAGCCAAAAGTGATCATTTGGACAAAGCAGCTGGGAAACTCTTATGTCTTTATAGATGTAGTTGTGAAATCCTCACTTCTGTATTGTTTTGTCGTTATAGTTCCCACTTTGCTATTGTTTATTGGTATGGTCTCTGTCTGGTTCTGTGATTGTTTCTGTCTGCTGTATAATTAATTTTGCTGGGTGTAAACTAATTAAGGTGGTGGGATTTAATTGGTTAGCTAATCATGTTACAATATGTTAGGATTGGTTAGTTAAATTTCAGTAGAATGATTGGTTAAGGTATAGCTAAGAATATTACTATATAAATTAAGTGTTAGGATATAGATATTCAGGCCTATCTGTAAAGGCCTATACTCTAAGAATGTACGTATATGTTTATCATTTAGCTAGTAATAGAGGTATACAAGAAAGAATCTGGGTAAGGGCCTTCTCTCACTGTGACAGTCTGAGGCCCTGTTCTTAGGCCAATGCCTTTGGCTAAGCAGCAGAGGCAGTCATAAGCTGGGAAGCACACGGTCACATCCTCACATTCCAAACTAGTCAATCTGGGGCTGTTAGGAAGGTGATCCGATCTATCTCCTCCAGAGAAAGGGAAGAGCCTAGAAGATGTAAAAGGAAATTTAGGTTGATAAGTGAGTTCTTACCAGACAGAAAACTATCAACCTAAATGGCCAACTAACCTCTTACAACCTGCTGAAATATCCAGTTTCCCTTCTAGAACAGTTGTTAAAAAGCTCCCAAAGGCTGAAAGAGGAAAAACAAACAACTCCCGCCCAACACAAAGCAAAACTTTTGATTTATTCCCCCCTGCCCCCCAATACAGAATGAAAACAAAGCCTATCAGTGCAGAGTGCAGCACCTCTGGCAAACAAGTAATGCCTGACACTGGAGCACCAGACACAGCTACTGTATTTGGAGATAGGGTATAATTAAATACATATTAATTCTGGTTGATTATTGGTATAATGATGTCTCCCTTGGTTTCAATTAAGGCACATGGTGGCATAGCCCTCCAGTTGCCAGTAGGAAAGAACAGAACCTTCTAAATATCTAAGCATGTGGGGGAAAGGAGGAGTTGTCACTGAATATGTATCCCAGAGTTGAAGGCCTCAGTCCTATTTTTCAAGCTACAGGAGCCTATCACCAAAAAGAAAAGGAGTACTTGTGGCACCTTAGAAGTGAAGTGAGCTGTAGCTCACGAAAGCTTATGCTCAAATAAATTGGTTAGTCTCTAAGGTGCCACAAATACTCCTTTTCTTTTTGCGAATACAGACTAACACGGCTGCTACTCTGAAAACTATCACCAAAAAGTGAAGTGATTTGTATATTTTAGCACAGTGCAGCAGCTTCCATGGGCAACACTGATTTCAGTAGGATTTCTACTTAAAAACTGATGGTAAAAATTGGCTCCTGTTGCTCTGCTGGGATTTTGTCCTCACATACGCACGATCATAGCTTCACTCCATACCAGGAGCACAAGTAATATGAGCAGGGAAGTGTGTTTAGGAGCATGGGAACATGGAAGAATTGGTAGGGGAAGTAGAAGTGGGTGGCAACCTGGGCAGCAGTGACCATGAGATGGTCGAATTCAGGATCCTGACACAAGGAAGAAAGGAGAGCAGCAGAATACAGACCCTGGACTTCAGAAAAGCAGACTTAGACTCCCGCAGGGAACTGATGGGCAGGATCCCCTGGGAGGCTAATATGAGGGGGAAAGAATCCCAGTCTCCCTCCCAGGCTCCTCTTCCAATCTCACTTCTGCCCCACTCTCAACTCCTGCCTCAGTCTGACCCCTCCCTGGCTCCTTGTCCCATTTCTCTCCCCCATGCCGCAATGCCTCCTCAGGTCTGTCTCTCCTACCTCCCACCCCCATTTCCCCTACACAAGTTCCCTATCCCAGTCTCAGTGTTTCAATTCACAGGAGTTTGTGTGGATATTTTATTTGGTTTGGCTTTTCACACACACACAGATTTGCTTTGAGTTTAGGAGGCAAATTAAAACCAAAATTTCAATGCAAAACTCAGACAAAACGGTCATTTTAGCTCTGCTTTCCTGGCAAAACTATGTGCAGCCATGAGTTTATGATTTTGAGACCATGGCCATAAGTAAGCTGGATTTCCATTTTGTAATATCCCCCCTCAACCAGACAGGTTTTGCAAGGTGTCAGCGGGTTTAACTGAAAATATTGCACACAGCTGGAGTCATAAAAGTTCTTTGCACTGGTATAGTATCATCCATCCATCGGGCTTTAAATACGATTAATGAATTAAATTCCACAACACTCTTAGGAGTTGTCAAGTATTACTATGCCCATTTCACAGATGGGGAAACTCAGGCCCCCAGAGCTAATTTGCCCAAAGACCACTCAGTAAATGCATGGCAGTGCTAGGAATAGAGCCCAGACCTCCAGACTCCTAGAGCTGTGCTTAACCATTAAACCACACTTCCTATAAATTAATGCAGTTAGAGTCAGATCTCAGGTTAGCAGGCACAACACCATGGAGGCTGATCTAGGAACACTACAGATGAAATTAGTCTGGAGATTTATGTTCCTATTAGTTAGAAAATTGACTCAAATACCTAAATGTTGTGAAGAGACACTTATAAAGTTACACCAAAAGAGCAGCATTTTAGAATCAATACAGCAATTTGTACATGACGCAGGAAATGAAAACCTCTGCCCACCCAGTGCCTGAAGACAACAGAGAGAGTGCTCTGCAGATAGCTGCTGTGTTTGGTCCATTGTGCTTTGCTTTGCAGGGACACACATAGGATTCAGGCCAGACTCACAACCAGAAGGAAACCATGGAGCCCCAATATTCAGGCAAGTATGTGTGCGGTTTTAAAGCTTATAGAATTGCAATGAACTCAAAGTTCCGATGATTTCTGCATGTAATTCAGGAAGTTTGCTTCAACTCTAGTCTGTCTCTGAGCAATATTCAGGTGGAATAATGTGTAAGGGGACTAGTGGTGATAAAATTCTTGTAGCAGCATTTTGCTCCAGCGAGCACTTTCTTGCAAATACCTCCCCACTATGTGCAACCTGATGCATTTCAAAGGCTGATCATTTACTCTTCAGAAGCATATTTATGAACTCCAGGGGTAAAGCCAGCCCTAGAGAAAGAAGAGCTTACCAGTGAAACAAAATTTCCCTCCCCATCCTTAACAAAAATATTTCCCACCAGCCTTATGGTAAAGAAGAAGAGTCTAAATAAAAAGGGGGAAATTAGTGCAACTGATCCAGCATGTAATTCAACGTTTGTCAGACATAGAAGCCAACAGAATTGTTCAAACATCATGTCCTTTTTGTCTGGTTCTTGTATGGCAATCATCACTATGGTATCTGGACACTTCACCCATAAAGTCCCTATAATGCGATCTGATTCTGAACAATATGGGAAGTTTTGGTAAGTAAATTGCAAATTGTTCAACACCCTGAATGACCAACGAGTGGCTCAGGGAACCTTGACACTGCAAAATATGGCCTGCAGGAGCATGTGTCAGCATCCAGGTCAACTGACTCGGGCTCACACTACGGGGCTAAAATTAGCAGTATAGACATTCAGGCTCGGGCTGGAGCTCGGGCTCTGAAACGTGGCAAGGGAGGAGGGTCTCAGAGCCCAGGCTCCAGCCGAGCCCAAACATTTACACTGCTATTTTTAGTCCAGTATTGTGAGCCCCATGAGTCAGTTGACTGGGTCTCAGACTCCCTGCCCTGGATTTTTGCAACATAGATGTATCCTTAGTCACAGCTTTTAGCAACTTCTAATAAGCTCTTATAAAGACAGGGAAAGAGCGCCCCTAACCAGTCACAGACAAATATAGTTCCTCTATCAAACCCTTAAATTCTTGGACTAGAGACCTACCTCCTAACAACCAACATGTCAAGCATTGTGAGGTAAGAAATGTAGGGCCAAATTTGCAAACCTCTGCATATAACGTGTCTCCGCAAAAGATGTGCATGCACATATTACAACATCACATGACTCAGCATTTTCTTTTCTTTCTTTTTTTAAACAAAGTTCTTTGTTTATTGTGGGAATTCAAACCTTTTCTTTAGGAGTTTCTTGCCCACAGACATCCCCTCAGACAGAGCTGGCTACAGTCCAGCCTCCTCTTGAAGCACAGCTCACCCTCTGCATGCTCTAACCCCTGCAGTCACTCCCAGCAGGGGTCGCTCCCATTGAGCTCATTATATGTCACCATTAACAAAAATATGTACAATAAACAAATATTTAAAATTATTAATAAACAATATAAATCTGTTTCTAAAACAGGGACTTCACATGTGGAAACCACACATTTGCAGGTCGAAAAGAGAGAAATACAAACCGAAGTACCCAAACTGCATGCATAATGAGCTGTTCTGATCTCACAAAAATATGCTTGTATGCACAGTTCACTGGTTGCGTGTGCATTGACTGTTTTGTGAGTACAGTTTAGGCCCAAATATTGAAACCAGAGTTGTTTTCAATCGACCTGCATCATTATGCCATGGAGGATCAACACTATCATCAACAATATCAAAAAGTTGTCTTTTTTCCAAGCTGAAAAGTCACAGTTTTATTAATCTCTCCCCCTATGGAAGCTGGTCCATACCCCTAATTATTTTTGTTGCCCGTTTCTGAACCTTTTCAAGTTCCAATATATCTTTTTTGAGACAGGGTGACCACATCTGCATGCAGCATTCAAGATGTGGGCGTACCATGGATTTATATAGAGGCAAAAAGATATTTTCTGCCTTACTTTCAATCCCTTTCTTAACGATTCCCAACATTCTGCACGAATGAACATGCATGAAATATGGACATTTTGCAACTATTTGCTGCACCAAAGCAGTCAGGGGGTTGACTCGTATTACAGATAATCAAGAGCCATTGTTTCTGGGATCTACCACTTTGGATGACATAGAAGTTACTTGGAGACTGAAACTGAATATTCCTGGCAAGACTATCAACTTTAAAATTAACTCAGGAGCTGACTTCACGGTCATCTTAGAAGGGATTTACAAACACTATCAACCCCTCCCAAAGCTGAAGTCACCTGACACAGCTCTGACTAGCCACGGAGGTATTCTGAACTGCATGGATGAGTTCACCACAAAAACAGCTTATAAAGACAAAAACTATGCATTCAGAGTGCATGTTATCAAAAGAACAAAGACCAACGACTTTCTCAGCCACAGTGTGGCAGCCATGATGGGCCTAGTGAGAAAGGAGGAAGAATTCAGTGGAGGATTTGGTGATATTGGATTTTTGAAAGGAGATCCAGTACAAATCAACTTAAGAGGCAATGCTGGATCATGCAGTGTACAAATACCCCTACCAGAGAGAACCTGAAAGAGACTAGCTGCACATTTATGCAAATTCAGAGGGCATCTTTACCTGATTGTTATGGAGTATTTTTCCAGGTATATAGAAATAATGTACTTGAAAGACATAACATGTCACAGTGTTATTGAAAAGCTAAAGAGCCCTTTTGGTCAGATTGGTATTCCAGAATAACTAGTGACAGACAATGGACCACAATTCACTGTAGAAGAATTTAAGATATTCTGAATTAAATATTATTTTGATCATATTACTAGCAGTCCACAATACCCACAAACAAATGGAGAGGCTGAGAGAGGTGTACAGATAGCCAAGAAAATCCTACCACAGGAAGATTTATTCCTTGCTCTTCTGAGTTACAGATCAACATCAGTAGCTAGAGCCCTGCAAATCCTCGGATATCCATTTCATATCCGTGGACCATTTTTGCAGATAGTGGGTCAGATGTGGATGCAATAGCGCAGGGCTCTACCCACCAATAATGCCTGGCCCGCGGTATACAGCTTGAGCAGCCCAGGGGGTGCAGTGTGCACAGGGGGCTGGCAGCCAGCAGCTGGGAATGGGCAGCAGGTCGGCGTCAGGGCAGTCCAGCACCCTCTCACCGCGCCGCTTCCTGTCCAGCAGCTTGGGCCCCTCGAGCAGTGCCAGTGTCCGCACCATGACTTAGCCTGGTTGCGCTCCCAGTCACAGGCCCGATTCTGGGTAGCAGGGCCTGCCCCAGCCATGGGGATTGGAGTGGACAGGGCCATGGTGCCCCACTCCTCTGCCCTAATGTGATGCAACACACACTGCTGCTGCTGTGTGCCATTGTTTGTGAGCCCCTAGGAGCAGAACATGATGCAACATCCCTTCCCCCCAGGTCCCAGCACGCCACCCCTTCTCCTCGAGACCCCGCCCCACGCTGCCCCTTACCTCCAGTCCCCACTCTCGCACTGCCTCTTCCCCTTCAAGATCCGCCCCTCACTAGCCCTTGTGAAATGTCTTGCTACTGCAGGTGCAGATAGAGGTAAAAGCTGGGTAGCAGATCATGGGTTGATCCTGGTGGATGCAGATCGGATGCGGAGCCACATTTCTGTATCCGTGCAGGGCTCTACCAATAGCAGCTCCTGGATACAGTTTAGCACAACTCCTGATGGGAAAACAACTCAGAACTACTGTTCCAGCTTTGGGAAAGAATCTCCTTCTAATGTGGCCAGACATGAAGAGAGTAGCCAAATTGGATAAAAAGGCAAGAACACTTTAACAACAGATGACACTCTGAGAACTGCTGATTTTAGAACGTGGTGACCGTGTTCATGTCAAATTGGGAAGAGAAAAAGGAGTGACAACTCTAGCTGTCATAAAGAAAAAGAATTCAGCACTCAGATCATATGTGATCGAGACCAACAGTGGAGAGTTCAACAGAAACTGTCGCCATCTACAGTTTGTTACTCAAAGAACAGAGCGAACTCTGCAGATGGTGAATGCAGAACAAGACAACAAATTAGAGATTCCAGACTGACCAGAGCCGTTCGTTGCAACTAATGGACAGCCAGACGACCAAGTTTGTTTCATGTATGGGTCACAAAATTAGAAAACCAGTTCAATTAAGAACTGCTTAACAGACTGATACACACTGAACCTCAAAGAAAGTGTGATATTGTAAATGGCACGAATATAGAACTGAAAGGGGGAGCAGAAATGGAATGTCAAACTGTATGATACCATTCAGCCACTAGGTGGCACTGTGGTAAAAATACCTTAAATAAACCTCAGCCATACCTGGCAGAGCATTAAAGGATCTTAGGATGAAGACATCTGGTACGTATAAGCCAGTTCTACAGTCAATCCACATCTGGTACAGAAGAACATAAGGGGGCTCCTAAAACACATCTGTAGCCTCTGTATAAATAAAGCGAAGGGGGAGCAGGTGGGGCCCTAGTGAAGACGACATGGTGGGGCCTCAAATTACTCTCGAAGGGCCTGATCTCTAGAGGTCGCTTCTAGCCCTACATTCTATGAATGGTCCCAACTCTGAGGCCAGTAAGAAACTTACTGAGCCAAATGAATCCCTGGTGTAACGAGGGATGAAATTAGCCCATATGGTGGAAAGGTATGAATTTGGAGTGGAGGGTGAGCAAATCTGCATGATGATGAACAGAAGGTTTGCAAGAGCCATGGTGACAAAGCATAACAGAAAACAAGTGCAGGTCAGGGCACAAAACCCACTGATGCATGTGATCAATAAACCAGCCCTATCAAACCTCACACAGCCAGCCTAAATTCCAAACAGACAGCTGTCAGGCTGAGATTCCCCGTGCATCCTGAAAAAGTTCTGGGGCAGCACAACATAATTACACTGATCTGATGAAGCTGTTCGTCTGCTTAAATATATATTAAGATTCAAGAATGAAACCTGAACATATAAGATGCACAACTGAAGTGCCGTAATATACATATATGAATCTAAGAGTTTTATTACACACTGCCCCTTCTGCCCCCCTTTTCCGCAAAGCAGTTTTTTCTCTAGTTTATATCATGCACCGCTCTGGCATTTCAGTAATGCATTTGGATGTTGTGAAAGGCTAACCTTTATCTTTATTCCCTCGTTTGAGTTTTTGTTCCTGTCTTCTGCAGGCATTTCTTGGAAGGAATAGCACTTACAGAAATACAGCACAGAGGAATCAGACTGCATGTCTCGATGGTATGTAAATATTAATATTCACACCGCTTTTGTATGCATTGCAGATTACAAGATAATGAGGGGCTATATAGCCATGTAACTTAGTTTATAAGAAGAATGACAGTTATAGGACCAGATTCTGTCATTTTTCCAGGCCTGACTCTTAGGAATCTTTTTTTTTTTAAACGTATAATAAAAATTAAGCATTTAGGGCCTGATCCGAAGGTGGTTAAAGCCCAAGTGAGAGACTCTTTCCATTGACTTCAACAGGCTTTGGAGCAGGCAAGGAAATTCAAATGACTGCTTTGTGATTTTTCAAAATACAACACCAAGTAGACCCTAAGAAGCACAAACCATGCCCCCGGCCTCCCATGCCTCATTGTAGAATGCCCCTGTATAAGTCTGCTTGGGGAGTACCATAGAGGACTGTGTGGAATAGGCTGGTCTCAGGAAAAACAGAATCTAGACAGAGTGCTTCCACCTCTATGCTCTACTATGACCGTAGTCTTTGATCATAACTGTTCCTTCTGGCCTTTAAATCTATTCATCTTTCTGGTTGGCACACAGTTGCAACAAAGCTGGTCAAATTACTCATTGCAAATATATTACTTGCTGTATTTTGCCCTTAGTTCTCCTAATGAATTATTCGGATGCAGACTTTGCTTTTTAAAAATATATTCACTAACTTTTTGGCTCTGTTCACAAAATGTCCAGTGAACAGTTTCATGGAAAAGATGTCAGCCCATGTGTTGTTTCCATGCCTTTCACTTGTACTATTCATGTTCATGATGTGTAATGGGTTACCTAAGTCACATGACATTTGTTTTTGCTCCCTGATTGGAAGATGGGAATATTTAAAAACAGGAAAACAAACACCTCTTCTTTGTGCATGAATGACCATGTCTGCTCATCTGTACAAAGAGGCCATTCCCAAACTATTTGCGTTAACAAAACCCATTCACACAGAAGTTCACCAAAAGCAAATAAACAAGAGCACGAACATGCTGAAACAGATGAGCCATTCATAAATGTGATTTTCCAGCACTCTTTACAAACAAACAAGCAGAACCTGGTTGCAATTTTTATTGTACCATTTGTAGTAAAATACACGTACATGAAAATATATAAATGGCTACAGCTAGGCATGGCTTGTGTCTCTTTTGAAATGAAAGTGCTTCTAAGGTAAATAGATGTTTTATATTTTTGTTCTTGCCATATAGTTTGAAGTTGTCTGCACCCAATGTTGTTGGTTTTTTTAATAGAGGGGGGGAAACTGGATCAAAATACTCATATTTAAAACTCTTATTTCAGTGCTAGGTTATCCAACAGTATTCATGAGAAAGTGATTTATAAATTATCTTAATCATTGTAAATTATTTACTATTTTAAGTCAGTCATGGAATATTGCCTCTTTCTGTGTTTATGAATGTTCTGAAATTCCTGTCTCCTAAATGCTTATATGCTACCAGTTTAGAATCTGAGAAATTGTTTCAGAATTTGTTCAGTGAAAGTTTTTGAACTGCCGATCACTTCTGAATATACATAATTCAAAATGTGTGCTTTGTTGTTTAGTTACATAAGGTGTATGGTTTTCCTTCCATTAGCTAATTGGTCAACTTATCTCACTAAACAATACAGCACAAATTGCAGCTTGACATTTTCTTCCAGTAAATATTTGAGTAGCCTAAGCAAAGCCTTCACTCACTTTGAATGAATTTTCACAATAATAGTGTTTGATCACAGAAAGAAAACACAAAAGGGTTGCAAACATGGTTGAACTGGAATTTTGATTTTGAATGAACCTGAGAAAATGTTTTCTGTTATTTACTAATCTCTGTAAGTTCTTAATTGAACTACAGTATAATTCTTAAATGCATTTTGATAATTCCAGGTTCTTCAAAATTAAGGCAGTAGATGGTCTTGATTATTTTGTACTATTTGTTTAGTATTACATTTTAGTGAAATTATTTATTCATATTTTCAGAGAATCCTATAGGCACACAGTGACCTGTACGTACAGGATAATGTCTATTTTCAAAGATTCGATCACTTAGACAAGATGAAAATTAAGCCAAAACTGTGCAAGTCCATGGTCTGTGCACACACAAATTCTGGCCATTACATGAGTAACCTATGGTTTATTGTGCATAACAGTTCTTTCTGGTGGTTGATGTACAGAGGTTTATAAAGCTGCTAATGCTTCCACTACAGGATTGATTCTTTTAGCTCAGGTGGTAGAAATTCATGCTGTTAGTGGAAGAGGTCCCATGTTCAAACCTAGAGTAAATCCAAGCTAAATGGACTATACATACACACCCATCAGGATTTTGAAGAGGGACATCCAGCAATAATGCCCATTTCTCTGACCCCTTTTGGGGCGGCTACAGCTCAGTATGTCACCTCACCACTTTGAGTGCAACTACTGCAAAGAATATTGGAATGGGATCTGGGCAGCTCATCTCCTGGGCACAAGTACAATTAAAAAAAAAAACAGGGAAAAGTCAATGGCTACCTTAAACCGACTGGACGCTCAAGAACTAGGAAGATGAAACAAGTACTGGAATGTACATGTGCTAAATGAGTTAGCTGGGTTATTTCTGTATCCAGTGTTCTTACATTTAACCATGGCTAGGATACTCATTTCTTGGCCAGACAACAACTTGACACAACCACAACACAGAGGGTACATTGAACATGATAAATATATTTTCTGATAATTTTGGTAGTATTTGCTACAGCTGTTTGCAGTGGGGATGAGGACGGGGCACCACCTTAGACAATTCTTCATTCCAGGCGAATTGTGGTAACCATAATCAGAATGAAGACATACTTCCCTTCACCACTGTGCTAAAATGTTCCATCTAGGTCAGGCAAGATGCTCTACTGAATGGCCTGGCACCACCTGTCTATGTTCAGAATACATGTCCCAGACTCATGCCAATTGCTGACACCCTGTGCAAGGAACTTTTCATAGAGTTTTCTACAGTGCCTACTCAGCTCCATATTTTCAGATGTAAATAGTGTTATTACTTGAAAAATAGTTGTTTTTTTCCCAAACCGAATGTAGCACATTCTGCCCAAAAGGCCTATTTACAGGCCACATTTGAAGTTTTAAGATTCATCTGGACTGGAGCAGAGAAAAGGTGTTCTGAATTATTTTTACAGTAAAAAAGCACTTTCCCCCCCAGGCTTGCATAACTCTACAATGGCCAGAGGCACTTTCTCTAACTTTCTGATGTAAAAGAAATTCACTTGAAGAAACCAACCAAGAAAAATCTCAGCCCCAAAAGGTAGAAATCTCAGGAAGTTATGAGTGTGTGAAAACTTGAAGTTTCACAGTGTAACTACAAAAGTTGCTACTAGTGCAACCACTACAGTGTGGAGCTGTAAGATTATTTGTTTTACTCTGGTGTTTTTTCTGCTAAGCATTTGTTGGTACATGATAGGAGCCCCTTGGCACTATTGCAAAATAAATAATAATGACAGTAACTCAACAGTCTCAGCCAAGGACAACGGATGAATGTGGTACACGAGTTAATCCAAACTGGGGAATTTCTCAGTGACCTTAATGGGTATTTTCCTCTAAAGGACCATCTGGTGGGTGACCAGTCCCAACAAAAAGGAGTGACTTCTCTATGGACTCCACTAACTCAGGGGAGTCCTTGTGCTGAGCGTGGGGGGTGGGAAGGAGAGGCAGGATATTGTGTGATCAGGTGAACTCCAGCTCCATGAAATTGTCTGAGGCACCTGAGTCTACTAGTGCCTCTACATTGACGTCAGGCATCTCAGGGTGCTGGAGATGTGTTGGATGCTGATTGGCCATCACCAGGATACTGGTGGATGAGAGTTGGGGTGGGTTGCGGGGATAGGAGAAGGGTGCCAACCCAGCCCAGACCCCCACTGGGGCTGTGTGTTTTTTAACTAGGATACAGATTGGACCTTTGCATCAAGCTGTCCTGCCAAGTGTCCTGGTTCACTGCAGTATATGCATAGGGCCAATACCCGGCATTGATTCTTCTGAACATTGGAGAGGCTTGTCTGGACCGGATAGGCTTGGATGGATTGAGGTGACAGAGAAGGCACTGGTGATGGGAGGGAAGGTAGAGCCATCAGGACTGGCAGGAGTCAGGAGAACCATCCTTTTTGTTGGTGGCATTCAATAGTTGATATCTTGATGCTTAGGTAGACTAAAGCATCCAGACCAGAAGGGGATTCCACCGGTACCAGTTCATCTTTAGTATCGTTATTTAGGCCGAGATGGAAACGTTAATGCTGGGAAGCCTCGTTCCACTTGATCTTTACTACCAAGCATCAAAACTCCACTCCACATTTAGCAACTGGCCAATGTCCCTGTGGCAACACATGACATGCAGCTTTGGCCATACGCTCCTGACTTGGGTCATCAAAGATAACTGGCATAGCTTGAGCAAAGTCCTCAAATTGTCACAGAAGCAGGTTTGATCATTCCAGGAGGGGAAACACCCAAGCCATGGCCTCCCCGGTAAGCAGACTGATAATGAATCCCATTCATGTTTGGTCAGTGGGGTATAACTGCAGACATGTCAGAAATAGGAGTTACCATTGATTTAGGAATCCACAAAGTTTGTCATGGTCTTGGGCTCGTGGGGAGCTGAAGGCAATGCACCTTGAACTTGCAGGACAGCGTTTTGCACCTGCAGGGTGCAAGGTCTGTAGGGCTCCCAGTATCTCTGTCAGAGAGAGATTAGCCTTTGTAGAATCCACACTCACAGTTTCAGCTCTAGTTCTCTTATTGTTTGACTTGGGCTGCTCAAACCGTAAGTGCCGAGGTGGACAGTTGTGCCCAGTGGTTAGAGCAGGAGTCAGGCAGCAGAGCCCAGAGTCAGAGCCAGAATCAGAGACCAGGTACCAGAGCCAAGGTCAGAGCTGCAGTCAGAAGTCAGGAATAGGAACCGAGGGTCAGGACCAGTTTACCTGGAGGGAGGCAAGGCAGGAGCATGGCTGGGTCCAAGGCTGGGAACAAGCAGACACTGGAGCCATAAGAGCCATGGGTGAATGCTTTGAGCAACCTCTGAACTGCTGTAGCTGCTGGGCTTAAGAGCCAGCTGCTGACTCTTCCAACCAATCAGGCGGTATAGCCAATCAGACAGCCTGCTACAGGCCAGGTGCACTCTTTAGCTTGTCTGGAGACTGACTCTGTTGCAGGCCCTGACTCCTGATAAGGAGAAAAGGAGCAAAAACTTTATGCCAGAGGACATCTTTGGCAACCCTCCAGCTGCGGCTTCAGGCATTTTGTTTCCTGGTTAGTTATTTGAATGCCATTGCTATAATCATAGGAATGCTTTGTATTTCTATAGCTTCTTCCATTTGAGGATCTCAAAGCACTTGAAAGGCATAATGAAGTAAGCCCTACCCTCCTGTGAACACGTATACACTATCACCCCCATTTTACACCTGGGGAAGTGAGGCACAGAGAAGTGAAGTTAGTGGCCCAAGATGCACAGGAAATGTTTGACAAAGCTGGGGAAAGAACCCAGATCTCCGGAGTCCCAGCTAAGAGGCCTTAACCATAATGGGCACAAACCTGCAAGGGTGAAGAGCAACTCCTGAAGGATGCTCTAAGTGTTGAAGTAAGCACTAAGACTGTAGCATGAGGACAAACAAAAGAACTATGCTTTAATCAGCAACTAGAGAACTCCATAACCTAGGAGTTCCTACCTTTACTAAGCCCCTTGCTGCAACACATCTTGGTCCTCTCTGGTAACTGTGGAGGACCAGGAACTCTATAACTACTCGATAAGGAGTGCTTCAGCCTTTCTCTGACCATTCCTTCCATACCAAACTCATCAATAGTACATTTTTGGAGGCTGTTATGGGTTGGAAGAGAAAGTTTCTATATCTCAGCACCTCACAGTCTTTAATGTATTTATCCTCACAATATCCTTGTGAAGTAGGTAAGTGCTAATATACCAATTCTACTGATGAGGAACTGAGGCACAGAGAAGCGAATTGAGTTGTCCAGAGGAATATAGGAAGTCTATGGCAGAGCAGAGGCTTCACCCCAAGTCTCTGGCTAGTGCCTTAACCCCTGGACCATTCTTCTTGTTTTCATGCCTGAAACAGTTTTGGTATTTATCAATGTATTAGACTACACTAGGGTAGAGAAATACTGCAAGAGCTATAACTTGTCCCAACAATATACAGTAGGTTTCATTTTCCGGGGATTACAAAATATCCCAACAGTAGAACCGTCATTGTTTGCAAACATAGCAGAGTTCATATTTTTGCAGAAATGAAATAATTATACAGTTGTGTTATTCTGCAGATTCCCTAACAAACCAAAATGGGATGACATGCAAGAAAAATAGAAGCACAGCATTTTACAATAACATTCACTTTCTTGAACCAACAGTCATATGACCTTCCACCCAGTGTTTCAGATACACAATAAGAACTGGCTTGGCTAACTGCCAGTCAGTCCTAAATATAGTGTAAAACCAAATATTTAAATTTTAGCCTGAACAGATAGATTTTTTAAACATACGCCTTTCAAGCTCTGGAAATTTTACTACAGTTCAAATGATAAACGTGTTTTTTCTTTGAAGGAAGTACTATGTCTCTGTATCACCAAGGCAATATTATATGAGGGCACACACTAATTGAATTACCATCAATATTGTTTTCTAGTAGCACAATTTATAAGCAAAAACAATGAGGCGTCCTTGTGGCACCTTAGAGACTAACCAATATATTTGGGCATAAATAAGCTTTTGTGGGCTAGAACCCACTTCATCAGATGCATGGAGTGAAAAAGTCAGTAGGCAGGTATAAATATACAGCACATGAAAAGATGAGAGTCGCTTACCAAGTGCGGGGGAAACGGGGGGACGGTCAGTGCTAACGAGGCCAATTCTATTAGAGTGGATGTGGCCACCCTAATTGAATTTATAAGAGATCTCAAATCCTGTACAATACAGAAAAACAAAAATAAATCATGGAAACGTTATACTATATGTCTTCAGAATATGTTGTCTACATGGATATTTACAACTTAGACATTCGTTTGGTGGTGTTAGTAGTTATAACATACAATATTATGAAAACATAGGTAAATAAGTAAACTACCTAGACATCCTGACTACACACAGGGATGTGTGGAGGATAACTGGAACAAACTAAAGTTAACGTTCCTGGAAATGGCACATAAAGTCCTAGGAGAGATTAAACCAGTGCCAAAAAGGATAAGAAAGGCATTGGAATCCTCAAGTTAAAGAATCTGTTGAGAAGAAAAAGGTAACTTTTAAATAATGCCAGGCCTGCAACTTGAGCAAGTGGTAAGATGGCATATATGAAGTCAAAAAAGGAGGCCAAAAGAAGTGTTGCAACAGCTAAAAATTTGGTCTGTGATGAGCTATAACTGACAAGGAGGATATGAGGGAGAAAAGACCACCTACAAACTCTTTAAAGAAAGAGAGCAAATGATGAGAACGAGTTTGCTCAGGAAGAAAGGACCATGGTATATTGCATATGAATGGTGAATCAGCCAGCCAACTCTGGTCTACACTACAAACTTAAGTCATGTAACTACGTTGCTCAGGGGTATGGAAATCCACATTCTTGAGCAAAGCAGTTATACTGACCTAACTCCCGGTGTAGACAGCATTAGGTCAATGGGAAGGCGTCTCCTATTGACATAGCTACCACCTCTCAGGTGGTGGAGTACCTACACCAATGGGAGAAGCTCTCCTGTCTGCATAGGTAGCATCTTCACTAAGACCTACAGCAGCGCAGATGCACAGTTACAGGACTTTAAGTGTGGACAAGCCCTCAGTAAAGTCTGAGGAGGGAGAACGCAAGGGAGGCACTTAGAATATGTAAGCCAAACTGAAGTATGATAGATTGTATACAGGAGGAAGACGTTGTAGAGGCACTTAGGAAAATAAAAAGGAGAAAGCCTCTAGGCCAGATGAAATACTGGTGGATGTGCTGAAGTCATTGGAAAGGGAAGGCATCAAGTATTTTGGTGGGACGGGGATCGTTTTTGACCCACCGCCTCCCATTTCTTCCCCTTTCGGGTCCTATTCAGAGAGAGTGGACTTTTTTAGGGTGTCCACAACCTTCCTACAGCACCCTTTCAGCAAAGAGTGTCAGCTAGTCTCAGAGAGAACGGCGCCGCATACTCTGTCGCTTCTGGCGAGGTGATCCGATCGGTCAGTGGCTCATTAGACCCCTTCTTAGGCGATAAAGGGGAAACCAGAGGAAAGAAGTTGAAGGAAACACACTTGTACAAGGAAAATTTACAGAAAATGTCCACGACCCTCTTACAGCCCCCTTTTGCGAAGAACATCGGCTAGAGCCGCATACTCTGTCTCTTCAGGAGAGGTAAGGGATCAGTCAATGGCCAAAGAATTAGGGTCGTCCAAAGATGGAGCATAGGGATACACACGCTTTCCTTGCCTTAGACGGGGTCCGTTTCATCAGTCAAGCCATGCAGAAATGGCCCATCTTGGCCAGGGCTTTTACCACCCTTCTCTGCTGGGGGCACAGAGCTTGCTTCAGAGACACCTCTGGTCACAAGCAAAGTTTTGCAGAGGGCTCTGGGGATCTTTCTGTGACCCTTACTTTCACACTGGTACACACACAGAGAGACCAAGTCCGAGACAGACACCTTTGTGACTTTTCCAGCCTACCTGAAGGCATCAGAACTGTTTGAAAATAAAGCCAGGACCACAAATCCCAATCTGGAGTTGTTTTTTCCTCTGCTATGCTATGCAACAGTTTTACCTGCTGTTGGATGGTATGTATATTACTTATGACCTGTTGGCTTTTATCCACGTAGGCACAGCAGGTGGAGTTTACCAAGACACAGACACCTCCCTGACTGGCCAGGAGTAGATCTAAGGCCATGCGATTCTGCAGGGAAACTTGGGAAATGCTGCGGATTTCGGTCTGCACGTTGGCAATAGCATCCACTGTAGCATTCCCCATTAGTTCCATAGTGGCAGAAATGTTGACAATGGCCTTTTCCAACTCACTGACTCCCAGCCAAAGGATTAGTGTTCTGATATCCTGGTGGAATTTCGTAGGATCCAGGGATTTGGGGAACTGCATCTTACCCGGTGTAGGCCCAAATTGTGGGTTTGAGTGTGGTAAAGGTGGACCCTTTTTTCAAACCCTGGAAAAAAGTACCTGAGGGTGCAAATCTCTTTCCAGTCCCAGGGCAGAGTTTTGTATGCCCATTTCCCGCAGAGCCAAAACAGGCCGCGAATGGTGAGGGTTGGGTACATGAGCTTGGTCCCTTCCTTACACCTCGAACGGAAGGCATGGTCATGTTCTGACCTGGTTTATTTTGACTACACCCTTTGGGTAAAAATAAAAGATAGGAGGGAGCGGAGGTCAAAACAAGGGTGGAGTTTGGGGTGCAGGCTGGGGTATTTTGAGGAAAGAATACTCCCAAGCTTTGCATAGTCCAATTTTCCAGAAGAATATAATCCAGCCTCCACTTACTGTTATTACGAGTAGAGCAGTTGGAGGCAGTTACATTCTCCCCTAGGAGCTGGCCACAATTGCTGTTAGGGAAATAGGCAAGCGTGTGTTGACAGTGGGGGTATGATCCCACAAAATGTCCCTTTGAGGTATCTGCATAAGCAAAATTATAGCATAGACATATAACCAGCTTGTTCAGTCATTCCCCGTTCTGATATATCTGCAGGCAGCCCTACTACTGGGATTCCCTGTGCCTGGTGTTCTGGCATATGTGAACAGATCCAGCAATTTGTTAGACAGGCGGCCCAAGCCACTTGTTGGGTGAGATTGAGGTAAAGGTTTTCATCCCAGCCTCCCTGCAATCCTGAGAGGGTGTTCCCAAGTTTCCCATGGGAGAAGGACCGTTTTTTCCTCCCCGGGAAGATAGGGCAACTTTTATTTTTTCCCGGGAGTCTTAGGGGAGGGGTGGCAGGGGTGTTAGCGATGTTGGGTGTCCAAAAGAACATAATGGTGTCATGCAAATTCTGCAATAACAGAAATAGCATGGTTACACACACGAACCAGATAGAAGGCATAAGCCACTTGCGCACCATGGCCGATTCTTTTATTCTGGCAGCTGGCTCAGTCATGGTCACAAAGAGCCAGTGGGCACTAGGCTCACCACTGGGCTTGGAAGGCGTTATTATGGCCTTATGTTTCCTGTGCTCCTTTACCAGCAGGCCCAATTTCCAACTGGCTGTGAAGGCAGTTCACGGGAAGTTAGAGGTTAATTGTCTGAAAATCGATGACCTCGCTGTTGGAAGCGAGGCACTATTTCCTCTTCCGCAGGCAATACCGAGGCTTCTTTGGGCAGTGTTCTGGGGTTGGGCTCTTGATTGCCAGCTGAGGTTTCACAGAGTCTGAGTCCAAAGGAGGGGAAGTTCTCTTGTAGTGGGAGGCATGGATCCAACTGGTGAGTCCTTGGCACTTGACCGCAGTATGGGTGGTCAGCAGGACCTGGTAGGGGCCTTCCCAGCGAGGCTCCCGGAAAGTTTTTCTTTGGTGCACCTTAACGTGGACCCAGTCTCCAGGCTGTAATGGGTGGCACAGAATGTCAGCTAGTTCAGATCCAGCACGCAACTCACCCAATTCCAGAGCCTACAGTCAGTTCTCCACCGAAAACCCAATATAGAGATTTAAAAGGTCTCTTACCTTTTACATGCCACCTTGGGTTCAGAGGGAAATGGCCTGCGGTCTTCTAGTCATGGATGGTATACGGTGGATCCCAGACGAGCCCCCAAATTGTTGTGGAATATGAGTCACACCATCTGTTTGGTTCAAAAAGTCTGAGGTCCTTTTATTGAATACAAGCATGCCGAGAGAAGGAGACAGAGATGGTCACATGCAGGTGCCACCCTGGTCTCTCTCTGTCCTGCCCCTATAATACCAGTCTTATATAGTTTTTTTACAATCAAGTCAAATTATACATTTCCTTAATTTTTTTATCACTCAAGCATTGTTAATAAAGCCTTATGAAGGAGCCAAAGTAAACAGTATCATAATTAGCACTGTGCTGACGCACTTCATTATTATCAAGATCTGCGGTTTGCTTGTGGCAGCGTTTTGTCTAGGGGCTTTTGCAGGTTTGGGGGCGGGGAGATTGCACATAATGGACAGCAGGGACTTGAGCTAGGCTAGAGGTTGGCCTAGTTCGTTATCTGGGTCAAAATACCAGCATATGCAAATGCTCTTAGCTTAAGCTAAGTCTTACAGGATGCAGGCCCATAGGCATCTTGCATTACCGCTCTTGCCTATGCTGCACATTGTGCATAGATCTTGTCACAGAGTGGGATGGGGTCAGGTAAACAATACTTTCCCCCACAGAAGGGTCGGTATGGATTTATGCTGTGAAGAAGCACAACTGATGTTATATTTGTTCTATGAATCCTCATGGAGATCTTCAGAGAAAAGAGATATCAACCAGGCATGGTCTTTGTGGACTTGGAGAAGGGGTATGATTGTGTATCAAGAGAATTAGTATGGTGAAGTTTGCAATGGAGAAGTGTGCTGGAAGGATATGTCCCTCTGATTCAGGATATGTATGACGGAGTGACTACAGAAGTCAAAACCAAATGAGACTATAGCAGAGACTTTCCAGTAAATGTCCTGCATCAGGGGTCAGTGTGGAGCCCTTTTTTCGTTTGTTTGTCTTGGATGTGGTAAGTGAGAATATACAAAGGGAGCCACCTTGGAATATGCTGATCAAGTGTAGAAGACTGTAAGGCCACTTTTCAAAGCTGGTTTGTAGAGTAATAATAGTTTTGAGCAGGCAGGCTTAGAGTGAATGTTGGTAAGACCAAGGCTACGAGAACTGAGAAAGGAGGACCCACCATAAAGGATATTATAGGCAGAGAGCTTAGAAGAATGAAATAATTTCAATAACTGGGATCAGTGGTTGCTGATAATGGCGGCCTCCCGATTGATGCTTGGCATCATACCAAAGCCGCTTGGTGCAAATGGCGGGAGTTGGCCCCAGTTCTCTGAGATAAAAAGATGCTAATAAAGTATATAAAACTGTATAGAACAGAGACTTGGCCAGCCACACACACACACAAAATCAATATGCACTCCACCTTGGAAATGAAGATTTTGAGATGGTCAAATGCTTGGACACTCCATTTTTGGAAACAAAACGAGGTTTGTGTCACAATGTAAGTACTAAGTAATCATAAATAACAACAATAATACTTTCTGTAGACACATACTGCAGAACAGGGAATTTAATTCAAGTAGTAGTTTTGATTCCTGTGAAACTGAGCAAAGAATTTATGAATAGATCTAGTCATTTAGGAAAAATAAAGAGATTCACTTTAGTCATGAAATTAATTCAATTAGTTTGCCTGTATACTTTTTGATTGCATCACCACATACCTGTAGTGTCCCTTGTGTTCAGTCTTTGTGGTCATTATGAGCAAAAACCTTTTGGGTTGGTTTTGCATTTCTACATAGAGCCAGGGGTGAAAGTAACTTAAAGGACTTACTGGTACGCAGGGTGGTCAGGGTCCTGGACAAGGTGGGAGGACATCTCTGCACCCCTAGAAGGGGCAGGGCCTTCGGTGGAAGGGGCAGGGCTAGGGCCAGACTCCCCCTGCCAGCCCTTCAGCATTGCCCAGCCCGTACCACTCGGGGCTCCAGTGGCAATTTAAAGGGCCCAGGGCTCCAGCCGGGAGACCTGGGCCCTATAAATCACCACCAGAGCCTTGGGTAGGGTGACCAGATAGCAACTGTGAAAAAACGGGACAGGAGGTGGGGGGTAATAGACACCTATATAAGAAAAAGTCCCCAAAAATGGGACTGTCCCTATAAAAACGGGACATCTGGTCACCCTAGCCCTGGGGTAGAGGCGGCGGTGGCCGGGAGCCCTGGGGCTCCAGCAGTGATTTAAAGGGCCCCAGGGCTCCAGCCACCGCCGGGAGCCCCAGGCCCTTTTAAATCGCCAGGCCCTGGGGGGTTGCTCCTTTTGTCCCCCTGCCACCAGCCTTGCCGGCACGGTCGGCTGTGTACCAACAGCCATTTTCTTACTGGTATGCTGTACTGGCCTACTTTCACTTCTACATAGAGTGCTCTTGTCTAAATGCCAAGAATCTGTGATCTTTACTTACTTAGGAATTTATACTGTTATATTACAATTATAAATTAAATGTTGGTAATAACACTTAATGTTAGTCAACATTCAGTTTAAAGGACATAAACACACCCTTTCCATATTTTTAAGCTGTTCTTTGAGTGGCATATGTGGCAACTTCCTCAGGGATTTCCTTCAAAGAGCTGGCACATTTTGTTGGTAAAAGTCTGTTACAACATACCATGCACCCATCTGAGCAGAAAACGGATTAGTGGGACTGTGAACAAGTCTCATTTAGGCAGAAGCTCTCTTCCTGACTACCATGGTTGGATGTAGTTTTTCATAAAATCTGATGAGAAAAAAGAAATAAGAATGTTCAGGAGATGACATTTTCTAGGATTCCACAGCTATGTTAAATCTATTTAATGGCAACTAAGATCTCTCTATAACTTTCACCAAAAACCAGCAAATACCATTCAACTGGAAAGATATTTTTTACAGTGCTTTTACTTTAAGCCAGTGGTTTCAACTTTTTAGATGTGGGACTGGGGGGCTTTGAGCAAAAGTCATTTTTCTGCAGTGTTTTATGCCAAATAAACCAAACGCTAAATATTGGATGTTTTGTCCCCTCTCTCACCCACCTCTCTATGACACTGCCTCTCTATAGTACAACAATCAGAGAGATTGTTTCAAGGGAAGAGCTAGCTGTGCTTGCAATCCATAACCAATGGTAATGTTAGAAAGCAATACACAATGATTAATGCTTCTTGAGTAAACATTTTTCCTTCAGATGCAGTATAAGAATCCCAAGTCCTGCCACATGTTGTATTCCTGGTGACATTTCCATGCATCTTTATTTTCAATCTTCTTAAATCAGAATATTTTATGTCCATTTTTAGCAGGCATGTACCATTCCAGTGAGATACCTGACCCATCAGCCTGGCCACAAATATTAAAAGGCCAGAGTCAGCAATGAACACGTAGCAAGTCCATAGCCAGCATTCCTTTTGCCCAACATGGCATCAGCACTCCCATGAAATAGAATTCCACCCATGTTCAAGTAGATAGGTTGGGTGATTAACTGACTTACAAATACATGGGTAGAAATTTGATGCCTCCTGGCTCAGACACACCTGCAACTTCCCACACAAGTAACTCCTTCTCTTATATTTGGTATACTCCAGCAAGTTGTATTTTCAAGATTTTCCATTTGAGGGAAGGAAGACTGTTCCTATGGAGACAGGAAACAGGCTCAATTCTTTGCCTGTTCACTCTCAGGATTTTCTATAAAGACTATGCAATGGGGTGTCTTTTAAAGATGTGTTTTATCTATACATTACATAAATACATGAGTAGTATTAGACACACCACATAGATTACATTCACCTTCTGCTGCCCCTGGGTAATCACCACTGTTATGTGATCCTCTCCCAGCAGATGACTGACCTTTTGCTCCAGTAAACATGCCAACTGAAGTATTAACTAGAGCAACACATAATATTCTTATTAAAAGGTTTTTATACATATATAAAATCAAAACAGAAAAACCTATAAAAAGCAAATACCTCATAATATACATAATCAGTATCTCAGGCCTTAAGCACAGATAAGTCCACTTGTTGTTACAGCTGAGATTCCCTTAGCACTGAATCATCTTATGGGCTGCCAGGCACACTAGTATGTTCAAAAAACCTTCAGTACCAAATAACATTCATGATTTCCAATCCAGTTTTCCATAGCACTCTCTCATCTATGATTGGCTAACCATGGCAATTCCCCCTTTAACAATAGTCAGGAATTAAAGAAATCCTGAAAAGGTTGGCAGGAAAAACATCGGACAGAGAAGAACATTGCAGACAAGTCATGAACACTGTTGGACTACGACCTTGGTTATTAAAAGTGAAAGACTCAGTCAATTTACATGTTGTTGGTAATGCACTCAGCTTTTTTTTGCATTTTTCTCAGCTTGGACAATGAAAATCAAAATCAGTTTAACTCTCAGGTTATTATTGCTACAAGGCTTGAATTTAAAGACAGAAAAGGAGGATGTATGTTTGTTAAAAACAACTATTTTCACTGGAAATGTTGAAAAGATGTGAATACTTTCTGTTTGTATTATTATATTGTTTCATAAAAGCTTTGAGAGTTTTTTCCCTTCCTTCAAATTTTAAATCTGGGTCTGAATTTACATCTGGGGCCAGTGACCTGACAAAAGCAAGTTTCTAGATGAAAATCCCAGTTACATAAATAAATGGAAAAATAGGGATTCACCCCCTTTTTGCTTCAAACCCCTTGCTTCCACAGCATATGGGGGTGGGGTGTAGAGAAAAGCACGGAAAGATTCACTAAATCTATGTATAAAATAGAGACTCCCATCCTAATTGCCAACCCCCTTTTTTATTCTCAGTAAAATGGAGTCTCGATGGTCCATACAGGATCAGTGATATTAAAGATAAACACACAACTGTTTTAGGTATACTAACTAAATAAGGTATGGGTAAAGCAGTCAGAAGAGCTGAAACCAGTTTAATTGTGCAAACACAGATTGTGAAAGCAGAGTACAGAATTTAGACACACATTAATTTCAATGGGAATTGTTCATCTGAATCACTTAGGCAGCTTTGAAAATCTCAGCCAAACTTTCAGCCCTACAGTAATGCATATATGCACAAAAGGACAAGTAAGGAGGAGTCAGCGTGGTAGCTTGTTGGACACACTGGGGACTGAAATGATGTCTGGAGTTAAATGCATAAACTTCCACAGTGTGAGCTAAAAATCCAAGTCTCTGTAGTTGGGGGCTGTAATAACTCGTATCCTCTGTGGGTTGGCACAAAGGCGGACTCTTAACACATTCACCAATGGGTTACATCAGCACCTGTGACTTTTAAGTGGAGGTAGTTGAGGGGATAAGGAACAAAACTAAACTTCATCTATATTATCTCCTTCAGGAATTTAAAAATGATCAATAATTGCTCCAGGCCAGAGCTACCATTAGTGAAAGTGTCAATCCCCCATAGCCCTGTGCTGCAACCTGCTCAGGCATGCACAGTCTGGTTACACGTAGTCACTGTGAGAAGAGGGAGCATGCTCAGTCACTCCCAGAAAGAGGATGGGTTTGACTGGTTAAACCCTGAAAAAGGTAGTTATTGATGACAATTGGTGTGAACTACAGTATTTACATTTTCCAGACAAATGTTGTTTGGAAAAATATACAAACGAATGCGATTTTTTTTGGCATTTCACTGCTTTTTTACTCTTACGTATATTAAGGACATTTCCTAAATATAGTTATTAATATTTTCTTAAAATTTATTGCATATGACTCAGTCCTGCTCCCACTGAATTCAGCCAGTGCAAATAGCTGATAAATTCTCAAAATCCATTTTTAAAAGCTACTGGGACTAGATGTTGGGATCTACAATGTATAGACTAAGTGCATACTTAGGAGCTTCAATAAAAAGTGATGTCACACGGGAATCAAACACCAAAAATATACAGTATATTGATGTACTTTGTGTTTAATAGCTTCCCTCTCCAAAGCAAATCTAGAGATGACCAACTTGGCAGAATATAACAGCTGAATTTTCTTTTGAATACTTTATTTAAATACATAGAAGGTTGTGTAGAAATTGTCTCAGTGTAAGGCAACTAATTCCCTGTTTCTCAGTTTTTCCCTTCAATCAGAGGCTAAATGCTCAAACGCTTTTTCATGCCATGCAGGCTGCCCTCCAGCAACGTTTTGCCAGGTATTATGGCTGGAGGAAATATATTCAGATGTCCAAATTCTGCCCTCAGATTCCCTCTGAAGCACAAGGACATTCAAGGGCAGAATTTGGCCATCTGGATATATTTCCATTAGCTATAATACTCGATGGCAGATTTCTGGACAAACACCTGTGTGGCACAAGAAGGTTCCAAACTGGAGTCATTGCCCTTTCAGTGAGGGGGCGGGAAGGAGGGAAAAACCAAGAGATGAGGAACTAAAGTAACACTTACACTGACCTAGTTTCTATACAGCCTTTTATGCAGTTAAAAAAATTCAGCAGAAAATTGTGCAGGTCAGCTCTAATATACTGGTCACTGAGATGTTTTGCCTTTCAAAAGAGACTATTAAATGCAAAGCAGCAGGGATCTAGTCGTATCTGAATGTGGAAGGCAAATTTGATGGACTGTTACTGTCATGTCCCTTTTATTCTTCTGAATTGTTAATTTATTTATTAAGTTCGTCTCACACTGGGGCTGATTCTGTAAGAAGCTGAGCATCTCTTGTGAGATGATGAGCATCCTCCATCCCACTGGCATCAATAGGACTTGAAAGTGCTCAGCATGTCACAAGGATGTGGTCCACAATGAGACTTGTGCAAATCACTGAAAAAAACCTCCGGTGTTTCCTGCCTTGGACAAGCCACTTCTGCAATTCAGACTATTTTTTAATCTCACCTTAGTCTGAGACTCTCTTTGAGACTAAGGCAAGGAAAACAGTTAAGAGAGAAAGGAGCCTTGAATCTGATTCTCTCACGTTCATTTCTCCATGTATGTGCAATCGGGCTGCTGTAATATTTATGACCATAGTATCTTTTTCTTAAAAAAAAATAAATAAATTCAGAATCACATCAAACCTACCGACCCGAAATAGAAATGAGCAAGATTTGGTTAGCCAGTGCATAAGGGACGATATGATCACAAACTACAAATATTTGAAGGGCCCCAAGTAAAATGAGTAAAAACTTGAACCCATTGAAGTCTGTGGAAGTTTTGCCATTGAGTTTGTAGTCTGGAGTCAGTCAATGGAACATATGCGCCTAAATCATGTAGGTGCTTTTGAAAATCTCCCCATATTTAGACACCAAAAGGTATTAGCAAAAAGAAAAGGAGTACTTGTGGCACCTTAGAGACTAACAAATTTATTTGAGCATAAGCTTTCGTGAGCTTTTTTTCCCCTTTTCTTTTTGCGAATACAGACTCACCCGGCTGCTACTCTGAAACCTGTCAAAAGGTATTAGAGGCCTAACTTTGGCTCCCTTTTTCAAAATTTTGGCCAGTGTGTCCAAAAGTAACTCTGATGTATTGAAAGTCTAAATAGTTTTTCATTGTAAACACTGATACAACTTTGTTTTGATTGACAAAGATTTTATGCCACTAAGAAGGAAGTTTTTAATAAAAATACAGCTTTAATCCCTGATGCTGCAAATACTTATGTGCATGCTCAACTTTGAGTAAGTGAGTAAAGTTATATATTTGCTTAAGTGTCTGCAGGATCAGCGACTTCATTTTCCATATTTTGTTTTCTCTGTAAAGCAGTTTTGTAAAACTAAAATAAGATTTAGAGCCTCAACCTGATTAAATCAATTTTTTTTTAAAAATCAGTGATTATATCTTGATTTTAAAATCTTGATTTAAATCATTCCATCCTGCATCTCACTTTCAATCTTAAATTCTTACCCTCAATGACATTTTGTGGCAATGAGCTCTTCAGTTTAAATTTGCAATGTGTGAGCAAATATTTCCTTCTATCAGTCTGGAATTTGCCACCTTTCAATTTCATTGATTGTCCCCTTGTTCTTGTGGTACAAGACAGGACGAACAGAACAGAAGATAATACAAGATCTGCAACGAAACTGGGAGGGCAGGGGGAGCAGAGAGACTCAGATTTGATATTACCCTGTTAGATGATAAACTCTTTGGGGCTGAAACTGCATCTTTTTCCAAATATTTGTACAGCACCTAGCACAATGGAGCCCTGATCTTGAATGAGACTTCTAGGTGCTACCAAAATGTAAATAAATGCAAGCGGAAGACAAAGCTATTCAACTACAATTGTTTTTGTTGGTGAACTCCCCAGGCCTCCAGATATCCAGCCATGTACCAGTATTGAAGAAAAACTGCAATGGAATATAAAATTGTTTCTGATCCCTTGATTCAATGTAAAATATAGTTAAATCGTTATAATTTATTTCAAATGTCATACCTATAAAAATTAAATATAAATTATTGAAAGTTCAGAATTGCAGCCAGTCATAGGAAAGGACAGGAGATTTCCACAACTGATTTTAGGGAAATTTTGTATTTTTTTGGTGGATATTTTTCTTTCATGTATAAAACCATTTGCTTATAACTAGAACACATCACTTACCTGAACTGGAGCAATGGTGCCCCTTTGCCTCTGTCTGCAGGCAAAGGGGATGGCAAAGGAGACATTAAAGTGAACCCCAAAGTGGTTCATTACAGTGCATGTAACTTTTGGAGCCAAATTGCAATGTGACACTAGATCATGGAAAAGAAAGTTGTGTTTTTAAATTCCACAATTTTCAGGATACAGTAGTTCTTACAACTGTGATTAATAGAAATAAAGAGAAACATTTTTCCTTTCATAAATCATTTCCTTGTTAGCAATGAAAGGTAAAATTTGGGTCAGGCAAAAGGTGTACCATTCAAGAACTGAAAGGCTCGGGGTCAGCACACCACCAAAGAGGGCTTCCATTTGTTTAACATATGGAATCTGAGACCAGGAGATAACGTGTCATCTTGATCAGCAGAGTGTCATTTGCTGGGCATGCAAGGCCTGCATGAGAGTTTGTAGGTCCAATTAGTACCACTTTAATGCATAGGAACTTAGCCTCTCAGGTGTCAGATTTCAGTTCAAAATGCTGAAAGGCAAGATAACCCTATTAACCAGCCTGGGATGATTGCTAAATCAGCTTTCTATAGCTAGCTTTGTTTGTGCATGTAGCTCTAAATACATTTTAAATATTGTCAAACTGGGAACACCATTTACTAGTTTTTGCCGTTTTTCTGATCACCTGATTGGCACAAGAAGTCTCAATGATTTCTATACGGCCACTCACATAAGTGAAGCAAGCAGGGTAGCATGGATTATGAGCATAGCTAATAGCAAAAAAAAAAAAAAAAAAGTCAGCACAAAGCTCTAAAGCATGTGTATTTTGGTATAATATAAGAAAGGAGTTTTCCTAGCTCAGCTATTTTGCTTTTCAACAGATGCACATTTTCCACAAAAGATTTACGTAATTTCATTGGCGCTGCTTTATTGTAAAAATGTCACTGAAAAAAGATCTTCAGATTTTCACACCTCCTTACAGTGCTTTGTTTGTGTTTGTTTGTTTGCAGTCCCACTATTCCTCTACGGATCATGCTTGAAATGGTCTAAACAATGAACAGTTGTCTGAAAGGAAATTAAAGTTAAGGGCTGTTCCCCTAGAAGGTTAACATTTGCAGCATCTTGTCATTGTAGTCTCTAGCATGAGATTACAGGGGTGAAAAGATGATAAGCGAGAAGTGAAGCTTTTCCTCTTTTAGTTCAAGAGAAAACAATTGTTTTGTCTGAAGAAAAAGTAGTCATCTTTTTTGTCCTCTTTTACACAGAAAGGAGGTTTCAAACACACTTTTCTAAAATTCAAAGCACATGCAGGCTGTCAACATTCTGATAGGTTTCCATGTCAGGGTTCCTTCCCCACTCCGAACTCTAGGGTACAGATGTGGGAACCTGCATGAAAGACCCCATAAGCTTATTCTTACCAGCTTACATTAAAAACTTCCCCAAGGTACAAACTTTGCCTTGTCCTTGAACAGTATGCTGCCACCACCAAGCGTTTTAAACAAAGAACAGGGAAAGAGACCACTTGGAGACGTCTTCCCCTCAAAATATCCCCCCAAGCCCTACACACCGCCATTCCTGAGAGGCTTGAGAATAATATCCTAACCAATTGGTTACAAAATCATCAAAGACCCAAACCCGTGGATCTTGGAACAATGGAAAAAATCAGTCAGATTCTTAAAAGAAGGGTTTTATTAAAAAAAGAAAGATAAAAATCATCTCTGTAAAATCAGGATGGAAAATACAGGGTATTCAGATTCAAAACACAGAGGATCCCCCTCTGGGCAAAACCTTAAAGTTACTGATAGATTCTGATAGATTTTACAAAAGAAAAATGCTAATATTGTAATATGCATGTAATTAATTGATGGACAATGTGTTCCTGTTATTGCTTCCAGAGCCAAAGCATAAAATAGTTCCAAGATTACAGCGCTACCGACGGAGGGCAATATTGCTCAGTCATAGCGACTATTTTTATAAAAGGGCTTTCTAGTACAGCTATTGCCAGCTGGTAGGCATTTGTTCATGCACAAGAGGAACTACAAAGGCCAAAGCATCAGTCCTTTGCTAACCACGTTAGAGGTCAGTGATGGTATCCTTGGTGACATTTCCCTCCTGCTGTTGTCAAAGTACATATCTGTTTTAGTCACGTGACTGCAATAGAACCAGATGGTGAATGTTTTATACAGTTGATGTAGATACAGAATACATTATGACCGCCTATGCTACAAAGAATATTTTTTAAAAACCAGTCGGTGTTTGGGATGACCTTATTATCCACTGTTGGAAGGGCCAGGTGAAAGCTGTGTTGGTCTTTCCAAACAAATGCTAGTAATTTTCTGAATATGTTACACATGTTAAAGAATAGCTATTTTTAAAAAAAAAAAACGGTCTTAGAGAGCTTTTAAGAATTCAACCAGGACTTAAAGGAGTAAGAGGAAATTATAATACATTTTTGAGGCCTCTTGATATTACTTAATTGCTTTGTCATACATAACAATGTCAGAGCTTTAAGATCCAATAGCTCATGATCTCCTAGGTCTAGAAGCAGAAGCTTTAAAACCACATCTTAGATTTCTAATAGCATAAAGTTCCCAAATCTAGCTCTAATGAGTGACAAGATATCAGATCTCAATCCAGTCACTGAACCCGAATTTTGAAGGAAACCTGGCAGATTGTTTGTGGGGGAGTGGTTTGGTTTTTTCCCCTACATGGCAGCTTTTTAAGCAGTTTAGAAACTTGGCATATTATCAATAGTCCCAGCAGAGATTAATTAGCAAGCAGCATATCGGCAAGATGGCCAAAAGGTGCCTGATCAATTAAATTTATTACAGTCACATGTGGTATAAATCGCCTGCCATGTGATGGTGTGTATGGTAAAAAGTGTTCTTACCACTCATTTGGATGGCTTGTACAATCCATTCACCAATCCATGGTTTGTGAGCAATACGATCACCCCAAACTCATGCCAATAAGAATTTGCAGCATCACAAATTCTGTTTATGCCCCTTATTTGTTAACATCCTGTCCCTTTTATATTCTTCCACTGTGGTACATTAGTTACTATGGAAATGTCAGAGTGCCCAGCACAACTTGATCCTAAACACAGGTTATTTTGAGAGAAAAAAAATGAATGATAATCTATTTTTCTTTACAAATAAGTAAAGAGAAATGGGTTTTAATTGCAACAGCGAGGCAATCCAAACATGAATACCGGAGTGTCGATCAAGGCTTTTCTCAATAGTGTTTCTGGATGCAGTTCTTAAAATTTGTCTATCCAGCATAATCAGACATTGCCTTTATACAACTTTTTGCAGTTTATTTAGCTAAAATGACATGCCCTTCTTCTAAACGTTACCTCAACACAGAGCACCTTGGTTTTCAGTGTCTACAGTCTAGCTCTTAAAGATAAGCCCAGGCCAAACCCCCAGATCTGAAAAGCCTCTGAAATTTTGTCCCAGATCCAAACTTCTCAACTGCCTCGTCTCACTAAAACAATCTTAGCCATTTAGAATCATTGAATCATAGAAGATTAGGGTTGGAAGAGTCCTCAGGAGGTCATCTCGTCCAACTACTGAGTCACCTTTGACACTTACTGCAGCACCCTCACATTTCCTTGGGGTGTCCCACTGAATATTTACTAAGACTGACCCTGCTTGGTTTCTGAGTGTGATACCAGCAGAGCCCATATGATAGTTTTGCTTAACACAGATGTTAGTGTCCTAGGTGATTGAGGTCCTTAAAGCAAAGCTCTAAGATTTGATAGGACGGGGGAGAACTGTGAGCTTTATCTGCACTACATTGATACACTACAGTACATATGTGCACTACACTGGTACATAGCCCAGCCCTTCTGAAAGGCTTGTCCCAACATACTTTGGGATGGATTAGCTGCAGGCACTCTCTCCTTCGGTTGCTCTAAAATCCAGGTCAGGAGTTTTAAGGTTATATCCCTTGAACATTACAAATAGGAACTAAACCAAGACCGCTTCATTTGTCATAGATCACCAGCCAGCCATCTGGGAGTGCCATGTAATGGTGTTCTGTCCTTACCAGCTATGTTTGAATTTGAAGTGTTGACTTAGCTAATGGATGCTATGGGCCATCTAGTCCCTCTAAATGTCATTTTTAGAGGAAAAAAAAAACAGTAAGATGGTTCTGTTCCTGTGACCTCACTCCACATTTCCCCACTTAATGCTATTCCCACTTACACTGTTTGTAAAGCTTTCAGAGTGATAGCCGTGTTAGTCAGTATCAGCAAAAGCGAGGAGTCCTTGTGGCACCTTAGAGATGAACAAATTTATTTGGGCATAAGCTTTCGTGGGCTAAAACCCACTTCATCAGATGTGGGTTTTAGCCCATGAAAGCTTATGCCCAAATAAATTTGTCTCTAAGGTGGCACAAAGACCCCGCGTTGTTTTTGTCTGTAAAGCAACATTTTAGTTGTTACTCAATACTCTTTCACAGGCCCCAGTGTTCCCTGGGGATTTTTTTTGCAGGGAAAGATCTACATTTTACAACAGTGACAACAGTGGGGCCAGTGGAGAGGGGGAAGGGTATTGTCTCTTGCTGTGCAAGAACAAGCCAGCCAGAAAAGCCTTGAAAAGGAGAAGTCATGGAGAGCTTCCAAGTTCTGTGTAGCTTCATGCGTGAGACATTTTATTTAATGAATTAATTTGCATAGAGCCATAAACACCCTACCCCCAAGGATAGAGCAGCACAACACTTGCCAGCTGTGGTATCTGGGTTTGCTGTGTTGGATATCAGAGACTAGCTCAGTGGGAGCTGTTGGGGGAAGCTTTGAATGAATACTGGTGGCAAACTAAGGGCTGGCCAGGCATGGGTAGAGGGACATATAATTATTTATACACACATACACACACAGAGGTTTTACCTGGGATAGTCCCAGGGTTTTTTTTTAAATGATATCATGGTATATGGAGATTACTGACCTGTAATTGGAGATTCTTCCAGATGTGTGGCCCCTATCTGCATTCCACACATGGGTATGCATGTGCAACATGCAGCTGAGATCAGAGATTTCCAGCAAGTAATGTCCATTGGTCCAAGCCTGCACATTGTTCTCCTTGTGTTCCAAACAGAAGGGCATAAGGAGTAGTGCAAACCAACACCTCCCCAGTTTTTCTCTTCCTTCAAATCAGAAGAATCCAAAGCAGGAAGGGAAGGAGGGCAGGTAATAGAATACAGATAGAGACCACACATCTCGAAGAACCTCCACTTATAGATTAGTAACCTCCCTTTCTTGTTTATGTGCTAGTCCCTATGTGTATTCCACTCATGCAGTATTTCAACAGCGGGGGCAGGGGGTGAGGATACAGTAGGTATAGATGCTTGTTATACTTCAGTCCCAACAGCTGCATCTGCAGAAGAAGCTTGAACTAGTCATATTGTTTTGTGAATGTATGGTTGGAGCTCCAGGTAGCTGCTTTACAAGATGTCCAGTATAGGTACCCCTTGAAAAGGTACTGTTGCGGTTGCTTTCACCTCATCCAGGGGCAGAATACATCCTAATTGGTAACACAGAATGATGCAGCCAGAGATCCACTTAGAGAGAGTCTCTAAGCACATAATGCCTGTCCTTGTGACCATACGGCTATAGTGACAAATAACCTTGGTGATTTTCTCATCGATTTCATCCTTTGCAGGTAGAATACCAGAGCTTGTCTGACGTCCAGAGAGAGAAATCTCTTCTCCTTATTGGAAGTGTGAGTTTTTGGGAAGAATACTGGTAAGTGGATAGGTTGATTCATGTGAAACTCAGAAATTGCCTTCAGGACAAAATTTCAGGAAGGAAACCTTGTCTTTATAAAAAAGTGTGCAAGGAAGGTCAGCCATATGTGCTCCCAGTTCATCCTTCTAGTCAACATGATGGCACTACACAGACGAGTTTCATGGAACAAGGGGTCACAGAATACATGGCCAGTGATTCAAATGGTGATCTGGTAAGTACTGATAGTATAAGGTTGATGTCCCATTGCGGGGCAGGTTTCACCACCATTGGGAAGATCCTTCAGGAAAGTAATTGCTGGGTGAGTAAAAATTGAGTGTCCTTCTATTGGAGGGTGGACGGCATCAATTGCTGGTAGGATGGATCTCCTGGAAACTAATGAAAAGCCCTGAAGTTTTCAGGGACAGTAGATAGTCTAAAATAGCACGGACCTCTGGAGGTAACTGATTACATTGCATCCAGGAAGAGAAACACCTCCATTTAAGCTGATTGCATTTTCTGATGGAGTCTTTCCTTTTATGACTGAGAATAGACTGAATGTCTACTGAGCATAAATGTTCTAGATTTGATGCTCATCCAAATACCAAGTGAAGGAGGACTGTGTTGGGATGTCTAATCTTGCCATTCTCCTGAGTTAATAGATATGGGAAGGGTTAGATGCTGATGGGAGGATGGGCTGACATTTGCAGAAGGTCCAGCCACCATAATTGTCTCATAGCAGTTTCGTGCTATGAGAATGACTTGAGCTTTGTCATATTGAATCTTCTGCAGAACTTGTGGTAACAGAGGGATGGGAAGAAAGGCATATCTGAGATGGTCTGTCCATGATAACAGAAAGGCAACACCTCTGGAGCCAGGGTCCAGAGCTGCCCTGGAGCAGCAGAGGGTGAACTTCTTGTTCATTTGCAATGTGAACAGATCCCAAGAGGGGGTTCCCCATGATATGAAGATCTTGTTCAGGATGGAATTGTGCATCTCCCACCCATGGACTGTGGAGAAGTGCCTGTTGAGATTGTCCACTAGAAAAATCTGTGCACGTAGCAGGTACGTAGCTGAGAGAATCGTGGGGTTTCTAATAAACCAATTCCATAAATTCACTGCTTCTCAACACGGAGGAAGGGATTTCACTGCATCTTGTTTATGTGAAAGGCAGCTGTCCTGTTGTCTGATATTATCTGGACATGGTGGGATCGAGTAAGTGGAAGGAATGCATTGCAGGCTAGACAGACTGCTCTCTGCTCTAGTAGAGTGATATGCATCCTGGCCTCCTGAGAAGACCAAATGCCTGGCATGGTGTGGTTGCCCAGATGGAATCCCTATCCAGTCAGGGATGTGTCCATGACAATGGTTGCATCAGCTGTGATTGTGATGAAAGGAACTCCCACATGTACATGTTCCAAGTTTGTCCACCAAGCAATAGAAGCTGTGACTTTGGCAGGAATTATTACTCTGGTGTTTATGGTCTGTCTGGTGAGTAAGTGGACTGGAGCCAGCCAATGTAAGCAAAGCCTGATGAATGGTGTTATAAAAGTACATGATGCAATGTGGTCTAGTAAGGAAAGGCAGACGTTGACAGTAGTTCATGGTCTGAAAGTGGTTGTTATATCAAATTTGTTCATGGTCTGGAATCTTTCTAATGGGAGGTAGGCTCATGTGGAGGTCAAATCTAGAGTTGCTCCTATGAAGTCTATTGTCCTTGAGGATGTCAAAATGGACTTCTATTTGTTGACACAGATTTCCAAGGCTTCCAAGAGATGGAGCAAGAACAGAGTCTCTGACTGGACCTCCTGACTGGAACAAGCTATTAGGACGCAGTCACCCAGCTACAGACAGACTGTGTAGCCATGGCCGTTCATTTGGACTGCCACCACTGAGAAGAAGATCGTCCATGAAGACCCTGTCTACTGTTGCTAGCCCAAATGGGAGTACTCTGAACTGGCAATGTTCTTGTCCTATCCGAAACCTGAGGAACCTTCTGTAAGATGAATGAATGTCCACATGAAAATTAGTGTCTTTCATGTCAAGAGCCACAAACCACATTCCCTCCTATATGGAAGGAATTGTTGATGCCAGTGTAACCATTTGGAATTTTGATTTGCCAGTAAAAATGTCTAATTGCCAAAAGGCCAAGAATGGTTCTCCATCCTCCATTTTTCTTGGGGACCATGAAATATGGGGAATAAAACCCTTTCCCTTGGTGCTGAGGTGGCATTTGTTCTATGGCCCTGGAGTGGAGAAAGGAATCTGTCTCCTGTTGGAGAGTGGTCCCTGAAGAGGGACCAGGAACTTTATGCAGTAGCGGCAGTAGAGGATTTCTAGTACCCACTTGTCTGTTGTGATTGCCGTCCAGTTGTGGGCAAAGAGGATGAGCAGCCACCAAAAAGGCTGGAGGAAAGAGTGGTAGCGAATGGCATCAATAGGTGTAGGTTGTTCTCAATCATCCCATCAGAAACAACCCCTGAATGGTGGATAGGGTTAAGTAGGTGCACTTGTGGTAATGGCAACTGTATAACTAGGCCTCTGCACCCTCTGGCATTTCTGTGATGGTTGGAAGGAGCACTCATTGTAGAATGGTTAGGGAGATGGTCTTGGCTTGTATGCTTTTTTTAAAATGGTGTTTTCTCTTTGGGGCCAGGGTGTAAGTGCCTAGGGAGTGGAGTTGTTCTAGAGTCTTGCAACAAGTGTAGAGACTCATCAGAAATTAGACTCATTGAAAGGCAAGTCCTGTATAGTATTTTGAATTTCTCTGGGGAACCCCGAGGAACGCAGCCAAGACTCGTGCCTCATGACTGTTCTTGTTACTATCCTGCTAAATGCAGTGTCAGCCGCATCCACTATAGCGTAACAGGATGTTTTGGCCACTAGTTTGCCTTCCTCAATGAGGATCTGGAATTGGGCCCGTCCTCTTGAGGCAGTGAAGAACTTTGAGTAATTGTTGATATCCTATTTTGCTAGCAAGGCTTTGTGGTTAGTGTAATAAGCCTGATGGAGGGGTTAATGAATCAGAGCAATAAGGAGAGGCAGAGACAATCTAGAGGCCTAATTATGTGTTATCTCAATCAGTTGGAATAAAGTCAAAATCAGTTAAGTGGGGGAATCAACACAAGTAAATCAGAGTTGGTTGTTTTAGCAGGAACCACTACGTAGGGCTACACTGTAAACTATTACTTTCATTTATTGTATTTTAACTACTATTTTTAACTAAAAATTAAATTCACATTATAGGTAACAATTTATATTTATGAAACAACAGAATTTGGAATTAGCTAATACGATGCACTAAAATATGAACCTCACCATTGTGTGTTCCCTTGTAAGCCTAGAGTTTGGAGGAAAAGTTCTTAGGATGTTTAATTATATCTTGAGCAATCTTTTTTTTTTTACAGTTTTGAGTTCCAGCTTAAATAAAAAGACATGTACTCCTTGATGTGATGTGTTGGTTTCTTGATTGAACAATTATCCCTCCACTCCTTGCTGGCTTACAGTGCCTTTGTTCTCTGATAATTTCTCTATTCCTGTCACTTCACCTTGTATACCTTAAAATACTATCTGGATGTTTTGTTTTACAGTCCTTACTATTTTCTCACTTTCACTACAGCTCACTTCCTCCTTATTTCTTAAGTCTGTTTCTCTTTAATTACAGTTTATCTTTTATTACAGCTTATTTCTTTTACATTTCATTCTTGCTTTACTTCTGACAGTTTTCCAACAATGTTTTTCTAATAGTTTTTAGATTTGACTCTTATTTTTCCTCTTGTTTAACTGTACTTATCTTTCTTTACCTTTTCTCCGTAGACCACTCTCTTTCCTCTTTTGTGTCCCTTGACTATCCCTACTGTTCCTACTATCTCTATCTTTCCCATCCCTCCTGAACTGGACTTTCTCTCTTCAGGTCTGTTCCTGGCATCCCTCTGATGATGCAACTCAGCTACTGGGGTCCCTGTCCACTGGCTCCCCACTGATGCATCCCTTCTTTTCTGGTGCTGGACACTGCCTCGCTCACTACTGTATTCTCTCCCTCCCACTCACAATGCTGGGCAGCCTCCCTCCAGACTCCACTAGCTATTTCTGCTACTGCCTATTTGCAGCAGTGCTGGGTGGGGAGGTGGGCCGCCCACAACCCAAGCCCAGGTCAGCTGACATGGGCCATCCACACGTGTTGTACATGTTGGACCCTCAGTGGCTGCTTGCACCATCAGGGAGCTGGGTTGGGAAGAGGCACTCCACTCCTTTGGCTGGTACAAAATAGTGCCCCTCAGCCCTTTTCATTGTAGGGGTTCAGGAGGCCAGAGTGTGACAGACCACCCTAGCTGGTTCCATGATGGCTTCGTTTATTGGGAGGGCCACTTTACTGGGACCAGAAGGTTGTATCATGTCAAAAAGTTGATGGAGGGTATCCTGGACATTCTGTAGTAGAATCTGGAGGTAATTTGATGCTCTCTGCAGTAGCTCTTGATATAGCCTATGGTTGCGATGATAAAGATGGGTAAATTGCCTTACCTGGTAAGCAGAAGAAACATTCATAGATACCTGCAATCTGGTTTGGTCACTTCTCCCTCATACTCTGATGGAGCTGGTAAGTATCACATGGGAGAGGTACAGTGGGCTTATGGATGGAACTAGGATATCATGTGTATGGATCCCATGGACCCCAATAGGGCCAATATAAATGGTCAAACTGGTGAGGGTCCCTTAGGTAGTCATATCTAGGTGGAGAATGGACCCTGGATATTTGAGTTGCTGTCCCAACTCACCTACCTGCCTGGGGGTGAAGCAATGTCTGGAGCCTCCAGCTCCTCCAAGGAGAAGGCTAGTTCCCCTTGACCTGTGGAGCAATTAATTCTGGTGGGTAAAGGCTCCTGCCTATGGACTGAGGAGTGGAACATTCCCATCTCCCTGAGGTAGTTTCCTCCTCTGGTGTCACAATAACTCTCAGAAGGTCAGACCCAAGAGGAGACCGAGGATAAGGAAGGGTGAAAATATCTTCTGGGGAGTTGTAATTTTCAGTTCGTTCTGGGAGTCTGGGACATTCCAGTATTCAGGACCAATGGATCCGGTGTCTCCATTGTCATCATGGATAGCAAATTGTTTCTAGAAAACAAAGAAACAACAGCTCTCTGAATTAATGAGATAATTAAATGCAACTTTTTATATTTAGAAATCTGGCACTGAAAGCAAATGCTTGGAAGAGAAAACCAAATAAATTGGCACCAAATATTTAGTGAAAGTAAACTATGGGAAACAGATTTGTGGGGGAACTGAAAAAAACTGAAAACAGTGGGCATGACTTGGACAGACACGGAAATAAGACAAACGAGAAGCAAGTTCATCCCAATTTAAAATTATGATAGCAAAAAATACGAATGGAAAGCACCTTCAAGCTACTTTTAGTTGGTGACATACTCATAGTTCTTTTACCAACTCAGATAATTTAAGAAATACACAAAAATTTGATCTGTGTTCAGTTTGCAGTTTTATGTATACATTTGCTGATCCTTGTTATACATATCACAATAGCACTTAGTAGCCCCATATAAATGAGATCAGGGCTCCATTATGATTGGCGCTACACATATAAGTATACATAAAAAGAAAAGGAGTACTTGTGGCACCTTAGAGACTAACCAATTTATTAGAGCATAAGCTTTTGTGAGCTACAGCTCACTTCATCAGATGCATCTGATGAAGTGAGCTGTAGCTCACGAAAGCTTATGCTCTAATAAATTGGTTAGTCTCTAAGGTGCCACAAGTACTCCTTTTCTTTTTGCGAATACAGACTAACACGGCTGTTACTCTGAAACCTATAAGTATACATAGTAAGAGATTTTCCACTCCATGCATCTGATGAAGTGGGTTCTAGCCCATGAAAGCTTATGCCCAAATAAATTTGTTAGTCTCTAAAGTGCCACAAGGACACCTCGTTGTTTTTTGCTGCTACAGACTAACACAGCTACCACTCTGAAAATAGTAAGAGATGTGTGCATCTTTCACACCAAGATCTGCAACCAGGCCCTGAAAGTGCATCCCAGGGTTTGGTCTGTGCAAATTAAAATACAATACATTATGTTAATGTTACATTAGCGTTCCAATTCTAAATGCTTCAGAGAGGAAATGGAAAAGATAGGCTTCCCATTTTAACTCTCTCTCAGCTACACTGTGACATATGACACACTTTATATTCCTCTTTCACTTTTAAAGTGTGTTCATTAATATATTCCTGTTGATGTTAAATATATACGTAATATATACAGGAAGTGCAAAGGCATACAAGGTTGTAATAGCCTGATTTCTGAGTATTTAAATACGTACGTTTAACATGATATTAAATACATTTTAAAAAAATAATGATTGCTTGACAGCATAGTAATTCAGCAAAAAGCTAAGCAGTGGCATGGATGCCATCAGAACTCAGTTCCTGGGAATGTAAAATGTACAGAGCCAGCCTGCTTTATTTTCTACCAGCTACTGAAATGCCACAGCAGTACTGAAAAATTCAGTGCACTTTAGGCTACATTGTGTCAGCCTTCAAAAACAATTAAATCTGACAAAGAAAGTCATGCCGATTTCACATCTGCTGGACTAGTTTTCATTCGATTTACTTCTATGCTGGAAAACTAGTAACTATATATAACAACTATACTGGTATAATCTCACCAAATACTATCATTAGCTTTACAATGCAGAAGTAGAACACGTAAAAAAGAGATAGAAGAGGACTGAAGAAGTGAAATAGCTAAGCCTATAAAAAAAACCCATATAAAATGGCACCATAACAGTAGAATGTATACAGATAGAAGGTATAGGAAAAGACATTAACTGAACAAAAGGCTTAGCAGAAAAGGAAAATAAAGCCAGTCGGTAAGGTCTTTTCCTTGGGGAATAATTTTTATAACAAAAAAAAAAAAGTAAACATAACTAAAAAAGGGAAAACAAATGACTTACCAGTCTGGGGTTGAGCCCATTCTTATGATCCTGGTGAGGACCCTGTCTCCCCAAAGGTACCTTCCCCCCAACCCCAGCCTTGCTTACAATCAGTATATAGCAGTACTCATGAGCACTTCTGGAAGGCTAGCAGGAAGCTGCATTGACTTTAGCCCCTCATCCAATGGGGGCTCTGTGACACAGCCCTGCTGTAGTTTGATGAAGGGGCAGGAGGGAATGTCCACTCTATAATTGTTTCTATTGTGCCATGAAGCACCCAGTTTGATTTTCTTTTCCCCACCCCCAACAGCTTAGCTTTTCTTTTTTAAAACAGATAGAAAAAAGGGCAAAGACTTTTCAGATCACAATAAAATATTCTGAAGCATTTATTCTTCCTACTAGTGTAAAAGTGCTAGTCACATGGGAACGAGTGGATACCAGAGTGGAGTGGTGAAAAAAATCAGAAATTTCTGACCCACAGAAAATTCCAATATTTCAACATTTGTTTTGTCCCAAATCAGAACAAAAAGTCAAAATATTGATAGTTTTCACATAACACAAGTTCCAAAACCTTTTGATCCAGAAATGGCACTGCAAATTTAAACAAGGGGTGCCACTTTCTGCCCTAGACATTGTGCAGTGCACGGTCAGGGTCTAAACTGATACCATCCAGCTGGTACTTTCGACTGCAATGGCAACTGTGTTCCCCTTGCTACCTCAGTTAACCTATGCTGGATACAGTTGGGTTTTTAGATGTGCAAAGCACTTTCCCAAGGTCATGACAAATAAGGGACCAACGCACTTGATGGCCTTACTCTGATTTTATTCAGTTGCTTTTCAAACAAACTTCCACTGATGTCAGTGAGGAAGGGAGGTAAAAATAATGGAGTATGGACTTTAAGATATTTAAGTGTTAAAAGGAGATAGATATGGGAGAGAGCAGAAATTAAGATAGACTATCTGTACAGGAAAGCATCACTTAAGAATCTAAAAGACGGGGGGGAGAGAGAGGTTCTGATATCATTTATACCAGGGTAAACAGAAAATAACTCCACTGAAATTAACAAAAGATGAAAAAAAAATCCTCCAAAATGAAACTATAAGGAAATAATTTCTCTTTGATTTGACCATTTGGATTTTGACTCAAGAGGGAGCTAGGGAGCTTGTTTTTTGAGCAGAACATTTCAGTATGCTAGTTTCATACCCATTATAGTTTGAAAATTAAGGGGAGTAATTAAATATATTTAAACCTAATTGTTCTTGTTGACAAGAAGACAGATCTTAAATGACAGAGACAGTAGAAGTTTTTTATATAGAAAAGAATGTGAGGCTACATACTGACAGTGGCCTTTTTTTAGGAAGCAGAAAGTGCAAGAATTCATGCTACCTGGCAGTTCAATTGAATTGCTTTTCTCTTGTAACTGATTTAAACTTTTTTAACACCTTCATTTCCACCTTCTCTTTTCAGGATATTGTTCAAAAGAATATCCAGGTCTGCAATAAAACACATGAAGAGAAAATGAATACAGTGGGTAGCATGAAAAGATAGGCATTTACCTCATCTCATTAAATCATAGAAATGTTCTCATATACATGGTACTGCGCATTCTAAGCATAGAACTTTAGCCACAATGTGATCAATGCCCACTTTGTAATGGTGCCAATTGTATTTTGTTCAGTTTGTTAAGCAGAGTTTTTAGCTGGGCAGAAAATTCCAAAGTACACATTTAAAGTGCTCAGAATAGTTGCAAACATGGCATGAGACAGAAAGCAGGAGCATAATAGAAAGTTAGGGCTTTGCTCATCCCCTCCACAGGAAAATCCCAGGAGTGAGTTTTGGCAGAAGAAATCGCCACAGGGATCTCCCATGGAGTTCCTCCACTATTGCTTGGAAGGGAGTAGAGCTTTTCAGTAGATCTGGCCAGAAAACAGAAATCCTTTCCTGAAAATTTTTTCATAATTTTGAAAAAGTGTCATCCTGAATCAGGATAAAATGTCAAAAAATATGGAAGTTTTCATAAGAAGGGATTTCAAAAAAAAAAAAATCCACTTTGGAAGAACTTACATGGACATTTTCAGCTTGACAGCAGCAAAAAGTGAAGTTAACAAGAGCCTTCAAGGCCGCCAGCTGTCATTTTGATTGTCCAACAGAAGCTTTTTAAAATATAATTGAAATTTTCCCATGATTTAGATTTTGTGATGTTGGAGAGTGAGTTTGTGTGTGGGGGGGTGGAGGGTGAGAAAACCTGGATTTGTGCTGGAAATGGCCCAACTTGATGATCACTTTAGATGAGCTATTACCAGCAGGACAGTGGGGTGGGAGGAGGTATTGTTTCATGATCTCTGTGTGTATATAAAGTCTGCTGCAGTTTCCATGGTATGCATCCGATGAAGTGAGCTGTAGCTCACGAAAGCTCATGCTCAAATAAATTGGTTAGTCTCTAAGGTGCCACAAGTACTCCTTTTCTTTTTGGATTGATAATATAGCCTCTAGCTAGCTGTACTGTCTGTTTCTGAGACTCGTCATAGGACCAGAGGAGAGATGCAATGTATTCCCTGGTGCACCCCACACTTCCCCCAGATTGCCCAGGCTCTATCCTGTTTTCCTTTCCCACATTTTTATGGTCACACAATTGTTTATCTGTCGTAATTATTGTATAATTGGGGTAGGAAAAACAAAATAGACTCGTTAATAGGGCTCTATCAAATTCACAGTCCAATTTGGGCAATTTCATGGTCAGAGGATTTTAAAAATCACAAGATGTCATGGTTTCAGATATTTAAATCTGAAATTTGATGGTGTTGTAATTGTACGGGTCCTGACTCAAAAAAGGAATGGCGGGGGGGGGGGGGGGGAGTCACAAGGTTATTATACGGGCATTGCTGTACTGCTACCCTTACTTCTGTGCTGCTGCTGGCAGCAGTGCTGCCTTCAGAGCTGGGCCCTTGGTCAGCAGCCGCCGCTCTCCAAACACCCACCTCCGAAGGCAGCAGCACAGAAGTAAGGGTGACATGGTATGGCGTTGCCACCCTTACTTCTGCGCTGCTGCTGGCGGGGCTCTGCCTTGAGAGCTGGGCACCCGGCCAACAGCCGCAGCTCTCCAGCCACCCAGCTCTGAAGGCAGCGCAAAAATAAGGGTGGCAATACCGTGATCCCTCGTCAAATAACCTTGTGACCCCCCTGAAACTCCCTTTTGGGTCAGGACCCTCAATTTGAGAAATGCTGGTCTCCCCCATGAAATCTGTATACTATAGGGTAAAATCACACAAAAGACCAGATTTCACAGACTGCACCTGGAGGCTGTGTGTTTTTCATGGCTGTGAATTTGGTAGGGCCCCTAATCATTAACTATTTAAGGCCTGATTCTAGCATTTAACCACTCCTATACTTTGCATGGTGCAGAACTGCACAGCTTAGGGAGAAGCCCATTCCCCTCAGCAGAGTACCTTCTAGTGTTCCTCCTTCTTGGCTAGTCAGCTCCCTGGCTGATGTGGAGAAGGCGGACAGACAAAGCCTCTTCCTCACCTTTGGAAAGGATTTGTGCTCCCTAAATTTGGGCATAATCTATCTCTGGAGACTTTGCCACTGAACTGTAAAATGAGGAACAACCCCCAGGAATTGCTCATTTCACAAATAAGTCAGGCAGGGTCTGAATTCAATTAATTTTACATAATTATTCTACTGTGAAGACTTTGCATTCTGAAGTGACAAGAAACACTAACATAAACCAGATTAAGTTACTAATACTTCAAATCTTTGGCATTGTTCTGGGCTGAGTCTAACAAAGCTGGAAGCCAAAGCCCCAACCTCACAGCACTACTTTGAAATTCAAAACACATGACACAAAAACCCTACACTACATTCAGAGATTCTAATTTTATTCAAAATTAGTGGCACATACAAGTGAACTACCGTATTAAAGGGACAGTGGGATGGTTTCTTAGGTAGTGAAAATGGAGTAGTGCCCACTTACACCAGCAGAGGATTTGGCCCAGTATGGTCTAACCATGTGAAAATGCAGCTATCGTTTATGACAGCTGATGGTTGGAATGTTAGACCACATAAGAAAAATGTTTACGCTTACGACTGCTGTAACTGACACAGCCTGTAACTGTTTATATGCCACAATCCTGAGTAAAGTTCTTAAATAACCCTACTTACCATGAGTACATGGAATGACACATTATAATAAGATCAGGGTCAGTCTGTCCTGCAACTCAGCAAGCGTTAATTAGGTCATTCACAAAGCTATAGTAATTTCAAACATGTCAGAGATTCCAGTACTGAGTATCAATGCTACCAACCCCATGGAAGGGATGAAACCAGCATTGAAACTAACACTAGTGCTGAAACTGAGGGCACAGCTACACTTGCAGATGTAGAGTGCGGTGAGTTAAATCAGCCCCCCGAGAGCACAGTAGGGAAAGCACTGCCGTGCGTTCACACTGTCAGCTGCAAGCGCACTGGTATGGCCACATTTGCGGCACTTGCAGTGGCATTGGGAGCAGTGCATTATGGGCAGCTATCCCACAGAGCACCTCTTCCCATTCTGGTGCTGTGGCTTGTGGGAAGGGAGCGGGGGGTACAGGGCATTCTGGGTCCTGTCCCAACGTCCCGTGATGCATCGCTTTGCATCCCAGCAATCCCTGTGCTTCTGTCCACATTTGACACCATCTTTCAACGTTTTTTGTACTGCGCGCTCTGTCTTCCCTTTCGGTCTGAGGGAATGGAGCCCAAACTGCTGAGGAATATACTTATGAGTCTCGCCAGCACGTCACATTTGGCAGTTGAGTTACTCCTTAAGCTACAAATCGACAGTGAGGAGTCCGACAATGATGTCAACTCACGTAACACACATGACATAAGATTGCTTGTGGCATTCACGGATATGCTCACCACCGTGGAACACCGCTTTTGGGCTCAGAAAACAAGCACTGAGTGGTGGGATCACATCATCATGCAAGTCTGGGATGACGAGCAGTGGCTGCAGAACTTTCAGATGAGAAAAGCCATTTTCATAGAACTGTGTGAGAAGCTCGCCCCCACCCTGTAGCGCAAGGACACGAGATTGAGAGCTGCCCTGATGGTGGAGAAGCACGTGGCTATTGCAATCTGGAAGCTGGCAACTCCAGACAGCTACCAATCGATCGCTAACCAGTTTGGAGTGGGAAAGTCAACCATTGGAATTGTGTTGATGCAAGTTTGCAGGGCCATTAATCAGATCCTGCTCAGAAGAACTGTGACTCTGGGTAACGTGCATGACATTGTGGCTGGCTTTGCAAAAATGGGTTTCCCTAACTGCGGAGGGGCGATAGATGGGACGCAGATATTCCAATTCTGGCACCAGCCCACCTAGCCTCCGAGTATGTAATCAGAAGGGGTATTTCTCTATGGTTCTCCAGGCGCTTGTGGATCACTGTGGGCGTTCCATTGACATTAACACAGGCTGGCCCAGGAAGGTGCACGCATCTTTTGGAACACTGGCCTGTTCAGGAAGCTGCAAGACGGGACTTTCTTCCCAGACCAGAAGATCACCATAGGGGAAGTTGAAATGCCCATTGTGATCCTTGGAGACCCCATTTACCCTTTAATACCGTGGCTCATGAAACCCTACACAGGAAGCCTTGACAGCAGCAAGGAGCAGTTCAACAACAGGCTAAGTCGGTGCAGAATGACTGAGTGTAAGGGGACTTGGCCGGGGCTTGTCCCTCTGCAGGGTGGTGGGGCACCACACCGCCTCGCTACACCCTCTCTGCTGGGTTGGGGAATACCCAGTCTATGGCCTAGACCTTCAGCCAGGGACTGTGCAAAATAGTTCCAGGTACACCCAGTCAGAAGCTCAGGCCCTCAGGCAGGGACTGAGCAAATAGTTCAACAACCCCCCGGCTCCTGGATTTGAGCGACTAGGGAGAGGGGAAGACTGTTACCCGCGAGGTGGGTGGCAGGGACGATGCAGGCCCACCCACTCCACTGTGTCCCAGCCAGGGCCCTAGCAGTGGCCGAAGACCCGCTGCTGTGTCAGTGGGGATCCTGGCCACAATACATTGACATTGGCTCTGGCAGTGCTGCAGCCAGACTAGGGTTGGCTGCCCCGGCCTACCTCCAAACTACCCCTTGTAGGGTACCTGGGTCAGGGTGGTGTCCTCAGAGAGTTCCAGCACCATGGGTTCCTCTGGGTAGCTGGCGACGGGTAGGCTGGGCGGCTCCTCCGGGTAGCTGGCGATGGGTAAGCTGGGCGGCTCCTCCATGCACCCGTCAGCATTAAGCTTTGGCCAGTCTGGCCAGTCCTCAGGTCGGCCGCGGATTGCTGGGGTCTCCCAAGCTGGAGCCAGGCCACAGGCATCTGGCCTCTCCAGTGGCTGCGGCCCAAGTGAGCTCTGGGTTTGGGCTTTTATACTTCCTGTCCTGCACCTCGACCTCTGGGGGTCAGGCGCAGGATCCACTGGCTCCGCCCACATTGGCATCTGGGGAGGTTCTTCCCTCTGCCGGGTGGTGGGGCACCATACCGCCTCACTACACTGTGGAACGTGCTTTTGTCCGTTTAAAGGGCTGCTGGTGTTATCTGTATGGGAAGCTGGACCTGGTCAATGACAACATCCCACGGTTATATCCGTGTGCTGTACCCTCCATAACATTTGTGAAGGGAAGGGTGAAAGATTCACTCAGGCATGGAACTTGGAGGTTTAACACCTGGAGGCTGAATTTGAACAGCCAGAGAGCAGGGATATTAGAGGGGCCCAGCGTGGAGCTGCAAGGATTAGGGATGCCTTGAGGGAGCAATTTGAGGCTGAAATCCACCAGTAATGTTTGGTGCTCTTCACAGGAGTGAAGAGCGGTGGTTCCAAAGTTAGTAGGAATCTGTGCTTGCTACACTGACTTGTAGTGCCTGTTGCTTTCTTGGGCTAAGGTATCTTTTACTTAATGCAATAATAAAGAATGTTTTCAAAGCCAAAAAAATCCATTTATTTAAAAGAATATTCATTTATTGAAAAGAAACACAACTGCTTGGGAAACAAAAGGGGCAAGGGGGTGGGATGGGGAACAGTTCAACCACAGATTTGCATATGTCCTGTTATCATACTCTGCCTTCCTGCCGGGAGTGCTGTGCAACGAGTGCTGCGCTTCGGGCTGGCTAAAATGCAGGGTGATGGGGGTTGAGTGCAGTGGGTAAGGGTCGCAGTTTGCAGGGCTGGGTGGTGAAGCTACTGGTGTTGGAGGCAGCTGGTGGCGATAAGAACCCAGATGTGGGGAAAAGTGGGTTGGAGGTGACGTGGGGGCACAAGGGAAAGAGTTTGGGGACAAGGGCTGCAGGGGAGGGACGGGTGGGGTAGTGCTCCGCCTGCGTGGCCACGAGCGCCTGGACCGAGTCCGCTTTGCGCTCCATACTGCTTAGCAGCCGTTCTGCATTCTGCCAGTGGACCCTCCCTTTACTCTCCCAACACTCCTGCGCTTTGTGATTTTCATTAAGGGACTGCTGCATGACTTCATGCACCATGTCCTCTTTGCTTCTACATGGCCTCTTCCTAATTCTTTGGAGTCTTTCAGCCAGTGATAACGCGGACTGCTGAGATCTCAAGGTTGCATCTGTAAAGGCAAAATGCAACACTTAACAGAGGCAGCATTGTTCACACCAGACAGAGCAATGATTCCCCCGAACTTAAAGACAAGCACAATCTACACAATAGCAGAATTTGCCCATCCCAAAGTGAGCGCACATAAGCCACAGGAGCCCCAAAATGATGAGTAAGCACAGGGGCAAGGGGGATGGATTGTTCAGTATTGGGGCCCCTTGCAGCTGTTAGCTCTCCCCAAGGCACAGAAACCCAGAAGACAGTACAGCCGTGAACCAATGTCACCACATTTTCCACAGGAGTTCGTCCTGGAAGATATCTCACTGCTGAGGGTGACCTGCAAGGCAAGGGAGGGTCTTCTACTACAATGCGGCTTCTGCCTGGCCCATATGCAGCTTGCCTGTGTGCAGCAATGTTCCCCCCACCCCTCACGGCACAGTCGCCAGGACATGTTAGCCTTACTGGGACAAGGAGTACAGTAGCTCTCCCAAGTAACCTGCACAAGCACATTACCCAGTTTCTGCATGAGACCTTTGAAGAGATCACTGAGGCCAATTACCTCAATGTGAGAGATCACATCAACTCCCTATTCCACATCTAAGCATGCATGCAGCCCTAACCCTCCTTGCCCCAAGAGCCCACACTGAACAACTTCCTTACCAAAATAAAAGCTGCTTACCAGGCACCTCCTCTGGTGCTTGTCCTTCCCCACACACCAGCCGCTGTGACTGGCTGCCTTCCTCCTGGCTTGAGGACAGATCCTGGCTGCATGCATCTAGGGATGCCGGGGTGTCTCCCTCCTCCTCAGCACCCTCGCTCCCACTTTCCTCCTCCTCCTCCTGCTGCCTTGTTGCACTGGGCTCTGAAGTGTCCATGGTTGTCCTCAGAGTGGAGGTGGGGTTGCCCCCAAGTATTGCGTTCAGCGCTTTGTAGAAACGGCAGGTCGCAGGGGCAGCACCGGAGTGGCGGTTTGCCTCGCGGGCTTTGCAGTGGCATTCCGCAGCTCCTTCACTTTAACCTGCACTGCAGTGCATCCCAGTCATGGTCCCTTTCCATCATGTCCCTTGATATCTGCCCGAAGATAGCGTAATTCCTACGGCTGGAGCGCAGCTGGGACTGGACAGCTTCCTCCCCCCAAATACTGATCAGGTCCAGCACCTTGCCATTGCTCCATACTGGGGATCACCTGGCACGTGGAGGCATGGTCACCTGAAAAGATTCGTTGAGAGCACTCCACGCCTTGCTGAGCAAACAGAAAGGGGATTTTCAAAATTCCTAGAGAATTTAAAGGGCAGGTCTGACAGTTGGTCACCTGAGGGCAGGGCAGTAGAGTTCAATGTGATGACCAGAGTGTCTAGAACAGGCATTGTGGGACACTTCTGGAGGCCGATCAGAGCGTAACAACAGACTAGGGCATCCACACTAGTGCTGCAGCGCTCCAGCCAGGGCACAGCAAGCGTTATGCCTCTCGTCGAGGTGGATTACCAGGAGCACTCCAGTCGCAGAGTCTGGGCGCTCTACGTGCCTTGCCAGTGTGGACATGTCATGAGTTAGGGCACCTGGGGCTGCTTTAATGCACTCTAACTCGAAAGTGTAGCCAAGCCCTAACACTAGTGCTCTTTAGACTACTGTGTAAAACTGCTAAGAAGCACATCAGGATAAAAGGGATTCCTACATTATTTATATTTTGTTAGATAGCACATAGGGAACTCACATATATAGTTACATTATGAATTGCAGAATATTTGAAGTAGGCAGTGATTATAGAACTGCCAATTGCTGTTACAGTGGTTATAGGGTAGTTAGATTTTTCATTACATACTGTGGATTCTCTCTTTTGGGGAATTAGATATTCAGCCATGGAAGCTTTACCTTAATTGAAAGTTTCCTGTATTCAAAATAATTTGTCTCACTGTTCTTAAATGGGGAGAAGGGAAAATGTAGGAACTTTATGCAGCTAAGAAGAGACTTGCTAAGATACAAAGGTCCAGCTTCTCAGTCTGCGAAGTTGTTTCAGCTTGTTTGATTTGATGTAAAAAGTTGAAAAGTTCTTAATATTTGAAGATTGGTTGCTGTATCTACACAAGAACTACATTCAGTTTTTTAAAAATGCACAACCCTTAAACATAAGGATAGATCTATACTGCAGACTAACATGTCTGGACAGCTTCAGAGCTTCTGGTAATCAAGCGGAGAGCATGATCCAGGTTCTGCCTGGGGTTGCTCTCAACTGAAGTCAGTAGTTCTCACTGACACCTCTAGAACCCATGCCTACATATGAAGGCTGATTTGGTCTCAAGTGATTTTAAGTATTCTAATTTTTCTGCATCAATTTTCATGCCTTTCCTTGAGTTTTAAAAACTAAATTACTACTACATACGTGGCAAACCCACAAAAGGTCTGTGCCTGTTGTAGCAGAGATTTCAGAACAGTGGGTGTGATGAGAGGTAGTGGATAGGGCAGCGCTAGGAAGTCAGGAGACTTGGGTTCTATTCTCAGAACTTCCAGTGACACATGGTGCGACCTTGGGCAAGTTATCTGGGACAAATGTAGGTTTCATTTAGGCACCTAAAACCGTAGCTGGGGCTAGGGTCTTCCTACCTGAGAGCAGACTCATTAATTGCATACCTAGCAAATACCTCTCTCCCACTGATGTTTCTATGTTTGCGGTCAACTGCCTGAAGAATAGAAAAAGGGGCCTGCTGGCAGACAGTTGAGAGTCCCCCTCCTTTGGTCTGAAATAGCCCAAATAAGTTGGTCACAATGTAGGGGCGGCTGAGAGGATATTAAGTATAACTATTGTTGTCCCCTTTTTCCTGCACCTCTCTTTACCTCTCTGATAAGCCACAGACCAGAGTTCCATCCTTTAAGAAAAGAAAAGAAAAAAGAGTATTGCAATTAAAACCTCAGAGCTATGATATGCAAATCCCAGGATGTAGGTGGTAATAGCTGCCAGTCAGTGTCAGAGAGAGTACCATACAATTCCTTAGTGAACAAAACATGTAATACAAATACATTTGCAAATACCATTAGTAACATTTTTGAATAACTTTCTTAAACAAACAAAGTGGGTGAGGGAATATCTTTTTATTGGACTAATGTCTGTTGGTAAGAGAGACATGCTTGTGAGTTACACAGAGCTCTTCTTCAGGACTGTGAAATGTACTCAGCTAAATACAAGGGTAAAACAGATAAGGAGTTAACACATTGCAAAAGACTATTCAAGATGAAGTGGGAAGTTAGAAACATCTACTTCCTGATAGAGGTTACCATTAAGTTTTGCTTCCTTTTCTTTCAGGTTGTGGAGCTTCCATTTCAGAAGGAAAATTTTATATCTCCCATTGTTGTTTGCAGTGTTATTGTAGCCTTGTAGGTCCCAGGATATTGGAGAGGTGAATGGTTCTTGCAAACATGTGTTGACTCCTAACCGGTTCCGCTCTTGTATTTAGCTTAACACTCTGAGTACCTTTCCCAGCCCTATAGAAGAGCTCTGTGTAAGTTTGAAAACTTGTCTTTCACCAACAGAAGTTGGTCCAACAAGAGATATTACATCACCCACCTGGTCTCTCGGATATCCTGGGACCAACAGAGCTCCAACAACAACGTTCCTTAAACAAAACTATTAGGCAATACATCTTTTGGTGTTCTTTATACAGATTTCCCCACTTTGTTGCTTTTACATAGATTTACAAGTGCAAGATTTTAATCAAGACACAAACACTTTGTACTCTGGATTCACACATACAGACACATTACCCTTTGATCTCAGAGATGATTTCTCAGTCTCTATAATGAGGCTAAAAATGCGTGTGTGTGTGTGTGTGTGTGTGACAGACAGACATGAATTCTCCAGAGTCTGAGGAGAATGGCACCTATTAGTCCCCTCTGAACAGTCCAGAATCTTCTCAGCAAACAGCCAAATACCCTCACAGCCAACACCACTGTCAGCCACTTGATCCAATAGCCAAATCTCTCTTCAAGCCGACAGTTTTACAGCAAGATATGGGAATCTGCATCCTGTATCCAAAGCAATACAGGTATTGGATGCTGCCTTCACATCAGTCACTGAGTCCAGAGGGCTGTCTCCAGTCCCCATATTTATAACCCGTGCGCCCCCGCCCCAATGTCCAAGCTCTGACTGGCTCAGCTCTCAGATGGTGAATGTGTGGCACTTGCAAGACTATTTGCCCTCAACAGAAACCGTCTGCAGGGCTTTAGAAACAACTATAGTAACTGCCACATCCACTTCTGCATGTTTCTAGACTGCTTTATCTATGGGCTTATCGACACATATAGCGCTACTGCAGCACAGCTGCGTCGTGTCTGGTGAAGACATTCCATGCCGATGGGAGAGACTTCCAATGGGATTTGGGCACCTAGCTCTCTTAGGGTGCTTTGAAGATCGTAGTCAGAGTGTTCAGACAGGTGTCATGTTGCTCTAGCCATAGGAATACATACATAAACACTCGGAGGTGCTGCCTTCAGTGGTTCCTAAACATGGATTTGGGAACCACTCATTTGAAATTTTTGGCCTCAACCTCTCTCTAACTCTGTGTAACTTCTCTTCTCCTGTGTAAAATGGAGATCGGTATACCTGCCCTTGTAAAGTGTTTTTAGATCCTCTGATGAAGGGTGCTAGCCAAGTCTCATGGACATCAAAAGAAACCCTCCCATTGCCTTCTCTGAGTTTAAGATACCACCCTACATGTGTGAAATATTATAGGTCAGGGCTGATAGCACCATCTATTATTAAGATTGCCTGACACTTCACATTACAAGACCCTGTTTTCAGTTGCTTATAATTTCCCCAAACTTTAAATATTTGGGTTGAAGCTTTCTATGCCAGGTGTCTGTCTCATAAGAACATAAGAACGGTCATCCTGGGTCAGACCAATGGTCCATCTAGCCCAGTATCCAGTCTTCCGACAGTGGCCAATGCCCGGTGCCCCAGAGGGAATGAGCAGAACAGGTGATCATCCAGTGATCCTCAGGCTAATTTTTTCTGGAAAACTTCAGCCAAAATGGTTCAGCGATTGGAGAACAAGGCAAGAGGAAAATACATTGTTTTTCCAGGTTAAAAAATTCTGGTGAGCTTTTCTTTGAAAAACTGTAGCTCCCTGTAGAGAGGTTAGCCGGGGCTCGTCTCTCTCCGGGGCAGCAGGGAACCACACCACCTCACTAAATTGGGGAATAGGTCTTGTGGGGAATTAGTCCGACCGCAGGAGTCTTCCTCCGCGGCCTTTGTGAAGGTGGAAATACCACAGTAAGCCCAGGCCCTAGGTCAGGGCAGGGCAGTGGTGGGTCAGGCGCTCAGGCCAGGGCTGAGCAGTAACAGTATATACACAGTAGGCTCAGGCCCTAGGTTCCAAAGGGCCTGGGAGACGGGGAGACTGCCACCCGCAAGTTGGGTGGCAGGGGGGATGCAGGCCCTCCCACTCTACTGCATCCCAGCCTGGGGCCCTAGCAGCTGAGTCAGTGGGGATCCTGGCCACAACACACTGACATGGGTTCTGGTAGTGCTGCAGCCAGACTAGGGTCAGCTGCCCCCAGACTACTTCCAGATTCCCCCTCTTGAGGTACCTGGGTCGGGTGGTGTCCAAAGGGGGGTCCAGCACACGGGTTCCTCGGGATAGCTGGCCAGGCATAGACTTGGGAACTCCTCTGGGTAGCTGGTGCGGGGCAGGCTTGGCAACTCCTCCAGCTAGCTGGCGTGGGGCAGGTCGGGCCAGTCCTCGGGTTTTCTGCTGGTTGCTGGGCTTTCCCACTCACGAGCTAGGCCGGCTGCTTCCCCAGTGAGCCCTGAGGTCGGACCTTTATCCTTCTGGGGCAACGCCTGTCCCTCTGGGGGGCGGGCTCAGAGCTCTCTGGCCCCGCCCATTCTGGTGTCTGGAGGGACTTGTCTCTCTCTGGGGCGGCAGGGAACCATACCACCTCACTACATTCCCTCACACTTTGGAGCACAAACTTGAAATTTTGCTTGGGAGGGGAAGAAGGAGAGGTGGCCAATCTTTGTGTCATGGATGTGACTTTTGCCATCCCTATGAAAAGCACCCAAACTTGGTCAATTTATAAGCCTCTGAAAAATAGCAATTTGCACATGCTTTAAGGGAGACAAATTTCAAAAGCTAAATGTCCTGAGGATGCTATCTGCACTGGATATGCTCCAGGCTGTTTCCTCTGTGCTGTCAGCAACTCCCCCCACGCCAGTTGGGCTCACATAGCACGGGGGACGAAGGTGCCTGATTCAAATACAGAAGGAACAAGAGCCGAACCTGCAGGAACTAAGGAGTAGAAGACTGGGACAAGAAACCTGGTGGAGCAGTTGGAAGTGGGAAGACTGGGACTGGACACTGGCAGGGGTGAGAGGGAAACTGGAAGTGCAAGTTGGTGTGGGGAGACACTGGGACGGAGATGAAGAGTTTGGATTTGCTTGAGAAGGAGACTGGGACTATCATGAGAAGCCTGAGGAGTGGAGATTAGGACTAGCTAGGTGAGTAGAATGGACTGGGATGAGAAACATGGGGTGGGAAAGACACAGGACTGGGACAGGAACAGGACATAAAAGGTCATTCTTGGGTAAAATGGGCAGAAGAATCTGTACCCTACAGAGCTAACTCCCTTCCAGAGCCTAAAATAGAACAAAAAATTCCAGAGTTTTATTTTTCTGCTGTCAGCAAATATCTATGGAATCCAATGGCAAAGCATCCCATCCACTTCCAGTGCAGGTCCACACAGAGGACCTATTAATGCTATCAGTTACTCCATTAACTCAAGTGAAAGAGGTCTGTGTGTTGGATTTAAAGGTTCCAAATCTGCTCATGAACCATGTGGGTGTCAATATGGTGCCACGTGATGGAGGCTTTTTTTGGTTTTTTTTTAAAAGCCAGGAAATTTAACTCCCCCTCTACCTCCAATAAAAATATTAGGTTGGAAAGTCAATCACTCAAAGGTTATGAAATGCCAGAATTAAGGTCACCCTTCAATCAAAACTCAAAATAAATATTTGTAGAGAACATGTTAACCCCATTCAGGAATTTAAGCTTAAACACATACAAAACCAAAGGAACTTTGTTTTAAGTCATTCCTCTAGATGTTTTATGTGGTTTATATTAATGGTACACGTTAAAATCCAGATCTCTTTTCTTAGTGTTGTACAACTTCTAGAATAAAAATAATGTAACTAAGAAATAGAAATTCAATTTGGGTAGAGTATTTAGTTTCTTGCCTTGACCCCGATCAAGAATGCTTGTCTATAGAAAATAAATTGAATTAGGCATCAGTAGCTAACCTGCTCCATTAAGCCAGTTAGCATTTTATTGTAATCTCTGGTTGAAGGGGCTATTCATGGAAATCTGCTTTCATTTCAGGTGTCTCTTACTTAAGCCTCCGTTGTCTATTGTTCTTCCACAAGAAGGTTATGTTGCTAGAATTTCTTGCTATGAAACAGTCAGTTACCAGTTTCAATAGTCAATTTTAACAAGTCTCTGCAGCCTAATTTACTTTAAAAAAATATATGTAGGGTGGGGGGAGAAATCACACTGTGAAATTCAGAGTCACAGAAGTAAACTTCTCTGTTCGTGAGCAGTACAGTATAGCTGAACCACCAAAATCTGATCTCTTCATTATCTCCACCAACTTTATTTGGCATAATTACTTAACAACTTAACCTGGCATGTGCGGTATACTATTGAATGTAAAAATGCTTTGATTCGATATACTGTGCTTCTTTCCTCATATATTACAGATAAACAGCAAGTCACTTGGACTAGCCCTGTAACAAATGACTAAATAATAAAATATAAATTGCTTGTAGGGTTCAAGTTGATCTACAGTACATTATTTTTCCTTTGTGTAACTTAATATTACACATGTACTGTAGACATCAGTGTCAGACACAACCATGTAAACACTGTGACTGCATTTACAGTGTATTTTATTAATGATATTCACATAGACATTTTGTGTATAATATACGTGTCAACTGAAATGGCATAATCCCAGCTTGTCTCAGCTGCATCAATTAAGCACAGGTCTCTTTGCAGCCCTTTTGGGTGTCAATGGAATATGTTCTGCATGACAAGAATCATAGTCCTTACCTGTTAGGCAAAAAACTAAAATCTTCAAGAAACAATTGGGTTACACTCCCACTTTGCCTTATTTCAAGAGAGATGGCATTGCAGAGCAGTTTGATTTTTGACTGGCCGTGTCAGTTGATGTAAAGTAAATTGTAAGTCTGGGCCTATCCAAGATCAGCTTGTTTCACTGCCATTTCTGTCTCTCTTGTTTCACTGAGAAGCAATAAAACTCAAGTTAACCTTGTGACAAATGTGGGATGGTCCAGTGAATTTGACATGTCAGCTTGCTTCAGGGACCAGACCCTTTGTGATGACTCAAAGGACATATAAATAAAACAAATTGATCTGTGTTATTATTTCTCCTAGCCAGCATCCCAGTAGAAATAAAATCTCTATTATAGAAAGTAGGGTAAGTTAATAATAAACATATGCCTTTAAATATATGATCGTGCATTTGTATATTTCCTAAGCATGTAGGGTTGGGGGGTGGAGTGGTGGTCATCATTCACCAATCTCCTCAGAAATAAGAAAGGTGTCCTTTTCCAGGCTTGGTTTTAAACTAAGGCTAAGCTAGGAGTCCTGGATTTTCCCCACAAACTAATTCTTAGGACACCCTATGTCCACCTTCCCCTCGCCAATGTAGATGCCCTGCCAGCTAGGGGTTGCATTTGTGGCTAAGCCCTGGTCTACATTGGGGGGAGGGATCGATCTAAGTTACGCAACTTCAGCTGCATGAATAACATAGCTGAAGTCGACGTACTTAGATCGACTTACCACAGTGTCTTCACCGCGGTGAGTTGACTGCTGCCGCTCCCCCGTCGACTCCGCCTGCGCCTCTTGTGGCGCTGGAGTACAGGAGTCGACGGGAGAGCACTCGGGGGTTGATTTCTCGCATCTAGACTAGATGCGATAAATCGATCCCCGCTGGATCAATCGCTGCCCACCAATCCAGTGGGTAGTGAAGACATACCCTAAGTATATAGCTGTTTATGAGGCCAAAGGTCAACGGCACTCTAAGGATACTGTACAGTGGTAGATCCTCTGCTGAGTCAGAAGCTCAAAAGTGCTATCTTTGAGACATCCCAGGATGAGCAAAATTAAGGTCTCTGACATTCTTCACTGCTTGTTTAAAAGAACAGTTGGACTACTGTAGAAGGCTATTCAAGGATATCTGCACCCCAGGATTTGCCAGACCACCACATTTTAAACAAATTTGAAAGTGAAAAAGTTTGATTTAGTATCAGAGTTCAGAAAGTTATTACCTTCTCAGGAGACTAATAGATTTCTTAATATCTGAACCATAAATCTTCCTTACCAAAAACTCCACAAATCAGTGTCTAGTATATCTGGACACAAAATTATAGTGATTTGTTCTCAGAGGTGTCATTGACTAACTGTATGAAATGGGAGTCTGAGCCCAGGGCTCCATCCCGCAAGGTGCACAGTGCTCTGACCTAATCCAGCAAAAACATGTATGTGCTTAAATGCAAGCATGTGAACACTCCCAACGGGACTATTCAGATGTTTGAAGTCAAGTGTGTGGCTAAATATTTTGCCTGGAAAAAGCTCAGAAGAATATTATATGATTATGTCACAAGACTTTGGATCAGAAGATCTGAGCAGTATTCTTGGCACTGCCATAGACTTGCAGTGTAACTTTGACCAAGCCTCTGTGTTTCAGTTTTCCCATCTGTAAAGCGTAAATAGTACTACGCTATTTTGAACATTGTCTCAAGGAGCCTGTGGCCAAAAATCCTACCATTTCCCCTGTACAAAGAGATTTTTGTTTGATATTGTGACGAAGCGGGACTGTTCTTTATGTTGCCTCTGAATATTGTGGGGGTGCCTCAGTTTCCCCTATGCAGTTCTTAAGTATCTAGGGGGTGGGATAAGGGTGTATGATCGTTGCAGAGCTCTAGAGGGCAGGTGTGTGCAGGGGTCTGGACACAGAGAATGGCCGACACCCTGTTTCCTGGCAATTGGTGGCCTGGCCCTCCCCCCCTGCAAGGTGAGAGCTAAAGGGTTGGAGAACAAAGGAATCAGGTGACCTCCTGGCCCAGGAAAGGGACAAAGCCCAGAGGAGGAGGGGCTGGAGAGAGTTTCAGTTTGGGGCTGGCTGGGGACATGGAGTGAAGTGTAGACGGGGTTGTCTGGCTCACTGCCCCCAAAATGGACCCGGCCGAGGGGTCCTTTTCTCTGTACCTACAAGCTCATTTAGACCCTGTTCCGGTCGTCTAATAAACCTTCTGTTTTAGTGGCTGGCTGAGAGTCACATCTGACTGCGAAGTTGGGGTGCAGGACCCTCTGGCTTCCCCAGAACCCCGCCTGGGCGGACTTGCTGTGGGAAGCGCACAGGGGGGCAGAGGATGCTGAATGCTCCGAGGTCAGACCCACGAAGGTGGAAACTGTGTGAGCTTTTTGCCCTGCAGACAATCTGCTCACAGAAAGGAGACTTCCCCAGAGTCCTGACTGGCTTTGTAGGGAGCAGTTCCAGAGCATCGCCCAGGGACTCCGTGACAGATATCCCAAGCAACAAACCCTTATAGGAAACTGCAATGGGGAGTAGAGAGCCCAGGCTGACCGGGCAACCATGGAATTAATACAGCAACCACCAGACAGTGCTGATTGGAAGCCTCACAAGCAGCTGGGAGAATAAGAGAGCTGAGAAGTAGCGGGGCTGGGTGGCTGCCGGATGAGCAAGCAGGCTGGAGAAGGAAAGTCCTGCCAGAAAACTGGTGAGAAATTGACCAGAGACAAAACCCCAGAGAAAAGATGACCAGATCCACAGGCTGGAGAAGCCTACAGAACCAAAAGAGGTAGGAAAGGGCTCAGGACAATGAGCTGGCACCGCGGCCTAACCACTTCACTGGGTTCCCCTACCGATGCCTCAGACTTAAGAACTAACCCCTTGGCTAACCCTGCAGAAAGGGAAAACCTGTACATCCCAGTGAGACCGAGACTAACACCCTTTATAGCCCAAAATGGGGCTACCTTAGGGACTCAGGCAAAAGGAGCTGACTGACTGCCCCACCAGATCAAGTGAACTCTGTGCAATGCTCTGTCTGGCCAGAGGGGGCCATGTCACATTAGCACACCAGCTCACAGGAACCAAATGTGAAACTACACACCACCATGCATAACTGGTGCATCCTAGACTTTAGAACTGCTAGAATCAGTAGATATAGTTTTGGGGTCCTCTTCCCCTCCCTTTACCCTACTAATGTATTGTAGTTATGTAGTGTGTACTCCAAAAAAATGCAGAGAATGGTTGAGTTGCCTAGGTTTAAGGAAGTGGCGCAGGGTAGCGGTGTGCTAATAAAGCAGTTTCTTGAGGTTTTGCTGGCAATTCCCAAAGAAACTGGGGAGGGAAATTTGTTTCAGGTTGAACCAAAAACAAAATGTTATGGAAGTTTTGATAAGTCAAAAGGAAAAATAAAAATTTATTTCAATTTTGAGCATTTTTGTAAATGTTTGGATTGTTAATAAAATTTAAGGAAATTTCTAAACAAAAAAAATCATTTTGAACTGAAATTGAAGCATTGTTTTGAAAATGTTGAAATTAAACTTTTTTGGCTGAAACAAATTGGCAAAACTGACACAAATTAACCCATTTCAGTGGTGCATCTGCATTTTTTCCCAAAAAACCCCCCAAAAACCCCTTTCAGTCAGCTCTAGTGCAGGGCTTTAAGCAGCTAAAGAGAGGTCCTCTTAAAGCCTTTGAGCAGAATAAGGAGAATGGAAGGACTTGTAGCAAGTACCATTGCTACCAATCCAACATGCTGCCATCCAGTTGTGGTGAAGGGTCCTGAATCGGATGATAGCCCCAGACAAAGGGAAAGTAGTAGTTTTGGCTCAGGCACTGATTCTTGCGTAGATGAGGATGCTAAGTTATCCACCCCATGTTATTTTTTCTTTGACATGGGCCTTAGAAAACATTATGCATCCTTTCCTCTTAACTAGAGCCAAGATGCCACATTGATGGCAGACACAGGAACCTGGGACTGCGTGACTAATCAGGGCTGTTTTTTTAGCTTTTATGGAAAAAAAGCGGCACTGAAATCTTGCCTAAACAGTGACTCCTCTTTGAATCACGCAATGGATGGCCTGTTTGTGATTTGTGAACATTTTAGCAGTGGTTAAGTATTCTGGGGTTCATCCAGGACATACAACCTTGATTCGTTGCATGTAGAATGACTGGACTATAATAGTAAAGACATATTTTTGGCTGGGATGATCCATTCACTCTCCAGAAATGGGAAACAAGAGGCTGATGTTCTTAATGTTTGTTCAACATGTTTGTACAGGGGCAAATGAGAGAGCTCATGGAGAGGAGAACGTGTTTCAGAGTTTGATAAGCAAACTATCAATCACATCTGTATTAAAAGGGGACCAGGAGAGATTGACACAGTAGTCAGATGATGCCTGTGGCAAAGGTCACAGCTTCCTTAGAAATCCCAGCTATAGGCTCCTTCCAAAGGACAACTGGGTGCACCAAAGATATTATCCAGTTCACAGCCTCCCCCTTTTCCTCATTTCCTCAATGCTATTCTCAAAAGAGCTAATCAATGTATTAGTTTTGCCAAGAGAACCACAGCACCATCCCCCTGCTGCCCTAAACAAATTCTCTCCCTGGCCAGTGCCACCTAGTTTTACACTGTGCTGCTGGCAAACTGCAGAACTCCAATATGGTTTCTAAAATAACTAGAATGATGGCTTGAATCCTTCCCCCTCCCAGACTCCTACCCCTGGCTCTGGCAAATTAAAATAAAGCCTGGTCTCTGCAGGTGGTTCTTCTCCACTCACAAGCTCTCAAGAGTACTTGGGATCATGGAACTACAAGGGGGAAGAGCAAAAATGGAGAAACACACACCAGAGTGTCAGGAGTATGGCCAACCCCACAGTTTCAAGTATCAGCTGTCTGGCTTGTTGAAGTCCAGAATTCTTAATCACACAACAATATTCACCCACCTGAATCTACACTCAGAAATCCAGTTCGAGTTAATGGTAATTGGGGGCACCAGACATAAGCTCCCCACCGCCTTTCTGTTCCATTCCAGAGAGGTCCACATCACCAGGTCCTGCTCCAACATGCAGCTACCTGGTCCAGGGTCATAACATCAGCTCTGATACTGCTGTGAAGGCCTCACTGTGAAGTCAGCTCTGCACTGCTGCTGGTTCAGTTGGGTCCTCAAGGTGAAGTCAGCTCTGTGCAGCCACCTCTAGTGGTCCAGTCCTCACTGGGAAGTCAACTCTGTGCACTACTGGTCCAGCCCCACAGAATCACTCCACCCAGGTTCCAGAATGTCAAGGTGAGAAACCCAGAGCAAAACAGGACTCTTGGGCAGAGTCCTGTTGCCTGGTATAGAGCTCTTGATCTCTAGAACAGAACCTTCTGCCCTCTCCTTGTTGAGCTTGAGTCCCATTCTCAAACCAGAATTCAACACTTGTACACCCAGGGTGGCCAACTTACTTTAGGCTGTATCTTACACAAGGCTGATACCCAGAGCTGGTTTTTCTCTTTTTTTTCCTCTACAGAGGGAGCAGAAAGCTCTAGCCCTCTAAGCCTTTAGCTCTGGGATTTACAGTAACTTAGAGTTCTCACACATGTGCAAACACTAGATGGGGGAGAAGAGGGATGTCTGGTCTACTAAGCCTGGGGTTCTCTGACCTTTCATCCTGTGTCTGGAAGAACACAATTCTGTGCAGTGGGCTCTGAACTACAGAGCTGCTCCATGCACAGACAAAAATGAAACCCTAAGCCACATGAAAAAAGTACACCCACACAATTGGTTCCTTGAGTGCACCTAACACAAACTGTGTGCACATGCATTTCAATCACCACAATTTCAGCATGGCTCCCTGGGGAGGAGGCGGGTTTGAGAATGGGTTCTCTGGTCTGAATATACAGCAGAGCAGGCTGACAACCATGTGCATATGTAACCCACACACCAAAGACCAATTAATGGGAGAGCAATTAATGAGTCTGCTCTACAGCCTTAGCTAACAGCCAGTTGGCTTTTAGCTCATGCTGTAGAGGCTCATGCACTGAGGTCCCAGGTTTGACCCTACCCACCGACAACCGGGGTCTGTCGGTGTTACACATATACATTCCGCTATCTCTAAATATTTTGATTATGCATTATATAAAAGACTATAGAATTCTACACATGCAACCCTTCTGCCAGGTGGAGTCAGCAGCAACAAGAGCCAGGGTCAATATCTAGGGGCTCCTCTTAACAATACAAAACCAGCTCAAGCCCCCAGCCAGTAATCTGGGAAAACTAATCACCACCTCTGGACTCCTCTAAGAGACAATACTTCCCCACTCACAAGCACGGAGTCTGTGTATAACAAAAGAACATTTATGGAAAGGGAAAGGGAAACAAGCATTAGTTTTAAAAAAAAAAACATGTGATCATAAGTCAACCTGACCCCACAGTGCATTGGGCAGTGTCCTGTACCTCAGTTTCTTACCTTGAGGTGGGAAAGTCCAACTAATGAATTTCCCTTTAGCACATCACTCCCCTCTCCCTCCACTGCACCCCACTCACAGTTGGCTGCCTTTGGTTAGCAAAGACTGAATTCATATGGGTTCAACTCTCACCCCTGGAGGGAAGCATCAAGCAATGCCTCAGCTGCTGCTGAGTTCTCTGCAACTGATTCACAATTGCCACCATTCACTCTGCCTTCACCATCCGCTGCTGCAGTCATTCACTCTGGCACTACAGCGGCTTCTCTACTGCCACCCGCCGCTCTGCAATGCCACATTCTGAGGTCCCACCATTTAGCCCAGCTCTCAGTGATTTCAGTGCATAGTGGGGAACCTCATTGCTAGTGCAGGCTCTTTCACTGCAACACTATCCTATGGCAGATGAAAAGCTCAGCAGCTAGACCTGGTTATTACTGATTGCAGCTCTAATGATTACTTAAAACAAAGACTCAACTGATGTAAAGACAGAGCTGATTAAACACTGCACAGAAGGAGGGTCAAATTGTATCTAGGACTCTTAAGTAGAGGCCACACTTCCAGGTGGGAACACCTACCCCTAGCTACCATCCTTTTGCTGAGAGTTGTCAAACCTACCCCCTGCCTAGCGAGTGCAGTTCAGTTGAGGGTGACCCCCTCAATCCGGGTATGCTAAGCACAGTTCTTCTGCCCTTTACTCATACAATGAAGATAACATTTATTATCCTTGCAGACAAGTGTAACCCAACACCAGCTTTGTCTGCTGAGTACCTAGGCAGAGTAGGTGTGTTTATGCAAATATGGTCTCTTCCTGACGTCTTTTCCCCCAAGCTCATCACTAGATGTCAGGGGAGAATTCATACAAACCCTGATTACATAGAATGGCCCAAAGTACAGTAGTATTACCTCTGTGAGATGTAATGTTATGAGCTATTTAAGTTCAGAGTATTTTTAAATAAAGGATGTAATTAATGAAGCAAGTCAAGGATGTAACTGGCTACAGCCTTTGGCTAAGTAGCTGTAGCCAAAAGTTTTCCAACAACTGCCCAATGGAAAATGGGCAAAGTGGAGCACATAGTGAGAAGCCCTGATTGTATGGTTCCCACAGGTACTCCCTAAAAACAAACAAGGGAAAATGTGGATATTTTGGAGGGAGGCTATTTTTATCCAGAAAAGGCTTCAACAAGAAATAAATCCCAGAACAATTAATTTCCCAAGAAAATTTAAACAGTGAAGGATTTTGTGGTGCCCATTAGAAAGTTAAAGTTGGTTTAACAGCAACCATGTATTAAATTTAATGGCTAATTAAACCCTTAAATTATGTGATTTCCTTCTAGTCCAGGAATATTTATAACAGTCGTGTATGAACAGAATAGCTGCATTTTTTAGTTTGGGATCATTGGAAAGCAATTTATTTTCATAATTGTCTGAATTGAGTAATACAATATTGTTCATTTATAATATTGTATAATTTAGTGTGTTCATCTCTAAGATCTAAAAGAGCATTAATTGTTTAAACAGTCTGTACCAATAGAGTCAGGCCTTAAATTCTCCAAAATGCTGGATAAAATGCTGCTGTTTCTCTCCCAAAGATGTGGCTGAATTTGAATATTAGGTGGCATGATTTCGACAGGGACTGCATAGAGGCACATTCTGGCTGCAGGTATACCTATTGTAGTTGCTTATTGCAAATATTGGCAACAAAAAGATTAGGTGTGGTTGTGACTAATGAAGGATTATGGTTTTCAATAATGTATATTTGCTTTGAGACATTAGTGCTTCCTGATTTACTGCTACTTTATCGTAAACCTTTCATGAACTTTACCAACTTTTAACAGGTGCCATTTTATTGCACAGAATTAAGTCTGAGCATAGAAATGCTTTTAAAATAAAGGTTGGAAATGTACAACTGTTTTGTCTGGTCAACCCATAATGTAGGTGTCCCATCTTTGAAGTGCCATCTGCACATACCTAGCTCATTGTGCTTACAAACCGTTATATAGTTTGTATCCAAAACTATGCTACCAAAATGAAGTTAGAATACACTGACTCAGCCAAGAGCATGAACATACAAACCTCTAGCAGTGAGCCCATTGGTGAATGACTTCATTGGTGTCCTGAACCATGGCACTATTTTTTTTTAAATAAGCACTTCTTTATATTGCACAAGGATTGAAGAATGAACAAGTGCCATTGACAGCAACAAAGCTATATCTGAGCAAGGACTGTGGGATCAGGCCCTTAACTTGTGAAAATGATGATAGACCTATATCTGGAGAATTTATCCAGCTCATGAAACAATTATCATTTTGGAAGAAAGACACAAAGGACCAAGCCACAACTGGTGTAGGTTGATTTAACTCCATTGATATCAATGGCCTTCAAGATTAGCCGCATTATCCTTATTTATTTTATCTGACAAATAGATAGCAAGAATACCTCTGCTCAGAATAATCCTTGAACTGTTGATATGAGATTTTCCCCAATGTGTTGGGGAGCAGGGAGAGGAAGAGGCAGATCAGTTATTTTTCTATCTGAGGTATTATGTATTATATATATATATATATATATATATATTGGAGTGGACTTCAATAAAACAAAAGTGATTTACACCTACACCAATGACAGCTGCAGGTTCTGAGTATTGGAAAAAAAAATAAAAATCCAGCTACCTTTATGTAAGAGACTAACTTTAGCCAGCAGGCTTGAACAGTTTAGCTTCAGGACATTGTATTCTTTGTGCTTCCTTAAAAAGAAAAAAAAAGCAAACTACAAAACTACATTATACCATGGATTAGTAGATGAGACAGTAGATTACTTGTCCTATGTAATCAAGCTTCAAACAGAACCTTCTCTTTGCTGTTTCACCCATTTAAAATATTTTATGGCTCCTTTCCACTCCTATATTGTTGTTCTGGATGTTCCTTTCTGTCCTTAATTCTACACTTAGCACAGCTGACCAAGGTTATATAGATGTGCAGCTGTCTCCCCAAGAGGAACCCCTTTCCCTTTAACACAGACACGCACAGCTTTAATAAAACCAGAACATTAGACAAGAGGCATACTTTGTTACTGTGACAGCTATGTGATGTCTATTGTAACAAGGATAACAAAGAGTCAACTGGAATATTAAATGCAGAGCCTCCCATTTCAAAGTGTAAATAAATGGCAACAAAGCACAGGGAGAATGTATCTGATTAGGAAATGTGGAGTCTGTAAGAAAAGCCTTTACTTAAAGTAGGATTTTCACCATGTTCTAACAAATTGTGTTGCATTGGGCATACCTGATGAATAAAGCGAATGCACTATTAGATACTCTAAAGGGATTTCTAAACCAGTACTGGCTTTGGTTGCAGTGTAGAGGAGAAAGGCACATTGTATTAGAAGAATGTTACATATCAGGGTTCAGTTAACTGTTAGCAAGGAACAGAAGGGAATGATGAAGCAATGAGCCAAAACCTGGCTGGGGGAAATCAGTGTAAATGTTGGCCTTCAGTCTACAAATTTTAGTAAGGTCTTACTTTTAAGCAATGTGTTCACAAAAATGGTGTTCAATGTTTCTTTTAAAACACCGTGATCTTAAGCCTTCTAGCCTTAAAAGAAACCATCTACTAGATGTCTTAAAAACAAAATCCCATCCAAAAATATTTTAAAAACACACACACACACAAATTAGAATGTTTGCAATCCATAACTCTGTATGTTATATCCTTTTCTCCCTACCCTTTTTTTTCTCTTATCTATTTAGATTTCAAACTCTTTAGGGAACTCTTACTGCTTCTATCAGTATAATCTTGGTTAACACAAATAATGATTAATTAATTTCTCTTCTCAGAATGTCAGACACAGTTTTGCATTTGATCCATTTTAGCAGTTTTGTTTGCATATGGTTGTTTACATTCTGAAGCTATGTTATGGAAACTGCACACTAAGGAACTATATGAATATATGAAACCATTAGTGAATGATCATCTACTACAGCTAGAAAAATGGAAGTCATGGTATTTTTCTTCAAGTTGCAAGAAAAGGCAGGAAGTCTAAACCAAAATTCAACATTTCTTTTAGTGTTTTATGTTTGAGTCTACCTGTGACTAAAAATTCATCAAGGCACGCAGATTTGGTTTCCCTGCTTCAGACAACTATATGTACAATCTGAGGGAATTGAGAAAGAGATCAGTATGTCTTTTGGGTCTTGCAATCTAGCCTAATGATTTGATTGCATCAGTTTCCAAGAATGTCTGCATCCTTCTGGCTGTCTTAAATGTCTGCCCAAGTCCCTGTTGCTTTTCACATCTGTCTAAATACCAAGACTGGAGCTGCAATTGACAAGATGCAAGGCCAAAAGTCAATACAACCACTCTTCAAAATCAGAGTCAACAATTAAAGGGAGGTAAAGCCAATTGAGCCTTGACCTTTACAGAGCAGGATGGTAACCTTTCTATTGTATGATTGAGTCCTGTCTTATAGAAGCAATGTGCTATGCAGACATAATGCTGACCTATGTTATAACATATATTTTGGATATTTTTAACAGAGAAATGTGTTTTCCCAGAAGTATCATAATTGAATGTATCAAGAGGAATGGATTGAAGAGCTTGCAAAATGTATTTAAATCAGAGTGAATGGAAAGGATCAATCTAATGTTGTACATTATGTTGCTGTAGCAGATGGAATGGTTGGACAAAACTTCTTTCATTGACAGAATAAACTGAAAAGACTGTCTGTTAAACAATATTTCAGCCAATTTCTTACAATTGTAACTAATATAATTCTCAAAAAAAAATCATACTGATAATTTACATTTGATTTGCCTGCATGTCCCTTAGAGACACTGCAGAATACACTGCTGGGAGAACTTATGGTTCTGTAAATTCTGAAACCCTCTTGTTCACAAATATCGAGAAGCTAATTGTCAATCATGAAGAGTGCATAGTCTCAAAATATTGTGGACTGGTCTATATTGGGGTGAAACATACATGCTCCAATGAACAGACACAGTATATTCAACAAAGAGAATTAAACATCATCAAGAGAGAATGCTGAGATCCAGTCAGAGGATTCCCTCCATTCAAAAGGCACAGGGGTATCATTGAAACTCCTGCACTTCTACCTCCCTAGCCGATGGTGTAGGCAAATGATAGGGTATTCCTATTTCCAGCTGATCCCCAGCTGCTATAATTTACACCAGGAATCTTTGTATGCACACCCCCTCCAGGCTTGCATGAAGCATTCTTCAGCCATTCCAAAGAATCAAGGCCATTGTTTGGGTATATGCATTTAAAGGTTGTTTGTCCAAGCCCAGGCAGCCCTTACCTGGGCTTTTATTACCTCTATTTAAAGCTCAGTGAGGGCCCAAAACTGCTATCCCTCTATGTGGAGTTCCTGTTAACTTCATCAAGAGCTTCATTCTTCTACCTCTGGTTCCTGATTCCATTATACAAAACTATAGAAAGTTGCTAGATTGTATCCAGCAGATGCATCAAAGTCTTCATGTTGCACCATCTTGTACTGTTCCATGTATGTGCAGCAAATGATAATTACTGTTTCCTTGAACCAGGATCCATGTCAATTGGGAAGATAATATACACTAATGCAGTCTTTACATGTTCAAATCACTATACAAATTCTAGCATGAGATCATTCAGTCCAGACCTATCCACCCGTATTTATGTAGCTTTTTGCATCAGAGATAAGAAAAAATGCACAGAAGAAAACCTCATAATACATAAAGATCATTATTCAGGGCCTACAGGAAAAAAACAAATGAATAACTGCACACAGGAAGAGGCATGTTTTCAAACCAGGTTAAAAAAATAACTATCAAAACCGATGTTGTCAAACTTCATGCCATAATTTTATACTGGAAGGGGACAAAGCCAAGAGTGAAATCCTGCCCCTGTTGAAGTTTATAGGAATTTTCCCTTTGACTTCACTGGGACCCAAGATTTCACCCCTGCTGCTAACAGAATCCTATTCTAAAAACAAAACAGCTAAATCTTGAGTGGTTGAATAAAGTGTGTGCTCAGGATAATATTTTGAGAACAGACCAGCTAACCAAACAATTGACATGAATGTTGTGCAATAACCCTCAGTCTGGGTTAAGCCTGCCTTCTCTCTCAGAAGTTTGTCCTTGATCTGGCATCCTCAACCATAACCCACTGAGGCACGGTGACACTCCCATTCCCAGTCTCTATTCAAGCCTAAATTAATTGTATCCAGTTTGCAAATTAATTCCAATTCAGTCCCATTGGAGTCTGGTTTTGAAATATTTTTGTTGAAGAATTGCCACTTTTAGGTCTGTAATTGAGTGACCAAAGAGATTGAAGTGTCCTCCGACTGGTTTTTGAATGTTATAATTCTTGACATCTGATTTGTGTCCATTGATTCTTTTACGTAGAGACTGTCCAGTTTGACCAATGTACATGGCAGAGGGGCACTGCTGGTGTCCCCTGAATAGATATGTGGACACAGTTGGCAACGGGCTTTGTGGCAAGGATAGGTTCCTGGGTTAGTTTTTTTGTTGTGTGGGGTGCGCTTGCTGGTTAGTTCCTTACCTACATGCCTCCAGCTTTCATCCAGACCACACCACATGATCCATTCTCTACAGCCAAGCTCTACAATACAACCGCATTTGCTCCAACCCCTCAGACAGAGACAAACACCTACAAGAGCTCTATCAAGCATTCTTACAACTACAATATCCACCTGATGAAGTGAAGAAACAGATTGATAGAGCCAGAAGAGTACCCAGAAGTCACCTACTACAGGACAGGCCCAACAAAGAAAATAACAGAACGCCACTAGCCACCACCTTCAGCCCCCAACTAAAACCTCTCCAATGCATCATCAAGGATCTACAACCTATCCTGAAAGATGACCCATCACTCTCACAGATCTTGGAAGACAGGCCAGTCCTTGCTTACAGACAGTCCCACAACTTGAAGCAAATACTCATCTTCTTTTTGCGGATACAGACTAACACGGCTGCTACTCTGAAACCTGCTCCCCTTGGAAGTCTGTTCCAGAACTTCACTCCTCTGATGTTTAGAAATCTTTATCTAATTTCAAGCCTAAGCTTATTGATGGCCAGTTTATATCCATTTTTTTCACATAACAACATTGGCCCTTAACTTATATAACTCCTCTTCCACCCTAGTATTTATCCCTCTGATTTATTTATAGAGAGCAATCATATCCCCCCTCATCCTTCAGTTTGTTAGGCTAATCAAGCCAAACTCCTCAAGTCTCCTCTCATAAGATTGGTTCTCCATTCCTTGGATCATCCTAGAAACCCTTCTCTGCACCTATCCCTGTCTGAATTCATCTTTCTTAATCATGGGACAGCAGAACTGTGCATACTATTCCAGATGAGGTCTCACCAGTGCCTTGTGTTAGTACCTGTTAGTAAATATTTACACTTTAATCCTCTTTTCTCTTTGTATAGAAGTTTCATTTATGTATTCACTATTCTCCCAGTGTCTTTATGGTATTAGCAAAGAGTGTGTTTGAATTCAGGTCCACAGTACTGGGTTTTAACTTTTAAGTGTCCTGTATGTAGCTATTCATATGACTGAGCATTTGACTGTGTCATAAACATACAGCTAAGGGTACAATAAAATCCCTCCTTTACCTGTAAAGGGTTAAGAAGCTTAGATAACCTAGTTGGCATCTGATCAAGAGGACCAATAAGGGGAGAAGATACTTTTAAATCTGTTTTCATTTTGTGTTTCTGTGTGTTCTCTCCAGAGACAAAGAGAGAGACCAAGCAAGTAATCCAGCTTCTACTGAATGATACATCTAAATTTACAGAAATTGTAAGTAAAAGGAAGGAAATGCATTATATTATCTTTTGTTTTAGCTTGTGAATTTTCCCTGTGCTAAGAGGGAGGTTTATTCCTGGTTTGGTTTTTTGGGGTTTTTTTTTTTTTTTGGTAACTTTAAAGTTTTGCCTAAAAGGAAATCCTCTGTGTTTTGAACCTGATTACCCTGTAAAATTACCTTCCATCCTGATTTTACAGAGGTGCTTCTTTTATTTTGGTTTTATAATAAAGTTCTGTTTTTAAGAACCTGATTGCTTTTTAGTGTCCTAAAAAACCAAGGGGCTGGTCTGTGCTCACCTTGTTAACCTATTTGGTTGGTAAATTATTCTCAAGCCTCCCCAGGAAAGGGGGTGAAGAAGTTTGGGGGGATATTTTAGGGAAACAGGAACTCCAAGTGGTCCTTTTCCTAAATCTTTGTCTAACTCACTTGGTGGTGGTGGCAGTACCCATCCAAGGACAAGAAAAGATTTGTGCCTTGGGGAAAGTTTTTAACCTAAGGTGGTAAAAATAAGCTTAGGGGGTCTTTCATGTGGGTCCCCACATCTGTACCCTAAAGTTCAGAGTCCGGAGGGAACCCTGACAGGCTGTATCTAGTTATCCTCAGCATCCTCAGGTTTATGGAAATCCAATTTTCCAGGGAAGGAAAAAACCCTCAAACTATTAAAAGTATAAACAAAACACTTGCTAATTGATAAGGGATACTGGTTATGGCAGATGTTTTCAGTAATGAAGAGGGTGGTTCATAAGGTTATTGTTACTGAAGATGGGTTCTGTAAGGGATGGAACAGTAATAATGACCAGATTAAAATTCCCCTTACATTATCGATCATGTAACCTAAAGACACCATACAAAGAATTCCATAAGTAATGAGATAAAATGAAGATGTCAGAACAGGACACAGTGAAATTAATCATGGGAAAGTATTTGCCCTCTAAAAAGGGGTTTGTCTCATATCCTATAAAAAGACAGAAGTTTTGGGATTTAAGTGGGAAGTGCAAACTGTCGGCATCCCACCAGTTAAAGGAGAAAGATAAGAAACCAACTCTTTAGCTTACATCGAGGGTGGTAATATATCTATTCTTTCAGTATTCTGGAATTGTGCTATACTAATCTCTGACAAACAGGTTCAAGTGAAATTTAATCAGATATCAATCTCATATTGTTATTAAATTCAAACACAAAACTCTTTATAATGGTAATCTCTCCCTCTCTCAGAATTGCATTAGCCTTTTTTATGGCCACATCACAGTAGCAGCTCATAGTCACCCTGTGTTTGACCAATGCACCCAGGTCTCTCTCGTCCTCTGTTGCCTCCAACTGATATGTCCTCAGCTTATAGCAAAAATTCTAGTTCCTCAGTGCATGACCATGCATTATTAAACTTCATCCCATTCCTATTACTCCAGTTTTCAAGGTCATCCAAGTCTTCTTGCTTTATATTCCAAACCCCCTCTGAATTGGCAATACCTCCCAACTGTGTGTCATCCAAAAGTCTTAGAGCACACTCCCACTGAATGCATCCGATGAAGTGAGCTGTAGCTCATGAAAGCTTATGCTCAAATAAATGTTAGTCTCTTAGGTGCCACAAGTACTCCTGTTCTTTTTGCGAATACAGACTAACACGGCTGCTACTCTGAAACTCTCTCTTTTGTGGCAAGGTCATTAATAAAAATACTAAACTGGTCCCAAGACCAATCCTTGGGGAACTCTATTAGTAACACCCCTCCAACCTGACCATTCACCTTGCAGCATGACCTATTGTAGTCTCCCCTTTAACTAGTTCCTTACCTACCTTTTGATTCTCATATTAATCCCACACCTTCTCCAATTTAACTACTAATTTCCCATGTGGTACTGTATCAAATGCTTTACTGAAATCCAGGTAGATGAGATCTAATGCATTTTCTTTGTATAGAAAATCTGTTACCTTCTCAAAGAAAGATCAGGTTGGTCTGGCACCATCTACCTTTTGCAAAACCAGGTTGCATTTTATCCCAATTACCATTTACTTATATGTCCTCAACTTCTCTCTCTTTCAAAATTTGTTCTAAGGCCTTTTGTACAATTGAGGTGAAACTAATGGACCTGCAGCTTCCCTCATCACTTCCCTCCCCTCTGTTTCTTTCTCCATTGCTTTACCCTCTTTTACTTGAATTTCCTGCCACCCGCTATTAGAATCAGGCGTGGAGATTACATGAGTATCTCCCAGCCATCTCCCCCAAATTCCTAGTTTAAAGCACTTTTAATCAGTTGTGCCAAATAGATCATGCTAGAAGTCCATTTCCCTCCCTACTCAGGTAGGGTCCATCCCATTAGAACAGTCCTCAGCCCATGAATGCCTCTCAGTGGTAGAACATCCCAAAGCCCTCCTTATAGCACCACTGCTTGAGTCAGCCTTTGATCATCACAATCTTGTTTTGCCTTCACTCTCCTCCTCTAGGAACAGGTGATTTTTTTTCCAGTGAGATTCTACCTAAGCCTCCATTTTGTTAAGTATCTTCCCCTGGCACGGGAAAGTCTTCCTGGAAGTGTCCCAGTGAGAATCATCTGTTCCCACATGAAGGACAAACAGTGCATTCTTTCATGCTCCCATTAGGATCCTTTTCAGCCTCAGGTCCACATCCTGTTTCCTACTTCCCAGCAGACAGCACACCCATCTGTTCTCCAGATCAGCTCTGGAGACAGACCTGTCTGTTCTTCTTAGTAGGGAGTCATCAGTCACATAGACCTGCCTCTTCCTGGTGTTGGTGCAATTCTCTGGCTTCCCCCTTCTGTTCTTTCTGGCTGCAAGTCTCCTTGTCTTCTGTTCTCATTTGCAATCTTGTGTGAGTCATCTTCTATCCTCCTGGAACTCTCAGCTCTGACTATCTCCATTGTCTCTTCCTAGTCTCTTGTAGGTCTAGCCACTCTTCCCTTCTTCCTTGCTCTCCCATTTTCTGTTACTGCCTTCCTCTCCTTCATTTTCCATCAGAGAACCTATCCCTCAGTTCTATTTCTCCTTCACTGACCAGTCTTTTCCTCAGTCTTGTTCTTGTAGTCACATGTTTCCACTGGCCACTTTCTTCATCCACCTGCCTACTTTCAGTTCTCTGGTCCAGCTTGTATCTTCAAGTCTTGAGGTTTCCCTTCAAGATCAGTCCAATGTAGGCACACACCAAAGAACAGGAGTGATAGATGGGGGACAGATTTTCAAAATGCAATTTTGTTTGTTTACATGCAGCTTTAGGGATATAGTTGAATGCCCATCATGAGTGTATGCAAATGATACATGTGCCAACTGCATTTGTATGCACAAACGGAGCACAGATGAGTTTTAATCCTGTAAATGTAAGTATTGCATGTGTATATCTGCATTAGGAACACAGGGCAAAATACTGAGCATGCAAGTGACGTGTGCAAAAACAGAGGGAGGGTTAGAGCTATTTCAATTCTCCACCCTAACTGTATCAACATAAAAGTATACATCAGTCATTAATAGTACAATTTAGGCCGTAATCCTGCAATGCAGTCTTTATTTATTCAGAAGTGTTGACTTTAATGGGAGCAGAATGGCAATGGAAATAAGGACAGTCTTGTAAAAGAGGTATTTACGTCCATCAGTCAGAATCATGAGGTAAAATAAGGATAAACAAGAGTTTTATGATGTCCCACACAATGGACCCTTATTTTCAGTGGAACTTCTAGGTACTAATGTAGTGTAAACATCAATAATTGTAGATCCTGCAAAGTGTGGCCCTGGTGCTTATAACTGGGTGTGGCTTTTTCACATGAGTCAGGTCCTGGGTTTTTTTTCCTCCCCCCAATGCCAGATGGCTCTACCCAAAGTGACTCCTCATTGTGCCAGAAACTGTGCTGTCTCTTGGGGAAAGAAATAACATTACCACTGCTGGCAAGGCATATAAAGTCCAGTGCACAAGAAATAATAAAGTACATCAACACAAACCCCAGCAAAGGAGTGACACAGCCAAAAACAACAGTATAACAAAGAGGGACTTTACTGGGCACTGGATAATAGGATCTGAGGAAGGAAAGGGCTTGGGTTACCTAATAAGTGCTAAAACTTCAACAAAATTTCCCACCACTCAACTCTTCGCAACCTCTAGTACCTTCCCTGGCACATTCCCAGGCAGATGTTATGCTGGAGATCAGTCCAGAGCCAAGTGCTGGAGCACTCTGAACAATGGCCAGCATTAAACAGAAAAAAAAATAAAAAGGGAGATCCTTTTACAGCATCTTTGCCCCTGGGTAGGGCAGGGTCTTCTTCTGGCTCCCTGGTCTGGGCTCCTGTGGAGGTCTCAGTAGCTGGCACTGGGCTGGATCTCTGCCACTATGGATGCTGGTCTCCACAGGGCTGGAACTGCCTGACCCATGCTCTAGTCCCACTGCAGTTCAAAAGACTCCCTTTGTGTGTGTGCAGGGGGTTAATCAGAGACTCCCTGAGCTGTTCTGCTTTTCTCTATGCTCCAACTCAGAGATCAAAACTGAAAACTAATACTTGTTTTTGTCTCTGAGTCAGGCTGTCCCATCCCACTGAAGGGCTGAGCAGCCCTGGCTCACCACTGGGCCAGCAAACTGCTTGTCCAGATCATCCTATGCAGAAGCCTCCAGTGGATTCTGTCCCCACTCTGATGCCAACACACTAGGAAATGGCATCAGAGGGCTCTAATACCCATTATTGTTCATAGGGTAGGACCCCCTAGAGGCTCAGTCCAGAGTTCCAGGAGCTACAAACTCCAAGCTGTGCTTACAAACAATGGCCATTGTAAACCTCTATCAGCCACTCAGAACATGCTCTTTAAACCGTTAATGGTTAACCATGAGCATATGTAATTGAATTTAGGTAGAATTTTGACTGTTTAAGGACTGGAAGGAAAAAGATATGGGACCCCCCAACAAGGGATGCAATCTCCAAACATGCCTTCTTGTGGTGTGGCATGCGTGGCAGTCCCCTGCCTCAGTTTCCCTTCAGGTTCCTGGAATTAATCCACCCTCACCCAAAAGCCTTTAAAATATTTCCCCCCTCTCTTTAGGGGTTTAATTTATTTGATATAGTCCAGGCCCCCAGAAGAGCCCCCCCTTTCTTTTGCCTTTAGATTCATGGCCTCTGAACCTTTAATCCTGTCCTCCCTGACTTGCAAACTCATCCCTCGGTTCAGGTCTTCCACACCTCTCCTTCTGGGACTATGTCCCAGCATAGTTCTCCTCTCAGCAAGCTCTCCCTGACAGGGCTGGGAGCCTCCTTTGACTCACTCACCCCCAGTCATCTGGGAATTCCTTTGACCCTTCCCAGGGAGGTCTAATTATCCCAAACACTTGTCTGTGCCAGCTGGAAGAGAGGGGGACCTTGCCCCATCCACTCTACAATGTTTCTTTTACAGGCTGGGGAACAGGAAACATGGCCTGGATTTTTTCCTATAATCTCCCCCTTCCAGACACCAACTATTCATCAGGACCATCTTCCTCTCACCCGAAATCCATTTTGGTTATTCTGGAATATGAAATTGGGTAACTGGTCTCTCAAACTCTCTTGTGGCCTTAAAGGGACAGTACTCTGCTACAGGACCAGATAGTACTACCATGCAATTAAAGTACAGCACAGTGAAAGTTTGTCTAAGATGCACTCATAGGAAGGGACTATACAAATTATAGCATAAAGTCACTGGAGATGCAATCACTTCAATTTTAATATGTACTCCACTGTTGTATTACACTCACCATTTACAAGCATTTTAGAAAGGGTTATATAGAATTTGTTTGAAGGTGACCAACTATGTGTTGTACAATTGTTTTCTTCTACTGGCAAAATACAGAACTGTGCCTCCAAGATCGTCTTATCCTGTTCAGTTCATAAAGCCACATTTGCTACCTTCTTACTATTATTTGAGTGTTTACCTATACTTTACTGCTAGGACCACAGTGACATTTTCTATAAATAATGTCTAATGGATTCTGAGCTTTGGAAATTTAAAAGCAACTTTACAATTCATCAAGGTTTGGGTTTTTTTAAGAAAAAAATTTACAAAGCAACTGATATATTCAACCATACAGGCTTTTCTAATGGACTTGGACAGGAATTCAAATTTCTGTGTGTGTGCGTCTTTCTCTCTCTCTCTCCCTCCATCAATCTAGACATTCAGCAACGCCACCCACCTGCTGCAACAGGTGGGAAACTTGATGGAACTAGCAGTGATTGGGATTGCCCCCAAAAGAAAGTGGGGGAGCACTTACTGGGGGAATCCAGGGGTGGCTCTGCCCACTCATTGGCCAGTTGGAGTCAGAGAGCTGATTGCCCCCTGGTTCTCCCCTTTCATTAATTTAAACCGTCTTGTGCTGTTTCAGCAGCCCCACGCCCCTACCTGCATCTGTAGTGTAGGTGCTGTGTTTTGCAGATGCTGTGGGTCTGACTGATTGCCTGTTTGGGGGTCAGGAAGGATTTTTTTGGGTCTCATTGGGGACAAATTGGCAGAGGTCTGGTGGGACGTTCACCTTCCTTGCAGCATCTTGCATGGTTAGGTTAAATAGCAGTAGAACTTAGTAGTTAGTGGTACTACTTGCTAGAGATTCATTCCAACCAGTGGGATTAAAAAGACACTTCCCTGAAGCAAGTGACTTTGGATTTTGCTGATGAACCTTATACTGATGGGATTGGGGAAAACTTTGAAGTCTTGTGAGGAAGAGGGACAAAAAGATTCAGAAGAGCGAGCTGAATCCTAGAGGGTAAGCTGAAGATCTAGCTGGAGTTATGGGTTATATGGTGTGAGTCCTATAACCCCTGCATTGAAGCCACTTAAAACGCCTGGTATGAACAAATCTGAGAATGGGTAGCACACCCCCCCCCCGGCTTGTGTCAAATTTAAGTGGCAAGCCACAACTTTATTAAAATCCATCCCTGTGTCTATCTTCATTTGCTGCCATGCCCAGATCAAGAGTTTTCGGCATTAACGGACAGCCAGGTTGGTGACTGCTTAGAAGCCCAAAGGAAACACCCAAGTTACATGAAGTAGGGCAGATTATAGTTGCCCTCATCTTCAGGAAAGATGACCAGATCTGGGAGACACTGCATCCCATCAGTATGCAACAATTCATCTTTATCAAAGTGGCATAGTCAAGAAAGGCTGGGGTAGAACCGCATCTGTTTGGGAATTAGGGAGCACAGCCAGTGCAGCATAAGGATGCCTAATATTTATGAATGCTGTCACTTTTCAGAGGTATTTTAACCCTTCTCTTTTCCATTGAAAGTGAAACCAACTCGCTCAAGCTTTCCTCATGCAACAAACTTGATGAATTGAGACCTACTCTCCCCTCAGTGATGGGATGCGGAGGGAGGAAATCCAACAAGTGACAAATCCACAGTCTCATCTCTTGTTTTGTATTCTTTGGGCAAGGTTCTGAAGCCAGGATCTCCCATGGTTTTCATTAGATATGCCAGTACTGAAGGAGTATTGTGTGTCAGCGAAGGGTAAAAATATCCTATTAAAATCAAATGTTTGGCAGGGATATATGGCTAGCCCAGAAGAATTTTGTTGCATCACAGACTGAATTAGAATAATTGGTTAGGATAGACTAAGTATTCTATATCCAGTTTGGCTTTTCTACATATATTTGAAATTTACTAAAGCCCCAGCACTGTTATTCAACTCAGAGCAGTCTGGCCCTAGGTTTCCACAAGCTATGCTTCAATATCCAGGGTCACGACCTTCACTCAGAAAGAACTCCCTATACAAAGCATCTAAGTCCTCAAAATAAAATTCCCCGACCAGGGATTCTCCTTCCCCAGTCTCTCTTGGTTCTCTCTCTCTCTCTCTGAGATAACTTTGATCACATCCCAGGTTCCTTCCCATTCCCATCCAAGAGAGACCCACCCATAGCCCATGATCTCTCAGTAGAGAGCTCCACAACCAGTCTGGTCTCTTTCAGATGAAGAGAAAAGAGAGCACTTTTATACCCCTGCCCCTTTCCCAGAATGCATTACTGCCAATCCTACAAATTCCAGAATGCTTTACTACTTTAACAAAGTTGTGCCAAGCTACAAAAAATGCCTTAAAGTGCCTGACACTATTACGAGAACATTGCATCAACAACACTTTGTTGCCCTATAAGCGGCCATTTGTTGATTTTGCTCATCATATCAGTATGGTGTAAAACATTAGCAGCCTAGCTAAACTAGACCCGGTACTAACTCTAAGATTTTATGTGCAGTAATCGTACGGCTGCCTTAATTGGGCTTGCAGCTATTTAGTTTTCATGAGCTGTTTGGAGATATAACAACAGCTTTAAAAAGATGTTTTCAATTGTCTCAAAAGAGGCTTGCCTTGCCAAGATCAAATAAAGCTCTGTAAAGATATAGGCACAATAGAGTACACATATTTTTAAGGTTTAAATATTTTTCTGCCAGCGACACTATAATTTGAGAGCCAGAAAGCTGTATGCAGTCCATTCTCTGCAGTGTTCCAAGGGAAAAACTAATCAAAAACTGCAAAAATTTTACTTGGACCTACTATAATCTCACAGTCCCAGAACATTTCTTTCCCTTTGAAGTCATGCTACAGCAATGATGGTCATGTCATCCGTCCCTTCAGTTACAGCTATTTCTCATCATCATCAATTCCAGAAAAGACATTTGCTTTGCAATCACACAATTGGTGTAAGGATGGGAAAACATTAAAAACTTGGGTCCCTGAAAGTTTGGGATGAACACTTATCTAAATCAATGCAGCTCACAAAACCCCGCATCTTGTAAGGGTCTCTCTACTTCCTGGTTCCAGTCAGGATAGGAATACTGCCAGAGCCACCTCTCATGATATTTTCACACCCAGATAAAGGTAAGAACAACATGGCCTTATTGTGTCTGAATCAGTTGCCAGTTCTCAACACCCAAAGAGTCCTTTCTCTTTCTAGTGAACACTGCACCTATTGTACTTACTGTATCAGGCAATTAATAATACACTTGCAATACAAACATACATAGCTTCTTCTCAGAGCTGTGTCAATGGGGTTACAAGTTCAACAGGATTTAGGATTCTTTGTGAAATGCTCTCTTTATGTTTTAATTTTAACAAATCTAAAAGAGCCTTGAATTTTGCCCAAGTACATGTGTAACGTTTCTTGTTGCCACTACATATTTCTGCATATCCATTACAGTAAGTACCAAGTATACTTGACTTAATATGAATAATTCAATTATTTAACCTACTGAACAAGTCTGTTTGACTACACCTTGTAATAAAAGTGCTTTATTTTTGTTATAAATATCTGTGGTAGACTATTTAGTGTAAGATTGCTTTCTATGGGATTTAGCTCCTTACCAGAATTGTAGTTTCAATGCCATTGTCCCCGTGCAATCATATGCTGGCCTTGCACTTCTGCAGGCATTTTGTTTAAAACGCAAAATTTCATTTCCCATTGTGGTGGATTGCACTCACCACCTTGAGCACCCCCAGAGACCAAGCACAGTGCACCAGCCTCTTCAGCTCCCAGCCTGCCTTCGCAGGTCTTTACTGGGTCAGCCCCCTGGCCAGGATCACACAATCCAAACCCTTCTGGGATACAACAAACTTAAACAGAAGAAGTTCCTAGCCCTTCAGGGCCAATTATAAACAAAACGGTTTCCTGCCCTTCTAGGGCTAAATGCCCTTTCTGAAACTGAATTAGTAGGGATCCTTCTGAACTGTTACCGCTGACTGGGTACAGCAATGAGCCCTGGCCCAGACTGGGTCCTTTGGCTATAAGCTAGGGTGCATCTCTATTCACTCCTCTAGCTCCAGCCAGGAATTGTCTCGCTACCACCAAGCAACTCCTTTTATTTCAGCCTACTGGGTCCTGATTGGCTGTTGCTGGTCCCCCAGTCTTTCCAACCCTACCACACCATCTGTTGCCAGCTTCCTGGTTTATATAGGCCCCTCCAGATGAACCTGCTTCCAATCAATTCCCTGCTTCTGGGCTCCTCCTCTAGATGTAGCCTGTGGAGCTAATTGGCAGCCTGCCTGGCCATCTTAACTCCTTCCAGTCCTGAGAAATGTGGTGTTTTGCCTAAAGCCCCAGTACCAGGAGTTATGGGATTACCTGAGAAGCTGAACTTTTTATTATTATTTTTAAGAGTAAGTTTCTGGACCTCATGGCTGCAGAGAAAAGCATGAAAACATGAACTTTAAAAGCTCAAAAAATAGAAGACAAATAAAAATAATGCAATTACAAAAAAAGTCTGAGAAAATTTCATGATTTTTCAGGGCCTGACTCATGATTAATTAAATAATTAACTATAAGATGTGTTTTTAATTCCTCATTTTAATTCCCCATCCTTCTAGTCCATCACCATCACCCCAATCAGATTTTTATTCTTATTTTTCTTGATTCACTACCGTATACTCTGCTCCAATCAGTAGCACCAAAGAATATTCCAGTCTGTTCTGAATGAGGCCAAATGACATAAGACAGAAATGGTATTTTTTCAGAAGCACGGGTATGGTACTGTATCTTTTCTAGGGATGCACATCCTTCCCAATTAACTTACTATAGCATCTCACTGGTTACGATCAGATTTTTTAGAACTATAAAATATGCGGAATCCATTTTGTGCATGAGTACAACATTCATCTAATTAAATGAAAAATATTCCGAAGGGACTCTTTTCCCTTAACAACTAATGCTTCTCCATTTCAAGTTACATTTAAAAAATACATGAGAACCAGTCATAAAGTAGATTAAAATCAGGTGCATGTTTCATCCACAGTATTTCAGTGATTACCTTCCCAAAACTTTTCCTATGTAACTTCAGTTCTACATCAGCTACTGAAATGGACCCATCTTTATTAAATCAATTTTGAAATGAAGAACCTAACAGACCAGAAGCCGCAGCACACAGTCAGCTGTATGGACTGTAATTCAGCATAGCGATACCAAGTATAATATTAAAGTAGCCTCACATATATATCCAACACAAATGCTATCCTTGGCTAACATTAAAGCTAGTGACAATTTCGGACAAGTATGAGAACATTCAAAGCAAAGCTTAACATTTGCTCCTTAGTTTATCTCATTGCCTCTCACTTGTAGGAGAGGAAGGATGGTCCAGTCATTAGGGTGTTTGCCTAGCACTTGGAGACATGGATTCTAGCCTCTATTCAGTCACAGACTTCCTGTGTGAGGTTGGGCAAGTCACTTAGTCTTTTTGGGTATGTCTATACCTCAGCTAGGAGCAAGCTTCCCAGCTTGGTTTGACAGACTGGAGCTAGCATGCTTAAAAATAGCAGTGTGAATGTTGCAGCTCAGGGTCTCAAGCCTAGAGGGGTGGGGGCTTAAGAGCCTGAGCTGCAACATCCACACTGGCATTTTTAGCATGATCCCAGCTGGGAGGCTTGCTCCCAACTGCAGAGTAGATATACCCTTTGTGCCTCAGCTCCTCATCTATAAAATGGGGCTAATAGCACTGCTCTACCTCACATGGGTGTTGTGAGGATAACTACATTAAAGCTTGGGAGCACTCAGATACTATGGTAATGGGGGCCATATAAGCGAGATCCGCAGATTTTGATGGGATGCACTGTGTGCCATGATACCTGGGGAATACAGGACAAGTTAAAAAGGCAGTTTCAGCCTCCTTGCTTGTAAACAACTTTATTTCCATGTCACTTTTTCCTACCTCATGTTAAAGTTCTTTTTAAACTGTTTCTGAATTAAGAGCACCCAGAACAAGCCTTTATTTCTCGATGGATCAGGGATCATCACACAGGTGGCAGCATCAGGACAGACTTGCTCACACTTTCTGTCAAGATGCCTCAATCTTTTTCTTCAGGAATCATCACTAAGGGAGAGAAAGTAATTCATTCTCCATACATGTACGTCATTCATTTAGACCATGGCTTCACAAGAGAAGAAGATGTATTTTAGTCTTAGCTAACACTGTTAAAATCCTAGTGCAGACAAGGCACTTGTAGTTTTAATACCTGCTAGCTGATCAAAATATTAATAAGGCACCATAGCACCTTAATATTTCAATGCGCAGACTTTTCACATAAGATGCTGAGTAGACATTTTTTATTTTATTAGTTTTCATTTGGCAGGGAAAATTGAAAAACTGTCATTTCAGTTTAATATGAAATGATTTTTTCCCCCCAGTTTGGCCACTGAACTAAAAAAATAATAATAAATGATTTTCCCAGCTCTAGTGTTGAGGGAGTCCCCAGTGGTCAGTTTTCCAGAGGGGTCCAGCCCATGGTGCTGCACACAGATGTCCCAGTTGGCTCAAACCCCCAGGGGCAGGTGAGTAATTTGTCTTTCCAACCAAGACTGCCTGGGGAGGTTGTGGAAGCTCCTTCACTGGAGGTTTTCAAAAGGAGGCTGCGTAGCCATCTGTCTTGGATGGTTAGACACAACAAATCCTGCATCTTGGCAGGGGTTAGACTAGATGACCCTTATGGTCCCCTCTAACCCTATGGTTCTATGATTACATTTATCCTGAAGATAAGAGATAAATGGAGCAAGGCAAAGAGAACAAAAGAGGAAAGAAGGGAAATATTTCAATGAGGTGTTGATCTCATATAAACCATAACAAATTGCAATCTTCAGAATGCATTAGGACCTGATCCTGAGCAGCGGAGAATTCTTGAGAATGAAGGGTGCTCCCACCCAGAAAGCCCTACTGTTCCACTTGCAGGATTGGGGCTATGCATTTTTAAATACAGAATTCTTTATTGGCTGCATGGTTGTTACAGAACCATCAGAAACTACAGAAATATCCCCCTCAACACACACACACACTTTGACAGGACAAGTTGCAACAGTTGCTTCCAACACAGAGTCTATTTTACTAACAGAAAGTACATAAAAATAATGTTTGTGAACTAAAAATCTGAATCAAAATAACTAATTCCTCAACAAGCTTTTTTTTCCAGAACAGCCAAATTCACAGGTCTACATTATGGACTTGCTGTGCAGTCTGCAAAATTTAGTTAAAAGGATTTTTGTGGCCCTGGAAATCCGTAACTTCTAGTTTCTATATAAAGTCAAACAAATAACTAAACAGCCAAACTAATTTTCACAAATCAGTTGTAAGAAGTGTTGTAAGCTGAAATGGGAATAGTGCATTTTCATGATCCTGCTGTGAAGCTCTGAAACTACAGACCTATAATGGAAATGAAGATCCTTAGTAGTCATCATTTTTATTAAAAAGAAAAGGAGTACTTGTGGCACCTTAGAGACTAGCAAATTTATTTGAGCATAAGCTTTCGTGAGCTACAGCTCACTTCATCGGCTGCATGCAGTGGAAAATATAGTGGGGGGATTTTATATACACAGAGAACATGAAACAATGGGTGTTATCATACACACTGTAACAAGAGTGATCAGGAAAGGTGAGCTATTACCAGCAGAAGAGCCGGGGGGGGGGGGACCCCCCAGTGATAATCAAGGTGGGCCATTTCCAGCACTTCACAAGAACAGTAGGAGGGCAAATAGACAAGGGGAAATAGTTTTACTTTGTGTAATGACCCAGCCACTCCCAGTCTTTATTCAAGCCTAGGTTAATTGTATCCAGTTTGCAAATTAATTCCAATTCAGCAGTCTCTCATTGGAGTCTGGTTCTGAAGTTTTTTTGTTGAAGAATTGCCACTTTTAGGTCTGTAATGAAGTGACCAAAGAGATTTTTGAATGTTATAATTCTTGATGTCTGATTTGTGTCCATTGATTCTTTTTTGTAGAGACTGTCCAGTTTGGCCAATGTACATGGCAGAAGGGCACTGTAGCAAATACCTGTAGCAAATACTCACCAGCAACCACACACCACACAACAAAACCACTAACCCAGGAACCTATCCTTGCAACACAGCCCGTTGCCAACTGTGTCCACATATCTATTCAGGGGACACCATCATAGGGCCTAATCACATCAGCCACACTATCAGAGGCTCGTTCACCTGCACATCTACCAATGTGATATATGCCATCATGTGCCAGCAATGCCCCCCTGCCATGTACATTGGCCAAACTGGACAGTCTCTATGTAAAAGAATCAATGGACACAAATCAGACATCAAGAATTATAACATTCAAAAACCAGTCGGAGAACACTTCAATCTCTTTGGTCGCTCGATTACAGACCTAAAAGTGGCAATTCTTCAAAAAAACTTCAAAAACAGACTTCAACGAGAGACTGCTGAATTGGAATTAATTTGCAAACTGGATATAATTAACTTAAGCTTGAATAAAGACTGGGAGTGGATGTGTCATTACACAAAGTAAAACTATTTCCCCTTGTTTATTTCCCCTCCTACTGTTCTTGTAAAGTGCTGGAAATGGCCCACCTTGATTATCACTACAAAAGGTTTCCCCCCTACTCCTCCCCTCCACCCCCCGCTCTCCTGCTGGTAATAGCTCACCTTTCATGATCACTCCTGTTACAGTCTGTATGGTAACACCCATTGTTTCATGTTCTCTGTGTATATAAAATCTCCCCACTGTATTTTCCACTGTATGCATCCAATGAAGTGAGCTGTAGCTCACGAAAGCTTATGCTCAAATAAATTTGTTAGTCTCTAAGGTGCCACAAGTACTCCTTTTCTTTTTACCGATACAGACTAACATGGCTGCTACTCTGAAACCTGTCATTATGCAAGGCATCATTTTTATTATTATTCCTCGTCTATTTTGCAGCTACAATGTATTAGGCCCCATGAAAGACTCAAAGAATATGTCTATGCCAGCAGCTGAAAGCGTGCTTCCCAGGACAGGTAGATAGAGGCACCTTCTGCTCGAGCTAGCCCCCCATTATGAACTCAGGAGGTCAGGCAGGTTTGTACTCAAGCAGCTAGCCCGAGCCACTCCCCATGCTGTCACAGCCGCACTGCTGTTTTTTAGTGCTCAAGCAGAGCAAGCATGTGTCTGTCTACCCAAGTTAGGAAGCATACTCCCACCTACAGTGTAGACATGCCCAAAACAGAAAGACAGCCCCTGCCCTAAAGAGCTTACAGTGAAAGGCCCTGATCCTGCAAGCTATTCCAAATGGGTGGACTTGTGTGATTGTGCAGAGCCCCGCTGACTTCAGTTACTTCATTACCAAGCAGTTGCATACAAGGGTCCACCCACACTGATCACACTGCAGGACTGGGGCTGTTGGACATGCAAACATTTACACCTATGAATGATCCTTATCCATGTGACTAGACCCATGTGAATAGTCAGTGGAGACAGTGGGAGCTCAGCACCCAAGAAGCAATCAATCAGCACATTGCACAGGCAGGTCTTTACAGTAGCATCCTGAACGTTAGTATTGGCTTTATATCCTGGTGAGTGTACTGCATTTTCACAGAAACCAAACATACCAGAGATTAAGTGATCCAGTGCTTTCCCTAGTACCTGGGAGCTCTAATGAAAAAAGATCAAACAAAGGAATTAAGGTAGCCCCAGACAGATAGAAACATGATGGGGGTTTCCAAAGTTATTATAATCAAGTGCTGCAATTATTTGTATATCTTTATTAAACAGATTCCAGTTTTGCTAAAATGATGTGATAGAATTACTGTAATGTTTAATGTTATTCCTCTAAATGGGACAAAACTATAATTTTCAAGCAAAAATACTGTTTTCAAATAAAAAGAGATAAAATGAGATCTTATCCCTTATTCATGAGAGACAGATGTTATTTTAGGCTGTACAGTTTAATGAATACCATATTATGATCTTTTTAACCTAACACCAGAAATAACACTTCTAGCATTCAGAAGCTTAAATCAATTTTCAGTAAAAGCTTCTATTAACATCCAGAACTTTTCTTAGTTCCCATTGCAAAAGCTTTAAGCTGTCAGCTACATACAGTCCCCATTGTGCAAGGATTTTTTTAAACCCATCAAAAGGTATTCATGCAAATGATAGAATCCTTAGCAGTCTGCTAGTTGAGGTTGGAAACACTATCTTTGCGATATTTTCCCGTTGTTTTTCTTTATAGCACTTCACTTACTGATCTGATGTCATACTGCAGTGTTGTCAGGAAGCGTGTTTGTGTTTTCTCTCTCTAAAAAGGGAACACTGCATCATTTTAAAAATGCTATTATATCTGTGTTTATTTTTATTGAATTTGGGAAATGCATGCCAGTACGTATCAGCTGAAACTAATTACCATCCGTACAAAATCTCCATGCTGAACTGGGCTGCTGACAAAAATGCAACTAGAAAATGAATAAAATGTTTCTTGGGAGGCAGTGGTCTTTTTTGCTAACCAATGACTACAATGAAAAACAACACACACACACCCCCACTACAAATGGTTATTATTAGCATTTCACTTTTATGGGGATAACTTTCTTTCCAGCGAATGAGCTGCAGCTTTTTCTAACTGCTCCATTTAACCCAACTACAAAAGATTTCTTGTGTGCCTGCGTGGCGAGTTTGTCAATGTGTTGGATAAGATTTCTCCCATCCAGTGCAATAGAACAGCTCAGAGCAAACTATGTCAGAATGAGAAAGAGCCTCCTAATCCAGCATATTGTGCAGTATTCTGAGTTTTGGATGGTAGAACTATTCTCACTATTCCATACACTATTAATCTTATTCATGACTCTTCAGGTGAGTGCTGTTACTTACACCCAAGGGCCAGAGGTCCTGGGCTACAGATTAGCAGCACTCAGCACAGCTCAGGAGCTGGGGCAGGGAGGAAGAAGGTGGTTTTGAGATACCTTTATGCCCCCACCCGATCCTGAGCTGCCCAGGGATCAGGTCCATTCTCCTCATAGGTATAAGCAGACCGAGGGCTGTCCAAACTTATGCCTGACACCTCATGGCCTTATAGAGCCATTCCCACATTTGTGGATCACTGGAGTGGAAGGATGTCCCTTCTCTCAGCCATCACCTCTTCCACAATCCTGATGTGGTGTGGCTAACAGAGCAAGGCAAAGCAGCCAAAGTGCCAGGTTCAGCATCTGGCCCAAAAACTTCTGAAAAGGAACACCAAATTTGTGGTAGAAAACAAGAACAAGATAAAGCTGAAACAATATGCTATGGTCTATTTTTAGCATGCTAGCTTGATCTGAGTTAGTGTGGGCACATCTCCTTGAGTTGGAGTTGAGATCTCCAGCTGAATGCATAGCCATAGCCATAGCGCACCTTTGTGGCAGCAGAGTAGGGTTTTTTCCTAGCATTCAAATTTACACTGGGGTGGGCCTAGCTGCCATACAATCAGTGCACCTCTGCTGGAAGTGGGCATGGTCTGTTGTGTGTGGGGTGTAACCAGACAAACAGCCTCCTAGACTATGTGCTGTGATGTACAATGCAAGTTAAGGCTGCTGCTACTGCTAACATGCTTTTTTTTAAAGGAACCGTAAGGTGGACCCTGCAGTGCGTTTCCTCCTATGCCAAATTGAGCCACTCTGTCATGTGTGCACTCTAACCCCAGCATGGCTCCAGTGAGCAAGGCCAGGCTTTTACCCTACACATCCTCCCATATCAATCTGCAAAGGACCATTTCTAGACGTCTAAAGGGGCACTACAATGTACTTATTCAAAGGAGAACACAAACATGCTACACTTTCTTGAAATGTCAGTTTTCATCCCTTTACTATCTTCTGTTGCAAACCCTAACTGATTTCAGCATAGTCTTTCACGGACACATGGATTATTGTAGAGCCATTTTTGGTCACAAATGCACACACCCTGATTTTTGCACCCACTATTTGCAGTAACAAAATTGCTGGTGCAAATTTGCACCAGCAGCTATCTGCAGGTGCAGTTTATATCATTTCATAGCTAAATACCTGACATGTGGGCACAATCAAGTACCCAAATATCTAACTGACATCATTTATACTCACAATTCTTCGTGCCTGCTAAATTTTCAGTGTGAAAAGGGGAGTCAGGCATCAAGTTTCAGTCAAATCAGGCATTGACACACTCCTCTTGGCATCCAGGCACTCACTATGACTGATTAATAAAATAACATTTCCCCGGATCTGGAGGTTAAAAATGCAACAAAGCAGAGCTAGCTGGGTAAAGCTGTAGTAAAGGGACTTTAATAAGGCTGAACAGAATACAATTTATGGTGTTTAGACTGCACCAGTGCTGGCACAGATCTATAATGAGAGCAGGCCAAAAAAACACTCAAAACTTCTGAGGTAATTTAAATATGTCTGCACATGCACATGAACAGCTTCCAATATTTTGTTTTAACTCCCACCTTTGCTTTTTATTTTAATATTTCCAAAGTACCTAATACACCCTTGTGACTATTGACCATCCAATTTGAATTTTAAAAGAACACTTTTTTGAAGTTATATACGTCCATGAAGAGCACTTTTAAAACCTTGACTGTTTTCTTATTATTTTCATTCTTCTATCTCTAAAATCAAATGGCTTGTTTCAAATTTCCTCCAGAAAATCCCCTGCCTGGGCTCGAATGCTGAATGCTAAATTTCACCCCAGAGTACATTTTACGGTTCAGTTAAAAATGGAAAAACTGACAGGAGTATGGGGCTGTGGATGTGCTGTTACAGGATAATGTTTCTAGTTTTGTAAAGAGAGAAAAAACACATTTTTGAATTGTAATGCTCCACAAAAAGGGCAAGGTCCTAAGCTAGTGAAAAATCAACCTTGTGCTATTGCTATGCTGACTGACAACAGGTAAGGATTTGGCCCCAACTCCTTTCCTACTAACTATTTTACTTTATTGAAGTGATCATAGATTAGAAGGAGAGGTGCAATCTAACAGTCTCAACACAGCAAAGGAACCAGAAATTTGAGAGTTCTAATCCCTTAAAACACTTAAACTCTGTCAGTTTCCCCATCCTTAAACTGGGGATAAGAATACTTACCTGCTGTATTGGGTTGATGCAAAGATCAATTAGTCAACATTTGTTAAGTACTTTGAAGATGAAAAGCTCTATATTGATGATAATCTTGTGATAATCCAGGTCTCAATCCTATTCCTGGGGAAATTCTGCATCACTGCGCAATACAAAATTGTGCAGAAATTAATGGTTTTTGCACAGAATTTCCTTTCCCCCACAGAAATGGGCTGTAGTGCTTCTGGCCACCACTAGAGGCTGCTGAACCCAGCAGAGCCCAGCTCCCACATGGAAGACACTGTATGGGGGGAGGGGAGAGAGTAGAGCATTCCCAGCAGCTGCAGTTCCCCACACGACCTGAGAGAAAGAGGCGGCCGTGCGCAGGAAACGCCACAGAAGCCTGGGACCAAGCAGCAGGCTGTTTCTCCCTCTGGATCCCTGGGCTGTAAGGGGTGGGTGTCTGAGCTGGGGGCGGGGGCAGGGCTGGGCTCTGGGGGGGAGGAGAGGGTGTCTGGGTTAGGGGGGCATGGCTGGGCTCTAGAGGGGAGGGGGCACAGGTCAATGTTCCCTCTAATTTTTGACAGGCCATGTGCACAAAAAATTTCTTCTGTGCAAATTGTTGTGTTTCTGTGCAAATTTTTGTGCATGCGGAGTTTTGCCGTGTGTGCGGGGTTTAGGATCTGTGTGCGTGCACACACGTGCACAGCTTAGAGGGAACAGTGGCACAGGTATCTGGGGGAGGGGGAGTCCGCAGTTTGCTCTGGGGGTGGAGGGGTGGGTGTCTGGGCTGGGAGGCACAGCTGGACTCTGGGAAGGGGTTGCGGGTGTCTGGCACCCCAGCTAAGCTCTGGATGGGAGGGGACAGAGAAACAAGAACTTGGTTGTCATAGGGGTTTCTTTAATGCTCTACTCCTGGGTGAATTTTTTTGTGTGTCTGTATTGTTACAAACATACTTGCTGACAAGTATTTTGAAACAAATTACCAAAATAATTGAAACTGGTGTGATTATGTAGTGTTATTTATTTAAATTAAATCTGCAGAATTTTAAAATAGTGTGTGCAGAATTTTTATTTTTTGGCACAGAATTCCCCCAGGAGTATAATCCCTGTGACTTTATTCAATAGGTAATACTAAGTACTACAGGACTGGTCCACTAAAATGTTAGGTTAGCACATCTGAGCCAGTCCTGTAATGTGATGGCAGTAGATCATCCTGATGTTATAAAGGAGGGAGAGGCCTCAGGACTCCTGTTTCCTGGAGATCAGGCTTATGGTGGATGAGAGAACAGTTTAAGTCTTTAAGCATCCACTCCTAGTTGCTGCCTGCAAAGCTGGTGGCTGAATTTTGTGACTTTGTTCTCACCCACAACTATTTCACATTTGGGGACAATGTATACCTTCAAATCAGCGGCACTGCTACGGGTACCCATATGGCCCCACAGTATGCCAACATTTTTATGGCTGACTTAGAACAACGCTTCCTCAGCTCTCATCCCCTAATGCCCCTACCCTACTTGCGCTACACTGATGACATCTTCATCATCTGGATCCATGGAAAAGAAGCCCATGAGCAATTCCACCATGATTTCAACAATTTCCATCCCACCATCAACCTCAGCCTGGACCAGTCCACACAAGAGATCCACTTCCTGGACACTATGGTGCTAATAAGCGATGGTCACATAAACACCACCCTATACTGGAAACCTACTGACCGCTATACCTACCTACATGCCTCCAGCTTTCATCCAGACCACACCACACGATCCATTGTCTACAGCCAAGCTCTACGATACAACTGCATTTGCTCCAACCCCTCAGACAGAGACAAACACCTACAAGATCTCTATCAAGCGTTCTTACAACTACAATACCCACCTGCTGAAGTGAAAAAACAGATGGACCGAGCCAGAATAGTACCCAGAAGTTACCTACTACAGGACAGACCCAACAAAGAAAATAACAGAACGCCACTAGTTGTCACCTTCAGCCCCCAACTAAAACCTCTCCAACGCATCATCAAGCATCTATAACCTATCCTGAAGGACGACCCATCACTCTCACAGATCTTGGGAGACAGGCCAGTCCTTGCTTACAGACAGCCCCCCAACCTGAAGCAAATACTCACCAGCAACCACACACCACACAACAGAACCACTAACCCATGAACCTATCCTTGCAACACAGCCCGTTGCCAACTGTGTCCGCATATCTATTCAGGGGACACCATTATAGGGCCTAATCACATCAGCCACACTATCAGAGGCTCGTTCACCTGCACATCTACCAATGTGATATATGCCATCATGTGCCAGCAATGCCCCTCTGCCATGTGCATTGGCCAAACCGGACAGTCTCTACGTAAAAGAATAAATGGACACAAATCAGACCTCAAGAATATAACATTCAAAAACCAGTTGGAGAACACTTCAATCTCTCTGGTCACTCAATTACAGACCTAAAAGTTGCAATTCTTCAACAAAAAAACTTCAAAACCAGACTCCAACGAGAGACTGCTGAATTGGAATTAATTTGCAAACTGGATGGCATTACTTTAGGCTTGAATAAGGACTGGGAGTGGATGTGTCATTACACAAAGTAAAACTATTTCCCCATGTTTATTCCCCACCCCCCCACCCACCCCCCACTGTTCCTCACATGTTCTTGTTAACTGCTGGAAATGGCCCACCTTGATTATCACTACAAAAGGTTTTTTTTCTCTCCTGGTGGTAATAGCTCACCTTACCTGATCACTCTCATTACAGTGTGTATGGTAACACCCATTGTTTCATGTTCTCTGTGTATATAAAATCTCCCCACTGTATTTTCCACTGTATGCATCCCATGAAGTGAGCTGTAGCTCATGAAAGCTTATGCTCAAATAAATTTGTTAGTCACTAACGTGCCACAAGTACTCCTTTTCTTTTTATTTTAGCTGTGAATCCCTTCCCTGCAAGCAATCTCACAGCCTCCCTTGGCAGCTTACTCCATCGCATTGTTCTTCTTATAAACCTTTCATACTTAACTTACATTTTCCTTTCTGCATTGCCCATTACTACTTCTGTCCTCAGCGACTAATATGAACAAGTGATACCAGCTCTCATCATGACACCCCGTTTGATGTACTGTACTCAGTTCCCATGTCTCCATCAGTCATCTCTACATTAAACATTCTCGCTTCTCTTAACATTTTCCACATAGGTCTTATTTTCCAAAACATGTATCATTTTTGCTGCTCTCCTTTGAACTCTCTCCAACTTGTCTTGGTCTTTTTTAAATGTGGTGCCCAGAACGGAATATAGTACTGCTAATGGTGCATTGAGTAGAACAAAATAATTATACTTGCTCTGTGTGTGAGATACTCTTGCTAATACAACCAAATACAATAGTAGCATTTTTTCAATCAGTGTTGCATTGTTGAGTGACTCAGTCAGTTTACCTCTACTATATTCTCCAGATATTTCTGTGATGTATATGTTCACACAATTCCCTCACTCTATATTTATTCCTTCCTATGTGAACCATACTTTTTTTGAGACTTGTTCAACTGACTTTAGTCCATTTCTCCAATGTGTCAACATCACGTCAGAGTATTTTTAAACCATACTCGCCAAAGTATTTATAGTTCTTCTTATACCACTAGTCTACTCTCCACCACTACTTTCAAGTCAGTAATGAAAGCAGTGAATGACATTGTCCTCACAATGTGACCCTGCAGCATCCTAATTTGACAATAAGCGAATAATTACTTTCTGTGCTTTTTTTTAAAAATTCAGTTTTATGGGGAGAATTATGTCCATTTTACACTAGTTCCATCTAATCCACAGTTCTGCAATTTCTCTCTGAAAACTTAATGTGCAATTATACAAAATTCCTTAATAAAATCTAACATTAAAATTATGATAAACACCTGAATACTTCTTGCACACAGCTGCCATATCTCTCTCCAGGACAATCTAACAGTAGAGGGGTGGCAACACACTGCTAAATATTTCCCTTTTATTGTTTCAACACAACCCCGATACAGCGGGCAGATATTGTAATTAAGGGGTCCTTGAAAGATAAAGTTTAAACATCTCACCCTTGCCAAAGTATATACTCCCCGTCAAGGGCAAGTGTCTTTTTTTTTAATAAAACTTCCTAATTCCTAAAAAGATTAAGGAAGGGGATATTATTCTTCAGAGAATTTTAACGAGGTGCTTAATCCTGCTTTTGATTAATCAAATGTACACAGAAGGCATTTGGGAGGAGCAAGTGCAAATTTGTTAACTCACTTAGAAAAAATCAGGATATGGTGAATGTCCAGCAGGAGATGAATCCACAGGTCAGGGAATATAACCACAGGCGTATTTTGATTTACTATACACATTGTTCTGCTGGATCTTATTCAGGGATCAGGGATCTTATTCAGGGACTGATATGAGTTTTCTTACTAAGACCTTGGCTAATTTAGTCAAAACAGCTAATCTGGGAGCGATAACTTTGTCTGCATGTATTAGATTCAAAGATTGGGACTCAATGGAAAAACAAAGAGCCTGGCAGTTGAATAGAGCTTTGTTGTCCAACCCTGTTAGAGGTCAAGAGCTGGAAGATAAATTTCAGAAATATATACAAGAAAGTGTTGAGGAAGGGATCAATAAAAGAGTTCTCTGGGGAACTGGAAATGCAGTACTGAGGGAGATCCTAATAAATAAAGCATCATACCTCAAAAAGATGAGAGCTCCAGAAGAAGAGAGTTTGGTTAAATAACTCTGTTTTGGAAGGTAGACAAATCTACAGGATCTCAATACCTCCCCTTCCTCCTTTTAATCTAACAGTGAAGTTTCTTTCTGTGTGATCTCATTTCCCTTGACCTGCGCCTTCTCTTCCTTATAAATGATTATCCAGAATCTCCTTGCAGGCTTTGTCCATCCTCCACCCACACTTAGTGGGCAGGGGTTGTTCCCACAACTGTCTCCACTCACAAGTCTTTGCAGCAGGAGCAATTTGGTGATCTAATTTCCACACACTTGCTCTCTTTATTTTGGGGCATGGCATATCCTATCACCCATTTTCCCTTTTTATCTATCATCTCTCATTCTTATAGCCCTATAATTGTATTCCCGGGTTCCTCATCTCAAGGCCCTGGCTGCAAGCATTCTGGGGACAGTCCTGCTCCTTCTGATACTCTCAGGCTTCCTTTTCCCCCAGCTGCCTGCTCAGTCAGTTCTTCCCTTTCTCCATTTTCTCCTGGGGAATGTTCATTTCCCTTTCACCTTCTGGCTTGTATCCTGTTTTCTAGGGTTCTCCTCTTCCCCTACTTTAAGCCCTTTCTCAATCTTCCCCAGTGGCTCAGTTCCCTTCTGGCATGGCCGTCAGATGCCTACTTTCTTCTTAAAGGGCAAAGGGTTCCATCCTTAACACCACTTGATGGGGCAACCTATCCACAACCCCAACCCATTTCCATCTGAACTTTCCCCAGACCTCCAGGGGTATCTCAGCCAATAGGCAGAGTTTTCACTCCCCATGGAATCACTCCAGACTCAGACTCTCCACTGGCAGGATTCAGTGTAGCATTACCACATCTTTCCTGGCCAGCAAACACCCTGATGCAGTGTCCACTGTGCCAATCTCCCATCTGTTCCCCACCTTCACTGAGATGGTTGGCATTTTTATCAGCCACTCCCTCAAGGTCCCAGTCCAACCACAAAATTCAGTCAGTCGGCAGTCCATATAGGGACAGTCTCTTTCTAGATGTCCCAGTCTCCCACCATTAGTAAAAGGTAATTTCCCAACTCCAAGCAGGAGTTCCTTTGGTCTCCTTCCTTTTCTTCTTTGCAAGCTTTACTCCTGCCACTTCTCCAACCTTCTTTCCCTGCTTTAGTCTGTTAGGTGGACACACCCCCTTGCAGGGGAAATCTACTTCCTCAAATTTCTCTGCGAGTTTGACCGCCACAGCCAGTGTTTTGAGTGGATGCCTCCTACCCCATATACAGGTGTGCTCAGGATGGCTTTGCAGAAATGGATCCCTCATTATGGAGTTCATAATTTCACCCACTCACTTTGTATTTCACTTTAACTAGTGGGTAGACCAATTTGTTAACCTTTGAACAAATGCCCTGGGCTGTACATCTCCAGCCCATCTAATGGCCTGAGACTTCTGCTGGTACTTCTCAGTAGACAGGCCCATTCTGTCTAATATGGCCACCTCCACAGTATCAGTCACTGGCCTGTTTGTCACTCAGGACTATGTAGGCTGCTTGAGCCTCCCCCACCAAATAGGGTGCTAACTGGAGGCCCCTCATCTCTCTCCCAGGTGGCTTCCATTGCTATCCTTTCAAATGTCAATAGAAATGCATCAGGGTCATCAGCAGTCCCCATTTTACACAGACCGACCCCGTGTCCAATTGCTGTTCTCGTACATAAGAACAGCCATACTGGATCAGACCAAAGGTCCATCTAGCCCAGTATCCTGTCTTCTGACAGTGGCCAGTGCCAGGTGTTTTAGAGGGAATGAACAGAACAGGTAGTCATCCACGCCCTGTCATCCATCCCCAGCTTCTGGCAATCAGAGGCTAGAGACACCCAGACCATGGGGTTACATCCCTGACCATGCTGGCTAATAGTCATTGATGGACCTAGCCTCCATGAACTTACCTAGTTCTTTCATATAGTTTTGAATCCTGTTATACTTTCATCCCCTACCAGAATTTACCCGTTTCTGAAACAACTACTGCTCCCCTGGCATTTGTTCCCTGATGAAGAACCTGCAGGCTCTTCTGCTGCTCTACCTGCCATGCCAGCAAGGACTGTCTCTCCAGGTGGTGTGGTTGTTGGAAGACCTCCCTAGTTTTTTGCAGCACTTTCTGTTGCTCCACCAAGCACTGCAGAGTCTGCTTCATCACTCAGATGCTGAATTCCCACAGCGGCATCCCCCTGTCTGGCTTCTCTATCACCACAGCTGGGCAAGCCAGGTCCCGGACAAGTCCCCAGTTGTAATGCGACATGCTCCATCCCCATCCTCTCTGATGCCCCAGAAACCTCTCAGACAACTTTGTGGGAATTTATTTATATTCCCCATCACTAACACCAACACAATCTGGGTGCAGCAGAGTCTTCTCATGTGTTTTTGCCCTTTAGCACTTTTCCAGAGAGCAAGGGAGGACCAGCGGTCTCCCTTCCTTGAGAGCTCAGACCATACTAGGCTCAGCAAGCCCAGGTCCTCCCTCTCACTTCCTTCCTGTGTCGTCTTTTGTGCTCCTCAGCTGATGGCTAATTGGCTCATCAGTCCTCCCGGCTTGATCAGCTAATTAGCTGCACATCCCCAGCCTTCTCCGGGGGCAATGATTGGCACCTGATGAGCAGAGTACTGGCTCACCTGCTAGCTTCCAGCCCTCTATGACAGTATCCCTGATATGACATTAACAACATGTTGGGATGTGCTATTAAAATTCATATGGAAACATAAAAGACAAAGGTAAGCTCTAAAGTTCTGTTTAAGACTAAAAAGTGGGATGGACAAACTTTCCCTAATCTGAATGCATCCAATGAAGTGAGCTGTAGCTGACGAAAGCTTATGCTCAAATAAATTGGTTAGTCTCTAAGGTGCCACAAGTCCTCCTTTTCTTTTTGTGAATACAGGCTAACACGGCTGCTACTCTGAAACCTGACTTATTACTGTGCATCACAATTAAAAGATGTGAGACCAGCTTAGTTAACAATAGACCATATAAACACTGGGTAAAACTCAAAAAAGACTGCACCTCAAATATAGCAATTTATAGTCATTGTTGGGCTAAAAAGACATATAGGTCACCAAAAATTTAAAAATGGCCTATTCATCCACCTTAGCAGCTTTGGTCACATTTTTTAAATTCCTGCTGCCAAGGCCCTCTCCCTTAGCTACTTTCATTAATAATCAGAAATTTATCCCTAGGAAATATTAAAGTGACTATTCATTGTGGATAAGAGCTGAGATCACTCAATTTGGGACAGCTGTTCCTGGGTCCTGATTTGAAGTCATACCAAGAGAGATGTAATAATATAAATAACATCAATATCCCTTATTTCCAATATTTACATGTCAAACATTTTATTGTGAAATCTGGATACGAGATGGCTCTATCTAGACCTTTAACGACACATGAGGAGTTGAACCAGGAGCAAGCTGGAACAAAAAGGTTTAATTTCAAAGATATATACAATTTTGACTGAAAAAGATGTTAATAACAGAAGAACCCCAGATGAAAAGATGGGAGAGGGATCTGGACAAACAACAGATCTGCATGTGACTCTTTGTATGGGACATGGGATACACATCTTCAATATGTTTAGTTCATAAAGAAAAATTTTATAAATTACTGTAAATATGGCATTTGACTCCAGTTAAGATTCATCATATTTTCGCTACTAGGGAACCACTTTGTTGGAGGGTTGTGGGGAAAGGGGAACATACATGCACATGTAGTGGCTGTGACCAGGAATTAATAGTTTTGGGAGGAAATTATTGAAGGGATTCATCTTATGACAAAACGCCGACTTCTTAGAGATCCCCCTGCTTACTTAATGCTCCAGGAAATGATTGACATTTTAAAAAGAATGACAAATTAATTTCTTTTTTATTGTTAGCAGTAAGACTTTGTATATCACATTATTGGAAAAATGTGACTTCTCCTCCTATGGAATTGGGAATGCCTTGTAATGGAAAAGCAGTCATACCAAATATGTGTGCACAAGACAAGCACCAAAAAGAGGGCAGGCATTTCAAAATTTGGTCACCCTTTTTTAGTGTGCTCAGGGGAGAAGGATTTCCAAGCCACTCACCCAGAATCTTTAGCCAGGCTCTTTGAATATGAATATGATCCTGAATAAGTAATATACAATGTAATATGTTAATGTTTATTGTAACTTTGCCTTACTAAAAAGTTTAAAAGATAAAATAAAATCTAGCATTAACACTGGCACAACATTTCCTTACTTCACTAAACTGCAAGAAAGCAGCAAAGATATAACTTAATGTGTCATGATTCATTTGTAACAAATCCACATTGCCTTCTATTTATTGCCTTCTTTTCCTTCACCTCGGTTCCTCTATCGCATCCCGACACTGTCGTGTCTGAGTGCCACCAGACCATTTTTTTTTCCAGTCAGCATATTATACAGCATATCAGCTAAAATAAGAATGTGTGTGTAAATCCTCCAATTTGTCTAGGTCCCTCTGTATCCTATCCCTACCCTCCAGTGTATCTACCTCTCCTCCCAGTTTAGTGTCATCTGCAAACTTGCTGAGGGTGCAATCCACACCATCCTCCAGATCATTTATGAAGATATTGAACAAAACCGGCCCAAGGACCGACCGATGATTTAGTTGGGGCACTCCACTTGATACCGGCTACCAACTAGACATGGAGCCATTGATCACTACCCGTTGAGCCCGACAATCTAGCCAGCTTTCTATTCCACCTTATAGTCCATTCATCCAGCCCATACTTCTTTAACTTGCTGGCAAGAATACTGTGGGAGACCGTGTCAAAAGCTTTGCTAAAGTCAAGGAACAACACGTCCACCGCTTTCCCCTCATCCACAGAGCCAGTTATCTCGTCATAGAAGGCAATTAGATTAGTCAGACATGACTTGCCCTTGGTGAATCCATGCTGACTGTTCCTGATCACTTTCCTCTCCTCTAAGTGCTTCAGAATTGATTCCTTGAGGACCTGCTCCATGATTTTTCTAGGGACTGAGGTGAGGCTGACTGGCCTGTAGTTCCCAGGATCCTCCTCCTTCCCTTTTTTAAAGATGGGCACTACATTAGCCTTTTTCCAGTCGTCCGGGACTTCCCCAGATCGCCATGAGTTTTCAAAGATAATGGCCAATGGCTCTGCAATCACATCCGCCAACTCCTTTAGCACTCTTGGATGCAGCGCATCTGGCCCATGGACTTGTGCACGTCCAGCTTTTCTAAATAGTCCCGAACCACTTCTTTCTCCACAGAGGACTGGTCACCTCCTCCCCATGCTGTGCTGCCCAGTGCAGTAGTCTGGGAGCTCACCTTATTTGTGAAGACAGAGGCAAAAAAAGCATGAGTACATTAGCTTTTTCCACATCCTCTGTCACTAGGTTGCCTCCCTCATTCAGTAAGGGGCTCACACTTTCCTTGACTTTCTTCTTGTTGCTAACATACCTGAAGAAACCCTTCTTGTTACTCTTAACATCTCTTGCTAGCTGCAACTCCAGGTGTGATTTGGCCTTCCTGATTTCACTCCTGCATCCCTGAGCAATAGTTTTATACTCTTCCCTGGTCATTTTTCCAATCTTCCACTTCTTGTAAGCTTCTTTTTTGTGTTCAAGATCAGCAAGGATTTCACTGTTAAGCCAAGCTGGTTGCCTGCCATATTTACTATTCTTTCTACACATCGGGATGGTTTGTCCCTGTAACCTCAATAAGGATTCTTTAAAATACAGCCAGCTCTCCTGGACTCCTTTCACATTACGTGGACACGAAATAATGGAACTGTGAAGATACATATACTGTCAGTATAAAAATACTCTTTCCCGTTGTCTTTCCATTACGGAAAGATGCTAATCTGGAAGTTATTAGAGGTTAAGGTTGAAGATAGTTTTCAGTCTTCCATTCATTTTGAGCCTACTTCTTTGTTGTAAGCCTCTCAGAAATGTCAGGAATTGAAGAGCATGAAGAATGAACTACTCCCAACCATGCAGATGATTTTTTAGGATTAAGGCTTATTGGTAGTAGAGCAGATAAATGGGACTGTTCTGTAAATAGAGATCTTCATTTGCCAAAGTTATCAATCTTACACCTTCCACAAGCACTGCATTTACCTTTTGTCATTGTTTAATTCTTTGGGCCCGATTCTCTAGTCTTTTATGCCAGTTTTCCACTGGTGAAACTCCATTGAAGACACAGTTTCACTGATGTAAAACTGGTGTCACAGAGTGAATCGTCAGGCCCTTTATCTTTTCTTTGTTATGAAATTATATTTCAAAGTATTAGGTAATTTTATACTCTTGAAATGATTGCATAGCTCATTTTTATAACCTTCTAGCCTTGTTTTGCAAGTATCATTACATAATAAAAAATTAGAAAGCTTAATTTCTACATTTTCCAGGAACATCTGGAATAAGTCATTAAGATTAATTATGTGAAAAATATATCACATTTCAAAGATCAGACTGCCAATGTTCCGTAATATGAGCGACTTTGTGCTGTCCCACATATTGGCACCATCTTAAAACTTTAAATCTTCCCAAGGAAGACAGTTGAAAATGAATATGCAGACATATCTTAGAATTTAAATCAACACACACAAAGCCCAGAAGGAGAGAAGGATACTTTTGACACCTAAATGTTATGTGGAGCACCTCCAAAATGCCCAACCTATTGACAGGCAGGCTGTGTATGAAGGGTCAAGGTGTTATTATTAATGTTTTTATGTCAGCCTCTAAAAGCCTGACAAGGAAAAAAGAGCCTGATCCACAGCCTGATGAAGTCAATGAGATTCTATTCATTGACTACAACAGACTTTGGATCTAACCCAAAGGGAGTGTTTCTGGCACAGCCATCATTGATATGGGCTCATGATCAGAGCTTATCTTCAGCCTAGTGTAAATGGGTACTACTGCACTGACTGTATTTTGGTGGTTGAGAAGCAAAGCATCACTTTAGATGGCAGTAACCATTGACTGGGTGTGGTGTCAGTCAAAAATACCCACCTTAGCCAAATTGGGCCTCCACACACCTGGGAGTTCAGAGACACTGACAGGTTTCCAAACTCGTATATCCCTGTCTTTTAAAATTAAAGTAAAATCCAGGCTAAGAAAATATAGCAGCAGAGGAGTTTATATTTATGGCAGCTGTCACTATGCTGTACTTTAATCAGCTGAAGTGACCTTTAGAAAGTTATCACTAAGGCTGCGAGTCTTTCATGGAGGTCACAGAAGTCATGGATTCCGTGATTTTCCGGGACCTCCGTGAATTTCACAGCTGCAGCGACTGGTGCGGCTGACCCCAGGCTGCCTGAGCAACCAGGGTGGCCCTGGGACCAGCCGCACCGGCCGCTGCTCCAGCGGCCCCAAGCAACTAGTCCCGGGTGCTTCCCCGGAGCAGCGGTCTGGGAGCAGCAGTGTCACCCCAGGGCAGTTCCCTGGGCCACTCCTTGCCCAGAGCAGCAGCAGTGGGGCCCTGGGCCACCCCCTGCCCAGAGGAGCAGTGGCTGCAGGGCCACAGGCCGCCCCCCATCCTGGAGTGGTGGCAGCAGGGCCACGGGCTGGCCCCCCATCCCGCCCAGAGCATCGGCAGCAGGGCACCAGGCCACCCTGTCCCCCCAGGAGCAGCAGCAGCGAGTCCCCAGGCTTTCCACCGCCCCCCCAGAGCAGCAGCATCCTCTGGAGCACACCCCCCCACCCCCCTCCCCCAGCACCTAAGATATAGTTAGGACCATTTTTAGTAAAAGTCACGGACAGGTCACTGGCCTTGACTTTTTGGTTATTGCCCGTAACCTGTCCGTGACTTTTTCTAAAAATACCCATGACTAAATCGTAGCCTTGGTTATCACCATGCAAAGCTAGAATATAAAGTGATTGGAAATTCCACCTAACAGTCAGATAATAAATGTATTGGTTCAGATTTCATGAAAATTATTACTTGTACCATAAACTATAAGCCAGCAGAGGAGTGGTTTTTTAACTAGAAATCATTCCCTGAACATTTTTACACACAAATCAGATGTAACTGGGAAGAATTATAGTGAAAAAACCCAACCCAATCCAAAGGTCTTACATAAATGGGAATCTGCATGAGGAGAGGAGATAGATGAGCAGAGATTTATGAACCTGTATTTAAAATGGCATATGAAAGTATCCAAGTTTTGTATCTTTTGAATACTCACCTGGTTAACAACTGGAATTTGAAGAGCCCCTTAGCAAACATAATATTTATTCCCCTAACACCCACAAAGTGACTGCAGAAACTGCCAGAAATGCTCTTTAATTCTCTAGCTTTTATAGTCTGACAATCTTTGGTTTCATTATCGAATCGGGGCAAATACACTGACAGAAGGGACACCAACAACAATGGTTCATATATTCTAATTTTGGCAAAATGCAGCATTATGCAATAGAGGCACTGTCTGAGGATGGCCACAGAGCGTATTATGCGCTAAGCTTCTCATGTAATATCTTTCGGATACAACAAATCTCCCTCATCATAATTCCACCTATAGGGCTTAATTTGTTCCTGATGTTGGGGTGGGGGGAAGTGCAGAGGGGCTCACTGAACTGTTCCCTAATGGAGATCTAGCTATCCCTTTGTGCTATTACGCTCCATTGGGGATCGTGTTTACAGAGGGCACCTGGTCCTCCATCAGAAGAGACTGCCCAGAGGATGAATCAGTTCACTCCCCGAAGCACCTTACCCATAAGCCTTCCACAGATGCATTCTCTATTTATGGGCCTTCTGGGGCAGCTGGCCTTGTGGCCACTGTGCAAAAGCTGGTATACCACAGTTTATAAGTGGTCTTTCTAGCAGCACTATGACTTTTCTCCAGTCCCTTCTTATAGTCCCCTTTTCCTTCTCTTCTAAGATAGGATAGGAACGTATTCATCTGGCATTTTCATAGCTTCTCTTTCCCCAGTTCTCCTTTCATCACCATCTGGGGCACTTCCACTTCATTTTGCTCCTTTGATTTTTCTTTTAGCCTTTCATTCCTGCTGCTTCCCAGCACCTCGGCCAGTTTATCAGTCTCAGATTCTAAGTACTGCGATCCAGAGCGTGGTGTAAGACGGAGGATTCAAAGCCTGCACTCTTGCGGGCTGCTGCCACTGGAACTATATGCTGCAATTCTTTAAAAGAAGAGTTGTGCATAGGAATATGGTTATTGTTTGGAAACTTAAAAGAGACATTCCCCCCCCACGCCCCCCTAAAAAAAGACCTTCCCACAAATCACTTTGCAGCTCAGCAACAAACTCTTCCTTTAATCTGATTTGCCAAACAACCATAATTGCCATGTGATGTCCCACAGCCCTACTGATCTGTCCCATATGTGGAGCCAAAGGCAATTAAAACCTTTGTCTGTATTTGTGATCTCTATCCTTTAGGGCCCTCTCTGCTAGACACAGAGCAACCACTAACAGCAGCCATGCATTCCTCCTCCCAGACAGTCACTGCTCTGTCTGCTGCCTCCCTACTGGTCACCACTCAGCCTGCTCTTCACTGCACCACAGCAAGGGAGCAATGGTGGTTTGTGGGGGCGGGGGTCTGGCACTGAGAGCAGCAAGGCAGAAGAAGCAACCACCTTCTCCCAGCATCAGTACCATCAGCCCCTACCCCTGCACAGGCTAAATCTCCAAGGACAAAAAGGGAGAAGTGGGGAACACCAGAGAGCAAGGTGATGGGGCAGAGAAAGAAAATTTCCTGGGCTTCTTCCTGCTGTTCTTCCTTCTTAGAAAACTAACTAGTCATGGGGTGAGAGGTAAAGCTCTGACATGGATTAGAAGCTAGCTAAGAGCCAGAGAACAAGGAGTGGGAACAAATGATAAACTTCCAGGTTGGCAAAGGGATAGCAGTAAGGTGCCCCAAAGTTCTGTACTAGCACCTGTGTCCAACACACTTATTATTTATCTGGAAAATTGGGTGCACCATGCAAGATGCACGCTTAGAAGGTGCTCAGAAATCATGGTGATGGGTACGGAATAAGAACACAACAGTGAGGTGGCAAAAATGGGAGGTGGCACAAAGTTATTTAGATTCATCAAGAAAAAGACTGGGGCAGAGGCAACTCCTGGAGGCAACACTGAGCCAGAATGTTCTGCTGCAACTCAGGCTGCTATTAGGGCAGCAGGCAATGCGGTGCTGTGATAAATTAAGGGGGAGGGGGTAGCTCCCTTTATGGACACCCAGCCAGCCAGTAGCTATAAAATCCCTCTTAGGAGCTGTCCTCTAATTGCTCTACCTGTAAAGGGTTAAAAAGTCTCACTGCTATGCATAGATAAAAGGAAGTGAGTAGACACCTGGCCAAAAGAGTCAATGGGAAGGCTAGAACTTTTTAAACTTTGAACAAAGGCTCCCCTGTTGTCTGTCTGTGGTTGTTCTCCTGGGGAGAGGCAGACAGGGCAACAGCTATGCTGTAAGCAGTTTGGGCCAGGTATGAAAAATCCTCAGTATCATACCTAGAAACTACTCATTTAAAATCCCAGATATGTAAGTAGATGATGAAATGTCTAGGAAGATGCGATTAGGTTTATCTCTTTTTATTTCTTTATGGCTTGTGGATTCCTTTGTGCTAACCCTGGGTGCTTTTGTTTTGCTTGTAACCTTTAAGCTGGACCTCAAGAAAGCTATTCTTGGTGCTTAATTCTTGTAGTGGCTCTTTTAAAATCTAGTAATAGCCTGAGTTCCCAGATGTATTTTCTCTCTTTTTTTTATGAATAAAATTTACCTTTTTTTAAAAAAAACAGAATTGGATTTTTTGTGTCCTAAGAGGTTTGTGCATATGTTGTGCAATTAGCTGTGGCAACAGCTGATTTCCTTTTTTTTTTCTTTCTCAGCTCTTCCCCGGAGGTGGGGTGAAAGAGCTTGAGGGTAACCCAAGGGAAGGAATTCCCAAGTGCACCTTCCTGTACTCTCAAAGGGGTTCTGCACTTGGGTGGCGGCGGCATCTACCCATCCAAGATCAGAGAGAAGCTGTAACCTTGGGAGTTTAATACAAGCCTGGAGTGGCCAGTATTAATTTTTAGAGTCCTCGCGGGCCCCCACCTTCTGCACTCAAAGTGCCGGAGTGGGGAATCAGCCTTGACAGGTGCTGTAAACCACTTCCCCTTGTTGCATTCAGCCCTCTGCTGCACTGTGCCACTTTGAATTTTTATTGCTGTTTGCTATGTAATACATTGTTTAATAATACAAACTTAAACATTCATTTATAAAGCATCTTCAATGCATTTGACACAGAAAATACATCGATTTTAAATAATTCATAGAGTTCTCCAAAAGTATCTAGGCACAAGCAAAAGGTAAAATAAGGATTGTCACAATGTTCGACTTCCACCACCCATAAACAAGACTGGACTGCTCACAATCCATACCACCCACCCACTCTGCAGGTTAGTGGCTGGATGTCAGCTGCATATTGTCAGGCCTGACACTCAAAGTATGAGCAATAGGCATCTGTCGCGGAGTATGCACACCCCATCCTATTTCAGGATGAGGTGGGGTTGTGATATCACCACGTCTACCGTATATCAGACGATCCTTAGACTGAAGGCAGCACAGCTCAGTGGTTAGAGTCAAGATGGCTGCCCTCAGGTGAAGGGCTGTGCAGCCTAATTTCTGGTGTCTATACAGCTGCCCTTGAGTTCAGGGCTGTGTGGCCTAGTGGCCAGAGTCAATATAGCTGCCTTGGAGTTTGGGGCTGTGTGGCCTAGTGGATGGAGTCAGGGAAGTGGGCTGTCACCTAGCAGTGGATGGCGGCTGGGGTAGGAGGAGTGTGGTTACCACTCAGTCAGTGGGGATCCTACCGCAACACGCTGACTTTCTTCGGGTGGGAGATATCACTCACCCCACCTCCCTGGGCTGTTGGGGTCTCTGAGCTTCCCAGTGCAGGTAGCTTGTTGGAACTTTGACTCTGTCATCTGGCTGTAGGCAACTGGTCTCCTCTCTGGTTCCTGCAGTCAGGGCTGAAGCAGCTCCTGGGCTGGAGCCTCCAATGAGTGTCCTTCCTCCCCAGCAATCAGCCTAGAATGAGCTGGGTTGTTCCTTTTTATACTGAGGCAGCAGTTGGAGCATGCCCAGCACCGTCTGAGGGGCAGGACTTCCGCCGCCCATAATGTGGGGTTAACCCTATCTTGCCTAGTGTGGGGTATTCACACCCTGTCACAGCTGCCCCTCTTAAGAGGGACCCTGAAGGGTGGTCCGTCTCCTCTCCTTTCCTCCCAGCCTGGAGAAGAAGTCCACATTGGCATGAGCCTTACTGGGGCAATGACACATGCAGAAGTCAATATGGTTGAAGGGAGAAGTACCAATGCGTGATCCAGGGGTTGGTATCTTTCATGCTGTGTAACCATGGGAGGGGGGCATGGTCAGTCACCAGTATGAAGGTGCTGCCAAATAGGCAGTAGCGCAGGGTATCGATAGCTCACTTCACGGCCAAGGCCTCTTTCTCAATTGTCGAATAATGCTGTTCTGGGGAATAACTTATGGCTCAGATATAGGATGGGGTGTTCTTCCCCATCGACCTCCTGGGACAGCCTGGCTCCCAACCCTTCTTCTGAGGCAGTGGTCTGAAGTATGAAGGCTTTTATGAAATCAGGATGTTTGAGAACTGGCTCCTGTGCCAGCCGCTTTTTCAGAGTCTGGAAGGCCTTCTCGCAGTGGTCATACGATCGCACCTGCCGGGGCTGGGAGTTCTTAGTCAGGTCAGAGAGGGGGGCTGCAATTGTTGCAAAGCCGTATCCGGCTAGTCCTAAGAATTGATGTACCTGTTTCTTTGTCTTTGGTTCAGGGGTATCAGAAAGAGCCTGTGCTTTATCAATCAGTGGCCATAGTTTACCCCCTCCTACTATGTATCCAAGGTAGGTCACTTCTTCATGTCCGAGGTGGCACTTCACGAGGTTGGCAGTAAGGCTGGCCTCCCAAAGGGCTTGGAGTACATTGGTAAGTGTTGAAGGTGGTGTGCCCAGTTGCTGCTGCAGACCACAATATCGTCGATATAAGCTTGCTGCGTACTGGTCATGAGGTTGTAACACCTTATTCATCAGCCGCTGAAAGGTGGTGGCTGCCCCATGCAGCCCAAATGGCATTGTTACAAACTGGAAGAGGCCATATGGTGTGAGAAAGGTGGTCCTCACCCAGGAGTTTGGCGTCAGGGGTATCTGCCAATAACCTTTTGTTAAGTCCAGTGTTGACAGATATTTGGCTCCCCCTAGCCATTCGAGGAGTTTGTTGATGCATGGCATTGGGTACACATCGAATCACGAGATGGCATTCACCTTGTGGAAATCTACAGAAAATCAAATGGCCCCCATCTTGTTTCAAGACCAGAACGATCGGGCTTCACCACTCAGTTTGCGATTCCTCGACTACTCCTGTCTCGAGCATTGTGTTCAGTTCCTGACAAACAGCCGCCCACATCTTCTGGGAGGGAGAAGATGGTTGTCATCCCTCACTTTTTGCCCCGGGGTGGTTGCGATGTGGTAGCTTATGATGCTGGTCCATCTGGGAGGGTAAACAGGACATCTGGAAGATCCTGTAGGAGGCACTGTACCTCTTCCCGCTGTGTGGGACTGAGGCCCTCTCCCAGTGTCGCCGGTTTTGGGTCCAGAAGCTCCCCCACTAGTGGCCCCAGTTTGGGTCCCTGGGGCAATGAACAAGACCTCTCTGGCCTTCCAGGCTTTCAATAAATTCACATGGTACATTTGCCTCTCTTTCTGTTGCCCAGGTAACTGGATCTCATAGTCCACTGGTCCTACATGGCGAGACACCACAAAAGAACCTTGCCATTTGGCCAGGAGTTTCGACTCTGTGGAGGATAATAAGAGTAAAACCCAGTCCCCTGGCTCAAAGCTGTGTATCTTCATCTCTTTGTTATATTGTTGCTTTTGGGTCTGCTGGGCTTGTCACAGGTTCTCCTGAGCGAAAGCACCCAAGGCCCGAAGTCGCTCTCAGAGCCGTAACACATACTGGACAGTTCCCAGTATCTGCGTGTCTTGGGTCTCCCAGTCCTCTCTCACAAAGTCAAGAATGCCCTGAGGTTGCCTCCATTGCTCTGGTGCAGTGATGCTCCCGGTGTGGCTACCAAAAAGGGTACCCAGTAAGGATCCAGAGGCCCGGTCAGGTAAGAGACTAATAGGGTAGCCCAATGTGCTGATGGCCACCTGGCTATCAGTAAACAATGATACAAATCCAGGGCATCCTGAGGGTCATCCAGCTTTGAGTGCTGAAATTCTGCCATGCAACCTTTGCTGCCACGGTTGCTAGCACAGCAGCACAGACCATTGTTGGATCCAAGCTGACAACAGCAATGCAAAAATGGTGCTAGCCCACCCAGAAAGGAAGCATGGCTTAGAGACAATGGAAACATGGGATTTTAAAAAAAATTGAATTTCCCTGGCTTCTGTTATGCAACCCACAATTCAGAGCAAAAAAAAATCCCAGAATGCACGCTGCTGAGCAGTGAAGCAAAGGACCATTGGATACTCTCCGAGAACAACCCATCCTAGGCACCAAGCTATTGCTATCAGTAAACAATGACGCATATCGAAAGAAAGCACAGCATCCTGCTATTACTGAGGCTTATGTACTGCGAGTTAAATAATACATGTCAAATCAATCCAGGTTATAAACCCCCTGCATCAACAAGCCCAAAGACCGTGGAGTACTTAAAAGGGAACTAATGAAACTGTTTAACAAGGGAACATGATGGCAGATGAAATTCAGGGGTAATAAATGCAATGTACTGCATACTGGAAGGAATAATGTGAGGAATTCCTACACAATTGCTAGGTTCTAAAGTAACTGTAACCACTGAGGGAAAAGCCTTGAGCATCATTGCCAAGAGCTCACTGGAGAGATCTCTGGTCAATGAGCAGCAGCAGTCAAAGAAGCAAACAAAATGTTATGATGCCTAAGGAATGGGACAAAAAAATACTGAAAACATTTGAATTCTATTATATAATTCAGTGCTATACTCTGATCTGAAATACTAGATTATGTTCTAGTCACCCTACCTTCCATCTCAAACCCTAGTTCCTTTGACTCAGAGAGACACACAAACCCTTTTATATTCCTTGGCTGGAGCTAATGAAATCCAACTGAGCTGGCTGCCAGGAGGAGTCAGACATCTCAACAAGGGTCCTAGAGTCTGACATATTCTCACACGCTTCTTAATTCTATTCAGTTGAAACATCTCAAAACAAATTCCCAGAATATCCAGTGCTTAATATCTTCAAACCTATAAAAATGTTGCTACAAATATTCAGCCAAATATTGTTTCAAAATATTCAATAAAATATTGCTTTACATTAAGTTAAATTTGTGACTCTCTTCAATCATTTTATATAATCTTGCCCTGAAAAATACATGATCTAATTTAACAACTTTACCAGCACTTCTCAATGTTGAAATAATGATTATAATGATAGCATTTATATTTGACAAGTTAAGTTTCTAAGTCAGGAACTCTCTGTGTTCCCTCTTGAAATAGCAGTAAAGACCATGTCTAACAAATAATATTATAATAAAGTGAATTTTGCAGCAAGATTAGGCTATCATGAAATTTGACTTTGAGGCTGATCCTACCATCCTCACTCAGGATAATGGGATTGTTTTCCACAGGCTTTTGCCAGAGTAAAAATTTTAGGGATTAGACCTCATCCAACTTGTGTAATTTACCCTAAATCTAATGCCAGAATTTGGGGGTTTGGTTGCTAACATTCTTTTCATGCAACACCTACTGTAGGAGAGGATAGTTTAGAATTTCCAGTTAAATATCCCTTCCTCTCCTCCTCCATTATGTTATCTGCATTCTATTTAGTAATATAACTGCTATATATGTATTAATACTCTTTGGTTTTGTAATGAAGACCTTGCATAAAAAAGAGCAATGTGCCAGATTACTTCCTCCTATGGAAAAGCCCATGAAAGGTGGCTAAGGGAGAGGAAAACTGACAGGGTGTGTTCCCTTTCTACACAGTGAACCATGGGTCCAGCTCTAAAACCAATGGAATGCCTAGGAGCTGTAGGAGGCCAGCATCATCTGCATGAAGTCCCTGTGCCATGGCACCGGCTCTGGACCCTTGGCATCCCATCCCCTCATTCCCTGGCAGCATGACTCCTCTGGAATAATGCTATCCGCATCTCCCCAGACCATGGCTTCCCCTCTTTACCACCATGGAGCAGCCCCACTGGCAAGGTAATAGAGCCCTAGGCTGCTTTATTTCCCACAGTGATCTCCACAAAGGACAATCTGTGTCCTGCCCTCAAGATGACCTACTCCTCCCTGGCCTGTCCAGTGCCATCACTTCCCCTACGTAGATCCCCAGGCTGCTGAATAGCCTACTGTGGGGTCCAGGGAAAGAGGAGCCAGTGGGACAGTGGCAGCTGATTGCCATCCCCATTAGGAAAGGTAGACACTGCATATACACGATCATGGACCATGAGGCATGATAGAGCCCCATGTCCTCATTCTAATTAGATGCCAGATTAGAGTCTGATGGCACAACTATACATGAACAAAATAAAGAAAATTGGACACAGTGTCATGTGACAGATTTGGAGATGATACCATTGTGCAGCAAGTGTATTTTTCATATATATTTCCTTATAGGCCAAATTCTGTTTGTCTTTCTCACTGTGAACAGGGTGAGTGGAATTTGACTCCATACTTTTACATGTGCATCGATCCTTCAGTGAGGAAAAGGCCCCCTCCTTGAAGTAATGAGAGACCGAGAAGGCCTCTCTTTGTAGAAGCAAGATCTGTATTTTACAGCCCTCAACTTACAGATTTGGGAAGTTTCTTAGTGCCTGAAGCAACAAACTCCCATCCACTTCAGTCACCTCAGGATTGGGCTCGCAGAAAGCCTGACATTAAAAGCCCCCACGGTATATTGGATATATACAGTATGTCAAGTGCAGAAATTAGGAACAATTTTACTGACTCTGATTTTTACAGTTGTCTCCTTGTGTAGGTGAATGAGCAGAAAGTCACACCAATGAGGTAAAAATCTTTGCTGTTCTGTCACCATACTACAGTTCCATTCTGTTAGCTGGATCTGAATCCAGCTGGATCTGTTAGCTGGATTAGCTGAAACTTCTTCACTAGGAGGGTGGTGAAACACTGGAATGCATTACCTAGGGAGGTGGTAGAATCTCCTTCCTTAGATGTTTTTAAGGTCAGACTTGACAAAGCCCTGGCTGGGATGATTTAATTGGGGATTGGTCCTGCTTTGAGCAGGGGGTTGGACTAGATGACTTCCTGAGGTCCCTTCCAACCCTGATATTCTATGATTCTATGATTCTACGATTCTATGACAGTACTGAAGGGAACGTCTTATTAAATTAATTTCAGAACATAAAGAAGTGGACGGTCACAGGTGAAATCTGTTAGCCAGACCAAAAAAAGAATCAGGTATGAATGGAATTTCATCCCCACCCTTCCTACTCTACATTTGTGGACTCAAAATTAAGGCAAAGTGAAAGAAAATTTTACCATGAGTCCACCCCTCCCTATTGGAAATAAAAGGTGCTTATCATATACAATTAATTTTCCATTTGGCCCCACAAAGCACCACATGACTGTTCAGGGACCAATGCTCAGCTAGGTTTCAACACTGAATAATCCCTGTACATACAAAAAGAATCTTAAATGTTAATTGTAAAATGTGAATACAACACAGTGTTTATAAATGAATGTACAGGTTGGGCTTTTCAATTTACTATTGATATTCAATGGCAGTTGGAACCCTAAGGGTCAGATTTTTGAAGGTATCCATGAATTAGGCAACTAGGCCCATTTTAAAATCCATTAGGTGCCCATTTTAAAATCCATTAAGTGCCCATTAGGTGCTTCAGGTGCCTGAACACCCTTAAAAATCTGGCCCTAGGTCAGGGGACTTTGAAAATTAAAGCCTTAATGAACTATGTAACAATGGGCCTAGATCTTGTCATGTGCTGAGCACCTTCTACACCCTTGATTGTAGTGTGAATGCATACAGCTTAGCACTTCACAGTATCAGACCTAATATCACCTTCATCTGCCATCAAGATACAATGTTCTAGGCTTTCATTTGACCCCTGAATGCCCAATATACATGCCTCCTGCAGATCTTTTCCACTGGCAGGTCAAGATCACTTCACAGCAGCCCAAAGGAATTCTCTCTCTAGATTTTGTCCCTTTGTATGGAAGGCTATGTTTATTGACTAATTGCTTATAACTTTGGAGAAACTACCTTGTCATTCTTTTTTTACTGTCCTTTCTCCAACTGTCAATTCACCTGTTAATTTTATTAATCCATCACTGCAAACTCAGCTGCACAGTTATCTTTGCAGTAGAGGATACATTTTATGTTGTGAACAGTGTGAGATTAAAGCTAAACTGTCCCAGCCTCAAATGTAAAAAGAAACACACATTTAACATTCATGTGGATTATCAGACCTATCTGCTTTAAAATGTACCACTGTTTGTGGACCTATGTCTTATTTCATTGTGGGAAAGTATTTAAAAGTAATCTGGATTTACATATAAAACATGGTATAGATATTTTCCTTGAAGCTGGAATGAGTAATTAAAGGAGACACTGATTTTTTGAAAAATTGAGGAATTCATATCCTACAGAATTGAAGTCTGTTCACACTACTAATAAAGTTAAAAGTCAAAAACATAAGGCTTGCTCTGAAGCGTAACGAATATTTACCTATGATGATGTAATTTTTCTATTCTTTGCTGTGAACATTAAGGTCCAAATTCCCCAGTAAGATTTATATAATTTGGCAGTTAATTATTTCTAGACTGTCAGGAAAAATACTGAAATTCAGAGCACATGACGAAAAATAATAAATATTACTAATACTGGACCACCCTCAACAAACAAATAAGTAAACAAATAAATAAATAAGCCTCTCAAAGTCTTAAAACACTGAACTGCAGTTTCAAGAAAACTTATTTATTTGCACAAAATATTTTTTAAATAATACATTTTTGCTCAATCCGGAAAAAAACACCTAGCAAATGAGTTATGAATTACACTCTGCAAGAGCACTATAAACAAGTCATTGGGGAGGCTCCCTGGAAAAATCATCTACATGTCATTACAGCGTAAGTTACATGGAAACTAAATGTATCAAAATAGGTTTCCTAATAGGTAGCAAGAGATTCTGGGGCACAAACCTGCAAACCCTTACTCACATGGATCTACTCACACAAGTCAAGACTACTTACGTGAAGAAGGGGTGCAGGATCAGACCCTTATCTACAAAAACGGAGGAAAGAATATCAACCACTGGCAGAATTTGAACAATTAAGCAACAGATGCCGATTCATAAAACTGATTCCTACATAAAAAGCTTTGTCAAATTTCTGAAAACTTAAATGCATGTTAGAAAAATGAACCCCTTGGCAGATTTGCCATGGAAACAAAAACAAGCCCTAAGGCAGATCTGCCATGTACCTAACTCATACTGTTACTGACACGTGGCTACGTTATTAGGGATGGAATAATACTATTTTCAGGAGATAACTGTACTGTATCATTCCCCCCCAATCTACTGGACATAAACATCAAAGTACTTTTTTGCCAGACAATCCCAAGATGTGTGAGCAACCATTGTTCAACTTTAACAAGCCATTTATCAGTGTCCTTTAATCATTGTGCCATGATAGAGAGCTTTCTAGCTAGTCCTTATAAGGTAGCCCTCAGTGAAGAAGTAGCTGGTAAATGATTTCCAGTATTCATGATTGCTAGTATTTCCTTATTTGAAGGGCTGCCTGATTTAGAGAGCGCAAAAGAAGAAAGCCTACATATATCACAAGACGGCACTTCCTGAAAAGTGAGAGAAGACAGATAACTTTTTTCTTGTGGTCAGGCATGGAGCCAAATTCTCAGCTGGCATAAATCAGCATAGCTTCACTGAAGTCCATGAAGCCATGCCAATTTATGCCACCTAAGATTCTAGTCCATCTCTACACTCCAGAACCAAGATGATATTCTTGGGTATAATCTGAATTTCTTAAGATACATGTAACTAAAAAGTTAATAAAAAGCAAAAAGACTGAAAAAATGAGACCCTAGGCTAGATTCACAGAGGAATTTAGGTGCCTAACTACTACTTTAGTTGCATAAATGCCAGATTTAGGCACCACTGGTATTCACAAAATCCCTAGTTAGAGGGTATATAGACCCCCATTCAGATGAGGAAGGTGCCAGAGAGGCCCTGGGGGCAGGGTTAGCCCCACCTCTCCAGACCAGTCAAGCATGTATGGTAGGGAGGATGACTTTAAAAGGGAGGAAACTACAGTAAACTGGAGGGACTCCTGGAGCCTCAGACGTAACTCCCAGACAAGAGATCTTCTCCCTGACCTCACAGAGAGTGCAGTGAACTCCCAGGGTAAGCCAGAGAGACTTAAGAAGGCCCACAAAGGGCAGGGCTCCTTGAAAGTAAAAAGTAAGAAAGTAAGAAGAAAGAAGAATCTTAAGAATCTTAAGAATCTGCGGTCTGCACTGAAGACACCCATCATAAATAAGCAAATTTGGTCAGCTTCTCCAACCTTCTGAGCAAAAAACATCAAGGGACCCTTTTACAAATGTGGCTGATGTGATTAGGCCCTATTATGGTGTCCCCTGAATAGATATGTGGACACAGTTGGCAACGGGCTTTGTTGCAAGGATAGGTTCCTGGGTTAGTGGTTTTGTTGTGTGGTGTGTGGTTGTTGGTGAGTATTTGCTTCAGGTTGGGGGGCTGTCTGTAAGCAAGGACTGACCTGTCTCCCAAGATCTGTGAAAGTGATGGGTCGTCCTTCAGGATAGGTTGTAGATCCTTGATGATGCGTTGGAGAGGTTTTAGTTGGGGGCTGAAGGTGACGGCTAGTGACGTTCTGTTATTTTCTTTGTTGGGCCTGTCCTATAGTAGGTAACTCTGGGTACTCTTCTGGCTCTGTCAATCTGTTTCTTCACTTCAGCAGGTGGGTATTGTAGTTGTAAGAATGCTTGATAGAGATCTTGTAGGTGTTTGTCTCTGTCTGAGGGGTTGGAGCAAATGCAGTTGTATCGTAGAGCGTGGCTGTAGACAATGGATCGTGTGGTGTGGTCTGAATGAAAACAAGAGGCATGTAGGTAAGTATAGCGGTCAGTAGGTTTCCGATATAGGGTGGTGTTTATGTGACCATTGCTTATTTGCACTGTAGTGTCCAGGAAGTGGATCTCTTGTGTGAACTGGTCCAGGCTGAGGTTGATGGTAGGATGGAAATTGTTGAAATCATGGAATTGCTCAAGGGCTTCTTTTCCATGGGTCCAGATGATGAAGATGTCATCAATGTAGTGCAAGTAGAGTAGGGGCATTAGGGGACAGGAGCTGAGGAAGCGTTGTTCTAAGTCAGCCATAAAAATGTTGGCATACTGTGGGGCCATGCGGGTACCCATAGCAGTGCCACTGATTTGAAGGTATACATTGTCCCCAAATGTGAAATAGTTGTGGGTGAGGACAAAGTCACAAAGTTCAGCCACCAGGTTTGCCGTGACATTATCGGGGATACTGTTCCTGACGGCTTGTAGTCCATCTTTCTGTGGAATGTTGGTGTAGAGGGCTTCTACATCCATAGTGGCTATGGTGGTGTTTTCAGGAAGATCACCGATGGATTGTAGTTTCCTCAGGAAGTCAGTGGTGTGTCTCAGACAGCTTGGAGTGCTGGTAGCATAGGGCCAAAGGAGGGAGTCTACATAGCCAGACAATCCTGCTGTCAGGGTGCCAATGCCTAAGATGATGGGGCTTCCAGGATTTCCAGGTTTATGGATCTTGGGTAGTAGATAGAATACCCCTGGTCGGGGCTCTAGGGGTGTGTCTTTGCAGATTTGTTCTTGTGCTTTTTCAGGGAGTTTCTTGAGCAGATGGTGTAGTTTCTTTTGGTAACCCTCAGTGGGATCAGAGGGTAATGGCTTGTAGAAAGTGGTGTTAGAGAGCTGCCTAGCAGCCTCTTGTTCATATTCTGACCTATTCATGATGACGATAGCACCTCCTTTGTCAACCTGATTGATTATGATGTTAGAGTTGTTTCTGAGGCTGTGGGTGGCATTGTGTTCTGCACAGCTGAGGTTATGGGGCAAGTGATGCTGCTTTTCCACAATTTCAGCCTGTGCACGTCGGCAGAAGCACTCTATGTAGAAGTCCAGTCTGTTGTTTCGACCTTCAGGAGGAGTTCACCCAGAATCCTTTTTTTTTGTAGTGTTGGTAGGAAGGTCTCTGTGGATTATTATGTTGTTCAGAGGTGTGTTGGAAATATTCCTTGAGTTGGAGATGTCGAAAATAGGATTCTAGGTCACCACAGAACTGTATCATGTTCGTGGGGGTAGAGGGGCAGAAGGAGAGGCCCCAAGATAGGACAGATTCTCTTGCTGGGCTAAGAGTACAGTTGGAAGGATTAACAATATTGCTGGGTGGGTTAAGGGAACCACACTATCAGAGGCTTGTTCACCTGCACATCTACCAATGTGATATATGCCATCATGTGCCAGCAATGCCCCTCTGCTGTGTACATTGGCCAAACTGGACAGTCACTATGTAAAAGAATCAATGGACACAAATCAGACATCAAGAATTATAACATTCAAAAACCAGTCGGAGAACAATTCAATCTCTTTGGTCACTCAATTACAGACCTAAAAGTGGCAAATCTTCAACAAAAAAACTTCAAAACCAGACTCCAACGAGAGACTGCTGAATTGGAATTAATTTGCAAACTGGACACCATTACATTAGGCTTGAATAAAGACTGGGAGTGGATGTGTCATTACACAAAGTAAAACTATTTTCCCATGTTTATTCCCTTCCCCTCCCCCCCACTGTTCCTCACACGTTCTTGTCAACTGCTGGAAATGGCCCACCTTGATTATCACTACAAAAGGTTCTCCCCCTGCCCACCCCCCCACCCCGCTCTCCTACTGGTAATAGCTCACCTTACCTGATCACTCTTGTTACAGTGTGTATGGTAACACCCATTGTTTCATGTTCTCTGTGTACATAAAATCTCCCCACTGTATTTTCCACTACATGCATCCCATGAAGTGAGCTGTAGCTCACAAAAGCTTATGCTCAAATAAGTTTGTTAGTCTCTAGGGTGCCACAAGTCCTCCTTTTCTTTCTGTGAATGTAAAAGATGTGATTCTCAATTGCATAAGAACATAAGAATGGCCATACTGGTCAGACTAAAGGCCCATCTAGCCCAGTATCCTGTCTTCCAACAGTGGCCAATGCCAGGTGTTTCAGAGGGAATGAACAGAACATGTAATCATCAAGTGATCCATCCCCTTTTGCCCATTCCCAGCTTCTGGCAAACAGAGGCTAGGGACACTTCAGAGCATGGTTTTGCATGCTCTATTTAGACATCACCAAGGAGACCCACCTGTGGCGATCCTGGGTGGAGGCATCACACCCAGTGGTAGACACCTGTGAATGGTGGCCGAGAAGTTAAAAGATCACTGCTGGTGGTGGTTGAAACCAGAGCCCTGGATCAGGGTATAGGTGGCAGGGCTCATACTCATAGAACAATTTGTCCAGATTTTACCAGCAGGAGGATGGGCATTGCCTTGAGACCCTGAAGAATGCTGTGAATATTCTAGAAAACTATCTAGCTGCCTACCACCCCACCCCACACCACCGCCCCAGAGTGCCCAGAGACTGATCACAGAAGGATAGAGAGACTCACCAAGAGCCATTGATGGGAGGTACAAGGCCCAGCCAGGCTCCACAAGTATCCCTGACTGAAGAAAAGAAGCTAGATCGCCACACCAGAGCAGCAAGGAAGGACAGTAGCTTGTCAGAACCCTCTGCCACCCATAAGGGCCTTTGGTACAATCTAGCAAAACCCATTATGAAGCCACGAAGAGGTCAGACCGACAAGGCAATGACTTGCCAAGCCAAACCCTGACCTATGCTATGGTATTTGACAGGAAGTCCTTCCTCTGTGAGCAGATAGACCCCTTCTATAAAGACAGCTCCTATATGGAATGCAACTTCAGGCAAGTGTGTACCAGTCTAGGGCCTATAAGAAAAGCCCTGCCAAGCTAATAGTCCAGGTGTGGATGGAGAGAAAGAAAGCAATAGGGCTGGTGGACTCGGGATGTATTCAGACCTTTATCCACCAGCAGCTCATAGACCCAGGGAAGGACACAGGGGGGACAATATTCCTCCAGTGTGTCCATGCGGACATAAAGCCCTACCCCACACAGCAAATATGATTGAAAGTGGGGGAACATTCAACAAGCATGTGGGTGGGCTTAGCAGCCATGCTGGCCTACTCAGTTATACTAAGCAGGGACTGGGAACAGTTTGGTGAGGTCCTGGCAGAACAATAAAAACCATAATCTCAGGATCTAAGTCACTCCTCTATGGAACCTGCATGGGTAGGCGTGAGTGACCTCGACAACCCTGGTGAGGGACCATCATGCCAAAGAGCTCAACCCATATCCCACCCAAGTCCTCTGCACAAAGCTGAGACCTATAAAGCCTACGCAGATATCCTTGCCCGATATATCAATTTTGTGTGGGAACCATAGGTGGCCCCCACCTTCTCCTGTGCATATGATCAATTAGTGGTGGTAAATGGGGGAGTGATAGCCCCGCACCCCCAGAAAGAGAAACAATGGCCCCATTTTGAGCTTATCACATACAGCAAGTGAGACAGACTGGGAAACTGAGGCCCAGCTGCTGCATGTGAATATGTGGGAGATACTCCACTTGGACAATGAGGTCCCCTGCGCACGGCATCTAGGGAAGGAGAAACCCTCCAATTGTCCCATGGCCTCCTTTTACTGGCCTGGGGTGTTTCGAGACGTCACAGACTACTGCTTTTCTTGTCCTGATGGCCAGCTCTCAGGAGCTCCTCCGACTATGACTATTTCTTGCCAGAAATTCCACAGCTGCCTGAGTCCAGGAAGGAATTCATGACTGTGAATCCCAAGCAGAGATAGGTGCCTCCCTCCGCCCTGAGTGGGGCAAGGCTCAGCACTCCCCATCTCCTCAGCATCTCCTGTGGGCTATTTTAGGTGGCTGCCCACTCAGAGTGCTGCCTTTTGAATCACGGTCTTAGGCAGCTATCTTTCCCCATTCATTGTATAGGGAGTTTAGGTGCCAAACCCAGGCTCTGTGAATCTCAGTGATTTTCTAGGGGCCTAACAATTAGGCATGGTGACTCTGAGCATCACAATGTCCATGTCTCTTTGTGAATCTAACCCCCCCGAATGAAAATCAGAGACTTGAAACCACAAGTCCGTTCTGTTTTTTGCTAAGATGTGGTCGGAGACTACATATTTTACTCATAGGAATTATGGACGCACTGTCAAATGATGTATCTGAGATTGTTGCCCCTTTTGGACAAGAGTGGGTAGTCAAAGTTTGGGACCCCGAGGGTGTTTCAGTTTAGGAAATTGGTGGTAGACAGATATTTCTTTGATACAATTTTGGTTTTTTACAAAAAATGTACAGAGTCCTGTGTCTGTGAACACAGGAGGAATCAAACAGCAGGGAGCAGCTTCTTTTGCTCACAGCACCAGAAGCACTTTTTTCAGTCTCAGGGGGTAGCTGTGTTAGTCTGTATCCACAAAAACAACAAGGAGTCCGGTGGCACCTTAAAATCTGTTAATCTTTAAGGTGCCACCGGACTCCTTGCTGTTTTTTCAGGCTGCACCCCTGACATCTCCCCAGGGTTCTTCTAATGCCAGCCACTTTTTTTTAGCTGCTGCTGCCTGCCTCTCTCACTATGTCTGTTCCTGACTGGTCTCAGGTTCATGAGATCTCTCTTCTCCCTGCTCCCCACATCTACTCAAAGTAATACTCATCTAAAAGCTCCTGGCCAGGTTCATACACATCTTTTGCCTTAAGTGAGGCTTATTCTTACAGTTGTTTGAATTGAGGGTGAGTTCACACCTATCAATCTCAATGAGGTTTTAACTCAACCCATAACAAGATTCACCCAGCTCATAACAATGTACACATGACTATTGTTAAGGCTCCATTTCTTTTCTCACCCTTAGGCTATATTAAATGGCTGTCACACATCCAAAACTGAATTGGCAGGGATAGGTTTCTCAGGATGGCATGAAACATTCTAATTCACTCAAAGAAAACTCAAACTACTATCATTTATGAGCCAGGTTGCATCAAAAGGAGCTGATTTTATGATTTTCTCTTATGCCCAGGAAAGTCCATCATTATTAATATCTAGCTTTTATATATATTAGCAACTGGTTTACAACTGGTTTATAGCAATTTAACTTAATTCAATCAGGTATCTGCCCTCATGGTGTCTCACTCTGAGCAGCTAGTTATCATTTTGTCCACGTTTATCTCTTTGAGATCCATCTGTTTAAGATGATTTCTCTGATGCCAGATGGAAATGGGCCAAATTTTCAAAGGGGCTTCTCCCTGACCTGCATTTTGGCTCATGCAACTTTGCGGAAGCAAACACCGATGCCTGCCTTTTTGGAACACTGGGGCTATGTCTACACTGCGCACCTTACAACGGTGTGGCTATGCTACTGTAGCCACTCTGTCGCCAGGAGAGAGCCCTCCCGGTGACAAAAATAACCCCCCCCCCAACAAGGGGCAGTAGCTTCGTCGCCGGGAAAGCGTTGCCCGCTGACAAAGCATTGTTCGCACCAGCACTTTTTGTCATTAAAACTTTTATCATTCGGGGGTGGGGGGTCCACACCCCTGAGCGACAAAAGTTTTAATAACGAAAGTGCAGTGTAGACATGGCCTAACACCTGTGCATGGAGGTGATGGATTCTAATGCCTGCACACACAGGTGTTTGTGCATGAAGAGTTGGTCGTGTGCATTTTTTGAAAATGTGACCCATTTTCTTAGCCATATTAGCATGTAGTGTAAGATTCTGATTATATTTTGATTTAGATGCAAAAATGGATTTGAAAGCACAACTCTAGGCCCCTTTGACAATATTTGAAAATGTAGTCATAAAAATTTACAAATCCCTCAACCACTCCCCTGTGCAACTCTGGTCAGGCCAAAAAATAACCATTGAGTGCCTGCCCCCCCAGCCCTCCCATTCAGTGTGATACAGGATTACTATTAACATTTTTCACATGACAAATACTTCCCTGCAGAATAAAGATTTATATTGTGGTTTCCTGAGAATAATCTCTGGGGAGGAGGGAGAGGGGGAATATTTCCTCTCTGGCAAGCCCCCTCCCCCAAACACACTCACACATACTCAGAAAAGAAAAATTAGGGAGGATGTGATTACTTTCCCTAGAGAAAGGCTACTCCCCTCCCCAGCCAATGAGATATTACAGGTCACGTCAAGTAAGGTCAAGTGAGTACTTCTAAGGGCCAGTATCCTTGATTTATTCTTTCAGCTGTTAGTTGTCATATAGCACTGTGGCCGGTATGCATAGTGAAGCAGTGCAAAGTGTTGGTTTAAATAAGGGGGGGAGGGTATCATATTCAGTTGAAAGACAGTGTGTGTCCCGCTGGGTGGTTATGGATTTGGGGGGGGAAGGGGGGGGCTTGAACAATGTATTAGCACAGATCATTTATGTACTATGCTGTTTTCTCTTTTAGGATTCTGTCTCTGTGATGAGAAACCCCCTTAGGTTCACTTTCACCATGTGATCCCGCAAAGGACAAGGAAAGACAAAGGAAAGGAACATGGGGGAGTGATTTGATTAAATGAGGTGCTATGTATCCCTCTGTTATCAAGTTTGCCTCACATTTCCTCTTAACTAGCTCCTCCCCTTTGTTCACCTTTCTGAACATTCCAGTTTAATATGTTGGGATTTTTTTATATAATTTGATTTTGCTAAATAAAAAATTGCTAAAAATGTTTGAAAATATTGGTTTATTGCTGTAAGTGTGTAGCATATGAAAGAATGACTGCTAGGAAATCAATGCTTCTTAAGTAAGCAGAATATAGTTATTTCCTATAGAAATGCCCACAACCATTCAGTGTTAACCCCCTTCCGTTGTCAGCATCAAAGTGCTGACTTTCAAAGTGTTGTGCTTTGTAACTAACTGGACAGACACCTGATCTAAACTTAGAGCCCCCACCCCCATGTCCTGGGACATTAATCCAGAAGTTAAAGACAAGTGGTGATCAAAAAGGCTAAAGTATGTTAGGAAATATAAGGAAATGGATAGAAAATAAGACAGAAAAGATAATATCACTATATAAAATCATGGTGTACCCTCACATTGAATACTGTGTGCAGTTCTGGTCGCCCCACTTCAGAAAGAATATAGTGGAAGTGAAAAATGTTCAGAGAAGGGTAACAAAGATGATCAAGGGTGTGGAATGGTTTACATATGAGGAGAGACTAAAAAGATTATGGCTATTCAGCTTAGAAAAGAGACAACTAAGAAGGGGGGACATTATAGAAGTCTACAAAATCATGAACGGAGTGGAAAAAGTGATGGGGTGCATTATTTACCCTTTCACACAGTGAAAAACCCAGGGGGTCACCCAGTGAAATTAATAGGTAGCAGGATTAATACAAACAAGAAGAAGTACTTTTTCATACAATACACAACTAACTTGTGGAACTCATTGCCATGGGATGTTGTGATGGCCAAAAATATAACTGGGTTCAAAAAAGAACTGAACAAATTGATGGAGGATAGGTCCATCAAAGGCTTTTAGCCATGACTACCAGAAGTCAGAAATGGAAGATGGGTGAATCTCTCCATAATTTCCCTGTTCTGGACACTCCCCCTGAAGCTCTGGTACAGGCCACCATTGGAGATCGAATAATGGTCAAGCTTGACCATGGTCCAACCCAGAATGGAGCTATTATGTTCCTATGTACAATCTGTAATAGCACAAATCATAAATTTCTGGTTTTATGAGTGATTTTGGTGAACTCTCTAAAATCCAATTTTTTAATTAAATGAAGCTTCTAGCCCATTCTGTTCGCTATTTACAATGATAATAATATACTATTTTCATCCTGGGGATGCTAACAAAATAAAACATTTTCACCAAGACAGATGTGAATTTCCCTCGTTCATCTTAATGGGGCTTTATATTCAGACATGTAATTACAGCCACAGAAATGTCAACAATGTTACCAGTGCTGCTGCCTATTGAAGTGTAAGGTACTGTAGATCCAAATAAATGCATTCATACAATGCAACTAGATATGCCCAGCATGTCCTGACATCCCATGCATTTGAATGGATGCTTCATATGAAACTGCTACCTGAATACACAGAAATTCCAACAGTAGCAAAGACAGACAGACTACAATCTGAGACAGCTGGGTCCAGTTTTGACATCAGGGAAAAGTTCACCACCTTACCCAAGGTCACAACGCAATGAGGTGGAATCAAAACTCAAAATTTTCACTCTACCACCCCTGCTAGATGACTGAGGTGTATTACTTACTTTATGTAACCAGGCCACAGCAAATTACACTTACAAATGGTGGAATCTGTCTTTTTTGCAGGAAAGGCAAAACATATTTGCAGATTTGTCTTTATCCAAGCACAAGATGGAATCAGCCCTGCAACCTTTTTTTTCTTTAATTGTGTTGAAAAATGAAAACAGTGGGGGTTATTTTTGTTAAGCCTTTTATTAGGAATTAAACATATTTGTTTGTGCTGGCCTTTTTCACTCCTTTTTTATAAGTACACGCTTCTGTGGGCAGACTGCAAAGTGAAACAGTTTCTGAAAGAGGTTTGACAAACAGCAGAAAATGCCGAGCTCTCTTTAGAACTGCACCTTGGAGAGCTTCAGATTTTAAAGGCCTGATTTTCACCAGCTCAGTCAGAAGGCAAGGGACACATGAAAAAATGTGGGTGAAATTATATGTCTCATTTTTACAATAGTTACTATAATTACACACAAACATTGGGTAGTTGTACACGCAAATCCCCAATTTGCATGCATAGTCAGGAAAATATTGTATGCATATTAGGCATTTGGCTGCACATGTGTTTTTAGGCATGAGCTTGTAAACACCAGACTCTCAGGGTATCTCTACATTGGAATCGGAAGTGTGATTTCAACTCATGGAGGCATACCCATGCCAGCTTAAATCTAGCTAGCATAGCTCAAAATAGGAGTGACAGTGCAGCAGCATGGACCCCAGTGCAGGCTTGGAACTTGAACACAGATCCAGGATCCAGGATTGTACAGTCTGCACTGAAGGCGGTGCCAAGGCCTCTTCACTACTACCTTTAGCCATGCTAACTAGATTAAAGCTAGTACGGGTATGCTGGGCCAAGCTGCAGTCACATCTCCGATTGCAGTATAGACATACCCGAACAAAGAGAGCTGTTTAGTACTCTTAAAATAGCTGTGTAGATAACACTTTGAAGTTGTGGCTCAGGCTGCAGCTGGGGCTCTGAAACCTGCAGATGGGGATGGGCTACAAAGCCCAAACTCCAGCCCAAGCCAGAACTTCAAAGTGCTATCTATACAGCTACTTTCAGAGGAATAGTGCAAACCCCGCTAGCCTAAGTCTGTTGAGCAGGGCTGGGAGGCTTGCTGCCACTGGCTGTGTAGACCTACCCTCACTGACTTCAGTGGTGTCAGGATTTCACCCTGTACGAATATTTTAAAAGAGCCTTTTAATGAGAGTGGAATAGAATAAACCAGCTTCAGATCCTACCTTTGACATATTGCACCTTTTTCTGAACAAATTTCCAGAAAGCCAACACCAATTGTACAGAACTTATTACTGAGCTGGGGCCTGATCCAAAGCTCAGTGGCGTCAATGGAAGTCTTTCCATTCACTTTAGTGGGCTTTGGGCCAGACTCTTAGGCTCAGATCCTCAAAGGTATTTAGGTGCCTAACTCCCATTAGTGCTTATTTCAACTGTGGAGTGAAATGCAAGATTGGGCCTTGATGCGCTAACAAACAAAAGTAGCACATGCCTATTCTAGGGAATCTTTAGAAAAAGACAAGTCAAAATAACAGAAAATGCCACTGACAAATGAATTTGTCTTCCTGCTTAGCTCGATGTCACTGAAACAAGAGAATTCAAATGTTGTCAGAGACGCCAAAGGAAAATAGGTGGTTTTACTGTACTGGGGGGATGTGCAAACATTTCCTACAGTTTCTATTCATCTCCGCTCATAGCACTTCAGTTTCACTTGGCGCTTCAGGTTCAGATAAATCCTATATTCAAAGTGAACTTTCTAGTTTCTTTTTGCATCCAGATCATACAGAATGGCAAGTTACACCTTTTTTTGGATGCCAAACCTTATGTAACCCCATGTCCACTTGAAACTGGGCCCGGGTTTGGTCAAAAGATACCTGAACCTGTCAAACAAAGCTACATCAAGTCTTGACGTTGCCAGTCCTCTTTTGCATAGTCATTGATCTTACCAAAAATGTTTTACATAATTCTAATTTTTACTCTTGACAGAAAAAGGTATTTGATTATCAAAATTTAACAATTGTCCCAAAAGAAATTAAGGCTCTCAGTCCTGCTTTTATTGGTCACTAAGGCCCGCAAAGAGAAATGCACTAAAGTGCATACATAACTTTAAGCATCTGAGTATTCCCAATGCTTAAGTGCTAATCCTGCATTTATTGAAGTCAGTGGGACTTTTGCTATTAAATTTTATGGGAGCAGGATCAGACCCTAAGTGCTTTGTTGGACCAGGGCCAACATTCTCACAGACTTCAGTGGAAGCAGGATTGGGCCTGATCTGCAAATAACCATCACAGCTCCTCCTAGAAAGACCAAAAATAAAAACAAACGATACTAAGCCACAGGAATGAACACAGCAAACCGGGCAGGATCGTTCAGCACAAGACAACTAATGTACGCTCTTCTCATTTAGATACCAGTATTTCAAAGAGCCATAGCAGATTGTTTTTGTCACAATATCGTTAACACTGAGTTCTACAGGCAGCAAATAAATGAAGCATCAACCTGACTGAAATCCTAACCATCAAGTCCACCTGCCATGGAGCAGGAACTGCAGGTTTACCCCCTCAAGGGATTATGCTTCAGTAGCCAGGCGTCAAACAGACTATGGAATATTGCACATAATAATCATGTATCTTCCATGTATGTTTCACAGCCAATAATGCCAGTGAGTAATATGTATGCCATTTTTGATAGTCAAATGTATTTGTAGTATCACCTCATTGAAGTCAACAGCTGTACGTTCAGGACAAATTTGGCTCAATATCATAATATTGATATATCATAATATATCATACTGTATATTTCCCTGACATAATATTATTTTATTGTTTTATCCATAAAAATATTGGTCTATTTCATTAAAAATATAAACCACCTATTTTGTGCTTACCTATTTAATGCACTCATTGCACACTCACAGTTTATATTCTATCTATCCCACTTATTGTACATTTTAATAGAGCAGCTATAATTGTGGAGCTGTATCCTCAGGTGGTGTAAATCAGGATAGCTCTCTTAAGTCAATGGAACTATGTCAATTTACACCAGCTGAGGATCTGGGCCCTAGTTTCTAGACCTTTGAAATTGTTTTATTAAAATCTTAGGCTAAGAATAGAATACCCTTTCATGTGTGTGTTGCTTTAAACTGGTGGCAGGCCTTTAGAAAGTGTTACTAGATGAGGAAATGCAAATAGATATTTTAGGGCAATGGCTCTCAATCTTTCCAGACTACTGTACCCCTGTCAGGAGTCTGATTTGTCCTGTGTACCCCCAAGTTTCACCTCACTTAAACACTACTCGCTTACAAAAGCGGGCATAAAAATACAAAGGTTTCACAGCACACTATTACTGAAAAATTGCTTACTTTCTCATTTTACCATATAATTATAAAATAAATCAATTGGAATATAAATATTGTACTTAAATTTCAGTGTGTAGTATATAGAGCAGTATAAACCAGTCACTGAATGAAATTTTAGGTTGTACTGACTTTGCTAGTTCTTTTTATGTAGCCTGTAAAATTAGGCAAATATCTAGATGAGTTGATGTATCCCCAGGAGGACCTCTGCGTACCCCCCCAGGGGTACACCTCCCTCTGGTTGAGAACCATTGTTTTAGGGCTTGATTCTGCAATCCTTTCATAAGTAATCAAGTTGTCCTTACTCACATTAATAATCCTCTTGAGGTCAATGGAATTATTTTTTGAGTAAAAATTCCCTACATGAGTGAAGGTTGCAATGTCTGGGCCCTTAATTTTTGTCTATGTTTGCTTCAGTGGGATTGTCACAGCTGGGAAAGACATATATTTATTCCCCCCATTCTCTTTAACGACATCCTTCAGGGGTCAGTGTCACTTTTATGGAATAGATACACTTACAACCAAATTTAGGGGTCCAATTTTCTATTCTTTCAAAGCAGCTAATGAGCAAGGCCTTCAGATGCTGTCACAATACAAATAATTTACAGTCTACAGAGTGTGTGAACAATTAACCCCCATTAAAAAACGGATGTCTGAAATTAATAACCAGCTCCAGCTAGGTCAGAGAATGCATTTTAAAGTACAGTGTCACATGCAATTTGTGAGTGAGCAAGAAGCTATGCCACTATGTTGCCTCTGGAAATAATCCTTACTGTTTTCCCTAGGCATTTGGTGACCTTGTGTGTTGATCGCACTCCCTTTTCCAGGACTGTAAATAAGAGCATTTAAAAAAGCTTTTCTGTTCACACAGTTGTAGTTATGAGGGAAAGTCCTGAATGGAAGAGCTGTAACTATCAGAAGAATGCAGCAGCTGGCAAAGGACAGATTGTATTAACAAGGATTGTGGCTTTTTATTATGGCAACTGAATTTGTATAAATATAAATAAAGCTACTCTCATGCGCAGCAAAGGGCTAGTGGGCCACTAGTCTGCTACATTGCTGTTTCCAGCACTGTGAACTGAATGGTGAGGGTCACTAAGCTGGTGGGAATTGAGATCTACATTTGCCAAAGCTACTTGTGGCCAGCTGAACTATCTGTCCCATTGTTTTTAGGAACAAGTAGACCCTCAGATTTGGTTTTGTGGCAAAAACTTAAACTGGATTAAATGAATCTGCAGAATGTTTCACTAACAGTATTGCAAACCCAATAGAAATATGATTTTTCCACTTCAGTTTCTCTGGTGGCCGGAATCATTTATATTAGTATTTATTTTATTCTTTACACAGCTTTGTTCAGGACTATCCATGTAGCTGCACCATATTAAACCTAACACCATGTTCATTTGTATACTGACTTTTATCTCTTTTAGTTTTTATACAGCGCATATCACTGTAACACAACAATGCTGTTAGTATGGTATTTAGTGCTAATAATCTAAACCAGGGGTTTCAACATGGGGTTTGCAGAAAGGTCTCAGGTTTTTGCAACCAACCTGCCCTTCCTATATTGGAAAATGGGGTCCTTGGTTGGGATCCCAGTATAGAAAAGAGTGTCGCAGTAAGAGAAAGATTGAGAACCACTGGTCTAAGCCCATGCCAAATGTGATATCCAAGTGCTGATACCCTAAATCCTCTGTACTTGTATATGGCAAGGAAGATTCATTCAATCACGAGGAGTAGCTTTGTTGTGCTTTTAAAGGAAACCCTCCGTCATTCCAAGCATCCTCCACTATCATAACTGTTAATTTTGGACACAAATAAGCAGCAAAAGAGAGAAGAAAAAGAGAAAACAGGAATAACTAGATGAGTTCCATCGGAGATTACTGGTCACATTCTCATCTTCTCTCTCCCTTGTGTACACCTCTTTCTGAGCATCTATGTAAACAACAACTATTATAGCTGGTGACAGAATTGGAAAGTCAAGATTGCTCTGCATATCCACTGACGTCCATTCTGTTCTCTGCCTCAGTGCAGGAAGAAACAACTGTAAACTTCTTTAGTTCATACAAAGCTCCAAGGGTGAAAACCTGGCCACACTGAAGTGGATAGCAGATCTCCCATTGATTTCAATGGGGCCAGAATTTCACTCCCGTAGTATTAACTTCAGTATTGCCTCTCAAAGTCCAATAAAGACTCATGAGTAGAAGTTTCAAGTCCTTGGCTACCAGAGCACATTGTAGACTTAGATTTTTGTACACAAGGAATTAAAATGTCTTAAATCACTCAAGGTGGGAGTTCACATAGGAATCTCTGACCCAAGATGGAAGAGGAAATGGTGATCGGTTTGGAGAGTTCTGAAATTGCATGGAAGATGGATCCTGGAGACATTTAGGGCATGACCTACAGTATCTTTAGACTTCTCCATTCTCTTATACAGAGAGGTAGAGGATGAGGCTTCATTTGAATCCCTCCAAAAGACATGTTTTACTAGTCTTTTGAGCTGCCAAACAGGGAGCCAGACCTTTCTATAGCAACAAAGTGAGGGGAGTCATTCATTTGGGAAGCTTGGAAGGACAGAAAGAGAAATCTGCCAGTGTCCTCTGTTGTCTCTCTCTATTTATACCTTTAAAGCCCATGAGGAGACTAGCTGAGCATGAGGACAATAGCCAGCTAGGAATTCCTCACAGAGCTAGTATTCTTAGCAAGTGTAAGATCAGGTTCCCATGTCTAAGTTAACTGCTGCGAGGTGGAAATTACAGCCTAGTAAAATATTCATATGCTTTGCCACTATTTCAAAACAAATAAATGAAGAATTCAGTGAAAGTGATACACAATGTGTTTTGATAGAAAGTACAGGAATAGTAGTCCATTCTGCATTCAGTCATAGACAGGTGGAAATGGGAGTGCTGAATATAATATTGATGCATATTTTATAATAGCAAAACCAGTTCCTTCCCCCACCAGTACCGGGTTTACTATGGCACTAATGGTGCCATCATGCCAGGCTCACACTCAGAAGGGCCGATTATGATTGCCAGGTGTTCAGTTTTCAACCTGACTTTCTGGTCGAAAAGCAGACCTGGCAGTGTCCTGTCAAGACTACAGACTGGACACTAAAAGTCTGGTTACAGGAGCAACCGCAATCAGCCTCCCCACCAGGAGGGCGGGAAAAGCAGCTGCTGCTGCCTGGAGGAGCTGCAGCTCAGCTGGAGAGAGAAAGAACTGGCACCCACACACCCAATTCTGGCAAAGAGAAGTAGGTACTGTGTCCGTGCTGCCCCAGGGTGCAGATCCTGTCCACTCCCTCCCCCCTTGCCCTGCTATATTTCTGCTGGCCCCTGCCTCGCTCCAGTGACTGACACCCTCACTACCCCCACCACTCCCACCTGTGCTCTTGGCCCTGGCCTCTGCCTCATTCTGGGAACTGACCCCTCCTCACCCCAGCGTGCTCTTGACCCCAGCTTCTGCCTCACTTGAGGACCAACTCCCCACCCCCCCAACCCTAGTGTGCTTGCCTCCAGCCCCTGCCTCTCCCTAGGGACCGACCCCACCCCTCGCCCTGCTGTGCTCTTGCCCCTGGCCCCTGTCGCCCTGGGGACTGATACCCCCGCCTCAGGAAAAAAAATCTTTAGCAATAGCAGAAGAGTCTCTGTCCCTTTCTTTGCCTGAACAGAAAAATATCTGATATCCAAGTTTTTTTTTCCAATCAACAAGTAAATAATAAAAAGGAATTTAATGACCATCTAAAATATCTGCAACTTAGTGGGATAAAGCACAGTTTGTTTCCAAACCAATGCATAAAGAATTCACCTTCCAAAATATTAAAGTGTGACAATCTTTGTTAGGTAGATCACTAGCCATCCGGGAACATTTTTTCAATTGATTCTTAAAATACTTTTTAATTGTTCCCATGAAAACCTGCCATGCTAAACAGTTTCTCAGAAACTTTCAGTGGCTTTCTTTGCTTCCATTTCTGTTTTGAGCCAAGTTATTCCTTTTTGACTGAATGGACCAGATTCATCCCTGATATAACTCTAACCACATTGTTTTACTTGATCCTCATCAATCAGAGTTTTGCAGTGATGATTGTAGAAATGGTGCCACTGATGGATTTTAATGGTTGTTGCTTGGTCCCAAAGCTTCTTATTCCTAATTCTTCTAGTGTTCCATGCTTCATTCATCACTGTTGCCTGTGATATTCTTATTCAACATTTTTCCTCAGTCTTTGGGTTTCAGGGTCCCTCCTATTCTTCTTTCATTTTCCCCCACCCCCAAGTTCTGAGGAAAAGGCTTTTTTCCCCAGCAATGGTTTAAGTTTTCTTCAGGATTCAGTCCTGTGTTCCATATTATATTCTTTGAGTATACTGTACTTCCCTAGGCAAACTGACTAGACCTGACAGGTTTGAGGGTAATTTATATGCTGTTGATACTCAATGATTTCTCCCATATCTCCATTCTCCTAACATTCAGTGCATGGCAGAAAACTTCCTTGGGTTGAATATGACCAAAGCCAAAGGGTTAGATTCTGTGCTGAGCCCCCTGAAAAGCACAGCACAGGTGATGTAGCCCAGAGTGGACAATTGTAGTTTTACAGCACCCTGATTCTGGCCTGCTGCAAGAGCCAAAATATAAGCTAAAGCAGCCCTGGGCTTGGCCCTGTTCTCATTGAGAGCAGCCTCCCGAGGTCTGCCTAAGAACTACCCCATAGCTCAAGAATCCTCTCAGCATCATTAATAATAAGAATTTCTGTTATAAACTGAGGACGCATTACTTGGAAGTAACAGAGGAGGAGAAGGACCTCGGAGTATTGGTCTATCATAGGATGACTATGAGCCACCAATGTGATATGGCCGTCAAAAAAACTAATGCGGTCTTGGGATGCATCAGGCGAGATATTTCCAGTAGAGATAAGGAGGTGTTAGTACCATTATACAAGGCATTGGTGAGACCTCATCTGGAATATTGTGTGCAGTTCTGGTCTCCCATGTTTAAGAAGGATGAATTCAAACTGGCACAGGTACAGAGAAGGGCTACTAGGATGATCTGAGGAACAGAAAACCTGTCTTATGAAAGGAGACTCAATGAGTTTGACTTGTTTAGCCTAACTAAAAGAAGGCTGGGAGGAAATATGATTGCTATCTATAAATATATCAGAGGAATAAATACCACAGAGGGAGAAGAATGATTTAAGCTCAGTACCAATGTGGACACAAGAACAAATGGATCTAAACTGGCCATCAGGAAGTTTAGACTTGAAATTAGACGAAGGTTTCTAACCACCAGAGAAATGAAGTTCTGGAACAGCCTTCCAAGGGAGGCAGTGGGGGCAAACGACATATCTGGCTTCAAGACAAAGCTTGATAAATTTATGGAGGAGATGATATGATGGGATAGCCTAATTTTGGCCACTAATTGATCTTCGACTACTAGCAGTAGATATGCCCAATGGCCTGTGATGGGATGGGATCTGAGTTACTACAGATAATTCTTTCCTGGGTGTCTGACTGGTGAGTCTTGCCCACATGCTCAGGGGTTAGCTCATTGCCATATTTGGGGTCGGGAAGGAATTTTCCCCCAGGGCAGATTGGCAGAGGCCCTGGGGGTTTTTTGCCTTTTTCTGCAGCATGGGGCATGGGTCTCTTGCTCGAGGATTCTCTGCACCTTGAAGTCTTTAAACCACGATTTGAGGACTTCAATAGCTCAGACATAAGTTAGGGGTTTGTTACAGGAGTTGGTGGGTGAGATTCCATGGCCTGCGTTGTGCAGAAGGTCAGACTAGATGATCATAATGGTCCCTTCTGACCTTAAAGTCTATGATATCACAAACACATCCCTAACCAGGCGCCCAGCCCCTGCTCCCAGCATGTCCTCTACAAGGAGGAATGGCAGTGTAGGGCCACTTACATCCGTCTAATGCTGCTATTGTGCTGCAAGAATTCTCCCTTTGACTTCAATGGGCTTTGGCTCAGGCCCTAAACCGAGAACTATTTCTGAGGATTCATTACTGACTTAACCCTTTTTCCTTCATGTGCTCATGTTTGAGTGTTCTCTGGCATGTGCTTTATCCTTCATCATTTGTTGCTCTATTCCTTTCATTTTTCACATTCACAGTATACACAGTGTGCAAATCTGGCTGCACTCTGCAGCATTTCTCTCCAAGAAGCTCAATGAACCTCTTTCTAAGCCAGGCCTCCCGCTCCACATACACACCCATCCATGGAGAGGGCTGGGTGCACCAGGCAGAGCAGGAGTCACCATTCCATAGGAGGATACAGCCTGTACACTCCTGGTGTGCACTGAGAAGCTCAGGGTGGGATTGCCCCCCTGCCCTCCACAACTTTCTCTGAGGCCATAAGGCTCTGCATTGCTCCCAGAACAGGGTGGGCCTTAAATGACACAAATTATCCCAGTTACCCACAAGAGTAGTCCTTAGTCACACTAGCAGGCCCATCAGAATCAAGGATTCGCAGGACTGAAGCTTTAATTCACTTCAGTGAACATTAATAAAAAATGAATGTGAAGTGCTGAGCATCGTCAACTGTCATTGAACTCCATGGGCTTGACCTTGCTCTCACTGAAGTCAACAGGTTTTGCAACTGAGTTCAGTGAGAGCAGGACTGGGCAGCTGAGGGCACTCAGAAGTTCTCCTGACCAGGTGGTTAGAAAAGAGAAGGACATATAAGATGTGATCATGCAATGTCTGAAACTTCAAATGAAATCTTCTGCTTCCATATTTTCCCAGTCACTCATTTTTCAAATTTAAAAACAAACCAAACATGTCAGGAAAGGAGATCCAGGAAGCATGTTTCCAGCTGGCCTGGGATTTAAACTTCTTGGCTTATGGTTAACAGAATGTTTACCAGTTTATGTGAAGCTGTAAGTGTGTCATCAGCATGCCACATGTTTTGATAATTACTCTAGCTGGTATTAAAGTTAATCCCAGATCATATAGATCACTTACAAAATACAATAACTAAGACCAGAAATCCATAGCTGAGACAGTCATAAAATTGATGGCTAAAAATGCCAGTCTGCCTCTGACATGTCCTGCATAAACTGGAATCCGAGAGTCCTGTCTGATGCAGTCTGACAGGAGTCCAACTCCTCTCTGGATATTAAATAGAGACATCTGAGGCATGGCAGATGAGCTTATGTCAGATCTAGTGCATATCCAGAAGTCACGACCCAAGATTTGTGAACACAACCCATGCCCTTCCTGATTTGTAAAGGAGAGGTATGAGCAACTGGTGCCACTCCTGACCAAAATAGCCAATGCATCGTTTAGAGAAGAAACCTTCCCTTCTTCCTTCAAACATGTAATAGTCCGGCCAAGACTGAAGAAACCCACCCTTCATACTTCAGCCCTAGACAACTATCACCTCATGTCAAACCTCCCATTCCTGATGTAAGGGGGTATGGAGAAAGGGGAAGGGCCAAAGAGGAGTCAGGATCCTGAGACTGACAGTGCCCCAGGGACAATCGAGAGAGGCCAGCAATCCAAGTCAGCTGCATTGACAGGGCAGGCAAGCCAGTGAGGGAGTTGAGAGACCAGGATCCATCCTCCATGTGAGCTGGTGCGGCCAGAGCAGAGATGGGGACAGTGCAGCAGCAGCCCAGAGCAGAGCCGGGAAACCAGAGCTAGAGTCCAGAGCAGTGCGGGAGAAAGTACAACAGCCTGAACATCCAGAGCAGTAGCCCAGAGTCTAAGCCTAAATCAAGTTCAGAGTCTTTTACTTTATCAGAACAATGGCAATGGTAACCATTGTAAACTTTTCCCTCCACTTCAAATGTAAAAAGGGGGTTGGTTATTTTTCCATCAATCTCATTATTTCATCAGTCTTACCAATATTTCATCAGTCTTTGGAGTTTTTTAATCAGTCTTTTTAAATCTTACACTCTTCAGACTTATTTTCATCAGTCTGAATTGTGTTTTTTCCCATTGAACTTATTTTCTTATCCATTAGCCTTATTATTGTGGAGTAAGGCCAAACTGATGCCAGTTTGCTCTAAGTTACATTGCTAATAGCTAGTCTGATCCAAAGAGATAGAATCATAGAATCATAGAATATCAGGGTTGGAAGGGACCTCAGGAGGTCATCTAGTCCAATCCCCTGCTCAAAAGCAGGACCCATCCCCAATTAAATCATCCCAGCCAGGGCTTTGTCAAGCCTGACCTTAAAAACTTCTAAGGAAGGAGATTCCACCACCTCCCTAGGCAACGCATTCCAGTGTTTCACCACCCTCCTAGTGAAAAAGTTTTTCCTAATATCCAACCTAAACCTCCCCCACTGCAACTTGAGACCATTACTCCTTGTCCTGTCCTCTTCCACCACTGAGAATAGTCTAGAACCATCCTCTCTGGAACCACCTCTCAGGTGGTTGAAAGCAGCTATCAAATCCCCCCTCATTCTTCTCTTCCGCAGACTAAACAATCCCAGTTCCCTCAGCCTCTCCTCATAAGTCATGTGTTCCAGACCCCTAATCATTTTTGTTGCCCTTCGCTGGACTCTTTCCAATTTATCCACATCCTTCTTGTAGTGTGGGGCCCAAAACTGGACACAGTACTCCAGATGAAGCCTCACCAATGTCGAATAGAGGGGGACGATCACGTCCCTCGATCTGCTCGCTATGCCCCTACTTATACATCCCAAAATGCCATTGGCCTTCTTGGCAACAAGGGCACACTGCTGACTCATATCCAGCTTCTCGTCCATCGTAACCCCTAGGTCCTTTTCCGCAGAACTGCTGCCTAGCCATTCGGTCCCTAGTCTGTAGCTGTGCATTGGGTTCTTCCGTCCTAAGTGCAGGACCCTGCACTTATCCTTATTGAACCTCATCACAGATAACTATGTGGCCATAGTAATCCTGGACAGATTCTGATCCACCACTTCATTTTGAGAGGTATCTTACTCATTGACTAGCCCTGTTGAAATGAGACTAACGTATTACTTGACATGAGCAAGGGTGTCATAATCTGAGCCACACTTTTTTTGGGTGGTTTCTGTGAGAACTAAAAGGTTAATTTAGAGGAAGTTTGCTAGGCTCCGAGGTGGGCTGGCTAATACCCACCAAAGATTCTCAGTGGTTCTGACCTCAGTTGCTTCTTGAAAGAAACATGACTCAGCATAATCACTAAGGCTACACTACTATAAACATCATTAAACAAAGAATTGAATAATACAGTTATCAAATTGAGGTGAAAATCTGATCAAATGAACAAGTTAGCAGCAATGTTGAAATTAAATCATCAGTTTAGCCAGATCATCAAATTAAAACAGCAGAGAATCAATCCTTACAAATCCTGAAACAGGAAGTTCATAGACGCTGCCAATTATTTAGTTATAAGCCACAATTATAGAACTTGCACCCACTGCAGTGAAATCAACTTTTAACTGAGTGAATATTTTGGTATTTAAACCAAATTACTGTTTATCTCTATATCCCAACCTTTAGACCAATGGAAGTTTCTGCCTTAAATTTTACTATTGTGTGGTGGCTAATTTGTTTCATGACTCCTCCCCACACATCGCTCCATGCCCCAGCACTAATTACCAACTTCTAGAAGACACTTTTTTAGGAGGATGTTTAGCAGCTCTCTCAATTAGCACTATATATAGATGACAGCTTAGTTTCTTTGGACCCTTTCACAAAATTAGGATCACACAGATTCAGTGAATTTAAGGCAGACTTCAGGACTATTTAAATTTAAGGGATTTTTCTTTGGCACCTGCCTGTGTCATCTGTGCAGGAATTCCTATACATGTTCATTCACCCAACTACATATTCACACCCTAAAATAATAGAAAGCTGAGATTTCTCCCACTAAATAAAAACAAAAAGGAAAAACAGAAAAAGGAAAAATAAGATACTTAAAATAAAAAGTGGTTCAAACTCTTCAGCTCCCATAGTCTTGGGACTCACATGCAATGGGAGGGGTAGCTGCAGTCAAGGACCAATCAATGGTTGCAGGCAAGTGTTCTCAGATAAAAGGAGCTGGTCAAGGCTAGATAGCTGGGTTGATATCATGAATTCCTTCCTCAGACATGATCAGTCTCATGGGCTCTGGAACATCAGTCTTACTGAGATGGCTTGCTGACCCAAAAGGCAAGGCCTTCTTCCTTTCTCTTCATCTTTGTGGTTGATGATTCTCCCTTATCCTGTGGAGCCCCTGGTCAAATCAGGTGTGAAATATACTCTGATACAGACAACATGGTCCAATCTTGTTGAAGTGGGCAAACTCTGGCCTAGGTTTCAATTTGGGAAGTCCTGCTTAAGCCAGGAGTTTCCTTAAAATATTCATTGTTGCAATGAACCCAAGATATCAAAAATAGAAAAACACAAGGCCAGTTTTGAAGAAGTTGGCCTCAGCCTTCCCCTCTGGAATAAATGGCCAGAGGATGCCACATGGCATCCGCATTCAGTGAAAGGTTTCTAAAAGTCCATACAAATAATTATCTACCAGAAACTGCTAAACCTCCACTCTTCTCATGCACTCTCAGCAGTTCTTTAAATAAATTTAAATCTCTTTGGATTGCTGTCACATCTTTCCTTCACAAACAAAAGAATAGGGGAACTAACCACAGAGCCTCAACTGGGTAAAAGGACACAACAGCTTCTACCTTCTAAAAGCAGAAAGTTCCTCTGTACTTCAGTATAAACTGCATTTAAAACAGAGATAATTAGAACATAAGAACAGCCAAACCAAGGTCCATCTAGCCCAGTATCCTGTCTTCTGACAGTGGCCAATGCCAGCTGCCCCAGAGGGAATGAACAGAACAGGTAATCATCAAGTGATCCATCCCTTGTCGCCCATTCCCAGCTTCTGGCAAACAGAGGCTAAGGACACCATCCCTGCCCATCCTGGCTAATAGCCACTGATGGACCTATCCTCCATGAACTTATCTAGTTCTCTTTTTAACCCTGTTATAGTCTTGGCCTTCACAACATCACCTGGCAAGGAGTTCCACAGGTTGACTGTGTGTTGTGTGAAAAAATACTTCCTTTTGTTTGTTTTAATCCTGCTGCCTATTAATTTCATTTGGTGACCCCTAGTTCTTTTGTTATGAGAAGGAGTAAATAACACTTCCTTATTTACTTTCTCCACACCAGTCATGATTTTATAGACCTGTATCATATCCCCTCTTAGTCGTATCTTTTCCAAGATGAAAAGTCCCAGTCCTATTAATCTCTCCTCATATGGCAGCCGTACCCCTAATCCATACCCCTAATCATTTTTGTTGCCTTTTTCTGAACCTTTTCCAATTCCAATACATTTTTTTTGAGATGGGGGTGATCACATCTGTATTCAAGAAGTGGGCGCACTATGGATTTATATAGAGGCAATATAATATTTTCTGTCTCATTATCTATCCCTTTCTAAATAATTCCCAACATTCTGTTCACTTTTTTGACTGCCACTGCACATTGAGTGGATGTTTTCAGAAAACTATCCACAATGACTCCAAAATCTCTTTCTTGAGTGGTAACAGCTAATTTAGATCCCATCATTTTATATATATAGTCGGGATTATGTTTTCCAATGTGCATTACTTTGCATTTATCAACATTGAATTTCGTCTGCTATTCAAGCTTATACTAACTCTGTTTTCCCAAAGATGCTATTTTCCTCACATTTGTAACAGATGTTAGAGGTGGCCAGCTGGACGTTACTTTGGGAAATTGCAAGGTAAGTCTTCTCCCACCAAATCCATCCAAATATGTCAGGACAGCAGTCATACTCATACACACACACACACACACACACACACACACACACGATTAATCTTTTACTACTTGGAGCTGAAGGTACTCAACGCCTAATGAGCAGGAGAGTTGAACTGAGCTGCCAGGAGAAGAATCATGCCTTCTTCTCCTCAATAGAATGTGATGTTCACTCTGCCTTATGAAATACATCTGATTCCAAACAGGTTGGCAAACCCTACCCTGCCTGCCCTGAGGAACCCTCAGAGACCCCAAATCTCCTAATATAGCTCCCTCAGGCTCTACACATAGGTAGCCAAAAAGCACTCATATTCAAGCTCTTCAACAAAATGTCTTACCCAGTTTGTCCATCTCTAGCTCCCAGGCCTTTCAAAATGGCTTTAAAGGTGGCTCTCATTCTCAGTATTTCATTATTTCTCTTCTACAGAATTCATCTGATCAACTGACTCCATAACCTACTGAAAAGCCTTAAATACTAAGGGATACAAAACATCTTTGTCTGCTCAAATCTGTCATTTTGTCCTGCTGTTCATTTTCTTACCTCTTTGAAAACAGCCCTCCCAGCACTGAATTTCTTCACTGAGGAAGTTATCGGATGGCGTAAATAGATGTCGTTCCATTGACGTCAATGGAGATGACATCAGTGGAGCTGCACAGATTTACACCAGCTGAGGATTTGGCCCGGTGTTCATGGCTGAATGTCACCTAGCTAATATAAAGAAAAAGATTACTCCTCTCTCTTCTACTTTGCCTTCCCTGCTAATAGGCTTGGCCACACACCCTATCAACCTTATAGTTTTTCCAAGAGGTGAACAATATTCCTCCACCCGTGATGTCTGACTCAACAAAATTCCTAACTGTGTGTAATGAGAGCTCTGGTCTTAGCTCCAAGCCTGTCATATGTGTAGGCTGCTGTTGGCTGTTTTGCCATCTCTTGAAAAGCCTTGGATACTGAAAAATGTTATCTCTATTATGTGTTTTCAAACAGCACCTTCTGCCTGACTTCTACAAGCAGTAGTTATGATGGAAGAGTTTTGAGGGCTGAATGTTATGCTGACAATAACATTTCAATAGGGTTCCTTAGCATGGAAAAAAAATAGTTTTTGCCTAGAATCATAGAAATGGAGGGCTGGGAGGGATCTTGAGAGATCATCAAGTCCAGCCCCCTGAGGCAGGATCAAGTAAACCTAGACCATCCCGATAGGTATTTGTTCAACCTGTTCTTAAAAAACTTCAGTGATAGGGATTCCACAATAGACCTTGGAAGCCTAGTCCAGAGTTTAACTACTCTTATAGTTAGAAAATTTTCTCTAATGTCTAACCTAAATCTCCCGTGCTAGAGATTAAGCCCATTACTACTTGTCCTACCTTCAATGGACATATAGAACAACTAAGCCTCAACCTCTTTATAACAGCTCTTAACATACTTAAAGACTGTTATCTGGTCCCCCTCAGTCTTCTTTTCTCAAGACTAAACACGCCCAGTTTTTTAAACCTTTCCTCATAGGTCAGATCTTCTAAACTTTTTATCATTGTTGTTGCTCTCCTCCGGACTCTCTCCAATTTGTCCACACCTTTCCTAAAGCATGGCGCCCAGAATTGGACACAGGACTCCAGATGAGAGCTCACCAGTGCCACATAGAGAGGGACAATTACCTTCCATGTCTTACATACAACACTCCTGTTAATACACCCCAGAATGTATTATTAGCATTATTTGCAACTGCATCATATTGTTGACTCATATTCAGTTTGTGATCCGCTATAACCCTCAGATCCTTCATATGAATACATGAACTCAAAAACACAAGCAGAAATTGTAAAAGCAGATCCTCACCTGGTTTAAAGCACCATTGAAGGATCTTTCCAACCACAATTTTAACATTGTAACAGTGATACATGTAACTGCCATTATATGTCAGTCATGTAAACATGCAACACCAAACTGTACTAAGATTTTCTAACACATATAACTCAACAACATTAAAAAAAAGAGAAAATTAGTTTCAGATTACAAATCTTATGTCTGTCTTTTCCTGGGAGCAACCATTATAATGGAATAGATGGCCTCTAACATACACCTGCAATATTTTATCACTCACTGTGATATTCTAAATACTGTGTGTGATTGTCATGCTGAGATATGAATGGGTTCACACATGGAAATGTAGGGGGGTTGCATGTATAAAATGTCACACTCAAAATTTTCATGGATTCAGTTTTGGAAACCCTTTGAAATTTTGCCCAGATGAATGTTTATATCTCAGGTATACTGAAGATATTGTTTTCCAAGGTGAACCTCTCTTATAAAAGACAAACTGAACTGAGCTAGCATATATAATTTGTAAATAATGAGATATAGTGACTAAAAAAAAGTTATTTTACACCTACTGTCAGATGGGAATGGAGGGAGGCAAAGACACACAGTATCCTGAAACTACAAGTGGTGAATTCACAGGTAATGAGATAAGTATTTGCTGGGGATGGGTGACATTTCTTCAAATTCTGAAATTTCAACAAAATTCCCTACTTCAAAAAATGAGGAAAATTTTCCAAAATATTTTAAAGTAAAATTTGTGTTTCCTTTTTATTTTTGACCAGCTCTAGTATATCTTTACTATATGTGCAGTCAATTAAAAACATAATGCTAAAACGTAGTAATTAGCATGTTGCAGTTGTAGAAGACACAGGGATCAGTTGTGATTCATTGGGAATTACTGCTGTGAAAATGTACAATGTTTCACTACAGAACCCAGAGGAGGACATGTTTTCAGTCCCTTTATCAATCTTCACAGTCCCTGTGTCCCAGGTGAATCCTGAGCAAAGAAAAATTAATCTGCATCCAAAGAATTTAAAATTTGTATTCAGATCCTCTCCCTCCAATGTGAGCAGCAAAAGGAAAGAAAGGAGCAGAGAAACCTGCTCAGATGGGCAAAAGGGGAAGGGTGGAAGTAGCATAAGGCTCCCTGTTTCTCTGACCTGCAGCGGCTTCTCTCTATGAGCAACACGCAGTTAGTTTTTTGTTTTTGTTTTTTGTTGGGTTTTTTTGGAGGGGGAGGGGTGTCAGTGTAAACTGTGGTGGAGTCAGGAGAGAACTAATTGTGTAACAACTGGCCCCGCTAGCATGCATCTTTATAGGTTCCTGGTCATGCTTCAAAAACCCTTTGAAGAGTTGTGGCTCTACAGGCAAGGCCTGGCTTTTAAGAAATTCATGCTGTAGTGGGTGATAGGAGTCCCAGAGGATCAGCCTCAGATACATCTGCTTTTGCCAACTTTCATTTTATCCTCTTCTTTGTTTGGAGGAGAGGGGAAAGATACACAGAACATCAGTTGGTGAGCAAAAGGGAGGTGGTTGCTTACACACATGGGAAGAATTGCTTTATGAATTCGAATAGCATGTACTTTACTGGCCGTATTGTTTTACTCACATCCTCCCCTGCAAAGTGAAATAAAATACTATGTAAATAGTTCATACATTACTATGTAGTTAGCCAATATATATATAATAGAACTCACATTCCATGATCTATTTTTAGATCTTGCACGCAATATATTTTAATACATACAGCACAGTATATTCATATCCCGTTAACTATTTTTTTTATTTAAGGAGCAATGTCAAACTTAGATACTGTGATGTTAGGTGTTCTATAAAGGGGGGGGGGAGAGAGAGAGAGAGAGAGAGAGATTATCCTATTAATTTGTAGATGATCACAAGAGTTTCTGATCTTTTTGAAGAACAAATAATCTTTGTTTTATGTCCATACTTGAGAATTTGGGGGCAGTTCATCAGCTGGTGTAAATCAACAAAACTGCATTAAAGTCAATGGAGCCACATGGATTTATATCAGTGGAGGCTCATATCTTTCTATTTATTCTGACACACAAACACACTATGCCCATTCAGTGAAATCATGAATAGCACACTGATTGGTCTTATACCAGTTTGGTGTATAATGTTGCTTTCCTAGCCACTCTAGGCTGTACTCTTTGGGAGCGATTTGTCCCAATGTGGGCTGCATCGTAACTTGCTTTATTCTAGCTCAGTCCTTAGAATTCTTTGATTATTCTTTTCCTGTATCTCCCTTCTGTCTGTCCTCTTCCTTTCTCTCCTGATCTGGCTGGTTTGGTTATTACTAGAAAACTCCTCCATTCTCTGATGGGAATTTGTATAATTGTCCAGATTCTTAACTCAGAGAATACCTAGCTGTCTAAACTAGAGGATCAGATTCTGAGCTCGATTACATGTTGTAAATCTGGAACAACTCCATCTACTTCAGGGAAACTTGTCTGGATTTACACTGGTGTCACAGAGATAGAAATCTGGCCCAGAGTTTCTGTTTCTTCACTCACTCTAGATTTCACCTCCCACACAACTCTGGCTGCCAGTAATTTGACTAGCTCTGAAATATTGGAGACAGGACTTTTTCACAAAGAGTTATATTCCATATACTTTTGCAGCTATAGAACTTCAGCTCTCTATCCCTGGAAGCTTCTTTTACTAAAGAAACTTCAAACTCCAACCCCATATTCCATTCAACAATTTAAAGCTTTTGCTACAATTTCATTAGATTCTTGTTTTGATCAAGTGGAGCAAATTCTAAATACCTCAGAAGCTTTAAATCCAGTACAGTGTTACATGCTGTGGGTCTGATTCTGACACTACTCTGATGTACAGTACTGCAGTACTCTCCCTTTAAGGCCCATTTACACTGACAGAGCAATATAAAGTAGCCTGAGTTTAAATGAGGATCTGGTCCTTTATGTTTATGATTTTCATTTACTGTCTGTTCTTAGCAATCCTCTTGTATAGTGAAAAAATTCTCTTTGTTCAGAAATTAGACCATTAAATATGGGTGTGTGGTTTTTTTGCTAATGAGATTTTTAAAATAAGTGCTCCTAACTGTTCCCTCCTTTAAACTATAGCTTTCTCTCAACAGACTATGCTGCATTCAGAGCACTGCATTATGGATGCGTACAAAGGGTCTGATCTTGCAGTCCTCACTCATGCAAAATTCCCTTTGAAGACAGTGGGAATTTTGCTGTAGTAATGGCTGCAGATATCAGGCTAGCTGATATTACAGACTAGATTCTGCACTGAAATTAGTGATGTTGCACAGAAGGTAAGCCCCTACTCCTGTTCCACCAAAGTCAACAGGACCTTAAATCAGCAGAGAATTTACCCCAGATAGTTTCCGTTGTTCTACTCTTCTGAGTGAATAAAGCATCACGCTTGCATATTATTGGCTCCTGTAAAATACAGTTCCTTATTCGTTTTTTCTTGTGCTGTAGAATCTAGACATTTTGCAATTAATGAGAAATTAATGACTGCAATTTTTACTCAAAACAAGTGAGCTCTGTAGCCCTCTTTTGAGCCTAAATTATGAAATATACTTCTGCAGATAAATTATCTAGAGCCAGATCAATCAGTGCATTGGTATAATTCTTAGATTTTTGCCTCGGGGCACATAACTGACATTTTGTATATGTAAAGTACTGGAGTTTTTCATATGCCAAAGTTTAAACCACAAAAAGAATCTTCTAGCAGATTACAATAGAAGCTGGTTGCAGACATTTAACATGGCCTATTATCTGTGCATGCCATATTAACTAAAAATTAAACACAGGCTGCACTCCACAGTGAAGCAAGTTGAGCAAACAATGGAACCCTTATATCTGAATTGCTTTTGGCCCTATCCAGTCCAAATGAATCTCTGCAGCTGTTGGCTCTCAGGAACTTCCACTAGTATCCAAAGCTGCACCCATGCAATGCTAATTCTAATTCTTGCTGCATGGAGAGCTTTATGCATTCATGTACACCCACCCCATAACCAAGGGATGGTCGAGGATACTACTGTGCCTGTTTATTGGGTATGGCTATTGGGCATTTGTAAATGATAAATTACGTGGGTGTAAAGTCTGAAAAAAGACAGATAGTCAGCTAGCGAATAATTTTAAAACTCCAGGGCTGCACATGGTAGGGTCTCCCTAACTGGAGGCTCTTTTAAGTAGGTTAGAAAGAGTGAAGAGAGAACATCATGCGGCCTAAAGATTATCCCATTCATCCACCCCTAAAAAAAAAGTGGACAAGAGAAACCCCCTCCTTCTTAGGACCCTAATAATCTTAGAGAGGTTTCCACACAAAGGCTTGGGGATGGGTTGCCTCTAGAAGGGAGTCGTTTTCTAACATCTTCAATCACTATTTCACCTGCTTAATTGTAAATTCAGGATGCAGCTACAGAAGCGCCCACAGGTAGCAATGCTTATGGTGCCATTGTTATGGTGCCATTGTTATGGAGAAACTGAGGCATGGCATTCTGGTGCCATTGTTATGGAGAAACTGAGGGCGTGTCAACACTAGAAAGTTTTGCCACTTTAAGCATACCAGTATAGTGAAAGTGAAAAAATCCAACTAGTGTGGATGAAGTTATACCAGCGTCAGAGGGCCCTGAGCTTAATGAAGGGTGTGTTTTGGTGGCTCCCACTATGGGAGAGGGCAAAAAAAGACAGGATGGACTGGGTCCCACAAGATTTCCAGTGCCCAAGACTTCCAGAGAAGGCTTGAGGTCCGGTGGGATCTGGCATTTGATTTGGAGCCATGATAAGAGCCAGGAGCTCAGGGCCACTTCCTGTTAGCTGGTTACCAGCAGTCAGCCCACCATTCCTCCACTATCTAGGTCTCTGCAAGTGAAGTTAGTCACCACTTTGGGGCTGGGAAGGAATTTTTCCCCATACCACTAGACTGGCCATGGCTGGTTGGGTTTTTTCACTTTAGATAAGCTATTACCAGCAGGAGAGTGGGGTGGGGGGAGAGAAAACCTTTTGTAGTGGTAAACACTCATTTTTTCATGCTTTGTGCGTATAAAAAGATCTACTTTCCACAGTATGCATCTGATGAAGTGAGCTGTAGCTCACGAAAGCTTATGCTCAAATAAATTGGTTAGTCTCTAAGGTGCCACAAGTACTCCTTTTCTTTTTGCAAATACAGACTAACACGGCTGTTACTCTGAAACCTGTCATTTAGTTGTCAGGTACCCATTACAGAAACTTGCTGATTTAGGCTCCAGATCCAAAAAGGTAATATAGGGGATAAAATTAATATACTGAAAATGAATGTCCTTCCCAGAATTTTGTATGTTTTGAGAGATTTCCCTATTTCTATTCCTCAAACTTATTTTAAGAAATTCAGTAATATTTTCAGAAGACTCCTTTGGGGCCCAGGTAAAAAAGCTAGACTGACTCTGAACAAATTACAGCTCCCCCTGTCTCTGGAAGGATTTCATTTTCCCAACTTAGAAAACTATCACATCTCCTTGCTGTTAAGCCAGGCATCGATGTGGCTGTTAGAAGTGACCTCACAGATCCCACCTTTGGTACAGGTTGAACAAGAATTGGTGTACCCTTGCCCCCTTTCAGGCATTGTGGGATCAAATTATTGTAGATTTGGTGGCTCCAGAGCTCCCATAATAACAGCTCTGAGGCAAGCTTGGTCAAACGTGGCTAGAAAGTTCTGCTTCCATCTATTCTTCCATGTAGAGGCAGTCCTATGGAGCAATCCCATTCTTAAAATCAGTGGCAAAACCTTGATGTGAGGGATTGGATGAAGAGAAGAATTATGACTGTGTCGCAGCTAATTGACAATGATAAATTTAAACCATTTGTAGATCTTCAGCAACAATTTGGCTTTTCCTGCTCCAGAGCGTGGAAGTATCCCCAGTTATGAATGTATTTGGACCAGATGCATTGGGAGCTCCAGAACCTCCAGAACTTTTATTATTTTGAAGGAAACTTCCTGGATTTACTCCACCAGTGGTATCCTTTTATGATTTTCTGGCCCCAAAAACTCTGCCAGAGATCAATAATTTGAGAATTGCTTGGAACAGAGATTTGGATAAACAGCTACCACCAACCCAATGGAATACAGTTCAATGAATATCTAATGTTCAAAAAGCAACTATAAACCTGAGACTATGACTTAGTCACTAGAAGACACTTTTTCAAATATACTGGTCCCCACATAGACTCATGATAATGGGCTTCATAAATGCTGACCGCTGTTGGAAATATAACTCTTTTGGTCCTACATTAGCTCATATATTTTGGGAATGCCCCTGTATCACAAATTTCCGGTATGAGATGGGTCAAAGACCAATTTGATATTGGAAGCTAAGTTGGAGCCCTCCCCCGCAAGTTTCATTCTTGGATATATCCCTTATACCTGGAGATTACCTGGTACCCAGGCAGCATGGTTCCAATGTGTTAATAATTAATCCTGCAAAAATGGAAAAGTCACTCCCTCTCATGGCTGACCTCGCAGCTAGTGAATGACTGGCATTCCACAAAAACGGAGTGCCTGAAAAATTCAAAGTAATTTGGGCTGACTTTTTAAAGACCTATGATTAACATAGATCCTGAAGATAAATATGTCACTTCCCCTCCCCTGCCTTTGTCCTAACCCTCTTTATTTACTTTGCGCATCATGATGAATCTGGTATTTGTTGTATTTGGAAAAAATAATAAAAAATTATAAATAAAAAGGTAACATAGGGGGCATCCTAAGTGTTATACTTGGACCCAGCAGAGAAGGAGACAGTCAGACACAGAGGGAGTGATGGATACACAGTTGTCTGCTGTGGAGACATTGTTGTTCTGGCAGCAAAACTGAAACCAGCACAAAAGTGGGACTTTGCACTGGGGACCGGGGAGTGCTCAAACATTTAAAGAGAGAGGACATCACACCAAAGGCATCTCCTTATAAGATGGGGGCATGGTGTCTTATCCCCATGAGGGGCAAACACAAACCCGGGGTTGGGCACTACCCTCTGGGGCCACCCTGCCAATGCACTTGACAGTGATGCTTATTGGGCATTGAGGTTCTATCTCACCTCAGCCCCCAACAGGGGCAAGATTGCTAATGGGCAAGTGGAGGCATCCAGAGACCCTCCTAGTGTGATGATTCGCTTCCCTTGTGGAGGGAGCCTCCAAGAATTGTCAAAGCACCAGTGGGGTGCAAGTGATTGTGCTGGGCTGTTCCATAATGGTAATCGTGGAAGTTATTTGACTAATAAAGTTGCAGCTTGGTTAAAACCCATACAATACGTCCTTGCTTTCTTCCATGCAGTGAGCACACCAATGGTGCCTTATACTAGTATAGCTGTGATGGAATCCCCAGGGTGCAGCCTGGGACTGTGGTATGAGATGGGACCACTGTGTCCCCTTAACTCTCCAGCCTGCATTGTCTCTCACAATGTTTTGCTAGTGAAAAGCAGCAAAGCGCTCCAGGCACTGTTATCACTCAGCACAACCGCATGTGAAACTCCACACCCAGCTAGATTGCATGAAGGCTCCCACAGCCACTCATGAATCACATAGAGAAAGGCACCAGCCAAATCCCACCAGCTCCCAGCACTGTACCTCAGGAATATACCATCCAAATTTATTAATTGGTTCACCACTTCATCAATGGAAAGTGGACATACACCAGCCTTTACAAACCTGAGCAGATTTACCACATACTTCAAGCAAACTCACTGGTAAAGATAAACAGTAAAACCAATGTATTGACTACCAAAGATAGATTTTAAGGGATTATAAGTGCTAGGCAAAAAGTCAGAGTTAGTTACTAAAATAAAATAAAATGTGAGCATACAGTTTAAACTCTCAACCCTATTAGAGTGGGCAACATCTAGATTAAGCAGTTTTTCTCACCCCAATGGGTATTGCAGTCCTTAATATGCAGGTTTGCCCCTTAAACCTGGCCCAGTCTCCTCTGTTGGAGTCTTCAGTCTTCTGAGTGTCTTTGTTGCTTCAGCATAGATGGGGGCAGGAGAAAGGTGAAGCATGGTGCCCGTGTTCTGTTTTATACCCTTAGCCATGTGCTTGGAGAACAGAAGTCCAGGCATGTCTGGTGGGCATTGCTGAGTCCCCAGGCAAGGTTGAGCAATTCCCCTGATGTGGCCTTATGCAGGTAAGTCATTGCATTGTAGTTCCCTTGCTGAACAATGGCTGGTGATGTCTGTTCAGCAGAAACCACCTGGGTGTTGCTTACCTCCCTTGTCATTGTCTCTGTAGAGCTAGTATCTGGGTGCCTCTCAAATCCACACCATATTTTAGTGAAAACCATACACACAGTTCTTATAATTTCATATGCATTGATGATACACATATTTAGCTAGAACAATGTCTTTTAGCAGATCATAACCTTTCCCTGATACCTCACATGGCATGCCTTATACGCAATATCACAATTACATACAGATGAGGAATATGGGGGTTACAAGATGCTCCCCCAAGGTACAGTATGTCACAATAGCTTATTCCAGATTGGGAACTGAAATAAACCATTCAGGCATAACTGAATCTACGCTAGGGCTTTTACCAGTATAACTATTTGCGAGGGGGGTGGCGGGAGACACACTCACTCCTAACTAACTAACATAGTTAACCATATGCAGTGTTAAGCCATGTTGGTCGCAGGATATTAAAGAGACAAGGTGGGTGAGTGTATATCTTTTATTGGACCAACTTCTGTTGATGTGAGAGACAAGCTTCTGAGGTTACACAGAGCTCTTCTTCGGGTCATTGAGTATACTGGTTATATAGTTATATTGGTAAAACTTAAGCAGATGACACTTTTGATTAATCACAAGTAAAATAAATCATGCAGACCATCATTAGGAGCCATGTATGTATTTAATATGTTTTCAAGATGACCTAAACGATGTGTGGGGTATTGTTGTCAGCATGTTTGTTTTCATTACCTTGTTGTACGTAAGAAAGTGGTTTTAGATCATTTCAGTGCTCATTACAAGCACTTGAAATTCCAGTTGATTTATCTTATTGACCCTGATTATTTCAACACCTGCTTTAAATGTTTGTTTTCTTTGAGTGCTTTACTTCTTGTGGGCACCTAAGAGCAGGCATGTGAATAATACCTAATGCTCCTTCAGCTTATATATGATTTATTAAGTGACACAAGTGTTGGGGATTACGTTTAATTTGTTGTATGTTTTTGTTCTTCAGTTATAAATGTAAGAAGATTAAACAGAATGCACATTAATCTTAATTAAGATATGTACTTTTCCATAAATTAAAATTATTGCAGTGGTAGTCTGTTAATGAACCAGGTTTAAATCACTGGACCTGATTCTCATTAACAAGAAGGTCCTTTTACTCCACTCTGGAAGTGTAAAAGGGACACAAAGTAGGTGTAAGTTACAGTTACACCCATTTTAAGAATTTTTTTACACTGCTAGAGTGGTGTAAAGGGTCTTACTGTAAATAAGAATCAGGCCTGTGATATGTAGCACTGCCCAAGCTGATTCCCCGTCAAATTCAGCCCTTCATCAACACTAATATTTTACACTTTCTTCCAGTTTGGGTCAAATACCTATACCAGAACGTTTACATCCTATTGGTACAATTTAGCCACTGGAGTTAAAGGGGTGGTAGATGTGGGCAGAATTTGGCCCTTCTCAATAAGCCAAAAGTAATATTTTAGCCATTTATTATAAAATGATTTTTTCCCTGAAAGTCCTCCCTACCCCTATTATTTAGCATGCTAGGATGCTTTTGGCACTTTTATAAAGGAGGGATCTTTGCTTCCCATAGTTTAGAATGTAGTTTCATGAAACTGCCATCAGCTATAGCAGTGCTAAGAACATTGACATAAGCAATTCCCACCCCATCCATCAGATTTCCATATTGTGGTCAAGCGTTACAACAGTTGGTTGTTGCTTATATATAAATCAACAAAATATATAGTTTGGAAGGTCAGGAGGATTTTTCTATTGTTTGAAGTTGGGATTCTGTTTATCGCTTGCTACAGCTATTACATAACTTTTCCCTTTAGTCTACAAACAAAAGGTCACTTAGAGGGTAGACTGAAGTGATTGGCTCAATGTGAAGTAAACAAACGTGGCTCAGCCGTTTGAGCACAACACTGTAGCTCTGTGAGGTTCCCTTACAATTCTTGTGAAAGCAGATCCTTGGCAATGTGTCACAGAAGCAACTTTCAGATAAATCCATAGTGAAAGCAGCTTATCTGAAGCCAGTGCTTAGGAAAATGTACTTCTGGAATCTCAGCCAAGATCTGCCACCCCACTGTGCTTTGTTTCAAGATCTTCCAGTTGCAGTAACCAGGTTTTCTATTATTCAGGTCATTCGCCTCTCCCTGTGCCCCCTTGGCCATAACTAGTGCCCCCGGACATTGGTTAGGGAAGGGTAGCACAATCCCTTTACCCACCTTACACTCAGGCCATTACCTGCTTCAGACCCTCCTTCATCTGAAGTCATAGTTCAATTTCTCCTCAAGACACCAATTGGTGTCTGTCCCCAACTAATTTCTATTATTATATCTAATCCATCTACCAGTTTCTAAGTCATGAGCTATGAGGTTACCTTAACCAAAAACAAAACAGTCCAGGTAGCAGAAACAGCTTAAGCAGCTGGCCCAGATAGGGAGACCCCTTCCCCCCAGTGGCCTCACAGATCCTGAACTCTGCAGAGGTCAGCACCTCTTAAGCCACTAGGACTCATTCTGTATCCCTTCTCCAGCCATGTGGCCTTTGGGAAAGAAACTGCAGAAGCAGCATAAGCAGGGACTGATGAACATTAACAATATATTCTATAGTTTTGACTGGACATTCTCTGCCCTGTGCTGATTGGTTGTTTGATTCAACACCCCACACCCCCCATCTGCTCCCTGCCTCAAGTCCCTTCACCTCAGCCTTGCTCCACACCTGCTTCTTAGTTCTTCCTCCCCTCCCTCTTACTTATCTGTTCTGTGCCCTTTACCCATCACCCTCCCCTTGTCTTGTCTTTCCTTTCAGCTAATCCCCTCCTAACTAAATCTCAACCCACCCTCCAAAAAGAATCTTGGAACTAACATTACATTTGCGGCCATCACATTGTTCACTCCACTTTTATGTTTTAGCCTATTCCCCCACCCGGTATCTGTCTTGCCTATTTAGATTGTAAACTCTTCAGGGCACGGCCTGTGTGCTACTGTGTTTGTACAGTGCCTGGCACAATGGCTCTCCAATCTTGCTTAATCCACACTATTGTAATAAACATAAAAACAACAACAAAAGCAGATTTTACTGACAGAGCTAGAGAAAGAAAACAATGAAATATAACGAGAGGTAGAAATAATACTCATCTAGTCAAATACTACAGCATTCCGGGGCACACCAGCCTATTCTGAAATCATTATTGAAAACAAAGCTGTCACATTATAACCAGAGGATTCATTTAAGAAGATTTGGAATAACTGTCATGGCAACACATTTTTTGCCATGAGAGAGTAAATCACGTAGCCTTAACGATAACATTAGTGGCAATTAAAGCTATGGTAAGGGTTGAAAAATGTAACCACCATTATAAAACCCTATTCTCACTTACTCAGAAATGTCTCAGGAATTCTCCTTTTGGACTGAGACTTTCCATGCTTGAACACAGTCAGAACATGAACTTTATGATCTGAAACTTTGAGCAACATCTGTTCTGCTATTTTTCAGTTAGATGAGTAACAAAATTATATATTTCCCATTGAGAGAGAGAGAGAGATTTTAAAAAAACACATACATATACTTCAAATTATTGCTGAATTTAATTAGGGGTCAAATTTTCAGACACTAACATCCACTTCTGTGGATGCAAATCAAAGGCGCGATTTTGATAATATCTAAGCACTCTAAATTGTGGATGGAAATCAAGGACTTAGACCTCTAAGTGGTATAAACAAACTTGAGCACAAAACTGAACCCACAGTTATTTGTGTCTGCAAAACTTAAGCCCTTTTTTAAGTCCAGGCTGAAAATGTAGCTCTAAAAATTCAAAGTTTGCATCTGCTACAACACAATGAGAAACAGACTTCTGATAAATTTGGAAGAGGGGGAGTTTAAATCTCAAGGTCATACAGATTTTTAAAAATTCTGTATGCAGAGGACACAAGGAAGGATAGAATTCAAAATGTATGGAGTTGAACAACATGCAGGTGTGCAACTCTATAGTGCCTCAGTCAGGGCTTCGTTTTTTAACTCTCATTTCTTCTGCCCTCTTTTCCAATGTCACCATATTGACAGATGATTGATTGATATAGTGTAAGACTGCAAGGCTTGTGATTTTTAATATTTATCTTAAATCCCCAATTCCCAGAGGCACGCGAATACATAAGAATCTCAGTGTTCATTGTTTAAAAAAGGAAGTTTCTAGCCCTCATGATTGCAAAGAAAAGCTTGAGAATATGAGCTGAGTGCACCCTGAGTGCACCCTACTCAAAAACCAGAAGGCAAATAAAAAGAACTGCACATTTATTATTATTTTTAAATCACAGCATATTTTAAGACAATATCATGATTTTAGAGGGCCTGACTTGTAATTTTTGAATGTTTGGGATTGGCAGTGGTGCTTTCTTTTTCCCCTCTTAGAAACATGAAATAAAGTGCAAATATCTATATTTTAATGTTAAGGCCAAGTCTTGGCAGGTCACCAGTAAATCCACTGTCATACACACAACAACATAAAATCAGATATACTGCCAAACATGGCTCTCTGTTCTCTGTTTGTACGGTGCCTGCCACACTGGAGTTCTGGTCCATGACTGGGGCTCCTAGGCATTTCCACATCACAAATAATAAAATAAATAATAATAAGCCTGACATCACAAGGCAGGACACTGCATGTCAGATTGGCTCAGTTCACTTCCAGGTGCTGTTTACTCCTGCTAACTTCAAGAGCAATGTGCTGTTAGAACCATCACCGTCTTGTTTCAGATGGAAACAAAGATGCTTTCTGGAGTATGGGTCAGCCATATGCCTTTTTCCTTCTGATCAGATCCCTTATGCACTTCCTATTGCATTAGCAGAGTACTTTTGTACACCATGGCAGATCCCATTTGCAGGCCTGCATCCCATGTACTGCTTTTGAATGAAGAAGCTGTTTTTATCCTTTGTCCTCCTTGGACATGTGCAGAAACACAAGAAGAAAATGCAAATAAGTTAAAGTCTCAATAGCCACATTTACTTGGATATATTACACAAACAAAGCAGTTTCAACTGCTGATTGGACTCAGATAAAGAATATAATATACAATTTACATTGCCATTGGAAATTCAACTCTTGCAGGGGTTCCTGTATACAACTGTAATCTTCAATTCACATCAGTTTTTATATTTCATAAGAAGAAATGTAATTCTCAAAATTGTTTATGAAAACTAATGAACTTAGGCCAAAGACGGTTGAGTTCGTCCCAGTGATATTGTATGAGAACTATAGCTTTTACTGGCAGATGACCAAGAAGACTGAATTCAGATTCCTGCTCTGCACTGAAATGTTTTCAGCAGTGTGGCCCTGTCACGGGGCAGGTATACCCTATCACCCCTTGTGGGAGGGAGTGGAGATTATAGCCTTGCGGCTGAGTCCAAATAACCACGCTTTTCCTCAGGGCAGTATGACCTAATGGTCAGAGTCAATAGGACCCCCCTTCAATACAGGGCAGTAAGGCCCAGTGGCCCAAGTCAATGGAATTGCCCTTATAGGAAGGGCAGTGTAGCCTAACAGCCCGAGCCAATGATGTGGCCTAACAGCCAAGGGGGATGGGCCACCCCCGAGAGGTGGGTTGCTGACCGAGATAGGGGGATCCAGGTCCTCCCTACTCCACCAGGTCCCAGCCCAGGGCCCTATCAACAGTGAGTGTATCTGCCACTGGGTCAGCAGGGATTCATCTGAAATACACTGACTGGGTTCCCAGTTCTACAACTGAAACAATGTTTAGTTCCCCTGGGTTACTTCCTACCCTGTCTTCCTATGCTGTAGTCCAGAGGTACTCTGGGGTCATTGATCAGCGAACTTTCCAATGACGCCTTCCCCTCGTGGGCTTCTGCAAGCAGCCGGGTATTCCCCGGGGTCATGCTGCACCTGGCCTCCCCTGTCTGGGTTTCTGGCTGCTCCCAGGTTGGAGTCCACAGCTCACATCCTCACTCCTCAGCAGTCAGCCCAGATTGAGCTAAGCTGCTCCCTTTTATACTGTGGTTCCAGCTGGAGCATGCCTGGCAGAAGTGAGGGGGTGTGGCTTCCTCTGCCCACAATATAGGGGTTAACTCTTTCCAGTCCAATGCAGGGCAGGTATACCCAATCACAGTCCCTCACACAAAAAGCCAGACATATTATCTTTAAAAGAAAGCTGTTTTTACAAAGAGAAATCAAGTTTCTAGACTGCATTATCTTTTCACCTCTGCCCAGTAATTAAATGTTTTCCCATAAATTAGGGGTGTTTCTCAAAACTTCACAGTCACAACTGACCTTTAGGTCTTGAGCTGGCTCCAATACAACAGTTTAGTCCTGTTCCTCTTTAAGTCAATGGGAAATTTGCTACTGATTCGAATGGGAGCAGATTTGGGCTACAAGTCACGTACAGCTTTATCCTGTGAAGTGCTAAGTCCCCTCGATCCCAACTGAAGTCACTGGGAGCTCAGCCTCTCATAGAACCATGGCCAATAAAGTGTTTCACAAAATATACCCACTACAATAGCTCAGCGTGCAATGCCAAGCTGACAATTAAAAGCACAGTGAGAGCGAAGCCTTCGGTATTGATTTAAAGAGTGAAAGAGCAGCAGCATCTCTGGCATCTTTGGACAGGGACTTTCAGGGAGAAGTTGCTAAATGTCTGAAACAGCAGCTGCCCAGTTTGTGTAAATTTATGAACTGGCAAAACAAGCAGGCTGTTACCAGTGAACTCAGCTGGCACTTGTGAGGCTGGAAGGTGTGATCAACTCAGAGAGAGAGAGGAGGAGTTCATACCCTGATTCTGAAGGGCTTTATAAAGTTAGTGGACGCACCTCAGACAGAATACTGAAACTGACCTGTAAGCAAAGTACTAGGGCTGTGTTCACTCACAGGGTGTCAGATGAAGCCACAGGAGCAGTAATTTGTACAAGATGAAGTATGTTAAATTTTGTAGACTGGAAACTAGCACAGAGGGCTTTACAATAACATAAACCAGAAGAAACAAAGACAGAGATGCAGGTCAATGACATACAATGACAATATTTCTAAGATGACTGAAGGCAGATTTCACCACTGGAGAGCGATGTGATTCAAATGTTGAACCTAGATCTAACAGCTGCACTCCTAAACTAAAGCCATGTTAGAAATAGCTCCCAAAAGATAAGACTGAGAAGGTGGTTGCAGATCCCTGTAGATCCCTCATGGTGCTGGTCATTCTGAGATATAATAAATTGTAATTTTCTAGATTCTCTAGTCCTTGACACAGTGCAGAGAGAAGAAATATGAGACCTAATTTTAAAATAAGCATATGACATTTTGCCATGGTGACAGATAAAATTTCCTAGGATGAAGCATGTATAGTAGGGGACTGAGAACAGAATCGTTAGAGCAGAGACAACAGATTTAATGGAACCATCACAGGACACAAACTGTTTGAGATCCACCAGAGGTGAACCAAGGAAGAGAACTTCTGTTCAAACCAACAAAGGTCTCAACTAGGTGTTTGAGAATAAGCAGCCAAGAGGTGTTGAGGAGCAGTTGACACAGAATTCAAAAGCAGCCGTCTCAGGACATTGTACAGGACAGGCAATAAAGAACAGTAAGTTTTTCCAACGACCTATGCCATATAACTACATGGCCTAAAAGGAGCCAGACTTCCAGCAAGACTTTAATTGAGTCATGCAAAATTCCTCCAGGAAATCTGGACTGAAGCACAGCTTCTCAGCACCCCATCCAGTCTGTTTCTGGCTGCAAGAGCCGGAAACTAGTCCTCAGTGTTTACCCCAGTACAAACAATTCCCTCAACTATAAGTCTACTTCTTTCCTCTGAAGTCCATGGGAGTTTTGCCATTGAATCCAATAGCAGCAGGGCTGGGCCCCTTACACCTAAAGCAGTGCAAGGAAAACAGTTGCCTGGCATGTTTTATAGCAAGAGTTAGTGTTGTCATTACCTGCTGCAAGTGAAACTCAAGACTTGGCTACTAGAAACTCTTCCAGGTCACTGTTAAAGACTAATGATCATTTTAAAATAGATCATTACCTCTACAATTATTCCACTCCGCCATGTTGAAGAATATTTAGATAAGTTAGATGTATTCAAGTCAGCAGGGCCTAATGTATTTCATCCTAGGGTACGTCAGGAACTAACCGAGGCAATCTCCAAGAACTCATGGAGGATAGGTGAGATCCCAGAGGACTGAAGAAGAGCAAACACAGTACCTTTCTTTAAAAAGGGGAACAAAGAGAAACAAAGAGGACCTAAGGAACAAAGAGGACTGAAGGACTTATAGACCAGTGAGCCTAACTATGATACCTGGAAAGATACTGGAACTAATTATTAAACAGTTTGTAAGAACCCAGGAGAGTAAGTTTATAAGGAATAGCCAGCATGAATTTCTCATGAACAAATCATGTCAAACCAATCTAAATTCCTTCTTTGACATGGTTACTGGCCTAATAGCTAGAGGGGAAGTGCTGCATGTGATAGATCTTGATTTCAGTAAGGCTTTTGACATAGTTCCACATAACGTTCTCATAAGCAAAGTAGGGTAATGCAGTCTAGATAAAATTACTATAAGGTGAATGGCCATACTGGGCCAGACCAATCATCCATCTAGACCAATATCCTGTCTTCTTACAGTGGCCAATGCCAGTTACTTCAGGGGAAATTAACAGAACAGGCACTCATCAAGTGATCCCCTGTTGTCCTCTCCCAGCTTCTGGCAGTCAGAGGCCAGGGACACCCAGAGCATGGGGTTGTGTCTCTGACCATCTTGGCTCGTAGCCATTGATGGGCCTGTCCTCCATGAACTTACCTAATTCTTTTTTGAACCCAGTTATAATTTTGGCTTTCACAACATCCTCTGGCAACAAGTTCCACAGGTTGACTCTGCGCTGTGTGAAGAAGTACTTCTTTTTGTTTGTTTTAAACCTGCTGCCTATTAATTTAATTGGGTGGCCCCTGGTTCTTGTGTTATGTGGAGGGGTAAATAACACTTCCTTATTCACTTTCTCCACAACAGTCATGATTTTACAGACCTCTATCATATCCCTTCTTAGTTGTCTCTTTTCCAAGCTGAAAAGTCCCAGTCTTTTTAATCTCTCCTCGCATGGAAGCTTTTCCATACCATTAATCAATTTGTTGCCCTTCTCTGTACTTTTTCCAAGTATATACTTTTTTAGATGGGATGGCCAGAACTGCAGACAATATTCCGGGTGTGGGCGTACCATGGTGTGACAAAGCTCCTGCTCTACCTTGGTGGGTCTTGCACTTACTGGCGGATTTGCTCGCCTTGGAGCTTGGCCGTTTTTCTGAATTCACAGTCCAGGTCGACTCCTCCTGTGTCTGACCAGGAGTTGGGAGGATTTGGGGGGAACCCAGGCCCGCCCTCTACTCCGGGTTCCATCCCAGGGTCCTGTGGAATGCAGCTGTCTAGAGTGCCTCCTGGAACAGCTGTGCAACAGCTACAACTCCCCGGGCTACTTTCCCATCGCCTCCTCCCAACACCTTCTTTATCCTCATCATAGGACCTTTCTCCTGGTGTCTGATAATGCTTGTACACCTCAGTCCTCCAACAGTCTGCGTTCTCACTCTCAGCTCCTAGTGCCTCTTGCTCCCAGCTCCTTACATGCACACCACAAACTGAAGTGAGCTCCTTTTTAAAACCCAGGTGCCCTGATTAGCCTGCCTTAATTGATTCTAGCAGCTTCTTGATTGGCTGCAGGTGTTCTAATCAGCCTGTCTTAATTGTCTCCAGAAGGTTCCTGATTGTTCTGGAACCTTCCCTGTTACCTTACCCAGGGAAAAGGGACCTACTTAGCCTGGGGCTAATATATTTGCCTTCTATTACTCTCCTATAGCCATTTGGCCCGACCCTGTCACAATGGATGTATATGATATTTTCCGTCTTATTATCAATCCCTTTCCTAATGGTTCTTCACATTCTGTTAGCTCTTTTGACTACTTGGGGGAGGTTGTAAGTTGGGAGGGGTTGCAGGCACTTTGGAGGACAGGATTGGAATTCAAAATGACCTTGACAAATTGGAGAAGTGGTCATCTGAACGCAACAAGATGAAATTCAATAAAGACAAGTGCAAAGTACTGCAGCAAGCTTCATTTTACTATTGCCTCACTTAGGAAGGAAAAATCAAATGCAGAGCTACAAAATGAGGAATAATTGGTTAGATGGTAATACTTCTGAAGCAGATCTAGGGTTATAGTGGACCACAAATTGAATTTGAATCAACAGTGTGATGAAGCTCTGGGGGTGCTTGGAAGGCAGGACTCTTTAGAACCCCTTAGGCCTCAATGTCCATCATTTAACCTCTCTTCTACTCCAGCTGGCAACACTTGGAGGGTGGCTGGAACAAGGGCCAGTCTCTCAGACAGCCCCTGGATGTTTGGTTTCACTGGATTCATCTCTGAAAATCTATTGCCCCTTCATGGGGTTTACCTCCTACCCCTCTTCCTGGGGCATATTGCTTTTCTGACAGGCAGGGTGGCTCCAGGAATGGTGGGTTCCATGGCTGTCTTCTCCTCAGCTGGACTGCCTCTGTTACCCTCTGTCTCTGGGTGGAGCAGCCTTCTTCCTGTTCATTGCCCCTTCCCATAGTAAGTTAAATTTCCTCCTCCTCCAGGATGAACAAGCTTTGCAGTTTTGCCTTGTTAGCATAGAACAAGCCCAGAAGAGCTTGTTAGCCTCTTCCCACCCAGTGTGAGGGTGTGTTTCTTCACAGGGTGTATTAACAGGAATGTCATATATAAGACACGGGAGGTAATTGTTCCACTCTAATCAGCTCTTCTGAGCCATCATCTGGAGTACTGTGTCCAATTCTGGGCACCACACTTTATGAAAGATGTGGACAAATTAGACAGAGTCCAGAGGAGAGCAACAATGATAAAAGGTTTGGAAAACCTGACCTGTTAGGAAAGATTAAAAAAACTGGGCATGTTTAATCTTGAGAAAAGAAAGCTGAGGGGGAACTTGATAACAATCTTTAAATATGTTAAGGGCTGTTATAAAGAGGACAGTGATCAATTGTTTCCATGTCCACTGAAGATAGGACAATTAGTAATGAGCTTAATCTCCAGCAAGGGAGATTTAGGTTAGTTATTAGGGGAAACTTTCTAAGTATAAAGGTAGTTAAGCTTGGAATAGGCTTCCTAGAGAGGTTGTGGAATTCCCATTACTGAAAGTTTTTAAAAACAAGTGGGACAAACACCTGTCAGGTATGGTCAAGGTTACTTGGCCCTGCCAGAGCACAGGGGGCTGGGTTTGATGACTTCTAAGGTCCCTTCCAGCCCTACATTTCTATGATTCTATGTGTTTGGCTGCAGAAAGCAAAATGTCGTGTGCGTTATATTTAAAGTTGCTTACAAATGATCAGGCTGAGTTAACTTTAAATCTCCTGAGAAAGCTGAAATAAATGTGATTTAACCCAAAGGCAGACGGATTTATCCCATGTGTTTTCCATTTTCTAATCAGCATAAGCTGCAACAGATACATGGAGAGCAGACGTAGATACGATGGTGATCTCATTTCAACTTCAATTTTGATACAGTTTATTATCAAGACAGCAGCCACTTTTGGCATCAGAAACTTTTGTTTCCTTGTCTCAGCAATCAGAAGCTGGCATCTATAGAAACCTTATAAGTGTGTGAAACCAGTTTTCACATATGAGAATTTTGATCTCATAACTGTTGTATTTTCTTTTTAAGATGCCATCAGTTTAGCAGTAATTCATTAAAAACCTGACATTCTTAAATATTTGTTGCTGTGTTCAATTAAAGGTTTTCCCGGGTGCCGTCTCCGTTTTTTCCTCAGTGTTAGTGAGTTAGGCCAGAGCCCGCTTTTCTCCTCATGTTGGGTAGCCTAATAAACTGCTTGCAGATTCAGATGCTACTTCCTATAAAAAGAGATGGCAAAATCTGGCCCATGATGATTATAGTAAGTGGGGCCAGCATTAGGGGTTAGCAAGCAGGTAAATTGCGGTGGGATTCAGGCTTCGGCTTCAGAAATGTTGCAGAAATCCAATGTGTGAGCAGGTAAGGGAGGCCAGTGGGGGGCACTCCTTAGTTTCTGCCCTGGGCCACAGCGAGTCTAATGCCGGCACTGGTGAAAAGCTGCCTCTGTCTTGAACATGCCTGAAAACAATGTGTGTATGTTAGCTGGAGAGGAGAGAGTTTTCGTAGAGATGCAAGGTGAGTTCACATTAACTTGAGCAGGATTTGAAACAAATTCCCTGTGCACCAGCCTAGAAATACACCTGCAAGTCTTCTTCATGACATGTATTCAAAGCATAAAAAGACAGATTCTGCCTCCCAGACTTGCGTCGTATAGGGTATGTCTACATTTGAGCTGGGAGATGTGATTCCCAGCTTTCATAGACATACCCACACTAACCCTGTCCAAGCTAGCACACAAAAAATAGTAGTGTAGCCACAGTAGCATGGGCAGAATGTGGCTCAAAACCAACAGATCAAATTTTTCAAGCAACACTTTTTTTAAAAATTGGGAAAATAAAAATCACATTGTAAAATGGACCTGTCCCTGTATGTATGAGAAATTGGTATTTTACAGTGATTTTTTTTATCATTTTCATTGAGAGAATGGAGATGGAAGAAAATGTTGTGCAGAAAATTTACCATTGCACTGGGGTTGTTTTTTAAATGGTTGTTATTTATTTTCTAATTGCTAAAATAATTAGTGAGCTAAAACAGTGAGCTAAAAGCTGTACAAACAAACAGGGGGGGAAGTTCCTGCCCCACAGAGCTGAACATCCAGATCAGATACATACAAACCATATAGTTATCAACACACAGGGTATGAACTGAAGGTCATATTTCACACCTGTGTTTTAAAGTCTGACAAAAACTATCATTGGCACAAATGACGATTCTGAATGAAGATGTTCAGTCAGCTATTTACAGCCTGCCATTCCAAATGGCCAGCATCACCTCACTCTGGCATTAGGACTTTGAATGAAGAGACACTCCCTAGACCAAGCAGTGGAACCTTGTGTTGTAATGACTTGTAAAGACCCACTGATGCTCTGTGGAAAATTTTAAAAAAACATTCCTGCTTGAGGCAACTCTTCTCATTCTATATATTCACAGTCTATTATTGCTAACAGTAGCTACATGAAAATCTTAGCTGTAGAGTTCATCTGCTTTTACTCTTGCTTATGCCTATCTGAGGTCTTAATACTCTATTTGTGATGTCACAATTAGTTGCTATGGAGATGATTATATCACAAAGGAAGATTAAGGGCCAGATTTTGACCTCTGCAAAGTCTGCTTTTCACTGCTCCAGAAGCAAACAAAGTCAATAACTAGCTCCCCAGGGATTTACTTAGTGTAGGAAATCCCCATGACATAGGGCCAGAATATCCACCTCCATTCCATTTCTCCCCTCCCACAGTTCCACAACCCCAGCGGTGTAGGGAGGGTGGTATCAAGTGTATGGCCAAGGAAAGGGGGTGTGCCAGAAACATGCAGTCCAGCTGGTTCTTGTCTGCTGGAAATAATCCAGAGAGCCAGAGGCAGCTGAGTATAAGATAGAGCAGTCTCAGGGCTGCTCTATCGTGCTCCAGTAACCTGTCGTGGCCAAATCTCAGAGTCACGGGCCACGGCATGTGGGCTGATGCCAGAAATCAGGACTGTGGATGACCTCATGGATAGCATTGTTTTGGAACAGTATTTAAAAATTCTCCCTCTAGCACTACAAGCCTGGATCTGTGGGTTCACCCAGCAACCATCACAGAGGCCACAGAGACAATGGAGAAGTTTCTGATGGTAGAGGCCTTGAGTGTTGGGAAGATCCTCCCTCCATGGTAACTTGAGAGTCATTGGAGCCAGACAGGTTTTGGTGCCACAGAGCAAGAAGGCACCCACAGTACAGGGCCCCCATGAGGGACAGAATCTCCTACCTCCCCAGGAATCACAAGGGGCAGGTGTTCCAGGCCTCAAGGTGGGGCCTTTGTCAACCATTGAAAAGAGCTCAATCATATGTTGTTGTTGTGGGGAGTTTGGGACATGTGCAGTGAGTGTGATTATTTTGGGTGTCACTTCATCGAATCTATGACCTCAGACCCGCTAAAGAGGGAGCCCATAAGATCCTTCCTAGTTCCCGTCAAGATAAGACTACACTGGTTAGAGGGGTTAACGGACTCTGGCTTTGGCCAAACGCTCCTACACTGAGACTTGCTCCCATCCAAAGACTCATACCTGATTGAATGGTCCAAACTTCCTTCACACCTGGGAAAAGATGTACTTACCCAAGTGCATCTATTATATTAAAGTAGCTGTATTTCGGGGGGGGGGGGTAGAAAAGCACTTTCCCTGGTCCATATTCCTAGATTGCGATTGGTAATACTTCCCCATGCTCCTGAATAGAAACTCTGTGCCCCTTCTCCTAGGCAACTCTCCAGGCCTTATTCAATCTTGGGCTTATGCGTGCGGGGGGGGGGGCTTGTGCACCCCCAGGTTGTGGAGAAGGTCTGTCCCAAGAAGAGGACCCCCTGGAAGGGACCTCCTGAAAGGCTCCCGATCAACCTTCACCCATGACTGAGATGGAGACCCTATCCACCCTGGACTACCATTCTCTAGATGACATTTTTGATCTCCTCACTACTCAGCACAAGGATCAACCCCTCCAAAAATATTTCAAACTGGTGGCTGCAATCAATGGGGAAGTCAGTTCAGGACATGCCACCCACCTCTGGGTAATGCAAAGATGCTTGAAAGACTACTTGCCCAATTCTTTTGGCTGGATGTTGTAGGCCTGGCTTGACATAAGTAACTTGCCTCATTTCTTAGTGGACATAATTGGGAAGGTGACTGGAAGGTTAAGTAGTAAATAGAATTTGACAAATAGTATACTGAAGTCAGGATATCTGTGTGAGCTAAGATAAGCAGCAACACCTTGGTGCTAGGGACTATGGACAAGATAAACCTGAAATGTAAAGATCAGGTTCCAGTGTGCAGTACATGGACAGAATATGCCATACAGGGATTGGTTCCTGCAAAGTAACCAATTCAGTCCAAAAATGTGTGGTGTAATGTATAGCAAATGCAATCTAATGTGTAAATGTATATAAAGGAAGAAGTTTCCTGTGTAACTTTGGATGTGTGGTACGTCCTATACCCATCCCCTACACTTGAGTTTGATCAACTCAACGTAGCTTTGCTGTATGCCAAATAAAAGAACCTGAGTGACAAAATCCAGAGTTGAACTGAGTGTTTCAGATCCCAGAGAACTGGATGAAGTGTTCTCCCAGAAATGGACAAGGTGTTCTAGATAAGCTGAGTGGAAAAGTTCTCAGAGCGAATCCCAACAGATGTATTTCAGGAAGTAGCAGATTTTTGTCTGTCCTGCCCAGACTGAGGGATGAGGCTGCGCTCCCTTAATTCCCTTCCCCCTCAAACAAACCCATTCAAAAGGGTGGAGATTGACACTGTAAACCCTCCTAGAGAAAAGTGTCTGGGGCCACAAATTTATTTTAGTACTAGTCAACTTTGCCACAAAGTACCCAGAGGCTGTTCTCTTGTGGAACACCTTCACTTCCACCCTCATATGGGAATTACTGCAGTCCATCTGGATATTGTGGTTGTCTTTAGTCGGGACTGGCCAATGCACATCAGGGACTTAGCTGCAGTTGTTCAGGCCTTAAGGGACACCATTTTAACCACAAGCCCAAAGAAATGCACATTAGGGAAGCAGGAGACCACATACTTAGGGTATGTGACGGGGAAAGCCATAGTGGAAGCCCTAGCCAACACACCCATTCTGAAAACAAAAAAACTAATTTGGGCATTTCTTGGGCTGGCAGGATTTTATAGGCGATTAATACCTGAGTTTGCTTCTCTAATGACTCCCCTTACCTATTCCATTAAAATAACAGTTCCTCAGTTCTGTTCCTCCCCAATGTGATCAGATGTTCCAAGAAATTAAAAGCATTCCCTGTAACAAACCAGTACTGTGTAGCTCTGATTTTTCACAGGAATTTATTTCACACACAGACACCTCAGACCAGGACCTGGGAGCCATACTGTCCCAGAAGTTCCACGGTCAGGAACCTCCTATTCTGCATATGGGCAGGAAATCCATGGACCATGAGACCTGGTAATTGTTCCTCGGGAGGGAGTGCCTAGCAATACATTGGGCAGTGAAAGCCCTGCACTATTATTTGCTTGGAGCCACACAGTGCTCTGATGGCTCCAGATGATGAAAGATTCAAATGCCTGGGTTACCTGTTGGTACCTCACCTTATAGCTCTTTCATTTCTCATAGAGCATTGTCCTGGCCACCAGGACCACCAGAATGCAGACTTTCTGTCCAGAGCGGATGCAGATGGCGAGCCATGCAATGAGTGCCCCAACATGCCCACTCAAAAGAACAAGAGGGATGTGAGAGAGCAAAGGGAGTGAGGGAGCTGCCTGCAGGAAACTCAATGCCTGGAGTAGGCTTGCTGAATGAGCCAACCAGAAACACCTGGTGCAGGGTGGGAACTTCAAGCTGCAGGTTCTTTATAAGAGAGCTGAAGCAGTTTTGGGGGAGCAGGTGACTCTGCAATGGAGTCAGCTCTGAGCAGGGCAGTGGCAAGCTTTATTTTTGAGTTTGTTTTGTCTGACTAGACCCAGCCCCAAATAAAGGTGATGACTGGATTAGCAAGTGTGTGGAATCTGTGTCAAAGGGCCTGGAAGAGGGAGAATAAAAAACATGGCAGGGCAGAGGGCCCTGAGCCACAAAGGGGACCATGGGCAGCAGCCAACTCATTTACAGGACCCCATTGTTCTAGGTGCTGTACACACAACAACGAGACAATCCCTGCCCGAAAGAGCTGACAATCTAAGAATAAGACAAAAGACCACAGATGAGTGCAACAACCAGGGGGAACACAAGGAAACAGTTAGACAATACTGATCAGCATGATAGGCAACTGGTGTGCTTAGACCACTGCTGGGCCGTTGTCCATTTTCTTATAGGCAACATGGCAGAGGAGGGTTTTAAGGAGGTATTTGAAGGAATAAATGAAGTGGCTTTGTGCATGTTTATCAGTGGCAGCTCATCACTGTAACCAAGAATTCAAAAGCTGATTCCCAAAAGCTACAAAATACGTTTTTGTATATGTACAGATTTTTAAGGACAGTTAAGCATGTATATATCAAATACATTAACATACCTCCACAAGGAGCATTTGTGATTTTATTTAAATGTCATAACTCACTCCCTGTCCATCTTCAGAAGAGAAACACAAAGCCAGAAAACGTAGTGCTGTGTGAGGCTCAAATCATGGTATAGATAAGGGTGCCTCGAGAAGCTGCTTTGTTACCATGACAATTTACCACACTCAGCAATCACTTTATAAGGACATAGTGTGGTAACCACGACTTGGTGAAGACATGATGGCAGGACTGTAGCAGCGAAGGCTGGTCCTGAACTTGGTAATATATATTGGAATTTGTAAAACTTTAAAATCTTCCCTAGAAGGTAACATTGTATGCAGCCTGAGAAAAAGAGGAGTTTCACTAAGATCTCAAGAAGACAGATGCTCAATCATTAAGGAAGGCAGATTTCCATTAGCAATGGAGGTTTTGAAGAAAGATGGGAAAAGAACGTGGCAATTTCTGACATCTTAATACAGAGTTGTCATGGGGTGCATAGACCCCATGTGGGCCTGCAACCAAGGCAGGAACTGCTGGCCAATGCTGATTGGCAACCTCAGAGCAGCTGGGAGGATAAAAGAGCTGAGAAGCAAAGCGGTGGGGCAGTTGCCAGGGGAGCAAGCAAGCCAGAGAAAGAAGGTGCTGCCAGCAAGCTAGTGAGAAGCTGTTCTAGTGACAACAACCCAAAGAAGAGATGATCAGGAGCCCCAGGTTTCAGAATCCTACGGAATAAAGGGAGGTAGGGAGGAGCTCAGGGTATAGCAGGAGAATTGCCGATGGCGGATCCTGCCTGTCTGGATTAAGGGCCCTGAGCTGGAACCTAGTTGAATGGATGGGCCTAGGTTCCCCTACCTTCCCTTTAACAGAGACTTAAGGGGGTTCCAGGCCCCTTGAGGACAAGGACCAGATAAACCCTCCAAACATACATCAGTGGGAAAGATAATTAACGTCCTTACCTCCAGACTAGGACTGTAGAGACTCAGACAAGAAGGGAGGACTGACTGCTCTGCCGATCTAAGCAGACCCGGCACAATGCCGTCTGACCAAAGGGGAGTGCTGGCACACTGAAGCACCAGCCCACAGGAGTCGTTAAATGGCTAACAGGCAGTGCTGTGAGTAGCAAATGATATTGTTGGCTCTGTTTACGTCTTTCAACTAAAAACATCATGTGGGCTAATGAAGGTTACTGAGACTGGAAAAATCTGTCACAAAGCATGTCAATACACAACTCATCACAAGAGTACATAAAAAGTGATTTTTCCTTGAAACACTTAGAGCAGGAAAGCACTCATAAAGACGTGTTGCTTAGTGAGCAAAGGCACCTTGATCTTAGAGCATGATGAGAAAGTCAAGAAGAATACAGAGATTTTGAAGTGACTAATTGATATTTCGGTTGCTTTATCTTGTCAAGACCTTACATTCCATGGCCACTGTGAGACGGAGGAATCTGTCAACAAGGGTGATTTCAGGGAACTTTTGATTTTTTTTTTTTATCACAACAAGGGGTTGAAGGTTTATAGGATGGAAAAAATGGGTGCATTTTTCTGCCAGTCCAAGACAATTCAAAACAAATTGATTGAATATGTGGCTGAAGAAATAACTTCCTACATTGACCATGAGATTGATGAGTGCAGCTTTTTCACTTGCAAGGTAGACAGAGCAACTGACATTTCTCACTTAGGCCAGCTTTCACTGGTGTTATGCCAAATGGACAAGAAGAGGAAAACCCAGGAGAGGTTCATGGGTTTTAAAGATGTTAGCATAGATCAAAAGGCAGTTGTTTTGAAGCAGGTTGTGGATTCAGTTATAAGAAAATACGATTATAAAAGAAAACGTGTGTCTTAGTTGTATGACTGTTGCAGTGATGGCGAGTGAGCTGGGAGGTCTGCAAGCCCTAATTTAAAAAGAGTCTCCTCAAGCTCTGTTTGTACACTGTTTTGTCACAGACTAAATCTAGTTTCAGAGTAGCAGCCGTGTTAGTCTGTATTCGCAAAAAGAAAAGGAGTACTTGTGGCACCTTAGAGACTAACCAATTTATTTGAGCATGAGCTTTCGTGAGCTACAGCTCACTTCTTCGGATGCATACTGTGGAAACTGCAGCAGACTTTATATACACACAGAGAATATGAAACAATACCTCCTCCCACCCCACTGTCCTGCTAGTAATAGCTTATCTAAAGTGATCATCAAGTTGGGCCATTTCCAGCACAAATCCAGGTTTTCTCACCCTCCACCCCCCCCACACAAATTCACTCTCTTGCTGGTGATAGCCCAACAAGGGGCACAGTGAATTAAAGAAATGTGTGGCCTTTTTTTTTCAGCCTTGTAAGTCTTCTCACATTTTTTACACGCACAAGCAAATGCAGTGAACTGCTGGAATGAACTGTGGGCTGAAGGATGCATTCCCGATGTAATCTGTTTAAAGAAGAGCAGATCAAAGAGGTGTTTACTTCTGCAGCCACTCCCCTCACTGACTTACCTTCATCTCCAGAAGACCATAGGCTGGGCTTGGAAATGGAAGACAGATCCTCCTGAAGATGGATAGAAAATGTATTTGCAACTATACAATAAAATCATTGATAATATTGTTGAGCTGTTTTCTCTCAGGTTTGCAGACATGAAGGCCCTCCACTTTCTTGAGCTGTTGTACTCAAGATTTCCAGCTTTCAGCAGGCAATTCCCCAAAGAAGTCTTTTCCTCGCTCTCCAGCTCTTACAGCAGCTACTTTGATTTAGGTCATCTCAAGAACAAGTTTAGTGCATCGTCAAAGACAAGCAGTCTCGGAACCATTCTTTTAGCAACATGCTGCACTTAATGAAACTGGCTCTGCAAGGTGCTTAGTTGCCACTACGCCAGCAACAATAGTAAGTGTGGAAAGAAGCTTTTCTTGTCTTAAACACATCAGGACATACTTGATCAGGGTCATCTCAATGTGCCAGCCACAACATCCATTGAAAAAAAACTGCAGTCTTTCCCGGAAAAGCAACTGACCTTTGCTTCAAGGACAGGATGACTGATTGATCTTCACTATAAATAAGGTAAGCTTACATCTCCTTTAATGGATATATACCTGTCAATTTCTTGCCATTAGCAAGACAGGGAATGTACTTGTAGCCATATCAGTCCCAAAATATTAGAGACCGACACTGCTACAAATACAGCGCATACAATTTCTTGCCAGGACATGACAAACTGCCTTGTTTTGAATTAATAATTTTGTGATATAGTTTTTGTGTCTTTATAGTGAATATTCCACTAAATAATATGTGATTTTGAAGTTCGGGTTTCCCAGTTGATTCACAGGTGTAGTTTAACATCCCCCTCAAACTACACACATGAATTGATTAAGCAAACTTTTATTTTAGGAATTTTGCAATTTTTGTTTAAAAGCTGATGTTGCTTTTTGCTTTTGAATTGATGGGAGTACAGTTACATAGCAGCTGCAGTCTATTATTTGAATGCATGAAAATGCTCTAAGCAGAGGCATATGAAATTTCTTGAACGATGTCAATTTACATTTAGGACTTTAACATAAGCTGGCCTGATAGTTAAATTAATGTGTAAATGTGTTTTTGTTTGTTTACTTTGGAATTACTCCTCTTCTTCTTTCTCTCTAACCAGATTAATTAATTTGGATTCTTTTCCATGTATTGAAAAATAATCTTATAATAACAGATATTAGATAATACATTGGACAGGTGGTGAACTATTTTGCAATTTGTGCCTCATCTGCCAGAAAAGTTACAAACTGCCACTGATGGGTAACTTTATGGGTAACTCTTCCCATGCATTGTGGGGGCTGGGAATATGAGAGACAGCATAACGTTGCTTGTTTGAAAATTTAACAAGTAGCAATGAAGGCTGGTGTCACTGATGGAGCAGAGACAGGAATCAGTATCTCAGCAGCCTTTGGAAGATTATAGGTAGGGCAGGATTAGGCCATGAAGGTCCTTAATAGTGAAGACAAGTAGTTTGATGCAATGGAGAAGTGAAAGCCAGTGGAGGCATGCACAGAGAGGGGTGACAGGCTCAAACTGACAAGCCAGGGAAGCAATCTTTGTAGCAACATTTTGAATGGATATAAATGGGACATGGGCTTGGTCAAGGCCAGAGAAGAGTAGACTTCAGTAGTTAAGATGCAAGATGATGAGGGCCTGGATGAGAGTTTTATTAGCTGTGTGGATTGGAGAATAAAGCCAAATCTTAAAGATGTAAGCCAGGTGAAATGGCAGGATTTAGACATAGCCTGGACGTGAGAATCTACATAGAGGGCTGAGTCAAAAATTATGCTCAGATTATGGGCTTGAGCAGCAGGAAGGATGGTGGTGTTATCTGCAGTGACTGAGAAAGAAAGAAGTGGGAGAACTTGGAAGAAAAGATCCATGCTCTCGTTTGACCATGTTGAGTTCAAGCTGACAGCTGGACATCCACAAGAAAATGTCAAACAGATTCAAATGTTTCTAAACTTTTGAACCAGATCGGGACCAGATTCTGGGCCTGATTCTGTTCCCTTTGAAGTCAAAGAGCAAACATTTCATTGATTGCAATGGGGGCAGGTTCAGACCTTTTGCATCTTGAGCTCTTCTCTGATTTTAAGAATCAAAGGATTTTTTGCACAATTGATTTCATTTTAATGACTAGCTTGATTAAAAGGCTTGTGGGATTTTGATCCACATGTTGCATTGTTCTGACTTCTGACCTCAGTTGCTATAACAAAGTGCAATGTTTGTTTTCTGAACATACATAGGAAATACACAGGGGTGGGGTTGAGCCCCCCTCTCAAAATTTCAGTTTTGCCATAAACACCAGGAGCAAAAATAATGGCTTTGACTCATTGAACCAATAACATTAGAACAGCCCCCTCCTATGAGATCACACATTGTTCCTGAGGAGACTGGCCAGTTTTTCCCTGGCTCATTCATGAATGTCCAGAAGACAGAAATATAAAGGGTAACACTAGTAAATGAGGGTGTCTGAGCAAATTCCCCTCACCCTTAAAATTAGAAAGCGAGCTGATTAAGAAAGTTGAATTCCTCAGGATATGAGCTATTAATAACCAATAAAATAAATAATACTGAGAATCATATCTAGCACCGCACATGTACTGGCTACTTACAATTAGAGAGTAAGACATAATCCCTCCCCCAAACAGCCTGCAATCTAAGGGTGAAATTCACTCCTATGCAGAGGTCTAGCACCAAGTCCACTTAAGTCTGTGATGCTTGCCCAGGATATCCAGAGTTTTGAGGCACCTCACTACCATCTTCCCCTTGTCTGTGCCCACTCAGCTCACCAACTCCACCAGCCACGAATATCACAAGCACTCGTCAGCCCTGATGTTACTCTACAGCTTAGTGATAGGCAGTCTCCTATCCTCATGTTCTCCAAATGTCTTCCTGGAACATCCAGATCCTGGTACACTAATTACCCACAGTATTTACAGATTTGTTGCTCCCAAAGAAGAAGTCCACCCCAGCTTACCAGTTCCACCTCAGATCACCGCTCTGCTCAACACATAGCACTTAGATATGTTTATAGTGAAATTGAGTACACATTTATATAACAAAGCACAGAGATTCAAGTAATAGCAAGTAGAAGTATGGGAAACAAATGCTTACATATAAAATAAAATCATAACTCACATTCTACACTCTATACTTAATTCCCAAGACACTTTCATGCTGGGACATGCACGAGAGGGGGCAAGCAGGGGCTGCCCCCCTCCAAAAAACTCTGTGTGTCCCTGAAGCCCGGGGAGGGAGGAAGCAGCAGGGTGGCTGACTGCCAGCTGAGCTCCTCCTCCCCCACCTGCTGCTTCTCCTTCCCTGATGCTGGAGTCCCATGCGTTCCCTCTGCCTCCACCCCCTGACCCCCCTTTAGCAGGCAGCCCGCAAAGCAGGCAGCAGAGCTGGGACTTCAGCAGCAGGGAAGGAGAAGCAGCAGCTGTGAGAGTGGGAGAAGAAGGAGGAGCTCAGCCACCCTGCTACTTCCTACCTCCCCAGGCTGCAGGAACACAGAGAGTTCCACTGCCAGGGCAACCTCTGCCTCCTCCTTGCTGGGTGTCCCAGCCAGAGTTGTCCCAAGAAATTGGGAAGAGGCCATGTGAACCTTTCATTTGTATGTGTTTGACTTGCCCCCTCCAAAAGCAGTCAAACAAATTCCTGCGTGTGGCCCTGCGTTCGTGTCTTGTAGAGTTTGGCTCACCCAAAATCCTTGCTGATCTTTCCTCCTTTCATGAGACTAGTACATTTTCAGCTTGCCTCCCTGATGAAGGACCCAGTGTGTTTCTTTGAGGGCTCCCTCATCCCCCCCACCCCCAAGATATACATGTACCATCCTACGTCTTCACTCAAACAGAAACCACCCCCCTCCCCCGCTGGTTTGTTTCTCCTTGCAGATTTTCTTTCTTTTAGATTTCACAGTCTCTCAACCACCTTGCTCAGTATGCAAATGGGCCTTCATTATGAGGCAGACAATATATGTACGATCAAACAGGCAGATAAGCATCTGTTAACTCCTGCCAGAAAGGAACATGTCTGAGGTATGTGACCTCTTGGTGACCTGCCTTAACACCAAGATTTTAAGAACATAAGGTTCAGTATAGATATATAACTCCTTAAATATTATCTATACATACATTTTACAATGTTTATGATGACTACTGGGCGACTGGCTTTCGGCAGAGATCTTACATGCTGCCCTTTGGTGATTATTCTGCATATATCCAATCCAAGGGATCCCTGTATCCACTACATAGTCCCTGTGCCCTCTGCCAGTTGGTACCAAAACATCCCTGTGTCACAAAGTTCTACTGTGAGGGTGCATACACCTCAGCTGACCTTCTGCACAGAAGTGAGTTTCACCTTTGGAGAATAAAAACAAAGCAAGAGAAGACATGAGATAGTGGTTTAGATAAGGGAAGGTTTAAGAAACTTGGTGATAAGAGCAGCAGCCCTGAAACTCTCATTATCTCTGAAACTACTCTGATTTCTTCTTCATGTAGATTCTAAATTGACACCCTTCAATCTCTATCAGCCATATCAACTGTAAAGGGCTCACAGGAGACGTTCACTTTGATATTTTGCCCAGATAACACCACTCCACAGCAGCTAGTGCATTGTCTTCCTAGAGGAGATAGACACCTTCACATGATTCATTTGAGGTTTGCCCATAAATTACTAAAGTAGTCGTTGCACCATTCTGGCCCGTTTACCTGGTGGGAGTGAAGATCTTACCCCAGTGTACTGTTTGATTTACCATACATGTAGAATTATTATTTATATTACCATAGTACCTAGAAGCCCCAGGTCCGAGTTACGATAGGTGCCATACAAACACTGAACAAAAGGACAGTCTTTGCACCCAAAGAGCTTACAAATTCATATGAAATTTAATTATCCCAATGCAGTGAAAGGAAATAAACCCCTTCATCCAAATTTCTTCTTAACGGTCCAATCCTCCAAGGTGCTGAGAAACTTCAACTACTATAGATGTCAACGGGAACAAAGAACACTCAGCATCTTGCAACAATATCACACCATACAATCTTCAGCTGTATTCTGAGGAAGGTGGTAAATAGGAGACGACCCACCTCATGAGACTTTAGTTGGTACATTTACTGTGATTCAGGGTTATTTATGGAGAAACTAATTTCAATAACAATGTGATTTGATTCGGGCTGTCGATTAATCGCAGTTAACTCATGCAATTAACTCAAAAAATTAATTGTGATTTAAAAAATTAATTACAATGAATAGCAGTTTTAATCACACTGTTAAACAATAGAATACCAATTGAAATGTATTAAATATTTTTGGATGTTTTTCTACATTTTCAAATATATTTATTTCAATTACAACACAAATACAAAGTGTACAGTGCTCACTTTGTATTATTTTTATAACAAATATTTGCATTGTAAAAATGATAAACAAAAGAAATAGTATTTTTCAAATCACCTCATATAAGTACCGTAGTGCAATCTCTTTATTGTGAAAGTGCAACTTACAAATGTAATTTTTTTTTGTTACATAACTTCATTCAAAAACAAAACAATGTAAAACTTTAGAGCCTACAAGTCCACTCAGTCCTACTTCTTGCTCAGCCAATCGCTAAGAGAAGTAAGTTTGTTTACATTTATGGGAGATAATGCTGTCCGCTTCTTATTTACAATGTTACCTGAAAGTGAGAACAGGCATTTACATGGCACTTTTGCAGCTGACATTGCAAGATATTTGCATGCCAGATATACTAAACATTCATACGGCTCTTCATGCTTCCGTCACCATTCCAGAGGACATGCTTCCATGTTGACAACGCTCATTAAAAAAAATAACATTCATTACATTTATGACTGAACTCTTTCGGGGAGAATTGTATGTTTCCTGCTGTTTTATCTGCATTCTGTGATATATTTCATGTTATAGTAGTCTCAGATGATGACCCAGCACATGTTGTTCATTTTAAGAACACTTTCACTGCAGATTTGACAAAATGCAAAGAAGGTACCAACGTGAAATTTCTAAAGATAGCTACAGCACTCAACCCAAGGTTTAAGAATCTGAAGTGCCTTCCAAAATCTGAGAGGGCCAAAGTGTGGTGTATGCTTTCAGAAGTCTTAAAAGCGTAACGCTCTGATGCGGAACCTACAGAACCCGAACCACCAAAAAGGAAAAACAACCTTCCGCTGGTGGCATCTGACTCAGATGATGAAAATGAACATGCGTCCGTCCACCCTGCTTTGAATTGTTATCTAGCAGAACTGGTCATCAGCATGGACACGTCCTCTGGAATGGTGGTTGAAGCATGAAGGGACATATAAATCTTTAGCATATCTGGCATGTAAATATATTGCGACGCCGACTATAACAGTGCCATATGAATGCCTGTTCTCACTTTCAGATGACATTGTAAACAAGAAGTGGGCAACATTATCTCCTGCAAATGTAAACAAACTTGTTTGTCTGAATGATTGGCTGTACAAGAGGTAGGACCTGATTGGACTTTCTATGCTCTGAAGTTTTACACTGTTTTATTTTTTAATGCAGTTATTTTTTGTTCATAATTCTACATTTGTAAGTTCAACTTTCATGATAAAGAGATTGCACTACAGTACTTGTATTAGGTGAATTGAAAAATACTATTTCTTTTGTTTTTTACAATACAAATATTTGTAATAAAAATAATTATAAAGTGAGCCCTGTACACTTTGAATTCTGTGTTGTAATTGAAATCAAAATATTTGAAAATGTAGAAAAAATCAAAAAAATTTAAATAAATGGTTTTCTATTATTGTTTTAACAGCATGATTAATTGCATGATTAATCACAAATAATTTTTAATTGCTTCCCAGCCCTAGATTTGATTATTTTCTAATACTAAATAAAGAACTGATTGTAAAATGGATGAGCACATGGAGGATAGGAAATAATGTTTTATATTTCAAAGGTAACTCTGAAACTTCACTGTGAAGAGTTTGACAACATCAGTGATTTATATACATCATGTTGGCCTCGGAGGATTACACAAATGAACTGAGAAGTGAGACCATGCTGCGTTATACAAAATAGCTCTTGAATTTGTTTTTAGAGAGACAACATTTTCAATGGAAAGGTGCACCTCTTTTAAATATGGGAAGGAAATATTTTTGTTCCACATAATAATTGACAAATTTGAATATTTTCATCTAAAGTTTTCATGTTTCCCGAACAATTTTTTTTTTTTTTTTGGTCAAAACCTGAACTATGTTTCAGTTAAAAAACAAAAATGTGGGGATTTGAGTTGCTGAAAACTAAAAAAAAGGTTTTCAGGTTTTTTCGGCATGTAGGGATTAGTCTCAAAATTTTCATCCAGTACTAACTTTATTTCCATAGTGTGGAGATGATTTGTTAGGTTGTGGCACTTTCTGTACTATTCCATTAAGGAGAGGTCCTTGTCATGAGACTTTCCATGCTGGGTTCTGTGTTCATTTGGGGATATAGAAGTGACAGACCCGGCACACTAGATTTGCTCTCCTCTTTGGCTCAGCCTATTGTCAAAGGCCAGACAGAGTCTGAAAGACAGAATCAACTAATTAAATTAGATATATTCAGAGAGTAACACACTGACAAAGTGGGTAGGACATTTATAAAGCTTTCCTTTTGTTATTATTTCTAACAGTGTAAGCAATGTATATGCTAAGGGAAGAGCTCTCTCAAGGCTTTTAATAATAAAGAAGAGTAAATTCAGATAGTGTTGCAAATATGAAGTGGAGGCCTCAGACTCCACTTCATTACACTGGTGTAAATTCCATGGAGTTGCACCAACATAAAAGCAGTGCGAGTGGAGAATTAAGCCCACTGTATCCAATATTTACAGTACAGATTTATTAACGTATGACTACACTGGAAACTTCAAAGTGCTGTTGCAGGAGTGCTCCACGGCAGTGCTTTGCCATGCGAGCGTGGTCTCCCAGCTCTCCCAGCACTCCTGGTAATCCACCTCCATGAGGGGATTAGTTCCCAGTGCTCAGAGCCTGTTTACGCTAGCGATTTAAAGCGCTCTGACTTGCTGCACTCAGGGGGTGTGATTTTTCACACCCCTAAGCCAGCAAGTTAGAGCACTATAAACTGTAAGTGTAGCCAAGCCCTAAGTTAGTAAGGATGGTCTTGTGGCTAAGGCACTCAACTAGGATCCAGGAGATCAGGTTTCAACTCCTAGCTCTACCATACACTTACTTTGTCGGCCTGGGCAAGTCACTTATTTCCTATGTGCCTCAGTTCTTCATCTACAAAATGAGGACAATACTTCCTTTGTTCCACCCTTTGTCTTGTGTCTTTAGCCTGTAAGCACCTTCCTTCTGTCTTAAAGCACATAGAAAGGTAGGTAGATGTAATTAATAGGTGTCCATCACTGGTTTACAGATGTCATATACATAATTTCATTCAAAAAGATCACACTGTCACTCTTCCATTGATTTGCTGCTGTCCATAAAAAGGTGTACCTTGGAGAATTTTATTCTAGCTGCCCATTAATTAAATGTCTTTACTTTAAAAAGTTAAGATTTTTTTAAAGTGAATATTTCTGCACATTTTTGAGAATTTACAGGAGGGGTAACATATTACTAAAATAATTTACTCTGATGTTCCCATTAAATCTGTATTGTGCAATTTCATCTCTAACCAAGTGGAACAGCTACGGTAATAAGTAGTCTGGTATGGTAAAAAAAATTCTAATAGAGTTAATTATCTGAACATTATTTTGATTAACTAACTTGTTGCTATGGAATGTAGCCAACTACATTATAAATCAGTTAGTTTAGTTGAAGAGGGATTTGAAACATTTCATCCTAACATATTTACAGTTTCAGAATTCATAGCACTGTCTGTACTGGGGAGGATGGGTTAGTCTGACAAACATTTATGATCTTCTTGTTTCAAAATATATTTCCTAGGAAAATTCATCAGGATTAATTTAACATATCTCAAAATTAATTTCAGTTGAAGAAATAACCAGCATAGCAGCCTTATTCTATGCACTACCCTCACTATAGTGGCATCAGCTGGCCTTGCCTAAAAATATGTCCACAAAGTCCCATTACATCTAGAAGTTTGGTCCTGGTTGCTTTTATGGACCTACTGGCCTCATGGATCTTCAGTAAATGGATATGTGGATGCATCCAAACAACATTTTATGTTTATAAGATACGTGGGGAGGGAGTAGAAAGATACATTCCAGTAACATTGTGTCGGGCTGGTGGCTCTTTCCTTCCTTCACACTGAGATGCACCAGTGGAAATATTAAAATTCATACATCATGCAAGGGGCTTCCACTGACACCCATATTAAGCCTGTTGGACCTCCAGGCATATCACCATGACAAATCAAGTTTCACTATTTTACTGCAAAGTAACATTTACCATTCAACATTTTATTGTGATCACAGCTAGAGGGCTCAGTCAGATAAGGGCTCCATTATGCTAAGCCCTGTACAGATATATAGTCAATGACAATCTGTGCCCCAATGAGCATACAGTTAGAGGTGGCTGGAAAATGGGGACATTTTTCAGAAACGCCCAGTTCCACGATTGTGCTGTCAGGAGAGGAGGCAGTATACATACTGCCCCATCTCATAAGCATAGAAGGGGGATCCTACAGTACAGAAAGGAAGTGCACAAAAATTAATACAGTCTCATGCAGTATATTATATACACATATTCTACACACACACAGTACGTATGTGGGGGATGGTAACCACATGGTAAATTGCATAATTGGATGTATAAGACACCTTTGACCACCTATATTAAAAATAGTTATGATTAATTGCAGTTTTAATCACACTCTTAAATAACAATAGACTATCAATTTAAATTTATTATACATAGTTTGGATGTTTTCTACATTTTCAAATATATTGATTTCAACTACAACACAGAATACAAAGTATACAGTGCTCCCTTTATATTATTGTTTTTATTACAAATATTTGCACTGTAAAAAAGATAAACAAAAGAAATAGAATTTTTCAGTTCACCTCCTACAAGTCCACTCAGTCCTACTTCTTGTTTAGCCAATTGCTAAGACAAACAAGTTTGTTTACATTTATGGGATATAATGCCACCCACTTTTTTACAATGTCACCTGAAAGTGAGAACAGGGATTTACATGGAACTGTTGTAGCCCAGGTTGCAATGTATTTAGGTGCCAGATATGCTAAACATTCCTATACCCCTTCATGCTGCGACTTGTAGGCTCTAAAGTTTTACATTGTTTTGGTTTTGAGTGCAGTTATTTAAAAATAATAATTCTACATTTGTAAGCTGTACTTTCACGATAAAGAGATTGCACTACAGTACTTGAATGAGGTGAACTGAAAAATACTATTTCTTTTGTTTATCTTTTGACAGTGCAAATATTTGTAATCAAAACAATAATATAAAGTGAGCACTGTACACTTCATATTTTGTGTTGTAATTCAAGTAAATATATTTGAAAATGTAGAAAAACATCCAAAAATACTGGTTTTAAATAAATTGGTATTCTATTATTGTTTAACAATGTGATTAGAATGGTGATTAATCACAACTATTTTTTTAATCTCATGATTAATTGCAATTATTTTTTTTACTGTTTGACAGCCCTACTTTTCAACATTGCTCATGAATAATGCAGCTATTCCAGACTTCTGCCAGTAAAACCTTCCCACCTCTAGCCTCCCCAACAATACTTAACAACATTACTATTACTAGAGCTGTCCTGACATCTCAGATAGTTGGTTTGCACAAGGAAAGAAACAAAACCACCTGCTAATGCCAGTGGGAAACAATGGCATATTGATATAGTTTTCCAAACCAAACGCCCCGTTTCTTTTTATGGGGAAATTGGCTAAAAATTAAAGCCCCAAGGTCTAGTAAATGGAAAAGGAACAAACTGATAGAGAACACATTTTCCCCCTGAGATGATGTTATAAATACCTAATGGAAGACAGACAGATAGTATTTTAAAGTATCCTTTTACCTAGAATGTACTCAGAGTTCGCTTATAATAAAATAATTCCTCCTCCAACATTTAAATGTCACCCGTGCTGAAAGCAGAAATCTCCCTTTTCTAAACTGATAATGCTATAAAGTACTATTTCTGTGGTTTCCCCTTTAATCTGTTGGATAAGGAAGTCACTAAGTCATTTGTGCTGCCAGTAATTGGCTAATCTCGTTGTCTGAGTCTGGCATGGTGTTTTACAAAACCCCTTTTGGTAGCCCAGTATACTCCCTTGAATGCTAGCTCCTCGTTTTCAGTTTTCTAAAGCGGCTTTGTAGCTTCCTTTCCAGCTACTGCGTAGCACAGAAACAAGTCTCAATTGGAGGAGCGCAACTAAGAGGTTTTCAAGACCTGAGAATTGTTGGTAATAGCCTCTTAGCTGTGTCCTTTTGCATTTCGAAAACCTTGATTTTTTTTTTTTTTTTGCACTCTCTCTTTTTAAACGGAGTTGACTGAAACTGGGATTTCGCCTTTTTTTACCTGCCTCCTCGTCAGTGCTACCGGTAGTTTCTTAATCAACTGCTACTGTAAAGAAAAAATTAAAAAAGCAAAGCACAAATGTTTCAGTGGGTCTTAGGCAAAGAGGCTTTTTTTATTTGTTTGAGAGGAGGTTCTTCCTATTTTTCTATGACGGAAAGGATGAAAAATGATATTTAGAATCTGGAGGAATTTCTTTACCAGCTTACAACTTTTTTATGATCCATTAGTTAGTTATTGGTCACTCGCTACTTGAATGTTTCAGAGCTCTCAGTCTAAAGACATTACTTCTAAGAATACGCGGTAGATCTAATTACAGTTAAATAAAGGGGTAGTCCGGGCCTATAGCATGGGCCAGAAAGAGCGAGTGAGGCAGTCCATATTGATTAAAGTTGCGGCACAAAACGTTATGTTTTCATTTCCTTGTAGGGTCAGGAAAGACACTGTCTTTCGCACGCTTTTGCTGCCGTTCCTCCTAAACCGTGGATCTTTGATTTTTAGCAAAAATTGCTTTATTTGCACAATCCCTGCGCCCTTCTCAATCCTGTTTCCCTGGCTCCCTTCTCTTAAATTGCATAACATGGGCTACAGAAGACTTCATGCCTCAGAACAACTGGATGAGTCATGAATACAAGAAGTATGGGTGTAAACTGAAGCTGTTTACACTTCCTTCGGCCTCCAGCTACTAAAATAGTAGAGATCGTCCATATCACAGAATCCGTTTGAACCCTCAGTTCAGCTTTTAAATCTCAGGCAATGCATAGAATTAAAGAGTTAGCAACACATTTAAGAGGCATTCTACATCTTAGAGGAAACTAATATGCTAAGTGAATGAGACAGATCGTATTTCCTTTTATAATGACAATCTGCCTAATAGTGCCGTAGAAATCACCAGCAAAGCTTGCCGTTACGGTATAGGAACTACCTAACACACGTGCTGTTCTTTGCACGGCTATACAGAAATTGGATTTAGCTCGGTCTAGTTACCTGGATCACCAAGAAATCAGGAAAAGCCTCTGAAATAGCAGGTCTCCTTACCCCTTTCTTTGGACACCCCCCCCCCCCCGCGCGCCTTTTCCCTGGCGTTCTGCTCACCTGCGAACCGCCCTGGCTAGGGATAAGGACCCGCTGCGGGTTTGGGGAACTTTGGATGAAATCAGTTTTAACGCAGCCTTCTTTGACCTGCTCCTTTAGAAATGATGTTACAGCTTTGGAATTGGGATGCGGAGTGTGTGTGCCTTTCTACCAAAGTGTGGTGTTATGTTACATCCGCTTGAAAATGCAGCCTAAGATGCCGGCCAACTTCAGAAGCCTTCTTCATTGCTTGCCATGTAATACATGATATGTGGAGCCTCTGACTTCAGCCAAGAGATATTTGGAAACTCTGTCGGATCCAGTGTTGGGAGCTAACGTGTGTTTAGATCCGAAAGCGAATCAGAGGAGGCAGCGGAGGGCACGTCACGAGAAGGGGCCCTATAAATCCATCTCCCTTGCTACTTCGCCCTGGCAAATCAATTGCTTTGCACGTTGGCCTGCGCGCCCACATCTGCCCTCGTGTGAGACCCCTCCGGTGGCAGGTCCCAAAAGCGGATCGCTCCTACCAAGCGCTCTGACCCCACCGGATTAAAGTGGGTCCCGCGCAGGTTGCTGCCGGGAGGAGCTGGATGCTCTCGCACCAAGTTTGGATTGCAGGAGGGATCGCTCTTACTCTACACGTTCCTCTTGGATCTAACCTTTCAACGTGACGCGATCCCTTTCTGGAGGAGGAAGGCTGGCGGCGGCGGCGGCGGCTGCTAGCTGCAAATCTCAGCTCCAGCCTCGCTGCGCCCGCAGGCTGCTATTTCCCCGGCTCAGCTGTTTCTCGCGTGCATGTGCGAGTGCCCCGTTCCCCCCGGCCCAGCTGGCGTTCCAGGAGCCCTGATGTCTTCATCGGACTCCCCGCAGTTGTTGATGGGGTGCCTTGCTCAGATTTCCAGGCAGGAGCTCAACCGCAGCATCCACAGCCAGTTCTCGCTGCCAGGCGGCGCTTTGTGCGGCGCAGGCTGCTGCTGAGCTGGGACTCGGCTGCAGGGCAAGGATAGGCGAGAACCGGGGGCCGCCTCTGCTCTCCGCAGGGACCGCGCACCTGCGGCGGCGCGGGAGGGCGCACGGAGCGGTGCCGGCGGCAGCAGGCCCTTCCCCTGATCCGGGATTGTGAACTTTTCCCGAGCACCCCTTGGAGGATCCCCGAGCTGAGCCACATGCATCCCTTGGCGGCCGGCCGGGCTTCCTGGAGTTAATGTCCGCGCTGGGTCCGACGAGACCATCTCAAAGGTAAAGTGACTTTTCTGCCCTTGGCGAGGCGCTGGGGTGGCGGCAGGGAAGGCGGGGGCGGAGGGTGGGGTGGCAGGGGCTCTGGATCGCTGGTCTTGAGGGGCACAGGGAGGAGCCAGCGCACCCCTGGGAAATAAACAGGTTTAATATTCTTCCCCTCGGATCCTGGGAAGTAAGCGGAGGGGCCTGCCTACGCCACCTGGGTCAATGCAAACATCTGCGCCCCTCCCTGCAGTTCTCGCACCTGGGCGCCCTGCCCGGGCCCGCAGCCAGAGCCGGGAGTTTAAAGCACCTCCAGCCCTCAGCGAGGGGCCGGGGACGAATTTCTGCCCTTCCAGGCGTTTTCCAAGCAGTGAGGATTCTGCCGGAGCGTGGGTTCCTGCACCCCCGAGCTGGGGCTGACACTGGGGGATGGAGACTCGGTGTCACCCCAGCGCCGCTCGCCAGCCGCGCCCCGTGCTGCAGCTCCGAGCACCTCCTGCCGCCGGTGTTTGTTCTCCGCTAGGCGAGGGTCCGCCACAGAAGCTGCCTGGACCCGCGGTTGCGGGTGGCTGCGCGGCGCAGAAGCTGTTGGGGGAAGTTTAGGCACAAGGACCCGAAGGCACCGGCCAGCGAACCCCTTGTCACCCTCGCCAGCCTGCAGCGTCTCCTGCCAGCTTGCCAGACCCGGCAGCAAGAGTGCACCCCACAGGACGGGCTGGAGGGGCTGGTGTGCCCAGGAGGCCAAGTATTTACACCGAAGTAAGCGATCCGGGAGGGATTCAGCCACGGACCCGGCCCCAGCAATCAACGCCGCCGTCTAAACTCCGCATCCTCCCATGCTGCTACCGGGCCAGCAGCAGCAAAGCGGGGCTCCGCAGCACCTCGCTTAAGGCAGCTGAGGTCGAACTAAGGCGTGTGCAAATAAACCTTTCAGCCAGGATTCGTTTCACGCCCTCACAAAGCAATCGTTAGGCTCCCCACCCCTCCAGGGTCTAAAATAGTGCACAGGCATGAACATAGGACTGGGAAACGCAGGGAACAGTTTCCTTGCTGTGATTCATCCCACTCTGTGAGGGATGTTTCCAGGGAGCTGACAGCTACCACCTCTGCTTGTTACATTATTCAATAGCCTGCTCATCGGAACTTCCCCAACGCATATTTGCCGAGGTCATTTTCCTCAGACAATGTACTAAGTATGGAGCGGAACTTTTAAGAGCCAAACAAAACTTTTGAAATCGCGGTATGAATTAAGAGGGAGTGTTGAAGTGGCCACATGGTTTAACACAGACCGTGCAAGTCTTCTAAAGGCATCACCTATGTTGGTTTGCATCCCAGGATGCCTAGTTGTCCTTTACAGATGGTTTTTGCTACCCGATGGATAGGACTGAAACTTAGTGGCAGAGTTTTCCGGCAGCAATCCATGCGGGATCACGTTCACTCTTGTTGCTTTCCAAAGAGTAGCCTAAAAATACAAATCTCCCACTCCAAACATCATGCTGGGCTACCCAAACATAGTAACTTCTCCGTATTGTAATAGGTGGGTCCACCGAGTTATCGCCGTTCAAGCGGCCGGTTTACACTGCCCTCTAGAGCCAGAAACGTACGTGTCCTAACACACAATAGCAATGAGCAGGTTACTAATCCACCACCGGCCCCAGCCCCCTTTCGTGCCTTTCCACTTGGGGAAACTCTTCAAACACTCCTCATCACTTTAACTCCCGGTTTAGGGAAAGTGGAATCGCTTTCCTTGCTGAAATTTCTTCTCCACGTTCGGATTATTTTAGGGCAGCTTGTGACTGCTGAATTTCTGTTTTCTTCTCTCCTTTAAAAACAAGCAACAGAAAAGAAATAGCGCACTGAAAGATTTGTTTTGAATAAAGCGGGCAAAGAAAATGACACGGATTTTGCAAGTGGTAGAGAACATGCGAGTTAAACTTAGACCTACAGGAATGGATCTGTCTTATAAAGCAAGCACAACGGGCAATGCGGTTTGGTGCAGATGCCTCTATCTTTATTGCAAAAAGAAAAGGAGTACTTGTGGCACCTTAGAGACTAACCAATTTATTTGAGCATAAGCTTTCGTGAGCTACAGCTCACTTCATCGAAAGCTCATGCTCAAATTGGTTAGTCTCTAAGGTGCCACAAGTACTCCTTTTCTTTTTGCGAATACAGACTAACACGGCTGCTACTCTGAAAGCTATCTTTATTGAAATTCTTTAATGTACAATGACAGGGCAATAACAGAAAGTCAGGATGACATTCTAGACCTACACTAAAGTCAACTGAAAATTCACCATAGATTTCAAAGGGACCGGGATAGAAGCCTGCAAAAGTCTCTATAAGACTCCCGCATTATAGAGAATACGCAAAGAGCTGCCAGGACAGCCTTGTTGGTGCCCTAAGGATGTCTGAGGCGGAGGAAGGATTGGGATAAGGTAGCCCAGTTCTGAACGGGAGATTGGTAGTATGAACGCATTAGCCCCAGAGATGGCAGCTCTGGTATTGGACGGAGAAAGAGGGATTTCACCTAATGGGAGGAGAGAGAATTGAATTTTCTTTGTTAAATATTCCCCATTCCAAACCCTGCTGTGCAAATCATCTGAGTGCTGAATGCAAATCCATTTGTTAAAACCCCTCCCATCGTGCAGAAAGGAAAACACTCAAATGGGGCGTTCTTCTTGAGTCAGAAGGGAAATCGGTTGCAGTTAAATGGGGGAGGGGGTGAAAGCTTTAGGGACGCTGGTGTTTTAGGTGGTTCTTTGCTTTCAAATGTATCATGGCCCTGGAGTTGATAGATTTAACACAACTAATGTAGTTCTCTGAATTACTCCCAAATATTAAGGGAGGAAAGGGCCTTGCTTAGGTTTTTTAAAGTTTTTGTGTTTTAATATATTTTTATGACAGCTGACAAATTGTAAAGGGGCTTCAGGAAGCGACATTAATTTCTTATTTATATTACAATCAACATCCCTGGCTAGTCAGGGCTAAATGCAACTGTCCTGACTGAGGCAAAGTCTGACCGCAGAGAGGTCAAAGTAAGATTTGCCAGATCTGACCCCACATTAACGAAATCCGAACAAACCAGTTTCAGCGAGTTTCCTCTCCAAAGACAAAATACAAACAGGCGAAAGCTAACATCTGCTAGACAAGGAGGATGGAAAATACACGAATCTGCCCAAACCTAGGTGTTTGCGAAAAGCGGAGAACTGGCTGGAGTGGAGTCGATGTAAATAAAGCAACAACAGATTTCTCCCACATGTCTGCGATGGGAGCAGCCCCCTTGCACCCTCCTGGTGCCCATAACATTTTACTATCAAAAGCCTGAAAGTTGCCAACTCCCTTCTTTGATGTAAAAGCCAGTGTGATGGATTTAAATTGCAACGCGACTGGTTTTATAAAATATACGCTTAAACCCAACCTGGATTCCCATTACGAGCCACGACGATTTGTACCACAGAAAGAGTTCGACTTTCGAGCTCCTGGCCTCCCCCTACTCCCCTTCCCGTGCGTGATTATCATCAGGGACATTTCAGTGCCTCTTAGACTTAATCCCGCCGCTCCCCTGCTTTCCAATCGCCTCCACACAGCCAGGTACTGGGGTGTCGGCCTTGGGGACGGATCAGTACAGCCGTGGGCAGAGAAGAGGGATTTAGCGAGCGGGCGGGTGTCTGCCCTGTCCATTGCAAGGAGGCAGCGTGTCAGACGTTCCTCCTTGGCTCCTCGTGAGCCTGAATCCGTGGGATGGGGGGCAGCGTCTCTCCAGGACCGGCTGGGTTTCGTAACGAGCCCCCGCCTCTCCCCAAACCCTTTGGGTTTATTAAAAGGCCGCAAGAGACGCAAAGAGCCCCAGCGTTTTCTGGGCAGACCCTCGGCTGAGCTTCAGAGCGATACGGGCGAGCAGAAGGCTGGGTTTGTGTGAACCTCCTCATAAGAATTAGATCAGCTGGCATAGCCGGCTGCTGGGGGGGGGGAGGTGAGGTCAGGGCCCTGGCAGACCCCCTGGTCTGTGCACGGCTCGGTTATGGGATTCTGGGGAATCCCCCACGCAGGAGGCTGGGCTGGAGCGAACCTTTTCCCCCTGGTGGGAGTTGATCATTTTCACTCCAGCACCTGCGCTGGATCGAAGGCTTCTGAGAAGGCGCCCGAGCGCAAGGCGCGTCCGGGCGAGGGCCACTGACGCCCTGGCCCTGGCCCTGGGGGGAGCCCGGAGCGCAGAGCAGAGCGCGCTCCCCACGGGCGCACAGCGAGCGCGGAGCTAACCTTGTGTCTCCTCTCCGCCAGGGGCCTGTGTCGGAAGGAAATCTAAGATGACGTTATGGGATGTTGTGGCTGTCTGCGTGGTGCTGCTCAGCACGGTCTCCACATCCCCGCTGCCCGCCGGTAAGACGCCTCCCGAGGGGCCCCCTTCAGTGGTAGAGGGGCCTGAAGACGATCACTCCCCCATCAGCCTGCCGCCTCCCTATGCTGTGCAAAGTGACTGTAAGAAACGTTCCCCTTCATAGTCACCGCTGTCTGTCTTACTAAACCCCTTTCCAGTGTCTGACCCCGCGCGCGGGGAGCTCGCTGCGCGGAGCGCCCCATGACTGAGTGACTACCACTGCGGGGCGGGCGCCCACCCCCAGGCACGCGGGGTGCTGGGCAGGGCGGGGGCCGGGGCATTCTGACTGAGGTGCGGGTGCTACAGCTGCTCCCATCCCCTTTGCATGGTTGTATCAGATGATTTATTCCCAAAAAACCTGTTTTCCTAGTTGCTGCTCCCCTGTGAAAGATCCATGCAAAGGAGGGGGAATTGCTGAACTGATCCCAGATAGGAAACACTTCTTTTCCCCTCTTTTCAGTTCTAAAAATCTCATTATTATTTATTGTTTGTCTGAAAATAGCACCTAGAACCCTGAGCCAAGATCGGGAGCCCATCCTACAAAGCACGGTACAGACAGGTAGGGCTGCTACTGACCTCAGTTAAATCCACCTTTATTCCAGAATAAGATTGTCCACATCAGACTTACACTGAAATAAAAAAGGGTTTTAGAAAACTGATGTAGTTAAATCAGTGTAAGCCTGTCTGTAGACCAGCCCACAGTAAGAGACAGTTTACAATCTATAGTCTAGGTAATAATAAATAATAATAATACCTAAACAACAAAAGGTCTCCAAGAAAAGCATTTTCAGAGAGCAGTGTGATTTCTAAATACACAGTAGTGCTCCTTTAAAGTTGGCATTAATATGACTCAGTAAGCAGTGGCAACATACACAAGTTAAACTTGGAAGTATTCAATTAACATGAAGGGCCTTGTCTTAAACCCATCAAAGCAAAGACCCAGAATTGAGACTGCCCACTATGTCTTTAAGTAATGCTCTTCTCTGCTTAGATACTGTAATTTACAGGATGCTACAGTTACAACCGTGTTGAGGAACACATTTATAACACATCTTGAGATTTAGCACAATTCTATCCCATCCACACAGACAGTGCTGCTCCTGGGTGCAAATGATGCAAGAGTTGCCTTCCTTGCAGTTACCCTTTAGTACCGACTTTCCATTCTCTGTTCCCACTGCTTTGGCTTCAGCCTCTCTCCCCTCCCACCCCACACACATCTGTGTTCTTCCTTCTCTAATCTTCTCTACTCTTTCTCATTTTTCTCCCATTGGAATCTTTCCCAGGCCTTGCTCTCCTCTCTTTTGAGCTGAACTTCTCACTGTTCCATGAATGACAGCATCCTGTCTGTCTCAGTCCCTCATCAGATGCAAGATGACCAAAAGAACTCCTCCCTAGTTTTCTTCTTCTTGCATGGATTGCTGAGGCTTTATGATGCTGCGATCTTCCTCTACATTGTGGTACATGGAAAGGAAGGTGTATGTGCAGTGGAAGATTCCACAAAACCTCAGGATCTGCTTTGCTGGCATTTGTTCCAGTCTCCCCTACTCTAGTTGCAGCTGTTTCAGTTCTGTAGGAAGAAAAAAGCATTCAGAAAGTTGTACTAGTAACTTTACATGACGACAAGTCAGTTCAGGGTGGTGAGATATCAGTGTTCCATTGTTCTGGGTCCTACAAATGAGGCCTAGAACTATTTTTTATAACACCATCCCTCTATTAAGACATTTTAAAAATATGTTATTCCACCTAAACCATCCACTCCACAGCAAGTAGAGGAGACAGACAGGTAGCAGAAGCACTAATCACTTACCCACTAGGTCTAGTCTATTTCCAATATGAGGATAACCAAACTTCTCATTGTTGTTTGGCTATCTTGTAGATTAAGGAGTGAGATGTCCATTATGTGGGCCTTGTGTTTCAGGTGAATCATGGCAGGATGAGCGAGCAGTGTCTTCCAGAAGTATGTGCCCAGTGTAGAGCCAAGCAGAGATGGACGATGGGTCTGATCCAGTATATCAGTTCCTATGTTCCTACTAGGGAAATTATCCTCAGAAACCTGAGCAATATGCTCTTGCACTGTTCAAACCTACAAGGGAAATCACAAATAGATGGGCCTGGGTGCAAAGAAAAGATGAGCATTGCTACTCACCCTGAGGTTTAAGCTGGATAAGTGAGTCTCTCTTTTTGTGTTCTTTTCCCAAGACTGGTGAAATATTCATGCTCAGAGAATCTCCTGTATTGACTACATCGGTGAGCCTGATAAATAGCAGGGGTTTGCTGAGCTGATTGGCTATATGCTGATATTCCAGCCTAATTAGTTAAATACCTTGATTCACTTTATTACTGTTTCTGTTTTAAAAATGTGTGGCATCTAGATGCCATTCTGAAAACACTGGGACTAATAAGCTAACAATATCCAAAATGATATTCAGGTTTCAGAGTAGCAGCCGTGTTAGTCTGTATTCGCAAAAAGAAAAGGAGTACTTCTGGCACCTTAGAGACTAACCAATTTATCTGAGCATAAGCTTTTGTGAGCTACAGCTCACTTCATCGGATGCATAAAGTGGAAAATACAGTGAGGAGATTTATATGTCACTGCACTTCTGCCCACAGTGGTTTTTGGGTTCCACCATAATAAGAAAGGGTGTAGGCAGAACTCAAAGTACTATAACTGGCTTTTGAGTCAGGGATTGTATTTTGATAGCAGGGTCTGGGGGAGTCTGAATCAGGATGGGATGAACGCCATTAGCGTGTAGGCAGAGGGCATGCTAGTGTATTCCATTTCACTGAAAGCTATTTTCACCATTACAATAACCAAAAAAAGTCCACTGGAGGTTTCGCCATGTGCTATTGATTTTATGTGGAAAGTGCTCATACCAATACAATACCGAGAGAGAGAGATCAAAGACTCAGGCACTTTTTAACGGGTTCCCCTTCCACAGTTATCTTCCTCAATCTGCTCTCATGACTTTGGTCCCATCCTCTTCCACACGTCATTTTGTGTGTGTGTGTGTCTCTCTCTCACCACACATGCATCCCAACACAATAAATGGGTTGAACACTACCTGTAATGGGATTCAATGGCTTCTCCTCCTCTTTGTGGATCTTCATCCTCCCTCTCCTCTCTGAAATATGCGTCGCTCTGCAATATGCTGCCAGGAGCAATGGTTAGCCTTGTTCCGGTTCAGCTCCCTAGAAGGAGGGGTACTTTGTCCAGCAGTGGCCTGAGCCATAGTTGGAGTTGTCAGCTCAGTTATACCAGGACTTTCACATTTTCATCTTTCCTCACTTTACTGCATCATTTTGTCCATGAGGTGCTCTGAGAGGTGCTGATAGTGCTCTGAGACCACAAGATTATGTAGCACCAAATTCAGATTGGCCTGAAAGTTTCCCTTGCTCCAGATTATGAGCAAGGTCTTGACCTCTCAATCTGACCAGGTGTACTGTGATGACCCCTCCATTTCAGATCAGTGGTCATAGAGTAATGTGCACCAGCAGTACAGGCTTCAGCTATATGATTAAAGTAGACACCAGCTTGTTCAATGTAGCCTGCACTAATTACAGAGCATTTTAAATCAGCCCCCTGCTTCTTGATCATGTAACCAGAAGAGCCATATGGGATAGTTTGTGACAGGGGGATAGAATTTCTGGAGGATATATGCATAATGTCACATGCAATACATAGGGCGATGAAGTGTGGGATATTTTGTTATAGTGATTGAAAGGAAGCTATACTAGTTATAAAGGCATGATCAAAGGGTCCTGTATGAGCAAGAGTGGCACACAATTAGCTTCTGTAGATACTATGTATTGTATGAACACAAAACACATTATAAATAGAACTATGCCAATAATTGGATACACAGTGGTTAAATGGCTATGTTCTTTAGCCCTACCTATGAAAGCAAACCTAGTGTTAGGCATATGTATTTTCTAATTGGTACATCAACATGGCTGTAACTGTAGGGTAAATGGAATCCCAAGTCAGATAGACCATTACCTACAATGTGATCACTGGCACAGGGGGAGCACAGTGTAAGATCTAGCTGTGTACTTAAAAAAAAAAAGAAACATTGTAGGAGCTTCTCTCTGTAAAAAGGCAGATGTTCTTATAAGTTGCAGTACCTGAGGCACAGTTAGATTGTTGACTAGTGATTTGATTTCAGGAATTTGTTATGTGTTAAAGATAATTTAGTGTTAGGCCATTTAACATCTTTAGCTGGAGCATAGGCTCTGACTCTGTAGGTGCTCCAGGACTCAATCACCCACTGAAAAAATAGGGGGTGCTCAGCGCCTGCAGGGCTAGATTAATCTTTTGTGGGCCCCAGCGCTCAGACCATGGCTCCACCCCCTACTGTGCCCTGAGGCCCCATCCCTGCTTGGCCTCTTCCACCAAGGCCCTGCCAGCCACTTGCACAGGGAAGAGGGGGCAGAGAGGAGTACCCACCCGCAAAAATAAAAGTCAGTGCCTGTGAGCTGGAGTGTTTTTATTTACTATATTAGAAACACAGAGGAAATGTTGAATAGCCAGGATATGATACTGGAATACAAGGTCATGAGGATAAGACTTGTCTTTATATTTTGATGCTATATAGAGATGAACACATTATTAGTGCTAAACAAATGATATGTTCTTATCTAAATAGACTTTATTCTATATACCATTTGTTAGACACATACAATACACCATCATTCCATTCTGTGTCAAATACAGTGTCTAATACATTCCCAAGGAGGGTGCTTAAAGAGCTAACATTAAAATGACTGAGTCCTTCAAAAGGAAATAAATGTACAAGTATATATTTTTCTCATTATTCATATTTTAAAACTATATATTTACTTAAAGCATATTCAAGGGAAATTCTTGGAATTCAGCTGTTCAGATGACCACGGACCAAAAGATGGGAAAGAAGTTATAAGGCTACTACAGTGTGATCCTCAGATGGATGCAGTTTAAAATATTGCGTAAACTGTTCTGATCCCCATTAGGATGCAGAAACTAGAATTCAGAAATAATAATCTCTGCTGGACCTGCTTGAAAAAGATGTAGAGTTGTACAGGAATCTCATAATTCTGAGATAATATCCTAATGGCAATCAGTAAGATAATATTAAATAATGCAGTTATATGAATCCTCAGTTTTATCAGACATTAAAATAGAGTGGGTTTCAAAATGTTTAGTGGTGGCAAAACCAGTTAATCCTTGACACTGGAAAGATATAACAGGACTAGAATGGATCTTCTTAGATGTAAAAGATGCATCTAATGAAAAAGCAATATATGGCAAGCAGAATAAAAGGAAAGATTTCAATGAAACATGGAAACCATTCCCTAGTTATAAAGATGGAAAACAGAAATAAACAAACCGCTAGATACTTTAGACAGGTTCATACAGGATATTCAGTTGCACAAAAAATATTACAGGAGACTTAGGGTGTTTTAAGGTAAAAGAATGAAAATGAACTATGTAATGATAAAAACAACGAGGAGTCCTTGTGGAACCTTAGAGACTAACAAATTTATTTGGGCATAAGCTTTCATGGGCTAAAACCCACTTCAGCAGATGCATGGAGTGAAAAATACAGTAAGCAGTATATATATGAAAAGAATGGAGTTGCCTTAGCAAGTGGGGGGTCAGTGCTAACGGGGCCACTGCAATCAAGGCGGACGTCCTCCATTTCCAACAGTTGACAAGAAGGTGTGAGTATCAGCAGAGGGAAAATTACTTTTTGTAGTGACCCATCCACTCCCAGTCTTTATTCAGGCCTAATTTGATGGCGTCCAGTTTGCAAATCAATTCCAGTTCTGCAGTTTCTCACTGAAGTCTGTTTTTGAAGTTTTTTTGTTGAAGAATTGCCACTTTTAAATCTGTTATTGAGTGTCCAGGGAGATTGAAGTGCTCTCCTACTGGTTTTTGAATGTTACAATTCTTGATATCTGAATTGTGTCCATTTATTCTTTTGAGTAGAGACTGTCTGGTTTGGCCAATGTACATGGCAGAGGGAATTCCTGGCACGTGATGGCATATATCACATTGGTAGATGTGCAGGTGAATGAGCCCCTGATGGTGTGGCTGATGTGGTTAGGTCCTATGATGGTGTCCCTTGAAGAGATATGTGGACAGAGTTGACAACGGGGTTTGTTGCAGGGATTGGTTACCGGGTTAGTGTTTTTGTTGTGTGGTGTGTGGTTGCTGGTGAGTATTTGCTTCATGTTGGGAGGCTGTATGTAAGCGAGGACTGGCCTGTCTCCCAAGGTCTGTGAGAGTGAGGGACTGTCCTTCAGGATAGTTTGTAGATCCTTGATGATGTGCTGGAGAGGTTTTAGTTGGGGGCTGTAGGTGACGGCTAGTGGCGTTCTGTTACTTTCTTTGTTGGGCCTGTCCTGTAGTAGGTGACTTCTGGGTACCCTTCTGGCTCTGTCAATCTGTTTCTTGACTTCACCAGGTGTGTACTGTAGTTTTAAGAACACTTCATAGAGATCCTATAGGTGTCAATAGATTCTGTTACAAATTTCAGTAAAGATTTTTTTAAAAGGGTATAAGGTCCCACCTCAACTCAGCTTAAGCATTTGCTTAATTATCTCTCTTTTCGGCACAACACTTAAATATGTGCTTAACTTTAAGACTGTAATTAAATTTCTTTGAAGTCAATGGGATTTAAGAACATGCATAAGTGCTGTGATGATTAGGATTTAAGCATCTGTTTAAAGATAAATACCTGTTAAGTGCTTTGCTGAATCCGGGCATAGCTGCAGAACAAAAGGGATTCCGAAATCTTTTCATAATGCAGGCCACGTCTTAACAGAGAATTTTTCTCATGGATATATTCCCTCTGATTCACAAATGGCACATAGCATATTCCCTCTCATAAATGTGAGGACCACCTTCGCTTCCATTCACAATCACGTAACAACTCTCTAGTGACAACAATTGCCTACCTGGAAAAGTTATATTAGGTCTGGATGTTTGGCCATATTTTAATACTGTGTGGAAACTGGGAAAGGATAACAGCCATCCTGTGAACAGACTCATCTCTGCAGGTCACTGTCAAGTGCTCCATGAGCTACCAGTGGTCCATGGATCACAGTTTGGGATGCCCTGCAGTAGAACACGTGGCACCTGTTTTAGTTCTATGCACTATTTATTGTAATAGTATGAAAACATTATCAGCTTGTATGCTAACAGGTTTCATACTGAGAAACATACATGCTAATAGTATGTTCATTATCCAGACACAAACTCTAAAAATGCTGAAATTTGGAAAGTAAAAGAGCATAATAGAAAAATATGGTATTATGCATAATGCAAAACCATCACTGAAATCAACTGAGATTCACATAGTCAGGGTTCAATCATGGCTTTGCTACAAGCCCTGTGCATGGGGGAGTATGGTAGTGTACTGTTCCAGGAACAACCTGGCAAGCAGACTATGAAAAAGGCACAATCTGCCTCCTGGACCTTGTGCCTGTTCCTGGGCCAGAATGCATTTGACTGATATTGATTAGATATTATGTATTTTAATTGGGGAGATAATTCTATATTTTTTGCCAATACATTTTTCACCTTGAATATGTTAATAGTAGTAGATTGGCAGCTAGGTCACTCTAGTGAGGGGCTTTGATGACATTACTTAGAGCTGAACTGCTGGAGGATTTTTGTACCAGAAATCCCAGAAGGAATTTCTTTGTATGGCCATCACAGACTACTCTCCTAGAAATCTCAGTAATGTGTGTATTAGCTGGCTACATGCTCATTGCTATAGTGCTGGCTAATAGCAAGAGGCTCATAGGTTTCAGGTACTGATAGAGTAATAAACACCTATTTAAGGTTCTCAGATACCATAGTGATGAGATTGTTATAAAAATAGTGATGAAACAGAATATTCAGCTTACAGACATGTGAACCTGCCTGACACTGGACATGTACTTCAGTGATACAGATTCCCATACTTGTTTTGTTGAACAATACAAGGGTTTAGAGAGGAGGAATGGTCCAGGGGTTAAGACATAAGAACGGCCATATTGGGTCAGACCAAAGGTCCACCTAGCCCAGTATCCTGTGGCAATGGACTGGGGTTCTGTTCCCAGTTCTATCACTGACCTGCTGGGTGACCTAGGGCAGGTCACCTCATCTCTGTTTCTTCTCTCACCCTTTGCCTGTCTTGTCTATTCACATCGTAAGCTCTGAAGGGAAGAGATGGTCTCTTAATATAGTACCTATCACAGTGGGGACTTGATTTCAGATGTGGCCTCTAGGTGCTACCACAATAGATATATTAAAATAAATCATAATGCTTTCTCTGAAAAACTGTCACATTATAATTAGTTAAAAGTAACACTTTTCCATACTATAAGCCTTTAATAAAAATCTATGTATCTATACTTATTCAGATTGGCAGGATGTACTTTCTTCAAGACTGGTACAACTATTGCCATTAGACAGTCATTCGGTAATGCTTCTTGCTCCCATACCTTCTTATATATTTTTCCTATTGCTTTGATAGCACTTGCCCTGTTGACTTTTAGCAGCTTAGCTGTTGTTATAGTCTATTCCTGCAGCTTTCCCATTTTTTAATGGTTCCACTGCTTTTTCTATTTCTTTGTCTGACGGTGGTTTGGTGGTGATATTCATACAGCCTTATATGTTGCCCTGTTTATCTAGATGTCCAGAATGTTTGCATCTGAATGAATACAAGGTTCAGCACTTTGTCAAAAATGCTCCTTCCATACTTTCAGCTCCACTTCAGAATTTGTCAGTTCAACAAATTAGCCTCTCTTCCCGCTAGCATCATTGGCCTGATTGTGTTTCCATACAACTTAACTTTATCGTGTATCATTTTCATATCCTGTTTTCTTGATGCCTCCTATAGTTGCTGAGCATCTTCTTTCCATAACTTTTGCTTATCCAATCTTTGTGATTTCTTCATCACTTTATGCAATACTGTACTTATTATCATCAGTACTGGGAAATATCATGATGTAAATAACTGTCAACAGATTATGACCAGTTTTAGGGGCAGCAGTAAGCCCCATGTGGCTTCAGAGCAGGCTGCAGTTGCATTGATCAGATATTCAGTCTGACAGTTAATGGAAAAAAGTGAGAATGGGGATTAGAGACATTTGTTGTTTTCATTGACTTCACAGAATCATTTGATTCAGTTTGGAGGGAAGCATTATGGAAAGTAGTAAAATCATGTAGTGTTCCAGATAGGATAACTGCAATTATAAAAGTTATGTACAAAGATTCCTACAGTGCCATAAGAACAAATGGAAAATTAAGCAATTGGTTCAAGTCAAAGCAAGGGGACAAGGATGCACCTATGTTTTCATCATTTCTTAAACTGGACATTAAGAAAGATAGGTGATTTGGATGGTGTAACACTGGGTAATCTAGAGTTAAGCTCTTTAGTTTATGTAGATAACATTGTACAATTGGCAGACACATTTGAATTAATGATTATACTCTACTTTGGAAAATTGTTGTAGTCGACTGACTTACAGTATATGCCAAGAAGACAAAGTGGTTGTATCTTGGATAAGGGACAATAGATGAATTGTTGAAATGCAGCAGCCAGTGAAGTCACAGAACAAGTAAAATATTATGTGTATTTAGGAAGCTTGATATGTGCTGATGGTTCCATCAAGAATGAAGTTAAAAGAAGATGTGCTTTAGATACAAGTGCTGCATAGAAGCTGATGCACAGAGATTGATGAAATTATGGACTGATAAAAACATTACATTTAGTACCAAAAGTGAAAATTTATAAAACCGGTGTACTAACAGTATTACTTTATAGTATGAATGGCAACTGCATTAAAAGGAAAAAAACATCAGAAGGCTGAAGGCAGTAGAGATGAGACTTCTTTGGAAGATAGCAAGTATAAGATGAAATAATGTTAAGACAAACGAAGAAATTAGAAGGAGAGTAGGATGTCAAATCAGGATATGGATGTCAGGTACTCAGCTGCCTCTGGGCTTGGTTGCCTGGCAATCACATGAGCTCTGCTGCCCAATAAACCCTCTCTATGTGACTGTGCTCCCTGGTTGGACAAAAGAGCCAACAGATCACCATTTAAGCCTTGTAGGAACAGCGGCACAGTGGCTGTTCAACGTGTTCCATACCTGCAGCTGCACCAGACCTGCTTCCAGCCCTAGTCCCTGCCTACTTCTGAACTCCTAACTCCTGGCTCTGATCACTAGATTGTCCCCTGACCATGACTCTGGTTCTGCTCTTTGGTTCTGTTCTGGTTCCCAACTCCTGGCTCTGACCATTGGCTTGTCTCCTGACCACAAGTCCAGTTCTGCCCAACAGATTCTGTTCCAACCACTAGGACACACCATCCACATCTCAGTGTGTGACAATGGGATTAGCGACAACTGAGAAAGATTATGATGGTGAGAACACTTCAGAAAAACAGATGATAGCATGCCAAAGAAAATAATGCAAATGCAATCTGACCTAGAGGCCAACCACCAACTAGATGGAGGAACATTTTATGCAGGAATATGACCAGGCTGGGCTTAATGAAGAAACAAGTCCTAAACAGGAATGAATGGTGACATTGTACTGCTTCCTGTGCCTGCAAAGATGTTCTGGGATGAGTTGAAGATGAAAAATCTAACTATCCAACAAAAGTATTTTTGCTGCTTGGACTAATCCTATCACATACCAATATCAAATTTAGGATCTGCAGCTGCCAAAACAGGGTCCCCTCCCCTGGGGCTCAATTTTGTTCTTACTAAAGTCAAATGGAGATTTTGTGAATGGCTTCAGTTTGAACACTGTCAGTCACTCAGATTGGCCAACTAGTGATCAACTGGTAAGCCAACTCACAAAGATTAGAGCCCTGCAACCTGATCTAAACCTGATGGGACCCAGGTCTGGGTCAGAGTGGGTGGGAAAACAACTGGATTCTCTCAGGCTCAGGTTGGGGTGAGTTGGCTCTCCACTTCCTGCCTTTGTGTGTGCCCCGCTCCTGCCATCCTCCATGACCTGGCTGTGCTGTGTGTGTTGCAGAGTGACCGTGCCAGAGAAATCTCAGCACCACTCTGTAGTGCACAAACAGCACAGCGTGGGGCATGCACAATAGGAAGGGGGCATGCAGCCACTGGCATATGCAGCTGCTGCTGCACCAACCCAATGGGCAGGAGGTGGCATCAGCACTGATTCTGGTTCATGGTTGGGTTGGAAAACAACTCTACCCTCTTGTGCTTGGGTTGGGTTGCGTGGTATTGGGTCCAGTTTGCATCTGAGTCAGGCCTCAAAATTAGGCCTGAGAAGTCCTCTACTGTAGACCTCTCACCTTGAACAAGTTTGTATCTACTTTACTCAACTCTCCTGAGCATGTTTTTCCCTAATACAGCCACAGATGACAGCAAGTGAAGTTTAGCAAATGGGATGTTTCTGTCACTTCTCTTTGGCCATGTCTATACTTACCGGGGATCGATGCTCCTGTAATCGATACAGTGGGGGTCTATTTAGTGGGCCAAGTGAAGACCCACTAAATCGACCAGAGAGCACTCTCTGGTCAACTCCGGTACTGTATCGGAACAAGAAGAATAAGGTAAGTCGACAGGAGAGCGTCTTGTCAATGCAGCGCAGTGTAGACACTGTAGTAAGTCGACCTAAGCTACGTCAATTCCAGCTATATTATTCATGTAGCTGGAGTAGTGTAACTTAGGTAGACTTACCCTGGTAGTGGAGATAAGGCCCTAGTTCAGGGGTTCTCAAACTTCATTGCACCATGACCCCCTTCTGACAACAAAGTTACTACATGACTCCGGGTGGGGGGACAGAGCCCAAGCCCTGGAGCCCAAGCCCTGCCGCTCCAGATGGAGGAAGAGGGGCCCAGAGCCTGAATCCCGCTGCCCTGGGTGGGAGTGGAGCTCTGGCTTCAGCTTCAACCATGGGTTCCAGCAAGTCTAATGCTGGCCCTGGCAACCCCATTAAAATGGGGTCCCAACCCACAGTTGGAGAACTGCTGCCCTAATTTCCTTCTTTTACTGGAAGGAGATGGAATCTGATTTTCTCGCAACTACTGTGAACTGAGAAGCACAGTTGAGGAGGTAGAAAGATAACGGGAAACAAATGCAAACCCTGTAAAAGGCTGGACACGAATTTAAAAATGTGACTTAATAGGCAGATTAGCCATAACTATCAACTGATTTATTGATCATACCCTAGCATATGATGGACTTTCAAGCTAGCGAGCTATAAAGAGAAAATCCTTGTAACCACAAAAGGAAAAATTACAAAAGCTATTTTAATTCAGTACTTTTTCCAATACTGGCTCATTGTATCTGACATTAAAAGGTCTAGGAGTCAGATGCATCAGGATACTTAACACTTCACCTTGATGAGAGACAGGTGACACCAATGACTGTGTCAGTTTCTATGGGAATTTTAAGTTACAGGAAAGAATGTAATGTCTCTTTGAGAGCTGGCAAGTCAGTGAATAAGGTAATGAACTAGAACAGTATTAATCATTTAAAGACAAACTGACCTTGGCATCTTTGATGTTATATTTTTTAATGAATAGAACTGACATGTTTCTGTTTCACTCTTTGCCCCCACACATTTTCATGCAAAGCATAAAAGCAAAGTCAGTCTTCAAACTGGTGTTATTTTAATTGTTTAAATCCTGATAACTTTTCAGAATAGCTAGTTTAAGCATATGTGATAGGTGAGTTTATTTCCAGGGATTTGATTCTAATTTCTGCTTGATAGGCTTATTACTGAAAAATATTTCTAAATGAGTCTTTTTTCCCCCTTCACAACCCATTTCTTTCTAGCTTATAAATGTATGCAACAGAATGATCAAAATGCTTGAGAGGCTAATGGGAGAACAACTGGACCCTCTTGGGCTCACCATGGTCAAAATGGAAGTAGAGTTTAAGTTGAGAGGGGTCTGAACTAAAACTTTGGACCTTATTTTGGAAAAAGGAGCCTTTGAGCCAAACCCAGGTCTGGATCTGAAATTTGCAAACAACCCCTACCATTATAATGGGCTGAATCAAACCCCCTGAACTTTGGAGTTAATAATGTAAATGATGTTTAGACATGGTAACATAACAACCATTTAAGATACATTAAAGCACTACGCACAATTCCAGTTAACATAGAAAGTAAAAAAATATGTACAGTAGAACCTTAGAGTTACAAACTGACCAATCACATACCTGGAAGTACACAATAAGACAGCAACAGAGACCAAAAAACCCAACCAAACAAATACAGTACTGTATGATGTTAAATGTAAGCTACTAAAAAAATAAAGGGAAAGCAGCATTTTTCTTCTGCATAGTAAAGTTTCAAAGCTGTATTAAGTCAATGTTCAGTTGTGAACTTTTGGACCATGTTTTGTTCAGAATTACAGACATTTCAGAGCTACGAACAACCTCCATTCCGAAGGTGTTCATAACTCTGAGGTTCTATTATAGATAAATATACAAAATTATTCCTTTCCTAAAATAATTGCATGGAACAGAAAAAATTGTTTCAATTCAAAATTACATTTTAGTGAAAAGGCATCTTTTACTGATAACTATTTTGCAATGAGTGGGATTTAAGCCTTTTCTCTAAAACCTGATGGCCAAGATTTTCAAAAGTGAGCACTTAAGTTAGGCTCCTACATCACTAATTAGACACCTAAACAAGTGATCAGATTTTCAAAAGTGCTGAAGATCCAGCTTCTCCCAATAAAATAAATTTCTGGTCACTTTTGCTTTGAGGGTTTTTTGTACTAATACTCTTGTCTGGGTTGTCACCACTGCAAGGGAATTTTTTCAAAAAATCTGTTGACAGTGGAATTAAAAGATTAGCTTTATAAAACCTGAATTTTGTGCCAGATTTGCTCTGATAGTTTCCCATTAAAGACAGATGGGACAATTTAGTTTCTGCCTTATTTGGAACATGGCCGTGTTGGAGTCTGCTGTTCCAAAATGACATTTGGACCTACTTTATTTATAAATTCTTCTTGTATGCAGTATAAATTGTTTTTTAAAAGGGGCTCAGGGCCAAATCCTCTCTGGCACTTGATGCCTCTAATCAACTGGAAATGCAGACTTGGGGAATGTAGTGGAGAACTTCCCCAGAGAACATGATGATCCTTTGAGAGCCATGGAGCAGAACTCTTTGGTGGCTCTCTACATAGGAAAATTAGTGGGGCCATTGTTGTTTGGCAGGGGAATGTGTGGCTTTCAGTGTTGCCAACTCTTTTAACTTTATCATGAGTCTCATAATATCTGATGTATATGTTAAAGCCCTAGCTCCTGGAGACAAGTGATTAGATGAAAATATCAGGTTTCATTTTTTTTTAAAAGTACATTTCTAAAATTTACCCTAATGGTTGTGGCAAAAGTATTGCCTGAGTGTACCTTAAAGTCTCAAAAAACAAAAGGCAAATAAAATGAACATAAGAATGGCCATATTGGGTCAGACCAAAGGTCCATCCAGCCCAGTATCCTGTTTGCCAACAGTGCCAGTGCCAGGTGCCCCAGAGGGAGGGAACCTAACAGGTAATGATCAAGTGATCTCTCTCCTGCCATCCATCTCCACCCTCTGACAAACAGAGGCTAGGGACACCATTCCTTACCCATCCTGGCTAATAGCCATTAATGGACTTAAATTCATGGAGGTTATCTAGTTCTCTTTTAAACCCTGTTATAGTCCTAGCCTTCACAACCTCCTCAGGCAAGGAGTTCCACAGGTTGACTGTGTGAAGAAGAACTTCCTTTTATTTGTTTTAAACCTGCTGCCCATTAATTTCATTTGGTGGCCCCTAGATCTTATACTATGGGAACAAATAAATAACTTTTCCTTATTCACTTTCAGCACACCACTCATGATTTTATATACCTCAATCATATCCTCCCTGTCTCCTCTTTTCCAAGCTGAAAAGTCCTAGTCTCTTTAATCTCTCCTCATATGGGACCTGTTCCAAACCCCTAATCATTTTAGTTGCCCTTCTCTGAACCTTTCTAATGCCAGTATATCTTTTTCGAGATGAGGAGACCACATCTGTACACAGTATTCAAGATGTAGGCATACCATGGATTTATATAAGGGCAATAAGATATTCTCCATCTTATTCTCTATCCCTTTTTAAATGATTCCTAACATCCTGTTTGCTTTTTTGACTGCCGCTGCACACTGCGTGGATGTCTTCAAAGAACTGTCCACGTTGACTCCAAGATCTCTTTCCTGATTAGTTGTAGCTAAATTAGCCCCCATCATATTGTATGTATAGTTGGGGTTATTTTTTCCAATGTGCATTATTTTACATTTATCCACATTAAATTTCATTTGCCATTTTGTTGCCCAATCACTTAGTTTTGTGAGATCTTTTTGAAGTTCTTCACAGTTTGCTTTGGTCTTAACTATCTTGAGCAGTTTAGTATCATCTGCAAACTTTGCCACCTCGCTGTTTACCACTTTCTCCAGATCATTTATGAATAAGTTGAATAGGATTGGTCCTAGGACTGACCTTTGGGGAACACCACTAGTTACCCCTCTCCATTCTGAATATTTACCATTTATTCCTACCCTTTGTTCCCTGTCTTTTAACCAGTTCTTAATCCATGAAAAGATCTTCCCTCTTATCCCATGACAACTTAATTAACGTAAGAGCATTTGGTGAGGGACCTTGTCAAAGGCTTTTTGGAAATCTAAGTACACTATGTCCACTGGATCCCCCTTGTCCACGTTTGTTGACCTCTTCAGAGAACTCTAATAGATTAGTAAAACATGATTTCTCTTTACAGAAACCATGTTGACTTTTGCCCAACAATTTATGTTCTTCTATGTGTCTGACAATTTAATTCTTTATTATTGTTTCAACTAATTTGCCTGGTACTGACGTTAGACTTACCAGTCTGTAATTGCAGGGATCACCTCTACATCCCTTTTAAAATATTGGGGCTACATTACCTATCTTCCAGTCATTGGGTACAGAAGCTGATTTAAAGGACAGGTTACAAACCATAGTTAAGAGTTCTGCAATATCACATTTGAGTTCTTTCAAAACTCTTGGGTGAATGCCATCTGGTCCCGGTGACTTGTTACTGTTAAGTTTACCAACTAATTCCAAAACCTTCTCTAATGACACTTCAATCTGTGACAATTCAGAGTTGTCACCTACAAAGGACGGATCAGGTTTGGTAATCTCCCTAACATCCTCAACCGTGAAGACTGAAGCAAAGAATTCATTTAGTTTCTCCGCAATGACTTTATCGTCTTAAAGTGCTCCTTTTGTATCTTGATCGTCCAGGGGCCCCACTGGTTGTTTAGCAGGCTTCCTGCTTCTGATGTACTTAAAAAACATTTTATTACCACCTTTTGAGTTTTTGGCTAGCTGTTCTTCAAACTCCTTTTTGGCTTTTCTTATTACATTTTTACACTTAAGTTGGCAGTGTTTATGCTGTTTTCTATTTACCTCATTAAGATTTGACTTCCACTTTTTAAAAGATGCCTTTTTATTTCTCACTGCTTCTTTTACATGGTTGTTAAGCCATGGTGGTTCTTTTTTAGTTTTTACTGTGTTTTTTAATTTGGGGTATACATTTAAGTTGGGCCTCTATTATGGTATCTTTGAAAAGTGTCCATGCAGCTTGCAGGGATTTCACTCTAGTCACTGTACCTTTTAATTTCTGTTTAACTAACCTCCTCATTTTTGCATAGTTCCCCTTTCTGAAATTAAATGCCACAGTGTTGGGCTGCTGAGATGTTTTTCCCACCACAGGAATGTTAACAGTTTTTATACTGTGGTCACTATTTCCAAGCGGGCCTGTTATAGTTAACTCTTGGAGCAGATCCTGTGCTCTACTCAGGACTAAATCGAGAATTGCCTCTCCCCTTGTGGGTTTCTGTACCAGCTGCTCCAAGAAGCAGTCATTTAAAGTATTGAGAAATGTTGTCTAAGAGAAGTCTCTGTCCGATCCATATGTTCCTCTGCAGCAATAGTCTTTCCCCCATCTCTTAGTTTAAAAATAGCTCTGCAACCTTTTTAATTTTACATGCCAGCATTCTGAACAGTCTGAACCCATCACTTATGATTTTTAAGCCATTCTCATGATTTTTGGGGACCCAACTCAGGACTGATGCTGCAGCTCTAGCTTCGCTCACTAATACTGCTGTTGGCAGCCCTAGCTGCTGGAATTGTACTGCAGTTCCAGCTGCCTCCAACCGAGGTTGCTCTGCCTGGGCAGAGCTGAGAAGCAGTAGCCCACATGGGCAGAGGAAGCTGTAGGGAGGGTGCTCAGGGGCAGCACCCGCTCCTTGCCCCTTTCACTCCCCTACGAAATGCTGCTCTCTGCAGTCCATCCACTGCACTGGGCTCCTTACCTGGGGGTAGGAGAGAGGAAGGGACATTGTCCCTGGGCGGGGGCAGCTGGGAATGCACATGTCCAGAGGAGGGACAGAGCAGGCAGGGGATTGAACCCATTGGATGGAAGGAGCTAAGTGGGGAGGGAGCTGGTCAGGGGCAGCACCTGGGTGGAGAGAGGAGAGAAGGGGATAGTGTCCAGGGTAAAAAGCTACCGAAAGTTCCCTGGGCAGGAGTAGGGAGGGTTTAGGGGAGCCTGTCCAGGGAGAGGTGGGATGAGGCCCTCCAACAGTCAGTAGTAAAGGGAAGCAGGATATGTTCAACATCACCCTTTTGTTTATTTTTGAGTTTCAGAGTAAGTTCAATGAAATGTACATGCTGCGCACATGCATACACACACGAGTGATTCCCACCATGAGTTCAAAAATCAGAAAACAGACCTAAAAATGTGATGTAAAAATAAAATAATCTCATGATTTTTAAGTCAGTTTCATGATTTTTGGAGTCATCATCTTTGAACTTGCAGGGCTGGCAACACTGCTGATCCTATTACCACAAGCCTCACATACAAGGCCCTGTTGAATTGAATGGTCCTTTCTCCTGTGTATGGACTGTAGGTGAGACTGCAAACCAGATACACAGAAGTCCTACACCATACTTTGAGCTTGGAAGGAGGATGTTTAAGACCATAAATGCCCACATATTTCCCACATGCACAGCCCTTTCACTCAGGCTCTGTGTATGTTCTGTTCTATTTTATTCTATATAAATTCTTGTACGTCATTCACCTGAGCACCTTCCAGTAGTGCACTAAGCAACATAACTACCATAGAATCACAGGACTCGATGAGACCTCAAGAGGTCATCTAGTCCAGTTGCCTGCCACTTGTGGCAGGACTAAGTATTATCTAGACCATCCCTGACAGGTGTTTGTCTAACCTGCTCTTAAAAATCTCCAGTGATGGAGATTCCACAACCTCCCTGGGCAATTTATTCCAGTGCTTAACCACCCTGACAGGAAGTTTTTTCTGATGTCTAACCTAAACCTCCCTTGTTGCAATTTAAGCCCATTGCTCCTTGTTCTATCCTCAGAGGTTAAGAAGAACAATTTTTCTCCCTCCTCCTTGTAACCTTTTATGTACTTGAAAACTGTTATGTCCCCTCTGTCTTCTCTTTTCCAGACTAAACAAACCCAATGTTTTCAATCTTCCCTCATAGGTCATGTTTTCAACACCTTTAATCATTTTTGTTGCTCTTCTCTGGACTTTCTCCAGTTTTTCCACATCTTTCCTGAAATGTGGTGCCCAGAACTGGACACAATACTCCAGTTGAGGCCTAATCAGTGCGGAGTAGAGCGGAAGAATTACTTCTTGTGTCTTGCTTACAACACTTCTGCTAATACATCCCAGAATAATGTTTGGTTTTTGTTTGTTTGTTTGGGTTTTTTTTGCAACAGTGTTACACTGTTGACTCATATTTAGCTTGTTGTCCACTATGATGCCCAGATCCCTTTCCTTCTTAAGTGGAGTACTTTGCATTTCTCCTTATTGAATTTCATCCTAGCATCTGTCACATGTTTGTTCTCTCATCCGCTCTCCAGGGGGAGAAGTGTATGCAGTGGAATTCTTGATTTTAAAATATATAAATATACATGTTGCTATGTATTTCTGTTAGAGAAGGCAGGTCAAAGAAAGGCACCTTGCACTTACAGAGAAAGGTGGTAAGATTTGGATGGTCCTCAGTTCCTGGAGGAGTTCATTCCACAGTCTTGGACTGGCCCCAGAGATAGCTCTGTCTCCTGCACAGATGAGCTTTACTTTATTGTAGTGAGTTCCATTGTGCCACAGGAGTGGAGTTGTCAACTATGATCTTTATCCAGGCGCTTTAGGCAGTCTGTTAGATATCCTGGGGCCCAGGTTAATGAGTACCTTGAAAATAAGGACTGAGAATGTGAACTTGTATTCTGTAGGGAGCCAGTGTGGAGAGTGGAGGATAGGTCTGGTGTGTTTGTGGTACCTTTGTTGAGGAAGAGATGTGCTGCAGCGTTCTGTACTAGTTGGAGTTTCCTAAGTGCTGAAGTCTTTGTGCCCAGATGTATTGCATTGCTGTAGTCCAGACAAGAGGTGAATAAAGTGTGAATAACTGAGGCCAAGGCATTATTTGCCAGGACAGGATGGAATCTCCTAGCCAACCAGAGACAGTAAAAGCATTATTCACAGATGCTGCTATGTGAGAGCTTGGGTCAGTGAGGCACCCAGGAGCATGCTTAAACTATGGACTGAATTGACCAATTGTGGGTGTGTATCTTCAACCAAAGGAGACTGCACTGTGGCTGCAAACTCTTCAAAATGCTTTTCTCTGCCCACCAGCAACAGCTCTGTCATGCTCAGCTTTAGCTTCAACCAGCTGTTCTTCATCCATGAGCTGATCTCATCTAAGCACTGGACCATCTTGGTGGTGATGGTGTGGTCCTGTGTTGGAGAAGGAAGTGTACAGCTGTGTGTGTGTTTAAGGATCTGACCCTCTGAAAGCAACTTCACAGATGGCAATCTGCTCTGGCATCTGTGAAGATTTTGTCAACACAATCCACTACCATCCTACCTGTCATCCAGCTGTTGAGGGGTAAATCCACAGGTATCTTCCCTCTGATCCTTGCAAAGGATACATGCCTTCAATGACAAAGTTCTGGCACTGTGCATGAGGCAAGAACTCCTGTGGTATATTTATTTATGTATTTAGATTAAATAATAAAATGATACCCATATAATGGCTCCAGTCATCCTTTCACTTAAGCTATGTCTACACTACCGTGGTAAATCGACCTATGCTATGCAACTCCAGTTATGTGAATAACGTAGCTGGAGTCGACGTACCTTCGGTTGAGGTACTGCAGGAGGTGAAAGGGAGAAACTCTCCCATCAACTTACCTTACCCTTCTTGTTGGGGGTAGAGTACAGGGGTCGACTGGAGAGCGATTTGCTGTTGATTTGGCGGGTCTTCATTAGACCCGCTAAATCGACCCTGGTGGATCGATCTCAGAGCGTCGATCCTGGCTGTAGTGTAGATGTAGCCTTAGTTAAATTTACAGCATAATAACTTGAGCTTGTTGAGAGTCCGAATTTCTATCCCACTGGAAATGTCCGAATTTCAAAATTGGTTTGGTTTCCAATTGGTATGAAAAGTTGAAATCTCAGAATTTTTCATGAAATAAAATACTCCTAAAATATTTAGTTTCAGACTGTCAAAATGTTTCATTTTGATATACTGTATTTTAGCATATCAAAACATAAAAGTCAAAATGAAATGTTTCAATAATTTCCCATGAAAATTTTAACAAAATGTACATTCCTGCCAAAATTGAAAATTTTGGCAAATCATTATTCTCCGACAGAAAACTCTTCCACGTGAAAATTTTCAACCAGCTCTGATAACAACATCCTCAGCTGCATCAGAAAGCAAGCATTTAGCCAGGGGCAATAACTCAACTTGACCAGCAAGTTAGCTACAGACAGCTTCTTTCTACCACTGCCATCATTCCAGGAGCATATCCTTTATCCATTGTTAGTCCTTCTAAACAGAATGATAATCAGAGGGAGCCCTTATCTACAGTAGACCAGGAAGGTCTATGTGACCATTTTACAGTAGGTCTGCTCATCTAACATTTATACCTTGTCACATTTTTCTTTCCCAGTTTTTGGACCTGCTATGTATAGTTTTTGAAATAAATTGATAGAATAGCTTCCATAGGCATGACATTTTGTTGAGTTATAATATTGGTCAAGTTGTAGTGGACTTTGATTAAAACTTCTAGGAGAAATAAAAATCACCATCCACATCTAACAAACCTGTTCTCTCTTTCTTTTTCAAATAGCTAACATGCCAGAGGATTATCCAGATCAGTTTGACAATGTAGTGGACTTTATTCAAGCCACTATAAAAAGACTAAGAAGGTCACCAGATAAACAAACTCCAATTTTTTCTAAGCGGGAGAGAAGTCGGCAAAATGCAGCAGTTAATACAGAAAATTCCAGTAAAAAGGGACGGAGAGGTCAAAAGGGCAAAAATCGAGGTTGTGTCTTAACAGAAATACATTTAAATGTGACTGACTTGGATTTGGGATATGAAACCAAAGAAGAGCTGATTTTCCGGTACTGCAGTGGATCTTGTGATGCAGCCGAGACCACATATGACAAAATTTTAAAAAATTTAACCAGAAAGAAAAAGCTGGTCAATGATAAAGTGAGGCAAGCTTGCTGCAGACCCACTGCCTACGATGATGACCTTTCATTTTTGGACGATAACTTGGTTTACCATATATTGAAAAAACATTCCGCTAAAAGATGTGGATGTGTCTGATTTTTTTTTTTTTGAGATTATTACAATATTGCATTCCTACTACAATGCAAAGAACAGGACCAAGGTTCCCAAGGAAACTTCTGTTCAGAACTGAGAAAGAGGACCAAGGATGTAGGAAAACAAATGTCATGGGAGCCTGGTAGGACAAGATCCAGCACAGAAAACTGGACAGGATAGAAAAGTTGGAACTTTTAATTTCTACAGGAAAGCAAATAAAAGGCATCAAAGCTCAGGGGTGGAGTTTCACAATGGATGGGTGGAGGTTGCTATCACTATTTCATTTGACATGGTCCACTATCAACGAGAGTTGAATCAGCTAGGAATGTGCTTAAAAACACAACCTATTAAATATCATGCCTTGTTCTTTTTTTTATTAAGTTATAAAAACAGGGGTAGCATTAATAATGGTAAGCTCAAGTGGTATTAGCTTCACTCCAAGATACTGTAATATTGCTTGTTAAATGGTTATTCCAAAACACTGGAGATGCCTGATTTAACCTTACACATATACTATGTAATAAAAAAAAGTTAAGTGTCAAAATTAATCAACTAAAGTTCATCTGGGGAAAATCAATGCAAAACAGTTTCACTTACTGTTTGATTTAGGTTATTTATAGCTCACATTTCTTCAAAACAGTTAAGTATCAGATTTAATTCTTCTATTACCTCTGAAAACAAGTTGTGTTTTTAAGCACTCACTCCTAGTAGAATAATAGAAACAATGAGCCTGGCTTACACAAATGCAAAATATGTTTCTTTTGGTTTACAAAGGATTAATGTCACTTACATAACTCCTTTAATATTTGGTCATTGTGAGTGAACAGACTACTTGATGCAATGCATCCATTCAAAGACATAAATATACAGAAGATATTTATTGAGATTTAAGTTATTGTTATTTATTACAGTTCAATAATGAGTTTCCGTTCCTTATTTATTAAAGTTTTTTTCAAAGGTGCCAAAGTGGAATGTGCTCGCAAGATACAAAGACAGTTAAGCTGGGAACAAGGGGCCATGCTTTTAAAAGTATTAACAGTTAACTTGAAAGCAAAAAATCACTGACTTTACCTTTTTTAACAAAACCATGTTTAAAATCACAAAATAGAGGGCCAAAATCTGCAATCCATATTCATGCTGAATAACATTTATATGAGTAACTCCATTACTACCCGTATGAGTTAGTGACACTCCACATGAGTGCAAGTTGTAGAATGGGGGCCATTATTATCAATTTGTTAGAAAAAAATAATTATATTAATATTATAATGTTGATGCAGTTTCTCTCACAAACACTTCTTCTGCCAACTGATCTCATAACTATGATTGACAAATGAAGATTAATCACACTTTTGTCATTTTAATTTCATGATATATTTGTTTTTTCTTTCCATATAGAAAAGGTTAAATCCCTTTTTATAGTTAGTCCTGGATTTAATGTAGACTGAAGGTAAACAAACTATTTTGTTAAATAACCAGTGTTTTATATAATTTGCTGAAACATTACAGGATTAAACTGGCATAGTAAAAACCATTTTAAGTTTTCATCTAAGATACTGCTTTAAGGTGAAGGAGGTTATGTATCAAGTGGATTAGCACAAATTATGAAGCTGGAGGTTCATTTATTAAAGATTAGCAGAAGTGTATTTATACTAGACATAATAGACAACTGAAGTGAAGACTTGACTCCCACAAAAACAATATCCAGCAAAGAACCTACTGAACAACAACAACGATTAGGATCATAACTTATCCGATCCATGCAATGGCTCCATACTTATTCTGTTCCTTTTAAGTGCATGGAATCTGCACTGATACCAGTGGGGAAGGTCCCATGTTTGCAGGGAGAAAGAAAGGAAAAACACAAAGATCCACCATCATGTGGCTTAAAGGAGAATTTTGCCCTAAATCAAGTTTCTTCACTAAGGTCCCAATCCTGCAATTAATGATAAGTGAGCACAGTCATCTTCATGGGCTCTGAATTCATAGCAATCCACCACATGCAATCAATTGCAGGATGACAGTCTAAGGCCCCACTCCAGCAAAGCACTCAAGAGCATGAATAGTCCCATGGAAGTCATTAAGCACATGTTTAAGTGTTGTGCTGGGTCAGGGGATTAACCACTGTGTTGGGCAGCATACAGAAGTCAAAGCATCATCTGCATTACTTGCATAGTACAATCCTGGCTGTGTGATGAGTCAAAACTCAGCAACACTGTGGTTAGCTTACGCTAGCTTTGAGCACAGAAATTATAAGTACTTTATCACTTGCTATGGTACTTCATTGATGGTTGACAGCTTGCCTCAAGCAACAGCCTAAATAGGTTTTAATTATAGCAGGTCACTATGTTCAAACTACAAAGGGTAAAGTTTGTGATTTTTTAAAAAAAACTTATCAAGAGCAGGAGTATGCTTCTCTGGAGGATTTTACTTCACCTACAATTTATGTCTCAGTTATTTGTGTTAATCAACCAAAGTTCTCTACAGACTTTATTTTTGTACAATATTCATTTTATAACTTTTTACAAAATAAAACTCATTTCTATTGTTGTATGGATGTTTATACTTCTTGCACATCCAACCTTTTCAGAGAGCTATGATCTTGTCCTTTTTACAATCCAGAGGGGAAATCCCAAATGAAGGCAAATTTCTATGTGGAAATCTCCTCATCCATTGTACCCATTCTGAACTGTGGCTCAGACATTGGAAGGGGATGCCAAATACACATTAGTCAAACATATTGAGGTAAACTAATCTCACCATAGCTCCAAAAAAGCAACTGTAAAGACTGTAGCATTTTGTGGCCTATGGCACACACAGCAGGAAAAGGAAATGTATATCACACACTTTTCCTGCTGTAACATGTTACTCAAACAGTTTCTAGCCAGTCCTAGCCTGTGGCATAGTCCATCTGTGCAACCTGCTACAGTCCAACAACTAATATGTGACTTGCCTTTTGCTTTACTGATGTGCTACTAAATCAGCCTTGCAAGATTCCATTCACCATGTCCAAGTAATTTTTCTTTTTCTTGATGGGAAAATACAATATTAAGATTTTTCATTATCTTCAGCTATCAGAGGAAAAATGAAGGGTGGGGGTAGATTTGGTGCCTGGGCTGGTAAATTTTCACAGAAGTTTGCCTAGGTCACATTAAATGCTACAGCTCCAAACATCATCTGTAAACAGAAGCAACCAAGGCAGGGACTGCTGCACTGGGAGGAAAGGATAAAATGGGGCCAATCTCAGATCAGCTTTCCCCCCTGCCCCAATACTACCTGGATATAGAATTGTACAGAGGAGATCACCTTACACTGGGGCCACTAAGACCTAGCCGGTGCCTCCCTCTCCACCCCACACCGATATGTGGCCTTGAGAGAAAACTGCAGAGAGCAGGTTGCCAAACTAGTAGTAAGTAAGTGACTTTAGGCTTGGGAGTTGTTTTTGGTTTTTTGTTTTGAACTTGGGTGGGATTTTTCATACCGTTGTAGTGTGGATTTTTTTCTGCTTTTCTCTGTGGCTGCATTTTTTTTTTCTTTGACTATGTCCCACACCCAGCACAATGATATTTTCGCTCAAACCTCAGCCAGCATCATGATCCACGGATACAAATCTTCCCCCTGCCCTCTCTGCTTTTTTGGGGCTGTTTGGGCAGGTTTTTTTGACCAGTGTTGTTTTGAGGATTGTTTCTGGCAACCCTCATTCCCTTTGGAAAGAGAACTTTCTATAGTTTTGACTGGACTTTCTATGCCCTGTGCTGACTGGCTGTTTGCACAACTCTTCCTCTCTCAGTCTCCTTGCCTCAGCTTCACTCTCCACCTGCCCTGTCTTCCTCACTCCCCTTCCCTTCAGTGTCCTCTCTCCCTTCCATTTTCTTTCTGTTTAGTTTATCCCCTCCTAAGTAAACACCCTCCCTCCAAAACTGAGGCACTAAGATGACATTTGCTGCCATTACATTGTTCACTCTGCTTGTGTGTTAGACCTTTTCCCACACCCTGTGTCTATCTTGTCTATTTAAATTATAAACTCTTTGGGGCAGGAATCATCTACTGTTCTGTGTTTGGACAGTGCCTAGCACAATGGGGCCCCATACTTGGTTGGCCCTTAGGCACTACCCTAATAAACAAACATAATAATAATTAATAATAGGACAATTAAAGGATTTTACATACGGCTTTGTGCACTGGTGGAAACCACAAGATGAGGGAGTGTCCTACTGTTTGAAAAGTGCACAGATGCGTTTAAAAGACCTAACCAAAACAATACACACGCATTCTCTTCATACACAACATATGGGTGTCTAGGTTTCATTTCACAAACAGCAATGACATACTGTGTGTCTAGTGAATATATAGCAGTACAGCCTCTAGGACATAAGTAAAAAGAAAAGGAGTACTTGTGGCACCTTAGAGACTAACCAATTTATTTGAGCATAGGCTTTCGTGAGCTACAGCTCACTTCATCGGATGCTGTAGCTCACGAAAGCTTATGCTCAAATAAATTGGTTAGTCTCTAAGGTGCCACAAATACTCCTTTTCTTTTTGCGAATACAGACTAACACGGCTGTTACTCTGAAATAGGACATAAGTGAAATTAGTTGTAAGTAGGTTGCAGCAGTCAGAGATCTGCATTTTAAATGCATAGTATTCAAAGATATTGTACATCTGAAATGAAATTCCTTGTAAACTTCCCAGAGATCTGACAGCACAGGACATTAGCCATGCAGAAAGGCAGAACTATGCTGGTTACAGCATGGTGGAACTTAGCTCACATAAACTGCTTCACAAGGAGACTGTTGGCAGCTCTACATTCAATAGAGATCATGCACTTTCCCAAGATCTGGAGTGCAGTTTTCAGGGTACAATGTAGCCCTTATATGTAACAAAGATGAATCATTGACCTTTATCAGCCTCACGTCTGCCTTCCCATGGATGTGGAAGCATGATTAGGGCAATGCTGTAGTTCTATGTTTGGCCTCAGCAGGGGTCGACAGTTGACTACTAAAATGGCTGGAAGTTAGTTGATTTGCAAATTGCACAAAGCAGTTCAGTACACTTTTCCCACTCTTACCAATGAAGAGATGAGCCACCCTAGGTGGTATTAGGGCCAGTGTTGCTCCAGCGTGGCTGGTCTCTCTGGCCAGAGCCCGAATCCATTCTTGAAAGCTATAGAAAGCATAAGAGAACTACATAAAAATTAATTGTACTGCCATTCAGAACAAAGTAGTGGAAGCCAAGACTCCTAAGTTCTATTCTTGGCCTAGCCACTGACTTGCCGTCAGTTAACATCTCATTTTCTGCTGTTATCAAAATGTTTACCTATCTCGGGGCATGTTGGGTGAGATAAAGCCCTTTGAAATTTTTGAATGAAAGGTTGTGTAGAAATGCAAAGGATTTTAAACAATACTTAATAAACACACAATCATTACTACTAACTACCAACACCAGGAGGGCCAACAGCTTTTTAGGTAGAAGGAAAAAAATAGCGATGGTGAGTTTTGGAAATTGATAAAAAGGCATAATATATTTAGCTAGGTTAAATCACTTTTAAGGAAATAAACCTCATAAATTAACTATTTTAGCTTGCTCTGGCTATTTTAGCTTGCTCTGGCTTTTACTACAGGGATGTCTGAGAGACTTTGGTTTTGGGGGTTCGTTTGATTGATAGGACAACTTACTTTTTTGCATTAGTTAATATTGGGCTGGTTGACACAAAGCGTTAATAGGCTTGGTACTGTGAGGTGATAAGTCATCCCTGAACTAGGGCCCGATTAAGTCACATACATTAATGAGTCAATTCTTGTGCTAGGCTCCTGCCAATCCACAAGCCAGGAACTGGGCCTATAAGCCTTGCAGGACAGGCTGCTCAGTGTCATTTCATGGCTTGGGACCAAGGGCAGTGTGTTGCATAGGCTGGGGAAGGCTTTGCCTCCCCAAACAGCCCGGGGTGGCCCCACCCATGCTCCTCCCCGAAGGCCCCTCCTACTTGCCCTTCCCCCTTGGCCCCAGCCCAGGCAGGCTGCTCCTCTCAGGAAAACATGCTTGCGGGGCGGGGGTGGTGATGGAGACTGCCCGGCCTGTGCTTGGGGGGGCTGGGGACACTGGGTCTGGGGAAGCTGTGTGCCTCCCAGCGCTCAGGGGGGCCGCATGCCACCCTCCCAGTGCTCTGGGTCTGAGGCGGCAGGTGGCTATGAGGAGCAGGGGCTCCTGTGGGAGAAGGGGTTGAGTTCTCAGGCGAGGGGGCAGGACTGGCCGGGGCTAGCCTCCCTCAGCCGGCGGTTCACCTGTCACCCATGCTTGGGGACTCTCCTCTGCCTGATAATGGTAACAGATTCCACAAGCCTTAGCCTGCTCCAATCTTGCTCTTGCTTTAGCCCTTGTTCAAACCACACTCTACATTCCTAATTTCAGCTCTGACCCCTGGGAAGAAAAAGCCCAGGAGGCTGCCCACAGGAGAGCTATGCAGGCAAGGGAAAAAGAACAGGAGGAGAAGAAAAAAGAAAGGAAGCATTCACTGGAGATGGAGAAGGCAAAGGCTCAGCAGAATATACCAACAAATCCTAGCAGTCCTTCTCCAGGTACCACTTCTCATCCCAGAAAGTTCCCCACCTACAAGGCAGGCGATGATACCGAGGCCTTCTTAGACAATTTCGAAAGGGTCTGCCTTGGGTACAGCATCTCTACAGACCAATACATGGTAGAGCTGAGGCCGCAGCTCGGTGGACCCTTAGCCGAGGTGGCGGCTGAAGTGCCTAAGGAACACATGAACACATGAACAAGTATGAACTATTTAAAAGGTGAGAGTCAGAATGGGACTAACACCTGAGTATTCCCGTCGGTGGTTGAGAGCCCTAAGGTGGAAACCAGACATGTAATTTACCCGACACACCTACCACATTTTGAAAAATTGGGATGCCTGGATATCAGGAGCAAGTGTTAAATCTCCAGAAGATTTGCCCTTCCTAATGTAAATGGAGCAGTTCTTAGAGAGTGTTGCTGAGGAAATAGAAAGGTACATCCTAGATGGGAAGCCCAAAACTGTAATCGAGGCAGGGGAGATTGAAGCCAAATGGATGGAGGTTGCAGAAAAGAAAAAAACTGGTTGCTGTTGGAGAGGATACAGAAGGGACAACCTCAGACCTCACCCTACTACCGGGGCCAGCCCAAGGCCCCAATTACACCCCAAGGAACACTCCAGACACCTTATCATCCTGCCACACTGTTCTCCAGCAACCCACCTCGCCCCAGTGACCTGTCAGCTGGACAATGTTTTAAATGTAACGAACTGGGGCATGTAAAGGCCAGCTGCCCCAAGAACCCCAACAGACTACAGTTCATTGCACGGAATCACACCAGAGGTCCTCAGGCCCAGATACCCTCAGAGCGGAGGGAAACTGTGAGTGTGAGCGGGAAGAAGGTCACCGCGTGGAGGGACACCGGAGCACAAGTGTCGGCTATCCATGCTTCCTTAGAGGACACCAATTTAATCGACCCAGAGATCCAAGTGATGATTCAACCCTTCAGGTCAAACTCTTTTGACTTGCCTACAGCCAAGTTGCCGGTCCAGTACAAGGGCTGGTCAGGAACGTGGACTTTTGCAGTCTATGATGATTATCCCATCCCCATGCTGTTGGGGGAAGACTTGGCCAATCATGTGAAGCTAGCCAAGAGGGTGGGAATGGTCACCCGCAGCCAGACTAAGCAAGCTATCACACCTAGCTCTATTCCGGAAACTTCTACCAGGTCAGAGGTGATGGAACCAGACCCCATGCCAATGTCAGCAACAGCAGTAGTGGATCCAGTCCCAGAGACCCAGACAGAGCCAGTCCCAGAACCAAAACTGGCGGAACAACCAGCAACAGAACAATTGCCAGCACTGAATCCAATACTTGCAACCCCAACACCAGAGGGCCCCACCGAACCAGCACCAGCAGCAACAGATAACCCTACACAAAAGGCTCAGCTGGAGCCTGAACCCCAACATAGTACACCCACAGAGAGCGGTTCACAGTCAATGGAAACAGCCCCATCACCTGCATCACTTCCAGAGAGACCAAGCCTAGGTCCACAATCCAATGAGGAACTGATGTCTCCAGCATCAAGGGAACAGTTCCAGACCAAACAGGAAGCAAATGAAAGCCTCCAGAGAGCTTGGATGGTGGCACGGAGCAACCCACTGCCTCTCAGCTCTTCTAATCAATCCAGGTTTATTGTAGAAAGAGGACTTTTATACAAGGAAACTCTTTCTGGTGGACACCAGGAAGACTGGCATCCTCAGAGACAGTCGGTAGTTCCAACTAAGTACCGGGTAAAGCTATTAAGCTTAGCCCACAATCATCCTAGGGCCATGCTGGGGTGAACAGGACCAAGGACCATTTGGGGAGGTCATTCCACTGGTAGGGAATAAGCAAGGATGTTTCTACCTATGTCCGGTCTTGTGAGGTGTGCCAAAGAGTGGGAAAACCCCAAGACCAGGTCAAAGCCCCTCTCCAGCCATTCCCCATCATTGAGGTTCCATTTCAGTGAGTAGCTGTGGATATTCTGGGTCCTTTTCTGAAAAAGATACCCAGAGGAAAGAGGATTTTGCCACCTGATGGCCGGAACCAGTAGCTCTAAGCAACACCAGAGCTAAAAGCGTGTGCCAGGTACTAACAGATATTTTTGCTAGGGTAGGTTGGCCCTCCGACATCCTCACAGATGCAGGAACTAATTTCCTGGCAGGAACTATGGAAAGCCTTTGGGAAGCTCATGGAGTGAATCACTTGGTTGCCACCCCTTACCACCATCATACAAATGGCCTGGTGGAGAAGTTCAATGGAACTTTGTGGGTCATGATAAGTAAATTCGTAAATGAGCACTCCACTGATTGGGACGTAGTGTTCAGCAGTTGATCTTTCCCTACAGAGCTGTACCACATCCCAGTTTAGAGTTTTCCCCATTTGAACTTGTGTATGGCTGCGAGGTTAAGGGGCCGTTACAGTTGGTGAAGCAGCAATGGGAGGGATTTACACCTTCTCCAGGAACTAACATTCTGGACTTTGTAACCAACCTACAAGACACCCTCCGAACCTCTTTAGCCCTTGCTAAAGAAAACCTACAGGATGCTCAAAAAGAGCAAAAAGCCTGGTATGATAAACATGCCAGAGAGCGTTCCTTCAAAGTAGGGGGCTAGATCATGGTCTTAAAGGCACTAAAGGCATAAAATGGAAGCGTCGTGGGAAGGGCCATTCACGGTCCAAGAGTGCTTGGGAGCTGTTAATTATCTCATAGCATTCCCCTCCTCCAACCGAAAGCCTAAGGTGTACCATATTAATTCTCTAAAGCCCTTTTATTCCAGAGAATTAAAGGTTTGTCAGTTTACAGTCCAGGGAGGAGATGACGCTGAGTGGCCTGAAGGTGTCTACTATGAAGGGAAAAGTGCTGGTGGTGTGGAAGAGGTGAACCTCTCCATGACCCTTGGGCGTATGCAGCGACAGCAGATCAAGGAGCTGTGCACTAGCTACGCACTGATGTTCTCAGCCACCCCAGGACTGACTGAACGGGCATACCACTCTATTGACACAGGTAATGCTCACCCATTTAAAGCCCAACCTTCTCGGGTGTCTTCTCAAGCTAAAACTGCTATAGAAGGGGAGATCCAGGGTATGCTACAGAGGGGGGGTAATCCGCCCCTCTGGCAGTGCATGGGCATCTCCAGTGGTTCTAGTTCCCAAATCAGATGGGGAGATACATTTTTGCGTGGACTACCGTAAGCTAAATGCTGTAACTCGCCCAGACAACTATACAATGCCATGCACCAGATGAACTATTGGAGAAACTGGGACAGGTCCAGTTCATCTCTACCTTGGACTTAACCAAGGGGTACTGGCAGGTACCGCTAGATGAATCCACCAAGGAAAGGTCAGCCTTCACCACACATGTCGGGCTGTATGAATTTAATGTGCTCCCTTTCGGGCTGCGGAATGCATCTGCCACCTTCCAGAGACTTGTAGATGGTCTCCTAGCGGGATTAGGAGAATATGCAGTCATCTACCTTGATGATGTGGCCATATTTTCAGATTCCTGGGCAGAACATCTGGAACATCTACAAAAAGTCTTCGAGCGCATAAGGGAGGCAAGACTAACTGTTAAGGCTAAGAAGTGTCAAATAGGCCTAAACAGAGTGACTTACCTTGGACACCAGGTGGGTCAAGGAACTATCAACCCCCTACAAGCCAAAGTGGATGCTATCCAAAAGTGGCCTGTCCCAAAGTCAAAGAAACAGGTCCAATCCTTCTTAGGCTTGGCTGCATATTACAGGCTATTTGTACTGCAATACAGCCAAATCGCTGCCCCACTGACAGACCTAACCAAAAAGAAACAGCAAAATGCCGTTCAGTGGACTGAAGAGTGTCAGAAGGCCTTTAACCAGCTTAAAGCAACATTCATGTCTGACCCTGTGCTAAGGGCCCCAGACTTTGACAAACCATTCCTAGTAACCACTGATGCATCCGAGCGTGGTGTGGGAGCAGTCTTAATGCAGGAAGGACCAAATCAAGAGTTCCATCCTGTCATGTTTCTCAGCAAGAAGCTGTCTGAGAGGGAAAGCCACTCATCAGTCAGTGAAAAGGAATGTTATGCCATTGTCTATGCTCTGGAAAAGCTAAGCCCATACGTTTGGGGACAGCGTTTCCACCTGCAAACTGACCATGTTGTGCTACAGTGGCTTCATACTGCCACAGGAAATAAAAAACTTATTCGGTGGAGTTTAGCTCTCCAAGATTTTGATTTCAACATACAACACATCTCAGGAGCTTCTAACAAAGTGGCTGATGCACTCTCCCATGAAAGTTTCCCAGAATCAACTGGTTAAAATCGTCCTTGAGATGTGGAAAATATTGTTAGTCTTTAAACATTTGGTTGTATATTTAGAGGTGCATGTGTCTTATTAACTCTGTTTTCTCCTAGAGCTCCAGGAAGAAATCACAACCAGTGTTTCACCCTATCTGTGATTTGGGTGGCGTGTCATAAATATAAAGGGAAGGGTAACCACCTTTCTGTATACACAACTATAAAATCCCTCCTGGCCAGAGGCAAAACCCTTTCACCTGTAAAGGGTTAAGAAGCTAAGATAACCTCGCTGGCACCTGACCAAAATGACGAATGAGGAGACAAGATACTTTCAAAGCTGGGGGGGGTGGGTGGAATAAAGGGTCTGTCTGTGTGATGCTTTTGCTGGGAACAAAACAGGAATGTAGCTCAGAACTCCTGTAAAAAGTTAGCAAGTAATCTAGCTAGAAATGCGTTAGATTTCTTTTGTTTAATGGCTGGTAAAATAGCTGTGCTGAATGGAATGTATATTCCTGTTTTTGTGTCTTTTTGTAACTTAAGATTTTGCCTAGAGGGATTCTCTGTGGTTTGAATCTGATTACCCTGTAAGGTATTTACCATCCTGATTTTTACAGAGGTGATTCTTTTACCTTTTCTTCAATTACAATTCTTCTTTTAAGAACCTGATTGATTTTTCATTGTTCTTAAGATCCAAGGGTTTGGGTCTGTGTTCACCTATGCAAATTGGTGAGGATTTTTATCAAGCCTTCCCCAGGAACAGGTGTAGGGCTTGGGGGGATATTTTGAGGGGAAGACGTCTCCAAGTGGGCTCTTTCCCTGTTCTTTGTTTAACATGCTTGGTGGTGGCAGCATAGGGTTCAAGGACAAGGCAAAGTTTGTACCTTGAGGAAGTTTTTAACCTAAGCTGGTAAGAGTAAGCTTAGGGGGTCTTTCATGCAGGTCCCCACATCTGTACCCTAGAGTTCAGAGTGCAGAAGGAACCTCGACAACCCCTGACTTTGATCACTAGGCCTGACCATCTCCATCATGGTTTCTGACTTGTACTTACTGTAAATGTGCCCAGAGGCTACCCAGGAGTTTTATAAGCAGGAAAAAATAAATAAAACCAAGATGTGTTTGGTGAAACTGCTTTGGAGGTTTAGTCCCTGGATGGCCAGCCAATGGCAGAGTCTCCTCTGGGAAACAGGAGTGCTATTGGCAAGGCTATACAGACTGGGCTATGACAGACAGAGAGAAAGGCTCAGATTCAAAAGGGTCAATGTGAAGCCTTCTACTCTGCTCTCCTGAATGGAAATCTAGAATAAAATCTACACTAAAAATTAATTGTTTCTGCAGTTTGGTATGGTATACCATACCTGCATTCTACAGCGTAATTGTTCAGTAGCACTGATCACTCTTGTAGAGATGATAAAATAAACTCAGATGATTTTAAACATTGGTCCCTCCATATTTGTTCACCAAACCAAACAAAAACAAACAAATTAAAAAAAACCCAACCCCAAACAAGGCAAAGCTCTATAATAGAGGCCGGGAAACCAGCTATTATTGATACTGATGTAGAACTAAAAATATAGAAGAAAATATCAGAATGAAAAAATAAATGGAACTGACATATTATGTAAATAGATCTTCAAATGACATATGTAGCTGGACAAAGACGTCTTGTTCCAAATCAAGAGATAGACTGAAATGGCTCCTTAATACATATTGAGAAGTCTGCTTAATTTGGAAAAGTATCATCATAATGAAAAGTTTAATTGTGCTTCAGTAGAAGGAAATGTTAAATTAGGACCCAGTCCTGCACTCCTCACTCCAGTAAAATTCCCACGGACTGCCGCTGAAGACTTTCCACAGTAAAGGCTGCAGTGCTTAGCCAACGTCATAACAATAAAATATACATAGGTATATTTATAAGACAATAAATCAATTTTTAAACAAACAATGTATTTCAGTAACATTGTTCATATCTATATTTACCCCATTGACTTCAGTGGTGTTACACCAGAATACAACTGGAGTAATGCAGTGGTGAATCGGGCTACAAGCATGCTAGGAGGGAAAGCTTTCCTACCGGAATTCAGTGTGGAAACTCTTTTAACATTAGATAACTGATCTCAACTCTTTGGTTTTGAAAACTTCCAGTACCAAATTCCATGACTGTGAAAATTAATTCTGTATAGTTAGAAAGGTGCCCTTCTATAACATTGCCACTTTGAATCTAGACCAGATTTTGAAATCTGCAAAGGAGCTATTGTAATTTAGGAACACTTGTAATTACAATATCATGTAATGAATTTACCCAACATTTTTATTATATCCTGACTAACATAGGATTAAATTGCCGTAAGCCCTGAGTCAGTGTAGGTGTATAGTTGCACTGCCCCAGGATCAGGCCATGACTGGTTCCTCCTTTGTTCTTGAGGTAAGAAATTTGCATCAGCCCTATATCTGGCACAGATTACTTCCCCCAGTGCACCACCTCAACCATGCTAGACAGTGCATTGTAAGGACAGTAGCAGCCCTAGGAACCTTGTTCTGGTCCTACTTCTCCTTCCCTTCCTGCCTCTCATGCCACTGTCTGTAATACAGGTAGCCACTGCAGGAGACTAAAGCCTTGTCTACACTTCCCGGGGGTTCGACGCGTGGCGATCGATGCATCAGCAGTCGATTTAGCGGGTCTAATGAAGACCCACTAAATTGACCGCCGATAGCTCTCCTATCGACTCCTGACTCCACCTGAATGAGAAGTGCAAGGGGAGTTGACAGGAGAGTGTCTCCAATCAACATTGCGTAGTGTGGACCCTGAAGTAAGTAGATCTAAGTACATCGACTTCAGCTACATTATTCACGTAGCTGAAGTTGCGTAACTTATGTAAGGGGACTGTTGCCCCCTTACTAACACTCAGTGGGGGTGTTTTAGTTGCTAGCTCCCAGTACTAAAAGGGGGAAGGGTTGGTGGGAAATCAGGACCCTGAGACTGACAGTCCCCAAGAACAATGGGGAGAGGCCAATGCTCCAGGTCAGCCTGAATGATAGGGCAGGGAGGCTAATCAGGGAGTCAGGAGGCCAGGGGGGTTCAGGAGGCCAGGGGGGTTCCGTCCTCCGCGTGAGCTGGAATTGCCTGCTCAGAGAGAGTGGGGCCGAGCCAAGGAGAAAACAGGGGCCCAAGCTGAGCTGGGGAGCAGAGCTGCAGCCCCAAAGCCAGAGACACAGCCCAGAGAGAGCAGATTTGCCCTGGGAGGAGGGCTGCAGCAACCAGAGCCAGAGGGGCCAGAAAAGCAGCCCACGAAGCAGGTCAGTGCTGGGAGCAGAATCACAGAAGCAGCCTGCAGAGCAGACCTGTTCTGGGAGCAGAGCGGTAGCAACTAGAGCCAGAGGGGCCAGAGAAGCAGCCCAGGGAGCTGGAGGCAGAGCAGCAGCCATTCTGAGGCAGAGTGGGGCTGGAGCTGAGACAGAGTGGAGCTGGAACAATCCGGAGCTGGGTGCGGTGAGCAGCTGGGGAGAGCGAGGGGGACCCTGGGCAGTGGGCCCAGCACAGGGAGATGCCTCAGCCAGGAGGCTCTATAGGCCAGACTCGGAGGGGGATTGGTAACCCCGACAAGTGGGGGCAACGGTGGGAAGAAGGGCCCTGCCACCTAGAGCCTGAGAGCGTGTGATCACCACCAGAGCGAGTGTCCAACCCACACCGTCCCTGCAGCACAGCGAGAGCCTGAGAAAGAGGCCTGGGACTTAAAGGGACAGACTGTGAACTGCCCTGACATTCCAGAGACACTGTTTGTGATGTTCCCTGCCACAGAGCAGGGTGATGTGTTTCCTTTAACCTTTCCCATTTTTCCTTATTCTTTTTAAAATTGTTGATTAAATAACTTGCATTTGCTTTAAATTGTATGTAATAATCAGTGGGTCAGAGAAGTGCCCAGTGCAGAAGTATCTCGCAGTGGGGACACCCTAGCCCCTGTCCTAGGTGACTACAGCAGGGTTGTGGGTCGAGCCCCCCAGGAATCCTGGGCCCAGCCTTGTTGGGGTTACGAGGACTCTGCCATACAGGAGAGTGGAAGGGGAGTCCTCAAAAGCAGGGAGGCCTCTGGGTAAAGGAAGTGGGAGCGAGGACTCAGATCCTTTCGCTAGCCCACTTCACCGGGGTAGTGCAGAAACCAGGAAAGTTCCCCACAATAGCGGGACTATTCCCCTGCTTACACTTAGATTGATCTCCCCCCATAGTGTAGACAAGGCCTAAGAGGGTGCCTTGCCCCCTCTTAATTAGGTGGGTCACGATTTGGCCCACAATTGTTAAGAAGGATGTGTGAAAATCAGCTTTGTAATAGGAAGTTGCAACCTTAACTATAGAGAAATGACAGTATAATTGACACTCACATGCAAACACAAGAGATGAAAGCAAAAAATACAGAGCACAGACTGTGACTGGCCAACACACAGGCCCACGGAGAAGCATGAGTCTCCCTGCTTGGGCTGCACACAGGTTCAAAGGTAGCTTGGGATGGGGGCAGCGAGGAGATGAGACACAGATGGCACACAGAGGAGCAAGCTGCACTATCATTCTGTGCACTGAGTTGCTTGAGGAGGAATCATGACCCCCTGTGACATGATCCCTCCCTGAACTCCCCCGGGATGAAGCAGTTTGGCATCATGCCCAACACAGGCCAGACACTAAATGACATAATTTGGCTCATAATACTTTAGGTTTATTAATCCTATAGGCTTCCTCCAACTTGCCCAGAAACCCCAGGCCTCCTTTCAGATGGTACATTGGAATGGTTAACATTTTCTTTTTAATACAAATGTGAGTAACTTGGCAACCTATAGTTGTTTAAATGGTCCCAGTGGGTCTGAGTCTCCTGTCAACTACACCAGAATAGCTCAACTTCAGTGGAATCATGAGTGTAAACCAGAACAGGATCAGGGCTATAGCCTTCAATGGTAGTATTCACAGAAAACTAAAATATTAGGTCTTATCTTCTCTCTCCTGTTTCCACCCAGTTTCTTTTTCTAACTAAATGTATTTAATCTTTTTCATGTTTCCTAGTCTTTCTGGAGGGGACACCAGCCTTCAACCCCTTCATTTTGTTTTCTTGTTCTGGTCCTACTTCTCCTTCCCTCTCCGCCTCCATCTATGAATCCCCTGATCTTTCTTTGCTCCTCCTGCCATTTCCCTTTCCCCATCAATCACTGGCAGCTAGGAGGCAGTAAACATTTCAAATAGGCATCATCTGGAAGTTTAAAATCAAGCCTCACAGGGAGGCAAACAAGCCTCCTATTACTAAAGAAAGACACTTGATTAAAATGAGAAACTATTTTTAATAGCATTTTGATTATGGAGATATTGTTTTGACATAAGCAGTACTTTTAAAAAAAGTAAAAAGAAAAGGAGTACTTGTGGCACCTTAGAGACTAACCAATTTATTTGAGCACAAGCTTTCGTGAGCTACAGCTCACTTCATCGGACGCATAAAAGTGGAAAATGCAGTGAGGATGTTTTTATACATACAGATCATGAAAAAATGGGTGTTTATCACTTCAAAAGGTTTTCTCTCCCCCCACAGAATTACAGAGTGAAATTCCATGTGATAAATTTGACAATCTAAAAAAGAGAGAGATTCCCTTCCTGAAGGACAGGTGAGATTTTAAAGCTCCTGTGCTGTGTTGTGCTGTGCTGAGCTGGAGAGTGATGAAGACAGAGGACTAGGGATGCTCCTTTATGGAACCAGACAGCTGAAACAATAGTAGTCTCAACACAAAACAAAGGTACACACTGTCCAAAGGAAAGGTAAATGTGATTGAAGGTGTTTCACTGGTTATTTTGTGATGGTCTGTTTGTCTCTGAAAGAGAAGGTAATAAGGAAGCACCAGCCCCAGAAGCACTGATAGCATAGCCAAAAGAAAAAGCTGAGAGAGAGAGCTTTTGGGTTAAGTGCTGACTAGAAAGAAACTTTGTACTTTGAGCAAAGAAACTATCTCCTGTTGTTTGACTCCTTTCAAAGAAATAGGACTTTGTGCATTCTTTGTAAATAGGACTGCATCAGATATCTGGCTACATCATCAATTTCTCCTCCTAACCAAAACACTTCACAGGAGCCCAAATTTTGGCTAACCATTTGGGTCAAAAAAGGCTAAAAGTACTTTATTTCTGTTTAGTGATACTGCTCCATAGCTAGATCATTCTGGTTGCATATAGGAGTCCAAATTCTGATAATCACAAAGGTGTTCATATCATGTACCCCTAGCTTTTGTTGGGTTTCCCTATCCATGGTTATCTCTCACCTACCAAATACAATTTAACAAAACATAAAAGATATATTTTTACCATGTATTCAGAAAACACCCCCCGATTCTGACCATCGGTAGAACAAAATTTGGGCCATTCCCAGAACTGAATACTTAAAAAGGAAAGTCTGTATAAAGAAAAGACACACTCATTTCAGGAAACTTGGAATCTATTATGTTAATATATTAAGAATTTCTTGGGAATACTTTAGTCTGGTTTCAGAGATACTGGTAATACATACTAGACAAAGTACAAATAGGTCTCTGCATGCACTTCGGTAATAGGCTTTGTTTAGTATTTATCACTGACTGGGATGTTATTATGTACTGTGAGCTAACACAATTGAATAAAATGACTGTTTGTGTCAGATCGTTCTTTCTAGAACAGTAACTGAAGGGAGACGATGTTATCACAGCCTCACACCTACTCTGTTGCATCATTGTTCATTTAATTGGAAGAGAAATCACAGTTGTCACATTTTGTATAAACAACTCCTCTTAGATTTTCCTTGGCTTCATAATTAGGAGAAGAGGTAATAATGCACAGCCCATAAAAATATTTAGGATTTAAGCATCTTTAACCATTTGAAGGACAAAAAACAATTCAGTTGAGTACAGAATTGCAGAACTGAGTGATGTCTGCAGTACTTTAATTAAAAATAGGTACATAGGTTTTATTTACCCACCTCAAGTGCTGAATCTTCCATATCTTCCTTAGACATTGTTTAACTTTGAACTCAAAAGTATAGTTTAAAATTACAGCATGTGAAGATTTTTGAGGAAATATGCTAAAGCTTATCTTAAAAACAAAGGTAATTAATCCCCTGAGCCCACTTGATCTTAACCGTGTTTACTCATCTCTTCCAATGTTATAACTCAATAAATACTGCCACGGATTAACTAGAATGACCACTCAGTGTATAGTTTTATGGTCGAGGCCACTTTCTGGCACTCATTTAATCATGTGTTTTATTGTCAGTTCTTTAAACTTTCAAATGTTGGTCATTAGGAAATAGAGACCTGTTTTCTGTAACAAGAGGGATTCCCCCGTACTCATGATTTGGGACCGTTGATATATTTCATTTCCGCCAGGCTGCTGATGACATTTACGGCTGCTTTTGCAAGAAATCACATATTTTAAATGGGGCCTCTTTCCCACTTTTTAATGCTTTAGCTCAAAAATTTCCAACATACTGGAAAAAGCCCAGATAATGTGTTGATCTTCATATCCACCAATATCTAAGGGCCTTGTATAGCCATGGAATCTTTCCCCAGACACAGAATTTCCCCTAACTTCACGTGGCTTCACCAAAAACTTTCCTTGCTCTGCTCAGTAGTACAGAAGTGCAAGGCAAGCATATTCACTGGTGTGCTGCTGGCTCTACCTCAGATCAGCCAAGACCAGTGGAGGGCCATTCACAGGAGTACCCGTGTCTGTACCTGACTCAGCAGGCTGCTGGCATCTCTCCATCACCATGGATACTGTAAGTGTAAATAATACCCTACTGTGGTATAGTATTATGTACACATTTACACACATACATTCAATGGAGGTCTTAACCTCCCATAGTAAATTTACCAGGGTTCCAGTAAAAGCCTAATACTGTAAATTTGCTGCTCAGTTATTTAATGTTTGGCAGCTTCCATTGTGCATAGATACACACATACTAGTTATATAGACTTGTATTCTCCCACGCCTCAGCCACAAAGAATACAGGGGCAAGAAGAGGAAGAATCTATCCAGGGAGGAATCTTCTAGGAATCTGTGCAGAAGGGGAGTGGGAGGAAGAGTCTGTCAGAAGGCAGAGGAAATGGTTTAACAGTTACAGGCCTTCATTAGTCTTAATGAGCCTCACACAATGATACTAATTCCCAAGATGCTTAGCAGCAGGAACCAGAAAGACATTCTACTTTTCCTGTCCATCTCCATATACAAAACTTTCAACACAAGTAGAATAGGTTAATTTGCATTGCAGACAATTTTATGTCCCTGAACTTGTCAGTCCTTTCCAAGCTGCTTTTTGCATATTAATTAGTATTAATCACTGAAGCAGATCGAAAATTTCCCAGTGAAACAGTTTTCCAGCTGAAGATTCTGATTCAAAATATTTAGTGAGAATATATCTATTTTGTAAAAATTTTCAATGGTAAACTATCAAGCAGATCGAAAATTTCCCAGTGAAACAGTTTTCCAGCAGAAGATTCTGATTCAAAATATTTAGTGAGAATATATCTATTTTGTAAAAATTTTCAATGGTAAACTATCAACCTTTTATAAGGTCAAAAATATTTTTGGAATATTTAATTTCATGAAAAATTCCAAGATTCTAACTTTTTGTACCAATTCAGGACAAAACAAAATTCTCAGAATTTTGTGTAGGTCAGAAATTCCATTTTTTGACCACCTCTATTAATCATTTGCCTTCATCATTTGATTTCCTATAGGCTACTAATATTCCCCAGGTACTGTCCATGTTAAGTATAGGGAATACCATGAATACAGCACTACAGTCATGTATGGATTGTAATGGCAGGAGAAGGTTACTTACACCTGTAACTGTAGGTTCTTTGAGATGTGTGGTCCCTTTCTGCATTCCACTGAGGGTTATGTGCGTGTGCCACGTGCCCGAAACCGGAGCTTTTCAAAGTAGTATTGCTCAGCAGTCCACACATGCGCTCTTTGTACTGCCTTGTGGTTTCGCCCAAGACAATAAAGGATGGGGTGGACTGATCCCATCTCCAGTTCCATCTTCACCACAGGCCAACAGAGCTGCAGCAGAGAGGAAAGAGGGTGTGACTGGAATCCAGATAAGAACAATACATCTTGAAGAACCTCTAGTTACAGGTAAGTAACCTCCTCTTCTTCTTCAAGTGATGGTCCCTATTGTATTCTACTGACGGTGATTGACAAGCAGTAACTAGATAGGAGGAGGGGGTAAGGAAGATTGCGGACTCATAGAATGAAGGACTGCTGCACCAGATGAAGTGTCCCTCACAGTATCATGTACTAGAACATAATGAGAAGAAAAGGTGTGTATCAAACTCCACATGGCCACCTCACATATCCGGGCTGATCAGTGCATTGTCTAACCCCATTTCCAAACATCTACTGGATGAAAGGTGGGGCAGTGAAACAGGAGTGCTCCTGAGCTGAACAAGACTGTTCTGAAGACAAATATTGTGGTCATGAATTCCAATATGGCCAGCCCAGTTGATCCTGCCGTTGTTGTGCCCAAGCAGCTGGATACCAGCTTCTTGAGTACGGCAATGGAGGAAACTGCCGTGGAGCCGTCAGAACCCTCTGGTCGTCCTGTTTCCAGAACAAGCGGTGTACTGTGCCGAATGTCTGGATCCTCAAAGACAGAGGAGTCGGAGTCTTGCGTTAATGGTAGTGCCGATGGAGCCATTGGAAAGGGATGTGTTAGAAAGGTACGGCCAGCACAAGGTAGATGTAATGCAGGAGATGGAGCCCTCCGCAGAGGTGAATGCACTGGGACACATGAAGACCTTGCTCCTCCTGGGACTAACAGTCCGTGAGGGCTAGGAGTACTTCTGCGTCTCCCTGGAGTCAATGGTATCCGGTCTATTGATGGGACCAAAAGGCGACATCTGGGAGGGGCAAGAAGGGTCACATGCCCCTCCCCAGATGCCTGTGGGGTGGCACATTCAGCAGGGACTCACAGCAGCGAAAGGAGAAGAATGTGGGGCCACAGCTCCTCCAGCATGGCTGTACCGCCCCCAGCCCTTACACGTGGCTGTGTCTCCTGTCTGGGGTCTGCACAGCCCTGCCGGAGGCCAGGGCTGCCGGCAGTACAGCCACACCAGAGGAGCTGCCGGCATGGGGCCGCTGGGTGGCCCCATGTTCTGCTTCTTTCACCACTGCAGTTCCCAGGAGAGCCTGCAGTTCAGTTACTGAAATGAACTGCGAGGCTCTCCCAGTAACCACAGTGGTGAAAGGAGCAGAACATGGGGTTCCTGCTCCCAGCAGCCAGCGCCCCATGCCAGCAACTCCTCCAACATGGCTGTACTGCCCCCAGCCCCGCCCCCAGCCCTGTCCTCCGGCAGGGCTGTACAGACCCCAGACAGGAGATGCAGCTGCGTGGAAGGGCTGGGTGCAGGGCAGGGGCTGGCACAACGGTGCTGGAGGCACTGCCGACATGGGGCCACCAGGTGACCCTACATTCTTCTTCTTTAACCACTGCGGTTTCCAGCACAGCAGGAGGACAGAGCCCCCCCAGGTAATGATGGGGAGGGAAAAGGCAGAGCGTGGAGGCCCTGGGCTGGGGGCGAAGTCAGGTGCCCCCCTTTAACTGGTGCCCCCTTTCGTGTCTCTTCCATAAGTTGCCTTAGTCAAGACCAACAATTCACAGGACACCAGCGGAGCTGAAGCAGGAGGGGTACATGGATCCAGCAAGTGGCCAGAAGTTATGGACGGTGCAGGATCCTTCTCGGATTTAGAGGAAGACTTACTGCCATGCTTACGCACATGCTTCCATGGTGCATGGCTAGTCCCAGACAAGGGGTCCATAGCACTGGTACCAGAGGATCCGGATGGAGGCTCCACAATAGGGGGAGCACTCTTGGATCGCTCAGGCTGATGTAAGGAGCGGGGGGTTTTCCGGACTGGAACCGACTTCTACCCCATCGCGACCTCCATGAGGTTCTTTTTGAGGCAGAGAGCTTGGACTTCCTGGGTGCAGGCAGGGAAGGAGAGGCAGATACTACACCTGGAAGTGATGTGGGCTCCCCACAAACAGTACAATGTTGGTGTCTGTCGCTAATGGAAAACGAGCAAGGACAGGAAGCATAGACTTTGAATCCTGGTGTCTTTGGCATAATTCAGTATGCAGACCTGGGAGCTGAGGTGGTGGTGGGGTAGGGGGATTGTTTTGTGGGATTCCAAGTCCTTAATTTAAAAAAACTGCTAGGAATTACCAAAGTACAACAAAAAAAACCAACAACAATAAAATCCTAACCAGAAACGAAAATAAGAACAGTTTTGTTTTTTAAAGATTTTTAGAAAATGCATCACTAAGAACAAGAGGTCAGCAAAAGTTCTGACTCAGACCAGGAGGTGGTGAGAAGGAACAGATGTGGTCAACATGCCTCATTAACCAAAGATCAACACTAGAAATATGGCAGGCAGTGTGGCTAAAACAGCCCTTAGGTGGCCAACTGCAAAGTGGCCAGCCCCTTACTACTCCCTTCCCAGAGGATCTGACTAATTTCGGGTCTAAATCAACCAATTCCAATCAGCAAGCAGAGTAACGTCCTACTTCCTGAGCATACAAATGAACCAGGCCACTGAAGTGCCTGTATGATGGGAAGAGGATGCCAGCATTCTAGCAAAGGGACCAGCAAATGTTGGTGCTCTAAAAAGAGAACGTTCTTTTGCAACTTCTCCAGGTCTTTGCCTCTTGTTTTTCAGCATGTGTTTTGATATTTGCCTTTTCATTGCATCACTTACCTTGGTCTCCCAGGTCTTTTCATGGAGACCACCCACATTGCTAGTGCAAAACTGCTGGCAGATATATTCCAGAACTTCCTTTTTTGAAACTATGCTACCAGGCTGCGATTTTCAAATAAGTGTATAGGAATTAGATGCCCAACACCTGCTGTGATTTAGGTGCCTAACTCCCTTAGGCACCTCTGAAAATCCCATCCTTATTCTGGTTCTAACGTTAGAGCTCAGTTTTTTCTCCTTCACAATTTCATAATATTCTGCTCTTTCCTCTGTGTAAGAAAACCCTTATAAAATACAGTTTATTGATATACTTGTTTGCCTCACTGAACAGCTGTTCAGTTCAAATTATGATTCATCTTTTCATTTAATTAAAAAACCCCACACATTTCATTATATGTCTTTAAAGCATCGTGCATAACTAAAATCAGGTGCCTGATTTCATGATTTATTTTTTATTCCAGTTAAAATCATTAATAAATTCTATTGGTGTTTAATACCTGGCATTTAGCAGAAAGTAAACAACATGGAAATGCTAGTATTACGTTGCCAACAATAATGTACATCATTATTTATTATTTGTACAGCCCACTGCCAAAAAACCTATATAAAACCCTTTGTCCTGTATTATCACATATATGCTTATGCCTTTACAGTGCAGGTCTTTTTAGGTAGTGATGTCCACTCTCTGGCATATTTCCCAGCTCTAAAATGCAGCTAGGGAGCATATGATGGATGTAACAAATACAAAATCTGATTCATTTTTTGCAGGAATCCTCCAATAGTGAAGATATCTGGAATTGCTCAGTTACTGCTTTGAAAATAAAAATGGCTATTTTACAAATATGTGATGCTCTGTTAACAGGCCATGTCTACTCTGACAAGTCTGTGATAGGCTAATTGGTATGAAAAAGCAGCTAACCAGGCATACATTTTTGCTTTGCTTGGAACAAAATTAATTAAGCAACATGGAATATAAAATTGGGGTTTCTCTCCTTGCAAACCCCTATGGAACAGCCTTACAGACTTCAATAGAGGATAACTTTTCTATGGACCTATACAATGAACCTGTATAAGTAGGGATTTAGTACTCTATTAAGTTCTATAGCTTTTAGGGCAATTTCTCTAGAACCCCAAACTGGTCTAAATTCTTAATACATTTTATAAGAGATTTTCATAAGGAATGTGTAATCCTAGTTCACCAAAAGCTTGACTGCTCACAATGGAATACCATGGAATGAGAAACCATACAGGAATCAGGCACTCAGAGACTTACTAAAATACTCTAACCAGGATTATTAGGGAGCAGTATGTTGTTAGTACTGCATTCCAACCAAAAACAAAACTGTTGTTCCATAGACTTTTGATTCCAAAACCAGAAGGTATCATTATGATCATCTAGCCTGACCTCCTGTGTAACACAGGCTATAGAACGTCCCCCTAAAAAGTTCTGCAGTGTATCTTTTAGAAGAACATCCAATCTTAATTTAAAAATTGCCAGTGATGGAGAATCCACCATGACCCTTGGCACATTGCTCCAATGGTTAATTACCCTCATTGTTAAATATTTACGCCTTATTTCCAGTCTGAATTTGTGCAGCTTCAACTTCCAGCTATCAGATCATACAATACCTTTCTCAGCTAGACTGAAGAGCCCATTATCAAATATTTGTTCCCCACATAGGTACTTATAGACGGTAATCAAGTCACCCCTTAACTCTCTCTTTGTTAAACTAAATAAATTGAACTCCTTGAGTCTATCACTATAAGGCATGTTGTCTAACCCTTTAATCATTCTCATGGCTCTTCTATGAACCCTCTCCAATTTATGAATATCCTTCTTGAATTGTGGGCACCAGAACTGGACACAGTAGCAGTGGTTGTACCAATACCAAATGCAGAGGTAAAACAACCTCTCTGTTCCTACTCAAAATTCCTGTTTATGCATCGAAGGCTTCCATTAGCCCTTTTGGCCTCAGCATCGCACTGGGTTCTCATGTTCAGCTGATTATCTACCATGATCCCCAATTTTTTTTCTGAGTCACTGCTTCCCAGGATAAAGTCATCCATCCTGTAATTATAGCTTACATTCTTTGTTCCTAGATGGATGCATTTACATTTATCCATGTGACGGGTTCCCCCTGGGGTGCCACTTGGAACTGGGATACCAATGAGCCTGCCTGTGCCACTAGCATGGATTCCCCTTACTCTGTGCTGCTGTGACAGGCTCTCAAGCTCCCTTCCAGCACACACACATGTAGGGACACACCCAGCTGCAGCTATATTCACACACATGCTGAGATCAGCTCTGCATGGGAGAGCTCAGCTAAAGAATTGCCCGGCACACAAGTGCATACCCCCTCTGGAGTATAAACCAGTATAAAGTATAAAATTGTCTTGTCTTGTGCTGCACAGAGAACTATACAGCGTACGCTCATAAAATTCACCCTTTCCCTCAATGTGGAGAGAGATATGCAACAGCTTTCTGCCCAAGTATGAGTTACGCACTGGTTTTAGAGACAAAACAAAACAAATTTATTAACTACAAAAGATAGATCTAAAGTGATTATAAGCGATAGCAAACAGATCAAAGCAGATTACCTTAGTAAATAAACAAAAAATGCAAACTAAACTTAACACACTAGACAGGTAGGATATAAATTAGCAAATTCTCACCCTGAGTGATAAACAGGCTGGCAGATTCTTAAGGCACAAGTTGCCTTGGCTTTCTCAGGTTTTCATACACTGGCTAAAAATCCTTCTAGCCTGGGACCATCACTTCCCACAGTTTAGTCTTTGTTCCTCAGGTGTTTCCTGGTGTGCTGTTGTAGGGATAGTGAGGTCCCCCTATAATGTCATTTCCCCCCTTTTATAAAATCTCCCCACTTGCTGGAAAGCTCTTTTGCTGTTACCTGGGTCAAACAGTTCCCATTGTGTAGTGCTACTTCTGAGAGGTTTCTATTGTACACAGTTCCTGGGTTAATCCTTGTGCTTGTGTGCATTTCCTCAATAAGCCATTAACATTGTTTGGCCTTTTCACTGTCTGACCTGAAAGGCTGCTTATGGGTGTTTTCAACCTCATGACATGTTTCAGTAACACATAGAATTATAGAATCATAGAATATCAGGGTTGGAAGGGACCCCAGAAGGTCATCTAGTCCAACCCCCTGCTCGAAGCAGGACCAATTCCCAGTTAAATCATCCCAGCCAGGGCTTTGTCAAGCCTGACCTTAAAAACCTCTAAGGAAGGAGATTCTATAACCTCCCTAGGTAATGCATTTCAGTGTTTCACCACCCTCATAGTGAAAAAGTTTTTCCTAATATCCAATCTAAACCTCCCCCACTGCAACTTGAGACCATTACTCCTCGTTCTGTCATCTGCTACCATTGAGAACAGTCTAGAGCCATACTCTTTGGAACCCCCTTTCAGGTAGTTGAAAGCAGCTATCAAATCCCCCCTCATTCTTCTCTTCTGCAGACTAAACAATCCCAGCTCCCTCAGCCTCTCCTCATAAGTCATGTGTTCCAGACCCCTAATCATTTTTGTTGCCCTTCGCTGGACTCTCCAATTTATCCACATCCTTCTTGTAGTGTGGGGCCCAAAACTGGACACAGTACTCCAGATGAGGCCTCACCAATGTCGAATAGAGGGGAATGATCACGTCCCTCGATCTGCTTGCTATGCCCCTACTTATACATCCCAAAATGCCATTGGCCTTCTTGGCAACAAGGGCACACTGCTGACTCATATCCAGCTTCTCATCCACTGTCACCCCTAGGTCCTTTTCCGCAGAACTGCTGCCTAGCCATACGGCCCCTAGTCTGTAGCGGTGCATTGGATTCTTCCGTCCTAAGGGCAGGACCCTGCACTTATGCTTATTGAACCTCATCAGATTTCTTTTGGCCCAATCCTCCAATTTGTCTAGGTCCTTCTGTATCCTATCCCTCCCCTCCAGTGTATCTACCACTCCTCCCAGTTTAGTATCATCCGCAAATTTGCTTTGAGTGCAATCTACACCATCCTCCAGATCATTTATGAAGATATTGAACAAAACCGGCCCCAGGACCGACCCCTGGGGCACTCCACTTGACATCAGCTGCCAACTAGACATGGAGCCATTGATCACTACCCATTGAGCCCGACAATCTAGCCAGCTTTCTACCCACCTTATAGTGCATTCATCCAGCCCATACTTCCTTAACTTCCTTAACTTAACCTTAACATACATAGCCAAACATCATAACTTCACATACGATGACAGCACATACAATCCAATGAGATATTACTGTCTAGCAGATCAAGACTTTTAGAATGACACCTCACGTTCTTTGTATAAGACATACCCTAATTACATGACAGTGGTGAATATTGGGGTATCAGGATGTCACAAGCCATATTAAAAGACGTTGCCTTTAGTATTGCACAGTACAATAGATCATGTCGAGACCAGCAGTGTGCTTGGGTGAGATTAGGAAGCAATTTTAATTATTGAAGTTGTGCACCTTGGCTAGCACATCAAATTCCAGAGGTCTCATTGCCAACTCCCTTTCTGCAGACTGTCTCACATAGCTATGCAACTGTACACATTATGATTCTGATAAAAATGAAAAATCCTACTGTCATAAATATAAAGGGAAGGGTAAACCCCTTTAAAATCCCTCCTGGCCACAGGAAAAATCCTCTCACCTGTAAAGGGTTAAGAAGCTAAAGGTAACCTCGCTGGCACCTGACCAAAATGACCAATGAGGAGACAAGATACTTTCAAAAGCTGGGAGGAGGGAAAGAAACAAAGGGTCTGTGTCTGTCGGTACGCTGCTTTTGCCGGGGATAGACCAGGAATGGAGTCTTAGAACTTTTAGTAAGTAATCTAGCTAGGTATGTATTAGATTATGATTTCTTTAAATGGCTGAGAAAAGAATTGTGCTGAATAGAATGGCTATTTCTGTCTGTGTGTCTTTTTTGTAACTTAAGGTTTTGCCGAGAGGGTTTCTCTATGTTTTGAATCTAAGTACCCTGTAAGGTATCTACCATCCTGATTTTACAGAGGTGATTCCTTTATTTCTATTTACTTCTACTTCTATTAAAAGTCTTCTTGTAAGAAAACTGAATGCTTTTTCATTGTTCTCAGATCCAAGGGTTTGGGTCTGTGGTCACCTATGCAAATTGGTGAGGATTTTTACCAAACCTTTCCCAGGAAGTGGGGTGCAAAGGTTGGGAGGATTTTGGGGGGAAAGACGTGTCCATACCATGTTTCCCAGTAAACTCAGTTAGAGTTTGGTGGTGGCAGTGGATATTCCAAGGACAAAGGATAAAATTAATTTGTACCTTGGGGACGTTTTAACCTAAGCTGGTAAAAGTAAGCTTAGGAGGTTTTCATGCAGGTCCCCACATCTGTACCCTAGAGTTCAGAGTGGGGGAGGAACCTTGATACCTACTTATTCACTGGAAACAAGTGGATTCAGAGGAACACCACACAATCTTTCCTAGGGCTAACAGCCTTCTGGATAGAAACAAATGTGCAGCATTGGGGAGCTTTTGACAGAAAACACACAGGAACTGCCATTTCAAAGACATGTCTGGGCATGCTAGAGAAATGTCAGATAGCCAAAGATAACATTTACATGGTGCTCTGAGATAATAGAGCTTCTCAGGGACTAACATGCATGCTTGGGATGCTGCATATGCACTGGAATTCTGCACCAACTATGCTCTTCAAAATCCCTTAGTTATAAACCTGAATGCCCTCAGTCAGAAGCTGGCTGACCATTTCAGAACTACGACTTCTGTTTCTCAGGGCTTGTCTGCATGGGGACACTCATGAAAGTGAAGGTGAATGAGCAAAAGGTGTGAAGTCATATGCATAAGGCTTGTCTACACCTAAAATTTAGCCCAACCAAGTTACATTGCTTAGGGCCGTGAAAAATTTCACACTCTGTGTGACATAGTTAGTTCAATCTAACCCCCATTGGAGATGCAACTAGGTCAATGGAAGAATTTTGTTGTTGACCTAGCTACTGCCACTCGAGGGCATGGATTTACTGCTGTGACAGAAATACCCTTTCTGCGCTGTAGCAAGTGTCTGCACTAGAGTGCTACAGCAGCATAGCTGCAGCTGCTCTCCTGTAGCACTTGTAATGTAAATATACCCTCAGTTAATGCACATTACACCTTGTGTGGATGCTCTCATTCAGGAGTAAAGTGGCTTTAGTTCTCTGTAACTAAATTCTTAAATTACGGTTTAACTTCACAACTTCAGCTGATTTGCCTTAACTTTTCTGAGTGTCCCCACATAGACATGGCCTCAGTTGAACAGTATACAAACAAGGTTAGTCCTGGCTGATACATAGCTGATTCAGGAGGAATTCCAGTTACCTCATGTTTAGATGCTTGCTAGAAAATAAATAGGCTATCTTATGCTTTTGCTCCAAAGATTTTAATATCATCCTACTGACATCATCCCACTGGAATCTAGGCAGAGACTGCAGGTATGTCTACACTGTGATAAAACACCCATAGCTGGCCCATGTCAGCTGATTTGTACTCATGGGGCTCAAAAATCGGAGTGTAGCTGTTTTGGCTGGGGCTGGAGCCTGAGCTCTGGGACCCTCCCCCTCACCGGATCTCAGAGCTTGGGATCCAGCCCGAGCCCAAATAGCTACACTACAATTTTATGGCCGCTCAACCCAAGCCCCACAAAACTGAGTCAGCTGATCCAGGCCAAACGCAGGTGTTTTATTGCAGTGTACACACACCCTGATATTCCAACTTAGGCTATTTGAGGAGTGAACCCATGAAATAAGTTTGGACCAAAGCAGTATCCCTGTTGTGATCCCTGCTATGTGAGTCCTGAAAGCTCATCTAAACAATGACGTTTCAAATCAAGGAATCAGAATTATGAATGCAAAAACAGTTGAACAGTTTGAAGTGATTTAGTCATGTCGATTTTGAGCAAATGTGTATGGTTGCTTGAGTCCCTGATCCCTTTTGAGATTCACAAAATTTGCCACCCAAGAAACTTAAGAAAATAGGCAGAAAAACGTAATGTATAGGATTGCTAGCTATGAACAGCATATGTGATTGTAGGGAGCCAGGGTGGCATCCCTCCGAACCAGAGGGTAAAGAGCCACCCTCTCAGCCTGAGTGGGCGGGGCCAGACCAAGCTTACGCCAATCCCCGGAAGGGGAGGAGTGGGACAGGAAGTACAAAGGGCGGGAGACAGACACAGGCTTCTGGCTGCTCCCTCCAGACCCTGCTGCCGACCCAGGGGAGGCCCTGGGCCAGGAGGAACCTGACCGGGAGGAAGGCCTGTGGCGACCAGGACTGCCAGCTGCTGAGTACCCGGAGGACCTGGAGGGGCCAGGCTGTAACCCAGGCCAGCATGAGCCCAACACAGAGGGGGAGCTGGAGCTGCCAGCAGTTGAATACCTGGACGAACTGGAGGGACCAGAGACGCCTGCTTGAGAGACCAGGTAGGAAGTAGCCCAGGGGAAGAACTGCACAGTGTGGTGGGTGTATTTGGTCAGCAGGGTGTGGATGGTCCCCCGCTGACCCAGCGGCGGGACCTTCGCCTCCCGCCACCGTCAGGGCCCTGGGCTGGAATGCAGTGGAGTCAGGTGTGCCTGCGTTCCCCTACCCCAGCCAACCTAACTTGGGTAGCAGAATCGTGCACTACAAACCCGTACCGGCGCTCCCCGGTGCCTGAGGGGCACGCTGCAGACTCGTGCCGGCGCTCCCCGGTGCCTGAGGGGCACGCTGCAGACTCGTGCCGGCGCTCCCCGGTGCCTGAGGGGCACGCTGCAGACTCGTGCCGGCGCTCCCCGGTGCCTGAGGGGCACGCTGCAGACTCGTGCCGGCGCTCCCCGGTGCCTGAGGGGCACGCTGCAGACTCGTGCCGGCGCTCCCCGGTGCCTGAGGGGCACGCTGCAGACTCGTGCCGGCGCTCCCCGGTGCCTGAGGGGCACGCTGCAGACTCGTGCCGGCGCTCCCCGGTGCCTGAGAGGCACGCTGCAGACTCGTGCCGGCGCTCCCCGGTGCCTGAGGGGCACGCTGCAGACTCGTGCCGGCGCTCCCCGGTGCCTGAGGGGCACGCTGCAGACTCGTGCCGGCGCTCCCCGGTGCCTGAGGGGCACGCTGCAGACTCGTGCCGGCGCTCCCCGGTGCCTGAGGGGCACGCTGCAGACTCGTGCCGGCGCTCCCCGGTGCCTGAGGGGCACGCTGCAGACTCGTGCCGGCGCTCCCCGGTGCCTGAGGGGCACGCTGCAGACTCGTGCCGGCGCTCCCCGGTGCCTGAGGGGCACGCTGCAGACTCGTGCCAGTGCTCCCCGGTGCCTGAGGGGCACGCTGCAGACTCGTGCCGGCACACCTTTTCCGCTAATTCCCCAGCGCCCGAAAGGTGTGACTAAGGCCTGCCCGTGGGACCATAGCTCTCCATCGCCCCCTAGGGGCTCGGTGGACCGATTGAAACCTGTCACAGTGATGTTGTGTAATTTAGAAACTTCTAGAGCAAATACAACCTCTTCAAGAACAGGTGGTGTGTCGTGTTGTTTGGCTTTGTATATGGTGTGAAAATCAAGGTTTATTTTGCACATGTGTATATTTATATGAACTCCCATTTTATCTTTGACATGTATAGAATCATAGAAATGGTGAGGCTGGAAGGGACCTTGAGAAGTCATCTAGTCCAGCCCTCTATGCTAAGGCAGGACCAAGTATACCTACACCATCCCTGACAGGTGTTCATCTAACCTGTTTTTAAAAGTCTCCAATGATATGGATTACACAACATTCCTTAGAACCCTATTCCAGAGCTTAACTTCCCTTATAGTTGGAAAGCTTTTCCTAATAGCTAACCTAAATCTTCCTTGCAGTAGATGGAGCCAAATACTTCAGTGGATAGGGAGAACAACGGACCAGCACCCTCTCTATAACATCCCTTAGCATATCTGAAGGCTGTTATCAGCTCCACCTCAGTCTTCTTTTCTCAAGATTAAACAGGCTCTATTTTCTTAACCTTTCCTCATAGGTCAGATTTTCTAAGCCTTTTGTCGTATTTGTTTATGTGTATATTGAAAGGAAGCTCATAAATACCCTTAACTAATAGCATCTGAATGTTTTGATTTACATACAAATATGTAAAATGCAAAAGCTAACAGAAAATCTGATAGCTCCCACTGAATTATAATACTGACAAAATTAACTACTGAATTCTTATTATTAGTGGTTTCAAAAATATAATCACTGTTTTCTGCAACATTACATAACTATAGAATAATAGTTACCAGCAATTCCACATGGGATCAGTCAAGTTGGGAGACCTTTGATTCAAAGGGATAGTGTCATTGCTCACCCTTGTAATAGCTCTGTCTTCTGTTTACTTCACTAAAGTTTAATTTGGCTATGATTTCATACCTATTAAAATTCACACTGTCCCACTGCCATAATAATTTAGGGCTCAGTAAAGATGAGTGACATCACTAACTCAATACAGTAGCTATTCAAATGTACACTGTGGTCTCCTTACAGAATCACCTAATTGTAGGCACGGAGTGAACATTATACAACAATACTCCTATTACAAGCTCTGCCAACTGTCAGTAATTGTCTTCTATTTTATTTTATTTCCCTAGTTTCAAATAACTCATGTAAAGTTCAGGTTATTATTTTCTTTTGAACTGACCCATGTCGTAAACCTTTACTACAGTACATGTAATACACACACTACCTCTTCCCCTCTGCTTCTGATCATTTTCACATATAATTAGTAATTTCAGAAATCCTGGATTATCACAATTGTGTGTCGCTCATGCTATTCACACACACTACATGACCTCATGACCTTAATATGTGTGTCAACAAGGCTAAAAGTACATTAAGAGTCATATAAGTCTATCTATAACATACACAGGTAAAAAGAACCTGGCTTGCTAACAGTAGCCTTCTTGTCTACATGCATGAATACTTGTAGGTGTAGTTTTCAATCAGAAGCTCTTTGCGACAAGAACTTCCTTTTGTTGTGTGTTTGTGCCTAGCACAATGGAGTTGGAGCCTCTAGACACTGTTGCAATACAAATAATAAATAACACCAGCATGAAAAGTGTAACCAATTTATATGAATAATTTGCATGTGTAAATTCTATCATCTGTGTGTTCAGGTCTTAATACTTGAAAAGTGGTCATATGGACATTTATACATTTTAAAAGAAGGCCAAGTTGCGGCCCCTTTGAAAATTAGGCCCTTAGATTTGAGCATCTTATGTGTGATTTCTATACAGTGTTATTTAAAATACTGCACATGCACTGTGCATTTGTATTATATAATGCACACACACAAACACACTTTACATAGTGTACCACAAGCACAAAATTCTTTAAATGATCTTATTTTACATCTTTTACGTGAATCCTATTGTCTGATTTTTTATATCAGTACAGTTTGAAAACTGTACATTGTGGTTATAAATAAAACTTTGCATTTGTATAGTACTTTTCATCCAAATAAATGAAAATGCTTTACTAAAGATATATGTTAAAAACTGTACGTCAACCTAAACTGCCTGACCCCACAAAGACAGCGAACAAGAGCTGGTGGATTTCTGCACAATTACAAGAAAGAAAAACTCAAGTCCATACACTGTGTATGCCAGGAAATTAAAAACCAAACCAAACAAAAACAACATGTAAAAGGTTTAATTACATTTAAGAACAAACAACTACATTTTATTATACTAAACTACATAGTTCTATCAATCCTCCCCCTATATATAATACATTTGATTTTCTTTCTTTCTGAGTCTCTTACTTGCTGCCACCCAGAACTTTTCTCCCGATGAAAGAACTGGCAATCCTTTCCACTCCCTTGTGTAATTAACTATCTCACCTCAGAGATACGCTCACATTCTATTGGCTCACACTCAGCTCTTCCAGTTTATAGAATTGCAAATCTGCAGACAGAACACTGGCCCAGATTTCCATCAGTTTTCTAGTTAAAACAAAATTAGTGTCTGTGTAACACTTACAAGTCCTTGAAAAATAAACAAACTAAAAATCCAAAGCCACATCCGCAACTGGTGTAAATCAACATAGCTCCATAGTATTGACTTGCCCCAGCTGAGGATTTGAAACTATTTCACTCTATACTGAAAAAAAAAATCCTGCCTGCAGATATTAATTTGTCTAATTATTTTTCAGTTTGCTGCTGGAAGGGGGGGGGGCTAATAAATCTGTTTAAATGCTGGGACCTGAAAATCTGCTTCTGAAGAGTGCAGCTATATATCTATAGTATTTTTTATGTCATCCATCACTGTACGTGAATTCTCAATATCTTCGTCATAAATATAAAGGGAAGGGTAAACACCTTTAAATCCTTCCTGGCCAGAGGAAAAACCCTTTCACCTGTAAAGGGTTAAGAAGCTAAGATAACCTCGCTGGCACCTGACCAAATGACCAATGAGGAGACAAGACACTTTCAAAGCTGGAGGCGGGGGAAACAAAGGGTTCTCTCTGTCTGTGTGTGTTGCTTTTGCCGGGACCAGAGCAGGAATGCAGGTCAGAACTCCTGCAAAGAGTTAATAAGCAAGTTAGTTAGATATGCAGTAGATTCTGTTTTGTTTAAGTGGCTGATAAAATAAGTTGTGCTGAATGGAATGTATATTCCTGTTTTTGTGACTTTTTGTAACTTAAGGTTTTGCCTAGAGGGATTCTCTATGTTTTGAATCTGATTACCCTGTAAGGTATTTACCATCCTGATTTTACAGAGGTGATTCCTTTACTTTTTAATTAAAATTCTTCTTTTAAGAACCTGATTGTTTTTTCTTTGTTCTTAAGATCCAAGGGTTTGGGTCTGTGTTCACCTTTTGGTGAGGATTTTATCAAGCCTTCCCCAGGAAAGAGGATGTAGGGCTTGGGAGGATTTTGGGGGGAAATACGTTTCCAAGTGGGCTCTTTCCCTGTTATTTTTGTTAGACGCTTGGCAGTGGCAGCAGTAAGGTCCAGGGACAAAAGGTAAAATAGATTGTACCTTGGGGAAGTTTTAACCTAAGCTGGTAAAAATAAGCTTAGGGGGGTTTTCATGCAGGTCCCCACGTCTGTACCCTAGAGTTCAGAGTGGGGAAGGAACCTTGACAATCTTTTATTCCTATTTTCATATGTTTCTAATGATGGCCATCCTCCTAAACACTTAAGATGGTATTATATCATTTAACAGTAAAGATTCTCTAGTCTACCTGTATAATATGTAAAATTCACCAATTAAAAATAAAAATGTAACAAACTCAAGTACTCACATATTAACACCAGGCTGATTTCTGGTACCTCCAGTAAAGCAGTATTTTGATTATTACATACAAATCCAAACTCAAAGACAGACTGAAACTTTGCGAGGAGATTCCCCTCATCCCCACCTTTGAAGAGAAAAGTTAAACAGAATATAGTAAATAGTCAATCATAAGCATCACAAACCTTGATTCTGAGAATTCATCAGTCTTTGTACCCATGTGGAGCTTGCTGCAGGATCAGGGCCTTAGATTTTAAAACTCCTTTAACTTTTATTAATCTAATCTAAATCATTAACAGCACAGGAAAGTATGCACAAATTGTATGTTCTCCTGTTTAGCAATCTACAGTCAATGAAGAAATTACAAATATAACATAAAATGGGAGTTAGTCTCTCGCTCTCTCTCTCTCTCACACACACACACAGTCTTGTCCATTTTTTAGGTTTTAAACTGTCTTCTAACCTATCATATCCACATATATTGACTCAGAGGATTCCCTAAGCACAATATTAAATTAAAATACAACTACCCAGCTATATCAGACTTCTTCACATTGTCCACTTGCAGTGCAAAAAACCAACTTACCTACCTCTTGTAACTGTTCTTCAAGATGTGATGCTCATGTCCATTCCAAATAGGTGTGCGTGTGCTGCGTGCACAGTTGTTGGAAGGTTTTTTCCCCCAGTGGTACCCATTGGGTTGGCTGCGAAGCCCTGTGGAGTCATGCCTTTATGGCAGTGTATATAGATCCCTGCTGACCCACCGCCTCTTGCAGTTCCTTCTTGCCGGAGTACTTCGACAGAGGGGTAAGCAGATGGAACTTGGAATTGTCATGAGCAACACATCTCGAAGAACAACAGTTAGGAGAGGTTGATAACCATTTTTTCTTCAAGTGCTTGCTCATGTCGATTCCAAATAGGTGACTCCCAACCAGTCCCTAGGAGAAGAGGCTGGAGTTCACCGAGTCGCAGACTGCAGCATCGCTCTGCCAAATGCGGCATCGTCTTTGGCCTGCTGTGTAATGACGCAGTGCGATGTAAAGGTATGGATCGACAACCACGTTGCTGCCCTGCAGGTGTCTTGAATGGGGACCTGTGCCAGGAATGCTGTTGAGGAAGCCTGTGCTCTCGTGGAGTGTGCTGTTAAGTACTGGGGCAAGTATTTTTGCTAGGTCATAGCACGTCCTGATAAAGGCCGTTATCCATGAAGAGATCCTTTGGGACAACAGCGGAAGCCCCCTCATCCACTCAACAATTGCAATGAAGAGTTGTGTTGATTTCTGAAATGGCTTTGTCCACTCAACGTAAAAAGCTAACACTCGTCTGACATCTGGGGACTGGATCATCCGTTCCCAGTTACTAGCAGGCGGCTTAGGGAAGAGCACTGGAAGAGTATGCCGATTCACATGGAATTATGAAATTACCTTTGGGAGGAAAGCTGGGTGTGGCCGCAACTGTACCTGTCCTTATAAAAAACAGTATAAGAGGGCTCGGATGTCAAGGCCTTAAGCTAAGACAACCTCCTGGCTGAAGTTATAGCCACTAGGATCACCACTTTCCAGGAAGGGTAGAGGAGAGAGCATGTTGCTAGGGGCTCAAAAGGAGGGCCCATCAGCCTCGAGAGCACCAGGTTGAGATTCTATGGGAGGACTGGCAGTCTTATTTGAGGGTACAGTCTATCTAGTCCAGCGGTGGGCTGGATTCGGCCTACCAGCCGTTTTAATCCAGCCCTCAAGCTCCCACTGGGGAGCACAGTCAGAGGCTTGCCCACTCCGGTGCTTAGCCCCCCTCCAGCTCCTACACATAGGGGCAGCCAGGGGGCTCTGCTCTGCACGCTGCCCAAACCACCACCACAGCGGCCAATGGGAGCTGCAGGAGCAGTACCTGCAGATGGGGCAGTGTACAGAGCCGCCTAGCTGCACCTCTGCATAGGAGCCAGAAAAGGGACATGCCACTGCTTCTGGGAGCCGCTTGTGGTAAGTGCTGCCCGGAGTCTGCACCCCTGAACCTCCACCATGCCCCAACACCGTGCCCCTGCCCCAGCCCTGATCCCCCTCCCGCTCTCCGAACCCATTGATCCCAGCCCAGGGCATCCTCCTACATCCCAAACTCCTCATCTCCAGCCAGAGCCCTCACCCCCTCCTGCACCCCAACCCCAATTTTGTGAGCATTCATGGCTCGTCATATAATTTCTATTCCCAGATGTGGCCCTCGGGCCAAAAAGCTTGCCCACCCCTGATCTAGTCCCTGGAGGAAGCAGCCAACCATGGGGTTAGCGAATACTGATTGGCCAGCAGAACTGGAATGGAAAGCCAAGTTGGTGGCCAGGTGCACCTTTACAGGTCTTGCTGTTTCCGATGCAGGAAATAGTCTAGGATGAAGGGAATCGATGACTGTAATGGTGGAGTGTTCCCTTTTGCAGTGACCAAATTGAGAAAAGGTACTACGGCAGAGAATGGTTTGGAAGAGTTATCTGAGGGAATGGATCAGAAGGAGACCCCATCTACCGGAAGACATGGGATGTATTTCCTAAGGATGGAGGTTCCATGACCACCACTCCCAAGAGGAGGAGATGACTGGTGGCGGTCGGGGGACTCCCTCCTAAGGGGGATGGAATCATCCATCTGCTGTCTAGACTGGGAGACTCAAGAAATGTGCTGCTTGCCTGGAGCAAGAATTCAGGATGTGACTGAGTGTCTGCCAAGACTGATCAAGCCCTCGGATCACTACCCTTTCCTACTTTTCCATGTGGGCACCAATGATACTGCCAAGCGTGACCTTAAGCTGGTCGCTGCAGACTACGTGGCTCTTGGAAGAAGGATAAAGGAGTTTGAGGCGCAAGTCGTGCTCTCGTCCATCCTCCCTGTTGAAGGAAAAGGCCCAGCCAGGGACCATCGAATTGTGGAGGTAAATGCGTGGTTACACGGGTGGTGTCGGAGAGAAGGCTTTGGATTCTTTGGCCATGGGATGTAGTTCCTGGAAGAAAGATTGCTAGGAAGAGATGGGATCCACCTAACAAAGAGAGGGAAGAGCATTTTCACAGGCAGGCTTTGCTAACCTAGTGAGGAGGGCTTTAACCATGGTGACCTAAGTAAGTGAGATACCGGAAAGAAACACAAGGAGAAGGGTGCAACAGGGGAGGCCTCCTGATTCATTCTGAAAAAGTAGGGCAATCAGCTAGTTGTCTTAGGTGACTTTACATGAACTCAAGAAACCTGGGAAACAAGCAGGAAGATTTGGAAGTCCTGGCACAGTCAAGGAACTATGATGTGATTGGAACAACAGAGACTTAGTGGTGCAACTCACATGTCTGGAGCACTGTCATGGATGGGTATAAACTGTTCATGAAGGACAGGCAGGGGAGAAAAGGTGGAGGAGTTGCACTGTATGTAAGAGAGCAGTATGAGTGCTCAGAGCTCCAATATGAAACTGGAGAAAAGCCTGTTGAGTCTTTGGGTTAAGTTTAGAGGCGAGAGCAACAAAGGTGATGTCGTGATGGGCATCTGCTATGGACCACCAGACCAGGAAGAGGCTTTCTTCGGACAACTAACAGAGGTTTCCAGATCACAGGCCCTGGTTCTCATGGGGGACTTCAATCACCCTGACATCTGCTGGAAGAGCAATACAGCAGTGCACAGACAATCCAGGAAATTTTTGGAGAGTGTTGGGGACAACTTCCTGGTGCAAGTGTTGGAGGAACCATCCCCTTGACGTGCTGCTCACAAACAGGGAAGAATTGGTAGGGGAAGTAGAAGTGGGTGGCAACCTGGGCAGCAGTAACCATAAGATGGTCGAGTTCAGGGTCCTGATAAAAGGAGGAAAGGAAAGCATCAGAATATGGATCCTGGACTTCAGAAAAACAGACTTTGACTCCCTCAGGGAACTGATGAGCAGGATCCCCTCAGAGGCTAATAAGAGGGAGAAAGGAGTCCAGGAGAGCTGACTGCATTTTAAAGAAGCCTTACTGAGGGCACAGGAACAAATCATCCCGATGTTGGCAGGCAATCAGCTTGGCTTAACAGAGAAATATGTGGTGAGTTTAAACACAAAAAGAAAGCTTACAAGAAGTGGAAACTTGGACAGATGACTAGGGAGGAGTATAAAAATATGGCTCAAGCATGCAGGGGTGTAATCAGGAAGGCCAAAGCACAATTGGAGTTGCAGCTAGCAAGGGATGTGAAGGGTAACAAGAATAGTTTCTAAGGTTGTTAGCAACAAAAAGAAGGGCAGGGAAAGTGCAACCCTTACTGAATGGGGGAGGCAACCTAGTGACAGATGATGTGGAAAAAGCTGAAGTACTCAATGCTTTTTTTGCCTCAGTCTTCACAGACAAAGTCAGCTCACAGACTGCTGCACTGGGCAGCACAGTATGGGGAGGAGGTGAGCAGCCCTCAGTGGTGAAAGGATAGGTTAAGGACTATTTAGAAAAGCTGGACATGCACAAGTGCATGGGGCCGGATGCAATGCATCCAAGGATGCTGAGGTAGTTGGCTGATGTGATTGCAGAGCCGTTGGCCATTATCTCTGAAAACTTGTGGGATTCAGGGGAGGTTCTGGATGATTGGAAAAAGGCAAATATAGTGCCCATCTTTAAAGAAGGGAAGAAGGAGAATCCGGGGAACTACATACCAGTCAGCCTCACCTCAGTTCCTGGAAAATCATGGAGCAGGTCCTCAAGGAATCCATTCTGAAGCACTTGGAGGAGAGAATTGGAATTCCATATTGGAACAGAAGATTGAAGGTCTGGAGCAACAGATATCGACCCTGCGTTGCATACAAGAATCTGAGGATTTCCTGGACAAAAGTCAGGATATGCTTCTACGGGCACAAAGCTCTAAAGATTTAGAGCAGGTTGCACAGCGGAGCCAAGAGGCCAGTGAAGAAGCTTGGCAACATGTGACCTCCAGAAGAAGAAGGGGGAATGTCCGGGTACCAGCAACACAGACACAGGTAAGTAACCATTTTCATGTTCTCTCCACAGGTACCATTGCGGAGAGTGGACCAGATGATACGTCTGGGGGGAGAAAGCAGAAGGAGACTCCGCTGGTTGGAAGGCATGAGATGCGCTGTCCTGAGGTTGGGGGTTCCACGACCACCACTCCCAAGAGAAGGAGGCGGGTGGTGATGGTCGGGGACTCTCTCCTCAGGGGGACTGAGTCATCTATCTGCCGCCCTGATCGGGAAAACAGAGAAGTCTGCTGCTTGCCAGGGGCTAAGATTCGCGATGTGACGGCGAGACTGCCAAGACTCATCAAGCCCTCGGATCGCTACCCCTTCCTGCTTCTCCATGTGGGCACCAATGATACTGCCAAGAATGACCTTGAGCGGATCACTGCATGGCTACGTGGCTCTGGGAAGAAGGATAAAGGAGTTTGAGGTGCAAGTGGTGTTCTCGTCCATCCTCCCCGTGGAAGGAAAAGGCCAGGGTAGGGACCATCGAATCGTGGAAGTCAACGAATGGCTACGCAGGTGGTGTCGGAGAGAAGGCTTTGGATTCTTTGACCATGGGATGGTGTTCCATGAAGGAGGAGTGCTGGGCAGAGACGGGCTCCACCTAACGAAGAGAGGGAAGAGGATCTTTGCGAGCAGGCTGGCTAACCTAGTGAGGAGGGCTTTAAACTAGGTTCACTGGGGGAAGGAGACCAAAGCCCTGAGGTAAGTGGGCAAGCAGGATACCGGGAGGAAGCACAGGCAGGAACATCTGTGAGGGGAGGGCTCCTACCTCATACTGAGAATGAGGGGCGATCAGCAGGTTATCTCAAGTGCCTATATACAAATGCACAAAGCCTTGGAAACAAGCAGGGAGAACTGGAGGTCCTGGTGAAGGCAAGGAATTATGACATGATTGGAATAACAGAGACTTGATGGGATAACTCACATGACTGGAGTACTGTCATGGATGGTTATAAACTGTTCAGGAAGGACAGGCAGGGCAGAAAAGATGGGGGAGCAGCACTGTATGTAAGGGAGCAGTATGACTGCTCAGAGCTCCGGTATGAAACTGCAGAAAAACCTGAGTGTCTCTGGATTAAGTTTAGAAGTGTGAGCAACAAGAGTGATGTAGTGGTGGGAGTCTGCTATAGACCACCGGACCAGGGGGATGAGGTGGATGAGGCTTTCTTCCGGCAACTCGCAGAAGCTACTAGATCGCATGCCTGGTTCTCATGGGCGACTTTAATCATCCTGATATCTACTGGGAGAGCACTACAGTGGTGCACAACCAATCCAGGAAGTTTTTGGAAAGTGAAGGGGACAATTTCCTGGTGCAAGTGCTGGAGGAGCCAACTAGGGGGAGAGCTTTTCTTGACCTGCTGCTCACAAACCGGGAAGAATTAGTAGGGGAAGCAAAAGTGGATGGGAATCTGGGAGGCAGTGACCATGAGTTGGTCGAGTTCAGGATCCTGACACAGGGAAGAAAGGGAAGCAGCAGAATACGGACCCTGGACTTCAGGAAAGCAGACTTCGACTCCCTCAGGGAACTGATGGGTAGGATCCCTTGGGGGAATAACATGAGGGGGAAAGGAGTCCAGGAGAGCTGGCTGTATTTCAAAGAATCCCTATTGAGGTTACAGGGACAAACCATCCCGATGTGTCGAAAGAATAGTAAATATGGCAGGCGACCAGCTTGGCTTAACAGTGAAATCCTTGCGGATCTTAAACATAAAAAAGAAGCTTACAAGAAGTGGAAGGTTGGACAAATGACCAGGGAAGAGTATAAAAATGTTGCTCAGGCATGTAGGAATGAAATCAGGAGGGCCAAATTGCACCTGGAGCTGCAGCTAGCAAGAGATGTTAAGAGTAGCAAGAAGGGTTTCTTCAGGTATGTTGGCAACAAGAAGAAAGCCAAGGAAAGTGTGGGCCCCTTACTGAATGAGGGAGGCAACCTAGTGACAGAGGATGTGGAAAAAGCTAATGTACTCAATGCTTTTTTTGCCTCTGTCTTCACAAACAAGGTCAGCTCCCAGACTGCTGCGCTGGGCAACACAGCATGGGGAGTAGGTGGCCAGCCCTCTGTGGAGAAAGAAGTGGTTAGGGACTATTTAGAAAAGCTGGACGTGCACAAGTCCATGGGGCCGGATGCGTTGCATCTGAGAGTGCTAAAGGAGTTGGCGGCTGTGATTGCAGAGCCATTGGCCATTATCTTTGAAAACTCATGGCGATCGGGGGAAGTCCCGGATGACTGGAAAAAGGCTAATGTAGTGCCCATCTTTAAAAAAGGGAAGGAGGAGGATCCTGGGAACTACAGGCCAGTCAGCCTCACCTCAGTCCTCGGAAAAATCATGGAGCAGGTCCTCAAGGAATCAATCCTGAAGCACTTACACGATAGGAAAGTGATCAGGAACAGTCAGCATGGATTCACCAAGGGAAGATCATGCCTGACTAATCTAATCGCCTTCTATGATGAGATCACTGGTTCTGTGGATGAAGGGAAAGCAGTGGATGTATTGTTTCTTGACTTTAGCAAAGCTTTTGACACGGTCTCCCACAGTATTCTTGTCAGCAAGTTAAAGAAGTATGGGCTGGATGAATGCACTATAAGGTGGGTAGAAAGTTGGCTAGATTGTCGGGCTCAATGGGTAGTGATCAATGGCTCCATGTCTAGATGGCAGCTGGTATCAAGTGGAGTGCCCCAAGGGTCAGTCCTGGGGCCGGTTTTGTTCAATATCTTCATAAATGATCTGGAGGATGGTGTGGATTGCACTCTCAGCAAATTTGCGGATAATACTAAACTAGGAGGAGTGGTAGATACGGTGGCAGGTAGGGATAGGATACAGAGGGACCTAGACAAATTGGAGGATTGGGCCAAAAGAAATCTGATGAGGTTCAACAAGGATAAATGCAGGGTCCTGCACTTAGGACGGAAGAATCCAATGCACTGCTACAGACTAGGGACCGAATGGCTAGGCAGCAGTTCTGCGGAAAAGGACCTAGGGGTGACAGTGGATGAGAAGCTGGATATGAGTCAACAGTGTGCCCTTGTTGCCAAGAAGGCCAATAGCATTTTGGGATGTATAAGTAGGGGCATTGCCAGCAGATCGAGGGACGTGATCGTTCCCCTCTATTCGACATTGGTGAGGCCTCATCTGGAGTACTGTGTCCAGTTTTGGGCCCCACACTACAAGAAGGATGTGGGAAAACTGGAGAGAGTCCAGCGAAGGGCAACAAAAATGATTAGGGGTCTGGAACACAAGAGTTATGAGGAGAGGCTGAGGGAACTGGGATTGTCTAGTCTGCAGAATAGAAGAATGAGGAGGGATTTGATAGCTGCTTTTAACTACCTGAGAGGTGGTTCCAAAGAGGATGGTTCTAGACTAGTCTCAGTGGTAGAAGATGACAGGACAAGGAGTAATGGTCTCAAGTTGCAGTGGGGGAGGTTTAGGTTGGATATTAGGGAAAACTTTTTCACTAGGAGGGTTGTGAAACACTGGAATGCGTTACCTAGGGAGGTGGTAGAATCTCCTTCCTTAGAAGTTTTTAAGGTCAGGCTTGACAAAGCCCTGGCTGGGATGATTTAATTGGGGATTGGTCCTGCTTTGAGCAGGGGGTTGGACTAGATGACCTCCTGAGGTCCCTTCCAACCCTGATATTCTATGATTCTATGAAAGGTGATCAGGAACAGTCAACATGGATTCACCAAGGGCAAGTCATGCCTGACTAACCTGTCTAACTGGTCTGTCCTGGGGCCGGTTTTGTTCAACATCTTCATTAATGATCTGGATGATGGGATGGCAACAAAAATGATAAGAGAGCCTGGACACATGGTTTATGAGGAGAGGCTGTGGGAACTGGGCTTATTTAGTCTGCAGAACAGAAGAGTGAGGGGGAATTTGATAGCAGCCTTCAACTACCTGAAGAGGGGTTCCAAAGAGGATGGAGCTATGCTGTTCTCAGTGGTGGCAGATGACAGAACAAGAAGCAGTGGTCTCAAGTTGCAGTGCGGGGGGAGCTCGGTTGGATATTAGGAAAAACTATTTCAGTAGGAGGGTGGTGAAGCACTGGAATGTGTTACCTAGGGAAATGGTGGAATCTCCATCCTTAGAGGTTTTGAAGGCCTGGCTTGATAAAGTGCTTGCTGGAATGATTTAGTTGCGGTTGGTCCTGCTTTGAGCAGGGGGTTGGACTAGATGACCTCCTGAGGTCTCTTCCAACCCTAATCTTTTATGATTCTATGAATCTCTTCCATTTAGTCAAAGAAGTGGCTCAAGTGGACTGTTTCCTGCTGCCAAGGAGAACCTCCATAACAGAGTCTGAGCATGTGACCTGCAAAGAGTTTAGCCATGGAGTGTCGATACCGTGAAATGGAGAGACTCAGATTCAAAACACAGAGAATCCCTCTAGGCAAAACCTTAAGTTACAAAAAGACACAAAAACAGGAATATACATTCCATTCAGCACAGCTTATTTACCAGCCATTTAAACAAAAGGAAATCTAACGCATTTCTAGCTAGATTACTTACTAACAAGTTCCAATACTCCGTTCCTGTTCTGTTCCCGGCAAAAGCCTCACACAGACAGACCAACCCTTTGTTCCCCCCCCCCACTCCAGTTTTGAAAGTAACTTGTCTCCTCATTGGTCATTTTGGTCAGGTGCCAGCGAGGTTATCCTAGCTTCTTAACCCTTTATAGGTGAAAGGGTTTTGCCTCTGGACAGGAGGGATTTTATAGTTCTGTATACAGAAAGGTGGTTACCCTTCCCTTTATATTTATGACAATTGTCTTTTGGGTTGAAAGGCCACACTTAAACTCCACTCACTGTCTACCATGTGTGGTAGCATCAGCAGTCAGCTTGGAAGGATTAGATTTTTATTGGTAAATGTCAATTTCACTGTACACACACAAACAGACAAAAAAATTATTTTCCATAGATAATAAATATTTCAGATAGGAAAGTAATAAAAATTCTGCTTGAGAACTTAGAATTTGATTTAAGGATATTTACTTTGTGTATTTGGATATGTAATGTTGACAATTTGAATTTTAATGGTTATAAAGCTTTCTTTGAATCTCAACGTCTGTTATTAAATTATCTGATCCCCTTGTTTTCTGATCCCTACTCCTAATTGCCCATAACTGTGAAATTTTAAATTGATCAAAACTGAAAAAAATGCAGAAAGCCCATACTTTTGCTCAGTTGTGAGCATTTGAATGGACAAAAATAGAAAAAAATGCTTAAAAATAAACATCAATATTATCCATTGAAATTATATAAAAAATTGAATTCTGCAAAGCCTACTCATCAGCAAGCCAAATACCCAATATTGTCCTAATATAGCAATTGCCATACATCCCACTGAAATTATATGCTTTCTAATTGTAAGTACCATTTAAGGCAAGAATTAATGGAATGAAACGATTGAATGAGATATTGAAAGGTCAGTCCTGTTGAGATAATCGGGCCTACATGTTGTCCAATTGTAAGCTCACCTGTAAAAAGTGTGTGAAAATTCGTAAGATATCACAATAACCTCTAACAATATATGTTGATGGGAAAAAGTGCAAAAGTGAGACAAATAATTAGTCCAAACAGAAAGGCCTACAGATATAACTAAAGGATTATGTTATGATCATGCTCAGTAAACGAGAAAAGTGTGGAACTCGAAATCAGTGAACCAATCTTGGTGTGTTGGAAATTATGCCTAATTGGTGGACAACATAATGATGGGATGGGTTATTTCACCCATCACTCCTTTTCAGGGTCCTTAAAAAAGAGAAACTTAGGGAGAAAGCTGGCTACAGCGATGCTAGCTGGCTGAAAGGAGGCGGCTACCAGGGGGCTTCTGGTACAAGTACACAGTTATGATTGTAACCCCGTTGCAGGCAAGAAAATGCAAGCTAAATTGTGACAGCCAAAAGGAGACCTTCCCTTTTGAGACACTACATCTAAACATTCCAAACGATTGGATGCAACATGGTCTAGTATTGGAATATCTGAGTTGTATTCCTGCCACTTCCTCTCTGTGTGCCTATAGTCCCCCTCCCATCCGTTCTCTGTCTTGTTCATTTAGATTGTAAGGTCTTAAGGGAAGGAATCATTTCCTCAAAATGTGTTTGTACAGAACCTAGTGCAATGGGGGCTTGATCTCCATTGGGGCCTTCAGGTATGTCAGCAAAATATATATATATGTGTGTGTGTGTATACAGATTAAACTATTTTCTTCAAAGAAAAGGGGGACTCTTCAGAGTCTCTCATACTATTCTATTGACTACCACTAAGCTGGGTGTTTGATACAGGGTGACTTTTACACAAGATTAGATTAAGCCGTTAAGAGACAGAGAAAGAATATGCACCATTTTTATGCTTATCTCACTACAAGCACTGAAATTTCATGTTTATGTTTTTCAGTGTAAACAATAGCTAAAAGATAGTAAAATTAATAAAAGAGCCCCACAAATGGACATTTTATAGTCTTATTAAAAAAGATACAGCTTGAGATTGGCAAAATCTCAAACTGCATTTGAGAGAAAATGTGGCAGCCTGTTCAACACTTTTACTCATTAAAATATCTTTCATCCAAGATCTTTCTTGCATTACGTGAGGATTTTCTCTACACTACATTTAGGCATTTGTTATGGCTCTTGTAACATTAGATCCCGTCATTAAACTTTCTCTGTTGTCAGAAAGGTGTGGCACACAGGGATGTTAGTAAAATACTTATTTTTATTTCCTGATCCCTGTTGGATGACATAGCTTAAGGTTATACCCATCACATGTCAGAGCTCAGTATCCACCAACTCCAAAGGCTACTGTAATGTATGTTACAACCTTCACTAATGGAGAAATTCAACACAGCTATGGCTCCTTAAACTGAGGCTTTAGAGTTGAGGACAACCTAATGTCGGCCATCAGCACTAGGCAGAAAAGAGAAGAGATACTTTGACACCATTTAAATCCATCTCTTTACCTACCTCTCTAGTGCTGTACTTATGCAAATGAGAAAAAGCCTCTAACAACTGATTGGCATCTCATTCTGTGGGCCAGATCCTGTGAGATGCTGAGCTCAGTGTTTCGCAGAATTGGACTCTAAGACAATGGAGACACAATACTTAGTCTAATCAACTACAGACAGCCATATTGTATTGAAGCAGATGGAGATTTTGTAATTAATTACTTCTTGGACAAAATTCACTTTTCTTTATTATAAAAACACCACAGCATATGCAAACATTTGTCTCACATATCCAAGAGTAATTAGATCATGATAAATTTTACATGTAAAAGACTGATCTGAAGGAAAAGCGTGGTTGTGGGTTGTTGTGTGTGTCATGCTTTTTGTCACTGATATGCAGAAGAATGTCCTTTTGAAAATCATTATTTCACACCACATCTTTACCATTCAAAAATTCTCTGAAATGTGGTTTGTGATATTATGTATTAAAATGCTATATAAAAATAAAATGCATTTTAGATCATAGAGGCAAAATTTAAGTGAGGCCTGGGTTGTTTCGCTAAGAAATGTGAACAGCTAGCAAGCCGAATATGAGATCTACCTTTTTTTATTACCCTGTATTTGTTTGAAAGTACATGTAATTGTTTATATATTGCAAAAACAAATGGTTCAAGATTGATTTTAGAGAAGAAAACGTCATTTCTAGCAGTCCAGCATTTTGAGCAATTCAAGTATACGTAAATATGATATTAGGTGTGGGGAGAAGTTTGGGAAAGAAAGTTTTCAATTTGAAGAATTCAAATGGATATTCTGAACTAACGTCAGTTATATCAATCCTTTGAACAGAATGGGCTGAACAAGGTTTAATGAAGGGCAGACTTTCAGATAGGTGTAACAGTACAATGTGGCCAGAACTTTTTAAAATAACTGGTAATGATGCACAAGAAGGAAACTACCCATGGCGGATAGAAATGAATACTTTTTACTTATAAATGGAGTACATTTGATATCAACATTAAGTGCTAATAAATATTAGGGCTGTCAAGTGATTAAAAAATTATTCACAATAAATTGCACAATGAAAAAAAATTAATCGCACGATTAATCGCACTGTTAAACAAGGATAGCATGCTTTTATATAAATATTTTTGGATGTTTCCACATTTTATAAACATATTGATTTCAATTACAACACAGAATACAAAGTTTACAGTGCTCACTTTATATTTATTTTTATTATAAATATTTGCACAGTAAAAATAAAAGAAATAGTATTTTTTTCAATTCACTTAATACAAGTATTGTAGTGCCATCTCTTTATCATGAAAGTTGAACTTACAAATGTAGAATTATTAAAAAAAAACTGCATTAAAAATAAAACAATGTAAAACTTTGGAGCCTATGAGTCCACTCAGTCCTACTTCTTCTTCAGCCAATTGCTCAGACAAACAAGTTAGTTTACATTTGCAGGAGATAATGCTGCCTGCTTCTTGTTTACAATGTCACTTGAAAGTGAGAACAGGCATTCGCATGGCACTGTTGTAACTGGCATTGCAAGATATTTACGTGCCAGATGCGCTAAAGATTTATATGTCCCTTCATGCTTCAACCACCATTTCAGAGGACATGTGTCCATGATGATAATGGGTTCTGCTTGATAACGACCCAAAGCAGTGCAGACTAATGCATGTTCATTTTCATCATCTGAGTCAGATGCCACCAATAGAAGGTTGATTTTCTTTTTTGGTAGTTTGGATTCTGCAGTTTCTGCATCGGAGTGTTGCTCTTTTAAGACTTCTGAAAGCATGCTCCAAACCCCATCCCAATCAGATTTTGGGGTAAAACACAGAGTAGGAGACATACAATTCTCCCCCCAAGGAGTTCAGTCACAAATTTAATAAACACTTTTTTTTTAAATGAGCAGCATCAGCATGGAAGCATGTCCTCTGGAATGGTGGCCAAAACATGAAGGGCCATATGAATGTTTAGCATATCTGGCATGTAAAAACCTTGCAATGCTGGCTGCAAAGTGCCATGCGAACATCTGTTCTCACTTTCAGGTGCCATTGTAAATAAGAAGCTGGCAGCATTATCTCCCATAAATGTAAACAAACTTGTTTCTCTTAGCGATTGGCTGAACAAGAAGTAGGACTGAGTGGACTTGTAGGCTCCAAAGTATTACATTGTTTTGTTTTTTAGGGCAGTTATGTAACAACAACAAAAAAATCGACATTTGTAAGTTGCGTTTTCACGATAAAGAGATTGCACTATGGTACTTGTATGAGTTGAATTGAAAACTACTATTTGTTTTATCATTTTTACCGTGCAAATACTTGTAATAAAAATAATACAATGTGAGTACTGTACTTTGTATTCTGTGTTGTAACTGAAATCCATATATTTGAAAATGTAGAAAAACATCCAAAATATTTAAATTGGTAGTCTATTGTTAACAGTGTGATTGAAACTGTGATTAATTGCGATTAACTTTTTTAATCGCAATTAATTTTTTTGAGTTGATCCTGAGTTAACTGCTATTAATCAACACCCTAATAAAAATAGATCCTTCTGGGGACATTTTTACTGTCACTTTTCAGATTAGAGTCACAATAATTACTTTTGTCACTTTTCTGGGGCTGAGGTGTAAAATATACAACATTCCAGAGTAGCTCTCACTTAATCCATCTAGTCAGGAGCAATGCTTTTGCAAAGGCAGCCCAAAATTGCATTTGCTTTTGCTGCTGCCACATCAGAATGCAAACTCATCTCAGTTGCCATCGACAAGCTCTAGTCCAGTGGTTTTCAAAAATTTTTCTTGGGACCCAGTTGAAGAAAATTGTTGATGCCTGCAACCCAATGGAGCTGGGGATAAGGGGTTTGGCATGTGGGAGGGGCTCAGGGCTGGGGTAGGGATGCAGGAGGGGGTCAGGATTTTGGGGTAGGGCCGGGGATGAGGGGTTTGGGGTGCAGGAAGGGGTTCCAGATTTGGAGGGGGCTCAGGGCTGGGGCAGGGGATTGGGGCACAGACTTACCTCTGGCAGCTCCCAATCAGTGTCGCAGCCAAGGCGCAGAGGCAGGCTTCCCACCTGTCCTGGCCCCGCGGACTGCACTGCGCCTGAAGCAGCCAGCAGCAGGTCTGGCTCCTAGATGGAGGCGCGCAAGCAGGCACACCCCCACCCACCCCGCCGCCCAACTCCCATTGGCCAGGAACCGGCTAATGGGAGTGTGGAGCCGATGCTCAGGACAGGGGCAGCGTGCGGAGCGCCGTGGCCCCCCTGCCTAGAAGCCGGACCCACTGCTGGCCGCTTCCAGAGTGCAGCGCTGTGCTGGAACAGGTAGGCACTAGCCTGCCTTAGCTGGGCAGCACTGACGATTGATACTTTTAACGTCTCGGTTGGTGGTGCTGACCAGAGTGACCCATTGCCTTACATGCTGCGACCCAGTACTGGGTCACAACCCGAACTTTGAAAAACGTTGCTCTAGTCTACTCAGATATTACCACAGTCCAAACGTCCCTCTCCCATGAGAAAAAAAAATCTGCATTTTGAATCACTCTCCTCCAGCTGTATTATTTTGCATTTGCCAGGGCTCACTCCCTTTGTTATTTCCTGTCTCTCTCATTTCAATGGTGTTTGCAGCAGTCCTCTATTTAGTATCATCTGTTAATTTCATTAACATGCTGTTTAATGAACTGGAAGGGGGGAGCTTAAGATGATGTTATATAAGACCGGACATAACTCCTATTCCGGCAGCATCCCACTAGTCACCTCCCACTCATCTCAATACATTGCTATTTATCATTACCCAATTCTTAACGGCCTAGAGCCAGTTTTCAATCCAGACTCTTACTCACTTAATTGTTCAACTAAAATTTTCTGATTCACTGCACCTAAGTGATTTACTAATGGCATTTCTTTATAAATCTGTGGTTCTTATTACTTCCAATTTGTTGATCAAGATGTTTACAGTTTTCTCTTAGCTGTACTATTATTTTCTTACAGATTGAGGTAATTGTCAAGATCATTACATTATTTTTGAAAAACAATGCAGTTTCTTCCCCTGTCCTTTATTATGGTAATATGAAGGTACAATTAGTAGAAATTTGTTGTTATAGAGCAGCTGGATATTGTAGCCAGAAGTCCTGGCCTGTAGTAGGTGAACTCTCAGTGTAAGTGTCTGACTGGACCTACTAGACCACATCTTGACCAACCCCCACTAAAAGAAATGGAATCCTCCATTATTCTAAATGAAAAATACCATTCAAAATTCCCTCTACTACAAGCTGTATGTGAGAGTGTAGCAACCTGCATGGAACTTGGAGGGAGGAGCACAGGATGCAGGAGGGAAGAGTTTGGAGGAGGCACCAGTAAGTCAGTCTGTGCACGTGGGTTGGAATGCTAGCTGCAACTATAGCACATCTGTAAATAGTTCTCTTAATAAAGAACCAGTTTAGTTCTAGAAACATGGAGTCCTCTAATGTTATTGCCCAGCACAAGTGAAATATGGTGACAGCAATCAGCTTGGGGAAATGCACAGCAAACAAAACAGCACCTAGAAATAGAGCAAACAGAGAGCATGAAGAAGTTCAAACTACCAGGAATGCTGGATTTCCACACATAAAGCTTGGCACAATCATGTAAACAGTGGATGCAAGAACTGATTCTGCATACATAGTTGACCATAGGGGATAAAGATGAGAAAATGAAGATAAAGATTTTTACTATCTCACTGGGGGGAAAGGATAAGTGAGTGAGTGAAATGCTGTGGCCAGGAATAATGCCTGAAACACTGGAATAGCTGATAAAAATGTCTGATGAGTATTGTGACCACAAATGGGTTTCTTACCCAACACCAAGAAGCAAAAGAGGGAATAGATACATTACAGAGCATCCACACGTAACTTTAGAGATATTAGAGCAGGGGTCAGCAACCTATGGCACGCGTGCCAAAGACGACACGTGAGCCAAGTTTTAATGGCATGCTGCTGCCTGCTGGGTCCCAGGTGCCGGCCCCGCTCAGCCCGCTGCCGAACCCAGGCCGGCAGCGGGCTGAGTGGGGCCGGCGGCCCTGACCCCTGCAACCCCCCTCACACACACTCCCAGCCCTCTGCCCAGACCCCTGCACCCCCACACACACACCCCAGCCTCCTGCACCCTTCTCACACACCCTCTGCCCTGACTCCTGCACCCCCCACACATACCCAACCCCCCACACCCTATGCCCTGACTCTTGCACCCCCCACATTCCCATCCCAAAAGTTACTAAGTTCTGATGATGCACAATAAAACCAGTGTGCACATGTAGGCTGTCAATAAGAAACCCACAAAATAAGAAATGTTATTGTTTGGAATTTGTAATAGTTGATACAGAGGAGTACCACCACTCAGGGCAGCAGAGAAGTGCAAGCCATGGATGTGATTGCAGTACAACACCAGAACATCCTCAACTTGAGAGAGGAGGGAGAACATTCACTGTGGGCCCTATCCAAACTTATAACAGAATATAAGGACATATTTCAAGGAGATGGACACACACAGGGCAAAATGAAGTTGGAAACAGACACCCCCCTCATACCTCTCCATGAGTTTACCTAATTGCAGAGTTCCATTATCTGTGGTGGAACCACAGAAGGAGGAACTGGCAAGCCTGCAAAGAGGAGGCATCATTACCCCACTGAAATTAGCAGAGTGGAACAGCAGTATAGTAAGGGTGAGAAAACTTTCAGCTAAAGTGAGGATCAGTTACCACCCATTACCTATAACTGAGGACACATTACCCAACTTATCCAGGGAAGAAGTTTTCATTGTTTGTGATATCAAGAATGGGTTTTGGAGTATTGAGCTAGATGAGCCATTCAGCCACCTGACAACTTTTACTGCACCTTTTGGCAAGTACAGCTGGGTATGATTGTTTATGGGCATTGGTCCATCTCCGGAGGTGTTCCAATGCAAACTGAACCAGGCATGAGAGGAACCTCCCAATCATCAAGATGGTAGCTAATGACGTTCTTATTGTAGCAGATGATGTTGACAGATAGTCTAGGATCATGATACCAGACTGCAGCAACTCCTAAACTGGTGCCAGGAGCAGATTATTAGGCTTAAAACAATATCTTCCCCTGAGTACCCACACAAAACTACAGAAAGGCAGAGTCAGCAGTGAAGTCGTAGACAAGAGACTGATGGCAAAGCTCAATGCTTTTTTTGCCTCTGTTTTCACTAACAAGGTCAGCTCCCAGACTGCTGCGCTGGGCATCACAAAATGCGGAAGAGATGGCCAGCCCTCTGTGGAGATAGAGGCGGTTAGGGACTATTTAGAAAAGCTGGACGTGCACAAGTGCATGGGGCCGGACGAGTTGCATCTGAGAGTGCTGAAGGAATTGGCGGCTGTGATTGCAGAGCCACTGGCCATTATCTTTGAAAACTCATGGCGAACCGGGGAAGTCCCGGATGACTGGAAAAAGGCTAATGTAGTGCCAATCTTTAAAAAAGGGAAGAAGAAAGATCCTGGGAACTACAGGCCAGTCAGCCTCACCTCAGTCCCTGGAAAAATCATGGAGCAGGTCCTCAAAGAATCAATCCTGAAGCACTTGCATGAGAGGATAGTGATCAGGAACAGCCAGCATGGATTCACCAAGGGAAGGTCATGCCTGACTAATCTAATCGCCTTTTATGATGAGATTACTGGTTCTGTGGATGAAGGGAAAGCAGTGGATGTATTGTTTCTTGACTTTAGCAAAGCTTTTGACACGGTCTCCCACAGTATTCTTGTCAGCAAGTTAAAGAAGTATGGGCTGGATGAATGCACTATAAGGTGGGTAGAAAGCTGGCTAGATTGTCGGGCTCAACGGGTAGTGATCAATGGCTCCATGTCTAGTTGGCAGCCGGTATCAAGTGGAGTGCCCCAAGGGTCGGTCCTGGGGCCGGTTTTATTCAATATCTTCATAAATGATCTGGAGGATGGTGTGGATTGCACTCTCAGCAAATTTGCGGATGATACTAAACTGGGAGGAGTGGTAGATACGCTGGAGGGGAGGGATAGGATACAGAAGGACCTAGACCAATTGGAAGATTGGGCCAAAAGGAATCTGATGAGGTTCAATAAGGATAAGTGCAGGGTCCTGCCCTTAGGACGGAAGAACCCAATGCACAGCTACAGACTAGGGACCGAATGGCTAGGCAGCAGTTCTGCGGAAAAGGACCTAGGGGTGACAGTGGACGAGAAGCTGGATATGAGTCAGCAGTGTGCCCTTGTTGCCAAGAAGGCCAATGGCATTTTGGGATGTATAAGTAGGGGCATAGCAAGCAGATCGAGGGACGTGATCGTTCCCCTCTATTCGACATTGGTGAGGCCTCATCTGGAGTACTGTGTCCAGTTTTGGGCCCCACACTTCAAGAAGGATGTGGATAAATTGGAGAGAGTCCAGCGAAGGGCAACAAAAATGATTAGGGGACTGGAACACATGAGTTATGAGGAGAGGCTGAGGGAGCTGGGATTGTTTAGCCTGCAGAAGAGAAGAATGAGGGGGGATTTGATAGCTGCTTTCAACTACCTGAAAGGGGGTTCCAAAGAGGATGGCTCTAGACTGTTCTCAATGGTAGCAGATGACAGAACGAGGAGTAATGGTCTCAAGTTGCAGTGGGGGAGGTTTAGATTGGATATTAGGAAAAACTTTTTCACTAAGAGGGTGGTGAAACACTGGAATGCGTTACCTAGGGAGGTGGTAGAATCTCCTTCCTTAGAGGTTTTTAAGGTCAGGCTTGACAGAGCCCTGGCTGGGATGATTTAACTGGGAATTGGTCCTGCTTTGAGCAGGGGGTTGGACTAGATGACCTTCTGGGGTCCCTTCCAACCCTGATATTCTATGATTCTATGATTCTATGAAAGGCAATGTAGACAGGAAGGGATCCCTCCCTGGCAATGCTGAACCATTGCAAAATACCCTCCCAGGGACAAGACAGTAGCCCTGCACAGGGACTGATGGGCTGGAGAACCAAAACTCTGCTTTCCATGAGGGGTAGTCTGCTGCAGCCCAGCATAGGGATAATGGACAGGAAAAAGAAGCGGTTAACAGAATGCCCAGCTAATCAGGCAGCCTGCAAGGAGCCAAGAACCTGAGGCCAATATGCACAGGTGAGCAGGTCTGGGTCTAGTCAACAAATAGCAATGGTAAAATGCAACTGTCCAAGCTGCAATGGAACACAGGTCACATGAAGTAGCTACAGACTCAGGACAGTGGTGAAGATAAAACCAAACACAACTGAGTTGAACAGCAGCGGAGAGCTGGCACATCTGGACAGACAGGCCAATGACAAGACCAGAAGGACTTAGAAAGAGCCTCAGCCGTGAGTTGGCCTGATATACGAGAGTCTGAAGAAAACAAGGTATCTGAGTAACACAGAAGACCAACAGAATGCCACCCAACAGAATGAAGGTCAGAACAGTGTCCTGCACTAAAAGCAGAAATGCAAGCAAGTATTATCAGAACCAAAATATTATCAGAACCAAAATATACAAGCCCACAAGTGATCTAGCTTCCTCTTTATTTGCCTTAAGGAGGGTGGTTTGTTTTTGTGTTTTTAAATCTCTCTCCTTCACTTAGTGACATTTACCATAGCAACTTGCTGGTAAATACCACCATTTTATAAAGGTCAGTATCACACTTTAGAAAAAAGAAAAGGAGGACTTGTGGCATCTTAGAGACTAACCAATTTATTTGAGCATAAGCTTTCGTGAGCTACAGCTCACTTCATCGGATGCATACTGTGGAAAATACGGAAGATGTTTTTATACACACAGACCATGAAAAAATGGGTGTTTACCACTACAAAAGGTTTTCTCTCCTCCCACCCCACTCTCCTGCTGGTAATAGCTTATCTAAAGTGATCACTCTCCTTACAACGTGTATGATAATAAAGATGGGCCATTTCCAGCACAAATCCAGGTTTTCTCCCCCCCCAACCCACTCTCTTTAGAAAGTGACTTTGTCAGCCAATATATGCACAGTTCAGCTATACACCTCAGCAAGCCCAAGTCTATGTGTATATTGACTAACAAACACACATTATCAAGTGTTATTGCTTACCAATATACAACAACAGATTTAAGAGGCCTGAACAAAATCTATTTAACTTTGAATAATCCATACACAATTAGAAAAAAAAAGTAACAAGTGTACAATGTTTTAATTCAGACAAATATACAGAATTGTACATTCTTACTCCGTACGGCTTATAAAATCTTTACCAGTAATGTGAGAGACTGTATAATTCAAAAGAAACATATTTCAGATAAGTCACAAATACTAGAAAATATTTGATGTTTTACAAAACTAGCACACCAGCTAAACAAACCTGATGCCTAAGAATTATTCTAAATTGATATTCCTAAAAAATGTGAAATCATGACTTTTTTGCACAGCTTGATAGATGTTATTGGAATAAATAAAAGAAGCTTGAAAAACTCCAGTTTTTATGTTCTTACTTAAAATCTTCATATGGAATATTACAGTAAAATGCTGCTTTCTCATTAATCATTGATGATGTATTCTGGTTAAAAATTACAAACACAAATACTTTTTAAAAAAAATCTAAAGTTAAGAAAATGACATAAGATTTTTGCATAATATAATTAACTCCTTATTACAAAAGGCAGAACAACAATCATCTTCAGTTGGAAATCATGCAATGCATTCAAAGAATTTCTGTTTGTAAAGAATTTAACCTTTTATTGCATAATGAAATAACTCTCCACTTTGTTTTGAATCCACAGTCACCCAACCATGAATCAAGTACTTCATATTTTACGCTTTTTCCACTCTGGTTTGTTGTCTGTTTCATCTTCCTCTGATTCCACTTCTGCAAAAACTGCTTTTGGTTGAGTCCTAGAAAATATTAAGAAGCAGAATAATGATTAACCACAGCTCTTCTATGCAGAAGTGAACACTTTCTTCTGTGATTCCCAAAAGAGAAAAAAACGTTATCGGCTTAATTATTTCATTTAATCATGAAATAAAAATATTCACTAAATTTCTAGCAAATCAGAGAAATTTGCTGTTCTAAGGCAAAAAATGAACGAACAAGCAGACTAATGAATAAATATGCATCTCTTGCAAGTACTGTTTGCTCTTCAGCAGGCACTGTTATGTGTGTTTTCAATTAATAAAATTAAGATATCAGACGGGAATAAAGGGAATTTAATATAAGGCTACAAAAACTGAGCTGTACATTTTCACATTTCATGGTATTTTTTAAAATAAATCTTTCAACCACTGAAGTTTGACAGCTATCAAATAGAAACTGTGCTATTCTTGTTTTCAAGCCTACACATGAAAAAACAGCTTCTCTCCACAGAGACCATCCAGCACTACTGTAGCATAATAAAAGTAATGATACTCATACAAGAACATGCTGTATCCTGAAAGTAATCTTGAGCCTATCTATCCGGACGTTATTTGCTTGTAATTTAAACAAAATACTTAAAAACTCTACAGAATATTCACTGACTACTTTTTAAACTAGAACAGTATCAAATAGTTTTTCACCAAACTCTGTGTCTGTTCATTCCGCTGTTTGGCACTTTAATCTCAGTTTAGTCTACTGTTCCCAATCTAATGTTTAAGAATAACCACAAAACCTTCAAGCAGTACTAGTGAAACCACTGAATTTCTAAAATTGGCTACAACAGAGATTCATACTTCCAAGCAACAATCAAGTGTAAAGTACAAAATGCAGTCAACAGAATTTTTGGCTTATTGGCATATTAACTAATGTTTTTACAGCACTTTTGAGGATGTAAAATGCTATATAAGTGCTATATATTGTTATTATTACAACTATTATTCAGCAGATTTGGCAAAGTGCATAAACCTTAACAAAATTGTGCTTAACTTACTTAAATTAAGGGGCATAATTAAAGTTACCACTGACTTCAATGGGAACAATAGCTAATGTGTATAACACAGCCATTAATATTAATAGGCTGGATTCTCCAGTCTGCTAAGTATGTGGCACAACATGGATTTAAAGAAGCGAGAGATCATCAGTGAAGAATGCCTTTTGCCAGGGCTCTCCCCCTGGTGTGCCTGCCTCCGACACCAGCCAACCCCTCCACCACCAACATAGGAGTGAGGAGTGTTGGGGGTGTTTTTGTTGGAACGGCCATGTCAGAGTGAACCATCCTCCACTGGTGTAAGGTCCCTGAGTAATCTTGAGATTTAGTGCATGTGCAGTAGCCTCCCACACACTAAAAGTTCAAATAGGAATACCTCAAAAAGCATTATGGAACTTTTAGTGACCGGTAGCAGGGTCCACTCAGCAACGTACTACAAGGCAGGGTAGAGCACTGTACATTCACACCCTGGCTTGTTGCGAACAAAAGTCTCCACAGAGACAAGGCCAAACTCACTTTCCCTCCATCTCACTGCATTTAAGCAGAGCTTGGGATCCGTTCCAATGAGACAGCACAAGGCATGAAGATATTATACTTCATACTATATCAAGTTAAACACTTTGAAAAAATGAAAATAGTCAGACATTTTAAATAATTCAAAGACAGTTCCATAAACTCCACTTCTTCAGTAGGAAATTTTTTTTAAAGAAGTAAGCAGCAGCAGCAATACTTCAGCCAATATGGTCGCCAGGGACGAAGGCTTCACTGGCTAAAACATACGATTTTATTGGCTGTTGAAGAAATGGAATTTATGGAATCTTCTTTGTTTCTCCTTCTCTCTCCAAATCTTGTTGATGGAAGTTTATTAACCAACTTTAAGAGTCTATCTGCCTATCTAGGCTTTTGTACAGAAACATCTCTGAGTGTCATGTAGTAACAAGTCAGGTCAACATCAGGTTGTCTGTTAGTGCAACACAACTGACCTGTGATAACTTATATTTCTGATATAAAAATCTGTGAAGATAATAATTTGAGTTGGAGTCATCAAGAACATAACAAGAACGGCCGTACTGGATCAGACCAATGGTCCATCTAGCCCAGTATCCTGTCTCTGACAGTGGCCAGTGCCAGATGCTTCTGGCAGTTGGAAGTTTAGGACAGCCCAAGCGTGGGGTCGTGTCGCTGACCATCCTGGCTAATAGTCATTGATGGACCTATTCTCCAAGAACTTATCTAATTCTTTTTTGAACTCAGCTATACTTTTGGCCTCACAACAACCTCTGGCAATGAGTTTTTCACACAACACAGAGTCAACCTGTGGAAGTATTTCCTTATGATTGTTTCAACTCTGCTGCCTGTTAATTTCATCAGGTGCCCCTAATTTTTGTGTTATGTGAAGGGGTAAATGCCACTTCCCTATTCACTTTCTCCACACCATTCATGATTTTATACACCTGTATCATATAGACCTCTATCAGACACCCTTAGTTGTCTCTTTTCTAAACTGAATGGTTTCAGTCTTTTTAATTTCTCCTCATATGGAAGCCATTCCATACCCCTAATCATTTTCGTTGCACTTCTCTGCAGCTTTTCCAATTCCAATATATCTTTTTTTGAGATAAAGCCACCAGAACGGCATGCAGTATTAAAGGTGTGGATGTTACATGGATTTATATAGGAACACTATGATATTTTCTTTTATCGCCCATCCCTTTCCTAATGGTTCCTAACATTCTGTTAGCCTTTTGACTGTTACTGCACAATAAGCAGATGTTTTCAGAGGACGATCCACGATGTGGCCAAGATCTCTTTCTTGCATGGTAACAGCTAATTTAAATCCCCAGGAAGAATAATTTAATTCACAATATGGTAAAAATCCTGTGTATTTGGGGGAGCAGGATACTGTGATTTAAAATATCATTTTACCATGATATATGAAATATTGATATAGTTGCTGAAACTTGTAAGATGTTCCGAGACTACTAAAGCAAAAACTGCAGCATAACCTAGCAATAACAACATCTAGGGAAAATGCAAAGAGGAAATCAAGTCTGCTTGCTATCGCATTTTTACCATTAGCATGAAATGACCTACTGGACTTGGTTCAGCTGGCGTATAAACTTTCCCACCTCCACAGAATATATAACTGTGATTTGGGACACCTAGGATGATTCATTCATCTGACCGTTGTAAATACATGAGCAAAGGAAAAATTCAGTTTTTGTTAAGCCATTACTAGCAGAAATTATTTAACTTAAACAAAAAATCATACCACTAGCTAGAAGTTGCCAGTGGTAGTAGGAGTTTGCTGCATGACTAACATTTGTAGAAAAAAATTATTAGAACAGGCTTATTACTTTAACATGTTTTCATTTCCAAGGGCTCCATGGTGTATGAAAATCTATGACACTCTTTCTTCCTTCAGTCCTCCCATCAATTTTCATTTATTGAGTGACTGTCATAAAATCAAGCGTCACCAGTTACCAAAGAAGTGCCACAATGGTCCTGAAATGCACACCTAGGCCGCTTAAAGATTATACAAAAAAAGAGTTTAAAACACAACAGGGAAAACAGAGTTGTGTGTGTTACCACAATGCTTGTGTAAAAGCTCCACATATCTCTCTCCAGCAGAGATGGCTGGAGGATGACAATTTCATTTCACAGCTTCACAGGAGAGATCACCCTCAGAAACCTTCCTGTTGAAAAAAAACCATTACTAACCTTTTGTAACTGTTCTTCAAGGTGTGTTGCTCATGTCCATTCCATACTAGGTATGTGTACACTTCATGCACAGTTGCCAGATATTTTTTTCCCTTAGTGGTGTCCATAGGGCCGGCTTATGCGCCGGTATCAGGGACACCGCCAGCCCTGCATCCCCTCTGTTCCTTCTTGCCAGAAATTCTGACAGAGGGATAGGAGGGTAGGTCATGGAATGGATGTGAGCAACTTATCTTGAACAACAGTTGTCATAAATATAAAGGGAAGGGTAAACCCCTTTGAAATCCCTCCTGGCCAGAGGAAAGCTCCTCTCACCTGTAAAGGGTTAAGAAGCTAAAGGTAACCTCGCTGGCACCTGACCAATGAGGAGACAAGATACTTGCAAAAGCTGGGAGGAGGGAGAGAAACAAAGGGTCTGTATCTGTTGGTATGCTGCTTTTGCCGGGGATAGACCAGGAATGGAGTCTTAGAACTTTAGTAAGTAATCTAGCTGGGTATGTGTTAGATTATGATTTCTTTAAATGGCTGAGAAAAGAATCGTGCTGAATAGAATAACTATTTCTGTCTGTGTCTTTTTTGTAACTTAAGGTTTTGCCTAGAGGGATTCTCTGTGTTTTCAATCTAATTACCCTGTAAGGTATCTACCATCCTGATTTTACAGGAGTGATTCCTTTACTTCTATTTACTTCTACTTCTATTAAAAGTCTTCTTGTAAGAAAACTGAATGCTTTTTCATTGTTCTCAGATCCAAGGGTTTGGGTCTCTGGTCACCTATGCAAATTGGTGAGGATTTTTACCAAACCTTTCCCAGGAAGTGGGGTGCAAGGGTTGGGAGGATTTTGGGGGGAAAGACGTGTCCAAACTACGTTTCCCAGTAAACCCAGTTAGAGTTTGGTGGTGGCAGTGGATATTCTAAGGGCAAAGGATACATTAATTTGTACCTTGGGGAAGTTTTAACCTAAGCTGGTAAAAGTAAGCTTAGGAGGTTTTCATGCAGGTCCCCACATCTGTACCCTAGAGTTCAGAGTGGGGGAGGAACCTTGACACCTACTTTTCCAAAAAACATCAGTTTCCTTTCCTCCAGCATGTAGGCACCAACCTCTATCTCCACAGCAGACCAAAGGTAGACAAATTTGAGAATGTGTCATGATGGCCATTGACAAGTAGGTGTGAAGACTGTCAAGTGCATTTTTGGCCAGAGGGGTTTAGGATGAAAGAGAAAAAGGAGAACTGTAACTCCCTCTTTTTCTTACTGGCAGGGTAGGTGTTTTTAAGAGATATCTTAAAGTTAAATAATGTTGCATCTGCTTGGCCAAATCATATAATTCCTGTCTGTGTCCTCATTGTTCCCTACCATTCACAAAAGGAGGTGGCTTAGAGGAAGGAATTGTAATATTGATTGGAGCACATGCAGTCCTTTTCTCTAAGAAAGCACTGGTGCATTATAACCTAAAGTGTAATAAAATTGTGGGCAGATGCTTTTAACCTAGAGAGCAGACCTGGTCAGATCATTTTCGACCAGTTTCCCATCAAAATATGCTGTTTTGTCAAAGCCAAAATATTTTGCAGAGATATATCTACTCTTCTTCGAGTGCTTGCTCATGTCAGTTCCGTGCTAGGTGCGTGCACACCACGTGCACAGTTGCCAGAGATTTTTTTCCCTTAGTGGTATCCATAGGGCTGGCACTAGTGCCCCCTGGAGCCCCTTGCGTATGTGCTGGTATAAGGGGTGCCGCCAGCCCCACACCCTCTCTGTTCCTTCTTACCACCCATGATGGCAGTTGGAACAGCTTCTTGCCTTTGCAAGTTTCAGAGTAACAGCCGTGTTAGTCTGTATCCACAAAAAGAAAAGGAGTACTTGTGGCACCTTAGAGACTAACCAATTTATTTGAGCATAAGCTTTCGTGAGCTACAGCTCACTTCATCGGATGCATTTAGTGGAAAATACAGTGGGGAGATTTTATATACACAGAGAACATGAAACAATGGGTGTTACCATACACAGTGTAACAAGAGTGATCAGGTAAAGTGAGCTGTTACCAGCAGGAGAGCGGGGGGGGGGGGACTTTTGTAGTGATTATCAAGGTGGGCCACTTCCAGCAGTTGACAAGAACGTGTGAGGAACAGTGGGGGGGGGGGCGCTAATCACATCAGCCACACTATCTGAGGCTCGTTCACCTGCACATCTACCAATGTGATATATGCCATCATGTGCCAGCAATGCCCCCCTGCCACATACATTGGCCAAACTGGACAGTCTCTACGTAAAAGAATAAATGGACACAAATCAGACATCAAGAATTATAACATTCAAAAACCAGTCAGAGAACCACTTCAATGGCTAGATTGTCGGGCTCAACGGGTAGTGATCAATGGCTCCATGTCTAGTTGGCAGCCAGTATCAAGTGGAGTGCCCCAAGGGTCGGTCCTGGGGCCGGTTTTGTTCAATATCTTCATAAATGATCTGGAGGATGGTGTGGATTGCACTCTCAGCAAATTTGTGGATGATACTAAACTGGGAGGAGTGGTAGATACGCTGGAGGGGAGGGATAGGATACAGAAGGACCTAGACAAATTGGAGGATTGGGCCAAAAGAAATCTGATGAGGTTCAATAAGGATAAGTGCAGGGTCCTGCACTTAGGACGGAAGAACCCAATGCACAGCTACAGACTAGGGACCGAATGGCTAGGCAGCAGTTCTGCGGAAAAGGACCTAGGGGTGACAGTGGACGAGAAGCTGGATATGAGTCAGCAGTGTGCCCTTGTTGCCAAGAAGGCCAATGGCATTTTGGGATGTATAAGTAGGGGCATAGCGAGCAGATCGAGGGACGTGATCGTTCCCCTCTATTCGACATTGGTGAGGCCTCATCTGGAGTACTGTGTCCAGTTTTGGGCCCCACACTTCAAGAAGGATGTGGATAAATTGGAGAGAGTCCAGCGAAGGGCAACAAAAATGATTAGGGGTCTGGAACACATGAGTTATGAGGAGAGGCTGAGGGAGCTGGGATTGTTTAGCCTGCAGAAGAGAAGAATGAGGGGGGATTTGATAGCTGCTTTCAACTACCTGAAAGGGGGTTCCAAAGAGGATGGCTCTAGACTGTTCTCAATGGTAGCAGATGACAGAACGAGGAGTAATGGTCTCAAGTTGCAGTGGGGGAGGTTTAGATTGGATATTAGGAAAAACTTTTTCACTAAGAGGGTGGTGAAACACTGGAATGCGTTACCTAGGGAGGTGATAGAATCTCCTTCCTTAGAGGTTTTTAAGGTCAGGCTTTACAAAGCCCTGGCTGGGATGATTTAACTGCAAATTGGTTCTGCTTCGAGCAGGGGGTTGGACTAGATGACCTTCTGGGGTCCCTTCCAACCCTGATATTCTATGATTCTATCTCTTTGGTCACTTGATTACAGACCTAAAAGTGGCAATTCTTCAACAAAAAAACTTCAAAACCAGACTCCAACGAGAATCTGCTGAATTGGAATTAATTTGCAAACTGGATACAATTAACTTAGGCTTGAATAAAGACTGGGAGTGGATGTGTCATTACACAAAGTAAAACTATTTCCCCATGTTTATTTCCCCCCCTACTGTTCCTCACACGTTCTTGTCAACTGCTGGAAAGGGCCCACCTTGATTATCACTACAAAAGGTTCCCCCCCCGCCCTGTTCTCCTGCTGGTAATAGCTCACCTTACCTGATCACTCTCGTTACAGTGTGTATGGTAACACTCATTGTTTCATGTTCTCTGTGTATATAAAATCTCCCCACTGTATTTTCCACTACATGCATCCGATGAAGTGAGCTGTAGCTCACGAAAACTTATGCTCAAATAAATTGGTTAGTCTCTAAGGTGCCACAAGTACTCCTTTTCTTTTTGCCTTTGCAAGGCTTTCCTAACCTAGTGGTTTGAGTTTTATTCCATTGTATATAGTTGTAATTAGTCAGTTTTGTTACGAAGTTAGTGTTTAGAGTGTAGGTAGTTATCCTGATCTTAGAGGGACGTCATCCCACAAACTGGCTATTCCCCAGTCTCCAGGATTCAAGCCATGCTCCACCTGTGGCAAATCTATGCCTGTGAGCAACCCGTATTCAGCCTGTCTAAAGTGCCGTGAAGAAGCGTAAAATCTGCAGGGGCTTCAGGCCAAGGACTGAAAAAGATAGACATTTGTTTGAAGACTCTGTTGATGGAGACAGCCTTCAGACCATCCTCAGAGCCATCCTGCTCCAAATCAGTGCTGAGTACTTTGGCCTTGGTGTGAAGTGTGCTGCTGGCACTATGGTCCTCCCCGCACTGTTCATCTCTGGTGCCAAGGAAGAGAGACAAGAAACAGCATGAAGAGAGAGGGCGCTCTCCAGCACCAAAGAGGGACAAAGGGGAGCAGCTGACATGATGAGACCCACGCCAGGCCACTCGTCCTCCCCAGAGCTGCAGTTGGCTCTGGCCACTCTGTTGAAGGTCCTGAGCCCAATTCAGGACCCACCTCTGACTCCCAGGACCTGTTGTGCTGTCTCACAACTGCGGGCCTCCTCAATTCCTTCCAGGCTGCGAAGGACTAGATGTCCCTGCCAGTTCAGCTCACTCCCCAAGGGGCCATACCTGCCAAGGCTACCAGGGATAGAAGAATTCTTTCAGCTCCTCCACTTCCAGCACCAAATTCATGTTACCCACTTCAGGAGTTCCTGATGAGCCCTGAAATCATCTGGTGGGAGCAGGTTCAAAGGATCTGCTACCGCCTCGTCCAGGGACGATGAGGAGGAAGCTAGTGCTACGGGAGGGGTTGATACTTCCTCTGAAGGCGGTATCATGAATTTGGTGTTGGAAGCAGAGGAGCTGAAGGAGTCCACCCACAGCCTAATTAATATCTTGGCAGCAGTGGCTACCTCCAGAGTGGCCCTTCCAGTCAATGAGGCAGTGTTGGGACCAGTTAAGGCCATTTGGAAGACCTCTTCCTCTCTGCCCTATTTCTCTAAAAGGGTGGAGAAAATGTACTATATGGTGGAACCCCAAAAAATAAGGAGGCCAAGAGACCGCATTTCTTTGGAAGGAATGGTTATTCCACGGGCAGCCTCCAACTCCGTATCTTGAACCACCAGGCTTTGCTAGGGAGGTATGACTTTAATTTGTGGGAGTTGATGGCCAAGTTCAGAGACTCCCTACTGCAGGAGTCGAGGCAGGAGTTCTTGGCCATCCTGGAGGAGGGCAAGACTGTGGCCAGAGCCTGACTCCAGGCAGCTCTGGATGTGTAAGACTCGGCAGCCAGAACGATGGTGTGTGCGGTCACCATGAGGCTCTGTTTGTGCTCCAATAGTCGGGCCTCTCCCAGGAGGTGCAGCAGTTGGTCCAGGACCTCCCCTTCGAGGGCAATGCTCTGCTCTCTGAACAGATGGACGCCAAGCCATATAGCTTCAAGGATTCGAGGGCCACGTTGCACACTCTGGGCCTGTACGCACCCCGGCCTCCAGGAAGCATTTTAGACCTCAACATCCCTCCAAGGTTTTAGGGGCTCCAAGACAGGACTCCTATAAGAGAGAAGGGAAGGGGTAAAAACATCACCAGTCCATGCCTTCTGACCCGGCCTCCCAGTCGGGTTCGAGCAGATACCCCAGTGGGTTTAGGCAGGCCTTTTGAGGGTACGGCATACCAAACTTGAGACAGGATTCATCCCCTCTTTTGTTTTTGGACCACTTGTTTCCCTTCCCCGCTGCACGGTCCCATGTAACATCAGACCTTTGGGTGCTCAGTACTGGGTCAGTTGGATATACCCTGCAGTTTTCATCCACCCCTTCCTCCCCCACCAACCCCGTCCCTCTTCACAGACCCCTCTCATGAGCAACTTCTCGTATGGCAGGTAGAAGCCCTCCTACTTGTAGGGGCTGTAGAGGAAGTTCCTTGAGATTTGAGAGGGAAAGGATTTTATTCCAGATATTTCCTAATCCTGAAGGCCAAAGGGGGCCTGAGGCCCATCCTGGATCTGCACCGCCTCAACAAATATCTCAAGAAGTTGAGGTTCCACATGATCTCCCAGCCTCTATCATTTTCTCCCTGGATCTGGGAGACTGGTACGCCGCCGTTGACTTAAAGAATGCATATTTCCACAATTCTATCTTCCATGTACACAGGTGGTTCCTCCAGTTTGTGGTGGACCGACACCACTACCAGTTCACTGTGCTCCCCTTCAGTCTGTCGGCAGCCCCAAGGCTTTTTACAAAGTGTATGGCAGTTCAAAGGCTGTTCGTAGATTCAGGTTCAGCACAGCATTGGCGTAGTATAGACCACCTGTCAAGTGCTGGTCCTGTTAATAAACTGCTCCTCTCATGGGAGGCTGCCTTCCTATGGCAATTTCTTCAGCCAGGTGGGTTTCCAAAATCAGAGCCTTAATTTCTGAACCCTTTTATACAGCATTCTTCAAGGACAAGGTCTAGTTTCACCCACACCTGGCATTCCTACAAAAGGTGATGTCACAGTTCCATAACAATCAGGATATTTTTCTGCCCATCTTCTTTCCAAAGCCTCACAGAACTGAGGAGGAATGACAGCTGCATACCTTAGATAGGTCCTGGCCTTCTACAATGAAAGAACTAAGACCTTTCGCAGGTCGACACGGCTTTTTGTAGCAGTGGTGGATAAGATGAAAGGTCTGCTGGTGTCATCCCAGAGAGTCTCGTCCTGGATAATCACCTGCATCTGGGCTTGCTACGAGCAGGCAAAGGTTCTGCCTCTGGCCATCATGACAGCTCATTCTGCAAGAGCCGAGGCTTCAGCCGCAGCATTCCTCGTGCAGATACCAATCAGGACATCGGCAGAGCCACGACTTGGTCATCCATTCACACCTTCATGGCCCACTATGCCATCACCCAACAGGCCCATGAGGATGCCAATTTCGGGAGAGCAGTGTTGCAATCAGTACATCTGCGAACTCCAAGCCCACCTCCTGGGATACTGCTTGTGAGTCACCGCGCATAGAATCGACATGAGCAAGCACTCGAAGAAGCAAAAACAGTAACTAACTTTTCATAACTGTTGTCAAGGTTCCTCCCCCACTCCGAACTCTAGGGTACAGATGGGGGGACCTGCATGAAAACCTCCTAAGCTTACTTTTACCAGCTTAGGTTAAAACGTCCCCAAGGTACAAATTAATTTTATCCTTTGTCCTTGGAATATCCACTGCCACCACCAAACTCTAACTGGGTTTACTGGGAAACGTAGTTTGGACACGTCTTTCCCCCCAAAATCCTCCCAACCCTTGCACCCCACTTCCTGGGAAAGGTTTGGTAAAAATCCTCACCAATTTGCATAGGTGACCACAGACCCAAACCCTTGGATCTGAGAACAATGAAAAAGCATTCAGTTTTCTTACAAGAAGACTTTTAATAGAAGTAGAAGTAAACAGAAGTAAAGGAATCACTCCTGTAAAATCAGGATGGTAGATACCTTACAGGGTACTTAGATTCAAAACATAGAGAAACCCTCTAGGCAAAACCTTAAGTTACAAAAAAGACACACAGACAGAAATAGTCATCCTATTCAGCACAGTTCTTTTCTCAGCCATTTAAAGAAATCATAATCTAATACATACCTAGCTAGATTACTTACTAAAAGTTCTAAGACTCCATTCCTGTTCTATCCCCGGCAAAAAAAAAAGCATACCGACACACACAGACCCTTTGTTTCTCTCCCTCCTCCCAGCTTTTGAAAGTATCTTGTCTCCTCATTGGTCATTTTGGTCAGGTGCCAGCGAGGTTACCTTTAGCTTCTTAACCCTTTACAGGTGAGAGGATTTTTCCTCTAGCCAGGAGGGATTTTAAAGTGGTTTACCCTTCCCTTTATATTTATGACAGTAGGTATCTGCTTTTAGTTAGCATATGGTATCACTACCATCTGATCATAAAGTTCTAATTGTGTCCCCAATTCTAAAGCCTGTGTTATTTTAATGACTGTTTCTTTTAACACTGCTAAATATAAAATGTTGACCATAAAAGTCTTAGATTAACAGCAAAATACTTCCTGCTTAGGCCCCTATCCTGTACCACTCAGGTCAGTGTAAAATACCCATTCACTTCAAATGTGGATGATTGGACCCTCAGCTACAACATTTAGTGGTTCCTGCTGGTGGTAAGTTTGAAAGATAGGAGGACACCTGAAATAATTAAAGCATCTCTGTAAAGCTGTGTTAAAGCAAACAGTTCACAAAGAGTTGAAAATCTTTACAATGGTTGCTTCAAGTTCCTTTCCTCAAACTCTTTTTTTGAACCCTTCAATCTGTCTTCAAACCCTCTTCACCCTACTGAAATTGGTACCACCAAGGTCTATAACAATTTATTCCCTGCCAAATCTCAAGGTCTTTACTCCATCTTCATCCATTGTGACTTCTGTCACAGTTTCAGGGTTACTGCACCTGTATTCCCCCTCCATGGTCCTTTTAGAACACCCACTTAAAGATTAAGAAAGATAAGACACTTATACAAATAACATCTACAGTTACACTATCTAGGATATAAGATGTAACTACCCATGTTTCAGGACACAAGCCTACCACCAACTGCCTGGAGATAGGAACAAATTTCCTCTATTGGCCTGTTATTGCATAGCTGATCTTTGTGGACACCTTAGTTTGAAACTGGCTACTGCTGGAGACTGGAAAGCATACCAGATGGACTGTTCTGGTCTTGTTTCAATATGGCAATTCCTAAAGTTCTATAAAGGAAAGCGATATTGTCTAGTAAGTCTTATTTTCATTGCCTAACTGATTTTAACTAAGATTAAAAAACATTAAACAACCAGTCCTAATAAATCAATTTTTGTCAGTTTTTTCAGAATAATGGTTCTGTCAGAATGTAAGTAAAGAACTTTTAAAAATGTTTTAACTTCCTTTAAATAATTCGTTACCGTAGCTAAGCAATGTAGTTAAATAAATAGATCATTTATTCTCATTTTTTAAAAAACAGGTCAATCTTTTATTACAGCAATGTAATATTTTATTTAATTTTATTTAATCTTCACTACTAGTTTTGAGACTTTCAAAAAATAAATGTTGACTATAAGCTGTGTAATGAGTATGTTTCATAAAGCATTTCAAAACTACTGAACGAGGAAAAACGTCTCATTTAAAATATTCTCCCACACCTGATTTATTTAAGTATGGCTTTTTCTTATTGTACTTTCAAATAAAAATGAAAAAAGTCTGCCAAATACAGCAGATCAAGCCAGAATTATTGTGTTTCTATCCAGAGGCTTTTACATAAAGAGTAGCTAATTAACATGCAGGTTTCTTTTCCTCCTTCCTCTGTTCTTGCAGAAAAGTTTAAAATGCAAGAGGATCAGCCCCGATAAGACTTATAAAAAAGACTTCCCCCGCTTCTGACTGTAGAAGACAGAGGTTAAAGTACAATCATTTTCCTTTACTACTTAAAACCAGAGTGTCTCATTCCAAATGTTTTCACTGCAATTTGAAGTTCATAGGTCAAATTCTTTTAAATTATTGTTACTCATCGGCTAGGATTCATTCACTAAAGAACAAAGCTGGCTTCAGGCAAATGGTATGACTGTGAGGAGACATCACATGTATTATTTGTGACTAAGAATGTGAGGGTAAACCACAACTTTCTTGGTTCTGTGCCCGCTGTTTATTATAAAGGAAAACCTCAAAGTACAGTGTCTATTATAGCCATGACTTGATAATATGACATACTTGTTAACCCTACCACTATGAATCAGGACCAGATGAACTCTAACCCAGTCATCACAATTACAGAATTATGAAAATTAAAGGAAGGGATCAGCAAAAAGACTTGGACCTAGTAGTCGCCTCTGTTAAAATTATTTTAAAAACCAGGAATGGGGAAAAAAGATTAAATATGTAGCGAGGGATTTTTTTTAGCTAATGCAAAGAATTTTCTATTTTTCTCATTAAGTGAATAATCACCCATGGGGAAATATATATAAAAAAAAGCCTGGTCAAATAACAGATTGTTAAATGGATTAAATTGTTAAATGACCAAATGACTGGAGGATAGCTAATGTGACGCCAGGTTTTTAAAAGGGCTCCAGAGGTGATCCCGGCAATTACAGGCCAGTAAGCCTGACTTCAGTACTGGGAAAACTGGTTGAAACTATAGTAAAGAACAAAATTGTCAGACATATAGATGAACATAATTTGTGGAGACAGTCAATGTGGTTTTTGTAAAGGGAAATCATGCCTCACCAATCTACTAGAATTCTTCGAGGGGGGTCAACAAGCATGTGGGCAAGGGGGATCCAGTGGATATAGTGTACCTAGATTTTCAGAAAGCCTTTGACAAGGTCCCTCACCAAAGGCTCTTAAGCAAAGTAAGCTGTCATGGGATAAGAGAGAAGGTTCTCTCATGGACTGGTAACTGGTTAAAAGATAGGAAACAAAGGGTATGAATAAAATATCAGTTTTCAGAATGGAGAGAGGTAAATTGTGGTGTTCCCCAGAGGGCTGTACTGGGCCCAGTCCTATTCAACATATTCATAACTGATCTGGAAAAAGGAGTAAGTAGTGAGGTGGCAAATTTTTCAGATGATACAAAATTACTCAGGATAGTTAAGCCCCAGGCAGACTGAGAAGAGCTACAAAAGGATCACTCAAAACTGGGTGACTGGGCAACAAAATGGCAGATGAAATTCAAGGTTGATAAATGCAAAGTAATGCACATTGAGGGGGTCTAAATTAGCTGTTACCAAGAGTCACTGTGGATAGTTCTCTGAAAACATCCACTCAATGTGCAGCAGCAGTCACAAAAGCAAACAGAATGTTGGGAATCATTAAGAAAGGGATAGATAATAAGAAAGAAAATATTATATTGCCTCTATATAAATCCATGGTACTCCTGCATCTTGAATACTGTATGCAGATGTGGTCGTCCCATCTCATAAAAAGATATATTGGAATTGGAAAAGGTTCAGAAAAGGGCAACAAAAATTATTAGGGGTATGGAACGGATGCTATTTGAGGAGAGATTAATAAGACTGGGACTTTTCAGCTTGGAAAAGAGACGACTAAGGGGGAATATGATAGAGGTCTATAAATCATGACTGGTGTGGAGAAAGTAAATAAGAAAGTATTATTTACTCCTTCTAAGAACTAGGGGTGAACAAATGAAATTAATAGGCAGCAGGTTTAAAACAAACAAAAGGAAGTATTTCCTCACATAATGTATAGTCAGTCTGTGGAACTCTTTGCCAGAGGATGTTGTGAAGGCCAATACCATAACAGGGTTCAAAAAAGAACTAGAAAGTTCATGGAGGATAGGTCCATCAACAGCTATTAGCCAGGATGGGCAGGGATGTTGTCCCTAGTCTCTGTTTGCCAGAAGCTGGGAATGGGCAAAAGGGGATGGATCACTTGATGATTACCTGTTCTGTTAATTCCCACGGGGCAGCTGGCATTGGTCACTGTCAGAAGACAAGATACTGGGCTAGATGGACCTTTGGTCTGACCCAGTATGGGCACTCTTATGTTCTTATGATACTATACATTGCCCATACATACAGAAATAAAACATTATCTAAGAGAAAGAATACGAACAAAGAAATAGTGAATTTAAAAGCATTGTTCTGGTCACCAGAAGTTAAATAGGAAGAACAAGTGCAATTTTAAAAATACATGTTTTGCACATACAATCATTTAATTAAAGCCCTTTTAAAAATGAACACTCACTAAATGTATATATTTTCTATGCTTTAGGACAGTATATTTTAAAGGGATTCCTAATATAATTAAAATATCACATTATCTTGTATTATTTATACTGTGGTACTGCTCAGACACCTCATTTAGAACCAGAGACTTGCAGTGTTAAGCTATGTACAGACACATGGGAAGACACAATTCTGCCCCTAAGGAACTGCTGCATATAGTAGAAAGTATGCTGAAAAGTTAGATAATTTATGACAAACATACACTATATTTAGCATATTTTTATTAAACATATTTTGGGAAACGTTTGTAAAATGTTGCATAAATAAGGCACATTTATTTACATAGCAAAGTCCAATATACATAATTATCACAACTATTATATTGGCTATTTGTGTGCACAAATGACTAGTGATACATCTGTCTGGCAAATTTGTACATGCAGATTAGGCATAAACTACATGCCTATGTTTTTGGAAATCCAAGTATGAAAAAGCAAAGGTTCATCAGAAATGTAATATGATATGCAGAAAGGGCCCAAATTTGTGTGTCTCTATATAAATAAAAAATTACTTTAAAATGTATTCCCCATAGGATACCTCTTAAAAAGTAAGTTTCTTAAGCAGGGATAATGGCATGAAATTTATCATTGCCCAAGCTGTCAAGCCAGCATGGTGCTGGCTATTGCCCAAGCTCTCCCCTCTGCCCCCCACATCACTGTCTGGTGTATAAGCTAATAGCATTCTGGACTTATATCCTCCCCACTTCTCAGCCAGCTCTTTTCTTCCCCTGTAGATACGTTTTTAAACAATAAACTGAAACGAGATCTGCCCACCTGACACAGTGAGCCTTCTATACTACTACTATGTTTTAAAACTTTCATGTCTATTACATTACAGGTGTCAGGGATGAAACCTAATGTCTCATCAATTAAATTACTTAGCCAAATATACACTGGAGTACCTACATATCTGATGGTATGAGTGGTCATATTTACTTCTTTATGAAGGGATATTTATATATTTTAAGTAAAAATATCTGAATTTAGACTCGGAATAAATTTCATCTTCAGCACATGTGAATCTCCAAATAAGAAAAAATCCACCATACTTGGCATCTCCATTATAGTAACCTCTCCAGAATTATCCTTTTAAAGAGTACTACTTTTGGACTGGTAAATGTAGGCAGTATTGCATTAGTTATTTATTTTATATATTTTGTAACACTGGCATAGGTGTTATAAAAGTTAATATTTCCCAGTTCAAAGCCAGCCTCGGTCAATGGAGATCAAGAACTGTTGCCCGGTGATAGCTCAATGGTCTGTGTGAAGAAGTTGTACTCAGCTCAGAGGATCAGTGTCCACATCACAAATACCCATCACTGTTAACATACTATGGGCAACTTTCAAACTCTGCTTTTCTTAATTATCTTCTCATTACAGAAGTAAAACTTACATCGTGGCAGCATTGTCTAAAAGCATTGGACTGGGAGTCAAGAAACATGGCTTCTGCCCTTGGCTCTGCATGCTATGTAATCTTGAGCAAGTCATTTCATCTTTCCGTATCTCATTTTCTCCAGCTGTAAAATTGGATTATTGATACTTACCTTCTTTTGTGAAGCATTTGTACATCTACAGATGAAAAGTGCTACTTAAGAGTTAAATAATAATAAATAATTATTTGAAAAAAACACATTTTGCAGTGGCAATTTTTTATAAACAAAAAAGGCAGAAAATGTGGGCTATTGTTTTAGAATCTTACAAGTAGGCAAAGAGTTGAAGGAGTTTATTCCATAGTTTAAATGTCTGTATATGTAATGTATATGCACCCCCCACACACATATTATACATTAAATATTGCTGGTATAAAAATTTATGGGCAAGAATTAGACATGACAACTTAACTCATAAATGGCAAAACTATATTCTACAGGACAACCCAGACTCCTGACAGTTAAATCATTATACCACTACAAGCACTCGTGTTTTTATTTATGCCCCATTTTGGAGCAGACTTATTTTAGGAAAAAAAACCTATTTTTAGTATCCTTCCACCTATATAGCCAAGCTGCCTTAAGTAGATGCACAGGTCTTGTAACATGGGTCTGGCTTTTAGCATGTATACATACCTACATGATGGTGTAGTGTGAATCTTTAAAAATCTTGTAAATATTAATACATCCACATCAGACCATGCTACTTATGTCACACATTTTAGAGGAACATCTACTTCAGAAAGTGTTAGAGATTTTAAAAATATGTACTGGTACTCTTGTAATTCTCCACCTGTAAAGCCAGGATTACTTAGTACCTTGGAGTTTAACTGTAACAGATTTAGGACCAGGAGAAACAGTAAGGAATACATTTTAGACAGCTTTAAAAGAGTATTCTAGCACTGAAAGGTTAGCTTTTAAAAATGGAAATTTTAGAAATGTATACTTTTAACAATTTGATGTGTTGTACATACTGCCTTCATATCAGAGCTCTGACACACGCTTAATTTATTTATTATTGGCAATAATCCAGAAAAGGCAGAGAATGCTGTTAAAAATGTATATTTTCTGTTTATATCAAACTCCCAATGGCTTTAAGAAATATTACTTGTGTTTTTTAAAATTGTTTCCTTACTTAGAATAGGCTGGAGCAACCCAGTAGGGGTTATCCTCAGCTTCCTTTGCATGTCGTAAAATGGCCTCTCGGGGGTTGCTATCATCAGTCTTATCCAGTGCAATATTCTTGACTATGTATGATGACAATGTACCTCCATGAGTTCCAACACGGCCCCCACGACCTATAATTGGGAAAAAAAAAGAAAAAGAATATTTGAGAGTAATGAACACATAGACAAAATGTGAAGTACTGTGTTTGTAACACTGATCTAGTAGTGTACTGAACTTACATATTACTGTAAAGAAAAGAGATGTGGGAAAGAAAAGAAAATAGCATTTAGAGTTGCAGTCAAAGTAGTGTTCTATAGAATATTTTATGGGCCTAAACAAAACATTAGTCATTTTTGTTATTATTTATTTGTATGGAAGTAGCACCCCAGCCATTGTACACACACATAATAAAGACAGCATTCCCAGTCCCAAACAATTTACAATGTAAATATAATTTCATAAGCAAAATTACTTCTAGAACTCGGAAATAAGTTTCCCAAATTTCTTATAACAATCTGAAAAGACTAAACATGGGTTACCTGGTCCTGCTACCGGAGGTTCTGGTTTGTGAGATTTTAGGGGATCCAGCCTATCCTTTTCCAACTGTTTCCTGGTACTTCGTTGCCGTGGTTCACGAAACATTGGAAGGGCATGAGCTAAAGAGAAGATTCACAGTTTGGGAAAACAATTCTAAATGTTAGCAATCACATTTACTTTTACATCTTTAACCCCATGGGCCAGATTGCTTTTGACCCTTACATGGAGAGGATGCCACCCCTTGTGCAATGCCAGGGATGTCATTCTTACATACTTCCACATTGGCTTATCACAGTATATTTTATAGGGCTTTGTCCTGTCTGTTTTTAAAAGTCTAAAGCAACCAGATTTCCACAACTTCTCCAATGACTATTCCCTAATCTAATAAATCGCCGGGGCAATTTACACTTATTTAGCTCATTCCTCTGTTGGTCAGCCCATCAGTTGCCTGATCAACCACTTGCTCTTTTCTTAACTTCCAATTTTTCTACATCTTTCTAATATTGAGGTGCTGAGACATCAAAATTCCAGGCACAGTTTAACCGCAAAGTGACAGATGGAGAATTATCACCTCCCTGATCCAAGTTGTGATGCACTTCTACATATGCTGCCAAAATCAATTTTCCCTAAGTAATGAGGCAAATTTAGGTTGGCAGGACCTAATTACTGCTGTCAGAATTTGGCCAGGACACCAGGATTTAACACCTCTTGAGAAAGTTGCCCTGGTATTTTTAATGACCACAAATTGTCAGTGTGTTGTTCTTAACCTCTCAACAAAAAGACAGTATCTTCAGCAGCACAGTAGCCTCTAATGTGCAGGCACTGGCTCTATACTGAATCAGAACTATCCACTGAATCATCATTATCTCTTTCCGAGTTATTCTGGGAGGTCTGCTTAATTTATTAGACTTAATGAAATCACAGCCCAGATGATATGGCTGTGGATCTTTAGGAATAAATGTTTAGAGTTTATTTTTGCAGAATTCATGAAGTATGAAGTGTCTGAACAGTTTGTTGGCAAGTGACGAACTTGATCAGTTTGCACAGGGCATTTGAGATGACTAATGTACAGATCCAAGATTTTGCCATATGTGGAGTCACGCTTGTTTGAGGAAAATCCAGCTGAGTAATAATATGCCTGTATTTTAAAAGTAACACCTAATCCCTCAAGTGGCATTCCTGCATTTTAAGCAATCAGTATATGCAATTCTGAAATTCAAATATGGTTTATTGTGCTTTCTTGGTAAAAAGATGCTTTATGTTGCCTGTAACGAAGGGGCTTCTGAAAAGCTTCCAAACAAGCAACAAACCTACAAAAAAACCTGTCAAGTGAAATTCCAAATTCTATCAGTTTAGAAACATTTTCAGCGTATTTCTTTGTATGGATCTATTCTTACTAGGTCTCCACAATTATGTGCAAGAACGAACCAGACAAATCCTCATGATAAAGTTAATATTTTCAAAAATTAGAGAAATCCATATTTAGGCATCTAATGGTGGGATTTTTAAAAGCCCCTAACTGACTCAGAGGCTGTGGTCCCAGTGGATTTTAGGCTCCAATTTTTGAAAATTTGCATAATCGAAGCACTTTAGAATGCAAACATTAATTAATGAAAGTATAGACACTATTTCTATTATAGGCTGTTCAATGTTACGATTAAGGTTGCCTAAAATTACCCATTATAAAGCTCCTCTTTTGATGTGCTTATAACTTTGCCAAACTAACTGTTGATTGAGGCTGAAATTTTCCATACTGAAATTTGGAAAATTTCAGCAAATATGGGTTTGCTGCTTCCGAGAGTGAGGTTCCGGAAAAACAGGTAATTTTGCCAATGTTAACAATTTTTTTGAAGATTTCTTTGAACAGCCCTAGCATCTCCACAGTTTTTATTAGAAACTTGATATTCTGCAGGAGGATAGTTCTGAGTGGTGTTTTATCTGTTCAGACAAAAATTCCACATATCTTTGGCTGAGCTCTAAGACCTGGAAAATCACCACTTTCACATTGTTAGTAGAATGTCTTCAAAAATTTTCCTTTAAGTCTGTGAACATTCCATTGACATTGTGTATGCTCCCAAGTGTCAGAGATCTTCATCAACCTGCGCAGACCACCATCCTGTCTTTCCATGACTTCAAAGTTTTTATCTTTGCAATCTCAAAGTATTTTTCATGAAGTTTTTTGTATGAAATATATATATTTCATACAAAATAAATAAACTTTAAAAGGCCAGCCTGGATTTCTGAAGGAAAACTTTAGCCCATCCAGAATTTCATCAGATCAAGTCTGTATTTGCACCTTGTAAATAACAATATTAACAACTACACAGGGTATATGCAAGAACATTTTCATTTGACGTGTAGTATGGTGGACTAGCTTCTGAGCTATACCCACTCTCCTATGAAGTGTAAACGCAATATGGTGACAGTTTGACTTTTTGAGATGGGGACATATAAAGGTAAAAGCCTGAGAAATGAATAAGGGTCACCTTATAAATATATGTTTAAATTACTTACGTGTTATAATGTAATCCTGTGTAAGAGTCTCTGCCTGTCTGGCTTTTCGTTTTGTTTTAACCACACATAATTTTGCTCCCCTAGGATAAAAAATAAAGTGGCTTAATTTATTTATTTATAATAGAAGTAGAAAGTGTTTGTTCAAGATAAAATTCCTGCCAGGTTGAATAGTACTTTTACAAATGTATGAATACATTTGTGAGTATGCATGTAAGGGAGGCTAGAGCGGTTGATGAATTTGTAATGTGGCTTAAAGTCAGAGGTGGAAATGCATGTGGTAGTTTCATCTTATTCTTTGCTTGTTCACAACCCAAAAAACACCACACAGTCTGCAACTATTCAGCCCAATCATCCTCTCTTAAGCAGAAGAGTATTGGCGGTCTAAATGGAGATGCCCTGACAGAACTATGGGACAAAGCTTGCACAGGTCTTGTTGGAAGTAACTTAAATTGTAACCGACTTAAATTGGTGAGCTCCCTCTATTTATATAGATATATATCTGTGAAGGAAAAGGAAAACAATGAAACCAGGAAACTATCACAGACAAGAGTGCACCTCTTCCATTGAGACTTCAGGGTTGGAATGCTCCTGCATTTTACATGATTACCTAGTTACATTAAGACAGCTCTGAACTGTAAGCATCTTTTGAATTTAGAGGCAAGGTTCCTCCATTACAGGATATCTCCCACGCATGTAGAGAAGAGAAAGCACAAGAATTTGTTTATGTAGGAGCAGGAACCCAGGCTCTGATGTCAAATCACTACAAAGCCTTCAAAAATATACACAGAAAGAAAAAATTAAACTTGGGTCCCAGAAATCTTGGGAACCTGAGCTTGTCCCCATAATCAAGCATTCAGGTTACAACCAGCATCCGATATGAAATTCAGCCTGAAATTTAGAATATAATACTCCTTTGGCTGCTAGAGAGAGAAGCAGCTGAGCGTGCAAACGAACAAATCTTTGTATGTAAAGGAGGGAGAAGATAATCAGAAAATCATTTGTGCTTGCTCCATCTGCCAGCAGGGATAAAGTGTGCTGGACTGGCAGAAAAACTATGAGATGAGGACGTTAAATTCCAAACAAGGCAGTGTCTTTAAATTCATCCTGCCACTCTCAGCTGCTAGCTTCCCTTTTTATTAATTGCTTCTGCCTTTCCATCCTTTAAGTATGCAGTCACTGGCCATGGGCAGCAAAGAAAGTGAAACAGATGGGAAATTCTCTCATTCCATTCCTCACCTCTTCTCAAATTTGGGTTTTCAACATAACTGCACAGATCACTGAAATTCAAACTAAGAGTTGGACTCCTAAACAAAATGCTACTTCAGAAAAACAAGCATGACTACATTAAACAGTCTTTTTACAAACATCACTTTAGCAGTCTTTGGGGACAGTGAGGGATATGCTAGTTGGGCATTCTTAATGCCATTTCCACATAGTACACTGATGGAACCGCATGGAAAGTATTCAAAACCTCAGATAAAGTTCCAAATTTTAATATCCAAGTATACAGCGGAATCAAAGGCTCAATGGAAAATGCACTGCTTCTGAAAAACATAAGCTACTATTTTTGATTCACTGCCTCACAAATGATCATAAACTAATTTCCTCACCTTTTAATACGGTCAGTCTAAGGTTGAGAAAAAAAACATGGTTTTAACGATAATAATGTAAATATTAAATACCTCTGGCTTTTGATTGGATCATAGTATACTTTAGCCAATCCATTTCCTGTACCAACCATGATCTGGTTTAGCTTGGGATGCCAAAGACAACGCACAACACTCTGAAATAAAATTACATATTGATATTGGATCAGTGTTTTTGTGTCTCAAACTGTTTAGCTCTTGAAATTAGATTTAGCATACAACTTTGTAAGGGTTTTTTAAAGTAATTAATGAAGCTCTTTTCCTCTGAGTCTTACTTCATATGGTCTTTCTTCCCTATAGAACTAAAACTTTCACACGCAATGCTGCTCTCTCACTCATTGACTCTGCTACAACTTAAAAACAGTTAGTCTTCATTCGGATTTCTCCTTTCCCCAGGATGTCCTAAAGAACTAATCCAATTTCAGTCTCTGCCTGTAGTCAATGCCTCAGCCTATACTCCTGGGATGATACCTCCGCCCCTCTTTTGATCAGTACACAAACTGATTTTAGACTGTCAAGGCCTTAGTACCTTTTTGTTTTACACACACAACATATTCATCCATATGACATATCACTAGATATGCTCCAGTTCTAACAGAAATTAATTCAGGGAAGTCCTGTGGCCTGTGTTATACAAGAGGTCAGACTAAATAATCACAACAGTTCCTTTTGGCTTTATAATCTATGAAACTATGAAAACTAGATTTCAGTTTGAATTACAAAACCAAAATGAAAAATCTCTTTGAATGGTCAAATATTGACTGAGGAAGTAAATAAAGCAAAGACACTATTTACCATGAGGAACAACAAATCTTAATGTTCACCTAAACAACAGACTCTATGTATTTAGATAATTGGAGAGTGCTTATTGTTTGAGAGGTAACTACCTTATAAAGCGATAAACTAACTTTAAGACTGAAGGTTATAGTGTTGACAGGACTTGTATTAACTATATTATAAATGTATCTAGAGCTAAAAGGATTCATGCTCATATTATTATTTCATTGAAATGTGCTCAATCATCTTTCATAACCTCCTTCCCAAGCCTACTGTTCCACCTTGCCCAAGAGAACCTTTCAACCTGGACTAATCATTTGTTTATTAAATTATATTTGATATTGAGATGGGGGAGTGAGAAAGAGTGCTTTTGCATAATACATCTTATACAAGCCACAAAACAGGTGTTCACTTTAGTCTGAACAAGAGAAGTATAATAATTTAAATTATAATAGGGAGTGTAAATGAAACATAATACTGTAACTTGGGAGACTGGAGACATTTCAGGAAGTTAGTATACTTACTTTGGTGACCTATAAGTGAATGGCTATATATCCCCCACTGCCAATTTTCAAGCCTTCCACCCACCCAATACCTCCCTACCTCAATCCCAGTTTTCCTTCCCATTCCTGGCATAGCCCCAATATAATTTTGTTTGGATGTTAAATATGAGCCACGTGCTAATATGCTAGTGGAATGCCTGATTCTGAAAAACCATAAATCTGTTAAGCCCTAATCAGTTGGACCTTCTTTTGGCTATAAGATAAATATAGGCTTTTCTCAATTACTTATTGAGAAACAGGTTTCACAGTACTGAGCCTCAATGAAGTGGCAGTTAATAGAGCCTCCTGAAATGTCCCTAATATAAATCTCATCCCACACATCACACAGACACAATAGTTTTAAAAAATGACACCTCTCCATGCTCTTACAGGTATGCAAGGTTAAATATACAACCATATTAAAGGTCAAAGCTCATTTTACATGTAGCAACTAGTAGGGATGTAAAGTTAAATTTCTTGACGTTCAGGAGCTCCATAATCCCTGTCACTTGCTATAACAAGTTACCAACGCAGTCAGTGTAGGCCTGTTAATAAACTGTTTATTTTTAAAAAACAATTCTTATTTGTTGCAATATCAGTTATTACTCAAATGCTACAGTAATTCTAAAACAAACACAGCTAATAGCAGAATTCAAGGTTAAAGGTAAGTGGCCTTTTCGTTTATTAATATTTACTGCATGTGTTTTGCCAGCCTTTAAAAACTTTGTAGTTAATGCAGTTCACCACTTTCTTCTGTCAAGTAAATGTATTATATAGCATGGTACTGGACACCAGCCAACAAAAACAAATCTTGAGACATTGTGGCTCATGCACTGATGGGAATTGCTACAATTCTAGCTTGTCAAACATGCACAGCTCACTTAAAAACACTGTGGCACGTGCTTCAGAGCAGGCAGAAGAAACTGCCATAAAACACAGCATTATAAATCTTCTGAAACAGTAAAATGTCTCCAAGCTCTGAACAGTCAAGTAACTTTACTATATCACTGGTGTATAAATCTACTTTACAACACATGACAAAAAATACTCATGTCGATTTTTTGGATCATACACTACCCTGAAAGACTAAAATACTGAATCCTAGGGACTAAATCATTATAAGTCTCCATACAAGTAGTCCCACTGAAGTCAGTTATGCAAATTGGGGAGAGGGATAGCTCAGTGGTTTGAGCATTGACCTGCTAAAACCAGGGTTGTGAGTTCAATCCTTGAGGGGGCCATTTAGGGATCTGGGGCAAAAATTGGGGATTGGTCCTGCTTTGAGCAGGGGGTTGGACTAGATGACCTCCTGAGGTCCCTTCCAACCCTATGATACTATGAAATAAGGACAGTTCAGATGACAGAACATTGCAGGCTTGGGCACTAAATATGTGAAGATAGTAGAATAAAATCCTCACATTATAAAGAATTTAATTAGTAACCACTGCATATATCCTAAGACTCAGAGTTAACTTGCCTTTTACACTTAGAATATAATTTAGAATTTTAGTAGATAGGTGTTTAGTGAGCAACCTAAACTAAGAAGGGATTAAAGCACAGGCACTTTAGTCCTGAAACCAAGGGACCATGCTCCTGAAGTCACATGATGAAGTCAGAATCTCAGCTTTCATTTAAAAAAAAATCCCAATATCCTAATTTTCTAGCCCACATGCCTGCAAAGAAAAGATTGAAAATGCGAATCGAGCATGAGAATGTGAGCCTGAGACCGCAGACAGTCGGAAACAATAGCTCTGAAAGGTATGCACTTCCCTATGAATCTCAATGGTGTGATAACTCTACAACCCACTGTTCTTGGGAACTCTGCCAACTCCATCCCAAAAAGCATAGGCAGGGGGAGAGTACAGGAGGCCTGACCCATGCAGATACAACCCAGGCCCCGGGCCATTGCCCCAGCTTCTCTGGAAGAGAATGGGGGCCATGGCACAGGGGCAGAGCAAGGCTATAAGGAGCCTCTCATCATGGTGTGTGTAGGGCCCTGGTGTCCTTTAATCCAGCCCTGCTCTAAAGTCCATCTAATTTTAAAATCAATAATTTTTTTTTAAAAATCCTGTTTTATTTTAACATTTAGTATTTGCAATGGCATCACTACATGGCAGCTGGTGCTTAGTTTCAACTACACCCAAGAGACAGTTGAGTTCAGGCTGGAAGTCATAACCACATTAATTAGCAGCAAGTTACAATCTCTCACTGCACTTAGGTGATTTTATTTCTTAGCAGAGAAGTAAAACAGAAGGAGGTAATTAGATTGACAGTACTTTGTAAAAACAAGCACAAAGTCCTGGATTAACCACTAGTACGGGCTATATAGAGATTCAGATTAACAGTTTTCTAGATTCAAAGTGAAACTACGGGTACAAATACAGTAATTAACAACTGAGTACAAAAATTAGTTTACAGCCAGATTTAACTGACTGTTTCTTGCTATGTTTAAAACTGAATAACCTCAAAGCATCATGGATTCTGAAGTTTTACGAAGTCTCTTAAACCCATTTCTCAGCTCTTCAGTGTGAGAGTTGGTGATGTTTTCTTTAAAGTACTCCTCTTTCATAATACATAAAAAGAATTCCTATTGATGACAAACAATAATTCTGAAATATACAATGCTGCTTTGTGCAAAAGTTCTTTATATAAGAAAAGGATTCCTATAATAGCTCAATCTCTGATAAGTACATCTACAGGACATCACATGCTCAAGTACTGGATACAGGCCCAAGACCCTTTGCTAATTTTTAGCTACAACATTGAGTCAAAACTACATTTAAAGATCCTGAACGTATCCAAACCAAATCCTGAGTCTGATCATCCGCTTTCTGCAGAGGTGGGGGCGATGGGGTCTCAGCACCTTCTGCAGAAAGATGCATGGAGATCCGTGAATGAGGGAAGAAGGAAGACCTAGGGATTCACATCATCTCCCCAACTCCTATCCATTCAACAAACAAAAGTAGATCCAAAACTCAAGCAACCAGATTTACAGAAGATGATGGCGTGTGTGCACTACAGCTGAAAAAACTACCAACAAAGAACAATTAGTAAGACAGCTTTAGGCTACATTAATCAAGACTTGCTACTGAGAAACAAATGATTAATTATGGGGAAGTAGCCGTTTATTCAGTTAAGGCTATGATTTAATCATGGGTATTTTTAGTAAAAGTCATGGACAGGTCACGGGCAAGAAACAAAAAATCATGGCCCATGATCTGTCCATGACTTATACCATAAATACCCCTGATTGAATCTTGGGGGGGAGGGGGGGTGTACCTCTACCAGGTGAGGGGAGGGAATCCCGCAGCAACCAGCAGCTGAGGAGGGAGCCCCAAGGTAGCCCACGGCAGCAGCTGGGGGTGGTGGGGGAGGAGTCCTGGGGGGCCTGTGGCACCAGCTGCTGTGGGGAAGCCCCAGGTGGCTGGTGGCTGCTCCAGTCGCTGCCATGAGGGGAACCCCAGGGGTCCAGTGGCTGCTCTGGCCACCGCTGTGGAGGGAAGCCCCAGGGGGCCATCAGCTGCCATGAGGGAAGCCCTGGAGGAGCCATCAGCTGCTCTGGCCACTGCTGTGGAGGAGCCCATGTTAGATCATATTAAAGAAGTTCTGTATTAAAATCACAAATGAGTTTGATTCCCCATAGTTTAAATTCCAGAGTATTACTAATTAAGAGGGAGGTCTCTTGGTTTTTGGCTGCTAATTGTGTTAGTACATCCTAAGACAGAGTCTGTTCTCAAACAAATACTTTGTAACAACAGAAACAGCACACAGAGACTCCCTGCCTTTTGTTGTATTTATCTCGCTTTGTTAACAACTGTGATTAAAATAGAGATAGAGGATGTATGTGGATGGCTGCTTGGTGTGGATAATAAATGAATGATCAGAGAGGTGCCAGACTAAGAATCCAGTGTCCATCGGCCGAAGAAGGCGTCAAGTGGAAACAATCAGAGAACCCCCAGAGGGCAGACTGGAATCCACCCAAAAGCCTCAAGGATGCTAATTATAGACCTGTCTTTAATAAACTGTGATTGTAAAGTTTTGGCCAAGGTTCTGACGAAACAGCTGGAAAGCTTATTACCAAATAATATTCATGAGAGCCAGGTATGGAAGGAAAGGTTATTAGTAAATTACCTAAATAAAATTCTTCATCTATTCTAAGACTTTAAATGGTACAGAGACAGTTTAGACAGAACCAAATATTTGATAAGGCTCAAAAGGTGGCATCTGTATGACATGAAGCATGTAGCAAATGTTCTGATTTTAGTTTTATTGTTTTTCAGTACTTCAGTACACATGGAGCTAAGCATGAATATGCACAATAAATAAATCATCCGTCCCTAAAGCATTCCTACAGATTTAAAGCTATGATGCCGTTCATGTTATGTTATAAAAAGAAAAGGAGTACTTGTGGCACCTTAGAGACTAACCAATTTATTTGAGCATAAGCTTTCGTGAGCTACAGCTCACTTCATCGGATGCATACTGTGGAAACTGCAGAAGACATTATATACACAGAGACCATGAAACAATACCTCCTCCCATCCCACTCTCCTGCTGGTAATAGCTTATCTAAACTGATCACTCTCCTTACAATGTGTATGATAATCAAGGTGGGCCACTTCCAGCACAAATCCAGGTTTTCTCACCCCCCACCCCCCCTCCAAAAACCACACACACAAACTCACTCTCCTGCTGGTAATAGCTTATCCAAAGTGACCACTCTCCTTACAGTGTGTATGAAAATCAAGATGGGCCATTTCCAGCACAAATCCAGCAAGAGAGTGAGTTTGTGTGTGTATGGGGGTGGGAGGGTGAGAAAACCTGGATTTGTGATGGAAATGGCCCACCTTGATTATCATGCACATTGTAGGGAGAGTGGTCACTTTGGATGGGCTATTACCAGCAGGAGAGTGAGTTTGTGTGTGTGTGTGTGGGGGGGGGGGGGTGGCGGAGGTGAGAAAACCTGGATTTGTGCTGGAAATGGCCCAACTTGATTATCATACACATTGTAAGGAGAGTGATCAGTTTAGATAAGCTATTACCAGCAGGAGAGTGGGATGGGAGGAGGTATTGTTTCATGGTCTCTGTGTATATAATGTCTTCTGCAGTTTCCACAGTATGCATCCGATGAAGTGAGCTGTAGCTCACGAAAGCTTATGCTCAAATAAATTGATTAGTCTCTAAGGTGCCACAAGTACTCCTTTTCTTTTTGCGAATACAGACTAACACGCTGTTACTCTGAAACATGTTATGTTTTTCAGAAACAAAAATATTAATTCATTGATCGATATTCACATTCTACAGTTCCCAATTATATTTAATGTGTACATGTTTGACTTGAGAGGCAAGGGAGAAGAAAAGCAGGAAAGGAAAATCTAGGGAAGCATACCAACAAAACACAACAAATATTTAGTAAATGTGCTCCTAATTTCTACGGTCTTATATGCAGAACTATTAATCAAACTGCAGTTTTTATGACTTCAAGCCTTTTGTTATCAGAAGAGTCCAATTCATTTTATTCAATCATTGAATTTCATTAACCAATTTTGAATCTTTAAGCTTTAATGTTTTATTTTTGAGACACTCTCTTCATCTTGACCTGCTCTCTTCCTTTGGACTGCTTGGCTAGGCTAACACCTGGAAAAATTAAAAATGTTCCCTTCAATTGTCATTTTCTTTATTTCTGGTTGCTGCTAAAATTCTGCCTGTGATCTGAAATTGTAGACATAATTGTATTTCCTATTTTGTTCATTCTAGTTGATATTCTGTCAGGAATTCAATGGCATTTAACTACATGCATATATCATCCTGATAACACAGAAATATTATTTAATCTAACATGAAGGTAATAATTTGTTCCAGGATAGCTGTGGGATCAAGTTTTTCACTACTTGCAGAAACTCCAGAGATTTAGATATTTTTGGCCCAGATTGGGCTCTCCACACATTTTTTTTTGTATAGGTACAGCCTTTAGCACAATGGGGCCACAATCCTGACTGGGACTTCTGGGTAGTACTGAAATATAAACAGTAAATAAATAAAATATTCCTGTCAGTAATAATAGTATACCATATTATACAAACAATATTTTAAATTATTTCCTCCCATTGAGAAGGTCAGAGTTATTTTCTCACATTGCTTTCCAGCCTAATCAGTCACTGCTTCCCCATCCTACATCCACCCAGAGAATTAAGTTTTGCATAGAATCATAGAATATCAGGGCTGGACGGGACCTCAGGAGGTCATCTAGTCCAACCCCCACTCAAAGCAGGACCAATCCCCAACTAAATCATCCCAGCCAGGACTTTGTCAAGCCTGACCTTAAAAACCTCTAAGGAAGGAGATTTCACCACCTCCCTAGGTAACCCATTCCAGTGCTTCATCACCCTCCTAGTGAAAAAGTTTTTCCTAATATGCAGCCTAAACTTCCCCCACTGCAACTTGAGACCATTACTCCTTGTTCTGTCATCTGGTACCACTGAGAACAGTCTAGATCCATCCTCTTTGGAACCCCCTTTCAGGTAGTTGAAAGCAGCTATCAAATCTCCCCCTCATTCTTCTCTTCTGCAGAGTAAATAATCCCAGTTCCCTCAGCCTCTCCTCATAACTCATGGGTTCCAGTCCCCTAATCATTTTTGTTGGCCTCCGCTGGACTCTTTCCAATTTTTCCACATCCTTCTTGTAGTGTGGGGCCCAAAACTGGACACAGTACTCCAGATGAGGCCTCACCAATGTCGAATAGAGGGGAATTATCATGTCCCTCGATCTGCTGGCAATGCTCCTACTTACTTATACAGGCCAAAATACTGTTAGCCTTCTTGGCAACAAGGGCAAACTGTTGACTCATATCCAGCTTCTCGTCCACCGTAACCCCTAGGTCCTTTTCTGCAGAACTTCTGCCTAGGTGCTCGGTCCCTAGTCTGTAGCGGTGCATGGGATTCTTCCGTCCTAACTGCAGGACTCTGCACTTGTCCTTGTTGAACCTCTTCAGATTTCTTTTGGACCAATCCTCTAATTTGTCTAGGTCCCTCTGTATCCTATCCCTACCCTCCAGCATATCTACCACTCCTCCCAGTTTAGTGTCATCTGCAAACTTGCTGAGGGTGCAATCCACGCCATCTTCCAGATCATTAATGAAGATATTGAACAGAACTGGCCCCAGGACTGACCTTTCTGGCACTCCACTTGATACCAGCTGCCAACTAGACATGGAGCCATTGATCACTACCCATTGAGCCCGATGATCTAGCCAGCTTTCTATCCACCTTACAGTCCATTCATCCAGCCCATACTTCTTTAACTTGCTGGCAAGAATACTGTGGGAGACAGTGTCAAAAACTTTGCTAAAGTCAAGGAATAACATATATACTGCCTTCCCCTCATCCACAGAGCCGGTTATCTCGTCATAGAAGGCAATTAGGTTAGTCAGGCATGACTTGCCCTTGGTGAATCCATGCTGACTGTTCCTGATCACTTTCCTCTCATCTAAGTGATTCAAAATTGATTCCTTGAGGACCTGCTCCATGATTTTTCCAGGGACTGAGGTGAGGCTGACTGGCCTGTAGTTCCCTGGATCCTTCTTCTTCCTTTTTTTAAAGATGGGCACTACATTAAGCCTTTTTCCAGTCATCCGGGACCTCCCCCGATCGCCATGAGTTGTAGATAAAGTCTCATATATTTGTCTTCCAAAGATGACATTTTGTATGAAGCCCATTTGTTTTCATATGTAGCACCCTCACAAGCTTTTGATAGCAGAAGGAAGGAAGGAAGGAAGGAAGGAAGTTGGCTACCACATTGAGGTATGCACTGGTGGAGCGAGTCTTCCAAAACTCCTTTTTCTTCTTCACCTTTGCCATGACCTCTTGTCTTTCAAGTATGGCTCATACAGTTGCTACAAACCTTCAAAATTTATTCTAATCAAGCTTATTGGATTTTTATGCTCAGGAGACTTTACCTTATTCCAACCTTATCAAGGAAGTAAGCAACATTTTATTATAAACCCTTTGAGAGAAAGTAAGGACAAAAAGAATCAGTTCACTTCTTACAGGGGAAACAGACTGGATTGTCATTACTCCTGAGGGAAGTCCGCACAAAAAATTAAAAATTCTGCACCAAAAAAACCCTAAAAATTTTGTGCACAATATTTTAAAATTCTGCATATTTTAGTTGTCAAAATAACACAATATAATCACCACCACTTTTAATTATTTGCTGACAAGTATTTTGAAATAAATTGTCAAAATAATTCAAAATGGTGTGATTATTTTGTTATTGTATTACTGTAATTTTGACAAATAAAATGTGCAGAATGTTGCAGAATTTTTAAAAATTTTAGGTGCAGAATTACCTCAAGAGTACCAGGGTTCTGTGTGTTTAAATCTAGGTGCAAGCAGCGTGTTGTGTGGATCTGGATGCACAGGAGCTCGTGGGGGGGTTCTGGGTGCACGGGGAATGGGACTCTGCAGGGGAATCCAGGTGAAGGTGATTAGGGCTCAGCAGGGGCATGGGAGGTCTGGGTGTGGAGAGCTCAAGCGAGTGGTCTGGGTGCTGAGGGAGTGGGGGGTCAGGATGCAGCTTGTTGGGCCTCAGTGGAGTGGGGGTCCAGGTGTGGGGAGCTCCCGATGCAGGAGTGAGGCTCAGGGTGGGGCTTTGGGTGTGGGGGACTCCCAATACAGAAGGGGCTCAGTGTGGGGTTCCGGGTGCAGAGGGGGAAGGCTTGGCAGGGGGATTTGGGTGCAAGGGGGCGTCCAGATGTACAGGGGTTGGGTGGACAGGGGGAGCAGTTCCCCATACAGTGACCCATCCCCCCATGGCTGAGGAGCAATAGGGCCAGGAAATGGGGGGAGGGATCATTGTACAGGGAGCTGCTCCCTCTGTCTGCCCAACCCCTGTGCATCTGGACGTCCCCTCGCACCCAAATCTCCCTGCCGAGCCTTCCCCACCCCACCGAGCCTCACCCCATGCACCCAGACACCCCTTCCAAGACCCACCACACCCACAGTGGAGAGCTTCCTGTAGCCAGGGGAGGTTTTGGGGGTTGATCTGACCTCTGCTCCATTTAGGGAAGGTGGAGGGGAAACTCCATCTCCGTCATCGTCCTCCTCCTCTTCCCTCCCACTGCCCAGCCCAGCTGGGAATAAGGTCCTTGGCGGCTGGGCATCCCTAGACCCTGCCCTTCCCCCCCTCGTGGTGACTTACCTCTCCCCCAGCTTCCTGAACAGATGCACCCATGCTGCCGGGGAAGGGTGAGTGAGCACTGGTGCAGCTTCTATGCTTCCCACATAAACCATTTTTTGGCGGGAAAGCAAAGAGCATCTGCGGCGGAACATGTTTCAGAAGTATGTAATGCATTTGAATGTACTATGGTAGCTTAAACCCTAACCACCTCTACCACCAAAACAAAAAAACGGAGTGCAAGGCTGTATTTATGAGTATAAGATGAGTCAATGTACCAATAAGATATAGTGAAATGGCTGACTACAGGAAGAACATAGCTCCATTAGATGTATCAGATTAAAAATGGCAGTCAGCATCCCACTATTAAGGTAAACTGGAATATGTAAGAGATGTTTCTTTTGCATTGTCATGTGTTCATAATGAATCACTGGAAAAAAATTGGTAATTGAGGGTTAATACTGGGAATTGACAAGGAATAGGCAAAACACTGGATTTTCACTCAGCTCTACTTATTACAGCAACAGTATATTTGAGTTGTTTCCCTTTGTTTAGGTTTCCTTATTATGATAAAACATGTTTATTAAAATTTAAATGAAGTATCTATGAAATGATTTGAAAGTTATTGATGAGGTAATGTGACAGCTACACTTGAAGTCAGATATGAGCCAGAGAGCTCATGTGTGGCTTCCTATCAGCTGCCACCATCCTAATTTTTTAGGGAACAGCCTTATTCCACTATATTCCTTTAAACTTGCCAATGGCCTTAAAATCTTAACTGAATGAAAAAGGGTGCAAAATCAGCCCACTCTCTCCCATTTTGCTTTCAGCTAGATGCAGAGCAAAACAGGTGAAATCTTCCAATGGTCCAGCAACCAGAGAAAGTCAACCCCACTGGAGGAGAGTGAGGACTTGTTGTCTACAATGGCAGAAATGTTAAAAGTAGTCTGTGAAAACAGCAAAAAGCTAGAGGAATAACAGTTATAAAACAAACTCTCAGCAGGACCCATTTGACAGTACAACATGATGTTCGTAATTCATAGATAAAGTCTCCAAGGCTGAGCACAGGATTAGTGATTTAGGAGATCAAATTAAACTATAATAGTATGCAACAACTACAGCAGATAAAAGTACCAACAACTTTAGAGTTTATTAAAGCTTCCTGCTAATCTTCATGGTCTCCATTTGAAAGGTCAAATATTCAGCTCAAGAGGTACTTGAAACTGACTGGGGATAAAAAAACACCATAATCCTGTTTCAGGTTCTGTTTTGATCCTATAAGATAAAACAGTGACAGCAGGAGTTGCTGATAAAAAATATTTTTCATTAAAAAAGCAAAACTTCTCTTTCAAAAGTGCCAACTGCTTTCTGCCTCAGTGGCCATGACGATATGTGCTGGGGTCTGTTTGAATTGTGTCATTTTGATTTGCTGTTCTTGGCCACCTGTACAGCGAGATAAGTGGCCTGTCAGCACAAGAGATACTGAAATGCATAAAAAGATATTTTGACAGTAGTAGTCAGGCTTCATAATTTCAGGCCACCATAACAGCAACCAAGTGGGCTCTCTTGACGGTATGTTTGTCTAAACTATAATTTTTATGTCAGCACTGCTGTTGGAACACCTGTCTGTCAACATCATGGTAAGTATCCAGGTAGCAAATGTATTTAACGCACCTATGTAGTCTAACATAAATCATATCTTTAAATTTTCAATAAACTGTAATTTCATGGTGAAGAACTGTTTATTTTTATTGACTTTAATGCAGTACCATCTATTGTCTTTAAAACATTTAAAATATAATTAAGTAATATTATTTAAGAAAGTCCCTCTTGCTGCTTATTTGCATAATTTTTTAAAGATACAATAAATTAATTAACATTAACTTTGTCTGACACAGAGGTTTAGTAGTTATATGGAGTTGCATTTACATTTAAGGGGTCCAGTCAGGAGTTACAAAACTAATAACATTTAAAAACATGCACCCTTACCTATGACCCTACAAATAGCTGAAGATAAAAAGTTAAGTTTTGAAAAAGTTTGGTTTTACAACATATAAATGTTGTGTCTATTGACCTAATAGTGACAATTTGTCATTACATATCTTATGATATTTTTTAATTAATAGCAGGGATGTTAATCTCAGTGTCCTGGACAAACTGTAGATTTGGAAAATACATTCTGCTCTCCTAATTTTCCCCTGAATTTAACGAGTAGAAACAATATTCATCACTTCTATCCCTGTCTTAAATTATTACATAGCATTGCTATGTTCTGTTAAACTGTTGACATGTTTCACCAATGGACATAAAAATAAAGAGAATGGTACAAATTTTCTACCTTCAGTTATGCCCTAACCGCTTCAGTGGGGTTGCACAGACTCAGTAGAGGGCAGAATAGAACCTGGTGTCCAAAAAAAATTCAATACAAAAATGCTGAAAAATATGAGTAAAATTTCAAAGCAACAGGTTTGGATTTAGCCACAAACATTCCAATAAAAAGAATGGGAGTCAAACCAATGAAAACTCTGAGAAACACTTTGAAGTCAGGAATTTGGGGTGAAATTTGAATGATCAAAATGTAGCAAGTTTAAAAAAAAACAACAACCTAATTCACACTTCTTGGCTTTTTAATTTTTCACAACACAATAAATTAAAGATAAGGATATCCATATTTAAATGAGGTTTGCTGGGATTTCATGGAAAATTTTCCTGAATGTAAAACCTGAAAGATAAACTGACAATTACCAGGAAATTAAAAGCGAAGCCCCATTCTTCAAGTTAAGTATATTCAAGAAAGGCCCAGTTCTGGAAAGATTTACATGTGTTTAGTTTTACATAGAGTTCAACCGACTTAGATGACAGGATTAAATCTTCCCAGGATCGGACCCTTAGCTTGTATTAATAAGAGTTCACTTTGAAAGTATGTTTTAGTGGAATCTCTCCTCTCACTTCCCCATCTCCAAAATATTACACTGTCTTAAAGACAATTTTATACCTTTAAATAATACATTTAAAACTTTGGAAATTAATGGCTAAGGCATTCGGTCAGTTCCTCGATGGCATAAAGTCATTCATCCCTGATTCTCCACCCACCTGATTTACATGGCATATATATACACATGTGCAAAAGTTAAAAAAAAAATTTTTAGGAGACTATAAAATCCCACTACATACCAATATATACCACAAGATTACTCATTACAAAACATGAGCAGGAGTGCACCAAACTGGATGCTCCGGGATGCTGCAATAGTTGGGACTGTTCTAACTTTTATAGAGGAGCAGAATGATTCCTGGCTACCTCTAGACTGAAAAGGTAATGTAAAGACATCTTAGCACCCCTTACCACCTGTACCGAACCAAGCTCAGAATTAGGGCTTATCACATTAAAAACTTTTTTCTGATTTTCCCAAACTTCCAAGTATCCTGGGATGAGATGTGGCTGTGAAATTTATTCTTTGGGAAGCTGACAGAAAGTGGACAGAAAGTCAAACTTCTTCAAACTTTAATTTTAACTTGTGGAATAACTACTGACACTATAAAATAAAGTGCAAGGTTATAAGTATTATTAGGGAGTAATAATTAAGGTCTGTATGCACAGAGGAGAGCAAAACTACAAAGAAATCATGGTGCAATTATGGGAGTAAGAGAAAAAGCAGATACAGGCAGTGAATGCCCTTTTCATCCCTCCGTTAGCCACTTTCCTCCCACTGCAAAAGATCTGCATGGCCCATTAGTTGCATTAATTGGTATGCTCCCCTACAAGAACAGCTGAAGATCTGTATTAAGTAATCATGGAAAATTAATGCTGCTTGTGACAATATTAATTCCAACTGCACACTTTGTAATCTCTCTTTATTGGTGTCTTGGAGCACAGTGGTGAGCCAGCAGCCAATGGTAGGTTTGCCATGCTACAATGGCTAGGAAGGGGTGGTCTGCCCACTAACTGCTTCCACAGACCAGAGGAGGGAGAGAATACAGACTACATGGCTCTTAGAGAACAGCTGTACTTTAATTAGCTTTCTTCCTTCCTTCATGACAGGGGCATATGGGCCTATGACAGTTACTATTCCAAATTATGTTGTATGCAAAACTGAAAAAGATCAAAAATTCATTTAAAACTGATCCATTTAAAAATATTTGCAGAACTGAAAAACAAATGCCATAAATTTATTTACACAATTCATCTTAATTGCCCTTTGAAGTGGAAAAAGACATCCTCATGTATTGATATTATGCTGAAGCTCTTCACTCCAGCCCGAAAGAGCCTGTTTACACAACAAAAACTATGTTAAAATTATACAAAGGGTCTGCCTTAAACCCAAAAAGCCAAAAAAATCAGAACTGAGGCTCCTCTGGATCTCATCCTAGAAAAGGAGCCAAGTGCAATAAATAAAGTGGGAGATTAAGTATCTAGAATGTAGTGTTCACACAATTATTAGAATTAGAATACTCAGGAGCATAAAGTAGTAAAGGAAGCAGCACTAATGTTTTTCCAAAAAGAAAAGGAGTACTTGTGGCACCTTAGAGACTAACCAATTTATTTGAGCATGAGCTTTCGTGAGCTACAACTCACTTCATCTCACGAAAGCTCATGCTCAAATAAATTTGTTAGTCTCTAAGGTGCCACAAGTACTCCTTTTCTTTTTGCGAATACAGACTAACACGGCTGTTACTCTGAAACTAATGTTTTTGACTTTGTGAAATGTGACTTTGAAAATGTACGGAAATGCTCAAAGGAATTTGGACTGGAAACGAGTAAGAGAAAATTACAATTCTCTATATACTAATGGGAAATAGGCTAAAGAACAGTTGCAGAGAGCAATAATTGAGGGCAGGATTCCAATTTTTAAGACACATGGGCGTGCACTCTATCTTGGAAATTGCAAATATTTTGATACATGCATGTAGCATATTGTCAGATTAGAACTGAGCCACAAGTTTAACTTTCATTGACTTCAATTAATGGCTTCCTTGCATTAGGACAGTAAGTACTTGACCTTAGTCAGAATCACATTGTATTTGACCAATAGGAAAAAACTTCTAATAATATTGGAGGAAAACTGCAAGACAGACCATTTTCAAACACCTATCTTGTTAGGTACTGAAGCTACCTTTTCAGCACAGCATATATGGAAATTAGGCACACAACCCCTTCTTTTTGTTGTTACAGTGATTGAAGATGCATAGTTAATTCTTCACATACTCCGAAATAACTACTGACAGCAGCACTTATTTTGTTTTTGGGAGAGAGAGTAGGAAGAGGAGGTCCATATTGCCTTAATTCTTGTGACATCACAGAATGAAAGGAGAAAAGTTACTTCATTATACAGGAAACTGCATTACTACAGCTCAAGTTTTTTGCATTCTAATCAGGACATACCCTAATTCTTTTTTAAATAGTTGTTCACCATCTATGAAAATTTCATTGTTATTTCCAAAATCTGTATTTTGTATTCCACTTTCTAGTCAAAATGGTTGCATCACCTACTCTCAAACTTTCTATTAATTCCAGATTGTTAGTTACTTCTACTTTCATGTTTAAATAGCAATTTGTCTAAACTGGAACACAGTTTTTTGTATAGAGTCTTTCTCCGCCCTGAGACTAATGGGTTGTAACTCACTCCCTGTCCCATACAGGTAAAAGGATTGCTCTGCTGCTGGAATGTTGGAATGTTCACCAAAATCACCACCCCCTAACTATAAAAATAGATACTGATCTACTTTCTGCTTAGGAGTCAGAAATCCCTTTAGTAGAACGGGACTCAAAAACCACAAGGAAATATCAACTTGGGCCATTTGGTAAATTTCTGTCAATCAGGCCTTGATTCATTATACTAGAGTATAAAAAGCCCTTTATTCCTTTCTTCGGCTGCAGAAAGAGAGAGCACATGCCCTCAGAATGTTCTTGAACTCCTTAGTTCTGTGAAAACAATATCATAAAGTCCCTACCACATTTAACGAGTGCAACTGCTTTACTTTTGGAGATTTGGAATTAGGGCAAAAAGAGGAAAACTTTTTTTGCAGGATTATTGTGTCAGACAGAAATGGGAGACACAACAACTGAGGAATGTCTGTGTGAGCTGGTCAAAACAAGATTTATTTTTCTACAGCTGAGAGAGTGATTATTGCCAACAGAGGGAGAATCTAATCTAGAACATCTAAAGAAGACTATTCTTTGGCTGACCATCCTTTTTAGCTGTGCACAAGTTGGAGGCTTAATATGAGTAACAGTCACAAGATAAAACCCTCACCATTTCCTAGTGATGGGGCAGTGTGTGTACAAAGGGCCCAATTTTGCAGATGCTGGACGGGAGTTGGATTATAACATAGTGCACAAGCCCCTTGGTCTATGTGTGGGTGGGGGAACTAAGGGTTCTGAACAGGAGGTACAGATGCATGCGGTGAGGGGATATCCTGCCAGTATCCTGAAATGCAGGCATACGTACCGTGTATATTTGCAAATGCTTAATTCTAATTCAGCAAGGTTATTTTTGAATAAGCTTTACTCCTAGAAAGTCCCAGTCTCATCATGGTGGCATGATGATCAGGAATAGGAGCAGCAGAATTTAGTCTTAGAAAGTATCTTAGGGCTTGTACACACTACCACTTACATTGATGTAACTTACGTCACTCAGGGGTCTGAATAAGCCACCCCCTGAGTGATGTTACACCAACCTAAGTGCTGGTGTGGACAGTGCTATGTCAGCAGGAGAGCTTTTCCCGCTGACATAGCTACCACGTCTCATGGAGGTGGTTTTATTATGCTGATAAGAGAGCGCTCTCCCATCAGCATACAGTGTCTTCACCAGATGCACTATGGTGGCACACCTGTATTGGTGCAGCTGCGCCACTATAGCACTTCTAGTGCAGACTAGCCCTTAAAAAAACATGTAGGTGCATGAAAACTAAATTAATGTGTCGGAACAATGGAGGCTAACACACTGCAGCCCATTAGTAAAACCAAAAAGTTTCATTCCAGCAGCTTTGAAGCAATAATGCACTTTCCCATGAAAACTTAAAAGAAGAGGTGAAAAACGGTTTGCTTGGTATGATGGAAAGGAATGTCAGACTCTACTTTGGTCAGACATTCCCATTCAATTTAGTCCCATTACCCACCAGGGTTCATTTACAGGCCAAATGCACTGGCTATTTATCAAGAAGGTTTAAGATTAAGTTTACTGCCCATAAGCATTTTTGAATTATCTATATTGTTGGAACACCATAAAAACATGGAAGCAATACAAAACAGCTATAAAAACTGTATTATCTGCATAATTTAAACTTTCTACACAGTAGTGTTCTTTGTTATTTTTTTCTTCCCAATACGTATACTGTACCACCAGAGCTGGTTTATAATTACCCTTAATAAGTCCTATTATTTTAACTTCATTGTTGAAATAAAGGGCTAACGATGCAATTTTTCCTCAACATTTTGGATTAAATCCTGCTTCAAGTCACTGAGACTACTTGCATGAGGCCGGTGAACAGATTAAGTCCTTCATCACCAACTGATATACCTTTGTGTACTCACACACTCTTTTAATGCACACACACACAGTCTGTAAATCCAACTACATAAGCATGAATACACACAAAATATACACATTGTAAATTACACATTTAAACGAGGACGGTTAATTAATCGCAGTTAACTCATGCGATTAAAAACTCAAAAAATTAATCGCAGTTTTAATCGCACCGTTAAACATTAGAATACAAATTGAAATTTATAAAATATTTTTGATGTTTTTCTACATTTTCAAATATATTGATTTAAATTACAACACAGAATACAAAGTAGACAGTGATCACTTTATATTATTTTTATTACAAATATTTGGACTGTAAAAATGATAAACAAAAGAAATAGTACATTCACCTTGTGAAAGTACCTTAATGCAATCTCTTTATCGTGAAAGTGAGACTTACAAATGTAAATATTTTTGTTACATAACTGCACTCAAAAACAAAACAATGTAAAACTTTAGCGCCTACAAGTCCACTCAGTCCTACTTCTTATTCAGCCAATCACTAAGACAAACAAGTTTGTTTACATTTATGGGAGATAATGCTGCCTGCTTCTTATTTACAATGTCACCTGAAAGTGAGAACAGGCATTTGCATGGCACTTTTGTAGTTTGAATTGCAAGGTATTTATGTGCCAAATATGATAAACATTCATATGTCCCTTCATGCTTCGGCCACCATTCCAGAGGACATGCTTTCATGCTGATGATGCTTGTTTAAAAAAAAATGTGTTAATTACTTTTTGACTGAACTCCTTGGGAGAGAGCAGTATGTCTCCTGCTCTGTTTTACCCACATTCTGCTATGTATTTCATATTATAGTTGTCTTGGATGATGATCCAGCACATGTTCGTTTTAAGAACACTTTCACACAGATTTGACAAAACACATAGAAGGTACCAATGTAAAATTTCTAAAGATAGCTACAGAACTCGACCCAAAGTTTAAGAATCTGAATTCCCTTCCAAAATCTGAGGAGGACAAGGTGTGGAGCATGCTTTCAGAAGTCTTAAAAGAGAAACACTCTGATGTGGAAACTACAGAACCCAAACCACCAAAAAAGAAAATGAACCTTCTGCTGGTGGCATCTGACTCAGATGATGAAAGTGAACATGCATCGGTCTGCACTGCTTTGGATCGTTATTGAGCAGAACCTGTCATCAGCACAGACGCATGTCCTCTGGAATGGTGGTTGAAGATGAAGTGACATATGAATCTTTAGCACATCTGGTAGGTAATTATCTTGCAATGCTGGCTACAACAGTACCATGCAAACGCCTGTTCTCACTTTCAGGAGACATTGTAAACAAGAAACTGGCAGCATTATCTCCCGCAAATGTAAACAAATTTGTTTGTTTAAGCAACTGGCTGAACAAGGAGTAGGATTGAGTGGACTTGTAGGCTCTAAAGTTTTACATTGTTTTATTTTTGAATGCAATTATTTTTTGTACATAATTCTACATTTGTAAGTTCAACTTTCATGATAAAGAGATTGCATTACAGTATTTGTATGAAGTGAGTTGAAAAAATACAATTTCTTTTGTTTTTTTACAGCACAAATATTTGTAATAAAAAATAAATATAAAGTGAGCATTGTACACTTTGTATTCGGAGTTGTAATTGAAATCAATATATTTGAAAATGTAGAAAATATCCACAAATATTTAAATGGTATTCTATTATTGTTTAACAATGCAATTAATCGTGTGATTAATCTTTTAATTGCGTGATTAATCGTGCAATTAATCGTGATTAATTTTTTTAATCACTTGACAGCCCTAATTTAAACACTATAGATATGTATAGGAACAGGGCAAGTAGCTCTCTCCAGTAAGACAAACTGACGTTTTAGGCAACAGTAAAAATGGTTACTAACCATTCTGTAATTGTTGTTTTTCAAGATGTGGTGCACGTGTCAATTTCACTATAGGCATTTGCGCAGTCCAACGCATAGTTGCCAGAGATTTTTTTCCTTACCGGTACCCATCAGGGCAGTATGAGTGCCCTCTGCTGTTTCATACACCATGTGCAGGCATAAAGGGCCAAGCTGTCCCAGACTCTCCTCAGTTCCTTCCTACCAGACAGACTTTGACAGAGGGAAAGGAGGTTGGTTGGACATGTGCAACACATCTTGAAGAACAGGAGTTATGAAAAGGTTAGTAACAGTTTTTTCTTCTTCAAGTGATTGCACACGTCCATTCTACTGTAGATTACTCACAAGCAGTTCCAACTGGAGGTGGGTTTGGAGTCTATTTGAACAGGGACTGGAGAACCATGTGTCCAAATTTAGCGTCACCAGCATTGCAGAGGGCTGGGACTTCGGTTTCAGATCAGTTACAGATGACAGCACTGTGGAGCCGAAGATGGCGTCAGAAGCGGAGTCCCCTGTGATCACATAGTGTTCTGCAAAAGTGTGGCCTGACACCCCCGTCACTGCTCTACAGATGTCTGTGATAGGAACATTCTTAAAGGAGGAGACAGATGAGGAGACCGATCTTGTAGAGTGTGTATGAATTGAGTCTGGAGGGGTCATGCTGTGAATTTGGTAGCACTGTCTAATGCAATTCGATACACACTTAGAGAGTCTCTGGGCTGATATTGGTGAGCCCTTGGATCCTTCTGCAATGGAGACGAAAAGTCTGGGGGAATTCCTGAAAGCCTTTGTCCTATCAAGGTAGAAGGCCAGGGCTCCCCTGATATCTAGGTTATGAAGTATAGCCTCCCTGTTGTCTTGGTGAGGGGTTTCGGGTAGAAGACTAGAAGGTGAATCAATTGATTCATGTGAAACAGGGAGGTTACCTTAGGGATGAATTTTGGATGCGGCCTGGCCGTAACTTTGTCCAGAGAGAATACCGTGTAAGGGAGATGCACCATCAGAGCTGTTATCTCTCCTATTCTTTTGGCTGAGGTAATCGCTATCAAGAAGGCTGTTTTCATTGATAGGTTCGTTAGTGAACAGGTGGTCATGGGTTCAAAGAGAGGCCTAGTCAGTCCTTTCAGCATCAGTTTTAGGTCCCACATGGGGATAGGAAGTTGGGGAGGTTGAGGGAAGAGGTTTATTATACCCCTGAAGAATCTTTTAGTGGTTGAGTGTGACAGCACCGAGTATCCTTCTACAGGTTGGTGAAAGGCTGTTATAGCTGCTAGATGAACCCTAAGAGACCTTAGGGATAATCCTGACTTTTTAAGGGTCAGAGCATAGTCTAGGATGCGTGAAAGAGTCACAGATATTGGGGATATTTGTTGAGACATGCACCAAATCTGAAAGCTGGACCATTTCTGCAGCTAAGTATGTCATGTGGAGGACTTTCTACTGTGTAATAGAATCTCTTGCACTTCCCTTGAGCCGGAGCTTTCTAGGTGTTGGTGTAGTAGTTCCAATGTTGGAATGATCGTTGATAAGGTGACCATCTTGAACTTCTGAGTTTTGACAAACTTGTTGAGAGCTCTGAGGTCCAGTATGGGTCTCCCCCTTTCTTTAGGGTATTAGGCAGTAACGAGAGTAGAATCCCTTGCCTCATAGATGTTGAGGTTCTGGTTCTATGGCTCCTACCTGGAGGAGGCAATCTATTTCCTGCTGTAGTAAACTCTAGTGAGAAGGGTCCCTGAAGAGGGATGGGGAAGGGTGTTGTGGAGGGGGTAGGGAGGTGAAATGGATGGGGTACCCAGATTGGGCAATCTTTAAGACCCATTGACAGAAATTATGCATTCCCAGGCACTGCGGAACGCAGCCAATCGGTGGCCAAATGGGTGTACAACCATGGTCGACCGTGTCAGTTATAGGGAGTGGTCTTGCGGTGCCTTGACCTGCCAGGCAAAAGTGATGCTTAGATACAGGGGTTTGGGCGAAGGCTGCAGACCAGATGGCTTGTGTTTTGGGAATTTTCCTTTCTTCCTTTGCATTTCATAATGGAGCTGAGGTTGGTACTGAGCCGCACATGGCCTATGCTGGGATTGGGAAGTAAATCAACTCTTTTGCCCCAGTGTATAGATTCCCAGCGACCGGAGGGTAGCCATGGAATCCCTCAGGGTATGAAGGGAGGTGTTGGTCTTTTCAGCAAAGAGCTCGTGTCCTCAAAGGGAAGATCTTTCACCACAGACTGCACCTCTTTCAGGAATCCTGACAAGTGGAGCCACAATGCCCGTTGCATCATCAATACCATGGAGATTGACCCAGCTGCCATGTCGGCGGCATCTCTGGCAGCCTGTAGTGATGTTTTTACCACTAGTTACCCTTCCTGAATGATGGCCTTGAAGGATTCCCAATGTACCTCTGGCAATTTATCAATAAAATAATTAAGTTTGTTGTAATTTGTGTAGTCGTATTTGGCTGTGAGCGCCCGATAGATGGCAATATGGAACTATAAGGTAGACAAGGAATATGCTTGCCTATGAAAGAGATCAAAGCGCTTCCAATCCCTGTCGTAGGACACAGCTCTGGAGTGGTGTTGTCGGCCATGGGAATTGACAGCGTCCCTCACGATGGAATTGGATGGCAAGTATGAACAATGGAACTCTGATTCCTTTGCAGGGACATAGTATTTTTTGTCCCCATGCTTACAAGTTCAAGCTACTGATGCTGGGCTTTGCCACACTGTTTTAACCAGCTCTAAAATGAATTCATTAATTATGAGGACAACCTTTCAGGACTACGAAGAATGGAAGATATCAAGGAGCTGATGGTTGGAGTCGTTGGTCTCTTCTACAGGTATGTGGAGGGTGTCTGTCAGCCTCTTCGCCAGCTCCTGGAAAGGACAGAAGTCATCTGCCAGAGCTGGTGGGAGAGGCATGACAGCTTTGTCTGTGGGGGAGGCAGATACGGTATTTGGTGTTATGTCCTCCTCAGTACCGGCTTCCTGTTCCTCCATCTCCTAAGGCAGTTCTGAGGTCCTAGATACTGCTGCTGAGGTAGTGTGCCTGGAAAGTTCTCGGGTGAGGCTTGAAGCTTGTGAGGCAGGCTTTTGGTGTGCTGCCCAGTGATCCCATTATGGCCACTGTGGTGGCATAGGGTCTGGTGCAGGTGCCCAGGGGTGGCTGTACCAAGATGGTGGTGGTGGAGGAGCCATCTGTGGGTACATTCTTGGACCAGAAGTTGAAGGTTGTGGCAAAACTCACATCTGCCGGGAGATTGAGGTTGGAGAGCTACCGCCATGAAGATAATCTTCTGACAGAGCTCTCTATCCTTGCGGGATCTCGACCGGAGCTGCTGGCAGAGGGTACACTTTTGTTGTATGTGGCCCTCACCGAAGCAGAGGATGCACTGAGAGTGCATCCGGGATCGCCACATTGTAGGTGTGGACTTCTTGAAGCCCAAGGGAGCTGGACATACCCTGCTAAGGGGAAGGGTCCCCAATGGGGAAAAAGACTAAAAGAAGAAGAAAAAAATTAAAGGTAGAAAGAACAGAAAAATAGCAATCAGAACTATAACTAGAACTATACTGGGGAATACTGCAAATGCAAACAGGAGAACAATAGCCTTAACAGACTGTTAATAGTGCCATCTCTAGCTAGGGGTGGTTGACAAGGAACTGAGGAGGGTTAGCACCCATGCGCTTGTGGCACAGCACAAAGCATATGTGCGTGCCTAATGGACAATGTTACGAAGTTTTCCAATCAGCAGCGCAGGGGCACAGATGTACCTATAGTGGAGTACTCATAGGGACACTACTCAAGGAAAAACAAGTGTTGACAGAGCCATGCCATGCCAGGGTGATCAATAAAAGTCAGGCTTTGACCTAGCTTTGCACTTTGGCCAGAAGAGAGATGGGGGAAAAGTGTACAGGAGACCCTCTGACAACGGCAGTAGAAAAGCATCTGTCAATGAACCAGGGCTGTGAACTGCTCTGGAGCAGAATGTCAGGTCCAGAATTGCTCCAATGTATTCCATTTTCTGTAATGGAGACAGGATTGACATGTCTGAGTTGATCAGCAGGCTGAGTGCATTGAAGGTGGATTGAATTATGCTTACGATGATGCTGGACACCATCTACTACCTGGATTGACCTCTTATCAGCCATTTGTACAAGTAAGGAAAAACATGGACCAGACATTTGAAGGAAAGCTGATACTACTGCCATCCACTTTGTAAAAACATGGGGCAGTTGAGAGACCAAAGAGGAGCATTGTGTACTGATGATGGCAACCGCTGACAGTGAATCTCAGATATTTTCTGTGGCACGGATGAACTGTCACATGAAAGTAGGCATCCTTTAAATTGAGAGCAGCATACCAGTCCCCGAGCTCTACAGAAGGGATTATGGAAGCTAGAGTGAACATCTGGAATTTTGATTTTTTAAGAACTTGTTTAACTCCCTTAGACCACCTTTGGCTTTGGAATCAGGACGTATCAGGAGTAAAACCCCTTTTCTCTGAAAAAGGGAAGGACATCCTCTACAGCAGGGGCAGGCAAACTTTTTGGCCTGAGGGCCACACTGGGTTTCCAAAATTACACGAAGGGCCGGTTAGGGGAGGCTGTGTCTCCTCAAACAGCCAAGCATGGCCCCCTATCCGACCCCCCCCCATTTCTCACCCCCTGACAGCTCCCCTGGAACTCCTGCCCCATCCAACTCCCTCTGTCCCCTGATGGCCCCCCCTGGGACTCCTACTCCATCCACCACCCCCTGCTCCCTGTCCCCTGACCACCCCTGGACTCCCCACCACTGACTGCCCCCTGCTGCCCCATCCAACCCCCCTCTCATTACTGACTTGCCCCCCAGGACTCCTGCCCCATCCAACCCCTCTGTTCCCCGCCCTCTGACCACCCCGAACCCATCCACACCCCCATCCCCTGCCCCCTCCCACCCCCTCTCCCTGCCCCCTTGCTGCACTACCTGGAGCACAGGTGACTGGCGACGCTACAGTTGCGCCGCCCAGAGCACCGCGTCATGCTGCAGCTCTGCAACTGTGCTGCCCGGCCCATAGCATTGTGCTGGCGGCGCGGTGCACTGAGGCTGCAGGGGAAGTGGAACACTACGGGAGGGGCCGGGGACTAGCCTCCCAGGCCAGAAGCTCAGGGGCCGGGCAGGAAGGGTCCGTGGGCCGTAGTTTGCCCACCTCTGCTCTACAGCTTCTACAAGAAGTGATTGTATTTCTCGCAGTAACACTGTCTTGTGAGAGGGTGGTCCCTGAAGAGGGATGGGGAAGCAGGATGGGGGTACAAATAAATTAGAGCATACTTCCCACTCCCACTCTGCTTAGAACCCATCGATCTGTTGTGATGTGAGTCCAAACGTGACAGAAGTGGGGAAGGTGGTTTTCAAAAACCGGAAAAGAAAAAAGATGGCACTTTTAGAACGGCTAGACTGCTCTCAACCTGTCCATCAAAATGAGTTCCTGGAAGATGCCACCTGCCTTAATGAACTTGTGGCAGCTGAAGCAGGCAGCAACTGTCTTTTGTAACCTCTGGTCCTTCTCCTTGGCAGGTCTTGGGCTAGAGGGACAAACCCCTGAAAACGCTGGGACTGATGAGGATGGAATGCCTTCCACTTGATTGCTAGGCTGTAAATGTCCAGGGATTTCAGGGTTACTCTAGTGTCTTTGAGACCATGCAGTCTTGTCAATCTTTCAAAAGGCAAATCCTAGATTGTCCACTGCACATCTGCAGGGAAGAGCTTAACCAGGATGAGTGCCTCATCATGATTGCAGAGGCCATGCTGTCAACTGCAAAATCTGTTGTATTGAGACCCACCTGCAGAGCTGGTCTGGTGACCAACTTACCCTCCTCTATCAAAGACTGGAACTTCTGTTTCACCTCATCTGGGAGCTTGTCTTGAGACTCTGAAACTGCATCCCACTGGGTGAAACTGTACCACCACAGCAATCTTGCTGGATTGCAATATGAAGCTGTGAACCACCTGTTGAATAAAGTTTCCTCCCAAGTTAAGTCCAGTTTCTTGTCCTCTTTTTGGGTGGGTTCACAACTGGTGTCCTGTCTCTATTTTTCATTGGCTGCTGCCGCTACAAGGGAGCCTGGAGGGGGATAATTATTCAAGTGCTTGGACTCCTGTGAGAGGACATAGTACCTCCTGTCCACTCTTTTTGTAGTTGGAGACAGGGAAGCTGGGCTCTGCCAGAGGATCTAAAATAGCCCCATTTATCGCTATTTGGTTGGAAATGCAGATGTCAAAATGTCCACCAGCTTGTGTGACTTTTTTCCTGGACCTCCTCCAGTGGATGTCTAGGGCCATAGCCATCCCCGTGAACAATTTCTGATGGGTCTTAAAATCATCAGGAAGTGGAGAAATAGGCTCCACCACAATTACCTTATCAGGAGATGAGGAAGAGGATGCCAACAGTACTGGGGGATGGTCCAGTTCCTGCTCCTTTTGCAGCTGGTCATGCAAGAGATCCCAAAACTGTTCTGTGCCAGGCTTGCTACCAATGCTAGGGTGCTTGTGCTGCCTATGCTCTTGATGACCAGTAGATGGAGCTTGCTGAGGTGGCTGCGGGGATGTTCCTGAATGACAGGGGAAGCACCATGGGCTCCAGAAGGGTCACTGATATAGCCCAAGGGTTCCTTCTGTAAGCTCCTTGTTGTAACTGAGGCTGAAACAGGGCAGGCAGGTAACAGACTAATGATAAGTTTCAGTGGTAGATTTATCTCGTGAGACTGACCTAACACTAGGTAAAGCAACCCACATCCTTTCATGTATTTATACCTGCTCCTATATCTTTTACTTCATACATCTGATGAAGTGGGTTCTAGTCCACGAAAGCTTATGCCCAAATAAATCTGTTAGTCTCTAAAGTGCCACAAGGACTCCTCTTTTTTAGACTAGTGATAGTGGAACTGGTTAGGCTGGGACATATAGGATTCCATTTCAGAGTCTGATGAAGCAGCTGCCTCCTTTTGTGACCACAGCGGTGCCACACCCATTGGTGCTGGTGAAGAAAGGGGAGTCAGGGAGGTCATCTGTGGCTTTGCCCTAGACAGTTCCGCTTTAACCAGTATCCTGACGGCTGAATTGATGGAACTGCCTAGTGCAGAGGTGAAGGCACTTACGATACTACCTTGGAAAGCCATGACAGGTGAGTCTCTTGAACACTCTTGCAACCTCAAATGTCTCAGGAGTAGACCATACTAGGAAGACGCTCTGCGGTTCCATCGTGTGAGGAGATGCTGATGAAGGTGATTCAGGAACCAGTCTCAACATGCCTGTACTGGGCTCCAGAGTCCATGAACTCCACTGTTTGGAGGTGTGCTCTAGGGAGTGTCTTCTCCTTGAATGCATCCCTGAGCCTTTAGAAGAGCTTGACTTCTTCTGACAGTCCCAGCACCCCGTCCAGTTTCCATGCCTCTTCCTCAGTACTGGTGATCCCACTCTGCCTCTCTGCACCAGTAGTGCTGGAAGTGCGCTACTGGTCAATGTGGAGGCGCTTTGTACCAGGAGTGAGGTAGACAGATCCGATGAAAGACACAGCACCTATTTGAGGAGCAGATACTTTAGTCTGGTTGTCCTATCCTTTTTAGGATGGAGGCTTAAAGTCCTTACACTTGTTGCTCACAGCTGGGTTGAGGGTCACTATTAGGCATTGCCTTATCACAGGAGTGCCAGGGCTTTAAACCTGGAGAGTGCAGCATATCTTTGGTACCGAGGCCAGTACCCAGACCGGGTGCTGGAACCACACAAAACAACAATTAAAAAAAAATTATTTACAAACTAACCATACAAAGGCTACTAGCCACAGGATTTGCCTAAAGACTTGCAGAAGCAAAGAGAGGGAGCTCCAAAAACCATCACAGGTGGTAAGAAGGAACTGAGGGAAGTCGGGGTGGCTCAGCCATTTATGCCTGAGCATGGTGCATGAGGCAGGAGAGAGCACTTGTGTGGCCTTGACGGATACTGCTAAGGGAAAACTCTGACAACTGTGCCGGTGGAGCACACAAACACCTAAAGTGGAACTGACATGTGAAATCACTCGAAAAAGAACATATTCATCTTCAATTACAGTAAGTGTTCTATTTACATTTTTAAGAGACTACAGAGGAAAAAAACTATGAAATCTTTCAGTAGAAAGCAAGTAAATAATTTGTACCAAACTGCTGAAAGAATCTTTCTGTAAACCACGTACAAGATATTAATCTCTCTCTTTATAACCTGTGATCTTTGCAACAAGCAGCATGTACAACTTGTAAGCTGCAGAAACTCTGTATGCCTTTAAAATCCATTCATTCTTCAACATTCCTCAATTTGTTTATACTTCGTCTTACATTGCAATTTGAGAAAAACAAGAAACAGAAAATACTAATGAAAAAGCTGAATTGTGCAAGCAACTGAAAGGCACTAAGAAAACAGATTACTTTTATTTAAAAATGGCCTTTCAGAGTACTGGTAAGTCTCCCCCCCCCCTTTTTTTTTTTTTTTAAGATGAACGCTAATATGTTTAACTGTGTTTTTCTTAGATGTGCAGTGTTGAAGTTGGATTCTGGACAGATCAATTTCAGAGGTATTATTAGTGCTGGCCCATAGAAAATTATGTCATGAGATCAGCTTTAGTAAATCTTAATTCTTCAAGACTAAGCTTGATAAGTTTATGGAGGAGATGGTATGATGGGATAACCTAATTTTGGCAATTAATTGATCTTTGACTATTAGCAGTAAATATGCCCAATGGCCTGTGATGGGATGTTAGATGGGGTGGAATCTGAGCTACTACAGAGGATTCTTTCCTGGGTGTCTGGCTGGTGAATCTTGCCGACATGCTCAGGGTTTAGCTGATCACCATATTTGGGGTTGGGAAGGAATTTTCCTCCAGGGCAGATAGGCAAAGGCCCTGGGTTTTTTTCGCCTTCCTCTGCAGCATTGAGCACAGGTCACTTGCTGGAGAATTCTCTGCATCTTGAAGTCTTTAAACCATGATTTGAGGACTTCAATAGCTCAGACATAGGTTAGGGGTTTGTTACAGGAGTGGATGGGTAGGTGAGATTCTGTGGCTTGCATTGTGCAGGAGGTCAGGCTAGACGATCATAATGGTCCCTTCTGACCTTAAAGTCTATGATAATATTTAGTAATTCCAGTGTTGTTCCATTTGTTTATCCATTGATTATACTCAAACTAAGAGAATATCAATCTTAAATTTTAAAGCTACAAATTAGGAAAAAGTAAAAGTACTTAACGTTTATGGATAAAAAGTCATTTACTACAGTTTTTAAAAAGGACTATTTAGATACTCTTGGGTTTCAGCCCCCAAGAATGAGACAGGCTAGAATCCTCTCCACAATTCTCAGATATTTGGCCCTTTGAGGCAACAGTAGTTTACTCTTCCCAATTCCAAGAACTGTCAGTAGCCCAATACCCAGTCTAGAACATCCTGTTTCAGTGCCTAGACGAGTAAGAAGTAGATAGCTCCTCAAATTGCAAGCATTTGGGAATTTTCAATAATTCTAAAGAACTGTTATGCTAGGTGTGACAAAGCTCCTCCTCTACCTTGGTGGGTCTTGCGCTTATTGGTGGATTTGCTCGCCTAGGAGATTCATGGCAGCCCTCAGTTTGGCCGTTTTCCTGAACCCACAGTCCAGGTCAACTCCTCCTGTGTCTGACCAGGAGTTGGGAGGTTGGGGGGGGACCCAGGCCCACCCTCTACTCCGGGTTCCAGCCCAGGGCCCTGTGGAATGTAGCTGTCTAGAGTGCCTCCTGGAACAGCTGTGCAACAGCTACAATCCCTGGGCTACTTCCCCATCGCCTCCTCCCAACATCTTCTTTATCCTCACTATAGGACCTTCCTCCTGGTGTCTGATAATGCTTGTACTCCAACAGTCCGCGTTCTCAGTCTCAGCTCCTAGTGCCTCTTGCTCCCAGCTCCTCACACGCACCACAAACTGAAGTGAGCTTCTTTTTAAACCCAGGTGCCCTGATTAGCCTGCCTTAATTGATCCTAGCAGCTTCTTGATTAGCTGCAGGTGTCCTAATCAGCCTGTCTGTCTTAATTGTTTCCAGAAAGTTCCTGATTGTTCTGGAACCTTCCCTGTTGCCTTACCCAGGGAAAAGGGATTTACTCAACCTGGAGCTAATATATCTGCCTTCTATCACTCTCCTGTAGCCATTTGGCCCGACCCTGTCACATAGAGCAAGACCATCAGGAAAAAAGTCAGTCATTGAAAATGTTATTTCCCTTCCCAACTCAGAGAACTTGGGTGGCTGAGTAGAAATACAGTCAAATGACATTTTCAGAGAAACAGATTAACAGGTAAGAAACTACTCTTCTATAAAAGACACCATGCTGACTGGATTCCCACTCTTGTAGAACAAAAAGGTCAAGTGGAGTCTCTACAAACTTCTTCTGACTGCTATTGTAAAATGAGCTCTCTCCACCTACCAGTAGGAGATGCAGCCATCAGGACCAGTTTCAGACTCCCACTCCTGTGGAGTTTTAGTGTCATTTTCGTCATTTGCCCTATGCCCCAGAGGTGCTACTCACACTGCCTGTCACCCATGTTTAACCCATGTTTAAACTTACATAGCTGAAGATGCCTTTAATTTGTCATGATGTTCTAAGAGAGGGCACTGTCGTACTGATATTTGAGGCTGTACTACTGGTGCCACAAAAAGGCCAAAAATCTTTGAAAGCTAGAGTGAATTCTGAACTCACAGCAGGTACGTGAGACCAAAGTGTAGGAATCCCATCAATGTTTTCTTTAGAGAAATTCTTTAATACTAAAGAAAAACTGCAATGTGGTATAACAGCTATATATAAAATGTGAGTTAAAATAAAAAAGTTTTCCCCCTCAAAACCTCACTCTTCTTTCTACTTCACCCTTAATTCTCTGTGTTTTTGATTCCAAGTCTTCCAACACAGAAATATTTGCTATACCAAATTCAGCCTCAGGCAGATTTTACTGCAGAATCAAGTAGGATCAGAAAATGGGATCTAATGAAGAAAATTCTTGTACAAATATCAGTCTCTGTGTAAATGGACTCCAGCCGGAGTCTTGTTGGGCTGTGCCAGTGAAGACTGATATGTCTCAACAGCTGGGTCAACAGAAGGTGCCTGTCATAGAAAGGAGAATCAATGAATTGGCTTACTAGGCCCAGTGGGGCATATAATTGGCCACCTGATATTCTGTCTTATCAGCCACAGTGGATGCTTCATATTTGGTGTGCAGACATCCACAACTCTTTTCCACTCCCTGACTACTAAACTCTACATTCTTGCCTGTGTACACCACTATGGCAATTTGTTTTACATGACATAGTCTTCACTTTTGTATTAGGAAATAGCTGGTTGTTCAAGTCATACACATAAGCCTTCTTGTATTATCGGTTCAAGTATTTTAGGACTGCATATTACTGCTGACAAAGGGTATTCCTTGTCCAAGGGTTTCAGATAGATGACTTATATTTTGACACAAGGATGTGAGGAGTTCTGCAGTTACCCGGGCTATACCCATAGCACTGACACCTCGAACTACTGGGGACAAATATGGGTTTTCCCCCAAAGAGAGCTGAATCTTTTAACATGAGAACTGGTGGATTCAACAGCACAGGCACGTGTGTCAGAATCTTTGGACTTATACATGGTTTCACAGCTGGAGAGTTGTGAAGTCCCCAGGGGAAGCACATTTAGTATAGGAGTGGCTATTAAAGTAGGGACCTTCCTTCTGCTTCAAGGACATCTCGTCCCAGGGTTTAATAGAATAAATAAAGGGTGGCATTTTTCCAGAGAATTCTACACTGTCTTCATTCAGGCATGCCCTCAAAAATGAGATTTTTTGAAGTTAATGAAGATTACATGTATGCTTATGGGAATTATATTGCACATAAAAAGGAGAAGTGACACCTTAATTTGTGTGTGTGAAATGCAAAAAAAACAACAACAAAAACCACTTGATTTAATTTACATTTTGAATTCTACCTTAAAAGAAAAATAAAATACATACAGCATCTGTGACTTCTATTTCATACACCTTCTGGAATGTCTCCCGTTCAAAGAAAATAAGCTTCCCATTGCCACCTCCTTTCTTAACAGAGGTGCCCGTGACAATTAACTTATCATCTGGGCTGAAACAGCAATCTGTCCTGTAGATAAAATAAATCGTCATCATAATGGGCACACTTGTAATATGTTTTGGGAACATCATTACAAATACAGGTTTTTTATCTGTTACAGTTAATACAAAAGGTTTTTAAAACCTATTGTCAATGGCTTAACTATGTCTGACAACTAAAATCATACGTACAAATAAAGCTGTGCACAAAATACCCAAATTTGGCAAAACTAACAAAAATACCTCTTTTTCTTATCAAAATTTCAGCACTGGAAACAAACAAAAAAAATCAGCAGTTTCCAAATCAGTAAACAAGTAAGTAGGTCATGAAATCTGTTTTCACCAGTGAAATATCTGTCAAATTAATTTTAAACTGCAACTGTAAATCCGAGGAACTAGAACCCAGTTCTGTAAAGCATGGGGCACCTGATATTCTCTCTCTGCCACCAGGAGGCCATGCAGAGGCAAAACCAGGAAGCACTGTGGAGAGTAGGTGCCCCAGGAAATACCACCCAAGAGACCCAGAGTGATAGTCCCCTGCGGCCCTCTGATTGGCCAAGTGCCCTACTTAACCCCAGGGAGTTGTCTGGGTACCCACACAGACTTTGGCTCACTGTAGTGCCAGACTTTGCCTTGTCTCCTGATCTCCAGTCTCTGACTCCAGCTTGACTTCGACCCTGATTCCTGCCTCTTAATTCTAGCCTGGTACTCCCTCTGATCTCCCGTTGTCTACTTCAGTTTGACTCTGATCTTGCCTTTTGATTCTAACCTGGTACTACTTCTGATCTCCGGTGTCCAACTCTGGCCTGACTCTGACTCTTGTTTATGGGACCTTGGCTTGCAATTCCTCCAACTTCTGTCTGGTAACTCCCGTCCCTGAAGACCTCCACCCAGTTATAGCCCTAGGCCAGGGGCTATACACCCTGGTCGCATACAACAATTGTAAATAGATGGTCAAAACTATTTTACAACATACTCCTTCCTATTTCTCAATGCTAGAAACACAGAAAGAGTTCCAAGTCCAAGACTGAGTGTCTTTGACTTATTTCTGAGATATCATTTGAAAACTATAAATCTTCGGTGAGAGCTGTAACCGGCTGTGCCTAAAACTAGGTGTTCAGTACAAATCAAAATAAAAAAAATAAATACAATACCTGCCCTCCAAGAGCTCCAGCACAATAATTTCAACATATAGATCCTACATATAATGTCCAGTTATCTACTTTCCAACTCAGCTCTCCTGCACAACACCTGCTAATTATTAAATATTATTGATGTTTATTGTGGGTAGTGCTTTGGGACCAACCAAGAGTGGGACCCCATTGTGCCTGGCACTGTACAAACACAGACTAGCAGATGGTCCCTGCTCTGGAGAGTTTATCATTTAAATAGACAACACAGACACAGGGTGGGAAGGGGACAGCACACTCAAGCAGAGTGAACTATGTGATGACAGCAATCATGTTAGCTGCACAATTATTGTCATTTTTGGGGGGTGGGCTTATTTAGGAGGCAATAAACTACATGAAAAGAAAAGTGAAGGGAGATGGGAAGCTGAAAGGAAGGTAAGGTGACAGGGAAGGGGAGTGGAAAGTGAGAGGGGCAAGTGTAGAGTGAAGCTGAGGTGAAGTGACTGTGGGAGGTGGAGCAAGAGGGTTGGTGCAAACAGCCAATCTGCACAGGTCAGAGGAAGTCCAGTTAAAACTGTACAAACTTGTCTGAATATCCGAAGGTCCCTGCTTTGCCTTCTTTCTGCAGCTGCTCTATTGACTGGAGTGTCTGGCTGGTTCCTCTGCAGTTTTTCCCGAAGGTCAGATGGTGGGAGGATGGGGAAAAGGCAGCACCACCTGGCTCCTAGGGGCTCCTGACTGCTTGAAGGTGGTGGTGGTGTCTCCTCTGTACAATTCAGGGTCCACGGATGGCCCCAGCTGACCCCCATTTTTACCCACACCTCCCACTACAGCTGTCCCTGCTTTGGCTGTTTCTGCATCTGCTTCTACAGGCTGGAGTAAATGAATAAAGTACTTACATTGGGAAAAAGCTGGACAGACCTTCAACTGAGTTAAGAGGTTTTTTAAATTGCCTGATATCCCATGCTTTTAATGTATCATCTCCTATGAAATAAACAACAAATGACAAAAGTTAACACATAAGAGTCAAGAATTACATATTTGTAGGAACTTAATTTTTGTCCAGGGACCCAAAAGCTAAATAAATCAATAAAACAAAAGGAGAAAAATATCAGCATGTTTAAGGGGGCGGGAGTGCTACATGAAAAGAATGAGTTGTTTGTGCCTAAAGTAATGGCTTAAAGTTTAATAATGAGAAATACCACCTGTAGTGTTCCTTACTGTATGCTTCAATGAGACTGTCATGGACTTTTCCTCAGTGACAAAATCCTGCCAACATCTACTTTATGACTTTTAGCTGTTTCTAGCAGAATGGAAACTCCTTAAACAGTAATCCTTCCTGTGCTTGTGGGGTTTTGGGGCTGTAACCGTTTTTGGGTTTTTTGTTTTTGGGGTGGGAGAGGAGTGGGGAGTTGTCAATTTAATTTTCATTGACTTTTCACAAGCTAACTCACAAATGTTAAAATGGAAGGAACAGTTCAAAAGTTACATAAGATATATGGAGCCAGATTTCAGCTCATCCTACATGGGTGCAAAGGAGGAGGAGAGAGCATAAGGAGCTCTCCCCTTTTCCTTAGAAGACACACAGCAGCCAACTGTGGAGTGCAGGCATTAGCTACTTCAAAGGGGGCAAGGAAGGGTAGACAGAAAGTAGTCCCAAAGCCCAGCCTACTTTCTGCACCAGCCAGCTGACCAGTTACAGATGGTGCACACACTTCACCCATTACAAATGTACCAAAATTGCTGCATGTGTTCTCCCACTCAGGGGTGTGCGTACACACGGGGGGGATGGGGGGCGGGGAAGCAGGGGCATGTTCCCCTCCCCAATCAGCAGCAGCACAGAACTCCTCCGGGGAGAGGGCAGGGAGAGCAAGCTCCTCCGGCCCTGGGGTTGTAGGAGGTATCCATTTCCTCCAGCTGCAGGGGAGAGAGCGAGCTCCACTGGCCCCAGAGCCATGGGAGATAGGTTGGGGGAGAGAGCCAGAACCACCGGGCCCGGGGCTGTGGTGGGGAGAACCAGGTCCTCTGGCCGTGTGGAGCAGGAGGAGGGAGGCAGTTCCTCCGGCCGTGGGGGGCACAGGAAGTGCCCCTTCAAAAATGGCACTATTCCTGTGTACGCTCCTGTTCCTACTGAAATTCTGAGTGAATCAGCCAGAATTCCTTGTGGGAGACACACTGCAGGACAGCCCCTCCAATACAATTGTGACTTTAAAAGCCAGAACTACTTCACAATAAGTCATTTATAGCTGTTGTCATGTGTCTTTGATAAATGTGGTATGAATCAGCAAGTCAATCAAAGTTATGCTATTTATTCCCTTTTGGTAGTTATGTCATATTAACGACCTGTTAAAAAAGGGTAGTTACCTGTAATTCTTGTGTGTAGAGAGATGTGCATATTTATGGATTTTTACTCTGAAGTACATATTTCCAGGATGAGAGGAGGCAGAAATTCTCATAGTTCTAGAATTTTGAGTCTCTGAGGCACCAACAGGGTCCTGCATATTACAGAACCCTCACTAAGGCAACTAGCTGACCTCCTTGCATTCCAGGTCAGTTCCTTACAAAAGGTGAGAAGAAGAATTTGCATATAAAAGTAATTTTAAAAAGTACAAGGTTAAATCTAGATAAGAAGTTACAGAATTCCCCTGAACTCTGATGGGAGGGGTTGGGTGAGTGGTAATGCACAGAAATGCACACAACCAGGGCACAAGAATTAGAGGGAAGTCATTTTCTTTTCTCCAAAGATATTCATCACTGTGGATTCCCGCTCATGGAGACTAAAGAGCTTAAAGAGGGTAACTGAAATAAAATATAATGGAAAAATGGGTAATGGACAATAACAAAAGAAAATCAAGGTAAGTGGCATATTTTTGAATGAAAGCAGAAGCGTGTATGTGTGTGTAAACAAAATACGAAGGACTAAGATACCTCTTCAACATGAAAGCTTGTTGAAAAGTGGCAAATTTAAATAAAAATATTTTGACCAGAGTAATAAATCTATGTTGGTTGGAAAGGCGGGGGGAGGGAAAAGAGAACAAGGGTTTTGAATTCCCTAACTTCGGAATATCTATTTATTTTAGGATTTTCTAATAGTGTCCATCCCAATACTACCAAAGTGTTTGTTTCTGTAACATGAAAAACAATAATTATTGTCTAGATGCTAAAACTAAAGCACCAGTGCTTTGTTAATGTGTGCAAAGAATGCCATTTGGCTGCTTTGCAAATTTCTTGGATAGGGACAGATCTGAGGCTAGCATCCAAGGCTGCTCTGTCTCTAATGGAATGAGCCTTGACATGATCTTTAAGTTGCAGGCCTGCCAAGCTGTAGCATGCAGAAATGCAATCAGACAGTTATTTAGACATATCTCTCTTGCTAACAGCAAAACCTACTGTATTGGTGTGAAAAGAAGAGGCTAGAAAGACTTTTGCAGGGCTTTGGTCAGTTCCAGATAAAAGTCCAAAGTCATTTTCACATTCAGTTTCTGGAGAAAGGTCTTGTTGGGATGGGCATTGGAAGATGGTGTGGATTGCACCCTCAGCAAGTTTGCAGATGACACTAAACTGGGAGGAGAGGTAGATACGCTGGAGGATAGGGATAGGATACAGAGGGACCTACACAAATTAGAGGATTGGGCCAAAAGAAACCTGATGAGGTTCAGCAAGGACCAGTGCAGAGTCCTGCACTTAGGAAGGAAGAATCCCATGCACCGCTACAGACTAGGGACCGAATGGCTAGGCAGCAGTTCTGCAGAAAAGGACCTAGGGGGTTACGGTGGATGAGAAGCTGGATACGAGTCAGCAGTGTGCCCTCGTTGCCAAGAAAGCTAATGGCATTTTGGGATGTATAAGTAGGGGCATTGCCAGCAGATCGAGGGACGTGATCGTTCCCCTCTATTCGACATTGGTGAGGCCTCATCTGGAGTACTGTGTCCAGTTTTGGGCCCCACACTACAAGAAGGATGTGGAAAAATTAGAAAACGTCCAGCGGAGGGCAACAAAAATGATTAGGGGACTGGAACACATGACTTATGAGGAGAGGCTGAGGGAACTGGGATTGTTTAGTCTGCAGAAGAGAAGAATGAGGGGGGGGGGGATTTGATAGCTGATTTCAACTACCTGAAAGGGGGTTCCAAAAAGGATGGATCTAGACTGTTCTCAGTGGTAGCAGATGACAGAACGAGGAGTAATGGTCTCAAGTTGCAGTGGAGGAGGTTAGGTTGAATATTAGGAAAAACTTTTTCACTAGGAGGGTGGTGAAACACTGGAATGCGTTACCTAGGGAGGTGGTGGAATCTCCTTTCTTAGAAGTTTTTAAGGCTTGACAAAGCCCTGGCTGGGATGATTTAGTTGGAGATTGGTCCTGCTTTGAGCAGGGGGTTGGACTAGATGACCTCCTGAGGTCCCTTCCAACCCTGATATTCTATGATTCTGTGTGGAAGAAATGTTGTTAGAATGACTTGGTTATTAAGGTAGAACACTTTAGAATAAATTTAGGATGCATCCATAGAATACCTTATCAATGAAAATTTAATATGAATGTGGATCAGACACTGGTACTCCAAACTCACACTTGGAGGTGAAGTCACCGCCACCTGGAAAATTACTATATTATTATCCCACAACACCAGGGTTTATTTAATAATGATTTCTAAATGTATCAATTCCTACTGGGGCTGGAGAAACACTAGTCTACCTTCAACTAGTTCACGACAGACTAAAATAACTGCCAGATGAAGCCAAACGGAATAAGTTTTTAAATTTAGCCTCAAAGGAAGAAAGAAGGCAGTCAAGCAGTTTTTCAAATGGGGCATTCAGAAGAATTCACATTAGGCTTGAACATACCACATCACAGGTTTTTCCCACTTAAAATTTTAAGTCGTTATGGCCAATGTTCCCTCTAATTTTTGACAGGCCGTGTGCGCAAAAAATTTCTTGTTGTGCACACGGTGTTTGTGCACATGCACACAGCTTAGAGGGAACAGTGCTTATGGCAGACTTCTCCTGAGAAGCTGGGATGATTTTATATAGTTACCAAGAAACACAATGCCTCTGACTATTTTCTACCATGCCAATAAACAGCATAAGGATCCCAGGGTGGGATTACAAACAGGTTTCCTGGTCCATGTGATTATTTGTGGCCAGACTCTTAGCATGATGGAATCAGCCACTGTCATTCCTACTAGGGTTTAGATCCAAATTTGTCACAGTTCACAGAGAGCTCCCAGAATAATGCCTTCGTTTTTGCTGAACCAAGATAGGTCTTTTGCAAACAGCCTTCAGTCAAGTTAGAACCTACATGCTGATGGGACAGGAGAAAATGCTGATCAGAAAGACTGTATAGGATACAGAAAGATGAGAGAGATACTGTGAAGCAAGAGTACTGCATAAATTGGAAAGTGAACCATGTGATAATCTCCAGGGAGCTCCACTGCTGACATCAGCCAGGAAAGCAATTGACCTGGAAATGCATGGCTCAGCCTAAGTCACCGAGCGTGTGTTGCATAAGGCTGTTGTGCTAGTGCCTGAAAGACTCAACACTTTAGAGCTGTGGCAGTTTCCCTCAAGTCTCTGCACTAACAACAAAGTTTATAGAATGAGATAAAATTATTTAAAACACACAGGAAAGCTATTTACATAAAAAGGTTAACACAAGAGAACATCAAAATATTAAATGTATGAAAACAAAAACATATCTTTAACACCATCTAAATATTTTCTGGCCCTTACATGTGTGAGAAAAATGGAATGAAAGCGTGCCTGAGCATCACCGTTTTCTCTGAGCAATGCAGGAGCTCCAATGCTGTTGCACCCTTGAAATGTACATCACCTCAAAGGGGGCAAGGTCACAGCCCTGTACTTGTGCAATGGCTCATGCACACCAGGCTGGAGAAGGCCAATTAAGGAGCTACCCAGGAGACAGACGCTGCTCATCACTCCCTCCGATGGGCCAAAAGCTAAATGACAGAACATGGATCTGGGAGAGAAATTATTTCACATTTCTACACTTACACCATCTTCTATGTCTCTCAGGATGATCTGGTCCTCCAGACTTTACCCTTCCAACAGACCATCCCACTTGGCATTGTGTTTAAGAATAATTGCTTCTCTATCCATGAAGAAACTATGGCTGCTAAAACTCCAATCCTTCCAGAAAGCCCTCTGAGCTCCATAAATTCATAGATTATAAGGCAAGAAGGAACCACAATGATCATCTAGTCTGACCTCCTGTATAACACAGACTGTAAGACTTCCCTGAATTAATGTATGTTTGAACTAGAGGACTTTTTTTAGGAAAACATCCATCTTGATTTAAAAATCAGATATTAAAAACTGGTGACAGCTATATAATATCCATTAGTGCCAATAAATATTGGCATTTTATTGAGGTGAATGTCAAGTTTATATACTTAAGCAAATATTAACTTCAGATTTGCTTTGGTCAGTATTTACCTTAAGGAACAATTCATCTTGCTATTCATCAAAACAGAAGTCTGTATAGACCAAATTTTTAAAAATCATGGCCAATATTATCGTTACACACTCTCTAAATGTATTAATCAGAAATACTGTATCTGGAATCTCTTCATATTCATCAAGAAGTTCTGAATGAAACAGTTTTTCCATCTAAATATTTTAAATGGGAGATGGTCAAAAATTGAGGGGGGAAAAAGAAGTATATTCATCTCTGAGCCATACAGGTAGCACATATTTGCACATGCTATCTGATAGCGCAGAGGTGAATAGGTTTCATTGAGTTTAGTTACATGAAGTCATGATGCACTGGTTTTCATTTATAAGTTGACTATTTAAGAGTCCCAGACCTAAGAGTTGTTCACCTCTGAGGTGATACACCAAAGAAATGCATTGATCCACACATGACTTTTCAGAGATTTTTATCTCATAAACAAGAAGAGAAGTTCACTGTAAGTTCTATATAATACCAGCATATAAAACTCAAGTTTTATTTTTATGATAGATTAGTAGCTACACTATTGAATCACTCTTTATTGTTAAGATAAGAAAACGTTGCCAAACATGCTTTTTTAAAATAATGAAATGTGTGTAAATATCACTTTCTTAAATTTCTGTCAGGTTGTTAGCTAATAACTGACAAGAACGAAGCCAGGAACTCCCATAAGCAACTCTCCTGCTGTTCCTTTTCCCCTGTGCCTGCAGCTGAGCTGTGCCTCATCTCCCTCATCTCTGACTCAGAATCTACATCAGATGCAGGGGAGGCAATCAGGCTTTCAGTGAAAGTCCCCACTCACCCAAACAATGATCCTCTCTTTGATCCCCATGCTAATCTATGGCTGCTGGATCCACACCTGCTTTTATTGGTACAGATCCAAAGCAATACTTATATTAAAACATTAACCAAACAAAGAATTTAAAATAAAGCATGAATCCTTCTCATTTTAGTATAGCAGATATACAGAGTTTAAAAAAATCATCTAACCAGGCAAGTACTGTATATTAAGGTAATATTTTACCTTTACTGGTTGTTGGACAACCAGTCTTTTGATCCTGCTGTGCATAGACTAGGAAATGTTTAAAAGCACATAACATCTACAGTGTTTTCAGGGCAGTACTCCTTAATTTCAGCACTGATGAATGCTAGTGGGGACTGTGATGCAGTGTGCCAGATTGCAAACCCATTCACTCAAATTTGGCCCAGGTGCCCTTACATTTTGATGGAAGAGAGGCTGGACCAAATCTGAGTGGCACTGCATCCCTACGCAACAGTTCACAGAGTCACTCACTCAAATTTATTCATGACGGAGGGGTAGTAGAGATGTTGTGACCCAGTGAGTGAGAAGCCTTGCCGCACTCCCTTAGGAAGTTGGACATGCTCCCCCCATCCATGTTCAGAACTGCTGATGAAACACAATTTTAGAGTAAGGTATGGTAATGAAAATTAAGATTTGTGAAGTATTTCAGATTTAAAAAAAAAATCCAGAGAATAGCTAACTTCTGATTTCAATGTATTATTTTCCTAGTATGAAGAATTACCTCTAGGTGGTATGATTTAAAATGGCCAGAATTTCTTTCCCACATTAGTTAATAATTAGTGGAAACCTAAACTTATCTTTCATTAAGCAACATACATCAAAGAGCTTTTTATTTACCTACCTCCTCGACTAGCAAGGACAGTACCATCATAGGAAAACGTCAAGCATGAAGTTTCAGTGCCAGGAGCATGTGCCTGCCTGCAGTGGAACTTTGTATGAACCTGTTTGTCAAGAAAATAACATATATAAAAACTTTGTTACTTCCAGACTGAATATACTTATGTCCTTACAACATTAAGCATTCTTTATTATATTTCCTGCCTTTTTTTTTTTTTTTTAGAAAACCATTTTCGAGTCAAGGAGGGGAAAAAAGTACACATTTCTATAATCTTTTAAAAATGTTCCTTTTGCATTATAGATTATGACGATGATGATAATGATTTTAAAGGCACATTTTAACTTTTTACTATATTTCATTTTATAGTACAGGAAAACAATTACACATCTACATACAATCAATACCCACATGTAACTCACATTGTTCAGAAATAAAAGACTGTGATTAAAATATTTTTTATTACAAGACACTCAGTTCTCATCACTCCTATAGCAGGTTTACAGTTTAGAAATGTCAAAATGCATTATAAATATTTTGGATAAGACTTAAAGGAGGACTGGGAGAATTTCTTTTGCCAAATTTAGAATCTGCCAAAGCTCATAGATTATAGATTTAGAATAAAACTCAAATATTCTGAGGTTTGAGTTCCATTTTGCACCTGCAAAACTCAAGTTTGGGAATGCTGTATATTTTTGTTTTTTAACTATATTCCCCTGACAGTCCTAGAAAAAGGGGCAGGAATTACTTTTATACATGAATCTTTTGCTTGCATAGAACAGACTTTTATTTAACCAAGACAATCCGCTTTTGTCTTGAAATGTCCTTATATTAAAAAAGGAAAAATATTTTGTGAAATTCAAAACACGTTCTGTGAAACCTCAAACTACAAAAAGTTGTACAGGTTTCACAAAACCCAGGTTCTCCCTTCCTTGCTTAAAACAAAGGTCCAAACTATTAAAGATACCAAAGCACTTTTCACAAATTTACGTTCCACTTAATTAACTTCCCCGGATCTTTCATTTAGAAAATGCATCCTTCTTTATTTTCTGTCCTTAAATGTTGTGTACAGATATACTCTGTTAAAGAAAAATTACTTGCTACCCAGACGAAGCTGCATTTCTGATATTCTTGGAGCTTGTCTACACAAACATATAGTTTGCAGCAAACTGGGATGTAAATCTACTCTCCACTAGAATGCTGCATTAATTGTCCATGTGGATCCACTGATATACACTAACAATTCCTTAGTGTGTTTTGATCTAACCTGCTTTGAAATGGGTCTAGATCAGTGTTTCTCAGATGCGGCAACCATGGCCACATGTAGCCACCAGGGACTTTTCTTGCAGGCACAGCCTTCTGGGTGGTTATTGGTGGGGAGGTGGGGGACGGGGCAAAGCAGAGGCCCCTCTCTGGACGCACAAATGCTGGAAGAGCAGGCAGCAGGTGAGTTCCCCACTTTCCCAGAGGCGGTGGGGGTCAGGCTTCAGCCCTGGGGTGGCAGGTGGAAGGCTCCAGCCACAGGGCTTTGGGCTCCATTCCCCGAGCTCACCACCCCTCCCATCACCTCTGGCCTCCACTGCCTCCCCTAGTGCCCCATTGCCCCGGCTCCTGCTGCCTCCATACCCACCTCCCCATCCAGGGCTCAGTTTGTCCCCGGGATTGCCAGGGCTGAGTATGTCTTCAGTGAAAAGTGATATCTGTATGTTTGTTAATAAATATCACTTTTCACAGCAGACTTAGTAGCTAGCAAGTCTAAAAAAAAGCAACAGAAACAATAAGAAAAAAGACAAGAACGTGCAAAGCACCTTATTTGTGTTTCTATTCTGTTTAGGTCCAGTAAAGAACAGAGACAACTGTACATTATTTTTATTATTGATTCTCCAAAAAAAATCCTACATAAATAAATTACAATGATTTGGACATGTATATGTGCATATTCATTTGTTTTTCCTAAAGTTAATTAAGTATTTTAGGAAAAATTGTTAGAGCGGCCACCAGCAAGAGCTGATATCCGCACTCTGAGGCCACCAGAACATTTGTTGTGAGAACCCCTGGTCTAAATCAAAGTGCACAAAGAAACTGTTGGTGGGTGTGAGCAGGGTCTACATGACCAGATAGTGTGAACCAGGCTAGTGTGTGGTAGATTCACACCCAAACTGGTCATAAACTAAGTGTTCACGTAGAAAAGAGCTTGAATACAGTTCATGTAAGATGACAAAAGTAATTCTTACATGTGCATGTTTTTAAATCCTTCAGTATGGAAGATTCCATAGATAAATTTAATCGTAGGCAGCTAGAATTAAGGTTGTCTGCCACTTCCTACTATAAGACCTGTTTTCACTTGCTTACAATTCTGCCAAACTTTAACCATTTGGGTTAAAATTCTTCATGTTGGACGTCTGCCTCAGGCTGAATTTTTTTAAAAAAAATTCCAGCCAAAATAGTCTAGTTGTCTCCAACAACAAGGCTAGTGAGAAACAGTGTTTTGAACATGATAAAAGATTCTTGAAACCTTTTCTCTGAAATACTTTAGTGTGCCTATACATTGGAGCAGGTGCTTGAAATTTGATGGACGGTAGCCTATGTGTCAGGTCTACTATACCTTTTGCTATCCTTGTGAAAATCCACTCAAATGTGGCCAAGTTATAAGCCCTTAAAAAACTACACTTTTGCATATGCTCAGTAGAGACTTCAATTTTAACAGTTAAAATCTAAGATTCCACACAGTGAGAGACCATGATCCAACCCATGACGGTGGGAGCTCAGATTCCTGTAATTGCAACTCCTGGCTGATCTGAGTCAGGATGGGGCAAGATACTGGACCTGACAGCAGGTTCTCTCCTGTGCTCTCAATGATCCCTTTACTCCTTGATGGCACCCAGTTAGCGTGGAGGAGAAAGCTGTCTGATTTGAATATAGTGGGGACAAAAGACCAGGATGAGGGAAAGGGAATCTAGTTAGACTGGGATTGGAGGTAGAGAGTGAAACTGTGACTGGGAGTTGGAGGGAAAGGACATTGGGACTGATTGGGCAATGAGACTGGGAGCTGTTTGTGAGGTGGAGACTGAGATCCAACAGGCTAGGGGGATGAAACATTGAGGTTGGATGAGGAGCTGGAGGGAAGAAGGGAAAGACTGGGACCAGTTGGACAAGGAGACTCGGGCGAGGAGTAGGTGAACAGAAATGGGACCAGCTGGACAAGGAGACTGGGACAAAGAACCAGGAGGTATTTGTGGAGGGCGGAGACAGGGAGAGAGAAAATACTGAGATTGGATGAGGAGCCTGGAGACAGCAGCTAGGAGCTAGTTGGAGAAGAAAGAGAGACACTGGACAAAGACCCGGTAGTAAGGAACTGGGACTCGCTGGACAGGACGCTGGACAGAAGCAGTTCGACAGGAAGGGGAAACAAGGGCTGGCTGGGCAGGAGACTGGGATGAAAAGCCTCAGGAATAGAGACTGGGACTGGAAGGAAATTGAGACTGAGAAAAGGAGCCAGGGTTGAGGAAGAAAATAAAGTAAATACTAATGGAAACTGTGTGACCATGGGAGACTTTAACTTCCCAGATATAGACTGGAGGACGAGTGCTAGTAATAATAATAGGGCTCAGATTTTCCTAGATGCGATAGCTGATGGATTCCTTTATCAAGTAGTTGATGAACCGACTAGAGGGGATGCCATTTTAGATTTGGTTTTGGTGAGTAGTGAGGACCTCATAGAAGACATGGTCGTAGCGGATAATCTTGGCTCAAGTGATCATGAGCTAATTCAGTTCAAACTGAACAGAAGGATTAATAAAAATAAATCTGAAGCTAGGGTTTTTGACTTCAAAAGGGCTGACTTTCAAAAATTAAGGAAATTAGTTAGGGAAGTGGATTGGACTGAAGAATTTATGGATCTAAAGGTAGAGGAGGCCTGGGATTATTTTAAATCAAAGCTGCAGAAGCTATCGGAAGCCTGCATCCCAAGTAAGGGGAAAAAATTCATAGGCAGGAGTTGTAGACCAAGCTGGATGAGCAAGCATCTCAGAGAGGTGATTAAGAAAAAGGAGAACGCATATAGGGAGTGGAAGAAGGGAGGGATCAGCAAGGAAAGCTACCTTATTGAGGTCAGAACATGTAGGGATAAAGTGAGACAGGCTAAAAGTCAAGTAGAGTTGGACCATGCAAAGGGAATTAAAACCAATAGTAAAAGGTTCTATAGTCATATCAATAAGAAGAAAACAAAGAAAGAAGAAGTGGGACCGCTAAACACTGGGGATGGAGTGGAGGTCAAGGATAATCTAGGCATGGCCCAATATCTAAACAAATACTTTGCCTCAGTCTTTAATAAGACTAAAGAGGATCTTAGGGATAATGGTAGCATGACAAATGGGAATGAGGATATAGAGGTAGACATTACCATATTTGAGGTAGAAGCGAAATTCAAACAGCTTAATGGGACTAAATCAGGGGGCCCAGATAATCTTCACCGTATGATTTGAGAATTGTTAACATAGTTCCTATTTTTAAGAAAGGGAAAAAAAGTGATCTGGGTAATTATAGGCCTGTTAGTTTGACATCTGTAGTATGCAAGGTCTTGGAAAAAATTTTGAAAGAGAAGGTAGTTAAGGACATTGAAGTCAATGGTAAATGGGACAAAATACAACATGGTTTTACAAAAGGTAGATCATGCCAAACCAACCTGATCTCCTTTTTTGAGAAAGTAACAGATTTTTTAGACAAAGGAAACACAGTGGATCTAATTTATCTAGATTTTAGTAAGGCATTTGATACCGTGCCACATGGGGAATTATTAGTTAAATTGGATAAGATGGGGATCAATAGGAAAATTGAAAGGTGGATAAGGAATTGGTTAAAGGGGAGACTACAACGGGTCCTACTGAAAGGTGAACTGTCAGGCTGGAGGGAGGTTACCAGTGGAGTTCCTCAAGGATCGGTTTTGGGACCAATCTTATTTAATCTTTTTATTACTGACCTTGGCACAAAAAGTGGGAGTGTGCTAATAAAGTTTGCGGATGATACAAAGCTGGGAGGTACTGCCAATTTAGAGAAGGACAGGAATACCCTACAGGAGGATCTGGATGACCTTGTAAACTGGAGTAATAGTAATAGGATGAAATTTAATAGTGAGAAGTGTAAGGTCATGCATTTAGGGATTAATGACAAGAATTTTAGTTATAAGCTAGGGAGGCATCAATTAGAAGTAACGGAGGAGGAAAAGGACCTTGGAGTATTGGTTGATCATAGGATGACTATGAGCCGCCAATGTGATATGGCTGTGAAAAAAGCTAATGCAGTCTTGGGATGCATCAGGAGAGGTATTTCCAGTAGGGATAAAGAGGTTTTAGTACCGTTATACAAGGCACTGGTGAGACCTCACCTGGAATACCGTGTGCAGTTCTGGTCTCCCATGTTTAAGAAGGATGAATTCAAACTGGAATAGGTACAGAGAAGGGCTACTAGGATGATCCGAGGAATGGAAAACTTGTCTTATGAAAGGAGACTCAGGGAGCTTGGCTTGTTTAGCCTAACTAAAAGAAGGTTGAGGGGAGATATGATTGCTCTCTATAAATATATCAGAGGGATAAATACTGGAGAGGGAGAGGAATTATTTAAGCTCAGTACCAATGTGGACACAAGAACAAATGGATATAAACTGGCCACTAGGAAATTTAGACTAGAAATTAGACGAAGGTTTTTAACCATCAGAGGAGTGAAGTTTTAGAATAGCCTTCCGAGGGAAGCAGTGGGGGCAAAAGATCTATCTGGCTTTAAGATTAAACTCAATAAGTTTATGGAGGAGATGGTATGATGGGATAACATGGTTTTGGTAATTAAATATTCATGGTAAATAGGCCCAATGGCCTGTGATGGGCTATTGGATGGGGTGAGATCCAAGTTACCCAGGAAAGAATTTTCTGTAGTATCTGGCTGATGAATCTTGCCCATATGCTCAGGGTTTAGCTGATCGACATATTTGGGGTCGGGAAGGAATTTTCCTCCAGGGCAGATTGGAAGAGGCCCTGGAGGCTTTTTGCCTTCCTCTGTAGCATGGGGCACGGGTCACTTGCTGGAGGATTCTCTGCTCCTTGAAGTCTTTAAACTATGATTTGAGGACTTCAATAGCACAGATATAGGCGTGAGGCTTTTTTTGTAGGAGTGGTGGGTGAAATTCTGTGGCCTGCGTTGTGCAGGAGGTCAGACTAGATGATCATAATGGTCCCTTCTGACCTAAATATCTATGAATCTAAGAGACAGGCCTGGAAGAGACAGATTGGAGGGGACAGGGCAGAAGGGTCTCTACCCACTAGAGCACACTCCCCTCTGCAGCCTATAGCAGAACCCAATATTCCTCAGTGTCTCAATTTCTCTGCTGTCAGCAATTATCGTGGAACCGACTGGCAAAGTGTGTGTCTCATCCCCTTCTAGCGCTAGTTCACATACAGGATGACGATCTACTATTGCTATCAGTTACTCTGTTAGCTCAACTGGCAGAGGTCTGTGCAGTGGACCTAAGTTTCCAACCCTCCTGAGGACCCATGTGGGTGACAATACAATGCCACATGATGCAATTTCTGTTTGATCACTTTGCTTTTAAAAAGCTAGGTTATTACACACAACAAACTACATTAAAAACATTACTAAAGTTTTAAAGTCAAGCACTCAAAAGTTAGGAAATGTAACAATTAAGGTTGTCTGTAGAATGGTCTCCGTGCCTCAGCTCCCCATCTGTAAAATGGGATAGAATGGTCTCCGTGCCTCAGCTCCCCATCTGTAAAATGGGGATAGTAACACCCCTATCACCTCACAGGGCTGGGGAGAAGACAATTAATGTTTGCGAAGCACACAAACACTTTAATGATGAGCAACATAGAAAAGCCTATGAGGAAATTCAATAATTCTGTCTTCCAGGTTTAAACAGCATGGAGTAAATAAGGCCTAGGGCCACACATTGAAAAACTGAAGAACTGTTCATTAAATTAGCACCATCCATCCTGTGCACTGAATGAGGCAGTGGTTCTGTGGGAAAAAAAATAACATGATTTTATGCAATTAAAGACTGAATCATAATGCATACGCACAAGTAGGATAAATTAGGTTCCACAGGCAACCTTGATTCTGACATTTCCAAACTTTTAGAGAGTTTGACTTTGCAAACTAATAATAATTTCTTTTAACGTAGTTTTCCGTGTGTAATATACTATATTTACAAATTAAGGGCCCAGATATTCACACAGGTAAAGTTGCTCATTTGCTCAGCTTTTTGCAGGATTGAGTCCTAAATATTGCCTAAAATGTGACGGAAATGCACGTACATCTTAGACGTACACATAAAGAAAGCTTGGGAAATTATGTAAATTTTTCTTATACTACTTGGAAACTGAATAGTGTAACCTAAGTTTAATCAATGCACTTAGGAAGCACATTTAAAATTGTCACTTCTAAATTAATATACTTATTCTGGACACTACACATTGAGCAGATTTTAAATGAGAACTACAAGTTTTTGTTGGTGCAATTCTTAAACACCCAAACACATATTTTATGACATCAGCTACAAAAAGGTTGTTTTCAGAATGTGTGATAATATATTTGAGATGCGCTGTGAATTATTCTCGGAAATGAATATCCTTCAATATTTATTAAATATTACCACGTAATTTAAAATGCTTTATTTTGTGTTTGCAAAATACCATGGATACTTACAAATAAATTAACCATAACCAAATGACCATCACACCAAACTGATATGGAATTTAACCATTGTGACAAAGCTCTGTCTTTCTCTCCGTGGGTCCCGCATTTCCTGGTGGATTTCGCTAACCTCAGAGGCTCACTGTGACCCTCCATGTAACCCTTCTCTCTCTAGAGACAAGGGTCACAGTCTACTGAGCCATTTTCATCATAAGCCAGTGAGGGAGGTGAGGAGAAGCTATCCTCCCTTGCACAGTCTCTGTTGTCTCCCAGTCTCAGTGATTAATCGGGGGTGGGGGCCAAAGGAGGGAGCCCGGGCCCGCCTTCTACTCCGGGCTCCAGCCCAGGGACCCTAATAGTATCAGCTATGGTAGCTGACCTTTTAGAAACATGACACGTACAATTCCCTGGGCTACTTCCCCACAGCAGCCCCCACTTCCTCAGGCTCCACTTCACCCTTATCTCAGGGCTTCCTTCCTTGTGCCTGATATGGTGTGCATTGCTCAGTCTCTCCAACAGCACAACTTCCTCCCACAGCTCCTGACATCCACCCCGACCTGACTGAGAGGCTTTTAACTAGTTTCAGCAGCCAGTCCCTGATTGGCTTCAGGTGTCTCAATCAACCTAGCATTCTCCCTGCCTTCTGGAAAGTTCTTAATTGGCCCCAGGTGTCTTAATTGACCTGGAGCAGCTGCCATTTAACTTATCCTGGTACCAGGGATTTGTTTAGCCTGGAGCAAATATATCTATCTCCCACTACTTTTCTATAGCCATCTGGCCTTCCCCGTCACACCATTTAAAAGAATCTGGCCTAACCTAGATCTTGCACCCTCAAAATTTCCACTAAATGAATGTAGGATCTAGATTCTTCTGAGTAAAACATTTATACTACTGCAAATTTAATTGGTCAATTAAACTGAATCTTTCAGCACTGGAAGAGCAACCCTTGATATTTAGCTGAGGGCTCCCAGATTTAGACACATTTATTTGTATTTAATCACAGAAGTTAAACCAGAAAGCCTATGTGCCTGGGGATACTTACAAGTTTTTCCTTTTACAAGCTAACATATCGTTGAAAATGGGAAGGGGGAAAAAGTTAGCATATATGGTATCTTAAGTTTGAATATTTAAAAAAGTAGCAATTTTCAACAAACCTGCCCAGCCTAAAGGTTTTAGGATCCCACATAAAATAAGGCTGCACCCTGAAAATGATATAAAATCTACAATGGGGTTCTGCATTTCTCTTTCAAAACTAATTTGCTCAGTTTCTCAGTAAAAAGATTGTTTTTTTGTAACTGCAAAGTCACCCTCAATATATTACTCTACTGAAGAAAATAACCCTGAATTGTAATACTAAATCTCCCATGAAATCTGTATGGTATAGGATAAAAACACGCAAAAGATTTCACAGTGGGAGGCCAGATTTCATGGTCCATGACACGTTTTTCATGGCCGTGAATTTGGTAGGGTCCTAATCATAGCACACGCAGCCCCAGGGAGGGCACGGGGGTTCAGGAGCAAGGGACAGAGAGTGGAGCAGGGACCAAGCAGCTGCCCTTCAAGGAAGGGGAACAGCAGAGCTCCTGGCTCAGCATGGCTGTGGGAGAGGGGTAAGGATCCCCCAACATCCTGACAGCTAGGAGCTGCCTCCTGCCTGTCAGCTTTTGGTCCCGGCTCTGGGCAAGCTCCATGCAGCAAGGAGGAGTTGGAGCAGGAGCCGCTGCCACCACGAAAGGAGCAGAAACAGGGAGCATGCTTGGCTAGGCAGTAATGGTGCTTCCAGCTGCTGCGCTGGCTTCCTGCAGCACTGCTCCTCCACCGCTGGGAACTCTGGGATATATCCAGAGAACTTTCTGGACCTGAGTCAAGCTGGGGTCCAGGAAAGCAATAGGGTGCAGACCCCAGGTCCCAGCTTAACATGGGCTTGGATCCTCCAGCCCTGCGGGGTCCTGGGACCCTAGGTTTGAGCCCTTGATTAGCACTATTGATGTATGGATGGAAGGGGGTTAGGGTTGAGCCCAGGCTCCAGCCTGGACTTATCTTACTGCGTAGACATACTCAAAGAGAACATAAAGTTGGAAATTAGTGAACAATAAAGGGAAAAGTCAGCTTGCGTGGAACATAGGGGGGTAAAAGGGTATATAGGGGAGAGGTCAGAGATGTAGGTAGGGGAATAACTGTGTATGGTTGTGTGTTTGCAGCTGGAATATAGCAGAATATTGCAAAATATTAATAAGTAATCTCTTCTTGCGGCAGTTCTATAATTCAATAAGAGATTAGCACAGTAAAAAACTTCCTCAGTGTCTTACAGGCCCCACTTTCTACACCATTCACCTCAAATTTAATGTCTCTGTTTTTAAAATAGCTTCAAAATGTTAGGCACAAAAAGAAAAAGGGGAAAAAACCTTGGCTAGAACAAATCTGTTGTGTTAAAAAAAGCATTAGAAACTTGGAAAATCATCAACTAACTGAAACGTATCCTTGAAATATGGTCAAAAGTTCAAAAGTCTCATTTATTTTTTGTATCATTGTGTTAATCTGAAGGTGCCTTGAATTTCTGAAGTATAACATAACTTTATATGCATCACCATGTCTAGCTCCTTCCTTCTAGGATTGACAAATGTGTTTTATTTGGGATAGTGGTTTTTTACAATGTGAATCCCTGTTCCCTTGCTTCTGGATAGAGACAACTTATTTGTGGGAAACAGCTTTTTCAATGCCTGGTCATCTCCTGTCTTCATTATACTCCAACCATCATCTCCTCCTCTCCGACTTCAGTACTTCCAATGTTGTTCCCCTTCAATCCATCCAAACTTTGTGCACAGAATATATTCCTTACTTGCTGCTCTGATCATGTTGCTTCCCTTTTTGAATCCTCTCTGGCTTCCTCTTACTTTTTAATTTCATTATCATCTTAAAACTCTGCAAAAGTGTGCTCCTGCCTATGTTGCTGCTCTCACTTCGCCCTGTTATCCCATCTCTCATTTTTGATACCTCATTGGAACTTCCTCCTTTGCTTATGTACCAGCTATGCTCCCTGTCTCCTTGCCGATTATTCCTTAATGCACATGTCAACCACAAGGCCAATTGACTCTAATTTGCTGAACAAGTGTGTTTTGGTGTGCTACAGAACACACAAAGCTTGTCTCATTAAATGTAGCCTCTAGTTATCTGGTGCATTACATGCTTGAATTATCATGGCTTTTTTAAATTGTAACCTCCCTCGGGTAGGGATCTGCGTCTTATTCTCTGTTTTCTACAGTGCTGAAAACACTGTTGGCGTTCAGTAAACTATCATAGCATATTTTGGCCTTATCCATTGATTTATTTACACCTAATCTGTTCATAAATTAGAGCAAGGTTTACCTTGTATTCTATGAATAGTTCATTCATTCTGATCATGATATATGGTATGAAACCTTTAAAATGTCATGTGGAAGTCATAAAGACATCCTCCGTGGACCCCAGAATTCTTTTGCTAGGACTAATATTAAATACTTTCAGAAGGAAAGAATGTGTTACTGTAGATTTTGCTGAAATGTGCTAAAGCTGTCACTATTGTCAAATATTTGGGGACTTGACATGACATGAACTGTCTATATAACACAAATGGCACTCCACAATGATGGGTAGATTTAGGCTTAGGTAACTGAGTGTATAGGTGTGTGTTTATGAAGCAATTTGGTGATACTTTTTAAAACTAAGGGCTGGGGGAAAGCCAACAGGTGCGAAGGAGCACATGGTTTGGATATATCTTAAGGGAGGATCTATAAGTGGAGATTCCCTATGTCCTAATAAGGAAGAGAGGATGTAAGATGATAAAATGCAGGTAGGATCTGATGAGAAGCAGTCAAAAGAAAAAAAGTCCCATTCAATTACATCATGTAATGGCAGACAACTAAAAAGTGACAAGTTTTTCAAGTGCTTATATACCAATGCTAGAAGGCTAAATAATAAGATGGGCGAACGAGAGTGCCTCATATTAAATGAGAATATTGATATAATAGATATCACAGAAACTTGGTGGAATGAAGATAATCAATGGGACACAGTAATACCAGGGTACAAAATATATTGGAAGGACAGAACAAGTTGTGCTGATGGGGGGGTGGCACTATATGTGGAAAAAAAGCATAGAATCAAATGAAGTAAAATCTTAAATGAACCAAACTGTACCATAGAATCACTCTGGATAGTAATTCCATGCTTGAATAATAAGAATATTGCAGTAGGGATATATTACAGACCACCTGATCAGGATGGTGATAGTGACTTTGAAATGCTCAAGGAGATTAGAGAATCATTAAGAAAGGATAATAAGACAGAAAATATTTTATTGCCTCTATATAAATCCATGGTACACCCATATCTTGAATACTGCATACATGTGGTTGCCCCATCTCAAAAAAGATATATTGGAATTGGAAAATGGTCAGAAAAGGGCAACCAAAATGATTAGGGGTATGGAACAGCTGCCGTATGAGGAGAGATTAATAAGTCTGGGACTTTTCAGCTTGGAAAAGAGGTGACTAAGGGGGGATATGATAGAGGTCTATAAAATCATGACTGGTGTGGAGAAAGTAAATAAGGAAGTGTTATTTACTCCTCATAACACAAGAACTAGGGGTCACCAAATGAAATTAATAAGCAGCAGGTTTACAACAAACAAAAGGAAGTATTTTTTCACACAACTTACAGTCAACCTGTGGAATTACTTTCCAGAGGATGTTGTGAAGGCCAAGACTATAACAGGGTTCAAAAAAGAACTAGATAAATTCATGGAGGATAGGTCCATCAATGGCTATTAGCCAGTATGGTGTCCGTAGCCTGTGTTTGCCAGAAGCTGAGTATGGGTGAGAGGGGATGGATCACTTGATGATTACCTGTTCTGTTCATTGCCTCTGGGCCACTTGGCATTGACATTGTCCAGAAGACAGGATACTGGGCTAGATGGACCTTTGGTCTGACCCAGTATGGCCGTTCTTATGATCTAAATTCACCCCCATTCACTAATTGGCCACTAATTTGTTCGCTTAAAGGAAAGACATAAAACAAGAGTTAATGCACAATGTTCAGAAACTGATTGAGAGAGAGGGAGAGAACTGGAATTTTAGCTGTAAATGCAAGCAGTAATGTTAGTGTAAAAAAAAAAAAAGTTTTGCGAATGATTAGTAAACAAGATTAGGCTATAGTTAAATATGTTAGGAGGCCAGAGGCCAAAGAGTTATTTTCCTTGAAAACTGCATCAACTGTTCCCAGTGTCTGCAAAAACTTTTTGTTCAACCTTCAATCACTTTTAGAGTACTTGATTTAGTATTACAATTCAGGGTTATTTTCTTCAGTAGAGTAATATATTGAGGGTGACTTTGCAGTTAGAAAAACAATCTTTTTACTGAGAAACTGAGCAAATTAGTTTTGAAAGAGAAATGCAGAACCCCATTGTAGATTTTATATCATTTTCAGGGTGCAGCCTTATTTTATGTGGGATCCTAAAACCTTTAGGCTGGACAGGTTTGTTGAAAATTGCTACTTTTTAAAATATTTATATTAAATGTGTTTCATTTAATAAATGTGCTGCTGTATTCTGCAGTATTTGTAGCTTTTGAATAGTTACAAGATGTTCTCATTCTGCGGTGACAAAGATATAAATTATGGGGGCAAAGAAAGGAAATGTGGTACCTGAAAAAAGCTGTCACAGTTCACAATGAATGGTGATCACATCCAGAGAGACTTGGCAATGTAATCAGAACTGTGATCACAACTGACACAAAGCCAAGATATATCCTCAGTCAGAGGGGAACAATAGTTTTGCCATATCTTCCAATTTCTTTTTCAAACGTACCAGTATCACCTATGTTTTATTTGGATGAAGACATATTAATCTTGCTCTCATCCATGCCTCAATCTCTGCAAACTCTGGGAAAGATATTTAATTGTATTATCTACCTCTATCTCCAACTCCCAATACTGGACATGGTTATGTCTGTTAGATTAAAGAGCCATGTGGTATCTTCTTCCTAGGTAAGTTGTTACAGACCAGGGTGGGCAAACTTTTTGGCCTGACAGCCACATCAGATTTCCAAAATTGTATGGAGGGCTGATTAGGGGAGGCTGTGCCGCCCCAAACAGCCAGGCGTGGCCCGGCCCTCACCCTCTATCTGACCTCCACTGCTTCTTACCCCCTGACGGCCTGCCCCGGGACCCCTGTCCCATCCAACCCTTCCTGTCCCCTGACCGCCCCTGGACCCCCTGCCCCTGGCTGCCCCCTTGCCACCCCATCCAACCCCTCCTCTCATTCCTGATTGCCCCCCCCGTCCCCGGGACCCCTGTCCCATCCAACCACCCCTTCTCCTTGACCACCCATGGAACTCCTGTCCCTGATGGCCCCCCTCTCCTTCCTGACTGCCCCTCTGGGACCCCTGCCCCCATTCAACCCCCCCTGTTCCCTGCCCTCTGACTGCCCTGACCCCATCCACACCCCCACCCTCTGACCACCACCCCGAACTCCCCTGTCCTCTATCCAACCCCTGCTTCCTGCCCCCTGACCGCACTGCCTGGAGCACCGGTGGCTGGCGGCGCTACAGCCATGCTGCCCAGAGCACCAGGACAGGCAGCCGTGCCACCTGGCTGGAGCCAGCCATGCCACCGCACAGCACAGAGCACCGGGTCAGGGCGCGGCTCTGCAGCTGCGCTGCCTGGCAAGAGCTCACAGCCCCGCCGCCCAGAGGATTGCGCTGGTGGTGCAGTGAGCTGAGGCTGCAGGGGAGGGGGAACGGCAGGAGAGGGGCCGAGGGCTAGCCTCTGCGCCTGGAGCTCAGGGGCCGGGTAGAAGGGTCCTGTGGGTCGGAGGTGGCTCGCGGTCCACAGTTTGCTTCCCTTCAGTAACCTAAATATACTAAACTCCTTAAGTCTCTGTAATGTGTGCTTACCACATCTTGAATTATTCTTCTAGCCCTTTTCTGAACTCTTCAATTTTTCAACATCCTTTTTAAATGGTGGAAGCAGACATTATTCCAGAAGCGGTCTCACCAATGCCAAACAAGATTCATGAAACTTTAGGTCTTAGAGTTTATCCATGATTATTTCACCCTTCTCTGCAATCCTATTTTCCCTTTCAAACATGTTTTCAAGCATTATTAGCACGTTTAAGATTCCTTTGTACAATTTTTCCTACTTCTGTGATCATTGGTTATGAACATTGTGATATTTCGTTATCCACTGTGTATAGATCATTTTTTCAATTGTACTAAATGTCTGTGTATTTTTTCATTGTTTCCATTTTTCTAATTTCTTTGCCAAAATCACAGTCATGTGTCCTCCTATACCCAGTAACAGTAGTTTATACATTTTATATAGACATTCCAGTAGTGAATTTCCACACTGCCATATTATAGTAGCATTTCTGAATAGTACTGAATACAGATATTTCTTTAATCTACAGCTTTTTCAAGCAGCAGTGAGAAAATATAATGTGGGAAACAATCCTGCATGAGCAAAAGAATCGATGATGTAACAGATCTTTTATCATCCTTAATTTCAATAATTGCATCTTTATATTGCCCGGTGGTGAGGAACCCTACTGCCATATTATGAAGCTCTTTCACAAAGATTTATTTCAATGCTAAAAAATTTAAGAACCATATGTGAAAAGCTTGATCTCATGAATTCTCAATTTTGAGAGGAGAGGCGGTTAATCATTTTTTTAAAACAGAGACTAACTGTAACAATTCACAGGCTGGTATAACCAAACAGGAAGTGAAAGACCTCTGGCCCTTTTCTCCATTGAAAGTGATGTAAGAAGCTGATTCACATAAATTAAATTATTTTATCTAAAGGTCTCAGGGAAGACAATTGGGCTAAAATACCTGAAACACTTGATTAAATGGAGTTGCAGACAAAGAGGGCAAGTCAACTGGATGGCCAGTGTTACAAAAGGCTGTGATCTAGGACACACTGACAAGAATGCCTTTTGCCTTTGCTTTGTCATCCATCTACTGATTTCTCACAGACAGAATTAACTATACCAAATAGTTTCAAACTATTTAAAATGAATCAATCAAGAGAAACTTCAAAAATCCTATTTTGGGAACATGGGTTCTCAATAGTATTGCAAAATATTCTCCTAACAGTTTTAAAAATTAAGTCTCCTCTGAACCTCTGGCTGTACTGTCAAACTTTATATCTCAGACAACAGTCCTTTTTGGCCAACAAACAATGATAAATATCACTAATAAAAGAAAAGTTGCTGGACAGTACCTCCTTTTGGTTTTTACATTACATGTGGAAAATGTTCAAGCATACAAAAGCAATGTCCCTATGCTTTTTTTCATAAACTAGTAACTAACCCATGCCACTAAAATAACTTGCTTTGCTAGCCTTTTTGTGTGTCAACATTTAAGATATTTCCCCTTTCTAAATACCTGCGAAAAACATATTTCTTAGTCTAAGCTGGAAAACACTCTCTTGCCTCTCTCATTAAAAATATTGATTGCTTCCAAATAGACTTGCCCAGCTACTGTCAAAGGGTTGTGGGATTTGGTTTTTTCCTTCAAAAAAGAACTGACTGAACTATGATAGGTTTCTCTCATACGGAAATCTTGTTAAAACCTTATGCCTGACAAAATATTAACATTACTATAACACCACTGTTTCAGTCTGTAGGTCTCTCTAAATTTGCCCATGCAAACATAGCACTTACAAAAAACCTGAATAGCGTCATGTAAACTAGAAATATTCTTTTAACTATTTTCAGCAAGCAACAGCCATGGGCAAATTTTCAGAGGACATATAGAGAACCATAATGCAGCTGCCACAAAATTACTTCAACCATTATTCAAATGCCATTTCTCACAATCTTTGTAAGTCTTCATAGCCCACACACAAAACTGACACCCCATTTTAATAAGTCTAAAAGACACTGTAGTCTGAGTAATAATAAGCAGATATCTACATTAAACTACAGTGTCTGTGGTTAAATAAAAGATCTTAATCATGACCAAAAAATTACAGCTTTCAATTGATTTATCAGATGGCCAAGACAAATTAATATGATTTCCTGCTAGATAAGTGTTTAAAACTTACATGAATTCCACAAAGAGAAACACACATTTCTCCAAAAAAGGAACAGTAATGTTTGTTTTACTAATAATACTTCTGTGATTGTACACAGTATATCCTACTGGTTGGCACTGTGATCTACTAATTGTTTCATTTATTTGATTTTCCCAAGACAAGGGTGTGTGTGTGTGTGTGTGGAGTAAGGTTTGTATTTTGCAACACAATGAAATATTTAAATAAGTTGAGAGTGCATCCTGTTTATGAGGTAATCATGGTACACTCAGCTAAAACTAAAAGAACAAATGTTTTATCACAAATATTGTACAAGGAACATAACAGCAGCCATACTGGGTCAGACCAAAGGTCGATCTAGCCCAGTATCCTGTCTTCTGACAGTGGCCAATGCCAGGTGCCCCAGAGGGAATGAACAGAACATGTAATCATCAATTGATCCATCCACCCCCTGTCGCCCATTCTCAGCTTCTGGCAAACAGAGGCTGTTGGCTTTTATGAGCCCAGTTTACTTATCTGAAGCATACTCAGATTATTATACTACAATTTTTAAATATACAAATTTGAAACAAAAAATCTCTAAAAAACCAAACTGGGTTATCAGGATGCTAGAAAGTAAATTGCTGGGGAGGGTGGGAGTTGTTTTGTTTATTTAAAAATTAAGTAAGATTTTGTCCCATCTTTCTCCACTGCCCTGACTACAAGTCAGCAAAGCTCTTTCACCGAGAATATGTTGGGCCCAGTCCTACAATGAGAAGAGCTGCTAAGTGCACTCAACTTCCATTGCCTTAAACAGGCCTGAATGGTGCTTAGAACCTCATATGAGAAGCTCAGCACCTTCCAGGAGAACATCCTATTTTTATTTATATTGTGTTCCAACACTGAGTGGAGAGGGAAGCAGCTCATGAAATACACAAACAATGGAAATACAAACAGAAGAGAGTGAGAATCCTGTTAACTTATAGGGCAGGGGTCGGCAACCTTTCAGACGTGGTATGCCGAGTCTTCATTTATTCACTCTAATTTAAGGTTTCGCGTGCCAGTAATACATTTTAACATTTTTAGAAGGTCTCTTTCTATAAGTCTATAATATATAACTAAACTATTGTTGTATGTAAAGTAAATAAGATTTTAAAAATTTTTAAGAAGCTTCATTTAAAATTAAATTAAAATGCAGAGCCCCCCCGACTGGTGGCCAGGACCCAGGCAGTGCGAGTGTCACTGAAAATCAGCTTGCGTGCTGCCTTTGGTACGCATGCCATAGGTTGCCTACCCATTATAGGGCATGAAGGAGGAAGAAGGGAAATAAGTCAAGACGGTTTAGAATTAAACATTCTTTTTGGCAGTCTCTGTCACATTTATTTACCCGTTGGCATTTTTTCCCTCCTTCTCTTTCATGTTAATTTTAAAGTTTATGTTTCACCAGTGACCATTAACACACACAAATTTGAAAGCTATACATATACATTAGTGAAAACTGCAAAATCTCACAGTTATCTGCTGCAAATAATTTGTACTAATTATTATGAAGTTTACATACGAAAAAGCAGTAATTTCTGACTTCACCTTCATAAATTGTGACTCTGCAGTTACAAGTTGCAAACTGTGGAGCTGTTTTTTCCAAAATACAAAAAATTAGATTTTAATCATTCAAATTAGAGCAAATGTTTCTGCACATTGTTAAGCAATGGAAAGATATTCTGTCAAAACATATGGTTTCATTCAAATGTAAGGAAGTAAGCACTGCATTTGGTTTAATCTGGCGCTTACTTCAGAAACAGTCCCAGAGTCCTAAATAAATTGAGCAATTAACATTTTATGGCAACTTCTACGCACCAGACCTTGGGATCTTTCAGGGTAAGAGATATTTTGTAAAGCATCCTCCAGTTACATTAACATCTTTCAAATCAAGATCTCAGTGCCTCTGCAAGGTGCCGTTCTGGTGCACTAAAGTTCAATTTCCAATGGCATAATTTAGAACTGCTTGAGGGTGAGTGGGTAAATTTAAACCATTCCTTAATGACACTGCCTTCTATAAAGTTAAGAAAAACATACAGGATTTAGAGACTTTCTTACAACCCTCCTGCTGCATCAACTTAAATCTGGAGGTTTTATCCTGCCAGTTGCTCCATGCAGGTGGACCACTGTGCCCATCTGGTGTCCCACTGAAGTCAATGGAACGCCATATAGTACAGAGCACTTCCCACATGCAGCAGCTTGCAAGACTACAGCTGTAGACTGTAATTCCAGGAAGAGACTGTCTTTTAAACAGATTTACACAATACCCAGTATAATGGGGCCCTAATCCTGATTGAAGTCTGGGTGCAAGTATAACAAATGTTGATATTAATAAAACCACTGCAGCCACCAGAGTAGTGTCTGGCAAGATACTTTGAAGAGAATAATGCATGTTTCTGCACTTCAACACAAGATGCATCAGCACTACATTTAAGCTAAACAGGAGAAAGATAGATTACAACTTGTAATAAACAAGCCTTCTTAAAGATGTGCTTTGGTGTTTTACAGTACAATTTCTGAATAAGTATTTATGTTTTTTTAAAAATATTTGCATAAAATATTTGGGCTTTGCTGTGTATTTACGTTTTTTAACCTGAATTTTTTAGACTTGTACCATGCTATCTAATATGCTTGGAATGGCTTCCCAAAGATCTATTAGTCCTTCTTTCTCTCTCACTTCATTTAAATCATTATCTTTTTATTTATTATTAATAATACTGTGGCAATGCTAATATATCCCAATCAGTCTCCAGGGCCCACTGAGTTAGGGATTCTCCAAATACATAGCAAGAAACTGTATAATCTTCATTTATCTTGTCTCTGCAGATTATAGAATCATCATAGAATCTTCCCCAAAGGAAGGTGATGGGGGTGCCGGGTTTCTCCTCTACTGTTGCTTCCAAACCCTTCCTCCCTCCCCATTTCTTCCTTCCCTCCCACTCCCCGTCATCTACCACCCTCCTGGCTCCTCTCCACCCACCTTCCTCTCTGATTTTGAATTCCAGCTTTGCATCTTCCTCTCAGTTTTCCATATTCATGTTCAGTAACTTCAACTTCCCTCCTCATTTGAACTTCAGACTTAGGTCAACTCTCAAACTCAATAAAATAGCCACTCACTTGATTTGATCTTTACCAAACATTTCTCTCTCTGACCTCTCCACGGCTGTTTTCCCTTGCCCACCATCTGGTCCCTTTCAACACTGTCCATTTGTGCCCCTCCCTCTCTCCCCACCATCTGGTCTTTCCATGACTTCCAACTAATTGAAAATGAATTTTCTTCAACTCCCAGACCTCTTCTCCTTCTACTCTACTGACACATTTGATGATTCCCTTCATTCTACACTCTCCTCCACCCCCTCTCCCATTGCAAGGTTCCCCTGGCTGACCCAGCCCTGGATCACCCCTAAAACCATTTTTTTATTGCAAATCCTGTGACTTAGCTGACTTCCCATTCTACAAATCTGTTCTCTCCTCCTTCAGGCCAAACAATTCTACTTCATCATCCTGATTATCATACCTGTAATTCCAGCAACTTCTTTGCCACCTTCAACTCCCCCCTTAAATCCTCCCCCATTCCTGCACACATTCCCCTCTCTGCTCAGGATCTCAGACTTTTTCAAAGAGAATCATAGAATCATAGAATATCAGGGTTGGAAGGGACCCCAGAAGGTCATCTAGTCCAACCCCCTGCTCGAAGCAGGACCAATTCCCAGTTAAATCATCCCAGCCAGGGCTTTGTCAAGCCTGACCTTAAAAACCTCTAAGGAAGGAGATTCTACCACCTCCCTAGGTAACGCATTCCAGTGTTTCACCACCCTCTTAGTGAAAAAGTTTTTCCTAATATCCAATCTAAACCTCCCCCACTGCAACTTGAGACCATTACTCCTCGTTCTGTCATCTGCTACCATTGAGAACAGTCTAGAGCCATCCTCTTTGGAACCCCCTTTCAGGTAGTTGAAAGCAGCTATCAAATCCCCCCCCATTCTTCTCTTCTGCAGGCTAAACAATCCCAGCTCCCTCAGCCTCTCCTCATAAGTCATGTGTTCTAGACCCCTAATCATTTTTGCTGCCCTTCGCTGGACCCTCTCCAATTTATCCACATCCTTCTTGTAGTGTGGGGCCCAAAACTGGACACAGTACTCCAGATGAGGCCTCACCAATGTCGAATAGAGGGGAACGATCACGTCCCTCGATCTGCTCGCTATGCCCCTACTTATACATCCCAAAATGCCATTGGCCTTCTTGGCAACAAGAGCACACTGCTGACTCATATCCAGCTTCTCGTCCACTGTCACCCCTAGGTCCTTTTCTGCAGAACTGCTGCCTAGCCATTCAGTCCCTAGTCTGTAGCGGTGCATTGGATTCTTCCATCCTAAGTGCAGGACCCTGCACTTATCCTTATTGAACCTCATCACATTTCTTTTGGCCCAATCCACCAATTTGTCTAGGTCCTTCTGTATCCTATCCCTCCCCTCCAGCGTATCTACCACTCCTCCCAGTTTAGTATCATCCGCAAATTTGCTGAGAGTGCAATCCACACCATCCTCCAGATCATTTTTGAAGATATTGAACAAAACCGACCCTTGGGGCACTCCACTTGATACCGGCTGCCAACTAGACATGGAGCCATTGATCACTACCCGTTGAGCCCGACAATCTAGCCAGCTTTCTACCCACCTTATAGTGCATTCATCCAGCCCATACTTCCTTAACTTGCTGACAAGGATACTGTGGGAGACCGTGTCAAAAGCTTTGCTAAAGTCAAGAAACAATACATCCACTGCTTTCCCTTCATCCACAGAACCAGTAATCTCATCATAAAATGCGATTAGATTAGTCAGGCATGACCTTCCCTTGGTGAATCCATGCTGGCTGTTCCTGATCACTTTCCTCTCATGCAAGTGCTTCAGGATTGATTCTTTGAGGACCTGCTCCATGATTTTTCCAGGGACTGAGGTGAGGCTGACTGGCCTGTAGTTCCCAGGATCCTCCTTCTTCCCTTTTTTAAAGATTGGCACAACATTAGCCTTTTTCCAGTCATCCGGGACTTCCCCGGTTCGCCACGAGTTTTCAAAGATAATGGCCAATGGCTCTGCAATCACAGCCGCCAATTCCTTCAGCACTCTCGGATGCAACTCGTCCGGCCCCATGGACTTGTGCACATCCAGCTTTTCTAAATAGTCCCTAATCACCTCTATCTCCACAGAGGGCTGGCCATCTCTTCCCCATTTTGTGATGCCCAGCGCAGCAGTCTGGGAGCTGACCTTGTTAGTGAAAACAGAGGCAAAAAAAGCATTGAGTACATTAGCTTTTTCCACATCCTCTGTCACTAGGTTGCCTCCCTCATTCAGAACTGACAAGTTCTAACATGACGTACTTTCACCCCACCATCTCCATTCCTGTCCCTCCTATCACTCTCCTCCTACTCCCCGGCCCCCATCACCAATACTGAGGCTTCTTGTATTCTTTTCTCCTCTTCTAACCCCTCCATTTGCCCCCCCCCAATGACTCCATCCCATCCTGCCTCCTTATCTTCCTTGCCTCCACTCTCTCCCTCACCTTCTCCTCAATCTCTCACTCTTCTCAGACTCCTCTCCATTACAGAAAAATACTCTACCTACCTGACTCTTCAACTGTGGCCCTGTCTCCCTCTCTCCTTCACCTTCAAATCACTGCCTTGAGTTCCTCTCCTCCAATGTCATCCCTTCCCCTCTCCAATCTGGTTTCCACCTTGTCCACACCACTGAAACTGCTCTCAAAGTCTCAATGGACCTCTTCCTGGCCAAATCCCAGCACCTCTGCTTCATCCCCATTCTCTTTGGCCTTTCAGCAGCCTTTGAGACAGCCAACTACTATATACTTCTTGAAATCATGCCCTCCACTGGCTTTTGAGGCACCATCCTCTCCTGGGTCCTCCTCTGACCCATCTGATCACCTCTTCACTGTCTCCTTTGATGCATTCTTCTCTTCCTCTCTCCCAATTTCAGTGGGTGTCCACCATGGTTTGGGGCATCCTTAACCCTTGGCTCTTCTTTCTCCACGCCTTTATTTCTACATACTTTTATCCACAGGTATGACTTCAAATATCACCTTCATCTCAACAAATCACAAAATTAATTCCCCACTACAAATCTGTCACTCTCCATCCAATCCTGCATTTTGTCTTTCTGATATTTCCTTGTGGATGTCCAGCTGGCAATATAAGCTCACTGTGGCCAAAACTGAGCTTCTTTGCCCAGCCTTCATAACTTTCCTCTATTTCTCTATGACTATCAACAACACCCCATCCTCCCAGCCACTAAACCTGTAATCTGAACATCATCCTTGACTCAACCCTCACCCAAGATCCACACATTCAAGTCATATCCAAATCTTGTGCCTGTGCCTACATAATAGTTAAAAGATTAGACTTTTCCTGTCTGTTCAGACTACTGAGACTCTTCTTCGGGCTCTCATCACCATATGCCTCAACCACTGTAATCTCCTCTCTCTAATCTTGATGTGAACCACCTCACCCCTCAGAAGTCCCTTATATACTCTGTAACCAGAATCATCATCATCTTGGCTTGCTGCACCCATTTTGTCTCCTTCCACTGCATCAAACATAAATATTTATTTTAGGGCCCTCCACCACTTATCTCTGCCCTATTTAACAGATTTATAGTTCTAGGAAATCAAGACTGTGCTCTGCCAATAATGGCAGCATTCAATGGCAGCTTCAACCCCTACTTATGTGCTTCTCCCTCACAAACATTTCTGTGCTTCTTCCCATACACACACAAAAAAAACCCAAAAACCCTGAGTCAAAATCCACAAAGCCACCTTCTTCTTCTCTGTAATAAATATAATAAACTGCAACCTAATAATGGCTATAGAGGCAGGGAGTTATGATTATTGCTCCTGATTAGTTAGAACTGCACACATCCTACGTTTCTTCATTCCCCACCCTGACCCAAATGTCTGTCTCGTCCACCAGTCCTTTCTTTTTAGACTGCAAGCTCTCTGAGACACACACTGTCATTTACTATAGAATGTAGCACAAGGGGCCCTGTGCTGGCTGGCCAGTAGATGCTACCACAATAGAAAATTTAAACAATATAAACGAGCTCTGAAGAGTGAGCACTGTGTTTTCACATCTCTCAGCTTCCAGGTCATTATGGCTATACCAACATAAATTAAATTATTATAACAAATAGTTCTTAAAAATCCAGATGTGGAAAAGTACTCAAGCAAATGCTCATGTGCCGGATTTTTTTTTTTTTTTTTTGAAGTGCTGAGACTCACCGTCTTCCACTGACTTCAGTGGGATTTCCTGGGTTCTCACAGTTTTTGAAAAATCAAACCTAACTTTAGGCTCCTATTTTTGAAAATCTTGACTGTTCAATCAAAGCCAGTATGATTCACAGGAAAGAAAATTAAATATGATCACTTAGCATTGAATGCAGCCAATTACTTTGAACCAAAACGTGGAAAACCAAGTTCAGACAGACGTACATGATAAAAGTGAAATGGCAATCAAATACATCACAAGAAAATTTCTTAATTTTAAAATTACATGGTACATAACTTAGCCAAAATGAAAAATTATATGCTGTGAGTTTTCTTACTCTTTAGATAACTATAGATTAGAAAGATTGAGAGAAATCAGGATCTGATGAAATAAACTAGTATCTAGATATAAATATGTATTTATTACATACATATACATTCATTATCTACACACACAAACACTTACACATACAAAATGTGTGAAATGTAAATATTCATAATCAACACCAAACTGAGTTCTCTATCTCATGAGAAAATTAACGTGGTTCAAGGAAGGCAGCTGTTCCATGGATATATCTGGTTTCAGTCTGCGTAGTATCACAACAGTCATACATTAAATAAAACACAGCTGGAAAATGCTCCACCTATTTCACCACCCTTTCTGCTAACTGTTTTGTATCAACATCTGCTAAAAACAAGCTTTATGTAGTAGGGACATTATGAAAAAGAATTGTTATTTTATTTTGCTTAATAAGCTAACGTATGATTATCTGAAAAATAGCTGGTTTAATTATGAGTGTTCTAACTAGAATCCAAAGAAACTCACTCAATAAAGATTACCAAATTAGAGAGATTTTTTTAGAATATGTAATTTTTATTTTGTATGTCTGTGCTGGCTTCCTCTGACAGATCTCTAACTGCTGGTGAGAGGTGTCATTGTCTGGTCTAAGAATAGATTTAAAAGCTTGAAACTCCTAAATTTCAATCCCAACAGTGATAGTGTCTCCACAGCTGTGATCATAGATAAGTCAAATAACTTTTCTGGCCATGTCTCACCATCTGCAAATGGGAATAGTAATATCTGCCTACCTAGCTATGTTTCAGAGTAACAGCCGTGTTAGTCTGTATTCACAAAAAGAAAAGGAGTACTTGTGGCACCTTAGAGACTAACCAGTTTATTTTGAAATGTTTTGACAAAAAGTTTAAAGCAATAGCAAAAAAGAAAAAAAGATGGAGAAAAAGGGAAAAGTTAAATTCACCATTTCAAAAAATTTTCAATTTTAAAAAGGAAACAATTATTTGTTTCAAAATTTCCCCACTGAAAAAATTAAAATATTTGATCAAAAAATAAACTGGTTAGTCTCTAAGGTGCCACAAGTACTCCTTTTCTTTCTACCTTGCTACAGGGGTGTTACAAGTTTTAATAAACTGATGTCTGTAAATAGCTTTGAAGACAAAAACTGCTTGATGATATTATCAGTACACAAAACAGTATCTTCTAATAACCACAATTATTGCAATTATGGGTCTAAAACATTGGACCAAATTCATTCCTGCTGTAAACCCCACTGATTGTAATAAAGTTAATCCAACAAAAATTGATCCACTGTATTTTGATGTGCAATCTTATAACTTTTCTATAAGCACTTCCTTTGTTTCCTTTTGCCACTCCAACTTTTCAAAACTTTATTTTAGAAAAATTTACATAGAAACAAAGGAATTGCATCAGAACTGAAGTCCATCTAGTTCAGTTTCCTGCTTCTTAAAGTAGGCAGTATCAGATGTCTCTGAGGAAGATGTAAGAACCCTACAGTTGGTATATCTGGGATAATCTGCTGCCTAGGTCTCAGAATGGCAAGTTATGTTACATTTTTCCTTTTGATACCACAACTTATACAAAGTTAAGGAAATTTGACAATTTGAGTGGAAAAAGGAAACCAAACCAAATTAGAAAGCAATAGCAAAAAAGAAAAAAAGATGGAGAAAAAGGGAAAAGTTAAATTCACCATTTCAAAAAATTTTCAATTTTAAAAAGGAAACAATTATTTGACTCAAAATTTCCCCACTGAAAAAATTAAAATATTTGATCAAAAAACATTTTTAATTGAAAAATTTCATTTTTGCCAAAGCCATTTTTTTAAATTGTAAACTTTTTGTCAAAAAATTTCAGCCTGCTCTATTTTACCCTACTGTTTATTCATCTCATTTACTTTGTTCTTCACTGACAAACCAATAAAACATAGCATAAAGTTGTCTAAAACTTGATTAGGAAACAGAAGCAAGCACCCACTACAGTTGCACCCAAATGGAAGGCTGGGAGAGACAAGAAAACTGGATACATGTTGCATGGTATTTAAAAATCGACTTCCAGAAGGTGACATTTCTCAATCATGCAAGAAAACAAACATCTACGGGGCCAAAAAAACAAACCAACCAAAAACCTGCTTGTAATTAATGCTAGATCAAAATCAACTTGTCTTGGAAATATTTCTGGTTTATTTTTTTCCTCAACTGTCTTCAGTCTGTGTCTAGCCTCTCAAAAGTCTAAAATAATTTATATGACATGTTTTTGTGAGGACTTTTACAAATCTGCATCAGTATCAGCAAAATTATTATCCTGAGTATGGCAAGAGATATGAATTCTAGGATTCTTTGTAATAATATAAATGTAAAGATTAGGAGCTGCACGAAGTTATGTTTATCCTTGTTTGTGCAAAACATACTGTACCAATCTACTGTCCTTCTCACCTGTCTCAAGAAAGAGCAACATACTAAAAAACTACAATGAAAACACTCACGCCCTATGCTAATTTCCCATTACACAGACAAGTATAAAATTCTTTTCCTAAATTACAGATCCTACCTGGCTCCAAACCAATAATGGGCTTAGCTTGTGTCAGTGGTGTATATATTAGAGTATCTAGAAATCTTCACTTTGGAAACTCAGTTCACCTCTGTGAGCTATCATCTTGTTAGAACAAAATTTGGAACTTTTTTATTTTCTGACTCTACTCATAAAGGTCACTCTTCATATTATTTTTTAAGCTATGAAAAAAAATGCAAATTTAATGTTATTAGACCAAGTCCTTAAAGTGAATGGGGATTTGCCCGAGTAAGGGTCTCAATACCCGACGTGCTATATTTAAATGCCATCATATTAATCGCTCTACTTATGTAACTATAGTGTTTCCAATATTTAAAAAAACTGTTTTCTACTCGAACTGTGTAGTTTCTCAACGATTTCTGTAGTATATATTCTCTCTCTCGCAGCAGTAAACCAAAGAAAGAACATACTTCATTATGGCATAAGCTTTCTTTCTTTGACTATACACCAATTCAAAGAAGGATCCTTTTGGTATTTCCAACAGGGGTGAAAGACAAAGATTTTAGAACTGCCTCTCACCACTATACTAGCTACTGCAAACAGTCAAATAGTTCCCTACTATAAATTGTTTATTATATAAAGAAGAAATGCACTTCGAAATATAGCAGTGCACATGTTATCTTAGCAAAAAGGAAAAAAATCTGACAATCATATGCTGTTACTTTCAGGGTACAGATTATGATGTACTGGCTGAACCAGACACATACAAAAAAAGAAACAACATATGAATGTGTTAATATTTGCTCCTGGCAAGCTAGTGTATGATTTCCAGTTTCTAGAGCAAAGGTCTGGCACATACACCTATGGAATGAAAGTATAGGATAGTATGGTTATGGAAAATGTACCTAGAGTTTGAAACAGAAATACATTATTTTTCAGGGGCAGTCTATTTTTTGTCAAGGTCCAAATTTTTTGGTCAAGATATAATCAATGTCCAGACTCCACAGAAACATTTTTCACACTGCAAAACAATAATAAATAAATAAATAGATTTTGCAATCCATTCAAAAGTGTCTGGTGGTCTGGATTGGCTCACGGTCCGCCTATTCACTACCCCTGGTATATTTGGGTGTCTTATATTTAACACAAGAAATTTCCAGATGTAGCGAGACTGCTCTCTTCAAAATCTTTATGGATCCATTAGTTTGTTATTTGCTTGGGGCAAAACAGAAGCCTGTTGTTTATTTACAATAGTGATATTCTGAACATAAGAGCATCCATACTGGGTCAGACCAAAGGTCCATCTAGCCCAGTATCCTGTCTTCTGACAGTGGCCAATGCCAGGTACCCTAGAGGGAATGAACAGAACAGGTAATCATCAAGTGATCCATCCCCTCTTGCCCATACCCAGCTTCTGGCAAACAGAGGCTAGGGACAACATCCCTGCCCATACTGGCTAATAGCCATTGATGGACCTATCCTCCATGAATTTATCTAGTTCTTTTTTGAACTCTTTATAATCTTGGCCTTCACAACATCCTCTGGAAAGGAGTTCCACAGGTTGATTGTACGTTGTGTGAAAAAATATTTCCTTTTGTTTGTTTTAAACCTGCTGCCTATTAATTTCATTTGGTGACTCCTAGTTCTTGCGTTATGAGAAGGAGTAAATAACACTTCCTTATTTACTTTCTCCACACCAGTCATGATTTTATAGACCTGTATCATATCCCCCCTTAGTCGTCTCTTTTCCAAGCTGAAAAGTCCCAGTTTTATTAATCTCTCCTGATATGGCAGCCGTTCCATATCCTTAATAATTTTGGTTGCCATTTTCTGAACCTTTTACAATTCCAATATATCTTTTTTGAGATGGGGTGACCACTTCTGCACGCAGTATTCAAGATGTGGGTGTACCATGGATTTATATAGAGACAATATGATATTTTCTGTCTTATTATCCTTTCTTAATGATTTCCAACATTCTGTTTGCTTTTTTGACTGCTGCTGCATACTGAGTTGATGTTTTCAGAGAACTACCCACAATGACTCCAAGATCTCTTTCTGGAGTGGTAACAGCTAATTTAGACCCCCCCTCGTTTTATATCTATAGTCTGGATTATGTTTTGTAGCTCTTAGCAGTCTGCCTGGGACTTAACTATCTTGAATAGTTCTGTATCTGCAAATTTTGCCACCTCACAGTTTAACCCTTTTCCCAGATTATTTATGAATATGTTGAATAGGACTGGGCCCAATACAGACCTCTGGGGGACACCACTATTTACCTCTCCCCATTCTTTTGTAGTTCTTCACAGTCTGCTTGGGACATAACTATCTTGAGTAGTTTTGTATCATCTGCAAATTTTGCCACCTTAATGTTTACCCCTTTTTCCACGGTGCACTTAGAACAAACAAACAAATTCCAAGTAACATCCCCGTGTAGGCATGTTCTTAGGGTAAGACGCTGCAGAATTTCTACTGATCTATATCTATATTCTGTATATTGACCTGTTTGTTTAGAAACTTCATCATTATCACTACCATGAATGAAATGGTCATTGGGGCACCATCACTGATGAGCAATCAACCAATTGTCTCCACCCCTGCCGATCATTGCTTGGAATGACTCTGCAATGCTTCGGTCTCTAAGTCTCTCTAAATCAAACTTGATTCTGGTGAACTTTGGCCTGACGATTTTCCTTAGCTGCAGCCAAAAGTTTAGCACCACAAGGTCATGATCACTTCCAATATCAGAACCGGGGAAGCTCCTTGTTTTAGCTCTACTGATCCCAGAATAAAATTTTGCATCATGATGTAGTCGATCTGACTGTGATGCAAACCATCAGATGCATGCCACGTTGATAATCTGGATGCTTTATGTGCTCTTATTGTGTTTGCAAGAACCAGACTGTTATAGCTGCCAAACTCCAAAAGTCTCAGTCCTTTCTCATTGGTTACTGCATTACGGAAAGGGCCACAATAATCTCACCAATCTGCCTGTGCGTCAGTACCCACTTTACATTCCAATCTCCCTGTACAATCAGGATATCTTTCTTGTGTACCGTATCAATGATGTCTTGGAGATGATTGTAAAAATCTTCAAATTGCTCATTGTCACAGACTGTTGCAGGGGCGTAGACTTGTACCACTGTGATACTGAACGGTACTGCCTTTAGACAGATGGAAATAAGCCTGCTGGATATTGGGTGGCATCCTAATACTGAATTTTTGATATCTTTACGCACAAGAAATCCTACGCCATTGACATGTTTGTCTTCTTCATAGTAATAGAGTACATGGCCTTCTTCCGTTAGTCCCTCTCCAAAGTTCTTCTGTCTGACCTCAGAGATTTCTAGGAGGTACCAGAAGTATTGTTCCATTTCGTATGCGAGTTCTTTCAACCTCCCTATTTGTCTCAATGTCCTACGTTCCATGTGGCTATGGTGATGTTATCTCTTCCATGGATCCTCTTTGTTGGGGTTACACCAGTAGTATACTTGTCGCATCCGCCCTGGTGGGAGACGGTTGGCGCGGTCATTATTAACCCAGGCTGCAACCAATCTGGTATGAACATGATAGACTTGCTCATCATATGGTATGTTTTGGGCAAATTTCTAACCTGGAGGAGCCCATTCGTCTCCAGGCAGCCTGCCCTTTAGTCACCTCTTACGACATGCAGGAGCAGCAGTGAGCCTATTCTGTCCCCTAACCCACAGGGTTTAGAAACTTAACCATCAGTACATTGGTTTGTTTTACTGAAAAAAACATATTTTTAAGAAATGATGATGTTAAGAAAAGCCTAATTCTACATAAAGAAAAAAAAAGGGAGACACACAAATGCATATCATGTAGCTTTAGTGCTGAGAACAGCCTACCTGGCATAGAGAGAATATACCAAGCTAGCAATATTGGAAAGCTTTAAATTACCACAAATGAAAACTTATAATATTGCACAAGTCTCCATGATGTTCTGGTACTTAATGCTGCATTTGAGTGGATGTGAGCCAAACAAACAAAACCTCCTTTTTAAGAGGCTACATTTTGGCACAAATATTTATTTAGCCCTGAGAGCTAGGTCTTTACAAATGGAAAGAGCAGACTCCAACTGCACAAAAAAAAAAAAAAAAAAAAAATCAGTCTTTTAACAAATACACACACATTCCAGCAGAGGACTTTTCATTTAAAGGAGAAAATATTAACAGCAAGTCTCAGATCATCCTATTTGCTTTCATTGCATTGTCTGGCAACATCAGCTGTAAAGTCCATTAATAAGGACAGCAAGATAAAGTTTACAAAATACTTTCCAAGTAAGTTCTGGGCTTAGATTCCCAGTCTAAAGCAAAAAGGTCACCCCTCTTAGGCCAAAAAAATCAATCTTACACAGTCTGTGTGCATTATCTAATCTAGAGCCATGTTGTTGGTTGTGTAGTATATCTTCAAAATGGCTCCATTATTTGTAAAACTTTTCAGATCTGAAAATACAGTCCCTGTTACAACTTTTTTTCCCTGCTGTCACATTTTACAATTAAAACCTAAAGCTTACGAAAACCCTTTAAAAGCAAACAATCGCTAACTACAGAAATATATTTATCTTAGTTCTATAAATCAGACAATTATTTGGAAAATACTTTTAAGATGAGTATTAGTAAATTACCAGGTGCAGAGCTGAGATCTGTTAATCTTTAGGGCACATTACAGGGCCCATGTCTTTTCTTTTGCCTTCAGGTTTTTGAGGGTTGTTCGGCAAATGGTTATAAGGGTTATCGTTTTGTCAACCTTGGTGACTTTACTGTGAGCAGTCTATTTGGATAGGAGAGGGCTTCATTATTATTGTATTTTAAGTTCTGTAATGTAAGTATATAACAGAGGTTGGGCTCTTTGAAACTCATTAAAATAAAATATTACTGCATTTTAACATCAAAGCAGAGCTTTAATAATGAATATAAACTTAATACAAGTACAAGCAGTAGCAGACTAATATTGGGGCCATTGTGTAAGAAATATCTGAAAAAACAGCTAAAAAATATGAGGAACTGACCATATTACTGATAGTAAGTCCTCCTATGAAATTATTAGATTAAAAAATAATACAAATTCACCTTTAAATATATCACCTCTTCATCAGCAAAAAATCAATCAGCTTAAGAGCAAATAAAAATTATGCTGAGACTTGCAAAATGTTTTACATTTTTGGTTAATATTTTGCTGTATACAAAAGATAGCACTAGTACTACTATCTATCTGCTGTAAATTAATCATTTACTATTTTGTTTACAATGGTTTAAATGATAATGATGTACCTCACAAACTTACAAAATGAGCCAAGACCCTCCCTGAGACTGAGAAACAGGATTCAGATAGTGTATCTATTATACAGAAAAGTCACTCTACATACTCAAGGAAGAGCATCTCAATAGTTTCCAGGGACTTGTCAGTTATGGACTCTATGGAAAAATTTAGTAAAATGCCAGTAGGTAGCTTTCAGAAATGTTACTCAATTAACAAAACACACTATTTTTTACCTACCCCCTCAAGGATCTCAGTATTCTTTATAAATGTGATTTTAGCCTCACAACATATCTTAAGGCAGGTATTATTCTCAATTTCCAAATGGTGAAAACTGTGACATGTAGAAGTTATCTGTTCTCCCTTCCAGTATTAAAAATATATTTAGAAGGATTCAATAATTTTAACTTCACTAATATTTCAGGTAGATCTAACATTTTGGCAGCTTTGATCTGCAAATGAAAAAGGTTGTGCAGGTCCTTCAAAATTTTACCTAAACTACATCTCTTCTCACATTTCCTTGTCCTCTTCCCTACACTTGCCATTCACTTCTCTTTTCCACCCTCAGAATACCCAATGCACTGTTTCAATGTGTCATTATGTGGTTAAATATTTCATACTACTATTTTCATTCTATTATAAACATGAGTGAAGTTATTTTCCTACCCTTTAAATCTGTAGTTGTCAGACAAGCTGAGAGTGGTTCAAAATACTTCTAAGAAGTTGACAGATAGTTCTCCTAATGTGTATGGTCTGTGCACATGCGCATGAACCTTAAGGAGAAACCATGTATACAGCCAACATAGTGCAAGTGAGAAAAATGTACATATTTATGAGACTATGAAAAAACTCTCCAAGGCAGATGATTAGAATGGATCATGATCATGTTGGAAAGTTCAGAGAAAAGGAAGACAAAGCTGGAGTACATTTGACTAACTTCAGCATTAGCTTGGGAAGCAAGATAACAATGTCTGTTTCATGAAGACAAAAAGTGTTCCTCCAAAGCATTTTTATTGTCATGACATACAGCTGGGAGATTTGGAATTTCACCAAAAAACTGCAGAAGGAGAACTGAATCAAACATTCAAAAATCGTGTTACCAGTAATAAGTGAAAAAGTGAATCTGATCATAAGGCCAAATTCATGCCCTTAACACCACAATGCAATATGTTACAGAATAAATTTCTAAAGTGACATGTGGCTTGGACTAACATCTGATGGACTTAGCTAATGACTAGGGACTAGGAATGAGAAATAGGCAGAGAAGAGATGTGACAAGTGGGGGAGAGTGTTCCATTTGTTGCAGTAAGTCTTTGAATAAAAGCTTTATAAATAACATTATTTTGAGCAATGCATAGGAAGCTATAAATATATATTTTATAATCTATATCAACTATAGTGCTTATTTGTACACAGACTACGGATAAACAGTGACTAAAATCAAAACCCTGCTTAATACTACTTCAATATGTCATGTAAACATATACTATATACATTTACTTCATGCAACAGATGAAGTGAGCTGTAGCTCACAAAAGCTTATGCTCAAATAAACTGGTTAGTCTCTAAGGTGCCACAAGTTCTCCTTTTCTTTTTGCGAATACAGACTAACACGGCTGCTACTCTGAAACCATTTACTATATGTAACTTTTATTCACCCTAATGATGTTACAGTGTATTAAATAGTTTAACAGTACTATAGCACAATAGCTTCTTCAAAAGACAAACCAACATGATTCCTGTGCTCAGGTGTGATACTTGTTGGTCATATCTGGAGCAGAAGGGTAATGCTCCCACAGCCAGCAGTGGAGCTGCTCTAGATGTTATGACAAGGAAAAGACATGGAGCCCTACTAGGTGGATTCTGCTACCTTCCCCAGTGGGCTGCCAGGGGTGGGTTTACATGAGGGATGGCTTTCTGCCAGCATTGCAGCTGACTAGCTGCTTCAAAGGGTGCCATGGGAGCTGACTGTCTCTTACCGACCCAGGGAAGAGCTTTATTAGCCCCGTTTCATATACTAGGACAGCAAGTGTTCCCCCCACCCCTAGTGTCAGGTTGAGACCAAGTTTCTAAGCATGCAGAGGGCATTAAGCTTTTATGGGGGCAGGGAAAGTAGTATTCTATCAAATTTGCTGCAGTGTTGTGGAGTGGCTGCTGTTTGGGGCTGGGGGGGGAAGAGGGTTGGTCTTCCTCTTGGCACACTGGAGGCCCAATAAATAGGGTGCTTTGGGTTAATGATCTTGTTTGTTAAAAATATGTTTGGGTCCAGTATGAGGGGTTAAAGGTGTTCACAGATCCTGGGAACCAAGTACATGGGACCAAGTATATGGGATGATATTGCCTATAGGAAGAGGGATGGGCCTGAAGTCTAGTAAAGCAAGGAACTCTCCTCTCATCCCCCAATTTGGTTTGTGGCAATCCAGGCAGGGTTGTGGGAGTTTTCAGCAATGGTGTTGAAACTCCTTTTAATTATCTGGGGGAGGGTGAATCAGGACAGCTGCCCCCCCTCCCCACAATTCTCTCTCCATCACCTCCCCCATTACCCACACTGAATAATTTTTTGCCTGATTGTTCTATTAGAATGGAATTGATAATGTAGCGGCTGATTTAAATCCTATTACTGTGTTTTGTCTGTCTTCCTGCTCTGTAAGGGCCAAATCACAGTCCCCAACAATGGCATGGGAATGGGTACCAACTGGTCTAATGTAAACAGTTATTTAGAATGCTTGTCCCTTCATACAATAGTGATGTATTGTTACAGAGCAGTAAGTGTTTTTCAGGATACATCTATAAACCTTAATTTCCAATCTGAAAGGATTTTATTGTGATACAGTAAAGTCTGAGTCATACATGAAACACTGCATGCACTCCAACAAAGTCAAATGACAGTTTGATGAATGGACATACTAAAAAAAATCTCTCTAAAAACAAAAGAAAAGCATCGCTCCTATATATTTCTGCATCAAATTTAAACTCCTTATCCCCACCTCTTGGTTCTTCATAACTTTGCTCCTGCCTACTTCTGTCTCATCTCCTACTGCTTACACCCAATGCTTTGTGTCAATTTGACATGTCTTGACATTTCCCTGCTTTCCTTCTTCCACAAACACCTCTGTGCCTTTTCTCATGCTTGGAATGCCCTCCTATATCCTGAGCACTATTCAGGCTCACACTCTTCCTAATTCCTCTTCAGGACAATTTTTATAGCATATATATATAGCTATAATGAAAAAAGGATAAATTGAGATTATTTGCCAAATGAAAAAATCTCAAAATTTAAATTTGAGAACACTATTTTCCCCAGGAGTTCCTTTATGTTGTATTTATTTATTGTTGATGTGGTAATTTATTGGCGAGTTATTTATGCTGCTTTTAATATTGATTTTATTTGGCCATGTTGTCTTTTTCAAAATGCCTGGTTTTAGGGATACACAAGTATTTTTTCTGTTAGGCACACAGACACCTTCAAATGCCATTGAAACAAAATTGTAATGATTGTTTTAATAAAGAGATGTGTGTAGTTTTAAATGACTCAACAACACTGAAGAGGGAAATCATCTTAGTCTTTTTTTAAAAAAATCCAAATTCAAAAGAAGGATTATAAGATTAATTTCTCTCTGACAACTGGTTTAGTCTCCTTAGTTACCTAGAGGTCACTGGTTGGAAAAAGAGATAAAGATGCATGGAATACATCTTTAAATTATTCATAATCACCTTAAAGTGCACTCTATCAGCATTGTAATATGTCATTTTATAAAGACACACAAAGGATCATAAAGAAAAGCACATGAATAAGCAGATGACCAAGAGCACTATTGTTAAAGCTACACCAGAAAGTTTAATATTTCAATACTGTATATGTTTAAATCAAGAGCATACATAGGTGATGAAAGCCAGTCTCTGAAAAATTTATTATTCTGTTAGAACAAGTTTACACTTACAGTGAGTTCTAAAAACTCCATGCCATTAGGAAGTTTTACTAGGTTTACAGTGGAAATAAAAACAGAAATAAAAATAGATGACACAAAAAATACAAAGTGTACTTTAAATATGATCGGAGTTTGCTTTTTGTCCCTTTATATCTGCATACTTTCCCTTTCCTCACTGCAATCAAACTTTGCTTAATCTTTGTGAAGTCCCGAAATTGCTTGTTCCCATTTTCCAAATTAAGAGTTTTGACAGCAGAAGTTGAACTGGTTACTATTATAATGATACTTTATTTAAGTGAAAAATTGTTCGCCAATATCCTTTTGTTCAATAAAGCCATCATGTTGTATTAGAGTTGTCACGTTTTTAAGGATTTACAACATAAGCTTGGCTCTAAGAAATTTTTTCCTACTCGTGCTTATTACTACTTCAGCTTCTAAATAATTGGGCCCTATTCTGATAATTTACACTATTGATTATAACACAGTTATTTGCAAATACAACCCTATGACAGGACTTTCTGGATAGTATTCCTTAGAAATACAGTGTCATGTAACAACATGGCAGGATTTGCACAAATGTTTAAATGGCCATGACTTCATATATTAGTTAACCATCACCACATACAAATATTGGTAATTGAACATACATTCCCACAGACAACATTATTGTTTTATTCAGAAATTCAGATAAGAATATATTAGCTACTCCCAATGTAATTCCATTTAATTCTTTACTAAACTTTTACAACCATGAAAACATATGTGATGTATAGAAAGTTATATCCCAATAATTTTGGTTCTCTGAGGTGACTACCTGTAAGGATCCACACTCTAAGGATGCATGTGGCCATAACTTATGAGCTCAAAGCTTTTTAGTGTCTGTTGGGTTGTATGCTTGAGCCAAAGAGTATAAAATGGACAGTGTTTCTAATTGACATAGTTCCTGACACTGAATCAGTAATCCATAGTCTTGAAGAACTGGGGAAAACATGCAGGGAATATAGATCCATACAGACAATAGTATTCAGGCACCAATTACTGACAAATTCCCTGTCTTCTTTGGGTATTTCCTGTGTGGGTGCTCATTCTTGTGAAATTAAGTAAGCAGTAACAATCCATGACTACAGCAGTATTAGATGCTTCAGAAGAAAAGCAAGACATATTGTAACTGGCATCTATGGAATAACCTACCCAGAGAGGGTACACACAAAGTACTAACAGATCCTGCTGGCTATAAAGTTCTGACCCCATACGCCAAGGACTCTCATACCCCAAAAGTGGGCATCCATACAGGAAATGCTGACTAAACAAATGAATAATTAGACTTTACACTGATAAATAATATTTTAAATTACTTAATAATTAGCATTTTGGGGTATAAAGAGATCACTCTGGATTATGAATTTGTCTCTAGCATATTTTCTTTTACCATTGTGAATTGCCAGTGTGCCCCAAATATCCAGGCAGTGACAGGTACCTCCCTGTGTGGATCATCCCCTTACTGCCATCTCTGCTGCACCATCTGTCAAATCTCTGCATGTCTAGTATCTATGTGGGGGGGGGGGTGGCCCTGGGGGAAATACAGAGACTGGGGAAGCCAGAGAGGGGTAGATGGGCCAGGAGGGATGTATATGTCCCTTGCCTGGTTCTGCACAGCTTACTCAGGGAGATAATACAATCCCAGTCTGTGTGATCTTTTCCACGTAGCCTTTCCCTAGAGCAGCAATCCGAAAGAGCAGTCCTTTGGAGCCAAACAGCCAGTGAGCTGAGGAAGGCAGAGCCACAGTAGGCGGTCCAGTGTCTCTGTACACATGGGCCTGGCTGCCTGCAAATCCCAAGAGGTAGTCAGGTTTGGGGCCAGGTCCTGTAACATTTTTCAGTGAGGTGCTGGGGGTGTCCATGAGGACAATGTGGAAGGATCTACCCAAGGGAATAGTCATAGAGTCCAAGCCTATCCAATCCCCTTCTACTGATTTCACTACAGGAGGGAATGATCTGGGCCAGTGTATTTAAGAAGCTAGGAAGGAGGTTATTAAATAAAGGAATCATGTGCATTGTCACCCAATTTGCAAGTGACTTCAGTTTGCTTTAACAATTTACCTGAGAATAAATATAATAGAAAAGAAGATAACAAAAGTTATTGGTAACTGAAAAAACGGCTGAATTTTCTGTATATTTTGTGAGCAGCCAGGTAGGAGTAGTGGCAGGATGGCTAATGGGAATCAGGATATGGAAGTAGAAATTATCACATCTGAGGTGGAAGTCAAACTTGTTTAATGGGACTAAGTTAGGGGGCCCGGATAACCTCCATGAAAGAATATTAAAGGAACTGGCACATGAAATTGCAAGTCCGATAGCGAGGACTGTTAATCTGTAAACTCGGGGGTCGTATACTATGACTGGAGAATTGCTAATTGAACTCCTATTTTTAAGAAAGGGAAAAAAAAGTGATCCAGGAAACTACAGGCCTGTTAGTTTGACTTCAATTGTATGCAAGATCTTGAAACAAATTTTGAAAGAGAAAGTAGTTAAGGACATAGAGATAAACTATAATTGGGATAAAATACAACATGTTTTTACAAAAGGTAGATCATGCCAGACCAACCCAATTTCCTTCTTTGAGCAAATAACTGATTTTGTAGACAAAGGAAATTCAATAGATCTCATCTACATGGATTTCAGCAAGACATTTGATACAGTTCCACATGGGAAATTATTAGTTATATTGGAGAAAATGGGGATTAATATGATAATTGAAAGTCAATAAGGAATTTGTTAAAGGGGAGACTACAACACGTCATACTGAACGTTAAACTGGCACGCTGGAGGGAGGTTATAGTGGAGGTCCTCAGGGATCAGCCTTGGGACCAATCTTATTTAACATTTTTATTAATGATGTTGTCACAAAAAGTGGGAGTGTGCTAATAAAAATCTGCATCTGACACAAACTTGGGAGATATTGCCAATATGGAGGAGGGGAAGAATATCATACAAGAAGATGTGGATGACCTTGTAAACTGGAGTAATAGAAGTGGGATGATATTTAATAGCGCAGGGTCATGCGTTTAGGGATTAACAACAATAATTTTTGCTATAAACTGGGGATTTATCAGTTGGAAGTGACAGTGGAGGAGAAAGACCTGGGTGTATTGGTTGGCCACAGGATGACTATGAGACACCAATGTGATGCAGCTGTGAAAAAGGCTAATGCAATCCTAGGATGCATCACGCAAGGTGGTGTCAGTACAGACAGGGAAGTGTTAGTACCATTATACAAGGCATTGGTGAGACCTCATCTGGAATACTATGTGCAGTTCTGGTCTCCCATGTCTAAGAAAGATGAATTCCAACTGGAACAGGTGCAGAGAAGGGCTACTAGGATGATCCAAGGAATGGAAAACCTACCTTATGAGAGGAGACTCAAAGAGACTGGCTTGTTTAGTCTAACCAAACGAAGGCTGAAGGGAGATATCATGTCTATAAATACATCAGAGAGATAAATACCAGGAAGGAGGAGGAGTTATTTAAGTTAACTGCCACTGTGGACACAAGAACAAATCGATATAAACTGGCCATCAGTAAGTTTAGCATTGAAATTAGATGAAGGTTTCTAACCATCAGAGGAGTGAAATTCGGAAACAGCCTTCCAATGGGAGCAGTGGGGACAAAAAATCTAACCAGTTTCAAGACTGAGCTTGCTAACTTTATGTAGCGAATAGTATAATGAGACAGACTTCAGAGAATTCTTTACGAGGTGTCTGACTGGTGGGTCTTGCCCACATGCTCTGGATCTAACTCATTACCATACCCATCTGAGGATGTAGCATAACCATGAAATTTTGGGATTTCCAGTCAAGGATCTTTTGGAGTAATATCACCTCCATGTTAAATTTCACGTTTTGGACAAAACAAGAAAACATTTTTACTTGAGGTGCATTCCCATCTTTGTGTGCTTTGACCTTACTCTCCTCTGTATATTACCTGTATCACCCATTCCAAAGTGGATGAATTATTTATTCAACATCTGGAGTAGAACACTGACATGTACTTCTTAATGTCATAAGAGCCTATAGGAAGTGACAGCTTCTTCATAGTCACCTTGTTATCTTTAGACAGATAGTACTTTACTTATTTATAGCTGTCACTACATATATAAAAAATAGACAAAATCAGGTTGCTAGCTAGTCTATTATTTGTTTGGGTGGGGTAGCAGCAGGCACTGAGATGACAGAGATATGGTAGCAGAGGAAATATTAAACCTCATTTACTAAATACTTGTCTTTCAGAAAAAAATATTTTAAGTATAAAATATAAAACATCCTAAAACTACTTCAAAATTTAGCAAGAGAAACTGTTAATATATGAAATGCTAAAGTTAAAAAGTATACTTCACTTACATTCATATTTCTGTCCCAGATCTGGATGGAGCCATCTTGGCAGCCAGCTGCAATAAGTTTACCATCTCTGCTATATGTGCAAGTTGTAGGAATCACCCGTTTACCTTGACCTGACCGTGGTTTAAACACACCTTTGTGCTTTTTGTCATTGTTAACATCCCATGTCCTCACAGTTCTGGCAAGAGATTTAAAGAAATAATTGCTTTACAAACAGTTAACACATATTAAAGAATTCCCTTGATGATACGAGGCAAACACTTTTTTCAGTATAACTGAATTAAAAATACATGGTATGTAATTTTATTTTTAAAGAAAGAATAATATTTGCCTAGCTCTTCTATGTTTCTTAGATACATATAAACACCAAAAGGACAGAGGGCTGGGACACAGGTGGATTCTTTAAACTGTCTTAGACACAAATGTTTTCTGTCCTTTTAAAACGTTGAGTTCTTTCCAGATAAAAATTCAAACCTCTTCTGGCATCTAATGCATAAAAGTGTTTCAGGATTTGGCAAGGGAAGGGAGATCATTAATTAAAAAAAAGAAAGATATCACTAAGTTCTCAGGGAAAACAATGCCTATGATACAAGAGAACGTAATTTATTGGTTCTCCTGGCAAAAATAAATGCTACTGTACCAAAGCAGCCATTTTCCCAGAACAGGACACAAGGACCTACAGTAGGACACCAAGATCCAGGTCTATAAGACAATTGTTGTTCCTACACTCGTCTATGGATGCGCAACCTGGAAGATCCTTTGCGTCAAGTGGCAAGATCACCGCACTAACGCCAGCATCCTCGCTGAAGCCAATGTCACCAGAATTGAAGCAATGATCCTCATGTACCAACTTTGCTGGGCTGGACATTGTGTGCGGATGCCACACTCTTGCCTCCCATAACAAGTCCTCTACTCTCAGTTCACTCATGGTCAGAGATCCTGTGATGGTTAGAGTAAATGCTACAATGACATGCTGAAAGCATATCTTAAGAAAACTGATGTGGACATCACAAGCTGGGAAGAGCAAGCCACAACCAACCCCAATGGCGCTATATCCTCCATCAGACAGTGGCCCGCTTCGAGAAGCGCCTTGCCCTCAAAGCTGAAAAGAGAGAGAGGAGGAAGGAAAAAGAAATAACTTTCTCCCAGCAAGCCGCTGGCCTGCCACAAAATGTCTGTACCTACTGTGTGTGAATTTGCAGTTCCAGGATCAGACTCCTGAGTCATCTCAGGATCCATATGTAAATCCGTGGTAGAGATCATCCTCGAAATCGAGGGATTGCCAATCAATCACTCTTGTTCAGTTGGCTAATATCCACAATGACCCTCAAGTCTTTTTCAGTCAGTGCTTTCCATAATACAGTGCCCCTTTCCTTAAAATGCATGTTTAAAAGAGCCCATCTTACCAGATTACTATGTAGAACAGGCTTGTTTACCATTCAACCTATGTTTGGCATCATCTGCAATGAACTGATATTTTCTTCCAGCTCATAGATAAAAATGTTTACTAGAGTTGGGCTGGGAAGAGCTCCATGCAGGACACTGCAAAAACATCCCCACTGGCCCATTTCAAGGCCCTTCCCGTCACATAGTGTTTATCTATGCTTCGACATGCTCCACTCTGCCAACAACCATCTCCATACTCAGTCTCCACCCTTCACAGGCACGTTCATGCTTTATCTCAGGCTGCTGCTTACACTTGGAATGACCTCCCTGAACTTGTTCATAACAGCCCACTTCCCTCACCAAATTCAAATTTCTCTTAAAATTCTCTCTCTCTCTCTCTCACACACACACACGCTTCAGGGATTAACCATATTACTTATTCTGATCATACACCAAGTATTATTGTCACTTTTGTCTTTCCTCACCCCTTCCTCTCTCTCCTCCTATTGATAAATACTTGTTTCATATCATGTTAAATTTAGACTGTAATCTCTTCTGGGTAGCAACGGTGTCTTTGTTTTGCAAGGTGCCTTGTACATTTTGGGGAACTTTAAAAAACTGTTCTAAGCTATATCAGACCCTTGCAAGGTTTCCAGAAGTGGCCTCCTTCAACTCTTCAACACTTATTAAGGTGAAGACTATGCACAAACAAGTAATGGCACAGTCTTTTCCAAGCTCCGGTAGAAATAAAGGGAAAAAAAGTAATAGCTGGACACCTTTCATTGTTCTGTCAAATGGCAGGGGTCTTTTTAGATAAATGTGTCCATACACAGAACACTTATTTTGAGCACACACTTGCGTTGCAACAAACCTAAGTTAACTGGATTTCAGTAAAAACTACATATAATAGTATTTTAAATACTATACCTTATAAGTTCAATATTGTCTTTCCATCACAATTAATTTTTTACAGTGAAGGATATCAAAATCTACATAAACATGTTTAGCTACTAAATAATAACTTTCTTTTAAAAGAAAATGTATGCGAAAAACATCATATATACAAGTTTTAAAAATTAACTTTTTTAAATGGCAGATTCCACATCTGCAAAACAGATTTGTTACGTTTTTATAACTGCCAAAAGTGATTCAAAACAATTTGAGAAGGATAGGAATGTTCTTTTGGAAAAGTAATGAGGATATTTTCATGATCAAGAAGTTGAACTAAACAGCTTATTTAATTATCAAGCTCAATGTTAAGTTTCCTGAACGTTTTTTTCCCCACTCTCTTTCGTTTGTGTTTTAATACTCCCTCTATATTGTGACTTCCAGGTGAGAGAGATAATAAAATGAACTGTTCAGAATAACATTGTAGTACACAAATTATGACCTATTAAAGAGATTTAAATGGATGCAGATCCTGCTCTCTAAACACAGAATATTTATCCCAATTCTGATTCACTAAGCCACAGCCCCTTCCAAGCCTATGTTCTTCTACAAACCCAAGTACTGAACTGTCACAAGGCAGACAGCCCTTGTAAATGAAGCAGATCCAGCCTCCCTGTGCCAGAACAGGCACTCCCAGGGAGAATCTGAGAGGGAGGAGACCCAGTGAGAGAGCAGTCAGAGAGTCAGTGAGAAAAGGGCAGGTGAGATCGGTCTCAGAGCCAGGAGAAAGTCTCTTGGGAAAGCTGAAGAGAGCAGAAAGCTCTCTGTAGGCCCTATGACAGGGGTCCCAGGGAGCCACACTGAGGTTACTCAATTAGGGTGAACTGCAAAGAATGGAGTAGACAATACCCAAAGCTGGTGGATATTCCAATATTTACTGTGACCGGAATCCCAGGGGAGCCAGCTGAGGTCACTTAATAAGGGTGAACTGCAAAGAATGGGGCAGACAATCATCAAAGCCGGTGGATATTCCAATTCTTAGATTTACCATGCCAGCACAAACCAGCTTCTATTATACCTCACTGGTTACTCAGAAGTCAACAACTTCTGGATCTGGGAGGGAGTTTGGGTGCAGGAGGGGACTTGGGCAGGTGGTTGGGGTACGGGAAGAGGTTCAGGGTGCAGGCTCCAGTTTGCAAATTAATTCCAGTTTTGCAGTTTCTTGTTGGAGTCTGTTTTTTTTTTTAAGTTTTTTTTTTTTTTTTTTTTTTTTTTTAAGAATTGCCACTTTTAAGTCTGTTATTGAGTGTCCAGGGAGATTGAAGTGTTCTCCTACTGGTTTTTGAATGTTGTAATTCTTGAGGTCAGATTTCTGTCCATTTATTCTTTGTGTAGAGACTGTCCAGTTTAGCCAATGTACATGGCAGATGGGTATTGGTGGCACATATCACATTGATAGACAACAAACTGGACACCATCAAATTAGGCCTGAATAAAGACTGGGAGTGGATGGGTCAGTATAAAAACTAATTTCTCCCTGCTGACACTCACACCTTCTTTCAGAGTAACAGCCGTGTTAGTCTGTATTCGCAAAAAGAAAAGGAGTACTTGTGGCACCTTAGAGACTAACCAATTTATTTGAGCATAAGCTTTCGTGAGCTACAGCTCACTTCATCGGATGCATACCGTGGAAACTGCAGCAGACTTTATATATACACAGAGAATATGAAACAATACCTCCTCCCACCCCACTGTCCTGCTGGTAATAGCTTATCTAAAGTGATCATCAGGTGGGCCATTTCCAGCACAAATCCAGGTTTACTCACCCTCCACCCCCCACACACAAATTCACTCTCCTGCTGGTGATAGCCCATCCAAAGTGACAACTCTTTACACAATGTGCATGACAATCAAGTAGTGCTACTACTTAGTTAGTGCTTACTTAGTGCTACTTGATTGTCATGCACATTGTGTAAAGAGTTGTCACTTTGGATGGGCTATCACCAGCAAGAGAGTGAATTTGTGTGGGAGGGTGGAGGGTGAGAAAACCTGGATTTGTGCTGGAAATGGCCCACCTGATGATCACTTTAGATAAGCTATTACCAGCAGGACAGTGGGGTGGGAGGAGGTATTGTTTCATATTCTCTGTGTATATATAAAGTCTGCTGCAGTTTCCACGGTATGCATCCGATGAAGTGAGCTGTAGCTCACGAAAGCTTATGCTCAAATAAATTGGTTAGTCTCTAAGGTGCCACAAGTACTCCTTTTCTTTTCACACCTTCTTGTTAACTGTTTGAAATGGGCCACCTTGATTAAATTGACCTCATTAGCACTACAAAAGTGATTTCACCCCTTCTTGTCAACTGTTGAGAATATCTTACCAAGTGGGGGGTCAGTGCTAACGAGCCAAACTCCCATCTTTTCATATGCTGTGTATTTATACCTCTCTACTGTATTTTCCACTCCATGCATCTGATGAAGTGGGTTTTAGCCCACAAAAGCTTATGCCCAAATAAATTTGTTAGTCTCTAAGGTGCCACAACAACTCCTCGTTGTTTTTACAGGAAGAAGTACTTTTTCATAACTATTTTAAGCATTACAGACTGTAAAATAAGCACAAAGTGCAAAAAAGCTCACAGAGAAATACAGCAAATATAACAATGGATGAGAAACATACTACAGAAAAAAATAAGTGAGTTGTAGATGTGTAATAACATCACTAAAAGTTCATAATCAGAACTTCATAGCCTTTCTGACATCCCCAATTACGAATGAGGGAAGGCAGAGAATTTAATAATCCCGTCCTCACACTTAATCTGAGCTAAACAGAACACAACAGACCCTCCTAATTACTTAATAAAAGGACCTTATTTATACAAAGCACACAGGCTTTACGGACTGAGAACCATTCACATGTTTTCCTTGAACAAATCTAATTAGCCTAACAATCCCAAAGGGAGTCAAACTTCAGTGGGATTGTGAAAAATAGAGTGCAATAGTCAATATGACATCAAGAGACTGCCTAGAAATAAACTACTAATTAACAAAATACAAATCTCACTGGAGCTGTAGAGACACAAGTCTAATGTTCCACAGAACTCAGAGATAGAAGTGACCTACTAGGGTCATTCAATCCATCCCCTTTCCAATGCAGAACTGTTACTAGGTGGAAAGGACATATTTGATCCACATACAGAATTAGACTCCAGATATTGCAATGCACTGGAGACAGAAAGACTCCGGAGCTTGTGTGGAGCCTGTGTGGAGACCTGTTGACTTCAAAAGGCTCTGCATGCGTACAGGGATCCACCTGTGTATAACACATGGTAGACTGCTGCCACAGATCAAAAATGCTTATATATGGGTGAGGTGAGAACTAACATGAAAAGATGCTACTTTCACATGAGCTCATAAGTGTTCATATATTCCCTAACTGCTTCATTATTGATATTGTATTTCCATATGGGTCACATACATTTTTGTTCCATATATGCCCCTCTACAAGGGCTTATCCAAACTTGCCGAAACTTATCCTATGGAATTTTGCACAAATAATGTTAAGCACAGTTATTTTATATGGGTTTAAAATCCTCAAAAAATCACTTTCCATAAAATTCCCTCAATTTTTTGCAGATAACTCACCCAAATAGCTCAAAAATTCATCGTTTCCCCTATTCAAAGTTCCACATGAAAGTACCATGGCAGCCACTTTTGGCAATTCTGACTTATAGAGAAGAGAAAGAAAAACAGAATATCATACAGAAAACCCATATACTTAAAAAAGTGACCAGAACGCACACACTTTATCATCACCTCCACAAGTGGCACAAACATCTGTGCCTGGCCCTGCAAATGCTAAGTAAGAGATGTGTGAATAGAAATAGAATTCAGGGAAATTGAAGTAAGGAAAGTTTGAGGTTCAGAACACAATGCTGGGCATTATGTTGTGGCAGCAAACATGCCAGCCTCTTTCTCAGAAAGATCTAATTTTTTCACAGAACATTATTATTTCTTCTGACTTTTACATGCTGAGCCTGCTATGGTCCTCCTAGGGTGGGAAAACAGAGATGCAAGCTACCTGCAATGCCATGGGCTCTGCCAGGAGACCTGATATGGTCAGGAAGGTTAGGTTTGGGTGCCTTCTCTCTGTAATTTTGGGTACGTCTACGCTTAAAACACTGTGATTAAAAATCTACATCTGGTCAATGCCAGTGACTCAGGCTTGTGGGGCTTGGGGTAAGGGGCCATTTAATTGTGGTGTAGACCCTCCCACCTCACAGGGTCCTACAGTCCGGGCCCAAATGTCTACACTGCAGTTAAACAGCCCCTTTGCCTGAGCCCTGGAAGCCCGAGTCAGCTTGCACAGGCCTCTTGCAGGTGTCTAACTGCAGCGTAGATTTACCTTTAGTAACATTTGAGTAGTTCTTGCTCCTTGTGTTTACATATAGACCCTCTGACATACTAAATTATCTTACTCCATTTAATGACGACTCCATCTTCTTATTGTCTATTTTGAAAGCACATGCCAAAATGGAGTTAGGAGAAATCATGTCAGAATCTCCATTAGAATCTGATCACACTGTTCTTTTTCTTTACCTATATATTAGAAAGCCTTATGCATATTTTACATCTCAAACAGGTATGATTTTTGGTCACTCTTTATATTAAGAATTCATTTATAAATAACTTAGAGAGTTAATAAAAGGATAGTGGTTATAAGCATGTTAAAGACAAGATCAGTATACATGATTATAAACTCATCATTACAATGTATTGTACGTGGTTATAAACCATGGTTATAAGCAATGTATTCATCCGTTGTACTCTAATCAGCTATTAAAACATTAACCATTTATAAATTTAAATAATTTTGACCCTTACAAAAGTAAGGAAAAATCCACTACACAACGTTTTTGGGGGTGGGGGAAGCCAGAACAAAGACCAGGTTCTGGATTATTATTTAAGAAACAGGCTTTAGAGAGAACATTGGACCCCCCTTTTGAGCCAGTTACTATAGATAGGCAGACTTCAGAGTGGGTGGGTGGAAAAAAATCCCAAGATTTTGCAAAGAGCGCCTGTTTGTTATGAGCTTCCCCTGAACTCTGTGTATTTCAAAATCATACAAAATATTTTGCCATTTCCAGTTTCTACTCATTTGCCTTTAAAAGACCCTGAACACGGTCTTCCAAACAGATTATCATCTTTAGGCATCTACAAGATTTTAGCAATCCATTTCTAACTTTCCAGAAAAATCTTTATCCATACCTCCTCCTTACCCTCAGAAAAGCCCCCAAAACACAAACTGTGCTTCCTTTGCATCTTAAGAAAATTACATTTTTCTCATTATTTAAGATAATTTATTTATCCCAATAAAAAGACAAACTTCAAAATAGTTATTCATAGTGTAGGTGTTCTTATGTAATGAAGACACACTATATATATTCTACAAAACACATAATACAAAATGGGCTGCCCATACCGAAACATATAAAAAATAACAATTTACCCTCAACATAACCTCCACGCCAGGGTTAGTTAGCATAATATACAAGTATTCAAATCACAAAAAGAAAGGTACAAAGAAGAAAGGAGTTTGAAAGCACTAAATCAGACTGAAATGACTGATGAAAAGCATGATTACGCGTCTTTTCCATTAACAGTTATTGGCAAGACAAGCTAGTTCCAAAGCTGTTACTTAATGCCCAATAGAAGTTTGCCACATCTCAAAACAAATAAAAACAACAGTATAAGAAAGGGCTTTGTTGGCCAATTTAAATACAAAAAAAAAAGAAATGAAGAGAACACAGAGAGAGAGAGAGGATATAATAAAACTAGGATACCCACAGTCAGGTTATAAGGAAAAGATTTAAAGTAAAAAATTAACTGACAGAAAGAAAGAAGAGACTGGCACCCAAAATTAAATGTTATGTGTATAAAGAAAGGGAATAAAAATTTGAAGTATATGGTAAATTGAATGATATGATACACTATGGGCAGATGGAAAGAGACTTCCAGGTAGCAATGACTGATGAGAGGGTCAATGTCTGTCAAAAGTTTAAAAAAAAAAAAAAAAAGAGGCAAGCCAACAAGTTCCTAGGATGCATGAGAAGGAGAATAAATTACAAGACAGGAAGGCTATGGGTTTTTGTACGTCTATGTTAATAGCTGAATATGCAGTATTAAGCACAAATTCTTAAAGACATTCAAAATCTGAAGGTGAACTGGAAGGTAAGGCAACTGAACCAAACCAACTAGGAAAGACTCCATGGATTGGTCTAGGACAAAAAGGCCACTGAAATGAGTGAAGTGCAGTGTTTTACATTCCTTAGAAGGATCATAATGGGGATCTAAGGAGAGACCTTTTTTCAGACTTAAGGAAAATGATCAAAGCTTGAAATCAAGAAAATGCTCTAATACCAGAAGGTATTTTTTTGTAACTCCCTTGAGAACCCCTAGTGATTATTTTAGGTGTTCCAATCTGACTGGCACGTGACTGTTTCCTTTAGTACAACTGAGGTCAGGATATCTCCCGCAGGACACAGTTTTAAAGGAATGAGAGAGCTTCCATCCAGAACCTGAGATATTTCATCCACTTCTTGAATATCTTGAGATCCAGTACTGTTCATGGATTGCCCAACTTATTCGGAACCATGAAAAAGATGGAATAAAAGCCAAATAAATGCTTGAATGAGGGCACAGGCAAAAGGGTTCTTTCCTCCTGAAGAAGTTGCATAACAGAGTATTGTCTTCATATTGGGAGGCAGTATAATCTAGTGCAGGGGTCTCAAACACGCGGTTATTTTCTGCGGCCTGCCAGCTCCCCGCGGCACCTCTGCCCCCCCCAGCATTTACCTACAGTGGCTCTGGCCTAGCGTGCACCGGGGGCAAGGCAGGCAGGCAGGGAGTCTGTCCTGCCCCCGGTGCGCACCAGGCTGGAATCACCCCCCGAACCCTTCCTGCAGCCGAACTCCCTGCTGCACCCCACACCCCTCCTGCACCCCGACCCCCTGCCCTAAGCCCCCTGCTGCACCCCTCCTGCACCCCAACCACCTGCCCTGAGCCGCCTGCTGCACCTGGCACCCTGACCCCCTGCCCTGAGCCCCCGACGCACCCCGCACCTCTCCTGCACCCCAACCCCCTGCTGCACCCTGCACCCCTCCTGCACCCCCTGGGGGTACGGAGGGGGCAGAGTTGGGGTGAGGATTTCAGGGAAGGGGTGGAGTGGGGGCAGGGCCGGGGCAGCGGTGGGGGGGGGCGCTCAGTGGTGCAGCCCTTGGGTCAATGTACTAGTCCTCATGTGGCCCTCATGGGCATTTGAGTTTGAGACCCCTGATCCAGTGGATAGGGCATTGGACTGGACCCAGAAAACTGTGTGCTATTCCCAACTTCGCCATTGGTTTCCTGGTTGACCTCAAACAAGTCATTTTAAGGTCTCTGTGCCTCAGTTTCCCCATCTGTAAAATGGGTTAATAATAATTTCCACCTTCGTAAAGTTCTTTGAAATCTACTGATGAAAAGCACTACATGGGCCTGACTGAAAACCCATTGAAGTCTATGTAACCAGAATCCCATTGACTTTAATAGGCTTTCAATCAGGCCCTAAAAAAGCCAAGCATGATAAATATATTTCTGTGATCTCTTGGTCCTGGGGCTTAAAGGAACCATCTTGGAGGATTTGAGATGAACTTCAGCACATTTCCCGAGCAGGCTATTTCAAGTACCCATTTGTTCATCATAAGTGATTCCAGTGCTTCTGGAACAGCAAGACCTTGTAGCTGATTAGCTTGGTAAGTCCAGAACATAGGATGTTCCAGTCATTTGTGGTGCTCTAAAACGGAAAGTGATTGTGGTGCTTAAATTCTTGCTTAACCTTTCCACCTCTATCTTTGTCCTAGTACTTTCCTAAAACGACACTGATCAGTATTTTCCTGTAGCAATGTTAGTATCTTTGGGTAACTAAACTTCTGTGAGGAATGAAAAGAACACTTGTCATTCCTTTCCAGCTGGCATCAAATGGTAACTTGTTTTGCTTCTTGTTAACGAAGTCTTCATTCAAGTTTGGCTGAAGAAAGGAGCTGTTTTTCTTGGGTGTCAGCCATCCAGGCTTACAGCCATGAATGCCTGCATTTCAAAATATCACTTGATACTGAACTAGGTATGTACCTGAACAAATTTACATGAGTGTCTTTCATGAAAGAGGTTACTAAAGATAACTTAATCTGAAGGGATTTTGTTTGTTTGCCTTTCAGAGAGCAATCTTCCTAAACTCCTTGATCCAGGCAATAGCAACTAATTCTGGTGAATCATACTGAGGGTGAAGAAACCTGGAAGGGGAACACTACTGACACTTCTGCGATTCCAGCTCAAGGCCAGTTCTCTCTGCCTGTGTGAGAGAGAACCCCCCCACACAAATTCACTCTTGATTGTCATGCACATTGTGTAAAGAGTTGTCACTTTGGATGGGCTATCACCAGCAGGAGAGTGAATTTGTGTGGGGGGGTGGAGGTGAGAAAACCTGGATTTGTGCTGGAAATGACCCACCCGATGATCACTTTAGATAAGCTATTACCAGCAGGACAGTGGGGTGGGAGGAGGTATTGTTTCATATTCTCTGTGTATATATAAAGCCTGCTGCAGTTTCCACGATATGCATCTGAGGAAGTGAGCTGTAGCTCACGAAAGCTTATGCTCTAATAAATTGGTTAGTCTCTAAGGTGCCACAAGTACTCCTTTTCTTTTTGCGAATACAGACTAACACGGCTGTTACTCTGAAACCTGTCATTATGCAAGGCACTGCATTTAGCCGTATGGAGTGGAAATCTATCAACTGCATGAAAAAACTTGTACAGATACAGACAGACATCATCTTCCTTTCCAAATGCAAACAGATGGACATCGTACCAAAAGGACTGAAGGTAAAAACTCCATTACAATCTACATACCACACAGACTATGCTGACAGCTTGTGCCACACACTCTCAAAGAAACTGCGGAATCACCTGATCAACATCCTCTACAGCAAACAGGGAAAGATTAAGAATGAGCTCTCAAAAATGGATACTCTCATAAAAAACCAACCTTCTACACAAGCTTCCTCGTGGCTGGATTTTATTAAAACTAGACAAGCCATTTACAATGCACACTTTGTTTCTCTACAAAAGAAAAAGGACACTAAACTTTCTAAACTACTACATGCTACAAGGGGCCACAGCAATGGTTCCCTCAACCCACCTAGCAATATTGTTAACCTATCCAACTATACTCTCAGCCCAGCAGAAGCAGCTGTTCTATCTCAGGGCCTCTCCTTCTGCCCCTCCACCCCCACGAACATGATACAGTTCTGTGGTGACCTAGAATCCTATTTTCGACGTCTCCGACTCAAGGAATATTTCCAAAATACCTCTGAACAGCATACTAATCCACAGAGTTCTCCCTACCAACACTACAGAAAGAGGGATTCTAGGTGGACTCCTCCTGAAGGTCGAAACAGCAGACTGGACTTCTACATAGAGTGCTTCCGCCGACGTGCACTGGCTGAAATTATGGAAAAGCAGCATCACTTGCCCCATAACCTCAGCCATGCGGAACGCAATGCCATCCACAGCCTCAGAAACAACTCTGACATCATAATCAAAAAGGCTGATAAAGGAGGTGCTGTTGTCATCATGAATAGGTCGGAATATGAACAAGAGGCTGCTCGGCAGCTCTCCAACACGAGTTTCTACAAGCCATTACCCTCTGATCCCACTGAGAGTTACCAAAAGCAACTGCAGCATTTGCTCAAGAAACTTCCTGAAAAAGCACAAGATCAAATCCGCACAGACACACCCCTGGAACCCCGACCTGGGATATTCTATCTACTACCCAAGATCCATAAACCTGGAAATCCTGGGCGCCCCATCATCTCAGGCATTGGCACCCTGACAGCAGGATTGTCTGGCTATGTAGACTCCCTCCTCAGGCCCTATGCTACCAGCACTCCCAGCTACCTTCGAGACACCACTGACTTCCTGAGGAAACTACAATCCATCGGTGATCTTCCTGATAACACCATCCTGGCCACTATGGATGTAGAAGCCCTCTACACCAACATTCCACACAAAGATGGACTACAAGCCGTCAAGAACACTATCCCCGATAATGTCACAGCTAACCTGGTAGCTGAACTTTGTGACTTTGTCCTTACCCATAACTACTTCACATTTGGGGACAATGTATACCTTCAGATCAGCGGCACTGCTATGGGTACCCGCATGGCCCCACAGTATGCCAACATTTTTATGGCTGATTTAGAACAACGCTTCCTCAGCTCTCGTCCCCTAAAGCCCCTACTCTACTTGCGCTATATTGATGACATCTTCATCATCTGGACCCATGGAAAAGAAGCCCTTGAGGAATTCCACCATGATTTCAACAATTTCCATCCCACCACCAACCTCAGCCTGGTCCAGTCCACACAAGAGATCCACTTCCTGGACACTACAGTGCTAATAAACAATGGTCACATAAACACCACCCTATACCGGAAACCTACTGACCGCTATTCCTACCTGCATGCCTCCAGCTTTCACCCTGACCACACCACACGATCCATCGTCTACAGCCAAGCTCTGCGATACAACCGCATTTGCTCCAACCCCTCAGACAGAGACAAACACCTACAAGATCTCTGTCAAGCTTTCTTACAACTACAATACCCACCTGCAGAAGTAAAGAAACAGATTGATAGAGCCAGAAGAGTTCCCAGAAGTTACCTACTACAGGACAGGCCTAACAAAGAAAATAACAGAACGCCACTAGCCGTCACCTTCAGCCCCCAACTAAAACCCCTCCAACGCATTATTAAGGATCTACAACCTATCCTAAAGGATGACCCAACACTCTCACAAATCTTGGGAGACAGGCCAGTCCTTGCCTACAGACAGCCCCGCAACCTGAAGCAAATACTCACCAACAACTACATACCACACAACAGAACCACTAACCCAGGAACTTATCCTTGCAACAAAGCCCGTTGCCAATTGTGCCCACATATCTATTCAGGGGACACCATCACAGGGCCTAATAACATCAGCCACACTATCAGAGGCTCGTTCACCTGCACATCCACCAATGTGATATATGCCATCATGTGCCAGCAATGCCCCTCTGCCATATACATTGGTCAAACTGGACAGTCTCTACGTAAAAGAATAAATGGACACAAATCAGATGTCAAGAATTATAACATTCATAAACCAGTCGGAGAACACTTCAATCTCTCTGGTCACGCAATCACAGACATGAAGGTCGCTATCTTAAAACAAAAAAACTTCAAATCCAGACTCCAGTGAGAAACTGCTGAATTGGAATTCATTTGCAAATTGGATACTATTAATTTAGGCTTAAATAGAGACTGGGAGTGGCTAAGTCATTATGCAAGGTAGCCTGTTTCCTCTTGTTTTTTCCTACTCCCTCCCCCAGATGTTCTGGTTTAACTTGGATTTAAACTTGAAGAATGGTCAGTTTGGATGAGCTATTACCAGCAGGAGAGTGAGTTTGTGTGTGTATGGGGGTGGGGGGGATGTGAGAAAACCTGGATTTGTGCAGGAAATAGCCCAACTTGATTGTCATGCACATTGTGTAAAGAGTTGTCACTTTGGATGGGCTATCACCAGCAGGAGAGTGAATTTGTGTGGGGGGGTGGAGGGTGAGAAAACCTGGATTTGTGCTGGAAACGGCCCACCTGATGATCACTTTAGATAAGCTATTACCAGCAGGACAGTGGGGTGGGAGGAGGTATTGTTTCATATTCTCTGTGTATATATAAAGCCTGCTGCAGTTTCCACGATATGCATCTGAGGAAGTGAGCTGTAGCTCACGAAAGCTTATGCTCTAATAAATTGGTTAGTCTCTAAGGTGCCACAAGTACTCCTTTTCTTTCTGCCTGTGTGTGTTATTCTTAGAGAAGAAATCTAAGGTGTCTTCTGAATAGCCTCCTGCCATCTTTATAAGTGGAAAACAGGTCTAATGCACACAAAATTCAGAATAATTATATTGAAACAGTGGATTTATACTAGTTAAAAACAGCATATATGAGAAGAGAATCAGACCATTGTGCCTCAGTTTGCTTCAAGCTGTATCAGTAGCATTATCCTTCCCTCTCTCTTTTAAAATAAAAATACTGTGTGTTTTTTTTCTATACATCACTGGACTATCCCTCTTCCTTATATTTATCCACGTTCTTTGGTGAAATATCCTGAGAAAAAAGATGAACAGAGTCAGTGTCAGTTGATCTATGACATTCTTTTAGCCCAACTGGAATTTTATTCTAAAAATTAGATAAAAAACATTAAAATCATCAAAAGCAAAACTTTCATTTATATTTTAGAAGACAGCATGAGTGCTGATAGGCAGTCTGGTGGACATTTTTTTTTCATCTTGGTTTATTATTTTAATTCAAATCTTTGCCGATTTCCAGTACAATATTATATATAGCAATGTGATAAAAGATTAATAAAATTATTCTTTAAAATAATGGCACAAGTTCCTTCAGTGGTTCCAAATTGCTTTTTATTTTTTTCAAAATAAAATTCTCTGTCCCAGAATCATTTATAACAATTTTAATTACCATTGTCTATTTCAGCTACTATTCTCTTCCCAAAATGATAAATTCTTGCATGTTACATAATCAGACTTCAGCTTTTAACGGAGCATTAGAACCGGGAACAAAGCATTCTTAGGCAGGGACACACGACAATAGAATCAGTTTCCCAATGAGATAAGACTAACCAGACAATTTTCAGAAAATACTACAGGACTGAAGCCAATTTACCAAAGCCTTTTATATTTCAGAAGACAAGGGACAACTAATATGGGAAGGGTATGAAAACCAAAAACACCAGGAAACCACACACCCCTACAACCTGTGAGAACAGATCAACGTAAGCTTATATGAAAACTACTCTGGTCTTTGTGTACTGTAATTACTAGTTCAGTGCATAAATATTACAGTAATGGACACTATAGAAAACTCTAAGACACACATGCTAATATTTACTCTGATTTTGCATTTCCAAATATCAAACTTGCAGTGCAGATGAAGGGGCCTCTCACAATCCTATTCACCTGAGGAACTCCAGCCCCTGGCCTCATCTCACTCTTTCACCATTATGATCATTGTTCAGGGATTGAGAAGGAAGTAAGGAGGATGGACAAAACTATCTTTGGCTCAACAGGTCTATGTTGTCCCTGACTGATCCATTACAGATCTTTGAGTCAGGGAGACAGGCGTTGGATTACACAGCCTTTTAAGAACACTCCACCCCAGTTAACAGCTGTCTCTCTGCCAAGGAAGAAACTGCACCCCACCTCTTTCCCCTACCTCAAAGTTGGGGGTGCATCATTCAGTGCTGTCACCATTCCCAAGAGACCAATTACCATGCAACTGGAACAGCTGGCAGGAACAAATCACACACTTAAGAAAGGAGCATAACCAGGTATATGTAAAGTAGCATAACCAGGCTACATAAAAGCAAAACTGGCATTAGGCAGCTGCATGTACAGAGAGAAAGAATCCCTTAAAATAGGGAGCAGCTTGTATAATTGCAGAATTACCTTTACACTGGATAGAGCCCAATAATAAAAAAATACAAAATCTATGTTGTGTAATGCTATGTCAGAAGCCAAACATATACACTTTACAGGGACTCCCAAACATATCTGAAAATCTCAACCCATACTTGTGTGAAAAGTAAACCCTCTATTTTATTTACCATTTCAGCAACATCTAACGACTGCAAGTGTATCGATTTTTATTATCGAGAAATTTTAGATCAGTTACAGACAATCAGTGAATGGCTTATACAAAAACTAAGAGTAAACGGACATTTTATGCCATCTTCCACATTAGGCAAATGGGCTATATGTTTAGATTTAATCTAACCCTCATCCTTGATAAAGATAAGAGTGGAATATAATCAATCTCTGTATAGGGATCAAAGAAAAGATTACTGGGAAAGAACATCTCCGCAGTTCAAGTTAGTGTCATCAATACGAACTGAAATGACTCAAAAGCAGTCTTGCATGATGTAGCAAAAGCAGGAAGACTGAATCTGGGAAAACAGGATGGTTCTTAAAGATTCTGATTAGTCAAGGCTGTAAATAGTTGTGGCTCATTTGGTTTTAGAGTTATCTCCACCCAGATAAATAACTGTGATTGGAACCAGCTTTAAACAGCTCCCTCCATTAAAACTTCTGCAATAATTGAAAGCTCTCTAGAGGAACTTTCTCAGCTGACACTATAGGCATCTCATTAATTTGTCTTCTCAGCCTCATTTGCTATCATCTCAGATCTCACCATAATAGCCAATTTTCTGCAACTATGTTAACAATGAACAGAGTGACCAACCAAACTAAGAAAACAGAAGCAAAAATGTATATTATTGTGATTTTAAAACTAGACAATCCATCTTACTGTGTACAAGACACAAAGTTTTTGGCTTAAGTATAAAGAGTGCTCCTCCCTGGAATTGTATTAATACAGTTAGAAAAAAACAGTTTTACTTTATAATTATAGTCTTCTTGTAGCACTTGTTTCTCCCACCATTTATGTAAAAGATTCCCAGAGACCAGGCCAACTGGGTTACCCAGAGTATAAATAAGTAAAGAATATTCAGATTCTTTATTTTAACAAATACATGAAAACACTGATTATTTAATGGTGAATGGAAAAAGAATTATTTTAAATGCCCTATGTGGATTTGAAAAAGGTACAGTACAAAGATTATTTTCTGTTTTTATGTAACTATAGCAATATATCTTAACAGGACTTGAAACAATTTACAATCTCCTTAAAATGTATCTCCTGAAAATGCATTTCCTGACGGTGAAAGTGTTGTTATGGGACTCCATGTTGAGTCTATATTTGGTTTATCCAGTTTACAAATAAAAGGATGGGTTTCCTAACTGCCTTCCCTAACTCAGCCTGGGATCTGAAAGTCAAGTTACATTTTCTGGTTCTCACCTCAACTGTAACAGTCATCAAATGCAACACAGTTAACAATTCTGATTTCATCCCAGAAAAGAATCCAGCTCCCTTGTCCCATAGCTGCATTGAATCTGCATAGCTATCAGAAATACAAAGCAGTAAAAAATTATTTTTGTCACTAAAAGTCAACAGATAACTCTGAATACATTCCACAGGTAGCAGACATATCAAATAATTTCCTTTTCTGGGCCACAGCCCCACTTTGATGTTCCTAAGAAATATGAACAGTGGACTGACCAAGGGTTTGTAATATTGCTGTCTCTGTAACAATTTGGAAAAGGCACTCAAGATCTAGTCTTATTTCAGTCCATCACTACCACAAACTTTGTTTTTGGGTAAAAACATATATATACACAAGTTTCATAGGTGATTTTTTTCCCCTAAAGGTCAAGCAGACTTTAAAACATTTGGGCAAAGAAGTTGTGGCTGAAAATGAAATGTGCTGCATAGCCAGTACGTTTTTTCATAAAAGTTTCAGACTACCTCTTGAAAAGTTAAATCACCATGAAGATACAATGATTTCACATTCAACAAAACCAAAAAATATGATTTAAGGTACTGTTTTGTAATTTGCGAATTTTAATAAAGCCAAGCCCTTACATTCAGTCCCGAAGAGATTAATGTACGAAAGAAATTCTAAATTCCTATCTAGATTGCTTAGGACCAGTTTCTGTTACTATGGTAATATCATCATCACTAGCCAAGAATTGTTATTGTTAGGAAAAGATATTTTTGGCATAACAACAACTGAAATGAAAGCAAAAGGAACTGAGAGATAAAGTGCAGTAGTAGACTTTAAAAATAAAATGCCTGTTTCAGATGTTAAACTATTTGCTTCACACAGGCAATATGCTGCATGTTTTATAACACAAAAAATTAAAACAGTCCATGCCCCAAAGAACATACAATCTATTCTAAAGGACAGATATAAATATGACAAACTACCCTGGGAAATTCAGAAGTAGAAATCCGAGTTGGTGGGAGTTGGCTGTGCGTTTGTTTGAATTCCCCCTCCTAGTTCATCTCACTTTGTATGGTCATTAAATAAGTGGATTTTTGGTAGAGATTTGAAAGAGAAGAGGGCAACCTTCAGTCAAAGGATTTTTTTGCAGGAGAGGATAATACAGCCCATAGTCCCCAAAGTATCTGCATAGAGTGGAGGTCACGTGGGTGTCAGGGCAGAAGCAATTGTCATTTTGCAGAGGAGACAAGAAGCATAATATCACAAATCTCCAAAGGTCCTTGATAGACTACTATGGACACAAGGAAGAAAGGAGAGCAGGAGAATACAGACCCTGGACTTCAGAAAAGCAGACTTTGACTCCCTCAGGGAACTGATGGGCAGGATCCCCTGGGAGAATAACATGAGAGGAAAAGGAGTCCAGGAGAGCTGGCTGTATTTTAAAGAATCCTTATTGAGGTTACAGGGACAAACCATCCCGATGTGTAGAAAGAATAGTAAATATTTCAGGCGACCAGCTTGGCTTAACAGTGAAATCCTTGCTTACCTTAAACACAAAAAAGAAGCTTACAAGAAGTGGAAGCTTGGACAAATGACCAGGGAGGAGTATAAAAATATTGCTCAGCAGTGCAGGAGTGAAATCAGGAAGGCCAAATGACACTTGGAGTTGCAGCTAGCAAGAGATGTTAAGAGTAACAAGAAGGGTTTCTTCAGGTACGTTAGCAAGAAGAAGAAAGTCAAGGAAAGTGTGGGCCCCTTACTGAATGAGGAAGGCAGCCTAGTGACAGAGGATGTGGAAAAAGCTAATGTACTCAATGCTTTTTTTGCCTCTGTCTTCACGAACAAGGTCAGCTCCCAGACTACTGCGGATCCGAGAGTGCTAAAGGAGTTGGCGGATGTGATTGCAGAGCCATTGGCCATTCTCTTTGAAAACTCATGGCGATCGGCGGAGGTCCCAGATGACTGGAAAAAGGCTAATGTAGTACCCATCTTTAAAAAAGGGAAGGAGGAGGATCTGGGGAACTACAGGCCAGTCAGCCTCAGCTCAGCCCCTGGAAAAATCATGGAGCAGGTCCTCAAGGAATCAATTCTGAAGCACTTAGAGGAGAGGAACGTGATCAGGAACAGTCAGCATGGATTCACCAAGGGCAAGTCATGCCTGACTAATCTAATTGCCTTCTATGACTAGATAACTGGCTCTGTGGATGAGGGGAAAGCAGTGGACATGTTATTCCTTGACTTTAGCAATGCTTTTCACATGGTCTCCCATAGTATTCTTGTGAGCAAGTTAAAGAAATATGGGCTGGATGAATGGACTATAAGGTGAATAGAAATCTGGCTAGACTGTCAGGCTCAATGGGAAGGGATCAATGGCTCCATGTCTAGTTGGCAGCCAGTATCAAGTGGAGTGCCCCAAGGGTTGGTCCTGGGACCGGTTTTGTTCAGTATCTTCATTAATGATCTGGAGGATGGAGCGGATTGCACCCTCAGCAAGTTTGTAGATGACACTAAACTGAGAGGAGAGGTAGATACGCTGGAGGGTAGGGATAGGGTCCAGATTGACCTAGACAAATTGAAGGATTGGGCCAAAAGAAATCTGATGAGGTTCAACAAGGACAAGTGCAGAGTCCTGCACTTAGGAAGGAAGAATCTCATGCATTGCTAAAGACTAGGGACCGAATGGCTAGGCAGCAGTTCTGCAGAAATGGACCTAGGGGTTACAGTGAACGAGAAGCTGGATATGAGTCAACAGTATGCCCTTGTTGCCAGGAAGGCCAATGGCATTTTGGGATGTCAACAGATCGAGGGACGTGATTGTTCCCCTTTATTCAACATTGGTGAGGCCTCATCTGGAGTACTGTGACCAGTTTTGGGCCCCACACTACAAGAAGGATGTGAAAAATCTGGAAAATGTCCAGCAGAGGGCAACAAAAATTATTAGGGGACTGGAGCACATGACTTATGAGGAGAGGCTGAGGGAACTGGGATTGTTTAGTCTGCGGAAGAGAAGAACGAGGGAGGATTTGATAGCTGCTTTCAACTACTTGAAAGGGGGTTCCAAAGAGGATTGATCTAGACTGTTCTCAGTGGTAGCAGATGACAGAACAAGGAGTAATGGTCTCAAGTTGCAGTGGGCGAGGTTTAGGTTGGATATGTGGAAAGCTTTTTCACTAGGAGGGTGGTGAAACACTGGAATGCGTTACCCAGGGCGGTGGTGGAATCTGCTTCCTTAGAAGTTTTTAAGGTCAGGCTTGACACAGCCCTGGCTGGGATGATTTAGTTGGGGACTGGTCCTGGTTTGAGCTGGGGGTTGGACTAGATGACCTCCTGAGGTCCCTTCCAACCCTGATATTCTATGACCTCTGGGCAGCCACATGAATGAGAATTCTATACTCTACTCACTGCAATCCTTCCAAATAGTAGCACAGCTCCCACTTTGCTATAAAGCTTTCTCCTGGGTGTGGAGCAGAAAGTGAAGAGCAGGTAATAATAGATAAGACCAGCATTGAAATTTTGGTCTCTGTTAGGTGTTTGCAACTAAGGGAGTGACCCTCCCTTGGTTCCATTTTGTTGTTCATCAAGAAAGGGTCCACAGGTGAGAGGAGATTATGGCTCTTAGGCCCCTTTCTCACATTCCTAGGAGACATTTTGGGTCACTATTCATACACATTTAATCTGTTTGGCACCTTACAGAGGGGAAAATGTAGCTCTATTCCATTTTTCTAGGAAGTGTGTGGTGTAGGAACTGGGCAGTTTATAAACAAAACTAATAAGGTAGGAGACAGGCCATTTAAAATAAGACTTTCTCACTCTTCACCATACTTATAAGCCTTATTTTGATGGAAGGCAATGGAGAAGTGACCCCTTACATTGCCCTGGACAATACAACTGAAGCTCAAACATGTTATTTCTCTAATGCACAAGGTTCTGCTTGCCTTACACCCTGAAATTTCAGTCCGATAATAGATTCACCTCATTTGCTGCACAGCTTGTGTCACCTTGACCTTCGCCTGCCTGACCAGAGTATTTCTCAGTGCATTTAGACTCTAAGAGTATGTTACCCAAAATTCTGTCTCTTTTCATGTCTATACTTCTGTTAACAAATATGAAATTTTTTTTTAAAAAAAGCTAATAAGTCTAGGACAACCAGATTTTTCAGTTTTCTTAACAAATAACTTTTAAATCTGAAACCAAAATAAGGACATTCTTAAAAAGCATACAACTATGTTAATTTTATAAAAGGCAATATCAACTTTTTACAGAACTGAGAAGCTGAAATTAACCGTGGAATCTGAGAAAATGATAGAGCCTTCTGCCATTTCCCAGGCTTATCAGCTGACTACACATTTTGTGAGTGACTCCAACACATACAATTTCAACACACCCATTCAAATGATAAATTCCTTTGCGATTAAACAAGTGCAAACAAAGAATAACTATTAAGGAATGATGTCAGATTGGAGGAAGGTCTCAAGTCGGGTTCCACAGGGATCTGTTCTGGGTCCAGTATTCTTTAATATTCTTATTAATGATATGCATATAAGTACGGGGAGCACATTGATCACTTTTACAGATGACACAAAGCTACGGTGGTTGCCAGTACTTTGGAGGCTACAGATAAAATTCAGAGGCATCTTGATAAATGGGAGAATTGGGCTATGGACAACAAAATGAAATTCAAAAAAGACAAATGCAAGGTGCTACACTTAGGGAAGAAAAAAACAAATGCACAAATACAGAATGGGGGGAAACTGGCTTGGCAGCAGCACTGCTGAGAAGGATCTGGAAGTTGTGGTGGATTACAACCTTAACATGAGTCAGCAATGTGATGCTGTTGCAAAAAAAGAAAATGCACTTTTAGGTTGTATTAACAGAGGCACAGCATGCAAGTCATGGGAGATGATAGTACCGCTCTACTGGGCATTGGTTAGGCTTCAGCTGGAGTACAACATCCAGTTTTGGTCACCAAAGTATAGAAAGGATGTAGAGAAACTCAAAATGATCCAGAGGTGAGTGACAAAGATGATCAAAGGGATGGAATACAAGCATAATGAGCAAAGGCTGAATGAACTGGGTATATTTAGTTTGGAAAAGAGAAGATTAAGCTGTCTTCAGATATGTGAAAGGCTGCCATAATAAAGATGTAGAAAGTTTCCCACAGAGGGCAGGACAAGAGTCAATGGGTTCAAACTACTGCATAGCAAATTTAGATTAAATATCAGGAAAAACTTCCTAACTGTAAGAACAGTAGGACAATGGAACAGACTGCCTCGGGAGGTTGTGGAAGCTTCTTCAACAGAGATTTTCAAAAGGAAGCTGTATAGCCTTCTGTCTTGGATGGTTTAGACACAACAAATCCTGCATCTTGGCAGGGGGTTAGACTAAATGAAGCTTTTGGTCCCTTCTAATCTATGATTCTGTCATGTGAATACTTGGATACTCTATCTAATTTCAGGTTCAGGACTTTCCTAGCTCATCCAGATTTGAATCCTGAACTTGAAGAGCTTGACTGAATGATGGACAAACTCTCAGTTGGGGCTTCCTCAGGTGGAGCTACAGGCCATGCTCAAGAGTTCAGCTGCTCCTCAAATAAAGAGAGCTGGAGGTCCAGTTATCGCCCCTCCCCTTGCTTGAGAAAGCAGTGAACTTCCCCTATCTGCTCACCTCCCTCTGCTGGGAAAGAATGAAGATCCCAGTGGCTTTAATTCCAGTATCTTCCTACAAATTATGGGAGGTGGGGGGGAGAAGAAGGGGAGAGAGAGAAGGGGCCAGGGAGGTATTCAACTGAACATCTGAAGCCCAAATTAAATGGGGGGTTTTGCATGCTCTTACATATATGTTTAAAATTCTCACAGTGTGGTTTTACTAAGTGACAAAACTCATTAGAATAATAAAGAAGGGAAGAGATGTTTTAAAAGATAGGCAGCAGGCATAGAAAGGTGGAGCTCAGAGACACAAAAACATCAGATATTTATTCCAGCCTTTGGCCACAGTCCTGCCTGTGGGATCTAAATTCTCCCCCTCAGTTATTTTTCCGTTAAAGCTGACAAACATGGGTTCATGATTGCAGTTGTGGGCTCAAATATGATTAAAACAAGTATAATTTAATACGATTCTGAAATGCTGATGTGTGTGTGTGTGCGCGCACACAAAAATGATAGTTTACCATTGTAAAAGTTCAATTACAACCTATTCAATTACAGCCTCAAAAGCAGTGGGAATCAGGAAAGGGACAACCTACTTTGTTCTTTTGGCCCATATGTCTCTGAGACTGAAGCAGTATGAGAACAGGAATAGTGTATATCTTTGTTCTGTATTGGACCAAACACATTATTAGTGATCAACCAAGTGAAGTTTTAAAAAAAAATGTTAAACTTATCTGCCTTGTAGGTTGCATAAATGGACTTGCGGTGTACTCTGGCCATTTAATGACTATGTTATCCACATTGAAAATATTTATGCAATTTTTAGCCTATGTGATTTCATTTTAGCAAGTGTTTACTGCTGTCCAAAATCAGAAACTCAAACTTTTCAGGATTAATATTCTAGAAGTAAAAGATCTACAAACTACAAAGAGTGAAAGAGCTACAAATTCTTCATTTATGATTTACCATGACTCAGTGGATTCCATATTTTTTCCAATGAGAGTTTTTGTATCTTATGCAGATAAACAGAGGGAGCTTCCCCAACTACATAAGCTATAAACTTGGGCCTCACAGAAAACATTCGATTCCATGTTTATAATTTCAGCAGAACAAGCTGATCCCTAGCCACATACAATACCAGGGTCAGAGTCTTTAAAAAGTTAAGATGAGAGATTAAAATACTAACCCATGATGCTTAGCTGAAAACTTAACAACCAGCAAAAAGTTACTGTTTATAAAATGCTGGAATGCCAAAAACACTTGACTAAACCTACTTCACTTTAACCATGCATTGGAAAATATAACTTCTTGTACAATGGATTTTAATTAAAAACATACTACAGAGACATAGAGCCAAACTTTTCTCACTTTAATCGTGCCAAGGCCTAATAAGACTACTTGTGTGACAAATGGAAGCAGGGTATGGCAAAAATTATTAGAAGAAGTAACATGCTTTGGCACTGTCCATTGTACTGTCTTATAGCACTTAGTACAAATAGTTCACAGACAGGAGTGGCATAGAAGATTTTTTAAATTTTAATCTTTCAAATAAATTCTAATTTAGCCCACTTTTCCTATGCTGTCTGAAGAAATGCAGAATTTCTGAAGTATACATCAGTTGAAAAAGTGCTTAAATGCAAGCTGTTTCAAAAGACCAAATTTTTTTAAACCAGCAACTAACATTTTCACCAAGAAAAACCTTAGAAAATATTAATATAAACATACATAGTTTATAAAGACAAAAATAGCTTTACTAACCCTTTTATAAACATACGGCATTCAGCAAGGGCCAGAACAGAGAAAGATTAATTATTCACACGTCTCTGTGCCAAGTCTGCTCACTTGCTATGCTTTCTTAATTAGCTCTGTATAGTATATATTTACAGACAGACAAGTTCAGCTAGAAAAGCCATCCTCACATAGCTGGAGTGAATTTAACACCTTCATCCACAACAATGCTGGGGCCACACCTCTCACAGTGGTGCACTACACACAATATAGGATGAAAAGAATTCTGTATTACATGAAGCATTTGTTTTAAAGAACTAGTTTTCCACTACATCATTATAGATGACAATGTTGAGGGTTAACTTGGTGATGCTGTAGTTATGTACTGTAGCTTCATAATTGAGTCTGGACTGCAAGAATGCTTAGCTCTTGAATTTTCATACAAAAGGTATAATTTTGAGAAACATTTTTCACGGGCTGCTTATAGTCCACAGCCATAGTAAACTATACATACACTACAGTATCAGGCAGATATTAGTCACATGCTTAATCCACTACTGGAAGACACTCAGATATGATCGCAGTGAGTGCAGCCTATGAATCTACACAGAATTACATACATACAAATAAAAACTGTTGTGCTAAAAGAAACATTAAGGTTGCAAAATCAAGCATTCAAGAGTTAGAAATGCCTCAATTTGGTCCCCTTGTTAGTATGTATTATAATACTGTCTTTAATTACTTGATCACATTTTTTCCTCATTCAGTTCTCAGAATGGTTGGAGCTCACTTAAGAGCAGCTGTTCAATATCCTGTTTTCTCTTCGATGTTTAATGTGTAGTTCTATGTTTTATTTACTGCACATTATTCAAATGCTGCTCAAGACAGAATTGTTAATTTTTCCATGGGCTTTTTTATGGTATTCATCATTACAGTATTTGATTGCTACACAAACATTAATTTATCACAACCTCCACCCTGGCTTCCACTGTCTTTGCCAAGACACTCCCAGTTCTCACTCCACACCCTGGTTCTTCATCAAATCTTTCCCATACCCCACTGGTTCCCCCATGGCCTATAGCAACCCAGAGTTGAAAATTCAGGGACAGTCCTTCTCAGGCCCCTCCAACTGCAGGCTGACGCATACTCAGTGCAGATGGAAACTTCAGATATTTTAGCTACTGAACTCTAGCAAGTCTCTTCTGAGCATGTGCAAACTGTGATTTTTCAAAGGTTGATATTTCGGACAAAATTTAAGCAGATTTTTATGGAGATGGCAAAAGGCACATTCCTGGCACAAAGACCAGCAATGTGCCAAATTTCAAGTCCTTGCTCCAAATCATGAGGGGGTCAGAGTGTTCAAAGAAAAGGTTACCAGAATTGAACATGGGCGAAACACTATTTTCCCCAGCCTTTTTCTTGTAAATGGGTGAACTGTTCTGGCTGAAAATTTCCAAAAACATTCAGCCAGAGGCAGACACATGGTCCAAATGGTTAAAATAGGTCAGTTATAAGCAAGAGAAAACAGGGTCACATAATGGGAAATGCCAGGCAGTCATAATAACAGGCATTGCTACCAACACCGTCAGAATTTGGCCTTGTTTACCATTGAAATGCTTGCTGCTTTAAATATAACTATGCCAGCAAAGTGGCAAAAAACTTCCCTTAGCACAGATGCAGTTATGCCATTATAAAAGTACTTATATCAATAGAGTTTATTCTGATTCAGGAACCAAAATATGCTAAACCCGTATAAAATGACTTATCCTGGTATAACTGCATCTACACTAGGGCTTTTACTAGCACAACTACAGTAACTCCTCACTTAACGTTGTATTTACGTTCCTGAGAAATGCAACTTTAAGCGAAACGATGTTAAGCGAATCCAATTTCCCCATAACAATTAATGTAAATGGGGTGGGGGGTTAGGTTCCAGGGAATTTTTTTTTTTTTGCCAGACAAAAGACTATATTTTTATATATATATATATATTATATACACACACACAAACAGAGTATAAGTTTTAAACAAACAATTTAATGCTGTACACAGCAATGATGATTGTGAAGCTTGGTTGAGGTGGTGAAGTCAGAGGCTGGGATATTTCCCAGGGAATGCCTTACTGCTAAATGATGAACTAGCAATTGGCTGAGCCCTCAAGTGTTAACTCGTTGTTAATCTAGCCTCACCCTCTACAAGGCAGCAGGAATGGAGGGAGGGAAGACAGCATGGCAGACAGAGACACACACCGTGTGTGTGTGTGTGTGTGTGTGTGTGTGTGTGTGTGTGTGTGTGTGTGTGTGTGTGTGTGTGTGTGTGTGTGTGTGTGTGTGTGTGTGTGTGTGTGTGTGTGTGTGTGTGTGTGTGTGATGCGCATTTCCCCTTTAAGTACCCTGACCCACTCTTAAGTGTTAATCAGCAAGCTGAGACCACAGCTGCTGCCAGGAAGCTCTCTCTGTCCTGAGCCCTGTTGTGTGTCCCCCTGCTCTATGGAGATGGGGTAAGCAGGTTGCAGGAGCAAGGGGGAGGGGGACACCCTGACATTAGCATCCCCCCTTCCCCTTGCACAGCAAGCAGGAGGCTTGGGGAGCAGCTCCAAGGCAGAGGGCAGGAGTAGCACATGGCAGTGGGGGGAGGGACAGCTGAACTGCCAGCAATTGATAGCCTGCTGGGCAGCTTCTGCACAGGGAACTTAGGGGAGCGGGGAGCTGATAAGTGGGCTGCCAGTCCACACTGGTTCCAAGCCCCCACCATCTAGTTGCAACAGGCTGCTCTTCCTGCAAGCAGTGGACAAAGCAGACAGCTGCAGACGTTATAAGGGAGCATTACACAACTTTAAACAAGCATGTTCCCTAATTGATCAGCAATGTAACAATGGAACAACGTTAACTGGGATGACTAAGTGAGGAGTTACTGTATTTTAGGGGGGAAAAAAATCACAATCTAATCGACATAGTTGTGTCAGCAGAACTTTGTAAGTGTAGATCAAGCCTAAATTACCCCGGAATTTTAGCAACCTATTTGCAATGAAAGGTAAGATCCTAGCGCTGGAAATGTAGCAAGAGCTCCAAGAGAAGGCTTAAACCATTTTTTCAGGCCATTTTTTGTAGAATACCTTTTCCCCCCCCTCAAAACATATATTGGGCCACATTCTGTCTTGATTTTCAGCCCATGCAACTCCCACGTACAGCTTTTGAGATAACTTGTGATAGTATTTTGATTTAGGTACGTAAAAGATCTACAATCACCACTGCATCAGTGTGCCTTAAACATTAACTCAAATATTAAATGAAAATATAAATATATTAAATATATATATTAAATATATGTACACAGAGAAGAAAGTATTATCTTCATTTTACAGATGGGAACAGAAGCACAGAGAGACTAAGTGACTGGTCCAAGGCAACAGAAGTTGTCTGTGGCAGAGCCAGGAATAAAAAGCATATCTCCTGACTCACAGTCCTGTATCTTAATCACAAGTTCATCTTTTCTCCCTCTATCTTCATCCAATGTTAGGTTCCTTTGGAGCTGTAAAACTTTATTTCCTCCTCTGTCCATTTTAGAGTGATGGGCTCCTTCTCCAATTTCCTTCCTGGGCCTAACTATGTCACAATACCAACAATTGTGTGCATTTCACAGATAGCTGCACAGAGCAATGCTAACTGGCCACAGTCTAATAGTGCTCCTTTGATGTCAACTGTGTCAGTTAGCCCTTAGTTACTCTTTAATGAAAGAGATAATTATAATGACCATACATAACACCATCCATGGACACTAAAAATCTGTACGAATTTGTTATTTTACAAACAAATTACATGTTTTTCAAAAGTGTTGCCAACTCAAGTGATTTTATCACAAGTCTCATAATATTTGGAATTCTTCTTAAAGCCCAAACTGCTGGAATCAGTAGCTTGCATCAGAATATCAGTTTTAACGTGAAATCATCATGTAGAAAAGCTTGAAAACCTCAAGTGATCTCTAAGGGCTCTGAAACCAGATGGCAAAGAACCACCCCAAAATTTATTATTATTTTTAAATCTTGTGATTATTTGGGACCTGACTCAAACATTAAGAACATTTGGAGTTGACAATACCGCTATTATTTTCAAAGTATATTGGCTCACCGGATTGGTAATATGATATGGAGCCTTTGAAATCTAGGTAATCAGTTCAAATAGTGGCCAGCTATGCAGTCATTAAAAGAATTATTGCGGGATGGCTCATCAGTAACTTATGCAAAGTAAGTTTCATGGCCTCATTCCAGTTATACATCATAATAACTGACACTATTTGACACCCTTGTTAGCAGTCTCAAGAAAGTGGCCAAGGACTGTATTGATATGGAAAGGGAACCACATTTTCCCCTTAGAGGTGGTCCCTCCAGGTCAAACAACCGGCAACAAATGTCCAGTGCTGTGTGGGAAAGCAGCAGTGTTGATGTTGTGTTCTGTGATCAATAGAGAACTTCAATATTTAGGAATATCAATTTTTACCAGCATTATATTCACTTTCAAACCCTTTTCTAAAATAAAAAACTTAAAGACACGAGTTCACATTCCAGATGGTCACATTTAGGGCAAAAAAATAATCATTTTTTAGTAATGGCATAAAACCAGTCTGAAATCACAACTTCTAACTTCTGTTTTTTCCCCACTCTTGTAACTTGAATATAAAAACTATTTCATTTTCAAAAATTGCTCTCGACAGACTTTTTATGCCTAGTTTCAACCCAAAACAAATTTTTATGGCTCGGTTGTTAGCAGGGCTTTATAATGGAAATGCTGACAGAGTAATTATAGTCGTGGGTGCCACTGAAATAAACAATTATGTTAAATTTAAATGGTTTTTAAAAAAAATTCTTTAACAAAACTCTCTTTTGGCACTCCTATGCTGTAACTTTATATATTGATGAGTATCCATTCCATGCATTGTAATTCACATAACGGAAAGAATATACAAATGGCTGCAAGTAAGGTATTTATTTTGGGAGGGAGGAATGTACATGATCGAGTGGGGTTTATGATGACAAAAGAAGATCTGCAACTTATCTCACTGAAAGTTCAGCCACTGGAGAGTGAATAGTTTGCCAACAGATTCTAAATCACACTGACACGAATGAATGTACATCTCAATAGGACAGATTATTGGACAGTAAGTTTCCACTACCACTACATGAGCTAAAATGTAGAGTATTGATCATGTTTTTTCTTTGTATAATACATAATACATTTCCCAAATCACAGGTTTGGAAACATTTCAAGGAGGTGCACAAAAGTTGCCAAAACTGAACTAATCCCTTTCAAGAGAAACCTGTTCAGTGTAAAGTTTTATTAGCAAATATTGGAAAGATACAATCAGGATAAAATCAAAAGATTTTACCTGCACAATAGAAAAATTAATGGAAAGCAATCCATTGAAGAACTATTTGCAGATACCAACAAGGGTGCATGAGGCAGGGAAGGGGTACAGTGGTGAAATGGCTAGTTGTATTACAGAGGCTGACTGGGACTTTGAAAGAATCAGCCACTACTCAAATACACGCTTGCAATGAACACACCTCAGAGACAAGGCTTAGGCTCATATCCTGCCAGAAGTGCCACATGGGCAGGCCCTTCTATCCACATAGAGTCTATCAACTTCTCTGGGATTCTGTGAGAGGTTATGGGTCTGTTTGCAGGATTACAGCCTTTGAGAGTCAAACAATGAGCTTAATAGACGCTTAAGGCCCAATCCTGCAAACTCTTACCCACACAAGTAATTTTACACCCAAAAGTAGCCCGACTTCTTTCAAAAGGACTAATCATAGATTTTATAACAGAAAAAAGGAGTACTTGTGGCACCTTAGAGACTAACAAATTTATCTGAGCATAAGCTTTCGTGAGCTACATCTCACCTCATTGGATACAGTTCACTTCATCAGTTGCATCCGATGAAGTGAGCTGTAGCCCACGAAAGCTTACGCTCAAAAAAATTTGTTAGTCTCTAAGGTGCCACAAGTACTCCTTCCTTTTTTCTTTTTGCGAATACAGACTAACACGGCTGCTACTCTGAAACCATAGATTTTATGGCCAGAAGGGACCACTATGTTTATTCAGTCTGACCTCCTGCATAATTGGGACCACAGAACTTCAGTCAGTGATTCCTGCATCTAGCCCAAGAATTTATGGTTGAACTACAGCACAGTTTGAAAAAGATATCCAGTTTTAAGGACTCCAAGAGACAAAGAACGTATTACACTCCTTGACAATCCTTTCCAATGGTCAATTAATCTCACTGTTAAAATTGTACATCTTGTTTCCAGCTTAAAGGTGCTGACTTCAACTTCTAGCCACTAGAACTTTTCAAATAGATTAAGGGAGACCTCAAGGATCAGATATCTTCTCCTTGTGTAAGTACTTCTTGGCAAAGAACAAGTCACCTCTAAACCATCTCTTTAATAAGTTAAGTATATCGAGCTCCTTTAGTCTCACTGAAGGTGTATTTTCAAACCCATAAATCATGCTTGTAGCTCTTCTTTGAACTCTTTCCAACCTGGACACAGTATTCCAGTAATGGTCTCTCCAATACCACATTGTCACGGGGGCTAGTTATAGAAGACTCAGTCCTCTGACAGAGTCCATGGGAGTCCACCCCTTCTGGGGTATCAAAGACTGAAAGGAAAACCAAACACAAATAAACTAATAAAAGGTTGTAGTAGGACTCTCTTCCTTCAGAGACCCCTTGGGTAGGCTATAGTGCGTTCAGTTGCCCACAGGTGAGCCTCTAGTAACAGTCTCCATGTAATGGTTCAGCACTGGGGCCTTGTTTCAGTCATAAGGGGTCTCAATAGACAATGGTCTGCTGAGCAGCTCCTGTCTTCAGCCAGGACCAATCCAGGATCTGAGGACTAAAGCTCTGCTCTTGTCCAAGATCTGCCACCAACTGAGCTGGGTTTCTCCCTTTTACGTCTTTCCTCTGTGGCGGGGTAGGCTACTTGAGCTTATAGCAGCCCATTAACTCTCGCCTACAGGGTGTGGGGTTTATACACGCCATCATGCACACACACTGCTTCTCTACTCCTGCACAATATTCCTCTGTTTATACATCAGAGGATCATGCTAGCCCTTTTTATCACAGCATTGCATTGGGAGCTCATATTGAGATATTTATCTACAATGGCCCCTAAATCATTTTCCGGAAATAATCCCCACCCTGCATTACAGCCTACATTCTTTTTCCTAGATGTATGATCTTGCATAATGCACTTCCTTGATCGCATCTAGCTTGCCAAGTGATCTTGATTGCTCTTTTTCAGTGATTTGTACTTGTTATTTATAACCCCAGCAATCTTTGTATAATGTTCAAATTTTAGCAGCAAGAATTTTATATTATCTTTGAAATCATTGATAAATATATTGAAGAGTTATGGGACCCCACTAGAAAAACCTCCATTAGCTGATGATTCCAGATTAACGTTAGCCAACACAAAATATGTTACCCATTCCCCTCCACCACCCCATAAATATGTATTATGAGCATGATATTAATATTGTATATATATTAAATAGGAATGTTGCATAGTTATGGTAACTGACTTGTTTGCTGATTATATATATATATATATCCCACAATACTCTGCAAAGCTAAATATAGCTTTTCGCATTAGCTAATTTGAAACCTGTTAAAGACAACATATATGAATAGTGTGTCCTCATACAGGTTGGGTTTTGCCTTCATGACCCCTAGTACTTGGAATGTGGTATCCAAAACTAATGATAAGGAAGGAACAGGTCGATACAGGAAAACAAAGTAAAAAGTGATTGGTAGATTTTAATCTTGGGTGATGTATGAAGTGCTTTTAGCTTGTAAACAACCATATTATAAGTATGGCTGATTTTGAATGCATACTTTGGAGCACATCTTCTGTGTAAGATGAACTGCACACTGCAAGGGAACTGCTTCCAGGAAACAGTGATCTTGTTTTCATATTGGACTATTTTGTTTTTAGACAATAGATTAGCTAAGCCTGGTTATTTGGTATCTTGAACATTTTTTTAGCGCAAAAACAAGTGTACTCAAGTAACTGTCTATACTTTAGACAATATTAACAATTATGTTCTGAGAGCTAATACGGTCAGGTAGCCACTTTTTAAACCACTTAATATGTTCCACATGCGTCACATGTGTTTTCAAGATGAGTCCTGAGTAAAGGCCTGATCCAAAGCCCACTGAAATTAATAGGAAAACACTCACTGACTTCCACTGGCTGTGGATCAGATCCTTTCGGTACTTAAATACCGACTATACATGAGAGCTAGACAGCTTAGATTTACACAACATGTTTATCTCATTAGAAAATACATTGGCAAACTGAGTTTTAGTTTAAAATTAATAAAAAATTGTGATAAAGAATATATCACTTCAAATCAACCACATTTTCTCCCAAACCATTCAAAATATTTCCAGACCAACCATCAGCCAGAACACTCCATGCCTTTGAAAAGAACAGAAGTGAAAGAATGCAATCTCACTCTGCTACCACCCATTTAATGGCAAACATTAAAGCAACTTCATATCTTTCTTGTGGCAGAAAATTAAGAAAGTGACAGAAGTTAGTGGGATGTTGATTTAAAAATATCAGGAGGAACAAAAATCTCAATAAAGGGAACAAACAATAATAAATTCTACATTATAAATTGCAAAATTATCTGCACTTTCTACTGTCTAATAACTGAAAACACTGAAAAAAAAAGAATTAATTTCTTTTAGCTATAGTAATGTTATGTATAGTACAGTGGGTACGTATATGTTAGTATGTATGTAGTATGTATCGTACAGCTATGTATAGTAATGTTAATGTTACTAACAATTGCAATAAAAATTTTAGACAGAAAACTGACTTTCAAGTTGATGGTGCCAATTTAATCAACCACTTTCAGTTTCTTAAAGAGAACAGATTTATCATCTTTGTAAGCAAACATGCCAAGATAAATATTCTGTTCCACCCCATAGATTTTTTTTCACTATCAAACACAAATATCTGAGTTTTGTTTATTAAGTCTACCATACTTCCTACTATTACTACAGTAAATGGAAAATTTTGGTCATTAAAACAAGATGTATATCTCATGAGAAAATATTACTGTAAATTAAGTGATAGTTTAAAATTCACCACAGAGTTAATTTTGGGAAATGGAGAGTTCACATCCAGATGGAAATGGACCTATAGGTGTATGACATGTAGTAATGAAAAGAGTTTACTCAACATCATCAAAAGAGGACTCAAAGAGAGATGTAGCGGAGCAATGCTCCAGTCTCGTACCAGTCCCATTCCTCCTCCAATGGAACTTTGCTATTTTCAGTTCACCCAGGTATAACTTGGTGCTAGTTAGAGTAGTAGCACACAGGATGCAGGTTCCTGTAGTGCAGCCAGGACATAAAGGGCATGTCTACACTGCAATTAAAGACAGCGGCACAATCATAGCTGGCCCAGGTCAGTGGACTCAGGCTTGCAGGGCTCAGGCTACGGGGCTATAAAATTGCAGCAAAGGCATTTGGGCTCAGGCTAGAGCCCCAGCTCGGGACTTGGGCCAGCTGTGGGTCTTTTATTGCAGTGTAGATATACTCCAAGGCACTAAGTCAACCATGTGTTGTCTGAAAACAAAGATACTTTGGAGGAGGAAATTAAAGCAGAAGAGTCAAATTTCATCTGATACTGACATGCTTCCTGAGTTCCACTTTTCAAATATTTTCTTGGGAGGAATCCCAGACCTGACCATTACGTCTGAATTTTAGAATTCAAATCCCTGGCAATTTCAGTTGCCTCTTGCGCCCTCCTTCCTCTCAATCTGTTTAGTTCAGAATCAAATGAAGAGCTAGGGCTATCTTACAGCTCCATTTGTGGGTATTATCTTTGCACTGACCCCACAGAGAGACCTAAGTAGCGTCCAACTCTCTCAGTTACCTGAGGTCCTACTTAAAAGAGACTCTATGGTATAGTATTCAGTGGTAGCCGTGTTAGTCTGTATCAGCAAAAAGAATGAGGAGTACTTGTGGGACCTGAGAGACTAACAAATTTATTAGGGCATAAGCTTTAGTGGGCTAAAACCCATTTCATCTGATGCATGCAGTGGAAAATACAGTAGCCACATATATATATATATATATACACACACACACACACACACACACAGAACAAGAAAAAATGGGTGTTGACATACCAACTCTAACAAGACTCATCAATTAAAGGTGGGTTATCATCAGCAGGAGAAAAAAAACTTTTGTAGTGATAATCAGGATGGCCCATTTCAAACAGTTGACAAGAAGATGTGAGGAACAGTAGGGGAAAAATGAGCATGGGGAAATAGTTTTTAGTTTGTGTAATGACTCATCCACTCCCAGTCTTTATTCAAGCCTAATTTAATGGTGTCCAGTTTGCAAATTAATTCCAGTTCTTCAGTTTCTCGTTGGAGTCTGTTTTTGAAGTTTTTTTGTTGAAGGATTGTGACTTTTAGGTCTGTAATTGAGTGTCCAGGGAGGTTGAAGTGTTCTCCGACTGGTTTTTGAATGTTATAATTCTTGACGTCTGATTTATATCCATTTATTCTTTTACGTAGAGACTGTCCGGTTTGGCCAATGTACATGGTAGCAGGGCATTGCTGGCACATGATGGCATATATCACATTGGTAGATGTGCAGGTGAACGAGCCCCTGATAATGTGGCTGATGTGATTAGGTCCTATGATGATGTTCATTGAATAGATGTGGACAGAGTTGGCAATGGGCTTTGTTGCAAGGATAGGTTCCTGGGTTAGTGGTTTTGTTGTGTGGTTGCTGGTGAGTATTTGCTTCAGGTTGGGGGCTGTCTGTAAGCAAGGACTGGCCTGTCTCCCAAGATCTGTGAGAGTGATGGGTCGCCTTCAGGATAGGCTGTAGATCCTTGATGATGCGTTGGAGAGGTTTTAGTTGGGGGCTGAAGGTGACGGCTAGTGGCGTTCTGTTATTTTCTTTGTTAGGCCTGTCCTGTAGTAGATGACTTCTGGGTACTCTTCTGGCTCTGTCAATCTGTTTCTTCACTTCTGTAGGTAGGTATTGTAGTTTAAGAACACTTGATAGAGATCCTGTAGGTGTTTGTCTCTGTCTGAGGGGTTGGAGCAAATGCAGTTGTATCTTAAAGCTTGACTGTAGACAATGGATCGTGTGGTGTGGTCTGGGTGAAAGCTGGAGGCATGTAGGTAAGTATAGTGGTCAGTAGCTTTCCGGTACAGGATGGTGTTTGTGCGACCGTCACTTATTATCACTGTAGTGTCCAGGAAGTGGATTTCTTGTGTGGACTGGTCCAGGCTGAGGTTGATGGTGGGATGGAAATTGTTGAAATCGTGGTGGAATTCCTCAAGGGCTTCTTTTCCATGGGTCCAGATGATGAAGATGTCACCAATGTAGCGCGAGTAGGGGCGTTAGGGAACGAGAGCTGAAGAAGCGTTGTGACCCATGGAAAGCATGTTAAGGCAAAGATTTTTAATTGAGAGTTTGGGGGAAGGCAGAAAGACGGAGGATTAATTTCAAGTGCACTTTGATAACTAGTCTTCAAATTTGTAAAAATAAACATTGTATCTAATCTAAGTCATAATATGTGGTGTTTATACAAATGTCTGGTATTGGCCTTGGCACGGCTGCCCTACTACTCCTAGCAGTTCTGAAAACTGCAGCATAGCCAGCATTAACTGTGTATATTAAGCACAAAGTGTTTGTATAACACTGTGATGACGCAAAAGGTGTTCGGACTACTAATATTTATCCAGAGACTTTCTCCACGATAGTAATGTTATCCAAAAAGCTCTGCTGGATGGCATGTGTAAATAAAGAGTTTTAATTTTCACATTTCTCCAAATCCATTCTTATATACAAAAATTCATACAATTCACTACATATAAAAATAAAAATTAAAGCAAGATCATATAACAGCTATGCTTATAATGGGGGTTACTTGGGAAAAATTCTGCTCTTGCCTATACTGGTATAACCTCACCAATATCAGTGCTTATCTTACAGAATTCTAGGAACACTTGGACCAGAACTCCAGCAACCTAGTTGGATGGTTAGAACATGTCAGTCTTTAACACAATTCAGAGAGATGATTAAAATGCAGTTAAATCCTGTCAGTACTGCAAGATGTAAATATGCTTTAACCAGGTTGGGGAACTACTATGTAGTGGTGAAAGTGCACAGACTGCAGGCTGTGGACTTGAGTGGTGGTTTAGGCCTCCTAGAGTGGGAATGTATTAATACAGGGGCTGTTCTGTGGGAGTCAGTGCCAGGAAGGTAGGAAATACATCGAGTCTGATTCTTTCTTGAGCAACCTCTGCACCGGGGACACCTATGAAGCCCTGACTGGATTTTACAGAAAGCCTCACTAGATAGGACCTGTGAGGGAAAGAAGTGGCATTAGCCACTCTCTACCAGGAGTGAATTACCTTTTCCCCTGGAATAGCTGTCCCCACAGGGGTGAAGGGAGTTACAAATGGCAAATAAAAGATGACTAAGTAAGGCTACCTTGAATCTAGGTCTACTTATTGCTCTTCCTGCATTAACCCACTCCATTAGGCCATATTCTTTAGGACCACCTGGAAGCTAGGATGCTAGTTTGAATATTAGGGTCTAGATTATCACCTGATGTAGACTGACATAGCCCTATTGAAATCAATGGAGCCACCCTGATTTACACCATCTAAGAAACTGTCCCTTTATGGGTACAATCAAAATCCTAACTATTATCACACACTTTCACTGATATTATAGTCACAGGTGCAACTTCATAGAAAGGCTGTGCCATTATATTCTAACCTGTAGTTTTCACGGAAAACCAAACTTTCTATTTTGAAAAATTAAGTAATTTTTTAATTCTCTGATGGTGAGGAAATGGTTTTCCTGTTTTTAAAGTGAGGCTGTTACCATATAACTCATACATGGTTTGATTTAAATACTTCAGACTTGCCACATACTTCTTTACTGAAGAAGACAAGTACCTCTGCTGAGTTTGAACACAATAGGTTCATAATTAAAGTAACAAATATTTTTAAATTGCGTATTAAGCATGCTCAATAAATACTAGCTATCTCCCCAACCAACACAACTGCCAAAGCTGCCTGACTCTCCTCCATGACAACTAACTAATTTTCTCTGGACCATTGTGGATTACCTTTCAAAAAACCTTATGATGATATAGTTACATAGTAATAAGTTAACTTTACCTGTACTGACCATCTACAGAATTTGTAATAAAACAAGCATAGAAATGCGTTAGAATTTCAGAAGCATGCCATGTCTTGATTTAAAATAAATATTTAGAGACACCATCTAGAGATAGAAAGAAAATGAATATAAATAGGAAAAAAACCAAAACATTTACCAAAAGTTCAAATTTAAGATAAAAATCTTTGAGAAGGAAAATGCACAACCCACATTTTCTTAATTTAAAGCATTTAAAGTAGGATTTTCAAAAGTCACTTAGGTTATATCTACACAGCAGACAGACACCCGCAGCTACCAGTGTAGTTGCTGTGTGGACATATTCTGAGGTGCTTCTGAAAATCCCACCCTTAGAGTTTTTAATCAAATAGTGATTAATGTACCTGTCTTCACTAAAAAGGATAAAAAAAAATTAAACAAACAATCTAACAGTGCAAATACCTGAGCAGTAATACTCTGACCTTAGTAGTTCAAGAACCAAATTAGGATCAACATTACCCAAAAAAGCCACAGTAGTGTGAATTCATTGTTTCATTTATTATAGTACTAGATATTTATATTTAAACAGTATGGCAAGGGAAACATTTAGTTTATATATATTATTCAAAATGACTAACCAAGTATTATTTTATCAATTTCAATTGGTTAACAACATAGTAAAAGGATCCTTATTGGTTAATAACTTAGATCAGTTTATAATTAAAACATACAGTGTTTTAATACCATGTGCTGCAAAGAGCCACAGGAAACACATTAAAGAGCCACTTGCTGCTCATGAACCTCAGTCTGAGTATCACTGCTTGAGAGAGTAAATCTTTAAAATGGTATTTTATGGATAACTCAAAGACAGAACAACCATCTTCTCAATGCCAATAATAGCCAATATTACATAGAAGCTATACAGTATCAGAAGCTCCATTGCTCCTCTCTCTAGTGTAGCATACAAATTACACACTATGCATATCTGAAGCAACAAATCATATTTGCAAATTTAATTGAGCCTATTGGCAATTGTTCCATTATGGCAGTAGAGCTGCCAAGTTAGTTACATGATTGTTATCTTCTTTGGTGTCAAGTTAATAAAAGATATCAAAAGAAAACAAGTTTTAGGAATGAATTTAATTACATTCTCCCTTCCATGCTCCCTTTATGGTAATCTGTTATGCTACTGAGACTAATTTAGATTGCAAGCTTCTTGGGGCAGGGAACTGTCCTGTAATTTACTGATAAAGAGCTATGCACACACCTATAGGCCTGAAGTAAATAAAATAATAATAATGAAAATGCCAACATTAACACGTTACCCAGTAAAGCATTTAGCCACAATTATGAGTCATACATTTGACCAATGTAAGAATGAAAACAAGTCTGAGTACACCTCTGTAACACTGCTGTAAATATGAAGTAACTTCACTGATGTCAATGAAGTACAGTGAGTTATTCCAGATTTACACTGGTGTAATTAAGCAGAATTAAGCCCTAAATGTTTTATTAAGGAGATCCCTTGAGGTTAGTTATTATCAGTCTCTAAGATACATTTTAAAGCGTATAAGTATGAACTTGGGTTTTAAGAGGATAGGAGAGATAATAGTTGGGAAAGGATTTTTTTTTTTTTTTAAATAGTAAACCAGCTGTAAAGTAACCACAGTCCTGGCTGCATCAACAAATCACAAAGCTCAGGACTGCTAAATTTCAAGGTTGGCTGTGATTCTATTTCTGAAAAAGAGAAAGGAAGTAAGACTAGGGACACAAAACACCCGCTGCTGTAGAATTTATCATCACCCAGCTCTCTTGCTTATTCATACAGAAATACCCATCATATGTGTGATAAGAAAATATCCAGATAGGAAAAAACAAAACGATCCATTTCCTCTTCCTCCTCTATTTTAACATAAAAATCAACTGATTTTTTTCATGATATAAATAAACTAAGTTCTTTATGTCTTTAAACGGTACATTTATATTCTTCTATTAATAGAATACCAGCACCACCACCAATTTTTCTTTTAACACACTAATTCTGGGCCTCCTGCTGTGGGGTGATGTGTACCTGCAATTTCCATTAACTTTAAGATGTCTGGGGTACTCAGCACTTTTCAGGGTCAAGAAATTTAATGAGTACGGACAGCTCCTTTTCTGAAGGCTTTCTTTCACAAAAGAAATGCAAAAGGCTACATCAGAGTAACATTTCAATTGTAAATACATATTGATGTCAAAATACTAGAAATGCTCTCTGGATAATGGCCAAACACATTACCAAGGATACATGTCCTCACTCAGACTCTAAAGGGAGAATTGGTGCTTTTCATCAACAATTTGGATGGGGTCGTATATTTGCAAATTACATCTTTTGGATGTAACTTTACTTTAAATGTTATAAGACACAGAGAAGCAAACAAAGTCATTTGTTATATTTCAAGAGAGCATGTGTAGCATTTTATTCTGGTTAATTATGTACATCCAAACAAACAATTCCTTCAGAAAGGATCCATGTTAATTCATTAGTGTTATTCAAGTACGTACATAAGGATAACCACCACATTCCTAATAAAAATGTCAGGTCTGTTCACGGAAGTTTCTCTATGCTATTACAATGCTAGCTAACTATCTGCAAAGCACAAGAATGGAATGCTATTTATCTTTAATTCAAGGATAAAGAAATATTTATTTGCTCATTTTTTCTCAATTAAAATGTTATGCCCTATATTCATCTAAGCCCAAAAGACAAACTGCAACTTGGTCTTATAAGGCTTAGGTTTTTACATGAAAGCCATCATTTGGAATATTTTCAAAGAAAACAAATAGTTGTAGTCAGGTGCACTGTAGTGAATTATCTTTATTGATAACAACTGTGTAAAGAAGCCATGAACTAAAGCTGGTTAATAAGAGTATACTTCAGATTTATTCTATAATTCCCAGGTCAATGGAATTTGTAATGTGCCAGCAGACCATCTTTGTTTATCTAATAGAAGAGCCCAAAAGAATGGAGTCTTACAGTTTTGTTCTCATTGGAAACATGTGGGTCCCTAAACAGTCAAATATGACACTCTGAGACTCTCTGCTGGTAACCCAGATAACTGCAATCTACATTGTGTAATAAGTACATGGATAGCCGAATAAGGAGAGGTTACCTACCTGTAGAGAAACTGGATGTGGATTTAGAAAAGCTTTGATGATCAGCAAGAAGACATGTCATTTCCATACCAATACAGTGACATATTTAGGAAATATGATCTCTCCAAAACCAGAACTAGTGAAAGTCATGTGAGGTTTGAATGAAATGAAGTGTGCAAGAACAGCTTTAACGATACAAAACCTGCAATTTCCACCAGCCCAGTTCTTAGCCCTTGTGATTCTGAGAAGCAAACTACTGTCACAACAGATCCTTGTGATCATGGTCTTGGTTCCGTCTTGACTCAGCTAGAAAATGGACAAGAAGTAACCATTGCATTTGGTTCCAGAGCCCTGACCAATCCGAAAAATCCTATTCTGTCACTGAGAAAAAGGTTTCTGGGAAGTAAGACACTTCAGAGCCTACCTGTGGGATAGGAGATTTATCTTAATCCCTCTCTGCTTTAATCATCATGTGAGGTTCTGGACAAGCAACTCCAAGAATTGCAAAATGGGCCACTAAATTAATGTACTTTGATTTCCAGGCAATGTATCATCCAGGTGCCAAGAACACCACTGCAGATGGTCTGTGTCACCTGCCCATACCTTGTCATGAGGGTGCAACAGAGAAAGACAAAGAGACTGCAGTTGCACAAATCTCTGCTACAACTCAAGGAGTGATCACAATCTCAGAGTGGGCAACAGACATGGGAGAAACAAGGTACTTCAGGACCTAAAGACTTATATAGTTAGCAGATGGCCTTCCAGGATGATGACACCAGAACACCTGCAATCCTACAGACATATATCACATGAGCTGTTCTTTGTATATAAATGGATTTCAAAAACCGATCATCTTGTTGTGCCTACACTTCTGAGAATGATTAATTCACCTGAAACATGAAGGACTTCTGGAGATGAGTCTAACTCAAAGATGACTGTGACAAGACTTCTGGCAGCTAGGGCTGGACAAGCAATTTGAGGAAATAATCAAGAATTGCACAGCTTGTGCTAGCAGTGATAAGTCATAGAAAACCTTTAACATCCCTCACACCAGTTGATTATCCCAACTATTCACAGGAGAAACTGGCTCACAACATAATAGGATCCTTTGAAGATCATCCTGTTACACAAAGGTTTGCCATAGTAATGGTAGACTATTACTCAAAAGTGCTGGAAGTTACACCACTGGAAAGGTTACCACTGAAATAGTGATTAAGTTCATGTCATCAGTCTTTGCCTGAGAAGGATTTCCCAAGGAACTGGTAACTGACAGTGTAATACAATTGACCTCCGAAGAAATGCAATACTATCTCAACAGCAATGATATCAAACACAAAACAGTTTCTTTATATCATCTAAGAGATGATGGTCTAGTCAAGAATGAACAAACTGGTGAAAGAAAGTTTGCAGCTTATCAGTTTACAAGCAAGATCACAGAAATAAGTTTTATCACCCTTTGAACTGTTAAGAGGATGCAATGCCAATATATATCTTACTACCTGTCAAGGGCTTACATGTCCTCTTTTTCAACTAAACCTTCAAATGAAATTATTTGTGAACATGTTAAGAACAAACAGGAGAAATACAGACAGTACATAGGTTTCAGAGTAGCAGCCGTGTTAGTCTGTATCCGTAAAAAGAAAAGGAGTACTTGTGGCACTAACAAATTTATTAGAGCTTATAAGCTTATGCTCTAATAAATCTGTTAGTCTCTAAGGTGCCACAAGTACTCCTTTTCTTTAGACAGCACATAGATTGTAAGAAAGGTGCTAAACCTCACTAGTTTCAAACTGGAGATTTTCCTCACATTAAGCTGTGACACAGTCAGAAAAGGATGTTCAAGCTATTCATGTCCTTTGCAGATGATAGAAATCTGACAAGATTCTACTGTATTAATAGATGGAAAGAAAAGGAACATTTCAAGATGGTCCACAGTTCATCAGCTACAAGCTGAAAAGGAGAATGGTCACTTCTATCTTGGACTGCAGAACATCGATGACACCAATAGTGATGAGGGAAAATCTATAGTAGGAGGAACTGATTCACTGCCTAGTCTCATTCTTCCCTCTATAGGCATTAGGAGAAGTGTGAGACAAAGGAGACTGCCTAAAAAACTGGAAAACTGTTACTGGACTCAAGTGATGATTTGGAAGTGACTGTTTAGAGTAAACATTGTAAAAATTAAAGAGAAAGAGTGTGTTGTATCTAGTTCAGTACAGATACCTATCCCAGTTTGTGTTTGTAAGTTAGTTCGTAGACGGTTCCTGTAGCTTTGAGTCCAGGAACTGCAACTTCCAAGAAACACTGGGGAAAAAGGGAGAGAAGAGAAAGAGGAGAAGGAAAGGAAGAACTTGAGCTCTGTGAAAGAGTGAGGGGAATAAATCTTACTTTTACTGTTATGAAGCTTCCCAAGATTTCCTCAGAGGGGTTCAGGTACAAAAATGCTCTAATTTCAGAAGTGCTGAGCACCCAAATGATACCATTAGCTTCACTTAAATGTTTGTGTATTCACACATGTATATCTATGCTAAAACTCAGCATAACCAAAATGTAATGTTAATTATATAAATATACACAAAAAACTCATCAGCTGGATGATGTTTGTCAATTACTTCCAGTTCTGTTCCTATTCTAATGAGCTGAAAATTGCAATTACATTTTCACAAAAGAGAAACAGATGTCATTGTGAGGATGACACACCAGCTCAGGCCAGAGCCATAGGCAAATTCACTTGTGTGAACAAACTGTCGATTAATCGCATTTAACTCACATTATTAACTCAAAAAAATTAATTACAGTTTTAATCGCATTGTTAAACAGAATACCAAGTGAAATTTACTCAATATTTTGCATGTTTTTCTACATTTTCATATATATTGTATTCTGGGTTGTAGTTGAAATCAAAGTGTATGTTATTTTTTATTACAAAAATTTGCACTATAAAAATGATAAAAGAAATACTATTTTTCAATTCACCTCATACAAGTACTGTAGTGCAATCTCTTTGTCGTGAAAGTGCAGATTGTAGATTTTCTTTTTTGTCACATAACTGCACTCAAAAACAATGTAAAACTTCAGAGCCTACAAGTCCACTCAGTCCTACTTCTTGTTCAGTCAATCACTAAGAGAAACAAGTTTGTTTACATTTACAGGAGATAATGCTGCCCTCTTCTTATTTACAATGTCACCAGAAAGTGAAAACAGGCATTTACATGGCACTTTTGTATCTGGCATTGCAAGGTATTTACATGCCAGATATGCTAAACATTCATATTTCCCTTCATGCTTTGGCCACCATCCCAGAGGACATGCTTCCATGCTGATGACGCTCATTACAAAAATAATGTGTTAATTAAATTTGTGACTGAACTCATTGGGGGAGAATTATATGTCCCCTACTCTGTTTTACCTGCATTCTGCCATATATTTCATGTTATAGCAATCTCGGATGATGACCCAGCAGATGTTGCTCATTTTAAGAACACTTTCAATACAGATTTCAGAAAACGCAAAGAATGTACCAATGTGAGATTTCTACAGATAGCTACAGCACTCGACCCAAGGTTTAAGAATCTGAAGTGCCTTCCAAAATCCGAGAGGCACGAGGTTTGGAGCATACTTTCAAAAGTCTTAAAAGAGCAACACTCCAATGAGGAAACTATAGAACTCGAACCACCAAAAAAGAAAATCAACCTTCTGCTGGTGGTATTTGATTCAGATAATGAAAATGAACATGCGTTGGTCCACACTGCTTTGGATTATTATCAAGCAGAACCCATCATGGACGCATGTCCCTTGGAATGGTGGTTGAAGCATGAAGGGACATATGAATCTTTAGCACATCTGACATGTAAATATCTTGCGATGCTGGCTACAAAAGTGCCATGCGAATGCCTGTTCTCACTTTCAGATGACATTGTAAACAAGAAGCGGGCAGCATTATCTCCTGCTAATGTAAACAAACTTGTTTGTCTGAGTGACTGGCTGAACAAGAAGTAGGACTGAGTGGACTTGCAGGCTCTAAAATTTTACATTGTTTTGTTTTTGAGTGCAGTTATGTAACAAAAAACTCCTACATTTGTAAGTTACACATTCACAAGAGAGATTGCACTACAGTACTTGTATGAGGTGAATTGAAAAATATGATTTCTTTTATCATTTTTACAGTGCAAATATTTGTAATAAAAAGTAATATAAAGTGAGCACTGTACACTTTGTATTCTGTGTTGTAACAGAAATCAATATATTTGAAAACGTAGAAAAACATCCAAAAATATTTAATAAATTTCAATTGGTAATCTATTGTTTAACAGTGCGGTTAATTGCGATTAATTTTTTTAATCGTGGTTAATTTTTTTGAGTTAATCATGTGCGTTAACTGCGGTTAATCGACAGCCCTAATGAATACAAAATAATCAGAGAAAATACGAATATTGTCACTTTCTGGAGTAATTAGAATAATTTTTTCCCATAACGGTTTCATTTAAAATTCAAGAAAAAATGGTTTCTAGCATGCACAAACCAATAGCATAGTTTTTGACTGCTTCTGCCTGAGGCTACCTACTTCTCTGCTTAGCTCTAAGTGTCTTTGCTCCACAATCTTTTCAACGATCCTGAAATTATTTTTCCAAATAAAAAAAACTTTCTGAAATCACTAAAGAAAAACGTTATAGTAATTATTTTTTTAATTCTGGAGAAGACTGCAGTGACCTCTTTCTTACTTCTTCAGCACCATTCTTCCTCTTTCCATTCTGTGACACAAACTGTAATCATGAAGGTTACCCACCTGATCACAGTGGGTGAAATCCTGGCCCTACTGAAGTGGCAAAACTCCCACTGACTTCAATCAAGCCAGAAATTCACCTAATATGCATTAGCATAATACATGCCATTACTCCACAGTGAAATATATGCTTAAAATCCTGTTTACTAAAGAAACCTTCAAACAGTGAAACTAATGAACAAGACTTACAAGAATTAGTCTCTTTAAATTAGTAATTGTATCTCCTAAATATTCAGTTCTTTCAAGTGATAATATTGCAGAAACAGATGACCTCATAAACACATACTTTATCTAAACTGTCATAGACTCTTCTTTCCTACAGCATGGATAATGTCTGAGAATAATTTTTGCTTAAGTTATGGACACTTTGTTGTGTTTGTTAACATGAAAAATAAATTTTCTCCTGACAAAAGATGTTCTTTAGTCTATAAAAGCTTTTCTGCGGATTTAACATTAAGTGCCAATTGTTACTTTTAAAGTGGCACATCCACATATTGGAGAAAACTGCTGCTAGCCTAAACGGAAATGGGAAGTTTGCTAGATGGTTTCAAATACTTTTCTTATAATGTCAGCCATTTGGTGTCTCTGAGAATATAATTACACATCCATTTATAGCATTGTTTATATTTTACTCACTTGACCAAACCCTTTTAATTCACAGCAATTTAAGCACGGGAGAGCCATTGAATCCATATTTGGTATAATTGCTGAGCATATATTTATGCAGACAAAATTAGACAGTCTTGAGAGTACATAATTTCTTAATTTATTTTTCGCTATCTACAAACTGTTCAGCTAAGTAAAAGTACTGAATTTTAAAGTGGTAGAGCAGTAAAACTGTCTACCCTTTGTGTTTACAAGAGAAACAAAACATTTTAAAATCCTTTCACTTCAGAAATATAGCTGAATATAGCAGAGAAATTTTTGCTTTACTTTTTTGTCTAAGAACTGAAAAATGTGATTTCAATGCTTTTGTTTATTTTCTGTAAGTTAAAAAAACTCTAGTAGTTTAAAATGTTATTTTTTGGTACACATGCCTTCTTTTCTCCCCATCAAACTGTGTGAACTTTCCAACAAGGAGCATTAGGTTTCACTGGGGGAGGGAAGGGTGTGGGTGAGTAGTGTTGATACAATGCTTTTATCATTTTGAAAAGTGCCATATTGAAGGCACAGGTTACCAGAATCTTCTGTTTAATTACAAAGGAGATTATAAACAAGCCAAGGAAGCAGCAATGCAAACTTCCTTCACTGCCCTCAGTCCTGAGCACTGGGGAGACCAATGGTACCAGTATATTTAAGTCTCCATGCCCATTTAATTCTTGGCCTCACTGCTTAAAGTTCCAAGAAGGATGTAAATTAGTGCCAAACAGCACTGATTTTTGTGATCTGGACACTTGTCCACTAGGATCAAGACTGAGACCACAAATTCATTTCCAATCGTCTACTGGACAGCAGTCAAATGGTAACATTAATTAGTACCTACCTGGGGCATATTCAAACCTATGACTTTGAAGTGAAAGGTTGTGCCATCCCTCCTACAATTCCATTGAGACATCCAGCCACTCAGTGAAAATGACTACATTTGGGGGCTCATTTTTACATTTTTCTAATTTGAAATATATTACAGTATATTCATCCATATATTTTTCCTACTATGTCATCACCAAAAGCACCATAATATTAACAAAAATAAAGAATGAAGACAAACCAATGAACTCTTCTAGAAGCCAAATTATAGACAAGTCTTACACTGACTTCCAGATCTCAACGAACAAGTTCACAATTGACTGTTTGCAACCAAGTTATAACTGGGGAAGGTACATGGAGGTCCTAAAATGCAAAAGCTGACAAACCCCCAAAACATTCTAGCACTGACATGAACCTATACTCACCCATCATTGGAACAAGTCAAAAATTCTTCTTTTATTTTGGGATGCCAACAGCCTGTATTAAGCATTGCTGTATGACCCTGGAAAAACATAAAAACATGAGAACCAAATTCTACAGCAAACACATTTTTCAAATAGACATTTACTTTCCCCTCATTTTTCAGGCTCTCCACCTAAAATAACCTGCACTATTAACCATATTCCTTACTGACAATTATTTTGTACGTAAAATGGACCGTCTTTTAATAACAGTCCTTCATACCAATAATGTAATACACAACCATCAAGTTGGATGCTTTTTTAAAATACGAAACAATCAATATACAAGGAGAAATTATGGCCAGCAGAGTTACAGTATAATAAATATATTTTAAGTTTATTAAGAACAAAAAAAATCCTAACAATGGTATTGATCCATTACTAGATGGAAACTGTAGAATTATCAAAAATAATGTAGAAAAGGCAGAAGTGTTCAATAAATATTTCTGTTCTGTATTTAGAGAAAAACAGTTCATGTAGACATATGACATGTGATGATGATACTTTTTCCATTCCAATAATAAATTGGGGGAGTTAGAGATTTTAAAATCAGCAGGGTCCAGATAATTTGCATGGAAAGATTTTTAAAAAGAGCTGGCTGAGGAGCTTGCTGGACTTTAAATATTGATTTTTAATGAGTCTTGGAACACTGGGCAAGATTTAAAAAGGGTAAACAGCATAACCTGGGTATTATAGGCCTTAGTCTGACATCCATTCCAGGCAAGATATTGGAACTGCACATCAATAAAGAATTAAAGGGGGAGCGATAGCTCAGTGGTTTGAACACTGGCCTGCTAAACCCAGGGTTGTGAGTTCAATCCTTGAGGGGGCCATTTAGGGATCGGGTCAAAAATTAGGGATTGGTCCTGCTTTGAGCAGGGGGTTGGACCAGATGACCTCCTGAGGTCCCTTCCAACCCTGATATTCTATGATCCTAAAGGAGGGTAATATAATTAATGACAGGTTTCAGAGTAACAGCCGTGTTAGTCTGTATTCGCAAAAAGAAAAGGAGTACTTGTGGCACCTTAGAGACTAACCAATTTATTTGAGCATGAGCTTTCGTGAGCTACAGCTCACTTCATGCTCAAATAAATTGGTTAGTCTCTAAGGTGCCACAAGTACTCCTTTTCTTTTTGCGAATATAATTAATGTCAATCAACATAGGTTTATGATGAAAAAAAGTCTGATCAAACTAACTTGATTTTTTTGTAATGCGATTACAAGTTTGAGTGATAAAAGCAATAGTGTTGATGTAATAGACATATTTCTGTAAGGCATTTGACTAGTTCTGCACAATATTTTGATTGAACACTAGAATATAAAATTAACATGGCACACATTAAACGGATTAAAAACTCGCTGATAGGTCTCAAAATGTAACTATAAAACAGAGACAGGTTTTAGAGTAACAGCCGTGTTAGTCTGTATCCGTAAAAAGAAAAGGAGTACTTGTGGCACCTTGTAGACTAACAAATTTATTTGAGCATAAGCTTTCGTGAGCTACAGCTCACTTCATCGGCTGCATACGGTGGAAAATATAGTGGGGAGATTTTATATACACAGAGAACATGAAACAATGAGTGTTACCATACAGACTGTAACAAGAGAGATCAGGAAAGGTGAGCTATTACCAGCAGGAGAGGGGGGGGAGGGGAGAGAGAACCTTTTGTAGTGATAATCAAGGAGGGCCATTTCCAGCAGCTTACAGGAACAGTAGGAGGGGAAATAAACAAGGGGAAATAGTTTTACTTTACCTACTTTACCCAAGGTTTGAATAAAGACTGGGAGTGGATGTGTCATTACACAAAGTAAAACTACTTCCCCTTGTTTATTTCCCCTCCTACTGTTCTTGTAAACTGCTGGAAATGGCCACCTTGATTATCACTACAAAAGGTTTCCCCTCCCCCCCGCCCCCTGCTGGTATTAGCTCACCTTTTCTGGTCACTCTTGTTACAGTCTGTATGGTAACACCCATTGTTTCATGTTCTCTGTGTATATAAAATCTCCCCACTGTATTTTCCACTGTATGCATCCGATGAAGTGAGCTGTAGCTCACGAGAGCTTATGCTCAAATAAATTGGTTAGTCTCTAAGGTGCCACAAGTACTCCTTTTCTTTTTATAAAACAGAGAATCATCACTGAGTGCATGGGTCTCATAGTGCTGTCACAAGGTAGCTGTCTCTGTGCCTAGGCTGAGTTCAGCTCCCCTGTACTGGAGCAGGTGAACCCAATCCAGCTAATTACAGAGGGCTGGGCTATATCTGGGCCTATATATAAAGGTGGAAGAAGAAAGGACTGAGACAGGCTGAGCCCTAAGGACGGAACAGCACAGTAGCTGGCATGGGTCCCTGGAGTGAGGGGCCAGGTGCTCACAAAGAGTCGGGGGCAGAGCTGAAAATACAACCTGACCCTGTTACATTAAATGTTACTGAGAGTGCTAGGAAAACTTCAATATATACCCTACAGTTCACTCCCTCACCATTTTCCCCCAAAACACAATTATTCGTTCCTTTTTTTTTTACTAGATTACTTGTGCCTTTGAATTCAATTATTCCTGTCACTCTTCTTCCATTTGTCTTTTCTCTCTCACATGATGGCAAGTCACCTAAAGATTTAAGTTTCTCTGGACTGTATCATCACTTAATTCATGGAAGTATGGAACAATCTACCCAGACAAGGAGACAAGACTCTAGCTCACTCTGATCTCTAGTGCTTGGGATTTCCACAGCCAAGTGTCCTTCACCAAAAATGCCATGGTCTACAAGTTTCACCCTGAGCTGTATCAGCCACTCCCTGTTGGAGTGAGTTGTGGGAATAGAGTGCTCTTGAGTCACCTTTCGGTCTAATGCATGGAGAGTTTTAAATAATATAACTAGATCCTTGAAGCAGATCTGAAACTGGATCAGAATGTATTTTCATAAAAGATAATTTGTAAGATGAGAGTGGACAGACCCATTTCTTCAAGATGGAAATATCTGCTGGCGGACATTTTACCAGAATTTAAACCACTGATATTCTATAGCAAAAAACAAGATTTCGAGAAAAGACCAGGAAAAAAATAAGCAAACTATCTTTTTTAGGGAAAAATGCCTTTATCCAGTTCCTTTGTGTATTTTAGTTAGTTTGACATGTTTGAAGTGTTAGCACAAGCTTATTAAATAAGTTTGAAGAGAACAAAGGACTCCTATAATATTACATAAAATTTAAAAACCACACCTGCAAAACTAAAATTGAAATTGTTTCAGATTGTTTTTAAGAATTATTATGGAGACAGTTTTAGCAACTATTTAAAAAAATTACCAGGGAACAAATACCTAAAAGTCAATATGACAGCATAACTACTCTAGCACTTTGTTTGTAAGACCATCATATAGTGAGGTTTCAAAACTTTACAAGATAAAAAATCTGCATTATTTTTAATTAAACAAGAACCAAAACAGCTGTTAATGTTATATGGCTTTATACACATTCTGCTAGCCAAAAGAAATAGTGTTCTGATATGAATAGCATCAAGTAATACAGGACTTAGGCTAGTTACTTGGCAGTCAGCCCTACAAGCACTAAATAAGGCAATTTTATCACAAATCTGAGTGGTAGATTTTATCATTACACTTAAATTATTAATTTTAAACTATTCACAAAACTGATCTGCATCTACCAGACTGGGGGGCAGGGGAGAGCTCAGGGCTTCTGCTCTGTGGTGGGGCTAAGGACTTCTGCCAGAGACAAATGGAGCCTGCTGGGGGGGGCGGTGGGGGGAGGGGAGGGCGGCGGCATGGCACAATATAAATATTCGTCTTCCCTCACAGTTTGAGTCACGCTCCTCAGCCATGTCCCGCCGCCTTACCCGCAGCAGCGCTCCCTGCAGTTCCCAGGTGTTTCCTACTGCCTCTCCTCATGGCCACAGCTCCCAGCTTGTCAGCTCCAGCCACTGCCACGCAGGGAGAGGGCTCAGCAGCACCATGTGACTAAGAAGAACCAGCAAACCTTAGCAAAAATCAGGGAGGCCAGTAACCCCATGTGCCCCACCATGCACCACCTCTGGCTTCAGCCCAGTGGAGGGGTATCAGGGTTTCAACCCCGTGGGGCGTGCCTGCCGAGACTCCATGCTTCAGGAGCGGGGCTGAAGCCCCGAGACCCAGCTCTTGAACTTCTAAAGATTGCTGTATGCACCTCAGAGGGTCAGTAAATTTTGCCACCACTGTTATACGGAAAGCTTGGAAGGGAACAAAATGTTTTTATATCAAGGACTATCACCAGAACAATAAATAACCTAAATCAAAGTACAAGACAACTATACCAGTATAGAACAATACAATTTAAAGTTCAGTGTTTCTTAACTTACCTTGGTGTTTGCCATGTCCACAATGTACTGGTCTCCTTTAACACATTCCATTACTGGAAAGCCATCTCTGTCAAGAACTTTAGCTTGAGAGTTACCAGACACAACAAGAATGACATCCCCCGTGCTGCTATACTGTAAAGATTTGATTTGGTGACTGAAAAAAATTAGAAAACACAAAATATGTTTTCATTAAATACAATTACCTTAAGCCAGTTTTAAAATGAAGATGTATCAGAGGTGAGAAAATCCTTAAAACATAAATGCTCTGAAAATAAACATATAGTATATCTATAGTATTTCGACGCAGGGATTAGAGGCTATGCCTGCAGCGAGAGAAATTTTTTTGCATGAGTTGTGCCTACCTGATTGCCTACATAATAACATTTACAGAGTATTATACATTTTACTTTTGGACAAACATATTTATCAAAGGGTACTTTTGTAACTCCAGGTAACAGTAGAATAGGTGTCACAAGAGGTAGGTCTCTTCAGGGTACAGATGATCCCTGGATCAAGGGAGGCAAGCTGACCCAGCCAGAGGGGCTTGATACATATCTCTGGATATCTCTATACAGACAGCAGTGCCTTGCTGAAAGGAGAACCTGGTGTTCAGAGAAGGAAAGATTACCTAGTCCACCTAAGTTAGCTCAAGGTAAGTGTAAATTTAGATACATTAAACAAACCTTTTTCTTTTTGTTCAAACTCCTTTTTCCTTGTGTTTTCAACAGCAATCCGAAAGACCAATAGTAGGGGATTAATAGATGTTAAAAAAAAAATCTTAGAATGAAGTACTAGTTACAAAGTTTAACTATGAAACTGCTATTGCAACTCCATAATGGGGTGCAAACAAAACAAAACAAAACATCAAAAGCAACAAAGTTTCACAAGGAAGTGAATGTGGATTTTAACCCAAGCACAAAACTTGGTATACAAAGGTGGAAAAGAAGGAGAAGGACTGGTGCCATTGCATAACTTTCAGGAAAAATAAAAAAAACCTAAAAGGACCCGTCTCCCAAACCAAGCCCTCTAGCTGATTAATACAAGAGCTGGAATACGTGCCAGAACACAGCTAAGAATTCACTGGATACTGTACGATGGGAATCAATTCTCAAACAAACTTGTGGTCACCATTTTGTATCTGTTCCATTTAAGACAGTAGTTCTTAACCGGAGGTACACATATCCCTAGAGGTAAGCAGAGGTCTTCCAGGGAGTACATCAACTCACCTAGATATTTGCCTAGTTTTTCAACAGACTACATAAAAAGCACTAATGAAGTCAGTACAAACTAAAATTTCATACAAACAAAATTAGAACGGAAGAAATTTTGTATTCTTATGTCCGATTTTGTAAGCAAGTAGTTTTTTAATCAGGTGAAACTTGGGGTACGCAAGATAAATCAGATTCCTGAAAGGGCTACAAAAGTCTGGAAAGGTTGAGAGCCATTGATCTAAGGGACAAGTTCTTGCAGCTGTTCGTAGAAGTGGATAAGCCTCCCTTCAGCTTACACATTCAAAGCTAAATTCAGTCCTCATGCACAAAATGTGTGTGTATAAGAAGAGTTTGTTTTAATAAATACTAAGTAATTGCACCTGGAAACAATACTGAGCACTGACTGCAATATTTTCTGCTGCACAGTACCACAATAACGTCACCAAAGTGATTAGAGGATGAGAGTAAAGAATGATCTTGTTATATTAACCATTCAAGTAAAACAGAAATTATCTCTACTGTTATATTAATTTACTGCTGACAAAAATGCAAGGTCAAGGATATGTGACTTAAGAAATAAGCTCCAAATTGCTTCAAGTTTTACATTTAGTTTTCTATTTCGCCAAGAAACTTTCTTCCTAAGGTACATAGATTCCTGTAGTGCCCAATACAAAATCCTGGGTCAAATTTACATGGCAGAATAAAGCTGATCTATCTATAAAACAAGTCATGAATACTTGCTACTTAGAAAGAGCAATTCCAAGAGTGTGGCCAGGATAAATTTCAAGTTGGTGGGAAGGACTCCATTAATGAGACAACAATTAGTTATCATGTGGAGATACCTATATCTATTCTTAACATAGTTTCAGTATCTTCTTAGCTCAGCATTTGACAAAAAATAGATTATGATTCTAAAACTCCTCACATCCTCCCTAGCAACTGGGGACTGGGTTTCTCAATAGGGAGCTGTCTCCCTAGCCCAGTGGTTCTCAAACTAGGGCCGCCGCTTGTTCAGGGAAAGCCGCTGGCAGGCCGGGCCGGTTGGTTTACCTGCTGCGTCCGCAGGTTCGGCCGATCGCAGCTCCCACTGGCCGTGGTTCGCCGCTCCAGGCCAATGGGGGCTGCGGGAAGAGGCGCGGGCCGAAGGAAGTGCTGGCCGCCCTTCCTGCAGCCCCCATTGGCCTGGAGCGGCAAACTGCGGCCAGTGGGAGCCGCGATCGGCTGAACCTGCGGACGCAGCAGGTAAACAAACCGGCCCGGCCCGGCCCGCCAGCGGCTTTCCCTGAACAAGCAGTGGCCCTAGTTTGAGAACCACTGCCCTAGCCTCTGCTCTTGCCTCCTCCCCGCATAAAAATCTTTCACTGCAGCCTCTGGGAACTAGGTATGTTCCTCTGGCTATTAAGCCTGTGATAAATTTTTCAAGCAATACGTATTCATGTGTCTATGGGGTTTCCTCCTTCAGATGGAAAAGAATGTACTTTTGATTCAACACAATGTATTTTTTTCTCCTACTTTTAAAAGAAGCTGAATAAATCACTGAAATTAATGCACAATTAAGGTTTTGCTGAAAACTCATGAAAGCAATCTGTCACTTACTAATTTAGCATTTTATGGTCCATGAGGCAATGTCCTTCTGTGGCAACACTTATCTGATCCTCTTCCCCACTGTAAATCCACTAGCTCAGGGTTAGTTATTAACAGTAACTGTATTTAATTCTCCTAACAGCAACTTAAAATAAGCATAGGTTTTGCATACAAAGAATCTCTGGAAAAAAACTATACATTTGTTTTATGATGCAAAAGCCAAAAATCACTTCAAAGGCACTCTTTTACAATCTAGACTTGCTGCCAAATCATTACAAACCTTGAGTTTTAATAAAAATTGGACATTAATATATCCAGAATACTACTTCATAGTCAGAAGTACAAATTTCAGGCCACAAAGAAGGTTCAGCATGCCTCCATGCTCATATTTAATACTTTAAGCAGCTACAGGATGACATGGTAGACTCTGAAGAGGCAGGTTACCTATGCATGATAGCAATTGTGAAAAGGAGATAGGAGAAACTTTTTTGTCTCACAAACTCTTTCTTACCCAACAATAAATTACTGTCTCTGGGGAAAATGAAAATTATATATAAAATAATAATAATGCTTATTTTCGGAAGTTTAACATTTTATTCTCTTACCAACTAAATATGTATGTTTAATGTTAATGAAGTATAATTAAGGCTGCGAGTCTGTTACCGAGGTCACAGAAGTCACAGATTCCGTGACTTTCTGTGACTTCTGCAGCAGCCAGTGCTTACTCAGGGGCTGCCCGAGCAGCTCCTGAGCCAGCAGCAGCAGTTTGGGAGTGGAGTGTGGGAGGGGGCTCCGGGCTAGGGGTTGGAGGGTGTGGGAGGGGGCTCCCTGGCTCTCACTGGCATGTCCCTGCAGCTCCTAGGTGGCAGAGGGCCAGGGGGCTCCGCGCGCTGCCTGCGCCCAAAGGCCCTGCCCCCTCAGTTTCCATTGGCTGTGGTTTCCGGCCAACGGGAGTTGCACAGCCAGCACTTGTGGCAGGAGCAGTCCGCAGAGCCCCCTGGCCCCTCCACCACCTAGGAGCTGCAGGGACATGTGGAGCTGGGTAGGGAGCCCCTGTCAGCCCTGCCAACCCTCCCCCTCCCCCCCCGCAGCACCAGCAGGGGTCCCGGGCCATGTGCCACTACCCGCCCCTCACCCCCCCACACCAGTGGGGGTCCTGGGCCGCACGCCGCTGCCCAGTCCGCACCCCCAGCACCAGCGGGGTCCTGGGCCACCTCTCCCAGCACCTGTGGTGCCCCGGACAACCTCCTCCCCAGAGCACCTGTGGCCCCCATGCCCAAGTTTTAGTTAGGGGTATATAGTAAAAGTCATGGACAGTCATCCATGAATTTTTGTTTACTGCCCGTGACCTGTCCATGACTTTTACTAAAAATACCCATGATTAAATCGTAGCCTTAAGTATCATAAAAGCAAATATTGGAGGATAGTTATTTTAATGCTCAAAAAAGTGTGGTAGGATCTTTATAGACATTTAAAAATTATCCCTCCTTCAAAGACTTTAAAATCTATACCTGAGGTGGAGGTAAGGGGATGAGGGAGGGTAAAGGGGTGAGGAATGAAGGAGGATACAGGAATATAATCAAGCAGATACTCAAGTTTATTCACATAAATATCTGTGTTCATTAAAAGACTTTTTTTAAAAAGACAGATACAGGAAAATGAACATTGACTCATTTATTGTGGACATCACAGAAGACTCTTTTTTAAGATCAAGCATTTATCTGTGGAATCTTTTCTAATGTAGGTTGTAAAAAAATTGAAAATGCTTGAACTAGAAGTTAATAGGCTACAATAGCTGCCAGATGAACTATAATTGTACAAAAATAAGACTCTAGAGTTCACAGGAAATGGAATAAAACAAGAATGAGAGCTGCCTACATAGGAGAGAGTTTCCACTTTAATGTATTGCCCGTTCTTTTAAATGGTTGATGAGATGTTTAGCCAAGGAGAAGGGAGTGTCTTGTGATTAAGGCATAGTACTAGGGCCATAAAGATTGGGGTTCAATTCCCAGATATAACACAGACTTTCTGTGTGACCTTTGTCAAGTCACTTAGGCACTTTTGAAAATCTTACTTGAAGTGACTGACCAGGTGTACAAACCCCACAATGGGCAACAAGGGGTTAAGGGATTATTTTGAGCTCTGCCAGCCCTTTCCCACCACACCTGCAACAAATGCTCCATCTGATGGAGAAATTAAAAGGCAGGGAATTAGCTCATTTGGGTGGCAGAGCTGGAGGTGGGCAGACCTGCAGCCCACAGCTCCAGCAGCACAAAGCAGAGGGAAGCCTGAAGGCTCTGACACAGCTGCCCAAAGGGGCCCTCCCTGAGGGAAGGAAGGACCCACCCAAGAGGCAACCAGAGAGGGAAGTATCCTGTGGACCTTGGACATTAGTAACTCCCTCTTACTTCTTTTGGTTTGGATTTCCTCACCAGGGGAAGGCCTTTGACTGAGCTGATCCCTGGGGGGACGGGGATGAGAGGAACAGGCCCAGGGAGGACAGCCTTAAACAGCCTTGGTTGCCAGACTACTCATAGCCCAAAGGGCACTGGGTCAGAGCCGGTGGAATGGGAGGGCCTGGATTCCCCTCCCCACAACCCCCTTAGCAGTCAGGGGTTGTGGCCATGACCACTAGGCCACACTCCCCAACCAGACCCCGAGGACCATTACAGTGGCTCAGACATTTAGGCTCCTAAGTCACTTTTGAAAATGGGACAGATACAAAAAATAAGGGTAACATTTTCAAAAGCACTTATTTGTAAAATGAGGATAAATCCCTTCCATCATCCTTTTTCTATCTTCTATACTTAACTTGTAAATTCTTCAGGGATGGTACTATCTTACTATGTAGTCATACAGTGTCTAGAATAATGGGTCCGCAATCCCAGAACCTCTAGATGTTACTGTAATACAGAAAATATAAATCATAATAGTCTCTAACCAAACAAAACCAATATCTAAAAAGTTGCCAATGTCCACACTGATGAAGGAAATGAAATTTGGCCTTATTTCTGAGATAAGAGATGAGGAGAGAATGGAAAAACCATCTCCCTCTTTACTTATATCACTGACATTTGACTGCTTATCAGACAAGCAGCCTGAAGAATATTTTCCCTTAGTCACAAAACTATTTTCTCCTTGAGAAGAATGAAAAGGGAGATTCCTGAAATATTTTTTTTTCCTTTTTCGTTTCTAGATAGTTGGCCAAGGAGCAAAAGAAACATAAGCAAACCTCCAAGGAGATGGGAAAACCCAAGTACAAAGACTGTGAATAGCTAAGGGACTTATGCAACCAGAGCACATCATACAAGATCTGGAGTGTGAACCTGGGTGTCCTGGTCAAATTCTAGTCCAGATTAATTACATCCTGGTTCAAAAAACTTCATCCTTCTTATGGCCAAGAGAGTCAGAACTTAGAAGTACACGAACAAGATCTCAACAACAGTAGTAGAGTCTACTTAGACCTGTAAGAAGACGACCAAAATTAGGGAATTTCCAGAGTTGAGTAGAGGCTACATCTGAAAGATCTGATCCTCAAGAGCAGAAATGGATGCTTTCCCAGGAAAAGAGAATGGGGGCTAGGCCCTGGTCTACACTAGGAGTTTAGGTCGAATTTAGCAGCGTTAAATCGATGGAAAACTGCACCCGTCCACACGATAAAGCCCTTTTTTTCGACTTAAAGGGCTCTTAAAATTGATTTCCTTAATATACATCTGACAAGTGGATTAGTGCTTAAATCGGCCTTGCCAGGTCGAATTTGGGGTACTGTGGACGCAATTAGACGGTATTGGCCTCCGGGAGCTATCCCAGAGTGCTCTACTGTGACCGCTCTGGACAGCACTCTCAACTCAGATGCACTGGCCAGGTAGACAGGAAAAGGCCCGCAAACTTTTGAATTTCAATTTCCTGTTTGCATGGTCACCTGCAGCTTGCCACGCTGGCCAGAGCTCATCAGCAGAGGTGACCATGATGGGGTCCCAGAATCACAAAAGAGCTCCAGCATGGACCGAACAGGAGGTACGGGATCTGATCGCTATATGGGGAGAGGAATCCATGCTATCAGAACTCTGTTCCAGTTTTTGAAATGCCAAAACATTTGTCAAAATCTCCCAGGGCATGAAGGAGAGAGGCCATAACAGGGACCCGAAGCAACGCCGCGTGAAACTTAAGGAGCTGAGGCAAGCCTACCAGAAAACCAGAGAGGCAAACGGCCACTCTGGATCAGAGCCCCAAACATGCCGCTTCTATGATGAGCTACATGCCATTTTAGGGGGTTCAGCCACCACTACCCCAGCCGTGTTGTTTGACTCCTTGAATGGAGATAGAGGCAACACAGAAGCAGGTTTTGGGGACGAGGAAGATGATGATGATGAAGTTGTAGATAGCTCACAGCAAGCAAGCGGAGAAACCAGTTTTCCCGACAGCCAGAAACTATTTCTCACCCTGGACCTGGAGGCAGTCCCCCGCAAATCCACCCAAGGCTGCCTCCCGGACCTGCCAGGCGGAGAAGGGACCTCTGGTGAGTGTACCTTTTAAAATATTATACATGTTTTAAAAGCAAGCATGTTTAATGATTAATTTGCCCTGGCATTTGCAGCTCTCCTGGATGTACTCCCAAAGCCTTTGCAGAAAGTTTCTGGGGAGGGCAGCCTTATTCCACCCACCATGGTAGGACACTTTACCACACCAGGCCAGTAGCACATACTTGGGAATCATTGTACAACAAAGCATTGCAATATATGTTTGCTGGCATTCAAACAACATCCGTTCTTTATCTCTCAGTGTTATCCTCAGGAGAGTGATATCATTCATGGTCACCTGGTTGAAACAGGGTGCTTTTCTTAAGGGGACATTCAGAGGTGCCCGTTCCTGCTGGGCTGTTTGCCTGTGGCTGAACAGAAATGTTCCCCGCTGTTAGCCATGGAGGGGGGGGGGCTAGCCACGTGATGGGGGGAGGCAAAATGCGACCTTGGAACAAAAGCACATGTGCTATGTATGTAATGTTAACAGCAAGGTTTACCGTGAAAGATTGTAGCCATTGTTCTAGAAGATGTGTCTTCTTAAATACCACTGCCTCTTTTTTTTTTCCTCCACCAGCTGCATGTGTTTCAATGATCACAGGATCTTCTCCTTCCCAGAGGCTGGTGAAGATTAGAAGGTGAAAAAAACCACACTCGTGATGAAATGTTCTCTGAGCTCATGCTGTCCTCCCACACTGACAGAGCACAGACAAATGCGTGGAGGCAGACAATGTCAGAGTGCAGGAAAGCACAATATGACTGGGAGGAGAGGTGGCGGGCTGAAGAGGGGGCTGAAGCTGAAAGGTGGTGGCAGTGTGATGAGAGGAGGCAGAATTCAATGCTGAAGCTGCTGGAGGGTCAAACCAATATGCTCCAGCATACGGTTGAGCTGCAGGAAAGGCAACAGGAGTACAGACCGCCGCCACAGCCCCTGTGTAATCAACCACCCTCCTCCCCAAGTTCCATAGCCTCCTCACCCAGATGCCCAAGAACGCGGTGGGGGGGTCTCCGGCCACCCGGCCACTCCACCCCAGAGGATTGCCCAAGCAACAGAAGACTGGCATTCAATAAGTTTTAAAGTTGTAAACTTTTAAAGTGCTGTGTGGCCTGGTCCTTCCCTCCTCCACCACCTCTCCTGGTGCTTCTCTCCTCCACTACCGCTCCTGGGCTACCTTGGTAGTTATCCCCCTATTTGTGTGATGAATGAATAAAAAAATGCATGAATGTGAAGCAAAAATGACTTTATTGCCTCTCCAAGCGGTGATCGAAGGCAGGAGAGGAGGGTGGTTAGCTTACAGTGAAGTAAAGTGAACCAAGCGGTGGTGGGTTTCATCGAGGAGAAACAAACAGAGCTTTCATACCGTAGCCTGGCCAGTCATGAAACTGGTTTTCAAAGCTTCTCTGATGTGCACCGCGCCCTCCTGTGCTCTTCTAACCTTTCTGGTATCTGGCTGTGCGAAACCAGCAGCCAGGCGATTTGCCTCAACCTCCCACCCCGCCATAAACATCTCTCCCTTACTCTCAGAGATAGTGTGGAGTGCACAGCAAGCAGTAATAACAGTGGGAATATTGGTTTCGCTGAGGTCTAACCGAGTCAGTAAACTGCGCCAGCGCGCTTTTAAACGTCCAAATGCACATTCTACCACCATTCTGCACTTGCTCAGCCTGTAGTTGAACAGCTCCTGACTACTGTCCAGGCTGCCTGTGTATGGCTTCATGAGCCATGGCATTAAGGGGTAGGCTGGGTCCCCAAGGATAACTATAGGCATTTCAACAGCCCCAATGGTTATTTTCTGGTCTGGGAAGAAAGTCCCTTCTTGCAGCTTTTGAAACAGACCAGAGTTCCTGAAGATGCGAGCGTCATGTACCTTTCCCAGCCATCCCACGTTGATGTTGGTGAAATGTCCCTTGTGATCCACCAGTGCTTGCAGCACTATTGAAAAGTACCCCTTGCGGTTTATGTACTTGCCGGCTTGGTGCTCCGGTGCCAAGATAAGGATATGGGTTCCGTCTATGGCCCCACCACAGTTAGGGAATCCCATTGCAGCAAAGCCATCCACTATGACCTGCACATTTCCCAGGGTCACTACCCTTGATATCAGCAGATCTTTGATTGCGGTGGCTACTTGCATCACAGCAGCCCCCACAGTAGATTTGCCCACTCCAAATTGATTCCCGACTGACCGGTAGCTGTCTGGCAATGCAAGCTTCCATAGGGCTATTGCTACTCGCTTCTCAACTGTGAGGGCTGCTCTCATCTTGGTATTCTTGCACCTCAGGGCAGGGGAAAGCAAGTCACAAAGTTCCATGAAAGTGCCCTTACGCATGCAAAAGTTTCGCAACCACCGGGAATCGTCCCAGACCTGCAACACTATGCAGTCCCACCAGTCTGTGCTTGTTTCCCGAGCCCAGAATCTGCGAAGGAGGGAGGGAGGAGAAAATGAAACACAAAACAAGTCTGGTCTATTTCTTGTTTTGAGCCACTTCATCTATCTTTATACATCTTGCTGGCAGCAGACTGTGCAGTACGACCGCTAGCCATCATCATCTCCTGGGTGCTCGGCAGAAGACGGTGCAGTATGACGACTAGCCGTCATCTTCTGCTGGCTGGAGGTTAAAAGACAGTGCACTGCCGGTAGGACTGAATTGCTACAAGACGAAACAAGGGAAATGACCTGGCTGAGTCACTCCCATGTTTGCCCAGGCGCCCAATTAAAAGCGCACCCAGGACTAAGTCGATGACAGCTACCAGTCATACTGCACCGTCTGCTGCCAAAAGGCAATTAAGTGCTGCTGTGTAGCAATGCAGTACCACGTCTGCCAGCACCCAGGAGACATACGGTGACTGTTACCTGAGCGGTCTCCATGCTTGCCGTGGTATGGCGTCTGCACAGGTAACTCAAGAAAAAAGGCGCAAAATGATTGTCTGCCCTTGCTTTCACGGAGGGAGGGAGGGAGGGAATGAACAGGGGCCTGACGATATGTACCCAGAACCACCCGTGACAATGTTTTAGCCCCATCAAACACTGGGATTTCTACCCAGAATTCAAATGGACGGCAGAAACTGCGGCTACTGTGAGATAGCCACCCACAGTGCAACGCTCCAGAAGTCGACGGTTGCCTTGGTACTGTGGACACACTCCGCCGACTACATGCACTTAGCACTTGTGTGGGGACACACACAATCAACTGTATAAAACCGCTTTCTACAAAACCGACTTCTATAAATTCGGCCTAATTTCGTAGTGTAGACATACCCTAAGTCCTGTTATGCTCAGAGGAGGCCCTGGAAAAAATCTCACTGCCTTGACAGGGATGAAACAGTATTTGAGTTCTAGAACTATCTTTGCAAACAACTGAAGATTTCTTATTGAAGAATCCAACAGGATCTAACTAGATTTACATGAATGAACAGATTTAAGGATCCAAAGTTATTCCAAGTACCTATATATCTGAGGATTCTTTCAGCACTAAAGGGCCCAAGAGATAGTAAAATATATGTATCATCTTTGTGCTGGACTCAAGATTAGTGGTTAACTGTGTCATTCTTCTTGCACTTTAACACTGAAGATGCCAGAAGGGAGGACTTAAGAATCCTTTTCCAAGATTTAGGATTTTATTTTTTTTATTTTTAAACTCAATTGTTTGGGTTATAATCCACTAGAAATCAAAAATATAGATCCAGGAAAAGGAGTCTTTGGAGACTACATAAAAAGAAGAAGATTTTTCTATCAACATTCTTATTTGATGCATGCTTCAGGGATGAAGGGAGCACACAAGGAACAACAACCCAATGAATTTCAAATAGAAGTCATGTGCTGATCTCAGACAAAGGTCTAGTTTGTGACAGAACGCACAATGCTTGAACTCATTTTTTTTTTCTGACAAAGCCATTTCCCACGTGGATAATAAAATAAAGAAATTAAAACTGTAGAGTAAAACTATGCCAAGTACTTAAGAAACTAGCTGAAGCAATCTCTGAATCGTTAGCAATTATCTTCAAGAACTCAAAGAGGATGAGTGAGGTCCCATATGGTTGGTGAAAGGTGAACATAATACCTATCTTCCAAAACCAGGAAAAAGGAAGACCCAGGAAATTACAGACCAGTCAGCCTAACTCTGATACCCAGAAAGATTTCTTCTTAACTCAGAGCATCTTTGCAGACACAGGGAGCAGAAGAGCATTACCATTCATGTCTGTCCATGGATTGTTCCTCCATTAAGGCCAGACTTGTCATGTCCCTTAATATGATGTTCCACCATCTAGTCGGTGACTGGCCTATAAGCCTAACTGACCTTCATTGTGCTTATATTATTTTTTTCGGTACCCTATCCATCTGTTTGTCTTCTGCAGCATCCCCACCATCATAATCTTTTTGATTGCTGCCAATCCCAATTCCACATCCTATCTCCTTCTAACTCTGTCTTAACATTGTTCGACTTTACACTTGCCATCCTTCTAAGAACTCTCATCTTTACTGCCCCCAACCGTCTGATGTCCGTTTCATTTACCACCGCTGCCTACAGACCATAAAATAGCACCGTTCATACACTGGCTTGATAAATGTTGACTTCGATACCAAACAGTGTTTTTTCAGTCCAGGATTTCATCAATTTCCATGCAGCACTCGTAGATAAAGCACATCGTCTTTTAACCTTGGCCCTGATGGAACAGTTAAGATTCTGCTTGTTCTACAGTTCACCACTGCTGCAATTCAACACTACCTATTGTCCCTTTTTTGACATGAAACCATTTAATCTTCTTGGCACTTATTGTAAGTCCAAGTTGACTACACCAATTTTCCAGGGTAATAAAGAGGAATTTTAGAAAAGGTTACCTTAGAAGGCAACCAGAAGGTTACTTTTCTAATGCCCATATATCTTTGTTGAGATGATGGGACCACATCTGTAAGCAGTATTCAAGATGTGGGCGTACCATGGATTTATATAAAGGTAATAAGATATTCTCCGTCTTACTCTCTAACCCTTTTTAAAATTATTCCTGATGTCCTGTTTGCTTTTTTGACTGCCGCAGCACACTGCGTGGACATCTTCAGAGAACTATCCACAATGACTCCAAGATCTTTCTCCTGATTAGTTGTAGCTAAATTAGCCCCTATCATATTGTATGGATAGTTGGGGTTATTTTTTCCAGTGTGCATTGCTTTAACATTTATGCACATTAAATTTCATTTGCCAGTTCATTGCCCAATCACTTAGTTTTGTGAGATCTTTTTGAAGCTTGAAATTGGCATTAAACTCTTCAGTTTTCTCAGTGTCATCCATAATTAGTTCTCCTTCCCTGCTAAGTAGTCAATGTACACACTCCTTCTTTCTCCTGCTCCTAATGTATTTATAGAACCTCTTCTTAAGTCCATTGCTGGATGCAACTAATTTTGTGCCTTATTGTTTCTGATTTTGTCCCAAAATTTTGGCTCCCAGCTGTTACCTCTCTTGGGCAGAGACCCTTGTCACTCTCCCTCCTGACCAAGGTTTTTCCAGGCTGCACAGTTCCCTGCATATACTACGATATTCCCAGAAAGCCTGACTACCTAAACAGGCTAGAGTCTGCACTTTGCTTTCTCTCCAAACGTGATAAATAGTGTAACTGCTAGCAGTAACAAGTTACCACACAGCTCTTTCTAAGCACATCCATTCTTAAAATGATAAAATTATAAAAAGAACATTAAAAACATTAAAAGAACCTACATATATGCTTTAAAAAAAAAAGCTTACCTGAGGTCACTCTGACACCAACTGCGGGCTCTGGTAGGTGTCCATTTTTCAAACCCTACAACTGGGTTTTCCCCATGGCTACAACTTCATGACTACCTCATCTTCAGAACCAGAACCACCGTGAATAGCTAAGTCTTTCTTTTATATATGGGCCTTTGATCTTGGCCCCATGTAACAGTGATCAGCAGACAATGGCCCAATCTTCAGAGCACAGCGAAGAGGCATGAGAGACGCTATTTTGTCCCCTTAAAGGGGTATGAGCATCTCTTCACTTATTCTCCACCCTTGGTGGAGGAAGGCAAACAGATTATGAGGGCCTCCTTGCAGGCTGCTCTTGATGGTGCAGACACAGCTGTAGGGGGCAAACAGGCCAGAGTCTGCCACAAAGTTTTTGTGGTCTCATTTACCGTTTTAATGAGTGGCAGTGCAATACGTGAGGGCCAAGAGGGAGCAAGGATGTCCGCCACTGGATCAGCATGCTCTACCACTTCCTCTGCCTGGATCCTCAGGTCCTGGGCCACCCTGCGCAACAACTGTTGCAGGACCCTACTATCCTTATCCTCCAAGGGCGGGGCCACCGAAGTGCCCACAATGGCCTCATCTGGGGAGGACAAAGACAAGAGCACCAGCACATGGCCTTGGTCACTGCCCTCGGCGCCGAGAGTGTCACATTGTTCGTGGGGCTGGTGAGCTGATGATGCTGAGGTCACTGGTGCCGCGATGGCCGGTGCTGAGGTCGTTGGTGCCGAGGTCAGAGGGGCAGGTGGAGACACAGGCATAGTCACCAGAGATAGTGTCGGTGCCAGCTGCTGCGGGGGGATCAAAGGATGCCAACGCGACTCACACCGATCTGGATCTCGATGCCAGGCTCTGACCCAGGAAGTTCAAAAGGGCTACAAAGCTGGTGGTTGCCATGGCGCCGGAGGAGGCTGGCGGTGTCGCCAGGATCTAGACCTCCTGCTGTTGGACCTATCTGAGCAATAGGACTCTGCCCAGGACTCAGAGGTCTCCAAAAATAAGACCACAGAGGAGCAGCACTGGGTGGTGCCAAGGAGTGGTGCAGAGCCTCTGGGGACTGGTGGAGTTCCCCCACATGGATGGCCAGTGTCAGGGAGTGGCGTGCAGGAGACGGGGAGTGGTGTGACATCAATGCCAGCTTGCCCCTAGATGGAATAGGTGGCCAGGTTATCACCGGTGCCTGATCCGTCCTTGGAGAAGGTGGTACCATCAAGCAAATAAGGTTCTGCACTGCCCTAAAGATCTCCAGAGTGGAGGGGAGTTGAATGTCCTGGCCATGACAGTCCAGAGAATGGTAGCGGGCCGGACCCAACTGGACCCCTTGCGGAGCAGGAGTCGACAAGCCCCTGGGAACCGCCGGGCCCGAAGTAGGCTGGCTAGGCTGAGGTCTCCTTGCCGCTGGCTCCTTAGGCTTAGGAAGGGCCCTCTCTCCTGCTTCTTTTTCTTCTGGGGTTCTGGAGATAAAGATCGGCACCTGCCAGAAGTCTTATGTTCAGTGCCATGTCAGTGCCGGCAGTCCTTGGCCTCCTTTCTTGGTGCCAATGCGCTGCGCACCGAAGAGGAGGCACTCGGCATATGCTCCGCCGACCTGGGGTTGGACTGTAGGCGGAGGGCTGCCCCCATGAGGATAATTAAGAGTCTCTGCTCATTATCCTTAAGGGTCTTGAGCCAAAACCCTTTACAAATGCAGCACTTGTACTTTTGGTGACTCTCACTAAGGCACTTCAAGCAAGAAGTGTGCGGGTCACTCTTCGGCATAAGTTTGCCACAGTCTTCACAAGATTTGAACCCTGGAAACTTAGGCATGCCCTGGTGTCGGGGGAGAAACTGGGGGGGCACACTCCCGTAATGGAAACTTAGAGAAATGACTACTAAAGCTACTACTCCTACTAAGAAAAACTAACTATATACAAATCACGATGGGACACTGCCAAAGGCGCTTGCAGAAGCAAGAGCGAGGGAAGTTCTAGCAAGCCATCATTGGTGATAAGAACAAACTGAGGCGGGGGTCAGGTTGGCTGGCCCTATATTGGACGCCATGAAGGCGCAACTGCAGGGGTTGCCCAGGCTGACCCTACAGATACTGCTAGCGGAAAAATCTTCTGACTGTCGTGCACATGCACACCTGATTGGAATTGACATGAACAAGCACTTGAACAAGAACCCATGGCTGGCCCAGGGCAGCTGACTTAGGCTTGCAGAACTCGGGTTTTGGGGCTGAAGGCTCTGATGATACTCTCCTCAAAAAAATACTGGTACTTATAGAAGCCCTATTCCTACTAAAGCGCCTACATGAGACTACCATCAATTGTTTTCTTTCTTTCTTAGCTAGCTTTGTACGAGTAGGAGGGGTGGGGGACAGGCACATTCTATCAACCTGCTGCATATAATAAAGACACTACATCTGCATTTGTCTTGAGAGATTTATCCTATAATTAGCTTACGTGATACCTATGTATGCGGTGCTAAATATTTGAATAGTACAGTTTGCTGAGCCAGCTCAAGAGAAAATATGCACGTCTTTCAAACAAAATGTGAAAGACAGGCAGCATGTAACTAGCTCTATCCACATTTTGTCTAATGTAGAAATATTAGGGGATAGTAAAACCTTTCCAACAGAATCATTTTGCAACTTACAGTGTATTGTAGCTAGAAGCTGTAATACAGGGGCTGTTAAGTCAGAAAGATAGTCTCAACACATACCATTCACAAGGTTGAAGTGATCGAAAAGCTTGAAGAGATGCATCCATTCCAGCAAAGTCCCAAAGCCGAACATCATAGTCATAGCCTCCAGTTACCAAACGGGCGCCTGAGGGATCCAAACCCAAAGCAGATACCTACAGACAGACAGACCAAAAAGAATTCAATGAAGATAATTCAGAGGTAGTCTGATCTTCCGCTTTGTACTTTTTTTTTTTTTTTTAAACTGTAACCAGTGCACAGAATGGCACTAGTCTCACACAGCCATATTTCACAGTCATTGCTTTGGTCTGTTCCTTCCACATGTCAGCCATGCAGTGTTCCATTTTTTGGGAGAGTTTCTGTCACCTCTTGTGTGAAGTCTGAATTATGTACAGGGAAATAAAAATCACTCCTTCTGATGGCAACATTTCAAGAAGAAACGTTAATTAACAAAATATTTAATTTTGTTTCCATTTGTTTGGGGTAAATTATTTTATTTCTGAATGCAGTTGTTTTCATTTCTCTTACTGAAGAAATGTAATTTCCTTTTCCATTACCCAGACCAGGAATACTAATATTTCTAGTAAGATAATCATCAAATGACATTTAATTTACATCATTTTATGACTCTGTACCATTTATCCATGCCAGTACAGCTTTACACGTATACTACTTAGTAATTGTTGCTTTCTAATGAAAACTGTAGAGAGCTCATGCAAAAAGCATTAAGAATAGGTGATGCATATACCAAAAGAAGAAAGCCATCATGGAGAAGTAACAACTCAAAAAACTTGAAAATTTACTGGAAAGGTATCATACTAGTCACAAAATCAATAGTTCATTGCTATAATTAAAACACTTACAAAATGAACATTTCTAACACCTCAGCATAAATTATTGCCCTCAGGTTTCAGTGAAATGCAGCATTTCATTATAATGAAATATTCTACAAAATTATGACATATTTAAAACTGCAATTAATGTGTAATTAAATAATTACACACCAAGAGTTTTCAAATTTTCATAACATGAGGACATTAATAGAAAGTGTCTCAGGGCTATCACCCCTTCCACAGGCAATCACATGGATCATACTCCCTCCCCTTCACAATCATGAATTGTGGCATCAATAGTAGTGAATTGCAGCATCCCTGCAGCAACTATAGAAATTGCTTCTGTGGAAAAGGACTACTTAGGTAATATTTTCTACCTCTCAGTGTCTTCAGTGCAATAAATTGTGTTTTCAAACAAAGAAAAAAAAATAGAAAAAAATTTACCTGTGACCCCCTAATTTTTATTCTCACAGAAAGTCTGTCTAAAATCCTTAGTGAGAGGAAATGCACTGACATTGTGGTAGAAGCAAAGCTGTCAGTCAAGTAAGCCATTAAGCTTTGTCCACCAACTCAGCTCTCCAGTTTAAGGTCTCCTATAAAGGTATGAACAACTAACTCAGTAAACAGAAGAAATAAGAAATCTGAGAAATGATGAAAAAATTGGGTTCAAATTTTTAAACCCTCCTGGAATTACTACAAATTAAATCCAATTTGAGGGGGTTAGGGTTGGACAGGCTTCCCCTAAGAATGGAAATTAGCAAGTAAGAGGTGAAATTTCATGTGTTAGGTCCAAAGTACATCATTTAATCTCTTTCAGTTGCTTCAGGTTAAGGCAGAATGAGGGAAGAACTAGGTCCTTTGACCCAGAATAGATGGTATTAGCATCGGAAAAGTTCTGGGCTATGCCACAGGTTACCTTTTCTTCCTCAAATACATAATCAGTAAAGCACCCAGATCAGAAGCCCTTTTTGCCACACGGAAGACTACCCTCAGCAAGAGGAAATAAAGTGACTTGAAGAGATGAGCCATGAGGGCTTGAAGAACAAGTTTTAGACTTCAGAAAGAGCACTTTAAGACCTTGGGAAGATCCTGTAACTTAACTTCCCCAAGGAAAATCTAAATGCAGCAGAGATACTAATTTAGATTGTTTTCTGGCATCCAGAAGCACTTGCCAGTGCTTAAGGGTGAACTCTGAAGAGGTGAGAGACAGTGTCAATGGTCATATCATTTCCATACAGCAGAGTACTGCCTATTTGAAACATGTTTCCAGAATGCTAGAGATCAATATATTCTAGTAGTGCCTACTGTTCAGCAGTCAAGCTATAGGTTTCAGGATCGGGAAGAAGGACTGGGCCTTAATGAAGAAGATCTGGAAATTTTAGTAGAAGCACTAGAAGCAATATGGTCAAGAGGAATCATGATCTTCTGCAGCAACAAACCCCTTGCTAACAAGATATCAAGAAAAGGTAATACATGATTCCCTTCCAGTGGTGGAAGACGCTAATCACATGTATGCTTTTCTGTAAATTTTGTGGGAGTAGTGGAGAGTTCATAGGGAAGTGTGTCTATACAGCTGTAAATATTTCTTCTGGTAGCAAAACCATAGAAACCTGTGGTGAGATTTCCAGATTTTTTTTTTTAACGTGAAAGTAGGCATCTCCTAAAGCGATATATGTCAAAATCACCAGCATCTTTGGTTACCATTATGTATGTCCGAGATTCCATCCTGAGACCTGCCAGAAAAATCCAAGTTGTAAAGGAAGTGATGATAGTGATTAATCAAGCAAATTCCTTTCTTCTGAGTCAGTACTAATCCAATTACCCAACATTATTTTAGAGGTGCACTGCTGCTGGAAGTGCCATCTTTCAGGTGAGATATTAAAAAAAACCCTGATAACCCATTACATTTTTCACAAGAGCAGATATTTATGTCCAGGGTCTCTACACAAACTGGAATTTGGTTATTACATCCTGCCTACCTAAATTCCCCATGTAGTTTCAATTGGATACAGCATTTTTCTTCACTTTCTATCCTAAACTGTTTAAATGTATCACTGTACAAGCGGTCATCAAAAGGTCCCAGTTACCACTTAATCCTCAGGCCCTGTCCACTAAGATGAATTTCACATTTAGGACAATGATAAACAGAATATGACCACTTAATAATTTCCCATTTCTGGAAAAGCTAACTATTTAATAATTTAAATATCTTTGCACACCATTCACCTTGTTTAGGATTTGTAGACTGTAGAGCCTGTGGACAAACCCCATATTAACCATGCATCCAGTTAATATTCTAAAATGGGGTTCTCTGCTACAATTACTATCTGTACTGTCCCAGTTATGATTTGAAAAGTTAAAAAGCATGATGTTCAGAAAATCTCTTTATGTTCTTTTTCCCATGCTCACCTAGTGTCAAAGCTGACAGGAGAAAATTTATCTCTGTAGTTTCATTGGGAAAAAGTAACTCCTATTACTATATACAAGCAAGGCAACTGGAAAATTAATCAGGTTTCTGGAAAGACTCTTTAGCTTGGGAAATCTTTTCTGATTCATTTCAGCTGCACAGGAATACAGTCATCATCAGCCTAAGATCATTAGACTGAAGAGATACAGATGGGATATTTAAGTTTAGATGAAATACATTTAATAAATGAAACTCTCTATGTACTATTGACTATGTCCTGAAAAAAGATATTGAGTTCCACTAATTTTTAAAGGACTGTCATTTTACTGTATGAATGTGTAGATGGGTAATTTCATTATAAATAAACTGGATAGCCCTTCTGTGGGATAACTGATTTTTCCATTGATCTGTTTTGTTCATTCGATCCAATCTATTTGTACTGTATATACCCAATCTGTATCTCACCTCTGCTCAAAGTGATGACAGCTGCATTCTTAGGCAGTCAAAATGTTTCTAAGAGGCTTCCCAGATTGTAGTTCCCAACAATAAACATTTGAATTAGAAATTACAACTTCCATTTTAAAATGCCACACAAATATAGAAACTGCATTAAAGAAGAAACTGCACAACTTGGACATGGATAAAGCAACCTGTTCTCTACAATGTTGTGCCTTTGTTTTATTATTTTTTTGACAAGCATTGATAATACCAGACGTTTGTACTAAAACTTTATAGCCTATATAACCTAGTTTAAATTAAAAGTATATTTAAAATATTGACCAAAAGCGAATCAGAAAATAAGTTATTTTAATATTTCCATAAATGTTTTGATATACAGCAAATCAACTACTCAAAGTGCACTCAGACTATTTACACAGGCCATAACTGAATTACTTCAGGTCTGAAAAATAATGCGTCTTCCAAAGGAAGTGATAACAGACACCAAACAGTACTGTTAAGAAGATGAGATGTTGAAAGATCAAGAATCTATTCATTTAAAATGCAAATGATATAAGGTTTTTAGCAAAGCCTGGCAAACCATCAAGCTTATAAAATATACCTTTCATCTACATTTAAGCAGCATCCAAATGAGCACAAGGTATATTTTATGTTCTGTTCTGACATTTTGAGAATTTGTTCAAATTACTTAAAGGCTCAACAATATTTTTCAAAAAGATGTGTCCATTTCATTTTTAATCTTTTCCAATTATTCAGTTGGCCTGTAGCAGCACAATGCAATGGGAAATTGATCAGTGGTGATCTGAACCAATTTAGATCATCACAGATGTTCCAGAAGATTAGTTGATATACAAACAGTAGTACAGAACACAAGTTTCATTTCTAGGGTAATTTAATTAAACATGTACTGCAAAAGTAGTTTTGCTAAAGGTTATAAACAATTAAGAAAAGCACATTTTATACATGTATGATTCTGCATAAGATCTAATTCATTCAACTTTTCTGCCAGGATTTTGTTAAAAATGCAATGTGATGTATAGTTTTTTAGCACTTAAAATCCAGGCAAACACTTTCTAAAATGTCTGTTCATACTATGTAAATTCCCCACATACAAAATATCTTTCAACACAATCAGATATTTCTTTTTCACCTCTCCTCCTCTTAATGAGAAATTATAAAAACTTCTATGCCACAGCAAATTAGTCGCTCTGGAGGACACACCTCATGTGACAGCCTGGCTTCCTGCGTCTCACTCTAGGTGGCACCACATGGTCCAACCACACTTAAACCATATCTCTTGGCTGAAGTCCCCTAACTCCCAAGGTATTAACAACACAAGTCCAACACTGTTCTGGCATCTGTACGAGTTTCCCTCTGGGATCCTGTGACAGTATAAGTTTGCAGTGAAAGAGAAACAGAATCTTCAAAACAAAGCATTATTTATTCATTCCTCAAAAGAAACAAAGCATTTAGGGCAAAGGGTAACACAATAAAAGGCCCACACTCATGGGTAATACTTACACCTTAGTAAGCTCCCCGGCCCAGCTAACTCCAGCTCCGAGTTGAGAGAGTCATACTCACATCACGTGTCTCTGTGTGTGTGTGTTTGCCAGCAGGTCAGCTTTTCACGGACACACTGTAGCAGTCCTTCTAGCTTACTCAGTCCCCCTCCCCCTGCCTTTTGTCAAGGGTCTTTTAGGTTTAGAATCCCTTTTAATCCCAGGCTTTAGCACTGGAAAGAGTAAAACAAACAAGCCTGGATGGAACCAGACAGTTTCTTCCCCACTGATAGCCCAACTGCTGTTACCTTAGCTCCTTTCAAGCTGTTTACCTCAGGGGTCTATTCATTGCCATGGTTTTGTTTCCTTTGAATTAAACCTTATGGATTCACAGAGAATAATATTAACTGAGGTATATATGATATTTATAAAAAATACAGACATTTCCCAGATTTCCCAGTTCTTCATACCATGTTACTACGATTACTAAGGAGGAAATAACAGGTAAACATAAGACTCTTTAAAAAGAACAGGAGTACTTGTGACACCTTAAAGACTAACAAATTTATTAGAGCATAAGCTTTCGTAGGCTACAGCCTACTTCATTGGATGCATAGAATGGAACATATAGTAAGAAGATATAAATATACATATTCAGAGAAGGTGGAAGTTGCCATACAAACTGTAAAAGGCTAATTAATTAAGATGACTCTTTGTTCAGGTGTTATCAGGTTAACAAATAAGCTCCTGTAGTATTTAAATTTGACAGACAAGTTATGGAAAGATTGGTAACATAGCGTTTAATTTAAAACATATGGAAGAGTCCTACAGGACTGAAAGGAAATGAACCTTTAAGTGTTTTATGTAGAATTTAATAGGTTTTATACCTTCTACAGAACGTTTAAAAAAGCACATAGAAAATCTATTCTATATTACATTACATGGGTTTAGAGTAATTTCTATAGCACACCACTGGAATTCTCTCTATGAAGTTGTTTACCAACTTTCCATAAGGACTTAAAATAGTAATTATTTGGTTTTCAGTAGTATTATCATCATCATCATAGAATCATAGATTCAGAGTCCAACATCAGAAGAGACCATTGTGATCATCCAGTCTGACCTCCTGTACAACATAGCCCAAAGAACTTCCCCAATATAATTCATAGGGCATATTTTATAGAAAAACATCGAATCTTGATTTTAAAAATTGCCTGTGATGGAAAATCTACATGGCCCTTGGTAAACTGTTCCGGTAGTTAATTATTCTCACTGTTAAAAATTTATGCCTTATTTCCAGTCTGACTTTGTCTAGCTTCAACTTCCAGCTATTGAATTATGCTATACCATTCTCAACTAGATTAAAGAGCCCTTTATCAAAAATTTGTTCCCCATTACAGTAGAGTAGGAATCTCAGAGTTACAAACATCTTGGAAATAGAGATTGTTTATAACGCTGAAATGTTCATAACTCTGAACAAAAAGTTATGGTTGTTCTTTTAAAAGTTTACAAAAGATGGTTACTAACCTTCCGTAACTGTTGTTCTTCGAGATGTGTTGCTTATGTCCATCCAATGTAAGGTGTGTGTGTGCCGCATGCACAGTTGCCAGAGATTCTTTCCCCCCCGTGTGATATCCGTAGGGCTGGTTCTAGTGCCCAGAAGAGGCCCATATTCATGGGCCGGTATAATGGACACTGCCGGCCCATGTCTTTCCAGTTCCTTCTTGCCGACAACTCCAACAGAGAGGTAGGAAGATGGGTCATGGAATGGACATGAGCAACACATCCCGAAGGACAAGAGCTACGGAAGGCTAGTAACTGTCTTTTCTTCTTTGAAAAAAGTAGTATTTGGGGCACCTTAGAGACTAACAAATTTATTAGAGCATAAGCTTTTGTGAGCTATAGCCCACTTATCAGATGCCCACGAAAGCTTATGCTCTAATAAATTTGTTAGTCTCTAAGGTGCCATAAGTACTCCTGTTCTTTTTGCAGATACTGACAAACACGGCTGCTACTCTAAAACGTTTCTTCTTTGAGCACTTGCTCATGTCCACTCCATGTCAGGTGACTCACAAGCAATGCCCTTGGAAGTGGGCCAGGAGTTACAGATGTGCTGCTTGCAACATAGCTCTTCTGAAACTGGCATCTTGGACCTGTTGGGTAATGGCACAGTGGGCCACAAAGGTAAGAACTGATGACCATGTTGCAGCCCTGCAGATGTCCTTGATTGATATTTGCGCGAGGAACACTGCTGAGAATGCTTGCGCTGTTGCAGAATGGGCCTTTATGACAGCTACAGGCGGCACCTTTGCCTGCTTGTAAGAATCCTAGATGCAGGCTGTGATACAGGATGATATCCTCTGGGAAGACACAGTGTGCCCTTTCATTCTATCTGCCACAGCCAAGAAAAGCTGCGTCAACTTGCAGAAGGGCTTCGTCCTGTCAATATAAAAAACCAGGGCCCTCTACCATCCAAAGAAGACAGACACCTCTCTGCCCATTCTGTGCAGTTTTGCAAGGACAGTGGGCAAAAGATGTCCTGGTTGCTATGAAACTGTGACATCACCTTGGGCTGGAAGCGCAACTGGACCTTACCTTTGTAGATGACAGCGTAAGGAGGATCTGAAGTCCAGGCTTGAAGTTCTGAAACTCTTCTGGCGGAAGTAACTGCCACTAGGAAGGCAACCTTCCATGAGAGGATAAGCAGGGAGTCACATGCCATGAGCTTGAAAAGGGAGCCAATGAGTATGGCTAGGACAAAGTTTAAATCCCACAGAGGAATTGGGTTGGGAACTTTCCATCATGTGATGAGCCTCCTTGTCATCTCATGGGAAAAGATCCATGTGCCTTGAATTGGTGGGTGGAATACTGAGATGGCTACCAAGTGGACCTGGAGCAATGATAATGATAGGCCTTGGTGCTTCAGACCAAGTAAATAGTCTAATACTGCAGAGAAGCTTGAGTCAGGCAAAGGCGCCGCTCGACTGCTGAGCACGACAAGCGCCTCCACTTGGCCTGGTAGGTAGCTCTAGTAGAGGGTTTCTTGCTACCGAGCAAGACCTACTGTACTTTTTCCGAACAGGCCTGTGCGTCCGGATTTAGCCATGCTGTCAGGTGCAGGGAGGTGAGGTTCAGATGAAGAAGCTATCTGCAATCTTGCAAGATTAGGTCCAGCCTACAGGTTCATTCACGGGGCTGCCACTGTGAGATCTAGAAGCATGACAGACGCGCAATGTTGACGCGACCACGCTAGGGCGATCACGATAATGCTCACCTTGTTCTCTTTGATCTTCAGGGGAATAATTGGGAAGGTGTACAGCAGGTCATCCTTCCATGAGAGCAGGAAGACATCAGAAAGAGAACCCTTGCCTTGTCAAGCCAGACATGCTAGCCTGCTACAAACACAGACCCAGGTCTGAACCACGTCCCCCAAAAGCTCTGAGGGTACTGAAGCTCAACAAGACAGGGTACTGAAGTCCCAAGCTGCCAGGGAAAATGGGCTCAGAGGTAGCCTCAACACATCAGGTGGCAGTCACAAGTGGGTCTTTGTGACTCAACCCGTCACAGTATGTTTTCTCCACTTTTTTAGATATTGGTGGCAGAGACGCTGGTGTCTGCCAGAGCACCTTGACCAGCTTTACCACCCCCTCATGAACTGGCAAGGCCACTTTAGAGGGCCCCACTGCAGCCAAGATATCATCAAATAGGCTGTCCGCGGGCTCCTTCAATTCCTCTGCCTCCAGCCCGAGGTTGGTAGTGAATCTTTTAAAGAGATCCTGATGAGCCCTAAAGGCCTCCAGAGGCAGCGGGTTTGTGGAGCCTGAAACCACTTCATCGGGGAATGAGGAGGAGGAAGATGCCACCACTACCGTAGGGACTGGGTTGCCTCATGATGGGTTGCCTCTTCCGGTGGAACCACTGGGGTCTTGCTGCTGTGGTTGGAGTCCGAGTCAGCCCCTGAAACTGGTTTAGGTGGGGGTGGAACCCGTGGCCTTTCGGAGACCGCTGAAGACAGCGGCTGAGAGAATGGCCCAGGCACCGCTAGGAACCCCCACGGGTTCCAATACTGCCATTGAAGCAGCAACTGCCCTGAGAGCCAAGCTCCCTAGATGGACCTGCATTGAAGTCTGGCGCATAGGCAGGGTGATGTCACTTAGGTGGCGCCCCTTATACCGGCACATGAGTGCGAGTCTCCAGGGGCACTAGACCCGGACCTACAGATACATCAGGGGAAAATATCTCTGGCAACGATAAATGCGGTGCGCGCACACCTGACAGGGAATGGATATGAGCAAGCACTGGAAGAAGAACTGAACACTGACTTAGAACAGCTTTGAAGATTTACTATGAAGAAGAAAAAATACTGCTTTCCCTTTATTTTTTTAGTAGTTTACGTTTAACACAGTACTGTACTGTATTTGTCTCCCCCTCCCTTTTTTATTTTAGACTCTGCTGCTGCCTGATTGTGTACTTGCAGTTCCAAATGAGGCGTGTGGTTTACTGTTTAGTTGGTAACTCTGGTGTTTCTAACTCTGAGGTTCTAGTGTACTTATAGACTAATCAAGTCTCCTCTTAACTTTCTCTTTATTAAGCTAAATAGATTTACTGCCACTATAAGGCATATTTTCTAGTCCTTTAATCACTGTTGTGGCTCTTCTCTGAACCATCTCCAATATATAAATATCCTTCTTGAATTGTGGACACCAGAACTGAAGACTGTATTCCACCAGTGGTAACACCAGTGCCAAACACAGAGGTAAAATCTCCTACTCCTGCACAAGATTCTCCTGTTTACAGATCAAAGGATCACATTTGCCCTTTTGGACACAGTATCACACTGAGAGTTCACGGTCACTTTAGAGGTTAATAATTATTAGCCACTAATGTTATGTTTGTATTCGCATTTCCACTGTAATCTCCTTGCCCCCACCTTCCAATTTTCATTTGCTCTTAACTTTCATCTATCAGTCAAAAATTTTCCATGAGAAGGTAATTTTTCTTTTTTTAAGTTTGAACCAAGATGGTTCAGCCTTCTTTGAATATGAGGAGGGATACACTTTCAATTTCAAAATAATTTCTGCAATGTTTATATTTACTTATGTGTTTGTTTTGGAATTTATTAAACAGCTCCTGTATTAAACTGAGGAAAAAGATGAAATTTGGCAAAATAGTCATCCTCCTTGAGGGGAAGAATCTGTAGGAAGTCTGCAGGAGAAAACGAGCCTCTTGCTTCATTCACTGCACATCTTGAAAGGTAAAAAACTGCACATGTCCTAAGGTTCACTCGAGAGGGTTCTCTTGTGAATGGTATGATAAATGTGCAAAAGGACATCATTATTGGGACTTGGATTGTCGCATCAGTTAAAATTTTGATATTACCTCTAATTTTTGTTTTCTTCTCGGGCAGAAACTTTGAATTCTTCTGGAGTTGTGAATGACCCCCACATGAATATCAAGAATTGTGGGTTCATAGAATCATAGAATATCAGGGTTGGAAGGGACCTCAGGAGGTCATCTAGTCCAACCCCCTGCTCAAAGCAGGACCAATCCCCAACTAAATCATCCCAGCCAGGGCTTTGTCAAGCCTGACTTTAAAAATATCTAAGGAAGGAGATTCCACCACCTCCCTAGGTAACGCATTCTAGTGTTTCACCACCCTCCCAGTGAAAAAGTTTTTCCTAATATCCAACCTAAACCTCCCCCACTGCAACTTAAGACAATTACTCCTTGTTCTGTCATCAGCTACCACTGAGAACAGTCTAGATCCAACCTCTTTGGAACCCCCTTTCAGGTAGTTCAAAGCAGCTATCAAATCCCCCCTCATTCTTCTCTTCTACAGACTAAACAATCCCAGTTCCCTCAGCCTCTCCTCATAAGTCATGTGTTCCAGTCCCCTAATCATTTTTGTTGCCCTCCGCTGGACTCTTTCCAATTTTTCCACATCCTTCTTGTTATGTGGAGCCCAAAACTGAACACAGTACTCCAGATGAGGCCTCACCAATGTTGAATAGAGGGGAACGATCACGTCCCTCGATCTGCTGGCAATGCCCCTACATATAAATCCCAAAATGCCATTGACCTTCTTAGCAACAAGGGCACACTGTTGACTCATATTCAGCTTCTCGTCCACTGTAACCCCTAGGTCCTTTTCTGCAGAACTGCTGCCGAGCCATTCGGTCCCTAGTCTGTAGCGGTGCATTGGATTCTTCCGTCCTAAGTGCAGGACTCTGCACTTGTCCTTGTTGAACCTCTTCAGATTTCTTTTGGCCCAATCCTCCAATTTATCTAGGTCCCTCTGTATCCTATCCCTAACCTCCAGCGTATCTACCTCTCCTCCCAGTTTAGTGTCATCTGCAAACTTGCTGAGGGTGCAATCCACACCATCCTCCAGATCAATTATGAAGATATTGAACAAAACCGGCCCCAGGACCAACCCTTGGGGCACTCCACTTGATACCAGCTGCCAACTAGACATGGAGCCATTGATCACTACCCGTTGAGCCCGACAATCTAGCCAACTTTCTATTCCACCTTATAGTCCATTCATCCAGCCCATATTTCTTTAACTTGCTGGCAAGAATACTGTGGGAGACCGTGTCAAAAGCTTTGCTAAAGTCAAGGAACAACATGTCCACCGCTTTCCCCTCATCCACAGAGCCAGCTATCTAGTCATAGAAGGCAATTAGTCAGACACGACTTGCCCTTGGTGAACCCATGCTGACTGTTCCTCATCATTTTCCTCTCCTCTAAGTGCTTCAGAATTGATTCCTTGAGGACCTGCTCCATGATTTTTCCAGGGACTGAGGTGAGGCTGACCGGCCTGTAGTTCCCAGGATCCTCCTTCTTCCCTTTTTTAAAGATGGGCACTACATTAGCCTTTTTCCAGTTGTCCGGGACTTCCCCCAATTGCCATGAGTTTTCAAAGATAATGGCCAATGGCTCTGCAATCACATCCTCCAACTCCTTGAGCACTCTCGGTTGCAGTGCATCCGGCCCCATGGACTTGTGCTCATCCAGCCTTTCTAAATGGTCCCGAACCACTTCTTTCTTCACCTCCTCCCCATGCTGTGCTGCCCAGTGCAGTAGTCTGGGAGCTGACCTTGTTCATGAAGACAGAGGCAAAAAAAGCATTGAGTACATTAGCTTTTTCCACATCCTCTGTCACTAGGTTGCCTCCCTCATTCAGTAAGGGGCCCACGCTTTCCTTGACTTTTCTTCTTGTTGCTAACATACCTGAAGAAACCCTTCTTGTTACTTTTAACGTCTCTTGCTAGCTGCAACTCCAAGTGTCATTTGGCCTTCCTGATTTCACTCCTGCATGCCCGAGCAATATTATTATACTCTTCCCTAGTCATTTGTCCAATCTTCCACTTCTTGTAAGCCTCTTTTTTGTGTTTAAGATCAGCAAGGATTTCACTGTTAAGCCAAGCTGGTCGCCTGCCATATTTACTATTCTTTCTACACGTGGGGATAGTTTGTCCCTGTAACCTTAATAAGGATTCTTTAAAATACAGCCAGCTCTCCTGGATTCCTTTCCCCCTCATGTTATTCTTCCAGGGGATCCTGCCCATCTGACATGGACTTCTTCATTTGCTTTTCTCCTAATCCTTTTGGAAAATAGTTGATCGGAGGAGCTTAAATTATTTCCCAACAGGATTCTGTTCTTATGATCCAGTTTTCCAGTTAAGGATTTATCCGCAGCCACAAACTACAAATATCAGCAGCCACCCCTCCAAGACACTTGAGGACTTTTTTTTTTTTTTTTTTTTTTTAAGAAAGGACTTTGCACCCATCATTCTTAATGACCTCCATCTTCGCCTCCAAATATCAGTTCTTTTGTTGCTTATCTTCATAACTGCAGAGTCCAGAAAGGAACTTTGTATAGGCACTGGTGGCTGCCCAGAAGTTACTCACCTTTTCCTACTGTATTTCATTTTTAGCTTTACTGCTGTTGCAACCAAATATATATTTATCTCATTTGTCATAAGTGGTTCAAAAGTTCTGGAGAAATCCATTAGAATATAAAAAGTCTAGGAGTTATCACTTACTGTTTTGGTCCCGTGCAGGAGTGTAATTTCATGAGAGTCTGGAATTTTCTTGACAGGGTTCTGAAACAAACAAACAAACAAAAAAATACAATTTTATGGACCTAGCCTATTGCCATTACATCAAGAAAACCATCACAATATGAACATTAAAATAAGCTACTTAACCTGAACAGGAAATGAAAACCAATTTCTACTTTTTCCTGATAATATTTTTGAGAGTAAAATCATTTCAGCATAAAATGTTATAAAATATATATATGCTATTAATGAGGCAGCAGTACTATAAACAGAATAATGGATAGGCTTTAAGTATTTAGGGGAAAATTCCATGTAGGGTTCTTATAGCTTCCTTAAAAGGAAGAAACCTTACAATTTGTTTTTTTTTTTTAAATGAACACATACTTAAGAGGAGGGGAACAATTAAAAACTAACGATAATCTAAATTATTATTTTCCCATTTTGTCCCTTAGAAAAAATAAAACTTCTCCTGCTGGGTCCTTGACCCCAAAGACCTTAAAATCTTGAATTACAAATGTTAATAAATCATACTACCTCTCAAATCATTTGACTTTGTCAAGTATTATTTATTACACATTTAATGCAACAATCTAAAATTACATCATAACAATTTATGTTATATACAATGTAGATAGGACAAAGGATAGGCTTTAAAGATTTATCTCAAGCTCTACTGTGACCACAAGCATGCCACTAGGACAGTTTTTGTGTCAGGCTATGTGATGTAGTCAATCTAATGTAATTCAGAGCAGTTTGTTTAATCCCAATATATAGACCTAAAGCCATTTACAAGCCCCAGAAGATTTATAAGAACTCTAAAACATCTATTTAACAACTGTTACAAATATGTTAATAGTTACTCTAAGCAGTAAAGCTGAAGGAATTCCAGTCACTGTGAGTTAAAGTTTTAATGAAGGTCACTTGAACCATTCACAAAACACTCATTTAACTGGCATTACTTAATGTTCTAAAATAGTTACAATCCATCATTCCAATGTCATATCTGTTGTTATAACTTTCTACTACAAGAACTCAATTAAAAATTACTTTTTAAAGTATAGTTTACAGTGTAATTAGTAAAACTGTCCGTAGGGTAGAGCCCTAACAAGGGATATCAAAACACATGGACACCAGATTCTACAATGCAAATTGCTTGTATTAGATTGTTGCACATTTATTTGATATAGGTGTAGCATAAGGTTAAATAATTCCTATTTTAATTTCTTTCCATTTACATTCTATAAGCCCCAACTGATCATTGGTCTAAATATATTACAGAATTTGACATAGCCTCTTTAGGAAAAGGGTTCAATTCAGACACGTGCTTAGTTAAACAGCCTATACCTGTTCTTTCTCTCAGACTCCAGAGAATTTTTCAGAAAAGGGGATAATTCTACACACAGCCCACAGAACCACTTAGTTGAATGTTGGCATACAGTACCCTAAAGGATCATAACTACGGATCCAACAACCTACAATCCTAGGGAAGAAGTTTGGATCTGGAGCCCTATTTACAGTTCAGGCCCCACCTCTATAAAGCACCAGAAAAAGTTATTTTTGTATTATTAATTAAGCCTCCAATGCCTGAGACTCCTTAATATTCTAAAGTGCTTTTAATTATTGTTTGGGTGATACCAAAAACTGCTCATCAGTAATTTATGGTTCTTGATATCACCAATAGCTCTAGAACATTTTATAAAACAGAAGGCAGGCAAGGAAAATCATATATGTAGATAGTGATAAGTTTCAGAGATGTATGCATCTGCCACAACAGAGGAAGCACCAACTCTGAAGAACAACCTCCATCATAAAAGAGAGATTGAAAATCTTCATTGGTTAGCAGCAGCAAAAACAGAGCATTTTGAACGCTATTAGTGTATTCGGTGCAAAGGCGTTAAGAAAATGTTATATGCCTGCTCACAAAAAACAGGTTTACTTTCAAAATTATGTCTATATTTCAGTACTTTATGTTGTTTTAAGGGGTAGACTGCCTGTCTTGTGAGTTCTTTCAATATGTTAGGCAGCAGCAGAGCAGGCAAGGGAGCTCTTACAAATATGAAAAAGGAGGTTTGTTACTACCATATTAAGTAGTAATGAACTGGACTATTTGCAATTAGTTGTTTGTGCTTCATCTTTTAGGCGAGTTACAGCATTTATTTAAAAACATTAAAATGACTTTAACTATCTCAAAGCTACTAAGAAACACCAATAGAAAAGCTTTCTATATAATTCCCTCAGATTAGTAAATAAAATGTGCAAGACAGACCAACATTTATTTCATTTCAATCTCTAGTACCTCCAAGTGGTAGTAAATCGGCCTCCTTCTCTTTGAGATGAACACAAAGTTCACATAAAGAGGTTTCTTGTTGTGAAGCACTCATTGAATGTATTTCTGGCTGCTTAACAATAAGGCGGAGCAACAGATACATGTAAACAGTACCACCTGATAAATCTTAAAATTCTAACAGCTTGTTCCTGAAAATCAGACACAGTCAGAGGGTTCATTGTACTATACTCTGTGCTTTCCAAGGGATTCCTGACATTTAAACTAGCTGTTTAGATTATTCAAAACAAAAATTAAGATAACAACCTCCAGGGACATATCTTGGCAAAGCATCTCTTAAAAATAGCCAAATATTTACCAAAAAGAAAAAAAATATCAATGTGACTCATTCTATTTTAGTAACTCTAAACTTCCTAAATTATAGAGGACACTAGAAATATCTCAAACTTGCAAAAACAAATGCCTATATATGCACACAAGTACAGATGTAACTAGTGACTTTCCAGTATTGTAATTCCAAAGAACAAGGAACACCAGACAAGGATTTTTCATGCTCTAAAGAAAAAAATTAGGTAGTATATTCTGACAAGTGCTGACTTTTGTGCTAGGAAGAACCCCACACATCTTGGGAGTTTAACTACAAGCTTGACTAAATATTAAAACAAATTGTTTGTTCAATATAAAACTGTACATTAACCTTGGGTTACTAACTTGGAATCCCAATGAAATATGGGGTACACTTACCGTAAGGTGGGTGCAAAACTAGTTGAAAGACCATATGGAAAGAGTAGTTACAATGGATCTCTGTCAAATTAGGGGGATCGATCTAGTGGGGTCCTGCAGGGGTCTATGCTGGGTCCAGTACCAGTCAATGTTTTCATTAAGGACTTGGATAACGCAGTGTAGAATATGCTTATAACATCTGTAGACAACACCAAGCTGAGAAGGGCTCCAACCACTTTGGAAGACAAGGTAAGAATTCAGAACGACTAACAAATTGGAGGAGAATTTGTCTAAAATCAACTAGATGAAATTCTATAAAGACACGTACAAAGTACTACACTTAGGGAGGAAAAATCAAATGCATAATTACAAAATGGAAAATAATTACCTTGGTGGTAGTACTGCTGAAAAGGGGATTATAGAGGATCACAAACTGAATGTGAGTCAATGATGTGATGCACTCACAAAAAAGGCTAATATTCTGGGATGTATTCACAGGACTATCGTATGTAATTGTTCCACTTGGCACTGGTGAAGTCTCAGCTAGAGTATTACGTCCAGTTCTGGTCAGCACACTTTAGAAAATATGTAGACAAACTTGAAAGAATCCAGAGGAAAGCAACAAAAATGGTAAAAGGTTTAGAAAACCTGAACTATGATGGAAGGTTTAAAAACTGGCATAATAAGTCCTAAGAAAAGGGGGGGGGGGTGGGGAGGGCACCTGATAACCTCTTCAAATATGTTAAGGGTTGTTATAAAGAAGAAAGTGATCAATTGTTCTCCACGTCCACTGAAAATAGGATGAGAAATAATCAGCTTAATCTACAGCAAGTGAGATTTAGGTTAGATATTAAGAAAAACTTTTTAACTATAAGAATATTTAAACACTAGCATAGGCTTCCAAGGGAGATTGTAGAATCCCGATCACTGGAGGGCTTTAAGAACACGTTAGACAAACATCTGCCACGGATGTGTTAGGAACAATTAGTCTTCCTTCAGTGTAGGGGGCTGGACTGGATGACCTCTCAAGGTTCCGTCCAGACCTACATTTCTAGGATTCTATGTTAGTCTATTGCCATGCCAAATAATGTTGAATTTGAACTGAGAATCCGTACCCTGACTAGAAGCAACAAGAAAACTGAACTGATATTCTTGAGTGTACCAAAACAAAAGTTTTGATATGGCAACTTTACTTTCCTTCCCATTTATCACAGGAATTGACCTGTCCGGACAACATTTTTCCTTGTATTTCTAGAAAACTTTGCATTTTTATTGCTTTAAGATGTTAATGAGTTTTTAAACCTGTAAAATATGATTCAATTAGCCAACAGCCCTGCTCCTTTAAATTGACCTTTCATTGTTGAGAATTTGGTCTCAGCTTGCACAGTGAATGTCTGCAGAGAAGATCACAAATCTGAAATCTGGACCAGTGCTCCTCTTTGTTGCAGGTAACTCCACCTCTACCTGTTTGCTGAGCTTTTGGTGCCTCCTCCCAGCAGCCCCTTCTTTCTCAGCCCCAGATAGAGCTTTTACTTATCTCGAAGCAACTATAGGTTAACACCAAGGCAGGGCTTCTTCAGATTGGTGATCTCCTTCCAGAAAGTCAGTTTAAAAGACAAGACAAAAGGTAAGGAGCACACCAGTAATTCTACAATTTGGGCTACACCTAGCTGAACCTGAGGTGAACCCTAGGCAAGCTAAATAAAGCAGAATAAGAACATAAGAATGGCCATACTGAGTCAAACCAAAGGTCCATCTAGTCCAGCATCTTGTCTTCTGACAGTGGCCAAAGTCAGGTGCTTCAGAGGGAATGAATGGAACAGGTAATCATCATATAATCCATCCCCAACTTCCAGCAAACAGAGGCAAGGGGGCATATAAGGTGGAAGGGAATGGGCTTGGAACCCCCATCAGTTCCTTTGCACCGGACATCCTGGGGAAGACTCTGATGCAGAGGGGACGGAGGGTGGGTCATGGAATACGACTGCCTCACATCTCGAAGAACTATAGTTACAGTAAGTGACCACTTCTTCTTCGAGTAGATGCAAATGTGTATTCCAAGTAGGTGACTTGTGAGCAGTACCCCCCCATCCGGAGGTGGGGCTTGGAGTCTATCTGAGTAAGGATCGTAGGACTGTTCTTCCAACATTAGCGTCCGCTCTGGAAGAAGCGGTGATCATAAATGTATGTATCGACAATCATGTGGTGGCCCTGCAAATATCCAATATGGAAATGTCATTGATGAACACTAGTGACATTGCATGTGCTCTCATTGAATGAGCCCTGTCATAAATATAAAGGGAAGGGTAATCACTTTTCTGTATACAGTGCTATAAAATCCCTTCTGGCCAGAGGCAAAATCCTTTCACTTGTAAAGGGTTAAGAAGCTAAGGTAACCCCACCAGCACCTGACCCAAAATGACCAATGAGGAGACAAGATACTTTCGAATCTGGAGGGGTGGGAAAAGGCTTTTGTCTGTCTGTGTGATATCTTTGCCGGGAACAGACCAAGGATGCAAACCCTTCAATGGAGACTTAGAACTTTTAGTAAGTAATCTAGCTAGGTATGTGTTAGATTATGATTTCTTTAAGTGGCTGAGAAAAGAGCTGTGCTGAACAGAATGAATATTCCTGTCTGTGTGTCTTTTTTTGTAACTTAAGGTTTTGCCTGGAGGGATTCTCTATGTTTTGAATCTAATTACCCTGTAAGGTATCTACCATCCTGATTTTACAGAGGTGATTCCTTTACTTCTATTAAAAGTCTTCTTGTAAGAAAACTGAATGCTTTTTCATTGTTCTAAGATCAAGGGTTTGGGTCTGTGGTCACCTATGCAAATTGGTGAGGATTTTTACCAAACCTTCCCCAGGAAGTGGGGTGCAAAGGTTGGGAGGATTTGGGGGGAAAGACGTGTCCAAACTACGTTTCACAGTAAACCCAGTTAAAGTCTGGTGGTGGCAGTGGAAATTCCAAGGGCAAAGAGTAAAATTAATCTGTACCTTGGGGACGTTTTAACTTAAGCTGGTAAAAGTAAGCTTAGGAGGTTTTCATGCAAGTCCCCACATCTGTACCTTGGAGTTCAGAATGGGGGAGGAACCTTGACAGTAGTAGGTCGTGATTTTTCAAATTTTTCTCCATAACTAAAAAGTTACATGCACCAAGATGAATCTACCATATTTAGCAGTGAAGATGTAATATGTCCACTCAGATTAAACTCATGTTGTGAGAGAGAAGGTGGAGAAAGAGGATATATGTGCACACATACTCCTCTCTTCCCCCCACACTAAACACACACACACTCACCCTTCTAAATACCCTGTAGCCTAGGGGAAGTTCCATGAGCTGAAAAAGAGACGATCATGAGCTCAAATCTCACCTCTACTGACTGCAGTGTATATTTCCAGGAATCTCACCAGCCATTTTATTAACCAAGGCCATAAATCCTAACCCCAGAAGGCACTCAAGTCTGAGCGGCCACACCATTTTACAAATAAGTCAGCAGATAGATTATATGACATCACAACAAGAGGCTCAAGAACAGAACACAGGATTCTAACATGGTAGACCCAAAACTTACATACTCAGCCAGACTGCCTTTCAGAGTCAATGTGCTTTGGTTAGCCTCTCTCTAACCTATATTCTTCTACCAGTATTCGTGATCAATTAGATAGCTAATGCAGAAGGCTACTGCTATCTAGCAAACTGTTGTGTAACCCACAGGGAAAGGGTGTGTCAAGTCTTTCTGTAGTGCCTAAACAAGAAGCTAGCAATTACTCATGTAGCTCAAGTGGTAGAGGTCTGAGCAGGGGTTCTGAATGTCTTTTTGCACTCTAGCACAAAATTAAGGCAGAATAAACTTCCCAATCTATTGGTACAGGAGCATCTGAAGTCACTGTCAAGAATGTGCGCTTGAGGGCAAGTTTGAGAAAGCTGGGGTATGTATTGTTTTTCCATATATATTGGAGATGGAAGCAAATGCTTTATGGAGTGTGTTATCAAGTGGTGTAGCCAAACAAAGTGGAAAGGAGTGCAGGAGACTCTTCCCTTAACTTTTCATTTCCTTGATTTTAGGGTTTTGAGTTGGTGGGTGGGTCCTGATGAAACCTTAACTCTCACTACACACAGTTCTCATGTGTTTATTTTCTAAAGTGTGGCTTCAAAAAGAAATATAAAAAGAAAAATTTTGTAATAAGCCAGCAGATGCACCTAAGTATGAGCAACCAAGTTCTGGAGGATCAACAGGCCAAGAAGCTGGAGGATTTTATGACAGCTGGGAAGGGAGCTGGAGGCCAAGCGCCATGTTGGCTGTAGTGTGTGTGAGGGGGAAAAAGGGGAGAGCCACTCTGTGAAAGGAAGGACTGTGCTGCTCCGTCTGGGCCTCTAGGCTGATGGGGTGCACTTCTCCTCAGCTTCTCAACCTTCACCTTCCCTTGGGACATATGCGAGTTTAAGTCCAAAGTGCTCACAACAAGTCCCAGCCTAGCAGCATCCATGACATCCTGCACACTTGTATCCAGGGCAACAATGGGTTGGCTGCAAACACACACAGCCATCTTGTGTATTAGTCATCTTGGATGATGTCCCCACATGAGATATCCACAGCGTGGGGAGGGATGTATTACTGCAAGAGAAATTAGGAGGATTCTCATGGCTCCATGATGGGTGCACAGGACACTAAGGAATGAAAAATATTAAGAGGATGCTGTAGAGCAGAGGTGGGCAAAGTTTTTGGCCCGAGGGCCACATCGGGGTGCGAAACTGTATGGAGGGCCGGCTAGGGAACGCTGTGCCTCCCCAAACAGCCTAGCCCCTACCCCTTATCTGCCCCCCTCAAAAACCCCGACCCATCCAATCCCCCCTCCTTCTTGTCCCCTGACCACCCCATCCCGAGACCTCCCCCCCCACCACCCCCCCCAACCTCCACCCCATCCAACCACCCCGTCCCGACTGCCCCCCAGAAACCTCCTGCACCTTACCCAACCCCCTTACCAAGCCGCTGACAGCAGCATATCTGGCCGACGCGCCACCTGGCCAGAGCCAGAAACGCTGCCGCACTGCCCTGCACGAGCGGGTAGCCCTGCAGCCCAGAGCGCTTCCCGCACGGCATGCTGAAGCTGCGGGGGTGGGGATACAGTGGGGGAGGGGCCGGGGGCGAGCCTCTCGGGCCAGGAGCTCAGGGGCCGGACAGGATGGTCCCGCGGGCCATAGTTTGCTGTAGAGTCATTCTTATTAGTCTCCATTGCTAATGCTGATGATACTGTAACAGCATAGCCTCACATTCTGAGTTTTAATTACTTGTGGGCGGGAGGGAAAGTTATTAATTTGTTCTGTGGTCTAAAATAAACCCCTCCAAGAATACAGCCAAAAATTCATGGGGACTTTAAATACATGAACTTCCTTTCTAATGCATACAGGAGGCAAACTTAATTTAACCAATGTAGAAATAGCACCTTGTCTTGCTTCTCCCAACATCTCCTAATCCATAGTCTCATGATTTTTTTCTTAGATCTGCATTGAAGAGCCTTCTTAGCAAGACAAAAGACCTTAGATTTGACTTTCATCTCTAAAAATGCCTAAAAACACAAATCTACAACGTTATTATAAGTCACCTAGAAAATATTTCATTAAACAATGGGTCAATGGTCATTCAGACTGTTCCCAGAAACTTGTAAGTAACTTGCACAGAATCTTTGCTTCTTTCATTTGCCACTTATTATCAGTTTTCCTTCCTGAAAAACCTCCTTTGGTTCAGTATCTAACAACAGGTAACACAACGAGATTTGCAGCATGATTTGTAAATGTCTCTTTTAACATAAATATTACACTCTTCAAGTATACAGAACCTGTCTCCTCTTTCTCCTGGTAATTAGCTTTAAGAGTTGAAAGGTAATGGGTGATTATTTTTCATCACATATTCTGGAATCTCACTCAGATGATTTCTAAATTCATAATGAGTGCTCAATCTGTGAAGTCATAGTTTCCATTAATATTTACGAGCTGGGAATTGCTCTCATGTACGTGAACAAGATAGATTCACTTCAGTCTTTTCCAAGGCAAATTATAATCTCTGATAAAACTGGTTTAAATGTAAAATTGCATGTGGTCATTAAAAATCCCATTGCAGTTTCCATAGGAGAATCTTTCTCAACCCCAGTGTCCTGGCCATACTCCAGATAAATTACATTCTGCTTACCTAACATACCCCACCCCTTCAGTTTCAAATGGATACAATACTTCTCACTTGATAGAGGCTATTGTGCACCGTTCACTATGCTTTATAAGAAAGTACCTATGTTTTAGGCAAGATATGGTTTAATTTTGGTGGCAAGATATGCAACTCTATTATAGTGCTTGGCTGAGTAGTGCTAGATATAGTTAAGAGTGCAAAATTATAAACCTGTTTTCATTCACTGATAACTTTTAGAAAGATTATTCTTTTAGGCTTTAACTTTCCATGCTTGGTTTCTACCCAATAGAGGAAAGTGAACAAATCAGCATTCTCCATTATTTGCTCATGAGGGGAAACCAAACAAAAACACCACCATATATTTTTCACTATTTCTTCTTTAAGAATTTGCTAAACTTTCTCCTTCGTGGGGGGAAGGAGAGAGAATAACTGAAAGACAGCAGACCTTTGAAACTAGAAGTGAAAATAAACCTCAGTGAAAAGAAAGCCCATAACTAAGGGCCAAATGCTTCTTTCCAATACACACATCCTTCCCTTTGAAGTCCACTAACATTTCATATCCACTTTGAAGGAGACATCTGTATTTCTATACCATACAATTCTGAAGTGCGGAAATCACACAGGAGTAGACCAGAGTATATTGGAGGAATCCAGGAACAAAAGAGGATAAGGAACATGTCATGAGACCAGAGGATGGGTCTCTGACATGCTGGCCTGTCCACATAGGTACCATGTAGTGCATACTTTTAGCTCAGGAGAAAGAAAAAATATCTATAGAGATACTTTGCCAAGGAAAGATATAATAAAACACACAAAAATGTACCTCACACACCATCTATGCTTTTTCACTTGATCTACCAATAGAAACTAATGGAAGCCAAAAATTCTTTAGCAGTTCCAGAACAAGCGTTGTGTTATGGAATCCCCATCACTGGAGATTTTTAAGAGCAGGTTAGACAAACACCTGTCAGTAATGATCTAGATAATATTTAGTCCTGCCCTGAGTGCAGGGGACTGGACTAGAAGACCTCTTGAGGTCCCTTCCAGTCCTACAATTTAATCAGAAAAATACTTCCATATTTTCTTAATTTGAGAAAGTGGCTTTACTGTTCTTGAGGTTTGTCCCCTGACTTAAAACAAATAAATTATGAAATTCAAACTGCGGGTCTATGCAAATTTGTGAAAGCTCTAGATAAAATGCCACCAGCCTTTAGAAATGCAAACCTTTCAGAGTTGTTATACTGACTCACATCAGTGAAAAACCTATGTCTTTGTAGTTCAAGCAACAAACCAAAAGACAGCTACAGTTATGTTTTCTCCAGCAGTAAGTTAAAATTAAATAGTTGCTAAGGGACTTGAGTACACATACTAGGAAAAGTAGTTTTTATCTTTTTTTCCACAAGTTTTACAAACAATGGAGTAAAGACCAATAAAACTGTTAATGAATTCTGATGGATTCTCCTATCAGTTCAACAGATGAGTTTTCAGCTACTAATGACTTACATTCTGGATTTATCGGTTTTTTTGGCTTCTCATATGGGAAGCAAGTCCAATCCTGGATTTCCAAATGCAGTTGCGTGTCTTGCAAGTGTACTCATTGTTGAAGGGAGGGTTGGAGGCACTGTCCTTACAACATGCTCTCTTCTGCAAAGACTTCACACGCCCCTCCTCTAAAGTGGACATGGCCTCATGACACTGACCTCTCCATCTGGGTGTATCCAGTGCAACTCATTCCCAGATTTTAATGTCTATCATGCATGCTTTAAGATTGGCCTTCAAGAGGTCTTTGTATCTGAGGATGGATCGATCCTTACAGCAAGTTGGCTGTAAAACACTGCTTTTGGTATTCGGGAAACCTCCATGTAGATCATGTGTCTGACCCACCGAGACCTGATAAACATACTTTCGATGCCAGGAATTGGGCACCTCTCAAGGACTTCAGTGTTGGGGATTGTGAGGTTATTGACGTAAACTTTAACCGTGTAGATCATTGTTGCAACCAGGGTCCTATGCTTGCATCAGTTCTTATACAGAGGAGGCCAAATGGGGTGTTTATGGGAAGGTTGTAGTTTGCTGGTTATGATTATGCTGTCTCTGTGTGTGTATCATTTTTGTATTTGAAGTTATGAATATTGGCTATGTATTTGTTTGATACTAAGTAACTTCAATGAAGCATTTGGTCAGCTTCTTAAGAATAGTCCTCTCTCAGAAAGTGCCCAAACAAGAAACACTTAACTGACAATGGAATTTGGGAGATGCCAATCCACATCTGAGTTTTCCGGGGAACGTTCAAACTAACATGTAAACAATAGCGTCGACCTGCAAAAACCTGAATCATTCATAGACATGTGACTTGCCCAGGTGACTGCAAACTCCACCTTGTTGAGGGGATTTTACACAGGAGAACAAAGGGGTTTCCACTCAAGAGAAAGACTATATAAGGCCCTGGAAACCCCTTCATTTTGTCTTCAGCTGGCTCAAAAGATAGCCTCTCCACCCCAAAGAGATGTCTGAAACGAACTGGAACAAAGGACAGTAACTATGGGGGTCGGAGTGATTGCTGGACCCAGGCTAGGAAGGAGTCTAGTCTGTCAAAGAAGCTTATTGGATATACATCTGATGAAGTGAGCTGTAGCTCACGAAAGCTTATGCTCAAATAAATTTGTTAGTCTCCAAGGTGCCACAAGTACTCCTTTTCTTTTTGCAGATACAGACTAACACAGCTGCTACTCTGAAACCTGGAACATCTCTGAGGGTGAGATTTACCTGCATTTAGTTTCCTACTGTATTAGGCTTAGACTTGCGTGTTTTTGTTTTATTTTGCTTGGTAATTTACTTTGTTCTGTCTGTTATTACTTGTAACCACTTAAATCCTACTTTTTATATTTAATAAAATCACTTTTTGCTTATTAATTAACCCAGAGCAAGTATTAATACCTGGAGGAGCAAACAGCTGTGCATATCTCTCTATCAGTGTTATAGAGGGCAAACAATTTATGAGTTTACCCTGTATAAGCTTTATACAGAGTAAAATCTATTTCTTTGGGGTTTGGACCCCATTGGGAACTGGATATCTGGGTGCTGGAGACAGGAGCACTTCTTAAGCTGTTTTCAGTTAAGCCTGCAGCTTTTGGGGGACTCGGTTCAGACCTGGGTCTGTGTTTGTAGCAGGCTAGCGTGTCTGACTCAACAAGACAGGGTACTGAAGTCCCAAGCTGCCAGAGAAAACAGGCTCAGAGGTAGTCTCAGCACATCAGGTGGCAGTCCCAAGGGGGTCTCTGTGACCCAACCCATCACAGGGATCTTGTCCTGCCACTTGATGGTGAAGATGGCTTGAGGACAGGATGCTACGGAAGAGAGTCAATGGCTTTTTGCTGGACGTTGCAGATTGACAAGTCAGGAGACTAAAGTGCTGTGCCCAGAGAAAGAGAATATTGCTTTTGTCTGTGAACAACTGCTGTGAGAACAGGGGTTGTACCACTGAATGGCAGTCACACTAATTTTCTTTCATGGTTTGAGGTGTCTTCTGGAACACTTTGGTGAGAAGTGTAGTGAAATGATGCTTTTCAAAAGCCAATGGTCTGACCAACATTCTCAAAGAGTCGACGATATGCACATCTTTAATGTCTTTAGACCACACAATTACATAATAAGACTGTTAAATCTATTAAAACTGGTTGATGAGTTTTAAAATAAAAACTAGTTTTCAAAACTGAAAAAAGTCTATTTCAACCAGTCTCTCAGACAAGTATTGCCTATGTCCTAGAAACACATATGAAGATAAAGGTACTGTAGTAATAACACTTTCTAGTCAGGGAAGAGACTGATATGCATTTTAGGAGTTAGGATGATTCACTCTAGCATAAAATTTTATAAATATCAAATTCACAGAAATAAGCGATACTGAAGTTTTTTAATGCCAATATAACTGCAGCCATAATAAAAGGTTTATATCGGTTTTTAAACTGATATAATTAAAGCACTACAAAAAGTGTGTGTAGACCAACCCTTGCTCTTTGACTTTGTGCAAGTAATTTTACTTCTCTAGGCCTCAGTTTTTCCATCTTTAAAATTAGAATAATATTTACCTATTATACTACAATATTTACCTATTATACTACAATTATACTAACCTGCTACAAGGTTTAATTTAATAAGGTTTGAACATTTAGTAGGATCTCTGAGATCTCAATATTGTTAGCAAGATGCACCGAAATTCAGCTTCACTGTACACAATCTAACCTCCTGTGGTAGAGAGTTATCCACAGATCCTCATGTTCAACAGTTCTTTTGATTTTAAAGAAAAGTTTACCCACATACTTATTCTAAAAGGCACCAAAAAAGACATTTATATACATAGCTATCGCTAACAATACCAAAATCTTCAGTCTAGAAATATGTTTACCAATTAAGATATGAAACTAAACTGAAAATTACAGCCAGCAAATAAACTAACCATTCATGGAAGAATTGCAAGCATTAAAAAAAAAAAGTAAAAATTACAACATGTCTAAGTTACTGCAGGAAGGAAGGACAATTTCCTATCTAGCTCACACAGCTGGTTCCAATCCTATTACTGTTTCGATTAGTAATTCTCCCACACCACCCATAAATTACCTTCAAAACATTACCATTTAAACTATGTTATGAACTGTGATATAGCAGCACAATTTTGAATAATATGACATGACAATAAATTGCTACGCGACTAACAATGCATCTGGAAATAGGAAAAAGTAGGTTTTTGTTGTACTCACGAGATCTGCTTAACTCTCTCTCTCTCACACACACACACCACTTAGATACATTTCTTTAATAAAGTAAGTCTCAAAACAATAATTGCCACCAAAGGAAGCCAATATTGTGTGACTACCTTGTTCATTAAATGCTGCTAAACCTGTTATAATACCACCAATAATGCAAACAACTCTCACTCCAAAGAACTTGCACTAGTTAAAGATGCAGATATCTTGAATTGTTTGGCTTCTCCTTTAAACACAAGGCTCTGAAATTTTACTGTATGGAGTAACTGTTCAAAGATGTGCACAAGAAGTGTAGGATGTGTGCTAATCTACATAAACATTTATACCCTGGCTTCCCTTGATATATAAGCACAACAAGATTTCTCCTGCACACTGCTGAGAAAATGTTCCTCAAAACAACACTATTTTTAATGACTACAAAATCAAATATAGTAGTTTGATGACTCAATGACTGCAACTAAACTTTGCACTAAAAATATTAAGAGGACTGGTTAATGGGATACAGTTTCTCATTTCCATTTAACTGATCCTGAAAATGTTTACAGCTATGCAACATGAATCGTACACTGCCTGATCATTCCCAAAACTGCTATGCAGAGAGGCCTGATCCACTGTACTCCATATAGAACCGCTGCATATATATTCTAATGAAGTCCCCACCTAATGTATTTGTATTTCTTCACTCTTTCTGGCATTTAACTTGAATCAAAATTCAATTTATGTAGTCTCTGCACTTTTCTTTCATATACTATGATTATGAAGTTTTTTAGATGAGTATAGCTCAGAAAAGGTTCCACCAGCCAGGCTACACCAGCCAGTGCATCTCATGAGTGGGAATACGCAGACGACACTCAAATAAAAATTACTTCCCTACTTCACAGGTATGTTGCAACAATAATTCATAAATGTTAAAGCTGCTCAGATGCTACAAAGACTGAAGCATAGAAAAACCTATTAATCTGGCATTTACAGTGCACGACTCTGTGGTATCCAGGTTGTCACAGCTCTAGCTGGGTGCTCCCTTCCAGCCACACACCAGACTGTTGTGAGGGGAATCCAAGCCTCTGGCTCTCTGGGAACCTGGATGTTTTATATTTCAGAGCCAGAATGGAGTTCAGCCAGCCATTGCCTCAATCTTGGGTCCCTGACTCCCTAGGCACACTCCTGAAGTGCAGATCTGCACTCTAAAACTCCCTCCTGAGAGCCAGAACCCACTATCCAGCTGCCTACCTCCTCTGGGCACAGGGCTGACCCTTCAGACTCCCTCACAGTTAAATGCACCCTCTCCCAGAACTCCATTCCAAAGGTGCAAAGCTTCAGGGTTAGTGTTACTCTCTCTGGAGACACACAGTTGTTGTGAAGCATTTAACACACACAGAGTCTAATGAATTTGTTCTTTTACTTAATCAGATAAAGCACAAGAGAGTACAGAGCACAAAACAATAAACACTACAAGCATTTTCCTGCCTCAGTTTCCTAACCATGAGAGGCTGTTCTTTGGGCTGGGGTGGAGTCACTTAGATTATCAGGAGTTCTTCTGCTTCAGTGCGTGGCTTGTGGGCTACAACTCGGAGTCTTCTTCCCCCCCGGACCTTTCCGACTCCTTTTCCCTTGGGAGCATAGGCAGCAAGTTATACCTCTACGTGGTGCCTTGACACCAGCAATATTCAGAGCCCAGAGGCCCAGCTCCACCAATATTTGGGGCCGAGTGTCCCCCACGGCCCACCTGCCGCCCCCCCACGCTTCCCCCGAGTGTCCCCCGGCCCCTGCTTGCTTCCTCCCCGGGCCCCAGAGCAGAGCTTCCCAGGCTGCCTCTTCTGAGCAGTTCCATGCTGCCTCCCTGGAGCAACTGCTGCCGCAGGGTCCTAGTGCCACCCAACTAGACTAGCAGGGAAGACTGACTGAGCCTGCTCTCCAACCTCAGACCCTTCCCTTTTCCGGCGGGACCCTCCACCAGCATAGGTAGCCCCCCCGCCTGCAGTCACTGCTCCTGACCCATGTTGGGCAAGGGGGCAGCCCCATACCTCACCCCCAGTGAGGCTACAGTCAGGGGCAACAGCAGGGGAGGAGGTGCATGCAGCACCCCCCGGCACCCACCACAGGGGAGGCGAGGGAGATTCCTGGACATGAGAGGGGCCCTAGGAGCATGTGCAGTGACAGTGGTGGGGGTGAGTGTGCTGCTCGTGGGTTGGGAAGGGGGGCTCCTCCCCCAGAGCTTGCTGCTGCTGCTGGCAAGGAAAGGGCTGGGGGGGAGTCCTCTCTGGCACCTGTCCTGGAGCAGCCTGCCTGCACCCCAAACTCATCCCCAGCCCTGCCCCACCCCAGAGCCCACACCCCCAGCCAGAGCTTTCACCCCCCCCCCGCACTCTCAACCCTCTACCCTAGCCCTGAGCCCCTCCAACACCACAAACACCTTATCCCCAGTCCCAGCCAGAGCCCTCATCCCCCTGCCTTAGCCCTGAACCTCTCCAACACCATAAACCCCCCATCCCCAGACTGAGCCCTCACCCCAACACTCCTACTCTCACCCTGAGCCCCTCCCACACCCCAAACCCCTCATTCCCAGCCCCAGACAGAGCCCTCATCCCCTACACCCCTACTCTCGCCCTGAGCCCCTCCCACACCCCAAACGCCTCATCTGCAGCCATACCCCACAGCCCTCACCCCGCACTGCCTCCCACCCCCAAACTCCCTCCCAGAGCCTGCACCCCAATTCCCTGCCTCAGCCTAGGGCCTGCACCCCAGACCTCCTCCCCCACCCAAACTCCCTCCCAGAGCCTTAGGCAGGTGGGTGGGTGGGGGGGTTCTGGGCACCACCGAAATTTCTACAGACCTGCCACCCCTGCTTGGGAGTCCTTTTAGTGCACCTTGGCTCAGGAAAGGCCCCCTGCTTTATGCAGTCCTTCACATGCTGAGTAGCTTCTCTCTCCTTTTGGGACAAAAGCACTGAAGACTCCAGAAAGATCAGCTCCTACCTCTTCATAACTTTTAGCTCTGTCAAGCGACACCCCACCAGCTGCCCCACTTGAGCACAATGCCCCTGCCAGGTGACTTTGTTGCCAAGGCAACCTCTCCCTAAGAAACTAGGTCCCCTGGTTAGGAGCTAGTGTATAGTCTACAGCAATTACATTTCACAGAAGGCTAATCGCCGCAATTAACCCCCTCCAATCACACACACCTAGTCGTCACCTGCCATCCCACACTGGAACCGATACAGGGTATCATTAAACAATTACGACCCATACTTGCTGGGGGCCACATCCTGAAAGAAATCTTTCCCAGTCCCTTTCTTCTGGCCTTCAAACACCCCCTCAATTTGCCAAGCTCATCATCAGACGCAAACTCCCCACAGAGCAGGATACACCAACTCAAAAGCAGAATCAGACCCTGCCATGACGACAGATGCAAAACCTGAAGACACATCTCCACTACTACAGTAATGAATACCCCCCACTATATATTTTTTAAGAGCCCTGGGTCCTACACATGCCTATTACAACATGTGGTGTACCTCATCCAGGTACACATGCATTACATGCATTAACTGCCGCAGTAACAACTATGTGCATGAAACGCATCACTACCCTCTCAAATGAACTCACCCAGGAAAACGATATAAAGACAAAAACACCATATCATAGAATCATAGAATATCAGGGTTGGAAGGGACCCCAGAAGGTCATCTAGTCCAACCCCCTGCTCAAAGCAGGACCAATTCCCAGTTAAATCATCCCAGTTAAATCATCATATCACTGTGGATGAACACTTTTTACAAAAACTGGAATTAATTGGCAAACTGGACACCATCGAGTGGATGGGTCACTACAAAAAGTAATTTTCCCTCTGTTGACACTCAGACCTTCTTGTCAACCGTTAGGAATGGGCCACATCCAGCCTGACTGAATTGGCCTCGTTAGCACTGACCCCTCACTTGGTAAGGCAACTCCTACCTTTTCGTGTGCTGTATATTTATACCTGCCTACTGTATTTTTCACTCAATGCATCTGATGAAGTGGGTTATAGCCCACGAAAGCTTATGCCCAAATAAATGTTAGTCTCTAAGGTGCCACAAGGACTCCTCGTTGTTTTTGCTGACACAGACTAACATGACTACCCCTCTGAAACTTTTTACAAAATGATCACTCCATATCTGACCTCTCAATCCACATCCTCAAAGGAAACATGCATAACACCTTCAAAAGATGAACCTGGGAGATAAATTCATAACTTTGCTAGACACTAAAAATCATGGACTCCATAAAGAAACTGGATTTATAGCTCATTACAACAATTCATTGCAACCCACTAACATTCCTTTGTCCTACAGCTGCTGGAGGATTCTCTGCTCCTTGAAGTCTTTAAAACCACGATTTGAGGACTTCAATAGCTCAGACATAGGTGGGAAGTTTTTCGCAGGAGTGGGTGGGTGAGATTCTGTGGCCTGCATTGTGCAGGTCAGACTAGATGATCATAATGGTCCCTTCTGACCTTAATATCTATGAAAAAAACTGCAGAGGTGTTAACTGCTCACTTAATCTTGAATGGCCTCTTACAACATGCTAACTCCTTATGCTAAAGGATCAGTTTCACCTTGTATTTAGCTGTGATGCTCTGAGGTCACACCTGCACTCAAGATTGAAGTTGACCCAGCTACCTCACTCAGGGGATGTGAAAAATGCACACCCCCGGAGCCTTGTAGTTCTTCCCTTAACCTAGCTATTGCCTCTCAGGGCTGGTCTACACTATGAAGGGGGGAAATCGATCTAAGTTACGCAACTTCAGCTACGTAAATTCCACCTTCTCTGTATGTATATCTATCTATATATATCTTCTTACTATATGTTCCATTCAATGCATCCGATGAAGTGGGCTGTAGCCCACGAAAGCTTATGCTCTAATAAATTTGTTAGTCTCTAAGGTGCCACAAGTACTCCTATTTTTTTTGCGGATACAGACTAACACGGCTGCTACTCTGAAACCTACATAAATAACGTAGCTGAAGTAGACGTATTTAGATCTACTTACTGCAGTGTCTTCACTGCAATGTGTCGATGGGAGATGCTCTTCTGTCAATTCCCCTTACACTTCTCGTTGAGGTGGAGTACCAGAGTCGACGATAGAGCGATAGGCAGTTGATTTATCACATCTATACTAGACACGATAAATAGACGCCCGCTGGATTGATCACTGCCCATCAATCCAGCCAGTAGTGTAGACAAACCCTCAGATGGGTGGGTTAACTATGTTGACAAGAGAACCCCTCCTGTCACTATAGTGAGTATCTACACTTAAAAAGCTAGAGCGGCTGCAGAACTGTAGAGTTTCAAGTGTAGACAAGCCCTGAGTATTTTTCCTAACCTGAAGAAGAGCTTTGTGTAAGCTTCAAAGCTTGTCTCTTTCACCAACAGAAGTTGGTCCAATAAAAGAAATTACCTCACCCATGTTGTATCCCCAGTTAAAGCCCACCTACTGACAGCCCTTGAGGCTGTATCACTATGCCTTAGAACTTTGGTCCATTATGGAGCTAACAGCACAAGAGAAGACAACTAACTCCCACATTAAAAATTGAATTTGCAGTCTGATAACATAGGTACAAAGAGCCCTGCAGTAAATAATAAGTTTGTACAGATTCCCATATTGTCACACAAGCACCTTACTCTTTTTTCTTTTGGGGGGAAGGAGAGCAACAAATAGGAGAATTTCTGTGCATGATTGCAATGTTATTGTGGTTGGAACTGTGAATTTGTAGGGAAAAACCAACCAACAAGGGCTTTGGCGGGAAGGTGGGGGAAGCTCACACTATAACTTCTGAGTCTACTCAAGGAATTCTTCCTCTTTTACAATGTTGAAACACTGGCACCATTCACTACCTTATCAGAAGGTGTGATATGGAGTGCAAAGACAAGAAAAAAAACTGAAAGTTACTAATAAAGGGAGAAAGAAACAAGCAGCTCATGTTGAATTCTTGTGGCTGCTCACAAAAGAAGCTGCCATGAAGGACAGGAAAACCGTGTCTATAGGCATTCTAAATTAATGCAGTCTCACAACAGACAGTGCTGTTCTGGAACTGCATCTAACAGTCTCCAGTGGTGTGGGACATAGGTGAAGAAAAAAGCTAACAGTGAGCAAAAGGATATAAATAGAGTTTTTCAGCTGGTTGTGTGCATCACAAACCAGAGTCTGGAAGTATCTGTTAACACTGACAGACACATGGGTATGTATACATTGCCCAGTCTGCAACCAAAGAGCAGCACAACAGTAGGAGTCGGGGAATTTTGGCCAGCACAATGGGACAAATATCTAACCTTATGAAGGTTCCAGTGTGATCTTTGATGTTCACACAGAGCAGACAGGACCTCCGTTTTTAGTCTCCTCTAAAAGACTCCTACGCTGTAAACTGCATGAATTCAATTTATCACTCTCTGATGGATGAAGGACTGAGTTGACCCTGATGGGATTTGAAACTGTTTCCAGGTTGTCTAGGTATGTCAAGCCTGATGCTTAGATGGTAAACCATCCTCATTTTAAAGGTGCCAAGTTGACAGGGCATTGTCTGTGCACCTCAGCCTTTTCCTTTATGTGAATGCCATTTCAATGAGAACAATGGCATAGGCTCAATTAAGTCATCTGGCAGTGTATCATCCAGTATTGTCATGATTTCAGAGTTTTCAGGAAGCTTTGAACTCTAAAACTGGGTTGTTTCCTTTGATGAGAGATGAGTGGGCACAGATGCAAGATTAACAAATGTATTTATATTCTATATACACCTTTCTTCAATTCCAGGCACACTGCATACAGTAAGAACACAAAACAAAAGATACTTCCAGAAGTCATTAACTTAAGAGACAATCTTCCTAATAAACATCGCACCTTAAAACCAACGTCAGAATCTTCCTCTGTACCCTGGTTTACTCTCAAGTTCATTTTTATCACAAGGAACTGCTAAAAAGATGCAAATACAGTTTTGAACAGAAATGGATGTCAGGAAGCAAAAAAAAACCTATGTACTTGTGATCTATGGAAATGGTTACATGGGTGTTACTGAAAAATATAACTTCAGAGACTGGAACTCCAGAAGTATAAACTGAGGGCATAATTTGCCTATGGAATTATCATCACTCATAATGATGCTCAAAAAGAAAGAACCCAGCCAAGATTGTAGGGCTAGCAGTTAGGAAAAGAAATCTTTTTGCTGTACGTGTAAACTAAGCACAGTTGATGAAGATGTGATTGACATAATGAACATGTGCCCTTACTGTACCATGTTTGTTTTTTTCCCCCAGTTACTTTTCAGAGTAGAAATGTACTTTAAATCTCCTCCTCTGCTACTCGCTCTCCCTCATGAGCAGCTCTGTACTTCTCACCCCACCTTCATACTGTTCATTTGCCTCTGTTACTTCCTACTATTGTCCTTAAATGTTTCCTCGTGCTGCTGATTCTTATTTGCCTAACACTTGCCCATTACAACCACTCAACATTCTGTCACTAAACTGACATCTGTCATCACCATGATGTGAGTACACAGTAAGAAAGCTGCAGTCATGAAGCACCTCCTGGAGGTAAAGGCCCTTTAGCAAACTCACCTGCTAACCAGAACACTTTTCTACATTCCTCTGCTAGTGAACTTCAATTGGCAGCAGGCAGAGCCCACAGTGAGGCTACTTTCTGAAGCTAACAATGTTTCCATCTTGCACTGATGGTTTCCTACAGGACTGTAGTGGCATAGCCATGGCACCGGAGGTTTTCTGTTACTGAAGAAACAGCATCTCCCTTGAGCGATGGAAGCTAGGTTGACAGAAGCATTTTTCCATCATTCTAGCCGTGTCTACACCAGGGGTTAGGTCAGCATAGCTACAGTGCTCAGGAATGTGGATTTTTCATACCCCTGAGCACTGTAGTTACACTGACATATGTTTTAAGTGTAGACCAGGCCTAAGACATAAGTAAGGCTGCAGTTCTCTCATCGAGGTCACGAAAGTCCATGAATTTCCAGGACCTCCCTGACTTCAGCAGCAGCTGGTGCAGCTGACCCCAGGGCCAACCAAGCAGCTGGGGGGACCCCGGAGCTACTCACACTGTCTGCTTCTCGGGCAGCCCTGGGGCCAGCCACACCAGCTGCTGCTCAGGTGGACCCAGGCAACTGGTCCTGGGCACTACCCCGGAGCAGCGGTCTGGGGACGGCAGCAGCAGAGCCCTGGGCCACCCGCCCAAGCAGCAGCAACAGGGCCCCAGGCCACCCCCCTGCAGCAGCGGCACACCAGAGCCCCCCTGACCAGAGCAGCAGCAGCACCCACTGGAACACCCCCCTCCCCAGCAGCTAAGTTTTAGTCAGGTGTATTTATACAGTACAGGTCATGGACAGGTCACGGCCGTGACTTTTTGTTTACTGTCCGTGACCTTTCCATTACTTTTATTAAAAATACCTGTGACTAAATCGTAGCTTTAGACATAAGGGGTGAAATTCTGAAGTCCGTGGCAAAATTCCTAATGACTTAAATGTGGCCAGGATTTCAGGTCCCTGCTGAGAGGTGCTTGAAATCTAAATCAGATTAGTGAAATCTTGAAATCTAAATCAGAAAAATCAGGAAAAAATAAGCGTAACGAGAACAGCCAACGGCATGTGTGGGAAATGTGTAAGGCAGACCTCAAAAGCAAGTAGTATGGTTGGGTGATGGTGGTAGTAGGGAGTGCTACATCTTTCTTTTTTAAAAAAAATTAAATGTAGAATAAATGGTGTCAAAACAGATTTAGTGTTAAAAGAACTTTAAAATAATAAATTCTCACAGAAAGTAGGTTTAGAAATCAACAGCAATGGGGAATCTAAATGTTTTTTTTAAAATGGTTAATTTTTTATTCTGTATCATTGCGGGCTTTTTAATCATTACATAAAGGCACACATTACAGACGGACACAAAATTTGTAGATATTGAGGATGCTTAAGTTAGTTATTCCTCTTTTAGATTTTCAAAGCCTGATTAGTATTTATTTCTGGAATTTCCCATAGTGATGAATGCTCAGGGATACATCTATCTATTTAAAGAAGTGTTATCACTGGGAAAAATATATTCATAATGCTTGAGAAAACAATAGACAATAGGGCTGCTTATGATTCTGGCATTTATTTGGCAGGAAACACAAGGTGATTATTTATACGTGAAATGATAGCACTGACTAAAACTGAAATATTCTTAGCTTGACATACATGAGCTTTCTTCGTACAGAACAATCTGCTCTGAATTCCCTTGTTAATTCTGCTCTACACAAGACCTCTTGCAAGTGGCAGATATAGCCTAATAAACCCAAATCACATATGAAAGCTTGAGAAGATAGATTATTAACCTCAGAAAGAAACAGTTCATTTTTTCAGTTTTTTATTTCTGGGATAAGAGGCGTCAAAAGTCCAGTTTATCTTTCAAGTTAAACCCAGATAGTTCTTGAGATACGTAAATCTATAGCATATTCTGGCTTTCTGATAAATATGAAATATCAGCACTCAGTTTCGAAAAAGGTAAAAGAATTAATTGCTTTAAATATCTTAATTGGTACAATTCAGCTATAGGAGGAGAAACAGATTATTCACATTAAAAACAGAAACGGTTTTTCAGGACGTATTTCGTTAATTCAAATTCCTGGCTATCACATGATAAGCAGTGGTGTAGGGACTGTGTCTTCCTATATATTTGTACAAAGCCTAGCACAATAGAGCCCAGTGGGGCCTTTGTGCACCACCAAAATACAAGCCAGAACAGTAACAGTTGCAATGATTTGTATAGTTTTCAGTTATTATTAAATAAGTTTCTAAATATGAATATAACAAATATGAATATACATATATGAATATAAACCTCATACATGACTATTTACTATCAAAACTGTTTCCAAACTGATCACTTCAGGTTCTTGTATATTATTTTCTAATTGGACTGTAGAAGCTATGGCAAGACAGTCTGGCAGCTACAAAGATGCTCTTACTGCCCCCTAGTGTCTCCTTTTAAAAGAGACACTTCATAGAGCAGAATGCTGACACTACTTACTTGTAAGCACTCATTTTGACTTTAGGGTATGTCTACACTGCAATTAAAAACCCATGGCTGATCCATGCCAGCTGACTCAGGCTCGCAGGGCTGTTTCACTGCAGTGTAGACATTCAGGCTCGGACTGCAACCCAGGCTCTATGACCCTGCAAGGTAGGAAGGATCCAGAGCTTAGGCTGCAGCCCGAGCCGGAATGTCTACACCACTATTAAACAACCCCTTAGCCTGAACCCCAGGAGCCGAAGTCAGCTGACATGGGGCAGCCATGAGTGTCTAACTACAGTGTAGACTTACCCTTATTGTGCTTGATTATGTAGGTACTTGCTTGTACCAACAGAGTATCTAGCAACTTTTGCTGCCAGAATTCCACCTATTTTGAACGTTGTTTCCAGGGCCACAAATCATTTTCTTCATACTATTAACTTATTGTGCATGTCATGTTTGTATCGCCAGTCATACCGATACTGCCAACACTTAGCTTTAAGCTAATAAACAGTCTCACTGATATCAGTTGGACCACTCTGATGCTTCAAATTAAGGAAATGGCCTAATAATCTATCTTTGTCAAGCAACCAACATTAAACAGCAAGCCAAGAGAAGCTACTGAGGCAGGTATTTTGGAACCATACTTCAATCTCCTGGTTTTTGAAATCTTGACCCTAATGAACAAGGGCAAAATGTGAATAGCCTTTTTTATTTATTTTTTAAATAGAGAGGAAAGGCTTCTCTCATTATTTTTGTTTTCGTAGGATTACCTGAAGCACTGAAGGACATGTTTTCTGCTCTACAAAACAACAGAAGCACCCAGCAGTGATTAGCTATAATAAAGGACCTGTTTTCTGTAATGATATGTCTCAGTTTTACATAAGGGTTCAACATAAAAAGATGAAAAAGCATAAAGGCATCTTTCTCCATTATTTTATTTTGTCAGTCTTCATTACGTAGATTGCACTTTGAGAAATTTCAGTTACAGTCATTAAAAACTACAATAAGTCTAGCATACAAAATATTCAAGTTCTCAAAGTTAATGAAGCAACAAAGTTTATAAAGCCTATTTTGCTTCAGTCTTCACTAAAGGTTAATGGTGACAAAATACTCAACACAATTAATATTAACAACAAGGACGAAGGAACGTAAGCCAAAAGAGGGAAAGAATATTTAGATACGTTAAATGTATTCAAGTTGGCAGGGCCTGATAAAATTCATCGTCAGGTACTTAAGGAACTAGCAGAAGTATCATAATTTAAGAACCATTAGCAATGATCTTTGAGAACTCAGGGAGGATGGATGATGTCCCAAAGGACTGGAAAATAGCAAACAGGGAACCTATCTTTGAAAGGTAGAACAAAAAGGACCCAGGGGATTATAGACCAGTCAGCCTCACTTTGATATCTGGAACAAATGATTAATATGAATTGATAAGCACCTAATGGTAATAGAGTTATAAGGAATAGCCAACATGGATTTGTCAAGAACAAATCATACTAAACAAACCTAATTTCCTTCTGTGACGGGTTCCCCCCCAGGGTGCCACATGGAACTGGGGTAACACTGAGTCCTATGACCCACCGGCCTGGGCTCCCTTTCACACTGTACTGCTATGCCAAGCTGCAAAGCCTTCCAGCCTGCACTTTCACCAGCATTCACACAAGTAAGGACACACCCAGCTACAGTTACACACAGGCTCTCTAATCACCAGGTTTCCAGCCTAGGACCCCAAAGCAGTACTGTCCTGCCCTGATCAAATCTGGCCAGTATATGGGTTTAATACCTGCCTCTCCCTCAATGTCAAGAGGGCAATGCACACTTGTGGTAACCAAGCAGAGATTTTCCCCAAGCACTCCAGTCAAAGCTCACTTGTTTAGATTAAAACAAAAACACATGATTTACAAGGAGAGGCTGAGGGAACTGGGATTATTTAGTCTGCAGAAGAGAAGAGTAAGGGTGGATTTGATAGCTGCTTTCAACTACCTGAATGGGGATTCCAAACAGGATGGATCTAGACTGTTCTCAGTGGTACCAGATGACAGAACAAGGAGTAATGGTCTCAAGTTGCAGTGGGGGAGGTTTAGGTTGGATAATAGGAAAAACTTTTTCACTAAGAGGGTGATGAAGCCCTGGAATGAGTTACCTAGAGAGGTGGTGGAATCTCCTTCCTTAGAGGTTTTTAAGGTCAGGCTTGACAAAGCCCTAGCTAGGATTCTTTAGTTGGGGACTGGTCCTGCTTTGATTTGAGCAGGGGGTTGGACTACGTGACCTCCTGAGGTCCCTTCCAACCCTGATATTCTATGATTCTATGAAAAACAAGTTTATTAACTACAAAACATAGCCTTACTTATAATCATTTAAAATCTATGTTTATATCATGGAGGTCACAGAAGCCATGACTTCCAGAGACCTCTGTGACATTTTCTGCTTCATCCCCTGGCTCTGTGGCACTGGAGCTGGCAGCCAGTGGGGCCCCGGCAGGGTCCGAGCAACAAGCAACAGCCTTCTCAGGGTCCCCCTGCAGGTTTCCAGCAACAGGCGACAGCCTCTTCAGGGTCTCCCTGCAGGGGGGTTCCAGCAACTGGGGACAGCCTTGTGGAGGGTGGGAGGGGAGAACCCTGCTGCTACCACAGTGGCAGGGGAAACCATGGAGCTGCAGCAGCAAAAGTCACAGACAGGTCACAGCTTACGCAAATATTTCTTTATTGCCCTTGAACTGTATATGACTTTTATTAAAAATAACCATGACAAAATCTTAGCTTTAATTATAAGTGATAGCAAACAGATCAAAGCAGATTACCTAGCCAATAAACAAAACTGCAACCTAAGCTTAATATACTAGATTGGATAGGAATAGTAGATTCTCACCCTACCTAACTGATGGTGCAGGCAGACTTGTAGATTCTTAAGACACAAGCTACACTTGCTTTGCAGCTTGGAATCCCGAGGTGTTTCATGCATAGGCTAGAAATCCCTTTAGCCTGGGTCCAGTACTTCCCTCAGTTCAGTCTTTGTTCCTCAAATGTTTCCAGGAGTCTTGTGTGGGGAGTGAAGAACCACAGATGATGTCACTCCCTGCCTTATATAGCTTTAGCATATGGCAGGAACCCTTTGTTTCAAAACTTGGTTCCCAGACCGGTTTGTGGAAAAATACTGACATCCCAAGATGGATTCCAGAATCATGTGACCTGTTCACATGTACTTGTAGTCATAACAGCCATTACTTACAGGCTGTCTGGAGTGTTCTCAGGAAGGCTCACCAGATGGAAGATAAGCTTCTCCTAAGGTCTACTGTTTTCCCTAATGGCTCATTGCCCCGAATAGGCCCTTCCCAACCAGCTATCTAGACCAGCGGTTCTCAAACTGTGGGTCAGGACCCCAAAATGGGTCGCAACTTCATTTTAATGGGGTCGCCAGGGCTAGCTTAGACTTGCTGGGGCCTGAGGCTAAAGCTGAAGCCCTAGTCCCACAGCCCAGGGCTGAAGCTGATGCCCAAGGGTGTCAGCCCCTGCCTTGGGCTGAAACCCTGGGGCTTCGACTTTGCCCCCTCCCACCCAGGGAGGTGGGGCTCAGGCTTTGCCCCCCTCTCAAGGCAGTGGCACTTGGGCGGGCTCAGGCTTTGTTCCTTCTTCCTGGGGTCAAGTAGTAATTTTTGTTGTCAGAAGGGGGTCACAGTGCAATTCTCATAAATATAAAGGGAAGGGTAAACCCCTTTAAAATCCCTCCTGGCCACAGGAAAAATCCTCTCACCTGTAAAGGGTTAAGAAGCTAAAGGTAACCTTGCCAGCACCTGACCAAAATGACCAATGAGGAGACAAGATACTTTCAAAAGCCGGGAGGAGGGAGACAAACAAAAGGTCTGTGTCTGTCTGTATGATGCTTTTGCCGGGGATAGAACAGGAATGGAGTCTTAGAACTTTTAGTAAGTAATCTAGCTAGGTATGTGTTAGATTATGATTTCTTTAAATGGCTGAGAAAAGAGCTGGGCTGAATAGAATGAATATTCCTGTCTGTGTGTCTTTTTTTGTAACTTAAGGTTTTGCCTAGAGGGATTCTCTATGTTTTTAATCTAATTACCCTGTAAGGAATCTACCATCCTGATTTTACAGAGGTGATTCCTTTACTTCTATTAAAAGTCTTCTTGTAAGAAAACTGAATGCTTTTTCATTGTTCTCAGATCCAAGGGTTTGGATCTGTGGTCACCTATGCAAATTGGTGAGGATTTTTACCAAACCTTCCCCAGGAAGTGGGGTGCAAGAGTTGGGAGGATTTTTGGGGGAAAGACGTGTCCAAACTACATTTTCCCAGTAAACCCAGATAAAGTTTGGTGGTGGCAGTGGAAATCCAAGAGTAAAAATAATTGGGGAAGTTTTAACCTAAGCTGGTAAAAGTAAGCTTAGGAGGTTTTCATGCAGGTCCCCACATCTGTACCCTAGAGTTCAGAGTGGGGAAGAAACCTTGACATGGTGGCAGAGTGGTGGGATTAACCTGAAATCATTTTGAGATCAATTTGAGATTTTTTGAGCCAGAAATACAGATTTTAAAAAGGAATTTTTTTTTCCTTTGGGGCTGCTGGAAAGGAGGTCCAACTGAAAGCAGCTAGTTTTTTCTCTGCTTTGGGGCCAGAGCAGAGACAAAAGGGGATTATCTTTGTGAATTGTAGGTGTTCTTTGCCTGGAGGCAGAGTAGTTAACCTCCTGCAGGGAAATTCACAGTCTTCACAAACCTGAGGTTTTTTCCCCTAAAAGTAAATAGGGGGGTGTTCTATACCCATTTTCCTAGAGACAAAAGCGGTAGGGGTTTGTTTTTTTTTAGGATTTTGATTTTTTTTGTTGTTTTTTTTTACAAGGAGCACTGATTTGAAAAGGAATTTTTTTTTCTTTTGGGGCTGCTGGAAAGGAGGTTTCCAAGTAGTGGAGGATTTTTGCTTTGATTTGGGGCCAGAGCAGAGACAAAGGGAATTGTCTTTTTCTGTAGGCTGACAATCACTATCAGAGAATAGGTATCCTATTCCAGCACAGCAAAATTTTACAAGCCAAGTTTGTTTTATTTCTAACCCTCGGGTGTAAAGTTAGTTAAAAACAGAGAGGTAAAGATGACAGACACCAAGGCACTACACAAATTGGAGTTAGCCAAACTGGAGACAATGAAAGAAGCCGAAAAAGCTCGAGAAGCTGCTCACAGGAGAGCAATGGAGGCAAGGGACAAAGAAAGGGAAGCAGCGAAAGAGGCAGAACACCACCAAGCAGCTGCTCAGAGGAGAGCTATGGAAGCAAGGTACAAAGAAATGGAAGCAAAGGACAAAGAAATGGAGGAGAAGGAAAAAGAGAGGAAGCATGTGGAGGAGATGGAGAAGATAAAGGCTCAGCAGAATATACCAACAAACCCTAGCAATCCTTCTCCAGGTACCACTCCCCATCCCAGAAAGTTCCCCACCTACAAAGCAGGAGATGATACTGAGGCCTTCTTAGAAAACTTCGAAACGGCCTGTCTTGGGTACAGCATCTCTACTGACCAATACATGGTAGAGCTGAGGCCGCAGCTCAGTGGACCCTTAGCTGAGGTGGCAGCTGAAATGCCTAAAGAACACATGAACAAGTATGAACTGTTTAAATCCAAGGCGAGAGTCAGAATGGGGATAACACCCGAGCAGTCTCGTCAGAGGTTCAGAGCCCTAAGGTGGAAACCAGACGTGTCATTTACCCGACATGCCTACCACATTGTGAAACATTGGGATGCCTAGATATCAGGAGCAAGTGTTGAATCTCCAGTAAATTTGCCCTTCCTAATGCAAATGGAACAATTCTTAGAGGGGGTTCCTGAGGAAATAGAAAGATATATCCTAGATGGGAAACCCAAAACTGTGATCGAAGCAGGAGAGATTGGAGCCAGATGGGTGGAGGTGGCAGAGAAGGAGAAAACTGGTCGCAGTTGGAGCGGAGACCAGAAGGGACAACCCCAGACCACACCCTATAACCGGGGGCTGCCCAAGGCCCCACCTACCTCCCAAAGAACCCTCCAGACCCCTTATCGTCCCACCACCCCATTCTCCAGCAACTCGCCTCGCCCCAGTGACCTGTCAGCTGGACGATGTTTTAAACGTAACGAGCTGGGGCATGTAAAGGCCAACTGCCCCAAGAACCCCAACAGATTACAGTTCATTGCACTGGAATCACACCAGAGGTCCGCAGGCGCAGATACCTCCTAGATACCCTTGGAGCAGAGGGAAACTGAGTGTGGGAGGGAAGAAGGTCACCGCATGGAGGGACACCGGAGCACAAGTGTCAGCTATCCAGCTTCCTTAGTGGACCCCAATTTAATCAACCCAGAGATCCAAGTGACGATTCAACCCTTTAAGTCCAACTCTTTCAATTTGCCTACAACCAAGTTGCCTCTCCAGTACCAGGGCTGGTCAGGAACGTCGACTTTTGCAGTCTATGATGATTATCCCATCCCCATGCTGTTGGGGGAAGACTTGGCCAATCATGCCAAGAGGGTGGGAATGGTCACCCGTAGCCAGGCTAAACAAGCCGTGAGGCCTAGCTCTGTTCCGGAAACTTCTACAGGACCCAGTCAGAGGTGATGGACCCAGACTCCAGGCCAATGTCTGCAACAGCAGTAGTGGATCCAGTCCCAGAGACCCAGACGGAACCAGTCCCAGAACCAGAACCAGCAGAACAACCAGCACCAGACCATTTGCCAGCACTGAATCCAGTACTTGCAACCTCAACACCAGAGGGCCCCACTGAACCTGAACTAGCAGCAGCCCATAACCCTACACAAGAGGTTCAGCCAGAGCCTGAACCCCAACATAGTGTCCCAGCGGAGAGCGGACCACAGTCAACGGAAACAGCCCCATCCCCTACTTCGCTTCCGGAGGGATCAAGCATAGGTCCACAATACAATGAGGAACTGATGTCTCCAGCATCAAGGGAACAGTTCCAGACCGAACAGGAAGCAAATGAAAGCTTCCAGAGAGCTTGGACGGCGGCATGGAGCAACCCACTGCCTCTCAGCTCTTCTAATCAATCCAGGTTTGTTATAGAAAGAGGACTTTTATACAAGGAAACTCTTTCTGGTGGACACCAGGAAGACTGGCATCCTCAGAGACAGTTGGTAGTTCCAACTAAATACCAGGCCAAGCTCTTGAGCTTAGCCCACGATCATCCTAGTGGCCATGCTGGTGTGAACAGGACCAAAGACCATTTGGGGGGGTCATTCCGCTGGGAGGGAATGCGCAAGGATGTTTCTACCGATGTCCGGTCTTGTGAAGTATGCCAAAGAGTGGGAAAACCCCAAGACCAGGTCAAAAGCCCTCTCCAGCCACTCCCCATCATTGAAGTTCCATTTCAGCGAGTAGCTGTGGATATTCTGGATCCTTTTCCAAAAAAGACAGCCAGAGGAAAGCAATACATACTGACTTTCATGGATTTTGCCACCCGATGGCCGGAAGCAGTAGCTCTAAGCAACACCAGGACTAAAAGTGTGTGCCAGGCACTAGCAGACATTTTTGCCAGGGTAGGTTGGCCCTCTGACATCCTCAGAGATGCGGGGACTAATTTCCTGGCAGGAACTATGGAAAACCTTTGGGAAGCTCATGGGGTAAATCACTTGGTTGCCACTCCTTACCACCATCAAACAAATGGCATGGTGGAGAAGTTTAATGGAACTTTGGGGGCCATGATATGTAAATTTGTAAATGAGCACTCCAATGATTGGGACTTAGTGTTGCAGCAGTTACTTTTTGCCTACAGAGCTGTACCCCATCCCAGTTTAGGGTTTTCCCCATTTGAACTTGTATATGGCCGTGAGGTTAAGGAGCCATTACAGTTGGTGAAGCAGCAATGGGAGGGGTTTACACCTTCTCCAGGAACTAACATTCTGGACTTTGTAACCAACCTACAAAACACCCTCCGAACCTCTTTAGCCCTTGCTAAAGAAAACTTACAGGATGCTCAAAAACAGCAAAAAGCCTGGTACGATAAACATGCCAGAGAGCGTTCCTTCAAAGTAGGAGACTAGGTCATGGTCTTAAAGGTGCTCCAGGCCCATAAAATGGAAGGGCCATTCACGGTCCAGAAGCACCTGGGAGCTGTTAATTATCGCATAGCATTCCCCACCTCCAACCGAAAGCCTAAGGTGTACCATATTAATTCTCTAAAGCCCTTTTATTCCAGAGAATTAAAGGTTTGTCAGTTTACAGCCCAGGGAGGAGACGACGCTGAGTGGCCTGAAGCTGTCTACCACGAAGGGAAATGTGCTGGTGGTGTGGAAGAGGTGAACCTCTCCATGACCCTTGGGCATATGCAGCGACAGCAGATCAAGGAGCTGTGCACTAGCTACGCGCCGATGTTCTCAGCCACCCCAGGACTGACTGAACGGGCATACCACTCCATTGACACAGGTAATGCTCACCCAATTAGGGTCCAACCTTACCGGGTGTCTCCTCAAGCTAAAACTGCTATAGAACGGGAGATCCAGGATATGTTACAGATGGGTGTAATCCGCCCTTCTGGAAGTGCATGGGCATCTCCAGTGGTTCTAGTTCCCAAACCAGATGGGGAAATACGTTTTTGCATGGACTACCGTAAGCTAAATGGTACAACTCGCCCTGACAACTATCCAATGCCACGCACAGATGAACTATTAGAGAAACTGGGACGGGCCCCGTTCATCTCTACCTTGGCCTTAACCAAGGGGTACTGGACTTAACCAAGCAAGTACCGCTAGATGAATCCCCCAAGGAAAGGTCAGCCTTCACCACACATCTCGGGCTGTATGAATTTAATGTACTTTCGGGCTGCGAAATGCACCCACCACCTTCCAGAGACTTGTAGATGGTCTCCTAGCGGGATTAGGAGAATATGCAGTCGTCTACCTTGACGATGTGGCCATATTTTCGGATTCCTGGGCAGACCACCTGGAACATCTACAAAAAGTCCTTGAGCGCATAAGGGAGGCAGGACTAACTGTTAAGGCTAAGAAGTGTCAAATAGGCCTAAACAGAGTGACTTACCTTGGACACCAGGTGGGTCAAGGAACTATCAGCCCCCTACAGGCCAAAGTGGATGCTATCCAAAAGTGGCCTGTCCCAAAGTCAAAGAAACAGGTTCAATCCTTCTTAGGCTTGGCCGGTTATTACAGACGATTTCTACCGCAATACAGCCAAATCGCCACCCCACTGACAGACCTAACCAAAAAGAAACAGCCAAATGCCGTTCAGTAGACCGAAGAGTGTCAGAAGGCCTTTAACTAACTTAAAGCGACACTCATGTCTGACCCTGTACTAAGGGCCCCAGACTTTGAGAAACCGTTCCTAGTAACTACAGATGCGTCTGAGCGTGGTGTGGGAGCAGTTTTAATGCAGAAAGGACCTGATCAAGAATTCCACCTTGTAGTGTTTCTCAGCTAAAAACTATCTGAGAGGGAAAGCAACTGGTCAGTCAATGAAAAAGAATGTTATGCCATTGTCTACGCCCTGGAAAAGCTATGCCCATATGTTTGGGGACGGCGTTTCCACCTGCAAACCAACCATGCTGCGCTACAGTGGTTTCATACTGCCATGGGAAATAACAAAAAACTTCTTCGGTGGAGTTTAGCTCTCCAAGATTTTGATTTTGCCATCCAAGACATCTCAGGAGTTTCTAACAAAGTGGCTGATGCACTCTCCCATGAAAATTTCCCAGAATCAACTGGTTAAAATAGTCCTTGAGATGTGGAAAATATGGTTAGTCTTTATGTACTTGGTAGTATATTTAGACGTGCATGTGTCTTATTAACTCTGTTTTTCCTAGAGCTCCAAGAAGAAATCCCAGCCAGCGTTTCACCCTAGCTGAGATTTGGGCGGGGGGGGTGTCATAAGTATAAAGGGAAGGGTAAACCCCTTTAAAATCCCTCCTGGCCACAGGAAAAATCCTCTCACCTGTAAAGGGTTAAGAAGCTAAAGGTAATCTCGCTGGAACCTGACCAAAATGACCAATGAGGAGACAAGATACTTTCAAAAGCTGGGAGAAAGGAGAAAAACAAAGGGTCTGTGTCTGTCTGTATGCTGCTTTTGCCGGGGATAGAACAGGAATGGAGTCTTAGAACTTTTAGTAAGTAATCTAGCTAGGTGTGTGTTAGATTATGATTTCTTTAAATGGCTGAGAAAAGAGCTGGGCTGAATAGAATGAATATTCCTGTCTGTGTGTCTTTTTTTGTAACTTAAGGTTTTGCCTAGAGGGATTCTCTATGTTTTGAATCTAATTACCCTGTAAGGTATCTACCATCCTGATTTTACAGAGGTGATTCCTTTACTTCTATTAAAAGTCTTCTTGTAAGAAAACTGAATGCTTTTTCATTGTTCTAAGATCCAAGGGTTTGGGTCTGTGGTCACCTATGCAAATTGGTGAGGATTTTTACCAAACCTTCCCCAGGAAGTGGGGTGCAAGGGTTGGGAGGATTTTGGGGGGAAGATGTGTCCAAACCACGTTTCCCAGTAAACCCAGATAAAGTTTGGTGGTGGCAGTGGAAATCCAAAGGTAAAATAATTTTGTACCTTGGGGAAGTTTTAACCTAAGCTGGTAAAAGTAAGCTTAGGAGGTTTTCATGCAGGTCCCCACATCTGTACCCTAGAGTTCAGAGTGGGCGGGCTCAGGCTTTGTTCCTTCTTCCTGGGGTCAAGTGGTAATTTTTGTTGTCAGAAGGGGGTCACATTGCAATGAAGTTGAGAGCCCCTGATCTAGACTGAAAGTATCTTGTCTAGTGGGCGTTATCCAGGTGTAACTACATTTGAAATACAGCTATGTAGTCAATATTCATAACTTCAGATACATAAATGATACATGTATACAAACAGGATAATCGTATTCAGTAAATTATAACCTTTTCAAGAACACCTCACATAACCCGTTTTGCATAAAACGCATCATAATTATGCCATAATCATATAATAATAATATCATTGCAAAGAATATGGGGTGCAGTGTGTCATCTTCTTTGACAAGTTACTGGCTTAGCAGATATAGGGGAAGCAGCAGATCTGATATTTCTTGATTTTAGTAAGGCTTTTGACCGTAACATGACATTCTCACAAGCGAACTAGGGAAATGCAGTCTAGATAAGGGGTTCTCAAACTGGGGGTCAGGACCCCACAGGGGGGTCGCAAGGTTCTTACATGGGGGGGGGGTCGCGAGCTGTCAGCCTCCACCCCAAACCCCGCTTTGCCTCCAGCATTTATAATGGTGTTAAATATATAAAAAAGCATTTTTAATTGATGGGGTAGGGGAGCGTGCACTCAGAGGCTTGCTATATAAAAGGGGTCACCAGTAAAAAAGTTTGAAAATCACTGGTCTAGATGAAAATACTTTAAGGTTGGCATACAACTGGTTGAATGACTGTACTCAAAAGAGTAGTTCTCAATGTTTCGCTGTCCAACTGGGAGCGTTTATCTAGAGAGGTACCATAGGGGTCAGTCCCGGGTACAGTATTATTCAATATTTTCATTAACTACTTTGATAAAATGGAGTGTACGCTTATATAATTTTCAGACACCACCATGCCAGGAGGGGCTGCAAGCATTTTGGAGGAAAGGATTAGAATTCAAAATGCCTTGACCAATTAGAGAATTGGCCTGAATTCCACAAATGAAATTCTATAAAAACAAGGCAAAAGTACAGCATTTGGGAAGGAAAAAAAAAAATCAAATGAACTACAAAATGGGGGGTAACTCTGCATGTTGTAGTACTGCTGAACAGGATCTGAAGGTTTATAGTGGATTACAAATTAAACGTGAGTCAACAATGTGATGCAGTTGCAGAAAAAGTTAAGACAGACAGACCTGGGAAATAATTGTCCTGCTTTACTTAGCACTGGTGAGGCCTCAGAGGGAGTACTGTGTCCAATTTTGGGCAACACACTTAAGAAGATGTTAAGATGTTAAGATGTTAAGATGTGGACAAATTGTAGAGAGTTTGGGCAAGCAACAAAAATGATTAAAGGTTTAGAAGACTTGACCTATGAGGAAAGGTTAAAAAACTGGGCATGTTTAGTCTTGAGAAAAGATGACTACGGGGGGACCTGATAAGTCTTCAAAAACATTAAGGGCTGTTATAAAAAGAGCGGTGATCAATTCTTCTCCATGTCCACTGAAGATAGGACAAGAAATAATGGGTTAGTCTGCAGCAAGGGAGATTTAGGTTAGTAATTTGGGAAATCTTTCTAACTGTAAGGGTAGTTAAGTTCTGGATAGGCTTCCAAAGGAGGCTGTGAAATCCTCATCACTTGTGGGTTTTTAATAACCTGTCAGGGGTGGTCTAGATTTACTTGGTATTGCCTTAGCACCGGGGGCTGGACTTGGTGACCCCTTAAAGCCCCTTCCAGACCTACATTTCTATGTTTCTGTGAAAATACTAACTGGTGAAGCAAAAAGAACAGAAATTTTACACGTGGCACCAAGTGTACCTGAAGGGATTCAAGTGAAAGCTTTACACATCTCTCAAAAATCCTAAACTTAGGGAAGGGGGAGTTGTTAATTTATAAGTTTATGATTCTTCTGTTCCTTTGGAAAAAGAGCAGTCTTTATGATTTATGAAAGGAAATCAAATAACTGTTATATATCCACAATATTTTGAACATTTACCAATCTTCGGTAACAATGCAACTGAAGCAAGTAATACAAATACTACACAAGATACTGCTGTAAAATATTATTCAAGATCCTAATTATTTGAAATGGATGATACTAAACATTTAAAATTCAGGAAAGGAAACTGAGAAATAAAGGAAAGTTATGTATAGTATATTAAGATCTGGAGAGTGTTAGCATCAAATATGTGCAGTCCCCATATACCTCTACGTGTCCACCTGAAAATAAGAGATGCCATTGCAGCAGCTGTAAAATGTTATATGTGACAGTATCACATTCATAAAAATCAAAAGCCATCTTTTAGACAAACAGCAGACATTCTGACAGTCAACAAAATTTCTCTCCAGGGATAAAACTGGAAAAGTCTGCAGGTCCAGTGGTTCAATATAAATTATTTATTAATTCAAAATTCTGTGAAGACTTGTTTTGGAAAGGAAATGCAACTACATGCCACTTGCACTATTCCTTCCAATATAACCTCCCTAAATTAATCATCTCCATTGCAAATATTTCAAATACCTGTTATCACTTTTACTTTTGGTTCATTCAAAACAAGAGCTCTTCACACTTGTACTTCGAATTACTACTGTTTGGACTATAAGTAAAGTTAGTCAAATCCATTTATTCATGTCTGAATATTGGTGACATCATAGCAGAATTTTCAGAAGCCTTTTTTGGTCCATCACTAGCTTTCAACATTCAGTAGCTGACCTCCCAGTAATGCTGCATGTTACCCATCTCTTTCTGGGTCATCCCCTACTATGGTCCACCACCATTCCTTCCACAATAACTTTCCATCTCTATGTTTGATGTGACCAAAGCAAATATGTTTGCACCTGTTGAATTTCACCAGCACGGTCTATTTCTCTCCAAGAATGTTTTTAACATAAGCATTTGTCTTCTTTTCTATCCAGGAGATATGCAAGAGTTTTCACCAGCATCATATCTCAAAAGCTCCAATTTTCTTCTTAGGAGCAGCATGCATTTCCTACAATTTGCATCCATAAGTTGCTATTGGGAAAAAATTAGCTTTTCCCCTGTCAACTTTTGTACATTTTGAGATGCCAAGTTTTTTCCAAGCTTTTGTAAGGGAGGTAATGGCTGAGTAAGCCATTTGTAGTCTTTTTCAGATTTCTTTGGAACAGCCTCCTTAGCTGGATATGAATTCAGTACCTGGGATCATACATCTACTGCTTCTACCACTTGACCCTTAATCATGATGTCTGCTTGCACACTATTTTTTAAAATCATCTGAACATGAGTACATTCAGTTTTTGCGTCATTCAGGGTTAGTTCATCTTCCCCAGTGACTCATTTTACAAATGCAAACATTCATTGCATTACATCAGTGGTTGTAGAAAAAGAGTGTTGTGTTATGAGCATATCTGAGGTCGGTTAAAAGGTGTCCACCAATGGAAATCAACTCCTTCTACTTTGTCAAAACCTTTCAAGGCTTGTCTCATCATAAACTCTGTGTATATGTTGAAAAGGCTTGGGGACAGAACATACCCTTATCTCACACCCTGCCCAGTGGAAAGCCACACGCTGTTGCTTGCTGCTTTTCACACCATGGTCTGTTGATGACAGAGACTTGGAATGAGTTCAATTAGATGCTTTAGAATCCCCACATCTGCCAGTATCCTCCAAAAGATTCATGTCAGACAGCACTGAATGCTTTTGAGTATAATAATCAATGGGTGATTGTATGCCCTGCATTTTTCAACAATATGAAGATATTTGCAATTTGATCACATGTTTTCTCACTCTCTGAAACCAACTTGTTCTTCTGGTAGTTCTGCTTCTATCATTCACTTCATGTGATCTTGGATTACCTTACAGCAGAACTTTCCTCACATAAGATATTAGGGAGATGATTCAATTGTTACTAAACTCTGTTATGTCTCCTTTCTTTGGAAAGGGCAGAAAGATTCCCTTTGTCCAGTCATACAGCCAATTTTTAGTTATCCATATCTCATAATAATTTTTCCACAAAAGATCAATACCATGGTCACTTTTTAAACAGTTCTGCTGGTGCGTTATCTACACCTGGTGTTTTCCCAGGCTTCATTTTCATAATAGCAAACACCATTTCCTCTAGCAGGATTGATGGCTCCGGCTCCATACTCGTTCTGTCTTCCTATATCTTGAGTGACTCTAATGAAGCATACAGACTGGCACAGTTCTCTCCACCGACATTTCATGTTGCCACCTTCAGTGAAGATGCTGCCATCGTGATCTTTAATTATGCTTGATCGCGAGGGATACTTTTTGGTAAGAATCTGACCACTGTGAAGGGGGAGGAGGTGCGGGGGGGGGGGGGGTGCCACTAGGACCCAGAATGTAGAAAATTGTGTCTGCTGCTGGTGCATATGTATTCTCTCTGCTCTAGATGCAGACATGGTAGAATGCTGTGCTGGAGGAAGGAGGGAACAAGAGACATAACCGGCAGGCAGGAGAAAAGGTGAGAGGGAATAACAGAAAGCAGCAGGAGAGAGAGAGAGGAGGAGCCGACTCTTATGTGCCTCTCTAGCACCCCCAGGATCCTGGACTGATTAACACCAGCTTCTGAAGGAGCTTCCTGTTTCCTACTGCTTCCCTGAACCCACTTGAGGAGAACAGGCAGTCAACTGAAGTAGTAGGAGCCAGTTAGGCCCTTACAGCGCTGATATCGTCCCTTACTCAGGCCGTGCTACCAGCCTGCTTATCTGTCCCCTTCAATTGAGTGTTGAGAGCCACTATAGCTGGCACAGAACACCAGTCATGAGTAAAAGAAGAAAACACTCTTCTGGGGCAGCATTCAGAAAAAGGAAAGAAAGCAAAGGAAGCTTTTCTATCTAAACAGGAAGGAGCTCTTCTGAGAAACATAGAGACAAATGTTCATGGTGAGCCTTCCGGCCCCAGTGAGGATGTGAGTGGTGAGGGGATGCCTGATCTTCCAGTCAAAGTACGGGTGACCTGGCAGCTACTGCAACATCCATATCTCCATCTCAAATGGATGTAACCCTGCACATTCCTGAAGAAAAGTGTAGATCAGAGAAGAGTGTGATGGAGGCGCAAGAAACAGCTGCTGCTGAGTTTAGTTCCTTAAGTCTAGATGATCCAGGACTGTGGACCCACTTGAGCAGTGGCCTGAGGGACTTTCTTGTACTGCATGGGCCACAGCAAGTGAAAAACTTCATGTTCCCCAAAGACAATGAAAATAGAAGTTTCCATCCAACACATTACTGGCGTGAAATCCCCAATGGTGACAAAGTGGAGAGACCCTGGCTCATGTAGTCAAAAACCCAGAATGCTGCATACTGTTTTTGCTGCAAACTCTTCCAGTCTAATGTTCCAGCCACATTGGTTTTCTACAGGAACAAAGGACTGGAAAAATCTGGCTAGAAATCTGGCATGCCATGAGAAGGCAGCAAATCACCAGAGATCATTCCATAGGTAGAAAGAGCTTGAGATGAGACTAAGGTTAAAGGCCACCATAGATGATCAGCTTCAAGAGAAGATCGCATCAGAGTCTCTTCACTAGCAAAATGTTCTGAAAAGGCTCATTGCCATTGTGAGAATGCTTGCTACCCAAAACCTAGTACTGCGTGGCACTTCAGATCGGCTGTATGTGCCAAACAATGGAAACTTCCTTACAATTGTGGAGCTGACGGCTGAGTTTGATGCTGTACTCCAGGTGCATCTAAGAAGAGTCAAGAAACGTACACGCACCCCTACCTTGAAAAGCAATTCAAAATGAGATCATATAGTTACTGGCAACAAAAGTCAAACAGAAGATTGTGGCAGATCTGAAGTCAGCAAGATATTACTCTGTTATTCTGGACTGCACACCTGACATCAGCCATATGGAACAAATTACTTGAATGGTGCGTTTTGTAGCAACAACAGAACCTAGTGAAAATGTCCCTGCAATGGTGACTGTCAGAGAGCATTTTCTAGAATTTATTGACATTGATGATACTACAGGAGCTGGTATGACAAATGTGCTTCTTAAAAAGCTAGAAGATACAGGAATTGAGATAGCTGACATGAGAGGTCAGGCTACAATAATGGTGCCAACATGAGAGGAAAGAACGGAGGAGTGCAGACATGGATCCGAGAGTTAAACCCATGAGCTTTTTTTGTCCCATGCAGTTCTCATTCACTGAACTTGGGGTCAGTGATGCAGCATCAGCTTCTAGTGAGGAATAGAAATAGGGAGATTCTGGAAAGGACATTCATTTTCTGTATATTAATTTTACCCAACCAACTGAGGATTAACAAATTCTACCTTCTCAAATTGCTAGCCACTTGGGCAATAATTGGTTCTATACATATCTTTGGGATATCCTGAATATTACTGGGAATCAGTAGTCTTAAATATTCATGTAAAAGGACTGCCACTGAAAGTTCCAACTTTAGCAAAGGCCTTTGTGGGCATATTTGTTAATGTCTAAGATTTCTGATATACCCCAATTAATTTTATGTTCTGAGGGGTCTCTAAACTTATTAACAGTGATTAGAAGATTAGGAATGGTAACCTCAAGCTTAATACAAATACAAGAGCATCATCTGCATAGAGCATAATTGTGTGTTCTGTTTTACAGTCTACTTAAATTCCCCCCTCCAAATCAGCAGGAAATGGTATTCTTCAATTCCTGAACTGAAGAGTACAGTTGCTGTGGGCTGTTAAACTGTTGCTGCAACTTTGAAATGGCTCAAAACAATCCTAAAACTTGGCATAGGGCTGTCACTTTGAAAACATTGCCCAACTCAGGATACAGCCTTAGAGAGATCCAAGGCTATAGAATGTTTCAGGGACATGATTACAGCACAACCCCTGCTATCCTGCAAGAAGAAACAGTGTTGTCTCCTCATATGATTCAACTGTGCTGCAATTGGGTTCCCCAACACTGTTGATTTTTATAGCGAAGATGTGACCATGAACTCTACCCCCTGCAAACTATGCTAGCAGCAACCAGTGGGCTTATCAGTTCATGTAGGGAAAATGCAATGTGATGGCATAAGAAAACAGGATATCATTAAATTCTGTTAGAATCTTTGCAGATTCTGCTAAAGATGCTCAGAAGCGATTTACCCTTAACCCCCACACTCTTCAAAATTTAACAAATGAACTATTGAGCCTCCCCTCTAACAAACAAATCCTGTTAAGATGTCTGAGTTTGGGAATCCAAAAATCACTAATCATTTTTGAAGATCTTGGCCATAAACTCACCATTTTGCATACAAGTCTTAAAAAAAATTGTTAAGCAAATGGGCCAAGTTATCAATGAAAGAAAAAAGTCTGACGAGACTAAAAATATATACACTTTTCATATTCTCCAATATCTCAAAAATGGTTGATGAGATTTTCTTCAGATTTTCCATAAAAATGTACTTCTGGGCTTAGATCAAAAGATTATGAAAAGATTCAGCCAAGGAGACTTTTTTCAGAAAGGCATGAGGACGTGGGAAAACAGGTGTTATAACAAAAGTGCCAAACAAACTTTGGGCTCCATTTGCCTGAAAAGGACTACAGACAAGCTAGATAACGCACTAGATAATAGTAAGAAATTGTTTAACCATTTAAAATACAAGTAGCAAAATGAAATACCTTAACATTCAAAAGTGTCATGGTCACATAATGCCACAAATATATTTTAAAGAGACATTGAACCTAAACCACAGTTCTGTCTGAAAGTCTTTTTTTAAAGCCTACTACTGTTACTCGTAACACTCATGATTGCTATAATTGATAACTTAGAGCACCATTTCTCAAACTGGGGGGTCCAGACCCAAAAGTGGGTTGCAAGGCTCTTGTAGGGGTGTTGTGAGATCACAAAAAATAGGGCTACCATATGTCTGGGTTTTCCCAGACATGACCTCTTTTTTTGGTCCTTGCTCGTCCTTTTTCCTTGCCCTCAGAGCTAGGCGGCTGGAGAGTGGCAGCTGCTGGCCGGCCAGCCACCCAGCTCTGAAGGCAGCAGTGCAGAAGTAAGGGTGGCATGATATGGTTGCTTAGTTCTGCAGGGATCTGCAATGATCCTGCAAAAGCTATGTCCGGTACCAAGAGTCTTCAGGACCCTAGGGGAAGTAGATGTGAATAATATAGTAAAATAAATTGACCAGTCATTCGGTCTAAAACGTATACGGCAAATACGACACACAAGAAAACCCCACAACCAAAGAGCCAACCAGCACCATTAGCATGGATCCAGCACAGACAGATCCCCAATAACTGGTACCATCACATGCTGTCTCATGGAATTTAGTTCCAAGAACAATACTAAAAAGTTAGTCAAGGCAGAGATCACAAACCATACACCACTGATATGTTTCAACCCTCTAGTTTGTACTCATCATGCATTATATGATCACTCTCCATAAAATAAAGTATCTGCAAAATATTCAAAACCAACAGTACTGATTCAACATACCGTAAGGCAGAACAGTCAGCTATAATAAGTGATCAATCTTCCTAACCAATTACCATACAAATGAAGAGTGAAAAGTTTCCAGACAAAAGTCAGTAATGGCCAAAATGTACTCCCCCCTACTAAAACTGTTCAGTAGTGTACACAAATCAGTTGGGTAGCCTTGGACCAGTTCTCACTTGACAGATGCCTACCTCCCACCACAACTGATACTAATAAACACTACTATCAACAGTCTCCATTAACAAACAAATCTATCACGGAGAAATAATTACCCTCCCACTGCTACAGGTGGCCAGTCAGGTCAGGCTTGAGGCACACTGGCAGGGTACTATGGTGAAGCCAGCATTAGAACCGGTCATGTTGGTTTAGAGAAGAGAAGTCTGAGCGGGGAACATGATAACATACTTCAAATATGTAGACGGTTGTTATAAAGAGGATGGTGATTAATTGTTGTCTATGTCCACTGTGAGGAGAGCAAGACGTAATTGTCTTAGTATGCAGCAAAGGACACTTGGCTTGGATAATAAGAAAAAAAAATTAACTGCAAGGGTAGTAAAGTTCTGGAAGTGGCTTCCAAGGGAGGTTGGGGAGAGCCCAACATTGGAGATTAGACAAACATTTGTCAGGGATGGTCTAGGTTAGGGGTTGGCAACCTGCAGCTCCAGAGCTGCATGGGGCTCTTTGGATGCCCCCTTGCGAGTAGCTGTTTTTTGAGGGGGTTTGAGGTGCAGGCACTGGCCAGGAGGCACTTATCACATGCAGCTCCAGGCCAGCAGCACAGGAGGGCTCAGGCAGGCTGCTCGCCTGCCCTGGTACCTCACTGCTCCTGGAAGAGTCTGGCTGCTGGCATGTCTGGGCACGCCCCTTGGAGGGAGGGGGCAGAGGGTCTCCATGCACTGCCCACGCCCATAAGCACTGGCCCGCAGCTGTGAGGACGGTGCTGGGGGTGGGAGCAGTGTGTGGAGCCGCCTCCCCCTGCCCCGCCAGGGCACGCAAAGACATGCCAGCAGCCAGCCACTTCCAGGAGCAGCATGGGGCCAGGGCAGGCAGGCAGCCTGCCTGAACCCTGCTATGCTGCCGGCCAGGAGCCACCTGTGGTAAGCGCCTCCCGGCCAGAGCCTGCACCTTGCATCCCCTCCCATACCCCAACCCCCTGCCCCAGGTTAGAACCCCCTCCTGCAGCCAAACTCCCTTCCAGACCTTGCATCCCCTCCAGCACCCCAATTCCCTACCCCAGCCCCCTCCTGTTTATATTCAAATGGCTCATTACCAAGGCAACTGTTGTCTACCAATAAAACTCTTGGAATTTCTTGTGAAAAGGAAGCGGATGTGCTATGTCTTTACTAGTATTTTCAAATGGTTGGACGTTGGAACAAAGTCTAAAGTCAGAAATAACAGATCAGATAAATGCCTTCAATCAAAAAAATTGCAACCAAAAAGATAAAAGACAAACACCGAGAATTTCAAAATGATTGGACGGAGTCTTGTTTTTCTAGCAAGTTCAGCCGAACTCCAAGCGTGCTTCATTTGCAACGAGAAACTATCCAACGACAAGAAATCAAACCTAGAAAGACATTTTTAAAAGAAACGTTGGACGTTCACTGAAACTTATCCAGCTGGTGATGCAAGGAAAAAAGCAGTAGAGGAGCTCCGACGCAAAGCAGAGCAAACAAGATGTACGTTTGCTAAATGGATGGAGGAGCCAAGCGGAACCATTACTGCTAGTTTCATGGAAGCTCAAGCAATGAAACGAGGGAAGTCATTCACATTTGGAGAATACGTGAAAGAAAGTTTCAATAAAACATCTAAGCACCTCTTCGGCAATTTTAAAAACAAAGATGAAATAGTTAGGAAAATCAGAGAAATGCCATTATCTGCGAAGACTACAAAGGACAGAACTATTAAGATGGTCACAGACTTAACCAGCCAGCAGGTTAGTGACATTAGATCAGCATCAGATTTTTCTATTGCCTGCAATGAGACATGCGATGTGGATGACATCGCTCAGGTTGCCTTACTCGGCAGATACATTAATGATCAAGGTCCTCAAGAAAAGTTGATCATATTATTGCCACTAAAAGACAAACTTGGGGCAAAGATTTTGTATCTGCTGTCACTGAATGTCTGAAACAAAAAGATATTGACATCAACAGAATAGTTTCTATTGCTACAGATGGAGCACCGAGCATGAAGGGGGAACACAAAGGTTTTGTTCCTTTACTTAAAGAAAGCATGGAGCACGATGTAATTTCATTTCACTGCATAATCCACCAGGAGGCACTCTGTGCACAAACCTTTCCAGAGGAAATCTCAAAAGTAAAGGAAATGGTCTTACAGATTGAAAGCACTTGTCATAATTTTGTTAACAATCATCAGCAGTTTTGTGAGCTTCTTCGAGAAGTTAACTGCCAATATTCTGATCTTCTCATGTACAACAAGGTAAGATGGCTTTCCAGGGGTGCAGTCCTGGTGAGGTTTGAGTCACGTCTTGAGGAAATTAGGGTGTTCGAGAAAAGGGCCTTAAATATGTAGCGCTAACAGATCGTCACTATCTGCAGAAATTCAATTTCACGGTGGATTTAACTTCTCATTTAAACATGTTGAATTGGAAACTACAGGGAAAAGGAAACACTGCAATTTCCATTTTGGAAGAAGTTATTTCATTTGAACGAAAGCTGTCTTTGTTTGTAAGAGACATTGTGATGGGCATGTTAGTGCATTTCCCAACACTGAAGCAATACAAACAAACGACTAACATTGACGTTAGGTTCCTTGCAGAAACAGTCATCAAAATGCAAGCTGCATTTGTTGACTGATTTCACAAGTTCAGAAGGGAACTTTGTCATTTCTGTTGAAATTGCTTGAAGCTGACACTTCTACATTGAATTTTTCAACATTTGAGGGAATCGATCGAGCGCAATTTGAACTTGAATTAGTGGACTTGCAAGACAAGGATTTATGGAATTCAAAATTGAAAGACCTTGTCACTGAACTTGAAAACCTGGAATGGCAGAAATCCACCCTGGGGCTACAACACAAGTGGTCTGAAATGGATGACTTTAAATGGCAAGACCAGATTTTATTCGACGTTTGGAACGGTCTACCGGATATGTACAGTAAGCTGAAGAAATACGCATTTGGGCTTCTCCCAATCTTCGGTTCAACACACTTCTGTGAACAAGTGTTTTCCAACATGAATTTCATCAGAAACAAACTGAGGAGCCAACTGCAAGATATGAATCTTGAGTCCTGCTTGAAAATGAAAATCATGGCATATTCACCAAACATTGAGCAACTCTAAAGATGTCCAACAACAGAAGTTGCATTAAAAGTAGTGGTGAGTAGTAATAACTTTAATATGTTCAATTATTATTAGTTGATAAATTCTAACTCTACAAGTAGCTTTGCATGTGATCCGGCTCTCTAAATATTTTGGTCAAAAACAAAAAAAAATGGATCTTCTTCTTTGAAAGGTTGCCAACCCCTGGTCTAGATATACACTTAATTCATAGAATCATAGACTTTAAGGTCAGAAGGGACCATTATAATCATCTAGTCTGACCTCCTGCACAACGCAGGTCACGGAATCTCACCCCCCTAACAAACCCCTAACTTATGTCTGAGCTACTGAAGTCCTCAAATCATGGTTTAAAGACTTCAAGATGCAGAGAATCCCCCAGCAAGTAACCCCATGCTGCAGAGAAAGGCAAAACCCCCCCAGGGCCTTTGCCAGACTGCCCTGGGGAAAAATTTCTTCCCAACCCCAAATATGGCGATCGGCTAAACCCTGAGCATGTTGGCAAGACTCACCAGCCAGACACCCAGGAAAGAATTCTCTGTCGTAACTCAGATCCCACCCCATATAATATCCATCACAGGCCATTGGGCATATCTATCGCGAGTAGTCGAAGATCAATTAATTGCCAAAATTAATTAGGCTATCCCATCATATCATCTCCTCCATAAACTTATCAAGCTTTGTTTTGAAGCCAGATATGTCATTTGCCCCCACTGCTTCCATTGGAAGGCTGTTCCAGAACTTCACTCCTCTGATGGTTAGAAACCTTCGTCTAAATTCAAGTCTAAGCTTCCTGATGGCCAGTTTAGATCCATTTGTTCTTGTGTCCACATTGGTACTGAGCTTAAATAATTCTTCTCCCTCCATGGCATTTATCCCTCTGATACATTTATAGATAACAATCATATCTCCTCTCAGCCTTCTTTTAGTTACGCTAAACAAGCCAAGCTCATTGAGTCTCCTTTCATAAGACAGGTTTTCCATTCCTCGGATCGTCCTAGTAGCCCTTCTCTGTACCTGTTCCAGTTTGTTCCTCAGCATGGGGGATGACCTTTCAAGCCTTACATTTCTATGATTGATGCACGTGCTGTAACAATTCTATGAACAGTTGGAAGACTTGAGACTCCATGGCTGAAGTTTACACTTTGTCAAGGAAGCAATTAGCTTCCTACAAGATCAAAAAAGTAGAAAAAAAAAAAAGTGTCCTTCAGCGGAGTCACATCAGCATAAAAATGTTGTGGCAGAACAGAAAATTGGGCCCATAATTGGTTTAGAAACAAAGAGCATATTCCTGAACCAATCCTTTCATTTAATGTCTCATAGTACTTCCCTGCAACTCCCTCCAGGCTGAGGTATAATCAGGAAAAAGGGATCAGGGAGTTCTCATAACATCAACACCTGCTTTTCTTGGGGCTCAGAGGATCTTACTGTGATCACCAATCGATCGACAGGAAATCAGGAAAGTGCAGATGTTTCCTTATTCCCTTCACAGGAAACAAAAATAGCTAAATTCAGGCACAGCAGTAATGGGAGGCTCTGGACCCCAAAGGCCTCTGGCATCCATGTTGACAAAATTTTCCCAGTTACAAATTAACTGTTTAGACTGAAAACCCACAAGTCTCATATTTCTGCTCCTCTGCTTATTCTCAAACAAATCTAACCTAGACTTTTTTTTTTTTTTAAATTATTGTCTTTAGTTCAGACAATCTTAAAACACATCCATCTGCTGCTACCTCTAGGTCTGAAACTTTTCATTCTGGGTCTTTTAATCTGGGTTCCCAGTTGCTGCCTCTCCCCCTTCCCCCCCCAACCCAATCAGATGTAGTTATGTAGTTATTTCATGCACAGTCATCCAAACAGATATAAATCAATACAGAGCAACCATGTAAGGAAATTTCTAGAAAGTCAGACTGTCAACCAGAAAATGAGAAAGCCACTGAGAAAGGTCACATTTGAAAAGTAAAGTCAGCTGGTTCAGCACTTTGTTTCCCCTTTGGCATTCTTAAGGGATTTACAGTACCACAGCAAGAATTTAACTTAGCAAGCTTCCCATTTCCCTATGGAGACAGAAAGTGAAAAGATACTGTATTCAGAGTTCAAAATCCACATATCAAGAGAGTTATACATGTAAATCTGTCACAAGTGCCTACATATCTCAGCAACAGTTTGCATGTCAGCTACCACATGTATATTATTTATTGCACGCTTATATTTATGACTTACATTTATTGCTTGCTTCATCCCCAAAGATTTAAAAGTATAAATGTAAAGCACTAAGGAAATGCAGCATCTTTAATGGAGGGCAACAGAACTGGCATACAGCAGTAAGAAGTAAGGGAGTCTGTTACAACTTGATGCCAATCTGTAGTGGAAACATTGTTCTACCTTGTTATTTATATTCCCTACACCACTGTAATGAAGGTTCCGTTTAAACCACAAATTGGAACAGTGGGGTAAATGGGACCATCGATTCACATATAGTTAATAAAATTAGATGCTCTACTTACAATATAAATGGCAAGGTACGCACGCCTAGCACCCTGTCCACATTATATTGTTGTTCCTAATACATTTCCAAAATAGTTTTTTTGCCCAACAGGAAGATGGGTTTTCTGTGGACGATGATAATCTATAAAACTATTATATAGATGGTTACTGTTGAATCTTAAGCATTGTTTCATAACACTGTTAAAATTTCAACCACGGTGATAACAAAGGCGAAGATCAATGTTGAGCCTTTGGTGGCCTGTTCATGGTGTGGCTTATATCATATATTAGCCAAATTTCATGAGGAAGAGACCCTACCTTTCCAGTGTTTTCACTCTAATGTGTACCAATATATTTCTCTTGCTTGCCAGTATGTTTTCTCCCACCTCTCCCACATACAGATAACAATTTATACGAAGTATTGGATCACACAGTAATCAGCTAGCTGTGAAAACCCACAGCACTTGTGTCGTCCAATCTGCTCTCGGCAGAGCTACTATCTAGATCTTTCAAACCAAGGTCTTAACTCTTTTAAAAAAAATCCTATATATACAGGCTAAGTATAGGATTAATCACATAAGGAAATAGGTCTAACAGGCTATGTATGGGGCTACAAGTCAGGATCTCTCAAATTGCAACTGCTGCTTTGACACTGGCTTACTACTTTACAGTCGGTCCCCAGCCTGTAGCAGTGCATGGGATTCTTCTGTCCTAAGTGCAGGACTCTGCACTTGTCTTTGTTGAACCTCATCAGATTTCTATTGGCCCAATCCTCTAATTTGTCTAGGTCACTCTGGACGCTATCCCTACCGTCCAGCGTATCTACCTCTCCCCACAGCTTAGTGTTATCTGCGAACCTGCTGAGGGTTTAATTAATCCCATCATCCAGATCATTGATAAAGATGTTGAACAAAACTGGCCCCAGGACCGATCCCTGGGGCACTCCGCTTGATATTGGATGCCAACTACACATCAAGCCATTGATCACTACCCGTTGAGCCCGACAATCTAGTCAGCTTTTTATCCACCTTACAGTCCATTCATCCAACCCATACTTTTTTAACTTGCTGGCAAGAATACTGTGGGAGACGGTATCAAAAGCTTTGCTAAAGTCAAGATGTATCACATCCACCGCTTTCCCCATATCTACAGAGCCAACTGTCTCATCATAGAAGGCAATCAGGTTGGTCAGGCATGACTTGCCCTAGGTGAATCCATGCTGACTGTTCCTGATCTCCTTCCTTTCCTCCAAGTGCTTCAAAATGGATTCCTTGAGAACCTGCTCTGTGATTTTGCTGGGGACTTTGAAGTGAGGCTGACCAGTCTGTAGTTCCCCAGGTTCTCTTTCTTCCCTTTTTTAAATGTGGGCACTATATTTGCCTTTTTCCAATTGTGATCACCATGAATTTTCAAAGATAATGGCCAATGGCTCTGCAATCACATCAGCCAACTCTCTCAGCACCCTTGGATGCATTAGATCTGGACCCATGGACTGTATTTTAAAGAATCCTTATTGTGGTTACAGGGACAAACCATCCCGATGTGTAGAAAGAATAGTAAATATGGCAGGCGACCAGCTTGGCTTAACAATGAAATCCTTGCTGATCTTAAACACAAAAAAGAGGCTTACAAGAAGTGGAAGATTGGACAAATGACCAGGGATGAGTATATAAATATTGCTCGGGCATATAGAAATGAAATCTGGAAGGCTAAATCACACCTGGAGTTGCAGCTAGCGAGGGATGTTAAGAGTAACAAGAAGGGTTTCTTCAGGTATGTTGGAAACAAGAAGAAAGCCAAGGAAAGTGTGGGTCCCTTACTGAATGAGGGAGGCAACTTAGTGACAGAGGATGTGGAAAAAGCTAATGTATTCAATGCCTTTTTTGCCTCTGTCTTCACGAACAAGGTCAGCTCCCAGACTACTGCACTGGGAAGCACAGCATGGGGAGGAGGTGACCAGCCGTCTGTGAAGAAAGAAGTGGTTCGGGACTATTTAGAAAAACTGGACGTGCACAAGTCCATTGGGCCGGATGCGTTGCATCCGAGAGTGCTAAAGGAGTTGGCGGATGTGATTGCAGAGCCATTGGCCACTATCTTTGAAAACTCATGGCGATCGGGAGAAGTCCCAGACGACTGGAAAAAGGCTAATGTAGTGCCAATCTTTAAAAAAAGGGAAGGAGGAGGATCCTGGGAACGACAGGCCGGTCAGCCTCACCTCAGTCTCTGGAAAAATCATGGAGCATGTCCTCAAGGAACCAATTCTGAAGCACTCAGATGAGAGGAAAGTGATCAGGAACAGTCAGCATGGATTCACCAAGGAAAAGTCATGCCTGACTAATCTAATTGCCTTCTATGATGAGATAATTGGTTCTGTGGATGAAGGGAAAGCAGTGGACGTGTTGTTCCTTGATTTTAGCAAAGCTTTTGACACTGTCTCCCATAGTATTCTTGCCAGCAAGTTAAAGAAGTATGGGCTGGATGAATGGACTATAAGATGGATAGAAAGTTGGCTAGATTGTCGGGCTCAACGGGTAGTGATCAATGGCTCCATGTCTAGTTGGCAGCTGGTATCAAGTGGAGTACCCCAAGGGTTGGTCCTAGGGCCGGTTTTGTTCAATATCTTCATAAATGACCTGGAGGATGGTATGGATTGCACCCTCAGCAAGTTTGCAGATGACACTAAACGGGAGAGAGGTAGATACGCAGGAGGGTAGGGATAGCATACAGAGGGCCCTAGACAAATTAGAGGATTGGGCCAAAAGTAATCTGATGAGGTTCAACAAGGACAAGTGCAGAGTCCTGCAGTTAGGACGGAAGAATCCAATGCACCGCTACAGACTTGGGACCGAATGGCTAGGCAGCAGTTCTGCAGAAAAGGACCTAGGGGTGACAGTGGACGAGAAGCTGGATATGAGTCAACAGTGTGCCCTCGTTGCCAAGAAGGCCAATGGCATTTTGGGGTGTATAAGTAGGGGCATAGCCAGCAGATCGAGGGATGTGATCGTTCCCCTCTATTCGACATTGGTGAGGCCTCATCTGGAGTACTGTGTTCAGTTTTGGGCCCCACACTACAAGAAGGATGTGGAGAAATTGGAGAGAGTCCAGCGAAGGGCAACAAAAATGATTAGGGGACTGGAACACATGAGTTATGAGGAGAGGCTGAGGGAACTGGGATTGTTTAGTCTGCGGAAGAGAAGAACGAGGGGGGATTTGAGAGCTGCTTTTAACTGAAAGGTGGATCCAAAGAGGATGGATCTAGACTATTCTCAGTAACAGCAGATGACAGGACAAGGAGTAATGGTCTCAAGTTGCAGTAGGGGAGATTTAGGTTGGATATTAGGAAAACTTTTTCACTAGGAGGGTGGTGAAACACTGGAATGTGTTACCTAGGGAGGTGGTGGAAACCCCTTCCTTAGAAGTTTTTAAGGTCAGGTTCGACAAAGCCCTGGCTGGGATGATTTAGTTGGGGATTGGTCCTGCTCTGGGCAGGGGGTTGGACTAGATGACCTCCAGAGGTCCCTTCCAACTCTGGCATTCAAAATAAATTTGTTAGTCTCTATGGTGCCACAAGGGCTGCTCGTGGTTTATACTTTGTGTTATTCACACCTCTGTTGTGGTTAAAAACAAATAAAAAGGGTGACAGGAAAGAAAGACACTAAGATGCAGACACGTGTGGGGGAAGTGGAATAATTAAGGAAAGAAGTATTTATAAAGGTATTTCCACATCCTTCTTCTGTTGTACATTAGTGAAATTGAGAGACATGAGGTTTAAATGTGGTTTTAGTTGGCAATGTATAAAAACATGATTTAAAGTTTACACTATTTTAATTTAATTTAGTGTACACTGAAATCTTTAGAACTTCTAGCAGCAGAACTTTTCATTCCCCTGGGATTAGATATTCTTGCAGGACTTGAGTTCCCAAGCCTAGCTGTTTTGCTATGTGTGGCTTCAACTATTCAGTGCTACAGAGTAGTTACAAACTCGAGAAGTGCTGACAGGAGAGCTGAAGCGTTTGGGCGTGTGGAACTGCTTTCTCGCTCTGTCCTAGGGCAGGGGTGGGGGTAGTTTTGTTTTAGGGTTTTGTTTGTTTGTTTTTGGAGAAGAGGACGGGGACAATCCCACGAGAGCCATGATTTAGAGCCATCCTCTTTGGAACCCCCTTTCAGGGAGTTGAAAGCAGCTATCAAATCCCCCCCCCTCATTCTTCTCTTATACAGACTAAACAATCCCAGTTCCCTCAGCCTCTCCTCTTAAGTCATGTGTTCCAGTCCCCTAATCATTTTTGTTGCCCTCCGCTGGACGTTCTCCAATTTTTCCACATCCTTCTTGTAGTGTGGGGCCCAAAACTGGACACAGTACTCCAGATGAGGCCTCACCAATGTCAAACATAGGGAACAATCACGTCCCTCGATCTGCTAGCAAATCCCCTACATATACATCCCAAAAGGCCATTGGCCTTCTTGGCAGCAAGGGCACACTGTTGACTCATATCCAGCTTCTCGTCCACTGTCACCCCTAGGTCCTTTTCTGCAGAACTGCTGCCGAGCCATTCGGTCCCTAGTCTGTAGTGGTGCATTGGATTCTTCCGTCCTAAGTGCAGGACTCTGCACTTGTCTTTGTTGAACCTCATCAGATTTCTTTTGGCCCAATCCTCCAATTTGTCTAGGTCCCTCTGTATCCTATCCCTAACCTCCAGCATATCTACCTCTCCTCCCAGTTTAGTGTCATCTGCAAACTTGCTGAGGGTGCAATCCACACCATCCTCCAGATCATTAATGAAGATATTGAACAAAACCAGCCTCAGAACCGACTCTTGGGGCACTCCGCTTGATACCGGCTGCCAACTAGACATGGAGCCATTGATCACTACCCGTTGAGCCCGATGATCTAGCCAACTTTCTATCCACCTTATAGTCCATTCATCCAGCCCATACTTCCTTAACTTGCTGGCAAGAATTCTGTGGGAGACCATGTCAAAAGCTTTGCTGAAGTCAAGGAACAACACGTCCACTGCTTTCCCTTCATCCACAGAGCCAGTTATCTCATCATAGAAGGCAATTAGATTAGTCAGGCATGACTTTCCCTTGGTGAATCCACGCTGACTGTTCCTGATCACTTTCCTCTCGTCCAAGTGCTTCAGAATTGATTCCTTGAGGACCTGCTCCATGATTTTTCCAGGAACTGAGGTGAGGCTGACTGTAGTTCAGCCAGTAGATCTGATCTTGTATATATATCTTGGTTCACTTGGAATAAGGCAAACAGTTTCAGATAAAATTAAAATCATCCACAACTTTTACTCAAAACTTACACAGAATCCCCCCACCAAACAAAATAAACCCCACTTAATTATGGGAGAAGGGCACTTTGTTTATTTTTATTTTTCTGCACAACTAGGTTTTATATAGGCAGAGAACCAAAACATCACAAGTGAAACTATTTTCTGTTATGGCAGCTACCAAAGAACATTGGAAACGTCATAAAATCTCCAGTTCAAGGAGATTTGAAAAAGCAGGTGGACCAAACCCCCAACTGATTATGCAGCAATAAGCCCCTGTCAACAGAACATGTTCAATATCCAGTCTCTTCATATTTAAAAGCAAACAAAAAACAGGCTATGTTTTTCTCTAATCCTGAATTTACCATTCCCTTCCAGACTGGAACAAGCTGTTCTGTTATTTATTTGGATTTGAAGAAAAAAAATAATCAGACTTATTTGCAGTGGTATTTTTCCTACCCCCCCAAACATTTTTGGCAAACTTACTCTGTCTGAATTTGGGCCTCTTATTTGGGAAAGGATTATATTCACTGCTTCAATAAGCAAACAATACTAAAGATAAACAGATTGAGAAGTGATTTTGCAGTTACTAGTTGCTTTTCGTGTGTTACTAATCACATTTACATTATGGAAACAACTAGAAATAAAACCATTGAACTTAGCATATGAAACTAATTTTTCCCTGCAATAGCGTCCCAGTTTGTTTCTTTACAACAATGACATTAAAGGAGATACGTCTTCAAAAAGCAGAAAAATATTTTGTGCCATGGTTGGGGAGAAGGAGATATTAAAAATCTATCAAAAAAGAGTGTTGAGTGGAAGGGATTCTGCAATACCATACTGCACATTTAACAACAGGATGCAAACAATTTTCTATAACTTAAGTCTCTCGCCAAGTGTATGATAGCCCTTTTGAGACCTGAAACATAAATCCATATCCTTAGTTAATTTCCCCCCATCTATTACACACACACACAGGATTGTACTGCTGGGTTGTTCTGGAATACTGACATTGGAATACTGACATGGCTGTGTGTATGTTTAAAGCATTCAAGGGTTTTTTTTACTATAGAAAAAAAAGATTACATGGATTTGGTAAACAGCTACTAGAAAAACAAAAAGTCTTGGACCTACAAACAGCAGCAGCACCATTTAAGCCAGTGGCTCTCAACCTTTCCAGACTACTATACTCCTTTCAGGAGTCTGATTTGTCTTGTGTACCCCAAGTTTCACCTCACTTAAAAACTATTTGCTAACAAAATCAGAAATAAGAATACAAAAGTTTCACAGCACACTATTACTGAAAAATTGCTTACTTTCTCATTTTGTTTATATGAAATTTTAGTTTGTACTGACTTTGCTAGTGCTTTTTTAGTGCTTTGCTAGTGCTGTTGTAAAACTAGGCAAATATCTAGATGAGTTGATGTACCCCCTGGAAGACTGCTGCGTACCCCCAGGGCTACATGTACCCGTGGTTGAGAACTACTGATTTAAGTTGTACAGAAAGAATAGTTAGTTACATGTGAAGATCTGCACAGCATATTGAAACATATATACCTTATTTAGGGAAAAAACAATACTTACATTATCTTCCTCTTGCATGTCATCATCATCATCATCACTGTCTTTATACCCTGGTGGAAGTGGTGGCCCAATAAATTCATCATCATCAGTATCCTCTGCTGGTCCTTGAATGGAAGTTTGGCATGGCAAAGGAGGACCAATTAATTCTTCATTTGAACCATCTTCACTGTCACTACTTTCTGTCTCTCTGTATGGAAGAATTGCAAAAACGGTTATTTAAGTAACATGCAGCATTTCTAGAGTGGTTTTCAGAAGCACGCCACATTGGCCTAACTTTGCTCTCATTGAAGTCAATGGCAAAACTCCTACTATCTTCAATGGGAGCAGAGACAGGTCCACCACAATCTTCACAGCAATTTACAAAACTTGCAAAAAAAAAAAGATACTGTAGTGGCAGGCACAATGAAAGAATCTAGGGAGAACAGAATACCATTGTGAAGTTGGTAGGTAGGTATGGTGAAATATGTGCTAAAGCAGCCAACCAAGGGATCACTGCACGGGAGAATAGAAAAAGTTAAATTTTTTTTTTAATTAATGGTGGTATATTAATATGCTTTCAATGTCTACAGTCACAGCAGTACTTAATTATATATCACTTTAGGGCCTGATTCTCCAGTACCTGGCACCTTGTGCAGGCATTTTATACCTGTGTAAAGCAGTAGTAAATCAAAATGGTAATGTTTCAGACTCACTGTGCACAGGTGTAAAGCGAGGAAGAATGAAGGGACATATAAATCTTTATTGCATCTGGCACATAAATACCTTGCAATGCCAGCTACAATAGTGCCACGCAAATGCGTGTTTTAACTTTCTGGTGATATCGTAAACAAGAAGTGGGCAGCATTAGCTCCTGCAAATGTAAACAAACTTGTTCCTCTTAGCGATTGGCTGAACAAGAAGTAGGACTGAGTGGACTTGTAGGCGCAGAAGTTTTACATTGTTTTATTTTTGAATGCAGTTCTTTTTTGTACATAATTCTAAATTTGTAGGGAGAAGCAATAGAGAATAAGGCAGAGAAAATGCAAAATACAGTATAAGCTTTACAACCCTTAAAACTTAAAGCAGAGGAGATCATGCACTTTAGACCAAATACTCAATCTCCACTGTAATCTCCTAGTGTAGCCTCTGGAGTGTAAAGATCATGTGCTATTACAGGGATTGGCAACCTTTGGCAAGTGGCCTGTCAGGGAAAGCCGCTGGCAGTCCGGGATGGTTTGTTTAGCTGTGGCATCTACAGGTTCGGCCCATCACAGCTCCCACTGGCTGCGGGTTCGCCCTCCCCCGCCAATGTGGGCTGCGGGAAGCAGCGGCAAGCACATCCCGTGGCCCACGCCACTTCCCCCATCCCCTATTGGCCAGGGACGGTGAACAGAGGCCAGTGGTAGCTGTGATCGGCCGAACCTGCGGATGCTGCAGGTAAACAAGCCATCCCAGCCTGTCAGTGGATGGGCTGCGTGCCAAAGGCTGCCGATCCCTGTGCTATTACCATTTCACACAGGGAACATCCATTGAAGTCCACAGGAATTGTGCAAACACACATAATTTAATCACGAAGACATTTTTGAAAAGTAAAACTGTACCACTATTACTGGTCACATAGAAGCTACTAAAAATAAATGTTCTTGTGCTCCCTCTGCTGGCTCTACAAAAGCAGTTACCCACTTCCCAGTTGTGCTAACAGCAGTTACACCATTGCAAAAACAATAAAATAAATTAAGTATTGTGCGTAAAAAATTTTATTACTTGTAAAATTAATACTCCCAATACAGATAAAGTGCTTTAAAAAAAAAAAAAATCAGAGGTCCCTATCAAGTTCAAGGTCCCATTGTATGTTAGGTAATATACAAACACATCAAAAGAGACAGCCTGTGCCCTAGAAAGCTTATAATTTAACAACAGGTCTGTTCTGAACAAAAACAGTTAACTCATACAATTAACTCAAAAAAATTAATTGTGATAAAAAATTTAATCATGATTAATCACAATTTTAATTGCACTGTTAAACAACAGAATACCAATTGAAATTTATTAACTATTTTGGATGTTTTCCTACATTTTCAAATATATTGATTTCAATTACAACACAGTATACAAAGCAGACAATGCTCACTTTATATTGTTATTTTTATTACAAATATTTGCACTGTAAAACTGGCAAACAGGAAATAGTATTTTTCAGTTCACCTCATACAAGTACTGTAGTGCAATCTCTTTATCATGAAAGTGCAACTTACAAATGTAGATTTTTTTGTTACATAACTGCACCCAGAAACAAAACAATGTAAAAACTTTAGAACCTACAAGTCCACTCATTCCTACTTCTTGTTCAGCCAATTGTTAAGACAAATAAGTTTGTTTACATTTACAGGATATAATGCTGCCCGTTTCTTGTTTACAATGTCACCTGAAAGTGAGAACAGGCATTCGCATGGCAAATTTTGTAGCCAGCATTGCAAGGTCTTTACGTGCCAAATATGCTAAACATTCATACGCTCCTTCATGCTTCGGCCACCATTCTAGAGGATATGCTTCCAATCTGATGATGCTCGTAAAAAAATAATGCATTAATTAAATTTATGACTAAACTCCTTGGGAGAGAATTGTACGTCTCCTGCCTGCATTCTGCCATATATTTTATGTTATAGCAGTTTCCGACGATGACCAGCACATGTTGTTCATTTTAAGAACACTTTCACGGCAGATTTGACAAAATAAAAAGAGGGTATCAATGTGAGATTTCTAAAGATAGCTACATCATTCGACCCAAGATTTAAGAATCTGAAGTGCCTTTCAAAATCTGAGAGGGACAAGGGGTAGCGCATGCTTTCAGACGTCTTAAAAAGCAAACTACAGAACCCGAACCACCAAAAAAGAAAATCAACCTTCTACTGGTAGCAGCTGACTGACGCCAATAACGAAAATGAACATGTGACTGTCCGCACTGCTCCGGATGGTTATCGAGCAGAACCCGTTATCAGCATGTCCTCTCGAATGGTGGTTGAAGAATGAAGGGACATATAAATCTTTATTGCATCTGGCACATAAATACCTTGCAATGCCAGCTACAATAGTGCCACGCAAATGCGTGTTTTAACTTTCTGGTGATATCGTAAACAAGAAGTGGGCAGCATTAGCTCCTGCAAATGTAAACAAACTTGTTCCTCTTAGTGATTGGCTGAACAAGAAGTAGGACTGAGTGGACTTGTAGGCGCAGAAGTTTTACATTGTTTTATTTTTGAATGCAGTTCTTTTTTGTACATAATTCTAAATTTGTAAGTTCAACTTTCATGATAAAGAGATTGCACTACAGTACTTGTATTAGGTGAATTGAAAATACTATTTCTTTTCTTTCTCTTTCACAGTGCAAATATTTTAATCAAAAATAACTATTATGTGAGCACTGTGCACTTTGTATTCTGTGTTGTAAGTGAAATCAATATATTTGAAAACGTAGAAAACATCCAAAACTAGTTAAATAAATGGTATTCTATTATTGTTTAAACAGTGTGATTAATCGCAATTAATTTTTTTAATTGTGTGATTAATCATGATTAATTTTTTTTAATCACTTGACAGCCCTAATTTTATCAGTAAACACAAATAAAAGATTACTCAACGTGATTGGAAAGTTCAAGTCAGTCTTTTAGAACAAGAATTAAACACATACACGTTATTTTAAAGTCAGATTTAAGAAAGATGTTCCAATCTGCACTATTCTGAGTACAAATCTAAATTTCTCAACTCTTAGATGAATTCCCAGATCTTCAAACACATCTTCCAGTTAAGAATGGCACACCAAGCAGGAAATATTACAACACAAGTGTCTTGCGTATAGCCTGTCAAGTTTAGTTCTTTACACTGAACAACTACCATCCACCCAACACGGAAGACAGTGAATACTCAGACACTGAAGCAATGAGGGACATGCAAAGTCCTAGATGATCAGGATATGCCTATCTAACAAGTATGACCATGTTCCCTGTAATTATAGTCCAAAATTTCTTTACATCTGAACAAACCCACAATGTATTTATAATTTGTCAGCACTGACAACATGCTGAAATGCAACAAATCAGTGACATGATCTGTGACTCAAAGAATTTATAACCCTAATTGTTTGCTTTGCTTCACATTTACAATTTGTCCAACATAGAATCAAGAGTACACTGTAGATCCCTATTTTCAAAATGTTGAAAGAGAGTAAAGAGGAGATCCTGCCCTGCAAGCGTAGGAGAGATGGAAGGAATAAAATCTTCTGCTGCCCCTTCACTCCTAAAAGATGAGGGGGTGCGAGGAGTGAGAAGAATGGAGAGCTGTAATAAAATGCTGGAAGACTCTCTTCCCTTCCATGCCTCCATCCCCCTCTGTTATGTATTAGTGTAAATTTACAATCTACTGGTTTTTGCTTTCTAGATGTTAGCAGGTGTGTTCTCCTTACAATAATCAGAATTCTTAAAGCATGCATATGAATATACCAATAGCATAACAATTAGAACCTTCTCCTCATAGCTAATTTAGGAATCAACATACTGTAGCTGTCTCGTTTCTCTCTCTTTACACACACAAACTGTGATGGGGCAAGGCCAGATGGCTACAGTAAAGTAGTGGGAGACGGATATATTAGCCACAGGCTAAACAAATCCCTGTTACCAAGATAAGCAAGTGGCAGCTGCTCCAGGTCAATTAAGACACCTGGGGCCAATTAAGATCTTTCCAGAAGGCAGGGAAGACAACTAGGTTGATTGGGACACCTGAAGCCAATCAGGGGCTGGCTGAAACTAGTTAAAAGCCTCCCAGTTAGTCAGGTGGGTGGATGGGTGTGTCAGTCAGGAGCTGTAAGAGGAAGCTGTGCTGTTGGATAAACTGAGCAGTACAAACCAAAACAGGCACAAGGAAGGAGGCCCTGAGATAAGGGTGAAGGAGATATTGAGGAAGTGGGGAGCTGCTGTGGGGAAGTGGCCCAGAGAATTGTACGTGTCCTGTTTCCAAAAGATCAGCTACCATAGCTAATACTATTAGGGTCTCTAGGCTGGAGCCTGGAGTAGAGGGTGGGTGTGGGCTCCTCCATTTCCCCCCCTGAATTAATCAGTGAGACTGGGAGACAACAGAGATTGTGTAAGGAAGAGTAGCCTCTCCTCACCTCCCTTGCTGGCTTATGATGAAAATGGCTCAGTAGGCTGTGACCTTTGCCTCTAGAGAGAGAAGGGTTACGTGGAGGGTCACAGTGAGCCTCTGAGGCTAGCAAAATCCACCAGGAAACGTGGGACCTACAGAGACAAGGACAGTGCTTTGTCACAATACATACATACACACACACATTCCTGAGAGCTTCCATGCCAAAATATTAAAAATTATGTGTGCAATATTTTAAAATTGTGCAAATTTTATCTGTCAAATAAATGTGGAGGTTCCAGCATGGCATTGGGGAACCCAGGCCACTGGCTGCACAGAGGTGGGAGATCACTGTGCAGCTCCCCCCTGGGACATGGACTCAGCAATTAGGCTGCACCCAACCCTGACACAGCACAAGGACAGAGCTTGCCCCAGAAACACCCCAGAGCTCTGCCTCTCTGTGCCAGGTGCGGGCAGGCAGGCAGGCTCAGGAAGGCAGGATCCAAGTGTGGAGGGACTTAGGGTGGGGGGGATCCAGGTGTGGGGCAATCTGGGTGTGGGTGGTTCAGTGGGGGATCTGGGTACAGGGGGGATCTGGTGAATAGGGGCTTGTTGGGGGGGGTTCTGGGTGCAATGGTAATGGGACTCTGCAGGGGGGTGAAGGTGGTTGGGGCTCAGCATGGGAGGATCAGAGTGTCTGGGGGGGTATAGCTCAGCAGGGGGTCTTGGTGTGGGAGGCTCAGTGGGGGGTTCCAGATGCTGGGGGAGTGGGGCTCAATGGGGTGGGAATCCAGGTACGGCTGGTTGGGGCTCAGTGGGGTGGGAATCCAGGTACAGGTGGCTTGTTGGGGTAGTCCAGGTGCAGGGGGATTTGAGCTCATCGGGGAGGGGGTGGTTCTTGGTGCAAAGGGGTGGTAAGCCTAAGCGGGAGGGTCTGGGTATGAGGGAATCTGTATGCACGGGGGTTTGGTGGATAGGGAAGCAGCTCCCGGTATAGTGATCCCTTCCCCTGTAGCTGAGAAGCGATGGGTGCAGGAAGCTTGGGGAGAAAGGGGGAGTTTGCGGAGCTTCCTACAGTCAGGGGAGAAATATGGGGTGGGTCTGACACAGCCCCAGATGCTGTGAAAGGGAAGAGGAAGTCCCATCCTCCCCAGCCCAGCTGCGGCTAGCAGCTGAGCCCGGCACAGGTTAGGAGCCACCAGCTGGGTCTTTTCCAGTCCCGCCTCTCTGCCCCATAGTGATTTACCTCTCTGCCAGCTGACCTGGGCATCTGAACCATACTGTTGGGGAGGGTCTCATGACCGCTCTTGTGGCTTCCTTTTGCTTCCCCATCAGAAAGTCATTTTTCTGCGGGGAAGCAAAGAAATATGTGGGGGATATAAATTCTGCACATGCGCAGTGGTGCAGAATTCCCCCAGGAGTAATGTGTTTGTGTATTATATACATAAAACTGTCAAGAACTTAGGTTAATTTTAGTATGGGGTGGGGCTAGATGACTCAATGTACTTGAAATACAAAAAGACTAAATATTGAGGGGAAAAGTTACTATCTGATGGCTAATGGACAAGTTGGTAACCTTGGATCAGTTCCTTAATGACAAGCATCACAAAGACTGCTGTATTTGGTGCAATTTTGGTCTCAGAAGAGAGTACCAAGGTCTGAATTATGGGCCTTAACTAGCCTCTCACTATTATGTATTGTCCCTCCAGATTAACACTGGGCACAATGACACATTCTCTTCCCAGCTTCCTGTCTCTTTCAGCATCAAGTTCAAAACACCTTATCATAACTTTCAGGGTAATATGTAACTCTGGAATCAGACTACAGCTCCGACTTTTTCTATCAGACTCTTATGTCATGTCCTCTCTTCCCGTTGCTCCCAATCCGGCAATCCCAGAGCCCATTAACAACACTGGAACTCCCTTTAGTTACAAGAGTCCATCTGCATGAATCAGATTGCTGAATAGGGTCCCTTGCCTTCTCCCACTTTCCAACATGCACAGCAAATCTATTCTTCCTCAAATCCCTTATCCAAAAGAAATGTGTTTTGAGAATTTTCTATTATTCTGTGTTCTCTCACATCCTACTTTACCTCTTACGTTTAAACCTCCCTCTCACACATACTGTGCAAGTCTCAGACCTAATATCAGTCACAGCAAGTTTAATTGTAACTCTCGGCCTTCCATTAACAAGGTATCAATACTGAAGATTAGCATTTTAGTATGGTAAGAGTGTAGAGAAAATATTTATATTTTTTTTCAGTTTATGTTCTGCATTTGACAGTACTTTGTGTATAGTCAGGTACTTAAATCACCAGCCACTGTTCATGTGAGGTTTTCCACATAGCAACAGGAGAGAACTATTTTATAATAGAAATTTGTTTTCATGCCAAACTATAGTGAGCACTATAAGGCAACTGGTACAAAACTACATATTTTTATAATTATATGTAGCATGCATGTAGTGGCTACATACATATTTTGATTTGTTTTCCAGTCGACATGGACAAATGTGTTTTATCCAATTTTAGGCAGCAACAGCACCTATTTGTTCCTTGATTTGTCAGTTATGATTTATTTAACCCAATGTCCATTGACTTTTACTGGACTTTTTTTAAGTACAAAATATTGGCAGAATCAAACGTATAAAGAAAACAAGTGCACAAAGCCTTAACAGTGAGAAGATGGCAATCAATCAAAATAGCATACAGCCCTTCAATGTGTTTATAAGCCATAAAACGATTGTAAATTGACAGACCATATTAAGAAAGTGTAGATTAATAATTGCAAATTATAGTGAAAAACGTCCATTTACATAGTTTTGGGGACACAAGTTCAGTGGTCCCTGTCCTCCTCTCAAGAGTACAGACAGCCCTTCAGACAAAACAGTTGTAAGATGGTATGATACTTCCACTATATCTAGGTACCTGCAAGTTAATGCAGAGCAAGCTCCCATCGCACTTGAGCCTGAAGCTGCTGAAAGATCATCATCATGTTGGCTTCTTAGTTCTTCTTCTTTATGGGCTTCCTCTTCTCTTGCACGGGCTTCTAAATAGGGAGTGAACATGCAACCGTTAGATCTCCATGTAAAATAATGAAAACTTAGTGCTGCTTTTTGAGACAGTATTATTAAATTCATTTTCAGATACATATTCCAGAAGTATGAAAAGATGAAAGTAGAGCATTTTAATTGAAATTTATTGGTTAACTTTCCCAAACAATAAAATAGCTAATTTCCTTTAAATCTCTGTCATTTTGATACCCAAATGATTACTCAAAGAAACAAACCTCTCGGGGAAAAGTCAAGCTTAAGACACTAAAACTGTTAACTACATGGAATAAAATATATGTTTTATAGCATATACCACTGTTTCACATTTGAACATTTTCAACATCAACAAGGTATGATTAGTCAATACTGATCTTTAATTTTTTCCAGAACAGGGTATTGGTAATTAAATCAGGTGAAGCAAGTCTAGTACACATGGGTATCATTAAATTTGTTACAGCTCTCACTAGTTACTCCCATTTTCCTCACTATAGAGGAGTCCCTATAGAACCATCTCACTCACTATCTGGAGTGACTCACAGCCATGAGTGTCTCCCTCAGGGCAGACTCAAAAAGCAGGGCAGATACCCTAGCTGGTGGTATGTTCTATAATTCGATTTCACCAACCCAGTAACAAATGTGAACTCCCTAAGTACTACACTAGATTTATAATGCAGTCACAGACTCTCTCCTTAAATAATCAGTCTATTTTGCCACCCAGGCAAGCTGGATTATGTGATAAATGGTCATTTGCACCTAAAATCACAAAACATTCAGGTTACACCCAAGAGAACAGTCACTCACCCAGATTGATTTGCATCCTAGATCTCACATCAAAGACAAACTCTAGTCGCCAATTCTATACTAAACTAATTAAAGATTTATTAGTTAAGAAAAAGGAATGAGAGGTTAAAGCAGGTTAAAAATATATGAACAGGTCAATTAGTCTATAATTTCAAAAGGTAGCAGAGATGTAGTAATCTGACAGTTTCCCAAAAGTTGTTAGGGCTACCCAGAGTAAATGTAGGGATCTCTGTCTTCTCGTTTAGTTTTTCTGCCATTAGAGTCCAAACAGTCCAGAGATTAAGAATTTTTCTTGTGTCCATATTATAGCTTCTTCTCTCAGAAACCAAGTTGACAGCAATAGTTCCCACACATCTCTTCTTCGTGGGGTTAAGGCTGTGGGGAAGGAATGCACTTAATATCTTTGATCCTTGATCTCATATAATGGCTCATTTGCATTTAATGAACAGGATTTACCATCATCTTGTAAGAGATGGTTATTTGCATTATACAAGGCTTCTTTCTTGTTTGATGGGTTACTTAGTTACAAGGTTATATACAATGAAAATGTTTGCTGATACAATATAACATGAAATATACTTGAGCGAGAACAATACATGCAACATCCTACAAGCATTTTATAAAATACTAAAACACATTCTTATTAACTTAGCATTATTAAAATAGATATTAGATGTTAACACATTGCCAGCCTCACACCATCTCCCCTACATCATGATAAAACTGACTGCCCGTTTCTTTTAAAAATGTAGTTCTGTCTTATTATCAGAGGGAGACAAGACATTGGGGTGGCTTTAGTAATTCAGAAAAATATGTTCGGAGATGACACACACAATGACCACTTGCCTTCAAATGCATAAGAATTAGTACTTCTTAATTAGGCTTATTTCTCATTTGATTTATTTAATTATAGGGGTACATATGATGTAAATGTTTGCTATTACTTTATAACAGGATACAGAAAAATGAAAAAACAGTGCATGTAACATTTCATTAGTTTTCATGAAGTTTAAACAAAATAAATTTTATATTTAAATATCACTTTGATCTATATTAATACACAAGTGAATTTGCCTGGCTGCCAACTATGCATTTGTAAATGTTCAATGAGGCCTGGGGCTTTGGCTAAGCTGGCACCTGGTCTGTCAGCATCACAAATTGCACGTTAGATCTTGCACAAAAGACAACAACTTGTATCCAATCCTATAAAACTATACACAGATGTATTAATAGGAAAAGGAAGTAAGTTATTTACAAAGTTAAAACAGGTTAACATATGTACACAAATGAGTTACTATCTTACGTTTTCCAAGTCATAGAATCTTCTATGATAAGCAAGCTCTATACATCCTTTAAAGCTAACCCAGGCTAAACAAGAGGGATCTTTTGCTTATGCATAGTAATCCTTGCCCATCAGAGTTCAATCAGCATAAAGATACAGGTCCATCTTGTTAGGGGGTTTTATTCCCTTATCCCCATCCCCTTGTGCTCTGAGCTGCAAACTCAGCTGATAGGAGGAATTCACTTGCATGACTCATTTCATGGGGAGGGGGAATAAGAGCAGAACAACACAGTATTATTCTCTTTAACGTTCAAGGATAGTCTATCTTGGTTCGAACGGCCTTCCTCATTTGCCATGACATAACGCTTTACACTGGTTAATGTCAATCTCCTTTCTGGTGATTTAAACAGTCACAGAGTGCTTACAATACAAATATGTAAATATTACCTTAGTAGCCAATGATTATAGTCCATTTAACGTGTGATATGATCGATCAACATGTTACCATATTCGCTGTATATTAGAGATAATTTGTAGGATTATAAAACTATAAGATTGATCAGTATTTAGAGGAACCATGTAGTAGATATAAATAAGACAAGTTGAAACGCAAGAACCTGTAGGCTGAGGCCTGCAAGACTTTTTAGCTATTTTAGGCCTTGGAGACAAGAAATGAGGACATAAGTGACTGGAAAATAACCTGATACCCAAGATTATGGGAAGAGAGGTAACAAGTGGTAATATTGCTCAAAATTACCCAGAAGATTAATATTAGATCATAAAAATACTGTAAAGGCATGTCTGAGACATGTCTTAACCACAGGATACAGGTTATATGTCAATGCTAATGAGCATAAAGTGAATTTACACAGCTTATAGAAAATTGCAGTCCCTTAAGTTTCCAGGGGACACAGACCAAGAAGAGAAAAAAGGTCTGACACTTTTATGGACACATGCAGAATGTAGGTATAGACAGAATCACATTATAAAAAGGGGATGCCCAGAATGGGAAATTTGAGCTTCCTATGGGAGACTCCAGCAGAAACCATCCCTCTATTGATGATCAAGCCATGAGAGAGCCATCAGACACTAGCACTATTGTTAAGGATGTGAGTATAACTATATTTGTAACGTGCATAGGTCTGTATAAATTTTTTATATGCTTGGGTAATCATAACCTTAATTGTAACTTTAATAAAACTTCTAAAACAGACTAGACCTTGTACTTGTGAATATGTGTGGTCACACCCTTGGTCTTTGTGTTCCTAGAGACTCTAACGCTAAAACGAGTAGCAGAAGTGACTTTCACTCTGTTAAGCTTGAAACTGTAGCCACCAGAGCTGAACCCATAGTGGTGTAATACCACATTACAAAATTCACTTTAAATAAAATCAAAGGCTACGCCTTACAATATGGAGTACAGATATTATAATTGAGATTGATGCATGCAGCAACTCACAAGCATTCAATAAAGTCTAAAAACATTCTTATATAATCCTGATACTTATTTTAATAATTCTAACACACTGGTGAGCCAGACTGATTCCAGGTATGTTTCTCTCAGTATTCACTTGAGATATGGGGACCTTGGCATGAACTGGCACCTGGTCTGCCAGTGTCATGCCCTCAATGCAAAAATGGTGTAGGAAGAGATATCACTTACACTCCTGATATACACCTCACTGTTCCCCTATTTTTGATAAGGCATATGCCACTACATTTTCTTTACCATTGATATGGACTATTTCCCTGTCTCACTCCTGTAGAGTTAGACTCCAGAGTAACAGTCTCAAATTGGTCCCTGTGGGTTTGTGCAACTATGTTAACAGGGAGTCTAAGGGTCCCCACACCTGTCTCCCGTAAAGCAGATCAGAGGAGGCAAACCCTGTAGATTTTGGGGTACACTCCAATATGCCAACAACAAATAAAGAAGCAACACATCCCAGTCATTCTCTTGCTAGGTAACACATGAGAAGGTTACTTGTCCTGTGCAGTAACTGAAGTTCTCTGAGATGGGCGTCCCTGTGGGTACTCCACTTCAGGTGGATGTGCTTCCCTGCACCTTTGATTGGAGAACTTCAGCAGCAGTGCTTGTCTGGGTCGTGGATGTGCTCTCCCCATCTTATATGGGCGCCTGTCTAGTGCTGTGCGACCAGACCCCCATTGGTTCCTTCTCTACCACAGAGTCCATAGACTGAACTCTGAAGAAGAGGGGAGGAGGGTGCGGAGTGGAGCACACACAGACACCCATCTTGAAGAATCTCAGTTCCTGTACAGGATGAGTAACCTTCTTAGAGAAGTGTCCCTGTGGGTGCTTCCCTTCAAGTGACTGTAGAGCACTGCTGCTTGGTGGATGGAAGGGGCTTCAGAGTTGCATGAGTAACTGATAACACAGTAAGTCCTAACAATGCGTCCGATCTTGAGCCCTGGTCAATCATGTAGTGTTCTGTGAACGTGTGTGCCAACGCCCATATGTGTTACATACGTCCATAATCGGTACATTGTTTAGAAAGGCTAATGAAGTTGACAGTGATCTGGGGGAGTGAGTTTAGATCCCCACTGGGAGTTGTAGATTCTTCTGTTGGTAACAAAGGTGGATGCACCTGGAAATTCCTTTAGATAGCCTGTTCGGATATAGCAGAACCTTTAGATCATTCCAAAGTTGAAATAAAGAGCCTCAGTGACTTCCTGATGGGCTTACCTTTTCCAAGGTAGAACGCTAGTATGCATCTGACATCTAGAGTGTGTAGTATTGAATCTTGTTTACTCCCATTAGCTTTGGGGAATAATGAGGGAAGATGGATTGGTTGGTTCAAGTGGAAAAGATATTTTGGGTAAAAATTTTGGATGAGGTCTAAGGGTGACCTCATCCTTGAAAAATATGGCATATGTTGGGTGTGACATAAGAGCCCCAGCCTTCCTAATCATTATCTCTTCTGCCTGCTAAGTGGGAGAGCTAACTTCATTGAGAGATGTATCAGAGAGCATGTTGCTAATGGTTCAAATGGAAGATAAGTAAGACACCAGGTTCAAGCCCCAAGGTGGGATATGGACTTGTATTTCACATAGACATTTCTGATCCCCTGTAGAAAGCGTTTGGTGATAGGATGGGTGAATAGACACCGACAACCTTGTGGTGAAAAGCAGTAATAGCTGCGAGGTGTACTCTGAGCTAAGTGATCGGCCAGTTTTCTTCAGCTCCAGTATGTATTCTAATATCATTGGTACAGGGGCAGTAATGGCCCTGGCTTGTTTGTTGTAACACCATATGTTGAATCTCTTGCATGTACTTGTCATTCTGCTGATTAATAATATGTCTTTCACATCTTCAGATTTCAGAGTAGCAGCCATGTGAGCCTGTATTTACAAAAAGAAAAAGGAGTACTTGCGGCACCTTAGAGACGAACAATCATTTCATCATGATGGAACCACGGAGGAGCAATGCTCTCAGGTGAAGCCATTCCAGGTTCGGTTGATAAACTTGTCCGGCATCCTGCGGCAGAAGGTTCGGCAGAAGGGCACAGGGTCCATACCTTAACAAGTATGAGTATTAAGTTTGTCTCAGCCATGTAGGGGCTATCAAGATTACTTTGGCCTTGTCAGTCCTTATGTTATTACCCTCAATAGCAGAGGGATGGGGGGAAAACGCATATAGCAGAGGCGTGTCCCATTTGAAGATAAAGGCATCACCCAGGGATCAGGATTCCAACCCTGCTCTCAAGCAGAATTGTAGGCATTTGTAATTCTCTGTAGCAAAGAGGTCGAACGATGGGTGACTCCAGTGTTTGAATATGCTCTGCAGGACTGTGTCGTTTAGCTCCCACTGGTGGTTCTGACAAATTCTCTGCTCAATGTATCTGCTGTGGTGTTTTGACATCCTGTGTGATGCTTTTGCTGGGAATAGATCAGGAATGCAGCCTTACAACTCCTGTTAACTTAGTAAGTAAGCTAGCTAGAAATGCGTTAGATTTCCTTTTCTTTAATGGCTCGTAAAATAAACTGTGCTGGATGGAATGTATATTCCTGTTTTTGTGCCTTTTTGTAACTTAAGGTTTTGCCTAGAGGGATTCTCTGCGTTTTGAATCTGATTACCCTGTAAGGTATTTACCATCCTGATTTTACAGAGGTGATTCTTTTACCTTTTCTTTAATTAAAATTCTTCTTTTTAAGAACCTGATTGATTTTTTCATTGTTCTTAAGATCCAGGGGTTTGGGTCTCTGTTCACCTGTACAAATTGGTGAGGATTCTTATCAAGCCTTCCCCAGGAAAGGGGGTATAGGGCTTGGGGAGATATTTGGGGGGCGGGGAGATGTCTCCAAGTGGGCTCTTTCCCTGTTCTTTGTTTAATATGCTCGGTGGTGGCAGTATACCCTTCAAGGACAAGGCAAAGTTTGTACCTTGAGGAAGTTTTTAACCTAAGCTGGTAAGAATAAGCTTAGGGGGTCTTTCATGCAGGTCCCCACATCTGTACTGTAGAGTTCAGAGTGGGGAAGGAACCTTGACAGGTGCGGAGTGAGAAAATAAAAAGCCCATCCCCTTTCAGGGGAATGTAATATATTTATCCACTCACTCGCATGTGGACAGCATTATTGCCGGGGTATGCCATAAGTTTTTTAGCTGGTTCCATAAGCGCTTCATTTACAGGAAGCGTAATCTGTGAAGATGTTTGCAGAATGTCTAGTAACTTATGTTGGGACTCTGGGACTTCCTCTAGGGGAATCTCAAGGGAATCAGTGATTCTTCTGAACAGTTCCTGAAAGCGTTTGAAATCACTGGCAGTTGTGAGTGGTGGAGGCATTATGGCCTCGTCTGAGGAAGAAGAAATGTTGGTTGTTGGGGTATTTTCTGTTCCAGGGTCTCCTCCTCTTATTCAAAAATTTCCTCTTGGGGGCTCTAATGTTGCAGCTACTAAGGGTGGTGTAGATCTAGTCCTCTCTCTGTAGGCATTCGGGGGCCTGGAGTATTGTCTCCTGTATGCCCCTCAGGGGTCCCAGTAGGGCCACTGAGTAGAGAATGGCATAGGTGGTGGGATCCACTGGTGCCCATACCATGTCTGGGTGTCAGTCCTGTGGCGATATTTGGGCTATACAGCTGGACCTAATGACATACTAGTTGGAATAGGAGAGGAGTAGCATGATGAGTAAGCACCATCGTCATCCTCACTGAAAAATGGAGGGTCCAGAGGTGAGGAGAGGTGGCACAGTACCATGCGCACCAGAGTAACAATAGTGCCAAAGAGTGGTGATTCTGGTGTTGACAAGACAAGGAAGTGCTTGTGGTGAAGAAATTGATGTGGTACCAATGGTTTCGGTACCAAGGCAGTCGGTGCCAATGTAATTGTAGGTATTGGTGCTGACGTCGGAGCACTCGGCGCTAAGGGAGCTGAAGGCGGCATCGTAGCCTGTGGAGATTGCATTGGTGCTGCATATTTAGGTAGCTCTGTCAGTACGGTGGTCGACAAAGTAGGCTTCTCTTTGCTTCTCGACTCCAAGCCTTCAAAGAGCCTCTCTCTTTGAGGAGGGTGAAGTCTGTTTGTCAGAATGGGTCAAAGGGGACCAGGGTCCGGAGGGAGGCTGCTTTTCGGGGTCAGAGACCAGGCACTCTGACTTCTCCATTACAATAAGTTTGAGTTTCAGATCTCTGGCCTTCTTGTTGCAAGCTTTTAAGTAGGGGCACTGAGAGCACTTCTGCAGGAGGTGTGTCTGACCAAGGCACCAGACACACTGGGAGTGTCCATCACAAATAAGGATCACTTCTCAGCAGGAAAGGCAGCACTTGAAGCCCGGTGAACAGAGCATGGCTCCAACTATAGCAGGTTCACCTTAAAGGTGAACACACACTACTCTAAGGGGTAACAAAACCTGCGTAAAGAAGAAAATAAAATTCTAAGAGGAAAAAAGAAAAGGGGAGAAAAGGTTAACAATCTAACCAGAGTACTAAATAGGCTATTCTAACACCTCCATCTCAGGCCAAGGGCAGTTGAGAAGGTACTAAGGGTGGTCTGGTCACATAGAGCTGGATAGGCGGCCAACAACAGCACGAGATTGGGACAGCGCATGCACGACCCAGACAAGCACTGCTGCTGAAATTCTCCAATGAAAAGGTATAGGAACGTACATTCAGCTGAAGTGGAGCACTCACAGGGACACTCCTCAAAGGAGAACCTCACCAGAGACTTCAATGTCACACTGAATCTTTCTACCAGACTTAGTTTCTGGATGATAGGAAGCAGCCATTGTATGCCTCACTCCACATAACTACCATAACTCTTTTAAAACTACAGACATGAAATTTGTACCACAGTCTGACAAGATTTCCCTGAGAAAAACTACTCTGCTAAAAATAGTAATTAAGGTAGGAGCCATAGTTTCAGTTTCTATATTAGACAGAGCTGTGGCTTCTGGGTACCTAGTGGCAGAATCCATCACAACCAGTAGATATTTCTTTCCATTTCTGGAAGGTATGGGTAGGGGTCCCACAATATCTAAGATACTCTTGCAAAGATTAATGATGGGCAACAGCTGCAAAGGTATCTTGTAGGGTCCCTTTAATCTCTTAAAGTTCTAACATAAGACAACTTACAGCAATTTTTTACTGTCTCAAACACAAGGCCAACAGAAATTCTGTGCGAACCTGTCACTGATTCTTTCCACTTGTACATGTCCAGCAAAGGGGCAATCATGAGCTACCTACAGCAATTCTGTTCTGTACGTAGCAGGCACAAGCACCTGCTTGAAAACCTCACAAAAAGTGCCCTTTTTTCCCCCTAAGGGAGTCTCCCTGTACAACAAACCACATTCAAGGGCGGGGGGGAGGGAGTGAGGGGAAATCTACTCTTTCCTTCCCAAGAAAGGGTATTATTCTGAGCTGCAGTCCTACCCTTATGAAGGGAAGGATCAGCCTGTTGAGCCTCAGTAAACTTATTTTGAGTTGCACTCAAAAGCAGGCTCTGACAAAGCAATGGAATACTTAAACCACTTCTATGGGAACAAACTGTTTCTTTCAGCTGACAAAGGACTGAGGGCATTTCCCTCATCCTCACAACCCTCCCTGATGTCCACAGACAAGCCAAGTGAGCAAGAGCTATACTCTTTCTGGCTGCGAGTTATGAGATGAACAAAATATCATTGCCTATTAAAACATCAGCAGGAAGTAGAATGCTAATGCCCACAATAGTATCTCCTTTAAAATCCTCAACCTTAAGGATCAAGTCTGTCTTCCTCTCTTACCGAACTTTCCTTGACCAAAGTGATTTGGAATGCTGTGTCCCTCCTGCCATTTACCTTAACAGTTTAAATAAATTCTTCACTACACTCCCAAGACCTCAATCCTAATATTCACTATTTCCTCCTGCCCTACCGCTATCTTTGGAGCAAGAGTAGTGGCAGGTGAAGGTGTGGATTATGGGATTACTTTAAATTTTTGACAATTTGGTTCTAAATGGCCAGGAGCCCCACAGTGATGGTACTCTGATACTTGACAGTGACAGTAGATTGCTTACTTTCCCTTTTGGTAGGGGGCTTTAAACTATGGTCTCCCTTGGGTTTTGTTTTTGGTTTGTTTGTTTTGTTGTTTTGTTTGTTTTTAATCAAAGTTGGGTGACATGGGGATTTCCCTTCCCCTGAGATTTGGGCCCCCATGGGCCCTTGATTCAACATATTCATCAGCAATTTCTGCAGCTGTCAAGGTTCCTCCCCAACTCTGAACTCTCGGGTACAGATGTGGGGACCTGCATGAAAACCTCCTAAGCTTACTTTTACCAGCTTAGGTTAAAACTTCCCCAAGGTACAAATTAATTTTATCCTTTGTCCTTGGAATAACCACTGCCACCACCAAACTCTAACTGGCTTTACTGGGAAACGTAGTTTGGACACGTCTTTCCCCCCAAAATCCTCCCAACCCTTGCACCCCACTTCCTGGGAAAGGTTTGGTAAAAATCCTCACCAATTTGCATAGATGACCACAGATCCAAACCCTTGGATCTGAGAACAATGAAAAAGCATTCAGTTTTCTTACAAGAAGATTTTTAATAGAAATAGAAGTAAATAGGAGTAAAGGAATACCCCCTGTAAAATCAGGATGGTAGGTACCTTACAGGGTAATTAGATTCAAAACATAGAGAATCCCTCTAGGCAAAACCTTAAGTTACAAAAAAGACACACAGACAGAAATAGTCATTCTATTCAGCACAATTCTTTTCTCAGCCATTTAAAGAAATCATAATCTAACGCATACCTAGCTAGATTACTTACTAAAAGTTCTAAGACTCCATTCCTGTTCTATCCCCGGCAAAGTAGCACACCAACAGACACAGACCCTTTGTTTGTCTCCCTCCTCCCAGCTTTTGAAAGTATCTTGTCTCCTCATTGGTCATTTTGGTCAGGCGCCAGCGAGGTTACCTTTAGCTTCTTAACCCTTTACAAGTGAGAGGATTTTTCCTCTGGCCAGGATTTTAAAGGGGTTTACCCTTCCCTTTACATTTATGACAGCAGCCTATAAATTTGTGTGTGGCTTTTTGTCACACATAGCTGCCTTTACCTCTTCTGTAACTACTCATAACAATTGCTCCTAGGCCTCAGATCAAACAGTTTTTTATAATCACCTTTAGCCCCCACCCCAATATCTATTTTCTCATAAAATTACACATTTTATGTATTCAAAATGAGTGATATTGTCAAACATTCTGAGGGCTCATGGATAATCTTAAATCTTTTCAATATATTTCCTTTACATTTCTTATACACAGTAGCATCGCCCTCCTCAATACCATTAAAAACTTGTCTGGCTTTCCCAGTTAATCTGGTTAAGAGGTGTGACAGTCCATACCATCATGTTCACCACTTTTATAGAGTGACAAATTTTGTACAAAGTATGCCTTGTGAGGTATCATTTAAAAACTCAAACTTGCTAAACTTTACTATCCTGGTAAAATGTGTGTCAAAATTGTAAGTTTCTATGGTATAACATTGCTGTATCATGCTCTAAAGTTGGAAAAGCAGGCCCAAACTAGTTCTTCAGAGACACAGGCATACTAGCACTCCAGCCAGGTGTTAATCAGCTGTCACCTGTTTAAAGGTCCATTCTCTGGTAGGAGGAAGATGTGAACGAGAAATTTGCATTTCATCACAAGGACAATTCAAACCTCACATCCACAAACATGGTGGCTGTTTGTCACCATGACTCTGCAAGGATGTTTTTAACACAAGGAACTGAATTATAAAGAGGGGAGAAAAACACTGGATCTCACTCTCCTCCATCTTTGCTCATGACTTCAACAACTCTTAAAGAACTGAACTGGAGGTAGGGGTAAAAGAAGGGGAGTCCTGGTGAAAGAAAACTCAGCCAGTGGACTGCAAAGCATCTGGTGAGAAAGATATTTGTTCTCAATCCATTTTAGCTTGTTAAAATACACGCGAAATGCCTAATTTATCTTTTTGTTGTCTTAGTAACCAATTCGGACAATGCCTCATTACTTTTCTTTCTGTAGTTAATAGACTTGTTTTCTGTTTCTAACCGGTGTGTTTCGATTAAACTGTGGTGGAATCTCCATTTGGGATAACAAAGCTAGTATACATCATTGTCTTTTGATGAAATGAGGCTTTATATGAGCTTGCATTGTTCAGCAAAATGCTGGGCAATAGAAAAGACATTTCTGGGGGCAAGTCTGGGACTAGAGAATCTGCTGATGTTCTTCTGCAGCATAATTCATGAGTGGTTAACTAGCAGCACTCAATACTGTGCAGCCGGTAGCAAGTTACATGCTGGAGGCTGTGCGTTAACTGGCCAGGAGTGGCTGTTCACCAGTAAAGTTGTGTAAAAGGTATCCCAGGTTTGAGAACTCAGGAGACAGCTATTCAGCAATCCAGATTGTGCCCAGGCTAACATCACAAGAGTACAGATATCTGTTTATCCACTGGGATATTGTGCATCCCACAGTCTCTCAAAGGTGGACAGGAATTCTTCTACACAGTCAGTTTCTTTATACATTGAGTGACTTCCTCCCACTCCATTTGGGGGGGTGGGAGGGTTAGACTCACTGGATGGGAAAGCTCCTTTTACTTGTCCCAATAACCAGAACTGTAATATTTGAGCTTTTATCTGCCTCCTCTGTGCCCTCTCCTCAGCTTCCTCATAGGCTTTGACTGATTCAATTTGTTCCATGCATCATTGGTGGACTCATTCATCAACTTCTTTGTTGACCCTGAGTCTTTGGTGGGCTCTCTCCTCTACCTCCTCACTGATCTTGACTGTGGCCTCGGCCTCCCTGATCCACAATTCCACCCTCAGTCTCTGGTGCTTGTTTCTTCCTGGGCTGGTCCAGTTCCACTGCAGTGCTCTCCTCTGCAGTGTCTGAGGCAGAAGGGTCCTCGGACTCTACTTGGTCAGAACTTATGAACAAAGCTCTCAGCTCCTGAACTGGGCTTTTCTTTTTAGGAGATTGTGAAGTTGTCTAATTAGAACATAATCATGAAAATCATTATTATCACTGTTATATAATTGCAATGAATCTTATACAAAGTATAACACATGGCCAGAAAGGGTTAAGCACCTTGCAGGCTGAATGACCCAGAGCCAACCTTTAATGTCATGTTAGAAAGATCTGCAATTGTTAATTAGGGCCATTCATGGTAGATGGGCTAGAACTTTGAAATGCAAACTTATGTTGTTGGAAGTGATACTAATTGTCTGTATACTCATAAACATTAGCCATGTAAACAGATAGTTCCTGTCTGTCACTATAACTATTAATTCAGAGATCAAAAGGGGATATTAACGTTTAGAAGAAAGTTTGCGTGAAATAATGTCATTGTCTATGTCTCGTTGAAGTTTGTGATAGACTACCTAATGGATAAGTTGCCCTATGTTAATTTGTGTAATAATTACTGGTTGTGCTTAGGAAACAGAAGGTTACATCACAAGCCTATAGTTAGATACTTACAGCCAATTCTTATTACTTGGGTAAGATCTGGAATATTCATTAACCTTTGGGATTAGTAGAACCTTTTCTTTTATGATTAAGATTTTCATTAATCCTCATATTTGACTTGGGTGACTAGGTGGAGGTCTGAGACTAGGTTACTTTAGGGGAACTGTGTTGACTTCTGAGCAATCAATGAGGTATAACAGAAGCTGTTTTGTGCTGGTTTGTTAAATTTAAGTATTGGAATATCCACCAGCTTTGGTGATTGTCTGCCCTATTCTTTGCAGTTCCCCCTAATTGAGTGACCTCAGCTGGCTCCCTCCAGAACCCCAGTCACAGGGATATTCTTTCTGAAAAAAATGTATCTTGAATATCTTTTCTCCCAAGATCATCATATGATAGCAATTCACCCATTGTGTCTACTCTTTAACCTTTAAAACTCTCACTATCCAGTTTAAACTTTAGCAGCACTAAGGTTACGATCTATATACTTGACCTGTAGTATGTGAATTCTGCTATAACTACATCAGTGTCCAGCTGTCCTGTGGCTCAAGGGCAAGAGTACCAATCTCAGGGCAGACTGTTAAGAAGTCCAGGGCACAAACCTCAAACATTGGTTGGAGCACTATACTTGAGTTTCACTTTTAACACCCTTAACATGAAGCTACAGACAGTCCCCTTAGCGTGCTCTGACCTGTTTTACCATCCAGCTTAGCCTAATTAACACCACAAATCAAATCAAGGTTACTTCCAGTCCCAAAGGACCAGTCACTTTCCCCAGGTCAATTGCACCTTAGATCTTACACCAAAGACAATACTTGTAGCCAATCCTCTAATAAACTATACAGATTTATTAATAAGAAAATAAGATTGTAGTTCATCTGTCTACATATCTGCTTTAACCTTGTAAATAACTTAAGTTTCTGAAGTAATAGAAACTTCTATGACAAGCAAGCTCTATAGGCCCCTTTAGGGCTAAGCCAGACAAAACACTTGGCTCTTTTGCTTATGCCTAGTAATCCTGTCGCTCAGAGTCCAACCAGCAAAAAGATACAATTACTACTTATTTGGGGTTTATTCCCTTACCCTAGTCCCTTCTGCTCTGAGCTGCAAACTCAGCTGATGGGAGGCATTCACTTGTATGACTCATCGGGGACAGGAAAGGAGCAGAGTTCTTTCATGTTCCACAATAATCTCTCTAGTGTTGAAGGGCCTTGCTCGTTAGCCAGGACATGACATACCTTCCATTGGAGACCAATGTTTACACTAGTTAATGTCTCTCTTCTGTCTGATTACACAGTCAGAGAGACTTAAAATACAAATGCTTAAATATTACCTTATGTCAGGGTTCCCTCCCCACTCTGAACTCAAGGGTACAGATGTGGGGACCAGCATGAAAGACCCCGCTAAGCTTATTTCTACCAGCTTAAGTTAAAAACTTCCCCAAGGCACAAATTCTTCCTTGTCCTTGGACGGTATTACTGCCACCACCAAGTGAGTTAGACAAAGATTCAGGAAAAGAACCACTTGGAGTTCCTGTTTCCCCAAAATATCCCCCCCAAGCCCCTTCACCCCTTTCCTGGGGAGGCTTGAGAATAATATACCAACCAAATAGGTAAACAAGGTGAGCACAGACCAGACCCTTGTATTTGTAGGACACTAAAAATCAATCAGATTCTTTAAAACAGAACTTTATTATGAAGGAAAAAAGTATAAGCAGCACCTCTAAAAAACCAGGATGGAAGGTAATTTTACAGGGTAATAAGATTTAAAACACAGAGGATTCCCCTCGAGGCAAAACTTTAAGGTTACAAAAAACAGGAATAAACCTCCCTCTTAGCATAGGGAAAATTCACAAGCTAAAACAAAAGATAATCTAACGCGTTTCCTTACTATTACTTACAATTTGTAATCTTAGATGCTTATTTTAGGTAGTGTTTTAGGAGATGTGTTTTTCCTGCCCTGGTCTCTCTCTGTCCCAGAGAGAGCAACAAACAGAGAGCACAAAACAAAACCTCCCCCCACAGATTTGAAAGGATCATCTTCCCTTATTGGTCCTTTTGGTCAGGTGCCATCCAGGTTATTTGAGCTTCTTAACCCCTTTCAGGTAAAGGAGGGATTTTATGCTATCCTTAGCTGTATGTTTATGACACCATACAATAAGGGGATATAGATGTTATAAGTGAAATTAGTACATACGGCAACTCTCAAGCATTTAAAAAAATGTAAACATGAAACATTCTTATATAACTGTATCACCTACTTTAACAATACTAACACACAGGTGAGCCAGAATGATTCCAGTTAAGCATTTGTCAGTGTTCAGTTGAGACATGGGGTCTTACAAGTCTGTACCCTTATGTCCACCACTTTTACAAAGTATGCCTTGTGAGGCACCATTTGAAAACTCATAATTTGCTGATCATTATTGTACTGGAGAAATAAGAGTCTACTATATGACATTGCTGAGACATGTTCCAAGTTTAGAAAGGCAGGCACGAACCAGTTCCTCAGAGACAAAAGGCAAACTGATGCCTCAGGCAGGTGTTAACATAATCAAATGGACTAGAATACTTAGTTCTGATTGCAGGGGACTAGACTAGATGATTTCTCAAGCACTCTTCCAGTCCTACAATTCAATGACCTGGTTAACCGGTCATTCTTTGGCAGGAAGAAGGGTGTGAGTGAGAAATTTACATCTTGGCAAAGGAACAGCTGAGGATTCCCATGCAAATAGACTTTGTGTGTCTTCTGAACCTCAGACCAAAATGATTTTTAAAGAGGAAAATAACTATACGAGATAAGAACAGAGGACACAAAACATCTCTCCCTTCATCTCTACTCATAGCATCAAAAACATCTGAAAGACAAAGGAAGCATCATTGGACTAGGGAGGGATCCCGGCTGAAAAATTCAGCCAGTAAGACTGCTAGAACATGTGATGAGAGACACTTTTGCTTTAATAGTGAACTTAGTGTGTTTTACCTTTTATTTCTTTATAAAAAATTCTGACTTTTATGCATTATTACTTGTAATCACCTAAAATCTTGCTTTCTGTAGTCAAACTTTTTATTATTTTATCTAAAACAGTTTGCTTGGATTGAATTGTTTGGGAACTCAGTTTGAGGTAACAAGGTTTGTGCATAACATTTTCTGTTAATGAAATGACAGACTTTATATGAGCTTGTATTCTTGTCCAGACGGGTGCTGGGCTGTACAAGACACATATTTCTGTGGAGAAAGTCTGGGACAAGGAATTTGCTGTGTCGCTCTACTGTGTAATTCAAGGGTGGCTGATGCAAACATTTTTGCAGAATAGCTCAGATTAATTTACATGCTGGGAGCTGTGTGAGGGCAGGCCAAGAGTGCTTGCTCTCAAAGCAAAGTCTGTAAAAGGTTGGCGAACTGAGGGGGCACAGCTGTGCAACAGTCCAGGCTGTACCTTGGGGAATGTCACATGGTGACTTTGGCATGAGCTGGCACATGGTTTACCAGCATCACACATTTCAACATGAAGAAACATTTATTTAGATTTATTCAATATTTAAAAGGTGCTTAAGTCAATGCTCTGACCCTCTTATACAAGTGATTTTCACAATATCATCAAAGTGTTCCTCACACCAGCAAATAAATACATAATTTACAGCAGACTTAGGCCCAAACCTGAACTAAGAACAAAGCAGGTATACTCCGGCAAATGCTCAGAGCCCCAAAGCCAATAGGCATCTGCACAGAAGTGTGTTCACATGGCTCTCAGCATAGAATCAGAACCATGATAATCAAATCCTGTACCCCCGTGCCCATCCCCTCCTTGAATGGATCAGTAATTACACAGGCCTTGTATTATGCCTGAAAGTTAACAAATTCTGGTTATTTTTGACCAGAGGGTGTGGGGAACAAATTCCAAGGTTGAAAGATAGTCCAGAATAATGACTTGGAAGTAGCTCCTTATACTTATAATAAGGGAGCTTCAGCAACTTTGCTGATCTCAATCACAAAGGTGTGGCCTGGAGAGAGAGGTATCTCTCAAGTAAGCGGATCCCAAACTATTTAGGACTTGTCCACACTCAGTGGTGAAGTCCTCAAGGGGAAGCTACTGGAACGCCCCTGGCAGCATGACCTTGCACACACACATGCTATGCAGAAGACACCATTTTGCTCTAACAAATGGTGTCTTCAATGTAGCGTGACTGTGCATGCACCACACACTGTAGGGAGGATGTTGTTTCGAGAACAAAACGGCATTCTCCAGGCAGCAAAAGTCCCGGTATGTCATCCCAGCATGATCCAGCCCCACTACAGCAGTCTACACTATGATGAAGTGTATTTTTAAAACATGTTCTCCAACATGTTTTCACACCTACATGTAAACAAGGCAAGTGTTAAACACGTTAGATTATTGTGTGTTAGCCTTTTGTCAAATACACAAGCATGGGAGATTCACCTATCTTACCCAGCATTTTTTTACTTCTTTCCACTGCAGTTCTTCGAGTTTGTTCAAACATTGCTTCCAAGTCAAAAGTTCGTGCTTTCTTTCCTAAAAGATGAGTGAAAAAGAAACTTTGATTAAAACCAAGTAACATGAACTTCAGAAGATTAAAATGAGCAAGTTACCAGGATAACTCAGATGCTCTTCAATTCAAGTTTCAGATTAAAACTCTCTCACTAGGACTGTTACATAAATGGGAATTGGGCACCTTACTGCCCTTCATGCCTTTCAAAAAAATCTACCTCCTATTCCCCACTATACACACATAGTTTATATACAGTTACTGTGATTGATGTGAATTGGATAGCGTATGTTACCATGCTTTTTACATTGCATTTCCAAGAGTATTGTCAAAGTTAAATCCACAAATACTATAGTACAACCCACTGAGGAGCATTTTACAGTCTTCTAAATCACAACCCATAATATAAAATTGGGGAAAGAACAAACAAGCTTCAGCGTTAAGCTTCATCTGAACTGCAACACCCTTAACAAGTGCATCCTGCCCCAAGAGGTACTCTAGGCTTTCCAGCTATGGATAATGCTACCCTACTCCAGAGAGACTCACACTCCTGCCTACTGCCCCCTTCACCATCCCCAACCAGTACTTTCCCAGTGCACAAGGTGTATCCCTCCAGCACACAGACAGTGCCTCATTTTCCCTTCTCATGAGCCCTGGACTTACCGAAGCCTGAGAAGCCCATCGTGGCTGCTAGCTCCGGATGGGGTCCTCCCACCAGCTCCATATCTACAAAGGAACAGAATGGTTAGAGTAAATTCTGTGCATAGAGCCCACCGTTCCAGCACCTCCCCAGTTGTGGCCACTCATCGCCCTCCGTGCCTAGCTGCTCAGCTGGAGCTGCACCAGGAAGCACAACAGGAGCCACCTCCACCAGCAGGAAGTGACTGCGTGGGAGATTGCAGCAGATCAAGAAGAGCCCTGCCACAAGGGGATTGGCCCACTCACAGAGACTCCTAAAGACATCCGCTCAGGACTCTCTGAACCCACAGCTACTGAGAAGCAGCCCTACTGGATAAGCAGAGCTGCACACATAGTACATCGTAGCCACAAATATGGTGCTGGACAGACTCTTGTCCCTGCTGCTGTGGCAGCACTCAAGCAGGTTGTTGTTTTCCCAGCCAAACTCACTTCCCTCTCCATGTTCCCCAGTTACCCTTTATAGTCCTCCTTCCCCAATATATTTCTTGCACTTGTAAGTCCCTGGCATCATCCCCCCAAACAGGTTTAGCAGCATGGTTAGTTGGAGAGAACTCTATCTAAACATTGCACAAACACAGGCTCAAATCTCAGCCATCTGCCACTGTAGTATAGACACTACAGTGATTTTCTGAGTGGCGCCAGCTAGCTCAACAGACAAATTCTTCCATCTACTTAGCTGTGAATAAACTGGGGATTAGATCATCAAAACTACAGTGTGCAGAGCATGAAATTTTTCACAGCCCTCAGTGATGTAGCTGAGTCAACCGCGATGTAGCTAGGTCTACCTAAGTTTTAGATGTAAACCAGGCCTCAGTGTCCAATGGGATAGGGTTATAAAGTGTAATGGCTGAGATATTCAACAGTCACTTTATAGTTTTGCTTACAATTAGGATAAATTTGTAGGCCCAATATTACGATAGTACCTAGCTCCCTTAGGCTTGTTTGAAAAATCCTAGCCTTTATTAACAACATCTTTATTTAATTGGTTTGCACTTCATTTGGTAATAGTCCAGCAGCTTTATAGCTCTTTGTTAATTCTTTCCCATTTATCATCTTCTACTTAAGGAAAGGATAGTCTTGCAATTAAGATATTAACTTGGGACTTCCCAGTTCTGCCACAGACATCAAGTATATCCTTGGACAAGTCCCCTAATTTCTCAGTGCCTTAGGGCACATCTTCACTGGCAATGTTAAAGCACTGGCGCAGCATTGGATTGTGTAGTCACGGCTGAGCACTGGGAGAGCTCTCCCAGCACTCTGAAAAAAACCCACCTCCACGAGGGGCACGGCTCCCAACGCTGGTACACTGTCTACACTGGCACTTTACAGCACTGAAACTTGCAGCACTCGGGGTGTTTTTTCACCCTCCCGAGCGAGAAAGTTGCAGCGCTGTAGAGTGCCAGTGTAGACAAGCCCTTAGTTTGTTCATGCACAACGCAGGTGATGAGATGTCCTTTCTTGTGCTCTTTGTCTTGGCTTTTTAGACTGCTCTTCACTGCAGAGACTCTCTTACTGTGTGTATGCAGAGTGCCTAGCACAACAAGGTTCCAATCTCGCTGCTACAGTAATACTCATAAATAATAGAGATGTTGGCCCACACTGTGGTCTTAAAAACTCTAGCCTCATACTTTATCAAGTACAAACAACAGATTACAGACTAATGTTAGACATGCCTTCACTGAACATATCTTAATGTTCTGCCTGAGAGCAGACAACAACAACATGCTGTTTGTGAGGAACAGGGAAGGATGTAGGCCTCGTGGGGCGCTCGGCGCTGTACGCTAATCCAGCAGGAGAGTTTGTCGCTGAGACGCAGACTGGGCGCAGCGGGAGTTAAATCACACGCTGGCTGAGAAGATACCACCCATCTAAGCGCTGGGTACTGCTAGTGACTTCGGCACTGACCGGGGGGGGGGGAGGGTGTCACTTGCTAAGACCAGCCCTCAGAGGAGCAACCGAGCTCTTTTATTCCGTCACCTCGGCGCACACGGCCCGGCCCGGCCCGATCCAAGAGCCCAGGGATTACCAAGCTCTGCAGTCGAGGTGCGAGCGCCCAGGGCAGGCGCGCGGCGCTCCTCCTCCTCCTCCTCCCACCCCCCCGCCAGGTTCTCGGAGCCCCTGGTCCTGCTCTCCATCCTGCCCCTCCCCTTTCACTCACGAGACGCCTCAGCCGCCAGCGCCCCCACCCCAACGGTCTCCTCTGCATCCATCGCCGGATCTTCTTCCCTGCCGACGCCGCACCACAGCGACCAGTTTAAACTTAACCCTTCCCTGCGGGGGAGTCCTTCGCCGGAAGTGAGTGGTCGTGAGGCGGAAGTGCGTCAGACGCTCGGGCGCGGTGGCTGCTGGGGTTTGGCGCGGTCCTGTCTCTCTCCGGCCGATATCGCTATGCCTGTGGCGATGAGCCCGGCCGCCCCGGCCTTGCAGGAGGCGCTGGAGAACGCGGGCCGCATCATCGACCGGCAGATCCAGGATGATCGCTGCTACCCAGACCTGTCCGAGCTGCTGGTTGTGCCGGCGCCCGGTGAGGATCCGTACGGGCCCGCTCACCGCTCTGGTCCCCCGCTCAGAGCTTCCTCCTCCTCCCCTTGTGATTCTCCCCGGCCGGGTCGGGCGCACACGGCTCATCCCGCTGGGGCCCGGTGGTCACGCGGGGATCCGCGCGCTACCCCCCACCTCCCCTGCAGGGATGGCTGCTCTGGGGACCCTCTGCGGGCAGCAGTGCCAGAGCGCCCTGTACTGTGCCTCTGCGATCCTCTTCCTGCCCTCGGCCCCCCGCAGGCAGTCACATCCAGCCAAAACTGCAGCTCGTGGGGCACTGGCGTCTCTAGTCTCCAGCCCCTCCGGATGGTCGTGAAAACTGCACTTCAGAATCCTGGTTCCGCTGAGGAGTCTCCGAGGTTATGTCTACACTGCAGTGAAACACCCATGGCTTGCAGCGCTTGTGCTTCAGGGCTGTGAAATTGCAGTGTAGATATTTGGGCTGGGCTATGGGACCCTCGCCTCTTGTGTGGTGTCAGAGCTGGAGCCTGAATCTGTATTGCCCCAGCCCGATGGGCCCAGGCCAGCTGAGGGTGTTCTGTTGCACTGTAGATATACCCTGACATATGAGGCGCTTTAGGGTTGGTCTACACTATGGAGGGATGGACCTAAGTTATGCAACTTTAGCTATGTGAATAACGTAGCTGAAGTTGACATACTTAGATCTACTTATCGCGTTGTGTCGACGGGAGACACTCTCCTGTTGATTCCCCTTGTGATTTCCTTGAGGTGGTGTATGGGAGTCAACGCTAGAGCGATCGGTGGTCAATTTATTGAGTCTATACCAGACATGATAAATCGACTCCTCCTCTCCCCCGCTGGATTGATTGCTGCCCATCCATCGGGCTGGTACCATAGACAAGCTGTGAGCATCCACAGGTGACTAAGGCTAGCGCTGCCAGATAATTCCTGCAGTTTGCCTTAAGTTTATTGCCCATATTTCATGTATGTTGAGAATTTGCTTCCTTTGTGGTTCAGTTCAGTCATCTTTGATGGGTTATGTAGGTTTCTCCCTTGTCAGGAGCACCTCGCTTACGTGTAACAGTTACTTAAGTTAAAGCACCTGTCATTTTAAATGATCCTATAGTGAGCGATAGCATTGGGGTTGACTCTAGGAGGAAAACGGAAAAAAAAGAAGGGGGGAGAGATTGATGCTTAAATGCATCCAAAGAGGGTAAAGTCAACAAAACAAGGCCCCAATCTTGCAACTTTTTGTGCATGGACAGATTACACATCTTGTTCTCTTTTTTCCTCAAATAAAGAGTACAGTTTTTAAAACTGATTTCACTAATATAGAATATGAAACAGCAGTTCTAAAATGAAAATATCTCAAAAGTTACTTAGCTGTCAAAAGTGTAACTAAAGGGAAAGGAAGACAACATTTAGGAAGCTTTACAGACCGTCACTTTTCTTGGTCTGATAAGTCTCTTCCCACAAAGGAGACTCTCCTTGCATTTAGCCTAACTTGCATTTGGTGGCAGGAGAAAAACATTGCAAATGTAAACTTTGGAGTTTATAATAGACAGAGGGGACTGTATTTCACTTGTATTATACCAATGTAGTTTGTGAACAAGTTACGAGAGCCTTTCGGATGGAAGGTGCTTATAGCATATATATAAAATTAGATTTTGAGAGCCTATCAGCCAATTTTAGGAGGGCACTAGATGTTTTATTTGTTTTCTTTATTTAAAATGTATATTATAGATATGGCTTTAAACAAATACTCTTGAAATTGTGAAAGTCCCTCTTTTAAAAATACTTCATAAATATTTTGAGTGAGCTGTGTTACTCTTAGTGCACTTGTATTATTTGTGTATTGTAAATTTTGCTTTTGCTCATGTCTCATTTAGGATTTACAGTATAAAGTCCTGATTCTACAAACATTTATACACATGCTAAACTCATGTTTAATACTACTCGTATGCTTCAAATTAAACATGTGCTTAAGTCTTTGAAGGATCAGGGGCTAAAATTTGGTTTAGTTCTTCCCTGTGGTTTAAGGACTTTCTAGTTTGTCCATTTATCTGAAATAATCAACCAAAATTAAGAGAGGAATATAAAGTAGTCTAATTCAGGTTTAACAGAAATTAGTGCTTGCTAATTCAAATATTGGGGCAGGGGAAATCTCTTAAGGATAATTGAAGTAAAGTATCAATTGGGTATTATTTTTTGGCTGACAACTTGTTTTTCATATGAAACTTTAAAGTGTTTTATTTATTTATTTTAATTGCAGGTAGTCCCACAGTTTCTGGTATGTCCGATATGGATTATCCTTTGCAAGGACCTGGTTTGCTCTCAATACCCAATCTTCCAGAAATCAGTTCAATCCGCAGAGTCCCGCTTCCCCCTGAGCTAGTGGAGCAATTTGGACGTATCCTAATAAAAATAGCATGTTACTTTGTGTGTATAATAATTTTATAAATGAACTTTTGTTATTTCATAATCGCTTTGGCCCTGATCCTTCAAGCAGCTTCCCCTGGATGGACCCTTATCCTGCACACACCCACCCTGGAGTCCATATGGCTCCCAAGAAGTTACAGGGGTCCATCTATGTGAAGTTGCTTCAATAATCGGCAGCTACATATTGTAATTTTGATGCTTAATGACAGTTGGGTATGTTTGTCATAACAATTTTAGTACATTTACATTAAAGGGGTCTGTATATGTTAGAGGTAAAAATAAAGTGCTTTTAAAATCAAGTGGAATAACTTACTTGCGTGAGGTGCATATCTTTTTAGGGCTGTCAAACGATAAAAAAAATTAATTGCAAGAATAAAAATAGTTACAATTAATCACAGTTTTAATTGCACTGTTAAAAATAATAGAATGTCATTTATTTAAATATTTTTGGGTGTTACTTCTGTGCAGCAGCTCGTGGTGCGTGGCACTCAGCCTGTGGCTCAAGGCTGGCTCTGTGCTATCACATGGAGGAGGCTATGTCTTGCCAGAGCCCCGGGCCATCCCACAGCTCTCTGGCCACTCCTGGCTCACCAGGGGCACCATTTCAGATTTTGGTTTGTGTGTGAGTGTGTGTTAGTCAGCATGATATGCAGCAATCTCAACACACCAGCAGCCTAACTACTATCAAGCGTTCTGTAGGCACCAGCACAGCAAAGGAGAGTTTTAAGGATTTGAAGGTGAAAAATGATGTAGCTTTGCAGACATTTATGTAGAACTCCCGCCAAGCATGAGGGGCAGCATGGGAGTAAGCACAAAATTGCTTATTTTGGAAATTTAACAAGGGGGCAATGGAGGCAGGCATCATTGGTGGTAGGTAGTGTGGGGATAGGCCTGAAAGGCCTTGAAAGTGAAAATAGTCATTATTGCTTTCAATGGATTGTTCAATTTTAATGCTCATTTAAGTAATAGGGCTACAAAATGGTGCTTTTTTTTCCCCCCACCAACTCTGTAAAAAGGTGTCTGAGGAGAGAACATTTTATTCTGCCCAAGCATCAACAGTGGTAGTTATTGGTTTTCCCAGCATGGAGCATAGTCTATTTATGATGCACAGGTGGAACGTCCATTGGTATTACTGGTACTTACCAGCAGTAAATAGTGAATATGCCCCATGTGTTTGATATGCAATATCTTCAAACAAAGCAGGGCCAGAGAAAGCTGCAGTATGATGTCATAGCTTTGGGAGGTGCACAGCTAATACCAAGGAAATTTCCCCCAACATCTGTATCTGATTTCTTTTAAAGGTAGTTTTCATTTATTTTTTCACACTTGTCAAAATATGTCAGCTTCTCGTACACACATACAGAACTTCTTTAACTAGTATCTGTGCATATTCTTACAACTTTAAAATAGCCTGATGGGGATTTTGTCATGGCTAGCCTGAGTACATTATTCCTTACATCTGTGGTATTTCAGATATGCAATGTAATTGTATGATGGGAGTATTTTCAGATATCAGCAGGGCATGGCTGACTATTGACAGTGACATTTTTATGTGGAATTATGAAGATGGGTATGTAGAAAACAAATTTCTACAGGTATATATGGTGTTAAATCTGAATTAAGTCATGATTATAAGGGGAGTGGTTTGTTTCAGCACAGAAGTGTACTTATTTTAAGGTACCTTGATCATTTCAGGTTCTGGATTTTTGGTGTAGTGGGGATAAGAGATGGGTAAGGAAAATGCATGCCTTTAGTATTGGGCTTCTCTACTCTCCTAAAGTTGTTGGTGTATTTATATTGAGCTTGAGTTCAAAATTTTTAAGAGGAATGTTTTTATTTTAGACTCCATATGCTCATACAGCAATTAACTTGGTTGACTAGGTTTAATCCATGCATTATGGTGTATATGTAGTAGGCAATCATGTTCCCACAGTCAGCTATTTTTATGTTTATAATGTGGCTTTAGAATGATGAAGATATACCAAAGCTTTCTGACTTACATTTATTATTAATATAAATATCTTACCTGACTTATGATTTAAAGATTCATAAAACTATGATGATAAATTCATAGTCTTTTTGAATGCCTCAGGGAGAGATGCTTGTGATGCCCATTCAGTGCCTGGGTTTGTGTTCCTTATGTGTCTCTATAGTATAACTTATTTTCTGTAACTGCAGTTTTTCTTCTGAATTATTACACTTCTAGAGGAGATTTAAATGAGACTTGTGCTTTACACAGGGTTAGTTAATATCTCCAAAATGCATGCACCAATAGGGTTGAATAATACTAACTTCACGGTATTACAGGTGGGTTTTTTTATATATAGATTTTTTTCCCCATAGTAAATTAAACTCACTTTAGATAATTTTATCAGAAAGAAGGAAGGAAGGAAAGAAAGTTGGTTGTGAATAGTGCAGTGAATCCCTTTCTCCTGTTGAGCTATATCTGGACTAACTTTGGGAGTACTATAGACTACAAAATAGACTGTGTGAATAGACAAGGAACTGAGAATTAAAAATACAGTTGGATTTTAAATTTGAAACTTAAAGCATAAATGACTACTTCATTCCAAACAGAGGATTGGTTACATAGCTATTATGATGACTTTTTTCGGTCAGTGCCATTCTAATGGTCTTGCTTCCACCCTAAGAAAAGAATGCAGAAGATGGGTTACAATTGTTGTATAGTAACAGAAGAATTTAAAAGTTTCAGATTCTGTATATTTAGAAATTATTGGATATTGAAAGTCTTTTCTGTTGTGCTTTGATGTAATTTTTTCTCATTTGTTGACAGGGGAGACCTTGCTTATTTTGATGGTCTTAGTGAAACTATTCTTGCTGTGGGTCTTGTGAAGCCAAAGGCAGGTAATAAAAAATGCATGACAGTGACCAGAATTCTGTAGCTGCTGAACACTGTCAAAAATTTAAAAAACTGATTAATTTTCTTTACGAAACTAGAGGCGTTATGGAAGGATTTACAAGTCACAAGTAGTGAGGTAGTCATGAACATTAGAGATCTTACAATTACTGCTAAGTTACAATCTAATGTTTTATACTATTTGAAAACTAGGAATTCTGACTTGCTGTCAGCTGGCATGAAATATTGGTTTCTAGCTGTAGTAGTTCTTTTGGTCACAGCTGCTTACATCAGATTGGACACAGAGTTGGAGAGAGGGGGTAGGGTTGGAGGTTAAAAGAAGATAGTAATAAGAATATCATTTTAAGACTCAATATTTCATGACTTGTCAGAGCTGGAATAGAATGAGATAAAGCATTGGAAAATTGGGCATCTGAATGGTATATAGTTTTCTAATTCTGGCGCTTCACAAGCTGTCAGACCTTCAATATGACTAACCCTCAGACCATTGTAAATTGCATGCAGGGAAGATGTTGATCTTAGTATGAATCTGGTGTACTGGCCTTGAACTAAGTTCTAACTTTTCTTCTTTTCTTAGGTATTTTCCAGCCTCATGTACGATACCTACTGGTTCTGGCCACTCCTGTGGATATAGTGATTCTAGGACTTAGCTATGCTAATTTGCAAGCAGGTAATTCTCTCTCGCATCCCAAGTAAATATAAATTTCTAGGATAATATTCTCAGTTGCGAATTAATTGCCACACAACATTAATTTATTACTAGTCATGTAATTTAAAAAATATTAAGCTGCATGCTAAGGGGCTTTTCCTAAAATTCTATGGCTTTCTGCATCCAGGGTGAAAGAACTTTATAGCATCCTTTTCACGTAGGATACAGTATCCTGTCCTGCAAGAGATTCAGAGAAGTATCTTCTCTGTTACCCACCCTTTAGTTCTTTTTGAAGATACTCTGACTGTTAACTGTTTCCCAGTAATCAAGTATTGTGTTGAGGGAGGAGCAGCATGTGAACTGCATCAGTTTTTAATGTGTCTTAGGGTATATCTACACTGCATTTTGGAGCGAGTAGGAGCATGCCTTCCTGACCAGTAGACAGACTCTAGGTAATGGTGCTCTTTCACACTCTCCAAAAATAGCTGTCTAGAGAGCACTTTGAAGTTGTGGCTTGGGCTCTGAAGCCTAGGGCTGGTGATGGCTTCAAGCCTGAGCTCCAGCCTGAGCTGCAACTTCAAAGATCTGTCTATACAGCTATTTTTAGAGTGCTAGTGGGACCCCACTAGCCCCGATCTGTCAACCCAGGCTGGGAGGCTTGCTCCCACTTGGAGCAAAATGCAATGTAAAGGTACCCTTATTGGCAAATTCTAAACTCTTTGGCATTTGATTCAGAACCACGGAAAACTCAAGCCCAGTACTGTATATTTTTACACATGAAATGTGTAAGTAGAAAAAATAAATGAGAGGTTTTGAGAAAGTTATGAGGGAGTAAGAATATTAGAGGGCTAAAATAGAATATATTTTCAATAGGTTGTTGTTATGATGTCTCTGTTTGATAGACAAACTGGGAAGTCTTATGTTTAGATTTGTCAGGATTTTGGGATATTAATTGTATTGATTATAAGCTTCCGAGAGAGGTAAAATGTAAACAAAACTTGCTGTGACTTTAAAAAAAAGAAAAGAAAGAAACCAACTCTGGCAGTCCACTAAGCTGCAGTCTCACTATAGTGTTTCCTGATTTTCTGAAATAGTCCTAAATCACAATACCATGGTATTTAAACAAGCAAACTTAACAGATGTGATGGGGGTTTTTTCTTGATTTCTTTAAGGTTCTGGAGCCCTGAATGACAGCATGTCTGGAGGAATGCAGCTGCTTCCAGATCCTCTCTATTCACTCCCTACTGATAATACCTATCTTCTAACCATAACTTCCACTGAAAATGGCCGTATCTTTTTGGCTGGAAAGGATGGCTGTTTATATGAAGTAGCTTATCAGGTGAATATAGTCTTTATGCAAAGGTATTTTTGTTCTTGGTTATGGGGTTGGGGTTTTGGGAACTGAAAATTTGTCAATCTTGTCACCTCATTTCCACAATTCTGTTGCCTGCCTTAATTTATTTTGAGTGATAGCTCTGAGCTCTTAATACAGAAATACTATCAACCTATAGTCATGATAAGCTAATTTATTTGAGAAATGAGCAAAAAAAATTGTTCTGCAAAGGGCAAGCATCATGAGATCTCCTTTCTGACAACTTCTACAGACACTGCTGTCCCCAACCATCTTATCTCTACCTTCAAAACCACCTTACTAGGAGCAGCTGTTCTGATTATTGGAGACTGATAAAACCTAGAAGTTGACTGGGATGAGGTTTGATCTGCTGTCATGAATTTAATTTTACTTCACTGACTCAATCTGCAGACTTGAGCCCAGTCCTTTGTCTCTAAAGCGGCACTGTTAAAGTCTTTTATAGGCTGTTTATTTTTTTATTACAATAAACAGAAGAAAGTACTGATTATTTTTATTAATTTACATTATATCAGCACTTGCAAGTCCCAACTAAGTCATGGGCCCATTGTGGAATGTCCTGTAAAAGTAAATCCCTGCCCAAAGAAGTTAAAATCTTAATTTTAAGATATATTCAGCAGGTGGCTGTAACAATCAGCCAATCAGTTTCCTTTGTTTGGATCGTTTCTTGACACATTGCAGGAGAGAGAAAGATATTACAACCACACCCATGCACCCCAAAAATGGAAAATGTGATTAGAAAACCACACACAATGGCTTTGAGATTCAGAGGCTTCTAAGTTTCTGAAACAACTTTTACTTTTTTTTTTTTTTTTTAAATTATCTACATTTCAAATAGAGAGTGTCCCTTTAAAACTGGGTTCATGAAAACTATGTGTATTGCGTCATCATGCAGGAGTTCACATGGCTAGTTTACCTAGCTAGTTTTAATGCTTTATATGTTTTTAATTGTAGGCTGAGGCAGGCTGGTTTAGTCAACGATGTAGAAAGATCAATCATTCAAAGAGCTCCCTTTCTTTCCTTGTTCCTTCATTGCTGCAATTCACATTCTCAGAGGATGGTAGGTGATAAAGTATCAATAACTGAAATGTTTATAAGTTAATGTAAAAAAAACCTTAGGCCAACATTTTCACACTTGGGTGCATTGAGTTAAAGACTATGGGATTATGGGACGAAAACAAGTGGTTGCCAATTCTGAAAATCAAGTTACTTACTTAGATCCCTAAATATGGATTTAGGTATTGAAGTCTGAAAATGTTAGCCATAATGGCTAAAGTCCCTGTTTTGTGGTATAAATTTGGTAAGTTTTACATACTGGAGTGAAAATATTGTAATCAGTATAGCAAAACTTTTACTAGAAATTGTTATACAAATATTTAAAATGTTTGTTTTGTAATGGATTAGACAGTGATAGTCTGTTGTTCTACTGTACTTCAGTAAAATATTAATATGTCGCTTTTAAATCTGTTCCTGGGCAGGAGCCCATTGTAAATGGAATGCCCTGTATGAGTACATTCTAATAAGTGATTCCGTCAAATGCCAGGCAAATCTACCCTTGTAAAGTTTCAGTACTGTCAATTTTACTGTATTAACTAGTTTGCACCAAATCCAGTTTTGATTTTCACATGCTTTTTTTTGCAGATCCCATAGTTCAAATTGCCATTGACAATTCTCGAAACATCCTATATACCCGTTCAGAAAAAGGAGTGATACAGGTATCTGAATAATTTCCATGTCTTATTTGGAGTTTCTTACGTGCATATGTTATTTTTATCCTCCCCATCTGAAAAACTATGTTTGTACATTAGGATTCTCTATATGCCAGTCAAGACATGAAGGATTTCCCCCAGGGATTTTATTCCTGCATTTATTTCCCTCCCCCTCTGAACTATATTGTGGCCACAATCCTTGCTGTTGAAAACTAGGAAGGACTACTGCTTCAGTCCTCTGGTGTATGGAAGCTTGAGGCCATAGAAGAATTGAGAGCAATCTGAGTCACTGCATGATGGGATAAAGTTATGTGCATTAATTTAATTTAAATACTAAACTGTTATTAAATTACAGGTTTATGATCTGGGCCAAGATGGTCAAGGAATGACCAGAGTTGCTTCTGTTTCTCAGAATGCTGTTGTTTCTGCTGCTGGAAACATTGCCAGGTAATATGAAGTGTGTGATTGAAATACTTCCTATTGGGCAATCTGTTCGTTTCTTTTTTTTTGTTTTACCAAACTTTGGAAGAGTGTTGTGTATTCTCTGATTTGTTTATTGCATGATGTCAGTTACGTAAACGCTTTTCTGTTCTTTTAGGACTATAGATCGTTCTGTTTTTAAGCCTATTGTTCAGATAGCAGTGATTGAAAATTCAGAATCTATAGATTGTCAGTTGCTGGCAGTGACACATGCTGGTAAGAAATCAATATTACCTCCTTCCCTTATCAGTAAATAAGACCTGCTTAGGTTCGGAAAATTGGCAAACATTTTTCTTTGCAAGGTTGTCTGTCCCCCATGCATACTATAACATTTATATAGTAATCGTTATAATAATGTTACCTGTTCTTTGTATATTGCTTCATACATTCAAAGCACTTCAGACATCTGATAAATACTTGATCCTACCATATAACTATTTATGCTGTTTTACAGTTCAGGAAATAGGGGGAGAGTGGTTTGTCAAAGGTTACGCAGAAAACTAGTGGCAGATCAGGACCAGAATTATTTGACTTGGATAGAAGGATCATTTTCAAGAAAGGAATGTAATAATATTTATATAGAATTTCTTACAAGCTTCTGAATTAAGCCTTGCATCAAATATGTTGAGACTGTTAGCCACTTATAATATTTCCACAAAATCCATTGCCTAAGAGTGATCTCCTTTTTTCTTTGGCCTAGGTGTACGAATGTATTTTAGTACATCCCCATTTAAGCATCCAATGGCTCGACCCTCAATGTTAACACTGGTTCACATCCGCTTACCTCCAGGATTTTCCGCTGCTTCTAATGTGGAGAAGCCATCAAAGGTGCACAGAGCTCTTTATAGCAAAGGTAAGCCTTGGAGTGCAGGTTAAATAAGATCCATTCTTTAAGACTTTTATAAGTAGTCCCACCATGATTGCATTTTACAGTAGGAAACTTGGTGTAGGAAACTTTGAGTTTAACACAGGCAGTGGTACGGTACACTATCCTATCACTGTACCTCAAGTTTATCCTTGAAAGACATTCTCTAGACATGACATAGTGATAGTTAGGCTCTGTGCCCATTAAGTCCTTGGTCTGTGAGCTTAGTTTGCCAAGAAGTGTGCCAGTTATGTTAGTGATCTTGTCTGAATTACTAATTGATTTCATATAGGCCGGCCTAATAGCTTTCAGGTGGCTTCAGTTTTTGGTCACTTCTGACCTAGACCAAATTCAAAACTGTGACCCAGAAATGGAAGAAAACTCTTTATAGTGTAATTGACCTCTTCAGCCATTCAGTTGTCTTCCAGGTAAATTTTCAAAGACGCATAGGGGAGACATGCAACTAAGCACTTTAAAGTCCCTGAACACACTACATGACCAAACCACATTGCAGTTCCTCAAAATGTTACCCATTCGTGTTTGTTGTTCTTCTGTTTTTAATAAAAACATAGATTTTTGAGGCGTCAGTATCAAATTAAATTTGCTGTGTATTAACCGAGTTTAGTCATATTGTGACAAGGCACCTCCTCCACCTGTTCAGCCTCAGCGTTTCTCTATCTGGTGGTGGGGGCCTGGAGTAAATTGGTCTTACTCTGGAGGGTCTCCCTGTCCTTCACCCCCATCTCCTTTATTTTTCAATATTTACAAAGTAGGCCCAAGTAATACTGTTTAGCCAAACAAAAGAAACTCAAAATACAAAGAGAGAGTACCTTTCCTTACCCCCTCTCTGGGGTGTTGCCTTATTATGCTGGCTTCTGGGTGCCAGTCCTTCCCCAAACCACAGTTGGCTTGATTGCATCACATATAGGGAGGAGGGCAGCCTTCCCCCCAGGAGAAACCTTTTCTCCCTACTGCCATTACCTCTGCTGCAACTTGTCTCTCATCTCTCCTCCTCCTCTCTTACCAGAAAAGGGGTTTTTGAAGATCACAGGCAACCCTTAATTGGCCTCAGGCTCTCCAGTTAAACTGAGGTAACCTTTTCAGCTCGAAGGGAAAAGGGCCTTTACCATTTTAGGGCTGATATACCTGACTTCCACCACTCTCTTATAACCACCCTAGTCCCGCAGCCCACTGGGGATATCAGCTGGCAGCTCCTCCACGGAGCCGTGAGCACGGATGTGTATTTGGCATGATTCACTCCTGTCCCTGAAGCCTGTCCCTTCTCTGGTGTGAGGGAGACCCTGCCGCACATTTACCTTGAGTGCATCAGTTTGCAGCCCCTTTTCCAGCTACTCCTGGACCTCCTTTTAAGTTTTTGGCTGCACTTCTCCCCCCACCTCCTTATATATGCACATCCTATCCACGGTCCCACAAAGTCATGGGACCTGCTCGTCAGTTTCTTCCTAGCGATGGCCAAGGTGGCCATCTATAACGGCAGGGAGAGGATGTTGGCTGAGGCGGTTCTCTGCGACTGTGGGGCCTATTTCCAAACCTCCCTCCGTTCACACATCCAGGCAGAGTTCCTCTGGGCAGCATCTGCTGGTTCCCTTGACATGTTTGAGGAGCAGTGGGCGCTGGCTGGGGTTCTCTGATCAGTGTCCCCTCAGGTTTCCTATTTTTGACCCTTTGCCCTTCACACCTGTCTCTGTTATTTTGTCCATTGTCCTCCATAATTACTTGAGTTTCCAGGCTCTGTGGATCGTCCCCATGGGCTGCGGGATGGTCCTTTAGCCGTGGGTGAGCTTGCACTCACCCATCTCCCTGGAACCCAATAGGACCACTCACGTATAGGTGTCAGATCTGACTTCGTCACACTCTGAACTTTGAACCCCTTCTAAATATCTGGAATAAATAGCCCTTGCCAGTAATAATAATAATAATTAATAATGAAGACTTACATTGTTCTTTATATGTTCAGAACACTATACTAGTATTAATAAATCCTTATAGGTCTCCTGTGAGAGAGTGATTGCAGAGTAGATGTTTGCAAGGACATACAGCAAGGCTGAGGTTGACCCATTTGGTCCAGAAAGTGGTTGTCAATCTATTTGCCATTGTGGACCACATATGTAGCTCTCGGTGCATTATGTGGGCCACGTCCACATAATATATATGTTCTTATGTACCTGTCTGGCCCTGAGGATGTCACGTGGGCTGCAGTTGTGTGCTGATTGGGCCGCAAGTGGGCTGCAGGTTGAGAACCACTGGTCCAGATCATAGCAGTAACAGTACCCAACCTTTCTTCAGTAAAATTATTTTAGTTTTTTTCTTCTATATTTTTAGTTAACCTTTTTTCTGTTTAAACTTGTGCTACATAGCATATAGCTTAAGGGCCAAAAACATCATGCATCATTCTGTTATGATCTAGTTACCCTTCGGAAGTGTAGGGTGAAGCCATACCACTTTTATTGCCGGTGAACACTGGTAACAAGCAGTTGTTATTACTCTGTCATGGAAGACACAACTGTAAGCACATATTACAATCTGTGTATTTTGCATAAATATATACAAACAAGATGTGGCTCCTTGATTTCCAGAAAATTCTTAGTAAGGCCCTTGTGTTGTGAAGATTGGATATTCATGTGCCTATCCTTGAAGTGCATCAGAGAGTTTGTGTATTATTTTAGCACTGAACTCTTTCTTCCAGATGAACCTTGTGTCTCCAACTCTGAATGCAGCAATTTGCATTTTTGTCACTGCGCTAGTGATAGAGTGATGAATCTACTTTAGGGAAGAGCTATTTAAAATTTTCACAGCATGGAATTTATTATTAAAATAACTTCCAGATATTTTTTACTTTCAGGGTATATTTAAACATCTCATAATCTTTCATAAAAATCAGTGAAAAACGTTCAATTATTTCTGTCTTAATTTTAACCTTCATCCTTGTTTGTGTGCATGTATAGAGTATCTTGGAATACATTAAAAAGAAAAGGAGGACTTGTGGCACCTTAGAGACTAACCAATTTATTAGAGCATAAGCTTTCGTGAGCTACAGCTCACTTTGTGTGCATATATAGTGCATGTTAGACTATACTGCAAAAGGGATCCAACAGACTGTTCAAATACAGACTCCTGAACCAAAAGAGCAGTTAAATATACATCTGCACTAAAACCCCTTAGATACTTAAGTTTATAAACTCAACCAATGGCTAGATGTTGATCCCCTTGTAAGATTAATTTAAGAATGTGTAGAATGGACTTGTACTGAATTTAAATATAGGTTTAGCAACAGTGGGCCTGATGTAAGTTTTCGCTTCCGCTACAGAGTCTTAATTTTACTCTTTTGTTAGGTGTCCTGCTGATGGCTGCTTCCGAAAATGAGGATAATGATATCTTGTGGTGTATCAATCATGATTCTTTCCCTTTTCAAAAACCAATGATGGAAACACAGGTAGTAACCTCTTCAATATTGTAAAGTAATATCAATTTTTTGAGGCGGCATGGAGAATATTATTTGAATATCATAGGCTCCATGAATCACTTTTTAAGTTCCTATATAGAAAAGGTAACTTACACAAAAACTCCTGTGACTAGTTATTTGGTAAATATTTATCGAACTATGTAACTGTTAAGTGTAGTTTTTTTGTCATACCTGTCTCACACTAGGTATCTCTGTTTTGTGAATGGAGCTGGTGTCTTTCAGTTGGAGCTGCCACTTTAATAGTCTCCAGCTGAAGAACCCAGTTTGATGCAAAGTAGGATTGTAAGAAACACCTTGACCATTATAAATTGTTGGAAATTTTCTACTGTTTTTGTTTTGGTGGTGCCTGCAATGTGCAAGGCACTGTCCATAAACACAGCAAGACGTAGTCCTGCCACATAGCGTTTATAATCTAAGAGGAGCAACATTTACTTCTACGGGGAAGCAAAGAAATCTGTGGGAGACATAAATTCTGCACATGCGCAGTGGCGCAGAATTCCCCTAAGAGTAAACATTTGAAGGGCAGGGGAGATACTACATTATTTTTGTTTAATTAAACAAGTATATCAGCTCCGCCATACTTCCCTCAATCATTCCATTGGTTGGCTCATTTCTTGTAGGTGTCACAGGTGAAGGGTGGGTCTGTAGGAGAGATTTGAAGGAGGAGAGAATCATTGCCTTATGGATCAGTTCAGTTAGGGCATTCCATGGACAGGGTACAGCTTGGAAGAAGGCATGAAGATTGTTGTTGGAGAAGTGGACAAGTGAGCTGTCAAGAGTAGTATGGTTGAAGCAGTTTGGTAGTGTTTGGAGGAAGGGGCTGGTTGTGCCATACAGAGTTGAAACCTGATCTACAGTTTTCTCCTTTCATCATTCCCTGACTCACCCATCAGTTTCCTCCCTTCTGGTTCCTCTTTCTGTTTCTTTTCAGCAATGCTTGTGTAAGAGAAAATAAATAATGCTTAGATAGCTCCTATGTAGGCAGTTTGCTGTTTGGCCCTTCAGAAGGGCTTCTCCATCTATTCCTAAAATACATGGGGAGAGCTGGGAGAGGACTGATGATCTGAGTGGGTGTAGGAGCTGCTTGAGCAGCTTGGCGGGATCCCCGACATATTGGAAGAGTCCTTTCAAAACAAAACAACCATAAACTGAAGGAACACCTTGGAGACTAGACAGTTAGAAACTGGATCTAGGAGTGTGGACGAAAACAAGTAGGTGGTAGATACCTTTAAGTGACGTCCGTCCTACGAAATGCCTTGGCCTCAATTATATATCACTGTTGCCAGTCTGTCACTGGAAGTTTTTTAAAAATCTCATGTCTCACTTGCAGCTCTTGGATATTATTTAAAAATAAACAGTTTTTATGCATTTGGAGTTTTGTACAATTTGCAGCTTGATTTTACTGTTTGTATTATTAGTAGCATCATAGTGCCTCATTATGCTAATTGTACATACAAATAATGATCTGTCCCAAAGAGCTTGCAGTTTATAACTGGAAGTAGTTTAGCCAGTTTTTAATCTGGTGGGGTACATATGCATGTATCTGTTTTTAATGCCTTATTTTCTTAGGGGCTTGTTGTCTTAAGAGTACTTCAGTTTCTATGCTGTGTAATGTTAAATACTGGTTATTTAGATATCACCATTGGTGTGCAAAATGTACATCCTGTTTCAAACTTTTGACAATGTTCATCTCTTACTCAGATGACCACACATGTTGATGGACATTCATGGGCTCTTTCTGCCATAGATGAGTTGAAAGTTCCAAAGATTATAACACCACTGAATAAAGACCTTATTCCAATAACTGATTCTCCTGTTGTTGTACAACAACACATGCTGCCACCAAAGAAATTTGTTCTGCTCTCAGCCCAGGTGTGTTATAGATTTTTTTTTTTCCTGTTGTTTAGAGATTGGGAGAGGGAGAAGCAGAAACTTAAAGCTTAATGACTGACCCAGTGCTGAAAAGGGCTACCCATGTGCATGGAGTTTGCAGAGAATACCTTTGGTGAAGGTGAGGTGGGGGAGCGGAGTGGAAAAATGGTTAAGGAGTCATTTGTAAATTCTGTAAACCAACTCAAGGTTATAGGGCCAGATTATCTTCTGACATAAACTGGTATGTCTCTGTTGACTTCAGGGGAGTTACATGGGTTTATTATCAGCTGGTGACCAATAGTTCAACATACTCTTAGGGAATTTGTACACGGAGTTGGGGGTGTGATTGCTAGCTCAAGTAGACCTACTCGGGCAGAGCACGCTAAAGACAGCAGTGTAGATGCGGTAGCATGTGCTAGCTATCCCAAGAACGTACCCATGGGGTCTGAGTGGGTTATACATGGTGCAGCTAGCCCATGCTGCAACTACTCGTGCTACTGTGGCTACACTACTGCTTTTAGCATGCCATCTTCATGAGAGCTAGCACAAATATGTCTACTCAAACTCTGAATCACAGCCCCAGCTCTAAGTGTAGATATACCTGTGGATATGTAAAATTGGAACAAATGCAGGTTGCTGAGGTAACTGTATGAATCCTAAAGTTTGAAATAAGAGCAGAGATTTATTGTTAGGGGAATTATGAGCAAATAATTCCATTTCTGGCCACCTCACAAAAAAACTCCATGACGCAAGAACTTCGGTAGTTGTTTTTTTTTTAAAAGGCTTACATTTAAAAATAGCTGAGATTAAGTAGTAGTAAAATTTAATGACTCTCTACAATAGGAAGGAAAATGTAGCAATAATTCAACCTTCTAATAATTTAGCAATTAGGAAATATAATAAAATTAATTGCCAGCTTGCTGCAGTCCTGTTGTAGTTTTGTTATCATAAGGCTATTTGTGAGTCTAGTTAGATCACACTACAGGACCCATCACAGAATGTACGGCTACATGCTATGAAAGTGGTCTAGAAATGCTGCAGATTATTGGGGACCTGATTATTGTAACTCAGCACTTGTCTTCACTGCTTTGGTTAGCTCAAGTTACTACACTCAAAAAAGCTTCCCTCAAATGAGAGCGGCCACACTGGAAAACAACACTTGAGCCACACAGAGTGATTGAATTAGCAGAGTGATGACTTCTGCTAACTCAAGCTGTAGCAAGTAGCTGCAGCCTCACTGCATTACTAGCTTGAGGAGTACTAGAACTTCAGCTGGTAACCCCGATGGACCAGCTATTTCAAGTTTAAAACACCATTTTACTTGAGCTAGTGATTTTTGTGTGCACAGGAGTTGGGTTGGAGCAACATTCACTATACCTTGAGCTAACATTGAAGTGAGACAAGCCCTCAGGGTGTTAGATGAATGTATTGAATTGTTGTTTGCCAATTAAAACATGCAGATCTCATTATTTCAAACTTTGTATTGCTTTATTTTACTTTAGGGGAGCCTTATGTTTCATAAACTCAGACCTGTAGATCAACTGCGACATCTTCTAGTTTGCAATGTAGGAGGTGATGGAGAGGAGATTGAAAGGTTTTTCAAGTTGCATCAGGTGGGAACTTTTAACTTGCCCTGGGGAAAAAAGTCCTCTATGATTAGACTTAGGGCTTGTCTATACAAAGAATTAGTGTATAACAAACTGGGTTGTAAATTCACAGCATTCTAGCGTGCTGCACACTGACTGGCTATGTGAACCCTGCTAGCATCCACTAAAGGTTCCATGATGCAGTTTGACAGGGTTCACATGGCCAGTCAGTGTGCGGCAGGCTAGAGTGCTGTGGATTTACAACGCAGCTTGTTATACGCTAACTCTCCATTAGGCAAGCCCTCGGAGTACAGTCATATACTGGATTAGTTTGTGTTGTAAATGTGGCCATTCTTTGGCTTCAAAAATATTAGTTCTTGTATTACTTGTCATATCTAGGTACTTATATAGGCTTCCTCATCAAATTATCCGAGTAGCTATAAGGTCAAGATAATGCTGCTTTGTCAGTTGAACAAGCAAGATACTGTATAAGGAAGAAGGTAACCATTTTTATGGGGTCTAAAAACATAAGGGTAATATTCTTTTCCTTAAAACTGTCTGTTTCATGTAAGTGACAAACACAGAATTATGACAAGAATTGGGAATGTAATTCTCTTATTAGAAAAATTATTAATCTTGAAAAAACTAGTGTCACAGTCCTAGTCCTTTTCAGAAAAGTTTTGTATGTGCTTCAGTGGCTGCAAATACTTAGAATCCACCTTCCTTTTTTACTAAAACTGGTACCAAGCAAGCTAGAATGAAACTTTTTCACAGAACTTGATTTTATTTGACATGTGTAGTTCTTTCTTAATTTCTACTTCACAGCATAGTAGTAATGAAACCTCACAATAACCTCTGCTATTATTTCTTTGAGAAGTGGGTGAGACGTGTTTTTTTTTTTCCAGTGGCTTATTTAAATGTTTAGTCCTTTAATAGCAAATACAATCATTGTAAATCATATAGATGTTTATCCTTCGTAACACTAATTTAATAAACTCACATTTCCATACAAGTATAATACGTCTTATCTATACCTATAAAACAGTTTTTCCATATATTTCATTTACTGCAAGCTTATTTAACCTGCCAAGAATCAAGAGCGTTCATAGAAAGCTTTCACGGGTCACTTTACCTGCCACAACAGAATCTCTTACTGTGACTGACTATTCCTTTCTGTTTAACTGACAAGACTCAGGCTATGTCTACCCTGGAAACACTACAGTGGCACTTACTACAGTGATGGAAGAGGTCCTTCCGTCATTGTTGTAAATCCCCCTCTCCAAGAAATGGTAGCTTGGTTGACAGAAGAATTCTTCCTAGTTCATCTTAACTACATCACACAGCGCATGATATTTTTCACAGCCTGACTGATGTAGTTAAGCTGACCTAACTGTAGCATAGACCTCATTGCCTCACTGTTGAGGCAAACAGAGCCTTGAATATTTTGTGAGGAGCCAATATAACTCCTTCAAACTTTTTAACACGATGGTCTAAATTGTTGTCACTCTGATAGAAATCATGATTTCCTACAGGAGGACCAGGCCTGTGCCACTTGCCTTATCCTTGCCTGCTCTGCTGCTGCTTGTGATAGAGAAGTGTCTGCCTGGGCTACCCGAGCATTTTTCAGGTAAGTTTCAATTAATTTGTAGATTATGCCTTGAATTTTATGTTTAAAATCGAATGCCACTACAGCCACAAAGGAAGCTCTTGGTATGTTTACAGGGGGCAGGAACTGTTTGAGTTCTGTATAAGTATTGTTTTAAAATCAGTGTAAACTCTTAACAAAGTAACATGGAACATGCATTTTAAATGCAACTGGTCATGCATGTATACTTAATTAGAAGTGAATATGAAACTTTTTGTTTTTTTAGAAGTTGTAACTTCTGCATAAAACTCATACTCCGCTCCAGAAAAAAATCAACAAATAAAAATGTCTTAATTGTTCAGAAAAAAGCATGTGGAATTTGTGTCTGTAATATGCTAATGACTTGTTGTTCATCTAACTTGTAATTATTCAGTTTCCAAATTTGAGTGCACAAATCAGTCATACAGTCACAAATAATTTTTTCTGAAAATTTTAGGTCAGTATTTTTAACTCAAGAAATGAAAAATTGCATTATTTTCTGTTTGTTTAACCACATTTAACAAAATAAGGCCTCAAAATCAGATGATCTAAGTATGTGATATGCAAGGAAGTTAGTCTTTGTCTGGCATATTTTAGGTATGGCGGAGAAGCACAGATGCGATTTCCATCAGCTTTGCCTCCTCCAAGCAACGTAGGACCAATTTTGGGTTCTCCTGTTCCTGCTAGTGAGTAGCAAATGTTTCATTGATCTTTTTTTTAATCTGAAATTTGTTTCATTTTCACAGCTTCTTGTATCTTTACCCTTTCTTATTTATATGAAATATTTTCCTTCTTTTCATTCACTGCCTCAATTTCAAGGAATAAACCTGGTGATTATCAGGGTTGGGTTTTTCCAACTTTTCTTTTGAATTATTTTGGATTTAGGAGTTCACTGGTGTGATTCTAAAATATGTCCAGGTGTTCTAAAGATGCTGTCATAATATAAAGGAAATACAGACTTCTTGCCATAGTGCCAAAAATCACCTTGGCAGCCAGAAAGCAGTTTATCAACACTATATTGCAGAATATCTTCTTACTTGTGTCATTCTCATACTTCCACAGGCACTGCAGGTCTACCCATATGTGGGTGATGGAAGAAATGAGAAGTAAAATAAGTTAATTGTTAGGATTTTTGACACAATCAATGTTATGACACAATCTTTAATTACATGATCACTTACTGTTTTCTCTGCAGTACCATGCCTCATTCAGTGCGCACGGTGAACCTGCTTTGGGAATGAATCAGGGTTGTGTAGTGAAGGAGCTTGTTGTCTGTAGGAACCCTGCCTCATTTATTGCAGAAGTTGGGAGGTGGCAGGAGAGACAGTTCAATGTCACCCTGGCGAATTGAATTCTACCCTGCCGCAGACATGTTCCGTGTGTTACTGGGTAAGGAACGTAAACCAAAATTTTCCCAGGTGGCCATTGCGTGTTCCTCATTTTCTGGATACTCAACTTGAGACACTTGTCTGGTTTGGAGAAATGATGAAAATTCACAGCTGCAACTGAAGTCAATGAAAGCCGCAATCTGAATATACAAAGTATTATATAAGGCTTATGTATCCTGAAAAGGTCAGACCCTAGGCTATGCAAATTGGACACCTAAAAGTAGTTGACACTTTTGACAATTTTGTCTTTAATCCCTGGCCTCAGTTCCCATGTGTAAAATGGGGATAATATCACCTCACCTCACAGGAGTGTTGTGAAGAGAAATTCAATCATTTTTTAGCAATGAGAATACCTTAGGAAAGCCCCATGTATTTGGTGCCGAGTTTGGATGGTGTGCAGTAAATGGGGCATGGTGCCACACTAAATGATTAGGATAAAAATAAATATTAAATAGCTACTCAGTCAGTGAGCATAAACGATTCTGTGCACCAAATGAGGAAAGGTCCTGTGCAAAAATAGTTAGTGATCATGTAATTAAAGACTTTATGGTAATGGATATGTTCACGGGGCCAAACTAAGGTTGCATAAGGTAGACTTATTTCTCATGTTTCTTAACTTCTGAGTGCTTGACTTGGCAATCTTAACATTCTTTTCATATCATGGGTTTTTATTGTTGTTTTTGATGCAATAAATGTATATATTGCTTTCTTTCACCTTAGGTTCCCCTATGCCTATTGGCAGTCCCTATCCTAATCCAAGCTTTTTGACAACACCAGTACAAGGTATTTTATTTTTTCATTTTTTGTTGTTTTCTCAACTAGATTTATTTATATCAAAAGTAAATGGATTAATCTATATGTGTCCCTGTCCTAGGTTTGCAGCCTCCGAGTATGTCAACCCCAATGTTTGCTGCAGCCAGTTCAATGTCTCAGGCTGGCGCATCCATGAGTGGTATGATGGGCCCAGAGATAGTGTTTTCAGGAAAACACAATGGCATCTGCATATACTTCTCTCGAATTATAGGGTGAGTTGTTTGTGTAAAAGATGTTTTGTCACTCAGTTCATAACATAGTCTTTCTGTCCACTAATGGCTTAGTATTTGCTTTTGATACTGTATTTACTATAGTTTAATAATTAAGAAGTGTGTATATGTGACTAATCTAGGTAAATTCCAGTGGACTAGTGTAATCACATGCTACATGCTAGCTTCTCACTACAAGTGTGTAGTTAGCCATTGTAACGTATGTACAAAATGACCAATCTGTTGGCCGCCTTCCCTCTCTTAGACCTAATAGCACCCAGGTTATCCCACAGAAAGTATATCATCGCACATAATAGATGCAGCAGGTGAAGGAGTATGCCTCAGCAATTTTTTGTTCCACTTTCTCCCTTCCTGTTCCTTGTGTTTCCTTCCCTTCCTGTTCATATGGTATCTGTTATCTCATTCCCTTTACAGCTCTGCTAGTATTGCATTCTGTGGGTGAGCTGGGCAAGAGATCTACTTAGGCCCTGATACTGCAGTGGGCCGTCTACAAGCACACACCCCTGCAAACTCGTTTCTTACGGTCCAGTCCTGCGAGGTGCTGTTTGCTTTCAGGTCCTATTCAAGTCTGTAGGAAACAAGAATGCTCATCACCTCACAGGGCTGAGCCCCTAGTTTGTAGCCTTCTTGGTTAACGGATTTTTAAAAACCGTGTCCTATTCTGAGCAAGTTGTTAGTGCTTACCAGTAATAAATAATAGTATTATTGATCTCTAGTATGCTGGACAATAGCACTGCAGAAATGGGGATTTTGGCAAGTTGTACCTTGCCCTCTAACAGTGTGGTAGTAGGAGGCCTGTTTAAGAACAAAAACCCTCTTTGGTACTCTACAAGTACTGCCTTTAAGAAAAAAATGTGTTTTATGGCATATCTCAGGGGTTTTCAACCTTTTTGTTGCTTAGGCCCCCCTCTACATGCTACAAAAACACCAGGGCCTGGTGGGGGCGGGGGGGAAATGGGGGCTCCAGGCTGGGGCATAGGCATAGTTTTACTTCTGTTGGGGGGGGGAAGGACTGGCGGGGCTCAAGCCAGTTCCATACAGGAGGATCCAGGGAGGGAGTGCCACCTCCACCCCCTGACTCCCTCAGTAGGCCACCCAGCCTGTCTGGGCTGTGGAGGGATGCAACCAAAAAATATAACTCCAAGAGGGGACTCAGTTCAGAAAGTCTGAAGTCCACTCAGGGTGCAGGGAGGGGGTTGCTAGGGGCTGTATGCGGGCAGGGGAGTAGCTCAGGGTGCAGGTAGGGGTAGCTGGAGGCTGTGTGCAGGCAGGGGGGTAGCTCAGGATGGTGGCAGGGGTTTGCTAGGGGCTATGTACAGGCAGGGAGAGGCTCCCAGTACAGCTCCCAGATTCAGTGGGATGGGGGGTACTGGGGCTTCCGGCTTCAGCCCCCCACTTCTCCTGGCTTGGGACGGGGGGGGCAGGGGCGCTTGGCCATCTTCTCACATCGATCCCAGCTTCAGGGACTTAGTGGGACGCCGGCTTCAGCCCCGCACCATTCCCGGCTTCAGTGCTGGGGCTCAGGGCACCGGGTTTCGTCCGCGGAGTTCCACGGACCCACAACTGAGAACCACTGGTATATATGATAGTTGCCTGCCTATTCTCTCATCTTCTGAGACTACTATTAGCTTATGTGCAAAATAATTTGAGGAAATCAAACCTAATGTTCTTAAAGCACATAAAGAGGCTTTGTTTCTTTAATTGTAATTTGTGCCTACCTCATTCTGAAAGGTACAGAGCTTATGCTCATGATTTTTTATGAATAAAGACCCTGATTTTTACAGGTTGACTCTTTGGGTTGGATTCAGGATGAAGGGAGGGTTTTTTAATTCATAAACATTGGCAATTTGTATTAAGAAATGGTTTAGAAAAGAAACAGTTTTTCAAGGCCAATGGCATTTTTGTTAATTTATTTGGTGTTAACATACTTTTGTATTTCAGAAATATTTGGGATGGCAGTATAGTAGTTGAGAAAGTTTTCAAGAGTGGTAACCGAGAAGTTGTTGCAGTAAGTGGGAGATTATTTGGTCTTTTAAATCTTCCTTAAAGACTTTATTTATTTCTCTCTAGCACTTTTACATGTCCTCTCTTATCAGTGACACTGCATTGTGATACTCATCGCATTTTCGCAGAAACAATAAATATTTATTGATTGTATTTAATTGCTCTTTACAGGAGGACTGGGAAGGGGATGTAAAATCTTTCACGTCTAAATTACTAGTTTAAAGTTTTACCAAATTAGTGGTGCCTAAAAATTACTAGCTGGTATGTTTGGTGATTTGTATGAAATCCATTGGTCTTAGTCTTCTAATACACATTATTTCAAAAGAATACCCAAACTGTAATTTAGTGCATCCTGTTTCCTTTGCTGACAGCCCCAGAAGAATGGCTGAGCAGAAATTGATCTAAACCTTTGTGTAGCGTCCTAGCTTGTGACAGAGTGAGTCAACAGAAGAGCTCTGCATCTCCATACAGACCTTTGCAAGGTTTTAGAGTAGCAGCCGTGTTAGTCTGTATCCGCAAAAAGAAAAGGAGTACTTGTGGCAACAAGAGAGTATTTCATTTCCCGATGGTGTCAGCTGGCACCAATATTCTCTTTAAAAATGCAAGGAAAATTATATATAATATGCCTGCAAATGTTCTAATAAACAAAAATCTGCATAATCTCTGATATTCTAGTCTTGAGCTTCTACTGAGTCTATGTGGCAAAATGTGTAGTGGATTTCTGAGTGGATAAACTTCTGAGTACTAAATTAATGCCAGCCTCATCTTCTTATTCAGCCAAATCTAGGTTTGGACTGCGGTCTTCAGGTGGAGCATGATAGTTAAGGCTATGATTTTGGCATGGAAATTTTTATAAATTTCATGGCAAAGTTGTGGGGAGAGGGAAGAAAAGTCACGGAAAGGTCAGCAATAATGTAGTTTTTGCTACATCAGCGTGCACAAGGGCTTTTAAGTAGTAAAAGCAAGCTTACCCTATTCCAGGCTTTGCAGCCTTGCATACATGATCTAAGTGCCACTCGGGTTTGGCATGTCCTCCCCTCATTTCCATCTATGGAGGGGCATATGCTCCAGACCTGAATGGCATGGTGACCATGTGCTCCACATTGCGATGGCCGAGTGGGGAGGCAGATATGGGTGCTGGAAGGACTGCAGAAGTCCAGCATGACCATCCTGAAGTTTCTTTCTCCACCACCTTCTTCCCTCCTCTGACCCCAACTTCTTATCCTCCCTGCTGGTGAGTCCAAGGTCCTCAAGTGACGGATCCATCCCAGACTCACCCAGTCCCCAGCACCAAGAGGAGCCACCGCTGCAGTTCTGGCAGGTAAAGGCCCAACTGCCAGCATGCGGCACAACACAGAACAGGACCCAGCCAGGATGCTGCACGATGCAGAGTGGAAGCTGGTGCCAGCTAGCCAGGCTGTGGTGTGCTCCTTTCCAAAGAGGTTTTAAAAGGTGGTGAGGCCCCTATTTAAAAAGAGCGGGAGGGAGATAATGGTCCTCCCCGCCCTATGGAGCCAGGCCCAGCACCATGCGACAGATGCTGTTGCTGCAGAGTGAGTGTGGGATGGCCTCCTTACAGACTTCATTCAGATTCATGATTACTTTGAACACCGTGACCTCCATGCCAAAATCATAGTCTTAATGATACTGCATTAACTCCACATAGCACTTTCAATATGTTGTCCTTTTGGTCATATTGTCTTGATAGTTTTTATTCTTTAGTGACCGTTTTATATCTCTCAGCTGAAAATTTAAAAGGTTCAGAGATTTGAAAGAAGTATTTTAAAGAAATTTTAAAGAAGCTCTCTCCTTCTCTTGCAGATTGAAAGCAGTGTTCCATCGCACATGCTAGAATCTGTGCTACAAGAACTAAAAGGTTTACAGGAATTTCTGGACAGAAATTCACAGTTTGCAACAGTAGGAGCTCTTGGAAACCCAAGGTAGGATTGAATATGTTTGGTTTACAAAAGGCATAGAAGTGCTACTTTTTTGAAAATTATTCCATATAGATACAACAATGCTGTTCAATTTGGCTTAAAGTGTTTGTTACCTCTCTAATAAAACATATCTACTCAAACTCTCAAACGTAGTTTTTAGTTTCTTTTTAAAATAAATGTTCAGGGTTTGCACTAATAGCTTCTTAATTTATTTTGGAATTGCAGTTTTAGCACCCCAGCTAACCTGCAGCAGAGGTTACTAGGGTTCATGCGGCCTGATGGTGGAAGTTCTCAGCAAGTGCAACAAGAGCTCCAGAGGAAGTTCCATGGTAAGGGAAGTACTCTTGAACAATGAGTAGCAAAAGGTGGTGCATCCAAATGGTAATCTCTCACTGCTGTTCCAGTTAAGAGCCTGAATAAAAATGCAGAACTGGCTTTTCTGAGTAAACTGTACTCAGAAGTAAGAACTGTACAAAGAACGATGTAGTCTGGGTGACATCAACTGTTCACATTTTGCTCTTCATTTCTGACAATATATATAATATTTTGTCAGTACCAACATTTCTGCATTTATTTCTATGGGGAAATTGGTGTGGGCATTTCCATATGGTTCCTCTGGGGACGAAGCATGTGCCCAACATAAAAACTCAAATGTAGACTTAGCAACACTTGCTAGTCTTTCTGCTTTGAATTTGATGGGTGACATCACTCATCACAGAGTACAAATGTTTATCCTGTTTAGGATGAGTTCCAACTGGATATAGTAAGATTTAGTATTCAAACTGACTCCTTAAACAACTCACAAACATAACTTTTGTCTGTAAAATGAATATCAAATTATTAAGGACAGTAGCATCTAGCTATCAGAGGTATAGCAAACCACAGGTCACATTTCCCATGACATTTCAATAAATTAAACTAATTAAAGAAGTTTTTAAGCTGCTTTCTCCTCTACGAAGAATTAAGTCAAAATCTTGTGTAGTTGCATATGTTTTCTCAGTCCTATTTCTTACACTCAGAAGCACTGGGATAAAATAAAAGTTAGACTGTTGTCTGTACTCTGGTCTTCATAAAAAAAAAAAAGGCTCCAGAAGTGACCCTGGCAATTACAGTCCAGTTAGCCTAACTTCAGAACCAGGCAAATTGGTTGAAACTATAGTAAAAAACAGAATTATCAGACACGTAGATAAACACAATATGTTAAGAAAGAGTCAACACAGCTTTTGCAAAGGGAAATCATGCCTCACCCATCTATTAGAATTCTTTGAGGGTGTAAGCAGGCACATGGACAAGCGTGATCCAGTCAATATAATGTACTTGGACTTTCAGAAAGCCTTTGACAAGGTCCCACATCAAAGGCTATTAAGCAAAGTAAGGAGTCATAAGATAAGAGGGTAGGTCCTCTCATGGATCAGTAACTGGTTAAATGATAGGAAACAAATGGCAGGAATAAATGGTCAGTTTTCACAGTGGAGAGAAGTAAATAGCAGTGTACCCCAAGGATATGTAATGGGACCAGTTCTATTCAACGTATTCATAAATAATCCAGAAAAAGGAGTAAACAGTGAGGTGGCAGTTTGAAGATGATATAAAATTTCTCTAGACAGTTAAGTCCAAAGCTGACTACAAAGAGTTCCAAAGGGATCTCAGAAAACTGGGTGACTGGGCAACAAAATGGCAGATGAAATTCAATGTTGACAAAATGCAAAGTAATGCACATTGGAAAACATAATATCACCTAAACGTACAAAATTATGGGGTCTAAATTAGCTGTTACCACTCTGAAAACATTGGCTCAATGTGCAGTGACAGTCAAAAAAGCTAACAATGTTAGGAACCATTAGGAAAGGGATAGACAATAAGAAAATATCACAATACTACTATGTAAATCCTTGGTATGCCCACACCTTGAATACTGCATGTAGTTCTGATGGCCCATCTCAAAAATTATATATTAGAATTGGAAAAGGTACAGAGAAGGACAACAAAAATTATTAGGGGCATGGAACGGTTTCCATATGCGGAGACTGTTCATCTTAGAAAAGAGACGACTAAGTGGGGATATGATACTGGTCTATAAAACCACAAATAGTGTGAAGAAAGTGAATAACAAAGTGTTATTTATCCCTTCACGTAACACAAGAACCAGGGGTCACCCAATGAAATTAATAGGCAGTAGGTTTAAACAAACGTAAGGAAATACTTCACATAACTCACTGTCAACCTGTGGAACTCATTGCCAGGGGATGTTGTGAAGGCCAAAACTTAACTGGGTTCAAAAAAGAATTAGATAAGTTCATAGAGGATTGGTCCATCAGTGGCTGGACCATTTTTGTGTGCATGCCAAAACTCAAAAAGTTTCTTTCCAAACATAGTTGTGGTTTCCAAGTGACCAGTAGTGGTTGCATCTTCACAACATGCAAGCACTTAACCAAAGAAGTGAATTAAGGACATCATAAGTATTACATTGCCTACATAGTCAACATATTGTATCCAATATAAAGATATTCATATTTCATCATAACACACCCTTAACTCCAATCCATGGATTGGGTTTTTTTTTCCTTTTTATTTTTGTTACTTAGATTTCATGTTTAAGGGATGCTGTTAAATAGAAGATGCTATTAGTTAATGCCTTACTATTATCAATAATTTATTTACATTACCATAGCAGTCATAAGTTAAGGAAATTTCTAAGTAAATTGTTTATAATTGCTGTTTCTAGAATAATTTAGTATAGTTCATTTAATACACTTTTTTTTTAATTTATGATAAATTATTAATCTGGACTTCTATTTGAGGCTGGTCAATATATGAAATCAGTATGCACATACAGAACTATGTTTATTTTTCAAAAAGGTCTTCTGTTGTGTTTGTAGTTGGAGATGAGTAGTGACAAATTAGTATCTGTTTTGGGAAGTGTTGAGATTTAAAGATCCACACAAACAGGAATGAAAATGAAACATCAAACAGCAAAGAGAGAGGAAAAAACTCCTTAAAAATATGGGGAAATGTCATTGTAAAACAAAAGTTGGCATGGTAACTCAAGAAGACCACATGTAGTACCTGAATAGAAAATTACCCATGATCTATTCAATGTTACAGCAGAGGCACAGTTAACGGAAAAGACCTCACTTCAAGGGATCCAGCAACTTGTTCACAAAACCTGCCAAGCTTTAGCTTTGTGGAAACTTCTCTGTGAGCACCAATTCAATGTTGTTGTAGGTGAGCTTCAGAAGGTATGGTATAAACTTTACTGAACAACAGTCTGTTTTTTAGTTGATTGCATTTAACAAGTCTGGACTTCTTAAATATGTATTTTAAACAGTTAGTCTAATCCATTTAAATGGACTTCACAACCTATACAGCATGTACAGAGATTTCTAGAGTTCAGTTTTCTTGGTGTTGCAAGTATTCCGTTAAAATAAAATCTAACGTGTTGCTCTCACACCCCAAACTAATTAGCCGATTTGAAATGCTATTAAGTAATATTGGATTTGCTTTTTTAAAACTCTGCTTAGAAGTTAATATTGAGTTTGTTTTGAGCAAAGTCTGGGAAGTGCAGAGTGAAGACAATGGGACTGAAATGAGCCTGCATAGAAAATTCACTCCCTGCCTTCTGGCTTGCAAAGGTCTAGCAGAGGAAGAAAGGCCCAGGTACCAGAGGCTTCAAGTCCCAGCAGTTTTGGGATGCGAAAGGCTGTTCAGTCCTCGAGGAAATTTGTGGAGGAACTTCTGCTGCTGCCACCATTGAGATAATTGGCAGATGTATCAACAAATGCTGCAGCGAGTAACTCAGGAGACACCTTTGGAATCTAAAGCCTATATAAAACACAGTTGATTTCAGTGACAGAGAAAGTAGAACTGAAGTCACCTTTATAAAGGAAAGAAAGTAACTACATTTGTCTTGTATAAACAACATGGAGTATTCTAAGTTGCCCATCAATAACAGTTTTAATCAAAGTTCTTTTGTTTGGCAATGAAAAACATTGCACCATTAGCACCAACCTAGCACTAGCAGTTAATTTATGAGCATAAGTAATTCTGTCCTGGTGATAGTGAGGATAATTTTAAATATGATTTGCAGAAGTGTGTGTGTGTACGCGCTGAGGGAAAGTATCTTTGTTTTATTTGTTGGTTTAAAAAATGGACATGGGAGTTTTCTCAGTCCCCTACTTTTGAGGTTGGAAGTGATTGTTTTAAAAAAAGAAGCATTTCTCCAGTGTTTGTCAAGAGTTAGTTAACTAGCTGTTTAAAACTAACAAAAAAACCTTTCTCTTGCATTCTTGCAGTTTTCAGTCTCTTAAGAGATAATACCACTAGTTTGCAAAAAGATTCACATGACCAGATATTTCTATGATTTTTTAAAAAAACAGGATGATAATCTTTAAGACTTTATACAAAGAAGCAAACAAGGATGCAAACATGCATAATTTCCTTTGCGTCCAAAGTCCTTTGAGTCACCAGTATTCATTTATCCATCTCTCTTAGATAGATATATGGGCCCCAGTCCTACAGTATCTGAATGTCTCACAATGTTTAACATATTCGTTGTCACAACAGCCCTCTGAGGTAGGGACATAGTATTATTCCCCCCGTTTTACAGATGGGGAACCGAGGCACAGAGACTTAAGTGACACAGACTTCAGGCCACACAGGAAGTCCTTGGCAGAGCAGGGAATTGCACTCTGCTCTTCTGAGTCCCAGGCAAGGGCCATAACTGCTGGGCCATCCTCTTTAATATAGTATTTTCTATTTTAATCGTTAATATGCATTAAAAAATGTGCATTGATTCTGTGAATTTTGGTCATTGAAATGTATTTGTTGGGAAAGCAGCTGAATTTGCTTCTATTATAATAGCCCTGTTTGGAAATGTGAGAATGCTGCAGCTTTGGAAATATAATGGATTTTTTTTCTTCCAATAGGAATTTCAAGAGCATTTGAAGGTTACTACTTTCAAAGACTTAGTAATTAGAGACAAAGAGTTAACTGGAGCACTCATTGCCTCTCTCATTAACTGTTACATCAGAGATAATGCTGCTGTGGATGGCATCAGTTCACATTTACAAGATATATGTCCACTTCTGTACAGTACTGATGATGCTGTCTGTTCCAAGGTATAATGTACTTTCGATTATCTGTGGTGAAAGTGAGAGGTATTCATGGAAGGCAGAATTGTTCTGTATAATTGTTCTTTTGCCTTAGCAAAATGCTATTGTGCATTTTATATTAATGTGTATATATTAATATGTATCCTCTTGGAGCTCAATGTAAGCCTAACAGAAATTACTTTAAATGTGCTGATTATCATTAGTGGTCTTCCATCCAAACTTGCAGAATATTAGGTAGTGTGATCAAATGAGCACAAAATGTTTGTGCTCTTGACTGTCAGATTTATTTGCCATTAAATGACATGTCATTTGGTAGTGACACAATAGCTAAATGCACATTTTCCATTATGAATCTACTTTTAATTCCATCTCCAACTTTATTTCCTTTAGATTTATGTAATAGTTAAAAAGGCATGTATATAAAACCTCTGTTGCCCTAACATTTAAGCAATCTTACAACACTGTAATCCACCCGGGAGCATTAAAAACAAGCGTTCAAACAGGAACTAATTCATTCATTTCAGTCAGCCAGTAAACCAGTAACAAAAACCTCCTTTTGTCCCTTATTTTGGTTACAGAATCTTTCTGCCTAGAACTTGACATGTTGTCTCTGGGCAGAGAACTTTTTTTTAAAAAAAAAAAAAAAATTGAAGTGATAAGGTCCGTAGTACTTCAGGCTTTGAAACATGTGAGTTAACAGAAACTGAGTTATTGCAAAGAAAATCTTCATGACAGTGTAACTTAAATTAATAAGGACTTAAATTTCCAATTGTTTTACTGTAGGCAAATGAATTGCTTCAGCGGTCCCGACAGGTTCAGAGCAAATTGGAAAAAGAGAAGATGCTAAGAGAGTCATTGAAGGAGTACCAAAAGATCAGCAATCAAGTGGACCTTTCTAATGTCTGTGCACAATATAGACAAGGTGAGAGGCAAACAGCACTGGAAACTTGACAACTTTTGAGTTCAGTCTTTGGTTCAGACCCCATTTTTACCTCTTTTTGGCACTTCAGATCAAAGCATAGTATTCTTGGAGTAGCCGAGAGATAATCCAGAAAAATATACATATAGGTAAGAAAAATGAACACATGGAGTCAGAGGAGCTTATGTACAAATTCACATTCTAAATATGTTAACTCTTTGCCTTATTTTATGCTGTTATTGATAGTCATATTTCAGGATGGAAGGAATCTAAGCAGCTCATTTACATTTGTCCATCAATAGGCCTAATCTGTAATGATTCTTCTTTTCACCATAGAATCATAGGACTGGAAGGGACCTCAAGAGGTCATCTAGTCCAGCGGTTCTCAGCCAGGACTCTGGGGCCCCCTGGGAGGCGCAAGCAGGTTTCAGGGAGTCTTTCAAAATAAACCAGAAAGCAGGGCCAGCATTAGACTCACTAGGGCCCAGGCCAGAAAGCTGAATTCCAAGCCCTGCTACTCAGGGCTGAAGCCAAAGCCCGAGCACTTAGCTTCACAGAGTTCCTTGTGGTGTGGGGCCCTGGGCAGTTGTTCTGCTTGCTATCCCCTAATGCCAGCCATGGCTTTAAATCTGCTGAAAAACAATTCTGGTTGCACAGATGGGCCATGGAATTTTTATAACGTGTTGGGAAGGCCTCAGAAAGAAAAAGATTGAGAATCCCTGATCTAGTCCAGTCCCCTGCACTCAAGGCAGGACTAAGTATTCTCTAGACCGTCCCTGACAGGTGTTTGTCTAACCTGCTCTTAAAAATCTCCAGTGATGGAGATTTCACAACCTCCCTGGGCAATTTATTCCAGTGCTTAACCACCCTGACAATTAGGAAGCTTTTCCTAATGTCCAACCTAAACTGCCCTTGCTCTAATTTAAGTCCATTGCTTCTTGTTCTATCCTCAGAGGTTAAGGAGAACAATTTTCCCTATCCTCCTTGTACCTCCGTCAACCTTTTATGTACATGACTATTATGTCCCCACTCAGTCTTCTCTTCTCCAGACTAAACAAACCCAGTTTTTTCAATCTTCCCTGATAGGTTATGTTTTCTAGACCTTTAATTGTTTTTGTTGCTCTTCTCTAGACTTTTTCCAATTTGTCCACATCTTTGCTGAAATGTGGCACTCAGAACTGGACACAATACTCCAGTTGAGGCCTAATCACCACAGAGTAGAGCGGAAGAATTACTTCTCGTGCCTGGTTTACAACACTTCTGCTCATACATCCCGGAATGATGTTTGCTTTTTTTTTTTTTTTTGGCAACAGTTCTAACTGCTGGCTCATAATTAGCTTGAGATCCACTATGATCCCCAGATTCATTTCTGCAGTACTCCTTCCTAGGAAGTCATTTCCCATTTTGTGTGCAACTCATTGTTCCTTCCTAAGTAGAGTACTTTGCATGTGTTCTTATTGAATTTCATCCTATTTACTTCAGGCACTATACTTGTTGAATTTGTTTGGGTTTTTTAATACATTCATGGTTGAATTTCTGATTTTAGTGTTTTGTTATCCATTCCACAAATGGATTGTTCTGTGCATAAAGAAGTTTTCCTGATGTCCATTAGTGTCATGTTTTTTATTTCCCTCTGGTTTTTGAGCAAATTTCATCCATAAATAGCTTATTGTTAGCCCTTGCATTTTATACACATCAAAATCTTCTTTTATTTATGGCTTGTCTTGATTAGATTTGAGCAACTCAGGCATATTTTTCCTATTTAAAAAATACTCCTGTGCACTGTTCCACATTTTCTACACTAAATTGCCAAGGCACTTAACCATTTGGTAAAATTCTTCTAACAAAACACTTAGGGTAGAATTTAAATGGCTGTTTATTGTTGCAGATGTTGTCTCATACTATACATGTTGTTGAAAGATCATTCTGTGTTAACCTAGCATTCAGAGAAAATGAATTCTTTTTGTAGATAATCATACAACTGCTGTAATATTCAAAATGATTTGGGCCCCAATCCTTCAAATAACTTTAAGCATGTCAATAGTCCCCCAAATTAAGCATGTGCATAAGTGTTTGTAGGATCAGGGCCACTGGGAGTGAGGGGAATTCTGGCATTCTAAAATGGGAAGTGTGCAATATATTCAGTATTGTATAGTAGTTCGCAGTATGTTTAATATTGTGATGGACCAAACTCTCAGTTCTTCCTTATCTCAAGTGCGTTTCTATGAGGGTGTGGTGGAACTGTCTCTTACTGCTGCTGAGAAGAAGGATCCTCAAGGTCTCGGACTTCATTTCTACAAAAATGGAGAACCTGATGAGGATATTGTTGGACTCCAGGCTTTCCAGGAGAGGCAAGTTTTCAGGATATACGGGCAACTTTATTCAAAGCACTTTACTTATAAGAACTTTTCCGCTGATTTGGGTGGGATGATAGATAAGCCTTCTAGAATTAAGAGCAGGATGAGAACACATTTTTCTCAGTGCATGTTTCTTAGATAGTGATAAGATGTGCCATCTTTATTTTGGCCAAAAGGTTAACTGATCGTAGGTAATAAGATATGGTTTGGGGAAGGTTGTCTGATCTAAACTTTATATAATTGAATTAACCTGTAACTTGTTTAAAAAAAAAAAAAAGGGAATTGTGGATGATATTCAGGATTATAACTGCCCCCCTTTACAGCACTATTGTTTGGGGGCAGCAATGACTTCAAGAATATCTGTAAAATGTTTGCCGGGTTTAGTCATGTTACTTTTTTAATGGAAGATGCTCCATTATGAAAAATATGACCTGACTGAGGAGTAGTATTCATAGTGTATAGCCCTTAAATTATTTCTTATTGGGAATAAGCACCCTCCAAGGCCTTTGCACCCTGCCCTCCTAACTGAAAGGAAAATAGCATGTTAGCAGTTACTACTGAAGTGGGGGATTTGCACAACAAAGTATTTGTGAGGAAGACCATTCCAGAGGAGAGAGACTGGTAGTAAATTACATTGATTCAACTCACAGGGTCCTATAGAAAACCTTTCCTTTTAGTTTCAGAAATATTTTTTCAGTGTATATAGTAACCTATTTTGTGGGAACAGGGATCTCACTGATATCTGTAACTTAAACTGTTCTTTCTCTTGCACCTACTTGCAGGTTAAATAGTTACAAGTGCATCACTGACACCCTTCAGGAACTAGTAAATCAAAGTAAAGCTGCTCCTCAGTCTCCCAGTGTGCCCAAAAAGCCAGGCCCTCCAGTGTTGTCATCTGATCCCAATATGCTGAGCAATGAAGAAGCGGGACAGCATGTAAGAAATTTACAAAAGAGACCTAGTTACAACTATTAAGGAAGTTTGTACAACATATTGTTGCAAAGTAAATTAACAGAGATAAAGTCAGGACTTGAAATGAATTTGTTTCAGTATGTGAGAAGATACGGTGTTCACAGAAATTATTGAATGTTAATATAGATGTTGGCATATATAAATATGCAATGTTTGTAAGCCCGGTGACAAAGACTTTGAGCTATTTATGAAATGTGAACAGTTCTGGAGTAACATCTTTGAGCTTTTCTTCCTTTAGTTTGAACAAATGCTAAAATTGGCTCAGCGTTCAACAGATGAACTCTTCTCTATTGCTCTCTACAACTGGCTGATACAAGCTGACCTTGCAGATAAACTGCTACAGGTAAGATCGTGCAAAACAAACATAGTCACAAAAATATTTTGTAGGGTACTTCTATTAGGCCAAAAGAGTTGATTGTAATACTGGCTAAAAACACACACTAGGAACAGAGAGGTTTTTAAGGATGCTTTTTAAAAAAAAAAACAAAAAAAAAACCTATCTGTGGTTTATATGATTCCTGCAGATTACCTCCCCATTTCTGGAGCCGTATCTGGTGCGTATGGCTAAGATTGATCAAAACAAAGTCCGTTATATGGATTTACTGTGGAGATACTTTGAGAAGAACAGGAATTTCAGTAATGCAGCCAGAGTGTTGGCTAAATTGGCAGACATGCACAGGTATGGACAGTTTGTCATCAGTGTATTATTCCTAGTATTGAGATAATAAAAGAAAAGTTAATTTGTGTAAAGACTAAACAATAAACAAAAACCTAAAATATTATTTTTAACCTGGCTACTATTAGAATGATAAAATGGAAATTGTTGCATATTTTACACAGAAATAAACAGGTTACAGAATTAATGTATTTGTAGAATATTGACTGGTAACTTAATTACATTGTGTATTTTATTATATAGTTTTATATAATAATTGTAGAGTAGTAGAGGAAGAAATGTCTTACAGATGGGCACATACAAAGTGGTTATTTAGTTACACTTGGAGTCAGTGTCAGAGCCTGGAGAATTTAGAAGTCCTGATTCCTATGCTCCCTTTAGTATAATTATTTTGGGAACAGTCTTGGGAACACACTTTTTTACAGGATTACTGGCCTAGTGGATAGGGGGAAGCAGTAGATATGATATATCTTGACTTCAATAAAGCTTTTGACACAGTTCCACATTAGAGAGACAAAGTGGGTGAGGTAATATCTTTTATTGGACTAACTTCTACTGGTGAGAGTGATGAGACATGTGTTGATCAATAAAATATATTACCTCGTCCACCTTGTCTCTCTAATATCCCAGGACTGACATGGCTAGAACACCATTGCATACAACAGTTCCACATGACAGTCTCATAAACAAACTAGGGAAATGTGGTCTAGATGAAATTACTAAAAACTGGGTATTATAGTACTGACAACTAGTTGAAATACATACTCAAGGAGTAATTATTAGTGGTTTGGTGTCAAAATGGTAAGGGATATCTAGTGGTGTCCCACAGGGGTCAGTCCAGTATTTTGACTTGGATAGTGGAGTGGAGAGTATGCTTATAAAATTCACAGATGACACCAAGTTGGGAGATATTGCAAGCACTCTGGAGGGCAGGATTAGAACTCAAAATGACCTTGACAAATTAGTGAATTGGTTTGAAATCAGAAAGATGAAATTCAGTAAAGACAGGTGCAAAGTACTATGCTTAGGAAGGTAGAATCAAATGTGCAACTACAAAATTGGGAATAACTAAGTAGGTGCTGAAAAGGATCTAGGGTTTATAGTGGACCACAAATTGAATGTGTCAACAATGTGATGCAGTTGCAAAAAAGGCTAATATTCTGGAGTGTAATAACAAAAATGTCATACATAAGACACTGAAAGTAATAGTCACACTCTACTTGGCACTGGTGACTCCTCAGCTGGAGTACTGTGTCCAGTTCTGGTCGACACACTTTAGGAAAGATGTGGATAAATTGGGAGAAACTTGAGGAGAACAACAAGCATGGTAAAAGGTCTTGTGCTTGGTTATTCTGGAGAGAAGATTGAGGGGGGACCTGAAAACAGTCTTTAAATATGTTAATAGCTGTTATAAAGAGGATGGTGTGAACTGTGTCCTTCCTTTAATGGACATGGAGAACAAGAAGTAATGGGCTTGATCTGCAGCAAGGGAGACTTAGATTAGATTTTAGGAGAAACTTTTTAACTCTAAGGGTAGTTAAGCTCTGGAATAAGCTTCCAAGGGAAGTTGTGGAATCCCCATCACTGGAGGTTTTTGAAAACACCTGTCAGGCATGGTCTAGGTTTACTTGGTCCTTCCTCAGCACAGAAGCTGTTCTAGACCTCTCAAGGTCCCTTTCTGCCCTACATTTCTATGATTCTATGTTCTAGGCACGTGGCTTACAATTGAATGTTTCTTTTACAGCACAGAGATTCCACTTCAGCAGCGTCTTGAATATATTGCACGTGCCATTTTGAGTGCCAAGAGTTCCACTGCCATATCATCGATAGCTGCAGATGGTGAATTCCTACATGAACTAGAAGAGAAAATGGAAGTAAGAAAAAATGAAAAACCATTTTCCTTAGTTGCAATTATTATTAATCATGTTTATGGTACCGCCTAAGGACCAACCAAGAGTGGGGGCCTGATTGTGCTAGGCATTGTACAAACACAGAGCAGCACAGTCCCTTCCCTGAAGAGCTTAAAATCTAATAAAGAAGACAGACAGGTTGGGGGAATGGGATATAGCACACAGCAGAGTGAATTGTGTAATGGCAGCAAACATCATGTTAGTTCCATAATTATTTTTTGGGAGGTGGGCTTCATTAGGGAGGAAATGGAAAGAAAAGTTAGGGGCCGAGGGCATTGGACGGAAGGAGAATGGACAGGACAAGAGAGGAGGGACAGGACAGGGGAGAAGCTATGATGAAAAGTTAATGTTTCTATTAATATCAGTGTTAGCATAGGTCTTTTGTATTATTGACAATCACACTATTTTTTTTTTCTACTGATGTAAATGCAAAAACAGACTGTTTAGGCTGAAATGCATTGTCCCAGTAAAAATCAGCGGATCCAGATTCACTCATTTTACTAGGATTATGTCTCCAACATATACTCATGGAATGTCTATATTCAAATGTGTTAGAACCAATTCTAGGTTTTTCCAAGTTTCCATAGCTTTGGATGAAATGAAGGACTCTTGAATTATCTTGATTTTTTTAAAACTAGGTGGCTAGGATACAGCTACAAATAGAGGAAACATTACAACGGCAATATTTCCATCATTCTTCAGTACAAGATGCAATTTCCCAGTTGGATTCTGAGCTGATGGACATAACCAAGGTGATTAGAAATAAGTTGATGTTCACCTGACTGCTCAAACTACTCATGCAAAAGAAGATGCAATATCCCACTCCTGAATATAAGCTTCTCTAATATCTGAGAATGACAGATTCCAACAAATTGTTTATCAGCTATTAGCCAAAACAGTCACAGTGAATTCAGCTTCCTGTTTTCAAAATTTATATATATTTAGGTTTAGCCTGTCTAATCTTATATTTTCATATTTTACCTTCAGTAATTTCATCTTTCTCTTTGTGTTGTCGGCTGTAGGAAACACATATTATTTACAGTGCATAGCTTCTTTGGTTTTAGAGGTGTTGAATTGGCAAACACTCTAGTTTTTTCTTAGCTTGCTTTAAAATTTTAAGATTGAATGGTGATACAGAGCTGACTTGATTCAATACAAATGCTCTTCATGCAATATCTGTCAATGGCTATTAAAATGCACCGTCTACTATTTTGGCTTTGTTTCACTTTGTGTATGGTGCATGTTAATGAATAACTGTTCTATTTAATTTCACTCTGATAGTAAATCGTGGTGTTTTGTCTTGACTGAAATACCAAACTCTGTCTTTTTTATTGCAGCTGTATGGTGAATTTGCTGACCCTTTCAAACTCTCGGAGTGTAAGCTTGCAATTATACATTGTGCAGGGCATTCAGACCCTATCTTGGTGCAGACTCTTTGGCAAGAAATAATTGAGAAAGGCAAGTCTTGACAGACTGGGACTGAAGTAGCTTAGAAATATAGAATAACTGATAATGAAAGCACTTGGTGCCAGTGATCTTATGCTGCTGTTAGTATCCTATCCACATGAGATGTTAAGTATATCTTTTAGGAATATTCTGCAGTATAGATTTCATTGAATGTAAAACCTAACTTCAAAGCCTTTGAATTTTGTAGAAATTCAAAGGCTTATTATTTAAACAAAAGAATAGTACAGGATGAGGTCCTCATCCTCTGTACTCCCATGTAGCTTGTTTTGGGATTGGGGCTTGAGTCTGTTTGTATTGCAGCAGTAGAAGTACATTTTCTTCCAGTTGTGGACATGGCAGCTGAATGCTCCTCATTTCAATCATTCTAAAGATTTAGAAGATGAGTGGAATGCAGCTGTTAAACACAAAGACATGTTATAACATACGTAGGAAAAAATGACTTATTTTCCATTATAATAATAAATATGTTCATTTGTTAGTAGCATTATCTATTTACACAATTTTTTTTAAAATGGCTTTATTAAATGGTATGTTGAAATTGAACTGTCCTTGGGTTTTTGAGCCTGCCTATTAATTCAGTAATGTTAACATGATTGTTTCCAGTGCCTAACGAAAGGTAGAAATCAAATATTTGTACAAACAAATCTCAGGATGATTTACATGTACATGTGACTTGAATAACCCACATTATAGATAGGCATTTTTTACAGCACATCCTCCCACCCTGTTAATCATCTTACTCCCCTTCATTGCCTTATAGAATCATAGAAATGTTGGAGTGGAAGGGACTGAGATAGGTTATCTAATCCAGTCCCCTGCACGGAGGCAGAAGTCAAGTATTATCTAGACCAGTGGTTCTCAAAGCCCGTCAGCCACTTGTTCAGGGAAAGCCCCTGGTGGACCGGACCAGTTCATTTACCTGCCGCTTCCACAGGTTCGGCCGATCGCGGCTCCCAGTGGCCGCAGTTCACCGCTCCAGGCCAATGGGGGCTGCGGGAAGCGGCACGGGCCCAGGGACGTGCTGGCTGCCTTCCCACAGCCCCCATTGGCCACGCTTCCCGTAGCCCCCATTGGCCTGGAGCAGCGAACTGCGGCCACTGGGAGCTGTGATCTGCCGAATCTGCGGACGCAGCAGGTAAACAAACCAGTCCGGCCCGCCAGGGGCTTTTTCTCAACAAGCGGCAGACCAGCTTTGAGAACCACTGATCTAGACCATTCCTGACAGGTATTTTGTCTAACCTGTTCTTAAAAACCTCCCATGATGAAGATTCCATATGTAGTTTGTTCCTGTGCTTAACTATCCTTCTCACTTAGGAATTTTTTCCTAATCTCTAGTCTAAATCTCTCTTGCTGCAATCTAAGCCGCTTACTACTTGTCCTATCCTCAGTGAATAAGAAGAACAATTTATCACCCTCCTCTTTATAACAACCTTTTGCCCTATTTGAGGACTGTTATCATCATGTCCCACTGCAGTCTTCTCTTCTCCAGACTAAGCAAACCCAATTTTTTCAGTCTTTCCAAGTAGTTCAAGTTTTCTAGACCTTTAATCGTTTTTGTTGCTCTCCTATGAACTTTCTCCAGTTTGTCCACATCTTTCCTGAAGTGCGGTGCCCAGAACTGGACACAGTACCCCAGCTGAGGCCTTACCAGTGTTGAGTAGAAGAATTACTTCTTGTTTCTTGCTTACAACACTCTTTCTAATACATCCCGGAATTATGATTGCTTTTTTTGCTTTGCAACAGTATTACATTGTTGACCCCTCTCTTCCTCCCTCCCCCCCCCCCCATCCTGTACCAATTATGTGCAACCATGTCTCTCTTCAAGGAAAGTCTGGACATAGCGTTCTCTGGAGACAGAAATGAGTTGCCAAATGGCAAGTGAAGATCCTTCTAGAGGGCAGAGTGTGCTGCCACTTCTACCCCCTGCTGACCTCAAACCCCTGATCATCTGCTTGGCAGAGCAGAGCTCTGTTTATACTCCTCTTGGTTGCCATTATACAGGGGCATTTCTAAAAGAGATGGCTTCAGAAATCCTGCAGACTTTCATCTGAAGGTTTCAGGATAAGGAAATCTTAATCAAAATGTTAAGTAAAGCTATGCTGAGAAGGATTAAAACCTCAGGTGAATTTAGTGTTTATGAAAGGTTGCCAAATTGACCTCATGGAAACTGAAGTCTTCTGTTTATCCAAAGAAGAGGTAGAGCACTGGTTCTAGCAGGGCAGGCTTCCCCACCTGGCTCTGCCAGTTTGCCTTAACCTCTATAGTGAACAAGTAGTTCACTTTCCTTGCCCCCTCAGTCCTTGCTTTTGTACTGGAGACTGCCAGGAAAGTTGTCACCGTTGATGGTGATTTTGCGATGTGTGCACCTTTCCACTGAGTATTGGCTTGAAACTACAGTTCATTTCACATAGGTCTCCCAAAAGCTATTGGATAAGGCTTCTTAAGATATTAAAGCCATTTGGTCATGTATATTAGTGAATTTATGTGAAATTCCAGGGAATACTAAACCTATTCATATAACATATATGCATTCATATGAAATCTGAAAGTGTATTTGCATTTCTACATGCATACATACTGACTTCCCACCAACAATAAATGGAGTTGTGTGTATGCCCTAAGAATATAAAAGTCAGGGTTAGAAAAGACTTGCTTGAAGTGTTAGTGGTAAATGCAAGTACAACACTGTAGTAAGAGGTAATAGCTGGTTTTTTTAATTTACTTACCCTCCATAAACTTTAGTTTTAAAGGTAGATTATATGCCTAATTGTTCTCTTTCAGAGTTGAGTGACAGTGTAACACTGAGCCCAGCTGACAGAATGCAAGCTCTCAGTCTAAAGATGGTATTGCTTGGAAAGATATACGCTGGCACACCTCGTTATTTTCCTTTAGGTAAGCAATTTAACAGTATTTGGAAGAAAAATAGGCATTATGGCAATGGGTTCAAATGCCTCGAGTACTCCCTAAGCATTGAAACATACATGTTTTATTCAGTATTTAAACTTTGTATGATGCTAATTAAAAAGCAACTAAATTTACCAGTATATATAGATGCTGGTTTTGCATATGTTAAATAAACGTTAGCTTTACATGCTGTACTCTTTATACAAGACAGAATCAAAAGAGCATGGTGAAACAAGTTTTTTTCAGATTATTGGAAAATTACCTGTCTTTTTCTTCTGAAAAGAGACAATTGTAAGATTATGTTTCTAAAGAAAACTTTATTTCCTCCGCTGTCTGTAATATTTAATCACTGTTTTTATATGTTAAATTTTCCCTTGTGGCTGGAATAGTAAAATGAAATCAATTTTCATTGAGGTTTACTATTGCGAAGACAATAGTGATTGAGGTTGTTGAGTAAATTAGGGAATTCCTGATGATGGGTTTTAGGGCAGATGGCTGGTCATTCCTTTGTTGTCCAAGAGCAAGAATTTGGACAATCGGGTTGTGGTGCTTGCTTATTATCACAGTCACTTTGGAGGATGATTGGGGAGAGTGACTAGAAAAAGAGAAGAGACAAGATTGTAATGGAAAAACAGATATTAATAATACAGATATGATATGGCAATTCTTATATTCCTGGAACTTACCTATGATTAGTACTTTTCACCCAAAACTGTAGCTAATCTAAGTTCTGAAATGGTCTTATTTTGCTCTATTCAAACAGCTGAATTTACTTTTGGACAGTTACATAAACTAGACATTGAAGGGTAGAGCGGTCTTTCTATTCACATACTAAATATATGCATTGTGTGTGTGTGTGTGTGTGTGTTTTGTACAGTTGTTAGATTCTTTATGTATCTACTTGCCATATCTATATATTTTATATATCTACAGAGGCAATTCCATAAAGTATAATATATGGGAACTCTGTGTCCTGTATTAGATTGGGGTCTGTGTTTCTTCTTTGAGATACTCAAATCCCATGGTGAAGAGGTTGTTTGTATGAAAACCTGCATGGATATATGTCACTCTAAGCTTTTGCAAATACGAGAGTTTTATGTTACCGAGAGTTAAACATGGTATGGATGTGCTGGTATTTTGGATAAAACAGACTAGTCTGGCAATCTAATAGCAGTGTGTTGTGCTGTCACAGGGGAAAATCAGAGTTGGGCTCTTGAATTTCCCTGGACAACAGCATAGCCTGAAAGTATCACAAGGACAATGTGCTAAGCCTTTAGTAACACCGTGTTGTTGCTCCTGAGTAATACCTCTTGTGATGCTCATAACAGCATCTGACTGTGGAAAGCAACCCATCTTGCATATCCTCTCGGCCTCAGTTTTCCCATTTGTAAATTCTGGGATAACTCTTACCCACTTTGTAAAATGCTTTGATCTCCACAGTTGAAAGGTTCTGTGTAAGGAAGACATAACTTTGTGTAGATACCTAACATTAATTAGTTTTGTTAAACTAATATTAAAGTAAGATGGAACCTAAACAGGCAGTTCTTTTTTTTTCAGATTTCTTAGTGCAGTTGTTAGAGCAACAAGTTTGTTCTTTGAACTGGGATGTGGGATTCGTAACCTATACTATGCGGGAAATTGGAGTGCCACTATCTAGGCTACTTGAAGTGTATGACCAGTTGTTCAAAGCACGGGTAAGGATAAAATTTGAGCTCAAATATTATCTTCAACATTAAATTCTAAAATTTTATATTAAAGTTAAAATGAGATGTATCAGACATTTTAATAGACCTTGGGATTTCGGAATATCTTACTAGTTTAAAAAATAAAAAACTTCACTGTTTCTGATCCTAGTAGGTGAGGAAAACTAAACTCTGATATTTCTGTTACTTCAGCTACAGATGATCTCCTGCCTATCATAAATAGGATTAAAATTATTAGAATTGCTGCACTTCAGCATGGACAACAGGTCTTGGATTCCTGAATATGATTTTCTTCTTTCTTAGAGGTAGTTCATAATGCCAAGGTCAACAGAAACAGACAAACTATTTCATCTTTCTTAGCTTATTAATTTCCCTGGGTTGTGACTGGCACAAATAATAAGAATCACTTCCTGCATTTTTAGTTCATAGTGTGTGTTTTTTCTGATTAAAGAACAAAGATAATCTATGTGGTTCATTTTGCCCTGTCACTGGCTCCAGGTATAATCTATTGAGGGGTCCCTGCTGCTCCTGACAGATGCTCCTCAGATTGTCCCCGGTCAGAGTAGTTCTTGGTGTGACCAGTTGTCACCCCTGGGGTGCAGTCTGGGAGCTGTGGGAACCACAGCGCCCCTCTAAGACACACAGCTGGGTTGGGGACACAGCCAGCCTCACCCAAGCCCTGTAATCACCCGACTACCCGACAGCAGGTAGTAACGCTCACCCAAACTGGGCTACCTGAGTGTAAACAGCAGACACCAGCCAGTTTCCCAGCTCCCCAGGCATGTCCCTCCCTCAATGTGGAGAGGAATATGCACATGTGACCAAGCTGAGATATTTCACCAGACACTTCACTTAAAGGCACACTGCTTTAGGTTAGAACATAAAACAAGCTTATTAACTACAAAAAGATAAATACTAAGCAATTATAAATTATAGCAAACAAATCAAAGCAGATTACCTAGCAAATAAACAAAACTGTAAACTAAACCTAAAATACTAGAAAGATTGGATATGATTTAGGAATTTCTTACCCTGACTGATGATACAAACAGGCTTGCAGATTCTCAAGGCACAGCTTGGGCTCCCCACCCCTGGTCCAAGTCCTTTTCCTTAGAAGCTTCTCTTAGGTGTTGAGTAGTGGGGAGTGAAGAACCACAGATGATGTCACTCCCTGCTTTAACATATGGCGGGAACCTTTTATTCCAAAAACAATTCCTAGCCCAGTTTATGGGAAAATACAGGTACCCAAAATGGAGATCAGTGTCATGTGGTCTGGTCACATGCCCCTTGCATGCCCTACTGCTTCATAGCAGCCATTACTTACAGGTTGTCTGGAGCATCCCCAGGAAGGCTCACCAGGTGGGGGATAACCTTCTCCTCAGGCCTGTTGTTTTTCCTAATGGCTCATTACCCTGAATGGGCCCTTCACAACCAGCTGTCTAGGCTGGAAGCATTTTGCCCAGTGGGTGTCACCCAGGTGTAACTACATTTGAAATATAGATACATAGTCAATATTCACAACTTTAGATACAAAAATGATACATGCTTATAAATAAGATAATATTCAGCAAATCATAACTTTTCCAATGACACCTCACATTACTCATATTGTACAAAATGCATCGCCATGATGCCATAATCATAGCATCATAATATTACTGTGATGAATATGGGGTATAGTGTCACACTTGGGTCCTCACCTCTAATTGAGTCTAGCAGTCTGCTTCGGTCTCTTGACTGTGTTTGTGGAGGCAGCCTGCTGCAGAGCTGTCACCCCTTCTCTATCCCAGGCCTTTCTGCCTCTCCTTCCTTCTCTGTAATTTCTCCTTTATAGCAGCAGGCCTTGTTTCCTCTATTGGCTGAAGCTGTGGGTGCCTGTCTCCATAATTGGGAGCTGTGGCAGCTACATGGGGGTGTGGTCAAGCTCCTTCCATGTAAACAGGAGAGGCTCTCCTAACCTTTCTGTCTATGCTCAATATGGTGTTTGTAGACCCCATTACATATCCATACCCTACCAAACTATTCAGTAGTTCAGAGTGTGTTTAGAATTATACAAAGTCTAATATTTACAATACTGTTTGATGAATTTCATGTGTTTTACAGTTTCCCTAGTGGAAACCCATGCAAGTAAATAAACATCCAGTTCCCACTTTTTTTTCATTCTTTTGCTGTAATAAATCAAACATTTAAAATATTGCAGTAATGCAATTTTTATGTACTGACATCCTCTACATTTCCCTATCGATGAATCAGAATTAACTTAGTACTGCCTCCCTAAATTGATGTAATCTTCTTTTAGGATCCGTACTGGAATAGAATGAAAAAGCCTTTACACCTTTTGGAATGTATTCATGTATTATTATCGGGATATGTACAAGACCCCAACAAAGTGCTTAACTTTGAGAGGTAACTATGAACTATAAACAAATGTTCCACAAAACTTAAAAATATACTCTCAAGTTATTTGTTTTGGAAGCTCCAAAGCCCTTTGGGTCACTGATTTTAAAATGCAACTCAAGGTAGAGTCACCAAAAGTCATTGTTACTCTTACAGTTGTTCAGAGGTATGTATTGGGTAGTTTTAGGTGATGGGGGCTTTAATTATTATGGTGCTTGTTTTTAAACAAATTGTGTCTCACTTTTAAGTAAATGTTTTTAGTTCTTTAAAAATGAGGACTCCCTCGAATTACATCAAAAATTGGCTGCCTCTTGAAGCTTTATGTTCAAGGATCAGATTCACAGTGATTGTGGTAAATCTTTAGTGGCAACTGGCCCTCTCTGTAAACAACTTTCAACCATATATGGTACACTTACGGTATTTTTGGTGTATATTTTATGAACCTATTTTCAATTTTATACTTGTCAACTATTGATGGAGCTTAACTAAAATCCATAGGTTTGTGAAGAATTTACTTAGGTGTGAGGTGAAATCTTGGCCCCATTGCTCTAATGAGAAGTTTTGCTATAGACTTAACTGGGGTTAGGATTTTACCCGTGGAGTATGAATTCTTCTACCCTTGGAAATAGTTCCTCTGCAACAGGGTTCAGACATATCGGCAGGATAGTGGAGGGAAGCTTGCAGTAAATCTGTCCATGCAATGCACATTCTGGGAAATGAGGACTGTTTTCCAGGACTAACAATCCAGCATCCTTTTACAAGCATAAGATTTCACTTAAATAAATAAAATTAGAAAAGCATATCTTTAATTTTAGGCTTCCCCTTCCTGCTATTGAATCATGTTTATATCTGATTATTTTCAGTTTTTTCATTCCATTTTGTATATGTAAATGTACTTTTATTTACAAATTTTACATTGATGTTCACAAATTTCACTGAATAAAACTAGTTGTTTTGCAAAATAACATTGTTTCCTAACAAGTCAGCATAGTTCTTCTGAGGCATCCCTGAGTGAGGGGGTACTTCTAAATTTATTATTATTTATTAGATAAAAACACTTGAAATTATTCAAACAAATATTTCACTCCTGAACTGACAAGAGCTACAAATTTGGTTTTTGAATTGCTGCAACTGTTAAAACTCAGGTAAATAGAAATTATTTAACAAGTTCCCCAGTATACTTCAATCACAAACATGAGATTTAAAATATTTGCTTTTCATTAACTATATGTTAGAAAAATTAAAGTTAGCTGATTTGGGCTTTTGTTATTTACAGATTATTCCATTACTATCTGAAAGAATCCCACTTCCTTTTCTTACATGAATTTTAATAAACAAAAGCCAAAATGAGTTTTCTTGACAATGTTTTTCTTCTTTACAGACGACGATTCACTAATGTATGTTTGGATGCTGTCAGTTGCTACCTTGTTGAACTTCAGTCTATGAGCCCTACACTAACAGTGCAGACCACTATTGGGAATTTTAAATCCCTACAGGCTAAATTAGAACGGCTTCATTGACTAAGATGATAAAGAACTGTTAGTCCAGAGAAAATGAACTGTTAAATGGAAGCTCAGATGTCTGCACTGGAATCTGGAAGAACAAATGCTCAGAAGGAAGTAGGGGAAAATTAAAGTTCCTGCTGCAATTGATTATTTGTGTTCTATGCTCTTACTAATCTACAGATTAGAATAGAATGTATATTTGCCAAATTATAAATTTCTTTTGCTACCACCACATTTTTCTAACAACGGAAAACTTTTTTTATACTGTTTAATAAAATACTTTGTATAATTGCTCCCTTGAGGATTAAATGTATTTGGAAAACATATTTTCTTTTTCTTTTACACTAAACATAATTTACGTAATGCAGTGGAGGAAGTACTGGGATGCAATCTCAAAAGTGATCATACACTATTGACAAATATGAAAAACATGGAGTTGGTACTGGCAGGCAGCAAGAAGAGAATTACAAACTGGAGAAAAGTTGTCTAGCTGGCCTCAGACCTGGTTAGATCTAGGGTTAGCAACACAATCTTAAAAGTATCCCTGTACATGATCCTGTATAATGGCTAACCTTTTGATAAAGACAATACGTTCCATGCCTGCTATTTGCACAAAAATTGCCACCATAATAGAATTATTAGGACTATATTTCAGAAACTAAATACATAATTTGCTTGATCTGGATTTGAAAAAAAAATACACTAGTAGAAGCCTAGCAAACATTCTCTCCCATCTTTTTCCTTAATAGAAGTTATGCTTTGTTCAACTCTTAATTTTTACCTGGAAAACCCACAATGTGTAAAAGGGCTACATTCCAGAAAAACGTAACTGCTAGACATTTTCACCACATATACTTCTGAGTGCCAGTCTGCCTACATTTCTAAATGGGACAAAATCAAAGAATCCTGTATAATTACCTCCTAGGATCAATCTATGCAAGATAGCGCTTAGCTTGCTACAGTCATCAAGACGTATGGCCACCTGTAAATGTTTCATTTTTGTTCTATAAACAGTTACCAGAGAGACAAGGTGGGTGAGGTAATATCTTTTATTGGACCAACTTCTGTTGGTGAGAGAAACATGCTTTTGAACTGCACAGTGCTCTTCTTCAGTTCAATATAGCTTGAAAGCTTTTCTCTTTCACCAACAGAAGTTGGTCCAATAAAAGATCTTACCTCACCCATCTTGTCACTCTAATAGCCTGAGACTAATACAGCTAAAGCAGTAGTGCAAACTACAAACAGGTGTGCATCCATATTAAACATATCATAGAATCATAGAATATCAGGGTGGGAAGGGACCTCAGGAGGTCATCTAGTCCAACCCCCTGCTCAAAGCAGGACCGATCCCCAATTAAATCATCCCAGCCAGGGCTTTGTCAAGCCTGACCTTAAAAACTTCTAAGGAAGGAGATTCCACCACCTCCCTAGGTAACGCATTCCAGTGTTTCACCACCCTCCTAGTGAAAAAGGTTTTCCTAATATCCAACCTAAATCTCCCCCACTGCAACTTGAGACCATTACTCCTTGTCCTGTCATCCGCTACCACTGAGAATAGTATAGATCCATCCTCTTTGGAACCACCTGTCAGGTAGTTGAAAGCAGCTATCAAATCCCCCCTCATCCTTCTCTTCCGTAGACTAAACAATCCCAGTTCCCTCAGCCTCTCCTCATAAGTCATGTGTTCCAGTCCCCTAATCATTTTTGTTGCCCTCTGCTGGACTCTGTCCAATTTTTCCACATCCTCCTTGTAGTGTGGGGCCCAAAACTGGACACAGTACTCCAGATGAGGCCTCACCAATGTCAAACAGAGGGGAACGATCACGTCCCTCAATCTCTGGCAATGCCCCTACTTATACATCCCAAAATGCCATTGGCCTTCTTGGCAACGAGGGCACACTGTTGACTCATATCCAGCTTCTCATCCACTGTAACCCCTAGGTCCTTTTCTGCGGAACTGCTGCCGAGCCATTCGGTCCCTAGTCTGCAGCGGTGCATTGGATTCTTCTGTCCTAAGTGCAGGACTCTGCACTTGTCCTTGTTGAACATCAGATTTCTTTTGGCCCAATCCTCCAATTTGTCTAAGTCCCTCTGTATCCTATCCCTACCCTCCAGCGTATCTATCACTCCTCCCAGTTTAGTGTTGTCTGCAAACTTGCTGAGGGTGCAATCCACACCATCCTCCAGATCATTTATGAAGATATTGAACAAAACCGGCCCCAGGACCGACCCTTGGGGCACTCCGCTTGATACCGGCTGCCACCTAGACATGGAGCCATTGATCACTACCCGTTGAGCCCGACAATCTAGCCAACTTTCTACCCACCTTACGGTGCATTCATCCAGCCCATACTTCTTTAACTTGCTGACAAGAATACTGTGGGAGACAGTGCCAAAAGCTTTGCTAAAGTCAAGGAACAACACGTCCACTGCTTTCCCTTCATCCACAGAACCAGTTATCTCGTCATAGAAGGCAATTAGATTAGTCAGGCTTGACTTGCCCTTGGTGAATCCATGCTGACTGTTCCTGATCACTTTCCTCTCATCTAAGTGCTTCAGAATTGATTCCTTGAGGTCCTGTTCCATGATTTTTCCGGGGACTGAAAATATCCAATAACAGATCTTACATAAACCATACACTGGAAATCACCTCTGTCCCTACACTATATTATCAGACCCATCTCCATTTTTAGTCATCCTTGGGGAATTTCTCTTTTTGACGACTTACTAACCAAAAAGACTTTTCCTTGGTATTGTACTTTTCCACGGCTGGATTATCCAGGAGAAGTATTGCAGTTTGAACAAATAATTCTTCTCTTCTACTTTAGAGTAGACAGAAGGTTGAGATTTGTGCCATCACCCATACAAAGGAAAACACTTCCTAGATACCAATGTATAGCCTTTAGATCTTAAATATACTTAATTACTGGGTGATATTTAGCATGCTCCAAAACTTAATTTATTCAGAGAAGACCTCTGGACTTTTTCCCCCTCAAATCACCAAGTATACTCAGGATTCTAATTTCTCTGTCCCACCAAAACATGCTTCTCTTCATTCGGTAAGTAAACTGGGGTAGGTCTAGCCTGCAGCTTTAGCTGTAGGCCAAAATAAAACTGACGTTTTAATTCTGGTTTTCCTCCCAGATCGTATAAATGTGGAAATACCTCACAAACTCATAAATACGTTGGGTTACTATGTGAACTGGGGAAGTATCGGAAAAAGATACATCAGCCCAACAACGGCACTGTTTCATTTAAGGCTAATCTTAGTTCCTCTCTGCAAAAGATACAGAAATGTTAATTTTCTGCAGATCTCTATGCTCAGGCATTTTGTATATTTGTCCAGTGTATATTTGTGCAGTTTATATTTTTTTAATTTTGCAAGAAAATGTAATGATGGTTAGCCTTCATGTTAATCCAGCCTCACTTCCTAACTGTCCATACACTCACACCAAGTTATGTCCCCTGCTCCCCTTTTATTTTTTTGTTTCCACATACTTAACCCATATTTGTAAACTTAATATTTGTTCAACAATATGTTGTATTGCCACGTTATGTGATCTTGATAGGGCATGAGGCACAGGCTGGAGGAATTAGCACTGGAATGGGAGACAGGAATGGAGTTCCAGACACAGGTCTGCCACTGACTTGCTGTGTGACGTTAGGGAAGTCACTTCATCTATCTCAGTTTTCCTATCTGTACAATGGGGATAACTTGCCAACCACCTGCAAGTGTTGTGAGGTTTAGTTTGTAGAGCACTTTGAAAATGTAAAGTGCTAAGTATTATTAATATATCATACTTGCAGATGGTTACGGTTAAAACTGCAGTATAAACCTTAAATCTTGTTTTCCTGGCATTCATAACTGTAATATCCCAGCCTTAAATTTAGGAAATTTAAAGCAAGAAAAATCTATTTAAAGTCTGAGGAACGTGGGAATTAGAGATCAAAGGGAGGGGAAAGCTGATTTTTACATGAGAGACTCAATTTCTTTGACTGACATTTTTCTCAAAAAAGGTCATCTTGCCATTGGGGCATTGTCTCTGCTTTTCCAAGATTTGTGCAACTTGTACCTTTAAGCAAAAATGTTCTTGACCATACATTCAGCCTTTACATCATCGTTGTTGCTGCTTTTTTTTTTACATGTGCCTGTAAATCTGTAAAGGAGAATACAAAGGTTTCATAAACATAAAATATGGGTAAGTGCGTTACCACAAGAACAAATTAGATGAGTGGAAAAATCAGGATTGTTCCACTTCATGTTTTTGGAAGGTAAAATGAAAGTCTGAGGATTACTGTCATCTGATATCTTCCCTTTTATGAAGAATCCTTTCCAGATGAAGTCTGAACCTAGAACCTTTAATTCCCCAAGTGGTAGCTCTACTTATTGAAGTAAAGCAGAGTAGTTAATATCACTGACATCTGCTGCTAGGCTGCTAGCTACGATGAAAGAAATAGTTAAATCATACCCTCCAATCCTGAAATGGAGTTACCCTGCACTCAATTTGATTCTAGATTACATTTCTGCATCTATTCGGTTTTGGGTTTACTACTAAGTGTAACCAGTGGTTAGTTGAGAATTCATGTGGCTGGCCAAAAATATTGAGCACTGTTCAAGTATAGTTAAGTGTTCAGGTTCTACAATGGATATTATAAATGTGCTTTATACCTGAGGTTTTATCCCTCGTCTGACCATGGGATAGCCTTGAAATGCATTTAAAATCTTTCAAAACATACAGTAGGAAACCTTTTCACCATTATTCATATTAGTCTAAAATTGTGGTAGAAGATATTTCTTCTCTTTCAGTTTGAAATATTTGTATTAACCTGATAACTGATGGAATGTTGGGTATCGAAATTCACGTGGCTTATTTGAACTATATTGACAATGGATGGACATATGCACAATATGTAATTTTTTAATACGGATATTGCCAAATGTGTTTTTTTTAAATTAACAATCAGATTTTTTCTCTGTAAGGACTATTGGTAAAACAGAGTTTGAAGTCTAAACATCTTTTTGAAAATAGAGATTGACAGTTTCTTTCATCAGTTAACCATATTTTACCAAATTTAGCTAATTCTTTTTTCACTGGAAGCTTCAGTGAGGAAATATCTTCTGTCTCTAAAATTAACACGGAATGAAAAACGTTCTTCTTGGCCTTAACTACTATAACATGTCTGGGAATAGGACTTTAGTAGATTGCTAACAGAGAAATTGGGGTGAGATTTAGATACTAAGGATCAGATTCTTATTTCAGTTACATTGGTATAAATTTGGAGAAATTCCATTGAACCCAGCAAGTTGTCCTGGGTTTACACGAGTGTAATTGAATTCAGAATCTGCCCCATGACCTTATTTTTGGCTACTGGACTACACACTGTTAAAATATTCTGTTACTTGGAAGACAATACAAAGGAAAAGGCTTTTTTTTTAAATGTATGTTGTGATTGTTCCAAAATTTGTCTTAAAATAGTTAACATAGTTCTCCTATGATGAAAAGAAAAACAGGAAGTTGGAGTATAGCAAACGCCTTTTTCAAAGTAGACTGAATTGTAGTAAAAGCACTGTTCTAGCACATTCAACAGATAAAATCGATAGCCAACTCCCCTAAGCAGACTCATAAGTTGTGTAAGTTGCCTCTGTCTTGTGTTTTGGCAGCCCAAATTGAAATACACTAAACTTAACAGAAATGCGACTTCACTTGGCATAAAGTTGGAGAAGTTAAAATGGACATGATTTCAGGGAGGGACCATGGAAAGGTACGTTACAGCTACTGATCAACAGAATTAAAATGCAGAACCATCATTTAATAAGCCTATCAATCAATTGCTCAGCAAATTTACATTGCTACAGCCCAGTGTCTCCCAGAACTCTAGCTGTCTGGTCCGCTGTCCTCTGGCTGCAGCTCAGGAAGGTGGATCAGTGTTTGGGCACCACACCGTCTGGCCCTGTTGTTAGGGGGCTTATTCCTTCACCCACTTACTTCCCTGGTCCTTCTCGCATGAACAGAGAGCAACAATACCCGAAGTCCAAAGGTGCAAACAATTTGATGTTTATTGGGGTGAACTTCCAGCAAGCATGATTCCAGTTTCCTTCCTTAGTATCCTCCTTCCCCGCTCTGACATCACAGAGCCTTACACCTGTGTCCCTGTTCCCATTCGTGCCCTTAGCAAAACATTATTCCAATTTCCTTACCCCCATTCCCTGTTCCCATTTTCCCCCTTTAGCAAAACATGATTGCAATTTCCTTACCCCTGTTCCCATTTCCCTCACCCCCTCCCCCTCCCACTTCCTGATTGACTGCAGACTATATAGTAAAACCTGAGTTCTGCTTTGCTATACCTTAACCAATCATTTTCCTGAAATTTAACTAACCAATCCTAACATATTGTAACATGATTATTTAACCAATTATATCCCACCACCTTAATTAGTTTACACCCAGCAAAATTAATTATACAGCAGACAGGAACAATCACAGAACCAGACAGAGATTATACAGACAAACAATAGCAAAGTGGGAACTATAATGACAAAACAATACTGAAGTGAGGATTTCACATCCCAGCTATTGATAAGTGAGTTCTTGCCAGACAGGATGCTATCAAACTAAGTTTCCTTTTACATTTTCTAGGCACTTCCCTTTCTCTGGAGGTGATAGGCACTATCAGGACAGGATTGTATTCCTAACAGCCCAATAGCACCTTATTTCAGTGTGACTAGTTTGGAATGTGAGGATGTGACTGTTCACTTCCTAGCTTATGGCTGCCTCTGCTGCTTAGCCAAAGGCCTTAGCCTAAGCACAGGGCCACAAACTGTCACAGTAAGACAAGGACCTTACACTGGCAGACAGTGATTTTGATTCTTTCTTTTATACCTCTATAACTAGTCAAGTGATCAGAATACACCTAAATTCTTACAGTACAGGCCTTTGCAGACAGGCCTGAATATCTATATCCTAACACCTGTCCTCTCTGCTCCGGCTTGCTGCCAGATTCCTTGCCTCCACAGCAGCACACAATGGTATTTTCTTTTGCTCCTGCTCTCATTCCTATTTTAACTTTTCTGCCCGTTTTCTGGGCAGTGGAGAGCATTGGCATTCCTTCTCATCCCAGGCTTGGTTAACCCCTCAGGGGTTTAATCTTCTCTCCACTGCAGTGTCTGCCTGCTGCCTCCTCTGCCCCATACAGGCATAGGCAGTGAGTTATAAGGGCCCGTGTGTCCCGTGCTCCACCAATATTTAGGAACGTGGGCCTGGCTCCACCAGTGTTTAGGCTTACCACACTTTGGGGGGGGCCTCGCTTCAGAGGGATGCAGGGTCCAGGGTGGTCTGGGGGGTTTACGGGGGGGCCTGGCAGCAGCAGCAGTAAGCAACCCAGACCCAGCCCACCCCTGCTCTGCCCATTCCACCCTTCCCCCAAGTCCCCACCCCTTTCCAGCTTCCGCCCCCTCCCCCGAGCGACATGGGGAGCCAGTGCGGCAGGCTGGGGCCGGGTTGCTGGCTGCTGCCAGCACCAAGCCCTCTGCTAACCCCCCAGCCTGCCCTGTACCCCATGTCCCCCTGAAGCGCAGGGCCTCCCAAAGCACGGGGCCTGGGTTGCCCCAGTCCGTCCAAAGGATAGGACAGCTCTGATTGGACGCATTCTGGCCACCACCAAAAATTATACAAACCAGGCGTCCATGCTTACAGGTATGGCAGAGCTAACAAGAAAGCATCAGGTCAAATCCAAGTGGTGCTCTATGTGTGAGGCAGCATTCCCAGACTTAGCAGATGGCAAGTCGTGCCCAGCCTACACCCAACCTTCCATCCCTAACTAGGTCCCGGTGCTTTGAGCTGGACAGGCAGGTGGGGTGCCTCATCCGGTGAGAAAGCTGTATCCCCAACGAATGAAAAATGGACCAGGAACCCCAGTGCTGAGCAGGGAGAGGTTGCAAAAGCAGGGAGAACCTTGACCACTCAATTCAGGGATCAGTCCCAGGGGGACTGTTCAGTGCTGAACAAAGAAGGGAAGCTTGCAGGGTCACAAGTCTGACCCCCTCACCCAGTCCTAAAATGGGTTCTGAGTGTCCTGGGGAAAGAAGCAGGGCATCTAATCAGCCTCTCTATCCCAGGGCAATCAGCAGGGCTCTAACAGTGACACTCTGTACCTCGGGGGAACACCCTGCACCCCCATGTTCATCCTTATAATATGACTGTGTGGTGATCCAATGCAAAGTTTGTCATGTCGGGTGTCTTCGCAGAAAAACCTGAGAGTCTTTGGATTAACTTTAGAAGTGTGAACAACAAGGGTGACGTCGTGGTGGTAGTCTTGTCATAAATATAAAGGGAAGGGTAAACCCCTTTGAAATCCCTCCTGGCCAAGGGAAAGCTCCTCTCACCTGTAAAGGGTTAAGAAGCTAAAGGTAACCTCGCTGTCACCTGACCAAAATGACCAATGAGGAGACAAGATACTTTCAAAAGCTGGGAGGAGGGAGAGAAACAAAGGGTCTGTGTGTCTGTCTATATTCTGTATTTGCCGGGGATAGACCAGGAATGGAGTCTTAGAACTTTTAGTAAGTAATCTAGCTAGGTACGTGTTAGATTATGATTTCTTTAAATGGCTGAGAAAAGAACTGTGCTGAATAGAATAACTATTTCTGTCTGTGTATCTTTTTTGTAACTTAAGGTTTTGCCTAGAGGGGTTCTCTATGTTTTGAATCTAATTACCCTGTAAGGTATCTACCATCCTGATTTTACAGGGGGGATTTCTTTATTTCTATTTACTTCTATTTTTATTAAAAGTCTTCTTGTAAGAAAACTGAATGCTTTTTCATTGTTCTCAGATCCAAGGGTTTGGGTCTGTGGTCACCTATGCAAATTGGTGAGGCTTTTTATCCAACATTTCCCAGGAAAGGGGGGGTGCAAGTGTTGGGAGGATTGTTCATTGTTCTTAAGATCCAAGGGTCTGGGTCTGTAGTCACCTAGGCAAATTGGTGAAGCTTTTTACCAAACCTTGTCCAGGAAGTGGGGTGCAAGGTTTTGGGAAGTATTTTGGGGGGAAAGACGCGTCCAAACAGCTCTTCCCCAGTAACCAGTATTAATTTGGTGGTGATAGCGGCCAATCCAAGGACAAAGGGTGGAATATTTTGTACCTTGGGGAAGTTTTGACCTAAGCTGGTAAAGATAAGCTTAGGAGGTTTTTCATGCAGGTCCCCACATCTGTACCCTAGAGTTCAGCGTGGGGGAGGAACCTTGACAAGTCTACTATAGACCACCGGACCAGGGGGATGAGGTGGACGAGGCTTTCTTCCGGCAACTCACAGAAGTTACAAGATCGCACGCCCTGGTTCTCATGGGAGACTTCAATCACCCTGATATCTGCTGGGAGAGCAATACACTGGTGCATAGACAATCCAGGAAGTTTTTGGAAAATGTAGGGGACAATTTCCTGGTGCAAGTGCTGGAGAAACCAACTAGGGACAGAGCTCTTCTTGACCTGCTGCTCACAAACCGGGAAGAATTAGTAGGGGAAGCAAAAGTGGATGGGAACCTGGGAGACAGTGACCATGAGATGGTCGAGTTCAGGATCCTGACACAAGGAAGAAAGGAAAGCAGCAGAATACGGACCCTGGACTTCAGAAAAGCATACTTTGACTCCCTCAGGAAACTGATGGACAAGATCCCCTGGGAGAATAACATGAGGGGGAAAGGAGTCCAGGAGAACTGGCTGTATTTTAAAGAATCCTTATTGAGGTTACAGGGACAAACCATCCCGAAAGAATAGTAAATATGGCAGGCGACCAGCTTGGCTTAACAGTGAAATCCTTGCTGATCTTAAATACAAAGAAGAAGCTTACAAGAAGTGGAAGATTGGACAAATGACCAGGGATGAGTATAAAAATATTGCTCGGGCATGCAGGAGTGAAATCAGGAAGGCCAAATCACACCTGGAGTTGCAGCTAGCAAGAGATGTTAAGAGTAATAAGAGGGGTTTCTTCAGGTATGTTAGCAACAAGAAAGTCAAGGAAAGTGTGGGCCCCTTACTGAATGAGGGAGGCAACCTAGTGACAGAGGATGTGGAAAAAGCTAATGTACTCAATGTTTTTTTTGCCTCTGTCTTCACAAACAAGGTCAGCTCCCAGACTGCTGCACTGGGCAGCATAGCATGGGGAGGAGGTGACCAGCCCTCTGTGGAGAAAGAAGTGGTTCGGGACTATTTAGAAAAGCTGGACGAGCACAAGTCCATGGGGCCGGATGCGTTGCATCCGAGAGTGCTAAAGGAGTTGGCGAATGTGATTGCAGAGCCATTGGCCACTATCTTTGAAAACTCATGGCGATCGGGAGAAGTCCCAGACGACTGGGAAAAGGCTAATGTAGTGCCCATCTTTAAAAAAGGGAAGAAGGAGGATCCTGGGAACTACAGGCCAGTCAGCCTCACCTCAGTCCCTGGAAAAATCATGGAGCAGGTCCTGAAGGAATCAATCCTGAAGCACTTAGATGAGAGGAACGTGATCAGGAACAGTCAGCATGGATTCACCAAGGGCAAGTCATGCCTGACTAATCTAATTGCCTTCTATGATAAGATAACTGGCTCTGTGGATGAAGGGAAAGCAGTGGACGTGTTGTTCCTTGACTTTAGCAAAGCTTTTGACACTGTCTCCCAGAGTATTTGTGCCAGCAAGTTAAAGAAGTATGGGCTGGATGAATGGACTATAATGTGGATAGAAAGCTGGCCAGATTGTCAAGCTCAACAGGTAGTGATCAATGGCTCCATGTCTAGTTGGCAACCGGTATCGAGTGGAGTGCCCCAAGGGTCAGTCCTCGGGCTGGTTTTGTTCAATATCTTCATAAATGATCCGGAGGATGGTGTGGATTGCACCCTCAGCAAGTTTGCAGATGACACTAAACTGGGAGGAGTGGTAGATACACTGGAGGGTAGGGATAGGATACAGAGGGACCTAGACAAATTGGAGGATTGGGCCAAAAGAAATCTGATGAGGTTCAACAAGGACAAGTACAGAGTCCTGCACTTAGGACAGAAGAATCCAATGCACCGCTGCAGACTAGGGACCGAATGGCTAGGTAGCAGTTCCGCAGAAAAGGACCTAGGGGTTACAGTGGACGAGAAGCTGGATATGAGTCAACAGTGTGCCCTTGTTGCCAAGAAGGCCAATGGCATTTTGGGCTGCATAGGTAGGGGCATTGCCAGCAGATCGAGGGACGTGATCGTTCCCCTCTATTCGACACTGGTGAGGCCTCATCTGGAGTACTGTGTCCAGTTTTGGGCCCCACACTACAAGAAGGATGTGGAAAAATTGGACAGAGTCCAGCAGAGGGCAACAAAAATGATTAGGGGACTGAAACACATGAGTTATGAGGAGAGGCTGAGGGAACTGGGATTGTTTAGTCTATGGAAGAGAAGAATGAGGGGGGATTTGATAGCTGCTTTCAACTACCTGAAAGGGGGTTCCAAAGAGGATGGCTCTAGACTGTTCTCAGTGGTAGCAGATGACAGAACAAGGAGTAATGGTCTCAAGTTGCAGTGGAGGAGATTTAGGTTGGATATTAAGAAAAACTTTTTCACTAGGAGGGTGGTGAAAACACTGGAATGCGTTACCTAGGGAGGTGGTGGAATCTCCTTCCTTAGAAGTTTTTAAGATCAGGCTTGACAAAGCCCTGGCTGGGATGATTTAATTGGGGATCGGTCCTGCTTTGAGCAGGGGGTTGGGCTAGATGACCTCCTGAGGTCCCTTCCCACCCTGATATTCTATGATTAGGCTCATGATGCACTGAGCATCGTTGTTATAGTAATGCTATAGGTTGTAATTTCATGTATATAGTTATGAGGCTGAAAATGTGTCCTCATGGCTTAAAACAAGCCCAGACAAAACTCTCCAGGAGCAGAACATGTATGGGACAAACCCAACCCAGCCTCACAGGAACAAAGGATACTGGCCTAGATAGCGACAAAGGATCTGTTGGACTCTTAAGTGAGTCACCCCCCTTCCCTTGATTAATTTGGGACTACGATGAGGTAATGCTCACCTGACTCTGAAGCGGGGGGGGGGGGCAAAGCCCAGGGAGAAGAAAGAACATGATAAAAGGGAGAGATGTTTGCCATGCTCTCTCTCTTCCACCTCCATCTACAAACACCACCACCAAGAGACTGAATCGCTGATCAAAGGGGAGAGCCTGGCTGAAGGACAACCAGCCAGCCTGTGGTGAGAAGCATCTAAGTCTGTAAGGGCACTGAAAGTGTTAAGATCAGCTTAGAATGCGTTTTGCTTTTATTTCATTTGACCAAATCTGACTTGTTGTGCTTTAACTTATAATCACTTAAAACAGGGGTTCTCAAACTGGGGTTCGGGAGCTCTCAGACTCCACTCCAAACCCCGTTTTGCCTCATGTATTTATAATGGTGTTAAATATATTTAAAAGTGTTTTTAATTTATAAGGGGGGGTCACACTCAGAAGCTTGCTACGTAAAAGGGGACATCAGTACAAAAGTTTGAGAATCACTGACTTAAAATCTATCTTTTGTAGTTAATACATTTGTTTGTCTGTTCTACCTGAAGCAGTGTGTTTGGTTTGAAGTGTGTCAGAGACTCCCTTTGGGACAGGAAGCCTGGTACATATCAATGTCTTTGTTAAATTGATGAACTGATATAAGCTTGCAGCATCCAGCGGGCATAACTGGACACTGCAAGACAGAGGTTCCTAGGGTTGTGTCTGGGACTGGAGATATTGGCTAGTGTCAGTTGGTTGCACAGTCCAAGCAGTGGCTGCCCAAAAGTGCTCACTCACATAGCTTGGAGCAGCTTACATGCTAGAGGCTGTGCGTGAAGAGCCCGGGAGTGGGAGTTGTCACAGCAGGGCAGGGTAAGGCTGGCTTCCAGAGTCGAGGATTGGAGTGACCTACCAGATCACCGGTCCAGATAATACAAAGGGAATGTCACACCTACCCATCTCCCAGGGGGAATAGGACCCAGTGAGGAAGATTCTGAGGCAGAACTCTTGAGATGGCTCCAGGCCCTAAGGAAGGCTAGCCACAAAAAGTCTCACCAAAGACAGAGCACAGCTTCTATGCCCCCAAAGCGTGCAAAAAAGTTTTATATATAAAAAGGCTAAAAAAAGGAAAGAAAAGGCACAAAAAAATCTAGGAGAGATGACTCCTCTTCCTTCTTCTCCTCTCTCTCTTCTACTAAGGAAGGTGAGCTGTCTGGCTCCGAAACCTGAGCAGGTTCCTGAGAGTAAGCCCCAGAGTAAATTTCTCTCCACAAAATCCTCCCAAGGCTGCAATACCCTTCACTCCTTCTTGGAGGAAGTAATCAGGGATGAATGGAACAAGCCTGATAAGGACAAGTATATTAACAAGAGTGACCTCAAGATCTATAACATTCAAGAACCAAAGGGTTCTTGATGCAACTGTAGCATCCTTTGCCAGTGATATGGTTATTCCCTTAGAAGGGGAGTTCTATAAATATTTTTGTTCTGCATTTGGGGATAAATCAGATGATATAGTCTCTTTCCACTCCACTATTATTTTGGGAGAATGTTAAATGGAAGATACTGAAATGAGACATTTTAAAATCAGCAGGTCCAGATAACTTGCATCCAAGTTGTTTTTGAAGAGCTGGCTGAGGAGTTTACTGGATCATTGTTAATTTTCAATAAGTCTTGAAGCACTGGGTAAGTTCCCAAAGACTGGAAGAAAACTAATGTTGTGCCAATTTTTAGAAAGGGTAAATGGGGTGACCCAGCTAACTATAAGCCTGTAAACCTGTTATTAATCCTGGGTGAAATAATAAAACAGCTGATACTGGACTAACAAAGAATTAAAGAAGGCAAATGTCATTAATGTAAATCAACATGGATTTATGGAAAATGGATCCTGTCAAACTAGGTTGATATATTTTTTGATTAAATTACAAGTTTGATTGATAAAGGTAAATAGTGTTGATGTAATATACTTAGATTTCTGTAACACTTTTGACCTATTACTGTACAACATGTTAATTATAAAATTATGTAAGCAGAATCTGAATGAACTCTCCCCTGACAGCTATTTGGGGAATGGGAGAGACTTCAGTAGCAAACTATATTTACATGAATACACTTACTCTGCATATATATCTAGCAAATAGGAGCTGTGTAACTCCAAGTGATCAACTTTGGCTTGAGTTGGGTTACAAATCACTTTAGTACTGAATTCAGGGGTAGTGAAATGTTATCAGTGTTGTTGTCTTTATTGTCTAAGTAAAGGAGAGCAACTGTGCTTAACTTGTCCCAAATAAGGGGGTCACCCTCAATTGAACGGACCTCATTAAGCCAGGGGCTCAAATGCCAAGTGTCCCGGCCAGGAGGTATGAACTCTCCCTAAGGGTCTCTGGTCTGGTTTGACCTGTTCTTCCCCACTATTCAAAGATAGAGATAAATAGGCTTCATTAGGAGCCTTTTGCTGTTTTAAGTGCTGAAATCACTTGTGGTGGGACAGTGTTTCTGCCCAGCCTGGTGAGAGCTAAAAAGTCACTAAGAGCTGACAATCACTAAGGGACTGACCTACAGAGGTCACAGCAGAGAGGCAGGTGGTAGCAGAAGGTAACTGGCGGGAGCAGCTGGCGAAAGTGGCGAGCAGTAGGCCAGAAGGAGGAGCAGGCGTCGAGCAGGAAGTCAGCAGGAGCGTGGCCAAGTGGTGAGGTACAGAAAAGCAGCAAAATGAGTGAAAGTGAAACTATCATGAAGTTGGAAGTGTGCAGATTTCAGACAGAAGAGAAGGAGAAACAACATAAGACTTTTGGAGTTAAAACTATTACAGATAAAAGAAAGGGAAGCAGAAGAGGCCAGGCAAGCAGCTGCATACCATAGACTTCTGAAACTGAAACAAATAGAGGCTAACAAAGAAACTGAGATCCAGAAACTAGCCATGGAACAAGCCAAGGAAATGGAGTAGAAAGAAAGAGAGAAGAAGTACCAACTGGACTTGTTAGAGAAGCAGAACCAGAACCCCCATGCTCCAGTGAGTCCCTCTTCTCCAAAAATCCACAAATAGGAATGGTTATGTCCTGCATACAGTGAGACAGGGAATACTGCTGAATACTTTATCACCTTTGAGAGGCTGTGTGTGCTCCATAAAATCCCTGGGGACCAGAAGATGCCCACTTTGGTTGCAAAGTTGACTGGTACAGCTCTGGATGTATTCAATAAGATGCCAATTGGAGATGCTGCAGATTATGATAAATTCAAGGAAATGGTTTTAAAACAGTTTCAGATTACTCCTGAAACATATAGAGTAAAATTTAGAAGCTTTAAAAGAGGTGCCGGGATGAGTAATGTGGCATATGTAAACCAGACGAAAGATTTAATGGGAAAGTGGGTAAAGGGAAAAGGTGTTACAAGCTTTGAGGGAATGTGTAACCTTGTTGCTCAAGAACGTTTCCTGAGTATATGTAAAGATGATGTAAAACAGTGCTTATGGGACAAAAAGGTGAAAACTGTGGAGGAAATGGCCACTCTAGCTGATGAATTTGAGCAAACTCAAGCATCTATTGTAAACAAATCACAGACAGAGGTTTAAACCTGGTGAAAAGCAGGATCCCTATTTTATCCCTGGGAAAAAGGAGGGTGGATGGGATGCTGGGCACTCACCTCCCCAGAACCATTCCTCTATTCCCCATCCCAAATCCTCTGTAAAAAAAAAAAAGAGGACCCCAGAAGGTGCTATCACTGTAATTCCACTGAGCACCTGAGGAATGAATGACCTGAACTGGGAGTGAACAGGCAGCAAGCAACTCATGGGAATGCTGCTACCCTGAGCACAGAGGCATCTCAGGTAATTGCAACTTATCATACATAGTTTGTAAAAGGAGCCTCTGCCCAGCCAGGCATGAAGCACATAAAGGCTGTCAAAATTAATGGCAGAGAACACTTTGGGTAGGAATACACAGAGGCAGAAATTTCTATGGTTAGAAGAAGTGTTGTACAGGAAAGTGACATACTGCCGGGACAGATAGCAGAGTTTTTATTAATAGGAGGTTACAAAATCCTTGTGCCTTTGGATAAAGTGCACATAGAAACTGAGGGTTTGGAAGCTGTCTTATTTGCAGCAGCAGTAGATAATAACCCGATAGCTTTATTTCTGGAAAATGACATTTTTCCTTGTAGCTCGGGCTGTCAAGGGGTCTGCCTGCAGGAAGGAGGAATATCATGCTGAAACCCCAGAGAAGGGTAAAGTCTCAGAAACTGCTGAGGGAATGGGAGAGAGTATCTTTAATTCCTCTGCAGCAGTGGGAAACTGTATGCTTCTAGGTGTGGGTGTGGCTGAGACCAGCTCCCATCCTGTAGCTAAAGGCAGCATTTCCCCAGGAAGGGAGTGGGGGGTGTAAGGTGAGAAAACTGTCCAGATTGCTGGCTACCAACAGGTTGCAGATGAGTAAGGGACAGACCTCACAGCCTCACTCTAGGGTGCAAAGGGAGATGTGTCCTAGAGGGAAGCCCAGAGAAGGGTGATGGAATCGTAGAGACCATTGAGGTGGGTAAGGATTTATAGAATCATAGAAGAATAGAGTTGGAAGAGACCTCAGGAGGTCATCTAGTCCAATCCCCTGCTCAAAGCAATATCAACCCCAACTAAATCATCTTAGCCAGGGCTTTGTCAAGCCGGGCTTTAAAAACCTCTAAGGATGGAGATTCCACCAGCTCCCTAGGTAACCCATTCCAGGGCTTCATCACCTTCCTAGTGAAATAGTTGTTCCTAATATCCAACCTAAAACTCCCCCACTCCAACCTGAGACCATTGTTCCTTGTTCTGTCATCTGCCACCACTGAGATCAGCCTAGATCCATTCTCTTTGGAAACACCCTTCAGGTAAAAGTTGAAGGCTGCTATTAAATCCCCCCTCATTCTTCTCTTCTGCAGACTAAGTAAGCCCAGTTCCCTCAGCCTCTCCTCATAAGTCATGTGCCCCAGCCCCCTGATCATTTTCACTGGACTCTCTCTAATATGTCCACATCCTTTCTGCAGGGGGGGGGGGCCCAAAACTGGACACAATACTCCAGATGTGGCCTCACCAGTGCTGATTAGAAGGGAATAATCACTTCCCTCGATCTGCTGGCAATGCTCCTACTAATGCAGCCCAATATGCCGTTAGCCTTCTTGGCAACAAGGGCACACTGTTGACTAATATCCAGCTTCTCATCCACTGTAATCTCCAGGTCCTTTTCTGCAGAACTGCTGCTTAGCCAGTCGGTCCCCAGCCTGTAGCAGTGCATGGGATTCTTCTGTCTTAAGTGCGGGACTCTGCACTTGTCCTTGTTGAACCTCATCAGATTTCTTTTGGCCCAATCCTCCAATTTGTCTAAGTCACTCTGGACCCTATCCCTACCCTCCAGTGTATCAACCTCTCCCCACTGCTTAGTGTCATCTGTGAACTTGCTGGGGGTGCAATCCATCCCTGCATCCAGATCATTTAATGAAGATGTTGAACAAAACCAGCCCCAGGACTGACCCTTAGGGCACTCCGCTTGATACCAGCTGCCAACTAGACATCGAGCCCTTGATCACTACCCCTTGAACATGACGATATAGCCAGTTTTCTATCCACATTATAGTCCATTCATCCAATCCATACTTTTTAAACTTGTTGTGAAGAATACTGTGGGAGAACATATCAAAAGCTTTGCTAAAGTAAAGATATATCACATCTGCTGCTTTCCCCATATTCACAGTGTGATGTTGCACTCCATAATGTTTTATGAAAATATGCTTTGACTGTGAATATAAAGTAACTGGAATATGCTTTATGCAAAAGATCTCTTGTAAGGTATCATTAATCATTAATCATCAAAGGTCATAATCTACTAAATTGTTCATCCTATTTGTTTACATGTATTATTTCTAGGTCTTGAGTTAGGAGAATAAGATATAAACTTCTATTACTGATGTAAACACATTAAGTGGAAGCCATTAAGGGTGCTTCAGAATCAATGAACTGTGAATGGGTTTGTTTACCTGCAAGCCTTCCTGTGTACGTGTCGACTACCTCCTAGGTAATGAAGAAGGAGATCTTATAGTGACATGTGATCATGTCACCTGAACTGGAATCCATCTTAAACCTGGTGCTTTTCCATTTAGAAGAAAGGGTGGGGACCAGAAAGACAAAAGATTCCTGCCTTGTGCCAAAACTATAAAAGGGTATGGAACAAAACAAAGAGGGTCCCAGTCATGAGACAGCCCCAGCTTTTCACCTAAGATGCCTGCTGGAACTAACAAGGACTGTACCAGGGGAAAGGATTGGGCCCAGACTAGGAAGGAGTCTAGTCTGTGAAAGAAGCTTATTGGAACATCTCTGAGGGTGAGATTTACCTGTAAACAGTTTCTTAATGTATTAGGCTTAAACTTGTGTGTTTTGTTTTATTTTGCTTGGTAACTTATTTTGTTCTGTCAGTTATTACTTGAAACCACTTAAATCCTACTTTTTATACTTAATAAAATCACTTTTGTTTATTATTAACCCAGAGTAAGTGATTAATACCTCGGGGAGCAAACAGCTGTGCATATCTCTCTATCAGTATTATAGAGGGTGGAAAATTTATGAGTTTACCTTGTATAAGCTTTATACAGAGTAAAACAGATTTATTGGGGGTTTGGATCCCATTGGGAACTGAGTGTCTCGGTGCTGGAGTCAGGTAACCTGCAGAGCAGTTGTTTGTTAAATTTCTGCAGTTTTGGGGGCTTGGACCAGACCTGGGTCTGTGTTGCAGCAGGCTAGCATGTCTGGCTCAACAAGGCAGGGTTCTGGAGGCCCAAGCTGGCAGGGAAAATGGGCTCAGAGGTAATTCCAGCACGTCAGGTGACAGTTCCAAGGGGGTCTCTGTGACCAAACCCATCACAGTGGCGTTGTCGAGCAGAATCTGTGCACAGCTGATTGCTTTGAGACACTGGTAGTGATTTTAAGTGAGTTTTAAGTGTGGTGGCTAGAGAATAGACAAAGTGGTTACTGGTTTGTTATTTTCTGTTTGCTTATTTTGCATAAGGGAAATAGAGGCAGGAAAATCAGCAAAATGAGTGAAAGTGACGCTCAAAAGAAGCTAGAACTGCACAGGTTGCAGATTATTGAGAAGGAAAATGAACATAAAAGACAGATGATATTAAGACAAATGGAGATTAATGCGCAATTTGCCAGGGAAAAAGCCACGGAAGCCCAGAGTTTAGCTCAACAAGCTGCTCAAGAGGGGAAGGAAAGAGAGAGGCAGCTAGCCTGGGAGTTAAAAGACAAAGAAATTGAGGCCCAGACTGCGACCCAGAAGCATGAACAATATCTTAGTGGTGGTAGACTTTGCCACTTGGTATCCTGAGGCAATTGCGCTGTCTAACATAGAAATTAAAACAGTGGCAAGAGCCCTGCTCACCATCTTCAGCAGAGTGGGCTTCCCTAAGGAGATTTTGTCTGATTGGGGGGCAAATTTTATGTCGCAGTTGTTCAATGAGCTATAGAAGGCGTGTGGAGTGAAACAGCTTAAGATGGCCCCTTACCACCTTCACACCAATGGACTGGTTGAAAGATTCAAAGGAACCCTAAAATCTATGCTGGGGATATATGCCAAGAAAAGGGCCAAGAGTTGGGACGAGGTTGCCCTTGGTGAATCCATGCTGACTGTTCCTAATCACCTTCCTCTCCTACAAGCGCTTCAAAATGGATTCCTTGAAGACCTGCTCCATGATTTTTCCAGGGACTGAGGTAAGGCTGACTGGTCTGTAGTTCCCAAGATTCTCCTTCTTCCCTTTTAAAAAGATGGGCACTATATTTTCCTTTTTTCAATCATTCGGAATCTCCCCCGATCGCCACGAGTTTTCAAAGATAATGGCCAGTGGCTCTGCAATTATATCAGCCAATTCCCTCAGCACCCTCGGATGCATTAGATCCAGACCCGTGGACTTGTGCACTTCCAGCTTTTCTAAATAGTCTTTAATCTGTTCTTTCACTATTGAGGGCTGCTCACCTCCTCCCTATACTGTGCTGCAGCAATCTGGGAATTGACCTTGTCTGTGAAGACCTGAGGCAAAAAAAAGCATTGAGTACTTCAGCTTTTTCCACATCACCTGTCACTAAATTGCCTCCCCCATTCAGTAAGGGTCCCACACTTTCCCTGATCTCCTTCTTGTTGCTAACAAACCTGTAGAAATCCTTCTTGTTACCCTTCACATCCCTTGCTCGCTGCAACTTCAATATGCTGCATATGAGTTTCCTTCTCTTATCTAAAGTATAGTATGTCATAATATTTAATCATCTGTAGCTGAGACATTATACAAAAAGGAAAATGCAGACTGTGGGTAGCTTACTACATTGTTAGATATTATCCTGTTATACTATTGATTATAACTTCAAAAATATAGCTTGTAACCAAAACATGAAAACAACTGGCTGAATGTTTTTTCTTTCAAACCTTCTCCTTCAGACTCAAACCAAAACGCTTGCAGACAGGCTAGGGTAAAAGAAGTCTGCTGTTGCAAATACACCAGCCCATCGATGCTGGAATTAGAGGTGCTCGGGGTGCAGCAGAACCTCCTGATTTGAAGTAGTTTCCATCTTATCCATGGTTTACAGTTTTGTTCAATATAATAGCTCTCAACACCCCCCACGGTATGCATTGTTCCAGCAGCTCTGCACCAGCCAATGTCAATCGATGAAAAGCAGGGGAGGGGTTGCTGCAAGGTTTGTATTTGATGAGCTAGCAGTTGTGCGGCGCGTCTGTTTAGATGGCTGTTTAACGTTCAGCTGAGGGGAAGGACGCTGGGGCGTGGTCAGCGCTACGCTCCGTGCCTGCTCCCGCGGACATGAGCCGCTCGTACTAGTCCTCGGCGGGCCCCGATTTCTCAGCACAGCCCCCTGAGGGAGCGCATCCAGCTTCGGGTTGCGGTGGGCAGCAGCCTCGGCCGGGCTGCTCTGACGGGACCCAACGCGCGCCAAAGCCAAAGGAGGGGTTCGGACGGAGCCTCTCCCCCGTTGCTCATTCCCCGCCTCGCGCGCCCGCAGCTGCGCACTCCAGGCCACTCAGCTCTCGCTCTGGACGCGGCCGGCAATTGGGCGGACGCCGCTGAAGCCGGCCCGTAGGGCAGCCGCTGTGCGGGGCAGAAGCGCGGTGAGTGTGGGGCGGGCAGCCTCTGCTCGTTCCGTGGTGACGGGCCGCGGTGGGGACATGGGCCGAGGGGGGCCGGCTCGCTCTGTGCTCCCAGGGCCCGGACAGCCCGCCCCAGGGGCCCCGCGACCGTTACCGCTCCGGGACCACAGGACGTCTCCGCGCGCTGCGCCCGCGTCTCTGAGGCACGTCGCGAGGCGTTTGAGCTGGGTGAGGGGCCCGGGGTGAGGGGTCCTCCGTGCAGGGAGGGACGGGACCTTGCGTCCCCTCATATTCAGCACCCCCATCAGCACGGAGGTAACAGTGCCAGCATGCGACAGATCCTTTCCCCCAGTACTTTTGAGGTTGAGGCAACAGGGCCTGGCATATAACATACCCCTTTCTCTACTTCAACATGGAGGTAGGTGTGATCTGCACCAATGCGAAGGTATCTTGACCCAGTTTGTGTCATGCCCTTATCCTTGATGTAGTATGTGGGGTGCTACCTTGAACAGTGCATCCTCTTCTGCCTTTAGTATGAGAGTATTGTGGTAATGGGACTTAGCACATAATTCACCATTTGTTGGAATTATTAATAATTAGAATTATGAATATTAATATTGGAGACCATCAAACATTAATTTAAGCATACATTCCTTTAAATCCAAAGGCCAAATGGTATTTTATACAATAGCTTTAAAATCCTAAAGGCTGAGCAGTTACCATATCCAGTACCACAGTAGTTCACAAACTGTGGGGCATGCCCCCTTTGGGGTGGGGCGTGCACGGCAGGGCCTGGGCCAGACCCCATGGAGGGCGGGGAGGGAGCACTAACCAGCCCAGCTCTGCCCTTAGCCCAGCCCCAGCTCCACTTCACCCCGGCTCTGTGACCAGCCCAGCTCTGGCCCCAGCGACACCTCTTCCCTGCCTCCAGCCCATTTTTGCCTTCATTCCCTCTCTGCCCCTAGGCCAGCTCTATGTTTAACCCCAGCTCATTCCCCATCTCCAGTTCTGCCCCCAGCTCTGCCTTCAGCCCAAGCTTCTTTGCTGAGTCAACTATGCGGGCAGGGGGCATGGACAGATTCCATTAATCGTAAGGGGGAGCATGACAGGAAAAGTTTGGCCATCACTGCAATACAGTAACAAAATATTCATAAGCATGTGATTAATATATTACAAATAGGCTGAACCTAGCCAAACTGTTTCATCCTGGTATGCTCAAGCATGATCAGATAGAGTCTGGCAAAGAACTCTAAATTCATTCTTTTTTGTACCCATCAACAAATAAATGAAGACATTCCCAATTAATAACAAGCTAAATACCAATTTGGGCAGTTAGCCTTTATTTCTGGTCTTAATCCAGATAAAATTTACCATCTCCTTTTTCACCAAGGTCTTTCCTCTTAACTCCTCCCATCCTTCTTGCAGACCAACAGTTTTTCTGTTGCGTATGTCCCAATTGTGAGGTAACACTGATATGTGGGGTGGGAAAGTCCATGTTGGCTGCTTCAAGACAGAGTCTTTGTCTTATTTAAAACCATCTGCAGTCACCCCTATTGGTCATAGGTCGTCTTTTAGAAACTTCCCTTTGTCGTTAGTTACTCTTTGAACCAGGCATCCTCCCTACTTCATTCCTTCTGGGCTTATAGCTCATTATTCTGAATGCCTTCCTTTAAAATACTTATATTTCCTAACCAAACTTAAACTAACTCTAATTCTTTACTTTCATATATATTCTACACCACCTTGATTTAAGTCATGTGCATGCCCTTCAGTGCATAGATTTTTAAAGCAAGAAAGGACCATGCTGATCATCTAGTATGACCTATGTAACAGAGGCCAAAGAACCTTACACAATAATTTTTGTATCAACGTAGCGGTGCAGAGACCCTGAGTATTATGGTGTGATGTGCTGTCTTGAACGGAGGAGGCCCTTGCTTGATGTGTTCTGGTATATAGTGTGTTATCTTGAACTGTATTTTTCTCTCCTGCCTTCAGTATATCAGCACACAATAGGTCCCAGTGTGCGACATCTCAAAGCATACAAACACACGTTCAATATGACAGAATAAAGAGACAGGGTCCCAGCATCCAGTATATTGTTTGAAACTATATCCAGTACTGATTCAGCTAGCTGTCAACTGTAGTAAACACTTATCCTCTTATGTTAAACTATCAACAAAGACTTGCGCTCTGTTGGTGTGAGTTACATATTTCCCTTGTCTGAAGATGCTCATCCAAGGCTTCTGAGTTCTGTTGGAGTTCAAGCCCCATATTGATGTGCCACTGTTTTAATGGATCATTCTCAGATTTTTGAATCATTTGAATTCTCCATTTGAATCATTCTCAGAGTTTGATTTTGGGGCCTTTAGTGCTCAAACCATAATTCTGTACTGCTTGAGCTAGAAGAATAACTCCATTAGCTGTAGCTATTAGAGGGGGATAAAGATACAACTAATTATTGATTGGAGATCTGGCCCCACACAGACATATATTGTCTTGATGTGAGAAGCCTATAGAAAGATAGGCTTCTGCATGTAATACTTCATCTGAGCAGCTCCCTTGGTAATACAGATCAAAGCATTATATAGTGGGATATGTTGTTTCAGAGGGTCATGTCACTGTATTAAAGGTGGGGCTACATTGTGGAATGTGGTATGCCTCACTCTGGATACTTTGCTAGATGAATAATTAGGGACCTACCAAATTCATGGCTGTGAAAAATGTCACAGACCATGAAATTTGATTTCCCCCATGAAATCTGACTGGGGTGGGGGTGCCCTAGCCAGGGATTCCTACCATGAGCTGGGTACCATCTGCTAGTCCCGGCTCAGGCTGGGGAGGGACGGGACTTGCTCTTCCCTTGCAGGGGCTTCTCCCAGAGCTCTGTCAGACCCACTTCTTGGAACCTCCCTCAGCTGCAGGAAGCTGCACTGCTGCTGGCCAGGACACTCCCAACCTAAGTGGGAGGCTGCAGGTCCTGACCCAGGCGGGAGGCTGTTGGGAAAGCCTGCAGGTATGGTAAACACCCTCCCCCCCGCCCAGACCCTGCGACCCTCACTTCTGTGCTGCTGCTGGCGCTGGCTTTAGAGCTTGGTGGCTGGCCAGCAGTCACTGCTCTCTGGCTGCCCGGCTCTGAAGGCAGTACCCCTGTGACCAGCAACACAGAAGTAAGGGTGGCAATTCCCTGATCCCCTTTTGGTCAGGACCCCGATGGTTACAAGACTGTGAAATTTCATGTGTAAACATCTAAAACTGTGAAATTGACTATTTAAAAAATCCTATGACTGGGAAATTGACCAAAATGGACCTTGAATTTGGTAGGGTCCTGTTAATAATTAACTGTGCTAGAGGTGCATTTGTACCGAGAAGCAGACATCTATGATTGAGTTGTTTGGATTCACTCCTATGATGTTTAGTTTTATACAGTGCTGTTGCTTATCTTGATATTGTTTACCTATCTATGTGCCTTTCTTCACAGCTTCCACCTTTACTTACATGTGCTGCGTTCGTTTCTTTACATTACTTAGGTTACTTCAGTTCAATGTGTATTATGTGGAACCATAAAATGTCATAGAGTTTAAGCAATCCTATTGTACTATCATGGTAATTTTGGTTCAGATGAGTTCTGTGCTGAAACGTACTAACGTTGCTTGGTATTTAAACATAGGGCTAGAACAGCCAAGGTTTAGCTAAGCATATTTAGCCTACATTGATTATATACTTTGTCAACCAAAAACCATGTTGCATGTTAATACTATAAAATGGGCCCAAAAGTTAAAATGTATTTCACAAATGCAAATAATCCACAATTCAAGTTTATTTTGATAATAAAAATGCTTGGGAATTATGTTTGTGTTTTATGTAGTATGTGGAAATTAGAAATTGTGTTCTGAATTTATATCTTTCAAAAACTAAAATGAAAACCAACATTTTTTTTCAATCTTTTACAGGTATGTTTGCAGACAACCCTCTAGTCTTTTTTAAACTGTTGTGATTACTGGGAGTGTGAATAAGCATGGAGATTAAGTTAGACGTTTTAATCTCTACATGTATCAAACATAGGAAACCTTGGCCTCAAATCTCCTGGCTGGGACAGGTGAGAGTCTGTAGATTTTTATTTAAACCTAACTGTACATTAAACATAGTTTTGATTGTGGCAGTTATTTAGCAACTCAGTTTACAGAAAACTCAGGGAATGGTTTAGAAGTGCCATACTGGTTATTAAGTTAGGAAGCACCAAGACAAATCACTGGATTTATTGCTGCCATTTTGACTTCATTCCAAAGTTTCAGTATTGCTCACAATACCTGATGGAGAACATCTTTTGATAGCTGTATGCTTCACAAGAGTTAACAATTTTTTTAATTCCTATTAGTGATGTTTGGTTATATGCACTGAAAAATATACAGTGTTTGAGATTTTATTCCTCCCATGGGACAAACATAGCAGAACTCAACTATTCTGACCTATGTTCAGTATCTGACGTTTTTGTAATAATGTGCTATGGGGGATAGCAAGGGCCTGGAGCCAGGAGTGGAAGCTGCTTATTTTACTTTAAAGATTTCTTTAGTTATACATTTATAAGAGTATATACGTGCACAGATATGGGAATGTATACTTAACCTGCTATAGTGACAGACACTATTGCCTTTTAGCCAGCTAGCACCTGCACAACAAATACGCAGTATATTAATGACTTTTTTTGATGGGCACAAGTTTACTGTATCCTTTTCTTTTACAACAACTTAAGAAATTATGTAAAAAACTAAGTTAAAGCAGTATAAATATTGCATGGTTAAGCATTTAGTAGCCAGGAAATGCTGTACGCAAAATTAAATATATAGCATTAGCTCTCCTTTCTTGCATATATACATTACAATACAGTTTTTACACATATGTTCAAATGTTATCTAACATAGTAGAATTTTTCTTTCTTTCATTTGAAGTGAGCTGTAGCTCACGAAAGCTTATGCTCAGATAAATTGGTTAGTCTCTAAGGTGCCACAAGTACTCCTTTTCTTTTTGCAAATACAGACTAACACAGCTGCTACTCTGAAATTTGAGAGATAGTATGTAATCATTTAGGGCCTAATTCTTCTTCGATTGAGCGATATAGCAAAACTCCCATTGAATTCAGAAACATAGGATCAGATCTTTAGGGCCTAATCCTGCATTTTCTAGGCACATAGTCTTATTTGGGTAAGTGGGAATAAGGATTGTGGGATCAGGCTAATTAAAAATGATGGGCCAAATTCAACCCTGGCATGAGTGAGTGCTGAATTTGGCCCTGTATTGTAATGGATATGTGCAAAAAGGCAGAGTTAAAGTTTCAGTTTCAGCACTACATGATTTTTGAATGCTTAACTGTGAATTTCAGTTTAGCCTTTTGTATTTACTTAATAGTTTCCCCCCCCCCCACCTTTTCTGGTCTTAACACTGTTATCTATATCTGCATCAATTTTCAGGCAAAAATAGAAAATAAGTATTTTTGAAAACTGAAATATTCCTTTTTCCTTTTAATAGGAAAAAGAAGCTATTTATCTTTTAGGTGATAAATGTATAAGTGAAATTAACCTGTTATCAGGAAAGACAAAGAAGAAAATTCCTCGACTTCAATCACTGTTGAAAAATGTTGTCGTCTTAGCAACATCAAGAAATGGTTAAGTATTTTCTCAAGTTCCAATTCAAATTTTTGTTTTCATTTAAGATTGCAACAATTTGGAAACATACAATACTGTAAAAAGCTCTGATACTGTAGCTGTCTCCACACAAGCACAGGATCTGCTAGTTCAGAGACACTTGAAGGATTGGGGACAAAATGGGGGAAGATAATTTTAAATACTTTATAGTAAAACAATTTAATAAGTCTTTCCCCTATGAAAACAGGTGCTTGGTTGGCAGGAATACTTACAACAGGAGAACTATTTCTTTGGAATAAAGACCAGGACTATCTGAAAATTGTACCAGCAGTTGAAGAAACTAGTAAGGTGGTTACAGCAGCACAAGGTAGGACTCTCCAGTTTGTCTTTTTTATTACAATTGAAAGTAGAAAACAAATGTTGACAAGAAAGATCTTCCTCTTAATGATTAAATTTTATTTAATAAATAATGACTAACTTTTATTTGGCAGAAGAGAGTTGTAAATCTAATTAGTATTTTGGGTATGCCAAGCTAACCCTTAGCAAACCTTAATTTTTTATTAACAGAAATGTTAATTACATTTTGGATTTCCAAACTCTTAAGATTCTGTCTTAAACAGAATAATTTTTTTTTTTTGATGGTTGGATGGTGGGGATGAAGGTAAGATAGATGTGCATATAGATCCTTTAATGTTTTAAAGTGCTTTGTTCCTGCTGTTAAAATTAAACAACACTTTGGTTTGAGAGAGCTGTCTAGTCACCTGTGTTAACCACTGGTCACATGCTCCAGAAGGGGAGACTGGCTGAATAATGAAGGTTGATACACAGCCCAAGGCCTGATTTAAGAGTGGATGAATTGTGGGATTCCACCCTAGGAGAGGTGAAGACATGAGCCTTAACATCTGGGGTTGTGCATTCAGTGAGACCAGAAGAGGGGACAGAGTTGCCTCTAGCCCTGTAACCATGACAAATGTAATAAGTGTTTCCAGGGGACTGCATCCTGAAGGGTGAACTTGAAGAAAAATGCCCATTTTGAGGAATTGTGGGTGAACTCAGAGGCAACCATGGGGGTAATGGTAAAGGTCAAGGTAAGGTAGTAAGGGAGACATCTGTGCTTCCACTGAACCCACCACTTGATCTCCTGTCACCATGAAATGCCCCTTTGGAATCTTCCCCATTCATCCCCATCCTATGGATGGCCACGAGGAAGGGGTTCCACTTCCCAGCAGTAATGTTGTGCCAATATGCCTAAGGGATCTGCCAGTGCAATATCTCTCTTCTGCTGACAACAGGATCTTTGACAGATGGCATATCTTAGTCTGAGATGGGGCTGCTATCTCTCTTTTTCTGCCTGCATCAGGAGCAGCTTTCTGGCTGTCCCTGCCTCTTCACAACAGGGATCAGACAAGACTCAATGTTGCTGAAGTTGGCTTAGTTACACAGATACTTCTGTTCCTGAGCCAACAGCTCTCTAACAAAATGCAACATCTTTTCCAAAGATATCTAGATCTCAAAGTTCTTCTCTTCACCTCTCTGTAGCAGCCACTCCCATGTCTCGCAGCCAGTTCTCTCCTTTAAAGGCAAAAGAGAGAGGGAAATATTCTTTCTTCAATTAAAACTAAAGATTTCTTGGTGTCATTAGGGTTCATTTTTGTATAACATTTACGAATAAAGTTGTTGACTTTGATTTTGATAGTTTCCTCAGTATTTGGAAAGCTCCTACCACATTTTGGGTGCTATCATTCAGGCAAGATGATCAAGCAGAAAATTGACAGAATGCATTGTTGTTTTTTAAAAGTTAAACACATTAAATTCTCTGTACACAGTTCAACCTCCTCTTCCCCACATCCCAGTTTTTAGCTTCAATTCTCGTATCCTTACATCTCTCTCCCAGCATTCAGGCCTGTCTTTCCATATAAAGGAGCAGTTCATTCATGAGATAAGTGAAATAGGGAAGTAGAGGACTTAGTCCTCATAAAAGTGGGTCTTCAGGAGGAATTTAAATAGTGAGAAACCAGTTCAGGTAGGGCATTCCATGCATTGGGGGTGGCATGTAAAATTAAAAAGGTTGTAGCGGAGTTTTTAAACTAAGGGTTGGTGGAAAGCTGACAGGTGTGGAGGAACACATGGTTATGAAAGACACATCCCTTAGGGAAAGATTTCTTAAAGGGGCTACTCTATCATCTTCTATCCTCTCCTCTTTACTATAAAGTTACAAGTAAGAGCTGAAGAGAAACAGTCAAAGGAAAAACAGTACCATTCAATTACCTTCACATGAAGGTAGACAACTAAATATTGACAAATTTTATAAGTGCTTGTGTACAAATCCAAGAAGTCTAAATATAAAGATGGGTGAACTTGAATGCCTGGTATTAAATGAGGATATTGATATAATTGGCATCTTAAAAATTTGATGGAAGGATGGTAATTAATGGGACATAGTAATATCAGAATACAAAATATATAGGAATGACAGAGTAGGTCACACTGGCTGGGGCATGGCATAATATGTGAAAGAAAGCATAGAGTCAAAAATAGTGAAAAAAACTTAAATGACTTAAACAGTATCACAAAATCTCTATGGACAGAAATTCCATGCTTGAATAATAAGAGTATAGCAGTAGGAACATACAACCAGTCACCTTATCAGGATGGTGATGGCTATTGTGAAATGGTAAGGAGATTAGAGAGGCTACAAAAACAGAAAACCCAGTAATGAGGGATTTCAACTATCCCTGTATTGACTGGGAATATGTCACCTCAGGATGGGATGCAGAGAGAAAATTTCTAAACACCGTTAATGATAGCTTCTTGGAGCAGCTAGTCTCGCGTAAGGGGAGGGATAGTTCTTGATTTAGTTCTAAGTGGCACACAGGATCTGGTCCAACAGGTAAATATAACTGATCCACTTGGTAATAGTGACCATAGCACAATTAAATTTTAACATTTTTGTAGGGGGATAAATGCCAAAGAAGCCTACCACAATAGCATTTAACTTCAAAAGGGGAACTACACAAAAATGAGGAAGCTAGTTAAATGGAAATTAAAAGGAACAGTCATAAGGGTGACATGCCTGCAAGCTGCACAGAAACTTTTTAAAATCACCATAATAGAAGCTCAAATTCAATGTATATTCCTAATTTAAAAAAAATAAATAAATGCCACCATGGCTAAACAGAGTAAAAGAGGTGCTTAGAGGCAAAAAGGCATCCTTTAAAAATTAGAAGTCAAATCCTACCAAGGACAAAAGTTTGCATAAACTCTGGCAAATCAAGTGTAAAAGTATAATTAGGCAGGCCAAAAGAGAATTTGAAGATCAACTAGCAAAAGACACACAAACTAACATCCTTTTTTTTTTTTTTTTTTTTTTTTTTTTAAGTACATCAGAAGCAAGCAGCCTGCAAAACAATCAACTAGGCCAGTGGGCAATTGAGGTGCAAAAGGATCACTGAAGGAAGACAGGGCTGTTGTAGAGAAGCTAAATGAATTATTTTTCTGTCTTCACTGCAGATGATGAAGGTTCCAGCTGTTCTTTTTAGGTTCCAGACTGAGGTGTTGGTAGAGGAGGTTTTGGAAGAAACAGATAAATTAAACAGTAATAAGTCACCAGGACCAGGTGATGTTCACCCAAGAGTTCTGAAGGAACTCAAATATGAAATTGCCAGACTAACAACTGTGCTTAACTTATTACTTAAATCAACCTCTGTACCAAATGACTGGTGAATAGCTAATGTAACTCTGATTTTTCAAAAAGACTCCTAAGGCGATCCTGCTAATTCGCAGACTGGTAAGCCTAACTTCAGTACCAGGCAAATTGGTTGAAACTGTAGTAAAGAACAGAATTATCAGATGCATAGATGAACCTGATTCGTTGGGAAAGAGTCAACCTGGCTTTTATAAAGGGAAATCATGCCTCACCAATCTGTTAGAATTCTTTGAGGGGATCAACAAACATGGACAAAGGTGATATAGTGTATTTGGACTTTCAGAAAGCCTTTGATAAGGTTCCTCACCAAAGGTTCTTAGGCAAAGTAAGGCATCATGAGATAAGAAGGAAAGTTTTTTTTCGTGGACTAGTAACTGGTTAAAAGATAAGAAACAACGTATAAGAATATATGGCCAGTTTTCACAGTGGAGAGTGGTAAATAATGAGGTAATCCCGCAAGGATCTGTATCGGGAGCAGTGCTGTTCAACATATTAATAAAAAGTCTGGAAAAAGGGGTGAACAGTAAGGTGGCAAAGCAGATGATACAAAATTACTCAAGATAATGAAGTCCAAAGCTGCATGCAAAGAGTTAAAAGGGATCTCACTAAACTGGATGACTGGGCAACAAAATGGCAGATGAAATTCAGTGTCGATAAATGCAAAGTACTGCACATTGGAAAACACAATACAGTGCTAGATAGCAATTGGTCTGACTCACTATAGCCATTATTCTGTTCTTATGGCATGAAGGTTAATGCAGAGATGGTCATAGAGGAAGCAGATAAATGGGACATCAGGTCTGCCATCAGTGGCAGAATGGAGGGACCCACAGTTATGAAGATGGAAATTTAGAGTCTTTAGAACCGTCACTATAAGGTTGACATTGTGATGGTGGAGAAGAGGGTAGCCAGTGGACGGGTTTACATGGTCACTTGAGGCAAAGTAGACTTAAAAGCTGTGTGTTGCATGGATTTTGGAAGGGGTGATAAGTGAAGGGAGAAGGGTGAAGACGAGATTACACTAATCAAGATGAAGACTCTCAAATGTAGCCCAATCACGATAAAGCAATTCCAAAAGAAATTTTAAAACAGGTTTTTCTCTTGCCCCATGTTTACACAGGACATTACTGTATGGATTGATGCTACTGTGAAGCTTTTTGTGTCTGCAGTTTACACTGAGATGTAATGTATGCTGCCTCCTTTGTCTTTGGAGGCTTACTTCAACAACAAAGATTGTTTCAATTATACCACCACTCTTACTTATGCCTCACATACACTAGAGTTACACTTGGTACATATTGTCACAGTTTTAGGTTCTTTGAGGGCACCAACCTAGGGTTTTTGGCTCCTAGCCATCACCTCTCTTGTGTGAAGTGGACCATGGAGGGAGAGAGACCCATGCCCTGTTACGTTTAACACTGCTTGCTGTTCGTGTGTGTCTTCCTTGTATGAAACTCACTAAATGTTCTTTAAAATATTTTTTTAAAAACTGGTTTGATTTCAGTTAGTACTCATACCTTTTTTTAGTAAAATCTCTTCATGCACATCTGTGGACAGTGGAAAAACCGTCACTTTTCTGACACGTTATTTTTCCAGAGTGCTCCATGAGATTGTACCTGTATGTCTCAGGAGATGGGAACAAGGTGCTACTCATTACTCCTACTGCGTGTGTCTTTCTGTGGGAGAGCACAGAATGTGAAAATATATCCTCTCCTAAAAATACTTCACTGGCTGGGCGTTGGTCACAAATTGTTCCTGAGGAATCAGTTATATTGCCCTCCTCTGAAGATAAAGAAACTGGAATGAGCGCTGATTTCATCAAAAATGAGGTAAAAAAAGTATAAAATAGCACTGCATGCTGTGTGCTTTTTGAAAATCTAAAAACAATTAGAATACTTACATGTATTAATATGAAATAGTAACTTTCCTATGTGTGCTTTACAAAGCAAACTGAGTTAGATACTGATTGTGGAAAGTCTTAGCAAACATGGCAATGATTTTGAAAGGTTTCAGAGTAACAGCCGTGTTAGTCTGTATTCGCAAAAAGAAAAGGAGGACTTGTGGCACCTTAGAGACTAACCAATTTATTAGAGCATAAGCTTTCGTGAGCTACAGCTCACTTATAGCTGTTCACAGCCATGAACTTTAGAGTCTGCTTTACGTAGGGCATTTTGGAGTGGACCCTGAGATTCTCTTCTGGCCTTTCAAAAAAGGTGCTGAGGGATATTTTAATTCTTCGTCCCTGTGAGTATTCCACTGTGGGTGTGCACGCTCTCCATGCTCCTAAACTGGAAGATTTTTCACTAGCGGCATTCGTTGGTCCATGCCTGTGCCGCCTCGTTGTGCCAAACCAAGGGCATAAAGGTAGACACAGACTGTCTACCTTTCCAATTCCTTTCTACATTTCATGACCTGAGAGAGAACCCTGAAGTGTTGGCAGCTTCACTATAATTACTGCTTCAAATCAGGTTTTTCTGTAAATAGTTCTACCTTCTGGATAGTTTTAGTAGTTAGTTAACATTTTGGAATCCCAGAGTTTCCCCTTCCATTCTCCCATGCTTAGTATGTCTAAGATCCCCAGTTCAAGTCTTCCATGGTCTGCCCCCTGTCTTCCTGATGAGTGATTCCCCACGACTTATTTGTGTATTGGCTTGGAGAATCCCACATTCCCTCCATATGCAATATTTGTAATTCTTTTCCACCCTGAACCCAGCAATACTGAAAATTCCAGTTCTAAAGACACCTGATGGAGCAGTCGTTGAGAGCGCAGTCCAAACCTGGGTCATCTGCTTCCCGTGTATGCTGGCCAGATGTACTTAGTAGCACCCCTCCTCCTGGATCTTCCATAACTCTGAACCATCAGAAACCAGGCCCAAATACTTTAACCTGCAATGGGAGGAGGGTAAGGACAAATACCCTCATAAGAAGTGGGAGAAATCCCCTCCTGAGGCCTCTATGAAGAGGACTGCATCCCCTCTTCTTTCCAAATCTAATAAGACTCTGTGTCCCATTGTGGATGTGTCAGGAATTCATGGGGTGCATGGATCCCAACCACCAGCACTGAGGTCCAAGAGTGCCCCAAAACCGATAGAGAGAGAGAGGAGCGATTGCCTGCTGCACCAAAGATACCGCGCCACAGCAGGAGGAAGGAGGTTTTGGTGGTACCAACATTCACCACCCAACCTAAACTGGCACTGTCTGCTTCATCAAGGGGTAGAAGCCCTTCATGTCCCCCACTGTTAGATCCTGGTATATTATCTTTTACTACAGCCTGGATCTGTACTCTGACCTGGAGTCGCGGATAATCCTGGAACTGGTAGTCTCTAGGGGAGATATCCACATCATCAGTGCACCATATGCCATTACTGTATTGCAAGGGATACCGTACCAATGGCTCAGCTGGCAGAATTGAATATTTTTACTTATCTGGTGAGCTAGAAGTTGAGACAGCAACTCCTTTGCCTCTCCAAGGCATGCAGTTAGCCCCAGCAGGGATTCCAGAGTCTCCTGGGCACTCTTGCACTCCAGCAGGGCACACTACTGTGCTCAGGACCAATGAGGAAAGCTATGCTGGAGCCAGCCAGGATGGCCTGGCATACCCTAGCTATTTGTGACCCCATTCTTCCCCCCCCCCCCCAAAAAAGAGGAAAAAGTAAGGGGGCAGAATATTTGTGTTCACACCATGCCCCAGATTCTTTGATGGTTCAGACCATCACTGAATGTAACAGACTGCACCAGCCTAGGTCTGTTCCCTCTGAAAAATACACCAAATGATTAGATGAAATAAAGCGTTCTTCCTCTCCCAGTCTTCAGTTTTGCATTGTAAATATCATATATTGATTTCTAAGTATGACTCTAACTACTGCACATTGTCTGCATTCATCAAAAAACTTCCACAGGAACTCAAATAACAATTTCAGGCCATCATTGACAAAGGTAAATTGACAGCTAGGTCATCCCTTCAAGCTTCAATTAACACTTGTGACACTACTTCACATGCCAGGTCAACTGCGGTTGTCATGAGGCGGGCTTCATAGCATTGCTCCTCTGGGTATCCCAAGGAGGTTCAAGATACTGTGGAGGACCTCCCCTCTGAGGGCACCAATTTTCATGGAAGAAAAATTGATGAGTCTGTACCCCTTAAGGACTCATGTGCAATCTCTGCATTCCTTGGATATTTATACTCCAGCCTATTGGAGGAAGTACTCCAAACCATCTCCTTATAAGCAGCATTCTGCTCCTGAGCCTTTTTACTATCAGAATGTCAGCCTTTTTACTGTCATATGAGCCTCTCAGGAGGAACTAGAGCAGTGGTGAGCAAATGTTTTGGCTCGAGGGCCACATCTGGGTATGTAAATTGTATGGCGGGCCATGAATGCTCATAAAATTGGGGTTTGGGGTGTGGGGTGAGGTGTGAGGGCTCCGGCTGGGGTGCAGGGTCTGGGGTGGGGCTGTGTATGAGGGGTTGGGGGTGCAGGAGGGTGCTCCAGGCTTGGAGGGTGGGACCGAGAGGTTTCGAGGGTGGAAGGGGGATCAGGGCAGGGGGTTGGGGGTTGGGGTGCAAATTCTGGGCGGTACTTACCTCAGTTAGCTCCTGGAAGCAGCAGCATATCTCCCCCACACTTACCACACTCCAGCTCCTATGTGTAGGCATGGCCAAGCGGCTCTGCGCACTGCACCGTCCACAGGCACCGTCTCTGCAGCTCCAATTGGCCTTCATTCCCAGCCAGTGGGAGCTGTGGGGGCATCGCTTGGGGCAGGGGAAGGGTGTGGAGCCCCCTGGCTGCCCCTACCTGTAGGAGCCCGAGAGGGGACGTGCCTCTGCTTCCGGGAGCCGCGTGGAGCCCTGGCATGAACAGAACAGGGCAAGCTGCTGACCCTGCTTCATGGCTGGAGCCGGGCAAGCCCTGGACCTTGCTCCCCAGCTGGAGCTCGAGGGCCAGATTAAAACATCTGAAGGGCCGGATGTGGTCCCCACGCTGTAGTTTGCCCACCCCTGTACTAGAGGGTGCAGCACAGCAGACAAACTGCCTCATCGTTGTCCTCTTCCCAATCCCAGCCTCCTGCCAGGAGACCATTTTGATGGGACTCCCCTGGAGTTGCCAAGGCTACACAGCAGAATTTCCTTTCATTCTTCCCACAAAACCCCCTTCCCTGTCCCTCTTCAGGGATCCAACTCATGAGAGGATCCTCAGACAGGAGGTAGACTCCCTAAAGTGGAAACTAGGTCAAATTATGAAGGATGAATATAAACAAACATAAGCATGTAGGGACAAAATTAGAAAGGCGAAGGCCCTTAAAAAGATCACACTATCTAGAGACCTAAAGGGTAATAAGAAGCCTGTGTTGCATGATCTGCTAATGGTTTAAGAAACGGACTCAGTGACTTGGCTCCTTAGTCTGCAGCAATACCTACTCGAACAGGTCATGTGGTCGGCTTTGGAACTGAGGCCATCATCAGGTCGGAGATTGCCCTCAGGTTCTGAGAGTGCTGCCACTTCATGCTGTGGAGCAGGCGCTCCTCTCTCGAAACAGAGGAGCCATTCCCCATCAACTTTACCAAGGAAAAGGTCACATGAGCCCAGTTGACACCACTCCAGGTTTTGGGGTGATTCTTCTGCCTCTCCCAGGAAATACATGGATTGGCATTGAACTGGTGCTGGTACAGCCGCAGACTTCCCCTCTGCCCCATGGGTGCTCGACCCCGCCGCCCCGACCCCGCGTCTTTACTGCCTCCTCTCCCGAGTGGGCCGTGTCCACACTCCTCCCCCTCCCTCCTGGAAAGTCCTAAGCACGACCAAACACCTGTTAGGTGGCCGGGGGTGGTGGTGTGTGTGTGTTTGGGAAGGGGAGGAGTGGGGATGCAGCAGGCTCAGGGGAGGGGGGGGGGGAGCTTGGCCGCCGGTGGGTGCGGAACACCCGCTAATTTTTCCCTGTGGGTGCTGCAGCCCCGCAGGTAACATTTCCCTGGTAACATAAGAATGACCACACTGGGTCAGATCAAAGGTCCATCTAGCCAAGTATCCTGTCTTCCAACAGGGGCCAATGCCAGGGGCCCCAGAGGGAATGAAAAGAACAAGTGATCCATCTCCTGTTGCCCATTCCCAGCTTCTGGCAAACGGAGACTAGGGACCCCATCCCCGCCCATCCTAGCTAATAGCTATTGATGGGTCAATCCCCATGAACTTATCTCATTCTTTTTTGAACCCCGTTATAGTCTTGGCCTTCACTACATCCTCTGGCAAGGAGTTCCACAGGTTGACTGTGTGTTGTGTGAAAAAATACTACTTTTTGTTTGTTTTAAATGTGTTGCCTATTAATTTAATTCTTGTGTTATGAGAAGGAGTAAATAACACTTCCTTATTTACTTTCTCCTTACCAGTCATGATTTTATAGACCTGTATCATATCCCTCCTCAGTCATCTCTTTTCCAAGCTGAAAAGTCCCAGTCTTATTAATTTCTCCTCATATGGCAGCCATTCCATACCCCTAATTATTTTTGTTGCCCTTTTCTGAACCTTTTCCAATTCCAATATGTTTTTTGAGGTGGGGCTAGTACTTACTGAGTCTTTGTCTCGCTGTTCTTTTTTGACTTTCTTAATTATATTTTTACACTTCATTTGCCAGAGTTTATGCTCCTTTCTGTTTTCCTCACTAGGATTTAACTTCCACTTTTTAAAGGATGTCTTTTTGTCTATCACTGCTTCTTTTAGTTTGTTTAGCCACGGTGGCACACTTTTTTGGTTCTCTTGCCTTTTTTAATTTGGGGTATACGTTTAAGTTGAGCCTCTATTATGGTGTCTTTGAAAAGTTTCAATGCAGCTTGCAGGGATTTCACTTTTGGCACTATATCTTCTTAAATTGCTCATTTTTGTGTAGTCCCCCTTTCTGAAATTAAATGCTACAGTGTTGGGCTGCTGTCGTGTTTTCCCCACCACAGGGATGTTAAATTTCATTATGGTCACTGTTATTGCCTAGCGGTACAGCTATATTCACCTCTTGGACCAGATCCTGTGCTTCACTTAGGAGTAAATCAAGAATTGCCTCTCCACTTGTGGGTTCCAGGACTAGCTGCTCCAAGAAGCTGTCATTGAAGGTGTCAAACTTTATTTCTGCATCCCATCCTGAGGTGACATGTACCCAGTCAAGATGGGGATAGTTGAAATCCCCCATTATTATTGTTTTTTATTTTTATAGCCTCTAATCTCCCTAAGCATTTCACAGTCAGTGTCACCATCCTTTCTGTATAGGCTCCCCCTTTCCCAAAAGTTTCCCCAATTTCTAATAAATCTAAACCCCTCCTCCCTATACTGTCATCTACTCTACACATTGAGACCCTGCAGTTCTGCCTTTCTAACTGGCCCTGCGCGTGTAACTGGAAGCATTTCAGAGAACACTACCATCTCTTACTTAACAGCCTAAATATGGTCTCTAGAATCTTTCTCCTATCCTTCCCTTCATCATTGGTACCTACATGTACCATGACCACCTGCTCTTTCCCAGCACAATACATAAGTCTACCTAGATGTCTCGAGAGATCTGCAACCTTCTCACCAGGCAGGCAAGTCACCAGGCAGTTCTCCTGGTCATCGCAAACCCAGCCATCTATGTTTCTAATGATCGAATCCCCCATAACTGTTACCTGTCTCTTCCTAATAACTGGTACGCAGTAGGGAGTTTAGAAACCCTACACTGTTGATGCCAGCTCTGGCCTCCAGGAGTCCGGTACTGACGGGGGAGACGCTGGTACTGATTGCTTCCATGTTGGTGGCATACCAGGCAGCTACAGACCTCCTCTGCCTTTCGGTCCCAACCTCTCCTTAGTTTCCAGGATTTTGCCAGGGCTGCGTCAGCTATAACCCCTTTGATTGAACAAACTGCTGAATGCTGGGATCTATCTGGACCACACCCCAATTTTTCAGTTCCAGAGGTTGTGGAAGTAGGTTTGGTACACGGGACCTCAGTACTGGGAACCTCCTTGGCACTGATGGAATTGGCACTGCAAATGCTTCTGTGGCAGCTTTCACCGTCCTCAACATTGGTACCATTGGACACTGGTACTGCTGTTCGCTTCAGGACTGATACCGCTTCTGGGACCAATACTGTTTCCAACGGCAGTGCCTCGTTCTGGTGATGGATGAGTCAGACCTCCTATTTGCTCCCTCTACTCTCATTCTGCTCTTATCTCTGGGATCTTGAGGTTCCTCTGCCTCACTTGGTATGTAAGTGGAACTCTTACAAGAGAACACCCACAAATTGATGGACATTTTACAGCTGTCTTCTCCTGGGAATGTTGCCCTCCCTATCAATGCACTCCTTGAACCGGCTAAGACCCTCTGGAGCACGCTGGCTTCAATAGTGCCTGTGGCTAAGTGCCTGGAAAAGTGCTGTTTTGTTCTTGTGCAGGGATTTGAGGGGTTTTACTCCCATCCTTCTCCAGATTCCTTAGCTGTAACTGTGGTGAACAGCAGTCCACTCCTGAGGATAGGGACTCTAAATGATTGGACCTTATGGGCAAGAAGACTTGCATCTCCTTACAGATGCAAATAGCTAGCTAGCAAACCTTGCCTCCAAGTATGATTTTGTTAACTGGACAGCGATGTAAGTTTGCAGAACAGCTGTCCAAGGCCTTGTGGAGAAATTTTGGCATTTGTCACTGAGGGCTGCTTGGCGGCTAAGATGTCCTTGCAGTCCACACTTGATGTCGTGGACAACTTGGCCAGGGTGATAGCCTCTGCAGTCACCATGAAGAGGGCTTCCTGGCTGTAGAATTTGAGCATTGCCCCCGATGTCCAGCAAGCCATTGAAGATTTGCCTTTCCAGGGCAAAAGCTCTTCTTGAACACAGCTGACAAGATGCTGCACTCCTTCAGGAACTCCAGGGCTCCTTGGGGGCGCCACTACAGAGTCCAAAAGCAGCAGTATCTTCTGTAGTGTATGTTGGGCCAGACTTTCCCTCCTCCAAGGCAATGGGACTATCCCAGAAAGAGAGGTAAGTCCCACCAGAGAAAGTAGCCGTGGTTGGGTTTTGGCCAGTCCACACCCTCTTCCCTGATGCCTTCCAAGTGCCCATTTTGACTCCTGGGTCCAGAGCACTGTTCCAGTTGCCGCTCCTCATCTCCCCCCTTTGGGGACAAGCTAGCCTGCTTTCACAATGCTTGGGACTCTGTCATTACTGACAGTTGGGTCCTAAGCATGGTCAGATCCTCTCCATCCCTCCTCAGGGACTTCTCTCAGGAGTTGCTGCTCCTCAAACAAGTCCACTCTGCTGGCTTTGAGAGTGGTGGAGAGGGTTCCACCGAAACACCAGGGTCACAGCTTCTACCTCTGTTACTTCCTGATGCCCAAATCCAAGGGAGGGAAAAGACTCATCTGTCGTGCTGTTTAGACTACCTCAGGGCAACCTGTCAAAAGTAGGGCAAACACGCCAAACTGAGGGTGTGTTCTGTAATTAGATTTCACCAAGCCAGTAACAAATGTGAACTCCTGGATCATTGTAACAGTCTTACCATGGAGTCACAGACAATCCCCTTAGACCAGTGGTCCCCAAACTTTGTACCTCACGCCCTTCTTTACCCCGTCTGTCCCTCCCATGGAGCCAGGAGCAGAGTAGCAGCTCCGGGGAGGGTGGGGCGGGGACGCAGGTAAGAGGGTCGAGGCTGGGGCTACAGCTGGGGGTGGGAGCGGACCCTCGGCCAGGGGCCGAGGCCTGCAACCGCAGTTGGGCATAGAGTCCCGGCTGTGGGATGGGCAGCTGGGGTGTGGGGCGGGAAGCCTCTTAGACCAGCATCTGAGCCTGAAGCCAAGACCCCACCTAGACAAACCTTGCCACCGCACTCTGCTCCACCTCTTTCGAGCGAGAAGGCTAAGGAAGGGCAAATAGTCTCTCCTCCACAATCTCCTTCCCACCGAGAGCCGCTCAAAACAGGACCCCCTCAGGGGGCATATTATACTGATCCCAGAAATCCTGGGGCCCAGCGATGCCCTTGCCACCCCATTGTGTATACTGGAATCCGTGGGCAACATACTCACCCCCCCCCCCCCCAACAAGGACTGCCTACCATATCTAAACTGAGCACACAGGAATCGCCTTTACCCCTCAGTACAGCACCCTCGGTACCAGCAGGGGAAGGGGATGAAGAGGAAGAAGAATCCTCAGACCAGGAAGGGACACCACCTACGCACCTGTCATTATCCTCCCCAGATGATGCTGTCATGCCTCCTCCCCCCAGTATGGGGAATGATTTTAAACAATTTCAGGACCTATTTAAAAGGGTGGTGAGTTTTCTAGACATCTCTCTGGAAGAGGTCCTGGTGGCACAGCACAAACTTGTGGACATTCTGAACATATCCTCCTCTTCCAAAATCGCTCTTCGCATGAACGATGTGATAATGTAACCTGTCAAGTCCATTTGGCAGACCCCTGCAACTGTTCCACCAATATGTAAGAGGTCTGACAAAAAATATTATGTGCCAGTTAAGGACACAGAGTTGCTCTTCTCCTATCCAGCACCCAATTCTCTGGTAGTCGATTCAGTCCATGAATGGGGCAGACAACAGCAACTTAAGAATACAGTTGTTATGATAAGGACTGGAAGAGGCTCCACCTTTTCCGCTGCAAGGCTTAATCCACAGCTACACTGCACCTGTGGATAGCCAACTATGAAGCCTTGCTGATTAAATATGATTATAACTACACAATATTTTGAATTAGTTGACTTTTTATTTCTGATGAGAAAAAAGAACAATTTACAGTACTTGTATCAGAGGGTCAACTAATATCTAGAACAGCCCTCCAAGTCGCCCTGGACTCTGTGGATACAACAGGAAGATGAGTGGTGATGAGAAGGGTTTCATGGCTCCATCTTTCTGGCTTCTCTGGGGAAGAGCAATCCACAGTTGAAGATTTACAATTCAAGGGGTCCAAACTCTTCTCTGCAAAGATTGAAGATTCTCTCCATATGCTCAAACACTCAAGGGTGATGCTGCGATTCCTGGGTATTTATATACTGTGACGGGGCAAGGCCAGATGGCTATAGACAAGTAGTGGGAGATAGCTATATTAGCTCCAGGCTAAACAAATCCCTGGTACCAGGATAAGTTAAATGGCAGCTGCTCCAGGTCAATTAAAACACCTGGGGCCAATTTAGAACTTTCCAGAAAGCAAGGAGAATGCTAGGTTGATTGGGACACCTGAAGCCAATCAGGGGCTGGCTGAAACTAGTTAAAAGCCTCCCAGTTAGTCAGGTGGGTGCCGATGTCAGGAGCTGTGAGAAGAAGTTGTGTTGTTGGAGAGACTGAGCTGTACACACCGTATCAGGCACAAGGAAGGAGCCCTGAGGTAAGGGTGAAGTGGAGCATGAGGAAGTGGGGGCTGCTGTGGGGAAGTAGCCCAGGGAATTGTACGTGTCCTGTTTCTAAAAGGTTAGCTATCATAGCTGATACTACTAGGGTCCCTAGGCTGGAGCCCAGAGTAGAGGGCGGGCCCGGGCTCCCCCTTTTGCCCCCACCCCCAGATTAATCGCGGAGACTGGGAGACAACAGAGACTGTGCAAGGAAGGATGGCTTCTCCTCCCCTCCCTCGCTGGCTTATGATGAAAATGGCTCAGTAGACTGTGACCCTTGTCTCTAGAGAGAGAAGGGTTATGTGGAGGGTTACAGTTATCCTCTGAGGCTGGCGAAATCTGCCAGATAACGCGGGACTCATGGAGACAAGGACAGAGCTCTGTCACAATACCGAAGTTCAAGAAGTGACAGAGGAGTTACTATGTCCCGCAATGCTACCGCCACACACTGTATTCACAACAACAACGGCAGTATGAACCACAGTGTTGAAAACAGAGACCAGTGAGGAGACAATAGCCTACTCCTGGTGCTGCTGCATCACAATCATTGATGTCATAGAAGATTACCGTTGGAAGAGACCCCAGGAGATCATCTAGTCCAACCCCATGCTCAAAGCAGGACCCAACTGCAACTAAAGCATACTAGCTAGGGCTTGGTCAAGCCAGGCCTTAAAAACCTTTTAAGGATGGAGATTCCACCCCCTCCCTGGGTAAGCCATTGTAGTGCTTCACTTCCCTCCTAGTGAAATAGTTGTTCCTAATATCTCTCCTAGACCTCCCCCACTGCAACTTGAGACCATTGCTCCTTGTTCCGTCATCTGCCACCACCGAGAACAGCCTAGCTCCATTCTCTTTGGAACCACCCTTCAGGTAGTTACAGGCTGCTATCAAATCCCCCCTCACTCTTCTCTTCTGCAGACTAAATAAGCCCAGTTGCCTCAGCCTCTTCTTGTAAGTCATGTGCCTCAGCCCCCTAATCATTTTCGTTGCTCTCTGCTGGACTCTCTCCAATTTGTCCACATCCTTTCTGTAGTGGGGGACTCAAAATTGGATGCAGTACTCCAGATGTGGTCTCACCAGTGCTGAATAAAGGGGAATAATCACTTCCCTCATTCTGCTGGCAATGCTCCTACTAATGCAGCCCAATATGCCATTAGCCTTCTTGGCAACAAGGGCACACTGTTGACTAATATCCAGCTTCTCGTCCACTGTAATCCCCATCTTCAAAAATGCCGCTTAGCTAGTCGGTTCCCAGCCTGTGGCAGTGCATGGGATTCTTCCGTCCTAAGTGCAGGACTCTGCACTTGTCCTTGTTGAACCTCATTAGATTTCTTTTGGCCAATCCTCCAATTTGTCTAGATCATTCTGGACCCTATCTCTAGCCTCCAGCGTATCTACCTCTCCCCACAGCTTAGTGTCATCCGTGAACTTGCCGCGGATGAAATCCATCCCACCATCCAGATGATTAATGAAGATGTTGAACAAAACCAGCCCCAGGACTGACCCCTGGGGCACTCTGCTTGGTACTAGCTGCCAACTAGACATTGAGCTGTTGATCACTACCCCTTGAGCTTGACGATATAGCCAGCTTTCTATTCACCTTCATCCATTCATCCAACCCATACTTTTTTAACTTGCTAGCAAGAATACTGTGGGAGACGGTATCAAAAGCTTTGCTAAAGTCAAGGTATATCACGTCCACTGCTTTCCCCATATCTATAGAGAAAGCCATCTCATCATAGAAGGCAATTAAATTGGTCAGGAACGACTTGCCTTTGGCGAATCCATGTTGACTGTTCCTGATCACATTCCTCTCTTCCAAGTGCTTCAAAATGGATTATTTGAGCACCTGCTCCATGATTTTTTCAGGGACTGAGGTGAGGCTGACTGGTCTGTAGTTACTTGGATTCTCCTCCTTCCCTTTTTTAAAGATGGGCACTATATTGGCCTTTTTCCAGTCGTCCGGGATCTTCCCCCCGAGTGCCACGAGTTTTCAAAGATAATGGCCAATGGCTGTGCAATCACATCAGGCAACTCCCTCAGCACCCTTGGATGCATTGCATTGGACTTGCGCATGTCCAGCTTTTCTAAATAGTCCTTAACCTGTTTTCATCACTGAAGGCTGCTCACCTCCTCCCCATACTGTGCTGCCCAGTGCAGCAGTCTGGGAGCTGCCCTTGTCTGTGAGGAATAAGGCAAAAAAAGCACTGAGTACTTCAGCTTTTTCCACATCATCTGTCACTAGGTTGCCTCTCCCATTGAGTAAGGGTCCCACACTTCCCCTGACCACCACCTTTCTCCTAACATACCTGTAGAAACCCTTTTTGTTACCCTTCATATTACTTGCTAACTGCAGCTCCAATTGTGGTTTGGCTTTCCTGGTTACACCTCTGCATGCTCAAGCAATATTTTTAAACTGTATTTTTATAGTCTTCTGTCCAAGTTTCCACTTCTTCTAAGCTTCCTTTTTGTGTTTAAGGTCACCAAAGATTTCTCTGTGAAGCCAAGCTGGTTGCCTGTCATATTTGCTATTCTTTCTGCACATCAGGATGAGATACCTCCAGAGTACTCAGAGATCCTTACTATCTTGGACTACCTTCTTTCCTTAAAGAAGTCAGGTCTGTGTCTCAGCTCACTGCCTGTGCAATTGTCAGCAATCAACACCTGCCTGTATTCTAGCCAAGGCCTCACATTGCCAGGGAAGACAGAAAATTCCGTTCTCTGGGTGTCTGTTGAGCCTTAGCTTTCTGCCTGCAAAGGACAAAGCCCTTCAAGCAATCTCCAAGTTCCTTCATTTCTATTTCTGGGTGGATAAAGGGAAAGCACTCTCCTCACAGACATTCTAAATGGATCTCAAGTTGCATCCTGCTTTGCTATGAGCTCCTCAAAATATGAGGGCTCATTCAACCAGAGCCCAGGCTGCCTCATGGCTTCTCTTCAGGGTGTTGTCCTGGAGATGGGTAGAGTGGCTACATGAGGCTCTGTGCATATCTTTACTAGACATTACGATATGGTACAAGCTTCTTCAGCAGATGCATCTTTCAATACAGCAGTCCTGCATGGTTCCTTGCATCCTTCTTGTCAATGAATATTGCTTGCAAGTTACCCACAGTGGAATAGCCATAGGGATCACCACTCAAAAAAGAAAAGAAAAGGAGTACTTGTGGCACCTTAGAGACTAACCAATTTATTTGAGCATGAGCTTTCGTGAGAGTGAGCTGTAGCTCACGAAAGCTCATGCTCAAATAAATTGGTTAGTCTCTAAGGTGCCACAAGTACTCCTTTTCTTTTTGCGAATACAGACTAACACGGCTGTTCCTCTGAAACCTGTCAAAAAAGAAAGGAAAGCTATTTATCTCACAGTGACTGAAATTCTTTGAAATATGTGGTCTCTCCTACACCACTTCTTTGGATCCTTTTCTAAGTTATTTGTGGTAGAAAAGGAACCGGGAAACAGGTCGGTCCCTATCTCCCTTTATGCCTTGAGTTAAGAGCACAAGGAGACACAGGGTGCAGGTGTAGACCAGTGGACAGTGCTAGTGAAAAATCTTTTGGTCTCAGGGAGACACAACGTGTAGGCACCTGTCTGACAGTGGGGGTTACATGTTGCCTCACTCACTTAGTGTAGGTCTACGCTTACATTGGCATGTAGAGTACAGACACCACTGGTATTTATGCACATGCTAGCTGGGCATGCGAAGATGAGAGGGTACTGCTTAGGCAAGTAGAGTATAGACAAGCTAAAATCTTAAAGTATCCTTGTGTGGCTCTCTACGTGCCAAAGCAGTACCTCCCACGCCCACGCTGCTGTTTTTAGCAGTGTAGCGTCCCTCTGCAAGCGTCTTTCCCTGTTGCAATGAAAGGCTCTCGGGTGCGTGGTGGGGGGGGCTGGCAGGGGAGAGGCAGCAGGGAAAGGATCTGTCGGCTCCCTGTTGCTGGAGTCTTTCTGCACTGCCTCCCCCTTGCCGGAGCCTTTCACCGCCACATGTTGCGGCACACCTCACTGTGGGCGCAACCTACCTTTCACTCCCTCTGTAGCTACATGTCGCTGCAAGTGTAGACAAAGCCTTAGTAAATTCTGTTAGATGCCTATCTTTATCTTTAGGCACCTAAATATCTTTATAAATCTGACCCCTCGTTTGTGAGACTAATTGCTGGCTGCTTAAAAACACAATGCTAAAGGGTGCTGCAGTATGTCAACATTTTCTAGAGGCTGGATGAAGTGTTAATTATGTGTTTGGATTTCAAAGTTTGTCTCTAGGCCATGGGTTCAAAGCAGGCCTACATCAGCAATGACTGAACATTCTGTGTTTAGTAGCTATGTGAAATTACTAGTTGTCTGACACAAGTAGAAGACAGTTTTCCACATCACAGGCACCAAACTGGTACTAAATATTAGTTAGGCAAAAATAGATACTTAGCAGTAGACTGTTGAAAAATAGCAAAATGATTTTAAAAATAGTTCTGAAGTTGTTTCCATTTCACAAGGTTCTAAAGGGACCCATTTTTTTGCAAACACATTTTTTTGCAATTTGTCTCAATTTTTTAAATTACTGAAGTTTTTTTTCTTTTCTTTCTGTGAAAACTGGGTTTGTGGTAAATGAGACACTTTAAAATAAATAAATTCAATCCAGGGGAAAAAACCTCTCAAAAATGGAAAATGTTGATGTCCTCAATTTCTCATGATGACACTTGCAGCACTGTTTATTTAATCTAATTTTCATTAATCAACACTAGTGTAACTATATCAGTGGTACAGAATGTGCTTACATATGAAAGATTAAACAATTGGAGGTAAAACAGGTCATGGCAATCCAGCGCTAAGCATTCCCACAACTTGCAGAAGGCACATAGTCCGCAAAACTGACAGATACAAATCTCCCTTTTTTATTTTTTTAATCAACTGGAAAAAAAGGTCTGCAAGCCATAGACTCTCTAGCATATAATCCTAAAATTTAGAGGTAGTTGTTTTGCTGTGTTTAGTGTGACGTTACACTCCATATTCTTCATACAAATATTGTTATGATGTGAATATGGCATAACTAAGATGTTTTTATGCAAGACGAGTCATGTGAGATCCTTGGGAAGGTTATGGTTTACTGAATATCCATAGGGACCACATATATCAAAGAACTCCAGTTTCTATAAAGTAAGTAACCTTCCTTTCGACTAGAGACCAAGAAGAGAGACCTTACTTTAAAGTATTATCAAAATGATAAGACATTGCTGCAACATACTGTTAATATTTTGCTGTCTCAACTTTTGTTATGAGAACCCAGTTTTGGGCCTCAGTCCTGCAATCTCATCTGCACTGGTGATTTCTTGTACCTGCTGATAACTCCAGTTATTTCAATATGGCTCTGTGCAGGCATGGGGAACTGATTCGGCAGATCTGATTGTAGGATCAGAAACCTGGAAGGCCTTTCCTTCTGGAATCCAGCCATGTATTTATTTATTCTTGATTGAACTGGAAGGGGTGATTACTTCTGTGTGTCTCAAAAAGCTCTGAAGATCTCCCCACTACCCTTCTTCCTGTTTTTAAAAGCGTCAGTTTAAGGCTCTGCATTATACATCCTTCTGGCTAAGGGAGACTAGATGGGATTCCAGTATCTGTGGAAAAACTGTGTTCTAATTGTCCTCTCTCAGTTCATGCATCATATATGTATTTTTCCAACCAATTCTTTTTTTGTCTCTACAAATGTAATCTGTAGGATTTATTGTCAAATTAATAATAATTCAAACCAGTCACCTGCACTGTCCTGCTAAAGTGCTTACATACGTGTTGTTATATTGTACTACATGCATAGAATTTTGCCATTTTTTGTTTTAATTTGTTTACTATTTTTCTAGTAAGACAGCAGAATAGGTGTAGGTGTGGTGGACTTGCTCCTATGTAAGGATATGTACGTAAGGATTCATGGAATTTTATCATGTTACCTGCAGCCACCATTTTTAGTTCACTTTTCTGAGAAAGAGCCCCCCGCAATTCCTTTTTAATAAGTATGGAAAGTTTTGGTAGCAAATGAAGATTTGAGTATAGGCAACTCTCAAATACGCTTTTTTAACAGCTAAAACCCATAGCTTTTTAAAGTTTCGGAAGTCTACTGTGGAAAATTACATCTCAAAGTAGTAAACCTACGAGGGGGAAGTATGGGACCCTCTAGAGGCCTGTAGTGCTTTCTAATTTAATTGTACAAACAAAAAATGAGTAATTTGAACTATAACCTCAACTGAATACTAATTCAGTGTGACAAGGTAAATTGCCTAGTAAGATTGATTTATGTAATCTATTACCTACTCAGGCTAGTCTCATATTCAGTTCTTAGGCAACCAAAATGTTGTATCTCGTAAGATACTGGGATAGTTTAAGCGAGGTTACAGCGTGGTTGGCAAATTGCTTTTATTGGTTTGTCCTAAGTTCTAAATCCAAGTGAAAAATATTTGTATTACATTTAATTTTAATTGTAGTAATAGGATTGCACTGATCAAGTAAGTTTGAGAGAAAAAAAAACATTTCTTTTGCAGATACTAGGTGACTGCTGCTTGTGCTCTTTTGTGTTTTGTTCTGGGGAATGCTTGATGCTGACATTTTTGGCACTGCGGTGGCATGAAAACAGTTTCAAATTCATTAGGTGAGTTCAAAGTTATTTGAAATTTTGCCAGTTTTACAAGGAATATTTGATTTATTTTTGATCAAGCATTTTGAAGTCAAGTTTTCAGAGTAATGAATGGACAACCTTGGACACTTTTATGTCAAACTAGTTTATGAATACCAATACTTAAGGTGAATGAACAAATCAGGTATTTGCAAGCACGCATGGCTAGCCTGCATTGCTTATATATACACATAAGCTAGTCATGCACAGAGATATAAACAACAAATGTACCTCCCTAACTTGCAATACAGAGCCCGTAATGTTTAATTTAAAAAAACAAGCAATTTTATTTCAGAGCAAATTATAACTATATACGTTGATCTGTTTTTACTGTTGATTTTTGGCAAGAAGCTGCTCAGAGGCAATGTCAGCTAATTTGCATAAAGCATAGGAGTTCTGAGCTGAGGTTTTCTGCTCCAATCTTATCTTTTGTGAAAGAGCAACAGCATACTCTTAACGAGAGATTGAGTTGGGGGGGAATTTCTATTTAGAGCCTAATGATTTGGATGTGTGCCATAAACTTTTACTCGTGCATCTCCTGACCTGGAAATGAATGCTGTTAACATGCCTCTGTGCAGAAAAAAGTCAAGGAAAGTGTGGGCCCCTTACTGAATTAGGGAGGCAACCTAGTGACAGAGGATGTGGAAAAAGCTAATGTACTCAATGCTTTTTTTGCCTCTGCCTTCACGATCAAGGTCAGCTCCCAGACTACCGCACTGGGCAGCACAGCATGGGGAGGAGGTGACCAGCCCTCTGTGGAGAAAGAAGTGGTTCGGGACTATTTAGAAAAGCTGGACGAGCACAAGTCCCTGGGGCCGGATGCGCTGCATCAGAGAGTGCTAAAGGAGTTGGCGGATGTGATTGCAGAGCTGTTGGCCATTATCTTTGAAAACTCATGGTGATTGGGGGAGGTCCCGGACGACTGGAAAAAGGCTAAGTAGTGCCCATCTTTAAAAAAGAGAAGGAGGAGGATCCGGGGAACTACAGGCTAGTCAGCCTCACCTCAGTCCCTGGAAAAATCATGGAGCAGGTCCTTAAGGAATCAGTTCTGAAGCACTTAGACGAGAGGAAAGTGATCAGGAACAATCAGCATGGATTCACCAAGAGCAAGTCATGCCTGACTAATCTAATTGCCTTCTGTGACAAGATAACTGGCTCTGTGGATGAGGGGAAAGCAGTGGACATGTTAGTCCTTGACTTCAGCAAAGCTTTTGATAAGGTCTCCTACAGTATTCTTGCCAACAAGTTAAAGAAGTATGGACTGGATGAATGGACTATAAGGTGGATAGAAAGCTGGCTAGATCGTTGGGCTCAACGGGTAGTGATCAATGGCTCCATGTCTAGTTGGCAGCCGGTATGAAGTGGAGTGCCCCAAGGGTCGGTCCTGGGGCCTTTTTTGTTCAATATCTTCATTAATGATCTGGAGGATGTTGTGGATTGCACCCTCAGCAAGTCTGCAGATGACACTAAACTGGGAGGAGAGGTAGATACGCTGGAGGGTAGGGATCGGATACAGAGGGACCTAGACAAATTGGAAGATTGGGCCAAAAGAAATCTGATGAGGTTCAACCAGGACAAGTGCGGAGTCCTGCACTTAGGACAGAAGAATCTCATGCACCGCTACAGACGAGGGACCGAATGGCTAGGCAGCAGTTCTACAGAGAAGGACCTAGGGGTTACAATGGACGAGAAGCTGGATATGAGTCAACAGTGTGCCCTTGTTGCCAAGAAGGCCAATGGCATTTTGGGCTGTATAAGTAGGAGGATTGCCAGCAGATCGAGGGACGTGATCGTTCCCCTCTATTCGACATTGGTGAGGCCTCATCTGGAGTACTGTGTCCAGTTTTGGGCCCCACCCTACAAGAAGGATGTGAAAAAATTGGAAAGCGTCCGGCGGAGGGCAACAAGAATGATTAGGGGACTGGAACACATGACTTATGAGGAGAGGCTGAGGGAACTGGGATTGTTTAGTCTGCGGAAGAGAAGAATGAGGGGGGATTTGATAGGTGCTTTCAATTACCTGAAAGGGGGTTCCAAAGAGGATGGATCTAGACTGTTTTCAGTGGTAGCAGATGACAGAACAAGGAGGAATGGTCTCAAGCTGCAGTGGGGGAGATTTAGTTGGAGAGTAGGAAAAACTTTTTCACTAGGAGGGTGGTGAAGCACCGGAATGTGTTATCTAGGGAGGTGGTGGAATCTCCTTTCTTAGAAGTTTTTAAGGTCAGGCTTGACAAAATCCTGGCTGGGATGATTTAGTTGGGGATTGGTTCTGCTTTGAGCAAGGGGTTGGACTAGATGACCTCCTGAGGTCCCTTCCAATCCTGATATTCTGTGATTCTACGATCAGAAAAGTTTGAGATATTAGACATATTAGATCTTCCAGTCCATTCCCAGCCAAAATTATATTGTTTCCTACAGTATATTGTTCAGTGTTTGGCTAGTGTTTTGTGCAAATCTCAAGAGATGAAGTTTCTATCACTTTTTTTGGGAGATTAGCCTAGAATATAGTGTAACTCACTGTCAGGAAGTATTCCTGACAGTTTTCCTATATTTTCCCGGTCTTAGTTTCTTCCTATTAGTCTGTGATACACCCCCATACACACCTTCGGTAACTCGTCCTCCTCTCTTGCTTCCTTCAAATATTTATAAATTGTGTTTTTACTGTACCCCTGTTTGTCATTTCTAGGCCTGGTCTACACACAGGTTGTATATTAGAATAACTGTGGTGGTTGCTGGAACGGAGACTTTTTACTGATATATTTCAGAGTGACAGCCGTGTTAGTCTGTATTCGCAAAAAGAAAAGGAGTACTTGTGGCACCTTAGAGACTAACCAATTTATTTGAGCATAAGCTTTCGTGAGCTACAGCTCACTTCATCAGATGCATACTGTGGAAAATACAGAAGAGGTTTTTATACACATAAATCATGAAAAAATGGGTGTTTTATCACTACAAAAGGTTTTCTCTCCCACCACCCCACTCTCCTGCTAGTACCCGCATGGCCCCACAGTACGCTGACGTTTTTATGGCTGACTTAGGGGACGAGAGCTGAGGAAACGTTGTTCTAACGCCCCTACTCGCGCTATATTGATGACATCTTTATCATCTGGACCCATGGAAAAGAAGCTCTTGAGGAATTCCACCATGATTTCAACAATTTCCATCCCACCATCAACCTTAGCCTGGTCCAGTCCAAGGTAACTTATTTCCCCTTGTCTTCCTAACCAAACCCCCCCCCCCCAACACACACACACACACACACACAAACCCACTCTCCTGTTGGTAATAGCTTATCTAAAGTGATCACTCTCCTTACAATGTGTATGATAATCAAGGTGGGCCATTTCCAGCACAAATCCAGGGTTTAACAAGAACGTCGGGAGGGGGGTAGGAAAAAACAAGGCAAAATAGGCTTGAATAGAGACTGGGAGTGGCTAAGTCATTATGCAAGGTAACCTAAGTTAACTGTATCCAATTTTCAAATAAATTCCAATTCAGCAGTCTCTCACTGGAGTCTGGATTTGAAGTTTTTTTTTGTTGTAATATCGCAACTTTCATGTCTGTGATTGCGTGACCAAAGAGATTGAAGTGTTCTCCGACTGGTTTATGAATGTTATAATTCTTGACATCTGATTTGTGTCCATTTATTCTTTTACGTAGAGACTGTCCAGTTTGACCAATGTACATGGCAGAGGGGCATTGCTGGCACATGATGGCATATATCACGTTGGTGGATGTGCAGGTGAACGAGCCTCTGATAGCGTGGCTGATGTTATTAGGCCCTATGATGGTGTCCCCTGAATAGATATGTGGGCACAGTTGGCAACGGGCTTTGTTGCAAGGATAGGTCCCTGGGTTAGGGGTTCTGTTGTGTGGTATGCGGTTGCTGGTGAGTATTCGCTTCAGGTTGTGGGGCTGTCTGCAGGCAAGGACTGGCCTGTCTCCCAAGATTTGTGAGAGTGTTGGGTCATCCTTCAGTATAGGGTGTAGATCCTTGATAATGCGTTGGAGGGGTTTTAGTTGGGGGCTGAAGGTGACGGCTAGTGGCGTTCTGTTATTTTCTTTGTTAGGTCTGTCCTGTAGTAGGTGACTTCTGGGAACTCTTCTGGCTCTATCGATCTGTTTCTTCACTTCTGCAGGTGGGTATTGTAGTTGTAAGAATGCTTGATAGAGATCTTGTAGGTGTTTGTCTCTGTCTGAGGGGTTGGAGCAAATGTGGTTGTATCGCAGAGCTTGGCTGTAGACAGTGGATCGTGTGGTGTGGTCAGGGTGAAAGCTGGAGACATGTAGGTAGGAATAGCGGTCAGTAGGTTTTCGGTATAGGGTGGTGTTTGTGACCATCGTTTATTAGCACTGTAGTGTCCAGGAAGTGGCTCTCTTGTGTGGACTGGACCAGGCTGAGGTTGATGGTGGGATGGAAATTGTTGAAATCATGGTGGAATTCCTCAAGAGCTTCTTTTCCATGGGTCCAGATGATGAAGATGTCATCAATATAGCGCAAGTAGAGTAGGGGCGTTAGGGGACGAGAGCTGAGGAAGCATTGTTCTAAGTCAGCCATAAAAACGTCAGCGTACTGTGGGGCCATGCGGGTACTAGCAGGAGAGTGGGGTGGGGGGAGAGAAAACCTTTTGTACTGATAAAGCACCCATTTTTTTCATGATTTGTGTGTATAAAAACCTCTTCTCTATTTTCCACAGTATGCATCCGATGAAGTGAGCTGTAGCTCACAAAAGCTTATGCTCAAATAAATTGGTTAGTCTCTAAGGTGCCACAAGTACTCCTTTTCTTTTTACTGATATAGTTATACTGGTACAGTCCTTTGTGAATGCAGTAGAACTGGTATAAAGATGCTGTATATTGGTATAGCTTATTCCTCTTCCCATGTGGGAAGCACATTAATAGGGGTATAACTGCATCCACACTATGAGGGTTGTACTCTCATGTTAACTATGGGAATTAAAGTGGTACAACTTTTATGTGTAGACAAAGCTTTGCCTATTTAGCCCTTCTTCAGAAATCAATCCCTCCCATCACCTAATCATGAGTATTGCTTTTCTCTGACCTTGCTTCCATTTGTTAATACTATTTCTTCAAGTGATTGTTCATGTTGATTCCAATCAGGTGTGCGCGTGCCACATGAATGGTCGTTGGAAACTTTTTCCCTGAGTAGCTCCTGCTGGGTTGGCTAGGGAGCTCCCTGGAGTGCTGCCCTGATAGCGCTCAATATATAACCCTGCCAACCCGACCCCCTTTCAGTTCCTTCTTACCATCTGTGGCGGCACTGGAACTGCATTTCACTTGTTTGCAAGTGTTCCCTTAGCTGTTCCTTAGTCCTACCCAGTTCTTGTTTTGTAGTTAGTTTATTATTATTTGTAGTTCTTCCCTCATCCCATGTTGGGCTTCGGGGCATGTCTCAACCGCAAGAATTTAAATCTTGCAGTATATGCAAGAAGCCTATGTCCAATAGCGGCCCCACGACTTGTGCCTGTGGTGTCTATGGGAGGCACAACAGTGTGAGCCCTGCAAGATTTGTCGGGCTTTCAAGCCCAGTGCTAGGAAGAAATGTGACTTCCGTTTGAAGCAGCTATTAATGGAAGCCACACTCCATCCAGCAGCACCTGACCGCCAAGTCCCAGGCCCGAGGTCGGTGCGGAGCACCCCCGGCGTTGGTCCATGAATCGGTACCAAGGAAGGACTCTGGTGCTAGATACTCTCGGTACTGGAGATCCCTGGCACTGCAGTGTGGAGCGGCCCCCTGGCACTGGTCAACATCACCGGTGCCCCACAAACACCATAAGAAGGTAGACAGAGGATGCTCTCCTCAGAGAGCAAGACCATCCGAGAAGACTTTGCTCCTCAGAGGAAGGACTCTACTTCCAAGTAGTAAGAGCTCGTGCCGTCGACTCCGGCACCCCAGTTGGCACCGTTGAGCCCAGCACTCAGTGACTCTCTCTGGCGGGGCAGTGGTTGGTGGAGGAATTGGAACCCCCCCCCGCCACCCCAAACACTTTTGAGGCTGCAAAGGAACTTATAGAAAGTACTGTGCCTCAGCCCCTTACTGTTAGAGAGAAGTATCCAGCACTGTCCAGACAGGTGCCATCTAGAGGCAAGCCCACGATGATGCTCTCCATCGCCAGACCGGCACTGTTCCCGGTCTCCATCGCCGCAACACCCCCCAGCACCGGCCCCAGTACAAGATCGCCCAGTGTAGGGAGCGTGATGATCTGTGTCTCCAGCACTGAGGGGTCGGTACTGATCACGGTCACCCTCTCTCGACTGGCACCGAGACACGGCACAGGAACACAGGAGCTGTTCTCGATCATGGGACAGCCGGCACTGATCCTCTACATGATCATTGCAGCAATGATCCCTGACTTCCTCTTCCTGGCACCTTCCGCCAGCTCAGGAATCATCGACACCGCCCTGGTCGTCGTCCTCGGACTCTGAGGCAGACTTCTACTACCTGCGGCGCAGTAGGCACAGGTTGGATAAACGTCAGACACGCACAGTCGACCTGGCAGCCACAGGGGCCACCTGCTGTGCAGTGGCCCTTCTGAACCCCCAGGGCTTAGTATCAGTCCCTGGCTATCTCTTCCAGGGTTTCTAGGTCTGTAGCATCGGGGCATCCTCCTGCACGGTCACTGGCAGACAGACCTGCCCTTTGTGCTACAGAGGTGACCCGATCCAGACCTCCCCATCGTACTACAGAGTGGGCAGCAGAACCGGCTCCAGACCCACCCATAGCCCGGTCACATCTGACTGTGCTGAACCACTGGACGCCAATGCTACCCAGAGCAACCTGAGCACATAGTGGGTCTTGAGGACCCTGTACCCCCACTGGCTTTCTTGTAATCTTCGCCTGATGAGGCAGTGGCAGGAGCGTCCGCTTCAGGTTCTCCGCCCATTGACTACAGGGTGCACCAGGATCTGCTTCGCCGCATTGCCCATAACGTGGGCCTACAGGCAGAGGAAGTAATCAAGTCTAAGGACTTGATGGTGGACATTCTCACCCTGGAAGTTCCTTCCAGAATGGTGGTGCTAGTCATTAAAACTATTTACAACTATTATAATACCCTGTGGCAGACTCCAGCCTCCATTCTGCCCACCGCCAAGGGTATGGAGAGAGAATACTTTGTTCTTTCCAAGGGATATGAATTCTTGCTCCCCGGTAGTCTCGGCCATAAATGAGAAGGAGTGCCAGGGGCAGCAGGCGCTGGCTCCCAAGGCTGAAGAGACCAAATGTATGGACCTCTCTGACAGGAAAGTTTATGCCGTTGGGGGCTACACCTGAGGATGGCTAACCAACAAGCTATCCTCAGCAGGTATAATTTTAACTCATGGGACTCTATGTCCAAAAAGGAGGAGTTGCTCCCCACTGAGTCGAAGGCTGAGTTCTCAGCCACTGCTTTCCCCTCCTTGACCAGAGCCGAGACATCACTGCAGGTTTCCCTTGACTTGGCTGACTCTGCGGCACATACCATCTCCTCTGGTGTGGTCATGAGAAGAACCGCATGATTCCAAGCTTCCGGGCTTCCCCCGGAAGTTCAGCAGACCCTACAGGACCTTCCCTTTGGCGGTGCAGGGGCTGTTTTCAGACCAGACGGACTCGAGGCTTCACAGTCTAAAAGACTTGAGGGCAATTATGAAATCTCTGGGGATGAACACTCCTGCTACCCAGAGAAAACCCTTCAAGTCTCAACCCCAACAGCAGCAGAGGCAATACCAGCCCCTCCTGAGGCAGGATTCATACCGCTGTAGGGGCAGGAATAATAGGCGTAGACCTTCCAACCCTTCCTCAGCCAAGGGCAGGGCCCGACCAAGCCATCGTCAGGGTCCAAGAAAGGATTTTCAAGGGACGTCTGAGGATGGCGTACCAGTCACTATCCCAGATCCTTCCTCCCGCTTCTGAACCATCTACCCCTCTTCTACTGTGTGTGGTCCCATATAACATTGGACCACTGGGTTCTTCGCATGGTAGAAGTGGGATATTCTCTCCAATTCTGCTGCTCCTCCCCGCTGTCCCACCCCCCTTCCCCATCTCTTCTCTCAACCTTTCCAGGCTACTATACCCCTTTCAAGAGTCTGATTTGTCTTGTCTACCCCCAGGTTTCACCTAACTTAAAAACTACTTGCTTAGAAAATCAGAATACAAAAGTAGCACAGCACACTATTACTGAAAATTGCTTATTTTCTCATTTTTACAATATTACTATAAAATGACTGGAATATAAATATTGTACTTACATTTCAATGTATAGTATATAGAGCAGTATAAACAAGTCATTGTATGTATGGAATTTTAGTTTTGTACTGACTTTGCTGGTGCTTTTTACGTTGCCTGTTGTAAAACTAAGAAAATATCTAGATGAGTTGATGTATGCCCTGGAAGACCTCTGTGTACCCCCAGATGTACAAGTTCCCCTGGTTGAGAACCACTGATCTAGACAACCCCTGGCAGGTGTTTGTCTAACCTGCTATTAAAAATCTCCAATGATAGAGATTCCACAATACCCGAGGCAATTTATTACAGTGCTTAACCACCCTGACAGTCAGGAAGTTTTTCCTACTGTCCAACCTAAACCACCCCTGCTGCAATTTAAGCCTATTGTTTCTTGTCCTATCCTCAGAGGTTAAGGAGACCCCCCCCCCCGCTCCCCAGACTAAACAAACCCAATTTCCTCATAGGTCACGTTAGTTTTCGTTGATCTTCGCTGGACTTTCTCCAGTTTGTCCCCCAAATCCTTTTCCACAGTACTCTTTCATAAGCAGTCATTGTCCATTTTGTAGATGTACAACTGACTGTTCCTTCCTAAATGGAGTACTTTGCGTTTGTCCTTATTGAATTTCAACCTGTTTACCTCAGACTATTTCTCCAGTTTGTCCAGATCATTTTGAATTTTAATCCTATCTCCAAAGCACTTGTAACCCCTCCCAGCTTGGTATCGTCCATAAACGTTATAAGTGTACTTTCTATGCCATTGTGTAAATAACTGATGAAGATATTGAACAGAACCGTACCCAGAACTGATCCCTTTTGGGACCCTACTCGATATGCCCTTCCAGCTTGAGTACAAACCACTGATAATGGCTCTCTGGAAACAGTTTTCCAACCAGTTGTGCACCCACCTTCTAGTAGTTTCATTTGGTTGTATTTCCCTAGTTTGTTTATGCACCATTATTTATCATTTAATATAATTTTTTTTAACAGTTCTTTACCTTATCATATTCACTGGGCACAGCAAGCATGTTCTCTGCCCACTCTGGTTCCAGTGTGTGAGTCCGTAAAGTCGAGAGGAGCTTTGCTTACTGCATTTTCAAGGGATGGACTTTTACTGGCAGTAGCCGTTAATCAAAATGATCCAAAGGTATGACTGGTAGAAAGTAGAGCACTAAAGCTAATCTTGCAAATAGAATACAGTTTGGCAAAAGTGACCTTTATTAAATTGTTTTAGAATTGCCTCTCAGATAGGCTTTCTATTTAATCATAACCGTATTTATAGCTAGGAAGTTCTTCAGAAAAGCATGGCTCTCAGGAAGATGGATCATCTGTTTGATTCTCAAAACACCAAAACTTTATATAGAAATTCTCTCCGACTACCACACTATATCTGACCTCCCATTTCTAGGCAAAGTTATTGAGAAAGCAGTGACAACTAAGCTGAAGCAACATGTTGCATCTGCCATTATCCTGAATGCTTAACAGTCAGGCTACAGCCTGAAGCACAGAATGAACACAGCCCTGGCATGAACTGTTCTTTGAGTAATGGTCCCTATTGTATTCCACTGTGGGAGGTTATGCATGTGCACCATGTGCCCGCAGCTGGTGAATTTGAAAAGTGTCTGTTGGTCTGTGCGTGTGACCTGGCTCACCTCATGCCTCCATCTGACAGGATAAAGGGCGGGGCAGACCACCTCTGCATTTCCTTCTCACCACTACATACTCCTTTTCGTAACGACCAGCGTCCGTAGCTTCAGCTTTGTCCTGCAAAATAAGAATTAGTTTTGTAAATAGTTTTAACAGTTATACAGTTTTTATAGTCTACAGTTTAGTGTTTTATAGATGTATTATAGATTTATTCTCTTGGACATATTGCTCAGTAGCTTTTCCATCATAGACCCTATGAACCACCTCACAAGAGACAGAAGGTTCAAATGACGTGCTTCCCCATAGCAACAGGCTATGTATCTCCATCTCAGCCCCTACCTTGATGTTGTTTTTAATGGGCGCTTGAGAGCTGCGCGTCACTAAGCCAAACACTTCCTGACCCCTACACACTGTTTGGGGGTTGTTTAGCACTCTTTTCAACACCTGAAGTGCAATAACAATGGACAAGTGGGTGGTGAACATCATCCAATCTGGCTAAATCATAGAGTTTGCATCCCTATCTCCCCCCAAAAACCCTCTCCACCCCTGTTCAGGAACCACTTTCACAAGAGTATTCTCAAACAAGATGAACTCCCTATTGTAGTGAGGATTGATAGAATTCTTCCCTATGCAATACAAAGGGAGTGGGTTTTTCCTCTCCTTACTTCCTGTTACTCAAAAAGAAGGGCAGTTGGAGACCTATCCTCAACCTCTGCCATCTCAACCGCTTCATTCACAAATTCAGATTTCTCATGGTCACGTTGGAATATGTATCGTCCCCAGAGTCTTGATCAAGATCTTCTCAGTAGTAATAGTAGCTCACATCAGAAGTCGTGGTCTCATTGTCTTCCACTGTCTCGCTGACTTTCTCCTTGTCACCAGGAAGCCTATGCATCAACTTTTATGATGCTGCACCTCTTCTCTTCACTGGGAGTCAGAGTAAACGCTGAAAACTCCAGTTCCATGTGGCAAACTCCAGTTGCATGTGGCAAACTACCAAGCCCTGTTGGTGAAGTATGACTCTAACCATATTCTGAATTCACTCATTTTGTTGAACATCTGCCACAGGACCAGAGGGAACAATTTCATGCTCTCATTTTGGAGAGGAAATTGCTAGCTAAAACCTCCCTCCAAGGTACCCTAGATTCTACGGACATGGCTTCTAGATCCCTAGCCAAAGCCTTCACAGATCTTTGGACTGTTAGAGGAGATCTAGACCCCAGAAAAGGGAACCCCACCCCCTTCTACAGCTACTTTATCTACACCTCCCTGGAAGAAACTGTTTTTATGTCCTGGACAAGGACCTCAACCTACCTACCTTCCCAGATCATGTGCTGAACAATTCCATCCAACCCCCTTTTGGACATCAGGTATCCCACTTCCTCACTGTCTTGGAATAGATTACCTCAGACAGATGGATTTTGGAGGTGATCAATGTGGGGTATTCCATCTTCTTTCACTGACTGAGATCTCTTGAAACAAGAGGTCCGGTCTCTTGTACTCTTGGGGGCAATGAAGTCATTTCCCCCAGAGTTTGTCAGAAGGGAATTCTGTTCCAACTATTTCCATGTTTCCAAAAGGGATGGAGGTTGGAGACTGATCCTCAACCTAAGAAACCTGAATCCTTTTCCAGGACTACAGGATGGTGACACTAGCCACTATAATTCCATCCTGAGATTGGTTCGTCATCCTCGACCTCAAGGATGCCTAATTTCATATAGCTATCCACGCTTTCAGAAACACAGCCTGCAAACAATTGCAAGGACCTGCCTACAACTTGTGGTCCACATGACAGACTCCACATTCATCACACTTTAGGCGAGGCTGCACCTTAGGTGCTTTCAGATATGGCTAAGGTCTGTGTTCACTCCAAACAGATACAGTTTTTCCAAACATGTCACAGTACCTCAGAAAGTTCTAAACTCTCTCAGGTGGTGGTGTTGGAAGGTCTGTGTTGGAACCCCATTCTCACATTCCCCACTCTGAGATCCTTATAACAGATGTTTCTCTTCTGGGATGGGGAACTCGCCTCACAACCCAGAGCAAGTGGTCTGCACAAGAGGTCACAGTCCACATCACATCCACATTCTGGAGCTGAGAGCAGTTCATTATGCTTGTCAACGCTTCCTTCACCCCTCAGTCACTTTAATGCTGGACAACAGAGCAGCAATATATTCTATCAACCAACAGGGCAGAGCAAGATCCCTATCCTTATGCATATAGTTAGTAAGGATATGGTACTGATGCATCACCCGTCAGACAGACTGCTGAGATTTCTATCTCCCAGGCCTCCAGAATACAGTTGCAGACTCCCTAAGCACATGTTTTCTTTAGGACCATAAACAGTAGCTCAACAATTCAATCTTCCACAGCATTTGTCAAATCTGTGGTCTCATAAAAGCAGACCTCTGCCAGTCCAAACATTAAATGTCACCTTTTCTGTTCCAATGGAAGATACGGTGTCAACTCATTGTGAGATGTTCTGATAATACCATGGCCTATTGTTTGCTTATCTGTCTCTACCTCAAGACCTTATTCAAACTTCATCAGGAAAGAGTGAAGGTTATTCTCCTAGTGCTATCCTGGCCAAGACAAGTGTGTACTTGAATCTCCTCTACCTGTCTGTGTCAACACCTCCCTGACTTCCTCTCAGGAATCATCTCTTATTACGGAACTCTGGGACCCTGATCCATCCCAACCCTTCCTCCTTGAACCTGAGATCGCGGTTCTGAAATGGTTCTCATGCATGGCACTAACCTGTTTGGGTAAGGTCCAATCAGTTCTCTTATCTATCAGGAAACTTAGTACTTGCAAAACTTATCTTCAAAAGTGGAAATGTTTCCACTACTACTGTTCTGTTCACTCTTCCCAAGCCTCAGAGGTTCTGCTTTCCAAAATCTTGGATTATTTGTTGGATTCAAAGTTGCAAGGCCTTTCAGTTGAACTCAGAGTACATTTGACCATTATCACAACCTTCCATTCACCCCTCAGTGATTTCTCAGTCTTTGTCCATCCAACAACAGTTAGATTCCTCAAGGACTCACACATCTTGTTTCTGCCTGTATGGAAGCCAGCCCATAGTGGGACCTAAATTTGGTTCTCAGTGCCCTCAGGAAACCTCCCTTTGAACCAATGGCCACCTGTTCTCTCTTTCACTTCTCACCCAAGACTTTGTTCCTCATAGTCATCACTTCAGTTAGACAAAGGGAGAGCTCAGTGCTTTTATGGCTGACCTGCTATGTACTACCGTCTATAAGTAAAGGTTGTACTGCATCCTCATCCTCGCTTTCTCCAAAAGGTTTCTTTGGAACACCACGTTAATCAAAAGATTCGCCTGACAGTGTTCTACCCAAAACCTCATCTCTTTAGAGAGACCAGCCTGCATACACTAGACATCGGAAGGGCCCTCACCTATGTTGAAAGGAAAAGCCTGGAAAATCTGCTACCTTCTCGTTGAGTTACTGGTTGGGAGTCTTGTGCGGTGGAGCATCCAGAGTCCTACTTGAAGAAGGAGTAGAGATTACTTACCTTACAGTAACTTGAGTTCTTTGAGATGTTTTGTTTCTGTGGGTGCTTCTACCCTCCTTCCCTTTGGCTGTGGAGGCTCTGCTCCATGGTTGAGAAGGAACTGAGTGGTGGTAGGCCGTGGCTCCCTATATGTTGTTCTTTGGAGGCATGAGGTGCTGTTCTGCGTAGCCATGAGCCCGTGGCCACCTCTTTGCATTCTCCATTTGAGAGCACACACATGTGCATACGTCCTACAGTGGAGCACCGAAAGGGACAAACCATTTCGAAGAACTGAATTATTCTAAGATAAGGAACCACTCCTTCCATTCCAAATTCTTCAGGGGAGTGTGCTGTATTGGTCACAGACTCTTCTGTCCCTGTTCCCTTTCAAGCCTCATCCATTATGCCTCTATCCCTTCCAGCCTGTTCCTGTTTCAGTCCTGTCTTTTCCCTCCTCCTTGGCTCCTTGTTTCAGTCCCAGCCTCCCAGCATCCATTCTGCGTGGGACTGTTGTTCCCTGTCTATTCAAGTCAGTCGTCTTCCTTTTTCGTGCCACATGGGAGCCAGTTTTGGTGTGTGAAACCAGAGAGGACTGCAGCACCTGGGAGCAGCAATTAGAGGGAAGTCCAGCTCAGCCCCTATAACTGTGGGATGGAACATGCTCAATTCAGATGGAATCTTTGGAGAACTTTGCTGCCAAACTCTAACAAGTCAATGCTGAGAATATAATGAGATTTTGAAAGGTTTCCAATTTGGCCAAATTTAAGTACTTTTGCATGGGAATAGCAAAAGGCGCATCCCTGACACACAGGCAAGCTGATGCCAAATTTCAAATCCTTGCTACAAAAGTTGGAGGTTCTAGAGCTTTTGAATGTGAGAATTTTTTTATTGTGGGCAAAAGATTCTCAGATATTTTTCCTGGATGTGGTTGTATTGTTTTATCTGAAACTTTCCAGAAAAATTCAGTCTGCGGCAGACACCAGATAATTTCAACCCAAGTGATTAAAGTTTGCCAGACTTTCAAGCAACTGAAAACAAGGTCTTGTAATGGAAAATTTGGGCAGCCTAAGTATAGGCTGCACTGCCAGCTCTGCCTATGATTAACCTCTCTGTTTAACGAATATTGATATTATATGCCTAAATAAAGACATTACAAATCACAAGTTGATTTAATTTAAGTTACAAAGGTAAAAACGTACTTGTGTATTAATAAGCATGACTTATTATTTCTGCATATAGTAATGCAGACAAGATTTCAGTATGTAGTAATGTTTTCAGTACAACAAATCTAAGGCATAACTTGGTATTAAAAGTCTTATGGTCAATTATTTAATTTTTTTTGTGCTTTATTTTTTTCTTCCCAGGCAACTCAGATTTTGTTTATAAATACACTGAATTTTGTTACTGTTTCTGGTAGCCTTAAAGGTTGTAGTAGCAAGAATCATGTGGTTCCATCCAAGTTTGTCAGGTCAGTATCTGAAGAGTAGAATTTAAGTTATTCTAAGAAGTAAAATCATTGTTACCTTGATTTGATAGGAAAGTAGACTTGTAAAGCTATTAATTTTTTCTATCTTTGTTAGGTCATACTGGGTAGGTGACATGAGCTGGACTCCCGACAGCCTTTTTCTGGCTTGCATGTTAAAACGTGGCTCCTTGATCTTACTGACTTGTATGGGTGAATTGCTGACCTTGGTTACTTCTGGTTGCTCTATAGAATTTGGACCAGCAGAGTTTATTCCCTTTCATCCACTAATAACATACAGGTGAGACAACCTGAAAGTTCAGATTTTTTTCTTTATCATTTGATCATATCTTCCTTTCTTACATGTTTTCTACTATTTAAAATAAATTTCATCTTTCAAATTAAGTCTTTTGGTTTCTCTCTTTTTCTCAATATCTGTTTCTCATTCATAGTTCTCTTCTAATTCTTATAATGGCTTTTGTCCTGATGAAAAATTGGCATTGTGGCAATGTAAGTATAAATTATTTGTGGCTTTTAGGGCTGGTTAAGTTTTTAGATATTTCAGAGATTAACATTACCTAAAACCTGCATGTTGTTTTGTGATGGAAGAAATTCACTTTTTGTAAATGTTAACTTGGATTAATTTTTAATGCAAGGATAACTTTGGTGGCTCAAGAATTAATTTACTGGAATTTTCTAATTGTGAGAGTTCCAAGATGGAACACGAAATTATAGCAATTGTATGTGAAAGTAGGGTGTCTAAACAAAGCAGCTAGTTATATTTAAATAGCCTTTTGCAAGCCCAGAACCTTATTTTTCACATGCAATTTCTCACTCACATAAGAAGTACAGTTGTGCATGCATTTTTGTTCAGTAGTGTGTATCGCTATTGAAAATTGCTTCTTGAAAATGAACAAAAGGCACTTCTAATATGTTATAACAAGAAATCACACGTACAATAGAAAATTTTATTTAACCTTAATTATAAGTTGCAGGTAGTTACAAAATGTCAATACATACAAGAATCTTTAAAATACTTTTTCTGTGAATCTGATTCATTTAATTAAAGATCGTGACTGTTAGCACTGATGGATTATCGCCAGGTATCGTCTCAGACTACTCTGCCAGTGCATTTAAATCCTTTTCTACATTAATCTATGTATAGTGTTTCAAAATGCCTGCCATCATCATACGTAAGACAGATCAACTGTGTTGTTCCAGTTTTTGTCGTTATTTAAGCAGTGTGTCTGTTGTGGCAGGATGTGAAGCATTTTTAGTGATTCGTTTGAAACCAACAAACTCCTTTTCTCTTGTGACCTTAACTTTGAACCCACAGATCTCCAGAGATGAAAAGATAGCACATTAATTCACCACATTACCGAGCTCCCTAATGCTAAGTCCTCTAGTATCTTACTACTGGCTTTAAAAACCTCTATACTAACCATTAAGTTTCAGGCATTCTTGTAACTTTGTACATAGAGACGGAGAAAAAAAATTGCTGGCCAATAACTTAAAAGAATTTGAAGTTACATGCTTGCAAATGGTATTGCAGTGCACACTTTCGTTGGCTGATTTAAAAATCAGAATTTTATTTTTTATATAGGGGAGGCAGAGTGGCCTACTGAGTAGAGTACACCTGGGTTCTATTCCAGACTCTGCTACTAGACTACTGAATGACCTTGCGCAAGTCACTTCGTATCTCTGCCTCAGTTTTTCCATCTGTAGTATGGGAATAGTGATATTGATCTCCTTTGTTGAAGCACTTTAAGATCAGCTGATGAAGACCTATATAGGAGCTAGGTGGTATTATGATATGTGAAAGACTATTTGTAATCGTAATACAACTGTTTGTTCACACATTCAGCTATTTAAATTTTAGAGAACTTCTTAACATTTTAACTGTCAAGAAATGGAAATAACCAAATGTTTCACTGATAATTTGGAAATGCCATGGATCCAATCTTACAATGCATGTGCAAATACAGGGCCCATGGACTTCAATGGGAATCTTTTCTGTGTAAGGACTACAGGACTAGGTTCTGTGCGTTGTATTTAAAAATTGTTGTAGAATGGCCAAGGAGTTTATTTTTAAAATAGACACAAAATACTAGTGTTCTTTATTACTTAACATACATGATTTTTATTAGTAGTCATTTAGAGCCCCATCCTGCAAAGATTTATCATGGACTTAACTTCTGATTAGTCTCCATGGGTCTACTGATAATGCATAAAGTTAAGTATTTGCGTAAATCTTTGCAGAATTGGGGCCATATAGAGGACCATAAATTGATATGTTACTATATGATAGGTCTACATAACAAAATTCAAGATGTCAATATTTTGCTGTAGTAATTAGCAAGTAGTTAATTAAGGTTAAAAAAAGGCCCGTTAGTATTTGCACATTTTTCTGTTAAGCTTAACTTCTGTATTATGTCACGTTATATTATAACTTCCAACTTGGTGTTAAATTGCTTACACTATTACTTTGCCATCTTGCATTTGTGCACTTTTTGCTTAAATTTTCCCCTTGGAGAAAAATTGCATAAATTGCAAAAATTATTTTTTAAAACAAAATATGTATGTTTGATATTTTTATTTAATAGTTTTGCATATATTTGCTTTATTTTTTCTGATATATTTTTATTTTATTTGCTAGACCGCAACAGTCTGTGCAAGATTCTAGTCATTCTCTTGGTTCATCTGCCTCTGAAAGTGATCTTATGAGACAGAGATTTTCTGTAACATCACACTCAAGATTACCCTACCTCATTGTCTCTGATGGGTATATGGTTACAGTACTTAGGTTTTCTGATAATCTTTTACCGTCTGGAGTTATGAGGTCACTTCTACTTGATTCAGCCCAAAGGCTTGAAAAGATACATCAGAGTCTGATGACACCTAAGGTACTGTTGGGTTGAGTGGTGGTGGTGGTTTTTTTGTTTGTTTGTGTGTGTGTGTGTGTGGGTTTTTTTACATTAGAGGTTTTTTTTTTAATGATGAAATTTTAGTCAAAAGGAGCAAATAGTAAACACTATAATCTCAGAGTATTACAAAATGCTTTCAAAGGCAACTGTGGAGTCATGTGCCTGTTTAGTCTTCGAAAGAACAATCATGATATATTCCTTTTAGTGCTCTGTGGAGGAAGGTTTTGAGGCAGACTTAGAATGGCAGTGATTTGAAAATCAGGCTCTGAATTTAAGTGAAACTGGATTTTCTTATATGCCCATGGAGAACAAAAAATGGTAGTACAGCGACTTGTTATACCTCAACCCTGTTCTGCATAGGCCACCTCTAGTGAGTAAGAAGGTAATTTTGCTTCCTTGTCATTTTAAGTCTTTGGTTTCTGTCGAGACAGTCCACGAAGTTTCTGGTTGTACTGTGGACATCATCACTCCATTGAACTCCAAAGCAACTGGATTGAAACCAGCAACTCATTTCACATAGATCAACAGCTATTGGAGGGTAACAGTTTTCAGTCACTAGCAACTGGGGCGAAGTTTGAACAAAAAACTTAGAGCTGACAGACCTTTCAGCTCTATTTCCAACCCCCCACAGAGACTCATTCAATGTTAAGCGTAAAATGGGATTTCCATATATCCCAATGGAAGCTGAAACCAGTTTGCATCACCATCACTTTGCAGGTGCCAGCAAGTATACTTAGTTTATGGAGATGATCTGTTTACTGGGATAAATTGGAACAGTGGGAGAGGATGTGAGAATTTAGGGGTGAAATTCTCTTAAGAGCCTAAGAAGGGATGGAATTGTAAGTATCAGTAAAATTATCTATGGGATCAACTGAGAGATCAAGAGGAGAAGGATTCTTTGAACGGGGATTAAAGGCACCATGTATGTTAGCAAACGAAGAAGACCGTTTTGGAAGAACAAAATCAAATAGGATGAGAGAATGATTGCTGATAGATTTGGGGTGGGAAGAGAAGATGAGTTTGATATGAATTATGTTGAATATGTGGCGATATAGGTCCATTGCAGTTTGATAAATTGAGAGTATCCAGCAGGGAGATGAAGTTATAGGCAAGCTAATTGAAAGGCAGTCAGCCTGGATGTAAAATTTCCCAGTGCTAATGAACAAGAACATATCTGTCAGGGTATAGATATGTCCAGATTTATTAACACACTGCACCCAAAACCATAGAGGCATAGAAAGCGAAGTATTACGTTACTGTGACCTTGTAATTGATCATGATTTTTTTTTTTTAGTATTTCAGTTTACATTTGTTGAATAGGAAAACATATTAAAAGAAGTGAATCAGAAGTAGAGCCCTTATTTGAGATCTTAAAAACTTAATGCAGGGTAACACAATGAATCTGAAGATCATCTTTGACTACTTATTCTCCATTTTCCCACTTACGCAAGCTGTACAGAAATCCTGCCAGTTATTCTTCAAAATATCTATCTGTTCCAGGGTTCTGATCTCTTCCTTCTATCCCTACAGCTAAAACATTTGTTCAGGCTATCTGATGATCTTCCCTCTTGATTATTGTAACATCTTCCTCCCCTCGGAATACTGATACCTCCAGTATTTAGAAAATACAATTACCAGATTGGTTTCTTTGCTTGTTATTCTAACCATGTTATCCATCTCTTTAAATTCCTCCACTGGCAGCTTCTCCTATATTACATGAAATTCAAGCTCTTTTCCCTATTCCATCCAGGTGCCTACATAACCTTGTCCTTCCCAACATACTAGTCCTTGTCTCTTTTTTTCATTGCCCCCATCTTATCTGAACTGCCAGGGATGGCAGCCTTAACACACTACTTCTCCCACAGGTGTTTGTCTATGTGGAGAATGTGGGAGATTTCTGTATTATTTCTATGAATATTACATGTGTCTCAATTTATCTATCTGATATTAGTCTGTATGACTGCATGGATTTAATCAAAACGGGAAATGAAACAATGACAGAGATGAGATCCCTCCAGAGGGAATGCCAAGGGTCTTCAACAGAACTGTGGGGGAGCTCTTCAGTGGGAAATCTTCACCTGCCTGACCCAAGGCGGATGGCCAGGTTTATTTTCCCAGGCTTGAGCCTAGGATCAAAGAGACTCTAATCCATTAAAGACCCCTGCCTAGAGAGGAAGCGATGGACAGGGGAGCAGTGGCTGAAGGTTAGTCTCTGACAGAGAGAGACTGAGAGAATGCTGCAGTGGTTGATTGTCTGTCTCAGCCCAGGAGTAGGAATGTCCAAAGATGTAAAATTTCACAACTTACTCTGAAACCTGTCATTCTTTCCTTGTAACAGCCATGTTAGTCTGTATTCGCAAAAAGAAAAGGAGTACTTGGGGCACCTTAGAGACTAACCAATTTATTTGAGCATAAGCTTTTGTGAGCTACAGCTCACTTCATCGGATGCATACTGTGGAAAGTGTAGAAGATCTTTTTATACTTGGTATGTGGTTGCTGGTGTTGTGTTGCATACCACACAACAGAACCATTAACCCAAGAACCTATCCTTGCAACAAAGCCCATTGCCAACTGTGCCCACATATCTATTCAGGGGACACCATCACAGGGCCTAATAACATCAGCCACACTATCAGAGGCGCATTCACCTGCACATCCACCAATGTGATATATGCCATCATGTGCCAGCAATGCCCCTCTGCCATGTACATTGGTCAAACTGGACAGTCTCTATGTAAAAGAATAAATGGACACAATTCAGATGTCGAGAATTATAACGTTCATAAACCAGTCAGAGAACACTTCAATCTCTCTGGTCACGCGATTACAGACATGAAAGTTGCGATATTACAACAAAAAAAACTTGAAATCCAGACTCCAGCGAGAGACTGCTGAATTGGAATTCATTTGCAAATTGGATACAATTAACTTAGGTTACCTTGCATAATGACTTAGCCACTCCCAGTCTCTATTCAAGCCTATTTCCCCTTGTTTTTTCCTACCTCCCCCCCCCCCCAGACGTTCTTGTTAAACCCTGGATTTGTGCTGGAAATGGCCCACCTTGATTATCATACATCTTGTAAGGAGAGTGATCACTTTAGATAAGCTATTACCAGCAGGAGAGTGGGGTGGGGGGAGGTATTTTTTCATGCTTTGTGTGTATAAAAAGATCTTCTGCACTTTCCACGGTATGCATCCGATGAAGTGAGCTGTAGCTCATAAAAGCTTATGCTCAAATAAATTGGTTAGTCTCTAAGGTGCCACAAGTACTCCTTTTCTTTTTAAGGAAAGAATGAAGTTTGGTTAATAGTTATGTTTAAACCTTCTTGGTTATTGTAACCCATTTCTCTGAATACTGTGTTCTTGTTGGCTAATAAATAATACTTCATTTTGAAGAGGCTGAGCTGTGTCATTGCATATATTTTCTTGTTAGAGCTCCTGACAGAAGACTTGTACAAGAAGCCAAGCAAAATAGGCCCTTCTGAAGCCTAGTATGCAGTCTGAGTGACAGAATTGCAGGACTCTTTTGAGGGAAGTGGAGCCCCAATCCTATTACTAGGAATGATGCACTCACAAGGAACTGTGAAGGGGTACAAGGCATAGCACACACTGTGATCTGTGGTGATCCACTTCTCCCACAAGCATTTCTGCACCTTCTTCCCCACTGCCTTGTATACAAAGAATATCCATACTATGTCTGTCAGTCTGTTATTTCCATGCATTTAAATCCCTCCTGAAGACCCGCTTCTGCCATGATATGTAGGGGAAAAAAACAATTGACTGGTGGTGTTGCCCCTTTCCCATAGCCCTTTGTGTATTTGCCTGTTTGGCTCTCATATTGTAAGTTCTTTAGGTCAGGAATAATTTTTTATGTTTGGAAAGTATCTAGCATGTTGTGGGTGTTACCAGAGACAGACAAATATGTAATAATATTAAGGTAGTTTCTCTTACTTTTTGTCTCCTACAGTTGAAAGGGAAAAGGCTGCAGTTGCGATCATTGTCTTCTTTAAAAGCTAGCCTACTGAAACAGCATCGAAACCAAAATTCTACCCTTTCTACCATTCCAAAATTCCTGCAAGAAGAAGAAACAGCAGAACTGAGTGAGAAAGCAGCAGATTTACAGGTATTTAACAGCACTTTTGTATTTACTGTATAATTAATGCATCTGATCTAATTTCTGAATATGGAAAAAAAATCTAATTAACCTGAGCTCTTTTTTAAGTCATATTCTGAATATTCTACTCTTACTAAATTTGCTTAAATGATTTTACATTAAACAAATTCTTAGGAAGAATTTTAATTTTATTTTGGCTTATAGGGTCTAGAAAATGCACTGATTTTCTTATCAGTCATTTTAGCAGGATGTTAATGGTTTTCAAACATCTTCTTAAAACAAATGATTTTTTTCAGAAATTAATTTACTTTTCCAAAAATGCATGCTAATCAAATGCATATTGTTTAGTCCCTTTCTGTTGCTGTTCAAAATCTAGTTCAATTGGGAATTGCACCTTGAACTGTAACAAAGAAATCTATTCTGAGTGTTAAGCTTTGACATGTATTGCTACTTGTGTACTTCATAGATCTTAACATCTCTTTAGGAAAAATGGCTGTATGTCAAACTCACCATGCAGCCTTTTAAATCTGCTGGGTACTTTTTTTGAGGATCTCTTCTGTAGAAGCAAATTCCTCTTTACCCGCATTCTGAGCCACCATATCTTGTGCTTTGCAGAATGGTTCTTGGACCATTGGGTCAGAGAGATTATATAGCTCCATCCTTATTATTTGGGGCAGCAAATGGAGTGGGGAGTAGAGTCCACAGGCAGAGACACAGACACACACTCTGTGCTAATTGCTTTTTGAATGTTAGGTTATTTAGAATGCATAGAGGTTTCGTATATAAGGCCTGTTAATCTTCACTGTGCCCCTTCATTAGCCTTGCTTTCAAGAAAATAGACACAAATCAGATTACATGTGTGTTTTTTCCCTTTAATTTAGGATTATGAAGAGGAATCTGATGATGACAAGCAGTTTCAAAATAACTCTTCTACTTTCTGCAGCCAGGGACCAAATTCATTTTTCAGTAGAGCTGATCAAGGCCGGTTGGAATTTGCATCAATGTTCGACACTGTTCATGCGAAAGATGATACTGATGCAAAAGATGATTTATCTATGGAACTAAATTCAATTCAGAAAAACCTTCTTGCAGCCTGGGGGATAGGGATTTCAAAAAATGTGCAAGAAAAAGATATGCTGTTGAATTACACAGTAGGCTGCATTACCCACCTTTTCAGCATTCTCCAGTTCAGTAAAAGCTCTTTACTAAACCATGATGCATTTTTAAACCAGTCTGAAAAATATAATCTGTGGATGCATTGCATCTTAAAACATTTTCAGCAGTGTTTAACTGTCCTGTACTGGGATGTGAGAGACAGACAGACAGTTGGGCATTTGGTAAAGCTGACATCACAGACTGTAAAACTGATGCTTATTCAGCTCCAAGATCAGTTGTTCTCAGAATACCTTTTGGGGTGCTTCTGTTTGCTGAAGATGGTTGCACATAGTCTAAATGGGAAATTCACACCTTGTTATGAGATAATGTCTGCATCCTCCGATGTTAACACTACTATAGAGCTTGACTCCCTGATTGTGCCTATTTTTCAAGTTCTTGATGGGAGCAGTGCTCAGAAATTTCGCTCACTGAATTCTCTGCTTAAGATACCTCCTCAGACAGTAAAACTCAATGAAAAGCCAGAAAACAGGTATGATTGTTAATGTGCATTAAAACTTTTTAAAAATGGGATTTAATTAGTTTCTCATTGTTCTATTAGAGAAGAATTACAGCAGCATTTTATCTCATCACCACTCTATACTCTGAAAAGATTGTGGTAATTTATTCAAGCAGGCATAGTAATTCCATGCTATTAGAGTGAAATACAGTGTCATATATTTGTTTATTTGACAAAGGTACTGTTATGTTTGTACTAAGTTCAATAAAACAAATAACAGTGTAGGAGCAACACCTGGGTGCATGAGTTAGTATGATTCTTCTGAACACTAAAAGCTGTAAATTATTAATCAACATTCTGCACAATAAGTTTAGTAAACAAAAGGAAAACAATACATAAAATATGGTTCTTAAGAATATCCAAGAAAATATATGAACATGTTAATGAAAAAATTATAATTGGGAAATATAGAGCTGAAAATCAAATTATGGTGGAAACATTCAAGAAAATATTACTTTAGCTGTAATATAATATACAAAATAACAAGTAAGTTTGAGGAATAAGACAGAATTATCCCTCTGTTTCAACTAACCTGTATTTTTTGTTAGTGATAGTGTACTACTTTTTGATCTACAGGTTGATGATATTGTGGCGGTTATTATATAAACAAGTGCTTTGGTATCGGACTCAACTAAACAGAAAAATATCTAAGGATGGCAAACCATTAACTGAAATGAAGATTGCACATGAAGAATCCATTGTTGCACAACTTCTAGGTCATATACAGGCAGTCCTGCAGTCTTCAGGAGAGACCTTGGAACAAACCCAGAAGCTCAATTCTGTGATTGGTTAGTACATTGGAAGGAACTGTAATCAGATGACAATTGTATGGACTGAATTTTAGATTAGGTACAACTTATTTGTAATTAATAACTGACTTGATCTGTAATTTATTTGCTGAGATAATTATAGTTGGAATTCATCAAACTTCTGAGGACTCACAACTGAAGAATCGTAATATTTTATGGCTAACAATATTTCTACGTATAGTTTAGTGGCTTAATCCAAAACCTGCTGAACTCAATGGAAAAACTCCACTGACTTCAGTTTGCTGAATCAATTTGAAATACTTAGGCATCCTGGTACCACAAATCTGAATCCTGACAAGGTTGAGACAGTTTTGTCTCTTCTGAAGTAGATAAAGGGAGTTCCGGGCACTTCACTGTATGTTTGTTTTTCAGCTGAGATCTTACAAACAGAGATTCTATTCAAAGTTCCATGCCACTTTCCTCTGGCGTAGGAGTTTGCTGATAATGGTGTCTTTGGCAAAAAGGTTCCATCCTCCCATTGTTATGCTGGTTGTTCACCTGGCTTTCACCCATTACCTCACAACATTTCATTTATGTGTAGATAAGGCGCTATAGTTCTCATGTAGGCAAAATCCAGTTTACTTCAGTGGGAGATTTGCCTTTTGGAATGAAAGGGAATATTATATAAAATTTGAGCTGCTATTATTTATTACTAAAACAACAAAGCAGGTGATGTGAAAGTTGGAAAAAGTAACGGGAAATGCTTATCACCATGAATAAGATATTATATGTTTTTGAACCATAAAGTTTTTAATTACATATACCACAGGGGCGGCCAACCTGAGCCTGAGAAGGAGCCAGAATTTACCAATGTATATTGCAAAAGAACCACACTAACATGTCAGCAGCCCCCCATCAGCTCCCTCCACTCCAACCTGCAGCGTCTCCTGCCCGCCGACAGCCCTACCAATCAGTGCCTCCCGCTCCCTCCCCACACCTCCCTCCCACCCAATGCGATTAGCTGTTACGCGGTGCACAGGAGGCTGTGGTGGGGAGGGGGAAGAGCGAGGGCATGGCAGGCTCGGGGGAAAGGGTGGAGTGGGAGCAGGGCCTGGGGCAGAGCAGGGGGTTGAGAACTCCCCAGCACATTTGAAAGTTAGCATCTATAGTTCCAGCCCCGGAGTCAGTGCCTATGCAAGGACCCGTATATTAACCTATGAAGAGCTGCATGCAGCTCTGGAGTCACAGGTTGGCCTCCCCTGACTTAGCATTTCTGAATTTACTGTTAGTATGCTAAAAAGTTAGTTTATGAAAGCTTTGTGGAAAGAGGTTGTAACCAATTTTAATTCCACTTTAATAGTGATTTAGCAGTCAAAAATGTTTAACCCAAAAAAGTCTGTAATTCAGAATTATTATTTTCACCCCCCTTCTCCCAAATAGTCACTTGTCTGGAATAAGAGTGGTTTTCCAGCCACTGAGAAATTTGCACATGTAGTAGCTGCTGTGGAATTGTGCTACCATTTATGACAGCTTCTCTGATATACTGTTTAAAAATCATATATTTAATAACAGGCAAAGATTTGAACTGAAATAGAAACAGATATATATTTGTGTGTTTGTATGTGTGAAAAGATGTGAATACTTCACATACTTTGTTGACTATATTGTATTTTTTTTAAAGGTGAGGAACAGTTTCTTCTAGGCTCATATGAAGAATCTGTGAATCTGTGGAAGAGGGCTCTTCAAGAAACCAAAGCAAAAGGCAAGGGAAAAATGGTGTCGTGTTCATCTTTTCAGTTTTCAGATGTTTGCACAATATTCTGACAAGGCTGTTCATACTTCTCTGCTGTAGTTAACACGCTGCTAGCACTTTTGTAAAAGATACCTATTTTCCAGAGTTATCCTGAAATCAAAATTTGCTCAGGAATAAAAATTGAGTCCAAAAGACTTTTAAGTACTTTTGAAAAACCAAAGGACAATTACTACAGAAGTTGTAAAGTTAAAGGGGGAATTTGTTTTAAATAAAAAATTCTGCTGAAAATCCATTTGGTGAGCGAGTAGACTATCTGGAATGGACTTCCTGGTTCATTGAGTCCCGTTCCCAGAATTGCAGACAACCCCATTGGATAATACTGTTCATAAGGTTATCAAGCTCTATCTTAAAACTAGCTAGGTTGACCCCACTATTCCTATTGGAAGGCTGTTCCAGAACCTCAAACCTCTGATGGTTGGAAACCTCCTTCTGATTTCCAGCCTAAACTTATGTATGGCCCATTTATATCCATTTGTTCTTGTAGCAGCACTGTCCTCTAGATTAAATAGCTCTTCTCTTCCCCTGCTGTTTACCCCTGTTGTATTTATAGAGCGTAGAAAGGAGTAAAGAAGTGCTCCAGAATCTTTACATGGCTATCTTTTGAGGACAGCCACTCGTATCTTAGGAGAGGAATAGTTCTCAGGTATGCCGAGTGGACAGCGGTTATATAGGAGGTTTTATGATTTTTTAAAATTAATTTTCCTAAAGAAACAATAAAAATGCAAAAAGGTAAATTACTTGCAGCTTGTATTTGTCACCAAATACTGCACATTTCACAGGATATCCAATAAAATTATGCAGTTACACAACTTTACACTTGTCAAAGCTTCAAGACCAGCTAATACAAAGTCAGACAGTATTACAGAGATGTAACTTGTTAGAGTAGGGGTAAATATAAAAATAAAAATAATAATAGCAAAAAACCATATACAAATATGCAAAAATGGAAAGGAGAGGGCAGGGCTGGAAGAGGGAAGGAAAAAGCAGAGGGGTCAGGTGGAATGGAAGTCTGACATGATTTGAGCTATGATAGAATCATATAAAGGTAGAACTGGAAGGGATCTCAATAGGTCAACTAGTCCAGTCCTCTGCACTGAGGCAGCACTAAGTATTATCTAAACCATCCCTAATAGGTATTTGTCTAACCTGTTCTTAAAAACCTCCAATGATGGAGATGCCTCAATTTCCTTAGCTAATTTGTTCCAGTGCTTAATTACCTTTATAGTTAGGAATTTTTTTCTTGATGTTTAATCTAAATCTCCCTTGCTGCAATTTAACCTCATTACTTCATGTCCTGTCCTTGGTGGATAAGGAGAACAATTTGTCACTCCTCTTCTTGATACAAACCTTTTACACTCTTTAAGACTGTTATGTCCCCCTTCCGTCTTATCTTCTCCAGGCCAAACAAACCAATTTTTTTCATTCTTTCTTTGTAGGTCATGTTTTCTAGATCTTTAATCATTTTTGTTGCTCCCCTCTGGGCTTTCTCCAATTTGCCCACATATTTCCCAAAGTGTGGTGCCCAGAACTGGGCACACTACTCTAACTGATGCTTTGTCAGTGCTGAGTAGAATGGAAGAATTACTTGTCAAGTCTTGTTTACAACACTCCTGCTAATATACCCCAGAATGATGTTCACTTTTTTTGGCAACAGTATTACATTTTACTTCAAGGAGGAGAATTAACTCCCATGCAAATTTCTGACTGATAATGCACTGGTTTGCAATAGGATCTCATCTTCTAGAATGTCTGCCCTCCAGTTCTGCTCCCTCTATAACTTATGGATCCTTAGGTGTATCATGTTTACACAGAGGCAATTTCAGGTGAGGGGCATCTGCTATGTTGAGCCTTTCTGCATCTTTTTTTATGCTCATTTGTTTTTCTGCATACTGGATTACAGCTGCAACTCCCTCTCTGGGAGGGTGTGTGTGTGTGTGTGACTGACTCTTTGAACCTATATTTATCTTCCTTTGCTTTTGAATATACAATTCTGCATTTGTTTCCTTTTATAATGTAGGAGAAAAGAGGACACAGTTTCTTCAAACTAGGTATTATCTTGCTATATTATATTGCCACCTGTATCACTATAACTTAAGTGAGGCTCAGGGGCTGAGCGATCATCTTGTGAGAGAGATACTAAGACGATCTCGGCTGTCTGTAAGGCAGAGAGAAGATTTTTCTGGTATGTTTATCACGTTTTTAAAAAAAATCTGATCCGTTTACTAATGTATGTTTATATTCTTTAGATAACCTGGTGTCTAACTTGTATGCCCCTGTAAGAACTTGACTCCATGATTCCCTTCAAAAAATTCTAAGAGCTCCCTGCAGACAGAATACATCTTTTTTTCTTCAGGGATGGAAAATGGGTTTTCTGTGTAATTCTGACAGAAGCTGAGAGTTTCTTAATTATTTCCATTCTTCAGCCTCTAATTCCTTAATGCCCCACTTCTGAATCAGTATTTCTGTCTCTTAAAAATATTTGACTGCAGAACGTCTGTCTAATCTGTAATAATTAGAGTGAGTGTTTGGAAGACAGCTTTAATTGTATAATTTTATAGTTTGTGTGTGAGATGATTAAGTTCCTTTTTTTTTTAGAGCCTGATCCAAAGTCACAGAAGTTTGTGGGAAGACTTCTTTTGACTTTAATGGACTGTGTGTGTATGTGTATGTATGTATAGTGTGTGTGTGTAAGATCAGAGTTGGTCACAATCCTAAATCCAAACACACAGACTTTGGAAACATTTTGTATTCTTATATGGATAAAAATTTTGTGACTAAGCCCCTTGCTTTATAAAGGGCTGAATCAGAGTCCTAGATCTGAATAACCAAAACTTTGGGAAAGTTCAGAGTCAGTCCCGGATCTAAACTTAGTGGTTTGGGCCCATCTATAGTTGTAAGAAATCTTCAAAGGGAATTGTTACTAACTAGTCATTAGTAGTAAGAGGCTTCTATGTTTTCTGTTTTAAAAGGCTCAGGAATACTGTCAGGGGAAATGAGTAGGGCCACAGTTTGTTTATTCAATACAAACAGTTGTGTTGGCTATAATTAAACAGTTCTAGCGCTACATTTTTATAGCAATTTTTTTGTTATTGTCAAAAACATTTTAATTAGATCTCTCTCTCTTAGATGCTGAACATTCTCAATATGAACTGTGGATGATAAGGAATGTTCATCCTGAAGCTGCAGTGGCAGTAATACGGTCCATGGCACGATTCATGGCTGCCTACTTCACTAATCAGCTGCTTTATATACTTCCCCCACATAAAGTTGATATTCTACCTCCACTTCACATCAACCAAGGTATTCTGTTAAACAAAAAATATTTTAACTGGCTCTGATTCAGTGTTATGATTTATGTTTTTATTTATGTGTTAATGTTGCCTAACTTTAAAAGGGTAAGTATTTTTAGATATGTGATTTTTATTTTTTATAATTACTAGTATTCAGGATAAAATTATACTTTGTTTTAAGATATTTTTGCAAATATTTTTTCTGCCAGCAAAACAAATATTTTGTAGCTGTGGTAATTGCTGAGAATATTTTCATGTTTAAATATTTAAGCTTTCATGTCATAGTTAAAAACTATAGTACAGAGTATTCTCAGTTTATTCTATAATCCATATACTTACTTGGATTGTTTTGCAAATTGCTGTGCCTCATGGGTATCCAGAGTAGTTAGTGATCCAAATTTGAGGTTGTTTGAACAAGGGATTCCCAAGATACAGCCCTCCCTAAAAACTATAATAATGTGACATCAAAATTTTACAGTTCTTGCAATGCCTTTTTTTACACACATCTGGGGCTCAAACTCTGGTTCTGCCCCTCCTCAATTTGATATCCCCCAATCAGGATAAATCTCAGCTATTGTCTGATACACACTACCCTTTTGGGGAAAGAAGCAGTATATTAAAGTTTATTCAGGATATAAATTGAATCTACAGTGTGGCTTGAGAAAATAATTTGTGCATGTGCAAAAGGACTGGGGCTCTGTTGCAAGCTGTGGTGTTCCAAGCAGCCTGACATTAGACTAACTGGCTGACTCAAGCTGACATGCTGTGGCCATTAAATCCAAGCAGCACCTTCTAGGGTGAGTTTTAGTCCTGCCCTTGGCAGCTTTCTGGGAATGTGTGTTTGCACTTTAGGTACTCTCTGCCTGCATTCTGCAAGGGTTTTTTTGGGAAGTTTTGCCCTGAGAGCAGAGTTTCTGGTTTAAGACCTGATATTTCAAAGTGCTCTAACATCCACATGCATTCTCTGTTTTCACTTTGGAAGTATTGTCAAGGAAAATAGTTTTAATTAACTAAAGGGAAGATGTAGTAAGCAACATTAGGGTAATGTAATCATACCATGTGCTCCTGATGTTATGAGCTTGTAATTTTAAAAATACTCTAACAGTCATGTGCATAGTGATATTATTTAAAGTATTGGTTTGCCATGACATTTGCAGGGGTATGCTTCTTGGTGCTACTTTTGGGGTTAGTTCCTCAGACGCATCCCTCACAATAAGGAGCTGATTTTTATATTCACATTGCTGTAAAGCTCACATGCCTTGTCTCGAAAATAGGTACTCCACAACAGAGGATGGGGTAGACTTTGGGAGAGTGGAGAGAAGAGCACCCCCACAGGGTGAATGGATCACTTCACACCTGTCAGGTTGAGTCAGTCTGTATTCAACTCCATATGGTGTTCTGAACACCTTGACTGGAAACACCCAATTAAGATTAATGGGCAACTTTCTACTTCTGCAATCTTCCCCTGATGCTGTGGGTTGTGCGGAGCCCCTTTCTCTTATGCTACAAATCTCCATGGCAAGACTAGACTTGTGGCTTGCACAATCCACTTAACTCAGCACAGAAATAAGCAGTGCATGATACCTTTTGGGTGCAGATATACCTCTCTTCATCTCACAGAGTGAGCTATGGCAACCTACGGCAAGTAATCCCTGCACCAGTCAATACAGCTGTCTCTCACACAGTGAAGAGCAGTTGGAATCTATGGAAATGAATGAGAGAATACAATTCGATGGGACACTTTGCACCAAATAAAATAACTTATTAACATAGTCATTCCTTATGCCTGCTCATTATAGGGCACCCCTTGCTGAAATGTACTTTCCGTATATCCCCAATGGCTCTTGTTTATTGTAGGGAGTAGAGTAAAAGTTGCAGGGGTAGGGGTGGTGTGTATCTTAAGTTATTTTCTTGTTTTTAGAGGCTTAAGTATACGTGCATTCCACATTCTGGAAGGGTATAAGACACGGTTAGTCAACCTGAACTCTCTGTTACAATGACTTGGGGCACTGAATTTAGCTCAGCAAAGAGAAGGTTAAGAGGCAACTTGTTCTGTCCGTCTGTAAGTGCTAGACAGGGAGAGGATAGTTGATAATAGAGGAAAGCCTATGGGGCAGATCCTCAGCTTGTGAAAATTGTCATAGTTCTGAGTTTAATGGAGCTATGACAACTTTCCCCAGCTGAGGATCTTCCCCATATTATTCTTTTAAAAATCATATACCATGTTATAAAGGTAATAAAAGATCAGTTACACAACAAGGTGGTGTGATCAAATGCCACACTATAAACTAAAAACTCTGAATTTATTTTAACTAACCTGCAGGGTATGTAATTAACATTATTAAAAACATATTTTTCTTTCATAGACCGGTTCCCTCGAGTTGTTCCACTACAGCACTCTGTGGTCGCCAGTGCTGTTAGAGACCAGAAACTTTCTTCTGTATGGACTGCTGAATATGCTCTTGATTTGCTCTTTGTTGGTGGACTGATTCCAGAGGCTGTGTGGCTAGCACACAAACTTGGAGACTGGAAAATGTCCGTTTCAATAGGTGTGGCCTATAATCTGTACTGTCAAAGTGGTGGTGACTTCTTAAGGTGAGTTATGCTTTTTCAAATAAGGGAACTCAGAATTATCATCATGCATTATTATATAGTATCATGTATTATCAAGTATTTTACTTAGCAGAGAAGGTAGTGTCCTTCCCCTAAGACACTTCCAGGTTAATAGATACAAGATTTAAATAGATGTGCATTTTAGCCAGTGTGCCTCAGTTTAATAATTTTATCTATGGAAGGTTTTGGGTTTTTTTTCAGAAAAAGGAAAGATGTTTCCACAGAATTTCCTTAGTTTCTCCACAGATTTTTTGTTTTGTTTTGTTTTTACTTTGTCATTAATTAATAGTTTCTTGATATGCTTTCAGGTCAGAGAAAACGGAATTCCATCTGCCTTTGAACTTGACTCCAACACAAATTTTTCAGGAAAAATTACAGTCTTTCTTGGGACAGCCAGTCAGTTTTGAAACATCAAATGAAGGAAGTACTAAATATAAACAGTTTACAGGTACATTTAAAATATAGTTTCATCCTATTTACTATCAACTTTATTCCAGTTGATTCCACAAATCCTAGGTGTTCACTTTAAAAATAAATGTCTTTAGCATTATGAAGATACAGTTATTATCACCACATACGCAGATAGCTACTGTAAGTGCCTAGAATCCTATAGAGAGACGGGGTGTATGAGGTAGTATCTTTTATTGGACCAATATCTGTTGGTGAGAGAGACAAGCTTTCGAGCTTACACAGAGTTCTTTTTCAGGTCTCTGTAAGCTCTCAAAAGTTTCTCTCACCAACAGATGCTGGTCCAATAAAAGATACTGCCTCACCCATTTGTGTCTCTAATATCCTGGGACCAACAAGGCTACAACAACACTGCATAGTATCCTGTTGCTCTTTTGGCTTTTCCCATGCCCAAGATGGCCCATATCTTCCTTCTTGTTTGGGGAGGAAGATCTAGACATATCAGATAGTCACTTCAGTTTGGTTTGACTATAAAATACTTTATTGGCAAATGTACATATTTAGAGCATAATAAAAATAAGACACATTGAAATAAATGTGAATGTATGAACAGTATAGAAAACATCATTGCAATGGCACTAGAGTTACAGAACACGCAAGTATTACTTTGGCCTATAGCAAGACAAAAAATGTCATCTTTTTGCACTACGCCAAAGTTGGCTCCCATAGCCAGATCAGACTGCCCTTGGTTCAACGTCCCAGAAAATCTCGTAGTAAAATTATCCGTATCCCTTATTCTGCTCTGCTCTTTGAAGTCCATATTTCAAGGCGTTGTTTGCATTTGTGATTTATGGTATTCTTTGTCTTAGCCATTATCACGCTGTTTGGAGTGATTCACGACCGTGAGTGCCAACCTTAGGGCAGACTGTTGAAAAGTAGGGCGGACATCTCAAACTGGTGCTATGTTCTGTCATTAGATTTCATCAGCCCAGTTACAAATGTGAACTCCTGAAGTACTAGAATAGTCTTAACATGAAGTCACAGACTGTCCCCTTGGACACTCCAGTCTTTCTTGCCACCCCAGGCAAGCTTAATGATAAATGGTCATTTACAGCAAAATGACACAATATTCAGATTGCTCCCAGTCCCAAGAGACCAGTCACTTACCCCATGTCAGTTTGTACCCCAGATCTCACAACAAAGACAACACTTGTAGCCAGTTCTGTAGTAAATTAAGTATTAATTAGGAAAAAGAAATGAGAGTTTGAATAAAGGTTACATCAGGCAACATATACACACACGAGTTATAGTCTATGTTCAAAAAGGTGACAGAGCTGTAGTAAATTGTCAGCACTGAATGTCTTTTAAGGCTAACCTAGGTTGACCCTGGGGATCTCTGGTTTTGGTTCCTAGCTCCAGCCCTGTGAGAGTCCAAACAGCAAAGAGATGAAAAGTTTTCATGTCACTTATAGTCATAAATATAAAGGGAAGGGTAAACCCCTTTAAAATCCCTCCTGGCCAGAGGAAAAATCCTCTCACCTGTAAAGGGTTAAAAAGCTAAAGGTAACCTCGCTGGCACCTGACCAAAATGACCAATGAGGAGACAAGATACTTTCAAAAGCTGGGAGGAGGGAGAGAAACAAAGGGTCTGTGTCTGTCTATATGCTGCTTTTGCCGGGGATAGACGAGGAATGGAGTCTTAGAACTTTTAGTAAGTAATCTAGCTAGGTATGTGTTAGATTATAATTTCTTTAAATGGCTGAGAAAAGATTTGTGCTGAATAGAATGACTATTTCTGTCTGTGTGTCTTTTTTGTAACTTAAGGTTTTGCCTACAGGGATTCTCTATGTTTTGAATCTAATTACCCTGTAAGGTATCTACCATCCTGATTTTACAGGAGTGATTCCTTTATTTCTATTTACTTCTACTTCTATTAAAAGTCTTCTTGTAAGAAAACTGAATGCTTTTTCATTGTTCTCAGATCCAAGGGTTTGGGTCTGTGGTCACCTATGCAAATTAGTGAGGATTTTTACCAAACCTTTCCCAGGAAGTGGGGTGCAAGGGTTGGGAGGATTTTGGGGGGAAAGATGTGTCCAAACTACATTTCCCAGTAAACCCAGTTAGTTTGATGGTGGCAGTGGATATTCCAAGGACAAAGGATAAAATTAATTTGTACCTTGGGGACGTTTTAACCTAAGCTGGTAAAAGTAAGCTTAAGAGGTTTTCATGCAGGTCCCCACATCTGTACCCTAGAGTTCAGAGTGGGGGAGGAACCTTGATACCTATCTATATTTTCCTCTTCCAGAATTCAAGTTGATATAGGACAAGCTTCCTCGCACCTTTATGGGTGTGAAAGGGCTATTAACCTATTTTTTAAATCTTGTTGCTTCACAATGGCTCACTTAGTTTTGATAGTCCTCCTTGGTGGGCAGGGGGTACCACTCTTCCTGACAATTCAGAAGTTCAGAGCAGGCATTTTTATAATTGTAAAGCGAAATTTACATGTTACCTTACAATATGGGATACGGACATTGCAAGTTAAGATTAATGCATGCAGTAAGTGACAAGCATCCGATGAAGTGAGCTGTAGCTCATGCAAGCTTATGGTCTAATAAATTTGTTAGTCTCTAAGGTGCCACAAGTACTCCTTTTCTTTTTGCGGATAGACTAACACGGCTGCTACTCTGAAACCAAGCATCTTATAGAGTCTAAACACATCCTTACAAGTCTAACATCTATCTTAAACACTACTAGCATACAGATGAGCTGGTCTGATTTCCAGCTATGAATTTGTCAGTGTTCAGCTGATGCCTCCAGCTGTGGCAAGACCTGGCACCTGGTCTGCCAGCATCTCGGCACTAAAACACTGATCCACCTCCATGAGCTGCAGAGAAAGGAGAGCAGTCCAGACATCCAGATTTGTGGGAGACGTTGAATAGCAAAAAACAACCAGAGTTAATTATTAAGCATTAGAAGCAATTTTTTTAACACTACATTTATTCACTTTTTCAAATCTTATATTAAAGAAAGTAAATAGAGTTATTCATAAATTCTGGAAAAATGAATGTAAAATACAGTAATGCTACTTATTAATTTCAGAAGAAAGCATTGCATGAATTGATGCATTTACCATATCGGTTTAAATTCTTGGTATTTTTTAGATCCCATTGAAGAGGAAAATGCAAATGTTCTTTTTGGTTCAGTGCAAGAAATACTGAAAGCAGCTGTTATGGCAGATGCAGACATTCTCTCAGACACATTTCAGCTTTTGATAGACTCTGCCAAGGACCTCAGCAGAAAATTGTGTGGTTTAGTGCCTGATGGGCTATATCTTCCTGCACCACCATTATACTGTCCTCAACCAGCTTCTCTCAGTGAAGTAAGCGTATTTAGTAGAAGTTGCATGAATGTTAGTTTGAACCTTCTAATTCAGTTTTTCTTCCAAAAAAATCTTCAGCCAATTACTTGTGTGGCACCCTAACAGCAAGAAACCTCTTTGAAAAGCTCCTTTCAGTTTTTCCTTCTACTTAGTGAAATCTCTGCTCTTAAGACTAAGAGAAATGTTCTGAAGAGTAGATATTTCATGTGTAGCTCAATTTCTTAATTCTTTATGTCCTCCCAAACTATTTGGCTTATTGTCTTGTACTTAAACTTTGTATTTCTCAGAAAGACTTCAATGACTCTCCTTTAAAAATTGAGAGAGATTATCGTCAGAAGGTGTCTGGGGTCCTTCAGCGAATTATGCTGCTCTTCCGGGCTGCTCGTTGTTCCTGCCCTGTGGCACAGTGGTATATTGTACAACTGAAATGGGCAAGAAAAGTAATGCAAAAGGTAAATAATAAACTTGTTTACTTTTAACTCCATTATCTGTAGTAAATATTAGAGGGTGACTCTTTTGAGGGAGATACCCATATCACTTTAATTCCTTCCTAGTCTGATAAAAGTCTCAGTCTCAGCTGCTGTCTATATTCTTCTCATAGTTTATTGCAGAGGAAACTGGAGCCTAAACAAGTGGGGGGTCCAATGTTTTGGCCTCACAAATAACTAGTGCTATTACTGGAGGTGGGAAAGAAGTGACCATTCAGTTCCAGACCACTCGGGGCTTTAGAAATAATTATTAACACCTTATGGATTCATATAGTTTCCAGGGCCAGAAAGGACCTTTATGATAATCTAATCTGATTTCCAGAATAACAGGCCGTAGAAGTTCCCCACAATAATTGACTGGCAACTGGCTGCAAATTTTCAGCCATCTAGAGCACAAAGTACACATGTAATAAGACTTTTAATCTCAACTATTTAGATTTCATTGACTTAAAATTAAGCCTTATAATATAATGATAAAGATTTTGAAACAGAGCAACTCAGGTTTTTCTTAGCTGTTTTATACAGTAGTTATACTAAAGTTCTATCACCCTGGTAATTCACTCTATCATATTAAATAGAGCATTGTAGTTGTCATAGCTTGTACATGTATTAGATGAAAATTAAAAAAAAATAAATTTAAAAATTCCTTAAAAAAAATTAACCTGGGTTTCAGGTCCATTGCATTACAGGAAATAGAAAGCAGGCCTTTGGAAATATAGTTGATTGTGGCAATATTCTGTCAGTAAGTTAAAGGGGCCATTCAATTCTGATACGAAAAACTTCAGGTGATTTCATTAGGATTTTCACCTACAGATGAACTGAATAATAAAATTTTTAACTAGTAAGCGCTTACAAAGGTAATTTGCTAATTTCTAAATTGTCACAAATAAAATTGCTCTCAGTTTATAACATTTTTGCTTTCTTTTCCTGCCTATAGATTCGAATGAAAGGCACTCTTCCTTCATTAAGTTCATTTCCTAAAACTTTGCTTCATTATTCCAAATTTAGTACAATATTCTTTAGACCTGCATCTTCTGGGGACCATTGCTTTGATGATATTTCTTGTAAAACAATAGGTATGTGTATAATAAAATTGAATAAGTAACTTATGGTTGGAAAATAGAACAAGGGATGAGAAGTTGCATGTGAAAGGGCACTATCTAGGTAGGCTTTATTTATTTACTTTTGCATTTGGTTGAAAGTATATCAAGATACAGTGTCTTCTGCAGTGCTGTCTGTTATAAATCTTTCAAAATTTGTGCAGTTTTTGATAACTCAGAAGGATATTTATATTTTTGTATAATTTTAAAATATTAGTATATTAAAATATAGGTTGTAATTATATATTTACAATTTTTTAGAAAATGAGTTAATCATGCTTGTTTTTTAAAGACTACAAATGAATTAGTAATGTCGGTCCATTTATTTTAATTTTTTTAACTAAAATTCTAGAGACTGATATGTATACTGGGCTATACTGCTTTGCAGCTCTTATTCCAATTTCTGTGTGTAGTTGTGATTATTTTGAGGGGGGCGGGAGAGATGGCCTTTTTCTCATATTATTCAGAGAATGTACTAACTTGAAGATTAAAAAATTTCATAATGTCAAATTACTAGAACAGATCTTATGTTAGAGACTTCTTTAAGTGTATAAAAATGTGAGAAAACTTTGTCAAGGGCGATCTGTGCTGCTGAAAACCAAACTGTAGTGTAGTATAAAGAAATCCATAGACAATAAATTGGGGCAAATTAATGTGAAAATAATCAGAATTGGTGGTGATGACATTAATTCCTTCGAAGCAAGCTGATCTATGTTAGAGCTCTCCCAATTCTTTAACGCTTACAATCTCTCTCCTCAAAGATTCCAACTGATTAAGAAATTTTACTATGTGAATACAAAGATGCCAAGATCTCTGTTTTCCTTGATCTACGTTTTGCTACGAGACAAGTGAAATGAGAATCTGACCCTATAAAGAAGAATCTATATTAACTTGTGAATAATTGTTGACAAATTCTGCAAGCTCTGCTTGAACTAGCATGCTAAAAATAGCAGTGTGGCTGCAGCGGCTCAGGGTAGCCATCTGAGTACACACCTAGGACCTCAGACAGGGTTATACTCGGGTGACTAACCCATGCTGCTACCTATGCCACTGCAACTACACTGCTATTTTAGAGCACTGGCTTGAGAAGAGCTAGCACATGTACATCTACCTGAGCTGGGAATCACATCTCCCATCTGCTGTGTAGACATAATCCTAAGAGACTGAGACTAGTAAAACCAAGAGAGTTAGCAAGAAGAAAGTGGTCCTAGTGTGAAAAGGCAGCAATCTCATCCTGCCTCTTTAAAAGGTAGTTCAAGGCCCAGAATGGGTCCCACTGACACCCTCAGAAGCACCAGTCATCGTGCTTGCACAATACCATTCCCTTGGTACTGAAGTTCTAATTACCAGTACTGATAGCCTCAGTTAGTCCTCCCACAGTACCATCATTTCTGGTACTGAAAACTTCTATGGTTCTGAGCAATCTTATGATTTCAACTCAGCCCAAATCATCGCTGTGGTGAAATTATCCTCCGTCATACTGATAGCAGATAATGTTATAGTACTCAGCATTTCATTGGTGCTGGTCAGGGCAGAGACTGTGACTCTTCCTGAAACTCCAGTTAACATAGCTCCACATCTAGAAGAGGAATACTCATGCTCTTCTTCCGCCTTGGAGCATTACCTAGCTGCTCTCCAAGGTCCCGATCTCATGATCCTTTATGTTTCAGATAATGATTCTAGTACTCATAATTTTCTTCGATCCAAAGAACTGCTGTAACTGTCTAAATCTAAATAACATGGTGGGGCGAGGCTGGCACCGGTTTTAGACTTGAAGCTGCTAAATGCCTTCATCTACCACTTCAAGTTCAGGATGATAAAGCACTGGCCTCTCTAGGCCTCTCCTTGGCTTCCCATGACTAATTTACGGCTCTCAAACTCTAAGTTTTTTATTTTCACATAACAATCCATCCATCTCACAGGACATACCTGAGATTTCTTCCAGTACTGAGAGGACTGACAGTTTAGAATTGTCAAAACGTAATAGACTATACCCCATCTGCCCAAGAGAGAGGAGAAATGCAGGCCCTTCAGGCTGATCCACTGCATGCTGTATTTCATAAGGACAAGGTGCTCCTTAGGCCTTGCCCTAAATTCTTGCCAAAAATAATCTTGGACTTCCATCTAAATCAAGTAATCTTCCTTTTTCCTAAACCCAACTCCAACTAAGGGAAAGCCAGGCTGCACACCTTGGATATGCTTAGGGTATCATTCTATCTATAGAGGACTAAAATGTTCAGGAATTTCCCAAGATTATTTGGAACTTTTGCAGATATGATGATGAGTCAGGCAGTATCAACCGAGAAGTTAGATAACTTGATTTGCAATTGCATCAGAATATGCTACGAATTAGCAATGTAGATCCACTCGTAAAGATTAGAGCCAGCACCATCAGTACCCAGCCAGCTACTGTGGTTTCTTTAAGAAACGTGTAAGTTTCTGAGATCCGTAGGGCAACTATGTGGGGTTCAGCACATAAGTTTACACAACATTACTCCCTTGTAGAGGCATCAAGGTCTGATTTGGCAGACCTGTCCTAAAGTCACTGTTGAAATAAACACCAACCACCCACCCCTTATGCTCCAGGTCACCAGAAGTGGATTACATATGGACAATCACTCAAACTAATTTACTCTGCAGGAACTGTGGTTCTTTGAAATGCATTGTTTGTATGTATTCTGCAACCCATCCTCCTTCCCTGCTACTGCAGAGTCCTATAACTCCTGCATTTTGTATTGGTAAAGGAACCGAGGGACACTTGGGCCTGTTCTTCCCTTTATGCCCTCATTTGTGGGTGTGTGAGGACACTTAGGGCATAGGCACGTACCCAGCAGATGCTGCTAGCCAAAAAAAATCTGAGCTTAAGCACATGGGGCACATTCATGCTAGCAGTAAATCTCCTGTGTCAACTTCCCAACATAGAGGACTTACTGAGGAAAAAGTGGGGCATTAAGAGGGAGTGGAGAGGGCTGGGAAGGGGAGCAGAGTGACCATATACAACTAATGTGTTCCATTAGTGACTGACTATAACCAGCAGTTTTAAATTAGAGCATCCACTAGGCTGCCTTAACCTGAATCAGGGTCAGGGCTGTGATTGTAATAGCTTGAGGATCAGGGAAATGTACATGTAATTGCACCCTGATGGTCCTCCTCATGCTCACCTGTCCTGAATCTGTTTTAGTATAGAAGAAAATCTGGCCGAAAGTTCTATTCCAAGATGTTGAACATATGTTTTTATAGATCTAACTGAGATATTAAAACTCATTGCTATAAAGGGTACAAAAATTGCCTACAAAAATCTGACTACTGGTCATTCTTGAAAAATCAAGAATTAAAACCTTTCCTCTAAGTTACTGTTACCTGTAGTTGAACATTTTAATTAACAAGTTGTTCCTTTTTTTCACCTTTAAGTAACAAGTTATATTGTGTTATTTCTCTTGTAGGTTGCTTCAGAGAATTATGTGCATTGTGTTGGATGCTTCATGTTCGTGAAAGGTTGTCTGACAGTTGCAGATGCTACCAAACTGCAAGAGAAAGTGTGGGTAGTCAAAAGGTAATAGAGGCATTACAGTAAAGGTTTACTGCAAGAGGATACAGTTCTTTGAGAAATGGTCCCTGTGTGTATTCCACCTTTGGTGCACATGTTCTCCATGTGCCAGAGACCAGAAGCAGTGTCCATTGGTCTATGCCTGCAACCCTTTTCCTCATCACGATCTGAACCGGGAGCACAGGGGGTGGTGCAGACCAACTGCCTCTCCACTAACCATGGTCTGAGATGGAGCCTCTTCAGTATCCGCAGCATTATCTAGATTCTTCTAGATCTGACTGTAATTTTATGTAACTAGTTTTTATAGAATAGTTTTAGGCCATTTTTATACTTGTGTAGTTTTTAGTAGTTAGGAGCTGGGTGTGGGGGGGGTCTTCTCCTACCCCCACCATTGGTCCAGAGTTCATAAGAAAGGGGAGTTGCTCACCTGTATCCCATACCAGCCAGGGAATAACAAGGCCCCCACATATTGACAGCATTTTTCATGGAATTTGAAGCCGCCACCTCCTCTGAGTCAGATGTTAGTGGGAAAGTGTCACCACGCGCATCAAGACAAGGGGTCAGCCCAGACAGAACATCCAGAGTCTCTTGGGTATTGTCCAAATCCGCTAAAAGAGATTATGCATCTTTGGATCAAGAGTAGCTTACTACTCCGTGAAGACTGCCTTAATTTCCATTAGGGCCTTACTGGGGGTCCAGGGGACCCATACAGACAATATCCTGAATCTACACAGTCAATCCAGACAAGCCTACCCTTGCAAAGAGGATTTTGAACTTCCTTAAGAACTAATGGAGGAATCGGAAGAACTGGATCAGGCAGAACCACCAGCTCCAATGGTCCATCATTATCCCCAGATGAAGTGATCGCACCAGCCTCATCTTTACTTCCTGATGACTATGGGCAGTTTCAAGACCTGCACAGGAGGAGCGCTGACGCACTCTCTGAAGGAGGTAAAGGACACCTCATAAACCTCTGGACATTCTCCAGAGCATTGGTCCCAGTAAGGTGGCACTTCCCATTAATGAAGCTATCTTAGAACTGGCCGAGACCGTCTGGCAGACTCCAGTCACTTATGCCCCCATTCCGAAAAGAATGGAGAAGAAATACTTCATGCCAACTAAAGGAGCAGAATGTTTGTTTTATTTACGCATCCTGCTCTTAATTCATTAGTAGTTCAGACTGTCACTGAAAGAAGGAGACAGCCTAGATCCGCTACCTCCAATAAGAAAACTAAATGTTTAGATCTCTTCAGGAGAGAAAAAATGTGACAGCTAACCATTCTGCATTACAAACTATCAAGTATTATTGTCAAAATATGATTTTATTAATTCTACTAAGTTAGCAGAATTCACACTCAAACTCCCACAAGAGGATAGGCTCCAATTCAAAGCACTCATTGAGGAGGGTAAATTGCTAGCCAGATTGTCCCTCCAGGCCTTAGTCAATGCAGTGGATCCAGCCTCCCACTTGGTGATGACTTCTATGATTGTATGTTTGGCGTTCTGGCTCCAGTCCTCTGGATTTCCCAGAGAAGTGTAATCCATGGCGAAAGATTTGCACTTTGAAGGAAACAATTCTTTTAGTGAAAAGACAGGAGTCATTACGTTCCTTAAAGGACTCAAGGGCAGCTCTCTGCTCACTGGGCATCTACACTCCAGTGCCAATGATGAAACAGCACAGATCTCAGCCCCACAAGCAATGATCAGCTCCTCAATCCTTTTATCATTAGAGGGGTTATGAGCCACCCAGCAAGCAGCAGAGCGTGCAGCGTAGCAAGCATAACATCCCCCACAACCCCTGCCCCATCATCCTTCCAACCCCAGCATCCCACAAGAAAACATGTTTGATAGGAGCTTAGAGAACTGCGAATCAGTCCCTCTACCATATCCATCTGGTACCCAATTTGGTGGCCGCCTAGCCTACTTTTCACAAGCCTGACATCTTAACAGATAAATGGGTTCTGGAAATTAGCACTAGTGGTTACACCATTATTTTCTCTGCCCCTTCAAGAGCCGCCTCTCCCCACCCCCCCCGCTGTCCCTCTTCAGGGTCCCCTCTCACAAAAGAATGCTCTATCAGGAGGTAGATTCATTGTTGCATCTGCGGGCAATAGAACCCATACCTCCTCAACAGAAGGGAAAATGACTTTACTTGAAAAGCTTCCTCACTCTCCCCAAAAAGAAGGATGAAGACCCACTCTGGATCTCAGATGGATGAACATCTTCATCCTAAACTTAATGTTCAGGATGATTACCCTGACCTCCATAATTCCCTCATTTTTGAACAAAGGCAATTGGTACACATCTCTCCATTTGAAGGACACTTATTTGCATGTAGCTGTGCATCCTGCACACAGAAGAGTCTTCTTTGAGTGCTTGCTCATGTCCATTCCATATTAGGTGCATGTCCTCGCCACATGAACTGATGCCAGAAGTTTTTCCCTGAGAAGTATCCATAGGGGACTGGCTCTGGTGCCCCCTGGAGTAGCACCCATATGGCATGGTATAAGGGGCACTGCCAGCTCCTCACACCCTCAGTTCCTTCTTGCCACCAGTGACTGTGGTGGAATGTCTGCTGCTTCGGCAAACGTTGTTTTGTTTTCTGTTCTTGTGAACTTTGAAAACCTGAAATATAGTTGCATATAGTTAGTAGTTTCTTAATTATGAAATCATCCCCAGCCTTAGTAGTTTTCAACTTTTACTTAATCCCAAACAGGACTCATTTGGGGGGATGGGGCATCCCCCCGTCCCCAGGCTCTAACCTCTGCGATGGCTGCAAATGGCTTATGCCTGTCAGCGATCCACATACCAGATGCTTAAGCTGCTTAGGCGAAGGGCACGTAAGTGCCATATCTGCAAGTTCTTTAAACCTAGGATGAAGAAGGAGCGCAATATCCATCTGAAAGTGCTGCTGATGGAGTTGGCACTCACTCCAGTACCATAGCAGCGGTCCGACTTGGCACCGAGCACCGTGCCCTCTGCGCAAGCCGGCACCAGTCCCTCTCCACAGTTCCGGGGAAGAAGTTGAAAAAGACCAGGAGAGGAATGGAGAGGGCTGGGGATGAGCCACAACTTGTGCCAGGCAGCTCAACACCCTCTTTGGGAGGTCGGGCCCCAGCTCAAGTCGAGTGGTGCAGCCCATCCCAGGCTTTGCCTGCGACCCCAGATAGTGGTGCAGGCCCTAGCCAGCTTCAGGTGCCATCGATGCCCGAAGCTCTTTGAGCAGCTCAAGCAATCTTGATACTCCCGGTGCTGCCCACGCTGGCTCTCATGGTACCCCGGTCTCTGGGAAAACCCATGTTGGGACCTATGCATGTGTCCCCATCGAGAGGGACGTCCCACCACTGTTCGCCCGCCCAAAGCCATCACGCCTCAGGACTCGAGAGGCAAGCTCGGCGGAGCCCTCTTCGGTCTCCGCACCAGGGGCACCGATTGTGGGACTCGAGGCGTACCTTGATGGTAGATTGGCGCAGACCCTCTAAGGTATGCACCACCCTGCATGAACTCCGGGACTGGCTCCGACCGTCTTCAAGAGCCCGGGATCGGTCCTGGGACTGATCAGACACCAGAGACTGCTGATCATTGGGTCATCATCGCTTGTCTCCAAGAAAGAGGTCGTCCTGCTCAGGACAATCCTCCTGGCAACCAGCCTGTAGTAGCTCCCAGTCCCGTTCGATGTCCTGGAATTGGTTGAGTAGTGTGAGGTGTGGATTGCTGGGTATCCGATGCAGATCGCTGGGTAGCCACTGAATGCTGTCAGTCTCCAAGAGCCCAACCAAGACAGTTTTGCTCAGAAAGGTCGGCCTCAGGATGCAGTGACCAGCACCAGTTGGACAAGAGCCACTGTTCAGCCCGATGCTGGTTGCCCGGGACCGACTGACTGTTCCGCTGGTAGCTCCTGCTTGGAGTGAGGTTCCCTGACTGCAGGACAGGTCCCAGTATCAGCAGTAGCGACTACATTATCGGCACCGAAACCTGTCCCATGGCCCTAAGCGCAGTGGCTTGCACCATGGTATCTGGGGAACCCTTGGGGATTCACCTGCCCTTCTCAGGCTGCCTGATCAGTGTTGGGAGCCTTGAAGAAGCCAGTGGCCTTGGTATCCCATCCCTCTCCCATACTCGAGGCTTGGGAGGGTAAGACCCCGCGGGTCCAGGAGGACCCGGGGAGGAAGCTGCTAGACCACCAGTGGACATGGAGGTTCCCATGGCACCGGCATCGTCCTCATTGTCACTGGATGAGGCTATTGTGGGGGCCCCCTCACCCAATTCCTTAGGATGATGCCAAAGCGCACCAGGAACTTTTGAAGAGGGTTGATTCTAACCTGGGGCTTCAGGCAGAGCAATCGGAGGAGCCTTTGACTCTGTTTGACGTCCTCTGTTCCTCGACTCCTGCCCAGGTGGGTCTACCCCTTCATGAAGGGGTATCCAAGATCACTAAGGCCCTGTGGCAGACCCCCTTTTCCCTGGCCCCATCTCTAAAAGGGCCAAACATGAGTACTTTGTGCCAACCAAAGGGCATGAGTACTTATACTCACTCAGCCCCCAATTCCCTTGTGGTTGAGGTGGTTAACCACAAGGAGAGGCAAGGTCAACTTGGGGTCACCCCCAAAAATAAGGATTTGAGGAGGCTGGATCTCTTTGGATGTAAGGTTTATTAGTCTTCCAGCCTTCAGCTGCGTGGCCAACCACCAAGCCCTCCTTGGCCAATATGACTTTAGTATGTGGCAAGCCATGGCCAAGTTTGAAGGGTTGCTCCCCGGGGCTTCCAAGAAGTTGTTACGAGCGATCCTTGATAAGGGTACGACTACAGCCAGGATGGCCCTCCAGGTAATGTCAGATGCTGCTGCTCGCACCATGGCTTCCGCTATTTCCATGCGTTACCCGGGGTTCTTTCAACCCAAAGCTCTTGGTAACTTTTACTCTGTGCGAGGTGGTGTCAGGAAATAAATTGGGGAGACATGGCCATCCGACCAATAGATGGCTGGCACAAACAGGACAACGCAAGAGTGCTTTCACTTAAAGCTAAACTTTACTTAGTCTCAAGCACTAACACATGTTCGCAAAAGGTTAGTAAAACACCCCCAACCCTTGATAATTACCAAAGCTCAGTGTGGCTCTCGAGTAGCACAGCGGCAGGCTTCCGGTGGCCAAATCTTACATCTGCCGGTGGCGACTGCAAGATCTATCCAGAGGGAGAGTCCAAAAAGAGTCCAACTACCTCAAACTTTTCCCCCTTATTTATACATTAGTAATAGAATGACATGTCCCTTAAAAAGAAAAGGAGTACTTGTGGCACCTTAGAGACTAACCAATTCATTTGAGCATAAGCTTTCATGAGCTACAGCTCACTTCATCGGATGCATACTGTGGAAAGTGTAGAAGATCTTTTTATATACACACAAAGCATGAAAAAATACCTCTTTCCACCCCACTCTGTTGCTGTTAATAGCTTATCTAAAGTGACCACTCTCCTAACAAGGTGTATGATAATCAAGGTGGGCCATTTCCAGCACAAATCCAGGGTTTAACAAGAACGTCGGGGGGGGGGGGGGGGGGGAGGAAAAAACAAGGCGAAATAGGCTTGAATAGAGACTGGGAGTGGCTAAGTCATTATGCAAGGTAACCTAAGTTAACTGTATCCAATTTTCAAATGAATTCCAATTCAACAGTTTCTCGCTGGAGTCTGGATTTGAAGTTTTTTTGTTGTAATATAGCAACTTTCATGTCTGTAAACCCGTGACCAGAGAGATTGAACTAAAACCCCTCCAACGCATTATCAAGGATCTACAACCTATCCTGAAGGATGACCCAACACTCTCACAAATCTTGGGAGACAGGCCAGTCCTTGCCTACAGACAGCCCCCCAACCTGAAGCAAATATTCACCAGCAACCACATACCACACAACAGAACCACTAATCCAGGAACCTATCCTTGCAACAAAGCCCGTTGCCAACTGTGCCCACATATCTATTCAGGGGACACCATCACAGGGCCTAATAACATCAGCCACACTATCAGAGGCTCGTTCACCTGCACATCCACCAACGTGATATATGCCATCATGTGCCAGCAATGCCCCTCTGCCATGTACATTGGTCAAACTGGACAGTCTCTACGTAAAAGAATAAATGGACACAAGTCAGATGTCAAGAATTATAACATTCATAAACCAGTCGGAGAACACTTCAATCTCTCTGGTCACGCGATTACAGACATGAAAGTTGCTATATTACAACAAAAAAACTTCAAATCCAGACTCCAGCGAGAAACTGTTGAATTGGAATTCATTTGAAAATTGGATACAGTTAACTTAGGTTACCTTGACTAATTTATAGCCTGCTGACTTGGCTGCTTTTAGCAATAAGCCATAGTGGTTTCAGGCACTTTCCTGGTTTGCCAAAATCTCCCCGTACACATGTGGCAAGTCTCTGGGCTGCTCCTCTCTGGGTTGTCCACGGAGGCCAACCGTCATTGCAGGTCCTGCCCTTCGACGGCAGGGCCCTATTTGTGGAGCAGACAGCAAGTTGCATGGCCTCAAGGACTCCCGCTCCACCCTGAAAACCTTGGGTCTCTACGTCCTAGCCTTGGTGCATAAGTGGTTCAAACCGCAGCAGCCTCAAGGCCAGGGGAGCCAGCCTCGGCAGGACCAGCCCCATACACGAGCCAAGGGTTACAAGCGCCACCCACCTCCACCCTCTGCCCAGTCGGGCTCGACCCGTAATAAACAGGGGGCCAAACAGTCATTTTGAGGGTGTGCCCGAGAGTGATCTATCAGACTATTCCCCAGATCCATCTTTCCCAGTATTCTCTGACTGCCTTTCCTTCCAACATGAACTGCTATAACTTCGGATTGCTGAGTCCTCAACACAGTGGAACGGGGTTACACCCTCCAGTTTCTTTCTACCCCCCCTTCATAGAATCCTAGAATATCAGGTTTGGAAGGGACTTCAGGAGGTCATCTAGTCCAAACCTCTGCTCGAAGCAGGACCAATCCCCCACTAAATCATCCCAGCCAAGGCTTTGTCAAGCCTGACCTTAAAAACCTCTAAAACCTTAAAAACTTCCCACCTGCCTTCCCTTCCCTCTTCAGGAACCCCCTCACGAGATTCTCCTTGCGCAGGAGGTAAAGGGGTTACTACAGCTGGGTGCGGTGGAAGAAGTTCCTCTGGAGTACAGGGACAAGTGGTTCTATTCCTGGTACTTTTTAAACCCAAAACCAAGGGCAGTCTACGGCCCATCCTGGACCTGCGAGACCTCAACAAGTACCTACAGAAGCTAAAGTTCCACATGGTCTCTGGCTTCTGTTATCCCCTCCCTGGATCCAGGAGACTGGTATGCTGCCTTCAACTCGAAGGACGTGTACTTCCACATAGCGATATTTCAAGGGCATAGACGCTTCCTCCGGTTTACGGTGGGACTCCACCACTGCCAGTTTATGGTCCTCCCGTTCGGCCTGGCAACAGCACCGAGGGTGTTTACCAAGTGCATGTCAGTGGCAGCAGCTTACCTCAGGCGCTAGCATATCCAGATCTACCTGTACCTCGAGGACTGGCTCATCAAGGGCGGCTCCTGGTCTCAAGTCTGAAGGGATGTTGCGGTGCTTCAAGCCATGTGCTGCTCTCTGGGCCTACCGGTGAATGACAAAAAGTTGACATTGGTGTCAGTGCAGGGGATAGAGTTCATCGGAGCAGTCCTTGACTCTACCTGCTACAGAGTGTTCTTGCTGCTGGAAAGGTTCCACATGATGGTGAACCTCATTGCAGATGTCTCCGCGTTCCGTCTGTCTATGCCTTCTGGGCCACGTGGCAGCATGCACTTATGTGGTCTGCCAGGCTCTGGATGCAGCCCCTGCAACAATGGCTGGCGACAGTTTATTCCCAGTCCAGAGACCCCCTGGAAAAGATCGTTACCATTCATCAGGTGATACGTACCTCGCTGAGATGATGGACCTACTGCAGGACAGTCCCGGAAGGAATTCCATTTGACAGCCCTCCTCACTCCATCTAGTTGGTGTTGGACACTTTGGACCTCAGCGGGGGGGCACATCTCAGCAACCTCCAGACATAGGGGATGTGGTCCCCGGAGGAGGAGCGGTTAGACATAAACGTCAAAGAGCTTGGAGCAGTCCGGCTGGCATGTAGAGTCTTGCTCCACCAGTCGGGCAAGGTGATACGAGTCATGACGGACAATACAGCCTCGATGTTCTACATCAGTAGGCAAGGGGGCGCATGCTCGTCGGCTCTCTGTAAGGAAGTCCTCCATCTTGGGACTTCTGCATCAGCTACGAAATATACCTGGAAGATTGTCACCTTCCCGGCATCAGGAATACGCTGGCAGACCAGCTCAGCAGGGACTTCTCCTCTCACCATAAGTGGTCGCTTCATGCAGAGGTAGCCTGCATGATCTTCCAAAGATAGGGAACTCCCTAAGTGGACCTGGTCGCTGCAAGACAGAACAGGAAATGCCACCAGTTTTTTTTCTCTAACAGGGTCTGAGCAAAGACTCCCTCTCCAATCCCGTCCTCCTGTTGTGGTCAGGGAGCCTGATGTACGCATTCCCTCTGATTCCACTCATTGGCAGGGCGCTGGCAAAGATCAAGAGGGACCAGGCACAGGTTATGATCACTCTGGCGTGGCCTCGCCAGCATTGATTTGGCACGCTCGTGAGCCTGTCAGCGGCCCCTCTCTGGACTCTGCCCAACCAACCAGACCGGCTATTGCAGGACCATGGTTGGCTCTTACACCCTAATCTTGGGTCCCTCCACCTCTCGGCATGGATGCTGCGTGGCTGAACCTGGAGGAGTGGATCTGTTTGGAAGGAGTTCAAAGGTTCTCCTGGAAAGTAGGAAGCCCTCAACTAGACTGACTTACCTGGCCAAGTAGACAAGGTTTTCCCGCTGGGCATCCAAATGGGGCATCTGTCTCTTGCGTTTCTCCTTACAGGAGCTGGACTGCCTGCTCCATTTGAGGAACCAGTGCCGGGCACACACTCTTCCATTACAGTGCATCTTGCTGCCATCTCTGCTTTTCACTCGCTGATCCATGGACAGACGGTGTTTTCCCATTACATAACGGTCAGATTCTTGAGAGGGCTGGAGAGACTCTTCCCACAAGAGAACAAGAAATGAACAAATGACTGTTCCGGGGGACTCAAGGTCAGGGCTCCAGAGGGGCCGCATTTCTAGTTCTATGATTGGGGCAAATGACATATGCCTTCCCACGCATTCTGCTTTTAGCTGAGGTTCTGAGGAAAATCAAGCAAGAGGGAGGGAATGTTGGTGATCCTGATTGCTCCTGGATGGTGCAGACAGTTGTGGTTTCCAAGCGTTTTATAAATATCACCATGCCTGGGCATCCATATCCTGCTCTTCCTGGACCTGTTGACCACAGGACAGAGACAAGATCAGATATCCCAATCTGGCATCTCTCCACATCGCAGTCTATTTTGGTGGATGACCAACCTAGAAAAGACATTCTGGGAAGCAGCACAATCCATTCTTAACAATAATTGAGTCACAGAGTATAAGGCCAGAAGGGAGTACCAGATCTAGTCTGACCTCTTGTATATCACAGGCCACCAACACCACCTGGGATCCACACATGAAAAACTCAACCCAGTAGGAAGAATTCCATAAAGAAGTGCCACACAGTAAAATGAAAAAGGTTTTCTGTCTGATTCCAACAGCGTCAGATGTCATCAGGATATTGGCATCCCTGTCATTTTGGACTTTTTCCTTAAAGATTTCACAACTATCTTTTTGTTCCCTATGGGTGGATTTAGCAGTTATCAGTGCCTGTAACCAACCACTTGATCTTCACCCATTCTGTGTACAGTACATTTTCTAGAAGGTGTCTGTGATGCCGGCAGACCAGGTGCCAGCTCATGCCAAGGCCTCAGGCCTGACTGAACACTTACAAATGCATAGCTGGAAACCAGTCTTGCTTAGCTGTGTGCATTATTGAAATAGATATTAGATGTTAAGTTGATAAGAATGTGTTTAGTCTGTATGAAATGCTTGTAGGATGCTGCATGCATTGGCCTTATAACCTCTAAAGCCTAATGTATAAAGTTATTGAGTATTTGCATTGTATACTTCTGTAATTGCATAACTCACCAAACAGGAAAATAAGCATTAATTAAGATAAAGTGCTTGTCCTGAATACAAGATAGCCTGTTGAAGGCAAATAAAGAATTGTATAGCATCAAAGGACAGAGGCCCTGTTGAATGCATTTCTAACTCCCTCCGGGAAGGAGAGACCTACTCCTGAGCTTATCCCATCAGTTTGGACTCTGGGGTGGAGGGAATAAAAATACCTGACAAGGAGAAACTTTGCTCTTTGGCTGTTTGGACTCTCACAGGGCTGGAACTACAAAACAGAAGCAGAGATCACTAGGGTCAACCTGGGTTAGCCCTAAAAGATATTCAGTGCTGATGATTTATTACAGCTCTGTCACCTTTTGGAACCGTAGGCTGTAACTCATTTGTGTATATGTTGCCTTCTTTAACCTGTAAATAACTCTGTCTTTTCCCCTAGTTAATAAATCCTTAGTTGGTTTACTGTAGGATTTGGGTATAAGCATTGTCTTTGGTGTGAGATCTGGATTACATATTGACTTGGTATAAGTCTCTTGGGACTGGGAACAATCTGAATATTTTGTGATCTTTGGTGCAAGTAAGTGTTTATCACTTAGTCCAGTTTGCCTCGGTGGCAAGATAGATTGGAATGTCCAAGAGGGCTGTCTGTGACTCCACGGTAACATTGTTATAGTGCTTCAGGAGTTCACATTTGTTACTGGGTTGATGAGATCTAATTATAGAACATACAACCAGTTTGGGATATGTGCCCTGCTTTTTGACAGTCTGTCCTGAGGTTGGCACTCATGGCTGAGTCATTTGGGGTAGCGTGACAGTAATAGTAGAACCTTTCCTCTGATGATGAAGTCTACCCCAACATGGGACCTCAGTCAAGTCCTATCAGCATACATAGACACTTAACTTTGTTTCTTAGGCAATCTTCATTAGAGGTGGACTTTCTGGTTACCATCCCATCAGCTAGAGGAGTAGATAGCTGGGGGCCTCCATGGCCAATTCATTTTACACTATCTTCCACAAAAGCAAAGTTTTCCTGAGATTACATTCAAAATTCACCCCTAAAGTAGTCTCAGAATTCCACCTAAAAAAGGCCATTCACTTACCTGTCTTCTTCCCAAAGCCATATGCCACCACTGAGATAGGCAGCTGCACACTCTAGTTGTTTGTCGAGCCTACAAAGGACTAAAGCTTTTATGAAATTATCTAAATTTGTATCCTTTATGGAACATAAGTGAGGGAAAGTGATTTCTTCTGAGCGACTTTCCAAATTTTGGGCTGCATCTTGCTCTGTTATGAATTAATGGTGACTCCTACCAGACAAAATGTTGGGGGCCAATTGACGAGAGCCCAGTCTGCATTGGTCGCCTTGCTATGAGATGTTCCTCTCCTGGAAATCCGTAAAGTGGGGCTCTGTTCAGACTTTCACCAGACATTATGCTCTGATGCAAGCTTCTTCAGCTGATGTATAGTTTGGCAGAGCAGTCCTTCAGTCAGTGATACAGCCAGGGTTCTTGCGTCAACCTTTTCAATGAATCCTGCTTGTGAGTCACTCACAGTGGAATACTCATAGGAACCATCATTCGAAGAAAGAAAGGTTACTTACCTTACAGTAACTGGAGTTCTTTGAGATGTGTGGTCCCGAACTATGACCTTCTACCCACCCTCTCTTCTTCCCCTATGCGGTGGAGTCTTATCCTAGGGCTGTTCATGGTAGAAAAGTAACTGGAGAAGCAATCGGTTCATAACGTCCCTTATGCCCTTTCTTTGGAGTATGAGGAGGAGAGGGGCACAGACCAACAGACCTTGCTACTAAAAATCTTTCAATGTCAGGTGCATGAAGCGCACGTGCATCCACCGTGGGCTACAGACAAGGACCACTCATCTGAAAAAACTCCAGTTACTCTAAGATATGTAACCTTTCTCCTATAAAATGATCTCTGGAGATTTGTTATACACTTTTTATGACCTCTTGAAAGAACTCCATTTCACTCAGTAGTACAAAATGTTACTCTAGGATACTGTAATCTCATGAGACATCTTGCTGTAATTATACTAGTAATATATGTTACCAAGAAAAAATGCTGTCCATGTCTATTATGCTGTACATCTTTAAAAATGTTAGTAATGTTATTTTTCCTGGGACCTTAGTTTATTTTTAATTTGAATTAGAGACATACATCACAAGAAATATAGCATTTTCTGCATTTTTGTAGCAATTACAATAATACATTCCATGCTTTTTTATTACCTATATTTAATGAACTCATTAAACATGTATATCACAGATGGGTTGAAAAATATCCAAAATTCCTTGTTTTACCAGTCCATGAAGCTAATCTGGTACATGAAATTAATATAGGATAGGTCTTAATGCTCAAAGAAACTAGGATGGGGTGGGCAAACTTTTTGGCCTGAGGGCCACATTGGGGTATGGAAATTGCATTGCAGGCCATAAATTCTCACGAAATTGGGGGTGGGGGTGAGTGCTCCGGCTGGGGGTGCAGGCTCTGGGGTGGGGCCAGAAATGAGGTTGTGGGGTGCCGGGGGGATGAGGGCTCTGGGGCGGGGCTGGGGATAAGGGGTTTGGAGGGCGGGAGGGGAATCAGGGCTGTGGCAGGGGATTGGGGTGGGGTGGGGGGGCTCTGGGTGGCTCTTACTGCAAGCAGCTCCCAGAAGCATGGCCAGGGGGCTCTGCCCACTGCCCCATCCTCAGGTGCCTCCCCTGCAGCTCCCGTTGGCCAGGAACTACAGCCAGTGGGAGCTCGGGGGTGACACCTGTGGACGGGGCAGTGCGCAGAGCTGTCTGGCCACGCCTCTGTGTACTACGTAGGAGCCAGAGGGAGGGTCATGCGGGCTGCTCTCTGGGAGTTGCGTGGAGCGGGGCAAGCCCCAACCCCGCTCCCTCACTGGAGCTGAGGACCAGATTAAATCATGAAAATTGCCAATAAGTATATAGTCTAGCTGGAATTTTTCATGTATATCAATTAATATATATCTGACCATTTATTTTTTAGGACTGCAAGAAGGCTGAATATGATGCCTCTATAGTTGAGCATTGTCTCAATGCAGTGGAATGGGCTTGTCGAATGCTCCCTTTTGCTAGGTTTATGAATGTTGAAGAACTTGTTCAAGATATAATTCTGAGCCTTGTTGGAGAATTACCACCAATCAGAAAGGTAAATGAAGCTAAAACCACAAAAGATATTGAGAATGACAAAGTTTTAGCTTTCTTGCAAATGTTATTTTTAGAGCTATGAATAATACAAGTTTTGCTGGGAGTTTTGCTATAACTTTTTTCCATCAAAATTAACCCTGAAACTGATATATTTTGTACAGGTGGCAGAAATTTTGGTGAAAGCATTTCCTAATTCTGAAGATGTAAGAGTTCCATTAAGGGATAAATATCATGCTCTTCAGCAGCGACTTAGACACTGTACTGTCAGAGGTAATGTACATTCTTCCTCAGGGAATATAAAACAGGCTTAGTGACTTCATTGCTTTTTGGGTTTTCTTATGAACAATAATACTGCTAACATTTCTTTAGATGAGACATTGAATTATTGGCTTTTGTCTAGGTAGAAGCTATGGATATCATGGTGCTTTTGAAATGAGAACTGTAGTGTTCTTGCCAACAAATCAAGTTCAAGGCTGGAATTTTCAAAAGAGCTCAGTGTTGGTTTGACTTTTCTTCCACTGAAGTCAATGGTAAAACTCCTATCAACTTCAGTGGGAGCAGTGTTAGCCAAACACTGAACTCTTTTGAAAATTCTACCAAGGTTTGAGCTATCATTGAGTTAATGGCTGCTCATTTTGTGTACGTGATCGTTGGGCTATCAGTATTCATCTCCTTATTTTATATTTATAAACACTTTCAGATATCATGAATTGAAAGGTGCTGCATAAGAACAGTAGAAAGAAAGTACTATTCCATTATTCTGTAATGTTTAAAACAAAAAAAAAAACTTTTTTGGTATGATGGCAGAATAATTAAATCAATTTTTACAGTACTGCATATAAACACTAACACTTTCAAATTTTTTTGTTGGTGGTTTTTAAGAATTATCCTTACAAATAATGGCAAAAGATATTACTCCAGATGAAGGACTACAAGCTTGCCTTATTTCATATTTAGAACTCAAGTTCAATATCCATCCTTTAAAAGCACCTAATTTAAACTTAGTGTTTTTCTTTGAGTGATGGTCCGTACGTGTATTCCACACATAGGTACACATGTGAAGCATGCACCTTAGTTCAGAGATTTTTAGTAAGCAGTGTTCATTGCTCTGCACATATGCAGTTTTATTCCTCATGCTCTGAAATTAGAGTACAAGTATAAGTAGTGCAGGCCGATGCCTCTCCAGTTCCTTCTTGGTGCCTCATGGCCTAAGTTGGACTCTTTTGTCCACAACTTCTATCATTGCTTCAATCTTTAAATATATAAATTTTAAATAGTTATTAATATTTTAGCATTTCACTCTTAGATTTATAGCCTTTAGAACTTAGTTAGTTCTCTTCCCGTCTTGGGGAAGCTCTAACCAAGGACAGGGTCTGTGCTCAGAGTCTTGGGTATTAAGAATTGCGTTTTATGCCCCTACTCCTTTTGACTGAGCAACGAACACCAACGTTGCCTTTACTGCCTTGGTGAAGCTTATGTCTCTGTGCTGTGCGTGGGTAGTATAAATAGCACTGTGCAGTCTGACTGCCCTCAGTTCCTTCTCTGCTGCAGAGCCCAAATGTTACACTCCGAAGCAGAGGGGGGTAGTTGAGCACATCTCAAAGAACCTCAGTTACTGCATAAGGTTAGTAACCCTCTCTTCTTCTTTGAGTGATGTCCCTATAGGTGCTTCATTGTAGGTGATTATAAAGCACTGCCCCTAGCTGGAGGGTTGGGGCTTCAGAGCGGCTGTTATCGCCGAGGATAGGATCATATGTCCAAGGATGGTGTCCGTCGAAGAATCCTGCAAGATGGCATAATGTTGGGCTAATTTATCAGAGGACGCGCACGTGGCAGCCCTGCATACATCTATTATGGGAACATTATTGAGGAATGCAATGGAGGTTGAGAGCGCACATGTGGAGTGTGTCCTGATAGAGGCAGGTGGTTGCTTATTGTGAAGTTCGTAAGACGTGTCACACCTGCTGCTCTGAAGTCTCATTTTGGTGTGGGAGAATTTATCCCCACAACCAGTGCGGTGTTGGGAAGCTGGGAAGCACTCTTATGAGTATGAGACTCAGTCTTTCTCAAAGTCCACATCAAAGAAGTTGGACTCACTTGTAAGCAAGCCTTCCAGCTTGGCTTATGAGGACTTGGTATGTTCTAAGCCCCAGAGGCATGAGAAGAAAGCCCATAAGCATTGGGCTCTGTTGGTACCAGACCATGTTCCATTGGTACCGTCATCCCTAGCTCCTCCCAAACCCTGGGAACCATCAGCACCAAGAAAGTCTGATCATCACTGACTTCAGATACTATCGTCCTCACCAGCTCCAATGACGCAGACAGGCTGAACTCCTCTCACACTAGGGAGATATGAACCTATTAGAACCCGACAGGACATTTTTGCTCTTCTGGCTGTGGGATCCCTTCCTCGATTGGGCCCCTCTCTTTCCAGGGAGATATCACCTCTGAGAGAATTGATTGCTGGAAGGAGCTTATCACCCCTCTCATATACAAAATACACATCCAGTCCAATTGTAGTGCCCTACATATCCTTCGCTGCCCAAAAGACCCACACAAGTTTGAAACCAGCCTCCACCTCATCTAACTTAGAGCTGCTGATACCCCTTGACATCGGGGCCTCTGCAACCACCTGTCAGCCTCTGCTATGGAATATATTGGGGGACTTGGGACCCCTGCAGTAACAATCCAATCTGCCAGGAAGTCACCCCTTGCCTCCCCTCTATGGGGATGCTTAGATCTGCTCCCAGAGCTGACAGAGGAAAAGGAATATTATGCTCCAGATCCGGCAGCTCTATCAGAACCAGCAAGACTGCTATTGTCATAACTGGATCAAGTGGTGACTTCTAAATCCCCTTCTCCTGCCAGTGACTTCAGGCAGTTCTGGAACCTTCTCCACAGAGTTGCTGCAGAGCTTCAGATCCCCTTGAGAAGATCCAAGACTCCCAGCACAAACTTCTAGACATCCTGCATGCTTTTGGACCCAACAGAACAGCTCTCCCCATTAATGAAGGCATACTGGAACCAAGTAGAACAGTTTGGCACACCCCTGTCTCTACCCGCAAAAGGCCGGAGAAGCATTATTATGTGCCAGCCAAGGATGTGGAATTTTTGTTTTCTTATCCCAATCCCAATTCACCCGTGGTCCATGCTGCTTCTGAAAGAGCTAGAGAGCAACATCTCTGGTCTGCTCCTGCTGGCAAAGAGGACAAACACCTAGATGTGCTGGGAAGAAAGGTCTTATCATCCAGCCTCCAGCTCAGGATAGGCAATTACCAGGTGCTACTGGCTAAATAAGATTTCCTGACCTATGCCAAGTTTGTGTCATTTACTGACAGCCTTCCGCAATGGGACAGAAGGTTTTTTTTTTCAAGTTCTGATTGGCGAGGGCAAACTGATAGTGAGGATTGCCCTCCAATCTGCAGCTGATGCCGCTGATGCCTTCTCTAGAGCTATGGATACTGACATCATCATGCGCAAGGAGTCATGGCTCCATGCATCAAGGTTCCATAGGGAGATCCAGAATACTATCGAGGACCTTCCCCCACCTTCAATGAATTGCACTTTTCAATCAGAAGACTGAGTCCCTCCATATCCTGAAGGATACCAGGGCTACCCTACATTTGCTGAGGATATCCATGCCTGCCCCTAAGAGGAAGTTTCATTGCCCATGGGCCAAATCTAAATATACAGCTCAGTAGTTCTTCCATCAGAGGCCTTATGAACCACCATGTAAGAGACAGGGGGTTCAAAAGTCCTGATTCCTTATGCCGTCTGCAACAGTCTCGGCATCTCAATCCCCAAGAGCTTATTTTTCATGGGAGTTTGAGAGCTAAGAAGCACTAAGCCCAACACCTCCCGACTCCCACACACTATTTGGGGGTCATCTAGCAGTCTTTTTCAACACCTGGAGTGCGATAACAATGGTCAAGTGGTTGCTGAACATAATCTACTCTGGCTAGATGATAGACTGCATCCCTACCTCCTCCAAAACCCTCCTCCTCACCACTCTCATGAGACCATTCTTATGAGAGTATTCTCACGTGAGGTGAACTCCTTACTGCAGCAAGGATAGAACATGTCCCTCTGTACTACCAAGAAAGAGGGTTTTACTCAACTTGCTTTCTTATGCCCAAAAAGAAAGGTGGTTGGAGACCAATCCTCAACCTCTGCCATCTCAACTGCTTCATTCACAAACTCAGATTTTGAATGGTCACATTGGCAGTGATAATTCCATCTTTAGAAATGGGCATGTGGTTCACAGCTCTCAATATGAAGGACACCTACTTTCATAGACATTCATCCCGCCCACAATGCTTTCTCAGATTCATGGTAGGCTCTGGCCATTTTCAGTGCAGAGTACTCCCCTTCATAATAGTGACTGCCTCCAGAATCTTTATCAAGATATTCTCAGTAGAAGCAGCCCACATCAGACGTTGTGGTCTTATTGTCTTCCCCTACCTCTAGGGTGCGAAATCCCACCAGGAAGCTTGTGTGTCAACTTCCAGGATGCTACACCTCGTCTGTTCAGTGACAGTCAGCATAAACATAGAAAAATCTGTTCTCACCTCCACGTTATCTCTGGATTTCATTGGGGCCACCTTAATGCTATCACTGGAAGAGTTTACCTGCCCAAGGACAGGTTCCAGACCATAAACAAAATTATAGCTCATGTCACAAGCAACCCTTGAGTGCCAGTCAAGACATATCTGTCTCCCCTAGGCAGGGGTGAAAGTAATTTAAGGGACTTACTAATACACAGGGCTGGGGTTCTGAGCAAGAGGGAGGGGTGTCTGTGTGTGTGTGTGTGTGTGTGTGTGCGCGCGCGCTAAACCAGAAGGGGCAGGGCCTTTAAATCTCCGGGCCCTTTATATCACTGCCAGAGCTGTGTGGTAGTGGCGTCGGGAGCCTTGGGCCCTTTAAATCACTGCCAGAGCCTCATGGTAGAGGTAGCTGTGGCCAGAAGCCCTGAGGCTCTGGCGGCCATTTAAAGGACCAGAGGCTCTGGCCGCTGCCGGGAGCCCAGGGCCCTCTGAAATTGGCAGCCTGGAGAAACTCCCCCTGCCGGTGTGGTTGGCTCTGAACCGGCTCTTGCCAGTACGCTGTACCAGACTGGACTGGCTTACTTTTACCTCAGCTCCTAAGTCATATGGTCTTGTGCACCTATGTCATCCCATTTTCAGGACTCCATTTTTGTTGCCTTCAAGCTTGGCTGCAATTGGTATATTCCCCAAGCTGTCATTCCATAAACCTCCTGGTGACAATTCTAGCCAAGTTACTAACTTCCCTACTGTGCTGTACAAATCCTTGTCAGGTATATCCCTTTCTCATTCCCTCTCTGGACAGTACCATCATTATGGATGCATCCCTATTAGGTTGGGGAGCCCACATGAACTGCCACACAGCACAAGGTGCCTGGACATCTTGGAGGCCAAGATGCGCATCAATATCCTGGAGTTGCAAGCAGTATGGTAGGTACGTGAGTACTTTCTCCCGTTCATCTGCGCTCACCATGTCCTTATAATGTCTGACAATGTTATGACTGTTATAGATCAACAAACAAGAGGAAGTGAGAATCTGCCTCTGTGTGTGTGCAGAAGCAGTCAGCCTGTGGAACTGGTATATCAGCAATCAGATCACTGTATTGGCACCTACTTCCCAGGGAAGCAAATCACATTAGCAGATTCCCTCGGCAGACAGTTCAGTCAACCACAAGTGGGAGCTACACGGCTCCGTACTGCACAATATGTGAAAGTTCCTCACATTAGTCTTTTGGAAAGACCATTATCAATTCATAGTCCTCCCATTTGGACTAGCTACAGCACTAGGGTCTTTACAAAAATCCTTTAAGTGGCAGTGGTTTAGATTAGAAGAAATGGCTTCCTATCTTTCCATGTCTCGACGACTGGCTCCTGATGGGCAGATCCAGCAGGGAAGTCCAGTAGCAACCCTGTTCCTACTCCACCTACTGTCTTCCCTGGAAATCTGCGTCAACCATAAAACGTCCACTTTCAGTCCCACAAAGACTATGATTGTGTAGGGGGGACCCTGGATTCAACTACTGCAAGAGCCTGTCTCCCAATGGAGAGATTCTTTGCTATGAACTAATTGATAAAACAGATCACCCTCCGACCTTGGACTACAGTCGGGATCTATCTGTCCGTTCTAGGGCATGTGGCCTTATGCACCTATATAACACCATTCGCCAGGATCCATCTCCACTGCATAAACCTGGTTTCAGTCTGTCTACTCACCATATAAAGATAACATCAGTGCCAGAGTAACATTTCCGGCCAAGATTACAGTTTGTCTCCTGGTGAGCAAACCCGGAGAAGGTTCAGGTTGGAGTTCCTTTCCTAACACCCAAAGTGTCTATCATTACAGATGCTTCCCTCTTAAGTTGGGGAGCCCATATGGACAATCACACTGCACAAGGCACTTGGATCCATTGGGAGGCCAGGAAGTATATCAACTTTGTGGAATTAAGGACAGTGTGTTGGGCCTGCAATCTGTTCCTTTCTCTCATCTGTTCCAACATGTCCAGGTAATGACAGACAATATAATGACTGTCGTTTACATGAACAAAAGGAGGGAGCAAGATCTTTTCCCCTGTGTGTTAAGACAGTCAATCTGTGGAATTGGTGTATCAGAAACCACATAATCTTTTTGCTGGCATACCTGCCAGTGTGTAGAACTCCCTAGCAGAGCGTCTTAGCAGACATTTTTCCACACACACCATGAATGGGAGATTCACAGTTCTGTCTTGAACAACATCTTCACCCAGTGGGGAATGCCATCATGGGACCTCTTCACCTCACAAGTGAATAAGAAACTACCTCTGTACTGCTCCAGAGCAGTTCTGGGACAAGGCTCAAGGGGTGATGCCCTTTTGCTAGCCTGGATGGACCACCTCAGATATGGCAACCCTCCCATTCTATTAACAGAACAAGTCCTGTGAAATATTTGAGACAACAAGGTTTGGATCATCCTCATTGCACCCAACTGGCCAAAATGGTTTTGGTTCTCAGACTTCAACATCTGACCATTTCTGGATCTACTGATGTAACACAACAGTATAACCAGGTACTCCAAATGGGGACCACTACAATTCAATGCCTGGTATTTGGAAGGGCATTGGCCATAGGGTGCTCATGCTCAGCAGTGATCCAATTTGTCCTAACCTAAAGCGGGAAGAATTCTACTAGGAGATGCTTTTTGGCTAAATGGAAGCCTTTCTCCCCTTGGTCACAACAGCACCAGTTATTTCTATAGTCTGCTGAAATTCCTATTATTTTAGATTAATTACTTACCCTTAAGATGTTAGATTTCTCTGAGTTCCCTACACGTCTAGTTCACAGCAATCAATGCTTTTTATTCTCCAGATGAGGGCCATCACGTCTTTCCTCCAATGATAGTGGATAGTTATCCAGTGACAGGTAGATTCCTGAAGGGATATATTAGAACTTTCCAACCAGTGGTATATCCAATACCACACTGAAATCTCAATCTTGACCTTTCAGTTCTCACCAGACCGCCCTTCAAACCATTAGCTACCTGTTCTATGTCCCATCTGTGGATGAAGGTTGCCTTCTGAGTTGCCATCACATCAGCCAGAAGGGTAAGCGAACTGAGAGCTTCCATGGCAGATCCATCATATACCATTTTTCATAAAGCGTCTCTCTGTGCCTCCAAATGGAATTTATCACTAAAGTAATTTTGGAGTTTCACATGAATCACTTACCAGTTTTCCCCCTAAAATCACATGCTTCTGATGAGGAGAGAAGACATCACTCCCTAAATGTCTGGGTGGCACTGCCATTCTATCTAGAGAATGAAAGCAACTAGAAAGACTCCTAGACTATTTATCACCCTGAAGAGCGATCAGTGGGTCAACCACTGTCCACGCAGTGACTCTCCAAGTGGATGTCAGGCTGCATCATCCTTTATTACCAACTAGTACACATCCCACCCCCAGAGGGAGTGGGAGCCCGTTACATCGGAGCACAAGTGATCTCTCTGACATCTCTGTGAGACTATCTTTAATAGATATATGCAGGGTGGCTAGCGTGAATTCCGTCCACACCTTTACATATTGCAGACTACTACTGCAAAAACAGCTGTGGGGACGGCAGTATTAGAGATATCCATAGCACCCATCTCCTCATGTCCCCTCCTGATTGACTTCTGCTCACTAATCTCCCATGTGTGGAATATATATAGGGACCCTCACTCGAAGAAGAAATGAAGGTTACTCATCTGTAACTGGAGGTTATTTGAGATGTGAGGTCATTATCTGCATTCCACTCCCCATAAGTAGAGGGTATAATAGGCATGGGGAAGTTAAATCTCTCCTGATGCAGCCGCTGCCGCCCCACTGCTGGACGCTTGGGTTGTGGTGGCCTCGGCTGTGCTTTGCGTCTTCCTGTCCCTATTCTGCCCCTTTCCTGATGCCCCGCTGCTGCCTGGTGAGTCCCTCTTTTTGTCCACTCCACCTCCACCTCCCCCGCCCAGGCCTCGTGTGTGGCAGGGTGTGTGGGTGGAGAAGAGGAGGGATGTGGGGAGTGATGGGAGCCTCGCGGGGGGCAGGGGGTGGAGGAGAGGAGGAACGTGGAGAGTGGCGGCATGGGGCACGGAGTGGTGGGTAAAATGTGGGCAGGGCTGCAGGCAGAAGAGGCAGGACAGGGAGCTAGTCTCTCCAGAAAAAGCTTCACCTGCTGCCCATGCCACTACCCACACTCTATTCCTATTGCTGTGGATCATGACTGCATTCATAAGAGAAGGAACTGAAGAGGCATTGATCCACATTGCCCCTTACACCATCAGTTCAGAGCATGAGGAGAACAACAGCGCATGCACAGACCAATGGATGCTGCTTACTAAATATTTCCGAACTCTCATGCATGGTGCTCATGCATACCCACTATGGCCGAAACATTAAATAAATATGATTATTTGAGACTTGGTCTCTATAGTTGAGACTACTCAACTTTTTGTTTTTGGTGTGGATCCAGTGTACAAGGAACTGGACTGAGATCTGTTAATTTTGTATAAGTTAACAGGTGATAATATCTTTTGGTGTCTATTCTAGTCCCCTGAGTCTTCCAGAGCCATATTCCATCCCTAAAATTTGATGATTCAGTGATTTTTAGGGCAGCATACTAAATAAATTTATTACAAAGCTGTAAAAGGTTCCTTTGATGGCACTTAACTATTGCTTTACATTTTTAAATGTACAGCCATTAACTAATGTCCCTAAGAGATGGTAGGTAAAATATTATTATTAATTTTATTTCTGTTTTACAGAAATTCAGAAATGTTAAGTGACTTTCTCATTTAAAGCTGCACAGTGAGTCAACATCAGAATTGGGACTAGAATTGGTTCCTTGTGGGATGCTTAACCTCTAATTCACTGCATCATTGACCGCTAATATTCATTAGATTTTACAAAAATTGTAAATTCATTAGCTTTTCAAGAATGAATGGGAGTTCAAAGGCAATTACTCATTTTTGGTATGCATTGTATATTTTGTATGCATTTGTCATTTTGAATATTACCTGTTTTGCATAAACAGTTACCTGTTTGTGTCTGCCACTCATATTTTGCATGTACAATTTTGGGTTCTGTGTTGAAAACTTGTTCTTGAGAGTGTATTTTTCTCAAATATATGAAACGTAACCAGGGAAACAGTCTGATGGACTACTTCTATAGAGGAAATAAACTGATTGTCCACAGAGTGCTGTCATAGTGTAAGCAAACTTGACAATGGGGAAGAATAGAGATTTTTCTTCTAATCTCTTTAGGTTCTAGTAATCTTAATTGTGATTTGAACCAAAAGTAGATAGAAGTGTTTCTGGCAGACATGCAATTTTGAAAGTGATGGTGTTTCTTCAGTTAGAAAATAAATAGTAACTACATGAATCAAAACAGCCTACATTTCTTTATAGCTATATAAATTTACAAGTTGTAATTAAGTAAAAATTATTCTAAAGACCTACTGCATAAGTAGAGTCCCAAATACTAAATAACTTCATCTTTGTTCTGGATATAAGTTGGAATATACTTTATGATTGATTTATGTCCTGCTAATCTTAGAGAATGTGAAATGTATGGACTCCACACTCAAAATCCCATCTCTTTGTCCCCTCTCTCTTTTTTTCCCTTTGGTTAGGATCCAAAAGTGAAGAAATGATGTCTGTTGTTATCCAGGCCACCCACAAAGTGAGGCTGAAAGCACTGAAACGTGTAATAAGGAACATAGGTCCCATTGAAATGAGTATCTGGGAGCCATCGGAAGAGGAGACACCAGATGATGAGGCACATTGCTATGATAGATTCTCATTAGGGACCAGTCTAAGCAGAAGTACGCTCTCTGATTGTGGAAATCCTCAAGTATATAGTGATGCTGAAGCAGCAGATACACTCTCTGAAGCTTTGCTTACAGAAGAAACAAGAAATCAAGCACCTTCACCTCAGAGGTATTAAAAAAGTAACGAATTGAGTTCAGTCAAACAAAACATAAAGCTACTGTCAGATTGTTTTTCAGTACAGTTTCACCACACCTTTCACCTGCCTCCCAGCTACTTAATACTCAACTGAAACCATTTATTACCTTTTTTTCTTGTCTTTATTATTGCATTTGTTACAGTCAACAAATATAGACTGAAGGAAAGGGAAAACTTGCAGAGCCAGGCAGTCGGTGTGCTGGCAGGGAGTGATGGTGGGCCTGTGCAAGGAACTCTGGAATGGGAAAGAACTTTTTTAAAAAGTGAAGAGGATTTGTCTGACTACTACTTTTGAACCTGAACCTTTCTTGTCTCTTACACGTACACAATTGTTTTGTGTGATAATTAGATTAAGCTGTTAATCCATTTTATTTATGCATACATGCATACCGCTCCAGTCAGCAGCCAGTTTTATTGGTAGCAGGGAATCACAGATGAATATTGGTTTATTATCTTCTCTTGGTCATCCACCAGACCCACTGGCAGCTGTTCAAGGGCACTAGGCCCCAGTAGCTCCCACTGTCTTCCCAGCCCCCTGGCTTAAAACTCAACTGATAGCAGATTCCAGGTAGCCTACATATTGCCCTGTCCCCTGACATTCCTACAGACAGGAGCTGCTGTCTTCCTAATGTCAGTGAAAATCAACAATATTGGACTTCTTTTCAAGTATATGTCCCTATGGGTGCTCCACTGTAGTGTGTACGCATCCCCGTGTGCACTCAACCAAAAAGCAGCATTTGTGGGCCCATACTTGTGCAGAGCAGCTCCTTGTGCTCCCAAATGAGGGCATATAGGGAGGTCCTTGTTGTATCCCACAGCTGTACAGAGCAGCTCCTTGTGCTCCCAAACGAGGGCATATAGGGAGGCATGGACCCATTGCCACTCAGTTCCTGTGGCTCACGTCTGAGCATTTGTGTGTCTGCTCTTCTCAGCTTCCCACTCTTCTTATCTAGCTAATTTTATTAGTCCTTTTCTTTATGTAGTTTGGTTATTTTTATTTTATTTCTCTTTAGTTCCAGGACGGTTGTGCTTCAAAGAGGGTTCCTGCCGTCCCTCTGAATTTTGGTGCTTTAGCACTCTGAATTATGCCAAAGACCCTAGGCTTAAAGCCCTGCCAGACCTTCCACAGGTCTTTTCCCCATAGTTCTGAGTCATCAGTACTGCACACAAAGCAGCGTGCAGAAATGTCCTCCAGTAGACAGCACAGAGATGCGTACAGGGCTTCTACTCACTCTATGGTACCATTGCCGCCCTCTTTGAGTGATGGTCCTTGTTGTATTCCGCCTGAACCAGAGCTTTTCAAAGTAGTAGTGTCTATCGGTCCATCTATCTATTTGTGCTTCCTGCCCTCACTCGTTTTTGCTCAGCAGCAAGCACCAAAGCTGTCTGTACTGCTTGGGGGAAGTCCATGTTGCATCCAGGTGCAGTGTCTGCCTCTTCTTCCCTGCCCATACCTGGGAAGGCTGGGCCCTGTGCCTTAAGCAACCCTCCTGGAGGTCACCATGGGACCATGGTTGAATCCTAGCTGGGGAGCCTTTCTGTACATCAGCCTGAGCAGTCCAGGAGTGTGCCTCCTACTGTGAAGTTCCAGTCTGTTTCTGCCAGTACCAGGGCTCAGTACCCCTCACTGCACCTGGCTATGAACCACGGAAGCATGCGCATAAGCGTGGTAGTGAGTCTTCCTCCGGATCCAAGAAAGACATTGCACCATCCATGAGTTCTTGTCCACAAGAGCAAGAAGAAATCATTGTTAACTGGATCTGCCAGTCCCTGTTCCTGAACCACGCATCACTCCTCCATCAGCTCTACCGGCACAGCATGAATAGTTGATCCCAAGGCAGGCCCTCTTACCAGCTCCGGTTCAGTTCATGGACCAGTGCCAGACACCGAGGAGAATCGGATGTGCTCCTAGTCCTTATGAACTCTGTGCCCTGGAACAGACGAGGTCTCCCCATGTTCCGGTCCATTCACCTGCAAAGAGGGCTCCTTCTACATTGGATCTGCCATCCTCTGGTTGTGTTCCTACAGCACACTCCTTTCTGTTGGCGCTCCCATTCGTATAGGACTCCAGTTCCTCTGAGGATTTGGATACTATGCATGACTACCAGAGGTTTCTGACAGTAACGTGGCAGTACCCTTCTTTGCCTAAGCCCATGAGCCACTGGTACCTGGCTCCATGGACACCACCACAGCATCAGCAGGATCAACCAGGTTACCTATATTGGAGCCCAAGGGTTTCTGTACTCCCATCTTCCACCTGATTCCCTGGTTATCCTGGCCGCTATGGAGCGGGCCAAGCAACAGCACCCACGCTCCACCCCCCTGACAAGAAGGGCAAGAGGTTAGATCTTATGGGTAGAATGGTCTTTTCCTCAGCCAGCCTCTAGTTCCTTATTTCAAACTACCTAGCACTGATGGCCAAATATGATTTTCTGAACTGTGGGCAGATGGCAGATTTTGGAGATAAACTACCTCTTCAGGATCATGCCCACTTCCTGAATCTGGTTCTGAGTCATTGGTACTGCACACGAAGCAGCATGTGGAAAAATCCTCCAATAGACAGCATAGAGATTCATAGGATTGCCTTCCTTGAACTAGAGCTCTGAGGTCAGAGAAGTTCTTCATCAGACTTCTCTGGTACCATGCACATCTCCATTGGACTGACCTATGTTCCAGGCCCTGATACCGACCCAGACTTCTGGCTACTAGAGTCTTCGAACACTATCCAGATTTTTTTCTCCAGAGAACTTTTCATGCTGGAATAACTGGAGTCTCCCCTCCTACAGTAATAGTAATGCTAAGGTTGTTGGGAATTTACGTCCCTGCAACAAAGGGATGGTTTAGCAGATCCCAAATGGGACAGTACCACCCACAACAGACCTTTCCCAGACCTTCAGAACTTCCGAGGAAGAGCGGCAGACCTCAGAAAATGGAATTGCCTCCTTTTACAACTGCACCATTGGCATCTCCCTGTAAGAAACAGTTTTGACATCTTGGTCCAGGACCTAAAGCAACCTATTTCTCCAGATCCTTTGCTGCACGATTCTACCATCCCCACCCCCTTTGGAGACCATTGTCTCACTTCCTCCGAGCCTGGGAACACGTTACTTCAGACAAACGGAACTTGGAGGTGATCATCATCCACTTCCACTTTATCTCCACTTCCCTTCACCATCCCTCTTCAGGGATCCTTTTTATAAGGAGCTGTGGACCTCTTGCTTTAAATCTCTCCTGCTCTTGGGGGAGATTGAACTGGTTCCCCAAGAGTTCATTGGAAGGGGATTCTATTCCAACTATTTTCTAGTTCCCAAGAGGATGGAGATCGATCCTCAACCTCAGAAACTTGAACCCCTGTGTACTTTTGCTGCACTTCAGAATTTTTACACTAGCTACCATAATACCAGCCCTAAATCTAAGGGAGTGGTTCGTTGCCCTTGACCTCTGGGATGCCTACTACTATCATGTAGGTATCCATCCTTCTCACAGGCATTTCCTATGTTTTGTAATAAGCTCAAAACATTACCAATATCAAGTCCTATCCTTTGGGCTCTCCATAGCCCCAAGGGTCTTTACAAAGGTCTTCTCAGTGGTGGTGGCCCACCTGTATCAGTCAGGCATCACAGTAATTCCATATCTGGATGACTGGCTCCTCAGAGGTCACTTGGCTCTAGAGGTCCAATCAGCAACCTCCAGAGTGCTAGCCCTATTTCAGTCTCTGGTCCTTTGCGTCAACCTGAAGAAGTCTACATTAACCTTTGTCTAACTTCACTGGAGCCATTGTAGACTCCATAACTATCAGAGTCTACGTGCCCAGGGAAAAATTTTCCACTTTGTCCAATCTCATATCTACTCTACAGCATGGTCTGCAAACAACTGAAAGGACCTGTCTGGAACTCCTCAACCATAAGTCAGCCTCTATGTGCATTGCACTATGTGCGAGACTGCACCTCAGTACCTTCAGTGCCCCAGACAGACACAGTCTCTCCAAACAAATATTACCTCTGGAAGTTGTAGACTTGCTAATGTGGTGGACAGACCCATTGAAGGTCTGCGTGGGAAACCCATTCTCACATCCTGTACTATCAATAATCCTAACAATGGATGCCTCTTGGATTGGGGGGCAAGCAGTTCCCACAAGAGATTATGCTCCACATTAATGTCCTGGAGTTGAGAGCAGTCTATCAACACTTTCTTCATGACATGCAGGGCTGCTCTGTCAGGTAATGCTGGATAACAGGGCAGCAATGTTATATAAACTGCCAAGTGGGAGCAAGATCCCAGTCCTTATGTATACTATCACCAAAATTGTGGAACTGATTCATCTCCTACCAGATAAAAATCTTGGTGGTTTATCTACCAGGCCTCCAGAATACAGTTGTGGACTCCATGAGCAGAAACTTCTGTCAGGACCATGAATGGGAGCAAAATCATTCTTTAACATCATCTGTCAAAGCTTGTCTGACATCAGTGGACCTCTTTGCTACCCCGCCCTCCCCACCGCCCCCCAACAAATGTGAAGTTGTCACCATTTCTACTCCAAGGGACAATGTGGTCACAACTTCTTAGGAGATGCTCTGATAGCGCCACAACCCCATCTCTTGCTGTATGCTTAACCACCTCTACCTCTCATTCTCACGACCTCTCAGATTGAGACAGGAGAAAACACAGGTCATTCTCCTAGCACCATCATGGCTAAGACACGTTTTGTATTTGAACCTTCTTCACCTCTCAGTGGTGACACCGTCCTCTCTGCCTTCCTCTCAAGAAGGATATCCTTTCTCAGAACTTAGGCACCCTGAACCATCTCAACACCTCCGAACTTCAGGGCATGGCTTCCAGGTGCCTCTTGGGCATAGAGATAACCTGTTCAGATAGGGTCCAGTCAGCCCTCTTACGTAGCAGGAAAGTTACTACTTGCAAAACTTATCTGCAAAAGTGAAAACGCTGGAGTTCCTGGTGTTCTCTTCACTCCCTCAATACTCAGAAGTTCTGTTTACCAAAATGCTAGACTACCTGTTGTACTTAAAGACACAAGATCTGTCAATAAGCTAACTCAGAGTTCAACTGGCTGCTGTCACAGCCGTCCACTCACCCTTTGAAAGCTTCTCCATTTTTTCGCCCATTCTACTGTGGTCAGATTCCTTAAGGGGTTTACGCAATTTGTTTCCCCCACTATGGAATCCTGCTCCGCTGTGGAACTTTATTTTGGAGCTCAATGCCTTAAAGCAGTGGTCTCCAAAATGGGGTGCGCAAGACCATCCCTGGGGGTGTGCGGCAGGAGGAGCACTCCTGGACCTTTGATTCTTCGATGGCACACCGGAGGCAGCTCTTCTCTCCCCACTCTCTTTGATGGCACACTGGCGGCAGCTCTTCTTCTTCTCTTTTTGCCTCCCTAGAACTGGCCCCGGGGGGTGTGCGATCCAAAAAGTTTGGAGACCACTGCCTTAAAGAAACACCCTTTGAACCAACAGCTACCTGTTTTCTTCTCCACGTCTCCCTCAAGACATCATTCCTTATCGCTATCACTTTGGCTAGGCAAATGAGAGAACTAAGTGAACTCATGGCAGACCCATCATTCGTGACCTTCTCTAGAGACAAAGTCACACTATGTTCCCATCCTCGCTTCCTCCTTAAGGTGTCTTAAGAAGGAATACCATATTAACCAGGAAATTCATCTACCATTGTTCTACTGAAAGCTTCGTACTTCTAGAGAGGAGGCTAGCCTGCACACACTAGATGTCAGAAGAGCTCTTGCCTTCTTCATAGACAGAACCAAGATCTTTAGGACCTTTGCCAGATTGTATCCTGTACTGGAAGGATGATAGGTCACCCTATTTCCACACAAAGACTGTCCAAGTGGGTTTCGGGTTGTATTTTAACATGCTATGAGACGGAGGGAAAACAACCACCTCAGAGAGTGTCAGCACACTCCACTAGGGCTCAGTCTACATCTATAGCCCTACGTTGAGGTCCATGGGTTTCAGACCGTGGTCCAATGGGCTTTTAGGAGCCAGTATGTTCCAACCCACCACTCAAGTGACCTAAGTCACTATAATTTGAAGCTTAACTTCAGTTGAGTATTTCAGTCCTGGGATCTGATTTGGCAAAACTCCAAGGGTTCTTATTGGTTCTCTGTTTCTATTTAAACCAATCAGAGGAACAGGAAGTTGTCTGTGCAGCTGGGTTTTTCTCTGCTTAAGACTGCCTCTGCTGCACTACCTTCTGCCTGACTCTGACCTGGCCTGCTTCTTGACCCTGACTCCCAGTCTCTGCCCTCTGATCTCCTGGTTACCTTACTCTGCCTGACTTCTGACTCTTGGTTTCCCCCTTGGGCTCTCAGATTCCCTTCTCCTGTTATCCACACCTGGCCTGCCTCCTGATTCCCGACCCCCGCTCCAACCACTATGTCAGACTGCCCACAACCCGGTCACGACACTTTATTGAAAAATATGCCCATCTGCAGGACTGCAGCTTGTCCTCTGTTCACGTGTTCATCAAGCATTACACCATCTTACCTACTTCCAGTGTTTGCCAATGTGTTTGCGGCTCAAGGATTGGACCCTTCAGTTACCATACAAAAATAAAAACCTGTGGAAGAGATCATCTTCGACCCTGAGGGATCACTGCCGCTGGGTGATTCATCTGCTGTCCTCCTTCCCCTCTGTGTGGCGGTGGGTTCATGTGTCCCTGTATGCCCTCACAGAGGAGCATAAGGAGCTGCTTTGCGCAGTCATGGGCCTGTGAACACTGCTTTGTAGTCTCTGGTCAAGTGTGCATGAGCACAGGCATGTCCTACAGTGGAGTACCCATAGCTACAAAATATCTCAAAGAACTCAAGTTACTGTACAGGTATGTAACCTCTGCTTTTTGGACTCCCACATCAGTTTCTGTCACTATTCATGATCCCTGTCATCTAACTGTTCATCATCCATCAGTCCCTCATCCCCGCTGTATCCTCCCTCCATAAATACTTAATCCTCTATTATGTCCTTTGTTATTCCTGTGACCTTATCCCCTCTGCACAATGTCTTATTTCCCCTTATACTCCCATTCTCTCACCCTAAAAATGTAATAATTATTCTGTATAATTTACCAAAGTAACCATACATTCTTAAAGTTACTCCGATCCTCCTACCCTACCATTTATTTTTTCATGTTTTCTGTTCTTAGATTGTAAATTATTATTAGCAATAAAAGTTACTGTGATACTTCTAAGTTAATATTGGTTTGTGAATTATGACTACTACATTTTGTCTATTTTGCCACCTTTACATTGCATTAATGTGAATTTTTGCAATTAATTTCCTATTTTTATTTAACAAAAGAGAGAAGAAATTAAGAGAACTGTTGCATTAACATACTTTATTGAATTTAATTTTTTTTTTTAAAGAAAGTATTAGAGTTAGCCTTCTGATTTTTTTCTGTTTTCATGTTTTGCTGTATTGTAGGGAGACACGGCCTCACACAGAAGAACAAACTGGTAGTAAGAAAACTGCATATAAGATAAAATATCTTAACTGGAAAGCAAAACATAAAGAACAAAGTAAAGTTTTGCCAAATCAACATACTTTGCCTGTGGTAGGTGCATGGGAATTTGAACGTGATGATGATGAATATGTTAAGTTCTTAGATCTCTTTTTGAGTTACATGCTTGAAAGAGACTTTAACTGCAGTGATCCTGGGATTCCTTTTCTGACCAGCTTTTCTGAACTCCTTAGAGAACATGAACTACACTCTCTCCTTTTTGATGTGCATACAACACTGAAACGTCGACAGGGCAGAACTAGTAGCCAGAATGTGTTTAGAGCTGGTTGCTGCTATGCTGTTACTCTTGCATCTTGTGATTCCAAACCAGCTTCCTTGTGTAATGAAAAGAAAAAATATTTGGAAAACCAAATGTCTGTTTCAGTTCTACAACCAGCAGACTCCTTGCTGTGTGACTCAGTGAATGGAGTAAAAAAATACATGGGAAAGAAAGGTTTATTTGGTCTAAACCACCTGTCAGTTTACAGAGCACAAGAAAACAAGCAAGAAATAACTATTACACCCATAACCCAGACCTTGTCTGACCATGCTTGCTCTAGTCTACAAACTTCAGTGACCTGTAAATATACGTACAAAACAATTCATGTGAATGATGTTATACCAAGAGAGGAACTTTGTCTAGAACTGAAGAATAAATTTAGCAATATTGCAAGACTGCTTGAATGGATGATCAGATGGTCTGATAGGAGATTGCTATATGACACCAACAAAATAGAGTCATTTCAAGAGAGCCGCCCAATGATGCATGTGAAAACATCAGCAGCTGCTATACTTACATCATTATGGCTTCTAGGACGACCCTATTGTGATGAATCACAAGCTAGGATCACTAGTTTTAAGGTAAGGGGATTGAATAAGTATTTAATAGAGAGAGCTAGGATTGTAATTAATTAAACTTAAAATATTATGCATTTGTGTATTTTAATTCCTTTTTACATGCATGAATTTAAAAGTAGATATTTTAAAATGCAGTATATAATTTAACTTTTTCCCATGCCTTTTAAAAAAATATTCATCTAATATAGACACTAATCCTGCAAGTTGTTCCATACACATGGACCCCAGGCATCTGTGCAGAACCCTATTTAAATAAGTGGAGCTCCAAGTAGCAGCAGTGGTTTGCAGGATCATGGGCTTAATTTTGACTGGGTATTTATTTATTTGGTTGGTTTTTTTGGCTGTTGAAAAATAATTCTCTACAGACATAGGAAAAAAGGACATTAAAATATTCAAATGTTGCACACCATTCTGTCACCTAAACACAGGTTTTTTGTTTTGGTTTGGTTTTTTTGCTTAAGAGTATTTTAAACATGCTCAAAATATTAAGGATGTTAATTCATGTTCAGTGTCACATAAGTAGTCAGCACCTTGCAAAAATGGGTGCACAATGAGCAGAGCTGTGAATATCGTAAAACAAATAGGAAAAAAGTGTGAGTAATTTCCATTACTTGGGAAGATTGACAGCAATTTTAGATAACTGAAATCCATGTTAAAGATTTCATATGTGTGTTTCTGTAATTTCCTAAATTACAGCAGGAATGCCTGTAACTTGTACATATTACCTTCTAAAACCATAACAAGACAGAGGGGACCAGAATCCTAGGGGATAGCGAATTGACTCATAGGAAAGCACTAAATACCATATGTTCGACACCTTGTTGAGGAACACATTTTAGATAAATGTTGACAACCAGGTTATATTTTATCTCAGTGAAAAGATTTGCCATGTCAAAGTGACTAGTAATAGCAAAAAACAGCATCGCATAGTCTTTAAAGCAACAGAATTACTGAACACAATGTAAATGCTTGAGACTTTTACCTTCTAGCTGCATTCCAGGTAAAGATTAGAATACTGAGTATCAACCTCTCTATAAGGAGTTGCTAGGAAGAGATAAACATTCCAAGAGTGCTGGAGTTCTTTCTGTGAGGTATTTTTATGGGTGAGAGGACTTGCGTTGTAGATATAGCTCTATCGTCTGTTGTGAGATCTATGTAATTTATCTAGATACTATTGTATTTGAGTAGACGCTTGAAAATTTTGGCTTTAAGTGTCCAGTTTTGGTCGTGTTTGAAGAAATGTATAAGGTTGAAAAGAGTACAGCAGAGAGCAACAAGAGAAAAGGCTCATATGAGGAGAGACTTGAAATTAGGCTTATTTAGCTTTGAAAGAGAGGATTAAGATTTGACATATTTAAACTGGCTAAGTGCTATTATAAAGTTAATTTTGCATTTCTGCATGATGTTACTGGATAGGTGAGAACCAGACATTCTAGGTTTAAAATAAAAGGAAATATATATAAGAATAATTTGATGTAATTGTAAATGGTAAATAGGTACAGTGAACTCTTGTTCCCAAACTCTTTCACAGTGAGTCAAGTGTGAACATTTTTAAGCAAAGTTGAATGTCTGTGGAATTTAACAAATAACAAGATTAAGGGTGAATTAGTTGTTTTTGAAGTTAGGAGTAACTAGGGTGACCAGATGTCCCATTTTTAAAGGGACTTTTTCTTATAAAGGCGCCTATTACCCCTCACCCCCTCTCCCATTTTTTCACAGTTGCTATCTGGTAACCCTGGGAATAACTGAATCACATTTTGGATTTATGAGGATTTTTTTTCTTTTTGTTGAGCTTTCTTTCCCCTTCTAGATAAAGTAGATTGTTTTGTTTGTGTAGTCTCTTCTCCTCTGACACAAATGGTGTATAATGCACAGATGACTAAGGTATCACCAGAATGTTCCAGACACCAGAGATGTTTCTGAATGCTTCTGGTTATACACAATATTGAAACTGTTTTTTCTACCTCTGACATTATTTCTAGTAATAACTAACCATTTGAATTTAGCACTGATTTTATTTCTGATGCACAAAACCAAATGTATTTTTCTGCCCATTCAGTTGTATGTAGTATGAAACAATTTTTAATTATTACATACTATTAATGATAGTGACTATATAATAACTATAGTGACCATATATTGACTATTTAATGGTCCCATACTGTTTTGCACAGAATTCTTTGCCTCATTCAGTGCACAGGTTGGATGTGAAAGGATGCAAAACTCAGATTGCACAGGCAACCATAAATCGGGCTTTTTTTTAACTGTGTGAAATCCGTAATACCTTCAGCCTGTAAAATTTACATCTGGAGAAAAGGATGTGTAGTTAAGCAGAAATGCAATACATACATCTGAAGTAGGAGAGAGATTCTTACAATTCAGGTGTTGTTTTTAACTAGAAAGACTTCTGAATGTGTGTTTTGGGTTTTGTTTTATTAGAGTCCAGATTATCAATACCTAATGAACTCTGCATCCCTACCAGAAACTAGATCCAAGATACAGAAAGAAAGCAGTATGGATACAGGCTGTTCTCCATCAACAGAAACGCTACACGCTGTCCAGGATGTAAATGCTTACGATGAAGTTTGTGAAAATGTTTTAGGGTAATATTTTAACTAGAACACTCAAGTTGATGTAATTGCTCAGCTAAGCGGGAAACATTGGCATGCTACATACAAATCGTATCTTCTTGATTTACAGCCAAATTCTGCTTTTTTTCTGCAAATTCTGCTCATATATATTCATAATTGTTTAAGGCAATTGGAGTTGTAGGCAGGTTGCAAGGGAGTGTAGTGGGAGATGCTCTTATGGAGCAAAATTTCATCCTTATTTGTTAATTATAGTCTTTACTCAGCAGAGATTTCTATGCAGATATAAATAAATAATTCCACTGAAATATAACTGAACTTGTTCTTTTTTATAATGTTCTAATATGTATCAGTTTTGTAACCAGATCCTTTCACATTCCATTGTGCAGTTTACACATTACTATTTGTTTTTGCTGTCTATATCTATTATTTGTGTTGATGTACTTCTGTCTGGACATATTCCATTTGACAGGCTGTACCATATAATTAATTTTGAGGAAGCTCAAAACTACCTCAAAATATATACAGAACAATGAATATTCCTCATTTTTTGTTTATAAAAAATCCAAACAAAAAATATTAGACTTGAACATTTGTTCTCATCAGAGATATGGGCAGGAATTTAAATTTGACCGCTTTTGGAGGGGCACATTAAAAACATCATATGAGGACACCCTCGCTATAACAAACCTCTGGGGATCAGAGCCATTTGGCTGTTATAGCCAAGGTTTTGTTATAGCAAAAGAGAGGGGGCCACAGCTTCTCTGGGCCCAGGGCTGTTGGGGGTGGGGACACACAGCTCCTCTGAGACTAGAGGAGTTCTGTGCCGTGGCCCCGGGTGCGGAAGGCGCTGTTAGCTCCCACCACCACTCTAGGCTCACAGGAGCTCTGTGACCTTGCTGATTATTGGGTGGGCCCATGCCCATGCTTGGGCTCCCCCCTACCTTGTGCATGTCCTTGGTTTGCATGACTGGAGCCAAGGTTGTGTCGTACTTTTGTTATAAACCTTGATTTTCAGAGATTTAGAACTTGACTGTGTAAATTTACACCAATCTGGAATTTGGCATTTATGATCATAGCAAAACTGCATACTTTTACTAAATTATAAAAAGAATAGTTCATGTAAAAATCTCACCAATGTATAGGAAATATCAGATAGTTTTAATGATTTGTGTGCACTTCAATACACAAACTCAAAGATAGAAAAAAATGGATGATACTTACTGGTCAAACTAACAAAAAAACCCAATTGTTATAGGTAAAATAAGCACAACTTATTAAATAATGAATGCATACAGCATATAGCCTCCCTATATACTTATGTCATACATAAATGCATTATTCACTTATTTTTTGTAATTTGATCTGTTATACTAATTTACAGAATATCTACAAAAACAAAACATTCTGAAAAGAATGAAATGAATGAGAGTTATTCTGTAACTCACAGTACTGAAGAAGGAGTAATAGGTTTTGATGAAGAAGAAGTGGGAGCATTCCTGAAGAAGGAAATAGATGCAACTTCAGAAACTGAAGGTTTGCTCCTTTAGCAAAAATATTCTTTTTTTTATACCATATCCCTTTATCTTAATAAAGTTGTCAGCCATGTAGTTTACTGATTGTATGTACTTTATTTTCTTTATGAATTACATCCCTTTATTTCATAGAGCTCTTTGAAGAACCATTTGGAGTTCCAAAAAGCCCCAGTATTTCTGTCAGCATTAAACCTGTACAACAACAAAAAGAGGAGGCAAGTTACTCTCTCAGATGAATGAAACAATTACTTTTAAATATTATATTCAAAATGCATTATTCCCTGTTATATATAATGGGGGGGGCCTTAAAGTACTCAGTGTTCACCAGACTGCTCCCCTTAAGTCAATGGTACAATGCCCATTGATTTTAACAATAGTAAAGTTAGGCCAACACTGCACTTTTGAAAATCTTACCCAATGCTTATAAAAAGAACTATGGGGGGGAGGGGTGGGGGGTGATTCTGGTTTAACATGCTGCTTGTACTGAATACTGTCTATTTTTACATTTAGCTCTTTGACTAACAGTAATCTAGTATTTCTCTTCATTATAATGCAAAGTAATGCACATTGGAAAACATAATCTCAACTACACATCTAAATTATGGGGTCTAAAGTAGCTGTTACCACTCAAGAAAGAGATCCTAGAGTCATCATGGATAGTTCTCTGAAAACATCTGCTCAAGTGCAGTGACAATCAAAAAAGCTGAGAAAGTTAGGAACCATTAGGAAAGGGATAAAAAATAAAGCAGAAATTATCATAATGCCACTGTGTAAATCCATGTTATGCCCATACTTTAAATACTGCGTACAATTCTGATGGCCCCATCTCAGAAAAGATGAATTGGAAAAAGTACAGAGAAAAGCAACAAAAATTATTAGGGGTATGGAGCAGCTTCCTTATGAGAAGAGATTAAAAAAAATTGGGAGTATTCATTTTAGAAGAGACAACTAAAGGGGACTATGGTAGAGGCCTATAAAAGCATGACTGATGTGGAGAAAGTAAATAAGGAAATGTTATTTACCCCTCCATATAACACGAGAACCAGGCGTCACCCAATGAAATTAATAGGCAGCAGGTTTAAAACAAAAATAATGAACTACTACTTCTCTCAATGCACAGTCACCTCAAACTCATTTCCAGGAGATGTGAAAGCCAAAGGTGCAACTGGATTCAAAAACTAATTGGATAAATTCATGGAGGATAGGTCTATCAATGGCTATTAGTCAGGATGGCTAGGGGCACATGCTCTGAGTGTCCCTAAGCCTCTGACTGCCAGAAACCAGGACTGGACAACAGAGGATGAATTACTCAATAATTGCCCTGTTGTTTTCATTTCCTCTGAAGCATCTGGCACCAGTCACTGTTGGAAGACAGATTACTGGTTTAGACAGACTATTGGTCTGACCCAGTATGACCATTCTTATGTTCTTATAATACATGATGTTGTCTTTTAAGTAGCCAGAGCGATTATGTAATGACTTCAAATCAGTTTTATTCAGTTTACAAGTACACAGATATGTTTCTTACTTCCACTTTGAAAATTTAACGTGGGATCTGTAAATAAGCTCTATTTTTTTTCTGGCTCATGTATCACCTAAATTCGCTGTAAGCTGCATGGCTGCACAGCAGCCTATTTTGCGCCACGCAGGTGTTTAGGGAACCCGTCCCAACCTAGCCCAGTCCCCAACCTGCCGCGGCTGGGGTGGCGTGGCCTTCTGCTGGCCCCAACTCCGCTGCAGCCCGGCTCTGCTGTGGCAGCCAGGGTGTGGCCCAGCTGAGTGTGGCCCCAGTTGCGGTCCAGCCTGGTTGCAGATGCGGCCAGGGCGGTGGAGCACAGACCTAGGTGCGGCGCGGGCGCAGACCCAGACCCAGCCTTGGCTTGGGCACCCCTCAGGGACCAGGGAAGGGGCACCTATCCTGCAGCCCCAGCCCTGGAGCTGCCGTGGGGGGAGAGAGCTGAGGGGTGGAGGGGGGGTGAAGTCCTCTCTCCCTGCCATAGCCCCGGAGCACCCTCCTGCCCCCAGATCGCTCATACCCAGAGCCCACACCCCCAGCTGGAGCCCTCAAACCTCTGCACCCCAAATCTCTGCCCCAGCCCTGAGCCCGCTCCCACACTCCAAACCCCTCAGCCCCACCCCCACCACATTAATTTTGTTATGTGCACCAATATGAAACTGATGTGTCACATATCACCTCCATATTGGTGCATATAACAAAATTCATTCCGCGCATGGGTGGGAAAAATTAGAGGGAACACTGATCACCACCAGTATCAAAGATTCAGTACTAGGAAATTGGTCAAGAATTCTTTTGCTGATGTGTGAATCAGAATAGAATCTGGTTGACCTTCATGTAGCACTTTAGAACCAATGCAACGAACAGGATTAAAAATATGTACTATTGTCCTCAATTCTGCCATGTGGCTTACTAGGGTTGGACCCTTGTGCCTGGTGCAAAATCCTGGGCTTTGCTACTCCTGGAAATAATTATTCATAGGGTCAGTCCTTTTAACTTGTAATCATTTTGTTGGTTTATTTTTTGTTTTTTTGCTTGTTTGTAATTGTTTTGTTTCCATGCTACCAAGGGGAATAGTAATAGGTGGATGCCTGATTAGCAAGGTGATACTGCTGCACAGGCCTGATTCTATGGCAATCTAGTGAACTGAATTTTAGAAATGGTTGAAAACTCATGATAGGTATGATTAAATTTAGTTAAAGAAGTCATTAGGACACCACCTTGCATTTTCTATAGTTCTGTAGCTATGCAAAAACTAGGATGTTTGGATTATTACAAAAAATAATCTGAATTTGACCACATGGATGATTAATCAGAAACCGTCTAGGATTTTCATAATAATCTATTTAGGCAGAAGTATGCTGAAGCAAATATATACATATTCATATGCATCTTTTTAAATTGCAGCATATCTCCACTCTAGATATAGAATTTCCATGGGAAGAACCCATGATGGAAAAGTTAGAAGAAAAAAAAGCCAAACAAAATGGGTAAGAGAAATTGATATCATTAGCATTTCAAAAGAATTAGTTTATTACTACCTTGTTAAATTTATAAAGAGAGAGTATTATTCTTAATTAAAAAAAGATTTGTTCTTGGTCATAACAACATACTTATAGTTTGAAGCTAAATTCCAGCCTCCCTTCCATTTCTGGTGCGTGCTAGTGTATTATTGCAGGGTTGGCCATGAGAAGCTTGGTATCTACAACTGAGTGTTTATCTTAAGAACAAAGCAAATGTGTTCTTCAGTAATTGAAGAATACAATCAAGTCGCTTCAATACATTATTTCAGGATTTTTACAGAGAACCCCCATTTCCTTATATTAATTAAAAACATTTTTAAAGTTGTTGAAGCATTTGTCTTTTCAATGAAAAACCATATAAAGAATTACAGGAACTCTGCATAGACCATCTCTTGAGTGTCTCTCGTGGTCTTATGTTTGAATTGATAACTTATGTGGCTTACTTGTGTGATTCAATTGTGAGTTTCTCAAAGAAAGATATTTGTATTTTTCTGCATGTTTTTTTTTTTAAATGTCACGTTCGCTGTCTGGAATCTGGATCCCCAACTGCTGGTCTGATATTTTTCTTGATGATTGGAGGAGAGCAGCTCAACTCCTTTCAAACTGGCAAACTTGTACCAGTCACTCCCTCCAATCTGTTTCCCTGTTTGAGACTACTTCCTTTATCATTAATTATTTAAAATCTTCACCTGGATTTCAAGAAATCCAGACAATGTCTTACCAGTTACGATGGCATGTGAACTGAATCAAACTAGCTAGGGACATAAAGAGTAACAAGCACATTCTACAAACACATTAGAAGCCAGAGGAAGGCCAAGAACAGAGTAGGCCCATTACGCAATGATGGGAGAAAGAAAATAAGAGAAAATGTGGAAATGGCAGAGGTGCTGAATGACTTCTTTGTTTCGATTTTCACCAAGAAGGTTGGTGGCGATTGGACACCTAACATAGTGAATGCTAGCGAAAATGAGGTAGGATCAGAGTCTAAAATAGGGAAAAAGAAGTAAAAAATTACTTAGACAAAGTTAGATGTCTTCAAATCACCAGGGCCTGATAAAATGCATCCTAGAATACTCAAGGAGCTGACTGAGGAGATACCCAAGCCATTAGCAATTATCTTTGAAAAGTCATGGAAGACTGAAGACGTTCCAGAAGACTGGAAAAGGGAAAATATAGTTCCCATCTATAAAAAGAGAAATAAGGACAACCTGGGAAATGACAGACCAGTCAGCTTAACTTCTGTACCCAGAAAGATAATGGAGCAAATAATTAAGCAATCAATTTGCAAACACTGAGAAGATAATGAGGTGATAAGTAACCGTCAGCGTGGATTTGTCAAGAACAAATTGTGTCAAACCAACCTGATAGCTTTCTTTGACAGGGTAACAAGCTTTGTCGATGGGGGGAAGCAGTAGATGTGGTATATCTTGACTTTAGTAACGCTTTTGATACTGTCTCGCATGACCTTCTCATAAACAAACTAGGGAAATACAACCTAGATGGAGATACTATAAGGTGGGTGCATAACTGGTTGGAAAATTGTTCCCAGAGAGTAATCATCAGTGGTTCACAGGCATGCTGGAAGGGCATAACGCGTGGGGTCCCGCAGAGATTGGTTCTGGGTCTGGTTCTGGTTCTGTTCAATACCTTCATTAATAATAGAATCATAGAAGATTAGGTTGGAAGAGACCTCAGGAGGTCATCTAGTCCAACCCCCTGCTCAAAGCTGGACCACTCCAACTAAATCATCCCAGACAGGACTTTGTCAAGCCGGGCCTTAAAAACCTTTTAAGGGTGGAGATTCCACCCCCTCCCTGGGTAAGCCATTGTAGTGCTTCACCACTCTCCTAGTGAAATAGTTGTTCCTAATATCCACCCTAGACCTCCCCCACTGCAACTTGAGACCTTTCCTCTTTGTTCTATCATCTGTCACCTCTGAGAACAGCCAAGCTCCATCCTCTTTGGAACCCCCCTTCAGGTAATTGAAGGCTGCTATCAAATCTCCTCTCACTCTTCTCTTCTGCAGACTAAATAAGCCCAGTTCCCTCAGCCTCTCCTCGTAAATCATGTGCCCCAACTGCCTGATCATTTTTGTTGCCCTCCACTGGACTCTCTCCAATTAGTCTACATCTTTTCTGTAGTGGGGACCCAAAACTGGATGCACCAGTGCCGAATAAAGGGGAATAATCACTTCCCTTGATCTGCTGGCAATGCTGCTACTAATGCAGCCCAGTATGCCTTTAGCCTTCTTGGCAACAAGGGTAGACTGCTGACTCATATCCAGCTTCTCATCCACTGTAATCCCCAGGTCCTTTTCTACAGAACTGCTGCTTAGCCAGTCAGCCCCCAGCTTGTGGCAGTGCATGGGATTCTTCCATCCTAAGTGCAGAACTCTGGACTTGTCCTTGTTGAACCTCATCAGATTTCTTTAGGCCCAATCCTCCAATTTGTCTAGGTCACTCTGGACCCTATCCTTACCCTCCAGCGTATCTACCTCTCCCCCCAGTTCAGTGTCATCTGCGAACTTGCGGAGGGTGCAATTCGTCCCATCCTCCAGATCATTAATGAAGATGTTAAACAAAACCGGACCCAGGTCTGACCCCTGGGGTACTCTGCTTGATACCGGCTGCCAACTAGACATTGAGCCGTTGATCACTACCCATTGAGCCCAACAATCTAGCCAGCTTTCTATCCACCTTATAGTCCATTCATCCAATCCATACTTTTTTAACTTGCTGTGATGAATATTGTGGGAGACCGTATCAAAAGCTTTGCTAAAGTCAAGATATATCATGTCCACCGCTTTCCCCATATCCACAGAGCTAGTTATCTCATCATAGAAGGCAATCAGGTTGGTCAGGCATGAATTGCCCTTGGTGAATCCATGTTGACTGTTCCTGATCACCTTGCTGTCTTCCAAGTGTTTCAAAATGGTTTCTTTGAGGACCTGCTCCATGATTTTTCCAGGGACTGAGGTGAGACTGACGGGTCTGTAGTTCTCTGGGTTCTCCTTCTTCCCTTTTTTAAAGATGGGCACTATATTTGCCTTTTTCCAATCACTCGGGACCTTCCCCCGAGCGCCATAAGTTTTCAAAGATAATGGCCAATGGCTCTGCTATCACATCAGCCAACTCCCTCAGCACCCTTGGATGCATTAGATCTGGACCCATGGACTTGTGCATGTCCAGCTTTTCTAAATAGTCTTTAACCTGTTCTTTCACCACTGAGGGCTGCTCACCTCCTCCCCATACTGTGCTGCCCAGGACAGCAGTGTGGGAGCTGCCCTTGTCTGTGAAGACTGAGGCAAAAAAATCATTGAGTACTTCAGCTTTTTCCACATCATCTGTCACTAGGTTGCCTCCCCCATTCATTAAGGGTCCCACATTTTCCCTGACCTTTTTCTTGTTGCTAACAAACCTATAGAAGCCCTTCTTGTTACCCTTCACATCCCTTGCTAGCTGCAACTCCAGTTGTGTTTTGGCCTTCCTGATTACACCCCGCATGCTCGAACCATATTTTTGTACTCCTTCCTAGTCATCTGTCCAAGTTTCCACTTCTTGTAAGCTTCCTTTTTGTGTTTAAGCTCACCGAAGATTTCACTGTTAAGCCAAGCTGGTTGCCTGCTATATTTGTTGATCTTTCTCCACATCGGGATGGCTTGTTCCTGCACCCTCAATAAGGCTTCTTTAAAATACAGCCAGCTTTCCTGGACTCCTTTTCCCCTCATATTAGCCTCCCAGAGGATCCTGCCCATCAGTTCCCTGAGAGAGTCAAAATCTGCTTTTCTGAAGTCCAGGGTCTGTATTTTGCTACTCTCCTTTCTTCGTTTTGTGAGGATCCTGAACTCAACCATTTCGTGGTCACTGCTGCCTTGGTTGCGACCCACTTGCTACTTCCCCTACCAATTCTTCCCTGTTTGTAAGCAGGAGGTCAAGAGGAGACTGGCCCCTGGTTGGTTCCTCCAGTAGTTGCACCAGGAAGTTGTCCCCAACACTCTCCAAAAACTTCCTGGATTGTCTGTGCACTACTGTATTGCTCTTCCAGCAGATGTCAGGGTGATTGAAGTCCCCCATTAGAACCAGGGCCTGTGCTCTGGAAACTTCAGTTAATTGTCTGAAGAAATCCTCGTTTACCTCATCCTCCTGGTCCGGTGGTCTATAGCACACGTCCACCTTGACATCACCCTTGTTGCTCTCCCTTATAAACATAACCCAAAGACTCTCAACAGGCTTTTCTCCAGTTTCATACTGGAGCTCTGAGCAATCATACCACTCTCTTACATCAATGATTTAGATAATGGCATAGAGAGTATACTTATAAAGTTTGTGGATGATACCAAGCTGGGAGGGGTTGCAAGTGCTTTGGAGGATAGGATTAAAAATAAAAATGATCTGGACAAACTGAAGAAATGGTCTGAAGTAAATAGGATGAAATTTAAAGACAAATGCAAAGTTCTCCACTTAGGAAGGAATAATCAATTGCACACATATAAAGTGGGAATGGACTGCCTAGAAAGGAGTACTGCAGAAAGGGATCTGGGGGTCATAGTGGATCACAAGCTAATTATGTGTCAACAGAGTCACACTCTTGCAAAAGAAGGCAAACATCATTCTGGGATCTATTAGCAGGAGTATTGTAAGCAAGACATGAGAAGTAATTCTTCCACTCTACTCCGCACTGATTAGCCTCAGCTGGAGTATTGTGTTCAGTTCTGGTTGCCACATTTCAGGAAAGATGTGGACAAATTGGAGACAGTCCAGAGTAGAGCAACAAAAATGATTAAAGGTGTAGAAAACATGACCTATGAGGGAAGATTGAAAAAATTGGGTTTGTTTAGTTTTGAGAAGAGAAGACTGAGAGGGGACTTAAGTTTTCAAGTACATAAAAGATTGTTTCAAGGAGGAGAGAGAGAAATTACTGTTCTTAACTTCTGAGGATAGGACAAGAAGTTATGGGCTTAAATTGCAGCAAGGGCAGTTTAGGTTGGACAGTAGGAAGAACTTCCTAACTGTCAGAGTGGCTAAGCACTGGAATAAATTTCCTAGGGAGGTTGTGGAATCTCCATCATTGGAGATTTTTAAGAGCAGTTTGGACAAACATCTGTCAGGGATGGTCTAGATCAGTGGTTCTTCCCTGGGGGTGCGAGACATGCCAGGTTTTTTTAGAAGGTAAATCATCGGAAACACAAATTAAGCACAGGGACGTAAGTACAACTTCTTTGTTTCATCAAACCTATGTATTTATTAACATTATAGACTTTTTTAATGATTACCATAATATACAAACAAAAATATATCTCGGTTTAAAGAACTGACCTACTTCAACAATTTTTGATAAGAACATATTTTGAGAACCAAAGGGGTGCCAGCTGCAGTAAAGGTTAAGAACCACTGGTCAAGATAATACTTAGTCCTGCCTTGAGTGCAGGGGACTGGACTAGATGACCTCTTGAGTTCCCTTCCAGTTCTATGATTCTATGTAATTATATTGTAATAATACTAGATTATATATATATATAGATAGATAGATAAAACGTCCTCAATATGTGTACAGTTTGTTGTAGTCTTTAAAATCTACATAGCTTTATAAAGTCTTCATTAGTATTTCATTACCATTTTAAGGCAGTATAATTTTTCCTTTTTGTAAAATAGGGCATATAAAAACTATCCTCAGGAGTTGCTGCGTGACATTAACTTTTCCTTTTAGAAATGCACATTTCAATCATGTTCACAGTGTCCCTTAAATGTGGGATTTTAAGGATTTTCACATTTAAGGATTTTCCTTTGTTTTGCCAAGTCAAATCAGTCCTCAGCCTTTCTGTTGCCTAGTATTTTGTGTGAATAATCAAAATCTATTCAACCATGTTGTTTGTCAGTTACTGATTGCTATGGAGACCAAGCATAAACAATCAACAATTGTGTACTCAGCTGCAGTGTTATACAGTGATAGAAGGTACTCAATTCAGTATGTCTTGGATTAAATTTACATGCATATTAGGTAAACAAGCTTGTATTTTACATACAAAATCTTTCAAAAATGTTCCATATAACTAAAAAAACAATATGCAACATATTAAAGGTTGAAACATTTATAATAAACTTATATTTTTGTCTTTCTTTACAGTATGGCTGAGGCTGTTTCCAGCACCATTCCTCATTCATTCTGTTTAGAAATGAATGCAGATGCTCCTACGTAAGAGAAACTGTAATGCATTATGTAGTAAATTATGGATTATTCCTATTAAATCTGCAGTCTTAATATTCTGTTCAGTGTTTCTTTGCAGTAAATGTATAATGTTTGCGTTTACTGTACATTGTGGTATAAGACCTACAGCCACACCACTTTGTGCTGCGATCCTGTGAGATCACAGAATCTAAGCAGGTCTGGCCAGAAATCTACTACCCATTAGAGAGGGGAAAAAATGGTTCTAATTTTAAAAAATGTGTCTTTTTTACTTTTTTCCTCCAGAAAATTGATTTTGTTTTAAAAAAAAAAAAAAAAATTCAAATTTCCAGAGGGGATGAATGCACACTGAAAACCTAAAACAAAGTGTCTCTTATTTTTGCTAATGGGTATCATTTTTCATTTTAACGTACCAGTTGTAAAGTTTTGATACATTTACTTCACTCTGATTCTCATCATCAGGTTCAGTGTTCAGAATCCATATCTTTTGGAAAGTGTCTAAAAATTACTATTTTTATTCCCAATACTTCAAGTAACATAGAGATTTGTGCATGTGATGATCAACCTTCTTTCACTGGTGTATCAAGTGTTCCCTATAATCGTCCGGTGTGTTCAAAGAAGCAAGAGGTCCAGGATGGAGAGCAGATATCAGAGCCATTGAACGTTTCAGAAGCTGTCAGACAGATGCTCCAAGATGAAATGTTTAAATTAGTTCAGGTAAGAATCTCTCATTATTAAAAATAATGAAACACAGATTAAACTGTTCAATTTTAAAAAAACAAGCAATATGAAAAATGATTGCTTTCAAGGTTATTCTATGATGCTTTTATGCAAATTTCTGGGTTAAAGGTAACTGAAGGTAGAAACCAATTATTTTAGGCATAATTCATGACCTTTTGACTTCTTAATCAGAAGGTTTGTGAATTTGAGGAGCAGTACAGTTTGAACAATTATATTTTTAGGAGGACTAACTGTTAACATTCTCTTAATGTCCTTTATTCATATAAATTAGGGGACATTATGAACAAACAGTAACTGTATAGTTAAAATGTTAATGAGTTAATGCTGGTACATTTGAAACTATTCCATCCTGGTATTATTCAGGTTTAGATTTCTTTGCTTTGAAATAAAGAATGCAAAGGACTATACGTTGTTGTAGGATAACATTATTATTTCACATAGCGTATTGTATCACGAAAGAAATATCGATTTAGTGTACTTGTTGTTGAGACATTGGGATGTTGTTTCTGTTGCTATCTATTTTAATAGGATTATCTATAAATTTTAGGATAATCTATAGGTCTGTAAAAAGTTTTAACTAAGGATTTTGGCCAAGACCCATTTAAGCAACTTTTATAATGTTAGCTTTATTTTTGTTTACATTCTAGCTGCAGCAAGTCAACTTTCTGAACTTAATGCAAATGGTGGGATCATCCTTTGCCAGCTTGCCAAATATGCAGCATCTTCTGCAGCAGTCTCAGGCTATTCAGTTGGGAGGAAGCCAGGCTTCACACACTGTAAGAGGCAGTGGTGCTGACACATCCCTGCCTGTACAGTCTGCAGACATTTCTCCTGAGACTCAGCTGCCCACTAAAGAAAATGCTGGAAAGTCTAATAAGAAGAGCAGCTCTCCTTCTCAGGAAAGAAATATCCTAAATGATCAAAGCAGCAAAGAAAGTATACATGTAGGTAAAACCAAGCATTACTTTTTAAGAAAAAGCATATCAGATGTTATTCCATTTGAAAAATTAGAGAACTTTCTTGTAGTAATTGCATTAGACAGAATTACCAAGTAATAGAGACTACATTTAGTAACGATTTATTGTGATCTTATACATAATTTAAAGTACTATTGTGTGTTCTTTTTTCATTTAGAATCATCCTGATGTGAATATTTCTTTAAGCCTATCAGAGAGCCAGTCCAATGGAACAGAATTTATTCCAGCATCTCAGGACTTGCTTCCTTCAGCTCCAGCCACAGCACTTCATCTGTTATCTCATTCCCTAGATATCCAGAAGACACCCAAACTTATCCCAGTTGCAAAAACCTTAAATTATGAAAATGGCTTTCCTTTGCTTAAACTTGAATCTGATCATTTAAAACCACTCAATTTATATCCATTAAAAGTTTCACAAGCTTTCATCGGGTCACTCCCCCAACCAAGGGTAGTTTGGGATCCATCTAATTCTTTACAGAACCCTCCGCTGTCATGTATGCTAGGAGACAAGACTATTTCAATGACACACTTGAATTTGAATAAATACGATCCTGAAATGATGAGGCAAGTATATGAGGAAAAGAAGAGGTGGGCAGAAGCTGAAAGCAAGAGGCCTCCTAAACTACTTAATCTGGATCAATATGAAGGAGAGCAAAATTTTGCACCTCTGCAGCACCTTCCTACAAATGTGAGTGCAGAGAAGCCACGGAGTGCTCAGCATGCTTCCTTCTATGGAACTTACCAGCATTCAGCTGGAATTCCTTTACTGCACCTGCAGCTTGACCCAGTACCTAGATTTCCACCAATTATAAGACCACCAGTCCCTGGTTCTTTAATACCCGTTAGACCTATAACTGAGGAGACCAACTGCAGAGACACATTACAGCACACAGGAATACCGATTCTTCACACTAATTTACCTCCAAAAAACAAGGTAATGGATTTTAGGAATATATTTTTCTATGTTGCAATTAAATAAGCATATTTCCTGTTGCATAGCTTCAGTCCTCATTAATGGGATAATGCCCTCACCTGTGTAATTTGGAGGAGGTCCAGCATTGTTGCTTGAGGCACCAGCACTAAGCCATGCCTTCAGGTCAGGCCACCAGATTTTCTGTCTCCAGCAGAGGAACAAGTTGGTGGTTTGGTTTCTCCCCATCATTTTGTTTTATAACTTTAATTTTTATTCATTTTCATATGGTAAAGACTTATAATCTTTCCTCCTCCTCCCCGCAAACCCCCCCGTCCCCGTCCCCGGATCAGGTTATTTGATAGCATGTTTGTTTCAACCACTTGGACCCGCCACTGCAGTGCCTCCTCTCCAGGATTTCTCTGCCCCCACTCTGGGATGGTGGAGCTGTTCTGCAAACAGTGAGCTAAAGTGTTGCCTGTGTGAGGCAGTATTTACAGGCTCTACAGAGGGTGAATTACAGCCAGCTCTCACAGTGAAGGGACAGAGTGTTGGACCGGCATGTTGAATCCCTTCTTCCCCAAAGAGCCTTAACTCCATTACAGAAAAGCTCAGGAGCATCTGAACATTTCAGGGAGAAAGTATAAGGATGAGAAGGATCCTATCCAGTCAGCTTGGGGTAAGACACACAACAGACTCAGGTTGGAGGGGGAAGATTTTCTGACTACTCTCTGGATACTGAAGGGGGTCCTCAGCTCCATAGGGGAAAAAAAGTAGGGCTTCTAAAGACCTCTGCTTCCTCTCACTGTAAATTTGGAGGTTGTCATGATGCTCAGGAGTGAGTTATGCAAACCCCAGAGACTTGGTCCCAAAAATGCAAAAGCAAGCATCATATTTGCAAGGCAGCAGTTCATAACACCTCCATATAAGGGAGCGTTTGCTAGAGCCATTCTCCTATGCAGAGGCTCTCACAGTGCTCTGTAACACTGTGCTCTGCCCCTTGCCCTATGATGTGTCACTCCAGGCATGTAGAGAACCTGTCTATTCTGTGAAGCACTTCCTCAGGCTACAGTTAATGGGAATTGGGTCTATCTGGCATACAGCCCAAGGACCCTGACTCTAAGGAAAGGGGCTCAGATTTCAAGCACCAACAGAATGTGATTTGTGCCTTCTACATGTCAGCAATAAATCCTTGCCCTGTCAAAGAAAAGGGCTCAGGATTATGAAAGAGTCTCTCTCCACTCCACTCTTGCTCCACAGACTGGCTCTATATTAAAGCATAAGGAGCACTTCAGGCAGTCTGTGACCAGATCAGAGTCACATGAGGATTCCACTCCCCATGAATGGTACCAAGCTGGGAGAGGAAGTGCTTGGAGAACAGTATTAGAATTGAAAATGATCTTGACAAACTAGAGAAATTGTCAGAAATAAATAGGACAAAATTCAATAAGGACAAATGCAAAGTACTTAGGAAGGAATACTCAATTGCACAAATACAAAAATGGGGAAATGTCTGCCTAGGAAGGAGTATTGCAGAAAAGGATCTCAGGGTTATAGTGGATCACAAAACTAAATATGAGTCAACAATGTAATAGTTTTGCAAAAAAAAATCTAATTCCAGAATGTGTTACCAGAGTGTTGTAAGCAAGACACGAGAAGTAATCACTCTACTCAGCACTGATAAAGCCTCAGTTAGAGTACTGTGTCCAGTTCTGGGCACCACACTTTGGGAAAGATGTGAACAAATTGGAGAAAATCCAGAGTGCAACAAAAATTATTCAAGATCTAGAAAACACGACCTATGAGGAAGTATTGATTACAGCACACTATGGAATGTTAGTGTGTGGTAGCAGGGTCCACATAGCCTGTTAGTCCAAAGCAGGCTAGAGCACTGCAGATTTACACCCTAGTTTACTGCACAGTTACTCTTGTTGTTGACATATCCTTATAAAAAAGCCAGTCGGTGCCCTATCCAGAGAAACAGATCTATTTATACATGGACAAATGCAGGAAAGAATTCATATCCACCAGTTCAAAATCAATAATATTTTTCGAACTTAATGCGGAGACTTGCTCACCCAGGGGTCAAAACAAGCATGGCTTTGGTTACCGTTTTATTATGGTAAAGATTTGCCAAGAGCCAAAAATTCATTGCATCAGTAATTTCCTGGCAATGATCATCTATAGGTCTCTATCTCCAGTGGTTTGCTGGTGCCTTGTTTGGATTGCTGGTGCCATGACCGGCTTAATTTCCTGGATAGGTTTATTAAAATGCACCTGCAGAAATGTCTTCTGAGGATACAGAATCATGAACCCAATACAATGCAAAATGATTTGTTATTCTCAGGTTATATCTGAATGTGCCTTTGTTGGCAGTTATGTACAAACAACATGCAGAAAGCTGACCCAATTTTCACTCCAGATCCTTGTATACACACTATGAATGCAAGCCTCACAGGGTGGTAGAGTTTGCGGACAATACAAAATTACTCAAGACAGTTAGGTCCAAAGCTGACTGCAACAAGTTACAAAGGGATCTCACAAGACTGTGTGACTGGGCAACAAAATGTCAGATGAAATTCAGTGTTGATAACTGCAAAGTAATGCACATTGGAAAACATAATCCCAACTATATATATATAAAATGATGAGTGGTAACAGATAATTTGGAACCCAAGAAGGAGATTTTGGAGTCACCGTGAATAGTTCTCTAAAAATCTGGTTAGTCTGCAGCGGCAGCCAAAATGCTAGCATTGTTAGGAACCATTAGGAAAGGGATAGACAATAAGACAGAAAATATTGCTTCTATATAAATCCATGGTACACCCACATCTTGAATACTACATGTAGTTCCGGTGGCCCCATCTCAGAAAAGATGTATTATAATTGGAAAAAGTACACAGAAAGGCAAACTAATGTGTTGGGATATGGATCAGTTTGCGTAGGATGAGAGATTAAGAAGACTGGGATTGTTCATCTAAGAAAAAAAAACAGTTAAGAGGGGATATGATGGAGGCAACCTAGTGACAGAGGATGTGGAAAAAGCTAATGTACTCAATGCTTTTTTTGCCTCTGTCTTCACAAACAAGGTCAGCTCCCAGACTACTGCACTGGGCAGCACAGCATGGGGAGGAGGTGACCAGCCCTCTGTGGAGAAAGAAGTGGTTCGGGACTATTTAGAAAAGCTGGACGAGCACAAGTCCATGGGGCCGGATGCGCTGCATCAGAGAGTGCTAAAGGAGTTGGCGGATGTGATTGCAGAGCTATTGGCCATTATCTTTGAAAACTCATGGTGATCAGGGGAGGTCCTGGACGACTGGAAAAAGGCTAATGTAATGCCCATCTTTAAAAAAGGGAAGGAGGAGGATCCAGGGAACTATAGGCTAGTCAGCCTCACCTCAGTCCCTGGAAAAATCATGGAGCAGGTTCTCAAGCAATCAGTTCTGAAGCACTTAGACGAGAGGAAAGTGATCAGGAACAATCAGCATGGATTCACCAAGTGCAAGTCATGCCTGACTAATCTAATTGCCTTCTGTGACAAGATAACTGGCTCTGTGGATGAGGGGAAAGCAGTGGACGTGTTAGTCCTTGACTTCAGCAAAGCTTTTGATAAGGTCTCCTACAGTATTCTTGCCAGCAAGTTAAAGAAGTATGGACTGGATGAATGGACTATAAGGTGGATAGAAAGCTGGCTAGATCGTTGGGCTCAACGGGTAGTGATCAATGGCTCCATGTCTAGTTGGCAGCTGGTATCAAGTGGAGTGCTCCAAGGGTCAGTCCTCGGGCCGGTTTTGTTCAGTATCTTCATTAATGATCTGGAGGATGGTGTGGATTACACCCTCAGTAAGTTTGCAGATGACACTAAACTGGGAGGAGAGGTAGATACGCTGGAGGGTAGGGATAGGATACAGAGGGCCCTAGACAAATTAGAGGATTGGTCCAAAAGAAATCTGATGAGGTTCAACAAGGACAAGTGTGGAGTCCTGCACTTAGGACGGAAGAATCCCATGCATTGCTATAGACGAGGGACCAAATGGCTAGGCAGCAGTTCTGCAGAAAAGGACCTAGGGGTTACAGTGGACGAGAAGCTGGATATGAGTCAGCAGTGTGCCCTTGTTGCCAAGAAGGCCAATGCTATTTTGGGATGTATAAGTAGGGGCATTGCCAGCAGATAGAGGGACGTAATCGTTCCCCTCTATTCAACATTGGCGAGGCCTCATTTGGAGTACTGTGTCCGGTTTTGGGCACCACACTACAAGAAGGATATGGAAAAATTGGAAAACATCCAGCGGAGGGCAACAAAAATTATTAGGGGGCTGGAGCACATGACTTATGAGGAGAGGGTTAGGGAACTGGGATTGTTTAGTCTGTGGAAGAGAAGAATGGGTGGGGATTTGATAGCTGCTTTCAACTACCTGAAAGGGGGTTCCAAAGAGGATGGATCTAGACTGTTTTCAGTGGTAGCAGATGACAGAACGAGGAGTATTGGTCTCATGTTGCAGTGGGGGAGGTTTAGGTTGGATATTAGGAAAAACTTTTTCACTAGGCGGGTGGTGAAGCACCGGAATGCGTTACCTAGGGAGGTGGTGGAATCTCCTTCCTTAGAAGTTTTTAAGGTCAGGCTTGACACAGCCCTGGCTGGGATGATTTAGTTGGGGATTGGTCCTGCTTTGAACAGGTGGATGGACTAGGTGACCTCCAGAGGTCCCTTCCAACCCTGATATTCTATGATTCTATGATAGAGTTCTATAAAATCATGAATGGTGTGGAGGAAGTGAATAAGGAAGTGTTGTTTACCCCTTGTAATGACATTGGCACCTACCTCTCACAAGCACCCCCCTCTCTGGCTGATAGTGCCTGCAATCATTCATTTTTGAATGGGGTAGCACCCACCTCTCATGGGTGCTCCCTTTCTGGTCGAGTGTGAATCTGCTTTTTTTCAATTTTTACAACAGAGTAGGACCCACCTCTTGTGAGGCCCCTTCTCCCCCGATAGTTCTTTCAGTGGGTCTTCAGTGACTCAGACCTCTGGCTGAGTCACACACACTGTCCCCCCTTCCGGGGTATACAGTTTCTACTTCTCTCTCATGGCCTTGGGATGGGGCCATAGCACCAAGGCTTCCTTCCTGGAGAGACTATCTTCTTTAACAGCCCAACGGGCCCATCTTGGTACCCTCAGTTGGTGTCCTTTTGCCAGCACTCACCTTGGCTCAGCCTTCAGTTAGACCAGCAGGGCCCATCACGGTACTCTCGCCTGATCTGGCTAGGTCCAGGGCTCAGCCTCCCTGCATTGACCTGTCCATAATCCTACTGCTCTTCCAGCCAGTCAGGCATCTCATTCTTCCTCTTCAAGTTCCAGATAGTAACTGACTACATTTCCTCTGCTGGTCCCTTTATATATGGCCTTTCTAGCGCTGATTGGTTGCTCCCATGCAGCTCCTCTAGGTTGCCTGGAGGACTTTCTCCTCTTCTCTTTTCTGGGGTGGGGTGAGGCAGTGCTGCGAGGCCTCCAGACCTAGTCCACCCTGTCACACCCCTTCAGACTAGAACCAGGGGTCACCCAATGAAATTAATAGGCAGCACTTTTAAAACAATATAAGGAAGTACTTCTTCACACAGTGCACAGTCTATCAGTGGAACACGTTGCCAAAGGATGCTGTGATAGCCAAAAGTATAACTGGGTTAAAAAAAAAGAATTGAACTTTCCCTTTTCTTCTTTTCTATAAATGATGGACCTAACATCCATGAATTTATTCAAGTCCTCCTCCGGCTTTGCTAGATTGCCCAGGAACCCACATTGCACATGCAGAAAAGACAAGATCTCTTGAAGCAGGATGCCTTCATCTGGACTTGGAAAACTCTCAGTTAACGTAGGCACTGGAAGAAAAGTGTAGTTCAGTATGGATTCTCTAATAGCGTCTGACACATTTTGGTATCTGGCAAACAGAGCTGTAAACGGGAGTTTTAGGAGGAGTTGGAGAAAGGAGTTTGGTGTTCTGGATTTCTTTTGGTTTGTGTTTTGGGTTATTTTCTTTTTTTTGTTTTGTTTCTTTTTCCTTGACAGGAGGTTAGGCGGGAAGGAAATGACAGCTACAGAGGCACCAGTGATAGTGATCCAAGCAATGGAAGAGACCATGAAGATGATCAGATATGGAAGCTGTGGGATATACATGATCCTAGAGTGGGTTCCTGAAAAAGAGCTTCATTTGTATGAAGTGGTGCCTGATAGAACTGATGGAAGAGAAGATCCGAGGCTTGGAGCTGCAGGTGGAAGCTATAGTTGAGTTTCAAAGGGGGTTGAAGCAGATGATGGATCAAAGGCAAGAGGAGGCTGAAGGGAAAATTCAAGACTTATGGATGCAAGCTGGACTGAAGAACTGATAGGGGAGACTGCTAGGTGAGGGAAATGATCAGTGGAGGCATGCAACTACAAGAACCAGTCAGAGAAGAAGACTGGCTAATGAAGGAGAAATAGAGCCCAGGAACAGGTTTGCTGGGTTGGAAAATGAGGAAGGGGCACATCAGGCTGTAACTGAAGGAGGGAGGGCAAGGAAAAAGAGAAGAGCGGTTAGTCCTGTAAGAAGAGGGGAAGAGTCAATGGAGATAGCCAGAGTTCACAACCCCAGGAAGATGCAGGATGACTTGCAGAAGATTGCAAGGGAGAATAAAAGACAAGAGAACTTGCAGCCAAAAAGAACATGAAACACCATCACCAGGAAAAGGCAGGTGTATGTGATTGCGGACTCCCTACTAAGAACAACAGACAGGGCTGTCACCAGTGCAGAACAGAAGGGTTTGCTGTCTGTCAGATGCTCAGAAATGGAATGTGAACCTGAAGCTGAAGAGGATCCTAATGGGAGCAGGAAACAATCCATTGATTGCCCTTCATGTGGGAACAAATGACACAGCTAGATTCTCAGTGGAACATATCGGGAGACTATGCCAGCCTGGGAAAGATGCTTAAGGAAATGGAGGCTCAGGTAATCTTCAGTGGGATTCTGCCTGTCCCTAGAGGAGGAGAACAAAGGTGAGAAAAGATTATGATGATCAAAGATGGCTCAGTCAGTCGTGCTATAAGGAAGGCTTTGGGATGTTTGACCACTGGGAGGCGTTCATGGACAGAGGATAGTTCTCATGGGATGGACTCCACCTCAGTAGGGAGGGAAATAGACCTCTGGGATGGAGATTGGCACAGTTCATTAAAAGAGCTTTAAACTAAGAACTCGAAAGATGGTTGGGAGATGTTCTTAAAATCAGGCATCGAGATTATAACATTGAGAGGGAAGAAAATCAAGAAAGGATACAGCAGTAGAGATGGGAACAGCAATGGGTAGCAGAATGGACATTAAGAGGAAGGATTGTGCTGATACCAGTCAGATAGGTGATACTGGCAGTGGAATGCCTGTACTCCGTTTGGCAAGGAATGCGGATGAAGCTGAGCAGGAACTATTAAGATGTTTGCACACTAGTGCAAGGAGCCTGGGTAACAGAATGGAGGAACTAGAAGTACTAATGCAGAAAGTGAAACCAGATATTATAGGGATAACAGAAACATAGTGGAATAGTAGTCATGACTGGAGTGCAGGTATTGAGGGGTATGTGCTGTTCAGGAAAGACAGAAATAAAGGCAAAGGTAGCAGAGCAGCATTGTATATTAATGATGAGGTAGACTATAAAGAAATTAGAAGTGATAGAATGGATAAGAAAGAGTCTGGGCCAAAATCACTTTGAGGAAGAAAGCTACTAGAGGTTCCCCTATAGTGGTTGGGGTGAGCTACAGAACACCAGGATCTGATTTGGATTTGGATAGAGACCTCTTTAATGTTTTTAATTAAATAAATTCTACTGGGAATTCTGTGTTTATGGGAGACTTTAACTTCCCAGATAGAGATTGGAGGACACATGCTAATAATAATAGTAAGGCCCAGATTTTCCTGGATCTGATAGCTGACTGATTTCTTCATCAAATAGTTGCTTTCCTTGATTTCAAAAGAGCTAATTTCAAAAAATTAAGGCAGTGATTTTCAACCTGTGGCCCACAGGCCACTTGCAGCCCAATCAGCACATGTGACATCCTCAGGGCCATCCAGGTATTATATATATATTGTGTGGATGCAGCCCACATAACACACAGAGAGCTTTGTGTGGCCCACAATGGTAAATAGGTTAAGAACCACTGAATTAAGGGAATTAATTAGGGAAGTGGACTGGACTGAAGAACTCAAGGATCTGAATGTGGAGGAAACTTGGAATTACTTTAAGTCAGAGTTGCATAAGCTATCTGAACCCTGCATCCCCACCAAGGGAGGGGGTGGTGAATTTGTAGGGAAGGGTTGCAGACCAACCTGGATCAGCAAGCATCTCAAACAGGTGATTAAGTAAAAAGGAGTACTTGTGGCACCTTAGAGACTAACAAATTTATTAGAGCATAAGCTTTTGTGGGCTACAGCCCACTTCATCGGATGCACAGAATGGAACATATAGTAACAAGAGTATTATTCTTTTTTATACATACATACATACATAGAAGGTGGAAGTTGCCATACAAACTGTAAGAGGCTAATTAGTTAAGATGAGGTATTATGAGCAGGAGAGAAAAACTTTTGTAGTGATGATCAAGATGGCCCATTTAGACAGTTGACAAGAAGGTGTGAGGATTAAGTGAAAGCAGAAAGCCTACAAGGAATAGAAGGATCAGCAAGGAAGACTACCTCTTGAAGATCAGAAAGTGTAGGAATAAAGTGCAAACTGCCAAAAGCCAAACAGAGTTGGACTTCGCAAAGGGAATTAAAAACAATTAATAGGTTTTATAGCCATATAAATAAGAAAACAAGGAAAGAAGAAGTGGGATTGATAAGGATGGAGGATGGGGAGTGGAGATTAAAGATTATCTAGGCATGGCCTAACACCTAAATTAAATACTTTGCCTCATTTTTTAGTAAGGCTAATGAAAAGCTTAGGGGCAGTGGCAGGGTGGCTAGTGGCAATGAGGATATGGAAGTAGAAATTACCACATCTGAGGCAAAAATCAAACTCAAACAGCTTAATGGGACTAAATCAGGGGACCAGGAGAATCTCCATCCAAGAATATTTAAGGAACTGGCACATGAAATTGCAAGTCCAATAGCTAGGATTTTTAATGAATCTGTAAACTCAGGGATCATACTCTATGATTGGAGAATTGCTAATATAGTTCCTATTTTTAAGAAAGATTAAAAAAGGTATCCAGGAAACTACAGGCTTGTTAGTTTGTTCTCAAGTTTATGCAAGGTCTTGGAACAAATTTTGAAAGAAAAAGTAATTAAGGACGTAGAGGTGAACGGTAATTGGAATAAAATGCAATAAGATTTTACAAAAGATAGATCATGCCAGACCAACCTGATTTCCTTCTTTTGAGAAGATAAATGATTTTGTAGACAAAGGAAATGCAGTAGATTTCATCTATCTGGATTTCAGTAAGGCATTTGATACAGTTCCACATGGGACATTATTAGTTATATTGGAGAAGATAGGGATTAATATGATGATTGAAAGTCAATAAGGAACTTGTTAAAGGGGAGAAAACAGCATACTGAAAGGTGAACTGTCAGGCTGGAGGGAGGTTACTAGTGGAGTTCCTCAGGAAGAGTCTTGGGACCAATCTTATTACTGACCTTGGCACAAAAAGTGAGAGAGCTAATAAAATTTGCAGATAACACAAACTTGGGAGGTATTGCCAATACAGAAGAGGACTGGAATATCCTACAAGAAGATCTGGATGATCTTGTAAACTGGAGTAATAGAAATGGGATGAAATTTAACAGTTCAAAGTGCAAGGTCATGCATGTAGGGACTAACAACAAAAATTTTTTCTATAAGTTTTGGACTTCTCAATTGGAAGCGACAGGAGCAGAAAGATGTGGGTGTATTGGTTGATCTCAGGATGACTATGAGCTGTCTATGTGATGGAGCCATGAAAAAGTCTAATGCAATCCTAGGATGCATCAGCTGAGGTATTTCCAGTGGACACAGGGAAGTGTTAGTACCATTATACAAGGCACTGGTGAAATCTCATCTGGAATACTGTGTGCAGTTCTGGGCTCCAATGTTCAAGAAAGATGAACTCAAATTGGAACAGGTGCAGAGAGGGATTACTAGGATGATCCAAGGAATGGAAAACCTACCTTATGAGAGGAGACTCAAAGAGGTTGGCTTGTTTAGCCTAACCAGAAGAAGGCAGAGGGGAGATATGATTGCTCTCTATAAATACATCAGAGGGATAAATACGTCAGAGAGAGAGAGAGGAGGTAAGTTAAGTGCAAAAGTGGACACAAGAACAAATGGATATAAATTAGCCATCAAAACTTTAGGCTTGAAGGTTTCTAACCATCAGAGGAGTGAAGTTCTGGAACAGCCTTCCAATGGGAGCAGAAAACCGAACTGGCTTCAAGACTGAGCTTGATAAATTTACGGAGGGGATGGTCTAATGGGACTGCCTACACTAGCACATGGTCCATTGGCAACTGCCAGTAGCAAAAATTCCCAGTAGCTGGAGATGGGACACTAGATGGAGGGCTCTGGGTTACTACAGAGAATTCTTCCCAGGTATCTGCCTGGTGGGTCTTGCCCACATGTTCATGGTCTAACTGATCGCCATATTTGGGGTCGGGAAGGATTTTTCCCTCGGGTCAGATTGGCAGAGACCCTGGGGATTTTTCCCCTTCCTCATGTGCAGGTTTAAACTGGTGTTAATGGTGAATTCTCTGTAAATTGAAGTCTTTAAACTATGTTTTGAGGACCTCAGTAACTCAGGCAGAGGTTATGGGTCCACTACAGGAGTGGGAGGTTGAGATTCTGTGGCCTGCAATGTGCAGGAGGTCAGACTAGATGATCATGATGGTCGCTTCTGACATTAAAGTCTATGAATCTCTTTCACTCATTGATCTGATCAATTTATGTTTCCGGTGCAAGAGGAAACAGAAAGCTCTTTGGGGCAGGGACTGCCCCTTAGTATGGTGCCCAGTGCAATGAGTCCCTGACCTCTGGATGCTATTGTGATACAGATATAGTCACAAAGGTCTGATGATCTCAGCTACATTAGAGGTTCACCAGAATGGTTGATTGGAGTTCTAAAATCAAACATCATAGAAACATATGTACCTTCCCTAATGGCGTCATATAGGTAGACACATCAGTTTCTCCCTTTGAATATGCTCAATTGCCAACATTAATCAGATTACACAAGACTATGGCTGGCCTTTCTAGTTACTATTTGGAATTGGAAATATATCTCCTATATAGACAAGAATCACACAACTATTGTCATGAGGAAAAGGTTATTCTTATAGCTCCAGGAAACCTTTATGTTCAAGGTAAGTTCCTCTTTCCACAATTCCTGGGAAATAGTTCTGTTACTTTGTGCTAATCCCTAGCACTCCTTTGGAAGATTGTGGCAGAAATGGGCATTCCTACCAGTCTAAAGATCTGTCTCAAGCATATTGAATACATATACTAATTTATATTCTTTTCATCTCATTCTATCCAAAACGTCAAGGCCTTAGGTCTTCAAAGTTGCTGCAGGCAAGATGTTAAATCCTGCACCAGTTATCATGCTAGGATTTGGGAAACAATTCACAGAAGTCCCTAGGGTACTGGAGAAAAGTGTATGAGCCCCATCTATGGAAGATTTACAAAATAAGTTTCCATTTCTCTGCAGTCATCCATTGATAGGAGAGTTATACTGGGTTGGTTTCCACACAATTCCTTGCTTTATATGGGAAGAACTTCCATTCCTGCCTATTATTCTACTATAAAAATAATTAAAACTCTGCTTATCTTTCCCCCTACCTCTATGATTCACTTCTTGCTATTTCCCATTAGAGATGAATGTGGAGAGAAGCTGTGCAACAGAAAGAGATTTCTTTCATGATAATTTTCTTTTTATTAGCAGCTTCTTTCCTTGTTCAACACATCCTGGTAATCTGGTAAATGATTGGAATACAAATGGAAATTTTCCTCTCAAGGGAGACTTAAATATATAACTGTGTTAAGGATAATTACCACATGATATCAAGTGATCTTAATGCTAATAGTCGGTTGCTGGAGTGTTTCTATAGCTTTGGAAGAATCCTGGTAGCCTGAGCTGATGGACAAGGGGCTTAGTCGTGCAGCCTCCAGCAATAATGGACTGCCTCAGAAATTTCAAAGCCAGGGTGGGGGCATTAATTTCTTAGTGTTGAATTGGACAGAAGCTGCTAACAAGGAAAATTATCGGGTAAGACATTTCTCATTCCTTGGTAAATTCCTTATTATTAAAGGAAAATGACATTTAACTTTAGAATATAAAATGTTGTAAATTTCCCCTTTGTTAAGGCAAATGTATATCAAAAGATAAATAATTCCTGGGAGCTGGAGGTCCTCCGACATATATATGTCTCCCATTTCCTAACTTCATCCACAGGAACATGCTATAGGAATTTTAATATGTTGGAGAATAACAGATGGGAAAAGATTTTGCAAGAAAAAATGGATTTTTCTTAAAATTTGGACAAATAAAGTAACGAAGTGGTTTTGTTGAGCTCTAGTAATAAACCAACAACATTTCTATATCCTCTTCTGTTTTGTATTGCACCTTTTTGTTTATGGTATAACCACCTGTTTCTATGTCTCTTATGTTGCCTCTGGGTGATAATTTATAAATGTGTTCAGTAATTGGGTCTGATTCTACTACTAGATAGTTGCCTTTTGCATTGACTGCATTACACAGGTACAACTCCTAACTGAGGTCAGAGTTGGACCTACTCTGTTCAATAGAGTCTGTACAATTTTTGGTTTCCTCTTCTATAAATGTCTCATTCTGCTTCTCTTTCAAACAGTTCCAACCACCAAAACTCATCCCAATTCAAAATCTCATTGCATTTGAGCAAAGCCGCCAGCGTACCAGTGCACCGCACGAGTTCAGTGGACAAGACCATTCTGGTCAGATTGAGTTGTTAAAAGCTAACATTGAACCATTTGACGCAAGACACACGTGGAATAATACAAAAAGGCAAGGACAGATTTTCAAAATTGGTCTTCATTTGGAGAGGCTTACTAGTAACCTGAGCCTTCTCTGATTGATTACAATGAGAGTTTTTGTACCAGCTTCATTGAAAACAGGATTGAATGCTTAATAATTTGAGGAAATGGATATTGAGATTCAGAGCCTTGCACTTCTAAATCTCTGGTATGAATTGTTGTTACCATGTATCATGTTCATTCCCTACTCTGGGAAAGGATTTCATAGTCACAGTTTAGTTCTTAGTGGTCCGCTGTCCACATCACAAAATAGTCACATTGCTAGTGCATGTATTCCTTAAGAGAGCATGTTGTCTGATCTCTGGAGGAGTTTAATTTAGGTCAGGGTTCTAGGCTCATTGACAGGATGATAATTTCCTTGTAAAGTCATTGATCCTGATTGTGAACCCAGTGGAGTGAATGGCAAAACTCCCACTGATCTGAATGAGTACATGATTGAGTTATTTACTTAGCTAATTCTGTGGTACTGGCTGTATATTTCATGACTTTTAAAGTTTGTGTTACTATTAAATATTTTATGAACACCTTAAATAGCGTAGATACTTACGTTTTTAATTAGTTTAAATGGAACAGCAGTTAACTCTCTTTACTCAAACACCTAATATATTTCTTAAGAAGAAGGTTATTGTGTTCTTTCTTGCTTATTAGAAAGAATGATTGATGTTTCTATTATCAGAGAAGTTAAATTGTGATTTCTCACTGATATGTTGACAGGCAAAAGAGACGTGCTGAAAAACAGATAAAAGAGAAGGAGGACAAGAAAAAAGCAAGTGTGACATTCCGCCCAGATGACTCCATTATTGGTACTGATGATGTAGAGAAAGTTTTTGAAACTGAGATACAGGTATAAGAAAATAATTATTTTCTTCCTTTTTTTTTATTGATTTTTAAAATGATACCAGAGAAGCAACAAGCAAACACAATATAAACCAAACTCTGCTAAATACCTCCTCCCACTCTTTCTAGCACAGAGGTGGGCAAACTATGACCCGCGGGCCACATCCGGCCCGTGGGACTGTCCTGCCCGGCCCCTGAGCTCCTGGCCGGGGAGGCTAGCCACTCCCCCGCTGTCCCTCCTCCGCCTCAGCCATGTCGCTGTGTGAGCAGTGTAGCTTGCGCCCATCCATCTCCCAGGCTTTCCAATAAGCCTGTCCTGCGGCTCTGAGTGGCATGGTAAGGGGGAGGGGGGGTTGGATAAGGGGCAGGAGGTCCCGGGGGGCAGTCAGGGGACAGGGAGCAGGGTCGGGGGTGACAGGGAGCGGTTGGATGGGGGAGGGTTCTTGGGGGGCAGTTACAGACAGGGTCCCGGGGTGCACTCAGGGGACATGGAGCAGTGGGGATTGGATAGGGTGTGCACTCCTGTGGGGAGCAGTTAGGAATGGGGGGTTCCGGGAGGGGGTGCTCAGGGGACAAGGAGCAGGGCGGGTTGGATGGGTCAGGAGTTCTGAGGGGGGCAGTCAGGGGGCGGGAAGCGAGAGGGGGTTGATGGGGGTGGGAGCCAGGCTGTTTGGGGAGGCACAGCCTTCCCTCCCTGGCCCTCCATACTGTTTCGCAACCCCAATGTGGCCCTCGGGCCAAAAAGTTTGCCCACCCCTCTGCAGTGATCTCATGTACCTTTTTTACTTGCACACTTGCATTTTCCTTTAAGCCAGAGATAAAGCCCTCTTTTACCAAAAGAAATTCTTCAGGGTATTTTCATTACTCCTGTCAGGTGCCCACATGAAATAATTTCTGCAATGTTGACATACCAGTCCTATAAAATTGGGACATGAGCTATTCCTCTTTCTGAGGATGAGGGTTTTTTTGCACAATCAAGGGGAGTTGCAATCCATAAAAAAATTCTTTGTTGGCTTGTACTGATGAAAATCCCCATAGTGATTATAATTCTTATTTAACTGGTTATTTATTCCATAGCATTCCTATCACATTTATAATCATTTGTCCAGAAATTCACTAATGTTTTCTAGGTCATTTTTATTTAAAACTGTACAAACTGTAGATCTTGCTTAAGTGTGGTGGTACCATTTGCTATTTTATTATGCGTATTTTTAAGGCACGCAGCACTGTACTGCTGTGTGTGTTTCCTTTATATAATTTAGAAATAGAGCAGTTCCTCACAAAGAATGGGGGATAGCAAGGCTCTTCTCCACAATTTATTTAAAAAGCAGTCTAGTTCATATTGCTTAGAGTAGGGGGTCTCAAACTTTTTCTCTTGGAGGCCCCCATCAACAGGCTATAAAAACTCCAGTGCCCAGCAGGGGTGCAGCCTTCAGGGCAGGGGCCTTGAGCATAGGCGTAGTTTGACTTCTGTTTTGCGGGGGCAGGGTCGAGAAGGGCTCGAGCCACCTCCACATGGTGGGGTCCAGGGATGGAGAGCCACCTCCACCCCCGACTCACCTCAGCTGGCCACCCAGCCTGTCTGGGTTTGGGTGTGGAGAGGTGCAACCAAAAATTGTAACTTAAAAAGTTTGAAAACAGCTTAGGTGGAGGGAGGGGGTAGCTCAAGGTACGGAGAAGGGGTAGCTGGGGCTGTGTGCACACGGGGTGGCTGTGGGTGCAGGGAGAGGGGTGGCTAGGGGCTTCGTGGGGGCAGGGGGGTAGCTAGGGCTGTGTGCGGGCGGGGGGTGGGGAAGCTCAGGATGCCGGGAGAGGGTAGCTGTGTCTGTGTGTGGGTAGGGAGGTAGCTCAGGGTGTAGGGAGAGGGGTATTAGAGGCTGTGTGCTAGGAGGGCTCCCCTGCAGTCCCTGTTCCCGGAGGAGTCTGTCAGCCACAGAGCTGGGTCTCCCCATGCAGACGGCTCTTACCAGCTGCCTCTGCATAAGCAAAAAGGGCTGGGAGCTGAGGAGCAGCTTCAACCTGGGGCACCAGCAGGAGAGGAGGAAACGTTGTGGCTGCCTGCTCCATGGCACCAGCTAGATCAGCAGCTGCCCCGCATGGCCTGGTGTGATGGCAAAAACAGCAGACGGCACATTTTCCCACCAATAGCAGTTACCTTCTGAGCCAGCTCAGTTTGGGTGAGCATGCTCAGTACAACCTAGATAGGAAATTCTTCTGTCAGGGAGCTGTTTTTGCTACTACACAGGCTCTGGCTTCCGATCTCTGACCTGGCCGGGGGTGGGGAAAGGAAATTAGGTGGGAGGTGTGGAGCTGTCCCCGGGACTGCTGTGCTCTTGTGCTGCAGTTTTGGCGGGGAGGAATGCCCTCCATGTCCCCAACTCAGCCCATGGGCTTCTGCCCCACAGGGAGCACCAGGGCTCAGGGATTCAGTCCTGCACCTTCTGGCTTCAGCCCCGCGGGGGGGCACTAGGGATTGGGGGTTCAGCCCTGCGCCTCCCAGGAGTCCTGGTTTCAGCCTCGCGGGGCTCACTGGTGGGGATTGGGGCTTCAGCCTCCTGAGGGACACTGATGGGGATCAGGGCTTCAGCCCTGTGGGGGGCCACAGACCCCCAGTTGAGAACCACTCAACTGGCTTAGAGCACTCCATAGCACAAGTAGGGGAAAGCCAGAGCAAAGAGAATTCTTGTATAGCACTCTGTGGGTGGTCTGGCCTAGCAGTCACGACTGGGCTGGTGTCTACATGTCAGGGACGGTAGTCTGTAAGCCCGGTTCAATAAGCAAGAGTCGGCTGAAGTTGGGCCAGGGTCAGAGACCACAGGTAGTACCTGGCTAGAATAAGGAGGCAGGAATCAGGGTCAAAGTCAGGCCAGAGCTGGAGACCAGAGATCAGTGATAGTACCAAGCTAGAATCAAGAAACAGGAATCAGGATCAGAGTCAGGCTGGAGTTGGAGACTGGAGATCAGAAGTAGCACCCGGCTGGAGTCAGGAAGCAAGAGTCAGGGTTAAAGTCAGGCTGGGATGAGAGATCAGGAGATGAGGTGAGGTCCAGAGTCGCAGCAGGCCCAAAGCCTGTGTGGTTGCCCAGACAATTTTTTGGGGCACCCTCCACAGTTTATTAGGATGGTTGGCCCATCAGAGGGCTTCAGTGTACTGTTACGATGGGTCCTTTAGGTGGTACTTCCTGTGGCGCCTGTTCTCCACAGTGCTTCCTGGGTGTGCTCTGCATATCCTCCTGGTTATCCTCTGGGAACATTGGCTGTCCCAGGCTCAGCAGACCTGGGTTCTAGTCCCTGCATCCTTACCGTGGGGTGGGAAGACTTTGGCTCGGGTGAATATTAGTAAATAGCAAATTCTTCAGGAATGCTCTGCTCTTGGAGCTTACAAGTCCTGCCCTGGGGCCAATTGCTTCAGTGTCCGTACCCAAATGCAACTGCCACTCAGGGTGCAGACAGAGAGAGAGGTGGTGTATAGCTCACATGTAAGGCTTAATAGATAAAAGACCAGGAGCATAAATTGTACCTAGATTTGAATTAGTAATCCGTGTAGATTTTGGAGCACTAATAAGATGTTCTCATTATCTGTTTTGCCTAGAAGCTAAACCACCTGGTATTACTGTTGTTTTAACTGATCACTACATTCATTAATTTAACCATTGTGACAGGATCGTTACGGTTAAAAGAAATTAGGAAGATGGATTAGGACCAGATTCTGCAAACTTTACTTTCACTGAGTGGCACTTATGCACATTGTCGTATTGAAATCAATGGGAGTATTTATGTGAATAAGTGCTATGTAGAGTGAATTAGAGTTGTAGAAAATGGCCCTTGGAGAGTAGTGCTTTGCTTCCTAGACCAAGGTCCAAGTATAATAATAATAATAATAAGTGATCAGGCATTGTGCAGACATTAACAAAAAAGATAGTCCCTTTTTGCAAACTTAAGTATAAGATAAGAGACAACAGATGAGTAGAAACAGACAGAAGGGGCAGTACAAGGAAACAATTAAGCAGTACTGATCAGCATGGTAGGTAGTGGTCTCAGCATACCAGCAGCCTAATCTTGTCAAGTTTGGTCTCTGGATTTTTAATCCTCAGGCCAAGCAGAGGCTGGAAATGCCATTTATGTAAGAATCTGCCTCCATGTAGGAAGGTCAGTTTATTTACCACTTTGACAGAACCCTCAATATTTGGTTGTAAGGATACATTGCAGCTTTGGAGAACTGTTGCATGTATGTGAGGAATGTGTAGCGATTGTGTAGCCCTGTCCTTTTGTTTTCAAATGCCTCCTAATGGCATTTAAAATTGATGACCGGCTGGTAGGCCTATATGTATGTAAAGATCTGTAAAGAACTATATTAAACTCGGATTAGTTAAAATGAAAAAAAAAATTGCCCAAAGTGACCTATGTTGTTATGAGGAGCAGCCTAAATATTTCTTTCAAAAATCCCTAAAAGTTTTAAAATATAAATTTAGTTGAGGGAGTTGCATGGCTGCCTACTGCCACTTCAGTACAGGAATAATACCAGAATTAAAGAAGAAGAGTGGGGAAAGTGTGTTTTCTAATGAGTTTTAAAATTATTGCTCAAAGGAAGCATAACTTTATTTAAAAGTTGACAGCATCAGGAAATCCTGTAACACTGGTTTGATCACATTTTTCTCATATTAGGATCAGCAAGCAGAATCCAGCCATTATCTTGGAGATGATTTTGTCATTTCACTTGGTATGTACCTTCGTGTTTTAAAAAAAAATCATGTCTAAAGTCATGAACTCTATCTTTTTTTTCAAAATGTTGTCAGATGTCACAGAAAGAACCAACTGGTTAAATTCTGAGTTCCTAGGTTGATATGTTTAACTCTTTGCCTTGCTGAGCATAATGAAGACATGACAACATCAAGATGCAACATCTCAAATCATGCAGTGTAGAGTAGCGAACACCATCATGGCTTGCAAGATCTCCCCAATAAAATCATGACAATCTCTATTAATGCATGATGAGTTGAAACCATAAGTCTAGTCCTCTTTCATGGCACTGGAGTTTTGAAGGGTACTCCCAAAACAACCAAACAAACAACGCCTCACAGATTTAGGGTCTGTGGGCTGGATTCTGACCTCGGTTACACATAAATGTGCACTCAGAATAGCTCCACTGAAGTGAATGGAGTTACTCCAGGTTTACATGAGAGTAAATGAGTTCACTGTATTGTTTATAATTGTATAAATTGTCCCTGTATTGTTTCTGTCCTAGAATATTGCAAAAGAGAGAGAAAAAGAAAAGAATGGAAAATTAGGTGTTCATTGCAGTGATCACGCTACCTGTACTTGTTGGGGAAAAAACAGTTAGAAAATATATTTTTCAAGGTTTATAACAAATTTCTGTAGTTTAAATAAAATAGATATTACTCCACTTTTATTTAAATGAAAATTTTGATTACGTGGAATATACGGTGCCTCTGGGAGCAAATTGCCCAGGTTATTCTGAAAATGATCTCTTCTCTAACCTGTCAAAAGTGCACATGGGGGAAAATGTGGCTGATATCCTTCCTTCCAACTAACTAATTCAATATCAGACTTAGTATTGCTAGGAGCAAAAAGAGAGGAAAATCTATTCCCTGACCTTGGGTATTGGAGAAATAGGTGATTGCCTTGTCGAAATACAAGCCAAAAATAAGAAAAATAAAACATACATACATATATATATATATACACACACACACACATTTTTTCTTTAAAACATGAGACAAGTACAAAATTTTATTATATAAAAAGATATCTCATTTAAAATTTACTAGGCCAAATTCAGGCTTGGTTTAAGTAGGTACAACCACATAGATTTCAGTGGAGTTGGATCCTTTTACATTAGGTCTTAAATCGGGCACCACCAATATTTTTATAAAGCGTGCTTACTGAAATAATAGTTGACTTTTTTCTAATTTAAAAACTGTAGAACAGATAAATACAATTACAGCAGTTATTTAGTTTGTTTCATTCTGAAATGGCTAGTTTATGGTATATTTTTCTTTAAAAATAATTCTTGCTCTAAGAGAGGACAATGATTATGTGTTTCCCCTTTTTAGACACAGTGGGAGAGGCTGTTACTACTTCAGCAGGTCTACACTGCATGGCTTCCACAAGGAAAAAACCCGCAGAAACTCAAGATGCAAGCACAAATACAGATCCAGGTAAAATGCCACCTATAATCTGTTTGTGCTATTTGTTTTACACTCTTGCAATCAGTTGTTTTCCAGATCTGCTTTTGTGTATTGCAGTATTTGCTCATTTTTATAATCAAAAAAGCTTAAAAATATTGACTACCTTGTTATATTTTTTGGTATTTTAATCTTTTCTTATTTTAAATAAATAATAAAACAATAGAAATTCCTGTTCCTACAGATATTCAAATAAAAATGCAAAATCTCTTCTTAACATAAAGCGATTGTCAGTTTTTTCCTGAGGACCAGATCCCAAAGTCTTTTCTCTGGAAATACTCCTGTTGATTTCATTTGGCATTTTGTCCACATTATGGCTTAGATTTAGCAGTTTAGAACTAAGATTTAGATCTTAGGCATTAGAATCTGGTTACTTCCTTTTTCTTATATAGTTTCTGTTAATGGATAGTAAGCAAATGTTTTCTGTATGGGTTTCTGCTCTCCCAACATTTTTCCTGTTCTAGTAATCCATTTTGATTTTATTTTTTCATACCATTCAAGTTCTCAAGTCCTATCAGGATATAGAAACTGGCTCTGAAGACATAGCTTCTGAACTTAGTAAAAACCAACCTATCACCTCTGTTCCTTCAACAGGTGTGCCTTCTGCCTTTCTTTGTCATTCTGTGGATTGCATGGGTTTTCTGTATACACTTTTGCATTATATGATGTTTTCAGTACCTAGTGGAGAATATCATGAAGAAGACATTAATTTTAGTCCAATTGTTCTTAAAATCTAACTAAATAACAGTGATTCGTGATATGAAAATGTTGATTGTGACTGCATTTCATGACTCTATAGTCCACATTTTTGTTCTCCTGTATTAGCAGATACTTTTGTGGTTTTATGCATATCTGTCATTTCCCAGTCGCTCCATATCTGAGCAGGCTGCCTTACTCAGTTTTTCCACTTACTGGCAGGAACAATTTTTCCCCTGATCTGGCCGTGATTTTTCAAGCAAGATTTTTCTGCAGAATAGAATCTGGTTTGTTCTTTATGATAAAAATACTTCTCTTTTGTGCAAATTGGCTCTGCAGGAGAATTTTTTTTTTATTTGGTTTTTGCCAAATATAAGACCTTGAAAATGAGATTTGTAATGGAAATATCCTTTTAGCCACAAAGCTGTGCTACATCTTCCATTAGAATTTACAGACAACAAAAGGATTATTGCTATAATTTTATTAATCTAGCCTAGACCCCTAGAAATTAGAGGTGGAAGAGATCCATTAAATTACCTAGGTACTTCCCCCTTCCAGCGCATGATTGTTCCCCACACGTGCTTAATTTTGACAGTGCTACTTTTCTCGCGAAACCATTCCACCATCTGATAATTTAATGCATTACGAAGATGCGTGCTACAGTTTTTGCTAACAATGTGTTCTTATGAGTTTTAGAGCAAGTATCAGGTTTGGGCTTTTTAACTATTTAATTGAAGAACTGTTTCTGGAAACTAATAGAAGTTCACAGTTTCTTTGATATTACTGATTTTTAAATTTTTGTTGATTATCACCAAAATGAAAAATAATGTTGTAATAATCCGTTTTATTGTGAATAATTATTAAACAACAATATAGCATAGCATGTCACTTTATTCTGGTCAAAGGATAACAGAAGCTTTCCTTGATTGAGTTAGTGGAATCTGTTTCCAAATTGTTTTTATAATATGCCAGGGATATTTACTGTATGTTGTATTCCTAACCATTATTTCCTTTCTCATAGAACATCTGGTTTCAAGAGTTCCTCAGATGTTGCCACCAGACATGTACTTAAACTTCAGGTTCCACACAGAAGTAGGGGAGAGACTTTTACCATCCTCTGGGTCTGATACTGCACCTGATTTGGTTAGTACTCAGAAATATTTTCTGATAATACAGTTATAACATGCTGTATGTAACCAGTTGTGTTAGTTTGGGTTCGTCTCATCAGCATGAGTTGATTGCATGAAACTTTATAGAAAAATGACTGTTATCTAGTCTTTGAAATAAACAATTATCTATTTCAATTCAAAAACCAAAGACAATGGATTAGAAAAGAGGACAGTTAGCCATAGTACTACCCAAAATACATATTGTATAATTCCTTTAAATTTTTTCTGCTGTGGTTCAGATTGGACACACATATATCAATGTGATTGACATTGAAGACAATGATCTCTTGAAGGATTTGCCTACTATAGCTGAGTCTACAGAAGAGATGGTTACCACACAGCAGGAGAACTTTGAAGTTCCATCTTCTGCAAAGCTGCATCACATGGCAGCTTCTGTTACCAATGCAATTCCACCTAATGAATTTCAGAGAAAAGGTAACAATCACTTATTTACTCTTCTATTTTTATTTTTTTAGTTGAAAATAATTGCTCACAAAAATCCTTCATTATAGCACTTATAACATTATAGCATTGTTGCACTTCCACACAAGAGACCTTCTGTCTTTCCCCCACCTTAGAGGCCATCCCTCCTAAGAAATTCTGCAGAATTCCTTTGTGCTTTCTCTTTCTCTTCGAGGTCATGTCTCTTCCTGAGAGATTCTGTGATTCTTCACCATTCTCCATAATGCCATCCTCCTGCAGCAGAGCCACACTGCCATGATATTCAATACTGTAGAGGGGAAGGTGGCGTCTATCAGAAGGTTCATGCAGTTACAACCTGCATTATGTTTTTGCAGAATTACCACCGCTTGCCAGGGAGATGGGGACACTGTGCATCTCCCAGCCCTCCCTTCTAACACAGATCACCAGATTTTCTGCAGGTCCTGGGATGCAGGAAGTGGTGACTGATCCCATTCTCCAAGTAGGATGGGGGAGATTTATTCACAGAAAGACCATTTACCGTATGACTCCTATAGGGATGGACCCTGCATTCTTCCAATCCACACCAAAAACATCAACATAACTGATACACATATACCCGTTATTGAAGTATTTACAGTTCACTGTATTGTGTGTGTTCTTTTTTATTATTATTTTGAGATGACCATCAAAATGATCTGTTCCCAGTGCAAGAAAGGGATATAAAATCACTTGCTGGTAGACACAATCTAACCTGGAACCTATTGCATGAGGATGTCAGGATCATTCACTCTACAGGACTATCACCCAAAATAATTAGCAAAGAACACTTTTGTAAAAAGCTGCAGGAAATGGATATACAATTGCAGGCACTACAAAACATAGCAGACAATATGGAGAAGGATTTCAGCAATACTAAATTGGTATGTTCAGACAACTCTGTATTTTTTTTCCTTCTTTCAATTAAAATTAGAATTTACATTTTGGAATGATTTTTTTTGTATACTTTAAGAAAGAGAGAATAATGGACCATCCATTCACCCTTAGTGCTGGATCTCTTGGTTTCCATTGTTACTGTCAGAGGGCCAAATCTTCAGTTGATATAAATTGTCAGAGCTCTGTTCAGCTAAGGAGCTGGCCCAGCATGTTTAGGTAACCTAGAATTCTGTGGATTTTAAATGCCAATTGCTACAGGCTGGGAAGGAGACCTCTTTTTGGCAAGTTTTAGAAAATTCTTGGCAATTATAACTGCAGTTTTAGTTACAGATTAACTGAGTGACTGGATTTCTGGAAACCATTAACTATGACATTTACTTAGTGTGTGTTTATTTTTATAAAGAAAAATGTTTTATCAAGGGTAATTAGATGCCCATTTTTATAAATCTAAATATATAAATAAAATAAATACCATTTGATTATATAGTATATTTGGATTGCAGTGTATAAATTCTAGGAAATGCAATTTCCTATATGCCATGACAAAACATGAGAACTGAGAAACCAGCAACAGAGTTTTGCCTCTCTATGGTACATCTAGTTTAATTTTCTTATGAATTTTCCATCTAAAATGTGCCAAAGTTTAATCATCCTAAAAATGTGGAAAATAATATACTCTTGTAAAATGTTGCTTTGAGAACATCTGATGAATACTACTAAGTATTATTTATTATTTCGTCAATTTAAAAGTATAATTGCAATTTACTACCGAACGGAAGTAACTTTATTAACCTGAGCCAATGAATTGTCCTTTCAGGTGGCCAGATCCCCAACTGGAGTTTAATCAGCATAACTTTACTTACTTCAACAGAGTTATGCTGATTTACATCAACTGAGAATCTGACCCAGCATGTAGTCTGGAATCACGTCAAGTGATGTTTCACAGCCATCTACTTTGTACATTATCATGCAAGCTGTTAGCACATCCAAAAAGATAATGAGGCAGTAAAGCATAAAATAGCTGGGGTAGCAGAAGAAGTTGAAAGCATTTAAAAAATATTTTTCAGGGACAGTGACAAACGATGGATCAAATTTTAGCTTTATCAATTTTGATTTGGTTTGCACAGGTAAATTTCATGCCTTTTGGAAACTCGTGTGTTGCTAGAATTTTGAAATATCTGACCTAGACCATTTACATGGAGAGTTAGTGTGTAGCAAGTCAGAGTGTGAAACTGTAGTGCACCTTGCTACTTATTTTAAATTAACCATATGAGAATAGTTCAGCAGCATAAAAATATGTATAAAAACTACCATATTATAAGGGTGCACTCCTGAAAACACGAAAGCTTGTCTATGCAGAGTGTTAGTTGAGCAGCAAGCCAGGTTATGAATCTGCTGCACACTAGCTTGTAGTGCATTAGCTGGTCGTTTGGACTTGGCTATCACACCCTGAAAAAAAAATTCTGTAGTATACTTTTATGTCCTGCTGTTTGAAACGGGTGTATGTCAAAGTGCACTGCTGAACATCTAGTGTATGATAGCAGGGTGCACTATAGTTCTTCAATTCTATTCTAGGTGTGGCACGCCCATGTGAACAGTTTGTTGGAGACTTTTGCCTTAGCTGTATCTGTAGGGTCGGCTGCGGCACCTCCTTTTTTTCTCCATCTGAGAGGCCTTCCGCAAGACCTCTCCGAACTGCCGGTCTTCTACCTGGACCTCCTCCGGACTTGGAAGCTTTTCTCGGAGGCCCTGCTACACAACCTCAATCTCCGTGTGCAGGTGGCGGAGTCTCCCGCGGTGTGTCGGAGGTTGGTCCTGGCAGAAACCACCAGAGTCGGAGACCTCCTGGACTATGACGGGGGATTGGGTGGAGCCCCGCGTGCTTGGACGACGCATGGAGCTTTCCACCCTTCCGACCCCTAGGTGCGTACTCCGGAAGGTGAAGGCCGCCTTGTCACCTGATTCTCTCGCTTTCCAGCGGCAAGCCCTGTGAGAGGGCGCTCCCCGCCCACCTCTCACCCCTGGCCCTCCGAACATTTTTCTCGGGCCCCTGCTCCGCGAGCCGCCCCGGCCTCCCCGCTCCTACACTCCGAGCTGGCTGCACACCCTGCAGCTGGTCCGGTTTCGAACCGCGCCCAGAAACCATCTATACATGGTCGTGCTCCATACGTTACATTTCCTCACCCTTTTGTCCCGCCCCGACACCAAATGGCAGGACTATCTTCCACCTAAAGAGAGTGAGGAGCCCCAGTGGGCCAGCCTTTATTCCACCTTGGTCCCATGGCCTGCCGGGGACATTAGTTGGCGGCTCCTTCATGGAGCCGTGAGCACAGGCGTGCACCTGGCGCGGTTCACCCCTACACCTGAGGCCTGCCCCTTTAGCGGCATGAGGGAGAACCTGGCGCACGCCTATCTTGAGTGCGCCAGGTTGCAGCCCCTATTCCGGCTCCTCCAGAACCTCTTGTTGAGGTCACGAGACCTCCTCGTCAACCTTCTCCTGGCTCTGGCCAAAGTGTCCATCTACAATACCAGGAGGAGGATGTTGGACGAGGGGGTGCTCTGCGACTGCGGGGCCTATTTCCGTTCCTCCCTAGTTTCACGCATCCGGGCAGAGTTCCACTGGGCAGCGTCCGCTGGCTCCCTCAACAGCTTTGAGGAGCAGTGGGCACTGTCTCGGGTTCTCTGCTCGGTGTCCTCATCCGGTATCCTTATTTTGAACCTTTGACCGTCACTCCCATCCATGTTTGTCATTAGTTGTCCCCTGTAATCAGTTGGTCCCTGGGTCCAGTGGTCCCTCCCGCTAGGCTGGGGGAGAGGCCTTTAGCAATGGGTGGGCACCCACTTTCCCGGGATTTTCCAATATGAACCCCTTGAGTGCTGCGCTCATGCATCAGTGTATCGGGCGCCGCTGACCCTACCCACTCTCTGTTCCTTCTTACTGCCTGTGACGGTTGGAGCGCCTTGTCTTGCATCGCAAGAGTATTAGCGGCTCTTTCACCCCATTGTTGTGTCTCCTTTGTAGTTAGTTGTTAGGTACTTAGTCTGGCTATTAAGTTAAGTGTTAGCTAATAGTTTCAGTAGTTAGAGTCCTGGCTGGGACTTTGCTGTGGAACAGGGCAGGCTTTAAGCCATGTTCATCGTGTACCCAGCCGATGCCCATTAGTGACCCCCACGATAGCTGTTTAAATGTCTGGGGGAATCCCACAGAAAAGGCAAGTGCAGGATCTTCAAAAACTTTCGCCCTTGAACTCAAAAGGAGCAGGATATCCACTTGAAGGCCCTCCTCATGGAGACTCTGCTTCGTCCTGCCTTGGAGCGCTCCCGATCGGACTCCACACCTACTATTTCGGCATCGGTGCACAGTGCACCGCCGGCACTGGAACCTGCCTGGCACCATTCCCCCTCGCTGGCGCTCAAGAAGCGTCTGAAGCCCAAGGGCCTGTCAGCACTGTAGGACAAGGGGGCTTTGGGCAAAGGACCTGTGTTAGGCCACGTGCCCACCCCAGAGCTACGCTAGGGTACTGCTGTGGTCGGACCCCCTAGTCCAGCTAGGGATCCGACTCCTGGGAGCTGCAGGGGATCCCGGCTGCTCGTAGGGCCACCTGTGCCTGAGGTGCCCCCGCCAGCCAAGGAACAAGTAGGCCATCCAGCACTGCAGATGCCAAGCCAGGTGATGAACTCAGTTAAGGCCCGGACCTCCCTCTAAAGCAACGGAGCGTCCCTGGACCACAGGTGTCAATCCCTGTCATCGTGGCCTAGGAACCTGGCACTGCAGCCTCAGTCTCTGGTTAGAAGACCCAGGTCCCTAACACCAAGGTTGCCACCTACAAGGCATGGGACACCCGAGTCATGATGCCAATCCCCTTACCCATGGTACTGCCAGGCCTCCCACCAGACATTGCCATGGCGCAGATCCCCATTGCCTAGGCCGTCCCCCTGGCATTGATCCCCCATGGTGCGGGATCGTTCCTAGTTGTGGCTCTGGTCTCCGACTCACTGGTACTGCTCTTTGGGCAGGCACTATTCCTTGCCCTTTCCTTACTGGTTGCTGAAGAGGGTCAGCCGACAGACTCAGGTATCTATGGCTCTGCTCTGGTCACCGGAAGGGCAGTGATCCGAGTCGGAGGGAGAGTTCAACCCATCACCTAGGAGACAGGCACAGCTCTGGCAGCAGCAGCAGGGGCAGTGGCCTGCAGTGGCAGTACTGGAGTCCATGGAGTGTACCTGTCATGCCGGTCCTGTACTTCCACCATTCCTCTCAGGCCTCATCAGACAAACTGCCTCTGGACCAGCCAGCACGGGTATCAGAGCATGGTGCTGAGTCTGTTGCGGGAGTGTCGCAATGGGCCCCAATGCCCAAGGAGCCGTCCCCAGGCAGGCAAGAGGAAGCTGCCCCACCCCCTGCGCTATAGTCTTCTTCGTTGTCTCAGGGCGAGGCGGTGGCGAGTCCCTCACAAGCAAGCAGCCCCCCCTGATGACTTCAAAGAGCACAGGGCCCTGCTCAAAAGGGTAGCTGCTAACCTGAACTTGGAGGTCGAGGAGCTAGCAGAGGAATCGAATGACCTCTTCAATGTCATACCCTCCTCCACCCTAGCCCGGGTTGTAATGCCCATTCTCCCAGGGGTCGTGAAAATTGCCTCTTCCATTCAGTCTACCTCCAAAAAAGCAAAAAATAAATATTATAGCCCGGCAAAGGGATTTGAATATCTGTATACCCACCCTCCAGCAGGGTCCCTGGTAGTATCTGCTGTCAACAAAAGGCCAGTGGCATACCCAAAAATAAAGATGCCAAGAGTTGGACTTGTTTGGTAGGAAAATTTATTCGACAGCCAGTCTGCAATTTTGGGCGTCTAACCATCAGGCCCTGCTAGGCAGGCCCCAACCCAGCCCTGACCCGGATCTGTCACGGTTGAAGGAGAGGCGCCCCTCCCCCACAGCCCAGGTGCTGCTGCATGGAGAGAGAACTGGGGGGGGTTCTCTCTCCCCATCACAGCCCCGGGCAGCATGTACCCCAAACCCCTCATCCCCAGCCCCACGCCAGAGCCCGCCCCCCAGCCGGAGCCCTCACCCACCACACATCCCAACCCTCTGCCCCAGCCCTGAGTCCCCTTCCACACTCCGAACCCCTTGGCCCCACCCCCACCACATGAATTTTGTTATGTGCACTAATATTGAGGTGATGTGTCCCTGTCCTCTGCACCTGGGGCTGTGCTAGCCGCTTCCTGGAGCAGCGTGGGGCTGGGGCAGGCAGGGATCCTCACTCTGCTGCTGGAGATCGCAATCGACTGGTTGGTGAGCACTGCTCTAGACTGTGAACTCTGAGCCCACCTGCAAGGATACTGCTTGTGAGTCACCTAGAATGGAATCAACATGAGCAAGCACTCAAAGAAGAAAAAAGGCTACCTACGTTGTGTAGCTATTATTCTTCGAGATGTGTTGCTCATGTCCATTCCATAATCGCCCTCCTGCCCTCCGTCGGAATTGCCGGCAAGAAGGAACTGAGAAGACGTAGGATCGGTGGCGCTTGATATACCGACGCATGACTGCAGCAGTCAGAGGGTCACTGCAGCCAACCCTATGGATACTGCTAAGAGAAAAGTCCCCAACGACTGTGCACGTGGGCGCGCATGCACCTACCTAGAATAGAATGGACATGAGCAACATATCTCAAAGAACAACAATTACAGAAGGTGGGTAACCATTTTTTTCACACCCTGACTTGCTACGCACTAACTCTCCATGTAGACAAGCCCTTAGGCATATGAGTAGCATGAGCTTAATGGGACTACTCATGTGAATAGTATTGTAAACGTTAGCAGGGTATGTTTTTTAAAGATTTAGCTGTTTACGTGAACCAATTGAACAAGACTCAGTTAGGGCTCCTTTGGCTCCTGTCTTAACCAAATTATTTATTTATTTAGTTGAAAATGTTTTGAATAATAATATATTTATTAAAATGTTAAACAGCTATTTCTGTTTAAAACAATCCTTTCATGAATATTTGATATATAATTGTTTCAGTTAAACAAAACATTAATCAAAAATACTTTTATCAAGTATGTGAGTTCTTTTCTTAGACAGTAAAAACAATAGAAGATTTAGGAATGGCTGCCAGTCCAAACTTGGGTGCAGCTTCCTTGTTCTCTGAAGGTGTTGGAGTTATTGATGAAGGTATGTGTCCTGCTAAATGAGGAGTGTTGGGCCCTGTGCTGAATCATGGAATTTTGCAAATTTATTACCACTTAAAGTAATGTTACCTCAATTACAAAATTGGGAAAAGATCAGGTTACCAATCAAGAAGAGGTAACATGACAGGTAGAAAATTAGAGTACTGATATAAAGGGAATTTACTCAACCACATTGGACTAGAAATTATTGATATACTTTTAATTGTTTCTACAACTAAGATGCAGGACCTGATCTTGGGTTTTAGAAATAATGGTTTTTATTGCAGTTATTTTGTAAAATCAAATGCCGTGCTTGCATTGGCTTCCACACTAATTTTGTAAAACATGATAATTTGCCCTCTGAATGTTTTCCTCATGTTGTAATAAAATTACATTATTCATGCCGTTTTGGTGGCTAAAAGGATATAATATTACCCTTTAGCCTGATTTAATAAAAGGTCACATCAATTAAATTGGTTTCTTAGTGGTGAGGTATTGATTATGTAATTGATTATTTTTGTCTAGAAAATGGATTGAAAATACGTATATGGGTAGCTCTGCTGCTCTGTATTGATTAATTGAGGCTAAGAGGGATCATCATATAATTTCATATCAAATATACAGCCAGATCATGGCTACATTCTGTATTGATACACAAAATTGATGGATGAGCCACAATTTAGTCCTCCACATGGGCAGGCTACCATGTACCTGGCAATTCCAGGAGCCACAACTACTCCTGGAGCTCAGACTGGGGCAGTATGGCTCCATACTTGAACTGGTTAACTTTCAGCAGCACAGTGATCTGAATACATTGGGTTTGGGGTTTTTTTGGTTAGAAGGGTATATTAATCAATCCATAACACAAATTCATAAATATATTACTATTTCACTGCATTTTCTGTTTTTGTTTGGATTTTTTTACTTTGTTTTACTTACTGTGTCTATTAATTCTTCCATTGCATCAGCACATTATGTGAGCTCTGTGGACTTTGAAGATCTTATGGATGAAGAAGAGGAGGGTTCAAGACCTGAACATTCTGTAACCAGTTATACAGCCTTGCAAGCTCACTCTCTTTCCCCTGCAAATTCATCTGCTAACCTTCTGGGTCGTATAAAGTCATCATCCGGTATCATTCTTTAATTTACCTTTTTTCCCCTTTACTTGTTTAAAAGCAAGTTGACGCATTTCTTTGTGTTGCTGAAATCTTTCTTTGTCTGGCTAGGCTGGAAGGAGGAGAGGAGACACTGGATGTGGTTTAGTTAGGCTGCAAATTTTATTCCTAAATGTCTGGGAGTACCCAGCAGATAAAAATGTACAGTGCAGGTAATTCCATAATCATTTACATATACCCAAGGAGACTGCTAGGACCTTCCCCTCCCCACCTCGACTGAGGGTCAATGGAGCTAAAGGGGGGAGGGGTTGATTCCCTGCCATACCCAGTCATAGGAGTCCCGACCCCACAGCAGCGTGCCCTCCCACAGTTTCTCCTCTTTCAGTGAATACCTCCTTTAAATCTTTTCCCAATCCATTTTATCTGATCACTGTATCTGTTCCCTATGGAGTACCTGCACTTACATAATGAGTTGTGACTTCATAGCCTAATCCCCTCCTTTCATTCTTCCCTTCTCCCCCAAAACTCCAGTCCACTGTGGGAAATGCAAAAAATCCCCACCAATCTGGCAGTGAGGAAAAACTGCTTCCCAGACCCCCAAAAGGAGCAACTAGCATAATGCCCAAAGTGGATCATAATGAAAACCTGGTATTTCAACTACTTACGTTGCTAAAAAGGTGGGTGGTGCTCTGCCTGACAGGCAAAAAGAGGCCTTTCACTGCCCAGATATGAGCATAAATAGTTCCCCGCTCTTCCAGTCACCTCAGGGAGGGGGTGTCACGGACTCATAGGTTGTGCCCACGCTTGGCCCCGTGCGATCTGTGGGGGAAACCCCCTTCAGTGAGACAGCCCTTCTCGGGGGTCCACTCTCTTTCGGGGGTTCAGCCCCTCCACCTCCTGGAGCTGCACCTCTCCCTCGCCATGGGTCCCCTCAGGAAGTCCAATCACTGTGGACCCCCAGGGCCTCCACTTCCAAAGGGAATAATGCCACCCTGTTCTCTAGACCAGAGCGACTCTCAGCCAGCATAAAACAGGAGGGTTTATTGAGCATTTGAACACAGCATAGGAAACTCTCAGGGCCCTCAGGCCTGGCCTCCCTCAGCATAGCACATCCAAGTCTCCCCTGCATCCAGGTGGGCCCTGCCTGCTCTCCCTCTCCAGCTCAGAGCCCCCCTGCTTCCCAGCTGGGCATCTGATATCACCGGCCCCATGCCCCGCCTCTGTCCATTGTCTTCTCTCCAGGTAAACAGGGTTGCCTGGGCCTCCTCTCCCCTCATCTGTCCTCTGGCTCTGGCCCCCTCTGGCTGGAACCAGCTGGTTAGGTCACCGGTGTCCTCTCTTCACAACCCATTGTCCTCCCACTAGCCAGAACCCGCTGCGACTCCTGAGCTGGGCCTCCAGGTCACCAGTCGCTGGGGTATCCATTCTCCAGGCCATTGGCTGGGGTCCCAAGTTCCCTCGCTGGTCCTCTGTAACAACAAACTTCCTCTCCCAGTAACACCCAGGGAAACTGAGTTCCACCCCCTCTGCATGCAAACCATTGGAAAACGAGGAAAAAACAAGAAAATCCCCACTTCGTCACAGGGGTTAATAGGTCAGCATCCCCATGCTGACCTGGGATGGAGCTGCCTCCATGTTGCAGGTAACTCTCTGGCTTTCTAACCACCCTTAAAGGAGCAATACACCTTCTCTGCCAAGCCCAACAAAGGTCCCCACGGCTTAGTGTGCAGTGAGATTATTAGCATTATGTGAAGTATCATGCCACTTTTCTCGGTTGCTTGATTTATGCATTCAGGAGTGTAGAAGCACTGTTTTTGTAACCCATGCACACACATTTAATGTACAGATGTACATTTAATGCTTGATGACAGTCCAGAGGGGTATTATATCCTGTGTTATGTCCAAAGATACCTCCATTAGAATGTTGTTGAAGAAAAGTAAATAATTTTGGGTCTGATTCTCTCCTTTTTATCTGCCCAGTGACTTGAGATGAGAATTTAACTCCAGTCAACCACATGACAATGAAATGTGTTGCTATATGTCACTAATACCAGTTCCCCATGCTGTATCCTAGCCTGAATGCTCATTTTATTTCATCTAGCCTCATTTCAATGTGCAAAGTAAATAGCTGTACTGACATTACAGTTCTCTTTGGCGGTATGTGCAATGACAATTCTCTTGCCTTTCTCTTCTTTCACATTCTTAGCTATTATATGTACTTTTGGTGAGTGACTAGGAATCTAGCTCTCAAGCTGTAGCAGCCTAGCTAATGATTCTAAAACAGTGATCCCCAAACTGTGGGGCATGCCCCCCTGGAGGCGTGCGATGGGGCCCTGGCCAGCCCCCATGGAGGGCAGGGAGGGAGAGCCACCCAGCACTGCTCTGCTCCCAGCTCTACTCTGGCCCTGGCCGCAGCTCCACTTTGTCCAAAGCCCCGGCTGCAGCTGTGCTTCTGGCCACTCCTCCACTCCCAGGTCCAACCCCAGCCACAGGTTGGGCTCAGTTCCTGGCCCCAGTCCTGCTTCCCCTCCCTGCTCCACTCCTGCCCCCAGCTCCTCTCACTCTCCTGGCTCCAGGTCCAGCCCAGCTCTGTCCTCATTCTCTCTCTCTCTCCCCCGCCAGGCCTTGAGCCCCAGTTCTGCCCCAAGCTCTGCCTTCAGCCCAAGGTCCTCTGCTGAGCCAATTGTTCAGTAATGGTGGGAGGCATGAACAGATTCCATTACTGATAAAGCAGGGCACAACAGGAAAAGTGTGGGCACCACTGTTTTAAAAGCTCAATTCCCAAGTGAGATCTGCTTATAAGCAGTGAACATCAAATGATATAAAAAGCCAGACTGATCATATAATTGTTACTGAATTGTATTTAAACAGAGAGCTGTAACTTCCAAGCTAAGGGCCAAGATTGATATTTGTTACATTGAATGTCTCTGACCACTAAGTAATAATAGTGATGCTAAATGATTAGGGCACTACCAAATTCATGGTCCATTTTGGTCAATTTCATGGTCATAGGATTTTTAAAATAGTAAATTTCATTATTTCAGCTATTTAAATCTGAAATGTCACTGTGTTGTAATTGTAGGGGTCTTGACCCAAAAGGCAGTTGTGCAGGGGTCGCAAGGTTATCGTAAGGGGGTCGTGGTACTGCTATTCTTACTTCTGCACTGCTGCTGGTAGATGCGCTGCCTTCAGAGCTGGGCAGCTGGAGAGCAGAAGCTGCTGGCCAGGAGCCCAGCTGTGAAGGCAGCGCTGCTGCCAGCAGCAGTGCAGAAGTAAGGATATCATGGTATAGTATTGTCACCTTTAGGTCTGCACTGCTGCCTGCAGAACTGGGCCCTCAGGCAGCAGCTGCCACTGTCGGGCTGCCCAGTTCTGAAGGCAGCAGCACCAAAGTAAGGGTGGGATGGTACGGTATTGCCATCCTTACTTCTGCATTACTGCTGGTGGGGCACTGGCTTCAGAGCTGGGCGCCTGGCCAGCAGCAGCTGCTCTCTGGCTGTTCAGCTGTGAAGGCAGTGCAGAAGTAAGGGTGGCAATACCACGACCCCCCTGAAATAACCTTGTGACACCCCCCCTTGCAACTCCCTTTTGGGTCAGGACCCCCAATTTGATAAACGCTGGTCTACCCCCCCCCCCCGTGAAATCTGTAGAATATAGGGTAAAAGCACAAAGAAGACCAAATTTCACAGGGGAAGACCACATTTCACAGTCCGTGACACATTTTTTCATGGCTGTGAATTTGCTAGTGGCCCATAGATAATGTATTCCCAAATCCTGTCATGAGCACAAGGTAGTTAAGACTATACAATAGTACACATATTCATTGTAATATGAACATATCCAGTTTGGAAAAGTCTATATTTCATCTAACAAATCTGTATGTCGTTACATTTGCACAGAAATTAGATGTTAATGCATGTATTTACGTTTTAATTGATTAAAGCTATTTCTATTTCAGACATTCATATAAATGAAGATTTAGGTGATAAGTAAGTATTTTGAAATAATCACAGATTTTGTTAAATTACATTGCCAACATTGTATTTCTAAAAAGCCTACTGGAAAATGGAGTATCAAACTGGAAATCTTATCTATATAGAAATCTAGGCATATATGTAATGCTTTTCTAGTCAGGCAGTTGTATACATGTAACGTGGATCAGAATAACCTTAACATTCACTAACAGGATATGAATAAACATGTTTTATATAAGACACCCTGCAGTCCGCTGAAAATTATGTTTCTTTTGCACATTTTGAGCATTTAAGTAAGACATTATGAGTGTTTATGCATGTTTTTTTATGTTACTTTTATCGGCTAATTTTTTCTTTTGGATCAGCACACACAACTTCCATTGAAATACTCATATTAAAAGTCAGAATTAACACAATGAAACCATTACAAAGTTATTGAATAAAAATGCAACCCGGCAGGCTGTAGTTGTGTATTGAAGAGGTATTTATCTGTTGACTAAAAATGGATTGATGTGTGTCACACCTAGAATATTGTTCTGTGTAACTCTAACTATACACATGTAGAAATATGGGCAACTCGGTAGACAAGAGTATGAGTAACTTGCTCTTGAATAAGGAGAATATTCTTGCCCACCTGAGCTCAAAAGTGAAGATTTTAAGATATTTTAATTTTAGTTTTTCTTGGAAATATATTCCTGTTTTAGTAACGACATTGTTTTTTCCTTAATTTGAGTTTTATAGACAATCCCCTGCAAATTACTGGACTGAGTGGTATCACTGATGTTATTGATGATCTTGTAACAGAGGGTGGCATTTCCACTACAGAACCGAGCATTACAAAAACACAGGCTAGAAAAATCTCCAGGTAATAATATAGCAGTCATCTTTATTTCTGCTTTGTATGGAGTAATGGCCGCTACCATATTAATTAATGTAAATTAAATTGTTTAAATTCACTATTGTTTACAACTCTAATAAAACAAGCAGCTTGTTGGTTAAAACTATCTTGATTAAATAAATGCTTTATAAAATGTCATTGTCTCTTAAATTTAAGCCTACAAAACACCTCCACACATGCTTAACTTTAAGCATGAGTGCACTTCCATTGACTTCAGTGGCAATAATATTCAAACAGTGAATACAATCTACTTAGCCTCCACAAAATATGTGTTTAACAGGGGAGATATAAATTTCCATAAGGAACAAATTATTTTGCTGAAAAATTTCATAAGTGTCCACTAACTCTTTAAGAGATTTTCAGAATGGCCAGAAGGGACCATTATGATCTGTTTCTGACCCTTTGTGTAACACAGGCCATAGAACTTCACCTAGTCATTTTTTCAATAATTCAGTAATCAAGTCCAATCATTTGTGGTTAAACTAGAGCAAATCTTTTAGAAAGAAATCAAGTCTTGATTTGAAGGTATCAGTTTTATTTGGTTCAGTTTGGAAGTGCTCAACTTGAGGCCTTATTTTTACAGGCACTGAATACCAATAGCTTCTGTTGACTGGTCCTAAATGTCAGGTCCTAAATGTCTTAAAAGGGGAGACCTGAAAAAACGAGGCACACAAATTAGAGGCCACATTTGAAAAAAAATTTTAGGACTTGTCTGTAGGGGGACATCCAGGAAAATTAATCTGAATTAACCAGAGGTGTGCATTTGAAGTGGATTAGTTACACTAGGGGTAGTCAATAGGCAGACTGTGGGCCAAATTCAAACAGCCAGATGCTTTGCAATGGACCACAAAGGTAAAACGGGCTGAAGCCGAGCCAGGACTGGAGCCATGCCCACTCCCCACTGCAGGACCCACTCGGGGGAATGAGGCTGAGGTGGGGGATGACTTCTTCAAGTGCTTGTTCATGTCAATTCCAATCAGGTGTGTGCGTGCATGGCAGCCAAAGATTTTTTCCATAGCAGAATCCTTCAGGTCAGCCTGGGTGCCCCCTGGAGTCACGCCTTCACAGGGCTCAATACAGAGCCCTGCCAACCCACCACCCCCTCAGTTCCTTCTTACTGCCAGTGACTGTTAGCTGGAACATTCCATCGCTCTTGCCTGGGTAAACGCCGTTCACAGTGTTCCTTGTATATAGTTCTTCATACTGTTAGTTACCATTAGTTATTAGTACTTGTAGTGTAGTTATTTTTAGTGGTTAGGTTTTCTTTGGGGATTCCCCCCACCCGCAATGCTCCCAGTCCCATGGTATGCCTTGGTCCCCAGGCTTTAAGACTTGTGAGGCCTGTGGCAAGCGCATGCCTAAAAGTGACCCGCACTCCTAATGCCTAAGGTGCTTAGGGGAGAGTCACCAGAAAGACAAGTGAAAGATCTGTCGTGGGTTTCGCCCTAGGACTTTGAAAGACGAAGACCAACGTCTTAAAGTCCTTTTTTTATGGAGGCCATGCTCTGGCCCCGGTCAGACCCCAGATTGGGGGATCCTGCGCCTAGCACCACCTCTTTCTTAGCGCGGAGCGCTCTGGCACCATCTACAGGGGAACTGGTGCTGAAAAAGGACTTGCAAGACTCTTGGCACTGTCACAGCTCCTCCCACGTATAGGCTGTGGGTAGGCACCGGTCACAATTGCTGTTGCTACAAAAGAAAAGGAGGCCGGAAAGGGGCCACTCTCCCTCAGCCAAGACCAAGGAACCAGCCACTGTGAGATCCCAGTCGGGCCACACCACCTCGGCCCCTTCGCCTGCCAGGGTCACATCGACTCCTGCCCCAGTGGTGATGCAGTCTAGTCCAGACCCTGTCCACTCATGGGGCCCACGGAGTCCACAGCTGCAGCTCCCATAGACTCCGGAGGCATTCTGGGTGGCCCAGGACTTGTTGCGCCTTACAGCGCCATTTTCCCCTCCCAGGAGAAATGAATCACTGGCACCATCCTGTCCAGGGCGTTCACCATCCCCAGAGCACCCCACAGCACCAACAGCCCAGGTGTGGGAGCCATGCAGGTCCCCTAGCCCATGCTGTGAACTGTCGGTGCCTCGCAGTACAGCATCTCCGTGGTCCTCCTTCTCGGAGAACTCTAAGTCAGAGTCTGACTCTGTTCACTCTGACAGGAGTAGGAGATCGAGGTCATGGCGGGATCATCATGCTTACCCAGCACCATGGCTGGCGCAATGGCAACACCTGACACAGTGGCCCTTCTGGACACGCTAGGCCTTCCACCAAAGCCAAGGGCAAAGCCAGGGGTCCCATTCCAGAGTGGCATCGGTAGCTTCGGCTAACTTTATACCACCTCCGGCTCCAGCAGTATCAGGAGTGGCTCCACGCTTTTCGATGCCAGGTTACCACCACTCATGGCACTGACATCGGCTCCCACGGTACCACCGCCTATTACAATGATGCCGTTGGCATCAGCACTGTCACCAGTACCATTGGCACCGGCGGTCCTGACACCGGCACTGACTCTTCTGGCACCAACAGTCTTCTATAGTCACGGAACTGAAGGTCATGGCAACTGTTGGGTTCGACATCAACATCCCTGGAACCCAAGGCACCATGAGACCTCCCTGGGCACAGAGGGAAGGGAGTAGCCACTCTTTCCGGGGCTTTCTTCCTCTTCCTCTCCAGAAGAAGCGGTGCCGGGCACTTCTGTAGCCCCGGCTCTGGAGGACAAGAAGTATCTGCAGTAATTGCTGCAGCAGGTTGCCCAGGGCCTAGGCATCCAGGCTGAGGAGGTTGTGGAGGATGCTGATCCCATGGTGGATATTCTTGCCCCATCTGGGCCTGCACACATTGCCCTGCCCCTCGTAAAAACCATTTCTGACACCACAAAGACTTTGTGGCAGACTCCAACCTCATTGCCCCGCCCCCCCCCCCCGGGCTAAGCAAAATGAAAGACAGACGCTATTTTGTGCCATCGACAGGATACGAGCACTTGTATACCCATCCTCCACCAGATTCCCTGGTGGTGGATGCTGCCAACAAGCATGAATGCCAGGGCTACCAGGGACCCTCCCCGAAGAACTGGGAGGCAAAAAGACTTGACCTCTTCAGGAGAAAGGTCTACTCGACCGGCAGCTTGCAGCTCCGCATTTCGAACCAGCAGGCCATTGTAAGCATATGATACTCTAATACTTGCGGAGCAATGGCTAAGTTTGTGGAGCTTCTGCCACAGTAATTCCCATGCCAAGTTTTTGGCTCTGGTGAAAGAGGGCAAGCTTATTTCCCAAGCCTTGCTGCAGGCTGCTCTGGACAGGGCGGTTGTGGCTACTCGGGTTATGGCCACAGGGGTTGCCATTGACAAGGAGCTCCTGGCTACAGGTCTCTGGTTTGCCATATGAAGTCCAGCAGACTATCCAAGACCTCTCCTTGGAGGGCTCAGCTTTCTTTTAGTAGAAAACAAAAAAAAGTCTGCATAACCTAAAAGACTCGAGCCACTATCAAGTTGCTGGGCCTCCACACTCCTTCCATGCAGCGGAAGCACTTCAGGCCGCAACCTCCTCCTTGGTTTTACGAACTGCAGAACCGACAGGACAGTTCCCGGAGGAGGAATAGGAGCAGCAGAAAGAGACCACACCCGTCCTGAGGCCAGGACCCTGGTCAATCTAAGCTGTCATCAGGTCAGAAGCAGGCCTTTTGAAGGCAGGCTTGAGGACAGCACACCAGTACACAGGCTGGATCCAATCTGACTTACCTTCTTGTCCTGACTATCCCCTTTCTACCCTGCTTGATCCTGTATCACATTGGACTGATGGGTGCTCTGAACAGTAGAAAGGGGATACTCACTTCAATTCTCGGCCCTCCCGCCCTTCCACCCCCTTTCCCTGTCCCTCTTCAGGGACCCTTCTCACAAGCAACTCCTTATACAGGAGGTGCACTTGCTGATATCATTGGGAGCAGTGGAGGAGGTTCCTCAGGAGCTGAAGGTCAATGGCTTCTATTCCTGGTGTTTCCTAGTACCAAAAGCGGGCTAAAGTCCATCCTAGACCTGCGAGAGCTCAACAGGTTCATGAAGAAACTCAAGTTCCGCATGGTCTCTTTGGCCTCCATCATCCCTTCCCTGGATCCAAGGGACTGGTATGCTGCCTTTGACTTGAAGGATGCATACTTTCATATAGCAATTACACTGTCCCACAGAAGGTACCTCAGGTTTGTGGTGAACAACTACCACTATCCGTTCGGCCTGTCAGTGGTTCCTCAAGTGTTTACCAAGTGCATGGCAGTCATAGTCGCGTTCCTGCGCAGGGACAGGTACAGGTGTTCCCGTACCTTGATGACTGGCTGATCAAGGGCTGCTCCAGGGCCCAAGTGGAGGCACAATTCGACTTCATAAAAATGATGTTCGACAATCTGGGCCTTCTCCTGAACGTGGTGAAATCTACGCTGTCCCTGGTTCAGTGGATAGAATTTATAGGGTTGGTACTGGATTCAACACAGACCAGGGCATACCTCCCAGAAGCAAGGTTCTGGGCCCTGGGCGATATCATTCGAAGTCTCAGGCAGCTCTCCACCACCACATAAAGAAATTGCCTGAAACTCCTGGGACACATGGCCACTTGTACCTATGTGGTGCAACACACCTGGCTCAGACTCCGGCTGCTCCAATCATGGCTAGCCTCAGTGTATTGGCCAGTTCGGGACAGTTTGGACAGGGTCGTGACTTGGCCTTGCCCTGTCCTCGACTCCCTCCTGTTGTGGCTCGACCCGCAAGTAGTGTGTGCGGGGCCCCCTTCAACAGTCCTCATCCGTCCCCCTTCCTAGTGGGGGCCTTGGGCTGGGGAGCACATCTGGGAGACCGTAGGACATAAGGCCTCTGGTCTCAGGCGGAACTCTCTCTCCACGTTGTCAGAGAGCTGAGCGTGGTCCGCCTAGCATGCCAGACTTTCCGAGCCCACTAGACCAGGAGATGTGTATCAATTATGACAGACACCACCACGACGATGTTTTATATCCACAAACAAGGGTGCGTGCTCCTTTCCCCTGTGCCAGGAAGCCGTCAGGCTTTGTGACTTTTGTGTAGAGCATTCAATACATCTTCAAGCATTGTACCTCCCTGGAGTACAGAACGAGTTGGCGGACTATCTCAGCAAGTCATTCCACAGCCATGAGTGGTCCCTATGCCTGGATGTCACAAACTTCATCTTCCAATGGTGGGGTTTTCCCCTGATAGACCTGTTCACCACACGACACAACAGGAAAAGCCAGCAGTTTTGCTCGTTCCTGAATCACAGCCCAGGTTCCGTCGCGGACGTGTTCCTTTTCCCTTGGGTAGGCCATCACCTATACACGTTCCCGCCTATCCCTCTTGTTCACAAGGTGCAGAGGGAAGAAGCTTCAGTGATATTGACAGCTCCAGCCTGGCCCTGCCAACACTGGTATGCATCTCTACTGGAGATGTCTGTGGAAGCCCCAGTCATCTTGCCTCTCTTCCTGGACTTAATAACTCAGGATCATGGCCATCTCCAGCACCTGAACCTCGAGTCATTGCACCTCATAGCATGGAAGCTCCATGGCTGAATCCGATGGAGGTCTCCTGTTCGGACCTGGTTAGGCAAGTTCTCCTTGGCAGTAGGAAACCCTTCACTAGGGCTACGTATCTGGCCAAATGGAAGAGATTTTCAATCTGGTTGCAGCAACACTCTCCGCTTCCGACGCTCACCTCTATACCACTTATACTGGACTACCTTCTCCCTCTTAAGCAGCAGGGGCTGTCCGTGTCATCAATAAAGGTTCACTTGGCTGCCATCTCTGCTTTCCATCCAGGTGCGGAGGGCCGGTCAGTCTTTGCCAACCCTATGGTCAGCTGTTTCTTGAAAGGTCTCGACAGGCTATACTCACACGTCTGACAACCAGTCCTGACCTGGGACCTTAATCTGGTTATTTCCAAACTGATTGGGACACCCTTTAAACAGCTGGCGACTTGCTCTCTGCTCTACGTCTCATACAAGGTGGTGTTTCTGGTAGTGATAACCTCAGCCAAGAGGGTGTCTGAGCTCAAGGCCTTAACATCAGAGCCCCCATACAGGGTGTTCCATAAGGATAAGGTTCAGCTCACGCCACACCCAGCTTTCCTCCCAAAGGTGGTCTCCCAATTTCAAATCAACCAGGACATCTCCCTCCCAGTGTTCTATCCTAAGCCTCACTCAGGTGGCAGGGAACAGAGGCCTCACCCATTGGACATTCTCAGAGCTCTAGCCTTTTACATCGAGAGAATGAAACTGTTCCGGAAGTCAATCCAACTGTTTGTGGCTGTGGCAGACAGGAGGAAAGGGCTTCCAGTCTCCTCTCAACAAATTTCATTATGGATCACGTCCTGCATCCGAGAATGCTACAACCTAGCAGAGGTGCCTGCCCTTCTCTCACAGCGCACTCCATCAGGGTGCAGGCTTCTTCAGCAGTGTTCCTGGCGCAGGTTCCGACCCTGGAAATATGCAGAGCAGCAATGTGGTTCTCAATACATACCTTTTACATCACATTATGCGATCACCCAGCAGGCCCGAGACATCATGGCCTTCGATAGAGCGGTGCTCCAGTCAGTGAATATCTGAACTCTGACCCCACCTCTGGAACTTGGGCCTGGGAGCCACCTGATTGGAATTGACATAAACAAGTACTCGAAGAAAGAATGGTTACTCTAATGATTCTATGATACTCACCTTCTCGTAACTGCTGTTCTTCATAGAATCATAGAATATCAGGCTTGGAAGGGACCTCAGGAGGTCATCTAGTCCAACCCCCTGCTCAAAGCAGGACCAATCCCCAATTAAATCATCCCAGACAGGGCTTTGTCAAGCCTGACCTTAAAAACCTCAGAGGAAGGAGATTCTACCACCTCCCTAGGTAACGCATTCCAGTGTTTCACCACCCTCCTAGTGAAAAAGTTTTTCCTAATATCCAACCTAAGCCTCCCCCACTGCAACTTGAGACCATTACTCCTTGTTTTGTCATCTGCTACCACTGAAAACAGTCTAGATCCATCCTCTTTGGAACCCCCTTTCAGGTAGTTGAAAGCAGCAATCAAATCCCCCCTCATTCTTCTCTTCTGCAAACTAAAAAATCCCAGTTCCCTCAGCCTCTCCTCATAAGTCATGTGTTCCAGTCCCCTAATCATTTTTGTTGGCCTCTGCTGGACTTTTTCCAATTTTTCCACATCCTTCTTGTAGTGTGGGGCCCAAAACTGGATACAGTACTCCAGCTGAGGCCTCACCAATGTCGAATAGAGGGGAACGATCATGTCCCTCGATCTGCTGGCAATGTCCCTACTTATACATCCCAAAATGCCATTGGCCTTCTTGGCAACAACGGCACACTGTTGACTCAAAGATGTGTTGTGTTCTTTGAGATGTGCTGTTCATGTCCATTACATTACCCACCCTCCTACCCCTCTGTAGCCAGCAAGAAGGAACTGAGGGAGTGGTGGGTCGACAGGGCTCTATACTGAGCACCATGAAGGTGCGACTCCAGGGCGCGCCCAAGCTGACCTGATGGATGCTGCTAGGGGAAAAATCTTCCAGCTGCTGTGCATGCGCGCACATGCCCCTAATTGGAATGGACATGAACAATACATCTCGAAGAACAGTTACAAGAAGGCGAGTAATCGTTCTTTCAGGAACCGCTTGGAGGTGAGCAGCTGGGCTGCGCTGCGGGGCGCAGGGTATCCCCAGGCAGCTGATTTGGCAGGGGAGGGAGGGGATGCTGAGGGAGAGACAGATAGCCTGAAGTGTCACTCTGCTACACCCCAGCCTCTCCCATCAGAAAGTGATGGGGTGTGACTTGCACACTGTGCAGCCCCATCAGAGGGCAGTTCTGTTGGGGCACTAATTCAAACTCTTTTCTGGTTTCCCTGGAGATGGTGGTGCTGGCTGGGCTATGTAGCCCGTAATTCATGGGCCCTGGGCCCTGCCAGGCAACCCAGTAGGGTTTCCAACCCTCCAGGATTCTCCTGGAGTCTCCAGGAATTAAAGATTAATTTTTAATTAAAGATTATTCTATGTGATGAAACCTCTCCAGGAATATGTCCAACCAAAATTGGCAACCCTCCAACCTGGCTGGTAAATGCCCAGCTGAGTCTCTTAGCATCTGCTTGTCCTGGGGCACCTATCACTGCACACCTCCCACCACCCTCTGGCTATATTAAACAGCATTGTATGTGTTTGTTGAACAGGGACACTTGCGGTGTGAAACATGTTTCTCTGGCATCTGGACCTTTACTGTACATTGACCAAGAAATTTGGACTTTGACAGAGTCAATTGTTAATTGACTATTAATTGGCTTCGCTGAGTTAAACCACAGTGAGCCCCTGTGTGTACATCCCCATTCAGAAATAAAGTGACTTTAACTCAGTTAATATTAATTCACTTCCAGAGTGAATTAACCTAAATCAAATTAAGGCCACTTCAATTCTGAATAACAGTTTTCACACAGGGATTTAATGCTATTTCATTAATCCACTTCAAATTGACACCTTTAGTTAATTTGGATTAATTTTCCTGGATGTCCTCATGTAGACAAGCCCTTAGTTTCTCTTAGTCAGTTTTTCTGTTTATAAAAGGGAGATAATACTTATCTACCTACTTACCTTAAAGAGGTACTGCAAGGATTATTTATTTAGTCTATTTCTAAAGCACTTGGAAGGCAAACTGCTATATAAATCCTAAGTAATGTTACTAATATTTATTATTGGCCATTACACTATCATTAAAAGATTCAAAAAGGTATTCACATATTAAAGAGAGTCTTAGTTAAAGTTTATGATGAGCATCTTAAATTAACATTTCCAATTGTTCTACAAAGGGTCCCATTAAGATTATATTGTTAAATATGAAAAAACCTTTTCCTCTATTTAAAACAATCTTTTCAATCTTAGTCAAATGTTCTCGTTTAGGTGACCCTACGTAGTGGCATGGGAAAAGATAGATGATGGTATCTATCTAATCTAGTTCTCTAGGTTCTTATACCATTACTATATATTTAAAGAATACTTTTCTCTTTTTATCTTTTCCCACCTTTGTACCAAGAACAATTTTTTATTTAAAGCTTTGATTACAGAGCATTATTTGTATGTAGCCTAAATACACAATCAAAAAGAAAAGATACCTTTAGAAAACCCCGTGAAAAATATTTGCATGCCAGGATTTCTAGTAAGTTACACTTTATATAATAAATTACTATTCCAGTTGATCATTATTTAGGCTTTTTGTGTCTGAATTTTAGTATATCATTATATATCTGTGTTTTCATGTAACCCTCATCACTATAATTTAAAGGACACATACTGAATTGTTTCACGCTTATACCTGTTCTCAGAATCCATGACACTGCAGCTGGACATTCTCCAAAAACAGAGAGAGAGAGAAAAGAGATACAAGCATGGATGAAAAGAAAAAGGAAAGAAAGACTGACAGAATATCTTAAAAAACTGGATGAACAAAGAGAATATAATCCATTTAATTTGAGAAATAATATGGTAAGATTACTGGGTGTCTGGAATAGTCACTGTTGCATTAATATAGGTTAGTGTGGCAAAAAAAATAGGAATTTCTTTTAATGGATTGGTATATACCAGGGGTGGCCAACCCGTGGCTCCAGAGCCACATGCGGCTGTTCAGAAGTTCACGTGCGGCTCCTTGCATAGGCACCGACTCCGGGGCCGGAGCTACAGCCGCCAACTTTCCAGTTTGCCGGGGGATGCTCACTGCTCAACCCCTGGCTCTGCCACAGGCCCTGCCGCCACACTACCCTTTCCCGCCCCCTCCCCTCAGTCTGCAGTGCCCTCCCTCCTCCCCAGAACCTCCTGCATGCCATGAAACAGCTGACTGGGAGGTGCGGAGAGGAAGTGGGAGGTGCTGATTGGCAGGGCTGCTGGTGGGTGGGAGGTGCTGGGAGCGGGGTCGGGGGGGTGATGGGGAGCTGCCGACATATTACTGTGGCTCTTTGTCAATGAACATTGGTAAATTCTGGCTCCTGCTTAGGCTCAGGTTGGCCACCCCTGGTATAAACTAAGGCTGAGTTGGGTAGTGCAAGTTTGGAGAAATGGTTAATAATCGGTGAGTATTTGGAAAACTAATTGGATAACTGTGTGTTTACAAAATTTCCTACATTTAGGTTGTTGGGGACTGTTGAATTTTGAGAAAGATGATGACTTGAGAAAGATGATGAATACCACCCTAGTTGTGTCAAGGGTGGTAGGTAGTTAGTTGAAACTAGTAAGCGATAGGATGTTTCTAACTGTTCCTCTCACTCTTCCTTGTTGGAGGTGACTAAGGTCAGAGGCAAATGTGCTATTCTCATGATATGTCACCCCCTGTCTACAATGGAAGAGGCTGTGATATCTTTAGATGAAAAGTTTCTTTCAGCTTTCATTAGGAGATACCTGTCTTTCAAGAGCAGTAAAAGTTTGTTGTTAGGAAGGCCTGAACCTTTATTAATTCTGTCCTCAAAGGGAAGCAAGACTGATTTAAAAATCTGAGCTCTTATGTGTGAGGCCAGTCAGATCTTGACATCCTTTAAATGGTGCTGATATGGCAGTAATGGAAACTGTCCTTGACAGTGATGCATTCAGACATGCATGGCTACATTCAGTTTTACACAGAGGTTCAGTAGAAACTTGATGACTGGCATGTGTTAAAAGGAACTTTTCCCATCAAAAGATGAAGGGGTGTGTCACAGAGACTCAGACAATTCACTGTTCAGTTTGAAATCATAAGTGCTCAGTTCATTCAGAATCCGGGTTCTTGGCTTCCCTACTGGCAGAAACCAAAAGATTCCAAGTCCCCAACCACAAGCAGTATAAAACCTAGAAGATTTAGAAGGAGATTCCACCACCTCCCTAGGTAACCCATTCCAGTGCTTCCCCACCCTCCTAATGACAATTTTTTTCCTAATATCCAACCTAATGTCCTCCCTCACTGCAACTTGAGTCCACCTTGTTCTGTCATCTGGTACCACTGAGAACAGTCTAGATCTATCCTCTTTGGAACCCCCTTTCAGGTAGTTGAAAGCAGCTATCAAATCTCCCCTCATTCTTCTCTTTTGCAGACTAAATAATCCCAGTTCCTTCAGGCTCTCCTCATAAATCATGTGCTCCAGCCCCCTAATCATTTTTGTTGGCCTCCACTGGACTTTTTCCAGTTTTTCCACATCCTTCTTGTAGTGTGGGGCCCAAAACTGGATACAGTACTCCAGCTGAGGCCTCACCAATGTCGAATAGAGAGGAACGATCACGTCCCTCGATCTGCTGGCAATGCCCCTATTTATACAGCCCAAAATGCAGTGAGCCTTCTTGGCAACAAGGGCACACTGTTGACTCCTATCCAGCTTCTTGTCCACCATAACCCCTAGGTCCTTTTCTGCAGAACTGCCGCCTAGCCGCTCGGTCCCTAGTCTGTAACGGTGCATGGGATTCTTCCGTTCTAAGTACAGGACTCTGCACTTGTCCTTGTTAAACCTCATCAGATTCCTTTTGGACCAATCCTCTAATTTGTCTAGGTCCCTCTGTCTCCTGTCCCTACCCTCCAGCATATCTACTCCTCCTCCCAGTTTAATGTCATCTGCAAACTTGCTGAAGGTGCAATCCACGCCATTCTCCAGATCATTAATGAAGATATTGGAGAAAAACGGCCCTGGGGCTGACCTTTGGGGCACTCCGCTTGATACCGGCTGTCAACTAGACATGGAGCCATTGATCACTACCCACTGAGCCCGATGATCTAGCCAGCTTTCTACCCACCTTATAGTCCATTCATCCAGCCCATACTTCTTTAACTAGAATGAACAATGCAAGCTCATATTAATTAGTTCACCACTTCGTCAAAGGATAGTGGACATGCACCAGCCCTTGTAATCTGAGCAGATTCCCCAAGCATTTTGAACAAACTTACTTTAATGTTTTATCCTTATGAGTAAGTTTATTAACTACAGAAAGATAAATTTTAAGCGATTGTAAGTGGTAGGCATAAAGGTCAGAGATAGTTACCTAAGAAAATAAAAAGTAATGCATTCTAAATCCTAAGCTTTCAGACTAAGCAAGATTTGAATCAAGCAGGTTTTCTCACCCCACTGGATGTTGAAGGTAGGTTACAGTTGTTAATACACAGGCGGAATTTCCTTCTCAGCTTGGGACCAGTGTTTCTTCAATCAAAGTCTTCCCAGCGTTCTTTTTGCCTGCAATGTAGGTAGGAGAAGAGAGAGGTGGTCTCATGATGCTACTGTCAGGTTTAAGTTCCAAGGAAGAATTGGGTCGCGAACTTATGGGTAGAGCCTTTCCAACTCTCTGAAGAACTTATCTCATGGGCGAAGACTGATCTGCCTTGGATCGGAGGGTGGAATGCTGAGATGGCTGCCAAGTGGACCTTGAGTGGTGATGATGATAGACTTTGGTGCTTCAGACCAAGGAAATAGTATAAGATTGACTGCAGAGAAGCTTGAGTCAGGCAGAGGCTCCACTCGGCTGCCCAGCAAGAGAAATGTTTCCACTTAGCCAGGTAGGTAGCTCTGGTAGAGGGTTTCCTGCTACCTAGCAAGACCGGTTGGATTTGTTCCAAGGAGGCCCTCTTGTCCAGATGCAGCCATGCTGTCAGGTGCAGGGAGGCAAGCTTTGGATGAAGAAGCTGTCCGCAATCTTGTGAGATTAGGTCCAACCTGAGTGGGCGCATCCACGGGGCTGCCACTGCAAGATCTAGAAGCATGCAGAACCAATGTTGATGTGGCCATGCTGGAGCAATTACAGTAACTCGTCCCTTGTCTTCTTTGATCTTCATGAGGACCTTGTGAATCAGGAGAATCAGAGGGGAAGGTGTCCAGCAGGTTGTTGTTCCGTGATAGCAGGAAGGCATCAGACAGGGAGCCCTTGCCTTGACCGAGCCTCAAACAAAACCAATGGCATTTCCTGCTCTCTGCAGTGGTGAACAGGTCCACCTGGGGAGTCACCCACCTCTGGAAGATGAGGCCGGCAACCTCCAGGTGGAGAGACCACTTGTGGTGAGAGGAAAAGGACCTGCTGAGGTGATATGCTAACCCATTCCAGACCTCAAGGAGATACGATGCTTCCAGGTGAATGGACTGCTTCACGCCAAACTCCCAGAGTCTGAGGACTTCCTGGAAAATGATCCCGGAGCAAGCTCCTCCTTGCTTGTTGACATAGAAAACTGCCACTGTGTTGTTCGTCAAGACCTGCACTGACTTGTCTGAGAGTTGCGGAAGGAACACCTTGGAGGCCAAGTGTATCGCCCTGAGTTCTTTTAAATTTATATGCCTTGATAGATCTCTGCGCCCAGAGACCTTGGATCTTGATGTTGCCAATGTGGGCACCCCGCCCCTGATCTGATGCAAAGTCATCATGAGCTGTGGGGTTGCAAAGGGTACCCCGGTCAGCAGTAAGTCTGAATCTAACCACCACATCAGGAATGCCAGAACTGGTGATGGAATGGTTAGAATCAAGTCTAAACGGTGTCTGCTTAGGGAGTAGTCCGACGTGAGCCACATTTGAAGTGGCCTGAGGTATAGTCAAGCGTACTGCATGACATAGGTGCATGCCACCAGAGTGACCTAGAAGCTGTACACACACATGGTTAGCTGAGATGATTAGGTCCTCCATAGCTGTGAACCTGGACTCTGGATGGAAGGTCCGGGCCTGAGATGCATTGAATTCTGCCTATAAATGCTATTTTCTGCACCCGGATGAACATTGACCTTTGTTCCTTTTATTTAGAGTTCCTTAGCCAGACAGATGGCTTGAATGACGTTGATACTATGCTGAACCTGAGCCTGTGATCAGTCTCTTATCAACCAATCGTCTACATATGGCTAAATCTGTATACCTCAATATAGCCTGATATAGGCTGCAACTACTGCCATGCACTTTGTGAAGACTCAACAGGCCAAAGGGAAGCGCTGTAAATTGGTCATGGCTCTGACCCATCACGAATCTGAGGAATCTCCTGTGTCCTCGGAAAATGAAAGATGTGGAAATACATGTCCTTCAAATCGAGGGCGGTGTACCAGTTCCTTGGAGTCAGGGAGGGGTTGATGTAGATCCAGGGAGACCATTTGGAACCTCAGCTTCTTGAGATATTTGTTGAGGAATTGCAGGTCTAGGATGGGCCAGAGGCCCTCTTTTGCCTTGGGAATCAAAGGAAACCCCTCTTCCCTCTCAGTTCTGGAGGAACTATTTCCACAGCCCCTGCCCGCAGGAGGGTTTGCACCTGTTGGACGAGAAGTTGCTTGTGAGAAGGGTCCCTGAAAAGGGACGGGGAGCGGGGGTGAGGTGGAGTGATAGAAATTGAAGGGTGTGCCCCTTTGCTATGCTACTTAATACCCAACGGTCCGATGTGATTGATGACCATGCAGGGAGGTAGGGCGAAAACCGGTCTGAAAATAAAGGGGACAATGGATCCGGAATAATGACTGGTAAGTGATCCTCAAGCATGCCTTCAGAAGGCCTGCCTGTTCCCACTTGTGAACTGGCTAGTGTCCTGCTGGGATGTGGAGGAAGATGGTTGGCCCTGATGGTATATGTAAACTTTTCCTTTCCTCCTGTAGGGCTCATGTCTGGGGGGCCCCTGAGAACCTGGGCAGCAGCAGTGATATGATGTGTTTCCTCAAGGTTGATGGTATATAAAGGCCTAAGGATCGCAGCGTAGCCCTAGAGTCCTTGAGATCATGCAGTTTGGAGTCTGTTTGCTCAGAAAACAGTGCAGCTCCCTGAAAAGGGAGCTCTTGTACCAACTGCTGAATCTCATGAGAGAACCCCAAAGATTGCAACCAAGAGCTGCGTCTCATCGCCACTGCTGACACCATTGTCCTGGCTACGGAGTCTGTCACATCTAAGGCGGCCTGGAGAGAAGTCCTGATCCCCACCTTCCCTTTGTCTATGATGACCAGAAACTCTTGCCTTGACTCCTGTCAAGGTTCCTTCCCCACTCTCAACTCCCAGGATACAGATGTGGGGACCTGCATGAAAGATCCCCTAAGCTTATTCTTACCAGCTTAGGTTAAAAACTTCCCCAAGGTACAAACTTTGCCTTGTCCTTGAACAGTATGCTGCCATCACCAAGCATTTTAAACAAAGAACAAGGAAACAGCCCACTTGGAGACGTCTTCTCCCAAAATATCCCCCCCACCCCCTTTCCTGGGGAAGGGCTTGATGATAATCCTTACCAATTGGTACAAGTGAACATAGACCCAAAACCTTGGATCTTAAGAACAATGAAAGATCAATCAGGTTCTTAAAAGAAGAATTTTATTTAAAGAAAAGGTAAAAGAATCTCCTCTGTAAAATCAGGATGGTAAATACTTTACAGGGTAATCAGATTCAAAACAGAATCCCTCTAGGCAAAACCTTATAAGTTACAACAAGACACAAAAACAGGAATATACATTCCCTCCAGCACAGCGTATTTTACAAGCCATTAAACAAAAGAAAATCGAACACATTTTCTAGCTAGATTACTTACTAACTTAACAGGAGTTGTAAGGCTGCATTCCTGATCTGTTCCCGACAAAAGCATCACACAGACGGACCAAACCCTTTGTCCCGTCTTGGCCATTTTGGGTCAGGTGCCAGCGGGGTTATCGTAGCTTCTTAACCCTTTATAGGCAAAAGGGTTTTGCCTCTGGCCAGGAGGGATTTTATAGCACTGTATACAGAAAGGTGGTTACCCTTCCCTTTATATTTATGACAACGCCTGAGGCAGGGAGTCCTTAAATTTTGTCACTGAGTCCCAGATATTAAATTCATATCTCCCCAGCAGCTTAGCATCGAGCTGCTTAACATCTTTATTTTTGGGTGTGGCACTCGTCTCGCCCTGTCTGTCCCACTCCTTAGCCGCGGAAACTGCCAAGGACCTCAGGGGAGGGTGAGAATACATGTACTTGAATCCCTTGGTGTGAACATAGTACTTTTTCTCTGCCCTTTTGGATATTGCGGGCAGACATGATGGGGTCTGGCAGAGTGCCTTCACCAGCTTTACCACCCCATCATGAACTGGCAAGGCCACTTTGGAGGGGCCCACTGCATTCAAAATATCAAATAGGCTATTCATTGGCTCCTTCAATTCCTCTGCCTCCAGTCCCAGGTTGGCAGCAACTCTTTTAAGTAGTTCCTGGTGAGCACCAAAGTCACCTGGAGGCAGTGGGATCATGGGGCCCATAATCACCTCATCTGGGGATGACGAGAATGCCACCACTACTGGAGGGACTGGCTCTTCCACCTCTCTGGGCGTGGTCTCTACCGGGGGTACTGCCGAGGATTCAGAGCCTTGGTCAGAGCCTGAGTCAGCTTCTAGAACCTGCTTAGGTAGGGCTTCAGCTTATCTTTGGGAGATTGCAGAAGACAGTGGCTGAGAGAATGGTCCGGGTAATGCTGGGAACCACGCCGGGTTCCAATATTGCCATTGAAGTGCCCACTGCCCTGGAGGCCAAACTCCCATAGATAGTCCTGCACTGAAATCCAGTGCATAGGCAGAATGACATTGCCTCTTTTGTGGGGGAGTTGACTCACCTCCAGAGCTCGAAGAAGATGACTCCATGTCCAAAGGCCGAGGAAGGGCCGTTGTCTCTTTCTTCTGCCAGCCGTGGTGAGCCCGGGGAGCAGTCCCGAGGTGCTGGGGAACGATGTCAAGGGTACAGTGACTGGCATCCTTTCACTGGAGACCGACTCTGGGATACTGGCAACCGGTGCTGGGCAGATGGAGACTGGTGTCTCAACATTAGAGACTAACATGGAATAGACATGAGCAAATACTCAAAGAAGAAGAATAATTTACATTTAATACTGTTCACAATGTTTGTGGATATATTTGGAATATTAAATAATTTTTAAAACAAAAGCTAATAGCTATTAATAGGCAGTGGGTTTAAAACAAACAAAAGGAAGTACTTCTTCACACAACACATGTTCTGAAGGCCAAAAATATAACTAGGTTCAAAAAAGAATTAGATAAGTTCATCGATGGCTATTAGCCAAAATAGTCAGAGATGCAACACCATGCACCAGGTGTCTGTAAACTTTCAACTGTTAGAAGATGGGACTGGACAACAGGGGATGGATCACTCCAAATTGCCCCGTTCAGTTCATTCCCTCTGAAGCTTCTTCTGGCATTGGCCACTGTTGTGCTAGAATGGACCATTGGTCTCGCCCAGTTTGGTGGTTCTTAAGTTCATAGGTAGTAAAGCCACCAAAGTTTTTCCTACACTCTAAACTCTGCCTCTGTTACTGTATACATTCATGGAATGAAAGTTTGGTTTGTAATATCTGCACTACAGTGTAATTTCAGCATAACCTTTGCATTTCTATTCTTTAGCAGACTGACATATAAACACAATTTCCCCCCTCAAATCTTGTTTCAGAGACTATTTCTCAGTCTGTCAAGTGATGTAAAATGTGGTGATGTCACCTGGGATTTTTCAGGGCTTGGAAAGAAATTGCAGTATCTCAGTTGTCACCTCCTCTCCCCTCCCCCCAAATAAATAAATACAAACTGTTGCCTTGTCAGCAACCAAAAATCTGGTGGCTTCTTGCTAGCAGCATTTGTCTGTTCTTAATAAGTGAAGAGCTCTCTTCAACTTAATCAACAAGAAATCTGTAGCTAAAGCTCTACAGGGGTTGAGACCTTGCCCAACAGCAAACACATCCTCTGCTCTTGTGCTGATCAGCCAGCTCCACAGAGCTGTCAGTAACTCCTGTATTGTTAACCTCCCCTGTCTTTGAGCTATGATTGACTCAGCTCTTAGGTTGCAACTATGTAAGCCATGGGAAAACTGCCTACCCATAATGGTGACTTTCTGTTCACATTCAGAAACTCCTAATGATCATGTCTAGTAACTACCACGCTCTTCTTCTGATTGTTTCTTGGCAGTTCTGAGTTGCTCTGATCTGTGTGCCAAAACAGATAATTCAGACAAATCCATGTTCCCTCCCTGCTGCTTTCTTGCCCTTTCCCATGTGCCAGATCTCATGATTTTGTTGTATCACAATATTTGGTGCTTTTCGTAAAGCTTCTGCTCCTGGAGTTATGTGATGATGAGAGAATACCTATTTTAATTTAGAAAAAAGTTTCTGGACCTCAAAAGATTGGAAACATGTTCTCTAGCAGCTCAAGAACCAAAGGGCACCCCCCAAAATTATTTTGTAAAAAAAAACCCCTCACGATTGTTAAGTCAATCTCTTGATATTTTGACTCAGGAGCTTTGATGCTTGGGGTTGGCAATTACAACCTTTCTTTGAAAATAAAATATGTTGCAGTTTAAAGCATGTGGTTTACACAGTCAGGAATGGTGACTTGGCAGAGTTTGTGCCGTATGAACAAGCAGTTGGGCTCCCGGGGGTTGGGTATGTTTCCTGAGTTTGGGAGAACTGAACGCATAATATTAGCCTGAACTCCTGCTGAGCCAGTACAGTTCCACTTTGCTCCTTACTCTGGGTAATGCCTCAAAGACACAGTCTAACCTCAAAAAGAGTAGCTATAATAAATAAGATCTGATAAGATTTTTAGGAGGTGAACTAAATGTATAGCAAGTTAAATGCTTGTTTTCATTTTCTTTTATAGCAGTTTGGTCTCTCTGCAAAGGAAATCAAATTGAGCCAGAAAAAGAAAGATGAAAAAGATAAGTAAGATACTACGAGTGTCATTCTGGGACTACTTATGTACTTTTAAATTTAACCATTCTGCCAGTCTCGGTGCCTAGCTAATTATGTCTGTCTTAACTCTGGAGTTTCAGATATTAATAACTTTTGATGTAAAAAGCATCAACAGTTTGTGTCATAATTCTCATTAAATTGTATTTGGGAGAAAGTTGAATATTTAACTTTTTCTGGTCTATATCTTTGTATTCTATTAACTATTTTTAATGTAATGTTCTGATTCGTTCTATTGAGGCTGTTAATTGCACCAATTATCTTAATTTGTGCAACTGAGTTCAGTGATAGCAGAAAGTATTTCAGTAACCATCATAAAAGGATGTTATGAAAGTGGACTGAGGAATCCATAAAACAGCTCTAGTTAAAATAAATAACTTTCACTGAATGATGTAATGAAGTAATGTGTAACTTTTGCCTTACTCTTCTCTCCAAAGAGCCCTGTTCTCTGAACATCATAATCTTAGAGTCTCACAAGCGCTTTCCCTAATGAACGAGATGTTATCTGAGACAGTGCAGCTTCCTGCAAGTGAATTGAGACCATTGTCCAAAACAATGAGATCCCCTCGAGATTTCAGAAAGCAGCACCCCACATCTGCTAGAGGGTAACATATTTACAATTCAAACATACTTTGGTGTACAGGCCTCCCAAATGCACATCAGATTTGCTAGTTGAGATGTTTCAGAGTAACAGCCATGTTAGTCTGTATTCACAAAAAGAAAAGGAGTACTTGTGGCACCTTAGAGACTAACCAATTTATTCTGTGTGACATGGATTAAGTTTGAATGAGTTAAATGTAATGGCAGTGGGCAAAATGGCTGGGTCTCTCTAGCTGATGTTTAACCTGGTGTTTGGAAGTCTCCAGCTGGCACACAGCTAGCATAGCTAGCTCCTACACCATCCTCTGGCAAGCACCAGAGAACAGAGCATTGAATGCTGCTGTTTTGGCATGGCTTGTGGATTACCCCTTGGGGATCATAGCCAGATAACCAGCTCCTTCAAATCCACCCCCACTTACCTGCATCCAGGATATACTGAGCACAGCCGAGAGAATCTGGTGGCTCATGAGTCCATGAGCCCTGTAACATCTGGTAACAATCACCAATTTTTTTTAAAAGTCCTAGACTAGTGAAAACCGAACAATTTACCTGAACCTACTTGTAGTTGCATGTGTAACACTTCTGCCATGTGGAACTGGCAGCAACAAGGTCTAGGGGTTCCTTTTCAGCAATACAACACCCTCTCGGTGCCTCTAAGAGGCAATAGTTCCCCTCTTGCAAGCATAGAGTCTGAGTGTAGAAAAGAAAATTTTAATAAAAAAGGGGGAAAGAAACCCGGCAGGATTTATAAGCAAGCAGGATTCATAAGCAAAACGCCCTCCCCCAAGAAGGTGGGGCAGTGTATTTTGCCTCAGGTTCTTAAGTCCAACAATTAAATGTTCCTTTAATGTGCCCGTTACTTCTCCCTCCACTGCACCCCACTCAAAGTTGTTGTCCTTGGTCAGTGAATATCCAGAGTTCAGAGGTGCATTCACATGAGTTCACCTCCCATCTGGGGGTGGAGGGAAGAAGGCATTTTGCTTGCTCCCTGGCTGCTCAGCTGGCCACTCTGCTAGCTGCACTGGCCGCCTGACTGGCCGCTCGTTGCTCTGCCGCTCCTACTAGGATTTCTTGAGGTCCTACCACTTAACACAGCTTTATGTTCTCAGTGTGGGAGCCTCATTGCCAGTGCAGGCTAGGCAATTGCTTTCACCAGAGATTCTGTCTCATCACAGGTCAAATGTTTAGGCCTGGTTATTAGTGTTTTCAGCTCTATTGATACACAACAAAATAATCAGCTGTCATTACACAGTGGAGAGAGAGGCTAGTCAAACGGTGGCTAGGATTCTTAGATGGCACCCACGCCACCAGGTACAAACACCTGTCCCCACCCTCTCTCAACTAAACTGGGCTTTGGCCCTTCTGTCCCCTGCGTAACGAGTGTAGTTCAGTTGAGGGTGAGTCCCTCAATCAGGGTATGCCAAGCACAGTTCTGCTATCCTTGATTCACACAACAAGGATAACAACACTTTATTACCACTGCCCTCAATAACAAAGTGCCTTGTGATCCAACACCAGCCAAAAGTGATCTTTTGGGCAAAGCAACCCCATGATGCTGCACACATAGGCAGAATGGGCATGTCTATGCAAACAAGGTTGGTTCCTGAAGTCTTCTTCCCCAGCTCATCTGTAGGTGTCAGAGGAGAGCTCATGCAGACCCTGCTTACATATGTACTGGTTTTCAGCAGAGCCTCCTGAATTTATACCCCTTCTCCTTTTCTAGAAAGAAATACTTCTACAGAAGTGACTCACATCACCGAGATAGTTAACTCTTCTTTGTTTTGTACTTTGCTGCTTATTGCCTTGTAGAAAATAATGGTATTTCATTTAATGTTACAAATTATTAAATATCCTCCCCTAGATATTATTGTTTCAAACATAGTTTGTTTTTATTGCAATACATTTGTACTAGTATAATTGTATGTTGCTAGCAGTGGTAAATATGTGTTTTGTTTTTTTTTAATTCTTGCTTTAGAAGTCGTCCTGGTAGTCGCAGTCTATCAGCAAGTCAAGCTGAAAGGAGCAGAACTGCTGCCAAACCAGACTTTGGTAAAGCAAGATCCCATTCCACTCCACCTCAGGGTTTAGCTCAGTCTGCAGGTAAGAATTGAAATTCTGCTCTCTCCCCCCTCACGCACCTCCCCCCCACTCATTTGTACATGGAGGCTAACAAGCTTATGGTGTAATGCAGGCTCCAGACCCAAGATCTGGATTGTTCTTTGAAGATGAGAATGTCGCTCTTATGATGACTTTAGCCTCTCAGATAGGATGTCAGTTATTTGACTGCTTCACCATTCCTTTCTGTATTCATGAAGGTCTTCATGTGAAATTTGTCCAGAGTCCATAATAAAAGGTAGTGTGGAACCCAGGAAGCAGGCACTTACTTGACTCTCTCTCTCTCTCTCTCTTCCTTTTTGAAAACCCACATATATTACACACAATACTAAAACTGGTTGCAGTAAGACTGGTTTGTATATGTTTTTTTAGGAACTGCCACTGTGGTATTACAGAAGAATATATCCAAAGGGAGGATTAGAAATGCAAGACATTATCCTGTTAACTCTAGGCAAGGTAAGCTATATAGAACAAAGAAATGGTGCTTTAAACTAAAAGATTAATATAGTGCTGTGTTTTACAAGACCTAAAAAACTCTGAGGTAAGTAACTATTTAAACAGTAAGACAAAATTATTGCATTTCTGAATTATTACTGCACATTTCAGGTGGTATTTTTGTATGGCACAGTACTCAAGACTAGAACTGGTTGAAAAATTGGGGGGGGAAGGTATCCCCCTTTTTTTTTACTGAAAATATTTGAATTTTTAAATGTTTTGACGTGTTCTACCAGTGATTGAACGCCCTTTAACAACCTGAAAAGTGCAGTAAGTGCCTTGAAATGCATTGTTTAGCTCATCATTTCTATGAAATGGAATTTATGAATTGCAGTAGGAAAATAGTAAAGCTCATACATTTATGAAGCAGTGTACGGGAGGCAGCACAGGAGAGAAGTAGCAATTAACTGGGTTCAGTTCCCAGCTTTACTACAAATTAGTATTGTGACCTTGAGCAAGTCCCTTCATCTCTCTGTAAGGCTGTTTCCCCTCAATTAGGGCATCTAGGTAGTACTGCAGTACAAACAATAAATATATCTATGATAGGAGAGTGGAAGCAGTCATATGGTACTACTCAAAAAATTAGGAAGACCTAATTCGGCCAGACAAGGTTTGGAAAAGGAATTTAGGATATATTGAGGCCTAAGTCTCCTTTCCATTACTCATGTTTATGCTAGTCTCACTGGTGTTTAAGTAGTGTAATGGAGTAGAGACCCTACTTGAACTAGCCTCATGTGGTGTGACTCTGTTTGATTGTCCTGTCTATTTGCTATTTCTGTATGAAGTTACTATTTTTCTAAAATGGTTGTTTATGAACTTTTGGGTTATGTGACCTCCAGCTGGAGTCTCCTTTTGTGTAATTAGGTCTACTTATCATATCTTAGAAGTAGTTAAGGCTTTTACTAAGGGTTCTAAGAACATTTGGAAAGTGTCCTCATAATCTCACAGCCTGCCCACAAGCTAGGCAGGTGAATGAGCAGGAAACCAAGTAGATTTCCCTCTGAGTTTCATCAGAATCAACACATTCCCATGAAACATTTCAGTTTTGATAGGAAAACGTTACATTGAGAAATTTCAGACCAGTTGTCGTAGCAAGATCCAATTCCAATTGTCAGTTCCTCAGGAGAATATAAGAAGCTTGCTGATTCCTGCCTAAAAAGTTTAAGTGCCACTCATTGTATTGGAGTCCAGTGGCACCTTAAAGACTAACGGATTTATTTGGGCATAAGCTTTCGTGGGTAAAAAACCACTTCAGTTGCATCTGATGAAGTGGTTTTTTACCCACAAAAGCTTATGCCCAAATAAATCCATTCGTCTTTAAGGTGCCACCGGACGACTTCTTGTTTTTGTGGAAACAGACTAACACGACTACGCCCTGATACTTGACTCGTTGTATTGCATATATTGTATTATCTGTAGCTTTTTATACTGTGAATTTTTATACTGTGTCACCATAAAGTGTGAGTGCCTTCCAGTCATGCATTAAGCAATGTTACTGTGCATGTCACACATTGTCCAATCACTCATCCTCAAAGGACAAGCATAAGCAGTGGAGTGTCTTATTTTGGTAGGTTTTTCAGGTTTTTTAAATATACATGATGATAGGCATTTATAAGGAGGCACGTTAAAGAAATTTCCCTTGCACTTGTGAGGGAAGGTGGTGAGGTTTGTGATGGCCCTTAGTTCTTGGGGGAGCTCATTCCACAGTCTTAGACCAGCCTCTGATAAAGTTCTGTCTCCCACACATTCAAGTTTTTCCTTATTATAGAGTTCCATTGTGCCAGAGGAGTGAAGTTGTTGACCATGGTGTTAATCCTGGAGCTTTAGTGGTCTTTTAGATATATCCTGGACCCAGACCATGGAGTTCCTTTAAGATAAGGACTGAGACCTTGAACTTGATTCAGAGTTCTGTTAGGAGCCAGTTTAGAGAGCGGAGAACAAGTTTGATTGTTGTGTGCTGAGGAAATGTGCTGCAGCATTGTGTACTAGTTGGAGTTTCCCAAGTGCTGAAGGCTTCATGCTCATGTATATCGTGTTTCTGTAGTCCAGCCAAGAAATGACAGAGGCATGAATTACTGAGGCCAGGGCATCTTCAGAAAATCACTTCATGTTGGGAGTCTAGACTGTCCTCCAATGTCCTTGATTCCAAGGCCGAGGAAAGTATGACATCTGCTTCAAGAAACTGAACTGCAGCAACATCACTTATGCATGAGTCCAGAGAGAATGTCAGAGAATCTAGGGGACTATAAGGCACCATATGCTACTGAGCTGGTGTAACTAGAAGAATCAAAGGCAGCATTTTTTATTACTGTATTATTGTATACCTCCAAAATCCAGGGTCTTGGGAATATTTTCATAGAAGATAAATTCAAAGGAGAGTCTCTAGTGGGACTATATTTTTTTTTAAATGGGGGATTTAGTGAGTTTTGGAATATATTCTATAAAACAAACTTCTAGCCTTGTCTCTGACTGACATAATTTCCATCTTTTTGTTTAACAAAAATCTTAAAATTGTGCATTGTTAGTCATTGTAGGCTGCTGAATACAAGAGGAGAAAACAAATTTAGCATTTGACCTTTTGATCAGTATTGCTAAAAGTAGTTGATATAGTTTAAACATTAAAGTGCCCTTCTGAGCTACATAAGAAATTTGATTCTTGTTCTTTTTGGCCTACTGGTTACACAAAACAACCTACATTTGAAACTCGACATTTTAATTTACAAAACTGTATTCATTTCTTCCATGAAGTGGTTCTGTGGGGTTATGAGGCCTCCAGTTTGTGGGGGGAATGGTCATTGGAGTTCACCAGATCTATTTATCAGTCTTGAGCCAAAAAAATTACCTAAGCAAGTGCACTGCAGTGGTAGGCTGCTGTCTTCTTTCACCACAATATTCTCTCTTAGGCACATTCCACCCAGTTTAACAGTGTCCTAATTAATATAGTAATGAATTTGCTCCCATAACAGTTGTTTCTATGATCTTGAGAAATCTGTGAGGCTTAAATCTTAAAATTAAGAACATTTACAAAAAAGGCTTTTCACAAAAAGCTATTTATCCTTTTGTGGAGATCCAAGCTCTAAAACCATGGAATATCCCTGGTCTCCATTCCCAGTCAAGGACATATGCTGGAGTTGCTCTTATTTTGAAATAGGTTCTGAAGAGATTAGGCCATTCTAAATGTATTTAGCCATGACTTTCACCCATTCTTTGTTCAAACATCCCCTTTTTAATAGTATTTGTAATATTCATCTGAGGATTTGGAGATTTGTCATGTTGTGGCCAGTTAGTAGCAGGGTAAGTAGCTCATTTTCCCTAGCTTAGGCTTTGATTTTTTGAATAGGATTATGTTACAGCATCCATTCCCTGATCCTGAATTTCGTTTCTGCATGCTAGTTTTCTGGAAGACAAACACTCTGTGCTCTGACTACATAAGGATAGCAAGAAATATCTGCTGATCTGTGATTGGACAGATGAGATCATGAAGTTTCTGATATACTCTGAGTAGGGGAGTGCTGCTAATATTTTAGGGACAGTGAGGGTACTGGGTATTTAGCTAGAAGTATTTCAACAGAACAGCTATAAAGGATACTGATTTTTATTTTATCACAAATTCATAAACAATGGCATGATTTCTTTGTGTTCCCCTATTCAGCCTCTGATTATCAAACACTCAGCACAAGGAATCTGAGAAGACCTACACCCTGTGCAGCTGTAATTCAGAGAGAAGAGACCGGTCTTGATTATGAGTCTGAACGAGATTCAATAAGTCCTTGGAGTGTCCCTGATGATATCCAAAGACTCCTTCATGACAATTATGATTCCCTACTTGAGGTAAGCAGTCAGCGCCTATCTTGTGTCCAAAGGACAGGTATTTCATATGCCCTTAATTACCTCTTTTGCATTTGAAATAGATTTCACATCCAAAGTGAGAGAGTGCAGGAGGTGGAGGTAGTAGCTGAGGATTCTTGTTATAAATATTACAGCAGCAGTTTAGCGGAGCCTCATGTTCCCATTATAAAGCTGTTGCTACTGCCATGTCTTTACTGGTGTAGCATGGACTGGGAAAACAAACTACCTTATAACCTTGCAAGTGCATACTGATTTCTTGTATGCTGGGGGCTCACTTCAGTTGCTACCAAGTAGCCAACTGGGACACAATTGTGTAATAGCCTTGTTGCTTAGGCAAAAGAGAAATTAGCTTCCCTTTGGCACAAGCATGTCTTGTTCTCAAGATATGTTATAGAAAAGTCTAAGTAGATGATTGTTTAAATCAGGACAAAAGTTTACGACACGAGCACTTCAGCTATCTGTATAGGGATTTCTAGAGGCCTTATACGTACGTTGGCTCACTGTTCACCCTCTTTTTCCCTCATAGGTCTCTGTGCCTCATGAAGAGGATTGTTCTCCTCTTAGCATTAATGACAGTGTATCTGAAAGCACAGGAAGTATCCTGAGCAAACTGGACTGGAACGCTGTTGAGGCTATGGTAGCGAATGTGGAAGAAAAGTGAAGAGATGTCGTCTTGACCTCTGTGCGGCCCTACCATTCCATTGTATTTTAAACAGAACCCTTCATTGAAACCCTTCAGAACCCTTCAATTTGCAGTTATGCTTAAAACTCAATAGTGGATTATGACTCTTGTACCATGGAAAGTGTTTGGATCTCTTTGAAATAGGTTCCTTAGTTTCCTGGTTAAAGACCATATACTTTGGTGTTAATGTGCATTGTCTCTTCAGCTTCTCTTATGCTCAGGACAGACTCTTGTAATCTCGTAAGAAAAATATCAGTTAGTTTAATGTAATTCCAAGTTAGGTTGATAGATGCTTTACAGACTTTGTTATAGAAATACTATTGACTTGTAATTGTAAACAGGGAATCAAGATGTCATGCAGTACCATGTTGAGACCCACCAGTTTTTAATCTTCCATTGAGCAATGCTGTAACTGAGTGGGTAAGGGAACTTGTGTGCCAATATTGACTTTATTTCTCAAAATAAGTGTACAGACAATTTAAAGAGTTTTAATGATCAGATTTTCTCCTTCAACTACTTTAATATCAACTCAGTAAAAAGTTTCATTTTATACTTCAGAGCAATGCAGTTAGTGTTAACTATTAAGTATATTAACAAGTGTGATATTTTGATTTGGTTTTGTCTGTTTAGTCATATTCCTCCCAATACATCAAAAAACAGTAGAGAGTTTGCTTTTGCATTTTTATATTAGTGCCTTCTATTTTAAGTCATAGGTGGTGACCCTAAGCTAAAGTTCTTCCTTTCTTCTTCAGAGATTTTAAGGACCAGTCTGACTTCTGTTTCTTACTTAGCAGCATGAACTACAGCATAGCTTTGAGAAAGATACCTGAGTCCTTAAATCGTAACTTTTTTAGATAAGTGTTTAGCATGCAGAGACCATGAATATTTATTCATTAGATTTGGTGAAAAGATGGCAGTGGGAAAGACCAGCAAATGTGGATAGTTTTCACTTTTAGCATCAGCTGCCTTTAGTAAAATATTAATTCAGGCATTTTATACAGCTACTTTTTACATCCATCTATATTTTCCAGAGCACAATTATTTCCTAGAACTGATCAATTTTAAGCAGTGAAACTGGTTGACAGTACCTTCCTAATGAAACATTTTAGTTTTCAAGCTCTCTTTGTCCTCTAGCAGACACACCTTTATTGCTGTGCAGGTCAAAACCTATTCCTGTCCTTTTCATACTGCTAACAAACAAGTGAGTAGCCTAGGAACATCAGTTGATCACCTCTTAATTTTAATCTGACACAAAAGTGTCAGCGAATGCCCTCAATAAAATAATAATGGCAACTCATGTAGCAAGTCTTAACTTTATTTGGTATATGCATAGGCCAAAAGCAGTAGGGTAATTACAGATAGACATTTTTAGGGTCAGCAATGTGGGAGGTAAGTGATGTATTTGATGAGCCAGAAATTAAGAGTAAGCATTCACCTGCTTATTGAGAGGAAAAATTGTTGTTCATTACCACCTACACAATGGAGCCCATTTGGTCAATTACCAGGGTAGAATTGTAAATAATAATGCAGAAGTGTTCAATAAATGTTTGGTTTTTTCCCCCCCATATGATAACTGAAAATAAAAAGGGACAGAGCTCAGGTCATTCTGATTGCTCCTACTTGGCCAGTACAGACCTAACACCCTTACCTGTCACAGCTCGCAATGTGTACACCACTCCTTCTCTGGCCATTCTGCACTGCCTCTCACAGAACAGAGGATGTATACTACATCCCACCTTGGGGATTCTCTGCCTCAAGGCATGGCTCCTGCTTGGTTCGAACACATAGAAAGCCCCTGTTCAAGACAGGTACAAGAGGTTCTGTTATATAGTAGAAAGTCCTTGACATGACATACTTACTGCAGAAATGGTCCAGGTTTGGTGCACATCCCAACAAATCTCCCCAACATTTGCGAGTCTTCCACATATCATAGACTATGCATTGACCCTGAAAAGGTCATGTTTATCTCTCTTAGGGTCCATGTAGCAGCTGTAACAGCTTTCCATCAGCCTGTAGAGGGATACTCAGTGCTGTCACACCCAACCACCAAGAGGTTCCCCAAGGGTATAGTAAACCTCTTGCCTCCCTAAATCTGGTACTGAAAGGATGACTAGGCCTGCCTTCTAACCCATGGCCACCTGTTTGCTGCTGTACCTATCAATGAAAACAGCCTTCCTGATAATTATTTTCACCAGAAGAATAGGAGAGATAGTGGCTCTGATAGCACATCCTGTGGTGATGGGGGTGCCTCCTGGAACTGGGGTACCACTGCGCCCCCTGACTCACCAGTCTGGGCTCTTGCTCACGCTATATTGCTGTAACAAGCTGCAAAGCCCTCCAGCCTGTACTTTCACCAGCATTCACACAGGTAGGGACACATCCAACTGCAGGCTCTCTAACCACCAGCTTCCCAGCCAAGGACCCCAGAGCAGTGTTGTCCCGCCCTGGTCAAATCGGGCCAGTATATGCGTTTAATACCCACTCCACTTCTCCCTCAATGTGAAGAGAGCAATGCACACTTTTGTTGACCCAGCATTTTCCCCAAGCACACCAGTCAAAGGTTACTGATTTAGATTAAAACGAGTTTGCTATCACTTCAAATCTATCTTTTGTAGTTAATAAACAGATCAAAGCAGATTACCTAAACAAAAAAATGCAAACTCAGCAGAATATACTAAATAGATGGGATATGAATAGCAGATTCTCACCCTAACCGATGGTGCAGGCAGACTTGTAGATTTTTAAGGCACAAGCTACACTTGCTTTGCATCTTGGAATCCCCAGATGTTTCATGCACAGGCCAGAAATCCCTTTAGCCTGGGTCTAGCACTTCTCCCAGTTCAGTCTTTGTTCCTCAGGTGTTTCCAGGAGTGAAGAACCACAGATGATGTCACTCCCTACCTTGCTTTTGCCGATGGCAGAAACCCTTTGTTCCAAAGCTTGGTTCCCAGACCAGTCTGTGGAAAAATACTGACATCCCAAGATGAAGTCCAGCATCATGGGGCCTGGTCACATGTCCTTGTAGAGTCATAGCAGCCATCACTCACAGGCTGGCGCCTTCGCAGGAAGGCTCACCAAGTAGGAGATAAGCTTCTCCTAAGGCCTGTTGTTTTACCTAATGATTCATTGTCCTGAATAGGCCCAACCAGCTATCTAGACTGAAAGCATCTTGTCTAGTGGGTGTTACCCAGGTGTAACTACATGTGAAATACAGATACATTGTCTATATTCATAACTTCAGATACAAAAATTATACATGCATACAAATAGGATAATCCTATTCAGCAAATCATAACTTTTCCAATGACACCACACATCGAATATTAGGGATGGAAGAGACCTTAGGAGGTCATCTAGTCCAATCCCCTGCTCAAAGCAGGACCAATCCCCAACTAAATCATCCCAGACAGGGCTTTGTCAAGCCTGACCTTAATACATGACTTGTACAAAATGCATTATAATTATTCTATAAACCTATCATCATAATATCCCTGTGAAGAATATGGGGTGCAGTGTCACACACACACACACTCCCCCCACAAGATATTTTTTTCCAGACAAGGTTACACTCAGCCCCCATCCAAAACTCATCCCTAAGGTAACCTTCCCCTTTCAAATGAATCAGTTGATTCACCTTCCAATCTTCTACCCCAAGTGTCACCAAGGGAGGCTATATTACATATCCTAAAATGTCAGGCGAATCCTGGCCTTCTACCTGGACAGAATAAAGGCCTTCAGGAAGTCCCCTAGGCTTTTCCTTTCCATTGCAGAAAGATCCAAGGGCTTAGCAATAGCAGCCCAAAGGCTCTCCAAGTGGGTCTTGAATTGCATCAGACAGTGTTATTAATTTAGTCGCATGACCCCTCCAGACTCTATTCATACATGCTTCACAAAGTCGCTCTCCTCATCCGTTGCCTTCTTCAAGCATGTCCCTATTTCAGAGATCTGTAGAGCGGCGACATGGGCATCGGTTGACACCTTCGCGGAACACTATGTGATCACTGGAGACTCCGCTCTGATGTCATCTTCAGCTCCACAGTGCTGTCATCTGTAACTGACCAGACTCCAAAGTCCCAGCCATCCAGAAGGGGTACTGCTTGGGAGTCATCTACAGTGGAGCACCCACAGAGACACTACTTGAAGACATTACTCCCCTTGTGCTGTAATGGTGGTTCTTTAAGATGCATGTCCATATGGGTGCACCACAACTCACCCTCCTCGCCTTTATTTCGGAGTTCTTATCTATGACTCTGCGGTAGAGAAAGAACTGAAGGGGGTTAACCCAAATGTGCAGGCTAGCCTCATGATGCAGCACTAGGAGAAACCTTGGATATGTGGGCCTAATGGACACTGCTACCAAAGTTCTCCCATCAGCAGCACAGGGACGCAAGCACACCTACTGCAGAGCATCCATAGGAGGACACATCTCAAAGAGCCACCATTACTGTACAAGGTTCTTTTTGGCCCAGCCCTATTTAAAAATTTTATCAGTGACATAGAAGAAAACAAAATTAACACTGATAAAATTTGCAGATGACAAAAAATTGGGGGGAGTACTAAATAACAAAGAGTACAGGCCATTACTAGAGAGCTATGTGGAGTGCTTGGGTGTGAGCAAACAACATGTATTTTACTACAGCTAAATGTAAAAGTACAGATCTAGGAACAAAGATGTAGATCAGGATGGAGGACTTTATTCTAGGTAGCAGTGACACTGGAAAGAATTTGGGTGTCATGCTGGATAATCAGATGCACATGAGCCCCCAGTGTGATGCTGTGATCAGCTGGGCTAATGCCATCCTTGGATGAATAAATGAGAATCTTGAGTAAAGAGATTATATTACCTCTATATTTGGCACTGGTGTGACTGCTAATGGATTATTGTGTCCAGTTCTCTTCCTGACAATTCAAGAATGATGTTGATAAATTGGAGAGGGTTCAGAGAAGAGCCACAAGAATGATTAAAGAATTAGAAAATATGCCTTATAGTGATAGACTCAGAAAGTGAATCTAGTTAGCTTTAAGAGAATATTAAGGGATGACTTGATTACAGTCCATAAGTACATACATGGGGAACAAATATTTAAAAATAGGTTCTTTAGTGTAGCAGACAAAGATAAGGTCCAAGGATTGCAAGTTGAAGCTAGTAAAAAGCAGTAGAATACAGACTGGAAATTAAATAAGGTGTACATTTTTAATAGTGAAGGTAAGTGACCATTGGAACAATTTACCAAGCATCATTGTGCATTATACATCACAGACTATTTTTAAATCGAGATTAGAAAAACATCTTTTTTTATGCACCTACCTAAGGGGGAAAAAAACTAAAGTTCTAAAGACACAGCAGCTCCCATCAGACCACTTACTTTGGTGCCTACATATGGACTTGGGAGCCTAACTTTAGGCACCAGTTTTGAAAATCATGGCTTAAATATATATAACTCAAGTGGAAGTATCGTCATTATTTACATATAATGCAACAGGTGTGTGTGGTACAAAACAGAGGAAAAAGGGTCCCAGCCATTGGAGGGCTTTGTGTGCATTCTATGAGTTTTAGGAATTGGACAGCACATGCAAACATTAACTACTTAATAGTCACAATGGCCAATGATGCAGCTAAGATTATCATTTCAGGGATGTGGGCACTAAGGCCAACATTTTCAAACTCTAGTATGTTAAATTAGTCACCTAAATCCATAATTAAGCCCCTAAATAAATGCCATGATTTCAGAGGTACCACTGAATTCAATGGCATGCAGGTTTGAAAATGTTGGTCTGTGTGACTTGACAAAGGCCCCAGAGAGAAATGGGATCACTCCCTTGATCTCACCTACAGCATACTGAAAAGGAAATGGCTTCGCCTGAGACAGCAGCTGGTAGGAAACTTGTGACTTAGCATCATTAATGATAGTTTGGTCAAAACTGCACCCTACTGATCTAATCTTGGATCTTGCAAAAACTCAGACGACCTCTATCCAACAGAATAGCAGTCCATGTGGAGTCTCTATCACCAAGCAAAGGGTCAAGTGGCAGGAACTCCCAACCACGGAACTCAATCTGCTATTCAGCATGTGAGAACAGAAGCAAAAGCCTGAACCAACCTCCATCCACATTGCTAGGACAGCACAGAGCAAGATTACTGTAATTACTATAACCAGGCTAAATGGTCCCGGGGCCTCAAGAAAGGAAGTTCTCTAGTGCTTCCCCTAATCCTAGGGAGAGCAGATGAGGCAGAGGAAAGGCAATCTTAACCTTTAATGGGCAGGGGAAAAAAAGGGCCCTAAGGAGTGTGCGCGCTCAGGAGAAGGAATGCAACTACCAAACCTAAGCAATTCAAATATCATAAATCAGATCCAAGAAATCATGATTAGTTTAAAACAGGGGTCTCAAACAACGTGACCCACAGAGTTATTTCCTGCGGCCCACCAACCTCCCCTCACCCCCCACCCCCCAGAGCATGCCATGTCCCTGCTCCTCCGCCTACCTCCCAGCACTTTGTTTGGTAGAACTTAGGACTTTCCAGGAGGGAGGAGCAGGGATGTGGCACTCTCAGGGGAGGAGGTGGAGAAGAGGCAGGGCTGGGGTGGGGATTTGGGGAAGGGGTTGGAATAGGGGCAGGAAGGGGGTGGAGTTGGGGGCGGGGCCTTGTGGACTAGGCAAGCAGTCCGAGGTATGAAGTTCAGCATGTAAGATTCTTTCCTATCAGTAGTTGGGAAGAATGTTTGTTAAAAGTGGCAACGTATTTTGTATGAGTAGTTACTTTAAAAAGTTCCTGCCATTATAGCTATGTTGATAGACTGTTAGTGTAGATCACCATCAGTGTTATTGACCACATAAGGAACAGTTACTGGTGTTTATATTTTATTAAAACTCTTCTTCGCATTAGTGTTAAAAAAGTTAATACATTGACTTTTTAATAGCATACTCTATTACACTTCATTTTTTTCATTTTTGACTATACTTTTGTATTGTTGTATGAAAAGGTTTCAGTGATGCAGCCCTCAGGCCAATGTACTAGTCCTCATGGGCCCTCGTGGTGATTTGAGTTTGAGATCCCTGGTTTAATACCATATTAAACTCCATCCCTCCCCCCAGAAAAACAACTTTTTATCTTGCTATGTGATTTTTCAGCATTTAATGGAAGCTGCCCACCTGTGTGCTTGTGGTTTTCAATTTGAAATGCCCTTGTAAATGCACACACAAACACAGGCCTCCTCTATGGGGCCTTCACTTACCATCTGTTAGCCCCTGAGACAGGAGAGCTGCTATTCTATTATTGATATCCTTAACTCCAAGTGGTCACAAATCATGAAACTTTTTTTAAAAACTGATACATTTTGGTACTCTGATTTGCATTCTTTTTTGAGCCTACAGGGTCACATTTTCAAACTTTTTTCCCACAATCACAAGGACTAGAAGCTTTATTTTAAAATTAAAGCTGAGATGCTCACATAATCACAGGGCTCCAAGAGCTGGAAATTTAAGAAAAGCACAAAATATTGCAAGTCTCACAATGAAAATCGCTTAAGTTAGCAATACTAATTCCTACCACTGCCCCTACTAATCCTCCCTGCTCCCTTCTCTCTCCCATTCACATTCTCCTGTTAGCTGATCTCCAACCTGCCCTCCATCTTTGGTTTTCCTTTCCCTTCAGTCTCTGAGCTGTCACACATTCTCCTTCTCTGTCCCCTGAATCCCCCTGAACTCCACATTATTTTTTACCTTCCTCAGACTCCCTCTGTATCCCTCACATGCTCCTATGCCCCTATAGTCAGCTTCCTTCACTCAAGTCTCCTTTCTCCCACATATTCCCCTCCATCACCTGACAGCACAGGGGGACATCTTCACTGAGTCTAACTTAGCTTCAGTGCCTTGAATGCACTGTGAGGCCACAGAAATTTGTGCTAAGGGCAACCTCACTACAACCGTCTCTTTTTTAAGTTTGGAAATCATGGTCATGTTATCTACATAGGACCTGTGCCTACAATGCTATTAAAAGTAATGGGGGATGGCAAGTGTATTGAAAAAAGGCAGATTTCATGAGTTTTCTCCCCCAAAAAAGAAAGGACAGAACAGGTCATGCTGGTGGGGGAGTGGCACTGTATGTGAAAGAAAGCGTAGAATCAAATGAAGTAAAAATCTTAAATGAACCAAACTGTACAATGGAATCTCTATGGATAGTAATTCCATGCTCTAATAATAAGAATATAGCAGTAGGGATATATTACTGACTACCTGACCGGGATGGTGATAGTGACTGAAATGCTCAGGGAGATTAGAGAGGCTATAAAAATAAAAACTCAGTAATAATGTGGTATTTCAACTATCCCCATATTGACTGGGTGCATGTCACCTCAGGACGTGATGAAGAAATGAAGCTTCTTGACACCTTAAATGATTGCTTTTTGGAGCAGCTAGTCCTGAAATCCACGAAAGGCAATTTTGGATTAGTCCTAAGTGCAGCACAGGATCTGGTCCAAGAAGTGAACATAGCTGGACTGCTTGGTAATAGTGACCATAATAATGTACTCAAGGTCCCTCACCAAAGACTGTTAAACAAAGTAAGCTGTCATGGAATAAGAGGGAAGGTCCTCTCATGGATTGGTAACTGGTTAAAAGATAGGAAACAAAGGGTAGGAATAAATCATCAGTTTTCAGAATGGAGAGAGGTAAATAGTGGTGTCCCCCAGGGCTCTGTACTGGAACCAGTCCTATTCAACATATCCATAAATGATCTGGAAAAAGGGGTAAACAGTGAGGTGGCAAAATTTGCAGATGATACAAAACTACTCAAGATAGTTAAGTCCCAAGCAGACTGTGAAGAGCTAGAAAAGGATCTCACATAGCTGTGTGACTAGGCAACAAATGGCAGATGAAATTCAATTCTGATAAATGCAAATTAATGCACATTGGAAAACATAATCCCAACTATACATATAAAACGATGGGGGTCTAAATTAGCTGTTACCACTCAAGAAAGAAATCTTGGCATCATTGAGGATAAAAAAGTTCTCTGAAAACATCCACTCAATGTGCACCAGCAGTCAAAAAAGTGTACAGAAAAGACAGTTATCTTTTTCGTAACTGGTGTTCTTCAAAATGGGTTGCTCATGTCCAGTCCATTGTAGGTGTATGTGCTCGCCACATGCACCCATGCCGAAAGTTTTTCCCTCAGCAGTATCTATAGAGGACTGGCTCTGGTGCCTTCTGGAGTGGAGCATGTATGCCGTGTTATAGTAGGCACCGCCCACACCCCCCACCCTCAGTTCCTTCTTGCTGGAAACTCCAACAGAGGGGAAGGACGACAGGTCATGGAATGGACATGAGCAACACATCTTGAAGAACACCTGTTATGAAAATGGTTACTATCTTTTCTTCTTTGAGTGCTTACTCATGTCCTTTCCATTGTAGGTGACTCCAAAGCAGTACCACCGGAGGTGGGTAGGAGTTCATGGACATGTTAATTGCAACACAGCTCTGCTAAATCCAGCATCATCTCTGGCTTTCTGGGTAATGGTGTAATGCATCATGAATGTGTGCACTGAAGACTATGTGCCAGCCCTGCAGATGTCCTGGATGGGGAGTTGCACTAGGAAGGCCACCAAGGACGCTTGAGCTCCGGTTGAGTGGGCCTTCAATATAGGTGGCGGTTCAGCCCATGTTAACTCATAACAGAACCAGATACAGGAGGTGATCCAGTTTGAGAACCTCTTTGAGGATACCGGGAGGCCTTTCATCCTTTCCACTCTCGTGATGAAGAATTAGGTTGACCTGCAGAAGGGCTTGGTGCGCTCCAAGTAGAACACTAGGGTTCCCTGGGCATTAAAGGTGTGCAGCTGCTTCTCTTCCGCGATGGAGTGTGGTTTTGGACAGGAAACTGGGAGAAAGATATCCTGGTTAACATAGAAGTGGGACATCACCATAGGCAGGAATGCGGGGTGTGGTCACAGCTGGACCTTGTCCTTGTAGAAAACCATGTAAGGGGGCTCCAAGTAAGGGCTTTAAGTTTGGATTCCAGCCTTGCCAAGGTAATGGCTACAAGGAAAGCAACCTTCCTTGACAAATGTGGAATAGAACAAGAGACCAAGGGTTCAAAGGGAGCCCCGTGAGCCTCGAGAAGACAAAGTTGAGGTCCCACTGCAGAACCGGGTCCCGGATGGGTGGGAAGAGTCGCTCTAAGGCCTTTTAGGAACCAGATGGACATGTGTGAGGAAAACTATTTGTCCTGAACATGCTGGCGTGGAAGGCTGATATGGCTGCCAAGTGCACCTTGATGAAGGAAAGCGCGAGGACTTGATGCTTAACGTGCAACAGATAATCTAGGATAAACTGCAAAAATGACCTTGTTGGGGAGATGCCATGCTCCTCTGCCCAGCAGGAGAATCACTTCCACTTCACCAGGTAAGTGGCTCTGGTGGAGGGCTTTCTGCTTTCCAATAGGACTTGCTGTACCTGACTGGAACAGGCCCTCCCCTCCAGGTTGAGCCACGTAGCAACCAAACTGTTAGGTGAAGGATGGAAGGTTCAGGTGCAGGAGCCGCCTGTGGTCTTGCGAGAGGAGATCTGGACAGTTGGGCAGTGGCCATGGGGGAGCTACGGCGAGATCCATAAGCATGCCGAATCAATGCTGGTGAAGCCACGCCAGAGCGATCATGATGACCCGTGCTTTGTCTATTTTGACTTTTGGCAGGACCTTGCTGACCAGTGGAATCGGCGGGAATGTGTACATCACATCCCCTTCCCACAATACGAGGAAGGCTTCAGAGAGGGAGTCCCTGCCTCAGCCATGGAGGAAGCAGAATTGCTGGCACTTCCTGTTCTGTCTGGTGGCAAACAGGTCCACTCGTGGAGTTCTCCACCTTTAGAAGAGCACCTGGATGACCTCCAGATAAAGGGACCACTCGTGAGGAAAGAAGAAGGACCTGCTGAGGTGATCCACCAGTGCATTCCAGATGACGGAAAGGTGAGACGCCTTGAGGTGGATGTCATGCTGTGCGCAAAAGTCCCACAAATGGAATGCTTCCTGACAGAGAGCTGATGATCGGGCTCCCCCTTGCCTGTTGATGTAGATCGTAGAGGCCGTATTGTCCGTCAGTACCTGTACCACTCAATCTGAAAGATGTGGCAGAAAGACCCTGCATGCTAGGTCGACTCCCCTGAGTTCCCTGATGTTTATGTACAATGTCAGTTCCTCTGGGGACCATGTTCCCTGAGTCCGCAGCATGCTGAGGTACCCCATATCAGAGATACTGAGGGTCGAGGGCTCTGGAACAGAACTCCTTCCACAACCAAACTTGAGTTGGTCCACCACTGCAGGGACACCAGTACATTCAGTGGGATCGTGATGACCTCGTCCAGATGATCTCTGGACGGGGCGTAGACTGTTGACAGCCTCCATTGGAGGGGTTGAAGCCTGAGCCTTGCATGGTGGATGATGTAAGTACACGCCACCATGTGGCCTAGCAGCCTGAGGCAGACCCGGGCTGTAGTGAGGGGATATGCGGAGACACTGGCAATCAGAGCTGCCATAGTCTCGAACCTGTCCTGCGGCAGAAATGCTCTGGTGCGAGTAAACTCTGTTCTCTGAATGACTTTTCCTCATATATTAGCAGGTCCAGGGCATGACTTGCAGTACTGAGACATTACACTGGACCTGAGACCTGGAGCAGCCCTTGATGAGTCAGTCATCAAGGTACGGCTAAATCTGGATACCCCGATGCCTGAGGTAAGCAGCCACCAACACCATGCATTTGATGAACACCATTGGGGTTGTGGCAAGGCTGAATGGGAGCACCACAAACTGATAGTGAGTGTGACCCACCGTGAACCACAGGAACCATCAGTGCCTTTGGAATGATACATGGAAGTAAGCGTGCTTCAGATTGAGGGTGACGTACCAGTCTCCCCGATCCAGGGAGGGAATGATGGAGGCCAGGGAGCGAAACGTCAACTTCTTGATGTATTTACTGAGGTGTCGCAGGTCCAGGATGGGTCTCAGACCCCCCTTTGGCTTTGGGGATTAGAAAGTACCTGGAGTAAAACCCCTTGCCCCTGTACTCTTCAGGGACTTCCTCCACAGCCACCACTTGCAGAAGGCCCTTTACCTCCTGTGTGAGCAGGTTCTCATGAGAAGGGTCCCTGAAGAGGGACAGGGAAGAGGTGTAGGAAGGGGGGACAGAAAGAAAAACTGGAGGGTATAACCCTGTGCCACGGTGTTGAGGACCCAATGGTCCAAAGTTATGGAGGCCCATGCAGGGAGGAAAGATGCTGGTTGGAAAAATGTGGGGAAAAAAGATCCGGGATACAGACTGGTAGGTCTCCCTTGGATGCACGCTCAAAGTGCCCGCTTGCCACCCTCCTGGTTATGGGTGGAGCTCAACTGAGCAGAGGATGCTAGCTGGTGATCTTGCCAGAGTCTATAGCCTTTGCCCTTCTTACAGGCAGGCTCTGATCTGGGCTGGATCCCAGATCCCTGGGGCTGTTGTGGCTTAAACCGCTTTCTAGCTGGGCCCAGGGTATAGAGGCCCAGGGACCTCAGTGTCACCCAGGAGTCCCTTAGCCCATGTAACTTCATGTCTGTCTGTTCAGCAAACAGAGTTTGGCCATTGAAAGGGAGATCCTGTATTGTTGGACCTCTGTTGACAGATCTGATGAATGCAGCCAGGACGCCCACCTCACTGAGATGGCTGAGGCCATGGTTCTGGCTATGCACACGCTAAATAAACAAATGGTTCTGGCTGCAGAGTCCGTCACGTCAAAGGCTGCCTGGAGGGCTGCTCTGGCTACCGCTTTGCTCTCTTTGAGGATCGCACAGAACTCTTTCTTGGGATCCTCGAGCAGTGAATCCTCGAACTTGGCCATGGACTGCCACATGTTGAAATCGTAGCGGCCAAGCATGGGCTTTGGTTGGCCTCTCGCAACTGGAGGCTCAATGATGAATACGTTTTCCTTCCAAATAAATCAAGCCTCTTTGAGTATTTGTTTTTGGGGGGTCGCTGCTTGTTGGCCCTGTCTCTCCCATTCATTAATGGCCGCAACCACCAGGGAACTTGGGGAGGGTGTGTGTAAAGGTATTCATTACCTTTAGTGGGCACATAGTACTTCTGTTCCACCCTTTTGGAGATAGGGGCCATGATGAAGGTGTCTGCCACAAGGATTTTGTGATCTTTGCCAGCCCCTTGTGCAAGGACAACGCAACCCTGGCTGGGGCCGCCAAGCTGAGGACATCAAATAGGGAGTCCGAGGTTTCCTTTAGCTCCTCGGCATGAAGCCCCAAGTTTGAGGCAACCCTTCTTAGCAGCTCCTGATGGGCCTTAGCATCATCCTGCAGGACTGGGTGAGGGGCCCTGTGGTCACCTCGTTGGGCGAGGAAGAGGAGGAAGCAGGAACTGGAGCATCTGCCACCTCCGATGACCGCTCAGCGGGCCCCTCGGTGGGGCCCGGGTGAATATGGGGTCTTTTCCACAATCACCTCCGTGTTGGGAGGCTGGCAGGAGACCACGGTCGAAGATTTATCTGAAGCCCCCGTGGCTGACCTGAGCCCTTACGACGGTTGCGGAAACCCCCAGGGATTCCAAAGGTGCCAGGGAGCAGGCCACTGGTTCTGGGGCCACGACGCAATGGGTGGTGCCATTGGTAGAGTGGGTATCCCTGACACGGGATCCTGGCCCGCTGGTAGGGATTCCTGTTCAGAACCCGAGTCTGAGGCAGAGGGATCACGACTGGGATTCCAAGATGGTGCCGACTGTCCATCCTGATCGCAATGGTGCTGATCCCAATGTTGTGACAGGGATCTGTCAGAGCATGACGACTCCCCACATCAAGATCCTGGAGACTGATGGTGCTTCTTGAGCGGTGTCAGTCCGTCAAGCGAGAGCAGGAGTGGGTCAGCCTGCTGAGATGGGGAACGTCAGCCCAGCCATGGTGACCCATACCGGTGCTCCTGTAGAGAGGCTCTCGGGACCATTGGCTTGGATCCCCGGAGTGGTGCTGAACACTAGGGGAGTGGCTAAGTCCCGGTGTCGGGACTGCAGGGACAGGCGCACCTGCATGGGCCTGTACAAAGTCACCGGTGATTGGCGTCTTGAGCCGGATGAGCGGTGCCCTGAATCCAGAGACCTATGGGGGCTTCCTTCAGCTGGCCTCTCTGTGTCTGAGTCTGAGGCCTGCTGGCTCCGTGCAAGCGAGCACTGGTGGGAGCTGCTGAAAGGATCCCAGGGCAGGTTTACCCCTGGAATGAGGCACCGCTGTGGGCGGCACCAGGTGGGATGTCCTGTGCTGTCCGCGGGGCCTCAGATGTTGATGACAGGTCCAGGTGCCAGGGGCCGACATTGCTGTCCAGGGTGGCAGGCACGTCTCGGGATGGACTAATCTGCTCGACCTGAGCTGAGGCCTGACTCCCGCTCAGAGGTAAGGAGCAACCCTTCTCGGTCTTTGCTCCCCTCCAGTCCTCTCCTTTCCTTTACAGAATGTAGAAGATCGTCCCCTCTGGGCCTTTCTTTGCTTTCTGTCTGGTGCCGGGGAGGGGGATGCCATGGTGCTGGGAGCAGAGTCTGACCTGGACGGCTCCGGCGCTAGTACCAATTCCATAAGGAGCGCGTGGAGACATATGTCCTGATCCTTTTTTTGTCCGAGGTTTGAAACCCTTACATATACCACACTTGTCGCTGATAAGGGTCTCGCCCAGGCACTTCTAACAGCGATAGGTATCCTTTTTTTTTTTTTTTTACAGTGGTCACAGGGTTTGAAGCCTGAGGAATCAGGGCATGCCCCATCCCCAGGCTGAGTCCCGTCTGGGGCTAACTAACAACACTAAGGGAAACTACTAATAACTTTAAACTATTTACAGGGAAAAGTTCATAAGAACCATTGAGAAGGAATAGGCTTGCCGAAGCAAGAGGACGTTCCAGCACTGTCACTGGCAGTAAGAAGGAACTGAGGGCGGGAAATCTGGCGGTGCCCATTAAACCGCAGCATATGCGTGCCAGTCCAGAGGGTGCCAGAGCCAGTCCCCTATGGATACTGCTGGGAGAAAAACTTCCATCACTCGTGCATGTAGCGAGAACATACACCTACAATGGAGTGGACATGGGCAAGCACTCAAAGAAGTATGTTGGGAATCATTAAGAAAGGAATAGATGATAAGACAGAAAATATCATATTGCCTGTATATAAATCCATGGTACACCCACATTTTGAATACTGCATGCAGATGTGGTCGCCCCATCTAAAAAAACCCTCAAAAAACAGTTACCTACCTTTTTGTAACTGTTGTTCTTCGAGATGTGTTGTTCATGTCCATTCCATTCTAGGCGTGCACATACCCACGTGCGTTTTTTTGGAGATTTTTGCCTTAGGGTCGGCTGTGGCGTCCTCTGGAGCGCCGTGCTCATGCGGCGGTATATCAGGTGCCACTGGCCCTACGCCCTCTCAGTTCCTTCTTGCTGACAGGGGCAGGAGGGCGGATAGTGGAATGGACATGAGCAACACATCTTGAAGAACAACAGTTATGAAAAGGTAGGTAACCATTTTTAATTCAAGTGCTTGTTCATGTTGATTCCATTCTGGGTGACTCTCAATCAGTATCCTCAGAGGTGGACTAGGAGTTCACAGTCTTGCAGCTTGCAGTACAGCTCTGCCAAAGGCCACATCATCTTGAGTTTGCTGGGTAAGTGCATAATGCAATGCGAATGTATGGACAGATGGTCTGGTAGTAGCTCCCAGATTTCTTGGATTGACACCTGTGCTAGGAAGTCTGCTGATGACGCCAGCACTCTAGTCGAGTAAGCCGTCGCGATAGCCAGCGGAGGCGCCTTTACCAACTTGCAACAGTAGTGGATGCAGGCCGTGATCCAAGATGAGATTCTCTGGGAAGATATTGGGCAATTGTTCATCCTGTCTGCGACAGCAACCAACAACTGTGAACGTGCGGAATGGCTCTGTTCTATCAATGTAGAAGGCCAGCGCCCATCTGAAACCCAAGGTATGTAGCCTGCATTCCTTGTCTGTGGTATCCGGCTTTGGACAGAAGACCGGTAAGTATATGTCTTGACTGGTGTGAAACTGGGAGACAAAGTTGGGCAGAAAAGCCGGATACAGATGCAGCTGGACCTTGTGCTTATAGAAGATTGTATAAGGCGGCTCCAATGTGAGCGACCTGATCTCAGACACCCTGCGGGCCGAACTTATAGCTACCAAGAACAAAACCTTCCAGGAGAGAAGCAGGAGGGAGCAGGAAGCCAAGAGTTTGAAGGGGGAACCCATGAACCTTGACAGTACAAGATTCAGGTCCCAAGGGGGAACCAGGTCCCGGGCATGCGGGTAGAAGTGCTCCAGATCTTTCATAACCATGCCATCATGGGATGGGCAAAAACTGTCCTGCCTTGAAACGGAGTGTGGAACGCCAAAATGGCCACTATATGTACCCTTACCAAAGAAAGCAAAAGGCCATAGAAATTAAGGTGCAGCAAATAGTCCAGGATGACCTGCAGCAGGGTCTCCTCGGCACAAAGGTGCTGATCTGAGGCCCAGCACATGAACTGCTTCCACTTCGCCATATAGGTAGCCCTGGTGGAGGGTTTCCTGCTGCCCAGCAGGATTTGTTGGACAGCAGCAGAGCACGTCCACCCGTCCATACTTAGCCACGTAGTAGCCAAGCTGTCAGGTGCAAAGTCACCAGGTTTGGATGCAGTAGATTGCCAGGGTTCTGGGACAGCAGATCCGGCCGAAGAGGCAGCTGCAGTGGGGCGGCTGCCGAAAGACTCAGCAGCATGTTGAACCAATGTTGATGAGGCCAGGCTGGGGCTATGAGAATAACAGTTGCTTTGTTTTGCTTCCCCTTTAGCAGGACCTTCTGGATCAACGTCACTGGTGGGAAGGTGTACATCAGCGTTCCCGACCACGGAGTCAGGCGTCTGACAGGGAGCCCTTGTCCCTGCCCTGCAGAGAACAGAATACGTGGCACTTCTTGTTCTGCTTGGACACAAACAGGGAAAAGTTCATAAGAACCACTGCAGAAGATTAGGCTGACCACCTTTGGATGGAGCAACCATTCATGGTGAGGCAAGAAGGTCCTACTGAGGTGATCTGCCAGGATGTTCTTGGTTCCAGGCAGGTGGGCGGCTACCAGATGAATGCATGCCATGCACAAAAGTCCCAGAGGCTGAGTGCCTCCCGACAAAGGGCAGAAGACCTGGCGCCTCTCTGCCTGTTGATGTAATACATCACAGTGGTATTGTCTGTCAGGACCTGCACCATCTTGCCTTTCAGGTGGGACAAGAAAGCCTGGCAGGCCAAGCGAACCGCTCTGAGCAACCTGACATTGATATGAAGGGCTAGATCATTTTGTAGCCAGTGGCCCTGGGTGTTGAGCTCACCCAGGTGGGCTCCCCAGCCCAGATCCAATATGTCCGAGACCAAGGTGAGCAATGGAGATGGGGTCATGAAGGGAACTCCTTGCAGCACTGACTTGGGAGCTAGCCACGAGTCCAGGGACAAGAGAATGTGGCTCAGCACCATGACCACTCGGTCCAAGGCATACCTGCTGGGAATATAGACCGAGGCCAGCCACGCTTGTGGAGGCCTCAGATGAAGTCGGGCATGGCTGACCACGTATGTGCATGCGGCCATGTGGCACATCAGTTGCAGGCACATGTGGGCCGTGGTGAACGCATGGCTCTTTATATGAGAGATCAGGTCCAACATGGCCTGAAAACACGCTTCCAGAAGGAAGGCCCTGGCCTGCATGGAGTAGAGAACCACTCTGAAAACTCTATGCATTGGATTGGCATGAACATGGACTTTTCTGTGTTTATTAATAGGCCCAGATTGCTGAAGGTGGAATGCACCAGATCAAGGCTCCTTTGCACCTGCTCTGGAGACCTGCCCTTGATGAGATAGTCATTGAGATATGGGAAGATCTGGACTCCTTGACATCTCAGGTAAGCTGCTACCCGTCCCATGCATTTCATGCACACCCTGGGGGCCGAGGACAGGCCAAAGGGTAGTGCCATGAACTGGAAGTGGTGCCCGACCACTATGAAACGCAGGAAATGCCTGTGTCCCAGGAATATGGAGACATGAAAGTAAGATTCCTTTAAGTCCAGAGCAGCATACCAGTCCCCTGGATCCTGGGAAGGGACAAAGGAGGCCAGGGAGACCATGCAGAACTTTAACTTCTTGAGAGACTTGTTGAGGCCACACAGGATGGATCTGAGGCTGCCTTTGGCCTTCAGGATTAGGAAGTAGCGGGAGCAGAGTCATCTTCCTTCCCTGCACCGAGAAACCTCCTCCACAGCTCCCAAGCCCAGGAGCTTCTTCACCTCCTGAACAAGGAGTTGCTCGAGAAGGACCCCTGAAGAGCAACCGGGGAGTGGTAGGGAGGGGCGGCCAAAAATTGCAGGGTATAGCCCTGAACTCCTATGTTCAGAACTTAGCGGTCTGATGTAACCCATGACCAGGCTGAGCAGTAGGTTGAGGAAAAGGCGGGCAGGATCTGGGTGGCTGACTGGGGCGCTGCTTTCAGGTGCACCCTGAAAATGACCACTTTTGGCTCCCTACATGTTTGGTGGGCCAAGGCTGGGCGGGTGAGCAGGAGGAAGAAGGGTGCCGACGACTAAAACTAGCATCTCTTTCTCCTTGTAGAGCCCTGACGGGGTTGCCTTGGGCTTGGCAGCAGTCGGAAGGGCCCTCTGGCGGATTGCCATGTGTGCATGTCCAACGAGTGAAGGGTAACCCTAGTGTCCTTCAACCCATGCAGCCTGGCGTCCGTTTGTGTGGAGAAAAGACCAGCTCCATCAAAAGGGAAGTCCTGAATCGAGGTCTGCATTTCCTGGAAGAGGCCTGCCATTTGGAGCCAGGAGCTGCATCGCATGACCACTGCCAAGGCGACCACCCTAGCTGCTGAGTCCGCCACATCCCATGCCATCTGCAGGGAGTATCTGGCTGCCACAGTACCCTTCTCTACCAGGGTGCCCAACTCTTGGGCTAACCCCTGAGGGAGGGATTCCTGGAACTTTTTGGGACCATCCCAGAAATTGAAACTGTATCTGCTGAACAGGACCTGATGCTTTGCCACCCGGAATTGCCGGCTGGCAGTTGAATATTTTTTTCTCCCAAATAAATTGAGCCTCTTGGCCTCTTTTTTTCTGGGAGTCAAGGAGGTGTGACCCTCTTTGTCCTCACTGGCCACAGACACAACCAGCGAGCCTGGGGGTGGGTGGGTATAAGGGTATCTGAAACCTTTGGCTGGAACAAAATACTTTTTCTCGGTCCATATTGATGTGGGAGGAATGGAGGAGGGGGTCTGCCACAGGGCCTTGGCTATCTTGAGAACCTCTTCATGCACGGGCAGGGAGACCTGGGTGGGCATAGAGGCAGAGAGGATATTGGAGAGGGTGTCCTCCTGCTCTGCCATCTCCTCATCTCAAGCCCCAACTTTTCAGCCATGTGCTGGAGAAGGGCTTGATGCTTCCTGAAATCATCTGAGGGGCTAAGCTCTTGAAGGTCCCATGACTGCCTCATCCGGGGATGATAAGGAAGACTGGACCACTGGGGGGAGGTCCCAGGGTCTGGACCCCAACGTTTAAATGGGCTTCTGGTACCTGGCCCGGCAGTGCCACTGACCGATGCTCTGATGCGGCCACCAAGGAATGCAACAAAAGGGGCATCATCATGACCAGTATGCCCTACATACTCCAATAATGCCACTACGTTGGCCACTGGCCATTGCAGTGCTGCAGATGAAGGAGTGGGTTCCGGTACCCAATTTCACCGATGGGACCTGGGCAATGGGCTGAACTGGCCCTTCATACTGGAGGAATCACCTTTTGGTGACCAGGGAGGGGCTGTTGAAGCTTGCATTTGCTTACTGGTCGTGGCTACTGGCAACCGTTGACCAGTGATGGTACTGGGGAGAGCGGTACCTGTGCTGGGGAGATCGGTTCCGAAACAGGGAATGTTCCCACTGTGCTGGCAATTGGGATTGATGCCTGGAGGATGACCGGCACCGGGAATAGTAGAGGGAGTAGTGCTGAGGGGATCTGGACATTAGCCTGGGTGACTGATGACGTGACTCAGACCTGCCCCAGGATCCTTGACGCAGCAGAGAAGATCATCGTATTCTATTGGGTGAGTTGTGGTGTTTCCCTGCCCCCTGAGAGGTCTTAGCAGCTGGCTTGCCCTCTTAGGGAGCCTTATCCGGGTCCTGCGACACCGAAGTCATCATTGGAACAGGTGGAAACTTGTGCTCTCACTGTTCCTGGGGAGCCTGGGATGACGACAGTGCAGGAAGGGGTGTGGATTCCATACCACTCCTGGGAGTTGGTTACGGACTTTTAAGGGGGCCGGGAGCCCCAACTGGGGAGGCACGATCGCGTGGCTCCAGGGTAGCCTAGCAGCCAGGTCCGGGTCCCTTAATAGATGATCCCTGGGCCTTCTTGCTCAGTGCCGGAGAGTGCTTCTTGACCTTTTTCTTTGGCACCAGTGATGGTGAATTGTGCTGGGAGGAGCTGGGTGCCAGTCATGCACTGCACACAGAAGTCAAGAAGCTTGGTGCAACCTGCCTGTGAAGCTCAGAAGCCGGGCAGAGGGTGAAGTCCATCAGGAGAGCTTTGTGGCGGATATCCTGCTCCTTTTGGGTGTGGGGCCAAAAGTTTTTGCAGATCCGGCACTGATCCTTTATGTGTGACTCTCCCAAGCACTTAAGGCAGCTGCTGTGGGGGTCATTTACAGGCAAAGGCCTGTTGCAGTCGGAGCAGGATTTAAACCTGGGAGAACTTACAGGTAGGGAGGACCTCTAGTTAGTAGAGGACTTCTAGTTAGGGTCCCAGAGGACTACTAAAGCCCCGGAGGACTTAAACCTCTGGGACCCTAACTAACTAACTTACACTAAACTACTTAATAACTACTATATGCAAACTATGTACAAAGGCCTTAAGGCACAAAGTTCAAAAAGAAAACACTACCTATTGTTAAGCAAGAAAGGCGCTCCAACTGACCACCATGGGCAGTAAGAAGGAACTGAGAGGGAGTAAGACTGGCAGTGCCCGATATACCGCCGCATGAGCGCGGCACTCCAGAGGGCACCACAGCTGACCCTGCGGGTACTGCTAAGGCAAAAATCTCCGATGATCGTGCTCACGGGCTTGTGCACACCTAGAATGGAATCGACATGAGCAAGATATATTGGAATTGGAAAAGGTTCAGAAAAGGGCAACAAAAATTAGGGGCATGGAAAGTCTTCCATATGAGTGATTAATGAGACTGGGACTTTTCAGCTTGGAAAAGAGACAACTAAGGGGGGATGGGACAGAGGTCTATAAAATCATGATTGGTGTGGAGAAAGTAAATAAGGAAGTGTTATTTACTCCTCCTCATTACACAAGAACTAAGGTCACCAAATAAAATGAACAGGCAGCAGGCTTAAAAAAAATGAAAGGAAGTATTTTTTCAGACAACGCACAGTCATTCTGTGGAACTTCTTGCCAGAGGATGTTGTGAAAGCCAAGACTATAACAGGGTTCAAAAAATAACTAGAAAACTTCATGGAGGATAGGTCCAGCAATGGCTATTAGCCAGGACAGGAAGGGATGGTGTCCCTAGCCTGTTTGCCAAAAGCTGGGAATGGGCGATGGGATGGATCATTTGATGATTACCTGTTCTGTTCATTCCCCCTGGGACACCTAGCATTGGCCACTGTCGGAAGACAGGATACTAGGCAAGATGGACCTTTGGTCTGACCCAGTGTGGCCGTTCTTATGTTATGCTCAATTATCCAGAAATCACAAGAAGCTGCAAAAAAGTTACTAAGTATCATGAGACTCATAATACCATGAAAGTTAGTTACCTCCCACCTTCAGAGTTGCCAAGGGCAAATACAGTAGAAGGAAAGCAAACAAGACCAAGTGTATCAATGACAGAGGAAATGGGCAGAAGCTCCAGTAATTCATATAATATTCTCTCTCCACAGATGAAGGACAAACCGACAAATCAATCTAAGGAGGCTCCTGCCACAAGGGCTCACTACTGCTAGTTCACTTGGGAACCAGGAAAGCAACTTCCCCAGTCTTAAACATGCAAACCAAACACATTAACATTAAACACCATTATCTAGATCAGCAATAACTGGGCTCATATATGTGTTGCCTCTAAGGCTATCAAGCGATTAAAAAAATTAATAGCGATTAATTGCTCAATAGAATATTATTTATATACATATTTTGTATGTTTTCCACATTTTCAAATATATTTATTTCAATTACAACACAGAAAAAAGTGTACAATGCTCACTTTATATTTATTTTTATTATAAATATTTGCACTGTAAAAATAAAAAAATTATTTTAATTCACTTAATACAAGTACTGTATTGCAATCTCTTTATCATGAAAGTTGAACTTACAAATGTAGAATTATGTACAAAATATAACTGCATTCAAAATTAAACAATGTAAAACTTCAGAGCCTACAAGTCCACTCAGTCCTACTTCTTCTTCAGCCAATCGCTCAAACAAGTTTGTTTATATTTGCAGGAGATAATGCTACCCACTTCTTGTTTACAGTGTCACCTGAAAGTGAGAACAGGAGTTGTTCTCCTGTTGTTGCAAGATATTTACGTGCCAGATGTGCTAAAGATTCATATGTCCCTTCATGCTTCAAGCACCATTCCAGATGACATGTCCATGCTGATGATGGGTTCTGCTCGATAGCTATCCAAAGCAGTGCAGACAAATGCATGTTCATTTTCATCATCGTGAGTCAGATGCCACCAGCAGAAGGTTGATTTTCTTTTTTGGTGGTTCGGGTTCTGTAGTTTCCACATTGGAGTGTTGCTCTTTTAAGACTTCTGAAAGCATGCTCCACACCCCATCCTGACCCGATTTTGGAAGGCACTTCAGATTTTTAAATCTTGGGTTGAGTACTGTAACTATCTTTAGAAATCTTACGTTGGTACCTTCTTTGCATTTTGTCAAATCTGCATTGAAAGTGTTCTTAAAACAAACAACATGCTGGCTCATCATCCGAGACTGCTATAATATGAAATATATGGCAGAATGCAGGTAAAACAGGAGGTGGGAGACATACAATTCTTCCCTAAGGAGTTCAGTCACAAATTTAATTAACGTTTGTTTTTTTTAAATGAACTTCATCAGCGTGGAAGCATGTCCTCTGGAATAGTGGCCAAAGCACAAAGGAGCATGTGACTGTTTAGCAGATCGGGCATGTAAATATCTTGCAATGCGGGCTACAAAAGTGCCATGCAAATCTCTGTTCTCAGGTGACATTGTAAATAAGAAGTGGGCAGCATTATCTTCCATATATGTAAACAAACTGGTTTCTCTTAGCGATTGTCTGGACTTGTAGGCTCTAAAGTTTTACATTGTTTTGTTTTTGAATGCACTTATGTAACAAAAAAAATCTACATTTGTAATTTGCACTTTCATGATAAAGAGATTGCATTATGGTACTTGTATGAGATGAACTGAAAAATACTATTTCTTTTATCATTTTTACAGTGCAAATATTTGTAACAAAAATTATATAAAATGAATACTGTACACTTTGTATTCTGTGTTGTAATTGAAATCAATATATTTGAAAATGTAGAAAAACATCCAAAATTTTTAATACTTTTCAACTGGTATTCTATTGTTTAACAGCATGATTAAAACAGCAATTAATTTTTTTAATCGTGATTAATTTTTTTGAGTTAATCATGTGCGTTAACTGTGATTAAATGACAGCCCTAGTTGCCTCATCTATTGATTGTTCATTAATTATGTTGAACCCTGAAGAATTCCCAACTAATAGGGATCTTGTACTAAGATCAGGCCCAATATTATTGGAATTGTTGTTCAGTTGGGAAACCCAAGATCTATGGTTGCAACATTCACACTTGGGGAAAAAAAAAATCTGTATTTGTAATAGTTTAATTAACATACTTAGCAAAGTTACAAACACTCCAAACTCGCAAGGTAGAAAGAGATACTCATCAGACTCACCATCACCAGTGGTCACCATCCTAGCATCTCCCTGGGCACACAGACCGGGATAAAACTTTTATAATATGTTATGCTGATGTAACCATACCTAGTGCATATTCAGTAGGGGTTTCATCCCCTTTTCCTTATTTGCATTTGCTCACCCTACTAATCTTCAGTTTCCCTTCTCCTCTCAAGCTTATTAGCACATACATCAATTAGTTACCATGGTATTTTTGTAGTCAGATATCTACTGATGTCCCTCACTTTAAGATATGCCACGCTGGTAGAAACTAGCATGTTGTGATTGCATGTCAGCAATTTAGTCGTTACAGTATTCTATCTTGTGATATCTTATGATCTAGGGTTACTTCTGGTTAACTGCTTATGCTAAGGCTTTTTGAGCCTTAGGCCTTGTTTAGCTAAGCTTATTGTCTTGCAGGCCATGTAGGCTCATTACATTACTGCATTCACTTATACCTATGCCTTAACCTAGCAAATATTTATACCTACAGGCTACATATGGTTTCTGGAAATGTTTTCACAGTAACCCAGTTGTACAGGTGCAGAAATGTCCCTTTTCTGCAGCAAATAGCACCAATAGTCAATGTCCAATGAACTCTAAATGGAAGCAATGATGTGTCCAGTTAGGGAAAGGAATAACAGGTCTTGCAACAATATAGATGAAAGTTACCCATGAGACTAGTATACACTTTCAGCAGAGGATTAGAGAATCTTCCAGGTGACACTACAAATCTCTTCTTAAAGGCTACCTCCTTTCCTTCCAGAAGGCATCCAACTCAGATCCTTCCACAGACATATGCCTCAAGGCTCACTGAACAAATTCATCCTGAAATTCATCCAGTGCTTTAAGACCTGCTTTGCCATTTCATGCTTTTTTAAACAAAGAGGCACTCAGATGATCTGAGTGTTTTTGTCCTTTCCAGGTAGAAGTAAAAGCCCCAGCTATGCTAAGAGAGCGCAGGAGTCTCCCCTTCTCATATTCCAGGCTGGAGTTGATAGAGACCTCATGATTGATGTAATGTCTGGAATTTTTTCTGTGGAACAAAGTCAGTCAGTTCTAAGAACCACATGTCAGAATGAAAGATAACAAATGGGAATTAAAAAAAAAAGATGCATTTTCTTCCCATCTAGCTGAGGTTAGTTGCAAACAAAAATGTCACAACTGATCAAAAGAATTTAACAGGACAGAGCCCATAAAATCAAAAACATAGAGGCAGAGACTTTTAATCACCAGATTCCAACGTGGAGTGATTTCACAGAACTTGTGCTGCAATGGCTTGACTTTCTTAGGAAACACCTTACTAAAGGAAACAGTCAATAAGTTTTTAGAAGCAGGAGCTTGTCTCTCTAAAAAAGTATCAGGACAGATTTTTCTCTTTAGGCCACCTTGGAGAAAATAAGAATAAAAAATTTAAATACCCAAAGTGGGAAATGTCCTTATTAGCAATACCTCCAGACAATGTCATCCTGGTCAGTGACTACTTATCTCTGAAGCTTGAGAAGGCTTTAGACAACTCAGTCTGATAGACCATGGCTCTTCAAGTTCAACCTCTTATGAAGCTATGTCAGTGAGGACAGACTATTGAGATTGCCATGGCAACTCAGTCCCTGATGTAACAGCCAAGGAAGATGTGGCTACGATAATCAATTTTATAATCTCTCTGAACTTTTCTCAGTACTGTGGGAAGGAGAGAGAAAAAGGAGGCTTCTTGTGGAGCTGCCTCTTCCATCTGGTTCAAAGAACACTGCATGCATATATCCCCAGTGCTACTGGATTATTTCATCTGTTGTAGAATAGACATAGTTTTAAATTGTTGTTTGAGGTAAACAAGTATCATTGGGGCTTCCCATCTCTTGATAATCTGGAGAAATTCATGTGAATTGAGACATCATTCTCCAAGATGCAGATGGAATGGCTGAGTCAATTGATACTGATGAGTTTTCCAAGCCACGTGGATGGCTTTGAGAGAGGAACAATGATGCCTTAATGAGTAGGACTACTACTGTTGATCAGGAAGTAAGTTGCTAGCCTGTATAGTTATCCAAATGGATTAGGACTGGTTTCTGTAAAATCCGAGTCTTGAAACATAGAAGTGTCAGGTGAGCTTCTTTCCTTTACAGTCCGTTCATATGAAGATGTTTGTTTCTTTGAACTCTTTACACTGCACAGACTTCTAGTTTATTTTGGGCCCCATATGAGGAGACTAGCACCTGTAATTAAAATAGTGGCGCTCCTGATAAGATGAATAGGTAGGATCCACTATGCGAAAGATTTTCTGACACACTCCAGAATGAAGTTTCTTCTTCAGACCATGAAGTGTTTTGGTTCCATTGTGAGAGCAGAGGGGATAAGCAGGTATCTGTTGTGTCTAAATCAAAGCAAGAATCATTAATCCAGGGTCTGTAATACAAGGCCAAGATAAGATGCATTTCACCTTGACAAGTTTCTGGATCTATTCTTGAAGCAAATACACATGGGCCTTCTGAGTGTTTAAAGTGAGCTTACAAGTGGACTAAAATCCGTTTATGTTTAATATTGTTATTACAATAGTACTGAGAGGGTCCAATCAGGATCAGGGACCAATTGTGCAAAGGTCTATGTAAATATATATGAAGATATGGTTCCTATCTCAAAAGATTTATGATAAAAACCAATGATAAAGGAGGAAACACACTTTTAGAACTAGAACTTGGTCCTTTGTATTTTTATGATCCAACTGGCCAAAAAAAATGGCAGAATTTGAACCACTTATGAGTGAAGAGCTGCCAGAAATACAGAGTATGTGAGAAAATTCACAGGGCTGTGGTGAGAGTGCAAGGTACTGAAGAGTCTGTTTGCAATTTTCAGTTATTTATAATGAGATGCTTTAATAGGTAGTGAAACTGTGTGTCTTGCAGATCAATGGCTGCCATAAATCCACCTGTCCTGTTGTTCAGTGGTTATTGCAGACCAAAGAGATTCCATCTTTTATTTCTTGTCCTCCCAAATGCAGTTTAGCTATTTGAATACTAAATCCAGTTGAAAACTTGAGCACCAGGTAGAAGAGAGAAAAAAGGCTTTCCTTTACCTGAGTTGAAAGGGCAGGAAGAATAGCACAGATATCTTGGCAGCGCTGCATATGCTTGTGTATGGTATTTTTGGGGAAGTCGAAAGAATGAGGTGAAGAAAATTTACTGAGGACAATGGAAGTGAGACATTCCATATAGTAACTGATTGAAAAAGCAGAAAGAACATTTGTCTGATGTTATGCTTTCTCTGATTGAAGGGAATGCATGATGTTGCCTTCCTTAGGAATGAATGGAAGGGAAACTGCAAGAAATTAAAATTTGGATTTGTTGAGATTGAGCATCTTCTCTTGAATTTTTAGTCTTTTATGCTCAGTAATATATTCTGAAGAAGCTTTTTGCATTTTGATCAGAATCAGACTGAGCTTGGGAATCGATATGGTCTTTGCTGGAGGAAAGGGAAGTCAGAAACTTTAAAGTGCTTTATCTAGACTGTCACCAAAAAGTCCCATGAACATAGAAACAAAAACTTTTGCTTATTGTGAAACTCAGTGAACCCACAGGCAAAGCCAGAAAATTCTGCAAGCCACCACTCCACTGGCTAGAGATTTAGCAAGAATTTTGAAAATTCTCCAACATTGCCTCAGGAGTGGATAAAATTTCTTTTAAAATATTGTTCTTACAGGAGAATAAAACCTCCTCAGCCAAATATTATGAGTTGTGGGGACAAAAATGCATTTAGAACTGCCCCCAAATCCATAGTTCTCTCTCCAGTGCTACTTCAATTCTCCTGTCTGACGCCTACGATAAAAGAATCCTTTTCAAAGAGAACACCGAATCTCTTAGATCACCCTCCAATGTATGCATTTATTTTTAATTAGGAGTCTTCAGGTATCCTTTTTCTCCTTTTGGAGCCAATATAAAATTTAGCACCTCTGGGCAGAGAAGATTCCTCTTCAGGGTACTTCCAAACACCATTAATCCTTTTCCTCGAGAGTGGAAATTGCCAGTCAGGTGAAAATTCTCTCTGTAAGACAATACAATATTGTACCTTTAATCAAAGGAGCACTACTCAAGTGGCTCATGTATTCTGGATTAAGAATCCACATTCTTCAAGAGCCAGGTCCACTTGTAAAAAGGATGACCATTTTCTTCTTCCTCAGAATGCTTGACATTACTGGTATCCTTTTTGGCCTCTGACAAGAGGAAAAAATGTTCAGCCCCCTGAGCATGACAGCAGAGCCCTTTGGTAGGTGAATGAGAGCACTTTCTCCTCCTATGAGGCTTAGAGGGACTGACCTCTGCCATTAAGGGGGCAGCAGCAGACAATGGCTTCGATGGCTTTCATTTTCTAAAGGCCGGGCTGAGATAGTGCACCAATTCGCTATCCAAGAAGTTTAAAGGAAAGCAGGGACATTGACTGTCGAGAGAGGACAGGAGTGGCAATACTTTGAGAGACGTCCTCGATGGTAGCGGAGCAAGTATCCAAAGGTCCTCCCAGAAGTTAGAGAGCATGTATTTTTATGAGAAGAGACGGTACTCATACTGTCTGCAGCTGGCTGGATCTGATCCCTCACATCTCACGCACACTGTACTCTCTCTATATGGCAGGAGTTGGAAGTGGCCATCTTTTCCCTTCCCCATCTTTTTCAGATGTCTTCTGAAGATTGCTGCAGTTAGTTTCTCTTCTGCCTGAGTGAGGAGCTAACACTAGCAATCATCATTTTTTGGGGGGGAGAATACATTTTTGATTCGCCTCTCAACCAACCACCTTTGGACAGAATAGAGCCTATTAGTATGAATTATAGAAGAGATGTGCTGCAGGAAGAAAAAAAAAATCAAACAGTATCAAAAAGGAAAGAAAATACATATGGCAAACATATGGGAGAAAGGTAGGAAATTAGATATAGAATTGAAAGACTGAAGGAAAAAAGAAATGAAAAAAATGATGTTAGAAAAAATGGCCAAGATTTAAACAAGCAGATTGGAAGTTTTAAAAAGGCCAAAGTGACTTAGTAGCACAAATCCCATTGATTTTCATTCTCCTACGTCACTTACAATTTTTGAAAATCCTACCTTAGATGCCTGAAGTTTGGCTTTTAAGTCCATATTTAGGAACCTAACAACTAACTATATTTTCAAAATTCCTGAATCAATGACAGCTACTGGAGGCTCAGCAATTTTGAAAATCAAGTCACTCATTAGGCCCCTAAATGGATTTAGGCCCCTAACTTTTCACCCAATTTTGAAAATCATGGTCTGTATTTTTTTTTTTTTAAAAGGTATTGAAAACTGACTGAAGCAACAAAAGAAACTGAAAATGATGAAAAAGGTAAATGAAAACATACAGTAGAAGGAATAAATTGGAAAGAGGGAAGAAAAAAAGAAAGACAAGTAAAAGGTTATTTTGAAAAGCTATTTTATATTGTTTTATGTGAAAACCTTACTGTAGTCACATTTTACATATATCAAGGGAGATGTAAGTGGTAAATAAAGTTGTACTTACCTGTAATTGGTTTTCTTCATATAGATCTCCTCATTTCTACACTTCAGAACAAGTCTGTGCTTTGGCCAGAGCTCTTGCGGTGTTATTTGAACAATGGCCTCCTGAAGATGAAGGGCTGAGATCCACTTCCAAATACTGCTAAAGCAAACTAAAAGGAACAGAAGACAAGTGCACATTTATGGGGAATATACAGAAAGTAAGTAACAATTTCTGCATACTCTCTCCTCCAAAATATACCCATGTCTTCTGAAGGCTAAAGAGAATGTTTTCAGATATTGGGCCAAACTGATTTGAAAAAGCAGACTGTAAACCTCCTCTACCAGTCCAGGAATCATCCCTTGCTTTGGAATTAACCTTGTACAAACTGAATTCTAACCTACTATTTGTCCTAGCTCAGATAAGTGATGGGAACAAGCAGCATCAGCAGCTACCCTCAACTCCAACAAAATACATATGCTTCTTGAAGCCATATAACATAAAACTTTAATATCAACAATTCATTTAGACAGGCATTGTTTAGGATTAATCTAACCAATGTCTAAATGTCACAAAAGCATTGCAACTTGTAGAAATTCTTCCTCAAATCTAAGACCTATGGATCAATTACATCCAATGTGGCTAAAATAAAAACAATCCTGGAGAAATACACATAAGGAAAAACCCAGGAGATATAGAGTTGACTGGCTTCAGATGACTTTTTTTTTCCAAATAAGCTAATAAATGTCAAATATACTGGGTGTCCAGTACCTGTAGTGTATAAAACCATATGACTGAAATGAAAATAATTAAAAGTTAAGTTCAGTAGATATTTATGTAGAGACTAAACCAACCCTTGTGAAAGAAAAACATTTTTGAAGTAGCCAAATATGTGCACCTATCCAAAAATACTGGAAAGGAAACCTGTGTACACCATGAGTCAAGACACCATTTAAAGAATTAGGCCTTTTGAGCACATGGGTCTCCCATCCTCAACCAAAAGCGTTAAGATAGGGAAGTCTGTCTTCCTTGCAGCTGAGATACTAGCAGCATTCAAGCTGTTAGTTGGAGAGAAGCTAGGTACATGAAATGCTGCAGATAACTAAATGAAGGCTGAAAGCTGGGACTCCATTACAATTTTGCTCTGATTAGTTTATCTGGATTTCAAGTATGAGAGATATTGGGGGAAAAGGGGGACACCTTTCAAGGCAGCACAAAACTTTCAAATGAAGGATTTTTCTTCTTTCAGACAGTGTAGGTGATCTTTTTGTTGGTTGTTTGGTTCATAAATCAGTGAGTGTGTGCACACATTAGAAGAAAATAATTTAAGGTTCAGTTTCTTAGAAGGGTCCAAATTGAAATTTTTGAAACATTTTTTTAAAAATAAAATACAAAAATGCTATGAATTAATGGTTATATAATGACACTAATATTTAGTAAAGGAACCATGACAAAATGAAAACAGTGACTATTTACAATAAATTCACTTACCCACTACAACACAGTACTTTAAAGAATATAAACTGAATTTCACAGAAGATTAAGAAAACAGTTATATGAATTGTTTGTGGTCCTACAATGAGCAGAAGCAAACAGACATTTAAGGCTTTTGTCTTGAGCCCTTACTATTTCTAGCATATGACTGAGGTTGGTGCATAAACAAGAGCTCAGGGCTCTTTTTTTAACTCAACTCCTCTGAGGTATGTGGGGCTCAGGCATAAAAGCTGTCTCTGATGTAGGGACAGATCCATCCAGCAAAATGGAACATCAAAATCTGAATTTAAGCAGCACATCCTCATATTAGTGCTAGATGAATTATACCCAGATCTTTCCAAAACTGTGTTATACACACACACAGGCAATTTTAATGGTACAATATGCTTCATATTTTGGCTTAACATCCAGTACAATGCATGGATTCTGTATTAGTGTAGATATGCTAACTTTGACATCAGATTCTCGATTGTGGGTCAGATGCTTGATTTTTGAACAGCCCCACTCCCTCGAATAGTAACATGCTGAATAAATACCTACATCTGAAATGTATACATATTGGACTGGTCAATGAGAGCAATTGGGATCTTCAAAAATATAAAATGGCTTTGAAGAACTATAAAAATACTTCTCTCCTACCATGCAATTTATAATTTTGTCAGAACATAGGTGTTCTTGGAGAGCTGTAGTTAACAAAAAGACTGAAAAATGCATATTTCTGTAATTTCAGTGGTAGAGTGGAAGATTTAAAAACAGCTACCTCTTCCTTAAAATGTGAGTGTTTTGCCCTATCCAAATCTAATAACAAATGTGCAACAGGTCTAATTTGGTTTTTTAAAAGTTTGGTTGCGTCCCTTTCTATTCAAGCTACCATAACAAATTCTCACGTACAGAACATGTCACGACAAAAGGTTCCCCCCCATCCTGCTGGTAATAGCTCTCCTTTCCTGATCACTCTTGTTACAGTGTGTATGGTAACACCCATTGTTTCATGTTCTCTGTGTATATAAAATCTCCCCACTATATTTTCCACTGTATGCATCCGATGAAGTGAGCTGTAACTCACGAAAGCTTATGCTCTAATGAATTTGTTAGTCTCTAAGGTCTCAAGTACTCCTTTTCTTTTTACGGATACAGACTAACACGGCTGCTACTCTAAAAAGAGGAATGATGCTCTATTTTTCTTATCAAAAAGATCAAGAAATCCAGTAACTTGTATGCACATATGTAGAAATCTATAGACATAAAATGGAAAAATATGGCAAATCTAAATCAAAGCCAAGTAGTAAAACAACTTTGGTTCTGTATATGGGATCAACTACTGTATTACAGCACACTTTTTTTTAAAAACAACAAATATTTTGGTGGATACCATTGCTAGCAATGTGGTGCACGATTAGAAATCCTCACTTAACTAATGTTAAGAGGTTGTGTAAGAACTGATTGCAGCGGCAACCTCAATTATTGTGTTTTATATAATTGATGGTCATAAGCCTAATACCCACACTACACCATGCAGATGTTCTAGAAAAAGATTTTCCAAATCCAAAATCTCTATTTCCATTTCCTTTTTTTGGTCACATTAAGTACTTTAAACATTTGTGATAGAAAAGGCATCAGTAGATATACCATGGATCAACTTTTGCATGGAAGAAGGAAATTCAACTAACAATAATCTTATTGAAAATATTCAAGTAATTTATATGAATTTAATATAGCCAACACATTCAAATAAAGGGCAAATATGCCCTTTCACATATCACACATTTCACAAATAGCCCAGCGTTCTCTCATGTTAGATTTCTTGTTTCTGCTCTGTGTAAAAATT